>NC_139522.1:34803741-37473741 GCF_947247035.1 Vipera ursinii
CTATTAAAGGTACTCTTTCCAGTCATCCGTACTTCGTCGTGGTTTTTCTCGTGTGCTTGTGATCCGGAGAAGATGAGGATTTGACACCAGGGAGATATTTGTTAAATATTTGTTACGTATCTTAGAATACCTTGCAGGGGTCAAATACGGCCCAAATCTTATTGCCTGTATCAGCCTAACCTAAGGCCATCCACAAGCTGTAGTCACAACTGTGACAACTCGTTATTTTTGTAAATTTTTTAGATTGCTAACAAAGAATTAAAGGGAGACTGATATGGCCATTTCAAACTCATTTATTCTCATCATTCAGCCATACCCTTCTGAGATTCGAACCTGGGCCGATTGCACATTCGGCAGTTGTTAAACCTCTAGGCCACAGGCTCTTTCTCGCTTTGTTACCTGAGAGGCAAGGGAGATATGTGTTAAGTATTTGTTACATATTTTAGAATACCTTGCAAGGCCAAAATACGGGCCAAATATTATTGCCTGTATCAGCCTAACCTAAGGCCATCCAGAAGCTCTAAGCACAACTGTGACAACTCATTATTTCTGTAAATTTTTTGGATTGGTAAAAAAGTATTAAAGGGAGACTGATTTGGCCATTTTAAACTCATTTATTCTCATCAGTCAGCCATACCCTTCTGAGATTCGAACCCAGGCAGATTGCACATTCGGCAGTTGTTTAACCTCTAGGCCACAGGCTCTTTCTCGCTTTGTTAGCTGAGAGGAAAGGGAGATATGTGTTAAGTATTTGTTACATATTTTAGAATACCTTGCAAGGCCCAAATACGGGCCAAATATTATTGCCTGTATCAGCCTAACCTAAGGCCATCCACAAACTGTAATCACAACTGTGACAACTCATTATTTCTGTAATTTGTTTGGATTGCTAACAAATAATTAAATGGAGACTGATATGGCCATTTCAAACTCATTTCTTCTGATTAGTCAGCCATACCCTTCTGAGATTCGAACCCGGGCCGATTGCAAATTAGGCAGTTGTTTAACCTCTAGTCCTTGGTGGAGCAGTGGGCTAATGCCTCCTTAAGTAACACCAGCTGCCTGCAATTTTTGCAGGTTCGCGTCCCACCAGGCTCAAGGTTGACTCAGCCTTCCATCCTTCCGAGGTAGGTAAAATGAGGACCCAGATTGTTGGGGGCAATAAGCTGACTTTGTAATAATGCCAGTTGGGGTGTGTGTGAAAGCCCTAATAAGCAGGCATATAAATAGAATAAAGGCTACTGCTAAGCTTGTCAGCTGCCCTGAGTCTTTGGAGAAGAGCGGGAAATAAATGGAAATAAAATAAAAAAAATAAATAAAAAATTTGTGTAATTTTTTTTGATTGCTTACAAAGACTTAAAGGAAGACTGAAATGGCCATTTCAAACTCATTTCTTCTCATCAGTCAGCCATACCCTTACGAAATTTGAACCTTGGCCGATTGCACTTTAGGAAGCTGTTTAACCTCTAGGCCACAGGCTCTTTCTCGCTTTGTTAGCTGAGAGGCCAGGGAGATATTTGTTAAATATTTGTTACGTATTTTAGAATATCTTGCAGGGGTCAAATACGGCCCAAATCTTATTGCCTGTACCAGCCTAACCTAAGGCCATCCACAAGCTGTAGTCACAACTGTGACAACTCATTATTTGTGTAAATTTTTTGGATTGCTAACAGAGAATTAAAGGGAGACTGATATGGCCATTTCAAACTCATTTATTCTCATCAGTCAACCATACACTTCTGAGATTCGAACCCGGGGCGATTGCACATTCGGCAGTTGTTTAACCTCTAGGCCACAGGCTCTTTCTCGCTTTGTTAGCTGAGAGGCAAGGGAGATATGTGTTAAGTATTTGTTTCATATTTTAGAATACCTTCCAAGGCCCAAATACGAGCCAAATCTTATTGTCTGTATCAGCCTATCCTAAGCCCATCCACAAGCTGTAGTCACAACTGTGACAACTCATTATTTCTGTAAATTTTTTGGATTACTAACAAAGAATTAAATGGAGATTGACATGGCCATTTCAAACTCATTTCTTCTCATCAGTCAGCCATACCCTTCTGAGATTCAAACCTGGGCCGATTGAACATTAGGCAGTTGTTTAACCTCTAGGCCACAGGCTCTTTCTCGCTTTGTTAGCTCAGAGGCAATGGAGATATGTGTTAAGTATTTGTTACGTATTTTAGAATACCTTGCAAGGCCCAAATACGGACAAAACCTTATTGCTTGTATATGCCTAACCTAAGGCCATCCACAAGCTGTAGTCACAACTGTGACAACTCATTATTTGTGTAAATTTTTAGGATTGCTAACAAAGAATTAAAGGGAGACTGATTTGGCCATTTCAAACTCATTTATTCTCATCAGTCAACCATACACTTCTGAGATTCGAACCCGGGGCGATTGCACATTCGGCAGTTGCTTAACCTCTAGGCCACAGGCTCTTTCTCGCTTTGTTACCTGAGAGGCAAGGGAGATATGTGTTAAGTATTTGTTACATATTTTAGAATACCTTGCAAGGCCAAAATACGGGCCAAATATTATTGCCTGTATCAGCCTAACCTAAGGCCATCCAGAAGCTCTAAGCACAACTGTGACAACTCATTATTTCTGTAAATTTTTTGGATTGGTAAAAAAGTATTAAAGGGAGACTGATTTGGCCATTTTAAACTCATTTATTCTCATCAGTCAGCCATACCCTTCTGAGATTCGAACCCAGGCAGATTGCACATTCGGCAGTTGTTTAACCTCTAGGCCACAGGCTCTTTCTCGCTTTGTTAGCTGAGAGGAAAGGGAGATATGTGTTAAGTATTTGTTACATATTTTAGAATACCTTGCAAGGCCCAAATACGGGCCAAATATTATTGCCTGTATCAGCCTAACCTAAGGCCATCCACAAACTGTAATCACAACTGTGACAACTCATTATTTCTGTAATTTGTTTGGATTGCTAACAAATAATTAAATGGAGACTGATATGGCCATTTCAAACTCATTTCTTCTGATTAGTCAGCCATACCCTTCTGAGATTCGAACCCGGGCCGATTGCAAATTAGGCAGTTGTTTAACCTCTAGTCCTTGGTGGAGCAGTGGGCTAATGCCTCCTTAAGTAACACCAGCTGCCTGCAATTTTTGCAGGTTCGCGTCCCACCAGGCTCAAGGTTGACTCAGCCTTCCATCCTTCCGAGGTAGGTAAAATGAGGACCCAGATTGTTGGGGGCAATAAGCTGACTTTGTAATAATGCCAGTTGGGGTGTGTGTGAAAGCCCTAATAAGCAGGCATATAAATAGAATAAAGGCTACTGCTAAGCTTGTCAGCTGCCCTGAGTCTTTGGAGAAGAGCGGGAAATAAATGGAAATAAAATAAAAAAAATAAATAAAAAATTTGTGTAATTTTTTTTGATTGCTTACAAAGACTTAAAGGAAGACTGAAATGGCCATTTCAAACTCATTTCTTCTCATCAGTCAGCCATACCCTTACGAAATTTGAACCTTGGCCGATTGCACTTTAGGAAGCTGTTTAACCTCTAGGCCACAGGCTCTTTCTCGCTTTGTTAGCTGAGAGGCCAGGGAGATATTTGTTAAATATTTGTTACGTATTTTAGAATATCTTGCAGGGGTCAAATACGGCCCAAATCTTATTGCCTGTACCAGCCTAACCTAAGGCCATCCACAAGCTGTAGTCACAACTGTGACAACTCATTATTTGTGTAAATTTTTTGGATTGCTAACAGAGAATTAAAGGGAGACTGATATGGCCATTTCAAACTCATTTATTCTCATCAGTCAACCATACACTTCTGAGATTCGAACCCGGGGCGATTGCACATTCGGCAGTTGTTTAACCTCTAGGCCACAGGCTCTTTCTCGCTTTGTTAGCTGAGAGGCAAGGGAGATATGTGTTAAGTATTTGTTTCATATTTTAGAATACCTTCCAAGGCCCAAATACGAGCCAAATCTTATTGTCTGTATCAGCCTATCCTAAGCCCATCCACAAGCTGTAGTCACAACTGTGACAACTCATTATTTCTGTAAATTTTTTGGATTACTAACAAAGAATTAAATGGAGATTGACATGGCCATTTCAAACTCATTTCTTCTCATCAGTCAGCCATACCCTTCTGAGATTCAAACCTGGGCCGATTGAACATTAGGCAGTTGTTTAACCTCTAGGCCACAGGCTCTTTCTCGCTTTGTTAGCTCAGAGGCAATGGAGATATGTGTTAAGTATTTGTTACGTATTTTAGAATACCTTGCAAGGCCCAAATACGGACAAAACCTTATTGCTTGTATATGCCTAACCTAAGGCCATCCACAAGCTGTAGTCACAACTGTGACAACTCATTATTTGTGTAAATTTTTAGGATTGCTAACAAAGAATTAAAGGGAGACTGATTTGGCCATTTCAAACTCATTTATTCTCATCAGTCAACCATACACTTCTGAGATTCGAACCCGGGGCGATTGCACATTCGGCAGTTGCTTAACCTCTAGGCCACAGGCTCTTTCTCGCTTTGTTACCTGAGAGGCAAGGGAGATATGTGTTAAGTATTTGTTACATATTTTAGAATACCTTGGAAGGCCCAAATACGGGCCAAATTTTATTGCCTGTATCAGCCTAAGATAAGGCCATCCGTAAGCTGTAGTCACAACTGTGACAAGTCATTATTAGTGTAAATTTTTTGGATTGCTAACAAAGAATTAAAGGGAGACTGATATGGCCATTTCAAACTCATTTCTTCTCATCAGTCAGCCATACCGTTCCGAAATTTGAACCTTGGCCAATTGCACTTTAGGAAGTTGTTTAACCTCTAGGCCACAGGCTCTTTCTCGCTTTGTTAGCTGAGAGGCCAGGGAGATATTTGTTAAATATTTGTTACGTATTTTAGAATACCTTGCGGGGGTCAAATAGGGCCCAAATCTTATTGCCTGTATCAGCCTAACCTAAGGCCATCCACAAGCTGTAGTCACAACTGTGACAACTCATTATTTGTGTAAGTTTTTGGATTGCTAACAAAGAATTAAAGGGAGACTGATATGGCCATTTTAAACTCATTTATTCTCATTAGTCAGCCATACCCTTCTGAGATTCGAACCTGGGCCGATTGAACATTAGGCAGTTGTTTAACCTCTAGGCCACAGGCTCCTTTTCGCTTTGTTACCTGAGAGGCAAGGGAGATATGTGTTAAGTATTTGTTACGTATTTTAGAATACCTTGCAGGCGTCAAATACGGCCCAAATCTTATTGCCTGTATCAGCCTAAGCTAAGGCCATCCACAAGCTGTAGTCAGAAGGAAGACTGAAATGGCCATTTCAAACTCATTTCTTCTCATCAGTCAGCCATACCCTTCTGAGATTCGAACCTGGGCCGATTGCACATTCGGCAGTTGTTTAACCTCTAGGCCACAGGCTCTTTCTCGCTTTGTTACCTGAGAGGCAAGGGAGATATGTGTTAAGTATTTGTTTCATATTTTAGAATACCTTCCAAGGCCCAAATACGAGCCAAATCTTATTGGCTTTATCAGCCTAACCTAAGGCCATCCGTAAGCTGTAGTCACAACTGTGACAAGTCATTATTTCTGTAAATTTTTTGGATTGGTAAAAAGAATTAAAGGGAGACTGATTTGGCCATTTTAAACTCATTTATTCTCATCAGTCAGCCATACCCTTCTGAGATTCGAACCTGGGCCGATTGCACATTCGGCAGTTGTTTAACCTCTAGGCCACAGGCTCTTTCTCGCTTTGTTAGCAGAGAGGCAAGGGAGATATGTGTTAAGTATTTGTTTCCTATTTTAGAATACCTTGCGAGGCCCAAATACGGGCCAAATCTTATTGCCTGTATCTCCGTAAGCTAAGGCCATCCACAAGCTATAGTCAGAACTGTGACAACTCATTATTTGTGTAAATTTTTTGGATTGCTAACAAAGAATTAAAGGGAGACTGATATGGCCATTCCAAACTCATTACTTCTCATCAGTCAGCCATACCGTTCCGAAATTCGAACCTGGGCCTATTGCACATTAGGCAGTTGTTTAACCTCTACGCCACAGGCTCTTTCTCGCTTTATTAGCTGAGAGGCAAGGGAGATATGTGTTAAGTATTTCTTTCATATTTTAGAATAACTTGCAAGGCCAAAATACGGGCCAAATCTTATTGCGTGTATCAGCCTAACCTAAGGCCATCCACAAACTGTAGTCACAACTGTGACAACTCATTATTTGTGTAATTTGTTTGGATTGCTAACAAATAATTAAATGGAGACTGATATGGCCATTTCAAACTCATTTCTTCTGATTAGTCAGCCATACCCTTCTGAGATTCGAACCCGGGCCGATTGCAAATTAGACAGTTGTTTAAGCTCTAGTCCTTGGTGGAACATTGGTGCAGGTTCAAGTCCCTCCAGGCTCAAGGTTGACTCAGCCTTACATCCTTCCAAGGTAGCTAAAATGAGGACCCAGATTATTGTGGGCAATAAACTGACTTTGTAATAATGCCACTTGGGGTGTGTGTGAAAGCCCTAATAAGCAGGCATATACATAGAATGAAGGCTACTGCTAAGCTTGTAAGCCGCCCTGAGTCTTTGGAGAAGGGCGGGATATAAATGGAAATAAAATAAAAAAATAAAAATAAAAAATTGTGTAATTTTTTTGGATTGCTTACAAAGACTTAAAGGAAGACTGAAATGGCCATTTCCAACTCATTTCTTCTAATCAGTCAGCCATACCCTTCTGAGATTCGAACCCGGGCAGATTGCACATTCGGCAGTTGTTTAACCTCTAGGCCACAAGGTCTTTCTCGCTTTGTTAGCTGAGAGGCAAGGGAGATATGTGTTAAGTATTTGTTAAGTATTTTAGAATACCTTGCAAGGCCCAAATACGAGCCAAATCTTATTGGCTTTATCAGCCTAACCTAAGGCCATCCACAAGCTATAGGCACAACTGTGACAACTCATTATTTCTGTAAATGTTTGGATTGCTAAAAAATAATTAAAGGGAGACTGATATGGCCATTTCAAACTCATTTATTCTCATCAGTCAGCCATACCCTTCTGAGTTTCGAACCCGGGCCGATTGCACATTCGGCAGTTGTTTAACCTCTAGGCCACAGGCTCTTTCTCGCTTTGTTAGCTGAGAGGCAAGGGAGATATCTGTTAAGTATTTGTTACATATTTTAGAATACCTTGCAAGGCCAAAATACGGGCCAAATCCTATTGCCTGTATCACCCTAAGCTAAGGCCATCCACAAGCTGTAGTCACAACTGTGACAACTCATTATTTGTGTTAATGTTTTGGATTGCTAACATAGATTTGAAGGGAGACTGATATGGCCATTCCAAACTCATTTCTTCTGATTAGTCAGCCATACCCTTCTGAGATTCGAATCCAGGCCGATTGCAAATTAGGCAGTAGTTTAACCTCTAGTCCTTGGTGGAGCAGTGGGCTAATGCCTCCTTAAGTAACACCAGCTGCCTGCAATTAGTGCAGGTTCGCGTCCCACCAGGCTCAAGGTTAACTCAGCCTTACATCCTTCCGAGGTAGGTAAAATGAGGACCCAGATTGTTGGGGGCAATAAGCTGACTTTGTAATAATGCCACTTGGGGTGTGTGTGAAAGCCCTAATAAGCAGGCATATACATAGAATGAAGGCTCCTACTAAGCTTGTAAGCCGCCCTGAGTCTTTGGAGAAGGGCGGGATATAAATGGAAATAAAATTAAAAAAAATAAATAAAAAATTTGTGTAATTTTTTTGGATTGCTCAGAACGAATTAAAGATATGTGTTAAGTATTTGTTTCCTATTTTAGAATACCTTGCGAGGCCCAAATAAGGGCCAAATCTTATTGCCTGTATCAGCCTAACCTAAGGCCATCCACAAGCTGTAGTCAGAACTGTGACAACTCATTATTTGTGTAAATTTTTTGGATTGCTAACAAAGAATTAAAGGGAGACTGATATGGCCATTCCAAACTCATTTCTTTTCATCAGTTAGCTATACGCTTCTGAGATTCGAAGGCAGGCTGATTGCACATTAGGCAGTTGTTTAACCTCTAGGCCACAGGGTCTTTCTCACTTTGTTACCTGAGAGGCAAGGGAGATATGTGTTAAGTATTTGTTACATATTTTAGAATACCTTGCAAGGCCCAAATACGGGCCAAATCTTATTGTCTGTATCAGCCTATCCTAAGGCCATCCACAAGCTGTAGTCACAACTGTGACAACTCATTATTTCTGTAAATTTTTTGGATTACTAACAAAGAATTAAAGGGAAATTGATATGGCCATTTTAAACTCATTTCTTCTCATCAGTCAGCCATACCCTTCTGAGATTCAAACCTTGGCCGATTGAACATTAGGCAGTTGTTTAACCTCTAGGCCACAGGCTCTTTCTCGCTTTGTTAGCTGAGAGGCAAGGGAGATATGTGTTAATTATTTGTTACGTATTTTAGAATACCTTGCAAGGCCCAAATATGGGCCAAATCTTATTGCCTGTATCAGCCTAACCTAAGGCCATCCACAAACTGTGATCACAACTGTGACAACTCATTATTTCTGTAAATTTTTGGATTGGTAAAAAAGAATTAAAGGGAGACTGATATGGCCATTTCAAACTCATTTATTCTCATCAGTCAGCCATACCCTTCTGAGATTCGAACCTGGGCCGATTGCACATTCGGCATTTGTTTAACCTCTAGGCCACAGGCTCTTTCTCGCTTTCTTAGCTGAGAGGCAGGGGAGATATGTTTTAAGTATTTGTTTCCTATTTTAGAATACCTTGCGAGGCCCAAATACGGGCCAAATCTTATTGTCTGTATCAGCCTAACCTAAGGCCATCCACAAGCTGATGTCACAACTGTGACAACTCATTATTTCTGTACATTTTTTGGATTGCTAACAAAGAATTAAAGGGAGACTGATATGGCCAGTTCAAACTCATTTATTCTCATCAGTCAGCCATACCCTTCTGAGATTCGAACCCGGGCCGATTGCGCATTCGGCAGTTGTTTAACCTCTAGGACACAGGCTCTTTCTCACTGTGTTACCTGAGAGGCAAGGGAGATATGTGTTAAGTATTTGTTACATATTTTAGAATACCTTGCAAGGCCCAAATAAGGGCCAAATCTTATTGCCTGTATCAGCCTAAGCTAAGGCCATCCACAAGCTGTAGTCACAACTGTGACAACTCATTATTTGTGTAAATTTTTTGGATTGCTAACAAAGAATTAAAGGGAGACAGATATGGCCATTTCAAACTCATTTATTCTTATCAGTCAGCCATACCCTTCTGAGATTCGAACCCGGGCAGATTGCCCATTAGGCAGTTTTTTAACCTCTAGGCCACAAGGTCTTTCTCACTTTGTTAGCTAAGAGGCAAGGGAGATATGTGTTAAGTATTTGTTAGGTATTTTAGAATACCTTGCAAGGCCCAAATACGAGCCAAATTTTATTGGCTTTATCAGCCTAACCTAAGGCCATCCACAAGCTGTAGGCACAACTGTGACAACTCATTATTTCTGTAAATTTTTGGATTGCTAACAAAGAATTAAAGGGAGACTGATATGGCCAGTTCAAACTCATTTCTTCTCATCAGTCAGCCATACACTTCTGAGATTCGAACCCGGGCATATTGCACATTAGGCAGTTGTTTAACCTCTAGGCCACAAGGTCTTTCTCGCTTTGTTAGCTGAGAGGCAAGGGAGATATGTGTTAAGTATTTGTTTCCTATTTTATAATACCTTGCGAGGCCCAAATACGGGCCAAATCTTATTGCCTGTATCTCCGTAAGCTAAGGCCATCCACAAGCTATAGTCAGAACTGTGACAACTCATTATTTGTGTAAATTTTTTGGATTGCTAACAAAGAATTAAAGGGAGACTGATATGGCCATTCCAAACTCATTACTTCTCATCAGTCAGCCATACCGTTCCGAAATTCGAACCTGGGCCTATTGCACATTAGGCAGTTGTTTAACCTCTACGCCACAGGCTCTTTCTCGCTTTATTAGCTGAGAGGCAAGGGAGATATGTGTTAAGTATTTCTTTCATATTTTAGAATAACTTGCAAGGCCAAAATACGGGCCAAATCTTATTGCGTGTATCAGCCTAACCTAAGGCCATCCACAAACTGTAGTCACAACTGTGACAACTCATTATTTGTGTAATTTGTTTGGATTGCTAACAAATAATTAAATGGAGACTGATATGGCCATTTCAAACTCATTTCTTCTGATTAGTCAGCCATACCCTTCTGAGATTCGAACCCGGGCCGATTGCAAATTAGACAGTTGTTTAACCTCTAGTCCTTGGTGGAACATTGGGCTAATGCCTCCTTAAGTAACACCAGCTGCCTGCAATTAGTGCAGGTTCAAGTCCCTCCAGGCTCAAGGTTGACTCAGCCTTACATCCTTCCAAGGTAGCTAAAATGAGGACCCAGATTATTGTGGGCAATAAGCTGACTTTGTAATAATGCCACTTGGGGTGTGTGTGAAAGCCCTAATAAGCAGGCATATACATAGAATGAAGGCTACTGCTAAGCTTGTAAGCCGCCCTGAGTCTTTGGAGAAGGGC
This sequence comes from Vipera ursinii, assembly GCF_947247035.1. NCBI lineage: Eukaryota > Metazoa > Chordata > Lepidosauria > Squamata > Viperidae > Vipera > Vipera ursinii. The sequence continues at coordinate 34,814,303 of NC_139522.1, forward strand.
GGGATATAAATGGAAATAAAATAAAAAAATAAAAATAAAAAAATTGTGTAATTTTTTGGATTGCTTACAAAGACTTAAAGGAAGACTGAAATGGCCATTTCCAACTCATTTCTTCTCATCAGTCAGCCATACCCTTCTGAGATTCGAACCCGGGCAGATTGCACATTCGGCAGTTGTTTAACCTCTAGGCCACAAGGTCTTTCTCGCTTTGTTAGCTGAGAGGCAAGGGAGATATGTGTTAAGTATTTGTTAAGTATTTTAGAATACCTTGCAAGGCCCAAATACGAGCCAAATCTTATTGGCTTTATCAGCCTAACCTAAGGCCATCCACAAGCTATAGGCACAACTGTGACAACTCATTATTTCTGTAAATGTTTGGATTGCTAAAAAATAATTAAAGGGAGACTGATATGGCCATTTCAAACTCATTTATTCTCATCAGTCAGCCATACCCTTCTGAGTTTCGAACCCGGGCCGATTGCACATTCGGCAGTTGTTTAACCTCTAGGCCACAGGCTCTTTCTCGCTTTGTTAGCTGAGAGGCCAGGGAGATATCTGTTAAGTATTTGTTACATATTTTAGAATACCTTGCAAGGCCAAAATACGGGCCAAATCCTATTGCCTGTATCACCCTAAGCTAAGGCCATCCACAAGCTGTAGTCACAACTGTGACAACTCATTATTTGTGTTAATGTTTTGGATTGCTAACATAGATTTGAAGGGAGACTGATATGGCCATTCCAAACTCATTTCTTCTGATTAGTCAGCCATACCCTTCTGAGATTCGAATCCAGGCCGATTGCAAATTAGGCAGTTGTTTAACCTATAGTCCTTGGTGGAGCAGTGGGCTAATGCCTCCTTAAGTAACACCAGCTGCCTGCAATTAGTGCAGGTTCGCGTCCCACCAGGCTCAAGGTTAACTCAGCCTTACATCCTTCCGAGGTAGGTAAAATGAGGACCCAGATTGTTGGGGGCAATAAGCTGACTTTGTAATAATGCCACTTGGGGTGTGTGTGAAAGCCCTAATAAGCAGGCATATACATAGAATGAAGGCTCCTACTAAGCTTGTAAGCCGCCCTGAGTCTTTGGAGAAGGGCGGGATATAAATGGAAATAAAATTAAAAAAAATAAATAAAAAATTTGTGTAATTTTTTTGGATTGCTCAGAACGAATTAAAGATATGTGTTAAGTATTTGTTTCCTATTTTAGAATACCTTGCGAGGCCCAAATACGGGCCAAATCTTATTGCCTGTATCAGCCTAACCTAAGGCCATCCACAAGCTGTAGTCAGAACTGTGACAACTCATTATTTGTGTAAATTTTTTGGATTGCTAACAAAGAATTAAAGGGAGACTGATATGGCCATTCCAAACTCATTTCTTTTCATCAGTTAGCTATACGCTTCTGAGATTCGAAGGCAGGCTGATTGCACATTAGGTAGTTGTTTAACCTCTAGGCCACAGGGTCTTTCTCACTTTGTTACCTGAGAGGCAAGGGAGATATGTGTTAAGTATTTGTTACATATTTTAGAATACCTTGCAAGGCCCAAATACGGGCCAAATCTAATTGTCTGTATCAGCCTATCCTAAGGCCATCCACAAGCTGTAGTCACAACTGTGACAACTCATTATTTCTGTAAATTTTTTGGATTACTAACAAAGAATTAAAGGGAAATTGATATGGCCATTTTAAACTCATTTCTTCTCATCAGTCAGCCATACCCTTCTGAGATTCAAACCTTGGCCGATTGAACATTAGGCAGTTGTTTAACCTCTAGGACACAGGCTCTTTCTCGCTTTGTTAGCTGAGAGGCAAGGGAGATATGTGTTAATTATTTGTTACGTATTTTAGAATACCTTGCAAGGCCCAAATACGGCCCAAATCTTATTGTCCGTATCAGCCTATCCTAAGGCCATCCACAAGCTGTAGTCACAACTGTGACAACTCATTATTTGTGTAAATTTTTTGGATTGCTAACAAAGAATTAAAGGGAGACTGATATGGCCATTTCAAACTCATTTCTTCTCATCAGTCAGCCATACTCTTCTGAGATTCGAACCCGGGCATATTGCACATTAGGCAGTTGTTTAACCTCTAGGCCACAAGGTCTTTCTCGCTTTGTTAGCTGAGAGGCAAGGGAGATATGTGTTAAGTATTTGTCAAGTATTTTAGAATACCTTGCAAGGCCCAAATACGAGCCAAATCTTATTGGCTTTATCAGCCTAACCTAAGGCCATCCACAAGCTGTAGGCACAACTGTGACAACTCCTTATTTCTGTAAATTTTTGGATTGCTAACAAAGAATTAAAGGGAGACAGATATGGCCATTTCAAACTCATTTATTCTCATCAGTCAGCCATACCCTTCTGAGATTCGAACCCGGGCAGATTGCCCATTAGGCAGTTGTTTAACCTCTAGGCCACAAGGTCTTTCTCACTTTGTTAGCTAAGAGGCAAGGGAGATATGTGTTAAGTATTTGTTAAGTATTTTAGAATACCTTGCAAGGCCCAAATACGAGCCAAATTTTATTGGCTTTATCAGCCTAACCTAAGGCCATCCACAAGCTGTAGGCACAACTGTGACAACTCATTATTTCTGTAAATTTTTGGATTGCTAACAAAGAATTAAAGGGAGACTGATATGGCCAGTTCAAACTCATTTCTTCTCATCAGTCAGCCATACACTTCTGAGATTCGAACCCGGGCATATTGCACATTAGGCAGTTGTTTAACCTCTAGGCCACAAGGTCTTTCTCGCTTTGTTAGCTGAGAGGCAAGGGAGATATGTGTTAAGTATTTGTTTCCTATTTTAGAATACCTTGCGAGGCCCAAATACGGGCCAAATCTTATTGCCTGTATCTGCGTAAGCTAAGGCCATCCACAAGCTATAGTCAGAACTGTGACAACTCATTATTTCTGTAAATTTTTGGATTGGTAAAAAAGAATTAAAGGGAGACAGATATGGCCATTTCAAACTCATTTATTCTCATCAGTCAGCCATACCCTTCTGAGATTCGATCCCAGGCCGATTGCACATTCGGCAGTTGTTTAACCTCTAGGCCACAGGCTATTTCTCGCTTTGTTAGCTGAGAGGCAAGGGAGATATGTGTTAATTATTTGTTTCATATTTTAGAATACCTTGCAAGGCCCAAATACGAGCCAAATCTTATTGGCTTTATCAGCCTAACCTAAGGCCATCCACAAGCTGTAGGCACAACTGTGACAACTCATTATTTCTGTAAATTTTTTGGATTGGTAAAAAAGAATTAAAGGGAGACTGATATGGCCATTTCAAACTCATTTATTGTCATCAGTCAGCCATACCCTTCTGAGATTCAAACCCGGACCGATTGCACATTCGGCATTTGTTTAACCTCTAGGCCACAGGCTCTTTCTCGCTTTCTTAGCTGAGAGGCAGGGGAGATATGTTTTAAGTATTTGTTTCCTATTTTAGAATACCTTGCGAGGCCCAAATACGGGCCAAATCTTATTGTCTGTATCAGCCTAACCTAAGGCCATCCACAAGCTGTAGTCACAACTGTGACAACTCATTATTTCTGTACATTTTTTGGATTGCTAACAAAGAATTAAAGGGAGACTGAAATGGCCAGTTCAAACTCATTTATTCTCATCAGTCAGCCATACCCTTCTGAGATTCGAACACGGGCCGATTGCGCATTCGGCAGTTGTTTAACCTCTAGGACACAGGCTCTTTCTCAGTTTGTTACCTGAGAGGCAAGGGAGTTATGTGTTAAGTATTTGTTTCATATTTTAGAATCAGCCTAACCTAAGGCCATCCACAAGCTGTAGGCACAACTGTGACAACTCATTATTTCTGTAAATTTTTTGGATTGCTAACAAAGAATTAAAGGGAGACTGATATGGCCATTTCAAACTCATTTATTCTCATCAGTCAGCCATACCCTTCTGAGATTCGAACCCGGGCCGATTGCACATTAGGCAGTTGTTTAACCTCTAGGCCACAGGCTCTTTCTTGCTTTGTTAGCTGAGAGGCAAGGGAGATATGTGTTAAGTATTTGTTTCATATTTTAGAATACCTTGCAAGGGCCAAATACGGGCCAAATCTTATTGTCTGTATCCGCCTAACCTAAGGCCATCCACAAGCTGTAGTCACAACTGTGACAACTCTTTATTTCTGTAATTTTTTTTGATTGCTAACAAAGAATTAAAGGGAGACTGATATGGCCATTTCAAACTCATTTATTCTCATCAGTCAGCCATACCCTTCTGAGATTCGAACCCGGGCAGATTGCACATTAGGCAGTTGTTTAACCTCTAGGCCTCAGGATCTTTCTCGCTTTCTTAGCTGAGAGGCCAGGGAGATATGTGTTAAGTATTTGTTTCATATTTTAGAATACCTTTCAAGGCCCAAATACGAGCTAAATCTTATTGGCTTTATCAGCCTAACCTAAGGCCATCCACAAGCTGTAGGCACAACTGTGACAACTCATTATTTCTGTAAATTGTTTGGATTGGTAAAAAATAATTAAAGGGAGACTGATATGGCCATTTCAAACTCATTTATTCTCATCAGTCAGCCATACCCTTCTGAGATTCGAACCTAGGCCGATTGCAAATTAGGCAGTTGTTTAACCTCTAGTCCTTGGTGGAGCAGTGGGCTAATGCCTCCTTAAGTAACACCAGCTTCCTGCAATTAGTGCAGGTTCGCGTCCCACCAGGCTCAAGGTTGACTCAGCCTTACATCCTTCCGAGGTAGGTAAAATGAGGACCCAGATTGTTGGGGGCAATAACCTGACTTTGTAATAATGCCACTTGGGGTGTGTGTGAAAGCCCTAATAAGCAGGCATATACATAGAATGAAGGCTCCTACTAAGCTTGTAAGCCGCCCTGAGTCTTTGGAGAAGGGCGGGATATAAATGGAAATAAAATTAAAAAAAATAAATAAAAAATTTGTGTAATTTTTTTGGATTGCTCAGAACGAATTAAAGATATGTGTTAAGTATTTGTTTCCTATTTTAGAATACCTTGCGAGGCCCAAATACGGGCCAAATCTTATTGCCTGTATCAGCCTAACCTAAGGCCATCCACAAGCTGTAGTCAGAACTGTGACAACTCATTATTTGTGTAAATTTTTTGGATTGCTAACAAAGAATTAAAGGGAGACTGATATGGCCATTCCAAACTCATTTCTTTTCATCAGTCAGCTATACGCTTCTGAGATTCAAACGCAGGCTGATTGCACATTAGGTAGTTGTTTAACCTCTAGGCCACAGGGTCTTTCTCACTTTGTTACCTGAGAGGCAAGGGAGATATGTGTTAAGTATTTGTTACATATTTTAGAATACCTTGCAAGGCCCAAATACGGGCCAAATCTAATTGTCTGTATCAGCCTATCCTAAGGCCATCCACAAGCTGTAGTCACAACTGTGACAACTCATTATTTCTGTAATTTTTTTGGATTACTAACAAAGAATTAAAGGGAGATTGATATGGCCATTTTAAACTGATTTCTTCTCATCAGTCAGCCATACCCTTCTGAGATTCAAACCTTGGCCGATTGAACATTAGGCAGTTGTTTAACCTCTAGGCCACAGGCTCTTTCTCGCTTTGTTAGCTGAGAGGCAAGGGAGATATGTGTTAATTATTTGTTACATATTTTAGAATACCTTGCAAGGCCCAAATACGGGCCAAATCTTATTGCCTGTATCAGCCTATCCTAAGGCCATCCACAAGCTGTAGTCACAACTGTGACAACTCATTATTTGTGTAAATTTTTTGGATTGCTAACAAAGAAGTAAAGGGAGACTGATATGGCCATTTCAAACTCATTTCTTCTCATCAGTCAGCCATACTCTTCTGAGATTCGAACCCGGGCAGATTGCACATTAGGCAGTTGTTTAACCTCTAGGCCACAAGGACTTTCTTGCTTTGTTAGCTGAGAGGCAAGGGAGATATGTGTTAAGTATTTGTTAAGTATTTTAGAATACCTTGCAAGGCCCAAATACGAGCCAAATCTTATTGGCTTTATCAGCCTAACCTAAGGCCATCCACAAGCTGTAGGCACAACTGTGACAACTCATTATTTCTGCAAATTTTTGGATTGGTAAAAAATAATTAAAGGGAGACTGATATGGCCATTTCAAACTCATTTATTCTCATCAGTCAGCCATACCCTTCTGAGATTCGAACCCGGGCCGATTGCACATTCGGCAGTTGTTTAACCTCTAGGCCACAGGGTCTTTCTCGCTTTGTTAGCTGAGAGGCAAGGGAGATATCTGTTAAGTATTTGTTTCATCTTTTAGAATACCTTGCAAGGCCCAAATAAGGGCCAAATCTTATTCTCTGTATCAGCCTAACCTAAGGCCATCCACAAGCTGTAGTCACAACTGTGACAACTCATTATTTGTGTTAATGTTTTGGATTGCTAACATAGATTTGAAGGGAGACTTATATGGCCATTCCAAACTCATTTTTTCTCATCAGTCAGCCATACCGTTCCAAAATTCGAACCTGGGCCTATTGCACATTCGGCAGTTGTTTAACCTCTAGGCCACAGGCTCTTTCTCGCTTTATTAGCTGAGAGGCAAGGGAGATATCTGTTAAGTATTTGTTTCATATTTTAGAATACCTTGCAAGGCCCAAATACGAGCCAAATCTTATTGGCTTTATCAGCCTAACCTAAGGCCATCCACAAGCTGTAGGCACAACTGTGACAACTCATTATTTCTGTAAATTTTTTGGATTGGTAAAAAAGAATTAAAGGGAGACTGATATGGCCATTTCAAACTCATTTATTCTGATCAGTCAGCCATACCTTTCTGAGATTCGAACCCAGGTAGATTTAACATTAGGCAGTTGTTTAACCTCTAGGCCAAAGGCTCTTTCTCACCTTGTTACCTGAGAGGCAAGGGAGATATGTGTTAAGTATTTGTTACATATTTTAGAATACCTTGCAAGGCCAAAATACGGGCCAAATCCTATTGCCTGTATCACCCTAAGCTAAGGCCATCCACAAGCTGTAGTCACAACTGTGACAACTCATTATTTGTGTAAATTTTTTGGATTGGTAAAAAAGAATTAAAGGGAGACTGATATGGCCATTTCAAACTGATTTATTCTCATCAGTCAGCCATACCCTTCTGAGATTCGAACCCGGGCCGATTGCACATTCGGTAGTTGTTTAACCTCTAGGCCACAGGCTCTTTCTCGCTTTCTTAGCTGAGAGGCAAGGGAGATATGTGTTAAGTATTTGTTTCCTATTTTAGAATACCTTGCGAGGCCCAAATACGGGCCAAATCTTATTGCCTGTATCAGCCTAACCTAAGGCCATCCACAAGCTGTAGTCAGAACTGTGACAACTCATTGTTTGTGTAAATTTTTTGGATTGCTTACAAAGAATTAAAGGGAGACTGATATGGCCATTTCAAACTCATTTCTTCTCATTAGTCAGCCATACCCTTCTGAGATTCAAACCCAGGCAGATTTAACATTAGGCAGTTGTTTAACCTCTAGGCCACAGGCTCTTTCTCACTTTGTTACCTGAGAGGCAAGGGAGATATGTGTTAAGTATTTGTTTCATATTTTAGAATACCTTGCAAGGCCCAAATACGAGCCAAATCTTATTGGCTTTATCAGGCTAACCTAAGGCCATCCACAAGCTGTAGGCACAACTGTGACAACTCATTATTTCTGTAAATTTTTGGATTGGTAAAAAAGAATTAAAGGGAGACTGATATGGCCATTTCAAACTCATTTATTCTCATCAGTCAGCCATACCCTTCTGAGATTCGAACCCGGACCGATTGCACATTCGGCATTTGTTTAACCTCTAGGCCAAAGGCTCTTTCTCGCTTTCTTAGCTGAGAGGCAGGGGAGATATGTTTTAAGTATTTTTTTCCTATTTTAGAATACCTTGCGATGCCCAAATACGGGCCAAATCTTATTGTCTGTATCAGCCTAACCTAAGGCCATCCACAAGCTGTAGTCACAACTGTGACAACTCATTATTTCTGTACATTTTTTGGATTGCTAACAAAGAATTAAAGGGAGACTGATATGGCCAGTTCAAACTCATTTCTTCTCATCAGTCAGCCATACCCTTCTGAGATTCGAACCCGGGCCGATTGCGCATTCGGCAGTTGTTTAACCTCTAGGACACAGGCTCTTTCTCGCTTTGTTAGCTGAGAGGCAAGGGAGATATCTGTTAAGTATTTGTTTCATATTTTAGAATACCTTGCAAGGCCCAAATACGAGCCAAATCTTATTGGCTTTATCAGCCTAACCTAAGGCCATCCACAAGCTGTAGGCACAACTGTGACAACTCATTATTTCTGTAAATTTTTTGGATTGGTAAAAAAGAATTAAAGGGAGACTGATATGGCCATTTCAAACTCATTTATTCTGATCAGTCAGCCATACCTTTCTGAGATTCGAACCCAGGCAGATTTAACATTAGGCAGTTGTTTAACCTCTAGGCCAAAGGCTCTTTCTCACCTTGTTACCTGAGAGGCAAGGGAGATATGTGTTAAGTATTTGTTACATATTTTAGAATACCTTGCAAGGCCAAAATACGGGCCAAATCCTATTGCCTGTATCACCCTAAGCTAAGGCCATCCACAAGCTGTAGTCACAACTGTGACAACTCATTATTTGTGTAAATATTTTGGATTGGTAAAAAAGAATTAAAGGGAGACTGATATGGCCATTTCAAACTGATTTAATCTCATCAGTCAGCCATACCCTTCTGAGATTCGAACCCGGGCCGATTGCACATTCGGTAGTTGTTTAACCTCTAGGCCACAGGCTCTTTCTCGCTTTCTTAGCTGAGAGGCAAGGGAGATATGTGTTAAGTATTTGTTTCATATTTTAGAATACCTTGCGAGGCCCAAATACGGGCCAAATCTTATTGCCTGTATCAGCCTAACCTAAGGCCATCCACAAGCTGTAGTCAGAACTGTGACAACTCATTGTTTGTGTAAATTTTTTGGATTGCTTACAAAGAATTAAAGGGAGACTGATATGGCCATTTCAAACTCATTTCTTCTCATTAGTCAGCCATACCCTTCTGAGATTCAAACCCAGGCAGATTTAACATTAGGCAGTTGTTTAACCTCTAGGCCACAGGCTCTTTCTCACTTTGTTACCTGAGAGGCAAGGGAGATATGTGTTAAGTATTTGTTTCATATTTTAGAATACCTTGCAAGGCCCAAATACGAGCCAAATCTTATTGGCTTTATCAGCCTAACCTAAGGCCATCCACAAGCTGTAGGCACAACTGTGACAACTCATTATTTCTGTAAATTTTTGGATTGGTAAAAAAGAATTAAAGGGAGACTGATATGGCCATTTCAAACTCATTTATTCTCATCAGTCAGCCATACCCTTCTGAGATTCGAACCCGGACCGATTGCACATTCAGCAATTGTTTAACCTCTAGGCCACAGGCTCTTTCTCGCTTTCTTAGCTGAGAGGCAGGGGAGATATGTTTTAAGTATTTGTTTCCTATTTTAGAATACCTTGCGAGGCCCAAATACGGGCCAAATCTTACTGTCTGTATCAGCCTAACCTAAGGCCATCCACAAGCTGAAGTCACAACTGTGACAACTCATTATTTGTGTAAATTTTTTGGATTGCTAACAAAGAATTAAAGGGAGACAGATATGGCCATTTCAAACTCATTTATTCTCATCAGTCAGCCATACCCTTCTGAGATTCGAACCCGGGCAGATTGCCCATTAGGCAGTTGTTTAACCTCTAGGCCACACGGTCTTTCTCACTTTGTTAGCTAAGAGGCAAGGGAGATATGTGTTAAGTATTTGTTAAGTATTTTAGAATACCTTGCAAGGCCCAAATACGAGCCAAATTTTATTGGCTTTATCAGCCTAACCTAAGGCCATCCACAAGCTCTAGGCACAACTGTGACAACTCATTATTTCTGTAAATTTTTGGATTGCTAACAAAGAATTAAAGGGAGACTGATATGGCCATTCCAAACTCATTACTTCTCATCAGTCAGCCATACCGTTCCGAAATTCGAACCTGGGCCTATTGCACATTAGGCAGTTGTTTAACCTCTACGCCACAGGCTCTTTCTCACTTTATTAGCTGAGAGGCAAGGGAGATATGTGTTAAGTATTTCTTTCATATTTTAGAATAACTTTCAAGGCCAAAATACGGGCCAAATCTTATTGCGTGTATCAGCCTAACCTAAGGCCATCCACAAACTGTAGTCACAACTGTGACAACTCATTATTTGTGTAATTTGTTTGGATTGCTAACAAATAATTAAATGGAGACTGATATGGCCATTTCAAACTCATTTCTTCTGATTAGTCAGCCATACCCTTCTGAGATTCGAACCCGGGCCGATTGCAAATTAGACAGTTGTTTAACCTCTAGTCCTTGGTGGAACATTGGGCTAATGCCTCCTTAAGTAACACCAGCTGCCTGCAATTAGTGCAGGTTCGCGTCCCTCCAGGCTCAAGGTTGACTCAGCCTTACATCCTTCCAAGGTAGCTAAAATGAGGACCCAGATTATTGTGGGCAATGAGCTGACTTTGTAATAATGCCACTTGGGGTGTGTGTGAAAGCCCTAATAAGCAGGCATATACATAGAATGAAGGCTACTGCTAAGCTTGTAAGCCGCCCTGAGTCTTTGGAGAAGGGCGGGATATAAATGGAAATAAAATAAAAAAATAAAAATAAAAAAATTGTGTAATTTTTTTGGATTGCTTACAAAGACTTAAAGGAAGACTGAAATGGCCATTTCCAACTCATTTCTTCTCATCAGTCAGCCATACCCTTCTGAGATTCGAACCCGGGCAGATTGCACATTCGGCAGTTGTTTAACCTCTAGGCCACAAGGTCTTTCTCGCTTTGTTAGCTGAGAGGCAAGGGAGATATGTGTTAAGTATTTGTTAAGTATTTTAGAATACCTTGCAAGGCCCAAATACGAGCCAAATCTTATTGGCTTTATCAGCCTAACCTAAGGCCATCCACAAGCTATAGGCACAACTGTGACAACTCATTATTTCTGTAAATGTTTGGATTGGTAAAAAATAATTAAAGGGAGACTGATATGGCCATTTCAAACTCATTTATTCTCATCAGTCAGCCATACCCTTCTGAGTTTCGAACCCGGGCCGATTGCACATTCGGCAGTTGTTTAACCTCTAGGCCACAGGCTCTTTCTCGCTTTGTTAGCTGAGAGGCAAGGGAGATATCTGTTAAGTATTTTTACATATTTTAGAATACCTTGCAAGGCCAAAATACGGGCCAAATCCTATTGCCTGTATCACCCTAAGGTAAGGCCATCCACAAGCTGTAGTCACAACTGTGACAACTCATTATTTGTGTTAATGTTTTGGATTGCTAACATAGATTTGAAGGGAGACTGATATGGCCATTCCAAACTCATTTCTTCTGATTAGTCAGCCATACCCTTCTGAGATTCGAATCCAGGCCGATTGCAAATTAGGCAGTTGTTTAACCTCTAGTCCTTGGTGGAGCAGTGGGCTAATGCCTCCTTAAGTAACACCAGCTGCCTGCAATTAGTGCAGGTTCGCGTCCCACCAGGCTCAAGGTTAACTCAGCCTTACATCCTTCCGAGGTAGGTAAAATGAGGACCCAGATTGTTGGGGGCAATAAGCTGACTTTGTAATAATGCCACTTGGGGTGTGTGTGAAAGCCCTAATAAGCAGGCATATACATAGAATGAAGGCTCCTACTAAGCTTGTAAGCCGCCCTGAGTCTTTGGAGAAGGGCGGGATATAAATGGAAATAAAATTAAAAAAAATAAATAAAAAATTTGTGTAATTTTTTTTGGATTGCTCAGAACGAATTAAAGATATGTGTTAAGTATTTGTTTCCTATTTTAGAATACCTTGCGAGGCCCAAATACGGGCCAAATCTTATTGCCTGTATCAGCCTAACCTAAGGCCATCCACAAGCTGTAGTCAGAACTGTGACAACTCATTATTTGTGTAAATTTTTTGGATTGCTAACAAAGAATTAAAGGGAGACTGATATGGCCATTCCAAACTCATTTCTTTTCATCAGTCAGCTATACGCTTCTGAGATTCGAAGGCAGGCTGATTGCACATTAGGTAGTTGTTTAACCTCTAGGCCACAGGGTCTTTCTCACTTTGTTACCTGAGAGGCAAGGGAGATATGTGTTAAGTATTTGTTACATATTTTAGAATACCTTGCAAGGCCCAAATACGGGCCAAATCTTATTGTCTGTATCAGCCTATCCTAAGGCCATCCACAAGCTGTAGTCACAACTGTGACAACTCATTATTTCTGTAAATTTTTTGGATTACTAACAAAGAATTAAAGGGAGATTGATATGGCCATTTTAAACTCATTTCTTCTCATCAGTCAGCCATACCCTTCTGAGATTCAAACCTTGGCCGATTGAACATTAGGCAGTTGTTTAACCTCTAGGCCACAGGCTCTTTCTCGCTTTCTTAGCTGAGAGGCAAGGGAGATATGTGTTAATTATATGTTACGTATTTTAGAATACCTTGCAAGGCCCAAATACGGCCCAAATCTTATTGTCCGTATCAGCCTATCCTAAGGCCATCCACAAGCTGTAGTCACAACTGTGACAACTTATTATTTGTGTAAATTTTTTGGATTGCTAACAAAGAATTAAAGGGAGACTGATATGGCCATTTCAAACTCATTTCTTCTCATCAGTCAGCCATACTCTTCTGAGATTCGAACCCGGGCAGATTGCACATTAGGCAGTTGTTTAACCTCTAGGCCACAAGGTCTTTCTCGCTTTGTTAGCTGAGAGGCAAGGGAGATATGTGTTAAGTATTTGTCAAGTATTTTAGAATACCTTGCAAGGCCCAAATACGAGCCAAATCTTATTGGCTTTATCAGCCTAACCTAAGGCCATCCACAAGCTGTAGGCACAACTGTGACAACTCATTATTTCTGTAAATTTTTGGATTGCTAACAAAGAATTAAAGGGAGACAGATATGGCCATTTCAAACTCATTTATTCTCATCAGTCAGCCATACCCTTCTGAGATTCGAACCCGGGCAGATTGCCCATTAGGCAGTTGTTTAACCTCTAGGCCACAGGCTATTTCTCGCTTTGTTAGCTGAGAGGCAAGGGAGATATGTGTTAAGTATTTGTTTCATATTTTAGAATACCTTGCAAGGCCCAAATACGAGCCAAATCTTATTGGCTTTATCAGCCTAACCTAAGGCCATCCACAAGCTGTAGGCACAACTGTGACAACTCATTATTTCTGTAAATTTTTTGGATTGGTAAAAAAGAATTAAAGGGAGACGGATATGGCCATTTCAAACTCATTTATTCTCATCAGTCAGCCATACCCTTCTGAGATTCAAACCCGGACCGATTGCACATTCGGCATTTGTTTAACCTCTAGGCCACAGGCTCTTTCTCGCTTTCTTAGCTGAGAGGCAGGGGAGATATGTTTTAAGTATTTGTTTCCTATTTTAGAATACCTTGCGAGGCCCAAATACAAGCCAAATCTTATTGTCTGTATCAGCCTAACCTAAGGCCATCCACAAGCTGTAGTCACAACTGTGACAACTCATTATTTGTGTAAATTTTTTGGATTGCTAACAAAGAATTAAAAGGAGACTGATATGGCCATTCCAAACTCATTTCTTTTCATCAGTCAGTTATACGCTTCTGAGATTCGAAGGCAGGCTGATTGCACATTAGGTAGTTGTTTAACCTCTAGGCCACAGGGTCTTTCTCACTTTGTTACCTGAGAGGCAAGGGAGATATGTGTTAAGTATTTGTTACATATTTTAGAATACCTTGCAAGGCCCAAATACGGGCCAAATCTTATTGTCTGTATCAGCCTATCCTAAGGCCATCCACAAGCTGTAGTCACAACTGTGACAACTCATTATTTCTGTAAATTTTTTGGATTACTAACAAAGAATTAAAGGGAGATTGATATGGCCATTTTAAACTCATTTCTTCTCATCAGTCAGCCATACCCTTCTGAGATTCAAACCTTGGCCGATTGAACATTAGGCAGTTGTTTAACCTCTAGGCCACAGGCTCTTTCTCGCTTTGTTAGCTGAGAGGCAAGGGAGATATGTGTTAATTATTTGTTACGTATTTTAGAATACCTTGCAAGGCCCAAATACGGCCCAAATCTTATTGTCCGTATCAGCCTATCCTAAGGCCATCCACAAGCTGTAGTCACAACTGTGACAACTTATTATTTGTGTAAATTTTTTGGATTGGTAAAAAAGAATTAAAGGGAGACTGATATGGCCATTTCAAACTCATTTATTCTCATCAGTCAGCCATACCCTTCTGAGATTCAAACCCGGACCGATTGCACATTCGGCATTTGTTTAACCTCTAGGCCACAGGCTCTTTCTCGCTTTCTTAGCTGAGAGGCAGGGGAGATATGTTTTAAGTATTTGTTTCCTATTTTAGAATACCTTGCGAGGCCCAAATACGGGCCAAATCTTATTGTCTGTATCAGCCTAACCTAAGGCCATCCACAAGCTGTAGTCACAACTGTGACAACTCATTATTTCTGTACATTTTTTGGATTGCTAACAAAGAATTAAAGGGAGACTGATATGGCCAGTTCAAACTCATTTATTCTCATCAGTCAGCCATACCCTTCTGAGATTCGAACCCGGGCCGATTGCGCATTCGGCAGTTGTTTAACCTCTAGGACACAGGCTCTTTCTCACTTTGTTACCTGAGAGGCAAGGGAGATATGTGTTAAGTATTTGTTACATATTTTAGAATACCTTGCAAGGCTCAAATACGAGCCAAATCTTATTGGCTTTATCAGCCTAACCTAAGGCCATCCACAAGCTGTAGGCACAACTGTGACAACTCATTATTTGTGTAAATTTTTTGGATTGCTAACAAAGAATTAAAGGTAGACTGATATGGCCATTTCAAACTCATTTATTCTCATCAGTCAGCCATACCCTTCTGAGATTCGAACCCGGGCAGATTGCACATTAGGCAGTTGTTTAACCTATAGGCCACAGGCTCTTTCTCGCTTTGTTAGCTGAGAGGCAAGGGAGATATGTGTTAAGTATTTGTTTCATATTTTAGAATCAGCCTAACCTAAGGCCATCCACAAGCTGTAGGCACAACTGTGACAACTCATTATTTCTGTAAATTTTTTGGATTGCTAACAAAGAATTAAAGGGAGACTGATATGGCCATTTCAAACTCATTTATTCTCATCAGTCAGCCATACCCTTCTGAGATTCGAACCCGGGCCGATTGCACATTAGGCAGTTGTTTAACCTCTAGGCCACAGGCTCTTTCTTGCTTTGTTAGCTGAGAGGCAAGGGAGATATGTGTTAAGTATTTGTTTCATATTTTAGAATACCTTGCAAGGGCCAAATACGGGCCAAATCTTATTGCCTGTATCAGCCTAAGCTAAGGCCATCCACAAGCTGTAGTCACAACTGTGAGAACTCATTATTTGTGTAAATTTTTTGGATTGGTAAAAAAGAATTAAAGGGAGACAGATATGGCCATTTCAAACTCATTTATTCTCATCAGTCAGCCATACCCTTCTGAGATTCGATCCCAGGCCGATTGCACATTCGGCAGTTGTTTAACCTCTAGGCCACAGGCTATTTCTCGCTTTGTTAGCTGAGAGGCAAGGGAGATATGTGTTAATTATTTGTTTCATATTTTAGAATACCTTGCAAGGCCCAAATACGAGCCAAATCTTATTGGCTTTATCAGCCTAACCTAAGGCCATCCACCAGCTGTAGGCACAACTGTGACAACTCATTATTTCTGTAAATTTTTGGATTGGTAAAAAAGAATTAAAGGGAGACTGATATGGCCATTTCAAACTCATTTCTTCTCATCAGTCAGCCATACCTTTCTGAGATTCGAACCCGGGCCGATTGCACATTCGGCAGTTGTTTAACCTCTAGGCCACAGGCTCTTTCTCGCTTTCTTAGCTGAGAGGCAAGGGAGATATGTGTTAAGTATTTGTTACATATTTTAGAATACCTTGCAAGGCCCAAATACGGGCCAAATCTTATTGCCTATATCAGCCTAAATTAAAGCCATCCACAAGCTATAGTCACAACTGTGACAACTCATTATTTGTGTAATTTTTTTGGATTGCTAACAAAAAATTAAAGGGAGACTGATATGGCCAGTTCAAACTCATTTCTTCTCATCAGTCAGACATACCCTTCTGAGATTCGAACCTGGGCAGATTGCACATTAGGCAGTTGTTTAACCTCTAGGCCAAAAGCTCTTTCTCGCTTTGTTAGCTGAGAGGAAAGGGAGATATGTGTTAAGTATTTGTTTCATATTTTAGAATACCTTGCAAGGCCCAAATACGAGCCAAATCTTATTGGCTTTATCAGCCTAACCTAAGGCCATCCACAAGCTGTAGGCACAACTGTGACAACTCATTATTTCTGTAAATTTTTTGGATTGGTAAAAAAGAATTAAAGGGAGACTGATATGGCCATTTCAAACTCATTTATTCTGATCAGTCAGCCATACCCTTCTGAGATTCAAACCCGGCCGATTGCACATTCGGCAGTTGTTTAACCTCTAGGCCACAGGCTCTTTCTCGCTTTCTTAGCTGAGAGGCAAGGGAGATATGTGTTAAGTATTTGTTACATATTTTAGAATACCTTGCAAGGCCCAAATACGGGCCAAATCTTATTGCCTGTATCAGCCTAAGCTAAAGCCATCCAGAAGCTATAGTCACAACTGTGACAACTCATTATTTGTGTAATTTTTTTGGATTACTAACAAAAAAATTAAAGGGAGACTGATATGGCCAGTTCAAACTCATTTCTTCTCATCAGTCAGACATACCCTTCTGAGATTCGAACCCGGGCAGATTGCACATTAGGCAGTTGTTTAACCTCTAGGCCAAAAGCTCTTTCTCGCTTTGTTAGCTGAGAGGAAAGGGAGATATGTGTGAAGTATTGGTTTCATATTTTAGAATACCTTGCAAGGCCCAAATATGGGCCAAATCTTATTGTCTGTATCAGCCTAACCTAAGGCCATCCACAAGCTGTAGTCACAACTGTGACAACTCATTATTTCTGTAAATTTTTTGGATTACTAACAAAGAATTAAAGGGAGATTGATATGGCCATTTCAAACTCATTTCTTCTCATCAGTCAGCCATACCCTTCTGAGATTCGAACCTGGGCCGATTGAACATTAGGCAGTTGTTTAACCTCTAGGCCACAAGCTCTTTCTCACTTTGTTAGCTGAGAGGCAAGGGAGATATGTGTTAAGTATTTGTTACGTATTTTAGAATAACTTGCAAGGCCCAAATACGGGACAAATCTTATTGCCTGTATCAGCCTCACCTAAGGCCATCCACAAGCTGTAGTCACAACTGTGACAACTCATTATTTGTGTAAATTTTTTCTTTCTCGCTTTGTTAGCTGAGAGGCAAGGGAGATATGTGTTAAGTATTTGTTAAGTATTTTAATTTAGAATACCTTGCAAGGCCCAAATACGAGCCAAATCTTATTGGCTTTATCAGCCTAACCTAAGGCCATCCACAAGCTGTAGGCACAACTGTGACAACTCATTATTTCTGTAAATTTCTTGGATTGGTAAAAAAGAATTAAAGGGAGACTGATATGGCCATTTCAAACTCATTTATTCTGATCAGTCAGCCATACCCTTCTGAGATTCGAACCCGGGCCGATTGCACATTCGGCAGTTGTTTAACCTCTAGGCCACAGGCTCTTTCTCGCTTTCTTAGCTGAGAGGCAAGGGAGATATGTGTTATGTATTTGTTTCCTATTTTAGAATACCTTGCGAGGCCCTAATACGGGCCAAATCTTATTGTCTGTATCAACCTAACCTAAGGCCATCCACAAGCTGTAGTCATAACTGTGACAACTCATTATTTGTGTAAATTTTTTGCATTGCTCACAAAAAAATAAAGGGAGACTGATATGGCCATTCCAAACTCATTTCTTTTCATCAGTCAGCTATACCCTTCTGAGATTCGAACGCAGGCTGATTGCACATTAGGCAGTTGTTTAACCTCTAGGCCACAGGATCTTTCTCACTTTGTTACCTGAGAGACAAGGGAGTTATGTGTTAAGTATTTGTTACGTATTTTAGAATAACTTGCAAGGCCCAAATACGGGCCAAATCTTATTGCCTGTATCAGCCTAACCTAAGGCCATCCACAAGCTGTAGGCACAACTGTGACAACTCATTATTTCTGTAAATTTTTTGGATTGGTAAAAAAGAATTAAAGGGAGACTGATATGGCCATTTCAAACTCATTTATTCTGATCAGTCAGCCATACCCTTCTGAGATTCGAACCTGAGCCGATTGCCCATTTGGCAGTTGTTTAACCTCTAGGCCACAGGCTCTTTCTCGCTTTGTTAGCTGAGAGGCAAGGGAGATATGTGTTAAGTATTTGTTTCATATTTTAGAATACCTTGCAAGGCCCAAATACGAGCAAAATCTTATTTGCTTTATCAGCCTAACCTAAGGCCATCCACAAGCTGTAGGCACAACTGTGACAACTCATTATTTCTGTAAATTTTTTGGATTGGTAAAAAAGAATTAAAGGGAGACTGATATGGCCATTTCAAACTCATTTATTCTGATCAGTCAGCCATACCTTTCTGAGATTCGAACCCGGGCCAATTGCACATTTCGCAGTTGTTTAACCTCTAGGCCACAGGCTCTTTCTCGCTTTGTTAGCTGAGAGGCAAGGGAGATATGTGTTAAGTATTTGTTACGTATTTTAGAATACCTTGCAAGGCCCAAATGCGGGCCAAATCTTATTGTCTGTATCAGCCTAACCTAAGGCCATCCACAAGCTGTAGTCAAAACTGTGGCAACTCATTATTTCTGTAAATTTTTTGGATTGGTAAAAAAGAATTAAAGGGAGACTGATATGGCCATTTCAAACTCATTTATTCTCATCAGTCAGCCATACCCTTCTGAGATTCGAACCCGGGCCGATTGCACATTCGGCAGTTGTTTAGCCTCTAGGCCACAGGCTCTTTCTCGCTTTCTTAGCTGAGAAGCAAGGGCGATATGTGTTAAGTATTTGTTTCCTATTTTAGAATACCTTGCGAGGCCCAAATACGGGCCAAATCTTATTGTCTGTATCAGCCTAACCTAAGGCCATCCACAAGCTGTAGGCACAACTGTGACAACTCATTATTTCTGTAAATTTTTTGGATTGCTAACATAGATTTGAAGGGAGACTGATATGGCCATTCCAAACTCATTTCTTCTCATCAGTCATCCATACCGTTCCGAAATTCGAACCTGGGCCTATTGCACATTAGGCAGTTGTTTATCCTCTAGGCCACAGGCTCTTTCTCGCTTTGTTAGCTGAGAGGCAAGGGAGATATGTGTTAAGTATTTGTTTCATATTTTAGAATACCTTGCAAGGCCCAAATACGAGCCAAATCTTATTGGCTTTATCAGCCTAACCTAAGGCCATCCACAAGCTGTAGGCACAACTGTGACAACTCATTATTTCTGTAAATTTTTTGGATTGGTAAAAAATAATTAAAGGGAGACTGATATGGCCATTTCAAACTCATTTATTCTCATCAGTTAGCCATACCCTTCTGAGATTCGAACCCGGGCCGATTGCACATTCGGCAGTTGTTTAACCTCTAGGCCACAGGCTCTTTCTTGCTTTGTTAGCTGAGAGGCAAGGGAGATATCTGTTAAGTATTTGTTTCATATTTTAGAATACCTTGCAAGGCCCAAATACGAGCCAAATCTTATTGGCTTTATCAGCCTAACCTAAGGCCATCCACAAGCTGTAGGCACAACTGTGACAACTCATTATTTCTGTAAATTTTTTGGATTGGTAAAAAAGAATTAAAGGGAGACTGATATGGCCATTTCAAGCTCATTTATTCTCATCAGTCAGCCATACCCTTCTGAGATTCGAACCCGGGCCGATTGCACATTCGGCAGTTGTTTAGCCTCTAGGCCACAGGCTCTTTCTCGCTTTGTTAGCTGAGAGGCAAGGGAGATATGTGTTAAGTATTTGTTTCCTATTTTAGAATACCTTGCGAGGCCCAAATACGGGCCAAATCTTATTGTCTGTATCAGCCTAACCTAAGGCCATCCACAAGCTGTAGGCACAACTGTGACAACTCATTATTTCTGTAAATTTTTTGGATTGCTAACATAGATTTGAAGGGAGACTGATATGGCCATTCCAAACTCATTTCTTCTCATCAGTCAGCCATACCGTTCCGAAATTCGAACCTGGGCCTATTGCACATTAGGCAGTTGTTTAACCTCTAGGCCAAAGGCTCTTTCTCGCTTTGTAGAGCTGAGAGGCAAGGGAGATATGTGTTAAGTATTTGTTACGTATTTTAGAATACCTTGCAAGGCCCAAATACGGGCCAAATCTTATTGTCTGTATCAGCCTAACCTAAGGCCATCCACAAGCTGTAGTCAGAACTCTGACAACTCATTATTTGTGTAATTTTTTTGGATTACTAACAAAGAATTAAAGGGAGATTGATATTGCCATTTCAAACTCATTTCTTCTCATCAGTCAGCCATACCCTTCTGACATTCGAACCTGGGCCGATTGAACATTAGGCAGTTGTTTAACCTCTAGGCCACAAGCTCTCTCTCGCTTTGTTAGCTGACAGGCAAGGGAGATATGTGTTAAGTATTTGTTAAGTATATTTGAATTTCTTGCAAGGCCCAAATACGGGGCAAATCTTATTGGCTTTATCAGCGTAACCTAAGGCCATCCACAAGCTGTAGTCACAACTTTTACAACTCATTATTTGTGTAAATGTTTTGGATTGCTAACATAGAGTTGAAGGGAGACTGATATGGCCATTCCAACCTCATTTCTTTTCATCAGTCAGCTATACCCTTCTGAGATTCGAAAGCGGGCTGATTGCACATTAGGCAGTTGTTTAACCTCTAGGTCACAGGGTCTTTCTCACTTTGTTAGCTGAGAGGCAAGTGAGTTATGTGTTAAGTATTTGTTAAGTATATTAGAATGTGAAGTGAAGTGGGCCTTAGAAAAGCTGAGCAACAACAAAGCTAGTGGAGGTGACAGTGTTCCAGCTGAGCTATTCAAAATCTTAAAAGACGATGCAGTAAAAGTGCGACACTCAATTTGCCAGCAAATTTGGAAGACTCAACAGTGGCCACAGGATTGGAAAAGATCAGTTTACATTCCAATTCCAAAGAAAGGCAGTGCCAAAGAATGTTCAAACTATCGCACCATTGCACTCATTTCTCATGCTAGTAAAGTTATGCTTAAAATTCTACAAGCTAAACTCCAGCAGTATGTAGATCGAGAACTACCAGAAGTACAGGCAGGATTTCGAAGAGGCAGAAGAACAAGAGATCAAATTGCTAACATACGCTGGATCATGGAGAAAGCTAGAGAGTTCCAGAAAAACATCTACTTCTGCTTCATTGACTATGCTAAAGCCTTTGATTGTGTGGATCATAACAAACTCTGGCAAGTCCTTAAAGAGATGGGCCTACCAGACCATCTTATTTGTCTCTTGAGAAACCTATATGCGGGCCAAGAAGCAACAGTGAGAACTGGACACGGAACCACTGATTGGTTCAAAACTGGGAAAGGAGTCCGGCAAGGCTGTATACTGTCACCTTGCCTATTTAACCTATATGCAGAGCACATATTGAGAAAGGCAGGGCTAGATGAATCAAAAGTTGGAATTAAGATTGCCGGAAGAAACATCAGCAACCTAAGATATGCAGATGATACCACTCTAATGGCAGAAAGTGAAGAGGAACTAAAGAGCCTCTTGCTGCGAGTGAAGAAGGAGAGTGCAAAACTTGGGTTGAAACTAAACATTAAGAAAACCAAGATCATGGCATCCGGCCCTCTCAATTCCTGGCAAATAGATGGGGAAGAAATGGAGGTAGTGACAGATTTTATTTTCCTGGGCTCCAAGATCACTGCAGATGGGGACTGTAGCCAAGAAATTAAAAGACGCTTACTCCTTGGGAGGAAAGCCATGTCAAATCTAGACAGCACACTAAAAAGCAGAGACATCACCCTGTCAACAAAAGTGCGTATAGTCAAGGCGATGGTCTTCCCAGTTGCAATGTATGGCAGTGAAAGCTGGACCATAAGAAAGGCTGAGCGCCAAAGAATTGAAGCCTTTGAACTATGGTGCTGGAGAAGACTCCTGCGAGTCCCTTGGACTGCAAGGCGATCAAACCGGTCAGTCCTAGAGGAGATCAACCCTGACTGATCTTTAGAAGGCCAGATCCTGAAGCTAAAACTCAAATACTTTGGCCACCTAATGAGAAGGAAGGATTCACTGGAGAAGAGCCCAATGCTGGGAAAGATTGAGGGCAATAGAAGAAGGGGACGACAGAGAATGAGGTGTCTGGATGGAGTCACTGAAGCAGTAGGTGTGAGCTTAAATGGACTCCAGAAGATGGTAGAGGACAGGAAGGCCTGGAGGAACATTGTCCATAGGGTCGCGATGGGTCGGACACGACTTCGCAACTAACAACAACAAAGTATATTAGAATACCTTGCAAGGCCCAAATACGGGCCAAATCTTATTGCCTGTATCAGCCTAAGCTAAGGCTATCCACAAGCTGTAGTCACAACTGTGACAACTCATTATTTGTGTAAATTTTTTGGATTGCTAACAAAGAATTAAAGGGAGACTGATATGGCCATTTCAAACTCATTTCTTCTCATCAGTCAGCAATACGCTTCTGAGATTCGAAAACAGGCCGATAGCACATTAGGCAGTTGTTTAACCTCTAGGCCACAGGCTCTTTCACGCTTTGTTACCTGAGAGGCAAGGGAGATATGTGTTAAGTATTTGTTAAGTATTTTAGAATGCCTTGCAAGGCCCAAATACGGGCCAAACCTTATTGCCTGTATCAGCCTAAGCTAAGGCCATCCACAAGCTGTAGTCAAAACTGTGACAACTCATTATTTGTATAATTTTTTTCGATTGCTCACAAAGAATTAAAGGGAGACTGATATGGCCATTCCAACCTCATTTCTTTTCATCAGTCAGCTATACCCTTCTGAGATTTGAACGCGGGCTGATTGCACATTAGGCAGTTGTTTAACCTCTAGGCCACAAGGTCCTTCTCGCTTTGTTAGCTGAGAGGCAAGGGAGATATGTGTTAAATATTTGTTAAGTATTTTAGAATACCTTGCAAGGCCCAAATACGGACAAAACCTTATTGCCTGTATAAGCCTAACCTAAGGCCATCCACAAGCTGTAGTCACATATGTGAGAACTCATTATTTGTGTAAATGTTTTGGATTGCTAACATAGATTTGAAGGGAGACTGATATGGCCATTTCAAACTCAATTATTCTCATCAGTCAGCCATACCCTTCTGAGATTCGAACCCGGGCCGATTGCACATTAGGCAGTTGTTTAACCTCTAGGCCACAGGCTCTTTCTCGCTTTGTTAGCTGAGAGGCAAGGGAGATATGTGTTAAGTATTTGTTTCATATTTTAGAATACTGCAAGGCCCAAATACGGGCCAAATCTTATTGCCTTTATCAGCCTAACCTAAGGCCATCCACAAACTGTAGTCACAACTGTGACAACTCATTATTTGTGTAATTTTTTTGGATTGCTAACAAATAATTAAATGGAGACTGATATGGCCATTTCAAATTCATTTCTTCTGATTAGTCAGCCATACCCTTCTGAAATTTGTACCTTGGCCGATTGCACTTTAGGAAGTTGTTTAACCTCTAGGCCACAGGCTCTTTCTCGCTTTGTTAGCTGAGAGGCCAGGGAGATATGTGTTAAATATTTGTTACGTATTTTAGAATACCTTTCAGGGGTCAAATACGGCCCAAATCTTATTGCCTGTATGAGCCTAACCTAAGGCCATCCACAAGCTGTAGTCACAACTGTGACAAGTCATTATTTGTGTAAATGTTTTGGATTGCTAACATAGATTTGAAGGGAGACTGATATGGCCATTCCAAACTCATTTCTTCTCATCAGTCAGCCATACCGTTCTGAAATTCGAACCTGGGCCTATTGCACATTAGGCATTTGTTTAACCTCTAGGCCACAGGCTCTTACTCGCTTTGTTTTTTTTTATTGAAAAGTTTTACAATACATTTTATTTTTAATAAAACACAACCCCTCCCAACCCCCTTCCCACTCCCCAGCCCCTCCCTCCCTTCCCCCTCCCCCCTCCCCAACTTCCCAGAGCTAGATACAGGGTATAAAAATACAAACAATCATAATCTACCTTATGCAAACAACCATAAACTATTAAGTCTATCGCACTTTAACTCTTATAAAATAACTACCAGTAGTATAAATATCACATCAATAATTATTCAAATGCTAGATGAAACTTTTTGGTCCCATATTTACTCCACAATATATCTCTGTTGCAAATAGTCTTTCAAGTACGCTGAGATCTTTGCCATTCCCGCCAGGTTGGAGACTTTTACAGTCCATTCTTCTATAGTCGGCAGTTCTTCCTTCTTCCAATATTGCCCTACTAAAAGTCTTGCTGCCGTAATTAAATTCAACATCAGCTTAATGTCCACAACAGTAATATCAATAATAATGCCCAGTAAAAACAATTACAAACAAAACGATCTCTAATTTACTTTACCAAATGTACATCAGTCATTAAAAAACCAATTTTCTGATCTTCTTTCCACCCAGCCTGTAATTTCCCATACTAAAACCAAATTTATACAATGTTTCCTTACTCTTTGGGAGGAAAGCCATGTCAAATCTAGACAGCACACTAAAAAGCAGAGACATCACCCTGTCAACAAAAGTGCGTATAGTCAAGGCGATGGTCTTCCCAGTTGCAATGTATGGCAGTGAAAGCTGGACCATAAGAAAGGCTGAGCGCCAAAGAATTGAAGCCTTTGAACTATGGTGCTGGAGAAGACTCCTGCGAGTCCCTTGGACTGCAAGGCGATCAAAAAGGTCAGTCATAGAGGAGATCAACCCTGACTGATCTTTAGAAGGCCAGATCCTGAAGCTAAAACTCAAATACTTTGGCCACCTAATGAGAAGGAAGGATTCACTGGAGAAGAGCCTAATGCTGGGAAAGATTGAGGGCAATAGAAGAAGGGGACGACAGAGAATGAGGTGGCTGGATGGAATCACTGAAGCAGTAGGTGTGAGCTTAAATGGACTCCAGAAGATGGTAGAGGACAGGAAGGCCTGGAGGAACATTGTCCATAGGGTCGCGATGGGTCGGACACGACTTCGCAACTAACAACAACAAAGTATATTAGAATACCTTGCAAGGCCCAAATACGGGCCAAATCTTATTGCCTGTATCATCCTAGGCTAAGGCTATCCACAAGCTGTAGTCACAACTGTGACAACTCATTATTTGTGTAAATTTTTTGGATTGCTAACAAAGAATTAAAGGGAGACTGATATGGCCATTTCAAACTCATTTCTTCTCATCAGTCAGCCATACCCTTCTGAGATTCGAACCCGGGCCGATTGAACATTAGGCAGTTGTTTAACCTCTAGGCCACAGGCTCTTTCTCACTTTGTTACCTGAGAGACAAGGGAGTTATGTGTTAAGTATTTGTTACGTATTTTAGAATAACTTGCAAGGCCCAAATACGGGCCAAATCTTATTGCCTGTATCAGCCTAACCTAAGGCCATCCACAAGCTGTAGGCACAACTGTGACAACTCATTATTTCTGTAAATTTTTGGATTGCTAACAAAGAATTAAAGGGAGACTGATATGGCCTGTTCAAACTCATTTCTTCTCATCAGTCAGCCATACCCTTCTGAGATTCAAACCCGGGCAGATTGAATATTAGGCAGTTGTTTAACCTCTAGGCCACAGGCTCTTTCTCACTTTGTTACCTGAGAGGCAAGGGAGATATGTGTTAAGTATTTGTTACATATTTTAGAATACCTTGCAAGGCCAAAATACGGGCCAAATCCTATTGCCTGTATCACCCTAAGCTAAGGCCATCCACAAGCTATAGGCACAACTGTGACAACTCAATATTTCTGTAAATTTTTTGTATTGGTAAAAAAGAATTAAAGTGAGACTGATATGGCCATTTCAAACTCATTTCTTCTCATCAGTCAGCCATACCCTTCTGAGATTCAAACCCGGGCAGATTGCACATTCGGCAGTTGTTTAACCTCTAGGCCAAAAGCTCTTTCTCGCTTTGTTAGCTGAGAGGCAAGGGAGATATGTGTTAAGTATTTGTTAAGTATTTTAGAACAGTGTTTTTTAACTGCTGTTCTGCGGCACACTAGTGTGCCGCGAGATGTTGCCTGGTGTGCCGTGGGAAAAATTGAAAAAACACTGACCTAGGAGACAGCGGTGAGAGGAGGAGGAGGAGGAGGAGGAGGAGGAACAGCCGCGGGCGGAGCGGCGCTGCAAGACTCTCTGGCGGGGATCACTGGGCACCGGAGCCTTGGCTAAGCTGACGGCCCTACTTCGCTGGAAGCAAAAGCCCGGGAAAAGAAGTGGGCTCGACCTCTCTAGGCACCAGGGCTCCACGGCAGCGTAGCTCCGCCCCTTCTCTGGCTTTGGAGGGTCTCTTGCTGAAGAGAGAGAAGCTGGGGAGTGGCGGCCGGCTCGCTTATCGGAAGAGGACGGACGGGCGGCCAGCCCAGCTCGCCTGAGCTGTCGCGTGGTTGGTTGCCTGCAACGTTCGAAAAAGCTCTTCTTCCCCAGCACGCGCCGCTTACTCCTTACTCCCCGCGTGGCTGAGGATGCGAGACTCCCGCCTGGTCGGCTGCCTGGCTCCGATTTCTTTGCTCGCCGCGACCCCTCACCCCAGCCCGAAATAGAGTGATCTGACCGCTTCGCTCTTGGAGGCTTCGCTTGCGTCTGAAAAATTACATGGCTGATTTTTTTTTAACCTGTTCTTTTGATATGTTGCATAATAAAATGTCCTTTGGACCAAAGCAATTAAAAACCTTTGGGGTTCCCCCCCCACTGGAGTGAAGTGCTTTTGATGGTAAAGGTGAGAAAGGAAAAAAAAGGAAGGGAAAAAAGGAGAAAGGGGGAAGGGGAAAAGGGAGGGAGAAAGAAAAAAAGAATAGAAAAAAGAGAGAGAGAGAGAGGAAGGTAGGAAGGAAGGAAGGAAAAAAAGTAGGAAGAAAAATTAAAAAGAAATGCAAGTA
The DNA here is from genome assembly GCF_947247035.1 of Vipera ursinii. Classification (NCBI taxonomy): domain Eukaryota; kingdom Metazoa; phylum Chordata; class Lepidosauria; order Squamata; family Viperidae; genus Vipera; species Vipera ursinii. The sequence continues at coordinate 34,841,413 of NC_139522.1, forward strand.
GCTTCCAGTTTCCACAACAAGTAGAAAGCAAGAAATTGAGAGAGGGAGGGAAAGAAAGTGGGAGAGAGAAAGGCAGGAAAGAAAGGAAGGAAGATAGAAAGAAAGAAAGAGAAAAGAAAGAGAAAAAGAAAGAAAAAGAGAAAAGAAAGAGAAGGAAAGAAAGAAAGAAAGAAAGAAAGAAAGAAAGAAAGAAAGAAAGAAAGAAAGAAAGAAAGAAAGAAAGAAAAATAAATGAAGGAGAAAAATGCAGAAAGAAAAATTAAAAAGAAATGTAAGTAGCTTCCAATTTCCACAACAAGTAGAAAGCAAGAAATTGAGAGAGGGAAGGAAAGAAAGTGGGAGAGAGAAAGGAAGGAAGGAAGATAAAGAAAGAAAAGAGAGGGAGGGAAGAGAGGGAAGGAAGGAAGGAAGAAAGAAAAGAAGAGAAAAAAGAAAATGCAGAAAGAAAAATTAAAAAGAAATGCAAGCTTTCCTTTTCCTTCACAGCAAAAACAAACAAAAGCCCCAAAATAAAATAAAATAAAATAAAGAGGATAATAATAATAATAATAATAATAATAATAATAATAATAATAAGAAGAAGAAGAAGAAGAAGAAGAAGAAGAAGAAGAAGAAGAAGAAGAAGAAGAAGAAGAAGAAGAAGAAGAAGAAGAAGAAGTAGTAGTTGGAAGGGACCTTGGAGGTCATCTAGTCCAACCCCTTGAGAACACAGGCCATCCTCGACTTATGATCGTTCATGTAGCGACCGTGGGGAGGTCCAACAGTGCGGAAAACGGTGCAGTGCCTCGTGATTTTTTTCATGAAACAAGTGTGCCTATGCCCAAAAAAGGTTGAAAAACACTGTTTTAGAATACCTTGCAAGGCCCAAATACGAGCCAAATTTTATTGGCTTTATCAGCCTAACCTAAGGCCATCCACAAGCTGTAGGCACAACTGTGACAATTCATTATTTATGTAAATTTTTTGGATTGGTAAAAAATAATTAAAGGGAGACTGATATAGCCATTTCAAACTCATTTCTTCTCATCAGTCAGCCATACCCTTCTGAGATTCGAACCCGGGCCGATTGCACATTTGGCAGTTGTTTAACCTCTAGGCCACAAGCTCTTTCTCGCTTTGTTAGCTGAGAGGCAAGGGAGATATGTGTTAAGTATTTTTACGTACTTTAGAATACCTTGCAAGGCCCAAATACGGGCCAAATCTTATTGTCTGTATCAGCCTAACCTAAGGCCATCCACAAGCTATAGTCACAACTGTGACAACTCATTATTTCTGTAAATTTTTTGGATTACTAACAAAGAATTAAAGGGAGATTGATATGGCCATTCCAAACTCATTTCTTTTCATCAGTCAGCCATACCCTTCTGAGATTCGAACCTGGGCCGATTGAACATTAGGCAGTTGTTTAACCTCTAGGCCACAGGCTCTTTCTCACTTTGTTACCTGAGAGACAAGGGAGTTATGTGTTAAGTATTTGTTACGTATTTTAGAATAACTTGCAAGGCCCAAATACGGGCCAAATCGTATTGCCTGTATCAGCCTAACCTAAGGCCATCCACAAGCTGTAGTCACAACTGTGACAACTCATTATTTGTGTAAATTTTTTGGATTGCTAACAAAGAATTAAAGGGAGACTGATATGGCCATTTCAAACTCATTTATTCTCATCAGTCAGCCATACCCTTCTGAGATTTGAACCCGGGCAGATTGCACATTAGGCAGTTGTTTAACCTATAGGCCACAGGATCTTTCTCGCTTTGTTAGCTGAGAGGCAAGGGAGATATGTGTTAAGTATTTGTTTCATATTTTAGAATACCTTGCAAGGCCCAAATACGAGCCAAATCTTATTGGCTTTATCAGCCTAACCTAAGGCCATCCACAAGCTGTAGGCACAACTGTGACAACTCATTATTTCTGTAAATTTTTTGGATTGCTAACAAAGAATTAAAGGGAGACTGATATGGCCATTTCAAACTCATTTATTCTCATCAGTCAGCCATACCCTTCTGAGATTCGAACCCGGGCCGATTGCACACTCGGCAGTTGTTTAACCTCTAGGCCACAGGCTCTTTCTCACTTTGTTACCTGAGAGGCAAGGGAGTTATGTGTTAAGTATTTGTTACATATTTTAGAATAACTTGCAAGGCCCAAATACGGGCCAAATCTTATTGTCTGTATCAGCCTAACCTAAGGCCATCCACAAGCTGTAGTCACAACTGTGACAACTCGTTATTTCTGTAAATTTTTTTGATTACTAACAAAGAATTAAAGGGAGACTGATACGGCCATTTCAAACTCATTTATTCTCATCAGTCAGCCATACCCTTCTGAGATTCGAACCCGGGCAGATTGCACATTAGGCAGTTGTTTAACCTCTAGGCCAAAAGCTCTTTCTCGCTTTGTTAGCTGAGAGGCAAGGGAGATATGTGTTAAGTATTTGTTTCCTATTTTAGAATACCTTGCAAGGCCCAAATACGAGCCAAATCTTATTGGCTTTATCAGCCTAACCTAAGGCCATCCACAAGCTGTAGGCACAACTGTGACAACTCATTATTTCTGTAAATTTTTTGGATTGGTAAAAAATAATTAAAGGGAGACTGATATGGCCATTTCAAACTCATTTATTCTCATCAGTCAGCCATACCCTTCTGAGATTCGAACCCGGGCCGATTGCACATTAGGCAGTTGTTTAACCTCTAGGCCACAGGCTCTTTCTCGCTTTCTTAGCAGAGAGGCAAGGGAGATATGTGTTAAGTATTTGTTTCATATTTTAGAATACATTCCAAGGCCCAAATACGAGCCAAATCTTATTGGGTTTATCAGCGTAACCTAAGGCCATCCACAAGCTGTAGGCACAACTGTGACAACTCATTATTTCTGTAAATTTTTGGATTGGTAAAAAAGAATTAAAGGGAGACTGATATGGCCATTTCAAACTCATTTATTCTCATCAGTCAGCCATACCCTTCTGAGATTCGAAACCGTGCCGATTGCACATTTGGCAGTTGTTTAACCTCTAGGCCATAGGCTCTTTCTCGCTTTCTTAGCTGAGAGGCAAGGGAGATATGTGTTAAGTATTTCTTTCCTATTTTAGAATACCTTGCGAGGCCCAAATACGGGCCAAATCTTATTGTCTGTATCAGCCTAACCTAAGGCCATCCACAAGCTATATTCACAACTGTGACAACTCATTATTTCTGTAAATTTTTTGGATTACTAACAAAGAATTAAAGGGAGATTGATATTGCCATTCCAAACTCATTTCTTTTCTTCAGTCAGCTATACCCTTCTGAGATTCGAACGCAGGCTGATTGCACATTAGGCAGTTGTTTAACCTCTAGGCCACAGGCTCTTTCTCACTTTGTTACCTGAGAGGCAAGGGAGATATGTGTTAAGTATTTGTTACGTATTTTAGAATAACTTGCAAGGCCCAAATACGGGCCAAATCTTATTGCCTGTATCAGCCTAAGCTAAGGCCATCCACAAGCTGTAGTCACAACTGTGACAATTCGTTATTTCTGTAAATTTTTTTGATTACTAACAAAGAATTAAAGGGAGACTGATATGGCCATTTCAAACTCATTTATTCTCATCAGTCAGCCATACCCTTCTGAGATTCGAACCCGGGCAGATTGCACATTAGGCAGTTGTTTAACCTCTAGGCCAAAAGCTCTTTCTCGCTTTGTTAGCTGAGAGGCAAGGGAGATATGTGTTAAGTATTTGTTTCATAATTTAGAATACCTTGCAAGGCCCAAATACGAGCCAAATCTTATTGGCTTTATCAGCCTAACCTAAGGCCATCCACAAGCTGTAGGCACAACTGTGACAACTCATTATTTCTGTAAATTTTTTGGATTGGTAAAAAATAATTAAAGGGAGACTGATATGGCCATTTCAAACTCATTTATTCTCATCAGTCAGCCATACCCTTCTGAGATTCGAACCCGGGCCGATTGCACATTAGGCAGTTGTTTAACCTCTAGGCCACAGGCTCTTTCTCGCTTTCTTAGCTGAGAGGCAAGGGAGATATGTGTTAAGTATTTGTTTCATATTTTAGAATACATTCCAAGGCCCAAATACGAGCCAAATCTTATTGGCTTTATCAGCGTAACCTAAGGCCATCCACAAGCTGTAGGCACAACTGTGACAACTCATTATTTCTGTAAATTTTTGGATTGGTAAAAAAGAATTAAAGGGAGACTGATATGGCCATTTCAAACTCATTTATTCTCATCAGTCAGCCATACCCTTCTGAGATTCGAAACCGTGCCGATTGCACATTTGGCATTTGTTTAACCTCTAGGCCATAGTCTCTTTCTCGCTTTCTTAGCTGAGAGGCAAGGGAGATATGTGTTAAATATTTCTTTCCTATTTTAGAATACCTTGCGAGGCCCAAATACGGGCCAAATCTTATTGTCTGTATCAGCCTAACCTAAGGCCATCCACAAGCTATATTCACAACTGTGACAACTCATTATTTCTGTAAATTTTTTGGATTACTAACAAAGAATTAAAGGGAGATTGATATTGCCATTCCAAACTCATTTCTTTTCTTCAGTCAGCTATACCCTTCTGAGATTCGAACCCGGGCCGATTGCACATTCGGCAGTTGTTTAACCTCTAGGCCACAGGCTCTTTCTTGCTTTGTTAGCTGAGAGGCAAGGGAGATATGTGTTATGTATTTGTTTCCTATTTTAGAATACCTTGCGAGGCCCAAATACGGGCCAAATCTTATTGTCTGTATCAGCCTAACCTAAGGCCATCCACAAGCTGTAGTCACAACTGTGACAACTCATTATTTGTGTAAATTTTTTGGATTGCTAACAAAGAATTAAAGGGAGACTGATATGGCCATTTCAAACTCATTTATTCTCATCAGTCAGCCATACCCTTCTGAGATTCGAACCCGGGCCGATTGCACACTCGGCAGTTGTTTAACCTCTAGGCCACAGGCTCTTTCTCGCTTTGTTAGCTGAGAGGCAAGGGAGATATGTGTTAAGTATTTGTTTCATATTTTAGAATACCTTGCAAGGGGCAAATACGGGCCAAATCTTATTGTCTGTATCAGCCTCACCTAAGGCCATCCACAAGCTGTAGTCACAACTGTGACAACTCATTATTTGTGTAAATTTTTTCTTTCTCGCTTTGTTAGCTGAGAGGCCTAAAGTAAGGCCATCCACAAGCTTTAGTCACAACTGTGACAACTCATTATTTGTGTAAATTTTTTGCATTGCTCACGAAGAATTATAGGGACACTGATATGGCCATTCCAAACTCATTTCTTTTCATCAGTCAGCTATACCCTTCTGAGATTCGAACGCAGGCTGATTGCACATTAGGCAGTTGTTTAACCTCTAGGCCACAGGCTCTTTCTTGCTTTGTTAGCTGAGAGGCAAGGGAGATATGTGTTAAGTATTTGTTTCATATTTTAGAATACCTTGCAAGGCCCAAATACGAGCCAAATCTTATTGGCTTTATCAGCCTAACCTAAGGCCATCCACAAGCTGTAGGCACAACTGTGACAACTCATTATTTCTGTAAATTTTTTGGATTGGTAAAAAATAATTAAAGGGAGACTGATATGGCCATTTCAAACTCATTTATTCTCATCAGTCAGCCATACCCTTCTGAGATTCGAACCCCGGCCGATTGCACATTAGGCAGTTGTTTAACCTCTAGGCCACAGGCTCTTTCTCGCTTTCTTAGCAGAGAGGCAAGGGAGATATGTGTTAAGTATTTGTTTCATATTTTAGAATACATTCCAAGGCCCAAATACGAGCCAAATCTTATTGGGTTTATCAGCGTAACCTAAGGCCATCCACAAGCTGTAGGCACAACTGTGACAACTCATTATTTCTGTAAATTTTTGGATTGGTAAAAAAGAATTAAAGGGAGACTGATATGGCCATTTCAAACTCATTTATTCTCATCAGTCAGCCATACCCTTCTGAGATTCGAAACCGTGCCGATTGCACATTTGGCAGTTGTTTAACCTCTAGGCCATAGGCTCTTTCTCGCTTTCTTAGCTGAGAGGCAAGGGAGATATGTGTTAAGTATTTCTTTCCTATTTTAGAATACCTTGCGAGGCCCAAATACGGGCCAAATCTTATTGTCTGTATCAGCCTAACCTAAGGCCATCCACAAGCTATATTCACAACTGTGACAACTCATTATTTCTGTAAATTTTTTGGATTACTAACAAAGAATTAAAGGGAGATTGATATTGCCATTCCAAACTCATTTCTTTTCTTCAGTCAGCTATACCCTTCTGAGATTCGAACGCAGGCTGATTGCACATTAGGCAGTTGTTTAACCTCTAGGCCACAGGCTCTTTCTCACTTTGTTACCTGAGAGGCAAGGGAGATATGTGTTAAGTATTTGTTACGTATTTTAGAATAACTTGCAAGGCCCAAATACGGGCCAAATCTTATTGCCTGTATCAGCCTAAGCTAAGGCCATCCACAAGCTGTAGTCACAACTGTGACAATTCGTTATTTCTGTAAATTTTTTTGATTACTAACAAAGAATTAAAGGGAGACTGATATGGCCATTTCAAACTCATTTATTCTCATCAGTCAGCCATACCCTTCTGAGATTCGAACCCGGGCAGATTGCACATTAGGCAGTTGTTTAACCTCTAGGCCAAAAGCTCTTTCTCGCTTTGTTAGCTGAGAGGCAAGGGAGATATGTGTTAAGTATTTGTTTCATAATTTAGAATACCTTGCAAGGCCCAAATACGAGCCAAATCTTATTGGCTTTATCAGCCTAACCTAAGGCCATCCACAAGCTGTAGGCACAACTGTGACAACTCATTATTTCTGTAAATTTTTTGGATTGGTAAAAAATAATTAAAGGGAGACTGATATGGCCATTTCAAACTCATTTATTCTCATCAGTCAGCCATACCCTTCTGAGATTCGAACCCGGGCCGATTGCACATTAGGCAGTTGTTTAACCTCTAGGCCACAGGCTCTTTCTCGCTTTCTTAGCTGAGAGGCAAGGGAGATATGTGTTAAGTATTTGTTTCATATTTTAGAATACATTCCAAGGCCCAAATACGAGCCAAATCTTATTGGCTTTATCAGCGTAACCTAAGGCCATCCACAAGCTGTAGGCACAACTGTGACAACTCATTATTTCTGTAAATTTTTGGATTGGTAAAAAAGAATTAAAGGGAGACTGATATGGCCATTTCAAACTCATTTATTCTCATCAGTCAGCCATACCCTTCTGAGATTCGAAACCGTGCCGATTGCACATTTGGCATTTGTTTAACCTCTAGGCCATAGTCTCTTTCTCGCTTTCTTAGCTGAGAGGCAAGGGAGATATGTGTTAAATATTTCTTTCCTATTTTAGAATACCTTGCGAGGCCCAAATACGGGCCAAATCTTATTGTCTGTATCAGCCTAACCTAAGGCCATCCACAAGCTATATTCACAACTGTGACAACTCATTATTTCTGTAAATTTTTTGGATTACTAACAAAGAATTAAAGGGAGATTGATATTGCCATTCCAAACTCATTTCTTTTCTTCAGTCAGCTATACCCTTCTGAGATTCGAACCCGGGCCGATTGCACATTCGGCAGTTGTTTAACCTCTAGGCCACAGGCTCTTTCTTGCTTTGTTAGCTGAGAGGCAAGGGAGATATGTGTTATGTATTTGTTTCCTATTTTAGAATACCTTGCGAGGCCCAAATACGGGCCAAATCTTATTGTCTGTATCAGCCTAACCTAAGGCCATCCACAAGCTGTAGTCACAACTGTGACAACTCATTATTTGTGTAAATTTTTTGGATTGCTAACAAAGAATTAAAGGGAGACTGATATGGCCATTTCAAACTCATTTATTCTCATCAGTCAGCCATACCCTTCTGAGATTCGAACCCGGGCCGATTGCACACTCGGCAGTTGTTTAACCTCTAGGCCACAGGCTCTTTCTCGCTTTGTTAGCTGAGAGGCAAGGGAGATATGTGTTAAGTATTTGTTTCATATTTTAGAATACCTTGCAAGGGGCAAATACGGGCCAAATCTTATTGTCTGTATCAGCCTCACCTAAGGCCATCCACAAGCTGTAGTCACAACTGTGACAACTCATTATTTGTGTAAATTTTTTCTTTCTCGCTTTGTTAGCTGAGAGGCCTAAAGTAAGGCCATCCACAAGCTTTAGTCACAACTGTGACAACTCATTATTTGTGTAAATTTTTTGCATTGCTCACGAAGAATTATAGGGACACTGATATGGCCATTCCAAACTCATTTCTTTTCATCAGTCAGCTATACCCTTCTGAGATTCGAACGCAGGCTGATTGCACATTAGGCAGTTGTTTAACCTCTAGGCCACAGGCTCTTTCTTGCTTTGTTAGCTGAGAGGCAAGGGAGATATGTGTTAAGTATTTGTTTCATATTTTAGAATACCTTGCAAGGCCCAAATACGAGCCAAATCTTATTCGCTTTATCAGCCTAACCTAAGGCCATCCACAAGCTGTAGGCACAACTGTGACAACTCATTATTTCTGTAAATTTTTTGGATTGGTAAAAAATAATTAAAGGGAGACTGATATGGCCATTTCAAACTCATTTATTCTCATCAGTCAGCCATACCCTTCTGAGATTCGAACCCCGGCCGATTGCATATTCGGCAGTTGTTCAACCTCTAGGCCACAGGCTCTTTCTCGCTTTGTTAGTTGAGAGGCAAGGGAGATATGTGTTAAGTATTTGTTTCATATTTTAGAATACCTTCCAAGGCCCAAATACGAGCCAAATCTTATTGGCTTTATGAGCCTAACCTAAGGCCATCCACAAGCTTTAGGCAGAACTGTGACAATTCATTATTTCTGTAAATTTTTTGGATTGGTAAAAAAAATTAAAGGGAGACTGATTTGGCCATTTTAAACTCATTTATTCTCATCAGTCAGCCATACCCTTCTGAGATTCGAACCCGGGCCGATTGCACATTAGGCAGTTGTTTAACCTCTAGGCCACAAGCTCTTTCTCGCTTTGTTAGCTGAGAGGCAAGGTAGATATGTGTTCAGTATTTGTTAAGTATTTTAGAATACCTTGCAAGGCCCAAATAAGGGCCAAATCGTATTGCCTGTATCAGCCTAACCTAAGGCCATCAACAAGCTGTAGTCACTACTGTGACAACTCATTATTTCTGTAAATTTTTTGGATTACTAACAAAGAATTAAAGGGAGATTGATATTGCCATTCCAAACTCATTTCTTTTCATCAGTCAGCTATACCCTTCTGAGATTCGAACCCGGGCCGATTGCACATTCGGCAGTTGTTTAACCTCTAGGCCACAGGCTCTTTCTCACTTTGTTACCTGAGAGGCAAGGGAGATATGTGTTAAGTATTTGTTACATATTTTAGAATACCTTGCAAGGCCCAAATACGGGCCAAATCTTATTGCCTGTATCAGCCTAAGCTAAAGCCATCCACAAGCTATAGTCACAACTGTGACAACTCATTATTTGTGTAATTTTTTTGGATTGCTAACAAAGAATTAAAGGGTTACTGATATGGCCAGTTCAAACTCATTTCTTCTCATCAGTCAGACATACCCTTCTGAGATTCGAACCCGGGCAGATTGCACATTAGGCAATTGTTTAACCTCTAGGCCAAAAGCTCTTTCTCGCTTTGTTAGCTGAGAGGAAAGGGAGATATGTGTTAAGTATTTGTTTCATATTTTAGAATACCTTCCAAGGCCCGAATATGGGCCAAATCTTATTGCCTGTATCAGCCTATCCTAAGGCCATCCACAAGCTGTAGTCACAACTGTGACAACTCATTATTTCTGTAAATTTTTTGGATTACTAACAAAGAATTAAAGGGAGATTGATATGGCCATTTCAAACTCATTTCTTCTCATCAGTCAGCCATACCCTTCTGAGATTCGAACCTGGGCCGAATGAACATTAGGCAGTTGTTTAACCTCTAGGCCACAAGCTCCTTCTCGCTTTGTTAGCTGAGACGCAAGGGATATATGTGTTAAGTATTTTTTACGTACTTTAGAATACCTTGCAAGGCCCAAATACGAGCCAAATCTTATTGTCTGTATCAGCCTAACCTAAGGCCATCCACAAGCTATAGTCACAACTGTGAACACTCATTATTTCTGTAAATTTTTTTGATTACTAACAAAGAATTAAAGGGAGATTGATATGGCCATTTCAAACTCATTTCTTCTCATCAGTCAGCCATACCCTTCTGAGATTCGAACCTGGGCCGTTTGAACATTAGGCAGTTGTTTACCCTCTAGGCCACAGGCTCTTTCTCGCTTTGTCAGTTGAGAGGCAAGGGAGATATGTGTTAAGTATTTGTTTCCTATTTTAGGATACCTTGCGAGGCCCAAATACGGGCCAAATCTTATTGCCTGTATCAGCCTCACCTAAGGCCATCCAAAAGCTGTAGTCACAACTGTGACAACTCATTATTTGTGTAAATTTTTTCTTTCTCGCTTTGTTAGCTGAGAGGCAAGGGAGATATGTGTTAAGTATTTGTTAAGTATTTTAATTTAGAATACCTTGCAAGGCCCAAATACGAGCCAAATTTTATTGGCTTTATCAGCCTAACCTAAGGCCATCCACAAGCTGTAGGCACTACTGTGAGAACTCATTATTTCTGTAAATTTTTTGGATTGGTAAAAAAGAATTAAAGGGAGACTGATATGGCCATTTCAAACTCATTTATTCTGATCAGTCAGCCATACCCTTTTGAGATTCGAACCCGGGCCGATTGCACATTTGGCAGTTGTTTAACCTCTAGGCCACAGGCTCTTTCTCGCTTTGTTAGTTGAGAGGCAAGGGAGATATGTGTTATGTATTTGTTTCCTATTTTAGAATACCTTGCGAGGCCCTAATACTGGCCAAATCTTATTGTCTGTATCAGTCTAACCTAAGGCCATCCACAAGCTGTAGTCATAACTGTGACAACTCATTATTTGTGTAAATTTTTTGCATTGCTCACAAAAAAATAAAGGGAGACTGATATGGCCATTCCAAACTCATTTCTTTTCATCAGTCAGCTATACCCTTCTGAGATTCGAACGCAGGCTGATTGCACATTAGGCAGTTGTTTAACCTCTAGGCCACAGGCTCTTTCTCACTTTGTTACCTGAGAGACAAGGGAGTTATGTGTTAAGTATTTGTTACGTATTTTAGAATAACTTGCAAGGCCCAAATACGGGCCAAATCTTATTGCCTGTATCAGCCTAACCTAAGGCCATCCACCAGTTGTAGTCACAACTGTGTCAACTCATTATTTGTGTAAATTTTTTGGATTGCTAACAAAGAATTAAAGGGAGACTGATATGGCCATTTCAAACTCATTTATTCTCATCAGTCAGCCATACCCTTCTGAGATTCGAACCTGGGCCGATTGAACATTAGGCAGTTGTTTAACCTCTAGGCCACAAGCTCTTTCTCACTTTGTTAGCTGAGAGGCAAAAGAGATATGTGTTAAGTATTTGTTACGTATATTAGAATAACTTGCAAGGCCCAAATACGGGCCAAATCTTATTGCCTGTATCAGCCTCACCTAAGGCCATCCACAAGCTGTAGTCACAACTGTGACAACTCATTATTTGTGTAAATTTTTTCTTTCTCGCTTTGTTAGCTGAGAGGCAAGGGAGATATGTGTTAAGTATTTGTTAAGTATTTTAATTTAGAATACCTTGCAAGGCCCAAATACGAGCCAAATCTTATTGGCTTTATCAGCCTAACCTAAGGCCATCCACAAGCTGTAGGCATAACTGTGAGAACTCATTATTTCTGTAAATTTTTTGGATTGGTAAAAAAGAATTAAAGGGAGACTGATATGGCCATTTCAAACTCATTTATTCTGATCAGTCAGCCATACCCTTCTGAGATTCGAACCCGGGCCGATTGCACATTCGGCAGTTGTTTAACCTCTAGGCCACAGGCTCTTTCTCGCTTTGTTAGCTGAGAGGCAAGGGAGATATGTGTTATGTATTTGTTTCCTATTTTAGAATACCTTGCGAGGCCCTAATACGGGCCAAATCTTATTGTCTGTATCAGTCTAACCTAAGGCCATCCACAAGCTGTAGTCATAACTGTGACAACTCATTATTTGTGTAAATTTTTTGCATTGCTCACAAAAAAATAAAGGGAGACTGATATGGCCATTCCAAACTCATTTCTTTTCATCAGTCAGCTATACCCTTCTGAGATTCGAACGCAGGCTGATTGCACATTAGGCAGTTGTTTAACCTCTAGGCCACAGGCTCTTTCTCACTTTGTTACCTGAGAGACAAGGGAGTTATGTGTTAAGTATTTGTTACGTATTTTAGAATAACTTGCAAGGCCCAAATACGGGCCAAATCTTATTGCCTGTATCAGCCTAACCTAAGGCCATCCACCAGCTGTAGTCACAACTGTGACAACTCATTATTTCTGTAAATATTTTGGATTGGTAAAAAAGAATTAAAGGGAGACTGATATGGCCATTTCAAACTCATTTATTCTGATCAGTCAGCCATACCCTTCTGAGATTCGAACCCGGGCCGATTGCACATTCGGCAGTAGTTTAACCTATCGGCTACAGGCTCTTTCTCGCTTTCTTAGCTGAGTGGCAAGGGAGATATGTGTTAAGTATTTGTTACATATTTTAGAATACCTTGCAAGGCCCAAATACGGGCCAAATCTTATTGCCTGTATCAGCCTAAGCTAAAGCCATCCACAAGCTATAGTCACAACTGTGACAACTCATTATTTGTGTAATTTTTTTGGATTGCTAACAAAAAATTAAAGGGAGACTGATATGGCCAGTTCAAACTCATTTCTTCTCATCAGTCAGACATACCCTTCTGAGATTCGAACCCGGGCAGATTGCACATTAGGCAGTTGTTTAACCTCTAGGCCAAAAGCTCTTTCACGCTTTGTTAGCTGAGAGGATAGGGATATATGTGTTAAGTATTTGTTTCATATTTTAGAATACCTTGCAAGGCCCAAATACGGGCCAAATCTTATTGCCTGTATCAGCCTAAGCTAAAGCCATGCACAAGCTATAGTCACAACTGTGACAACTCATTATTTGTGTAATTTTTTTGGATTGCTAACAAAAAATTAAAGGGAGACTGATATGGCCAGTTCAAACTCATTTCTTCTCATCAGTCAGACATACCCTTCTGAGATTCGAACCCGGGCAGATTGCACATTAGGCAGTTGTTTAACCTCTAGGCCAAAAGCTCTTTCTCGCTTTGTTAGCTGAGAGAAAAGGGAGATATGTGTTAAGTATTTGTTTCATATTTTAGAATACCATGCAAGGCCCAAATATGGGCCAAATCTTATTGCCTGTATCAGCCTAACCTAAGGCCATCCACAAGCTGTACTCACAACTGTGACAACTCATTATTTCTGTAAATTTTTTGGATTACTAACAAAGAATTAAAGGGAGATTGATATGGCCATTTCAAACTCATTTCTTCTCATCAGTCAGCCATACCCTTCTGAGATTCGAACCTGGGCCGATTGAACATTAGGCAGTTGTTTAACCTCTAGGCCACAAGCTCTTTCTCACTTTGTTAGCTGATAGGCAAGGAAGATATGTGTTAAGTATTTGTTACGTATTTTAGAATAACTTGCAAGGCCCAAATACGGGCCAAATCTTATTGCCTGTATCAGCCTCACATAAGGCCATCCACAAGCTGTAGTCACAACTGTGACAACTCATTATTTGTGTAAATTTTTTCTTTCTCGCTTTGTTAGCTGAGAGGCAAGGGAGATATGTGTTAAGTATTTGTTAAGTATTTTAATTTAGAATACCTTGCAAGGCCCAAATACGAGCCAAATCTTATTGGCTTTATCAGCCTAACCTAAGGCCATCCACAAGCTGTAGGCATAACTGTGAGAACTCATTATTTCTGTAAATTTTTTGGATTGGTAAAAAAGAATTAAAGGGAGACTGATATGGCCATTTCAAACTCATTTATTCTGATCAGTCAGCCATACCCTTCTGAGATTCGAACCCGGGCCGATTGCACATTCGGCAGTTGTTTAACCTCTAGGCCACAGGCTCTTTCTCGCTTTGTTAGCTGAGAGGCAAGGGAGATATGTGTTATGTATTTGTTTCCTATTTTAGAATACCTTGCCAGGCCCTAATACGGGCCAAATCTTATTGTCTGTATCTGTCTAACCTAAGGCCATCCACAAGCTGTAGTCATAACTGTGACAACTCATTATTTGTGTAAATTTTTTGGATTACTAACAAAGAATTAAAGGGAGATTGATATGGCCATTTCAAACTCATTTCTTCTCATCAGTCAGCCATACCCTTCTGAGATTCGAACCTGGGCCGAATGAACATTAGGCAGTTGTTTAACCTCTAGGCCACAAGCTCCTTCTCGCTTTGTTAGCTGAGACGCAAGGGATATATGTGTTAAGTATTTTTTACGTACTTTAGAATACCTTGCAAGGCCCAAATACGAGCCAAATCTTATTGTCTGTATCAGCCTAACCTAAGGCCATCCACAAGCTATAGTCACAACTGTGAACACTCATTATTTCTGTAAATTTTTTTGATTACTAACAAAGAATTAAAGGGAGATTGATATGGCCATTTCAAACTCATTTCTTCTCATCAGTCAGCCATACCCTTCTGAGATTCGAACCTGGGCTGTTTGAACATTAGGCAGTTGTTTACCCTCTAGGCCACAGGCTCTTTCTCGCTTTGTCAGCTGAGAGGCAAGGGAGATATGTGTTAAGTATTTGTTTCCTATTTTAGAATACCTTGCGAGGCCCAAATACGGGCCAAATCTTATTGCCTGTATCAGCCTCACCTAAGGCCATCCAAAAGCTGTAGTCACAACTGTGACAACTCATTATTTGTGTAAATTTTTTCTTTCTCGCTTTGTTAGCTGAGAGGCAAGGGAGATATGTGTTAAGTATTTGTTAAGTATTTTAATTTAGAATACCTTGCAAGGCCCAAATACGAGCCAAATGTTATTGGCTTTATCAGCCTAACCTAAGGCCATCCACAAGCTGTAGGCACTACTGTGAGAACTCATTATTTCTGTAAATTTTTTGGATTGGTAAAAAAGAATTAAAGGGAGACTGATATGGCCATTTCAAACTCATTTATTCTGATCAGTCAGCCATACCCTTCTGAGATTCGAACCCGGGCCGATTGCACATTTGGCAGTTGTTTAACCTCTAGGCCACAGGCTCTTTCTCGCTTTGTTAGTTGAGAGGCAAGGGAGATATGTGTTATGTATTTGTTTCCTATTTTAGAATACCTTGCGAGGCCCTAATACTGGCCAAATCTTATTGTCTGTATCAGTCTAACCTAAGGCCATCCACAAGCTGTAGTCATAACTGTGACAACTCATTATTTGTGTAAATTTTTTGCATTGCTCACAAAAAAATAAAGGGAGACTGATATGGCCATTCCAAACTCATTTCTTTTCATCAGTCAGCTATACCCTTCTGAGATTCGAACGCAGGCTGATTGCACATTAGGCAGTTGTTTAACCTCTAGGCCACAGGCTCTTTCTCACTTTGTTACCTGAGAGACAAGGGAGTTATGTGTTAAGTATTTGTTACGTATTTTAGAATAACTTGCAAGGCCCAAATACGGGCCAAATCTTATTGCCTGTATCAGCCTAACCTAAGGCCATCCACCAGTTGTAGTCACAACTGTGTCAACTCATTATTTGTGTAAATTTTTTGGATTGCTAACAAAGAATTAAAGGGAGACTGATATGGCCATTTCAAACTCATTTATTCTCATCAGTCAGCCATACCCTTCTGAGATTCGAACCTGGGCCGATTGAACATTAGGCAGTTGTTTAACCTCTAGGCCACAAGCTCTTTCTCACTTTGTTAGCTGAGAGGCAAAAGAGATATGTGTTAAGTATTTGTTACGTATATTAGAATAACTTGCAAGGCCCAAATACGGGCCAAATCTTATTGCCTGTATCAGCCTCACCTAAGGCCATCCACAAGCTGTAGTCACAACTGTGACAACTCATTATTTGTGTAAATTTTTTCTTTCTCGCTTTGTTAGCTGAGAGGCAAGGGAGATATGTGTTAAGTATTTGTTAAGTATTTTAATTTAGAATACCTTGCAAGGCCCAAATACGAGCCAAATCTTATTGGCTTTATCAGCCTAACCTAAGGCCATCCACAAGCTGTAGGCATAACTGTGAGAACTCATTATTTCTGTAAATTTTTTGGATTGGTAAAAAAGAATTAAAGGGAGACTGATATGGCCATTTCAAACTCATTTATTCTGATCAGTCAGCCATACCCTTCTGAGATTCGAACCCGGGCCGATTGCACATTCGGCAGTTGTTTAACCTCTAGGCCACAGGCTCTTTCTCGCTTTGTTAGCTGAGAGGCAAGGGAGATATGTGTTATGTATTTGTTTCCTATTTTAGAATACCTTGCGAGGCCCTAATACGGGCCAAATCTTATTGTCTGTATCAGTCTAACCTAAGGCCATCCACAAGCTGTAGTCATAACTGTGACAACTCATTATTTGTGTAAATTTTTTGCATTGCTCACAAAAAAATAAAGGGAGACTGATATGGCCATTCCAAACTCATTTCTTTTCATCAGTCAGCTATACCCTTCTGAGATTCGAACGCAGGCTGATTGCACATTAGGCAGTTGTTTAACCTCTAGGCCACAGGCTCTTTCTCACTTTGTTACCTGAGAGACAAGGGAGTTATGTGTTAAGTATTTGTTACGTATTTTAGAATAACTTGCAAGGCCCAAATACGGGCCAAATCTTATTGCCTGTATCAGCCTAACCTAAGGCCATCCACCAGCTGTAGTCACAACTGTGACAACTCATTATTTCTGTAAATATTTTGGATTGGTAAAAAAGAATTAAAGGGAGACTGATATGGCCATTTCAAACTCATTTATTCTGATCAGTCAGCCATACCCTTCTGAGATTCGAACCCGGGCCGATTGCACATTCGGCAGTTGTTTAACCTATAGGCTACAGGCTCTTTCTCGCTTTCTTAGCTGAGTGGCAAGGGAGATATGTGTTAAGTATTTGTTACATATTTTAGAATACCTTGCAAGGCCCAAATACGGGCCAAATCTTATTGCCTGTATCAGCCTAAGCTAAAGCCATCCACAAGCTATAGTCACAACTGTGACAACTCATTATTTGTGTAATTTTTTTGGATTGCTAACAAAAAATTAAAGGGAGACTGATATGGCCAGTTCAAACTCATTTCTTCTCATCAGTCAGACATACCCTTCTGAGATTCGAACCCGGGCAGATTGCACATTAGGCAGTTGTTTAACCTCTAGGCCAAAAGCTCTTTCACGCTTTGTTAGCTGAGAGGGTAGGGATATATGTGTTAAGTATTTGTTTCATATTTTAGAATACCTTGCAAGGCCCAAATACGGGCCAAATCTTATTGCCTGTATCAGCCTAAGCTAAAGCCATGCACAAGCTATAGTCACAACTGTGACAACTCATTATTTGTTTAATTTTTTTGGATTGCTAACAAAAAATTAAAGGGAGACTGATATGGCCAGTTCAAACTCATTTCTTCTCATCAGTCAGACATACCCTTCTGAGATTCGAACCCGGGCAGATTGCACATTAGGCAGTTGTTTAACCTCTAGGCCAAAAGCTCTTTCTCGCTTTGTTAGCTGAGAGGAAAGGGAGATATGTGTTAAATATTTGTTTCATATTTTAGAATACCTTGCAAGGCCCAAATATGGGCCAAATCTTATTGCCTGTATCAGCCTAACCTAAGGCCATCCACAAGCTGTACTCACAACTGTGACAACTCATTATTTCTGTAAATTTTTTGGATTACTAACAAAGAATTAAAGGGAGATTGATATGGCCATTTCAAACTCATTTCTTCTCATCAGTCAGCCATACCCTTCTGAGATTCGAACCTGGGCCGATTGAACATTAGGCAGTTGTTTAACCTCTAGGCCACAAGCTCTTTCTCACTTTGTTAGCTGATAGGCAAGGAAGATATGTGTTAAGTATTTGTTACGTATTTTAGAATAACTTGCAAGGCCCAAATACGGGCCAAATCTTATTGCCTGTATCAGCCTCACATAAGGCCATCCACAAGCTGTAGTCACAACTGTGACAACTCATTATTTGTGTAAATTTTTTCTTTCTCGCTTTGTTAGCTGAGAGGCAAGGGAGATATGTGTTAAGTATTTGTTAAGTATTTTAATTTAGAATACCTTGCAAGGCCCAAATACGAGCCAAATCTTATTTGCTTTATCAGCCTAACCTAAGGCCATCCACAAGCTGTAGGCATAACTGTGAGAACTCATTATTTCTGTAAATTTTTTGGATTGGTAAAAAAGAATTAAAGGGAGACTGATATGGCCATTCCAAACTCATTTCTTTTCATCAGTCAGCTATACCCTTCTGAGATTCGAACGCAGGCTGATTGCACATTAGGCAGTTGTTTAACCTCTAGGCCACAGGCTCTTTCTCACTTTGTTACCTGAGAGACAAGGGAGTTATGTGTTAAGTATTTGTTACGTATTTTAGAATAACTTGCAAGGCCCAAATACGGGCCAAATCTTATTGCCTGTATCAGCCTAACCTAAGGCCATCCACCAGCTGTAGTCACAACTGTGACAACTCATTATTTCTGTAAATATTTTGGATTGGTAAAAAAGAATTAAAGGGAGACTGATATGGCCATTTCAAACTCATTTATTCTGATCAGTCAGCCATACCCTTCTGAGATTCGAACCCGGGCCGATTGCACATTCGGCAGTTGTATAACCTATAGGCCACAGGCTCTTTCTCGCTTTCTTAGCTGAGTGGCAAGGGAGATATGTGTTAAGTATTTGTTACATATTTTAGAATACCTTGCAAGGCCCAAATACGGGCCAAATCTTATTGCCTGTATCAGCCTAAGCTAAAGCCATCCACAAGCTATAGTCACAACTGTGACAACTCATTATTTGTGTAATTTTTTTGGATTGCTAACAAAAAATTAAAGGGAGACTGATATGGCCAGTTCAAACTCATTTCTTCTCATCAGTCAGACATACCCTTCTGAGATTCGAACCCGGGCAGATTGCACATTAGGCAGTTGTTTAACCTCTAGGCCAAAAGCTCTTTCACGCTTTGTTAGCTGAGAGGGTAGGGATATATGTGTTAAGTATTTGTTTCATATTTTAGAATACCTTGCAAGGCCCAAATACGGGCCAAATCTTATTGCCTGTATCAGCCTAAGCTAAAGCCATGCACAAGCTATAGTCACAACTGTGACAACTCATTATTTGTTTAATTTTTTTGGATTGCTAACAAAAAATTAAAGGGAGACTGATATGGCCAGTTCAAACTCATTTCTTCTCATCAGTCAGACATACCCTTCTGAGATTCGAACCCGGGCAGATTGCACATTAGGCAGTTGTTTAACCTCTAGGCCAAAAGCTCTTTCTCGCTTTGTTAGCTGAGAGGAAAGGGAGATATGTGTTAAATATTTGTTTCATATTTTAGAATACCTTGCAAGGCCCAAATATGGGCCAAATCTTATTGCCTGTATCAGCCTAACCTAAGGCCATCCACAAGCTGTACTCACAACTGTGACAACTCATTATTTCTGTAAATTTTTTGGATTACTAACAAAGAATTAAAGGGAGATTGATATGGCCATTTCAAACTCATTTATTCTCATCAGTCAGCCATACCCTTCTGAGATTCGAACCTGGGCCGATTGAACATTAGGCAGTTGTTTAACCTCTAGGCCACAAGCTCTTTCTCACTTTGTTAGCTGATAGGCAAGGAAGATATGTGTTAAGTATTTGTTACGTATTTTAGAATAACTTGCAAGGCCCAAATACGGGCCAAATCTTATTGCCTGTATCAGCCTCACATAAGGCCATCCACAAGCTGTAGTCACAACTGTGACAACTCATTATTTGTGTAAATTTTTTCTTTCTCGCTTTGTTAGCTGAGAGGCAAGGGAGATATGTGTTAAGTATTTGTTAAGTATTTTAGAATACCTTGCCAGGCCCTAATACGGGCCAAATCTTATTGTCTGTATCTGTCTAACCTAAGGCCATCCACAAGCTGTAGTCATAACTGTGACAACTCATTATTTGTGTAAATTTTTTGCATTGCTCACAAAAAAATAAAGGGAGACTGATATGGCCATTCCAAACTCATTTCTTTTCATCAGTCAGCTATACCCTTCTGAGATTCGAACGCACGCTGATTGCACATTAGGCAGTTGTTTAACCTCTAGGCCACAGGCTCTTTCTCACTTTGTTACCTGAGAGACAAGGGAGTTATGTGTTAAGTATTTGTTACGTATTTTAGAATAACTTGCAAGGCCCAAATACGGGCCAAATCTTATTGCCTGTATCAGCCTAACCTAAGGCCATTCACCAGCTGTAGTCACAACTGTGACAACTCATTATTTCTGTAAATTTTTGGATTGGTAAAAAAGAATTAAAGTGAGACTGATATGGCCATTTCAAACTCATTTCTTCTCATCAGTCAGCCATACCCTTCTGAGATTCGAACCCGGGCCGATTGCACATTCGGCAGTTGTTTAACCTCTAGGCCACAAGGTCTTTCTCGCTTTGTTAGCTGAGAAGCAAGGGAGATATTTGTTAAATATTTGTTATGTATTTTAGAATACCTTGCAAGGCCCAAATACGAGCCAAATCTTATTGGCTTTATCAGCCTAACCAAAGGCCATCCACAAGCTGTAGTCACAACTGTGACAACTCATTATTTGTGTAAATTTTTTGGATTGCTAACAAAGAATTAAAGGGAGATTGATATGGCCATTCCAAACTCATTTCTTTTCATCAGTCAGCCACACCCTTCTGAGATTCGAACCTGGGCCGATTGAACATTAGGCAGTTGTTTAACCTCTAGGCTACAAGCACTTTCTCGCTTTGTTAGCTGAGAGGCAAGGGAGATATTTGTTAAGAATTTTTTACGTACTTTAGGATACCTTGCAAGGCCCAAATACGGGCCAAATCTTATTGTCTGCATCAGCCTAATCTAAGGCCATCCACAAGCTGTAGTCACTATTGTGACAACTCATTATTTCTGTAAATTTTTTGGATTACTAAGAAAGAATGAAAGGGAGATTGATATTGCCATTCCAAACTCATTTCTTTTCATCAGTCAGCTGTCCCCTTCTGAGATTCGAACCCGGGCCGATTGCCCTTTCGGCAGTTGTTTAACCTCTAGGCCACAGGCTCTTTCTCGCTTTGTTAGCTGAGAGGCAAGGGAGATATGTGTTATGTATTTGTTAAGTATTTTAATTTAGAATACCTTGCAAGGCCCAAATACGAGCCAAATCTTATTGGCTTTATCAGCCTAACCTAAGGCCATCCACAAGCTGTAGGCACAACTGTGAGAACTCATTATTTCTGTAAATTTTTTGGATTGGTAAAAAAGAATTAAAGGGAGACTGATATGGCCATTTCAAACTCATTAATTCTGATCAGGCAGCCATACCCTTCTGAGATTTGAACCCGGGCCGATTGCACATTCGGCAGTTGTTTAACCTCTAGGCCACAGGCTCTTTCTCGCTTTGTTAGCTGAGAGGCAAGGGAGATATGTGTTATGTATTTGTTTCCTATTTTAGAATACCTTGCGAGGCCCTAATACGGGCCAAATCTTATTGTCTGTATCAGTCTAACCTAAGGCCATCCACAAGCTGTAGTCATAACTGTGACAACTCATTATTTATGTAAATTTTTTGCATTGCACACAAAAAAATAAAGGGAGACTGATATGGCCATTCCAAACTCATTTCTTTTCATCAGTCAGCTATACCCTTCTGAGATTCGAACGCAGGCTGATTGCACATTAGGCAGTTGTTTAACCTCTAGGCCACAGGCTCTTTCTCGCTTTGTTACCTGAGAGACAAGGGAGTTATGTGTTAAGTATTTGTTACGTATTTTAGAATAACTTGCAAGGCCCAAATACGGGCCAAATCTTATTGCCTGTATCAGCCTAACCTAAGGCCATCCACCAGCTGTAGTCACAACTGTGACAACTCATTATTTCTGTAAATTTTTGGATTGGTAAAAAAGAATTAAAGGGAGACTGATATGGCCATTTCAAACTCGTTTATTCTCATCAGTCAGCCATACCCTTCTGAGATTCGAACCCGGGCCGATTGCACACTCGGCAGTTGTTTAACCTCTAGGCCACAGGCTCTTTCTCGCTTTGTTAGCTGAGAGGCAAGGGAGATATGTGTTAAGTATTTGTTTCCTATTTTAGAATACCTTGCAACGGCCAAATACGAGCCAAATCTTATTGGCTTTATCAGCCTAAGCTAAAGCCATCCACAAGCTATAGTCACAACTGTGACCACTCATTATTTGTGTAATTTTTTTGGATTGCTAACAAAAAATTAAAGGGAGACTGATATGGCCAGTTCAAACTCATTTCTTCTCATCAGTCAGACATACCCTTCTGAGATTCGAACCCGGGCAGATTGCACATTAGGCAGTTGTTTAACCTCTAGGCCAAAAGCTCTTTCTCGCTTTGTTAGCTGAGAGGAAAGGGAGATATGTGTTAAGTATTTGTTTCATATTTTAGAATACCTTGCAAGGCCCAAATACGGGCCAAATCTTATTGTCTGTATCAGCCTAACCTAAGGCCATCCACAAGCTGTAGGCACAACTGTGACAACTCATTATTTCTGTAAATTTTTTGGATTGGTAAAAAATAATTAAAGGGAGACTGATATGGCCATTTCAAACTCATTTATTCTCATCAGTCAGCCATACCCTTCTGAGATTCGAACCCGGGCCGATTGCATATTAGGCAGTTGTTTAACCTCTAGGCCACAGGCTCTTTCTCGCTTTGTTAGCTGAGAGGCAAGGGAGATATGTGTTATGTATTTGTTTCCTATTTTAGAATACCTTGCGAGGCCCTAATACGGGCCAAATCTTATTGTCTGTATCTGTCTAACCTAAGGCCATCCACAAGCTGTAGTCATAACTGTGACAACTCATTATTTGTGTAAATTTTTGGATTGGTAAAAAAGAATTAAAGGGAGACTGATATGGCCATTTCAAACTCATTTATTCTCATCAGTCAGCCATACCCTTCTGAGATTCGAAACCGTGCCGATTGCACATTTGGCAGTTGTTTAACCTCTAGGCCATAGGCTCTTTCTCGCTTTCTTAGCTGAGAGGCAAGGGAGATATGTGTTAAGTATTTCTTTCCTTTTTTAGAATACCTTGCGAGGCCCAAATACGGGCCAAATCTTATTGTCTGTATCAGCCTAACCTAAGGCCATCCACAAGCTATATTCACAACTGTGACAACTCATTATTTCTGTAAATTTTTTGGATTACTAACAAAGAATTAAAGGGAGATTGATATTGCCATTCCAAACTCATTTCTTTTCTTCAGTCAGCTATACCCTTCTGAGATTCGAACGCAGGCTGATTGCACATTAGGAAGTTGTTTAACCTCTAGGCCACAGGCTCTTTCTCACTTTGTTACCTGAGAGGCAAGGGAGATATGTGTTAAGTATTTGTTACGTATTTTAGAATAACTTGCAAGGCCCAAATACGGGCCAAATCTTATTGCCTGTATCAGCCTAACCTAAGGCCATCCACAAGCTGTAGGCACAACTGTGACAAGTCATTATTTCTGTAAATTTTTTGGATTGGTAAAAAATAATTAAAGGGAGACTGATATGGCCATTTCAAACTCATTTATTCTCATCAGTCAGCCATACCCTTCTGAGATTCGAACCCGGGCCGATTGCACATTAGGCAGTTGTTTAACCTCTAGGCCACAGGCTCTTTCTCGCTTTCTTAGCTGAGAGGCAAGGGAGATATGTGTTAAGTATTTGTTTCATATTTTAGAATACATTCCAAGGCCCAAATACGAGCCAAATCTTATTGGCTTTATCAGCGTAACCTAAGGCCATCCACAAGCTGTAGGCACAACTGTGACAACTCATTATTTCTGTAAATTTTTGGATTGGTAAAAAAGAATTAAAGGGAGACTGATATGGCCATTTCAAACTCATTTATTCTCGTCAGTCAGCCATACCCTTCTGAGATTCGAAACCGTGCCGATTGCACATTTGGCAGTTGTTTAACCTCTAGGCCACAGGCTCTTTCTCGCTTTGTTACCTGAGAGGCAAGGGAGTTATGTGTTAAGTATTTGTTACCTATTTTAGAATAACTTGCAAGGCCCAAATACGGGCCAAATCTTATTGCCTGTATCAGCCTAACCTAAGGCCATCCACCAGCTGTAGTCACAACTGTGTCAACTCATTATTTGTGTAAATTTTTTGGATTGCTAACAAAGAATTAAAGGGAGACTGAAATGGCCATTTCAAACTCATTTATTCTCATCAGTCAGCCATACCCTTCTGAGATTCGAACCTGGGCCGATTGAACATTAGGCAGTTGTTTAACCTCTAGGCCACAAGCTCTTTCTCACTTTGTTAGCTGAGAGGCAAGAGAGATATGTGTTAAGTATTTGTTACGTATATTAGAATAACTTGCAAGGCCCAAATACGGGCCAAATCTTATTGCCTGTATCAGCCTAAGCTAAAGCCATCCACAAGCTATACTCACAACTGTGACAACTCATTATTTGTGTAATTTTTTTGGATTGCTAACAAAGAATTAAAGGGAGAGTGATATGGCCATTTCAAACTCATTTCTTCTCATCAGTCAGACATACCCTTCTGAGATTCGAACCCGGGCAGATTGCACATTAGGCAGTTGTTTAACCTCTAGGCCAAAAGCACTTTCTCGCTTTGTTAGCTGAGAGGATAGGGAGATATGTGTTAAGTATTTGTTTCATATTTTAGAATACCTTGCAAGGCCCAAATACGGGCCAAATCTTATTGCCTGTATCAGCCTAAGCTAAAGCCATCCACAAGCTGTAGTCACAACTGTGACAACTCATTATTTCTGTAAATTTTTTGGATTACTAACAAAGAATTAAAGGGAGATTGATATGGCCATTTCAAACTCATTTCTTCTCATCAGTCAGCCATACCCTTCTGAGATTCGAACCTGGGCCGATTGAACATTAGGCAGTTGTTTAACATCTAGGCCACAAGCTCTTTCTCACTTTGTTAGCTGATAGGCAAGGGAGATATGTGTTAAGTATTTGTTACGTATTTTAGAATAACTTGCAAGGCCCAAATACGGGCCAAATCTTATTGCCTGTATCATCCTCACCTAAGGCCATCCACAAGCTGTAGTCACAACTGTGACAACTCATTATTTGTGTAAATTTTTTCTTTCTCGCTTTGTTAGCTGAGAGGCAAGGGAGATATGTGTTAAGTATTTGTTAAGTATTTTAATTTAGAATACCTTGCAAGGCCCAAATACGAGCCAAATCTTATTGACTTTATCAGCCTAACCTAAGGCCATCCACAAGCTGTAGGCACAACTGTGACAACTCATTATTTCTGTAAATTTCTTGGATTGGTAAAAAAGAATTAAAGGGAGACTGATATGGCCATTTCAAACTCATTTATTCTGATCAGTCAGCCATACCCTTCTGAGATTCGAACCCGGGCCGATTGCACATTCGGCAGTTGTTTAACCTCTAGGCCACAGGCTCTTTCTCGCTTTGTTAGCTGAGAGGCAAGGGAGATATGTGTTATGTATTTGTTTCCCATTTTAGAATACCTTGCGAGGCCCTAATACGGGCCAAATCTTATTGTCTGTATCAGCCTAACCTAAGGCCATCCACAAGCTGTAGTCATAACTGTGACAACTCATTATTTGTGTAAATTTTTTGCATTGCTCACAAAAAAATAAAGGGAGACTGATATGGCCATTCCAAACTCATTTCTTTTCATCAGTCAGCTATACCCTTCTGAGATTCGAACGCAGGCTGATTGCACATTAGGCAGTTGTTTAACCTCTAGGCCACAGGCTCTTTCTCACTTTGTTACCTGAGAGACAAGGGAGTTATGTGTTAAGTATTTGTTACGTATTTTAGAATAACTTGCAAGGCCCAAATACGGGCCAAATCTTATTGCCTGTATCAGCCTAACCTAAGGCCATCCACCAGCTGTAGTCACAACTGTGACAACTCATTATTTCTGTAAATTTTTGGATTGGTAAAAAAGAATTAAAGGGAGAGTGATATGGCCATTTCAAACTCATTTCTTCTCATCAGTCAGACATACCCTTCTGAGATTCGAACCCGGGCAGATTGCACATTAGGCAGTTGTTTAACCTCTAGGCCAAAAGCACTTTCTCGCTTTGTTAGCTGAGAGGATAGGGAGATATGTGTTAAGTATTTGTTTCATATTTTAGAATACCTTGCAAGGCCCAAATATGGGCCAAATCTTATTGCCTGTATCAGCCTAAGCTAAAGCCATCCACAAGCTGTAGTCACAACTGTGACAACTCATTATTTCTGTAAATTTTTTGGATTACTAACAAAGAATTAAAGGGAGATTGATATGGCCATTTCAAACTCATTTCTTCTCATCAGTAAGCCATACCCTTCTGAGATTCGAACCTGGGCCGATTGAACATTAGGCAGTTGTTTAACATCTAGGCCACAAGCTCTTTCTCACTTTGTTAGCTGATAGGCAAGGGAGATATGTGTTAAGTATTTGTTACGTATTTTAGAATAACTTGCAAGGCCCAAATACGGGCCAAATCTTATTGCCTGTATCAGCCTCACCTAAGGCCATCCACAAGCTGTAGTCACAACTGTGACAACTCATTATTTGTGTAAATTTTTTCTTTCTCGCTTTGTTAGCTGAGAGGCAAGGGAGATATGTGTTAAGTATTTGTTAAGTATTTTAATTTAGAATACCTTGCAAGGCCCAAATACGAGCCAAATCTTATTGACTTTATCAGCCTAACCTAAGGCCATCCACAAGCTGTAGGCACAACTGTGACAACTCATTATTTCTGTAAATTTCTTGGATTGGTAAAAAAGAATTAAAGGGAGACTGATATGGCCATTTCAAACTCATTTATTCTGATCAGTCAGCCATACCCTTCTGAGATTCGAACCCGGGCCGATTGCACATTCGGCAGTTGTTTAACCTCTAGGCCACAGGCTCTTTCTCGCTTTGTTAGCTGAGAGGCAAGGGAGATATGTGTTATGTATTTGTTTCCTATTTTAGAATACCTTGCGAGGCCCTAATACGGGCCAAATCTTATTGTCTGTATCAGCCTAACCTAAGGCCATCCACAAGCTGTAGTCATAACTGTGACAACTCATTATTTGTGTAAATTTTTTGCATTGCTCACAAAAAAATAAAGGGAGACTGATATGGCCATTCCAAACTCATTTCTTTTCATCAGTCAGCTATACCCTTCTGAGATTCGAACGCAGGCTGATTGCACATTAGGCAGTTATTTAACCTCTAGGCCACAGGCTCTTTCTCACTTTGTTACCTGAGAGACAAGGGAGTTATGTGTTAAGTATTTGTTACGTATTTTAGAATAACTTGCAAGGCCCAAATACGGGCCAAATCTTATTGCCTGTATCAGCCTAACCTAAGGCCATCCACCAGCTGTAGTCACAACTGTGACAACTCATTATTTCTGTAAATTTTTGGATTGGTAAAAAAGAATTAAAGGGAGAGTGATATGGCCATTTCAAACTCATTTCTTCTCATCAGTCAGCCATACCCTTCTGAGATTCGAACCCGGGCCGATTGCACATTCGGCAGTTGTTTAACCTCTAGGCCACAGGCTCTTTCTCGCTTTGTTAGCTGAGAGGTAAGGGAGATATGTGTTAAGTATTTGTTTCATATTTTAGAATACCTTGCAAGGCCCAAATACAAGCCAAATCTTATTGGCTTTATCAGCCTAACCTAAGGCCATCCACAAGCTGTAGGCACAACTGTGACAACTCATTATTTCTGTAAATTTTTTGGATTGGTAAAAAAGAATTAAAGGGAGACTGATATGGCCATTTCAAACTCATTTATTCTGATCAGTAAGCCATACCCTTCTGAGATTCGAACCCGGGCCGATTGCACATTCGGCAGTTGTTTAACCTCTAGGCCACAGGGTCTTTCTCGCTTTGTTAGCTGAGAGGCAACGGAGATATGTGTTAAGTATTTGTTTCATATTTTAGAATACCTTGCAAGGCCCAAATACGGGCCAAATCTTATTGTCTGTATCAGCCTAACCTAAGGCCATCCACAAGCTGTAGTCACAACTGTGACAACTCATTATTTGTGTAAATTTTTTGGATTGCTAACAAAGAATTAAAGGGAGACTGATATGGCCATTTCAAACTCATTTCTTCTCATCAGTCAGCCATACCCTACTGAGATTCGAACCCGGGCAGATTGCACATTCGGCAGTTGTTTAACCTCTAGGCTCAAGGTCTTTCTCGCTTTGTTAGCTGAGAAGCAAGGGAGATATTTGTTAAATATTTGTTATGTATTTTAGAATACCTTGCAAGGCCCAAATACGAGCCAAATCTTATTGGCTTTATCAGCCTAACCTAAGGCCATCCACAAGCTGTAGTCACAACTGTGACAACTCATTATTTGTGTAAATTTTTGGATTGCTAACAAAGAATTAAAGGGAGATTGATATGGCCATTCCAAACTCATTTCTTTTCATCAGTTAGCCACACCCTTCTGAGATTCGAACCTGGGTCGATTGAACATTAGGCAGTTGTTTAACCTCTAGGCTACAAGCACTTTCTCGCTTTGTTAGCTGAGAGGCAAGGGAGATATTTGTTAAGAATTTTTTACGTACTTTAGAATACCTTGCAAGGCCCTAATACGGGCCAAATCTTATTGTCTGTATCAGCCTAACCTAAGGCCATCCACAAGCTGTAGTCACTATTGTGACAACTCATTATTTCTGTAAATTTTTTGGATTACTAAGAAAGAATTAAAGGGAGATTGATATTGCCATTCCAAACTCATTTCTCTTCATCAGTCAGCTATACCCTTCTGAGATTCGAACCCGGGCCGATTGCCCATTCGGCAGTTGTTTAACCTCTAGGCCACAGGCTCTTTCTCGCTTTGTTAGCTGAGAGGCAAGGGAGATATGTGTTATGTATTTGTTTCCTATTTTAGAATACCTTGCGAGGCCCTAATACGGGCCAAATCTTATTGTCTGTATCAGTCTAACCTAAGGCCATCCACAAGCTGTAGTCATAACTGTGACAACTCATTATTTGTGTAAATTTTTGGATTGGTAAAAAAGAATTAAAGGGAGACTGATATGGCCATTTCAAACTCATTTATTCTGATCAGTCAGCCATACCCTTCTGAGATTCGAAACCATGCCGATTGCACATTTGGCAGTTGTTTAACCTCTAGGCCATAGGCTCTTTCTCGCTTTCTTAGCTGAGAGGCAAGGGAGATATGTGTTAAGTATTTCTTTCCTATTTTAGAATACCTTGCGAGGCCCAAATACGGGCCAAATCTTATTGTCTGTATCAGCCTAACCTAAGGCCATCCACAAGCTGTAGTCATAACTGTGACAACTCATTATTTGTGTAAATTTTTTGCATTGCTCACAAAGAATTATAGGGAGATTGATATGGCCATTCCAAACTCATTTCTTTTCTTCAGTCAGCTATACCCTTCTGAGATTCGAACGCAGGCTGATTGCACATTAGGCAGTTGTTTAACCTCTAGGCCACAGGCTCTTTCTCACTTTGTTACCTGAGAGGCAAGGGAGTAATGTGTTAAGTATTTGTTACATATTTTAGAATAACTTGCAAGGCCCAAATACGGGCCAAATCTTATTGCCTGTATCAGCCTAAGCTAAGGCCATCCACAAGCTGTAGTCACAACTGTGACAACTCATTATTTCTGTAAATTTTTTTGATTACTAACAAAGAATTAAAGGGAGACTGATATGGCCATTTCAAACTCATTTATTCTCATCAGTCAGCCATACCCTTCTGAGATTCGAACCCGGGCAGATTGCACATTAGGCAGTTGTTTAACCTCTAGGCCAAAAGCTCTTTCTCGCTTTTTTAGCTGAGAGGCAAGGGAGATATGTGTTAAGTATTTGTTTCATATTTTAGAATACCTTGCAAGGCCCAAATACGAGCCAAATCTTATTGGCTTTATCAGCCTAACCTAAGGCCATCCACAAGCTGTAGGCACAACTGTGACAACTCATTATTTCTGTAAATTTTTTGGATTGGTAAAAAATAATTAAAGGGAGACTGATATGGCCATTTCAAACTCATTTATTCTCATCAGTCAGCCATACCCTTCTGAGATTCGAACCCGGGCCGATTGCACATTAGGCAGTTGTTTAACCTCTAGGCTACAGGCTCTTTCTCGCTTTCTTAGCTGAGAGGCAAGGGAGATATGTGTTAAGTATTTGTTTCATATTTTAGAATACATTCCAAGGCCCAAATACGAGCCAAATCTTATTGGCTTTATCAGCGTAACCTAAGGCCATCCACAAGCTGTAGGCACAACTGTGACAACTCATTATTTCTGTAAATTTTTGGATTGGTAAAAAAGAATTAAAGGGAGACTGATATGGCCATTTCAAACTCATTTATTCTCATCAGTCAGCCATACCCTTCTGAGATTCGAAACCGTGCCGATTGCACATTTGGCAGTTGTTTAACCTCTAGGCCATAGGCTCTTTCTCGCTTTCTTAGCTGAGAGGCAAGGGAGATATGTGTTAAGTATTTCTTTCCTAGTTTAGAATACCTTGCGAGGCCCAAACACGGGCCAAATCTTATTGTCTGTATCAGCCTAACCTAAGGCCATCCAAAAGCTATATTCACAACTGTGACAACTCATTATTTCTGTAAATTTTTTGGATTACTAACAAAGAATTAAAGGGAGATTGATATTGCCATTCCAAACTCATTTCTTTTCTTCAGTCAGCTATACCCTTCTGAGATTCGAACGCAGGCTGATTGCACATTAGGCAGTTGTTTAACCTCTAGGCCACAGGCTCTTTCTCACTTTGTTACCTGAGAGGCAAGGGAGATATGTGTTAAGTATTTGTTACGTATTTTAGAATAACTTGCAAGGCCCAAATACGGGCCAAATCTTATTGCCTGTATCAGCCTAAGCTAAGGCCATCCACAAGCTGTAGTCACAACTGTGACAACTCATTATTTGTGTAATTTTTTTGGATTGCTAACAAAGAATTAAAGGGAGACTGATATGGCCATTTCAAACTCATTTATTCTCATCAGTCAGCCATACCCTTCTGAGATTCGAACCCGGTCCGATTGCACATTCGGCAGTTGTTTAACCTCTAGGCCACAGGCTCTTTCTTGCTTTGTTAGCTGAGAGGCAAGGGAGATATGTGTTATGTATTTGTTTCCTATTTTAGAATACCTTGCGAGGCCCAAATACGGGCCAAATCTTATTGTCTGTATCAGCCTAACCTAAGGCCATCCACAAGCTGTAGTCACAACTGTGACAACTCATTATTTGTGTAAATTTTTTGGATTGCTAACAAAGAATTAAAGGGAGACTGATATGGCCATTTCAAACTCATTTATTCTCATCAGTCAGCCATACCCTTCTGAGATTCGAACCCAGGCCGATTGCACACTCGGCAGTTGTTTAACCTCTAGGCCACAGGCTCTTTCTCGCTTTGTTAGCTGAGAGGCAAGGGAGATATGTGTTAAGTATTTGTTTCATATTTTAGAATACCTTGCAAGGGCCAAATACGGGCCAAATCTTATTGTCTATATCATCCTAACCTAAGGCCATCCACAAGCTGTAGTCACAACTGTGACAACTCATTATTTGTGTAAATTTTTTGCATTGCTCACGAGGAATTATAGGGAGACTGATATGGCCATTCCAAACTCATTTCTTTTCATCAGTCAGCTATACCCTTCTGA
The DNA here is from genome assembly GCF_947247035.1 of Vipera ursinii. Classification (NCBI taxonomy): domain Eukaryota; kingdom Metazoa; phylum Chordata; class Lepidosauria; order Squamata; family Viperidae; genus Vipera; species Vipera ursinii. Next base: position 34,873,184 of record NC_139522.1, read on the forward strand.
GATTCGAACGCAGGCTGATTGCACATTAGGCAGTTGTTTAACCTCTAGGCCACAGGCTCTTTCTCACTTTGTAACCTGAGAGGCAAGGGAGTTATGTGTTAAGTATTTGTTACATATTTTAGAATAACTTGCAAGGCCCAAATACGGGCCAAATCTTATTGCCTGTATCAGCCTAAGCTAAGGCCATCCACAAGCTGTAGTCACAACTGTGACAACTCATTATTTGTGTAAATTTTTTGCATTGCTCACGAGGAATTATAGGGAGACTGATATGGCCATTCCAAACTCATTTCTTTTCATCAGTCAGCTATACCCTTCTGAGATTCGAACGCAGGCTGATTGCACATTAGGCAGTTGTTTAACCTCTAGGCCACAGGCTCTTTCTCACTTTGTAACCTGAGAGGCAAGGGAGTTATGTGTTAAGTATTTGTTACATATTTTAGAATAACTTGCAAGGCCCAAATACGGGCCAAATCTTATTGCCTGTATCAGCCTAAGCTAAGGCCATCCACAAGCTGTAGTCACAACTGTGACAACTCGTTATTTCTGTAAATTTTTTGGATTGCTAACAAAGAATTAAAGGGAGACTGATATGGCCATTTCAAACTCATTTATTCTCATCAGTCAGCCATACCCTTCTGAGATTCGAACCCGGGCAGATTGCACATTAGGCAGTTGTTTAACCTCTAGGCGAAAAGCTCTTTCTCGCTTTGTTAGCTGAGAGGAAAGGGAGATATGTGTTAAGTATTTGTTTCATATTTTAGAATACCTTGCAAGGCCCAAATACGAGCCAAATCTTATTGGCTTTATCAGCCTAACCTAAGGCCATCCACAAGCTGTAGGCACAACTGTGACAACTCATTATTTCTGTAAAATTTTTGGATTAGTAAAAAATAATTAAAGGGAGACTGATATGGCCATTTCAAACTCATTTATTCTCATCAGTCAGCCATACCCTTCTGAGATTCGAACCCGAGCCGATTGCACATTCGGCAGTTGTTTAACCTCTAGGCCACAGGCTCTTTCTTGCTTTGTTAGCTGAGAGGCAAGGGAGATATCTGTTAAGTATTTGTTTCATATTTTAGAATACCTTGCAAGGCCCAAATACGAGCCAAATCCTATTGGCTTTATCAGCCTAACCTAAGGCCATCCACAAGCTGTAGGCACAACTGTGACAACTCATTATTTCTGTAAATTTTTTGGATTGGTAAAAAAGAATTAAAGGGAGACTGATATGGCCATTTCAAACTCATTTATTCTCATCAGTCAGCCATACCCTTCTGAGATTCGAACCCGGGCCGATTGCACATTCGGCAGTTGTTTAGCCTATAGGCCAAAGGCTCTTTCGCGCTTTCTTAGGTGAGAGGCAAGGGAGATATTTGTTAAGTATTTGTTTCATATTTTAGAATACCTTGCGAGGCCCAAATACGGGCCAAATCTTATTGTCTGTATCAGCCTAACCTAAGGCCATCCACAAGCTATAGTCACAGCTGTGACAACTCATTATTTCTGTAAATTTTTTGGATTACTAACAAAGAATTAAAGGGAGATTGATATGGCCATTTTAAACTAATTTATTCTCATCAGTCAGCCATACCCTTCTGAGATTCGAACCTGGGCCGATTGCACATTTGGCAGTTGTTTAACCTCTAGGCCACAGGCTCTTTCTCGCTTTCTTAGCTGAGAGGCAAGGGAGATATGTTTTATGTATTTGTTTCCTATTTTAGAATACATTCCAAGGCCCAAATACGAGCCAAATCTTATTTGCTTTATCAGACTAACCTAAGGCCATCCACAAGCTGTAGGCAGAACTGTGACAACTCATTATTTCTGTAAATTTTTTGGATTGGTAAAAAAGAATTAAAGGGAGACTGATATGGCCATTTCAAACTCATTTATTCTCATCAGTCAGCCATACCCTTCTGAGATTCGAACCCGGGCCGATTGCACACTCGGCAGTTGTTTAACCTCTAGGCCACAGGCTCTTTCTCGCTTTGTTAGCTGAGAGGCAAGGGAGATATGTGTTAAGTATTTGTTTCATATTTTAGAATACCTTGCAAGGGCCAAATACGGGCCAAATCTTATTGTCTATATCAGCCTAACCTAAGGCCATCCACAAGCTGTAGTCACAACTGTGACAACTCATTATTTGTGTAAATTTTTTGCATTGCTCACGAGGAATTATAGGGAGACTGATATGGCCATTCCAAACTCATTTATTCTCATCAGTCAGCCATACCCTTCTGAGATTCGAACCCGGGCCGATTGCACATTCGGCAGTTGTTTAGCCTATAGGCCAAAGGCTCTTTCGCGCTTTCTTAGGTGAGAGGCAAGGGAGATATTTGTTAAGTATTTGTTTCATATTTTAGAATACCTTGCGAGGCCCAAATACGGGCCAAATCTTATTGTCTGTATCAGCCTAACCTAAGGCCATCCACAAGCTATAGTCACAGCTGTGACAACTCATTATTTCTGTAAATTTTTTGGATTACTAACAAAGAATTAAAGGGAGATTGATATGGCCATTTTAAACTAATTTATTCTCATCAGTCAGCCATACCCTTCTGAGATTCGAACCTGGGCCGATTGCACATTTGGCAGTTGTTTAACCTCTAGGCCACAGGCTCTTTCTCGCTTTCTTAGCTGAGAGGCAAGGGAGATATGTTTTATGTATTTGTTTCCTATTTTAGAATACATTCCAAGGCCCAAATACGAGCCAAATCTTATTTGCTTTATCAGACTAACCTAAGGCCATCCACAAGCTGTAGGCAGAACTGTGACAACTCATTATTTCTGTAAATTTTTTGGATTGGTAAAAAAGAATTAAAGGGAGACTGATATGGCCATTTCAAACTCATTTATTCTCATCAGTCAGCCATACCCTTCTGAGATTCGAACCCGGGCCGATTGCACACTCGGCAGTTGTTTAACCTCTAGGCCACAGGCTCTTTCTCGCTTTGTTAGCTGAGAGGCAAGGGAGATATGTGTTAAGTATTTGTTTCATATTTTAGAATACCTTGCAAGGGCCAAATACGGGCCAAATCTTATTGTCTATATCAGCCTAACCTAAGGCCATCCACAAGCTGTAGTCACAACTGTGACAACTCATTATTTGTGTAAATTTTTTGCATTGCTCACGAGGAATTATAGGGAGACTGATATGGCCATTCCAAACTCATTTCTTTTCATCAGTCAGCTATACCCTTCTGAGATTCGAACGCAGGCTGATTGCACATTCGGCAGTTGTTTAACCTCTAGGCCACAGGCTCTTTCTTGCTTTCTTAGCTGAGAGGCAAGGGAGATATCTGTTAAGTATTTGTTTCATATTTTAGAATACCTTGCGAGGCCCAAATACGGGCCAAATCTTATTGTCTGTACCAGCCTAACCTAAGGCCATCCACAAGCTATAGTCACAGCTAAGACAACTCATTATTTCTGTAAATTTTTTGGATTACTAACAAAGAATTAAAGGGAGATTGATATGGCCATTTTAAACTCATTTATTCTCATCAGTCAGCCATACCCTTCTGAGATTCGAACCTGGGCCGATTGCACATTTGGCAGTTGTTTAACCTCTAGGCCACAGGCTCTTTCTCGCTTTCTTAGCTGAGAGGCAAGGGAGATATGTTTTATGTATTTGTTTCCTATTTTAGAATACATTCCAAGGACCAAATACGAGCCAAATCTTATTTACTTTATCAGCCTAACCTAAGGCCATCCACAAGCTGTAGGCAGAACTGTGACAACTCATTATTTCTGTAAATTTTTTGGATTGGTAAAAAAGAATTAAAGGGAGACTGATATGGCCATTTCAAACTCATTTATTCTCATCAGTCAGCCATGCCCTTCTGAGATTCGAACCCGGGCCGATTGCACATTCGGCAGTTGTTTAACCTCTAGGCCACAGGCTCTTTCTTGCTTTGTTAGCTGAGAGGCAAGGGAGATATGTGTTATGTATTTGTTTCCTATTTTAGAATACCTTGCGAGGCCCAAATACGGGCCAAATCTTATTGTCTGTATCAGCCTAACCTAAGGCCATCCACAAGCTGTAGGCACAACTGTGACAACTCATTATTTGTGTAATTTTTTTGGATTGCTAACAAAGAATTAAAGGGAGACTGATATGGCCATTTCAAACTCATTTATTCTCATCAGTCAGCCATACCCTTCTGAGATTTGAACCCGGGCCGATTGCACATTAGGCAGTTGTTTAACCTCTAGGCCACAAGCTCCTTTTCGCTTTGTTAGCTGAGAGGCAAGGGACATATGTGTTAAGTATTTTTTACGTACTTTAGAATACCTTGGAAGGCCCAAATAGAAGCCAAATCTTATTGTCTGTATCAGGCTAACCTAAGGCCATCCACAAGCTATAGTCACAACTGTGAACACTCATTATTTCTGTAAATTTTTTGGATTACTAACAAAGAATTAAAGGGAGATTGATATGGCCTTTTCAAACTCATTTCTTCTCATCAGTCAGCCATACCCTTCTGAGATTCGACCCTGGGCCGTTTGAACATTAGGCAGTTGTTTAACCTCTAGGCCACAGGCTCTTTCTCGCTTTGTCAGCTGAGAGGCAAGGGAGATATGTGTTAAGTATTTGTTTCCTATATTAGAATACCTTGCAAGGCCCAAATATGGGCCAAATATTATTGTCTGTATCAGCCTAACCTAAGGCCATCCACAAGCTGTAGTCACAACTGTGACAACTCATTATTTCTGTAAATTTTTTGGATTACTAACAAAGAATTAAAGGGAGATTGATATGGCCATTTCAAACTCATTTATTCTGATCAGTCAGCCATACCCTTCTGAGATTCGAACCCCCGCCGATTGCACATTCGGCAGTTGTTTAACCTCTAGGCCACAGGCTCTTTCTCGCTTTGTTAGCTGAGAGGCAAGGGAGATATGTGTTATGTATTTGTTAAGTATTTTAATTTAGAATACCTTGCAAGGCCCAAATACGAGCCAAATCTTATTGGCTTAATCAGCCTAACCTAAGGCCATCCACAAGCTGTAGGCATAACTGTGAGAACTCATTATTTCTGTAAATTTTTTGGATTGGTAAAAAAGAATTAAAGGGAGACTGATATGGCCATTTCAAACTCATTTATTCTGATCAGTCAGCCATACCCTTCTGAGATTCGAACCCGGGCCGATTGCACATTCGGCAGTTGTTTAACCTCTAGGCCACAGGCTCTTTCTCGCTTTGTTAGCTGAGAGGCAAGGGAGATATGTGTTATGTATTTGTTTCCTATTTTAGAATACCTTGCGAGGCCCTAATACGGGCCAAATCTTATTGTCTGTATCAGTCTAACCTAAGGCCATCCACAAGCTGTAGTCATAACTGTGACAACTCATTATTTGTGTAAATTTTTTGCATTGCTCACAAAAAAATAAAGGGAGACTGATATGGCCATTCCAAACTCATTTCTTTTCATCAGTCAGCTATACCCTTCTGAGATTCGAACGCAGGCTGATTGCACATTAGGCAGTTGTTTAACCTCTAGGCCACAGGCTCTTTCTCGCTTTGTTACCTGAGAGACAAGGGAGTTATGTGTTAAGTATTTGTTACGTATTTTAGAATAACTTGCAAGGCCCAAATACGGGCCAAATCTTATTGCCTGTATCAGCCTAACCTAAGGCCATCCACCAGCTGTAGTCACAACTGTGACAACTCATTATTTCTGTAAATTTTTGGATTGGTAAAAAAGAATTAAAGGGAGACTGATATGGCCATTTCAAACTCATTTATTCTCATCAGTCAGCCATACCCTTCTGAGATTCGAACCCGGGCAGATTGCACATTAGGCAGTTGTTTAACCTCTAGGCCAAAAGCTCTTTCTCGCTTTGTTAGCTGAGAGGCAAGGGAGATATGTGTTAAGTATTTGTTTCATATTTTAGAATACCTTGCAAGGCCCAAATACGAGCCAAATCTTATTGGCTTTATCAGCCTAACCTAAGGCCATCCACAAGCTGTAGGCACAACTGTGACAACTCATTATTTCTGTAAATTTTTGGATTGGTAAAAAAGAATTAAAGGGAGACTGATATGGCCATTTCAAACTTATTTATTCTCGTCAGTCAGCCATACCCTTCTGAGATTCGAAACCGTGCCGATTGCACATTTGGCAGTTGTTTAACCTCTAGGCCACAGGCTCTTTCTCGCTTTGTTAGCTGAGAGGCAAGGGAGATATGTGTTATGTATTTGTTTCCTATTTTAGAATACCTTGCGAGGCCCTAATACGGGCCAAATCTTATTGTCTGTATCAGTCTAACCTAAGGCCATCCACAAGCTGTAGTCATAACTGTGACAACTCATTATTTGTGTAAATTTTTTGCATTGCTCACAAAAAAATAAAGGGAGACTGATATGGCCATTCCAAACTCATTTCTTTTCATCAGTCAGCTATACCCTTCTGAGATTCGAATGCAGGCTGATTGCACATTAGGCAGTTGTTTAACCTCTAGGCCACAGGCTCTTTCTCGCTTTGTTACCTGAGAGACAAGGGAGTTATGTGTTAAGTATTTGTTACGTATTTTAGAATAACTTGCAAGGCCCAAATACGGGCCAAATCTTATTGCCTGTATCAGCCTAAGCTAAGGCCATCCACAAGCTGTAGTCACAACTGTGACAACTCATTATTTGTGTAATTTTTTTGGATTGCTAACAAAGAATTAAAGGGAGACTGATATGGCCATTTCAAACTCATTTATTCTCATCAGTCAGCCATACCCTTCTGAGATTCGAACCCGGGCCGATTGCACATTCGGCAGTTGTTTAACCTCTAGGCCACAGGCTCTTTCTCGCTTTGTTAGCTGAGAGGCAAGGGAGATATGTGTTAAGTATTTGTTACATATTTTAGAATAACTTGCAAGGCCCAAATACGAGCCAAATCTTATTGGCTTTATCAGCCTAACCTAAGGCCATCCACAAGCTGTAGGCACAACTGTGACAACTCATTATTTCTGTAAATTTTTTGGATTGCTAACAAAGAATTAAAGGGAGACTGATATGGCCATTTCAAACTCATTTATTCTCATCAGTCAGCCATACCCTTCTGAGATTCGAACCCGGGCCGATTGCACACTTGGCAGTTGTTTAACCTCTAGGCCACAGGCTCTTTCTCGCTTTGTTAGCTGAGAGGCAAGGGAGATATGTGTTAAGTATTTGTTACATATTTTAGAATAACTTGCAAGGCCCAAATACGAGCGAAATCTTATTGGCTTTATCAGCCTAACCTAAGGCCATCCACAAGCTGTAGGCACAACTGTGACAACTCATTATTTCTGTAAATTTTTTTGATTGGTAAAAAATAATTAAAGGGAGACTGATATGGCCATTTCAAACTCATTTATTCTCATCAGTCAGCCATACCCTTCTGAGATTCGAACCCGGGCCGATTGCACATTAGGCAGTTGTTTAACCTCTAGGCCACAGGCTCTTTCTCGCTTTCTTAGCTGAGAGGCAAGGGAGATATGTGTTAAGTATTTGTTTCATATTTTAGAATACATTCCAAGGCCCAAATACGAGCCAAATCTTATTGGCTTTATCAGCGTAACCTAAGGCCATCCACAAGCTGTAGGCACAACTGTGACAACTCATTATTTCTGTAAATTTTTGGATTGGTAAAAAAGAATTAAAGGGAGACTGATATGGCCATTTCAAACTCATTTATTCTCATCACTCAGCCATACCCTTCTGAGATTCGAAACCGTGCCGATTGCACATTTGGCAGTTGTTTAACCTCTAGGCCATAGGCTCTTTCTCGCTTTCTTAGCTGAGAGGCAAGGGAGATATGTGTTAAGTATTTCTTTCCTATTTTAGAATACCTTGCGAGGCCCAAATACGGGCCAAATCTTATTGTCTGTATCAGCCTAACCTAAGGCCATCCACAAGCTATATTCACAACTGTGACAACTCATTATTTCTGTAAATTTTTTGGATTACTAAGAAAGAATTAAAGGGAGATTGATATTGCCATTCCAAACTCATTTCTTTTCTTCAGTCAGCTATACCCTTCTGAGATTCGAACCCGGGCCGACTGCACACTCGGCAGTTGTTTAACCTCTAGGCCACAGGCTCTTTCTCGCTTTGTTAGCTGAGAGGCAAGGGAGATATGTGTTAAGTATTTGTTACGTACTTTAGAATAACTTGCAAGGCCCAAATACGGGCCAAATCTTATTGCCTGTATCAGCCTAAGCTAAGGCCATCCACAAGCTGTAGTCACAACTGTGACAACTCATTATTTCTGTAAATTTTTTGGATTACTAACAAAGAATTAAAGGGAGATTGATATGGCCATTTCAAACTCATTTATTCTCATCAGTCAGCCATACCCTTCTGAGATTCGAACCTGGGCCGAATGAACATTAGGCAGTTGTTTAACCTCTAGGCCACAAGCTACTTCTCGCTTTGTTAGCTGAGATGCAAGGGAGATATGTGTTAAGTATTTTTTACGTACTTTAGAATACCTTGCAAGGCCCAAATACGAGCCAAATCTTATTGTCTGTATCAGCCTAACCTAAGGCCATCCACAAGCTATAGTCACAACTGTGAACACTCATTATTTCTGTAAATTTTTTGGATTACTAAGAAAGAATTAAAGGGAGATTGATATGGCCATTTCAAACTCATTTATTCTCATCAGTCAGCCATACCCTTCTGAGATTCGAACCTGGGCCGAATGAACATTAGGCAGTTGTTTAACCTCTAGGCCACAAGCTCCTTCTCGCTTTGTTAGCTGAGACGCAAGGGAGATATGTGTTAAGTATTTTTTACGTACTTTAGAATACCTTGCAAGGCCCAAATACGAGCCACATCTTATTGTCTGTATCAGCCTAACCTAAGGCCATCCACAAGCTATAGTCACAACTGTGAACACTCATTATTTCTGTAAATTTTTTGGATTACTAAGAAAGAATTAAAGGGAGATTGATATGGCCATTTCAAACTCATTTCTTCTCATCAGTCAGCCATACCCTTCTGAGATTCGAACCCGGGCCGATTGCACATTCGGCAGTTGTTTAACCTCTAGGCCACAGGCTCTTTCTCGCTTTGTTAGCTGAGAGGCAAGGGAGATATGTGTTATGTATTTGTTTCCTATTTTAGAATACCTTGCGAGGCCCTAATACGGGCCAAATCTTATTGTCTGTATCAGCCTAACCTAAGGCCATCCACAAGCTGTAGTCATAACTGTGACAACTCATTATTTGTGTAAATTTTTTGCATTGCTCACAAAAAAATAAAGGGAGACTGATATGGCCATTCCAAACTCATTTCTTTTCATCAGTCAGCTATACCCTTCTGAGATTCGAACGCAGGCTGATTGCACATTAGGCAGTTGTTTAACCTCTAGGCCACAGGCTCTTTCTCACTTTGTTACCTGAGAGACAAGGGAGTTATGTGTTAAGTATTTGTTACGTATTTTAGAATAACTTGCAAGGCCCAAATACGGGCCAAATCTTATTGCCTGTATCAGCCTAACCTAAGGCCATCCACCAGCTGTAGTCACAACTGTGACAACTCATTATTTGTGTAAATTTTTGGATTGCTAACAAAGAATTAAAGGGAGAGTGATATGGCCATTTCAAACTCATTTCTTCTCATCAGTCAGCCATACCCTTCTGAGATTCGAACCCGGGCCGATTGAACATTAGGCAGTTGTTTAACCTCTAGGCCACAAGCTCTTTCTCACTTTGTTAGCTGAGAGGCAAGGGAGATATGTGTTAAGTATTTGTTACGTATTTTAGAATAACTTGCAAGGCCCAAATACGGGCCAAATCTTATTGCCTGTATCAGCCTCACCTAAGGCCATCCGCAAGCTGTAGTCACAACTGTGACAATTCATTATTTGTGTAAATTTTTTCTTTCTCGCTTTGTTAGCTGAGAGGCAAGGGAGATATGTGTTAAGTATTTGTTACGTATTTTAGAATAACTTGCAAGGCCCAAATACGGGCCAAATCTTATTGTCTGTATCAGCCTAACCTAAGGCCATCCACAAGCTGTAGTCACTATTGTGACAACTCATTATTTCTGTAAATTTTTTGGATTACTAACAAAGAATTAAAGGGAGATTGATATTGCCATTCCAAACTCATTTCTTTTCATCAGTCAGCTATACCCTTCTGAGATTCGAACCCGGGCCGATTGCACATTCGGCAGTTGTTTAACCTCTAGGCCACAGGCTCTTTCTCACTTTGTTACCTGAGAGGCAAGGGAGATATGTGTTAAGTATTTGTTACATATTTTAGAATACCTTGCAAGGCCCAAATACGGGCCAAATCTTATTGCCTGTATCAGCCTAACCTAAGGCCATCCACCAGCTGTAGTCACAACTGTGACAACTCATTATTTCTGTAAATTTTTGGATTGGTAAAAAAGAATTAAAGGGAGACTGATATGGCCATTTCAAACTCATTTATTCTCATCAGTCAGCCATACCCTTCTGAGATTCGAACCCGGGCAGATTGCACATTAGGCAGTTGTTTAACCTCTAGGCCAAAAGCTCTTTCTCGCTTTGTTAGCTGAGAGGCAAGGGAGATATGTGTTAAGTATTTGTTTCATATTTTAGAATACTTTGCAAGGCCCAAATACGAGCCAAATCTTATTGGCTTTATCAGCCTAACCTAAGGCCATCCACAAGCTGTAGGCACAACTGTGACAACTCATTATTTCTGTAATTTTTTTGGATTACTAACAAAGAATTAAAGGGAGATTGATATGGCCATTTCAAACTCATTTATTCTGATCAGTCAGCCATACCCTTCTGAGATTCGAACCCCCGCCGATTGCACATTCGGCAGTTGTTTAACCTCTAGGCCACAGGCTCTTTCTCGCTTTGTTAGCTGAGAGGCAAGGGAGATATGTGTTATGTATTTGTTAAGTATTTTAATTTAGAATACCTTGCAAGGCCCAAATACGAGCCAAATCTTATTGGCTTTATCAGCCTAACCTAAGGCCATCCACAAGCTGTAGGCACAACTGTGAGAACTCATTATTTCTGTAAATTTTTTGGATTGGTAAAATAGAATTAAAGGGAGAATGATATGGCCATTTCAAACTCATTTATTCTGATCAGTCAGCCATACCCTTCTGAGATTCGAACCCGGGCCGATTGCACATTCGGCACTTGTTTAACCTCTAGGCCACAGGCTCTTTCTCACTTTGTTAGCTGAGAGGCAAGGGAGATATGTGTTATGTATTTGTTTCCGATTTTAGAATACCTTGCGAGGCCCTAATACGGGCCAAATCTTATTGTCTGTATCAGTCTAACCTAAGGCCATCCACAAGCTGTAGTCACAACTGTGACAACTCATTATTTCTGTAAATTTTTTGGATTACTAACAAAGAATTAAAGGGAGATTGATATGGCCATTTCAAACTCATTTATTCTGATCAGTCAGCCATACCCTTCTGAGATTCGAACCCGGGCCGATTGCACACTCGGCAGTTGTTTAACCTCTAGGCCACAGGCTCTTTCTCGCTTTGTTAGCTGAGAGGCAAGGGAGATATGTGTTATGTATTTGTTAAGTATTTTAATTTAGAATACCTTGCAAGGCCCAAATACGAGCCAAATCTTATTGGCTTTATCAGCCTAACCTAAGGCCATCCACAAGCTGTAGGCACAACTGTGAGAACTCATTATTTCTGTAAATTTTTTGGATTGGTAAAATAGAATTAAAGGGAGAATGATATGGCCATTTCAAACTCATTTATTCTGATCAGTCAGCCATACCCTTCTGAGATTCGAACCCGGGCCGATTGCACATTCGGCAGTTGTTTAACCTCTAGGCCACAGGCTCTTTCTCGCTTTGTTAGCTGAGAGGCAAGGGAGATATGTGTTATGTATTTGTTTCCGATATTAGAATACCTTGCGAGGCCCTAATACGGGCCAAATCTTATTGTCTGTATCAGTCTAACCTAAGGCCATCCACAAGCTGTAGTCATAACTGTGACAACTCATTATTTGTGTAAATTTTTTGCATTGCTCACAAAAAAATAAAGGGAGACTGATATGGCCATTCCAAACTCATTTCTTTTCATCAGTCAGCTATACCCTTCTGAGATTCGAACGCAGGCTGATTGCACATTAGGCAGTTGTTTAACCTCTAGGCCACAGGCTCTTTCTCGCTTTGTTACCTGAGAGACAAGGGAGTAATGTGTTAAGTATTTGTTACGCATTTTAGAATAACTTGCAAGGCCCAAATACGGGCCAAATCTTATTGCCTGTATCAGCCTAACCTAAGGCCATCCACCAGCTGTAGTCACAACTGTGACAACTCATTATTTCTGTAAATTTTTGGATTGGTAAAAAAGAATTAAAGGGAGACTGATATGGCCATTTCAAACTCATTTATTCTCATCAGTCAGCCATACCCTTCTGAGATTCGAACCCGGGCAGATTGCACATTAGGCAGTTGTATAACCTCTAGGCCAAAAGCTCTTTCTCGCTTTGTTAGCTGAGAGGCAAGGGAGATATGTGTTAAGTATTTGTTTCATATTTTAGAATACTTTGCAAGGCCCAAATACGAGCCAAATCTTATTGGCTTTATCAGCCTAACCTAAGGCCATCCACAAGCTGTAGGCACAACTGTGACAACTCATTATTTCTGTAAATTTTTGGATTGGTAAAAAAGAATTAAAGGGAGACTGATATGGCCATTTCAAACTCATTTATTCTCGTCAGTCAGCCATACCCTTCTGAGATTCGAAACCGTGCCGATTGCACATTTGGCAGTTGTTTAACCTCTAGGCCATAGGCTCTTTCTCGCTTTCTTAGCTGAGAGGCAAGGGAGATATGTGTTAAGTATTTCTTTCCTATTTTAGAATACCTTGCGAGGCCCAAATACGGGCCAAATCTTATTGTCTGTATCAGCCTAACCTAAGGCCATCCACAAGCTATATTCACAACTGTGACAACTCATTATTTGTGTAATTTTTTTGGATTGCTAACAAAGAATTAAAGGGAGACTGATATGGCCATTTCAAACTCATTTATTCTCATCAGTCAGCCATACCCTTCTGAGATTCGAACCCGGGCCGATTGCACATTCGGCAGTTGTTTAACCTCTAGGCCACAGGCTCTTTCTCGCTTTGTTAGCTGAGAGGCAAGGGAGATATGTGTTAAGTATTTGTTTCATATTTTAGAATACCTTGCAAGGCCCAAATACGAGCCAAATCTTATTGGCTTTATCAGCCTAACCTAAGGCCATCCACAAGCTGTAGGCACAACTGTGACAACTCATTATTTCTGTAAATTTTTTGGATTGCTAACAAAGAATTAAAGGGAGACTGATATGGCCATTTCAAACTCATTTATTCTCATCAGTCAGCCATACCCTTCTGAGATTCGAACCCGGGCCGATTGCACACTCGGCAGTTGTTTAACCTCTAGGCCACAGGCTCTTTCTCGCTTTGTTAGCTGAGAGGCAAGGGAGATATGTGTTAAGTATTTGTTACATATTTTAGAATAACTTGCAAGGCCCAAATACGAGCCAAATCTTATTGGCTTTATCAGCCTAACCTAAGGCCATCCACAAGCTGTAGGCACAACTGTGACAACTCATTATTTCTGTAAATTTTTTTGATTGGTAAAAAATAATTAAAGGGAGACTGATATGGCCATTTCAAACTCATTTATTCTCATCAGTCAGCCATACCCTTCTGAGATTCGAACCCGGGCCGATTGCACATTAGGCAGTGGTTTAACCTCTAGGCCACAGGCTCTTTCTCGCTTTCTTAGCTGAGAGGCAAGGGAGATATGTGTTAAGTATTTGCTTCATATTTTAGAATACATTCCAAGGCCCAAATACGAGCCAAATCTTATTGGCTTTATCAGCGTAACCTAAGGCCATCCACAAGCTGTAGGCACAACTGTGACAACTCATTATTTCTGTAAATTTTTGGATTGGTAAAAAAGAATTAAAGGGAGACTGATATGGCCATTTCAAACTCATTTATTCTCATCAGTCAGCCATACCCTTCTGAGATTCGAAACCGTGCCGATTGCACATTTGGCAGTTGTTTAACCTCTAGGCCATAGGCTCTTTCTCGCTTTCTTAGCTGAGAGGCAAGGGAGATATGTGTTAAGTATTTCTTTCCTATTTTAGAATACCTTGCGAGGCCCAAATACGGGCCAAATCTTATTGTCTGTATCAGCCTAACCTAAGGCCATCCACAAGCTATATTCACAACTGTGACAACTCATTATTTCTGTAAATTTTTTGGATTACTAACAAAGAATTAAAGGGAGATTGATATTGCCATTCCAAACTCATTTCTTTTCTTCAGTCAGCCATACCCTTCTGAGATTCGAACCCGGGCCGATTGCACACTCGGCAGTTGTTTAACCTCTAGGCCACAGGCTCTTTCTCGCTTTGTTAGCTGAGAGGCAAGGGAGATATGTGTTAAGTATTTGTTACGTACTTTAGAATAACTTGCAAGGCCCAAATACGGGCCAAATCTTATTGCCTGTATCAGCCTAAGCTAAGGCCATCCACAAGCTGTAGTCACAACTGTGACAACTCATTATTTGTGTAATTTTTTTGGATTGCTAACAAAGAATTAAAGGGAGACTGATATGGCCATTTCAAACTCATTTATTCTCATCAGTCAGCCATACCCTTCTGAGATTCGAACCCGGGCAGATTGCACATTAGGCAGTTGTTTAACCTCTAGGCCAAAAGCTCTTTCTCGCTTTGTTAGCTGAGTGGAAAGGGAGATATGTGTTAAGTATTTGTTACATATTTTAGAATACCTTGCAAGGCCCAAATACGAGCCAAATCTTATTGGCTTTATCAGCCTAACCTAAGGACATCCACAAGCTGTAGGCACAACTGTGACAACTCATTATTTCTGTAAAATTTTTGGATTGGTAAAAAATAATTAAAGGGAGACTGATATGGCCATTTCAAACTCATTTATTCTCATCAGTCAGCCATACCCTTCTGAGATTCGAACCCGAGCCGATTGCACACTCGGCAGTTGTTTAACCTCTAGGCCACAGGCTCTTTCTCGCTTTGTTAGCTGAGAGGCAAGGGAGATATCTGTTAAGTATTTGTTTCATATTTTAGAATACATTCCAAGGCCCAAATACGAGCCAAATCTTATTGGCTTTATCAGCGTAACCTAAGGCCATCCACAAGCTGTAGGCACAACTGTGACAACTCATTATTTCTGTAAATTTTTGGATTGGTAAAAAAGAATTAAAGGGAGACTGATATGGCCATTTCAAACTCATTTATTCTCGTCAGTCAGCCATACCCTTCTGAGATTCGAAACCGTGCCGATTGCACATTTGGCAGTTGTTTAACCTCTAGGCCATAGGCTCTTTCTCGCTTTCTTAGCTGAGAGGCAAGGGAGATATGTGTTAAGTATTTCTTTCCTATTTTAGAATACCTTGCGAGGCCCAAATACGGGCCAAATCTTATTGTCTGTATCAGCCTAACCTAAGGCCATCCACAAGCTATATTCACAACTGTGACAACTCATTATTTCTGTAAATTTTTTGGATTACTAACAAAGAATTAAAGGGAGATTGATATTGCCATTCCAAACTCATTTCTTTTCTTCAGTCAGCTATACCCTTCTGAGATTCGAACGCAGGCTGATTGCACATTAGGCAGTTGTTTAACCTCTAGGCCACAGGCTCTTTCTCACTTTGTTACCTGAGAGGCAAGGGAGATATGTGTTAAGTATTTGTTACGTATTTTAGAATAACTTGCAAGGCCCAAATACGGGCCAAATCTTATTGCCTGTATCAGCCTAAGCTAAGGCCATCCACAAGCTGTAGTCACAACTGTGACAACTCATTATTTGTGTAATTTTTTTGGATTGCTAACAAAGAATTAAAGGGAGACTGATATGGCCATTTCAAACTCATTTATTCTCATCAGTCAGCCATACCCTTCTGAGATTCGAACCCGGGCCGATTGCACACTCGGCAGTTGTTTAACCTCTAGGCCACAGGCTCTTTCTCGCTTTGTTAGCTGAGAGGCAAGGGAGATATGTGTTAAGTATTTGTTACATATTTTAGAATAACTTGCAAGGCCCAAATACGAGCCAAATCTTATTGGCTTTATCAGCCTAACCTAAGGCCATCCACAAGCTGTAGGCACAACTGTGACAACTCATTATTTCTGTAAATTTTTTTGATTGGTAAAAAATAATTAAAGGGAGACTGATATGGCCATTTCAAACTCATTTATTCTCATCAGTCAGCCATACCCTTCTGAGATTCGAACCCGGGCCGATTGCACATTAGGCAGTGGTTTAACCTCTAGGCCACAGGCTCTTTCTCGCTTTCTTAGCTGAGAGGCAAGGGAGATATGTGTTAAGTATTTGTTTCATATTTTAGAATACATTCCAAGGCCCAAATACGAGCCAAATCTTATTGGCTTTATCAGCGTAACCTAAGGCCATCCACAAGCTGTAGGCACAACTGTGACAACTCATTATTTCTGTAAATTTTTGGATTGGTAAAAAAGAATTAAAGGGAGACTGATATGGCCATTTCAAACTCATTTATTCTCATCAGTCAGCCATACCCTTCTGAGATTCGAAACCGTGCCGATTGCACATTTGGCAGTTGTTTAACCTCTAGGCCAAAAGCTCTTTCTCGCTTTGTTAGCTGAGAGGCAAGGGAGATATGTGTTAAGTATTTGTTTCATATTTTAGAATACATTCCAAGGCCCAAATACGAGCCAAATCTTATTGGCTTTATCAGCCTAACCTAAGGCCATCCACAAGCTGTAGGCACAACTGTGACAACTCATTATTTCTGTAATTTTTTTGGATTACTAACAAAGAATTAAAGGGAGATTGATATGGCCATTTCAAACTCATTTATTCTGATCAGTCAGCCATACCCTTCTGAGATTCGAACCTCCGCCGATTGCACATTCGGCAGTTGTTTAACCTCTAGGCCACAGGCTCTTTCTCGCTTTGTTAGCTGAGAGGCAAGGGAGATATGTGTTATGTATTTGTTAAGTATTTTAATTTAGAATACCTTGCAAGGCCCAAATACGAGCCAAATCTTATTGGCTTTATCAGCCTAACCTAAGGCCATCCACAAGCTGTAGGCACAACTGTGAGAACTCATTATTTCTGTAAATTTTTTGGATTGGTAAAATAGAATTAAAGGGAGAATGATATGGCCATTTCAAACTCATTTATTCTGATCAGTCAGCCATACCCTTCTGAGATTCGAACCCGGGCCGATTGCACAATCGGCACTTGTTTAACCTCTAGGCCACAGGCTCTTTCTCACTTTGTTAGCTGAGAGGCAAGGGAGATATGTGTTATGTATTTGTTTCCGATTTTAGAATACCTTGCGAGGCCCTAATACGGGCCAAATCTTATTGTCTGTATCAGTCTAACCTAAGGCCATCCACAAGCTGTAGTCACAACTGTGACAACTCATTATTTCTGTAAATTTTTTGGATTACTAACAAAGAATTAAAGGGAGATTGATATGGCCATTTCAAACTCATTTATTCTGATCAGTCAGCCATACCCTTCTGAGATTCGAACCCCCGCCGATTGCACATTCGGCAGTTGTTTAACCTCTAGGCCACAGGCTCTTTCTCGCTTTGTTAGCTGAGAGGCAAGGGAGATATGTGTTATGTATTTGTTAAGTATTTTAATTTAGAATACCTTGCAAGGCCCAAATACGAGCCAAATCTTATTGGCTTTATCAGCCTAACCTAAGGCCATCCACAAGCTGTAGGCACAACTGTGAGAACTCATTATTTCTGTAAATTTTTTGGATTGGTAAAATAGAATTAAAGGGAGAATGATATGGCCATTTCAAACTCATTTATTCTGATCAGTCAGCCATACCCTTCTGAGATTCGAACCCGGGCCGATTGCACATTCGGCAGTTGTTTAACCTCTAGGCCACAGGCTCTTTCTCGCTTTGTTAGCTGAGAGGCAAGGGAGATATGTGCTATGTATTTGTTTCCGATTTTAGAATACCTTGCGAGGCCCTAATACGGGCCAAATCTTATTGTCTGTATCAGTCTAACCTAAGGCCATCCACAAGCTGTAGTCATAACTGTGACAACTCATTATTTGTGTAAATTTTTTGCATTGCTCACAAAAAAATAAAGGGAGACTGATATGGCCATTCCAAACTCATTTCTTTTCATCAGTCAGCTATACCCTTCTGAGATTCGAACGCAGGCTGATTGCACATTAGGCAGTTGTTTAACCTCTAGGCCACAGGCTCTTTCTCGCTTTGTTACCTGAGAGACAAGGGAGTTATGTGTTAAGTATTTGTTACGCATTTTAGAATAACTTGCAAGGCCCAAATACGGGCCAAATCTTATTGCCTGTATCAGCCTAACCTAAGGCCATCCACCAGCTGTAGTCACAACTGTGACAACTCATTATTTCTGTAAATTTTTGGATTGGTAAAAAAGAATTAAAGGGAGACTGATATGGCCATTTCAAACTCATTTATTCTCATCAGTCAGCCATACCCTTCTGAGATTCGAACCCGGGCAGATTGCACATTAGGCAGTTGTTTAACCTCTAGGCCAAAAGCTCTTTCTCGCTTTGTTAGCTGAGAGGCAAGGGAGATATGTGTTAAGTATTTGTTTCATATTTTAGAATACTTTGCAAGGCCCAAATACGAGCCAAATTTTATTGGCTTTATCAGCCTAACCTAAGGCCATCCACAAGCTGTAGGCACAACTGTGACAACTCATTATTTCTGTAAATTTTTGGATTGGTAAAAAAGAATTAAAGGGAGACTGATATGGCCATTTCAAACTCATTTATTCTCGTCAGTCAGCCATACCCTTCTGAGATTCGAAACCGTGCCGATTGCACATTTGGCAGTTGTTTAACCTCTAGGCCATAGGCTCTTTCTCGCTTTCTTAGCTGAGAGGCAAGGGAGATATGTGTTAAGTATTTCTTTCCTATTTTAGAATACCTTGCGAGGCCCAAATACGGGCCAAATCTTATTGTCTGTATCAGCCTAACCTAAGGCCATCCACAAGCTATATTCACAACTGTGACAACTCATTATTTCTGTAAATTTTTTGGATTACTAACAAAGAATTAAAGGGAGATTGATATTGCCATTCCAAACTCATTTCTTTTCTTCAGTCAGCTATACCCTTCTGAGATTCGAACGCAGGCTGATTGCACATTAGGCAGTTGTTTAACCTCTAGGCCACAGGCTCTTTCTCACTTTGTTACCTGAGAGGCAAGGGAGATATGTGTTAAGTATTTGTTACGTATTTTAGAATAACTTGCAAGGCCCAAATACGGGCCAAATCTTATTGCCTGTATCAGCCTAAGCTAAGGCCATCCACAAGCTGTAGTCACAACTGTGACAACTCATTATTTGTGTAATTTTTTTGGATTGCTAACAAAGAATTAAAGGGAGACTGATATGGCCATTTCAAACTCATTTATTCTCATCAGTCAGCCATACCCTTCTGAGATTCGAACCCGGGCCGATTGCACATTCGGCAGTTGTTTAACCTCTAGGCCACAGGCTCTTTCTCGCTTTGTTAGCTGAGAGGCAAGGGAGATATGTGTTAAGTATTTGTTACATATTTTAGAATAACTTGCAAGGCCCAAATACGAGCCAAATCTTATTGGCTTTATCAGCCTAACCTAAGGCCATCCAAAAGCTGTAGGCACAACTGTGACAACTCATTATTTCTGTAAATTTTTTTGATTGGTAAAAAATAATTAAAGGGAGACTGATATGGCCATTTCAAACTCATTTATTCTCATCAGTCAGCCATACCCTTCTGAGATTCGAACCCGGGCCGATTGCACATTAGGCAGTGGTTTAACCTCTAGGCCACAGGCTCTTTCTCGCTTTCTTAGCTGAGAGGCAAGGGAGATATGTGTTAAGTATTTGCTTCATATTTTAGAATACATTCCAAGGCCCAAATACGAGCCAAATCTTATTGGCTTTATCAGCGTAACCTAAGGCCATCCACAAGCTGTAGGCACAACTGTGACAACTCATTATTTCTGTAAATTTTTGGATTGGTAAAAAAGAATTAAAGGGAGACTGATATGGCCATTTCAAACTCATTTATTCTCATCAGTCAGCCATACCCTTCTGAGATTCGAAACCGTGCCGATTGCACATTTGGCAGTTGTTTAACCTCTAGGCCATAGGCTCTTTCTCGCTTTCTTAGCTGAGAGGCAAGGGAGATATGTGTTAAGTATTTCTTTCCTATTTTAGAATACCTTGCGAGGCCCAAATACGGGCCAAATCTTATTGTCTGTATCAGCCTAACCTAAGGCCATCCACAAGCTATATTCACAACTGTGACAACTCATTATTTCTGTAAATTTTTTGGATTACTAACAAAGAATTAAAGGGAGATTGATATTGCCATTCCAAACTCATTTCTTTTCTTCAGTCAGCCATACCCTTCTGAGATTCGAACCCGGGCCGATTGCACACTCGGCAGTTGTTTAACCTCTAGGCCACAGGCTCTTTCTCGCTTTGTTAGCTGAGAGGCAAGGGAGATATGTGTTAAGTATTTGTTACGTACTTTAGAATAACTTGCAAGGCCCAAATACGGGCCAAATCTTATTGCCTGTATCAGCCTAAGCTAAGGCCATCCACAAGCTGTAGTCACAACTGTGACAACTCATTATTTCTGTAATTTTTTTGGATTGCTAACAAAGAATTAAAGGGAGACTGATATGGCCATTTCAAACTCATTTATTCTCATCAGTCAGATATACCCTTCTGAGATTCGAACCCGGGCAGATTGCACATTAGGCAGTTGTTTAACCTCTAGGCCAAAAGCTCTTTCTCGCTTTGTTAGCTGAGTGGAAAGGGAGATATGTGTTAAGTATTTGTTACATATTTTAGAATACCTTGCAAGGCCCAAATACGAGCCAAATCTTATTGGCTTTATCAGCCTAACCTAAGGACATCCACAAGCTGTAGGCACAACTGTGACAACTCATTATTTCTGTAAAATTTTTGGATTGGTAAAAAATAATTAAAGGGAGACTGATATGGCCATTTCAAACTCATTTATTCTCATCAGTCAGCCATACCCTTCTGAGATTCGAACCCGAGCCGATTGCACACTCGGCAGTTGTTTAACCTCTAGGCCACAGGCTCTTTCTCGCTTTGTTAGCTGAGAGGCAAGGGAGATATCTGTTAAGTATTTGTTTCATATTTTAGAATACATTCCAAGGCCCAAATACGAGCCAAATCTTATTGGCTTTATCAGCGTAACCTAAGGCCATCCACAAGCTGTAGGCACAACTGTGACAACTCATTATTTCTGTAAATTTTTGGATTGGTAAAAAAGAATTAAAGGGAGACTGATATGGCCATTTCAAACTCATTTATTCTCGTCAGTCAGCCATACCCTTCTGAGATTCGAAACCGTGCCGATTGCACATTTGGCAGTTGTTTAACCTCTAGGCCATAGGCTCTTTCTCGCTTTCTTAGCTGAGAGGCAAGGGAGATATGTGTTAAGTATTTCTTTCCTATTTTAGAATACCTTGCGAGGCCCAAATACGGGCCAAATCTTATTGTCTGTATCAGCCTAACCTAAGGCCATCCACAAGCTATATTCACAACTGTGACAACTCATTATTTCTGTAAATTTTTTGGATTACTAACAAAGAATTAAAGGGAGATTGATATTGCCATTCCAAACTCATTTCTTTTCTTCAGTCAGCTATACCCTTCTGAGATTCGAACGCAGGCTGATTGCACATTAGGCAGTTGTTTAACCTCTAGGCCACAGGCTCTTTCTCACTTTGTTACCTGAGAGGCAAGGGAGATATGTGTTAAGTATTTGTTACGTATTTTAGAATAACTTGCAAGGCCCAAATACGGGCCAAATCTTATTGCCTGTATCAGCCTAAGCTAAGGCCATCCACAAGCTGTAGTCACAACTGTGACAACTCATTATTTGTGTAATTTTTTTGGATTGCTAACAAAGAATTAAAGGGAGACTGATATGGCCATTTCAAACTCATTTATTCTCATCAGTCAGCCATACCCTTCTGAGATTCGAACCCGGGCCGATTGCACACTCGGCAGTTGTTTAACCTCTAGGCCACAGGCTCTTTCTCGCTTTGTTAGCTGAGAGGCAAGGGAGATATGTGTTAAGTATTTGTTACATATTTTAGAATAACTTGCAAGGCCCAAATACGAGCCAAATCTTATTGGCTTTATCAGCCTAACCTAAGGCCATCCACAAGCTGTAGGCACAACTGTGACAACTCATTATTTCTGTAAATTTTTTTGATTGGTAAAAAATAATTAAAGGGAGACTGATATGGCCATTTCAAACTCATTTATTCTCATCAGTCAGCCATACCCTTCTGAGATTCGAACCCGGGCCGATTGCACATTAGGCAGTGGTTTAACCTCTAGGCCACAGGCTCTTTCTCGCTTTCTTAGCTGAGAGGCAAGGGAGATATGTGTTAAGTATTTGTTTCATATTTTAGAATACATTCCAAGGCCCAAATACGAGCCAAATCTTATTGGCTTTATCAGCGTAACCTAAGGCCATCCACAAGCTGTAGGCACAACTGTGACAACTCATTATTTCTGTAAATTTTTGGATTGGTAAAAAAGAATTAAAGGGAGACTGATATGGCCATTTCAAACTCATTTATTCTCATCAGTCAGCCATACCCTTCTGAGATTCGAAACCGTGCCGATTGCACATTTGGCAGTTGTTTAACCTCTAGGCCATAGGCTCTTTCTCGCTTTCTTAGCTGAGAGGCAAGGGAGATATGTGTTAAGTATTTCTTTCCTATTTTAGAATACCTTGCGAGGCCCAAATACGGGCCAAATCTTATTGTCTGTATCAGCCTAACCTAAGGCCATCCACAAGCTATATTCACAACTGTGACAACTCATTATTTCTGTAAATTTTTTGGATTACTAACAAAGAATTAAAGGGAGATTGATATTGCCATTCCAAACTCATTTCTTTTCTTCAGTCAGCCATACCCTTCTGAGATTCGAACCCGGGCCGATTGCACACTCGGCAGTTGTTTAACCTCTAGGCCACAGGCTCTTTCTCGCTTTGTTAGCTGAGAGGCAAGGGAGATATGTGTTAAGTATTTGTTACGTACTTTAGAATAACTTGCAAGGCCCAAATACGGGCCAAATCTTATTGCCTGTATCAGCCTAAGCTAAGGCCATCCACAAGCTGTAGTCACAACTGTGACAACTCATTATTTGTGTAATTTTTTTGGATTGCTAACAAAGAATTAAAGGGAGACTGATATGGCCATTTCAAACTCATTTATTCTCATCAGTCAGCCATACCCTTCTGAGATTCGAACCCGGGCAGATTGCACATTAGGCAGTTGTTTAACCTCTAGGCCAAAAGCTCTTTCTCGCTTTGTTAGCTGAGTGGAAAGGGAGATATGTGTTAAGTATTTGTTTCATATTTTAGAATACCTTGCAAGGCCCAAATACGAGCCAAATCTTATTGGCTTTATCAGCCTAACCTAAGGACATCCACAAGCTGTAGGCACAACTGTGACAACTCATTATTTCGGTAAAATTTTTGGATTGGTAAAAAATAATTAAAGGGAGACTGATATGGCCATTTCAAACTCATTTATTCTCATCAGTCAGCCATACCCTTCTGAGATTCGAACCCGAGCCGATTGCACACTCGGCAGTTGTTTAACCTCTAGGCCACAGGCTCTTTCTCGCTTTGTTAGCTGAGAGGCAAGGGAGATATCTGTTAAGTATTTGTTTCATATTTCAGAATACATTCCAAGGCCCAAATACGAGCCAAATCTTATTGGCTTTATCAGCGTAACCTAAGGCCATCCACAAGCTGTAGGCACAACTGTGACAACTCATTATTTCTGTAAATTTTTGGATTGGTAAAAAAGAATTAAAGGGAGACTGATATGGCCATTTCAAACTCATTTATTCTCGTCAGTCAGCCATACCCTTCTGAGATTCGAAACCGTGCCGATTGCACATTTGGCAGTTGTTTAACCTCTAGGCCATAGGCTCTTTCTCGCTTTCTTAGCTGAGAGGCAAGGGAGATATGTGTTAAGTATTTCTTTCCTATTTTAGAATACCTTGCGAGGCCCAAATACGGGCCAAATCTTATTGTCTGTATCAGCCTAACCTAAGGTCATCCACAAGCTATATTCACAACTGTGACAACTCATTATTTCTGTAAATTTTTTGGATTACTAACAAAGAATTAAAGGGAGATTGATATTGCCATTCCAAACTCATTTCTTTTCTTCAGTCAGCTATACCCTTCTGAGATTCGAACGCAGGCTGATTGCACATTAGGCAGTTGTTTAACCTCTAGGCCACAGGCTCTTTCTCACTTTGTTACCTGAGAGGCAAGGGAGATATGTGTTAAGTATTTGTTACGTATTTTAGAATAACTTGCAAGGCCCAAATACGGGCCAAATCTTATTGCCTGTATCAGCCTAAGCTAAGGCCATCCACAAGCTGTAGTCACAACTGTGACAACTCATTATTTGTGTAATTTTTTTGGATTGCTAACAAAGAATTAAAGGGAGACTGATATGGCCATTTCAAACTCATTTATTCTCATCAGTCAGCCATACCCTTCTGAGATTCGAACCCGGGCCGATTGCACATTCGGCAGTTGTTTAACCTCTAGGCCACAGGCTCTTTCTCGCTTTGTTAGCTGAGAGGCAAGGGAGATATGTGTTAAGTATTTGTTTCATATTTTAGAATACCTTGCAAGGCCCAAATACGAGCCAAATCTTATTGGCTTTATCAGCCTAACCTAAGGCCATCCACAAGCTGTAGGCACAACTGTGACAACTCATTATTTCTGTAAATTTTTTGGATTGCTAACAAAGAATTAAAGGGAGACTGATATGGCCATTTCAAACTCATTTATTCTCATCAGTCAGCCATACCATTCTGAGATTCGAACCCGGGCCGATTGCACACTCGGCAGTTGTTTAACCTCTAGGCCACAGGCTCTTTCTCGCTTTGTTAGCTGAGAGGCAAGGGAGATATGTGTTAAGTATTTGTTACATATTTTAGAATAACTTGCAAGGCCCAAATACGAGCCAAATCTTATTGGCTTTATCAGCCTAACCTAAGGCCATCCACAAGCTGTAGACACAACTGTGACAACTCATTATTTCTGTAAATTTTTTTGATTGGTAAAAAATAATTAAAGGGAGACTGATATGGCCATTTCAAACTCATTTATTCTCATCAGTCAGCCATACCCTTCTGAGATTCGAACCCGGGCCGATTGCACATTAGGCAGTGGTTTAACCTCTAGGCCACAGGCTCTTTCTCGCTTTCTTAGCTGAGAGGCAAGGGAGATATGTGTTAAGTATTTGTTTCATATTTTAGAATACATTCCAAGGCCCAAATACGAGCTAAATCTTATTGGCTTTATCAGCGTAACCTAAGGCCATCCACAAGCTGTAGGCACAACTGTGACAACTCATTATTTCTGTAAATTTTTGGATTGGTAAAAAAGAATTAAAGGGAGACTGATATGGCCATTTCAAACTCATTTATTCTCATCAGTCAGCCATACCCTTCTGAGATTCGAAACCGTGCCGATTGCACATTTGGCAGTTGTTTAACCTCTAGGCCATAGGCTCTTTCTCGCTTTCTTAGCTGAGAGGCAAGGGAGATATGTGTTAAGTATTTCTTTCCTATTTTAGAATACCTTGCGAGGCCCAAATACGGGCCAAATCTTATTGTCTGTATCAGCCTAACCTAAGGCCATCCACAAGCTATATTCACAACTGTGACAACTCATTATTTCTGTAAATTTTTTGGATTACTAACAAAGAATTAAAGGGAGATTGATATTGCCATTCCAAACTCATTTCTTTTCTTCAGTCAGCCATACCCTTCTGAGATTCGAACCCGGGCCGATTGCACACTCGGCAGTTATTTAACCTCTAGGCCACAGGATCTTTCTCGCTTTGTTAGCTGAGAGGCAAGGGAGATATGTGTTAAGTATTTGTTACGTACTTTAGAATAACTTGCAAGGCCCAAATACGGGCCAAATCTTATTGCCTGTATCAGCCTAAGCTAAGGCCATCCACAAGCTGTAGGCACAACTGTGACAACTCATTATTTCTGTAAATTTTTTTGATTGGTAAAAAATAATTAAAGGGAGACTGATATGGCCATTTCAAACTCATTTATTCTCATCAGTCAGCCATACCCTTCTGAGATTCGAACCCGGGCCGATTGCACATTAGGCAGTGGTTTAACCTCTAGGCCACAGGCTCTTTCTCGCTTTCTTAGCTGAGAGGCAAGGGAGATATGTGTTAAGTATTTGTTTCATATTTTAGAATACATTCCAAGGCCCAAATACGAGCCAAATCTTATTGGCTTTATCAGCGTAACCTAAGGCCATCCACAAGCTGTAGGCACAACTGTGACAACTCATTATTTCTGTAAATTTTTGGATTGGTAAAAAAGAATTAAAGGGAGACTGATATGGCCATTTCAAACTCATTTATTCTCATCAGTCAGCCATACCCTTCTGAGATTCGAAACCGTGCCGATTGCACATTTGGCAGTTGTTTAACCTCTAGGCCAAAAGCTCTTTCTCGCTTTGTTAGCTGAGAGGCAAGGGAGATATGTGTTAAGTATTTGTTTCATATTTTAGAATACATTCCAAGGCCCAAATACGAGCCAAATCTTATTGGCTTTATCAGCCTAACCTAAGGCCATCCACAAGCTGTAGGCACAACTGTGACAACTCATTATTTCTGTAAATTTTTTGGATTGGTAAAATAGAATTAAAGGGAGAATGATATGGCCATTTCAAACTCATTTATTCTGATCAGTCAGCCATACCCTTCTGAGATTCGAACCCGGGCCGATTGCACATTCGGCAGTTGTTTAACCTCTAGGCCACAGGCTCTTTCTCGCTTTGTTAGCTGAGAGGCAAGGGAGATATGTGTTATGTATTTGTTTCCGATTTTAGAATACCTTGCGAGGCCCTAATACGGGCCAAATCTTATTGTCTGTATCAGTCTAACCTAAGGCCATCCACAAGCTGTAGTCATAACTGTGACAACTCATTATTTGTGTAAATTTTTTGCATTGCTCACAAAAAAATAAAGGGAGACTGATATGGCCATTCCAAACTCATTTCTTTTCATCAGTCAGCTATACCCTTCTGAGATTCGAACGCAGGCTGATTGCACATTAGGCAGTTGTTTAACCTCTAGGCCACAGGCTCTTTCTCGCTTTGTTACCTGAGAGACAAGGGAGTTATGTGTTAAGTATTTGTTACGCATTTTAGAATAACTTGCAAGGCCCAAATACGGGCCAAATCTTATTGCCTGTATCAGCCTAACCTAAGGCCATCCACCAGCTGTAGTCACAACTGTGACAACTCATTATTTCTGTAAATTTTTGGATTGGTAAAAAAGAATTAAAGGGAGACTGATATGGCCATTTCAAACTCATTTATTCTCATCAGTCAGCCATACCCTTCTGAGATTCGAACCCGGGCAGATTGCACATTAGGCAGTTGTTTAACCTCTAGGCCAAAAGCTCTTTCTCGCTTTGTTAGCTGAGAGGCAAGGGAGATATGTGTTAAGTATTTGTTTCATATTTTAGAATACTTTGCAAGGCCCAAATACGAGCCAAATTTTATTGGCTTTATCAGCCTAACCTAAGGCCATCCACAAGCTGTAGGCACAACTGTGACAACTCATTATTTCTGTAAATTTTTGGATTGGTAAAAAAGAATTAAAGGGAGACTGATATGGCCATTTCAAACTCATTTATTCTCGTCAGTCAGCCATACCCTTCTGAGATTCGAAACCGTGCCGATTGCACATTTGGCAGTTGTTTAACCTCTAGGCCATAGGCTCTTTCTCGCTTTCTTAGCTGAGAGGCAAGGGAGATATGTGTTAAGTATTTCTTTCCTATTTTAGAATACCTTGCGAGGCCCAAATACGGGCCAAATCTTATTGTCTGTATCAGCCTAACCTAAGGCCATCCACAAGCTATATTCACAACTGTGACAACTCATTATTTCTGTAAATTTTTTGGATTACTAAGAAAGAATTAAAGGGAGATTGATATTGCCATTCCAAACTCATTTCTTTTCTTCAGTCAGCTATACCCTTCTGAGATTCGAACGCAGGCTGATTGCACATTAGGCAGTTGTTTAACCTCTAGGCCACAGGCTCTTTCTCACTTTGTTACCTGAGAGGCAAGGGAGATATGTGTTAAGTATTTGTTACGTATTTTAGAATAACTTGCAAGGCCCAAATACGGGCCAAATCTTATTGCCTGTATCAGCCTAAGCTAAGGCCATCCACAAGCTGTAGTCACAACTGTGACAACTCATTATTTGTGTAATTTTTTTGGATTGCTAACAAAGAATTAAAGGGAGACTGATATGGCCATTTCAAACTCATTTATTCTCATCAGTCAGCCATACCCTTCTGAGATTCGAACCCGGGCCGATTGCACATTCGGCAGTTGTTTAACCTCTAGGCCACAGGCTCTTTCTCGCTTTGTTAGCTGAGAGGCAATGGAGATATGTGTTAAGTATTTGTTACATATTTTAGAATAACTTGCAAGGCCCAAATACGAGCCAAATCTTATTGGCTTTATCAGCCTAACCTAAGGCCATCCAAAAGCTGTAGGCACAACTGTGACAACTCATTATTTCTGTAAATTTTTTTGATTGGTAAAAAATAATTAAAGGGAGACTGATATGGCCATTTCAAACTCATTTATTCTCATCAGTCAGCCATACCCTTCTGAGATTCGAACCCGGGCCGATTGCACATTAGGCAGTGGTTTAACCTCTAGGCCACAGGCTCTTTCTCGCTTTCTTAGCTGAGAGGCAAGGGAGATATGTGTTAAGTATTTGCTTCATATTTTAGAATACATTCCAAGGCCCAAATACGAGCCAAATCTTATTGGCTTTATCAGCGTAACCTAAGGCCATCCACAAGCTGTAGGCACAACTGTGACAACTCATTATTTCTGTAAATTTTTGGATTGGTAAAAAAGAATTAAAGGGAGACTGATATGGCCATTTCAAACTCATTTATTCTCATCAGTCAGCCATACCCTTCTGAGATTCGAAACCGTGCCGATTGCACATTTGGCAGTTGTTTAACCTCTAGGCCATAGGCTCTTTCTCGCTTTCTTAGCTGAGAGGCAAGGGAGATATGTGTTAAGTATTTGTTACGTACTTTAGAATAACTTGCAAGGCCCAAATACGGGCCAAATCTTATTGCCTGTATCAGCCTAAGCTAAGGCCATCCACAAGCTGTAG
Organism: Vipera ursinii; assembly: GCF_947247035.1. Lineage (NCBI taxonomy): Eukaryota > Metazoa > Chordata > Lepidosauria > Squamata > Viperidae > Vipera > Vipera ursinii. The sequence continues at coordinate 34,902,458 of NC_139522.1, forward strand.
TCACAACTGTGACAACTCATTATTTCTGTAATTTTTTTGGATTGCTAACAAAGAATTAAAGGGAGACTGATATGGCCATTTCAAACTCATTTATTCTCATCAGTCAGATATACCCTTCTGAGATTCGAACCCGGGCAGATTGCACATTAGGCAGTTGTTTAACCTCTAGGCCAAAAGCTCTTTCTCGCTTTGTTAGCTGAGTGGAAAGGGAGATATGTGTTAAGTATTTGTTACATATTTTAGAATACCTTGCAAGGCCCAAATACGAGCCAAATCTTATTGGCTTTATCAGCCTAACCTAAGGACATCCACAAGCTGTAGGCACAACTGTGACAACTCATTATTTCTGTAAAATTTTTGGATTGGTAAAAAATAATTAAAGGGAGACTGATATGGCCATTTCAAACTCATTTATTCTCATCAGTCAGCCATACCCTTCTGAGATTCGAACCCGAGCCGATTGCACACTCGGCAGTTGTTTAACCTCTAGGCCACAGGCTCTTTCTCGCTTTGTTAGCTGAGAGGCAAGGGAGATATCTGTTAAGTATTTGTTTCATATTTTAGAATACATTCCAAGGCCCAAATACGAGCCAAATCTTATTGGCTTTATCAGCGTAACCTAAGGCCATCCACAAGCTGTAGGCACAACTGTGACAACTCATTATTTCTGTAAATTTTTGGATTGGTAAAAAAGAATTAAAGGGAGACTGATATGGCCATTTCAAACTCATTTATTCTCGTCAGTCAGCCATACCCTTCTGAGATTCGAAACCGTGCCGATTGCACATTTGGCAGTTGTTTAACCTCTAGGCCATAGGCTCTTTCTCGCTTTCTTAGCTGAGAGGCAAGGGAGATATGTGTTAAGTATTTCTTTCCTATTTTAGAATACCTTGCGAGGCCCAAATACGGGCCAAATCTTATTGTCTGTATCAGCCTAACCTAAGGCCATCCACAAGCTATATTCACAACTGTGACAACTCATTATTTCTGTAAATTTTTTGGATTACTAACAAAGAATTAAAGGGAGATTGATATTGCCATTCCAAACTCATTTCTTTTCTTCAGTCAGCTATACCCTTCTGAGATTCGAACGCAGGCTGATTGCACATTAGGCAGTTGTTTAACCTCTAGGCCACAGGCTCTTTCTCACTTTGTTACCTGAGAGGCAAGGGAGATATGTGTTAAGTATTTGTTACGTATTTTAGAATAACTTGCAAGGCCCAAATACGGGCCAAATCTTATTGCCTGTATCAGCCTAAGCTAAGGCCATCCACAAGCTGTAGTCACAACTGTGACAACTCATTATTTGTGTAATTTTTTTGGATTGCTAACAAAGAATTAAAGGGAGACTGATATGGCCATTTCAAACTCATTTATTCTCATCAGTCAGCCATACCCTTCTGAGATTCGAACCCGGGCCGATTGCACACTCGGCAGTTGTTTAACCTCTAGGCCACAGGCTCTTTCTCGCTTTGTTAGCTGAGAGGCAAGGGAGATATGTGTTAAGTATTTGTTACATATTTTAGAATAACTTGCAAGGCCCAAATACGAGCCAAATCTTATTGGCTTTATCAGCCTAACCTAAGGCCATCCACAAGCTGTAGGCACAACTGTGACAACTCATTATTTCTGTAAATTTTTTTGATTGGTAAAAAATAATTAAAGGGAGACTGATATGGCCATTTCAAACTCATTTATTCTCATCAGTCAGCCATACCCTTCTGAGATTCGAACCCGGGCCGATTGCACATTAGGCAGTGGTTTAACCTCTAGGCCACAGGCTCTTTCTCGCTTTCTTAGCTGAGAGGCAAGGGAGATATGTGTTAAGTATTTGTTTCATATTTTAGAATACATTCCAAGGCCCAAATACGAGCCAAATCTTATTGGCTTTATCAGCGTAACCTAAGGCCATCCACAAGCTGTAGGCACAACTGTGACAACTCATTATTTCTGTAAATTTTTGGATTGGTAAAAAAGAATTAAAGGGAGACTGATATGGCCATTTCAAACTCATTTATTCTCATCAGTCAGCCATACCCTTCTGAGATTCGAAACCGTGCCGATTGCACATTTGGCAGTTGTTTAACCTCTAGGCCATAGGCTCTTTCTCGCTTTCTTAGCTGAGAGGCAAGGGAGATATGTGTTAAGTATTTCTTTCCTATTTTAGAATACCTTGCGAGGCCCAAATACGGGCCAAATCTTATTGTCTGTATCAGCCTAACCTAAGGCCATCCACAAGCTGTAGGCACAACTGTGACAACTCATTATTTCTGTAAATTTTTTGGATTACTAACAAAGAATTAAAGGGAGATTGATATTGCCATTCCAAACTCATTTCTTTTCTTCAGTCAGCCATACCCTTCTGAGATTCGAACCCGGGCCGATTGCACACTCGGCAGTTGTTTAACCTCTAGGCCACAGGCTCTTTCTCGCTTTGTTAGCTGAGAGGCAAGGGAGATATGTGTTAAGTATTTGTTACGTACTTTAGAATAACTTGCAAGGCCCAAATACGGGCCAAATCTTATTGCCTGTATCAGCCTAAGCTAAGGCCATCCACAAGCTGTAGTCACAACTGTGACAACTCATTATTTGTGTAATTTTTTTGGATTGCTAACAAAGAATTAAAGGGAGACTGATATGGCCATTTCAAACTCATTTATTCTCATCAGTCAGCCATACCCTTCTGAGATTCGAACCCGGGCAGATTGCACATTAGGCAGTTGTTTAACCTCTAGGCCAAAAGCTCTTTCTCGCTTTGTTAGCTGAGTGGAAAGGGAGATATGTGTTAAGTATTTGTTTCATATTTTAGAATACCTTGCAAGGCCCAAATACGAGCCAAATCTTATTGGCTTTATCAGCCTAACCTAAGGACATCCACAAGCTGTAGGCACAACTGTGACAACTCATTATTTCTGTAAAATTTTTGGATTGGTAAAAAATAATTAAAGGGAGACTGATATGGCCATTTCAAACTCATTTATTCTCATCAGTCAGCCATACCCTTCTGAGATTCGAACCCGAGCCGATTGCACACTCGGCAGTTGTTTAACCTCTAGGCCACAGGCTCTTTCTCGCTTTGTTAGCTGAGAGGCAAGGGAGATATCTGTTAAGTATTTGTTTCATATTTCAGAATACATTCCAAGGCCCAAATACGAGCCAAATCTTATTGGCTTTATCAGCGTAACCTAAGGCCATCCACAAGCTGTAGGCACAACTGTGACAACTCATTATTTCTGTAAATTTTTGGATTGGTAAAAAAGAATTAAAGGGAGACTGATATGGCCATTTCAAACTCATTTATTCTCGTCAGTCAGCCATACCCTTCTGAGATTCGAAACCGTGCCGATTGCACATTTGGCAGTTGTTTAACCTCTAGGCCATAGGCTCTTTCTCGCTTTCTTAGCTGAGAGGCAAGGGAGATATGTGTTAAGTATTTCTTTCCTATTTTAGAATACCTTGCGAGGCCCAAATACGGGCCAAATCTTATTGTCTGTATCAGCCTAACCTAAGGCCATCCACAAGCTATATTCACAACTGTGACAACTCATTATTTCTGTAAATTTTTTGGATTACTAACAAAGAATTAAAGGGAGATTGATATTGCCATTCCAAACTCATTTCTTTTCTTCAGTCAGCTATACCCTTCTGAGATTCGAACGCAGGCTGATTGCACATTAGGCAGTTGTTTAACCTCTAGGCCACAGGCTCTTTCTCACTTTGTTACCTGAGAGGCAAGGGAGATATGTGTTAAGTATTTGTTACGTATTTTAGAATAACTTGCAAGGCCCAAATACGGGCCAAATCTTATTGCCTGTATCAGCCTAAGCTAAGGCCATCCACAAGCTGTAGTCACAACTGTGACAACTCATTATTTGTGTAATTTTTTTGGATTGCTAACAAAGAATTAAAGGGAGACTGATATGGCCATTTCAAACTCATTTATTCTCATCAGTCAGCCATACCCTTCTGAGATTCGAACCCGGGCCGATTGCACACTCGGCAGTTGTTTAACCTCTAGGCCACAGGCTCTTTCTCGCTTTGTTAGCTGAGAGGCAAGGGAGATATGTGTTAAGTATTTGTTACATATTTTAGAATAACTTGCAAGGCCCAAATACGAGCCAAATCTTATTGGCTTTATCAGCCTAACCTAAGGCCATCCACAAGCTGTAGGCACAACTGTGACAACTCATTATTTCTGTAAATTTTTTTGATTGGTAAAAAATAATTAAAGGGAGACTGATATGGCCATTTCAAACTCATTTATTCTCATCAGTCAGCCATACCCTTCTGAGATTCGAACCCGGGCCGATTGCACATTAGGCAGTGGTTTAACCTCTAGGCCACAGGCTCTTTCTCGCTTTCTTAGCTGAGAGGCAAGGGAGATATGTGTTAAGTATTTGTTTCATATTTTAGAATACATTCCAAGGCCCAAATACGAGCCAAATCTTATTGGCTTTATCAGCGTAACCTAAGGCCATCCACAAGCTGTAGGCACAACTGTGACAACTCATTATTTCTGTAAATTTTTGGATTGGTAAAAAAGAATTAAAGGGAGACTGATATGGCCATTTCAAACTCATTTATTCTCATCAGTCAGCCATACCCTTCTGAGATTCGAAACCGTGCCGATTGCACATTTGGCAGTTGTTTAACCTCTAGGCCATAGGCTCTTTCTCGCTTTCTTAGCTGAGAGGCAAGGGAGATATGTGTTAAGTATTTCTTTCCTATTTTAGAATACCTTGCGAGGCCCAAATACGGGCCAAATCTTATTGTCTGTATCAGCCTAACCTAAGGCCATCCACAAGCTATATTCACAACTGTGACAACTCATTATTTCTGTAAATTTTTTGGATTACTAACAAAGAATTAAAGGGAGATTGATATTGCCATTCCAAACTCATTTCTTTTCTTCAGTCAGCCATACCCTTCTGAGATTCGAACCCGGGCCGATTGCACACTCGGCAGTTGTTTAACCTCTAGGCCACAGGCTCTTTCTCGCTTTGTTAGCTGAGAGGCAAGGGAGATATGTGTTAAGTATTTGTTACGTACTTTAGAATAACTTGCAAGGCCCAAATACGGGCCAAATCTTATTGCCTGTATCAGCCTAAGCTAAGGCCATCCACAAGCTGTAGTCACAACTGTGACAACTCATTATTTGTGTAATTTTTTTGGATTGCTAACAAAGAATTAAAGGGAGACTGATATGGCCATTTCAAACTCATTTATTCTCATCAGTCAGCCATACCCTTCTGAGATTCGAACCCGGGCAGATTGCACATTAGGCAGTTGTTTAACCTCTAGGCCAAAAGCTCTTTCTCGCTTTGTTAGCTGAGTGGAAAGGGAGATATGTGTTAAGTATTTGTTTCATATTTTAGAATACCTTGCAAGGCCCAAATACGAGCCAAATCTTATTGGCTTTATCAGCCTAACCTAAGGACATCCACAAGCTGTAGGCACAACTGTGACAACTCATTATTTCTGTAAAATTTTTGGATTGGTAAAAAATAATTAAAGGGAGACTGATATGGCCATTTCAAACTCATTTATTCTCATCAGTCAGCCATACCCTTCTGAGATTCGAACCCGAGCCGATTGCACACTCGGCAGTTGTTTAACCTCTAGGCCACAGGCTCTTTCTCGCTTTGTTAGCTGAGAGGCAAGGGAGATATCTGTTAAGTATTTGTTTCATATTTCAGAATACATTCCAAGGCCCAAATACGAGCCAAATCTTATTGGCTTTATCAGCGTAACCTAAGGCCATCCACAAGCTGTAGGCACAACTGTGACAACTCATTATTTCTGTAAATTTTTGGATTGGTAAAAAAGAATTAAAGGGAGACTGATATGGCCATTTCAAACTCATTTATTCTCGTCAGTCAGCCATACCCTTCTGAGATTCGAAACCGTGCCGATTGCACATTTGGCAGTTGTTTAACCTCTAGGCCATAGGCTCTTTCTCGCTTTCTTAGCTGAGAGGCAAGGGAGATATGTGTTAAGTATTTCTTTCCTATTTTAGAATACCTTGCGAGGCCCAAATACGGGCCAAATCTTATTGTCTGTATCAGCCTAACCTAAGGCCATCCACAAGCTATATTCACAACTGTGACAACTCATTATTTCTGTAAATTTTTTGGATTACTAACAAAGAATTAAAGGGAGATTGATATTGCCATTCCAAACTCATTTCTTTTCTTCAGTCAGCTATACCCTTCTGAGATTCAAACGCAGGCTGATTGCACATTAGGCAGTTGTTTAACCTCTAGGCCACAGGCTCTTTCTCACTTTGTTACCTGAGAGGCAAGGGAGATATGTGTTAAGTATTTGTTACGTATTTTAGAATAACTTGCAAGGCCCAAATACGGGCCAAATCTTATTGCCTGTATCAGCCTAAGCTAAGGCCATCCACAAGCTGTAGTCACAACTGTGACAACTCATTATTTGTGTAATTTTTTTGGATTGCTAACAAAGAATTAAAGGGAGACTGATATGGCCATTTCAAACTCATTTATTCTCATCAGTCAGCCATACCCTTCTGAGATTCGAACCCGGGCCGATTGCACATTCGGCAGTTGTTTAACCTCTAGGCCACAGGCTCTTTCTCGCTTTGTTAGCTGAGAGGCAAGGGAGATATGTGTTAAGTATTTGTTTCATATTTTAGAATACCTTGCAAGGCCCAAATACGAGCCAAATCTTATTGGCTTTATCAGCCTAACCTAAGGCCATCCACAAGCTGTAGGCACAACTGTGACAACTCATTATTTCTGTAAATTTTTTGGATTGCTAACAAAGAATTAAAGGGAGACTGATATGGCCATTTCAAACTCATTTATTCTCATCAGTCAGCCATACCATTCTGAGATTCGAACCCGGGCCGATTGCACACTCGGCAGTTGTTTAACCTCTAGGCCACAGGCTCTTTCTCGCTTTGTTAGCTGAGAGGCAAGGGAGATATGTGTTAAGTATTTGTTACATATTTTAGAATAACTTGCAAGGCCCAAATACGAGCCAAATCTTATTGGCTTTATCAGCCTAACCTAAGGCCATCCACAAGCTGTAGACACAACTGTGACAACTCATTATTTCTGTAAATTTTTTTGATTGGTAAAAAATAATTAAAGGGAGACTGATATGGCCATTTCAAACTCATTTATTCTCATCAGTCAGCCATACCCTTCTGAGATTCGAACCCGGGCCGATTGCACATTAGGCAGTGGTTTAACCTCTAGGCCACAGGCTCTTTCTCGCTTTCTTAGCTGAGAGGCAAGGGAGATATGTGTTAAGTATTTGTTTCATATTTTAGAATACATTCCAAGGCCCAAATACGAGCTAAATCTTATTGGCTTTATCAGCGTAACCTAAGGCCATCCACAAGCTGTAGGCACAACTGTGACAACTCATTATTTCTGTAAATTTTTGGATTGGTAAAAAAGAATTAAAGGGAGACTGATATGGCCATTTCAAACTCATTTATTCTCATCAGTCAGCCATACCCTTCTGAGATTCGAAACCGTGCCGATTGCACATTTGGCAGTTGTTTAACCTCTAGGCCATAGGCTCTTTCTCGCTTTCTTAGCTGAGAGGCAAGGGAGATATGTGTTAAGTATTTCTTTCCTATTTTAGAATACCTTGCGAGGCCCAAATACGGGCCAAATCTTATTGTCTGTATCAGCCTAACCTAAGGCCATCCACAAGCTATATTCACAACTGTGACAACTCATTATTTCTGTAAATTTTTTGGATTACTAACAAAGAATTAAAGGGAGATTGATATTGCCATTCCAAACTCATTTCTTTTCTTCAGTCAGCCATACCCTTCTGAGATTCGAACCCGGGCCGATTGCACACTCGGCAGTTATTTAACCTCTAGGCCACAGGATCTTTCTCGCTTTGTTAGCTGAGAGGCAAGGGAGATATGTGTTAAGTATTTGTTACGTACTTTAGAATAACTTGCAAGGCCCAAATACGGGCCAAATCTTATTGCCTGTATCAGCCTAAGCTAAGGCCATCCACAAGCTGTAGTCACAACTGTGACAACTCATTATTTGTGTAATTTTTTTGGATTGCTAACAAAGAATTAAAGGGAGACTGATATGGCCATTTCAAACTCATTTATTCTCATCAGTCAGCCATACCCTTCTGAGATTCGAACCCGGGCAGATTGCACATTAGGCAGTTGTTTAACCTCTAGGCCAAAAGCTCTTTCTCGCTTTGTTAGCTGAGTGGAAAGGGAGATATGTGTTAAGTATTTGTTTCATATTTTAGAATACCTTGCAAGGCCCAAATACGAGCCAAATCTTATTGGCTTTATCAGCCTAACCTAAGGACATCCACAAGCTGTAGGCACAACTGTGACAACTCATTATTTGTGTAATTTTTTTGGATTGCTAACAAAGAATTAAAGGGAGACTGATATGGCCATTTCAAACTCATTTATTCTCATCAGTCAGCCATACCCTTCTGAGATTCGAACCCGGGCCGATTGCACATTTGGCAGTTGTTTAACCTCTAGGCCACAGGCTCTTTCTCGCTTTGTTAGCTGAGAGGCAAGGGAGATATGTGTTAAGTATTTGTTACATATTTTAGAATACCTTGCAAGGCCCAAATACGAGCCAAATCTTATTGTCTGTATCAGCCTAACCTAAGGCCATCCACAAGCTGTAGTCACAACTGTGACAACTCATTATTTGTGTAAATTTTTTGGATTACTAACAAAGAATTAAAGGGAGATTGATATGGCCATTTCAAACTCATTTATTCTCATCAGTCAGCCATACCCTTCTGAGATTCGAACCTGGGCCGAATGAACATTAGGCAGTTGTTTAACCTCTAGGCCACAAGCTCCTTCTCGCTTTGTTAGCTGAGACGCAAGGGAGATATGTGTTAAGTATTTTTTACGTACTTTAGAATACCTTGCAAGGCCCTAATACGAGCCAAATGTTATTGTCTGTATCAGCCTAACCTAAGGCCATCCACAAGCTGTAGTCACTATTGTGACAACTCATTATTTCTGTAAATTTTTTGGATTACTAACAAAGAATTAAAGGGAGATTGATATTGCCATTCCAAACTCATTTCTTTTCATCAGTCAGCTATACCCTTCTGAGATTCGAACCCGGGCCGATTGCACATTCGGCAGTTGTTTAACCTCTAGGCCACAGGCTCTTTCTCACTTTGTTACCTGAGAGGCAAGGGAGATATGTGTTAAGTATTTGTTACATATTTTAGAATACCTTGCAAGGCCCAAATACGGGCCAAATCTTATTGCCTGTATCAGCCTAAGCTAAAGCCATCCACAAGCTATAGTCACAACTGTGACAACTCATTATTTGTGTAATTTTTTTGGATTGCTAACAAAGAATTAAAGGGAGACTGATATGGCCAGTTCAAACTCATTTCTTCTCATCAGTCAGACATACACTTCTGAGATTCGAACCCAAGCAGATTGCACATTAGGCAGTTGTTTAACCTCTAGGCCAAAAGCTCTTTCTCGCTTTGTTAGCTGAGAGGAAAGGGAGATATGTGTTAAGTATTTGTTTCATATTTTAGAATACCTTCCAAGGGCCGAATATGGGCCAAATCATATTGCCTGTATCAGCCTAACCTAAGGCCATCCACAAGCTATAGTCACAACTGTGACAACTCATTATTTCTGTAAATTTTTTGGATTACTAACAAAGAATTAAAGGGAGATTGATATGGCCATTTCAAACTCATTTATTCTCATCAGTCAGCCGTACCCTTCTGAGATTCGAACCTGGGCCGAATGAACATTAGGCAGTTGTTTAACCTCTAGGCCACAAGCTCCTTCTCGCTTTGTTAGCTGAGACGCAAGGGAGATATGTGTTAAGTATTTTTTACGTACTTTAGAATACCTTGCAAGGCCCAAATACGAGCCAAATCTTATTGTCTGTATCAGCCTAACCTAAGGCCATCCACAAGCTATAGTCACAACTGTGACAACTCATTATTTCTGTAAATTTTTTGGATTACTAAGAAAGAATTAAAGGGAGATTGATATGGCCATTTCAAACTCATTTATTCTCATCAGTCAGCCATACCCTTCTGAGATTCGAACCTGGGCCGAATGAACATTAGGCAGTTGTTTAACCTCTAGGCCACAAGCTCCTTCTCGCTTTGTTAGCTGAGACGCAAGGGAGATATGTGTTAAGTATTTTTTACGTACTTTAGAATACCTTGCAAGGCCCAAATACGAGCCACATCTTATTGTCTGTATCAGCCTAACCTAAGGCCATCCACAAGCTGTAGTCACAACTGTGAACACTCATTATTTCTGTAAATTTTTTGGATTACTAAGAAAGAATTAAAGGGAGATTGATATGGCCATTTCAAACTCATTTCTTCTCATCAGTCAGCCATACCCTTCTGAGATTCGAACCCGGGCCGATTGCACATTCGACAGTTGTTTAACCTCTAGGCCACAGGCTCTTTCTCGCTTTGTTAGCTGAGAGGCAAGGGAGATATGTGTTATGTATTTGTTTCCTATTTTAGAATACCTTGCGAGGCCCTAATACGGGCCAAATCTTATTGTCTGTATCAGCCTAACCTAAGGCCATCCACAAGCTGTAGTCATAACTGTGACAACTCATTATTTGTGTAAATTTTTTGCATTGCTCACAAAAAAATAAAGGGAGACTGATATGGCCATTCCAAACTCATTTCTTTTCATCAGTCAGCTATACCCTTCTGAGATTCGAACGCAGGCTGATTGCACATTAGGCAGTTGTTTAACCTCTAGGCCACAGGCTCTTTCTCGCTTTGTTACCTGAGAGACAAGGGAGTTATGTGTTAAGTATTTGTTACGTATTTTAGAATAACTTGCAAGGCCCAAATACGGGCCAAATCTTATTGCCTGTATCAGCCTAACCTAAGGCCATCCACCAGCTGTAGTCACAACTGTGACAACTCATTATTTCTGTAAATTTTTGGATTGGTAAAAAAGAATTAAAGGGAGACTGATATGGCCATTTCAAACTCATTTATTCTCATCAGTCAGCCATACCCTTCTGAGATTCGAACCCGGGCAGATTGCACATTAGGCAGTTGTTTAACCTCTAGGCCAAAAGCTCTTTCTCGCTTTGTTAGCTGAGAGGCAAGGGAGATATGTGTTAAGTATTTGTTTCATATTTTAGAATACCTTGCAAGGCCCAAATACGAGCCAAATCTTATTGGCTTTATCAGCCTAACCTAAGGCCATCCACAAGCTGTAGGCACAACTGTGACAACTCATTATTTCTGTAAATTTTTGGATTGGTAAAAAAGAATTAAAGGGAGACTGATATGGCCATTTCAAACTTATTTATTCTCGTCAGTCAGCCATACCCTTCTGAGATTCGAAACCGTGCCGATTGCACATTTGGCAGTTGTTTAACCTCTAGGCCATAGGCTCTTTCTCGCTTTCTTAGCTGAGAGGCAAGGGAGATATGTGTTAAGTATTTCTTTCCTATTTTAGAATACCTTGCGAGGCCCAAATACGGGCCAAATCTTATTGTCTGTATCAGCCTAACCTAAGGCCATCCACAAGCTATATTCACAACTGTGACAACTCATTATTTCTGTAAATTTTTTGGATTACTAACAAAGAATTAAAGGGAGATTGATATTGCCATTCCAAACTCATTTCTTTTCTTCAGTCAGCTATACCCTTCTGAGATTCGAACGCAGGCTGATTGCACATTAGGCAGTTGTTTAACCTCTAGGCCACAGGCTCTTTCTCACTTTGTTACCTGAGAGGCAAGGGAGATATGTGTTAAGTATTTGTTACGTATTTTAGAATAACTTGCAAGGCCCAAATACGGGCCAAATCTTATTGCCTGTATCAGCCTAACCTAAGGCCATCCACCAGCTGTAGTCACAACTGTGACAACTCATTATTTGTGTAAATTTTTGGATTGCTAACAAAGAATTAAAGGGAGAGTGATATGGCCATTTCAAACTCATTTCTTCTCATCAGTCAGCCATACCCTTCTGAGATTCGAACCCAGGCCGATTGAACATTAGGCAGTTGTTTAACCTCTAGGCCACAAGCTCTTTCTCACTTTGTTAGCTGAGAGGCAAGGGAGATATGTGTTAAGTATTTGTTACGTATTTTAGAATAACTTGCAAGGCCCAAATACGGGCCAAATCTTATTGCCTGTATCAGCCTCAACTAAGGCCATCCGCAAGCTGTAGTCACAACTGTGACAACTCATTATTTGTGTAAATTTTTTCTTTCTCGCTTTGTTAGCTGAGAGGCAAGGGAGATATGTGTTAAGTATTTGTTTCATATTTTAGAACACCTTGCAAGGCCCAAATACGAGCCAAATCTTATTGGCTTTATCAGCCTAACCTAAGGCCATCCACAAGCTGTAGTCACAACTGTGACAACTCATTATTTGTGTAAATTTTTTGGATTGCTAACAAAGAATTAAAGGGAGATTGATATGGCCATTCCAAACTCATTTCTTTTCATCAGTCAGCCACACCCTTCTGAGATTCGAACCTGGGCCGATTGAACATTAGGCAGTTGTTTAACCTCTAGGCTACAAGCACTTTCTCGCTTTGTTAGCTGAGAGGCAAGGGAGATATTTGTTAAGAATTTTTTACGTACTTTAGAATACCTTGCAAGGCCCAAATACGGGCCAAATCTTATTGTGTGTATCAGCCTAACCTAAGGCCATCCACAAGCTGTAGTCACTATTGTGACAACTCATTATTTCTGTAAATTTTTTGGATTACTAACAAAGAATTAAAGGGAGATTGATATTGCCATTCCAAACTCATTTCTTTTCATCAGTCAGCTATACCCTTCTGAGATTCGAACCCGGGCCGATTGCCCATTCGGCAGTTGTTTAACCTCTAGGCCACAGGCTCTTTCTCACTTTGTTACCTGAGAGGCAAGGGAGATATGTGTTAAGTATTTGTTACATATTTTAGAATACCTTGCAAGGCCAAAATACGGGCCAAATCTTATTGCCTGTATCAGCCTAAGCTAAAGCCATCCACAAGCTATAGTCACAACTGTGACAACTCATTATTTGTGTAATTTTTTTGGATTGCTAACAAAGAATTAAAGGGTGACTGATATGGCCAGTTCAAACTCATTTCTTCTCATCAGTCAGACATACTCTTCTGAGATTCGAACCCGGGCAGATTGCACATTATGCAGTTGTTTAACCTCTAGGCCAAAAGCTCTTTCTCGCTTTGTTAGCTGAGAGGAAAGGGAGATATTTGTTAAGTATTTGTTTCATATTTTAGAATACCTTGCAAGGCCCAAATATGGGCCAAATATTATTGTCTGTATCAGCCTAACCTAAGGCCATCCACAAGCTGTAGTCACAACTGTGACAACTCATTATTTCTGTAAATTTTTGGGATTACTAACAAAGAATTAAAGTGAGATTGATATGGCCATTTCAAACTCATTTATTCTGATCAGTCAGCCATACCCTTCTGAGATTCGAACCCCCGCCGATTGCACATTCGGCAGTTGTTTAACCTCTAGGCCACAGGCTCTTTCTCGCTTTGTTAGCTGAGAGGCAAGGGAGATATGTGTTATGTATTTGTTAAGTATTTTAATTTAGAATACCTTGCAAGGCCCAAATACGAGCTAAATCTTATTGGCTTTATCAGCCTAACCTAAGGCCATCCACAAGCTGTAGGCACAACTGTGAGAACTCATTATTTCTGTAAATTTTTTGGATTGGTAAAATAGAATTAAAGGGAGAATGATATGGCCATTTCAAACTCATTTATTCTGATCAGTCAGCCATACCCTTCTGAGATTCGAACCCGGGCCGATTGCACATTCGGCAGTTGTTTAACCTCTAGGCCACAGGCTCTTTCTCGCTTTGTTAGCTGAGAGGCAAGGGAGATATGTGTTATGTATTTGTTTCCGATTTTAGAATACCTTGCGAGGCCCTAATACGGGCCAAATCTTATTGTCTGTATCAGTCTAACCTAAGGCCATCCACAAGCTGTAGTCATAACTGTGACAACTCATTATTTGTGTAAATTTTTTGCATTGCTCACAAAAAAATAAAGGGAGACTGATATGGCCATTCCAAACTCATTTCTTTTCATCAGTCAGCTATACCCTTCTGAGATTCGAACGCAGGCTGATTGCACATTAGGCAGTTGTTTAACCTCTAGGCCACAGGCTCTTTCTCGCTTTGTTACCTGAGAGACAAGGGAGTTATGTGTTAAGTATTTGTTACGTATTTTAGAATAACTTGCAAGGCCCAAATACGGGCCAAATCTTATTGCCTGTATCAGCCTAACCTAAGGCCATCCACCAGCTGTAGTCACAACTGTGACAACTCATTATTTCTGTAAATTTTTGGATTGGTAAAAAAGAATTAAAGGGAGACTGATATGGCCATTTCAAACTCATTTATTCTCATCAGTCAGCCATACCCTTCTGAGATTCGAACCCAGGCAGATTGCACATTAGGCAGTTGTTTAACCTCTAGGCCAAAAGCTCTTTCTCGCTTTGTTAGCTGAGAGGCAAGGGAGATATGTGTTAAGTATTTGTTTCATATTTTAGAATACATTCCAAGGCCCAAATACGAGCCAAATCTTATTGGCTTTATCAGCCTAACCTAAGGCCATCCACAAGCTGTAGGCACAACTGTGACAACTCATTATTTCTGTAAATTTTTGGATTGGTAAAAAAGAATTAAAGGGAGACTGATATGGCCATTTCAAACTTATTTATTCTCGTCAGTCAGCCATACCCTTCTGAGATTCGAAACCGTGCCGATTGCACATTTGGCAGTTGTTTAACCTCTAGGCCATAGGCTCTTTCTCGCTTTCTTAGCTGAGAGGCAAGGGAGATATGTGTTAAGTATTTCTTTCCTATTTTAGAATACCTTGCGAGGCCCAAATACGGGCCAAATCTTATTGTCTGTATCAGCCTAACCTAAGGCCATCCACAAGCTATATTCACAACTGTGACAACTCATTATTTCTGTAAATTTTTTGGATTACTAACAAAGAATTAAAGGGAGATTGATATTGCCATTCCAAACTCATTTCTTTTCTTCAGTCAGCTATACCCTTCTGAGATTCGAACGCAGGCTGATTGCACATTAGGCAGTTGTTTAACCTCTAGGCCACAGGCTCTTTCTCACTTTGTTACCTGAGAGGCAAGGGAGATATGTGTTAAGTATTTGTTACGTATTTTAGAATAACTTGCAAGGCCCAAATACGGGCCAAATCTTATTGCCTGTATCAGCCTCAACTAAGGCCATCCGCAAGCTGTAGTCACAACTGTGACAACTCATTATTTGTGTAAATTTTTTCTTTCTCACTTTGTAACCTGAGAGGCAAGGGAGTTATGTGTTAAGTATTTGTTACATATTTTAGAATAACTTGCAAGGCCCAAATATGGGCCAAATCTTATTGCCTGTATCAGCCTAAGCTAAGGCCATCCACAAGCTGTAGTCACAACTGTGACAACTCGTTATTTCTGTAAATTTTTTGGATTGCTAACAAAGAATTAAAGGGAGACTGATATGGCCATTTCAAACTCATTTATTCTCATCAGTCAGCCATACCCTTCTGAGATTCGAACCCGGGCAGATTGCACATTAGGCAGTTGTTTAACCTCTAGGCGAAAAGCTCTTTCTCGCTTTGTTAGCTGAGAGGAAAGGGAGATATGTGTTAAGTATTTGTTTCATATTTTAGAATACCTTGCAAGGCCCAAATACGAGCCAAATCTTATTGGCTTTATCAGCCTAACCTAAGGCCATCCACAAGCTGTAGGCACAACTGTGACAACTCATTATTTCTGTAAAATTTTTGGATTAGTAAAAAATAATTAAAGGGAGACTGATATGGCCATTTCAAACTCATTTATTCTCATCAGTCAGCCATACCCTTCTGAGATTCGAACCCGAGCCGATTGCACATTCGGCAGTTGTTTAACCTCTAGGCCACAGGCTCTTTCTTGCTTTGTTAGCTGAGAGGCAAGGGAGATATCTGTTAAGTATTTGTTTCATATTTTAGAATACCTTGCAAGGCCCAAATACGAGCCAAATCCTATTGGCTTTATCAGCCTAACCTAAGGCCATCCACAAGCTGTAGGCACAACTGTGACAACTCATTATTTCTGTAAATTTTTTGGATTGGTAAAAAAGAATTAAAGGGAGACTGATATGGCCATTTCAAACTCATTTATTCTCATCAGTCAGCCATACCCTTCTGAGATTCGAACCCGGGCCGATTGCACATTCGGCAGTTGTTTAGCCTATAGGCCAAAGGCTCTTTCGCGCTTTCTTAGGTGAGAGGCAAGGGAGATATTTGTTAAGTATTTGTGTCATATTTTAGAATACCTTGCGAGGCCCAAATACGGGCCAAATCTTATTGTCTGTATCAGCCTAACCTAAGGCCATCCACAAGCTATAGTCACAGCTGTGACAACTCATTATTTCTGTAAATTTTTTGGATTACTAACAAAGAATTAAAGGGAGATTGATATGGCCATTTTAAACTAATTTATTCTCATCAGTCAGCCATACCCTTCTGAGATTCGAACCTGGGCCGATTGCACATTTGGCAGTTGTTTAACCTCTAGGCCACAGGCTCTTTCTCGCTTTCTTAGCTGAGAGGCAAGGGAGATATGTTTTATGTATTTGTTTCCTATTTTAGAATACATTCCAAGGCCCAAATACGAGCCAAATCTTATTTGCTTTATCAGACTAACCTAAGGCCATCCACAAGCTGTAGGCAGAACTGTGACAACTCATTATTTCTGTAAATTTTTTGGATTGGTAAAAAAGAATTAAAGGGAGACTGATATGGCCATTTCAAACTCATTTATTCTCGTCAGTCAGCCATACCCTTCTGAGATTCGAACCTGGGCCGATTGCACATTTGGCAGTTGTTTAACCTCTAGGCCACAGGCTCTTTCTCGCTTTCTTAGCTGAGAGGCAAGGGAGATATGTTTTATGTATTTGTTTCCTATTTTAGAATACATTCCAAGGACCAAATACGAGCCAAATCTTATTTACTTTATCAGCCTAACCTAAGGCCATCCACAAGCTGTAGGCAGAACTGTGACAACTCATTATTTCTGTAAATTTTTTGGATTGGTAAAAAAGAATTAAAGGGAGACTGATATGGCCATTTCAAACTCATTTATTCTCATCAGTCAGCCATACCCTTCTGAGATTCGAACCCGGGCCGATTGCACATTCGGCAGTTGTTTAACCTCTAGGCCACAGGCTCTTTCTTGCTTTGTTAGCTGAGAGGCAAGGGAGATATGTGTTATGTATTTGTTTCCTATTTTAGAATACCTTGCGAGGCCCAAATACGGGCCAAATCTTATTGTCTGTATCAGCCTAACCTAAGGCCATCCACAAGCTGTAGGCACAACTGTGACAACTCATTATTTGTGTAATTTTTTTGGATTGCTAACAAAGAATTAAAGGGAGACTGATATGGCCATTTCAAACTCATTTATTCTCATCAGTCAGCCATACCCTTCTGAGATTTGAACCCGGGCCGATTGCACATTAGGCAGTTGTTTAACCTCTAGGCCACAAGCTCCTTTTCGCTTTGTTAGCTGAGAGGCAAGGGACATATGTGTTAAGTATTTTTTACGTACTTTAGAATACCTTGGAAGGCCCAAATAGAAGCCAAATCTTATTGTCTGTATCAGGCTAACCTAAGGCCATCCACAAGCTATAGTCACAACTGTGAACACTCATTATTTCTGTAAATTTTTTGGATTACTAACAAAGAATTAAAGGGAGATTGATATGGCCTTTTCAAACTCATTTCTTCTCATCAGTCAGCCATACCCTTCTGAGATTCGACCCTGGGCCGTTTGAACATTAGGCAGTTGTTTAACCTCTAGGCCACAGGCTCTTTCTCGCTTTGTCAGCTGAGAGGCAAGGGAGATATGTGTTAAGTATTTGTTTCCTATATTAGAATACCTTGCAAGGCCCAAATATGGGCCAAATATTATTGTCTGTATCAGCCTAACCTAAGGCCATCCACAAGCTGTAGTCACAACTGTGACAACTCATTATTTCTGTAAATTTTTTGGATTACTAACAAAGAATTAAAGGGAGATTGATATGGCCATTTCAAACTCATTTATTCTGATCAGTCAGCCATACCCTTCTGAGATTCGAACCCCCGCCGATTGCACATTCGGCAGTTGTTTAACCTCTAGGCCACAGGCTCTTTCTCGCTTTGTTAGCTGAGAGGCAAGGGAGATATGTGTTATGTATTTGTTAAGTATTTTAATTTAGAATACCTTGCAAGGCCCAAATACGAGCCAAATCTTATTGGCTTAATCAGCCTAACCTAAGGCCATCCACAAGCTGTAGGCATAACTGTGAGAACTCATTATTTCTGTAAATTTTTTGGATTGGTAAAAAAGAATTAAAGGGAGACTGATATGGCCATTTCAAACTCATTTATTCTGATCAGTCAGCCATACCCTTCTGAGATTCGAACCCGGGCCGATTGCACATTCGGCAGTTGTTTAACCTCTAGGCCACAGGCTCTTTCTCGCTTTGTTAGCTGAGAGGCAAGGGAGATATGTGTTATGTATTTGTTTCCTATTTTAGAATACCTTGCGAGGCCCTAATACGGGCCAAATCTTATTGTCTGTATCAGCCTAACCTAAGGCCATCCACAAGCTATAGTCACAGCTGTGACAACTCATTATTTCTGTAAATTTTTTGGATTACTAACAAAGAATTAAAGGGAGATTGATATGGCCATTTTAAACTAATTTATTCTCATCAGTCAGCCATACCCTTCTGAGATTCGAACCTGGGCCGATTGCACATTTGGCAGTTGTTTAACCTCTAGGCCACAGGCTCTTTCTCGCTTTCTTAGCTGAGAGGCAAGGGAGATATGTTTTATGTATTTGTTTCCTATTTTAGAATACATTCCAAGGCCCAAATACGAGCCAAATCTTATTTGCTTTATCAGACTAACCTAAGGCCATCCACAAGCTGTAGGCAGAACTGTGACAACTCATTATTTCTGTAAATTTTTTGGATTGGTAAAAAAGAATTAAAGGGAGACTGATATGGCCATTTCAAACTCATTTATTCTCGTCAGTCAGCCATACCCTTCTGAGATTCGAACCTGGGCCGATTGCACATTTGGCAGTTGTTTAACCTCTAGGCCACAGGCTCTTTCTCGCTTTCTTAGCTGAGAGGCAAGGGAGATATGTTTTATGTATTTGTTTCCTATTTTAGAATACATTCCAAGGACCAAATACGAGCCAAATCTTATTTACTTTATCAGCCTAACCTAAGGCCATCCACAAGCTGTAGGCAGAACTGTGACAACTCATTATTTCTGTAAATTTTTTGGATTGGTAAAAAAGAATTAAAGGGAGACTGATATGGCCATTTCAAACTCATTTATTCTCATCAGTCAGCCATACCCTTCTGAGATTCGAACCCGGGCCGATTGCACATTCGGCAGTTGTTTAACCTCTAGGCCACAGGCTCTTTCTTGCTTTGTTAGCTGAGAGGCAAGGGAGATATGTGTTATGTATTTGTTTCCTATTTTAGAATACCTTGTGAGGCCCAAATACGGGCCAAATCTTATTGTCTGTATCAGCCTAACCTAAGGCCATCCACAAGCTGTAGGCACAACTGTGACAACTCATTATTTGTGTAATTTTTTTGGATTGCTAACAAAGAATTAAAGGGAGACTGATATGGCCATTTCAAACTCATTTATTCTCATCAGTCAGCCATACCCTTCTGAGATTTGAACCCGGGCCGATTGCACATTAGGCAGTTGTTTAACCTCTAGGCCACAAGCTCCTTTTCGCTTTGTTAGCTGAGAGGCAAGGGACATATGTGTTAAGTATTTTTTACGTACTTTAGAATACCTTGGAAGGCCCAAATAGAAGCCAAATCTTATTGTCTGTATCAGGCTAACCTAAGGCCATCCACAAGCTATAGTCACAACTGTGAACACTCATTATTTCTGTAAATTTTTTGGATTACTAACAAAGAATTAAAGGGAGATTGATATGGCCTTTTCAAACTCATTTCTTCTCATCAGTCAGCCATACCCTTCTGAGATTCGACCCTGGGCCGTTTGAACATTAGGCAGTTGTTTAACCTCTAGGCCACAGGCTCTTTCTCGCTTTGTCAGCTGAGAGGCAAGGGAGATATGTGTTAAGTATTTGTTTCCTATATTAGAATACCTTGCAAGGCCCAAATATGGGCCAAATATTATTGTCTGTATCAGCCTAACCTAAGGCCATCCACAAGCTGTAGTCACAACTGTGACAACTCATTATTTCTGTAAATTTTTTGGATTACTAACAAAGAATTAAAGGGAGATTGATATGGCCATTTCAAACTCATTTATTCTGATCAGTCAGCCATACCCTTCTGAGATTCGAACCCCCGCCGATTGCACATTCGGCAGTTGTTTAACCTCTAGGCCACAGGCTCTTTCTCGCTTTGTTAGCTGAGAGGCAAGGGAGATATGTGTTATGTATTTGTTAAGTATTTTAATTTAGAATACCTTGCAAGGCCCAAATACGAGCCAAATCTTATTGGCTTAATCAGCCTAACCTAAGGCCATCCACAAGCTGTAGGCATAACTGTGAGAACTCATTATTTCTGTAAATTTTTTGGATTGGTAAAAAAGAATTAAAGGGAGACTGATATGGCCATTTCAAACTCATTTATTCTGATCAGTCAGCCATACCCTTCTGAGATTCGAACCCGGGCAGATTGCACATTAGGCAGTTGTTTAACCTCTAGGCCAAAAGCTCTTTCTCGCTTTGTTAGCTGAGAGGCAAGGGAGATATGTGTTAAGTATTTGTTTCCTATTTTAGAATACCTTGCGAGGCCCTAATACGGGCCAAATCTTATTGTCTGTATCAGTCTAACCTAAGGCCATCCACAAGCTGTAGTCATAACTGTGACAACTCATTATTTGTGTAAATTTTTTGCATTGCTCACAAAAAAATAAAGGGAGACTGATATGGCCATTCCAAACTCATTTCTTTTCATCAGTCAGCTATACCCTTCTGAGATTCGAACGCAGGCTGATTGCACATTAGGCAGTTGTTTAACCTCTAGGCCACAGGCTCTTTCTCGCTTTGTTACCTGAGAGACAAGGGAGTTATGTGTTAAGTATTTGTTACGTATTTTAGAATAACTTGCAAGGCCCAAATACGGGCCAAATCTTATTGCCTGTATCAGCCTAACCTAAGGCCATCCACCAGCTGTAGTCACAACTGTGACAACTCATTATTTCTGTAAATTTTTGGATTGGTAAAAAAGAATTAAAGGGAGACTGATATGGCCATTTCAAACTCATTTATTCTCATCAGTCAGCCATACCCTTCTGAGATTCGAACCCGGGCAGATTGCACATTAGGCAGTTGTTTAACCTCTAGGCCAAAAGCTCTTTCTCGCTTTGTTAGCTGAGAGGCAAGGGAGATATGTGTTAAGTATTTGTTTCATATTTTAGAATACCTTGCAAGGCCCAAATACGAGCCAAATCTTATTGGCTTTATCAGCCTAACCTAAGGCCATCCACAAGCTGTAGGCACAACTGTGACAACTCATTATTTCTGTAAATTTTTGGATTGGTAAAAAAGAATTAAAGGGAGACTGATATGGCCATTTCAAACTTATTTATTCTCGTCAGTCAGCCATACCCTTCTGAGATTCGAAACCGTGCCGATTGCACATTTGGCAGTTGTTTAACCTCTAGGCCACAGGCTCTTTCTCGCTTTGTTAGCTGAGAGGCAAGGGAGATATGTGTTATGTATTTGTTTCCTATTTTAGAATACCTTGCGAGGCCCTAATACGGGCCAAATCTTATTGTCTGTATCAGTCTAACCTAAGGCCATCCACAAGCTGTAGTCATAACTGTGACAACTCATTATTTGTGTAAATTTTTTGCATTGCTCACAAAAAAATAAAGGGAGACTGATATGGCCATTCCAAACTCATTTCTTTTCATCAGTCAGCTATACCCTTCTGAGATTCGAATGCAGGCTGATTGCACATTAGGCAGTTGTTTAACCTCTAGGCCACAGGCTCTTTCTCGCTTTGTTACCTGAGAGACAAGGGAGTTATGTGTTAAGTATTTGTTACGTATTTTAGAATAACTTGCAAGGCCCAAATACGGGCCAAATCTTATTGCCTGTATCAGCCTAACCTAAGGCCATCCACCAGCTGTAGTCACAACTGTGACAACTCATTATTTCTGTAAATTTTTGGATTGGTAAAAAAGAATTAAAGGGAGACTGATATGGCCATTTCAAACTCATTTATTCTCATCAGTCAGCCATACCCTTCTGAGATTCGAACCCGGGCAGATTGCACATTAGGCAGTTGTTTAACCTCTAGGCCAAAAGCTCTTTCTCGCTTTGTTAGCTGAGAGGCAAGGGAGATATGTGTTAAGTATTTGTTTCATATTTTAGAATACATTCCAAGGCCCAAATACGAGCCAAATCTTATTGGCTTTATCAGCCTAACCTAAGGCCATCCACAAGCTGTAGGCACAACTGTGACAACTCATTATTTCTGTAAATTTTTGGATTGGTAAAAAAGAATTAAAGGGAGACTGATATGGCCATTTCAAACTTATTTATTCTCGTCAGTCAGCCATACCCTTCTGAGATTCGAAACCGTGCCGATTGCACATTTGGCAGTTGTTTAACCTCTAGGCCATAGGCTCTTTCTCGCTTTCTTAGCTGAGAGGCAAGGGAGATATGTGTTAAGTATTTCTTTCCTATTTTAGAATACCTTGCGAGGCCCAAATACGGGCCAAATCTTATTGTCTGTATCAGCCTAACCTAAGGCCATCCACAAGCTATATTCACAACTGTGACAAATCATTATTTCTGTAAATTTTTTGGATTACTAACAAAGAATTAAAGGGAGATTGATATTGCCATTCCAAACTCATTTCTTTTCTTCAGTCAGCTATACCCTTCTGAGATTCGAACGCAGGCTGATTGCACATTAGGCAGTTGTTTAACCTCTAGGCCACAGGCTCTTTCTCACTTTGTTACCTGAGAGGCAAGGGAGATATGTGTTAAGTATTTGTTACGTATTTTAGAATAACTTGCAAGGCCCAAATCGGGCCAAATCTTATTGCCTGTATCAGCCTAAGCTAAGGCCATCCACAAGCTGTAGTCACAACTGTGACAACTCATTATTTGTGTAATTTTTTTGGATTGCTAACAAAGAATTAAAGGGAGACTGATATGGCCATTTCAAACTCATTTATTCTCATCAGTCAGCCATACCCTTCTGAGATTCGAACCCGGGCCGATTGCACATTCGGCAGTTGTTTAACCTCTAGGCCACAGGCTCTTTCTCGCTTTGTTAGCTGAGAGGCAAGGGAGATATGTGTTAAGTATTTGTTACATATTTTAGAATAACTTGCAAGGCCCAAATACGAGCCAAATCTTATTGGCTTTATCAGCCTAACCTAAGGCCATCCACAAGCTGTAGGCACAACTGTGACAACTCATTATTTCTGTAAATTTTTTGGATTGCTAACAAAGAATTAAAGGGAGACTGATATGGCCATTTCAAACTCATTTATTCTCATCAGTCAGCCATACCCTTCTGAGATTCGAACCCGGGCCGATTGCACACTCGGCAGTTGTTTAACCTCTAGGCCACAGGCTCTTTCTCGCTTTGTTAGCTGAGAGGCAAGGGAGATATGTGTTAAGTATTTGTTACATATTTTAGAATAACTTGCAAGGCCCAAATACGAGCGAAATCTTATTGGCTTTATCAGCCTAACCTAAGGCCATCCACAAGCTGTAGGCACAACTGTGACAACTCATTATTTCTGTAAATTTTTTTGATTGGTAAAAAATAATTAAAGGGAGACTGATATGGCCATTTCAAACTCATTTATTCTCATCAGTCAGCCATACCCTTCTGAGATTCGAACCCGGGCCGATTGCACATTAGGCAGTTGTTTAACCTCTAGGCCACAGGCTCTTTCTCGCTTTCTTAGCTGAGAGGCAAGGGAGATATGTGTTAAGTATTTGTTTCATATTTTAGAATACATTCCAAGGCCCAAATACGAGCCAAATCTTATTGGCTTTATCAGCGTAACCTAAGGCCATCCACAAGCTGTAGGCACAACTGTGACAACTCATTATTTCTGTAAATTTTTGGATTGGTAAAAAAGAATTAAAGGGAGACTGATATGGCCATTTCAAACTCATTTATTCTCATCACTCAGCCATACCCTTCTGAGATTCGAAACCGTGCCGATTGCACATTTGGCAGTTGTTTAACCTCTAGGCCATAGGCTCTTTCTCGCTTTCTTAGCTGAGAGGCAAGGGAGATATGTGTTAAGTATTTCTTTCCTATTTTAGAATACCTTGCGAGGCCCAAATACGGGCCAAATCTTATTGTCTGTATCAGCCTAACCTAAGGCCATCCACAAGCTATATTCACAACTGTGACAACTCATTATTTCTGTAAATTTTTTGGATTACTAAGAAAGAATTAAAGGGAGATTGATATTGCCATTCCAAACTCATTTCTTTTCTTCAGTCAGCTATACCCTTCTGAGATTCGAACCCGGGCCGACTGCACACTCGGCAGTTGTTTAACCTCTAGGCCACAGGCTCTTTCTCGCTTTGTTAGCTGAGAGGCAAGGGAGATATGTGTTAAGTATTTGTTACGTACTTTAGAATAACTTGCAAGGCCCAAATACGGGCCAAATCTTATTGCCTGTATCAGCCTAAGCTAAGGCCATCCACAAGCTGTAGTCACAACTGTGACAACTCATTATTTCTGTAAATTTTTTGGATTACTAACAAAGAATTAAAGGGAGATTGATATGGCCATTTCAAACTCATTTATTCTCATCAGTCAGCCATACCCTTCTGAGATTCGAACCTGGGCCGAATGAACATTAGGCAGTTGTTTAACCTCTAGGCCACAAGCTACTTCTCGCTTTGTTAGCTGAGATGCAAGGGAGATATGTGTTAAGTATTTTTTACGTACTTTAGAATACCTTGCAAGGCCCAAATACGAGCCAAATCTTATTGTCTGTATCAGCCTAACCTAAGGCCATCCACAAGCTATAGTCACAACTGTGAACACTCATTATTTCTGTAAATTTTTTTGATTGGTAAAAAATAATTAAAGGGAGACTGATATGGCCATTTCAAACTCATTTATTCTCATCACTCAGCCATACCCTTCTGAGATTCGAAACCGTGCCGATTGCACATTTGGCAGTTGTTTAACCTCTAGGCCATAGGCTCTTTCTCGCTTTCTTAGCTGAGAGGCAAGGGAGATATGTGTTAAGTATTTCTTTCCTATTTTAGAATACCTTGCGAGGCCCAAATACGGGCCAAATCTTATTGTCTGTATCAGCCTAACCTAAGGCCATCCACAAGCTATATTCACAACTGTGACAACTCATTATTTCTGTAAATTTTTTGGATTACTAAGAAAGAATTAAAGGGAGATTGATATTGCCATTCCAAACTCATTTCTTTTCTTCAGTCAGCTATACCCTTCTGAGATTCGAACCCGGGCCGACTGCACACTCGGCAGTTGTTTAACCTCTAGGCCACAGGCTCTTTCTCGCTTTGTTAGCTGAGAGGCAAGGGAGATATGTGTTAAGTATTTGTTACGTACTTTAGAATAACTTGCAAGGCCCAAATACGGGCCAAATCTTATTGCCTGTATCAGCCTAAGCTAAGGCCATCCACAAGCTGTAGTCACAACTGTGACAACTCATTATTTCTGTAAATTTTTTGAATTACTAACAAAGAATTAAAGGGAGATTGATATGGCCATTTCAAACTCATTTATTCTCATCAGTCAGCCATACCCTTCTGAGATTCGAACCTGGGCCGAATGAACATTAGGCAGTTGTTTAACCTCTAGGCCACAAGCTACTTCTCGCTTTGTTAGCTGAGATGCAAGGGAGATATGTGTTAAGTATTTTTTACGTACTTTAGAATACCTTGCAAGGCCCAAATACGAGCCAAATCTTATTGGCTTTATCAGCCTAACCTAAGGCCATCCACAAGCTGTAGGCACAACTGTGACAACTCATTATTTGTGTAATTTTTTTGGATTGCTAACAAAGAATTAAAGGGAGACTGATATGGCCATTTCAAACTCATTTATTCTCATCAGTCAGCCATACCCTTCTGAGATTCGAACCCGGGCCGATTGCACACTCGGCAGTTGTTTAACCTCTAGGCCACAGGCTCTTTCTCGCTTTGTTAGCTGAGAGGCAAGGGAGATATGTGTTAAGTATTTGTTACATATTTTAGAATAACTTGCAAGGCCCAAATACGAGCCAAATCTTATTGGCTTTATCAGCCTAACCTAAGGCCATCCACAAGCTGTAGGCACAACTGTGACAACTCATTATTTCTGTAAATTTTTTTGATTGGTAAAAAATAATTAAAGGGAGACTGATATGGCCATTTCAAACTCATTTATTCTCATCAGTCAGCCATACCCTTCTGAGATTCGAACCCGGGCCGATTGCACATTAGGCAGTGGTTTAACCTCTAGGCCACAGGCTCTTTCTCGCTTTCTTAGCTGAGAGGCAAGGGAGATATGTGTTAAGTATTTGCTTCATATTTTAGAATACATTCCAAGGCCCAAATACGAGCCAAATCTTATTGGCTTTATCAGCGTAACCTAAGGCCATCCACAAGCTGTAGGCACAACTGTGACAACTCATTATTTCTGTAAATTTTTGGATTGGTAAAAAAGAATTAAAGGGAGACTGATATGGCCATTTCAAACTCATTTATTCTCATCAGTCAGCCATACCCTTCTGAGATTCGAAACCGTGCCGATTGCACATTTGGCAGTTGTTTAACCTCTAGGCCATAGGCTCTTTCTCGCTTTCTTAGCTGAGAGGCAAGGGAGATATGTGTTAAGTATTTCTTTCCTATTTTAGAATACCTTGCGAGGCCCAAATACGGGCCAAATCTTATTGTCTGTATCAGCCTAACCTAAGGCCATCCACAAGCTATATTCACAACTGTGACAACTCATTATTTCTGTAAATTTTTTGGATTACTAACAAAGAATTAAAGGGAGATTGATATTGCCATTCCAAACTCATTTCTTTTCTTCAGTCAGCCATACCCTTCTGAGATTCGAACCCGGGCCGATTGCACACTCGGCAGTTGTTTAACCTCTAGGCCACAGGCTCTTTCTCGCTTTGTTAGCTGAGAGGCAAGGGAGATATGTGTTAAGTATTTGTTACGTACTTTAGAATAACTTGCAAGGCCCAAATACGGGCCAAATCTTATTGCCTGTATCAGCCTAAGCTAAGGCCATCCACAAGCTGTAGTCACAACTGTGACAACTCATTATTTGTGTAATTTTTTTGGATTGCTAACAAAGAATTAAAGGGAGACTGATATGGCCATTTCAAACTCATTTATTCTCATCAGTCAGCCATACCCTTCTGAGATTCGAACCCGGGCAGATTGCACATTAGGCAGTTGTTTAACCTCTAGGCCAAAAGCTCTTTCTCGCTTTGTTAGCTGAGTGGAAAGGGAGATATGTGTTAAGTATTTGTTACATATTTTAGAATACCTTGCAAGGCCCAAATACGAGCCAAATCTTATTGGCTTTATCAGCCTAACCTAAGGACATCCACAAGCTGTAGGCACAACTGTGACAACTCATTATTTCTGTAAAATTTTTGGATTGGTAAAAAATAATTAAAGGGAGACTGATATGGCCATTTCAAACTCATTTATTCTCATCAGTCAGCCATACCCTTCTGAGATTCGAACCCGAGCCGATTGCACACTCGGCAGTTGTTTAACCTCTAGGCCACAGGATCTTTCTCGCTTTGTTAGCTGAGAGGCAAGGGAGATATCTGTTAAGTATTTGTTTCATATTTTAGAATACATTCCAAGGCCCAAATACGAGCCAAATCTTATTGGCTTTATCAGCGTAACCTAAGGCCATCCACAAGCTGTAGGCACAACTGTGACAACTCATTATTTCTGTAAATTTTTGGATTGGTAAAAAAGAATTAAAGGGAGACTGATATGGCCATTTCAAACTCATTTATTCTCGTCAGTCAGCCATACCCTTCTGAGATTCGAAACCGTGCCGATTGCACATTTGGCAGTTGTTTAACCTCTAGGCCATAGGCTCTTTCTCGCTTTCTTAGCTGAGAGGCAAGGGAGATATGTGTTAAGTATTTCTTTCCTATTTTAGAATACCTTGCGAGGCCCAAATACGGGCCAAATCTTATTGTCTGTATCAGCCTAACCTAAGGCCATCCACAAGCTATATTCACAACTGTGACAACTCATTATTTCTGTAAATTTTTTGGATTACTAACAAAGAATTAAAGGGAGATTGATATTGCCATTCCAAACTCATTTCTTTTCTTCAGTCAGCTATACCCTTCTGAGATTCGAACGCAGGCTGATTGCACATTAGGCAGTTGTTTAACCTCTAGGCCACAGGCTCTTTCTCACTTTGTTACCTGAGAGGCAAGGGAGATATGTGTTAAGTATTTGTTACGTATTTTAGAATAACTTGCAAGGCCCAAATACGGGCCAAATCTTATTGCCTGTATCAGCCTAAGCTAAGGCCATCCACAAGCTGTAGTCACAACTGTGACAACTCATTATTTGTGTAATTTTTTTGGATTGCTAACAAAGAATTAAAGGGAGACTGATATGGCCATTTCAAACTCATTTATTCTCATCAGTCAGCCATACCCTTCTGAGATTCGAACCCGGGCCGATTGCACACTCGGCAGTTGTTTAACCTCTAGGCCACAGGCTCTTTCTCGCTTTGTTAGCTGAGAGGCAAGGGAGATATGTGTTAAGTATTTGTTACATATTTTAGAATAACTTGCAAGGCCCAAATACGAGCCAAATCTTATTGGCTTTATCAGCCTAACCTAAGGCCATCCACAAGCTGTAGGCACAACTGTGACAACTCATTATTTCTGTAAATTTTTTTGATTGGTAAAAAATAATTAAAGGGAGACTGATATGGCCATTTCAAACTCATTTATTCTCATCAGTCAGCCATACCCTTCTGAGATTCGAACCCGGGCCGATTGCACATTAGGCAGTGGTTTAACCTCTAGGCCACAGGCTCTTTCTCGCTTTCTTAGCTGAGAGGCAAGGGAGATATGTGTTAAGTATTTGTTTCATATTTTAGAATACATTCCAAGGCCCAAATACGAGCCAAATCTTATTGGCTTTATCAGCGTAACCTAAGGCCATCCACAAGCTGTAGGCACAACTGTGACAACTCATTATTTCTGTAAATTTTTGGATTGGTAAAAAAGAATTAAAGGGAGACTGATATGGCCATTTCAAACTCATTTATTCTCATCAGTCAGCCATACCCTTCTGAGATTCGAAACCGTGCCGATTGCACATTTGGCAGTTGTTTAACCTCTAGGCCAAAAGCTCTTTCTCGCTTTGTTAGCTGAGAGGCAAGGGAGATATGTGTTAAGTATTTGTTTCATATTTTAGAATACATTCCAAGGCCCAAATACGAGCCAAATCTTATTGGCTTTATCAGCCTAACCTAAGGCCATCCACAAGCTGTAGGCACAACTGTGACAACTCATTATTTCTGTAATTTTTTTGGATTACTAACAAAGAATTAAAGGGAGATTGATATGGCCATTTCAAACTCATTTATTCTGATCAGTCAGCCATACCCTTCTGAGATTCGAACCCCCGCCGATTGCACATTCGGCAGTTGTTTAACCTCTAGGCCACAGGCTCTTTCTCGCTTTGTTAGCTGAGAGGCAAGGGAGATATGTGTTATGTATTTGTTAAGTATTTTAATTTAGAATACCTTGCAAGGCCCAAATACGAGCCAAATCTTATTGGCTTTATCAGCCTAACCTAAGGCCATCCACAAGCTGTAGGCACAACTGTGAGAACTCATTATTTCTGTAAATTTTTTGGATTGGTAAAATAGAATTAAAGGGAGAATGATATGGCCATTTCAAACTCATTTATTCTGATCAGTCAGCCATACCCTTCTGAGATTCGAACCCGGGCCGATTGCACAATCGGCACTTGTTTAACCTCTAGGCCACAGGCTCTTTCTCACTTTGTTAGCTGAGAGGCAAGGGAGATATGTGTTATGTATTTGTTTCCGATTTTAGAATACCTTGCGAGGCCCTAATACGGGCCAAATCTTATTGTCTGTATCAGTCTAACCTAAGGCCATCCACAAGATGTAGTCACAACTGTGACAACTCATTATTTCTGTAAATTTTTTGGATTACTAACAAAGAATTAAAGGGAGATTGATATGGCCATTTCAAACTCATTTATTCTGATCAGTCAGCCATACCCTTCTGAGATTCGAACCCCCGCCGATTGCACATTCGGCAGTTGTTTAACCTCTAGGCCACAGGCTCTTTCTCGCTTTGTTAGCTGAGAGGCAAGGGAGATATGTGTTATGTATTTGTTAAGTATTTTAATTTAGAATACCTTGCAAGGCCCAAATACGAGCCAAATCTTATTGGCTTTATCAGCCTAACCTAAGGCCATCCACAAGCTGTAGGCACAACTGTGAGAACTCATTATTTCTGTAAATTTTTTGGATTGGTAAAATAGAATTAAAGGGAGAATGATATGGCCATTTCAAACTCATTTATTCTGATCAGTCAGCCATACCCTTCTGAGATTCGAACCCGGGCCGATTGCACATTCGGCAGTTGTTTAACCTCTAGGCCACAGGCTCTTTCTCGCTTTGTTAGCTGAGAGGCAAGGGAGATATGTGTTATGTATTTGTTTCCGATTTTAGAATACCTTGCGAGGCCCTAATACGGGCCAAATCTTATTGTCTGTATCAGTCTAACCTAAGGCCATCCACAAGCTGTAGTCATAACTGTGACAACTCATTATTTGTGTAAATTTTTTGCATTGCTCACAAAAAAATAAAGGGAGACTGATATGGCCATTCCAAACTCATTTCTTTTCATCAGTCAGCTATACCCTTCTGAGATTCGAACGCAGGCTGATTGCACATTAGGCAGTTGTTTAACCTCTAGGCCACAGGCTCTTTCTCGCTTTGTTACCTGAGAGACAAGGGAGTTATGTGTTAAGTATTTGTTACGCATTTTAGAATAACTTGCAAGGCCCAAATACGGGCCAAATCTTATTGCCTGTATCAGCCTAACCTAAGGCCATCCACCAGCTGTAGTCACAACTGTGACAACTCATTATTTCTGTAAATTTTTGGATTGGTAAAAAAGAATTAAAGGGAGACTGATATGGCCATTTCAAACTCATTTATTCTCATCAGTCAGCCATACCCTTCTGAGATTCGAACCCGGGCAGATTGCACATTAGGCAGTTGTTTAACCTCTAGGCCAAAAGCTCTTTCTCGCTTTGTTAGCTGAGAGGCAAGGGAGATATGTGTTAAGTATTTGTTTCATATTTTAGAATACTTTGCAAGGCCCAAATACGAGCCAAATCTTATTGGCTTTATCAGCCTAACCTAAGGCCATCCACAAGCTGTAGGCACAACTGTGACAACTCATTATTTCTGTAAATTTTTGGATTGGTAAAAAAGAATTAAAGGGAGACTGATATGGCCATTTCAAACTCATTTATTCTCGTCAGTCAGCCATACCCTTCTGAGATTCGAAACCGTGCCGATTGCACATTTGGCAGTTGTTTAACCTCTAGGCCATAGGCTCTTTCTCGCTTTCTTAGCTGAGAGGCAAGGGAGATATGTGTTAAGTATTTCTTTCCTATTTTAGAATACCTTGCGAGGCCCAAATACGGGCCAAATCTTATTGTCTGTATCAGCCTAACCTAAGGCCATCCACAAGCTATATTCACAACTGTGACAACTCATTATTTCTGTAAATTTTTTGGATTACTAACAAAGAATTAAAGGGAGATTGATATTGCCATTCCAAACTCATTTCTTTTCTTCAGTCAGCTATACCCTTCTGAGATTCGAACGCAGGCTGATTGCACATTAGGCAGTTGTTTAACCTCTAGGCCACAGGCTCTTTCTCACTTTGTTACCTGAGAGGCAAGGGAGATATGTGTTAAGTATTTGTTACGTATTTTAGAATAACTTGCAAGGCCCAAATACGGGCCAAATCTTATTGCCTGTATCAGCCTAACCTAAGGCCATCCACAAGCTGTAGTCACAACTGTGACAACTCATTATTTGTGTAATTTTTTTGGATTGCTAACAAAGAATTAAAGGGAGACTGATATGGCCATTTCAAACTCATTTATTCTCATCAGTCAGCCATACCCTTCTGAGATTCGAACCCGGGCCGATTGCACATTCGGCAGTTGTTTAACCTCTAGGCCACAGGCTCTTTCTCGCTTTGTTAGCTGAGAGGCAAGGGAGATATGTGTTAAGTATTTGTTTCATATTTTAGAATACCTTGCAAGGCCCAAATACGAGCCAAATCTTATTGGCTTTATCAGCCTAACCTAAGGCCATCCACAAGCTGTAGGCACAACTGTGACAACTCATTATTTCTGTAAATTTTTTGGATTGCTAACAAAGAATTAAAGGGAGACTGATATGGCCATTTCAAACTCATTTATTCTCATCAGTCAGCCATACCCTTCTGAGATTCGAACCCGGGCCGATTGCACACTCGGCAGTTGTTTAACCTCTAGGCCACAGGCTCTTTCTCGCTTTGTTAGCTGAGAGGCAAGGGAGATATGTGTTAAGTATTTGTTACATATTTTAGAATAACTTGCAAGGCCCAAATACGAGCCAAATCTTATTGGCTTTATCAGCCTAACCTAAGGCCATCCACAAGCTGTAGGCACAACTGTGACAACTCATTATTTCTGTAAATTTTTTTGATTGGTAAAAAATAATTAAAGGGAGACTGATATGGCCATTTCAAACTCATTTATTCTCATCAGTCAGCCATACCCTTCTGAGATTCGAACCCGGGCCGATTGCACATTAGGCAGTGGTTTAACCTCTAGGCCACAGGCTCTTTCTCGCTTTCTTAGCTGAGAGGCAAGGGAGATATGTGTTAAGTATTTGCTTCATATTTTAGAATACATTCCAAGGCCCAAATACGAGCCAAATCTTATTGGCTTTATCAGCGTAACCTAAGGCCATCCACAAGCTGTAGGCACAACTGTGACAACTCATTATTTCTGTAAATTTTTGGATTGGTAAAAAAGAATTAAAGGGAGACTGATATGGCCATTTCAAACTCATTTATTCTCATCAGTCAGCCATACCCTTCTGAGATTCGAAACCGTGCCGATTGCACATTTGGCAGTTGTTTAACCTCTAGGCCATAGGCTCTTTCTCGCTTTCTTAGCTGAGAGGCAAGGGAGATATGTGTTAAGTATTTCTTTCCTATTTTAGAATACCTTGCGAGGCCCAAATACGGGCCAAATCTTATTGTCTGTATCAGCCTAACCTAAGGCCATCCACAAGCTATATTCACAACTGTGACAACTCATTATTTCTGTAAATTTTTTGGATTACTAACAAAGAATTAAAGGGAGATTGATATTGCCATTCCAAACTCATTTCTTTTCTTCAGTCAGCCATACCCTTCTGAGATTCGAACCCGGGCCGATTGCACACTCGGCAGTTGTTTAACCTCTAGGCCACAGGCTCTTTCTCGCTTTGTTAGCTGAGAGGCAAGGGAGATATGTGTTAAGTATTTGTTACGCACTTTAGAATAACTTGCAAGGCCCAAATACGGGCCAAATCTTATTGCCTGTATCAGCCTAAGCTAAGGCCATCCACAAGCTGTAGTCACAACTGTGACAACTCATTATTTGTGTAATTTTTTTGGATTGCTAACAAAGAATTAAAGGGAGACTGATATGGCCATTTCAAACTCATTTATTCTCATCAGTCAGCCATACCCTTCTGAGATTCGAACCCGGGCAGATTGCACATTAGGCAGTTGTTTAACCTCTAGGCCAAAAGCTCTTTCTCGCTTTGTTAGCTGAGTGGAAAGGGAGATATGTGTTAAGTATTTGTTACATATTTTAGAATACCTTGCAAGGCCCAAATACGAGCCAAATCTTATTGGCTTTATCAGCCTAACCTAAGGACATCCACAAGCTGTAGGCACAACTGTGACAACTCATTATTTCTGTAAAATTTTTGGATTGGTAAAAAATAATTAAAGGGAGACTGATATGGCCATTTCAAACTCATTTATTCTCATCAGTCAGCCATACCCTTCTGAGATTCGAACCCGGGCCGATTGCACATTAGGCAGTGGTTTAACCTCTAGGCCACAGGCTCTTTCTCGCTTTCTTAGCTGAGAGGCAAGGGAGATATGTGTTAAGTATTTGTTTCATATTTTAGAATACATTCCAAGGCCCAAATACGAGCCAAATCTTATTGGCTTTATCAGCGTAACCTAAGGCCATCCACAAGCTGTAGGCACAACTGTGACAACTCATTATTTCTGTAAATTTTTGGATTGGTAAAAAAGAATTAAAGGGAGACTGATATGGCCATTTCAAACTCATTTATTCTCATCAGTCAGCCATACCCTTCTGAGATTCGAAACCGTGCCGATTGCACATTTGGCAGTTGTTTAACCTCTAGGCCAAAAGCTCTTTCTCGCTTTGTTAGCTGAGAGGCAAGGGAGATATGTGTTAAGTATTTGTTTCATATTTTAGAATACATTCCAAGGCCCAAATACGAGCCAAATCTTATTGGCTTTATCAGCCTAACCTAAGGCCATCCACAAGCTGTAGGCACAACTGTGACAACTCATTATTTCTGTAATTTTTTTGGATTACTAACAAAGAATTAAAGGGAGATTGATATGGCCATTTCAAACTCATTTATTCTGATCAGTCAGCCATACCCTTCTGAGATTCGAACCCCCGCCGATTGCACATTCGGCAGTTGTTTAACCTCTAGGCCACAGGCTCTTTCTCGCTTTGTTAGCTGAGAGGCAAAGGAGATATGTGTTATGTATTTGTTAAGTATTTTAATTTAGAATACCTTGCAAGGCCCAAATACGAGCCAAATCTTATTGGCTTTATCAGCCTAACCTAAGGCCATCCACAAGCTGTAGGCACAACTGTGAGAACTCATTATTTCTGTAAATTTTTTGGATTGGTAAAATAGAATTAAAGGGAGAATGATATGGCCATTTCAAACTCATTTATTCTGATCAGTCAGCCATACCCTTCTGAGATTCGAACCCGGGCCGATTGCACAATCGGCACTTGTTTAACCTCTAGGCCACAGGCTCTTTCTCACTTTGTTAGCTGAGAGGCAAGGGAGATATGTGTTATGTATTTGTTTCCGATTTTAGAATACCTTGCGAGGCCCTAATACGGGCCAAATCTTATTGTCTGTATCAGTCTAACCTAAGGCCATCCACAAGCTGTAGTCACAACTGTGACAACTCATTATTTCTGTAAATTTTTTGGATTACTAACAAAGAATTAAAGGGAGATTGATATGGCCATTTCAAACTCATTTATTCTGATCAGTCAGCCATACCCTTCTGAGATTCGAACCCCCGCCGATTGCACATTCGGCAGTTGTTTAACCTCTAGGCCACAGGCTCTTTCTCGCTTTGTTAGCTGAGAGGCAAGGGAGATATGTGTTATGTATTTGTTAAGTATTTTAATTTAGAATACCTTGCAAGGCCCAAATACGAGCCAAATCTTATTGGCTTTATCAGCCTAACCTAAGGCCATCCACAAGCTGTAGGCACAACTGTGAGAACTCATTATTTCTGTAAATTTTTTGGATTGGTAAAATAGAATTAAAGGGAGAATGATATGGCCATTTCAAACTCATTTATTCTGATCAGTCAGCCATACCCTTCTGAGATTCGAACCCGGGCCGATTGCACATTCGGCAGTTGTTTAACCTCTAGGCCACAGGCTCTTTCTCGCTTTGTTAGCTGAGAGGCAAGGGAGATATGTGTTATGTATTTGTTTCCGATTTTAGAATACCTTGCGAGGCCCTAATACGGGCCAAATCTTATTGTCTGTATCAGTCTAACCTAAGGCCATCCACAAGCTGTAGTCATAACTGTGACAACTCATTATTTGTGTAAATTTTTTGCATTGCTCACAAAAAAATAAAGGGAGACTGATATGGCCATTCCAAACTCATTTCTTTTCATCAGTCAGCTATACCCTTCTGAGATTCGAACGCAGGCTGATTGCACATTAGGCAGTTGTTTAACCTCTAGGCCACAGGCTCTTTCTCGCTTTGTTACCTGAGAGACAAGGGAGTTATGTGTTAAGTATTTGTTACGCATTTTAGAATAACTTGCAAGGCCCAAATACGGGCCAAATCTTATTGCCTGTATCAGCCTAACCTAAGGCCATCCACCAGCTGTAGTCACAACTGTGACAACTCATTATTTCTGTAAATTTTTGGATTGGTAAAAAAGAATTAAAGGGAGACTGATATGGCCATTTCAAACTCATTTATTCTCATCAGTCAGCCATACCCTTCTGAGATTCGAACCCGGGCAGATTGCACATTAGGCAGTTGTTTAACCTCTAGGCCAAAAGCTCTTTCTCGCTTTGTTAGCTGAGAGGCAAGGGAGATATGTGTTAAGTATTTGTTTCATATTTTAGAATACTTTGCAAGGCCCAAATACGAGCCAAATCTTATTGGCTTTATCAGCCTAACCTAAGGCCATCCACAAGCTGTAGGCACAACTGTGACAACTCATTATTTCTGTAAATTTTTGGATTGGTAAAAAAGAATTAAAGGGAGACTGATATGGCCATTTCAAACTCATTTATTCTCGTCAGTCAGCCATACCCTTCTGAGATTCGAAACCGTGCCGATTGCACATTTGGCAGTTGTTTAACCTCTAGGCCATAGGCTCTTTCTCGCTTTCTTAGCTGAGAGGCAAGGGAGATATGTGTTAAGTATTTCTTTCCTATTTTAGAATACCTTGCGAGGCCCAAATACGGGCCAAATCTTATTGTCTGTATCAGCCTAACCTAAGGCCATCCACAAGCTATATTCACAACTGTGACAACTCATTATTTCTGTAAATTTTTTGGATTACTAACAAAGAATTAAAGGGAGATTGATATTGCCATTCCAAACTCATTTCTTTTCTTCAGTCAGCTATACCCTTCTGAGATTCGAACGCTGGCTGATTGCACATTAGGCAGTTGTTTAACCTCTAGGCCACAGGCTCTTTCTCACTTTGTTACCTGAGAGGCAAGGGAGATATGTGTTAAGTATTTGTTACGTATTTTAGAATAACTTGCAAGGCCCAAATACGGGCCAAATCTTATTGCCTGTATCAGCCTAAGCTAAGGCCATCCACAAGCTGTAGTCACAACTGTGACAACTCATTATTTGTGTAATTTTTTTGGATTGCTAACAAAGAATTAAAGGGAGACTGATATGGCCATTTCAAACTCATTTATTCTCATCAGTCAGCCATACCCTTCTGAGATTCGAACCCGGGCCGATTGCACATTCGGCAGTTGTTTAACCTCTAGGCCACAGGCTCTTTCTCGCTTTGTTAGCTGAGAGGCAAGGGAGATATGTGTTAAGTATTTGTTACATATTTTAGAATAACTTGCAAGGCCCAAATACGAGCCAAATCTTATTGGCTTTATCAGCCTAACCTAAGGCCATCCACAAGCTGTAGGCACAACTGTGACAACTCATTATTTCTGTAAATTTTTTTGATTGGTAAAAAATAATTAAAGGGAGACTGATATGGCCATTTCAAACTCATTTATTCTCATCAGTCAGCCATACCCTTCTGAGATTCGAACCCGGGCCGATTGCACATTAGGCAGTGGTTTAACCTCTAGGCCACAGGCTCTTTCTCGCTTTCTTAGCTGAGAGGCAAGGGAGATATGTGTTAAGTATTTGCTTCATATTTTAGAATACATTCCAAGGCCCAAATACGAGCCAAATCTTATTGGCTTTATCAGCGTAACCTAAGGCCATCCACAAGCTGTAGGCACAACTGTGACAACTCATTATTTCTGTAAATTTTTGGATTGGTAAAAAAGAATTAAAGGGAGACTGATATGGCCATTTCAAACTCATTTATTCTCATCAGTCAGCCATACCCTTCTGAGATTCGAAACCGTGCCGATTGCACATTTGGCAGTTGTTTAACCTCTAGGCCATAGGCTCTTTCTCGCTTTCTTAGCTGAGAGGCAAGGGAGATATGTGTTAAGTATTTCTTTCCTATTTTAGAATACCTTGCGAGGCCCAAATACGGGCCAAATCTTATTGTCTGTATCAGCCTAACCTAAGGCCATCCACAAGCTATATTCACAACTGTGACAACTCATTATTTCTGTAAATTTTTTGGATTACTAACAAAGAATTAAAGGGAGATTGATATTGCCATTCCAAACTCATTTCTTTTCTTCAGTCAGCCATACCCTTCTGAGATTCGAACCCGGGCCGATTGCACACTCGGCAGTTGTTTAACCTCTAGGCCACAGGCTCTTTCTCGCTTTGTTAGCTGAGAGGCAAGGGAGATATGTGTTAAGTATTTGTTACGTACTTTAGAATAACTTGCAAGGCCCAAATACGGGCCAAATCTTATTGCCTGTATCAGCCTAAGCTAAGGCCATCCACAAGCTGTAGTCACAACTGTGACAACTCATTATTTGTGTAATTTTTTTGGATTGCTAACAAAGAATTAAAGGGAGACTGATATGGCCATTTCAAACTCATTTATTCTCATCAGTCAGCCATACCCTTCTGAGATTCGAACCCGGGCAGATTGCACATTAGGCAGTTGTTTAACCTCTAGGCCAAAAGCTCTTTCTCGCTTTGTTAGCTGAGTGGAAAGGGAGATATGTGTTAAGTATTTGTTACATATTTTAGAATACCTTGCAAGGCCCAAATACGAGCCAAATCTTATTGGCTTTATCAGCCTAACCTAAGGACATCCACAAGCTGTAGGCACAACTGTGACAACTCATTATTTCTGTAAAATTTTTGGATTGGTAAAAAATAATTAAAGGGAGACTGATATGGCCATTTCAAACTCATTTATTCTCATCAGTCAGCCATACCCTTCTGAGATTCGAACCCGAGCCGATTGCACACTCGGCAGTTGTTTAACCTCTAGGCCACAGGCTCTTTCTCGCTTTGTTAGCTGAGAGGCAAGGGAGATATCTGTTAAGTATTTGTTTCATATTTTAGAATACATTCCAAGGCCCAAATACGAGCCAAATCTTATTGGCTTTATCAGCGTAACCTAAGGCCATCCACAAGCTGTAGGCACAACTGTGACA
The DNA here is from genome assembly GCF_947247035.1 of Vipera ursinii. NCBI lineage: Eukaryota > Metazoa > Chordata > Lepidosauria > Squamata > Viperidae > Vipera > Vipera ursinii. The sequence continues at coordinate 34,941,681 of NC_139522.1, forward strand.
ACTCATTATTTCTGTAAATTTTTGGATTGGTAAAAAAGAATTAAAGGGAGACTGATATGGCCATTTCAAACTCATTTATTCTCGTCAGTCAGCCATACCCTTCTGAGATTCGAAACCGTGCCGATTGCACATTTGGCAGTTGTTTAACCTCTAGGCCATAGGCTCTTTCTCGCTTTCTTAGCTGAGAGGCAAGGGAGATATGTGTTAAGTATTTCTTTCCTATTTTAGAATACCTTGCGAGGCCCAAATACGGGCCAAATCTTATTGTCTGTATCAGCCTAACCTAAGGCCATCCACAAGCTATATTCACAACTGTGACAACTCATTATTTCTGTAAATTTTTTGGATTACTAACAAAGAATTAAAGGGAGATTGATATTGCCATTCCAAACTCATTTCTTTTCTTCAGTCAGCTATACCCTTCTGAGATTCGAACGCAGGCTGATTGCACATTAGGCAGTTGTTTAACCTCTAGGCCACAGGCTCTTTCTCACTTTGTTACCTGAGAGGCAAGGGAGATATGTGTTAAGTATTTGCTACGTATTTTAGAATAACTTGCAAGGCCCAAATACGGGCCAAATCTTATTGCCTGTATCAGCCTAAGCTAAGGCCATCCACAAGCTGTAGTCACAACTGTGACAACTCATTATTTGTGTAATTTTTTTGGATTGCTAACAAAGAATTAAAGGGAGACTGATATGGCCATTTCAAACTCATTTATTCTCATCAGTCAGCCATACCCTTCTGAGATTCGAACCCGGGCCGATTGCACACTCGGCAGTTGTTTAACCTCTAGGCCACAGGCTCTTTCTCGCTTTGTTAGCTGAGAGGCAAGGGAGATATGTGTTAAGTATTTGTTACATATTTTAGAATAACTTGCAAGGCCCAAATACGAGCCAAATCTTATTGGCTTTATCAGCCTAACCTAAGGCCATCCACAAGCTGTAGGCACAACTGTGACAACTCATTATTTCTGTAAATTTTTTTGATTGGTAAAAAATAATTAAAGGGAGACTGATATGGCCATTTCAAACTCATTTATTCTCATCAGTCAGCAATACCCTTCTGAGATTCGAACCCGGGCCGATTGCACATTAGGCAGTGGTTTAACCTCTAGGCCACAGGCTCTTTCTCGCTTTCTTAGCTGAGAGGCAAGGGAGATATGTGTTAAGTATTTGTTTCATATTTTAGAATACATTCCAAGGCCCAAATACGAGCCAAATCTTATTGGCTTTATCAGCGTAACCTAAGGCCATCCACAAGCTGTAGGCACAACTGTGACAACTCATTATTTCTGTAAATTTTTGGATTGGTAAAAAAGAATTAAAGGGAGACTGATATGGCCATTTCAAACTCATTTATTCTCATCAGTCAGCCATACCCTTCTGAGATTCGAAACCGTGCCGATTGCACATTTGGCAGTTGTTTAACCTCTAGGCCATAGGCTCTTTCTCGCTTTCTTAGCTGAGAGGCAAGGGAGATATGTGTTAAGTATTTCTTTCCTATTTTAGAATACCTTGCGAGGCCCAAATACGGGCCAAATCTTATTGTCTGTATCAGCCTAACCTAAGGCCATCCACAAGCTATATTCACAACTGTGACAACTCATTATTTCTGTAAATTTTTTGGATTACTAACAAAGAATTAAAGGGAGATTGATATTGCCATTCCAAACTCATTTCTTTTCTTCAGTCAGCCATACCCTTCTGAGATTCGAACCCGGGCCGATTGCACACTCGGCAGTTGTTTAACCTCTAGGCCACAGGCTCTTTCTCGCTTTGTTAGCTGAGAGGCAAGGGAGATATGTGTTAAGTATTTGTTACGTACTTTAGAATAACTTGCAAGGCCCAAATACGGGCCAAATCTTATTGCCTGTATCAGCCTAAGCTAAGGCCATCCACAAGCTGTAGTCACAACTGTGACAACTCATTATTTGTGTAATTTTTTTGGATTGCTAACAAAGAATTAAAGGGAGACTGATATGGCCATTTCAAACTCATTTATTCTCATCAGTCAGCCATACCCTTCTGAGATTCGAACCCGAGCCGATTGCACACTCGGCAGTTGTTTAACCTCTAGGCCACAGGCTCTTTCTCGCTTTGTTAGCTGAGAGGCAAGGGAGATATCTGTTAAGTATTTGTTTCATATTTTAGAATACATTCCAAGGCCCAAATACGAGCCAAATCTTATTGGCTTTATCAGCGTAACCTAAGGCCATCCACAAGCTGTAGGCACAACTGTGACAACTCATTATTTCTGTAAATTTTTGGATTGGTAAAAAAGAATTAAAGGGAGACTGATATGGCCATTTCAAACTCATTTATTCTCGTCAGTCAGCCATACCCTTCTGAGATTCGAAACCGTGCCGATTGCACATTTGGCAGTTGTTTAACCTCTAGGCCATAGGCTCTTTCTCGCTTTCTTAGCTGAGAGGCAAGGGAGATATGTGTTAAGTATTTCTTTCCTATTTTAGAATACCTTGCGAGGCCCAAATACGGGCCAAATCTTATTGTCTGTATCAGCCTAACCTAAGGCCATCCACAAGCTATATTCACAACTGTGACAACTCATTATTTCTGTAAATTTTTTGGATTACTAACAAAGAATTAAAGGGAGATTGATATTGCCATTCCAAACTCATTTCTTTTCTTCAGTCAGCTATACCCTTCTGAGATTCGAACGCAGGCTGATTGCACATTAGGCAGTTGTTTAACCTCTAGGCCACAGGCTCTTTCTCACTTTGTTACCTGAGAGGCAAGGGAGATATGTGTTAAGTATTTGTTACGTATTTTAGAATAACTTGCAAGGCCCAAATACGGGCCAAATCTTATTGCCTGTATCAGCCTAAGCTAAGGCCATCCACAAGCTGTAGTCACAACTGTGACAACTCATTATTTGTGTAATTTTTTTGGATTGCTAACAAAGAATTAAAGGGAGACTGATATGGCCATTTCAAACTCATTTATTCTCATCAGTCAGCCATACCCTTCTGAGATTCGAACCCGGGCCGATTGCACATTCGGCAGTTGTTTAACCTCTAGGCCACAGGCTCTTTCTCGCTTTGTTAGCTGAGAGGCAAGGGAGATATGTGTTAAGTATTTGTTTCATATTTTAGAATACCTTGCAAGGCCCAAATACGAGCCAAATCTTATTGGCTTTATCAGCCTAACCTAAGGCCATCCACAAGCTGTAGGCACAACTGTGACAACTCATTATTTCTGTAAATTTTTTGGATTGCTAACAAAGAATTAAAGGGAGACTGATATGGCCATTTCAAACTCATTTATTCTCATCAGTCAGCCATACCATTCTGAGATTCGAACCCGGGCCGATTGCACACTCGGCAGTTGTTTAACCTCTAGGCCACAGGATCTTTCTCGCTTTCTTAGTTGAGAGGCAAGGGAGATATGTGTTAAGTATTTGTTACATATTTTAGAATAACTTGCAAGGCCCAAATACGAGCCAAATCTTATTGGCTTTATCAGCCTAACCTAAGGCCATCCACAAGCTGTAGACACAACTGTGACAACTCATTATTTCTGTAAATTTTTTTGATTGGTAAAAAATAATTAAAGGGAGACTGATATGGCCATTTCAAACTCATTTATTCTCATCAGTCAGCCATACCCTTCTGAGATTCGAACCCGGGCCGATTGCACATTAGGCAGTGGTTTAACCTCTAGGCCACAGGCTCTTTCTCGCTTTCTTAGCTGAGAGGCAAGGGAGATATGTGTTAAGTATTTGTTTCATATTTTAGAATACATTCCAAGGCCCAAATACGAGCCAAATCTTATTGGCTTTATCAGCGTAACCTAAGGCCATCCACAAGCTGTAGGCACAACTGTGACAACTCATTATTTCTGTAAATTTTTGGATTGGTAAAAAAGAATTAAAGGGAGACTGATATGGCCATTTCAAACTCATTTATTCTCATCAGTCAGCCATACCCTTCTGAGATTCGAAACCGTGCCGATTGCACATTTGGCAGTTGTTTAACCTCTAGGCCATAGGCTCTTTCTCGCTTTCTTAGCTGAGAGGCAAGGGAGATATGTGTTAAGTATTTCTTTCCTATTTTAGAATACCTTGCGAGGCCCAAATACGGGCCAAATCTTATTGTCTGTATCAGCCTAACCTAAGGCCATCCACAAGCTATATTCACAACTGTGACAACTCATTATTTCTGTAAATTTTTTGGATTACTAACAAAGAATTAAAGGGAGATTGATATTGCCATTCCAAACTCATTTCTTTTCTTCAGTCAGCCATACCCTTCTGAGATTCGAACCCGGGCCGATTGCACACTCGGCAGTTGTTTAACCTCTAGGCCACAGGCTCTTTCTCGCTTTGTTAGCTGAGAGGCAAGGGAGATATGTGTTAAGTATTTGTTACGTACTTTAGAATAACTTGCAAGGCCCAAATACGGGCCAAATCTTATTGCCTGTATCAGCCTAAGCTAAGGCCATCCACAAGCTGTAGTCACAACTGTGACAACTCATTATTTGTGTAATTTTTTTGGATTGCTAACAAAGAATTAAAGGGAGACTGATATGGCCATTTCAAACTCATTTATTCTCATCAGTCAGCCATACCCTTCTGAGATTCGAACCCGGGCAGATTGCACATTAGGCAGTTGTTTAACCTCTAGGCCAAAAGCTCTTTCTCGCTTTGTTAGCTGAGTGGAAAGGGAGATATGTGTTAAGTATTTGTTACATATTTTAGAATACCTTGCAAGGCCCAAATACGAGCCAAATCTTATTGGCTTTATCAGCCTAACCTAAGGACATCCACAAGCTGTAGGCACAACTGTGACAACTCATTATTTCTGTAAAATTTTTGGATTGGTAAAAAATAATTAAAGGGAGACTGATATGGCCATTTCAAACTCATTTATTCTCATCAGTCAGCCATACCCTTCTGAGATTCGAACCCGAGCCGATTGCACACTCGGCAGTTGTTTAACCTCTAGGCCACAGGCTCTTTCTCGCTTTGTTAGCTGAGAGGCAAGGGAGATATCTGTTAAGTATTTGTTTCATATTTTAGAATACATTCCAAGGCCCAAATACGAGCCAAATCTTATTGGCTTTATCAGCGTAACCTAAGGCCATCCACAAGCTGTAGGCACAACTGTGACAACTCATTATTTCTGTAAATTTTTGGATTGGTAAAAAAGAATTAAAGGGAGACTGATATGGCCATTTCAAACTCATTTATTCTCGTCAGTCAGCCATACCCTTCTGAGATTCGAAACCGTGCCGATTGCACATTTGGCAGTTGTTTAACCTCTAGGCCATAGGCTCTTTCTCGCTTTCTTAGCTGAGAGGCAAGGGAGATATGTGTTAAGTATTTCTTTCCTATTTTAGAATACCTTGCGAGGCCCAAATACGGGCCAAATCTTATTGTCTGTATCAGCCTAACCTAAGGCCATCCACAAGCTATATTCACAACTGTGACAACTCATTATTTCTGTAAATTTTTTGGATTACTAACAAAGAATTAAAGGGAGATTGATATTGCCATTCCAAACTCATTTCTTTTCTTCAGTCAGCTATACCCTTCTGAGATTCGAACGCAGGCTGATTGCACATTAGGCAGTTGTTTAACCTCTAGGCCACAGGCTCTTTCTCACTTTGTTACCTGAGAGGCAAGGGAGATATGTGTTAAGTATTTGTTACGTATTTTAGAATAACTTGCAAGGCCCAAATACGGGCCAAATCTTATTGCCTGTATCAGCCTAAGCTAAGGCCATCCACAAGCTGTAGTCACAACTGTGACAACTCATTATTTGTGTAATTTTTTTGGATTGCTAACAAAGAATTAAAGGGAGACTGATATGGCCATTTCAAACTCATTTATTCTCATCAGTCAGCCATACCCTTCTGAGATTCGAACCCGGGCCGATTGCACACTCGGCAGTTGTTTAACCTCTAGGCCACAGGCTCTTTCTCGCTTTGTTAGCTGAGAGGCAAGGGAGATATGTGTTAAGTATTTGTTACATATTTTAGAATAACTTGCAAGGCCCAAATACGAGCCAAATCTTATTGGCTTTATCAGCCTAACCTAAGGCCATCCACAAGCTGTAGGCACAACTGTGACAACTCATTATTTCTGTAAATTTTTTTGATTGGTAAAAAATAATTAAAGGGAGACTGATATGGCCATTTCAAACTCATTTATTCTCATCAGTCAGCCATACCCTTCTGAGATTCGAACCCGGGCCGATTGCACATTAGGCAGTGGTTTAACCTCTAGGCCACAGGCTCTTTCTCGCTTTCTTAGCTGAGAGGGAAGGGAGATATGTGTTAAGTATTTGTTTCATATTTTAGAATACATTCCAAGGCCCAAATACGAGCCAAATCTTATTGGCTTTATCAGCGTAACCTAAGGCCATCCACAAGCTGTAGGCACAACTGTGACAACTCATTATTTCTGTAAATTTTTGGATTGGTAAAAAAGAATTAAAGGGAGACTGATATGGCCATTTCAAACTCATTTATTCTCATCAGTCAGCCATACCCTTCTGAGATTCGAAACCGTGCCGATTGCACATTTGGCAGTTGTTTAACCTCTAGGCCATAGGCTCTTTCTCGCTTTCTTAGCTGAGAGGCAAGGGAGATATGTGTTAAGTATTTCTTTCCTATTTTAGAATACCTTGCGAGGCCCAAATACGGGCCAAATCTTATTGTCTGTATCAGCCTAACCTAAGGCCATCCACAAGCTATATTCACAACTGTGACAACTCATTATTTCTGTAAATTTTTTGGATTACTAACAAAGAATTAAAGGGAGATTGATATTGCCATTCCAAACTCATTTCTTTTCTTCAGTCAGCCATACCCTTCTGAGATTCGAACCCGGGCCGATTGCACACTCGGCAGTTGTTTAACCTCTAGGCCACAGGCTCTTTCTCGCTTTGTTAGCTGAGAGGCAAGGGAGATATGTGTTAAGTATTTGTTACGTACTTTAGAATAACTTGCAAGGCCCAAATACGGGCCAAATCTTATTGCCTGTATCAGCCTAAGCTAAGGCCATCCACAAGCTGTAGTCACAACTGTGACAACTCATTATTTGTGTAATTTTTTTGGATTGCTAACAAAGAATTAAAGGGAGACTGATATGGCCAGTTCAAACTCATTTCTTCTCATCAGTCAGACATACACTTCTGAGATTCGAACCCAAGCAGATTGCACATTAGGCAGTTGTTTAACCTCTAGGCCAAAAGCTCTTTCTCGCTTTGTTAGCTGAGAGGAAAGGGAGATATCTGTTAAGTATTTGTTTCATATTTTAGAATACCTTCCAAGGGCCGAATATGGGCCAAATCATATTGCCTGTATCAGCCTAACCTAAGGCCATCCACAAGCTATAGTCACAACTGTGACAACTCATTATTTCTGTAAATTTTTTGGATTACTAACAAAGAATTAAAGGGAGATTGATATGGCCATTTCAAACTCATTTATTCTCATCAGTCAGCCATACCCTTCTGAGATTCGAACCTGGGCCGAATGAACATTAGGCAGTTGTTTAACCTCTAGGCCACAAGCTCCTTCTCGCTTTGTTAGCTGAGACGCAAGGGAGATATGTGTTAAGTATTTTTTACGTACTTTAGAATACCTTGCAAGGCCCAAATACGAGCCAAATCTTATTGTCTGTATCAGCCTAACCTAAGGCCATCCACAAGCTATAGTCACAACTGTGACAACTCATTATTTCTGTAAATTTTTTGGATTACTAAGAAAGAATTAAAGGGAGATTGATATGGCCATTTCAAACTCATTTATTCTCATCAGTCAGCCATACCCTTCTGAGATTCGAACCTGGGCCGAATGAACATTAGGCAGTTGTTTAACCTCTAGGCCACAAGCTCCTTCTCGCTTTGTTAGCTGAGAGGCAAGGGAGATATGTGTTAAGTATTTGTTACGTACTTTAGAATACCTTGCAAGGCCCAAATACGAGCCACATCTTATTGTCTGTATCAGCCTAACCTAAGGCCATCCACAAGCTATAGTCACAACTGTGAACACTCATTATTTCTGTAAATTTTTTGGATTACTAAGAAAGAATTAAAGGGAGATTGATATGGCCATTTCAAACTCATTTCTTCTCATCAGTCAGCCATACCCTTCTGAGATTCGAACCCGGGCCGATTGCTCATTCGACAGTTGTTTAACCTCTAGGCCACAGGCTCTTTCTCGCTTTGTTAGCTGAGAGGCAAGGGAGATATGTGTTATGTATTTGTTTCCTATTTTAGAATACCTTGCGAGGCCCTAATACGGGCCAAATCTTATTGTCTGTATCAGCCTAACCTAAGGCCATCCACAAGCTGTAGTCATAACTGTGACAACTCATTATTTGTGTAAATTTTTTGCATTGCTCACAAAAAAATAAAGGGAGACTGATATGGCCATTCCAAACTCATTTCTTTTCATCAGTCAGCTATACCCTTCTGAGATTCGAACGCAGGCTGATTGCACATTAGGCAGTTGTTTAACCTCTAGGCCACAGGCTCTTTCTCACTTTGTTACCTGAGAGACAAGGGAGTTATGTGTTAAGTATTTGTTACGTATTTTAGAATAACTTGCAAGGCCCAAATACGGGCCAAATCTTATTGCCTGTATCAGCCTAACCTAAGGCCATCCACCAGCTGTAGTCACAACTGTGACAACTCATTATTTGTGTAAATTTTTGGATTGCTAACAAAGAATTAAAGGGAGAGTGATATGGCCATTTCAAACTCATTTCTTCTCATCAGTCAGCCATACCCTTCTGAGATTCGAACCCGGGCCGATTGAACATTAGGCAGTTGTTTAACCTCTAGGCCACAAGCTCTTTCTCACTTTGTTAGCTGAGAGGCAAGGGAGATATGTGTTAACTATTTGTTACGTATTTTAGAATAACTTGCAAGGCCCAAATACGGGCCAAATCTTATTGCCTGTATCAGCCTCAACTAAGGCCATCCGCAAGCTGTAGTCACAACTGTGACAACTCATTATTTGTGTAAATTTTTTCTTTCTCGCTTTGTTAGCTGAGAGGCAAGGGAGATATTTGTTAAGTATTTGTTTCATATTTTAGAATACCTTGCAAGGCCCAAATACGGGCCAAATCTTATTGTCTGTATCAGCCTAACCTAAGGCCATCCACAAGCTGTAGTCACTATTGTGACAACTCATTATTTCTGTAAATTTTTTGGATTACTAACAAAGAATTAAAGGGAGAATGATATTGCCATTCCAAACTCATTTCTTTTCATCAGTCAGCTATACCCTTCTGAGATTCGAACCCGGGCCGATTGCCCATTCGGCAGTTGTTTAACCTCTAGGCCACAGGCTCTTTCTCACTTTGTTACCTGAGAGGCAAGGGAGATATGTGTTAAGTATTTGTTACATATTTTAGAATACCTTGCAAGGCCCAAATACGGGCCAAATCTTATTGCCTGTATCAGCCTAAGCTAAAGCCATCCACAAGCTATAGTCACAACTGTGACAACTCATTATTTGTGTAATTTTTTTGGATTGCTAACAAAGAATTAAAGGGTGACTGATATGGCCAGTTCAAACTCATTTCTTCTCATCAGTCAGACATACTCTTCTGAGATTCGAACCCGGGCAGATTGCACATTAGGCAGTTGTTTAACCTCTAGGCCAAAAGCTCTTTCTCGCTTTGTTAGCTGAGAGGAAAGGGAGATATTTGTTAAGTATTTGTTTCATATTTTAGAATACCTTGCAAGGCCCAAATATGGGCCAAATATTATTGTCTGTATCAGCCTAACCTAAGGCCATCCACAAGCTGTAGTCACAACTGTGACAACTCATTATTTCTGTAAATTTTTGGGATTACTAACAAAGAATTAAAGTGAGATTGATATGGCCATTTCAAACTCATTTATTCTGATCAGTCAGCCATACCCTTCTGAGATTCGAACCCCCGCCGATTGCACATTCGGCAGTTGTTTAACCTCTAGGCCACAGGCTCTTTCTCGCTTTGTTAGCTGAGAGGCAAGGGAGATATGTGTTATGTATTTGTTAAGTATTTTAATTTAGAATACCTTGCAAGGCCCAAATACGAGCTAAATCTTATTGGCTTTATCAGCCTAACCTAAGGCCATCCACAAGCTGTAGGCACAACTGTGAGAACTCATTATTTCTGTAAATTTTTTGGATTGGTAAAATAGAATTAAAGGGAGAATGATATGGCCATTTCAAACTCATTTATTCTGATCAGTCAGCCATACCCTTCTGAGATTCGAACCCGGGCCGATTGCACATTCGGCAGTTGTTTAACCTCTAGGCCACAGGCTCTTTCTCGCTTTGTTAGCTGAGAGGCAAGGGAGATATGTGTTATGTATTTGTTTCCGATTTTAGAATACCTTGCGAGGCCCTAATACGGGCCAAATCTTATTGTCTGTATCAGTCTAACCTAAGGCCATCCACAAGCTGTAGTCACAACTGTGACAAGTCATTATTTGTGTAAATTTTTTGCATTGCTCACAAAAAAATAAAGGGAGACTGATATGGCCATTCCAAACTCATTTCTTTTCATCAGTCAGCTATACCCTTCTGAGATTCGAACGCAGGCTGATTGCACATTAGGCAGTTGTTTAACCTCTAGGCCACAGGCTCTTTCTCGCTTTGTTACCTGAGAGACAAGGGAGTTATGTGTTAAGTATTTGTTACGTATTTTAGAATAACTTGCAAGGCCCAAATACGGGCCAAATCTTATTGCCTGTATCAGCCTAACCTAAGGCCATCCACCAGCTGGAGTCACAACTGTGACAACTCATTATTTCTGTAAATTTTTGGATTGGTAAAAAAGAATTAAAGGGAGACTGATATGGCCATTTCAAACTCATTTATTCTCATCAGTCAGCCATACCCTTCTGAGATTCGAACCCGGGCAGATTGCACATTAGGCAGTTGTTTAACCTCTAGGCCAAAAGCTCTTTCTCGCTTTGTTAGCTGAGAGGCAAGGGAGATATGTGTTAAGTATTTGTTTCATATTTTAGAACACCTTGCAAGGCCCAAATACGAGCCAAATCTTATTGGCTTTATCAGCCTAACCTAAGGCCATCCACAAGCTGTAGTCACAACTGTGACAACTCATTATTTGTGTAAATTTTTTGGATTGCTAACAAAGAATTAAAGGGAGATTGATATGGCCATTCCAAACTCATTTCTTTTCATCAGTCAGCCACACCCTTCTGAGATTCGAACCTGGGCCGATTGCACATTTGGCAGTTGTTTAACCTCTAGGCTACAAGCACTTTCTCGCTTTGTTAGCTGAGAGGCAAGGGAGATATTTGTTAAGAATTTTTTACGTACTTTAGAATACCTTGCAAGGCCCAAATACGGGCCAAATCTTATTGTCTGTATCAGCCTAACCTAAGGCCATCCACAAGCTGTAGTCACTATTGTGACAACTCATTATTTCTGTAAATTTTTTGGATTACTAACAAAGAATTAAAGGGAGATTGATATTGCCATTCCAAACTCATTTCTTTTCATCAGTCAGCTATACCCTTCTGAGATTCGAACCCGGGCCGATTGCCCATTCGGCAGTTGTTTAACCTCTAGGCCACAGGCTCTTTCTCACTTTGTTACCTGAGAGGCAAGGGAGATATGTGTTAAGTATTTGTTACATATTTTAGAATACCTTGCAAGGCCCAAATACGGGCCAAATCTTATTGCCTGTATCAGCCTAAGCTAAAGCCATCCACAAGCTATAGTCACAACTGTGACAACTCATTATTTGTGTAATTTTTTTGGATTGCTAACAAAGAATTAAAGGGTGACTGATATGGCCAGTTCAAACTCATTTCTTCTCATCAGTCAGACATACTCTTCTGAGATTCGAACCCGGGCAGATTGCACATTATGCAGTTGTTTAACCTCTAGGCCAAAAGCTCTTTCTCGCTTTGTTAGCTGAGAGGAAAGGGAGATATTTGTTAAGTATTTGTTTCATATTTTAGAATACCTTGCAAGGCCCAAATATGGGCCAAATATTATTGTCTGTATCAGCCTAACCTAAGGCCATCCACAAGCTGTAGTCACAACTGTGACAACTCATTATTTCTGTAAATTTTTGGGATTACTAACAAAGAATTAAAGTGAGATTGATATGGCCATTTCAAACTCATTTATTCTGATCAGTCAGCCATACCCTTCTGAGATTCGAACCCCCGCCGATTGCACATTCGGCAGTTGTTTAACCTCTAGGCCACAGGCTCTTTCTCGCTTTGTTAGCTGAGAGGTAAGGGAGATATGTGTTATGTATTTGTTAAGTATTTTAATTTAGAATACCTTGCAAGGCCCAAATACGAGCTAAATCTTATTGGCTTTATCAGCCTAACCTAAGGCCATCCACAAGCTGTAGGCACAACTGTGAGAACTCATTATTTCTGTAAATTTTTTGGATTGGTAAAATAGAATTAAAGGGAGAATGATATGGCCATTTCAAACTCATTTATTCTGATCAGTCAGCCATACCCTTCTGAGATTCGAACCCGGGCCGATTGCACATTCGGCAGTTGTTTAACCTCTAGGCCACAGGCTCTTTCTCGCTTTGTTAGCTGAGAGGCAAGGGAGATATGTGTTATGTATTTGTTTCCGATTTTAGAATACCTTGCGAGGCCCTAATACGGGCCAAATCTTATTGTCTGTATCAGTCTAACCTAAGGCCATCCACAAGCTGTAGTCATAACTGTGACAACTCATTATTTGTGTAAATTTTTTGCATTGCTCACAAAAAAATAAAGGGAGACTGATATGGCCATTCCAAACTCATTTCTTTTCATCAGTCAGCTATACCCTTCTGAGATTCGAACGCAGGCTGATTGCACATTAGGCAGTTGTTTAACCTCTAGGCCACAGGCTCTTTCTCGCTTTGTTACCTGAGAGACAAGGGAGTTATGTGTTAAGTATTTGTTACGTATTTTAGAATAACTTGCAAGGCCCAAATACGGGCCAAATCTTATTGCCTGTATCAGCCTAACCTAAGGCCATCCACCAGCTGGAGTCACAACTGTGACAACTCATTATTTCTGTAAATTTTTGGATTGGTAAAAAAGAATTAAAGGGAGACTGATATGGCCATTTCAAACTCATTTATTCTCATCAGTCAGCCATACCCTTCTGAGATTCGAACCCGGGCAGATTGCACATTAGGCAGTTGTTTAACCTCTAGGCCAAAAGCTCTTTCTCGCTTTGTTAGCTGAGAGGCAAGGGAGATATGTGTTAAGTATTTGTTTCATATTTTAGAATACATTCCAAGGCCCAAATACGAGCCAAATCTTATTGGCTTTATCAGCCTAACCTAAGGCCATCCACAAGCTGTAGGCACAACTGTGACAACTCATTATTTCTGTAAATTTTTGGATTGGTAAAAAAGAATTAAAGGGAGACTGATATGGCCATTTCAAACTTATTTATTCTCGTCAGTCAGCCATACCCTTCTGAGATTCGAAACCGTGCCGATTGCACATTTGGCAGTTGTTTAACCTCTAGGCCATAGGCTCTTTCTCGCTTTCTTAGCTGAGAGGCAAGGGAGATATGTGTTAAGTATTTCTTTCCTATTTTAGAATACCTTGCGAGGCCCAAATACGGGCCAAATCTTATTGTCTGTATCAGCCTAACCTAAGGCCATCCACAAGCTATATTCACAACTGTGACAACTCATTATTTCTGTAAATTTTTTGGATTACTAACAAAGAATTAAAGGGAGATTGATATTGCCATTCCAAACTCATTTCTTTTCTTCAGTCAGCTATACCCTTCTGAGATTCGAACGCAGGCTGATTGCACATTAGGCAGTTGTTTAACCTCTAGGCCACAGGCTCTTTCTCACTTTGTTACCTGAGAGGCAAGGGAGATATGTGTTAAGTATTTGTTACGTATTTTAGAATAACTTGCAAGGCCCAAATACGGGCCAAATCTTATTGCCTGTATCAGCCTCAACTAAGGCCATCCGCAAGCTGTAGTCACAACTGTGACAACTCATTATTTGTGTAAATTTTTTCTTTCTCGCTTTGTTAGCTGAGAGGCAAGGGAGATATGTGTTAAGTATTTGTTTCATATTTTAGAATACCTTGCAAGGCCCAAATACGAGCCAAATCTTATTGGCTTTATCAGCCTAACCTAAGGCCATCCACAAGCTGTAGTCACAACTGTGACAACTCATTATTTGTGTAAATTTTTTGGATTGCTAACAAAGAATTAAAGGGAGATTGATATGGCCATTCCAAACTCATTTCTTTTCATCAGTCAGCCACACCCTTCTGAGATTCGAACCTGGGCCGATTGAACATTAGGCAGTTGTTTAACCTCTAGGCTACAAGCACTTTCTCGCTTTGTTAGCTGAGAGGCAAGGGAGATATTTGTTAAGAATTTTTTACGTACTTTAGAATACCTTGCAAGGCCCAAATACGGGCCAAATCTTATTGTCTGTATCAGCCTAACCTAAGGCCATCCACAAGCTGTAGTCACTATTGTGACAACTCATTATTTCTGTAAATTTTTTGGATTACTAACAAAGAATTAAAGGGAGATTGATATTGCCATTCCAAACTCATTTCTTTTCATCAGTCAGCTATACCCTTCTGAGATTCGAACCCGGGCCGATTGCCCATTCGGCAGTTGTTTAACCTCTAGGCCACAGGCTCTTTCTCACTTTGTTACCTGAGAGGCAAGGGAGATATGTGTTAAGTATTTGTTACATATTTTAGAATACCTTGCAAGGCCCAAATACGGGCCAAATCTTATTGCCTGTATCAGCCTAAGCTAAAGCCATCCACAAGCTATAGTCACAACTGTGACAACTCATTATTTGTGTAATTTTTTTGGATTGCTAACAAAGAATTAAAGGGTGACTGATATGGCCAGTTCAAACTCATTTCTTCTCATCAGTCAGACATACTCTTCTGAGATTCGAACCCGGGCAGATTGCACATTATGCAGTTGTTTAACCTCTAGGCCAAAAGCTCTTTCTCGCTTTGTTAGCTGAGAGGAAAGGGAGATATTTGTTAAGTATTTGTTTCATATTTTAGAATACCTTGCAAGGCCCAAATATGGGCCAAATATTATTGTCTGTATCAGCCTAACCTAAGGCCATCCACAAGCTGTAGTCACAACTGTGACAACTCATTATTTCTGTAAATTTTTGGGATTACTAACAAAGAATTAAAGTGAGATTGATATGGCCATTTCAAACTCATTTATTCTGATCAGTCAGCCATACCCTTCTGAGATTCGAACCCCCGCCGATTGCACATTCGGCAGTTGTTTAACCTCTAGGCCACAGGCTCTTTCTCGCTTTGTTAGCTGAGAGGCAAGGGAGATATGTGTTATGTATTTGTTAAGTATTTTAATTTAGAATACCTTGCAAGGCCCAAATACGAGCTAAATCTTATTGGCTTTATCAGCCTAACCTAAGGCCATCCACAAGCTGTAGGCACAACTGTGAGAACTCATTATTTCTGTAAATTTTTTGGATTGGTAAAATAGAATTAAAGGGAGAATGATATGGCCATTTCAAACTCATTTATTCTGATCAGTCAGCCATACCCTTCTGAGATTCGAACCCGGGCCGATTGCACATTCGGCAGTTGTTTAACCTCTAGGCCACAGGTTCTTTCTCGCTTTGTTAGCTGAGAGGCAAGGGAGATATGTGTTATGTATTTGTTTCCGATTTTAGAATACCTTGCGAGGCCCTAATACGGGCCAAATCTTATTGTCTGTATCAGTCTAACCTAAGGCCATCCACAAGCTGTAGTCATAACTGTGACAACTCATTATTTGTGTAAATTTTTTGCATTGCTCACAAAAAAATAAAGGGAGACTGATATGGCCATTCCAAACTCATTTCTTTTCATCAGTCAGCTATACCCTTCTGAGATTCGAACGCAGGCTGATTGCACATTAGGCAGTTGTTTAACCTCTAGGCCACAGGCTCTTTCTCGCTTTGTTACCTGAGAGACAAGGGAGTTATGTGTTAAGTATTTGTTACGTATTTTAGAATAACTTGCAAGGCCCAAATACGGGCCAAATCTTATTGCCTGTATCAGCCTAACCTAAGGCCATCCACCAGCTGTAGTCACAACTGTGACAACTCATTATTTCTGTAAATTTTTGGATTGGTAAAAAAGAATTAAAGGGAGACTGATATGGCCATTTCAAACTCATTTATTCTCATCAGTCAGCCATACCCTTCTGAGATTCGAACCCGGGCAGATTGCACATTAGGCAGTTGTTTAACCTCTAGGCCAAAAGCTCTTTCTCGCTTTGTTAGCTGAGAGGCAAGGGAGATATGTGTTAAGTATTTGTTTCATATTTTAGAATACATTCCAAGGCCCAAATACGAGCCAAATCTTATTGGCTTTATCAGCCTAACCTAAGGCCATCCACAAGCTGTAGGCACAACTGTGACAACTCATTATTTCTGTAAATTTTTGGATTGGTAAAAAAGAATTAAAGGGAGACTGATATGGCCATTTCAAACTTATTTATTCTCGTCAGTCAGCCATACCCTTCTGAGATTCGAAACCGTGCCGATTGCACATTTGGCAGTTGTTTAACCTCTAGGCCATAGGCTCTTTCTCGCTTTCTTAGCTGAGAGGCAAGGGAGATATGTGTTAAGTATTTCTTTCCTATTTTAGAATACCTTGCGAGGCCCAAATACGGGCCAAATCTTATTGTCTGTATCAGCCTAACCTAAGGCCATCCACAAGCTATATTCACAACTGTGACAACTCATTATTTCTGTAAATTTTTTGGATTACTAACAAAGAATTAAAGGGAGATTGATATTGCCATTCCAAACTCATTTCTTTTCTTCAGTCAGCTATACCCTTCTGAGATTCGAACGCAGGCTGATTGCACATTAGGCAGTTGTTTAACCTCTAGGCCACAGGCTCTTTCTCACTTTGTTACCTGAGAGGCAAGGGAGATATGTGTTAAGTATTTGTTACGTATTTTAGAATAACTTGCAAGGCCCAAATACGGGCCAAATCTTATTGCCTGTATCAGCCTCAACTAAGGCCATCCGCAAGCTGTAGTCACAACTGTGACAACTCATTATTTGTGTAAATTTTTTCTTTCTCGCTTTGTTAGCTGAGAGGCAAGGGAGATATGTGTTAAGTATTTGTTTCATATTTTAGAATACCTTGCAAGGCCCAAATACGAGCCAAATCTTATTGGCTTTATCAGCCTAACCTAAGGCCATCCACAAGCTGTAGTCACAACTGTGACAACTCATTATTTGTGTAAATTTTTTGGATTGCTAACAAAGAATTAAAGGGAGATTGATATGGCCATTCCAAACTCATTTCTTTTCATCAGTCAGCCACACCCTTCTGAGATTCGAACCTGGGCCGATTGAACATTAGGCAGTTGTTTAACCTCTAGGCTACAAGCACTTTCTCGCTTTGTTAGCTGAGAGGCAAGGGAGATATTTGTTAAGAATTTTTTACGTACTTTAGAATACCTTGCAAGGCCCAAATACGGGCCAAATCTTATTGTCTGTATCAGCCTAACCTAAGGCCATCCACAAGCTGTAGTCACTATTGTGACAACTCATTATTTCTGTAAATTTTTTGGATTACTAACAAAGAATTAAAGGGAGATTGATATTGCCATTCCAAACTCATTTCTTTTCATCAGTCAGCTATACCCTTCTGAGATTCGAACCCGGGCCGATTGCCCATTCGGCAGTTGTTTAACCTCTAGGCCACAGGCTCTTTCTCACTTTGTTACCTGAGAGGCAAGGGAGATATGTGTTAAGTATTTGTTACATATTTTAGAATACCTTGCAAGGCCCAAATACGGGCCAAATCTTATTGCCTGTATCAGCCTAAGCTAAAGCCATCCACAAGCTATAGTCACAACTGTGACAACTCATTATTTGTGTAATTTTTTTGGATTGCTAACAAAGAATTAAAGGGTGACTGATATGGCCAGTTCAAACTCATTTCTTCTCATCAGTCAGACATACTCTTCTGAGATTCGAACCCGGGCAGATTGCACATTATGCAGTTGTTTAACCTCTAGGCCAAAAGCTCTTTCTCGCTTTGTTAGCTGAGAGGAAAGGGAGATATTTGTTAAGTATTTGTTTCATATTTTAGAATACCTTGCAAGGCCCAAATATGGGCCAAATATTATTGTCTGTATCAGCCTAACCTAAGGCCATCCACAAGCTGTAGTCACAACTGTGACAACTCATTATTTCTGTAAATTTTTGGGATTACTAACAAAGAATTAAAGTGAGATTGATATGGCCATTTCAAACTCATTTATTCTGATCAGTCAGCCATACCCTTCTGAGATTCGAACCCCCGCCGATTGCACATTCGGCAGTTGTTTAACCTCTAGGCCACAGGCTCTTTCTCGCTTTGTTAGCTGAGAGGCAAGGGAGATATGTGTTATGTATTTGTTAAGTATTTTAATTTAGAATACCTTGCAAGGCCCAAATACGAGCTAAATCTTATTGGCTTTATCAGCCTAACCTAAGGCCATCCACAAGCTGTAGGCACAACTGTGAGAACTCATTATTTCTGTAAATTTTTTGGATTGGTAAAATAGAATTAAAGGGAGAATGATATGGCCATTTCAAACTCATTTATTCTGATCAGTCAGCCATACCCTTCTGAGATTCGAACCCGGGCCGATTGCACATTCGGCAGTTGTTTAACCTCTAGGCCACAGGCTCTTTCTCGCTTTGTTAGCTGAGAGGCAAGGGAGATATGTGTTATGTATTTGTTTCCGATTTTAGAATACCTTGCGAGGCCCTAATACGGGCCAAATCTTATTGTCTGTATCAGTCTAACCTAAGGCCATCCACAAGCTGTAGTCATAACTGTGACAACTCATTATTTGTGTAAATTTTTTGCATTGCTCACAAAAAAATAAAGGGAGACTGATATGGCCATTCCAAACTCATTTCTTTTCATCAGTCAGCTATACCCTTCTGAGATTCGAACGCAGGCTGATTGCACATTAGGCAGTTGTTTAACCTCTAGGCCACAGGCTCTTTCTCGCTTTGTTACCTGAGAGACAAGGGAGTTATGTGTTAAGTATTTGTTACGTATTTTAGAATAACTTGCAAGGCCCAAATACGGGCCAAATCTTATTGCCTGTATCAGCCTAACCTAAGGCCATCCACCAGCTGGAGTCACAACTGTGACAACTCATTATTTCTGTAAATTTTTGGATTGGTAAAAAAGAATTAAAGGGAGACTGATATGGCCATTTCAAACTCATTTATTCTCATCAGTCAGCCATACCCTTCTGAGATTCGAACCCGGGCAGATTGCACATTAGGCAGTTGTTTAACCTCTAGGCCAAAAGCTCTTTCTCGCTTTGTTAGCTGAGAGGCAAGGGAGATATGTGTTAAGTATTTGTTTCATATTTTAGAATACATTCCAAGGCCCAAATACGAGCCAAATCTTATTGGCTTTATCAGCCTAACCTAAGGCCATCCACAAGCTGTAGGCACAACTGTGACAACTCATTATTTCTGTAAATTTTTGGATTGGTAAAAAAGAATTAAAGGGAGACTGATATGGCCATTTCAAACTTATTTATTCTCGTCAGTCAGCCATACCCTTCTGAGATTCGAAACCGTGCCGATTGCACATTTGGCAGTTGTTTAACCTCTAGGCCATAGGCTCTTTCTCGCTTTCTTAGCTGAGAGGCAAGGGAGATATGTGTTAAGTATTTCTTTCCTATTTTAGAATACCTTGCGAGGCCCAAATACGGGCCAAATCTTATTGTCTGTATCAGCCTAACCTAAGGCCATCCACAAGCTATATTCACAACTGTGACAACTCATTATTTGTGTAATTTTTTTGGATTGCTAACAAAGAATTAAAGGGAGACTGATATGGCCATTTCAAACTCATTTATTCTCATCAGTCAGCCATACCCTTCTGAGATTCGAACCCGGGCCGATTGCACATTCGGCAGTTGTTTAACCTCTAGGCCACAGGCTCTTTCTCGCTTTGTTAGCTGAGAGGCAAGGGAGATATGTGTTAAGTATTTGTTTCATATTTTAGAATACCTTGCAAGGCCCAAATACGAGCCAAATCTTATTGGCTTTATCAGCCTAACCTAAGGCCATCCACAAGCTGTAGGCACAACTGTGACAACTCATTATTTCTGTAAATTTTTTGGATTGCTAACAAAGAATTAAAGGGAGACTGATATGGCCATTTCAAACTCATTTATTCTCATCAGTCAGCCATACCCTTCTGAGATTCGAACCCGGGCCGATTGCACATTCGGCAGTTGTTTAACCTCTAGGCCACAGGCTCTTTCTCGCTTTGTTAGCTGAGAGGCAAGGGAGATATGTGTTAAGTATTTGTTTCCTATTTTAGAATACCTTGCAAGGCCCAAATACGAGCCAAATCTTATTGTCTGTATCAGCCTAACCTAAGGCCATCCACAAGCTGTAGTCACAACTGTGACAACTCATTATTTGTGTAAATTTTTTGGATTGCTAACAAAGAATTAAAGGGAGACTGATATGGCCATTTCAAACTCATTTATTCTCATCAGTCAGCCATACCCTTCTGAGATTCGAACCCGGGCCGATTGCACACTCGGCAGTTGTTTAACCTCTAGGCCACAGGCTCTTTCTCGCTTTGTTAGCTGAGAGGCAAGGGAGATATGTGTTAAGTATTTGTTACGTACTTTAGAATAACTTGCAAGGCCCAAATACGGGCCAAATCTTATTGCCTGTATCAGCCTAACCTAAGGCTATCCACAAGCTGTAGTCACAACTGTGACAACTCATTATTTGTGTAATTTTTTTGGATTGCTAACAAAGAATTAAAGGGAGACTGATATGGCCATTTCAAACTCATTTATTCTCATCAGTCAGCCATACCCTTCTGAGATTCGAACCCGGGCAGATTGCACATTAGGCAGTTGTTTAACCTCTAGGCCAAAAGCTCTTTCTCGCTTTGTTAGCTGAGAGGAAAGGGAGATATGTGTTAAGTATTTGTTTCATATTTTAGAATACCTTGCAAGGCCCAAATACGAGCCAAATCTTATTGGCTTTATCAGCCTAACCTAAGGACATCCACAAGCTGTAGGCACAACTGTGACAACTCATTATTTCTGTAAAATTTTTGGATTGGTAAAAAATAATTAAAGGGAGACTGATATGGCCATTTCAAACTCATATATTCTCATCAGTCAGCCATACCCTTCTGAGATTCGAACCCGAGCCGATTGCACACTCGGCAGTTGTTTAACCTCTAGGCCACAGGCTCTTTCTCGCTTTGTTAGCTGAGAGGCAAGGGAGATATGAGTTAAGTATTTGTTTCCTATTTTAGAATACCTTGCAAGGGCCAAATACGGGCCAAATCTTATTGTCTATATCAGCCTAACCTAAGGCCATCCACAAGCTGTAGTCACAACTGTGACAACTCATTATTTGTGTAAATTTTTTGCATTGCTCACGAGGAATTATAGGGAGACTGATATGGCCATTCCAAACTCATTTCTTTTCATCAGTCAGCTATACCCTTCTGAGATTCGAACGCAGGCTGATTGCACATTAGGCAGTTGTTTAACCTCTAGGCCACAGGCTCTTTCTCACTTTGTTACCTGAGAGGCAAGGGAGTTATGTGTTAAGTATTTGTTACATATTTTAGAATAACTTGCAAGGCCCAAATACGGGCCAAATCTTATTGCCTGTATCAGCCTAAGCTAAGGCCATCCACAAGCTGTAGTCACAACTTTGACAACTCATTATTTCTGTAAAATTTTTGGATTGGTAAAAAATAATTAAAGGGAGACTGATAAGGCCATTTCAAACTCATTTATTCTCATCAGTCAGCCATACCCTTCTGAGATTCGAACCCGAGCCGATTGCACATTCGGCAGTTGTTTAACCTCTAGGCCACAGGCTCTTTCTTGCTTTGTTAGCTGAGAGGCAAGGGAGATATCTGTTAAGTATTTGTTTCATATTTTAGAATACCTTGCAAGGCCCAAATACGAGCCAAATCCTATTGGCTTTATCAGCCTAACCTAAGGCCATCCACAAGCTGTAGGCACAACTGTGACAACTCATTATTTCTGTAAATTTTTTGGATTGGTAAAAAAGAATTAAAGGGAGACTGATATGGACATTTCAAACTCATTTATTCTCATCAGTCAGCCATACCCTTCTGAGATTCGAACCCGGGCCGATTGCACATTCGGCAGTTGTTTAGCCTATAGGCCAAAGGCTCTTTCTCGCTTTCTTAGCTGAGAGGCAGGGGAGATATGTTTTAAGTATTTGTTTCCTATTTTAGAATACCTTGCGAGGCCCAAATACGGGCCAAATCTTATTGTCTGTATCAGCCTAACCTAAGGCCATCCACAAGCTATATTCACAACTGTGACAACTCATTATTTCTGTAAATTTTTTGGATTACTAACAAAGAATTAAAGGGAGATTGATATTGCCATTCCAAACTCATTTCTTTTCTTCAGTCAGCTATACCCTTCTGAGATTCGAACGCAGGCTGATTGCACATTAGGCAGTTGTTTAACCTCTAGGCCACAGGCTCTTTCTCACTTTGTTAGCTGAGAGGCAAGGGAGATATCTGTTAAGTATTTGTTTCATATTTTAGAATACATTCCAAGGCCCAAATACGAGCCAAATCTTATTGGCTTTATCAGCCTAACCTAAGGCCATCCACAAGCTGTAGGCACAACTGTGACAACTCATTATTTCTGTAAATTTTTGGATTGGTAAAAAAGAATTAAAGGGAGACTGATATGGCCATTTCAAACTCATTTATTCTCGTCAGTCAGCCATACCCTTCTGAGATTCGAAACCGTGCCGATTGCACACTCGGCAGTTGTTTAACCTCTAGGCCACAGGCTCTTTCTCGCTTTGTTAGCTGAGAGGCAAGGGAGATATGAGTTAAGTATTTGTTTCCTATTTTAGAATACCTTGCAAGGGCCAAATACGGGCCAAATCTTATTGTCTATATCAGCCTCACCTAAGGCCATCCACAAGCTGTAGTCACAACTGTGACAACTCATTATTTGTGTAATTTTTTTGGATTGCTAACAAAGAATTAAAGGGAGACTGATATGGCCATTTCAAACTCATTTATTCTCATCAGTCAGCCATACCCTTCTGAGATTCGAACTCGGGCAGATTGCACATTAGGCAGTTGTTTAACCTCTAGGCCAAAAGCTCTTTCTCGCTTTGTTAGCTGAGAGGAAAGGGAGATATGTGTTAAGTATTTGTTTCATATTTTAGAATACCTTGCAAGGCCCAAATACGAGCCAAATCTTATTGGCTTTATCAGCCTAACCTAAGGACATCCACAAGCTGTAGGCACAACTGTGACAACTCATTATTTCTGTAAAATTTTTGGATTGGTAAAAAATAATTAAAGGGAGACTGATATGGCCATTTCAAACTCATTTATTCTCATCAGTCAGCCATACCCTTCTGAGATTCGAACCCGAGCCGATTGCACATTCGGCAGTTGTTTAACCTCTAGGCCACAGGCTCTTTCTTGCTTTGTTAGCTGAGAGGCAAGGGAGATATCTGTTAAGTATTTGTTTCATATTTTAGAATACATTCCAAGGCCCAAATACGAGCCAAATCTTATTGGCTTTATCAGCGTAACCTAAGGCCATCCACAAGCTGTAGGCACAACTGTGACAACTCATTATTTCTGTAAATTTTTGGATTGGTAAAAAAGAATTAAAGGGAGACTGATATGGCCATTTCAAACTCATTTATTCTCGTCAGTCAGCCATACCCTTCTGAGATTCGAAACCGTGCCGATTGCACATTTGGCAGTTGTTTAACCTCTAGGCCATAGGCTCTTTCTCGCTTTCTTAGCTGAGAGGCAAGGGAGATATGTGTTAAGTATTTCTTTCCTATTTTAGAATACCTTGCGAGGCCCAAATACGGGCCAAATCTTATTGTCTGTATCAGCCTAACCTAAGGCCATCCACAAGCTATATTCACAACTGTGACAACTCATTATTTCTGTAAATTTTTTGGATTACTAACAAAGAATTAAAGGGAGATTGATATTGCCATTCCAAACTCATTTCTTTTCTTCAGTCAGCTATACCCTTCTGAGATTCGAACGCAGGCTGATTGCACATTAGGCAGTTGTTTAACCTCTAGGCCACAGGCTCTTTCTCACTTTGTTACCTGAGAGGCAAGGGAGATATGTGTTAAGTATTTGTTACGTATTTTAGAATAACTTGCAAGGCCCAAATACGGGCCAAATCTTATTGCCTGTATCAGCCTAAGCTAAGGCCATCCACAAGCTGTAGTCACAACTGTGACAACTCATTATTTGTGTAAATTTTTTGGATTGCTAACAAAGAATTAAAGGGAGACTGATATGGCCATTTCAAACTCATTTATTCTCATCAGTCAGCCATACCCTTCTGAGATTCGAACCCGGGCCGATTGCACATTCGGCAGTTGTTTAACCTCTAGGCCACAGGCTCTTTCTCGCTTTGTTAGCTGAGAGGCAATTGAGATATGTGTTAAGTATTTGTTTCCTATTTTAGAATACCTTGCGAGGCCCAAATACGAGCCAAATCTTATTGTCTGTATCAGCCTAACCTAAGGCCATCCACAAGCTGTAGTCACAACTGTGACAACTCATTATTTGTGTAAATTTTTTGGATTGCTAACAAAGAATTAAAGGGAGACTGATATGGCCATTTCAAACTCATTTATTCTCATCAGTCAGCCATACCCTTCTGAGATTCGAACCCGGGCCGATTGCACACTCGGCAGTTGTTTAACCTCTAGGCCACAGGCTCTTTCTCGCTTTGTTAGCTGAGAGGCAAGGGAGATATGAGTTAAGTATTTGTTTCCTATTTTAGAATACCTTGCAAGGGCCAAATACGGGCCAAATCTTATTGTCTATATCAGCCTAACCTAAGGCGATCCACAAGCTGTAGTCACAACTGTGACAACTCATTATTTGTGTAAATTTTTTGCATTGCTCACGAGGAATTATAGGGAGACTGATATGGCCATTCCAAACTCATTTCTTTTCATCAGTCAGCTATACCCTTCTGAGATTCGAACGCAGGCTGATTGCACATTAGGCAGTTGTTTAACCTCTAGGCCACAGGCTCTTTCTCACTTTGTTACCTGAGAGGCAAGGGAGTTATGTGTTAAGTATTTGTTACATATTTTAGAATAACTTGCAAGGCCCAAATACGGGCCAAATCTTATTGCCTTTATCAGCCTAACCTAAGGCCATCCACAAGCTATAGTCACAGCTGTGACAACTCATTATTTCTGTAAATTTTTTGGATTACTAACAAAGAATTAAAGGGAGATTGATATGGCCATTTTAAACTCATTTATTCTCATCAGTCAGCCATACCCTTCTGAGATTCGAACCTGGGCCGATTGCACATTTGGCAGTTGTTTAACCTCTAGGCCACAGGCTCTTTCTTGCTTTCTTAGCTGAGAGGCAAGGGAGATATGTTTTATGTATTTGTTTCCTATTTTAGAATACATTCCAAGGCCCAAATACGAGCCAAATCTTATTGGCTTTATCAGCCTAACCTAAGGCCATCCACAAGCTGTAGGCACAACTGTGACAACTCATTATTTCTGTAAATTTTTTGGATTGCTAACAAAGAATTAAAGGGAGACTGATATGGCCATTTCAAACTCATTTATTCTCATCAGTCAGCCATACCCTTCTGAGATTCGAACCCGGGCCGATTGCACACTCGGCAGTTGTTTAACCTCTAGGCCACAGGCTCTTTCTCGCTTTGTTAGCTGAGAGGCAAGGGAGATATGTGTTAAGTATTTGTTACATATTTTAGAATAACTTGCAAGGCCCAAATACGAGCCAAATCTTATTGGCTTTATCAGCCTAACCTAAGGCCATCCACAAGCTGTAGGCAGAACTGTGACAACTCATTATTTCTGTAAATTTTTTGGATTGGTAAAAAAGAATTAAAGGGAGACTGATATGGCCATTTCAAACTCATTTATTCTCATCAGTCAGCCATACCCTTCTGAGATTCGAACCCGGGCCGATTGCACATTCGGCAGTTGTTTAACCTCTAGGCCACAGGCTCTTTCTCGCTTTGTTAGCTGAGAGGCAAGGGAGATATGTGTTATGTATTTGTTTCCTATTTTAGAATACCTTGCGAGGCCCAAATACGGGCCAAATCTTATTGTCTGTATCAGCCTAACCTAAGGCCATCCACAAGCTGTAGTCACAACTGTGACAACTCATTATTTGTGTAATTTTTTTGGATTGCTAACAAAGAATTAAAGGGAGACTGATATGGCCATTTCAAACTCATTTATTCTCATCAGTCAGCCATACCCTTCTGAGATTTGAACCCGGGCCGATTGCACATTAGGCAGTTGTTTAACCTCTAGGCCACAAGCTCCTTTTCGCTTTGTTAGCTGAGAGGCAAGGGACATATGTGTTAAGTATTTTTTACGTACTTTAGAATACCTTGGAAGGCCCAAATACGAGCCAAATCTTATTGTCTGTATCAGGCTAACCTAAGGCCATCCACAAGCTATAGTCACAACTGTGAACACTCATTATTTCTGTAAATTTTTTGGATTACTAACAAAGAATTAAAGGGAGATTGATATGGCCTTTTCAAACTCATTTCTTCTCATCAGTCAGCCATACCCTTCTGAGATTCGAACCCGGGCCGATTGCACATTCGGCAGTTGTTCAACCTCTAGGCCACAGGCTCTTTCTCGCTTTGTTAGTTGAGAGGCAAGGGAGATATGTGTTAAGTATTTGTTACCTATTTTAGAATAACTTGCAAGGCCCAAATACGGGCCAAATCGTATTGCCTGTATCAGCCTAACCTAAGGCCATCAACAAGCTGTAGTCACTACTGTGACAACTCATTATTTCTGTAAATTTTTTGGATTACTAACAAAGAATTAAAGGGAGATTGATATTGCCATTCCAAACTCATTTCTTTTCATCAGTCAGCTATAACCTTCTGAGATTCGAACCCGGGCCGATTGCACATTCGGCAGTTGTTTAACCTCTAGGCCACAGGCTCTTTCTCACTTTGTTACCTGAGAGGCAAGGGAGATATGTGTTAAGTATTTGTTACATATTTTAGAATACCTTGCAAGGCCCAAATACGAGCCAAATCTTATTTGCTTTATCAGCCTAACCTAAGGCCATCCACAAGCTGTAGGCAGAACTGTGACAACTCATTATTTCTGTAAATTTTTTGGATTGGTAAAAAAGAATTAAAGGGAGACTGATATGGCCATTTCAAACTCATTTATTCTCATCAGTCAGCCATACCCTTCTGAGATTCGAACCCGGGCAGATTGCACATTAGGCAGTTGTTTAACCTCTAGGCCAAAAGCTCTTTCTCGCTTTTTTAGCTGAGAGGCAAGGGAGATATGTGTTAAGTATTTGTTTCATATTTTAGAATACCTTGCAAGGCCCAAATACGAGCCAAATCTTATTGGCTTTATCAGCCTAACCTAAGGCCATCCACAAGCTGTAGGCACAACTGTGACAACTCATTATTTCTGTAAATTTTTTGGATTGCTAACAAAGAATTAAAGGGAGACTGATATGGCCATTTCAAACTCATTTATTCTCATCAGTCAGCCATACCCTTCTGAGATTCGAACCCGGGCCGATTGCACACTCGGCAGTTGTTTAACCTCTAGGCCACAGGCTCTTTCTCGCTTTGTTAGCTGAGAGGCAAGGGAGATATGTGTTAAGTATTTGTTACATATTTTAGAATAACTTGCAAGGCCCAAATACGAGCCAAATCTTATTGGCTTTATCAGCCTAACCTAAGGCCATCCACAAGCTGTAGGCACAACTGTGACAACTCATTATTTCTGAAAATTTTTTTGATTGGTAAAAAATAATTAAAGGGAGACTGATATGGCCATTTCAAACTCATTTATTCTCATCAGTCAGCCATACCCTTCTGAGATTCGAACCCGGGCTGATTGCACATTAGGCAGTTGTTTAACCTCTAGGCCACAGGCTCTTTCTCGCTTTCTTAGCTGAGAGGCAAGGGAGATATGTGTTAAGTATTTGTTTCATATTTTAGAATACATTCCAAGGCCCAAATACGAGCCAAATCTTATTGGCTTTATCAGCCTAACCTAAGGCCATCCACAAGCTGTAGGCAGAACTGTGACAACTCATTATTTCTGTAAATTTTTTGGATTGGTAAAAAAGAATTAAAGGGAGACTGATATGGCCAGTTCAAACTCATTTCTTCTCATCAGTCAGACATACACTTCTGAGATTCGAACCCAAGCAGATTGCACATTAGGCAGTTGTTTATCCTCTAGGCCAAAAGCTCTTTCTCGCTTTGTTAGCTGAGAGGAAAGGGAGATATGTGTTAAGTATTTGTTTCATATTTTAGAATACCTTCCAAGGGCCGAATATGAGCCAAATCATATTGCCTGTATCAGCCTAACCTAAGGCCATCCACAAGCTGTAGTCACAACTGTGACAACTCATTATTTCTGTAAATTTTTTGGATTACTAACAAAGAATTAAAGGGAGATTGATATGGCCATTTCAAACTCATTTATTCTCATCAGTCAGCCATACCCTTCTGAGATTCGAACCTGGGCCGAATGAACATTAGGCAGTTGTTTAACCTCTAGGCCACAAGCTCCTTCTCGCTTTGTTAGCTGAGACGCAAGGGAGATATGTGTTAAGTAATTTTTACGTACTTTAGAATACCTTGCAAGCCCCAAATACGAGCCAAATCTTATTGTCTGTATCAGCCTAACCTAAGGCCATCCACAAGCTATAGTCACAACTGTGAACACTCATTATTTCTGTAAATTTTTTGGATTACTAAGAAAGAATTAAAGGGAGATTGATAAGGCCATTTCAAACTCATTTATTCTCATCAGTCAGCCATACCCTTCTGAGATTCGAACCTGGGCCGAATGAACATTAGGCAGTTGTTTAACCTCTAGGCCACAAGCTCCTTCTCGCTTTGTTAGCTGAGACGCAAGGGAGATATGTGTTAAGTATTTTTTACGTACTTTAGAATACCTTGCAAGGCCCAAATACGAGCCACATCTTATTGTCTGTATCAGCCTAACCTAAGGCCATCCACAAGCTATAGTCACAACTGTGAACACTCATTATTTCTGTAAATATTTTGGATTACTAAGAAAGAATTAAAGGGAGATTGATATGGCCATTTCAAACTCATTTCTTCTCATCAGTCAGCCATACCCTTCTGAGATTCGAACCCGGGCCGATTGCACATTCGGCAGTTGTTTAACCTCTAGGCCACAGGCTCTTTCTCGCTTTGTTAGCTGAGAGGCAAGGGAGATATGTGTTATGTATTTGTTTCCTATTTTAGAATACCTTGCGAGGCCCTAATACGGGCCAAATCTTATTGTCTGTATCAGCCTAACCTAAGGCCATCCACAAGCTGTAGTCATAACTGTGACAACTCATTATTTGTGTAAATTTTTTGCATTGCTCACAAAAAAATAAAGGGAGACTGATATGGCCATTCCAAACTCATTTCTTTTCATCAGTCAGCTATACCCTTCTGAGATTCGAACGCAGGCTGATTGCACATTAGGCAGTTGTTTAACCTCTAGGCCACAGGCTCTTTCTCACTTTGTTACCTGAGAGACAAGGGAGTTATGTGTTAAGTATTTGTTACATATTTTAGAATAACTTGCAAGGCCCAAATACGGGCCAAATCTTATTGCCTGTATCAGCCTAACCTAAGGCCATCCACAAGCTGTAGTCACAACTGTGACAACTCATTATTTGTGTAAATTTTTTCTTTCTCGCTTTGTTAGCTGAGAGGCAAGGGAGATATGTGTTAAGTATTTGTTAAGTATTTTAATTTAGAATACCTTGCAAGGCCCAAATACGAGCCAAATCTTATTGGCTTTATCAGCCTAACCTAAGGCCATCCACAAGCTGTAGGCACAACTGTGAGAACTCATTATTTCTGTAAATTTTTTGGATTGGTAAAAAAGAATTAAAGGGAGACTGATATGGCCATTTCAAACTCATTTATTCTGATCAGTCAGCCATACCCTTCTGAGATTCGAAACCGGGCCAATTGCACATTCGGCAGTTGTTTAACCTCTAGGCCACAGGCTCTTTCTCGCTTTGTTAGCTGAGAGGCAAGGGAGATATGTGTTATGTATTTGTTTCCTATTTTAGAATACCTTGCAAGGCCCTAATACGGGCCAAATCTTATTGCCTGTATCAGCCTAAGCTAAAGCCATCCACAAGCTATAGTCACAACTGTGACAACTCATTATTTGTGTAATTTTTTTGGATTGCTAACAAAAAATTAAAGGGAGACTGATATGGCCAGTTCAAACTCATTTCTTCTCATCAGTCAGACATACCCTTCTGAGATTCGAACCCGGGCGGATTGCACATTAGGCAGTTGTTTAACCTCTAGGCCAAAAGCTCTTTCTCGCTTTGTTAGCTGAGAGGAAAGGGAGATATGTGTTAAGTATTTGTTTCATATTTTAGAATACCTTGCAAGGCCCAAATATGGGCCAAATCTTATTGTCTGTATCAGCCTCACCTAAGGCCATCCACAAGCTGTAGTCACAACTGTGACAACTCATTATTTGTGTAAATTTTTTCTTTCTCGCTTTGTTAGCTGAGAGGCAAGGGAGATATGTGTTAAGTATTTGTTAAGTATTTTAATTTAGAATACCTTGCAAGGCCCAAATACGAGCCAAATCTTATTGGCTTTATCAGCCTAACCTAAGGCCATCCACAAGCTGTAGGCACAACTGTGAGAACTCATTATTTCTGTAAATTTCTTGGATTGGTAAAAAAGAATTAAAGGGAGACTGATATGGCCATTTCAAACTCATTTATTCTGATCAGTCAGCCATACCCTTCTGAGATTCGAACCCGGGCCGATTGCACATTCGGCAGTTGTTTAACCTCTAGGCCACAGGATCTTTCTCGCTTTGTTAGCTGAGAGGCAAGGGAGATATGTGTTATGTATTTGTTTCCTATTTTAGAATACCTTGCAAGGCCCAAATACGGGCCAAATCTTATTGCCTGTATCAGCCTCACCTAAGGCCATCCGCAAGCTGTAGTCACAACTGTGACAACTCATTATTTGTGTAAATTTTTTCTTTCTCGCTTTGTTAGCTGAGAGGCAAGGGAGATATGTGTTAAGTATTTGTTTCATATTTTAGAATACCTTGCAAGGCCCAAATACGAGCCAAATCTTATTGGATTTATCAGCCTAACCTAAGGCCATCCACAAGCTGTAGTCACAACTGTGACAACTCATTATTTGTGTAAATTTTTTGGATTGCTAACAAAGAATTAAAGGGAGATTGATATGGCCATTCCAAACTCATTTCTTTTCATCAGTCAGCCACACCCTTCTGAGATTCGAACCTGGGCCGATTGAACATTAGGCAGTTGTTTAACCTCTAGGCTACAAGCACTTTCTCGCTTTGTTAGCTGAGAGGCAAGGGAGATATTTGTTAAGAATTTTTTACGTACTTTAGAATACCTTGCAAGGCCCAAATACGGGCCAAATCTTATTGTCTGTATCAGCCTAACCTAAGGCCATCCACAAGCTGTAGTCACTATTGTGACAACTCATTATTTCTGTAAATTTTTTGGATTACTAACAAAGAATTAAAGGGAGATTGATATTGCCATTCCAAACTCATTTCTTTTCATCAGTCAGCTATAACCTTCTGAGATTCGAACCCGGGCCGATTGCCCATTCGGCAGTTGTTTAACCTCTAGGCCACAGGCTCTTTCTCACTTTGTTACCTGAGAGGCAAGGGAGATATGTGTTAAGTATTTGTTACATATTTTAGAATACCTTGCAAGGCCCAAATACGGGCCAAATCTTATTGCCTGTATCAGCCTAAGCTAAAGCCATCCACAAGCTATAGTCACAACTGTGACAACTCATTATTTGTGTAATTTTTTTGGATTGCTAACAAAGAATTAAAGGGTGACTGATATGGCCAGTTCAAACTCATTTCTTCTCATCAGTCAGACATACTCTTCTGAGATTCGAACCCGGGCAGATTGCACATTAGGCAGTTGTTTAACCTCTAGGCCAAAAGCTCTTTCTCGCTTTGTTAGCTGAGAGGAAAGGGAGATATTTGTTAAGTATTTGTTTCATATTTTAGAATACCTTGCAAGGCCCAAATATGGGCCAAATATTATTGTCTGTATCAGCCTAACCTAAGGCCATCCACAAGCTGTAGTCACAACTGTGACAACTCATTATTTCTGTAAATTTTTTGGATTACTAACAAAGAATTAAAGGGAGATTGATATGGCCATTTCAAACTCATTTATTCTGATCAGTCAGCCATACCCTTCTGAGATTCGAACCCCCGCCGATTGCACATTCGGCAGTTGTTTAACCTCTAGGCCACAGGCTCTTTCTCGCTTTGTTAGCTGAGAGGCAAGGGAGATATGTGTTATGTATTTGTTAAGTATTTTAATTTAGAATACCTTGCAAGGCCCAAATACGAGCCAAATCTTATTGGCTTTATCAGCCTAACCTAAGGCCATCCACAAGCTGTAGGCACAACTGTGAGAACTCATTATTTCTGTAAATTTTTTGGATTGGTAAAATAGAATTAAAGGGAGACTGATATGGCCATTTCAAACTCATTTATTCTGATCAGTCAGCCATACCCTTCTGAGATTCGAACCCGGGCCGATTGCACATTCGGCAGTTGTTTAACCTCTAGGCCACAGGCTCTTTCTCGCTTTGTTAGCTGAGAGGCAAGGGAGATATGTGTTATGTATTTGTTTCCTATTTTAGAATACCTTGCGAGGCCCTAATACGGGCCAAATCTTATTGTCTGTATCAGTCTAACCTAAGGCCATCCACAAGCTGTAGTCATAACTGTGACAACTCATTATTTGTGTAAATTTTTTGCATTGCTCACAAAAAAATAATGGGAGACTGATATGGCCATTCCAAACTCATTTCTTTTCATCAGTCAGCTATACCCTTCTGAGATTCGAACGCAGGCTGATTGCACATTAGGCAGTTGTTTAACCTCTAGGCCACAGGCTCTTTCTCGCTTTGTTACCTGAGAGACAAGGGAGTTATGTGTTAAGTATTTGTTACGTATTTTAGAATAACTTGCAAGGCCCAAATACGGGCCAAATCTTATTGCCTGTATCAGCCTAACCTAAGGCCATCCACCAGCTGTAGTCACAACTGTGACAACTCATTATTTCTGTAAATTTTTGGATTGGTAAAAAAGAATTAAAGGGAGACTGATATGGCCATTTCAAACTCATTTATTCTCATCAGTCAGCCATACCCTTCTGAGATTCGAACCCGGGCAGATTGCACATTAGGCAGTTGTTTAACCTCTAGGCCAAAAGCTCTTTCTCGCTTTTTTAGCTGAGAGGCAAGGGAGATATGTGTTAAGTATTTGTTTCATATTTTAGAATACCTTGCAAGGCCCAAATACGAGCCAAATCTTATTGGCTTTATCAGCCTAACCTAAGGCCATCCACAAGCTGTAGGCACAACTGTGACAACTCATTATTTCTGTAAATTTTTTGGATTGCTAACAAAGAATTAAAGGGAGACTGATATGGCCATTTCAAACTCATTTATTCTCATCAGTCAGCCATACCCTTCTGAGATTCGAACCCGGGCCGATTGCACACTCGGCAGTTGTTTAACCTCTAGGCCACAGGCTCTTTCTCGCTTTGTTAGCTGAGAGGCAAGGGAGATATGTGTTAAGTATTTGTTACATATTTTAGAATAACTTGCAAGGCCCAAATACGAGCCAAATCTTATTGTCTGTATCAGTCTAACCTAAGGCCATCCACAAGCTGTAGTCATAACTGTGACAACTCATTATTTGTGTAAATTTTTTGCATTGCTCACAAAAAAATAATGGGAGACTGATATGGCCATTCCAAACTCATTTCTTTTCATCAGTCAGCTATACCCTTCTGAGATTCGAACGCAGGCTGATTGCACATTAGGCAGTTGTTTAACCTCTAGGCCACAGGCTCTTTCTCGCTTTGTTACCTGAGAGACAAGGGAGTTATGTGTTAAGTATTTGTTACGTATTTTAGAATAACTTGCAAGGCCCAAATACGGGCCAAATCTTATTGCCTGTATCAGCCTAACCTAAGGCCATCCACCAGCTGTAGTCACAACTGTGACAACTCATTATTTCTGTAAATTTTTGGATTGGTAAAAAAGAATTAAAGGGAGACTGATATGGCCATTTCAAACTCATTTATTCTCATCAGTCAGCCATACCCTTCTGAGATTCGAACCCGGGCAGATTGCACATTAGGCAGTTGTTTAACCTCTAGGCCAAAAGCTCTTTCTCGCTTTTTTAGCTGAGAGGCAAGGGAGATATGTGTTAAGTATTTGTTTCATATTTTAGAATACCTTGCAAGGCCCAAATACGAGCCAAATCTTATTGGCTTTATCAGCCTAACCTAAGGCCATCCACAAGCTGTAGGCACAACTGTGACAACTCATTATTTCTGTAAATTTTTTGGATTGCTAACAAAGAATTAAAGGGAGACTGATATGGCCATTTCAAACTCATTTATTCTCATCAGTCAGCCATACCCTTCTGAGATTCGAACCCGGGCCGATTGCACACTCGGCAGTTGTTTAACCTCTAGGCCACAGGCTCTTTCTCGCTTTGTTAGCTGAGAGGCAAGGGAGATATGTGTTAAGTATTTGTTACATATTTTAGAATAACTTGCAAGGCCCAAATACGAGCCAAATCTTATTGGCTTTATCAGCCTAACCTAAGGCCATCCACAAGCTGTAGGCACAACTGTGACAACTCATTATTTCTGAAAATTTTTTTGATTGGTAAAAAATAATTAAAGGGAGACTGATATGGCCATTTCAAACTCATTTATTCTCATCAGTCAGCCATACCCTTCTGAGATTCGAACCCGGGCTGATTGCACATTAGGCAGTTGTTTAACCTCTAGGCCACAGGCTCTTTCTCGCTTTCTTAGCTGAGAGGCAAGGGAGATATGTATTAAGTATTTGTTTCATATTTTAGAATACATTCCAAGGCCCAAATACGAGCCAAATCTTATTGGCTTTATCAGCGTAACCTAAGGCCATCCACAAGCTGTAGGCACAACTGTGACAACTCATTATTTCTGTAAATTTTTGGATTGGTAAAAAAGAATTAAAGGGAGACTGATATGGCCATTTCAAACTCATTTATTCTCATCAGTCAGCCATACCCTTCTGAGATTCGAAACCGTGCGGATTGCACATTTGGCAGTTGTTTAAACTCTAGGCCATAGGCTCTTTCTCGCTTTCTTAGCTGAGAGGCAAGGGAGATATGTGTTAAGTATTTCTTTCCTATTTTAGAATACCTTGCGAGGCCCAAATACGGGCCAAATCTTATTGTCTGTATCAGCCTAACCTAAGGCCATCCACAAGCTGTAGTCACAACTGTGACAACTCATTATTTGTGTAAATTTTTTGGATTGCTAACAAAGAATTAAAGGGAGACTGATATGGCCATTTCAAACTCATTTATTCTCATCAGTCAGCCATACCCTTCTGAGATTCGAACCCGAGCCGATTGCACATTCGGCAGTTGTTTAACCTCTAGGCCACAGGCTCT
The DNA here is from genome assembly GCF_947247035.1 of Vipera ursinii. NCBI lineage: Eukaryota > Metazoa > Chordata > Lepidosauria > Squamata > Viperidae > Vipera > Vipera ursinii. Next base: position 34,977,291 of record NC_139522.1, read on the forward strand.
TTCTTGCTTTGTTAGCTGAGAGGCAAGGGAGATATCTGTTAAGTATTTGTTTCGTATTTTAGAATACCTTGCAAGGCCCAAATACGAGCCAAATCTTATTGGCTTTATCAGCCTAACCTAAGGACATCCACAAGCTGTAGGCACAACTGTGACAACTCATTATTTCTGTAAAATTTTTGGATTGGTAAAAAATAATTAAAGGGAGACTGATATGGCCATTTCAAACTCATTTATTCTCATCAGTCAGCCATACCCTTCTGAGATTCGAACCCGAGCCGATTGCACATTCGGCAGTTGTTTAACCTCTAGGCCACAGGCTCTTTCTTGCTTTGTTAGCTGAGAGGCAAGGGAGATATCTGTTAAGTATTTGTTTCATATTTTAGAATACATTCCAAGGCCCAAATACGAGCCAAATCTTATTGGCTTTATCAGCCTAACCTAAGGCCATCCACAAGCTGTAGGCACAACTGTGACAACTCATTATTTCTGAAAATTTTTTTGATTGGTAAAAAATAATTAAAGGGAGACTGATATGGCCATTTCAAACTCATTTATTCTCATCAGTCAGCCATACCCTTCTGAGATTCGAACCCGGGCTGATTGCACATTAGGCAGTTGTTTAACCTCTAGGCCACAGGCTCTTTCTCGCTTTCTTAGCTGAGAGGCAAGGGAGATATGTGTTAAGTATTTGTTTCATATTTTAGAATACATTCCAAGGCCCAAATACGAGCCAAATCTTATTGGCTTTATCAGCCTAACCTAAGGCCATCCACAAGCTGTAGGCAGAACTGTGACAACTCATTATTTCTGTAAATTTTTTGGATTGGTAAAAAAGAATTAAAGGGAGACTGATATGGCCAGTTCAAACTCATTTCTTCTCATCAGTCAGACATACACTTCTGAGATTCGAACCCAAGCAGATTGCACATTAGGCAGTTGTTTATCCTCTAGGCCAAAAGCTCTTTCTCGCTTTGTTAGCTGAGAGGAAAGGGAGATATGTGTTAAGTATTTGTTTCATATTTTAGAATACCTTCCAAGGGCCGAATATGAGCCAAATCATATTGCCTGTATCAGCCTAACCTAAGGCCATCCACAAGCTGTAGTCACAACTGTGACAACTCATTATTTCTGTAAATTTTTTGGATTACTAACAAAGAATTAAAGGGAGATTGATATGGCCATTTCAAACTCATTTATTCTCATCAGTCAGCCATACCCTTCTGAGATTCGAACCTGGGCCGAATGAACATTAGGCAGTTGTTTAACCTCTAGGCCACAAGCTCCTTCTCGCTTTGTTAGCTGAGACGCAAGGGAGATATGTGTTAAGTAATTTTTACGTACTTTAGAATACCTTGCAAGCCCCAAATACGAGCCAAATCTTATTGTCTGTATCAGCCTAACCTAAGGCCATCCACAAGCTATAGTCACAACTGTGAACACTCATTATTTCTGTAAATTTTTTGGATTACTAAGAAAGAATTAAAGGGAGATTGATAAGGCCATTTCAAACTCATTTATTCTCATCAGTCAGCCATACCCTTCTGAGATTCGAACCTGGGCCGAATGAACATTAGGCAGTTGTTTAACCTCTAGGCCACAAGCTCCTTCTCGCTTTGTTAGCTGAGACGCAAGGGAGATATGTGTTAAGTATTTTTTACGTACTTTAGAATACCTTGCAAGGCCCAAATACGAGCCACATCTTATTGTCTGTATCAGCCTAACCTAAGGCCATCCACAAGCTATAGTCACAACTGTGAACACTCATTATTTCTGTAAATATTTTGGATTACTAAGAAAGAATTAAAGGGAGATTGATATGGCCATTTCAAACTCATTTCTTCTCATCAGTCAGCCATACCCTTCTGAGATTCGAACCCGGGCCGATTGCACATTCGGCAGTTGTTTAACCTCTAGGCCACAGGCTCTTTCTCGCTTTGTTAGCTGAGAGGCAAGGGAGATATGTGTTATGTATTTGTTTCCTATTTTAGAATACCTTGCGAGGCCCTAATACGGGCCAAATCTTATTGTCTGTATCAGCCTAACCTAAGGCCATCCACAAGCTGTAGTCATAACTGTGACAACTCATTATTTGTGTAAATTTTTTGCATTGCTCACAAAAAAATAAAGGGAGACTGATATGGCCATTCCAAACTCATTTCTTTTCATCAGTCAGCTATACCCTTCTGAGATTCGAACGCAGGCTGATTGCACATTAGGCAGTTGTTTAACCTCTAGGCCACAGGCTCTTTCTCACTTTGTTACCTGAGAGACAAGGGAGTTATGTGTTAAGTATTTGTTACATATTTTAGAATAACTTGCAAGGCCCAAATACGGGCCAAATCTTATTGCCTGTATCAGCCTAACCTAAGGCCATCCACAAGCTGTAGTCACAACTGTGACAACTCATTATTTGTGTAAATTTTTTCTTTCTCGCTTTGTTAGCTGAGAGGCAAGGGAGATATGTGTTAAGTATTTGTTAAGTATTTTAATTTAGAATACCTTGCAAGGCCCAAATACGAGCCAAATCTTATTGGCTTTATCAGCCTAACCTAAGGCCATCCACAAGCTGTAGGCACAACTGTGAGAACTCATTATTTCTGTAAATTTTTTGGATTGGTAAAAAAGAATTAAAGGGAGACTGATATGGCCATTTCAAACTCATTTATTCTGATCAGTCAGCCATACCCTTCTGAGATTCGAACCCCCGCCGATTGCACATTCGGCAGTTGTTTAACCTCTAGGCCACAGGCTCTTTCTCGCTTTGTTAGCTGAGAGGCAAGGGAGATATGTGTTATGTATTTGTTTCCTATTTTAGAATACCTTGCAAGGCCCTAATACGGGCCAAATCTTATTGCCTGTATCAGCCTAAGCTAAAGCCATCCACAAGCTATAGTCACAACTGTGACAACTCATTATTTGTGTAATTTTTTTGGATTGCTAACAAAAAATTAAAGGGAGACTGATATGGCCAGTTCAAACTCATTTCTTCTCATCAGTCAGACATACCCTTCTGAGATTCGAACCCGGGCGGATTGCACATTAGGCAGTTGTTTAACCTCTAGGCCAAAAGCTCTTTCTCGCTTTGTTAGCTGAGAGGAAAGGGAGATATGTGTTAAGTATTTGTTTCATATTTTAGAATACCTTGCAAGGCCCAAATATGGGCCAAATCTTATTGTCTGTATCAGCCTCACCTAAGGCCATCCACAAGCTGTAGTCACAACTGTGACAACTCATTATTTGTGTAAATTTTTTCTTTCTCGCTTTGTTAGCTGAGAGGCAAGGGAGATATGTGTTAAGTATTTGTTAAGTATTTTAATTTAGAATACCTTGCAAGGCCCAAATACGAGCCAAATCTTATTGGCTTTATCAGCCTAACCTAAGGCCATCCACAAGCTGTAGGCACAACTGTGAGAACTCATTATTTCTGTAAATTTCTTGGATTGGTAAAAAAGAATTAAAGGGAGACTGATATGGCCATTTCAAACTCATTTATTCTGATCAGTCAGCCATACCCTTCTGAGATTCGAACCCGGGCCGATTGCACATTCGGCAGTTGTTTAACCTCTAGGCCACAGGATCTTTCTCGCTTTGTTAGCTGAGAGGCAAGGGAGATATGTGTTATGTATTTGTTTCCTATTTTAGAATACCTTGCAAGGCCCAAATACGGGCCAAATCTTATTGCCTGTATCAGCCTCACCTAAGGCCATCCGCAAGCTGTAGTCACAACTGTGACAACTCATTATTTGTGTAAATTTTTTCTTTCTCGCTTTGTTAGCTGAGAGGCAAGGGAGATATGTGTTAAGTATTTGTTTCATATTTTAGAATACCTTGCAAGGCCCAAATACGAGCCAAATCTTATTGGATTTATCAGCCTAACCTAAGGCCATCCACAAGCTGTAGTCACAACTGTGACAACTCATTATTTGTGTAAATTTTTTGGATTGCTAACAAAGAATTAAAGGGAGATTGATATGGCCATTCCAAACTCATTTCTTTTCATCAGTCAGCCACACCCTTCTGAGATTCGAACCTGGGCCGATTGAACATTAGGCAGTTGTTTAACCTCTAGGCTACAAGCACTTTCTCGCTTTGTTAGCTGAGAGGCAAGGGAGATATTTGTTAAGAATTTTTTACGTACTTTAGAATACCTTGCAAGGCCCAAATACGGGCCAAATCTTATTGTCTGTATCAGCCTAACCTAAGGCCATCCACAAGCTGTAGTCACTATTGTGACAACTCATTATTTCTGTAAATTTTTTGGATTACTAACAAAGAATTAAAGGGAGATTGATATTGCCATTCCAAACTCATTTCTTTTCATCAGTCAGCTATAACCTTCTGAGATTCGAACCCGGGCCGATTGCCCATTCGGCAGTTGTTTAACCTCTAGGCCACAGGCTCTTTCTCACTTTGTTACCTGAGAGGCAAGGGAGATATGTGTTAAGTATTTGTTACATATTTTAGAATACCTTGCAAGGCCCAAATACGGGCCAAATCTTATTGCCTGTATCAGCCTAAGCTAAAGCCATCCACAAGCTATAGTCACAACTGTGACAACTCATTATTTGTGTAATTTTTTTGGATTGCTAACAAAGAATTAAAGGGTGACTGATATGGCCAGTTCAAACTCATTTCTTCTCATCAGTCAGACATACTCTTCTGAGATTCGAACCCGGGCAGATTGCACATTAGGCAGTTGTTTAACCTCTAGGCCAAAAGCTCTTTCTCGCTTTGTTAGCTGAGAGGAAAGGGAGATATTTGTTAAGTATTTGTTTCATATTTTAGAATACCTTGCAAGGCCCAAATATGGGCCAAATATTATTGTCTGTATCAGCCTAACCTAAGGCCATCCACAAGCTGTAGTCACAACTGTGACAACTCATTATTTCTGTAAATTTTTTGGATTACTAACAAAGAATTAAAGGGAGATTGATATGGCCATTTCAAACTCATTTATTCTGATCAGTCAGCCATACCCTTCTGAGATTCGAACCCCCGCCGATTGCACATTCGGCAGTTGTTTAACCTCTAGGCCACAGGCTCTTTCTCGCTTTGTTAGCTGAGAGGCAAGGGAGATATGTGTTATGTATTTGTTAAGTATTTTAATTTAGAATACCTTGCAAGGCCCAAATACGAGCCAAATCTTATTGGCTTTATCAGCCTAACCTAAGGCCATCCACAAGCTGTAGGCACAACTGTGAGAACTCATTATTTCTGTAAATTTTTTGGATTGGTAAAATAGAATTAAAGGGAGACTGATATGGCCATTTCAAACTCATTTATTCTGATCAGTCAGCCATACCCTTCTGAGATTCGAACCCGGGCCGATTGCACATTCGGCAGTTGTTTAACCTCTAGGCCACAGGCTCTTTCTCGCTTTGTTAGCTGAGAGGCAAGGGAGATATGTGTTATGTATTTGTTTCCTATTTTAGAATACCTTGCGAGGCCCTAATACGGGCCAAATCTTATTGTCTGTATCAGTCTAACCTAAGGCCATCCACAAGCTGTAGTCATAACTGTGACAACTCATTATTTGTGTAAATTTTTTGCATTGCTCACAAAAAAATAATGGGAGACTGATATGGCCATTCCAAACTCATTTCTTTTCATCAGTCAGCTATACCCTTCTGAGATTCGAACGCAGGCTGATTGCACATTAGGCAGTTGTTTAACCTCTAGGCCACAGGCTCTTTCTCGCTTTGTTACCTGAGAGACAAGGGAGTTATGTGTTAAGTATTTGTTACGTATTTTAGAATAACTTGCAAGGCCCAAATACGGGCCAAATCTTATTGCCTGTATCAGCCTAACCTAAGGCCATCCACCAGCTGTAGTCACAACTGTGACAACTCATTATTTCTGTAAATTTTTGGATTGGTAAAAAAGAATTAAAGGGAGACTGATATGGCCATTTCAAACTCATTTATTCTCATCAGTCAGCCATACCCTTCTGAGATTCGAACCCGGGCAGATTGCACATTAGGCAGTTGTTTAACCTCTAGGCCAAAAGCTCTTTCTCGCTTTTTTAGCTGAGAGGCAAGGGAGATATGTGTTAAGTATTTGTTTCATATTTTAGAATACCTTGCAAGGCCCAAATACGAGCCAAATCTTATTGGCTTTATCAGCCTAACCTAAGGCCATCCACAAGCTGTAGGCACAACTGTGACAACTCATTATTTCTGTAAATTTTTTGGATTGCTAACAAAGAATTAAAGGGAGACTGATATGGCCATTTCAAACTCATTTATTCTCATCAGTCAGCCATACCCTTCTGAGATTCGAACCCGGGCCGATTGCACACTCGGCAGTTGTTTAACCTCTAGGCCACAGGCTCTTTCTCGCTTTGTTAGCTGAGAGGCAAGGGAGATATGTGTTAAGTATTTGTTACATATTTTAGAATAACTTGCAAGGCCCAAATACGAGCCAAATCTTATTGTCTGTATCAGTCTAACCTAAGGCCATCCACAAGCTGTAGTCATAACTGTGACAACTCATTATTTGTGTAAATTTTTTGCATTGCTCACAAAAAAATAATGGGAGACTGATATGGCCATTCCAAACTCATTTCTTTTCATCAGTCAGCTATACCCTTCTGAGATTCGAACGCAGGCTGATTGCACATTAGGCAGTTGTTTAACCTCTAGGCCACAGGCTCTTTCTCGCTTTGTTACCTGAGAGACAAGGGAGTTATGTGTTAAGTATTTGTTACGTATTTTAGAATAACTTGCAAGGCCCAAATACGGGCCAAATCTTATTGCCTGTATCAGCCTAACCTAAGGCCATCCACCAGCTGTAGTCACAACTGTGACAACTCATTATTTCTGTAAATTTTTGGATTGGTAAAAAAGAATTAAAGGGAGACTGATATGGCCATTTCAAACTCATTTATTCTCATCAGTCAGCCATACCCTTCTGAGATTCGAACCCGGGCAGATTGCACATTAGGCAGTTGTTTAACCTCTAGGCCAAAAGCTCTTTCTCGCTTTTTTAGCTGAGAGGCAAGGGAGATATGTGTTAAGTATTTGTTTCATATTTTAGAATACCTTGCAAGGCCCAAATACGAGCCAAATCTTATTGGCTTTATCAGCCTAACCTAAGGCCATCCACAAGCTGTAGGCACAACTGTGACAACTCATTATTTCTGTAAATTTTTTGGATTGCTAACAAAGAATTAAAGGGAGACTGATATGGCCATTTCAAACTCATTTATTCTCATCAGTCAGCCATACCCTTCTGAGATTCGAACCCGGGCCGATTGCACACTCGGCAGTTGTTTAACCTCTAGGCCACAGGCTCTTTCTCGCTTTGTTAGCTGAGAGGCAAGGGAGATATGTGTTAAGTATTTGTTACATATTTTAGAATAACTTGCAAGGCCCAAATACGAGCCAAATCTTATTGGCTTTATCAGCCTAACCTAAGGCCATCCACAAGCTGTAGGCACAACTGTGACAACTCATTATTTCTGAAAATTTTTTTGATTGGTAAAAAATAATTAAAGGGAGACTGATATGGCCATTTCAAACTCATTTATTCTCATCAGTCAGCCATACCCTTCTGAGATTCGAACCCGGGCTGATTGCACATTAGGCAGTTGTTTAACCTCTAGGCCACAGGCTCTTTCTCGCTTTCTTAGCTGAGAGGCAAGGGAGATATGTGTTAAGTATTTGTTTCATATTTTAGAATACATTCCAAGGCCCAAATACGAGCCAAATCTTATTGGCTTTATCAGCGTAACCTAAGGCCATCCACAAGCTGTAGGCACAACTGTGACAACTCATTATTTCTGTAAATTTTTGGATTGGTAAAAAAGAATTAAAGGGAGACTGATATGGCCATTTCAAACTCATTTATTCTCATCAGTCAGCCATACCCTTCTGAGATTCGAAACCGTGCGGATTGCACATTTGGCAGTTGTTTAAACTCTAGGCCATAGGCTCTTTCTCGCTTTCTTAGCTGAGAGGCAAGGGAGATATGTGTTAAGTATTTCTTTCCTATTTTAGAATACCTTGCGAGGCCCAAATACGGGCCAAATCTTATTGTCTGTATCAGCCTAACCTAAGGCCATCCACAAGCTGTAGTCACAACTGTGACAACTCATTATTTGTGTAAATTTTTTGGATTGCTAACAAAGAATTAAAGGGAGACTGATATGGCCATTTCAAACTCATTTATTCTCATCAGTCAGCCATACCCTTCTGAGATTCGAACCCGAGCCGATTGCACATTCGGCAGTTGTTTAACCTCTAGGCCACAGGCTCTTTCTCGCTTTGTTAGCTGAGAGGCAAGGGAGATATCTGTTAAGTATTTGTTTCGTATTTTAGAATACCTTGCAAGGCCCAAATACGAGCCAAATCTTATTGGCTTTATCAGCCTAACCTAAGGACATCCACAAGCTGTAGGCACAACTGTGACAACTCATTATTTCTGTAAAATTTTTGGATTGGTAAAAAATAATTAAAGGGAGACTGATATGGCCATTTCAAACTCATTTATTCTCATCAGTCAGCCATACCCTTCTGAGATTCGAACCCGAGCCGATTGCACATTCGGCAGTTGTTTAACCTCTAGGCCACAGGCTCTTTCTTGCTTTGTTAGCTGAGAGGCAAGGGAGATATCTGTTAAGTATTTGTTTCATATTTTAGAATACATTCCAAGGCCCAAATACGAGCCAAATCTTATTGGCTTTATCAGCCTAACCTAAGGCCATCCACAAGCTGTAGGCACAACTGTGACAACTCATTATTTCTGAAAATTTTTTTGATTGGTAAAAAATAATTAAAGGGAGACTGATATGGCCATTTCAAACTCATTTATTCTCATCAGTCAGCCATACCCTTCTGAGATTCGAACCCGGGCTGATTGCACATTAGGCAGTTGTTTAACCTCTAGGCCACAGGCTCTTTCTCGCTTTCTTAGCTGAGAGGCAAGGGAGATATGTGTTAAGTATTTGTTTCATATTTTAGAATACATTCCAAGGCCCAAATACGAGCCAAATCTTATTGGCTTTATCAGCCTAACCTAAGGCCATCCACAAGCTGTAGGCAGAACTGTGACAACTCATTATTTCTGTAAATTTTTTGGATTGGTAAAAAAGAATTAAAGGGAGACTGATATGGCCAGTTCAAACTCATTTCTTCTCATCAGTCAGACATACACTTCTGAGATTCGAACCCAAGCAGATTGCACATTAGGCAGTTGTTTAACCTCTAGGCCAAAAGCTCTTTCTCGCTTTGTTAGCTGAGAGGAAAGGGAGATATGTGTTAAGTATTTGTTTCATATTTTAGAATACCTTCCAAGGGCCGAATATGAGCCAAATCATATTGCCTGTATCAGCCTAACCTAAGGCCATCCACAAGCTGTAGTCACAACTGTGACAACTCATTATTTCTGTAAATTTTTTGGATTACTAACAAAGAATTAAAGGGAGATTGATATGGCCATTTCAAACTCATTTATTCTCATCAGTCAGCCATACCCTTCTGAGATTCGAACCTGGGCCGAATGAACATTAGGCAGTTGTTTAACCTCTAGGCCACAAGCTCCTTCTCGCTTTGTTAGCTGAGACGCAAGGGAGATATGTGTTAAGTAATTTTTACGTACTTTAGAATACCTTGCAAGCCCCAAATACGAGCCAAATCTTATTGTCTGTATCAGCCTAACCTAAGGCCATCCACAAGCTATAGTCACAACTGTGAACACTCATTATTTCTGTAAATTTTTTGGATTACTAAGAAAGAATTAAAGGGAGATTGATAAGGCCATTTCAAACTCATTTATTCTCATCAGTCAGCCATACCCTTCTGAGATTCGAACCTGGGCCGAATGAACATTAGGCAGTTGTTTAACCTCTAGGCCACAAGCTCCTTCTCGCTTTGTTAGCTGAGACGCAAGGGAGATATGTGTTAAGTATTTTTTACGTACTTTAGAATACCTTGCAAGGCCCAAATACGAGCCACATCTTATTGTCTGTATCAGCCTAACCTAAGGCCATCCACAAGCTATAGTCACAACTGTGAACACTCATTATTTCTGTAAATATTTTGGATTACTAAGAAAGAATTAAAGGGAGATTGATATGGCCATTTCAAACTCATTTCTTCTCATCAGTCAGCCATACCCTTCTGAGATTCGAACCCGGGCCGATTGCACATTCGGCAGTTGTTTAACCTCTAGGCCACAGGCTCTTTCTCGCTTTGTTAGCTGAGAGGCAAGGGAGATATGTGTTATGTATTTGTTTCCTATTTTAGAATACCTTGCGAGGCCCTAATACGGGCCAAATCTTATTGTCTGTATCAGCCTAACCTAAGGCCATCCACAAGCTGTAGTCATAACTGTGACAACTCATTATTTGTGTAAATTTTTTGCATTGCTCACAAAAAAATAAAGGGAGACTGATATGGCCATTCCAAACTCATTTCTTTTCATCAGTCAGCTATACCCTTCTGAGATTCGAACGCAGCCTGATTGCACATTAGGCAGTTGTTTAACCTCTAGGCCACAGGCTCTTTCTCACTTTGTTACCTGAGAGACAAGGGAGTTATGTGTTAAGTATTTGTTACATATTTTAGAATAACTTGCAAGGCCCAAATACGGGCCAAATCTTATTGCCTGTATCAGCCTAACCTAAGGCCATCCACAAGCTGTAGTCACAACTGTGACAACTCATTATTTGTGTAAATTTTTTCTTTCTCGCTTTGTTAGCTGAGAGGCAAGGGAGATATGTGTTAAGTATTTGTTAAGTATTTTAATTTAGAATACCTTGCAAGGCCCAAATACGAGCCAAATCTTATTGGCTTTATCAGCCTAACCTAAGGCCATCCACAAGCTGTAGGCACAACTGTGAGAACTCATTATTTCTGTAAATTTTTTGGATTGGTAAAAAAGAATTAAAGGGAGACTGATATGGCCATTTCAAACTCATTTATTCTGATCAGTCAGCCATACCCTTCTGAGATTCGAAACCGGGCCAATTGCACATTCGGCAGTTGTTTAACCTCTAGGCCACAGGCTCTTTCTCGCTTTGTTAGCTGAGAGGCAAGGGAGATATGTGTTATGTATTTGTTTCCTATTTTAGAATACCTTGCAAGGCCCTAATACGGGCCAAATCTTATTGCCTGTATCAGCCTAAGCTAAAGCCATCCACAAGCTATAGTCACAACTGTGACAACTCATTATTTGTGTAATTTTTTTGGATTGCTAACAAAAAATTAAAGGGAGACTGATATGGCCAGTTCAAACTCATTTCTTCTCATCAGTCAGACATACCCTTCTGAGATTCGAACCCGGGCGGATTGCACATTAGGCAGTTGTTTAACCTCTAGGCCAAAAGCTCTTTCTCGCTTTGTTAGCTGAGAGGAAAGGGAGATATGTGTTAAGTATTTGTTTCATATTTTAGAATACCTTGCAAGGCCCAAATATGGGCCAAATCTTATTGTCTGTATCAGCCTCACCTAAGGCCATCCACAAGCTGTAGTCACAACTGTGACAACTCATTATTTGTGTAAATTTTTTCTTTCTCGCTTTGTTAGCTGAGAGGCAAGGGAGATATGTGTTAAGTATTTGTTAAGTATTTTAATTTAGAATACCTTGCAAGGCCCAAATACGAGCCAAATCTTATTGGCTTTATCAGCCTAACCTAAGGCCATCCACAAGCTGTAGGCACAACTGTGAGAACTCATTATTTCTGTAAATTTCTTGGATTGGTAAAAAAGAATTAAAGGGAGACTGATATGGCCATTTCAAACTCATTTATTCTGATCAGTCAGCCATACCCTTCTGAGATTCGAACCCGGGCCGATTGCACATTCGGCAGTTGTTTAACCTCTAGGCCACAGGATCTTTCTCGCTTTGTTAGCTGAGAGGCAAGGGAGATATGTGTTATGTATTTGTTTCCTATTTTAGAATACCTTGCAAGGCCCAAATACGGGCCAAATCTTATTGCCTGTATCAGCCTCACCTAAGGCCATCCGCAAGCTGTAGTCACAACTGTGACAACTCATTATTTGTGTAAATTTTTTCTTTCTCGCTTTGTTAGCTGAGAGGCAAGGGAGATATGTGTTAAGTATTTGTTTCATATTTTAGAATACCTTGCAAGGCCCAAATACGAGCCAAATCTTATTGGATTTATCAGCCTAACCTAAGGCCATCCACAAGCTGTAGTCACAACTGTGACAACTCATTATTTGTGTAAATTTTTTGGATTGCTAACAAAGAATTAAAGGGAGATTGATATGGCCATTCCAAACTCATTTCTTTTCATCAGTCAGCCACACCCTTCTGAGATTCGAACCTGGGCCGATTGAACATTAGGCAGTTGTTTAACCTCTAGGCTACAAGCACTTTCTCGCTTTGTTAGCTGAGAGGCAAGGGAGATATTTGTTAAGAATTTTTTACGTACTTTAGAATACCTTGCAAGGCCCAAATACGGGCCAAATCTTATTGTCTGTATCAGCCTAACCTAAGGCCATCCACAAGCTGTAGTCACTATTGTGACAACTCATTATTTCTGTAAATTTTTTGGATTACTAACAAAGAATTAAAGGGAGATTGATATTGCCATTCCAAACTCATTTCTTTTCATCAGTCAGCTATAACCTTCTGAGATTCGAACCCGGGCCGATTGCCCATTCGGCAGTTATTTAACCTCTAGGCCACAGGCTCTTTCTCACTTTGTTACCTGAGAGGCAAGGGAGATATGTGTTAAGTATTTGTTACATATTTTAGAATACCTTGCAAGGCCCAAATACGGGCCAAATCTTATTGCCTGTATCAGCCTAAGCTAAAGCCATCCACAAGCTATAGTCACAACTGTGACAACTCATTATTTGTGTAATTTTTTTGGATTGCTAACAAAGAATTAAAGGGTGACTGATATGGCCAGTTCAAACTCATTTCTTCTCATCAGTCAGACATACTCTTCTGAGATTCGAACCCGGGCAGATTGCACATTAGGCAGTTGTTTAACCTCTAGGCCAAAAGCTCTTTCTCGCTTTGTTAGCTGAGAGGAAAGGGAGATATTTGTTAAGTATTTGTTTCATATTTTAGAATACCTTGCAAGGCCCAAATATGGGCCAAATATTATTGTCTGTATCAGCCTAACCTAAGGCCATCCACAAGCTGTAGTCACAACTGTGACAACTCATTATTTCTGTAAATTTTTTGGATTACTAACAAAGAATTAAAGGGAGATTGATATGGCCATTTCAAACTCATTTATTCTGATCAGTCAGCCATACCCTTCTGAGATTCGAACCCCCGCCGATTGCACATTCGGCAGTTGTTTAACCTCTAGGCCACAGGCTCTTTCTCGCTTTGTTAGCTGAGAGGCAAGGGAGATATGTGTTATGTATTTGTTAAGTATTTTAATTTAGAATACCTTGCAAGGCCCAAATACGAGCCAAATCTTATTGGCTTTATCAGCCTAACCTAAGGCCATCCACAAGCTGTAGGCACAACTGTGAGAACTCATTATTTCTGTAAATTTTTTGGATTGGTAAAATAGAATTAAAGGGAGACTGATATGGCCATTTCAAACTCATTTATTCTGATCAGTCAGCCATACCCTTCTGAGATTCGAACCCGGGCCGATTGCACATTCGGCAGTTGTTTAACCTCTAGGCCACAGGCTCTTTCTCGCTTTGTTAGCTGAGAGGCAAGGGAGATATGTGTTATGTATTTGTTTCCTATTTTAGAATACCTTGCGAGGCCCTAATACGGGCCAAATCTTATTGTCTGTATCAGTCTAACCTAAGGCCATCCACAAGCTGTAGTCATAACTGTGACAACTCATTATTTGTGTAAATTTTTTGCATTGCTCACAAAAAAATAAAGGGAGACTGATATGGCCATTCCAAACTCATTTCTTTTCATCAGTCAGCTATACCCTTCTGAGATTCGAACGCAGGCTGATTGCACATTAGGCAGTTGTTTAACCTCTAGGCCACAGGCTCTTTCTCGCTTTGTTACCTGAGAGACAAGGGAGTTATGTGTTAAGTATTTGTTACGTATTTTAGAATAACTTGCAAGGCCCAAATACGGGCCAAATCTTATTGCCTGTATCAGCCTAACCTAAGGCCATCCACCAGCTGTAGTCACAACTGTGACAACTCATTATTTCTGTAAATTTTTGGATTGGTAAAAAAGAATTAAAGGGAGACTGATATGGCCATTTCAAACTCATTTATTCTCATCAGTCAGCCATACCCTTCTGAGATTCGAACCCGGGCAGATTGCACATTAGGCAGTTGTTTAACCTCTAGGCCAAAAGCTCTTTCTCGCTTTTTTAGCTGAGAGGCAAGGGAGATATGTGTTAAGTATTTGTTTCATATTTTAGAATACCTTGCAAGGCCCAAATACGAGCCAAATCTTATTGGCTTTATCAGCCTAACCTAAGGCCATCCACAAGCTGTAGGCACAACTGTGACAACTCATTATTTCTGTAAATTTTTTGGATTGCTAACAAAGAATTAAAGGGAGACTGATATGGCCATTTCAAACTCATTTATTCTCATCAGTCAGCCATACCCTTCTGAGATTCGAACCCGGGCCGATTGCACACTCGGCAGTTGTTTAACCTCTAGGCCACAGGCTCTTTCTCGCTTTGTTAGCTGAGAGGCAAGGGAGATATGTGTTAAGTATTTGTTACATATTTTAGAATAACTTGCAAGGCCCAAATACGAGCCAAATCTTATTGGCTTTATCAGCCTAACCTAAGGCCATCCACAAGCTGTAGGCACAACTGTGACAACTCATTATTTCTGAAAATTTTTTTGATTGGTAAAAAATAATTAAAGGGAGACTGATATGGCCATTTCAAACTCATTTATTCTCATCAGTCAGCCATACCCTTCTGAGATTCGAACCCGGGCTGATTGCACATTTGGCAGTTGTTTAAACTCTAGGCCATAGGCTCTTTCTCGCTTTCTTAGCTGAGAGGCAAGGGAGATATGTGTTAAGTATTTCTTTCCTATTTTAGAATACCTTGCGAGGCCCAAATACGGGCCAAATCTTATTGTCTGTATCAGCCTAACCTAAGGCCATCCACAAGCTGTAGTCACAACTGTGACAACTCATTATTTGTGTAAATTTTTTGGATTGCTAACAAAGAATTAAAGGGAGACTGATATGGCCATTTCAAACTCATTTATTCTCATCAGTCAGCCATACCCTTCTGAGATTCGAACCCGAGCCGATTGCACATTCGGCAGTTGTTTAACCTCTAGGCCACAGGCTCTTTCTTGCTTTGTTAGCTGAGAGGCAAGGGAGATATCTGTTAAGTATTTGTTTCGTATTTTAGAATACCTTGCAAGGCCCAAATACGAGCCAAATCTTATTGGCTTTATCAGCCTAACCTAAGGACATCCACAAGCTGTAGGCACAACTGTGACAACTCATTATTTCTGTAAAATTTTTGGATTGGTAAAAAATAATTAAAGGGAGACTGATATGGCCATTTCAAACTCATTTATTCTCATCAGTCAGCCATACCCTTCTGAGATTCGAACCCGAGCCGATTGCACATTCGGCAGTTGTTTAACCTCTAGGCCACAGGCTCTTTCTTGCTTTGTTAGCTGAGAGGCAAGGGAGATATCTGTTAAGTATTTGTTTCATATTTTAGAATACATTCCAAGGCCCAAATACGAGCCAAATCTTATTGGCTTTATCAGCGTAACCTAAGGCCATCCACAAGCTGTAGGCACAACTGTGACAACTCATTATTTCTGTAAATTTTTGGATTGGTAAAAAAGAATTAAAGGGAGACTGATATGGCCATTTCAAACTCATTTATTCTCGTCAGTCAGCCATACCCTTCTGAGATTCGAAACCGTGCCGATTGCACATTTGGCAGTTGTTTAACCTCTAGGCCATAGGCTCTTTCTCGCTTTCTTAGGTGAGAGGCAAGAGAGATATGTGTTAAGTATTTCTTTCCTATTTTAGAATACCTTGCGAGGCCCAAATACGGGCCAAATCTTATTGTCTGTATCAGCCTAACCTAAGGCCATCCACAAGCTATATTCACAACTGTGACAACTCATTATTTCTGTAAATTTTTTGGATTACTAACAAAGAATTAAAGGGAGATTGATATTGCCATTCCAAACTCATTTCTTTTCTTCAGTCAGCTATACAATTCTGAGATTCGAACGCAGGCTGATTGCACATTAGGCAGTTGTTTAACCTCTAGGCCACAGGCTCTTTCTCACTTTGTTACCTGAGAGGCAAGGGAGATATGTGTTAAGTATTTGTTACGTATTTTAGAATAACTTGCAAGGCCCAAATACGGGCCAAATCTTATTGCCTGTATCAGCCTAAGCTAAGGCCATCCACAAGCTGTAGTCACAACTGTGACAACTCATTATTTGTGTAATTTTTTTGGATTGCTAACAAAGAATTAAAGGGAGACTGATATGGCCATTTCAAACTCATTTATTCTCATCAGTCAGCCATACCCTTCTGAGATTCGAACCCGGGCCGATTGCACATTCGGCAGTTGTTTAACCTCTAGGCCACAGGCTCTTTCTCGCTTTGTTAGCTGAGAGGCAAGGGAGATATGTGTTAAGTATTTGTTTCATATTTTAGAATACCTTGCAAGGCCCAAATACGAGCCAAATCTTATTGGCTTTATCAGCCTAACCTAAGGCCATCCACAAGCTGTAGGCACAACTGTGACAACTCATTATTTCTGTAAATTTTTTGGATTGCTAACAAAGAATTAAAGGGAGACTGATATGGCCATTTCAAACTCATTTATTCTCATCAGTCAGCCATACCCTTCTGAGATTCGAACCCGGGCCGATTGCACACTCGGCAGTTGTTTAACCTCTAGGCCACAGGCTCTTTCTCGCTTTGTTAGCTGAGAGGCAAGGGAGATATGTGTTATGTATTTGTTTCCTATTTTAGAATACCTTGCAAGGGCCAAATACGGGCCAAATCTTATTGTCTGTATCAGCCTAACCTAAGGCTATCCACAAGCTGTAGTCACAACTGTGACAACTCATTATTTGTGTAAATTTTTTGGATTGCTAACAAAGAATTAAAGGGAGACTGATATGGCCATTTCAAACTCATTTATTCTCATCAGTCAGCCATACCCTTCTGAGATTCGAACCCGGGCCGATTGCACACTCGGCAGTTGTTTAACCTCTAGGCCACAGGCTCTTTCTCGCTTTGTTAGCTGAGAGGCAAGGGAGATATGAGTTAAGTATTTGTTTCCTATTTTAGAATACCTTGCAAGGGCCAAATACGGGCCAAATCTTATTGTCTATATCAGCCTAACCTAAGGCCATCCACAAGCTGTAGTCACAACTGTGACAACTCATTATTTGTCTAAATTTTTTGCATTGCTCACGAGGAATTATAGGGAGACTGATATGGCCATTCCAAACTCATTTCTTTTCATCAGTCAGCTATACCCTTCTGAGATTCGAACGCAGGCTGATTGCACATTAGGCAGTTGTTTAACCTCTAGGCCACAGGCTCTTTCTCACTTTGTTACCTGAGAGGCAAGGGAGTTATGTGTTAAGTATTTGTTACATATTTTAGAATAACTTGCAAGGTCCAAATACGGGCCAAATCTTATTGCCTGTATCAGCCTAAGCTAAGGCCATCCACAAGCTGTAGTCACAACTGTGACAACTCGTTATTTCTGTAAATTTTTTGGATTGCTAACAAAGAATTAAAGGGAGACTGATATGGCCATTTCAAACTCATTTATTCTCATCAGTCAGCCATACCCTTCTGAGATTCGAACCCGGGCAGATTGCACATTAGGCAGTTGTTTAACCTCTAGGCCAAAAGCTCTTTCTCGCTTTGTTAGCTGAGAGGAAAGGGAGATATGTGTTAAGTATTTGTTTCATATTTTAGAATACCTTGCAAGTCCCAAATACGAGCCAAATCTTATTGGCTTTATCAGCCTAACCTAAGGCCATCCACAAGTTGTAGGCACAACTGTGACAACTCATTATTTCTGTAAAATTTTTGGATTGGTAAAAAAGAATTAAAGGGAGACTGATATGGCCATTTAAATCTAATTTATTCTCATCAGTCAGCCATACCCTTCTGAGATTCGAACCCGGGCCGATTGCACATTCGGCAGTTGTTTAGCCTATAGGCCAAAGGCTCTTTCGCGCTTTCTTAGGTGAGAGGCAAGGGAGATATGTGTTAAGTATTTGTTTCCTATTTTAGAATACCTTGCAAGGGCCAAATACGGGCCAAATCTTATTGTCTGTATCAGCCTAACCTAAGGCCATCCACAAGCTGTAGTCACAACTGTGACAACTCATTATTTGTGTAAATTTTTTGGATTGCTAACAAAGAATTAAAGGGAGACTGATATGGCCATTTCAAACTCATTTATTCTCATCAGTCAGCCATACCCTTCTGAGATTCGAACCCGGGCCGATTGCACACTCGGCAGTTGTTTAACCTCTAGGCCACAGGCTCTTTCTCGCTTTGTTAGCTGAGAGGCAAGGGAGATATGAGTTAAGTATTTGTTTCCTATTTTAGAATACCTTGCAAGGGCCAAATACGGGCCAAATCTTATTGTCTATATCAGCCTAACCTAAGGCCATCCACAAGCTGTAGTCACAACTGTGACAACTCATTATTTGTGTAAATTTTTTGCATTGCTCACGAGGAATTATAGGGAGACTGATATGGCCATTCCAAACTCATTTCTTTTCATCAGTCAGCTATACCCTTCTGAGATTCGAACGCAGGCTGATTGCACATTAGGCAGTTGTTTAACCTCTAGGCCACAGGCTCTTTCTCACTTTGTTACCTGAGAGGCAAGGGAGTTATGTGTTAAGTATTTGTTACATATTTTAGAATAACTTGCAAGGCCCAAATACGGGCCAAATCTTATTGTCTGTATCAGCCTAACCTAAGGCCATCCACAAGCTGTAGTCACAACTGTGACAACTCGTTATTTCTGTAAATTTTTTGGATTGCTAACAAAGAATTAAAGGGAGACTGATATGGCCATTTCAAACTCATTTATTCTGATCAGTCAGCCATACCCTTCTGAGATTCGAACCCGGGCAGATTGCACATTAGGCAGTTGTTTAACCTCTAGGCCAAAAGCTCTTTCTCGCTTTGTTAGCTGAGAGGAAAGGGAGATATGTGTTAAGTATTTGTTTCATATTTTAGAATACCTTGCAAGGCCCAAATACGAGCCAAATCTTATTGGCTTTATCAGCCTAACCTAAGGCCATCCACAAGCTGTAGGCACAACTGTGACAACTCATTATTTCTGTAAAATTTTTGGATTGGTAAAAAAGAATTAAAGGGAGACTGATATGGCCATTTAAAACTCATTTATTCTCATCAGTCAGCCATACCCTTCTGAGATTCGAACCCGGGCCGATTGCACACTCGGCAGTTGTTTAACCTCTAGGCCACAGGCTCTTTCTCGCTTTGTTAGCTGAGAGGCAAGGGAGATATGTGTTAAGTATTTGTTACATATTTTAGAATAACTTGCAAGGCCCAAATACGAGCTAAATCTTATTGGCTTTATCAGCCTAACCTAAGGCCATCCACAAGCTGTAGGCACAACTGTGACAACTCATTATTTCTGTAAAATTTTTGGATTGGTAAAAAATAATTAAAGGGAGACTGATATGGCCATTTCAAACTCATTTATTCTCATCAGTCAGCCATACCCTTCTGAGATTCGAACCCGAGCCGATTGCACATTCGGCAGTTGTTTAACCTCTAGGCCACAGGCTCTTTCTTGCTTTGTTAGCTGAGAGGCAAGGGAGATATCTGTTAAGTATTTGTTTCATATTTTAGAATACATTCCAAGGCCCAAATACGAGCCAAATCTTATTGGCTTTATCAGCGTAACCTAAGGCCATCCACAAGCTGTAGGCACAACTGTGACAACTCATTATTTCTGTAAATTTTTGGATTGGTAAAAAAGAATTAAAGGGAGACTGATATGGCCATTTCAAACTCATTTATTCTCGTCAGTCAGCCATACCCTTCTGAGATTCGAAACCGTGCCGATTGCACATTTGGCAGTTGTTTAACCTCTAGGCCATAGGCTCTTTCTCGCTTTCTTAGGTGAGAGGCAAGGGAGATATGTGTTAAGTATTTCTTTCCTATTTTAGAATACCTTGCGAGGCCCAAATACGGGCCAAATCTTATTGTCTGTATCAGCCTAACCTAAGGCCATCCACAAGCTATATTCACAACTGTGACAACTCATTATTTCTGTAAATTTTTTGGATTACTAACAAAGAATTAAAGGGAGATTGATATTGCCATTCCAAACTCATTTCTTTTCTTCAGTCAGCTATACCCTTCTGAGATTCGAACGCAGGCTGATTGCACATTAGGCAGTTGTTTAACCTCTAGGCCACAGGCTCTTTCTCACTTTGTTACCTGAGAGGCAAGGGAGATATGTGTTAAGTATTTGTTACGTATTTTAGAATAACTTGCAAGGCCCAAATACGGGCCAAATCTTATTGCCTGTATCAGCCTAAGCTAAGGCCATCCACAAGCTGTAGTCACAACTGTGACAACTCATTATTTGTGTAATTTTTTTGGATTGCTAACAAAGAATTAAAGGGAGACTGATATGGCCATTTCAAACTCATTTATTCTCATCAGTCAGCCATACCCTTCTGAGATTCGAACCCGGGCCGATTGCACATTCGGCAGTTGTTTAACCTCTAGGCCACAGGCTCTTTCTCGCTTTGTTAGCTGAGAGGCAAGGGAGATATGTGTTAAGTATTTGTTTCATATTTTAGAATACCTTGCAAGGCCCAAATACGAGCCAAATCTTATTGGCTTTATCAGCCTAACCTAAGGCCATCCACAAGCTGTAGGCACAACTGTGACAACTCATTATTTCTGTAAATTTTTTGGATTGCTAACAAAGAATTAAAGGGAGACTGATATGGCCATTTCAAACTCATTTATTCTCATCAGTCAGCCATACCCTTCTGAGATTCGAACCCGGGCCGATTGCACACTCGGCAGTTGTTTAACCTCTAGGCCACAGGCTCTTTCTCGCTTTGTTAGCTGAGAGGCAAGGGAGATATGTGTTATGTATTTGTTTCCTATTTTAGAATACCTTGCAAGGGCCAAATACGGGCCAAATCTTATTGTCTGTATCAGCCTAACCTAAGGCCATCCACAAGCTGTAGTCACAACTGTGACAACTCATTATTTGTGTAAATTTTTTGGATTGCTAACAAAGAATTAAAGGGAGACTGATATGGCCATTTCAAACTCATTTATTCTCATCAGTCAGCCATACCCTTCTGAGATTCGAACCCGGGCCGATTGCACACTCGGCAGTTGTTTAACCTCTAGGCCACAGCCTCTTTCTCGCTTTGTTAGCTGAGAGGCAAGGGAGATATGTGTTATGTATTTGTTTCCTATTTTAGAATACCTTGCAAGGGCCAAATACGGGCCAAATCTTATTGTCTGTATCAGCCTAACCTAAGGCCATCCACAAGCTGTAGTCACAACTGTGACAACTCATTATTTGTCTAAATTTTTTGCATTGCTCACGAGGAATTATAGGGAGACTGATATGGCCATTCCAAACTCATTTCTTTTCATCAGTCAGCTATACCCTTCTGAGATTCGAACGCAGGCTGATTGCACATTAGGCAGTTGTTTAACCTCTAGGCCACAGGCTCTTTCTCACTTTGTTACCTGAGAGGCAAGGGAGTTATGTGTTAAGTATTTGTTACATATTTTAGAATAACTTGCAAGGCCCAAATACGGGCCAAATCTTATTGCCTGTATCAGCCTAAGCTAAGGACATCCACAAGCTGTAGGCACAACTGTGACAACTCATTATTTCTGTAAAATTTTTGGATTGGTAAAAAATAATTAAAGGGAGACTGATATGGCCATTTCAAACTCATTTATTCTCATCAGTCAGCCATACCCTTCTGAGATTCGAACCCGAGCCGATTGCACATTCGGCAGTTGTTTAACCTCTAGGCCACAGGCTCTTTCTTGCTTTGTTAGCTGAGAGGCAAGGGAGATATCTGTTAAGTATTTGTTTCATATTTTAGAATACATTCCAAGGCCCAAATACGAGCCAAATCTTATTGGCTTTATCAGCGTAACCTAAGGCCATCCACAAGCTGTAGGCACAACTGTGACAACTCATTATTTCTGTAAATTTTTGGATTGGTAAAAAAGAATTAAAGGGAGACTGATATGGCCATTTCAAACTCATTTATTCTCGTCAGTCAGCCATACCCTTCTGAGATTCGAAACCGTGCCGATTGCACATTTGGCAGTTGTTTAACCTCTAGGCCATAGGCTCTTTCTCGCTTTCTTAGGTGAGAGGCAAGGGAGATATGTGTTAAGTATTTCTTTCCTATTTTAGAATACCTTGCGAGGCCCAAATACGGGCCAAATCTTATTGTCTGTATCAGCCTAACCTAAGGCCATCCACAAGCTATATTCACAACTGTGACAACTCATTATTTCTGTAAATTTTTTGGATTACTAACAAAGAATTAAAGGGAGATTGATATTGCCATTCCAAACTCATTTCTTTTCTTCAGTCAGCTATACCCTTCTGAGATTCGAACGCATGCTGATTGCACATTAGGCAGTTGTTTAACCTCTAGGCCACAGGCTCTTTCTCACTTTGTTACCTGAGAGGCAAGGGAGATATGTGTTAAGTATTTGTTACGTATTTTAGAATAACTTGCAAGGCCCAAATACGGGCCAAATCTTATTGCCTGTATCAACCTAAGCTAAGGCCATCCACAAGCTGTAGTCACAACTGTGACAACTCATTATTTGTGTAATTTTTTTGGATTGCTAACAAAGAATTAAAGGGAGACTGATATGGCCATTTCAAACTCATTTATTCTCATCAGTCAGCCATACCCTTCTGAGATTCGAACCCGGGCCGATTGCACATTCGGCAGTTTTTTAACCTCTAGGCCACAGGCTCTTTCTCGCTTTGTTAGCTGAGAGGCAAGGGAGATATGTGTTATGTATTTGTTTCCTATTTTAGAATACCTTGCAAGGGCCAAATACGGGCCAAATCTTATTGTCTGTATCAGCCTAACCTAAGGCCATCCACAAGCTGTAGTCACAACTGTGACAACTCATTATTTGTGTAAATTTTTTGGATTGCTAACAAAGAATTAAAGGGAGACTGATATGGCCATTTCAAACTCATTTATTCTCATCAGTCAGCCATACCCTTCTGAGATTCGAACCCGGGCAGATTGCACATTAGGCAGTTGTTTAACCTCTAGGCCAAAAGCTCTTTCTCGCTTTGTTAGCTGAGAGGAAAGGGAGATATGTGTTAAGTATTTGTTTCATATTTTAGAATACCTTGCAAGGCCCAAATACGAGCCAAATCTTATTGGCTTTATCAGCCTAACCTAAGGCCATCCACAAGCTGTAGGCACAACTGTGACAACTCATTATTTCTGTAAAATTTTTGGATTGGTAAAAAAGAATTAAAGGGAGACTGATATGGCCATTTAAAACTCATTTATTCTCATCAGTCAGCCATACCCTTCTGAGATTCGAACCCGGGCCGATTGCACATTCGGCAGTTGTTTAGCCTATAGGCCAAAGGCTCTTTCGCGCTTTCTTAGGTGAGAGGCAAGGGAGATATGTGTTAAGTATTTGTTTCCTATTTTAGAATACCTTGCAAGGGCCAAATACGGGCCAAATCTTATTGTCTGTATCAGCCAAACCTAAGGCCATCCACAAGCTGTAGTCACAACTGTGACAACTCATTATTTGTGTAAATTTTTTGGATTGCTAACAAAGAATTAAAGGGAGACTGATATGGCCATTTCAAACTCATTTATTCTCATCAGTCAGCCATACCCTTCTGAGATTCGAACCCGGGCCGATTGCACACTCGGCAGTTGTTTAACCTCTAGGCCACAGGCTCTTTCTCGCTTTGTTAGCTGAGAGGCAAGGGAGATATGAGTTAAGTATTTGTTTCCTATTTTAGAATACCTTGCAAGGGCCAAATACGGGCCAAATCTTATTGTCTATATCAGCCTAACCTAAGGCCATCCACAAGCTGTAGTCACAACTGTGACAACTCATTATTTGTGTAAATTTTTTGCATTGCTCACGAGGAATTATAGGGAGACTGATATGGCCATTCCAAACTCATTTCTTTTCATCAGTCAGCTATACCCTTCTGAGATTCGAACGCAGGCTGATTGCACATTAGGCAGTTGTTTAACCTCTAGGCCACAGGCTCTTTCTCACTTTGTTACCTGAGAGGCAAGGGAGTTATGTGTTAAGTATTTGTTACATATTTTAGAATAACTTGCAAGGCCCAAATACGGGCCAAATCTTATTGCCTGTATCAGCCTAAGCTAAGGCCATCCACAAGCTGTAGTCACAACTGTGACAACTCGTTATTTCTGTAAATTTTTTGGATTGCTAACAAAGAATTAAAGGGAGACTGATATGGCCATTTCAAACTCATTTATTCTCATCAGTCAGCCATACCCTTCTGAGATTCGAACCCGGGCAGATTGCACATTAGGCAGTTGTTTAACCTCTAGGCCAAAAGCTCTTTCTCGCTTTGTTAGCTGAGAGGAAAGGGAGATATGTGTTAAGTATTTGTTTCATATTTTAGAATACCTTGCAAGGCCCAAATACGAGCCAAATCTTATTGGCTTTATCAGCCTAACCTAAGGCCATCCACAAGCTGTAGGCACAACTGTGACAACTCATTATTTCTGTAAAATTTTTGGATTGGTAAAAAAGAATTAAAGGGAGACTGATATGGCCATTTAAAACTCATTTATTCTCATCAGTCAGCCATACCCTTCTGAGATTCGAACCCGGGCCGATTGCACATTCGGCAGTTGTTTAGCCTATAGGCCAAAGGCTCTTTCGCGCTTTCTTAGGTGAGAGGCAAGGGAGATATGTGTTAAGTATTTGTTTCCTATTTTAGAATACCTTGCAAGGGCCAAATACGGGCCAAATCTTATTGTCTGTATCAGCCTAACCTAAGGCCATCCACAAGCTGTAGTCACAACTGTGACAACTCATTATTTGTGTAAATTTTTTGCATTGCTCACAAAGAATTATAGGGAGACTGATATGGCCATTCCAAACTCATTTCTTTTTATCAGTCAGCTATACCCTTCTGAGATTCGAACGCAGGCTGATTGCACATTAGGCAGTTGTTTAACCTCTAGGCCACAGGCTCTTTCTCACTTTGTTACCTGAGAGGCAAGGGAGATATGTGTTAAGTATTTGTTACGTATTTTAGAATAACTTGCAAGGCCCAAATACGGGCCAAATCTTATTGCCTGTATCAGCCTAAGCTAAGGCCATCCACAAGCTGTAGTCACAACTGTGACAACTCATTATTTGTGTAATTTTTTTGGATTGCTAACAAAGAATTAAAGGGAGACTGATATGGCCATTTCAAACTCATTTATTCTCATCAGTCAGCCATACCCTTCTGATATTCGAACCCGGGCTGATTGCACATTCGGCAGTTGTTTAACCTCTAGGCCACAGGCTCTTTCTCGCTTTGTTAGCTGAGAGGCAAGGGAGATATGTGTTAAGTATTTGTTTCATATTTTAGAATACCTTGCAAGGCCCAAATACGAGCCAAATCTTATTGGCTTTATCAGCCTAACCTAAGGCCATCCACAAGCTGTAGGCACAACTGTGACAACTCATTATTTCTGTAAATTTTTTGGATTGCTAACAAAGAATTAAAGGGAGACTGATATGGCCATTTCAAACTCATTTATTCTCATCAGTCAGCCATACCCTTCTGAGATTCGAACCCGGGCCGATTGCACACTCGGCAGTTGTTTAACCTCTAGGCCACAGGCTCTTTCTCGCTTTCTTAGCTGAGAGGCAAGGGAGATATGTGTTAAGTATTTGTTTCATATTTTAGAATACATTGCAAGGCCCAAATACGAGCCAAATCTTATTGGCTTTATCAGCGTAACCTAAGGCCATCCACAAGCTGTAGGCACAACTGTGACAACTCATTATTTCTGTAAATTTTTGGATTGGTAAAAAAGAATTAAAGGGAGACTGATATGGCCATTTCAAACTCATTTATTCTCATCAGTCAGCCATACCCTTCTGAGATTCGAAACCGTGCCGATTGCACATTTGGTAGTTGTTTAACCTCTAGGCCATAGGCTCTTTCTCGCTTTCTTAGCTGAGAGGCAAGGGAGATATGTGTTAAGTATTTCTTTCCTATTTTAGAATACCTTGCGAGGCCCAAATACGGGCCAAATCTTATTGTCTGTATCAGCCTAACCTAAGGCCATCCACAAGCTATATTCACAACTGTGACAACTCATTATTTCTGTAAATTTTTTGGATTACTAACAAAGAATTAAAGGGAGATTGATATTGCCATTCCAAACTCATTTCTTTTCTTCAGTCAGCCATACCCTTCTGAGATTCGAACCCGGGCCGATTGCACACTCGGCAGTTGTTTAACCTCTAGGCCACAGGCTCTTTCTCGCTTTGTTAGCTGAGAGGCAAGGGAGATATGTGTTAAGTATTTGTTACGTACTTTAGAATAACTTGCAAGGCCCAAATACGGGCCAAATCTTATTGCCTGTATCAGCCTAAGCTAAGGCCATCCACAAGCTGTAGTCACAACTGTGACAACTCATTATTTGTGTAATTTTTTTGGATTGCTAACAAAGAATTAAAGGGAGACTGATATGGCCATTTCAAACTCATTTATTCTCATCAGTCAGCCATACCCTTCTGAGATTCGAACCCGGGCAGATTGCACATTAGGCAGTTGTTTAACCTCTAGGCCGAAAGCTCTTTCTCGCTTTGTTAGCTGAGTGGAAAGGGAGATATGTGTTAAGTATTTGTTTCATATTTTAGAATACCTTGCAAGGCCCAAATACGAGCCAAATCTTATTGGCTTTATCAGCCTAACCTAAGGACATCCACAAGCTGTAGGCACAACTGTGACAACTCATTATTTCTGTAAAATTTTTGGATTGGTAAAAAATAATTAAAGGGAGACTGATATGGCCATTTCAAACTCATTTATTCTCATCAGTCAGCCATACCCTTCTGAGATTTGAACCCGAGCCGATTGCACATTCGGCAGTTGTTTAACCTCTAGGCCACAGGCTCTTTCTTGCTTTGTTAGCTGAGAGGCAAGGGAGATATCTGTTAAGTATTTGTTTCATATTTTAGAATACATTCCAAGGCCCAAATACGAGCCAAATCTTATTGGCTTTATCAGCGTAACCTAAGGCCATCCACAAGCTGTAGGCACAACTGTGACAACTCATTATTTCTGTAAATTTTTGGATTGGTAAAAAAGAATTAAAGGGAGACTGATATGGCCATTTCAAACTCATTTATTCTCATCAGTCAGCCATACCCTTCTGAGATTCGAAACCGTGCCGATTGCACATTTGGCAGTTGTTTAACCTCTAGGCCATAGGCTCTTTCTCGCTTTCTTAGCTGAGAGGCAAGGGAGATATGTGTTAAGTATTTCTTTCCTATTTTAGAATACCTTGCGAGGCCCAAATACGGGCCAAATCTTATTGTCTGTATCAGCCTAACCTAAGGCCATCCACAAGCTATATTCACAACTGTGACAACTCATTATTTCTGTAAATTTTTTGGATTACTAACAAAGAATTAAAGGGAGATTGATATTGCCATTCCAAACTTATTTCTTTTCTTCAGTCAGCTATACCCTTCTGAGATTCGAACGCAGGCTGATTGCACATTAGGCAGTTGTTTAACCTCTAGGCCACAGGCTCTTTCTCACTTTGTTACCTGAGAGGCAAGGGAGATATGTGTTAAGTATTTGTTACGTATTTTAGAGTAACTTGCAAGGCCCAAATACGGGCCAAATCTTATTGCCTGTATCAGCCTAAGCTAAGGCCATCCACAAGCTGTAGTCACAACTGTGACAACTCATTATTTGTGTAATTTTTTTGGATTGCTAACAAAGAATTAAAGGGAGACTGATATGGCCATTTCAAACTCATTTATTCTCATCAGTCAGCCATACCCTTCTGAGATTCGAACCCGGGCCGATTGCACATTCGGCAGTTGTTTAACCTCTAGGCCACAGGCTCTTTCTTGCTTTGTTAGCTGAGAGGCAAGGGAGATATGTGTTATGTATTTGTTTCCTATTTTAGAATACCTTGCGAGGCCCAAATACGGGCCAAATCTTATTGTCTGTATCAGCCTAACCTAAGGCCATCCACAAGCTGTAGTCACAACTGTGACAACTCATTATTTGTGTAAATTTTTTGGATTGCTAACAAAGAATTAAAGGGAGACTGATATGGCCATTTCAAACTCATTTCTTTTCATCAGTCAGCTATACCCTTCTGAGATTCGAACGCAGGCTGATTGCACATTAGGCAGTTGTTTAACCTCTAGGCCACAGGCTCTTTCTCACTTTGTTACCTGAGAGGCAAGGGAGTTATGTGTTAAGTATTTGTTACATATTTTAGAATAACTTGCAAGGCCCAAATACGGGCCAAATCTTATTGCCTTTATCAGCCTAAGCTAAGGCCATCCACAAGCTGTAATCACAACTGTGACAACTCGTTATTTCTGTAAATTTTTTGGATTGCTAACAAAGAATTAAAGGGAGACTGATATGGCCATTTCAAACTCATTTATTCTCATCAGTCAGCCATACCCTTCTGAGATTCGAACCCGGGCAAATTGCACATTAGGCAGTTGTTTAACCTCTAGGCCAAAAGCTCTTTCTCGCTTTGTTAGCTGAGAGGAAAGGGAGATATGTGTTAAGTATTTGTTTCATATTTTAGAATACCTTGCAAGGCCCAAATACGAGCCAAATCTTATTGGCTTTATCAGCCTAACCTAAGGCCATCCACAAGCTATAGTCACAGCTGTGACAACTCATTATTTCTGTAAATTTTTTGGATTACTAACAAAGAATTAAAGGGAGATTGATATGGCCATTTTAAACTCATTTATTCTCATCAGTCAGCCATACCCTTTTGAGATTCGAACCTGGGCCGATTGCACATTTGGCAGTTGTTTAACCTCTAGGCCACAGGCTCTTTCTCGCTTTCTTAGCTGAGAGGCAAGGGAGATATGTGTTATGTATTTGTTTCCTATTTTAGAATACCTTGCGAGGCCCAAATACGGGCCAAATCTTATTGTCTGTATCAGCCTAACCTAAGGCCATCCACAAGCTGTAGTCACAACTGTGACAACTCATTATTTGTGTAATTTTTTTGTATTGCTAACAAAGAATTAAAGGGAGACTGATATGGCCATTTCAAACTCATTTATTCTCATCAGTCAGCCATACCCTTCTGAGATTTGAACCCGGGCCGATTGCACATTAGGCAGTTGTTTAACCTCTAGGCCACAAGCTCCTTTTCGCTTTGTTAGCTGAGAGGCAAGGGACATATGTGTTAAGTATTTGTTACATATTTTAGAATAACTTGCAAGGCCCAAATACGGGCCAAATCGTATTGCCTGTATCAGGCTAACCTAAGGCCATCCACAAGCTATAGTCACAACTGTGAACACTCATTATTTCTGTAAATTTTTTGGATTACTAACAAAGAATTAAAGGGAGATTGATATGGCCTTTTCAAACTCATTTCTTCTCATCAGTCAGCCATACCCTTCTGAGATTCGAACCCGGGCCGATTGCACATTCGGCAGTTGTTCAACCTCTAGGCCACAGGCTCTTTCTCGCTTTGTTAGTTGAGAGGCAAGGGAGATATGTGTTAAGTATTTGTTACCTATTTTAGAATAACTTGCAAGGCCCAAATACGGGCCAAATCGTATTGCCTGTATCAGCCTAACCTAAGGCCATCAACAAGCTGTAGTCACTACTGTGACAACTCATTATTTCTGTAAATTTTTTGGATTACTAACAAAGAATTAAAGGGAGATTGATATTGCCATTCCAAACTCATTTCTTTTCATCAGTCAGCTATACCCTTCTGAGATTCGAACCCGGGCCGATTGCACATTCAGCAGTTGTTTAACCTCTAGGCCACAGGCTCTTTCTCACTTTGTTACCTGAGAGGCAAGGGAGATATGTGTTAAGTATTTGTTACATATTTTAGAATACCTTGCAAGGCCCAAATACGGGCCAAATCTTATTGCTTGTATCAGCCTAAGCTAAAGCCATCCACAAGCTATAGTCACAACTGTGACAACTCATTATTTGTGTAATTTTTTTGGATTGCTAACAAAGAATTAAAGGGAGACTGATATGGCCAGTTCAAACTCATTTCTTCTCATCAGTCAGACATACACTTCTGAGATTCGAACCCAAGCAGATTGCACATTAGGCAGTTGTTTAACCTCTAGGCCAAAAGCTCTTTCTCGCTTTGTTAGCTGAGAGGAAAGGGAGATATGTGTTAAGTATTTGTTTCATATTTTAGAATACCTTGCAAGGGCCAAATACGGGCCAAATCTTATTGTCTATATCAGCCTAACCTAAGGCCATCCACAAGCTGTAGTCACAACTGTGACAACTCATTATTTGTGTAAATTTTTTGCATTGCTCACGAGGAATTATAGGGAGACTGATATGGCCATTCCAAACTCATTTCTTTTCATCAGTCAGCTATACCCTTCTGAGATTCGAACGCAGGCTGATTGCACATTAGGCAGTTGTTTAACCTCTAGGCCACAGGCTCTTTCTCACTTTGTTACCTGAGAGGCAAGGGAGTTATGTGTTAAGTATTTGATACATATTTTAGAATAACTTGCAAGGCCCAAATACGGGCCAAATCTTATTGCCTTTATCAGCCTAAGCTAAGGCCATCCACAAGCTGTAATCACAACTGTGACAACTCGTTATTTCTGTAAATTTTTTGGATTGCTAACAAAGAATTAAAGGGAGACTGATATGGCCATTTCAAACTCATTTATTCTCATCAGTCAGTCATACCCTTCTGAGATTCGAACCCGGGCAGATTGCACATTAGGCAGTTGTTTAACCTCTAGGCCAAAAGCTCTTTCTCGCTTTGTTAGCTGAGAGGAAAGGGAGATATGTGTTAAGTATTTGTTTCATATTTTAGAATACCTTGCAAGGCCCAAATACGAGCCAAATCTTATTGGCTTTATCAGCCTAACCTAAGGCCATCCACAAGCTATAGTCACAGCTGTGACAACTCATTATTTCTGTAAATTTTTTGGATTACTAACAAAGAATTAAAGGGAGATTGATATGGCCATTTTAAACTCATTTATTCTCATCAGTCAGCCATACCCTTTTGAGATTCGAACCTGGGCCGATTGCACATTTGGCAGTTGTTTAACCTCTAGGCCACAGGCTCTTTCTCGCTTTCTTAGCTGAGAGGCAAGGGAGATATGTTTTATGTATTTGTTTCCTATTTTAGAATACATTCCAAGGCCCAAATACGAGCCAAATCTTATTTACTTTATCAGCCTAACCTAAGGCCATCCACAAGCTGTAGGCAGAACTGTGACAACTCATTATTTCTGTAAATTTTTTGGATTGGTAAAAAAGAATTAAAGGGAGACTGATATGGCCATTTCAAACTCATTTATTCTCATCAGTCAGCCATACCCTTCTGAGATTCAAACCCGGGCCGATTGCACATTCGGCAGTTGTTTAACCTCAAGGCCACAGGCTCTTTCTCGCTTTGTTAGGTGAGAGGCAAGGGAGATATGTGTTATGTATTTGTTTCCTATTTTAGAATACCTTGCGAGGCCCAAATACGGGCCAAATCTTATTGTCTGTATCAGCCTAACCTAAGGCCATCCACAAGCTGTAGTCACAACTGTGACAACTCATTATTTGTGTAATTTTTTTGGATTGCTAACAAAGAATTAAAGGGAGACTGATATGGCCATTTCAAACTCATTTATTCTCATCAGTCAGCCATACCCTTCTGAGATTTGAACCCGGGCCGATTGCACATTAGGCAGTTGTTTAACCTCTAGGCCACAAGCTCCTTTTCGCTTTGTTAGCTGAGAGGCAAGGGACATATGTGTTAAGTATTTGTTACATATTTTAGAATAACTTGCAAGGCCCAAATACGGGCCAAATCGTATTGCCTGTATCAGGCTAACCTAAGGCCATCCACAAGCTATAGTCACAACTGTGAACACTCATTATTTCTGTAAATTTTTTGGATTACTAACAAAGAATTAAAGGGAGATTGATATGGCCTTTTCAAACTCATTTCTTCTCATCAGTCAGCCATACCCTTCTGAGATTCGAACCCGGGCCGATTGCACATTCGGCAGTTCTTCAACCTCTAGGCCACAGGCTCTTTCTCGCTTTGTTAGTTGAGAGGCAAGGGAGATATGTGTTAAGTATTTGTTACCTATTTTAGAATAACTTGCAAGGCCCAAATACGGGCCAAATCGTATTGCCTGTATCAGCCTAACCTAAGGCCATCAACAAGCTGTAGTCACTACTGTGACAACTCATTATTTCTGTAAATTTTTTGGATTACTAACAAAGAATTAAAGGGAGATTGATATTGCCATTCCAAACTCATTTCTTTTCATCAGTCAGCTATACCCTTCTGAGATTCGAACCCGGGCCGATTGCACATTCGGCAGTTGTTTAACCTCTAGGCCACAGGCTCTTTCTCACTTTGTTACCTGAGAGGCAAGGGAGATATGTGTTAAGTATTTGTTACATATTTTAGAATACCTTGCAAGGCCCAAATACGGGCCAAATCTTATTGCTTGTATCAGCCTAAGCTAAAGCCATCCACAAGCTATAGTCACAACTGTGACAACTCATTATTTGTGTAATTTTTTTGGATTGCTAACAAAGAATTAAAGGGAGACTGATATGGCCAGTTCAAACTCATTTCTTCTCATCAGTCAGACATACCCTTCTGAGATTCGAACCCAAGCAGATTGCACATTAGGCAGTTGTTTAACCTCTAGGCCAAAAGCTCTTTCTCGCTTTGTTAGCTGAGAGGAAAGGGAGATATGTGTTAAGTATTTGTTTCATATTTTAGAATACCTTCCAAGGGCCGAATATGGGCCAAATCATATTGCCTGTATCAGCCTAACCTAAGGCCATCCACAAGCTATAGTCACAACTGTGACAACTCATTATTTCTGTAAATTTTTTGGATTACTAACAAAGAATTAAAGGGAGATTGATATGGCCATTTCAAACTCATTTATTCTCATCAGTCAGCCATACCCTTCTGAGATTCGAACCTGGGCCGAATGAACATTAGGCAGTTGTTTAACCTCTAGGCCACAAGCTCCTTCTCGCTTTGTTAGCTGAGACGCAAGGGAGATATGTGTTAAGTATTTTTTTCGTACTTTAGAATACCTTGCAAGCCCCAAATACGAGCCAAATCTTATTGTCTGTATCAGCCTAACCTAAGGCCATCCACAAGCTATAGTCACAACTGTGAACACTCATTATTTCTGTAAATTTTTTGGATTACTAAGAAAGAATTAAAGGGAGATTGATATGGCCATTTCAAACTCATTTATTCTCATCAGTCAGCCATACCCTTCTGAGATTCGAACCTGGGCCGAATGAACATTAGGCAGTTGTTTAACCTCTAGGCCACAAGCTCCTTCTCGCTTTGTTAGCTGAGACGCAAGGGAGATATGTGTTAAGTATTTTTTACGTACTTTAGAATACCTTGCAAGGCCCAAATACGAGCCACATCTTATTGTCTGTATCAGCCTAACCTAAGGCCATCCACAAGCTATAGTCACAACTGTGAACACTCATTATTTCTGTAAATATTTTGGATTACTAAGAAAGAATTAAAGGGAGATTGATATGGCCATTTCAAACTCATTTCTTCTCATCAGTCAGCCATACCCTTCTGAGATTCGAACCCGGGCCGATTGCACATTCGGCAGTTGTTTAACCTCTAGGCCACAGGCTCTTTCTCGCTTTGTTAGCTGAGAGGCAAGGGAGATATGTGTTATGTATTTGTTTCCTATTTTAGAATACCTTGCGAGGCCCTAATACGGGCCAAATCTTATTGTCTGTATCAGCCTAACTTAAGGCCATCCACAAGCTGTAGTCTCAACTGTGACAACTCATTATTTGTGTAAATTTTTTGGATTGCTAACAAAGAATTAAAGGGAGACTGATATGGCCATTTCAAACTCATTTATTCTCATCAGTCAGCCATACCCTTCTGAGATTCGAACGCAGGCTGATTGCACATTAGACAGTTGTTTAACCTCTAGGCCACAAGCTCTTTCTCACTTTGTTACCTGAGAGACAAGGGAGTTATGTGTTTAGTATTTGTTACATATTTTAGAATAACTTGCAAGGCCCAAATACGGGCCAAATCTTATTGCCTGTATCAGCCTCACCTAAGGCCATCCACAAGCTGTAGTCACAACTGTGACAACTCATTATTTGTGTAAATTTTTTCTTTCTCGCTTTGTTAGCTGAGAGGCAAGGGAGATATGTGTTAAGTATTTGTTAAGTATTTTAATTTAGAATACCTTGCAAGGCCCAAATACGAGCCAAATCTTATTGGCTTTATCAGCCTAACCTAAGGCCATCCACAAGCTGTAGGCACAACTGTGAGAACTCATTATTTCTGTAAATTTCTTGGATTGGTAAAAAAGAATTAAAGGGAGACTGATATGGCCATTTCAAACTCATTTATTCTCATCAGTCAGCCATACCCT
The DNA here is from genome assembly GCF_947247035.1 of Vipera ursinii. Classification (NCBI taxonomy): domain Eukaryota; kingdom Metazoa; phylum Chordata; class Lepidosauria; order Squamata; family Viperidae; genus Vipera; species Vipera ursinii. The sequence continues at coordinate 35,011,896 of NC_139522.1, forward strand.
TCTGAGATTCGAACCCGGGCCGATTGCACATTCGGCAGTTGTTTAACCTCTAGGCCACAAGCTCTCTCTCACTTTGTTAGCTGAGAGGCAAGGGAGATATGTGTTAAGTATTTGTTACGTATTTTAGAATAACTTGCAAGGCCCAAATACGGGCCAAATCTTATTGCCTGTATCAGCCTCACCTAAGGCCATCCACAAGCTCTAGTCACAACTGTGACAACTCATTATTTGTGTAAATTTTTTCTTTCTCGCTTTGTTAGCTGAGAGGCAAGGGAGATATGTGTTAAGTATTTGTTAAGTATTTTAATTTAGAATACCTTGCAAGGCCCAAATACGAGCCAAATCTTATTGGCTTTATCAGCCTAACCTAAGGCCATCCACAAGCTGTAGGCACAACTGTGAGAACTCATTATTTCTGTAAATTTTTTGGATTGGTAAAAAAGAATTAAAGGGAGACTGATATGGCCATTTCAAACTCATTTATTCTGATCAGTCAGCCATACCCTTCTGAGATTCGAACCCGGGCCGATTGCACATTCGGCAGTTGTTTAACCTCTAGGCCACAGGCTCTTTCTCGCTTTGTTAGCTGAGAGGCAAGGGAGATATGTGTTATGTATTTGTTTCCTATTTTAGAATACCTTGCGAGGCCCTAATACGGGCCAAATCTTATTGCCTGTATCAGCCTAAGCTAAAGCCATCCACAAGCTATAGTCACAACTGTGACAACTCATTATTTGTGTAATTTTTTGGGATTGCTAACAAAAAATTAAAGGGAGACTGATATGGCCAGTTCAAACTCATTTCTTCTCATCAGTCAGACATACCCTTCTGAGATTCGAACCCGGGCGGATTGCACATTCGGCAGTTGTTTAACCTCTAGGCCAAAAGCTCTTTCTCGCTTTGTTAGCTGAGAGGAAAGGGAGATATGTGTTAAGTATTTGTTTCATATTTTAGAATACCTTGCAAGGCCCAAATATGGGCCAAATCTTATTGTCTGTATCAGCCTCACCTAAGGCCATCCACAAGCTGTAGTCACAACTGTGACAACTCATTATTTGTGTAAATTTTTTCTTTCTCGCTTTGTTAGCTGAGAGGCAAGGGAGATATGTGTTAAGTATTTGTTAAGTATTTTAATTTAGAATACCTTGCAAGGCCCAAATACGAGCCAAATCTTATTGGCTTTATCAGCCTAACCTAAGGCCATCCACAAGCTGTAGGCACAACTGTGAGAACTCATTATTTCTGTAAATTTCTTGGATTGGTAAAAAAGAATTAAAGGGAGACTGATATGGCCATTTCAAACTCATTTATTCTGATCAGTCAGCCATACCCTTCTGAGATTCGAACCCGGGCCGATTGCACATTCGGCAGTTGTTTAACCTCTAGGCCACAGGATCTTTCTCGCTTTGTTAGCTGAGAGGCAAGGGAGATATGTGTTATGTATTTGTTTCCTATTTTAGAATACCTTGCGAGGCCCTAATACGGGCCAAATCTTATTGTCTGTATCAGCCTAACCTAAGGCCATCCACAAGCTGTAGTCATAACTGTGACAACTCATTATTTGTGTAAATTTTTTGCATTGCTCACAAAAAAATAAAGGGAGACTGATATGGCCATTCCAAACTCATTTCTTTTCATCAGTCAGCTATACCCTTCTGAGATTCGAACGCAGGCTGATTGCACATTAGGCAGTTGTTTAACCTCTAGGCCACAGGCTCTTTCTCACTTTGTTACCTGAGAGACAAGGGAGTTATGTGTAAAGTATTTGTTACGTATTTTAGAATACCTTGCAAGGCCCAAATACGAGCCAAATCTTATTGGCTTTATCAGCCTAACCTAAGGCCATCCACAAGCTGTAGTCACAACTGTGACAACTCATTATTTGTGTAAATTTTTTGGATTGCTAACAAAGAATTAAAGGGAGATTGATATGGCCATTCCAAACTCATTTCTTTTCATCAGTCAGCCACACCCTTCTGAGATTCGTACCTGGGCCGATTGAACATTAGGCAGTTGTTTAACCTCTAGGCTACAAGCACTTTCTCGCTTTGTTAGCTGAGAGGCAAGGGAGATATTTGTTAAGAATTTTTTACGTACTTTAGAATACCTTGCAAGGCCCAAATACGGGCCAAATCTTATTGTCTGTATCAGCCTAACCTAAGGCCATCCACAAGCTATAGTCACAACTGTGATAACTCATTATTTGTGTAATTTTTTTGGATTGCTAACAAAGAATTAAAGGGTGACTGATATGGCCAGTTCAAACTCATTTCTTCTCATCAGTCAGACATACTCTTCTGAGATTCGAACCCGGGCAGATTGCACATTAGGCAGTTGTTTAACCTCTAGGCCAAAAGCTCTTTCTCGCTTTGTTAGCTGAGAGGAAAGGGAGATATGTGTTAAGTATTTGTTTCATATTTTAGAATACCTTGCAAGGCCCAAATATGGGCCAAATATTATTGTCTGTATCAGCCTAACCTAAGGCCATCCACAAGCTGTAGTCACAACTGTGACAACTCATTATTTCTGTAAATTTTTTGGATTACTAACAAAGAATTAAAGGGAGATTGATATGGCCATTTCAAACTCATTTATTCTGATACCCTTCTGAGATTCGAACCCCCGCCGATTGCACATTCGGCAGTTGTTTAACCTCTAGGCCACAGGCTCTTTCTCGCTTTGTTAGCTGAGAGGCAAGGGAGATATGTGTTATGTATTTGTTAAGTATTTTAATTTAGAATACCTTGCAAGGCCCAAATACGAGCCAAATCTTATTGGCTTTATCAGCCTAACCTAAGGCCATCCACAAGCTGTAGGCACAACTGTGAGAACTCATTATTTCTGTAAATTTTTTGGATTGGTAAAATAGAATTAAAGGGAGACTGATATGGCCATTTCAAACTCATTTATTCTGATCAGTCAGCCATACCCTTCTGAGATTCGAAACCGTGCCGATTGCACATTCGGCAGTTGTTTAACCTCTAGGCCATAGGCTCTTTCTCGCTTTCTTAGCTGAGAGGCAAGGGAGATATGTGTTAAGTATTTCTTTCCTATTTTAGAATACCTTGCGAGGCCCAAATACGGGCCAAATCTTATTGTCTGTATCAGCCTAACCTAAGGCCATCCACAAGCTATATTCATAACTGTGACAACTCATTATTTCTGTAAATTTTTTGGATTGCTAACAAAGAATTAAAGGGAGACTGATATGGCCATTTCAAACTCATTTATTCTCATCAGTCAGCCATACCCTTCTGAGATTCGAACCCGGGCCGATTGCACATTAGGCAGTTGTTTAACCTCTAGGCCACAGGCTCTTTCTCGCTTTCTTAGCTGAGAGGCAAGGGAGATATGTGTTAAGTATTTGTTTCATATTTTAGAATACATTCCAAGGCCCAAATACGAGCCAAATCTTATTGGCTTTATCAGCGTAACCTAAGGCCATCCACAAGCTATAGGCACAACTGTGACAACTCATTATTTCTGTAAATTTTTGGATTGGTAAAAAAGAATTAAAGGGAGACTGATATGGCCATTTCAAACTCATTTATTCTCATCAGTCAGCCATACCCTTCTGAGATTCGAAACCGTGCCGATTGCACATTTGTCAGTTGTTTAAACTCTAGGCCATAGGCTCTTTCTCGCTTTCTTAGCTGAGAGGCAAGGGAGATATGTGTTAAGTATTTCTTTCCTATTTTAGAATACCTTGCGAGGCCCAAATACGGGCCAAATCTTATTGTCTGTATCAGCCTAACCTAAGGCCATCCACAAGCTATATTCACAACTGTGACAACTCATTATTTCTGTAAATTTTTTGGATTACTAACAAAGAATTAAAGGGAGATTGATATTGCCATTCCAAACTCATTTCTTTTCTTCAGTCAGCTATACCCTTCTGAGATTCGAACCCGGGCCGATTGCACACTCGGCAGTTGTTTAACCTCTAGGCCACAGGCTCTTTCTCGCTTTGTTAGCTGAGAGGCAAGGGAGATATGTGTTAAGTATTTGTTACGTATTTTAGAATACCTTGCAAGGCCCAAATACGAGCCAAATCTTATTGGCTTTATCAGCCTAACCTAAGGCCATCCACAAGCTGTAGACACAACTGTGACAACTCATTATTTCTGTACATTTTTTGGATTGCTAACAAAGAATTAAAGGGAGACTGATATGGCCATTTCAAACTCATTTATTCTCATCAGTCAGCCATACCCTTCTGAGATTCGAACCCGGGCCGATTGCACACTCGGCAGTTGTTTAACCTCTAGGCCACAGGCTCTTTCTCGCTTTGTTAGCTGAGAGGCAAGGGAGATATGTGTTAAGTATTTGTTACATATTTTAGAATAACTTGCAAGGCCCAAATACGAGCCAAATCTTATTGGCTTTATCAGCCTAACCTAAGGCCATCCACAAGCTGTAGGCACAACTGTGACAACTCATTATTTCTGTAAATTTTTTTGATTGGTAAAAAATAATTAAAGGGAGACTGATATGGCCATTTCAAACTCATTTATTCTCATCAGTCAGCCATACCCTTCTGAGATTCGAACCCGGGCCGATTGCACATTAGGCAGTTGTTTAACCTCTAGGCCACAGGCTCTTTCTCGCTTTCTTAGCTGAGAGGCAAGGGAGATATGTGTTAAGTATTTGTTTCATATTTTAGAATACATTCCAAGGCCCAAATACGAGCCAAATCTTATTGGCTTTATCAGCGTAACCTAAGGCCATCCACAAGCTGTAGGCACAACTGTGACAACTCATTATTTCTGTAAATTTTTGGATTGGTAAAAAAGAATTAAAGGGAGACTGATATGGCCATTTCAAACTCATTTATTCTCATCAGTCAGCCATACCCTTCTGAGATTCGAAACCGTGCCGATTGCACATTTGGCATTTGTTTAACCTCTAGGCCATAGGCTCTTTCTCGCTTTCTTAGCTGAGAGGCAAGGGAGATATGTGTTAAGTATTTCTTTCCTATTTTAGAATACCTTGCGAGGCCCAAATACGGGCCAAATCTTATTGTCTGTATCAGCCTAACCTAAGGCCATCCACAAGCTATATTCACAACTGTGACAACTCATTATTTCTGTAAATTTTTTGGATTACTAACAAAGAATTAAAGGGAGATTGATATTGCCATTCCAAACTCATTTCTTTTCTTCAGTCAGCTATACCCTTCTGAGATTCGAACCCGGGCCGATTGCACACTCGGCAGTTGTTTAACCTCTAGGCCACAGGCTCTTTCTCGCTTTGTTAGCTGAGAGGCAAGGGAGATATGTGTTAAGTATTTGTTACGTACTTTAGAATAACTTGCAAGGCCCAAATACGGGCCAAATCTTATTGCCTGTATCAGCCTAAGCTAAGGCCATCCACAAGCTGTAGTCACAACTGTGACAACTCATTATTTGTGTAATTTTTTTGGATTGCTAACAAAGAATTAAAGGGAGACTGATATGGCCATTTCAAACTCATTTATTCTCATCAGTCAGTCATACCCTTCTGAGATTCGAACCCGGGCAGATTGCACATTAGGCAGTTGTTTAACCTCTAGGCCAAAAGCTCTTTCTCGCTTTGTTAGCTGAGAGGAAAGGGAGATATGTGTTAAGTATTTGTTACGTATTTTAGAATAACTTGCAAGGCCCAAATACGGGCCAAATCTTATTGCCTGTATCAGCCTAAGCTAAGGCCATCCACAAGCTGTAGTCACAACTGTGACAACTCATTATTTGTGTAAATTTTTTGGGTTGCTAACAAAGAATTAAAGGGAGACTGATATGGCCATTTCAAACTCATTTCTTTTCATCAGTCAGCTATACCCTTCTGAGATTCGAACGCAGGCTGATTGCAAATTAGGCAGTTGTTTAACCTCTAGGCCACAGGCTCTTTCTCACTTTGTTACCTGAGAGGCAAGGGAGTTATGTGTTAAGTATTTGTTACATATTTTAGAATAACTTGCAAGGCCCAAATACGGGCCAAATCTTATTGCCTGTATCAGCCTAAGCTAAGGCCATCCACAAGCTGTAGTCACAAATGTGACAACTCGTAATTTCTGTAAATTTTTTGGATTGCTAACAAAGAATTAAAGGGAGACTGATATGGCCATTTCAAACTCATTTATTCTCATCAGTCAGCCATACCCTTCTGAGATTCGAACCCGGGCAGATTGCACATTAGGCAGTTGTTTAACCTCTAGGCCAAAAGCTCTTTCTCGCTTTGTTAGCTGAGAGGAAAGGGAGATATGTGTTAAGTATTTGTTTCATATTTTAGAATACCTTGCAAGGCCCAAATACGAGCCAAATCTTATTGGCTTTATCAGCCTAACCTAAGGCCATCCACAAGCTGTAGGCACAACTGTGACAACTCATTATTTCTGTAAAATTTTTGGATTGGTAAAAAAGAATTAAAGGGAGACTGATATGGCCATTTAAAACTCATTTATTCTCATCAGTCAGCCATACTCTTCTGAGATTCGAAACCGTGCCGATTGCACATTTGGCAGTTGTTTAAACTCTAGGCCATAGGCTCTTTCGCGCTTTCTTAGGTGAGAGGCAAGGGAGATATGTGTTAAGTATTTGTTTCCTATTTTAGAATACCTTGCAAGGGCCAAATACGGGCCAAATCTTATTGTCTGTATCAGCCTAACCTAAGGCCATCCACAAGCTGTAGTCACAACTGTGACAACTCATTATTTGTGTAAATTTTTTGCATTGCTCACAAAGAATTATAGGGAGAGTGATATGGCCATTCCAAACTCATTTCTTTTTATCAGTCAGCTATACCCTTCTGAGATTCGAACGCAGGCTGATTGCACATTAGGCAGTTGTTTAACCTCTAGGCCACAGGCTCTTTCTCACTTTGTTACCTGAGAGGCAAGGGAGATATGTGTTAAGTATTTGTTACGTATTTTAGAATAACTTGCAAGGCCCAAATACGGGCCAAATCTTATTGCCTGTATCAGCCTAAGCTAAGGCCATCCACAAGCTGTAGTCACAACTGTGACAACTCATTATTTGTGTAATTTTTTTGGATTGCTAACAAAGAATTAAAGGGAGACTGATATGGCCATTTCAAACTCATTTATTCTCATCAGTCAGCCATACCCTTCTGAGATTCGAACCCGGGCCGATTGCACATTCGGCAGATGTTTATCCTCTAGGCCACAGGCTCTTTCTCGCTTTGTTAGCTGAGAGGCAAGGGAGATATGTGTTAAGTATTTGTTTCCTATTTTAGAATACCTTGCAAGGCCCAAATACGAGCCAAATCTTATTGGCTTTATCAGCCTAACCTAAGGCCATCCACAAGCTGTAGTCACAACTGTGACAACTCATTATTTCTGTAAATTTTTTGGATTGCTAACAAAGAATTAAAGGGAGACTGATATGGCCATTTCAAACTCATTTATTCTCATCAGTCAGCCATACCCTTCTGAGATTCGAACCCGGGCCGATTGCACACTCGGCAGTTGTTTAACCTCTAGGCCACAGGCTCTTTCTCGCTTTGTTAGCTGAGAGGCAAGGGAGATATGTGTTAAGTATTTGTTTCCTATTTTAGAATACCTTGCAAGGGCCAAATACGGGCCAAATCTTATTGTCTGTATCAGCCTAACCTAAGGCCATCCACAAGCTGTAGTCACAACTGTGACAACTCATTATTTGTGTAAATTTTTTGCATTGCTCACAAAGAATTATAGGGAGACTGATATGGCCATTCCAAACTCATTTCTTTTCATCAGTCAGCTATACCCTTCTGAGATTCGAACGCAGGCTGATTGCACATTAGGCAGTTGTTTAACCTCTAGGCCACAGGCTCTTTCTCACTTTGTTACCTGAGAGGCAAGGGAGTTATGTGTTAAGTATTTGTTACATATTTTAGAATAACTTGCAAGGCCCAAATACGAGCCAAATCTTATTGGCTTTCTCAGCCCAACCTAAGGCCATCCACAAGCTGTAGGCACAACTGTGACAACTCATTATTTCTGTAAATTTTTTGGATTGGTAAAAAATAATTAAAGGGAGACTGATATGGCCATTTCAAACTCATTTATTCTCATCAGTCAGCCATACCCTTCTGAGATTCGAACCCGGGCCGATTGCACATTAGGCAGTTGTTTAACCTCTAGGCCACAGGCTCTTTCTCGCTTTCTTAGCTGAGAGGCAAGGGAGATATGTGTTAAGTATTTGTTTCATATTTTAGAATACATTCCAAGGCCCAAATACGAGCCAAATCTTATTGGCTTTATCAGCGTAACCTAAGGCCATCCACAAGCTGTAGGCACAACTGTGACAACTCATTATTTCTGTAAATTTTTGGATTGGTAAAAAAGAATTAAAGGGAGACTGATATGGCCATTTCAAACTCATTTATTCTCATCAGTCAGCCATACCCTTCTGAGATTCGAAACCGTGCCGATTGCACATTTGGCAGTTGTTTAACCTCTAGGCCATAGGCTCTTTCTCGCTTTCTTAGCTGAGAGGCAAGGGAGATATGTGTTAAGTATTTCTTTCCTATTTTAGAATACCTTGCGAGGCCCAAATACGGGCCAAATCTTATTGTCTGTATCAGCCTAACCTAAGGCCATCCACAAGCTATATTCACAACTGTGACAACTCATTATTTCTGTAAATTTTTTGGATTACTAACAAAGAATTAAAGGGAGATTGATATTGCCATTCCAAACTCATTTCTTTTCTTCAGTCAGCTATACCCTTCTGAGATTCGAACCCGGGCCGATTGCACACTCGGCAGTTGTTTAACCTCTAGGCCACAGGCTCTTTCTCGCTTTGTTAGCTGAGAGGCAAGGGAGATATGTGTTAAGTATTTGTTACGTATTTTAGAATAACTTGCAAGGCCCAAATACGGGCCAAATATTATTGCCTGTATCAGCCTAAGCTAAGGCCATCCACAAGCTGTAGTCACAACTGTGACAACTCATTATTTGTGTAATTTTTTTGGATTACTAACAAAGAATTAAAGGGAGACTGATATGGCCATTTCAAACTCATTTATTCTCATCAGTCAGCCATACCCTTCTGAGATTCGAACCCGGGCCGATTGCACATTCGGCAGTTGTTTAACCTCTAGGCCACAGGCTCTTTCTTGCTTTGTTAGCTGAGAGGCAAGGGAGATATGTGTTATGTATTTGTTTCCTATTTTAGAATACCTTGCGAGGCCCAAATACGGGCCAAATCTTATTGTCTGTATCAACCTAACCTAAGGCCAACCACAAGCTGTAGTCACAACTGTGACAACTCATTATTTGTGTAAATTTTTTGGATTGCTAACAAAGAATTAAAGGGAGACTGATATGGCCATTTCAAACTCATTTATTCTCATCAGTCAGCCATACCCTTCTGAGATTCGAACCCGGGCCGATTGCACACTCGGCAGTTGTTTAACCTCTAGGCCACAGGCTCTTTCTCGCTTTGTTAGCTGAGAGGCAAGGGAGATATGAGTTAAGTATTTGTTTCCTATTTTAGAATACCTTGCAAGGGCCAAATACGGGCCAAATCTTATTGTCTATATCAGCCTAACCTAAGGCCATCCACAAGCTGTAGTCACAACTGTGACAACTCATTATTTGTGTAAATTTTTTGCATTGCTCACGAGGAATTATAGGGAGACTGATATGGCCATTCCAAACTCATTTCTTTTCATCAGTCAGCTATACCCTTCTGAGATTCGAACGCAGGCTGATTGCACATTAGGCAGTTGTTTAACCTCTAGGCCACAGGCTCTTTCTCACTTTGTTACCTGAGAGGCAAGGGAGTTATGTGTTAAGTATTTGTTACATATTTTAGAATAACTTGCAAGGCCCAAATACGGGCCAAATCTTATTGCCTGTATCAGCCTAAGCTAAGGCCATCCACAAGCTGTAGTCACAACTGTGACAACTCGTTATTTCTGTAAATTTTTTGGATTGCTAACAAAGAATTAAAGGGAGACTGATATGGCCATTTCAAACTCATTTATTCTCATCAGTCAGCCATACCCTTCTGAGATTCGAACCCGGGCAGATTGCACATTAGGCAGTTGTTTAACCTCTAGGCCAAAAGCTCTTTCTCGCTTTGTTAGCTGAGAGGAAAGGGAGATATGTGTTAAGTATTTGTTTCATATTTTCAAATACCTTGCAAGGCCCAAATACGAGCCAAATCTTATTGGCTTTATCAGCCTAACCTAAGGCCATCCACAAGCTGTAGGCACAACTGTGACAACTCATTATTTCTGTAAAATTTTTGGATTGGTAAAAAAGAATTAAAGGGAGACTGATATGGCCATTTAAAACTCATTTATTCTCATCAGTCAGCCATACCCTTCTGAGATTCGAACCCGGGCCAATTGCACATTCGGCAGTTGTTTAGCCTATAGGCCAAAGGCTCTTTCGCGCTTTCTTAGGTGAGAGGCAAGGGAGATATGTGTTAAGTATTTGTTTCCTATTTTAGAATACCTTGCAAGGGCCAAATACGGGCCAAATCTTATTGTCTGTATCAGCCTAACCTAAGGCCACCCACAAGCTGTAGTCACAACTGTGACAACTCATTATTTGTGTAAATTTTTTGCATTGCTCACAAAGAATTATAGGGAGACTGATATGGCCATTCCAAACTCATTTCTTTTCATCAGTCAGCTATACCCTTCTGAGATTCGAACGCAGGCTGATTGCACATTAGGCAGTTGTTTAACCTCTAGGCCACAGGCTCTTTCTCACTTTGTTACCTGAGAGGCAAGGGAGTTATGTGTTAAGTATTTGTTACATATTTTAGAATAACTTGCAAGGCCCAAATACGAGCCAAATCTTATTGGCTTTATCAGCCTAACCTAAGGCCATCCACAAGCTGTAGGCACAACTGTGACAACTCATTATTTCTGTAAATTTTTTGGATTGGTAAAAAATAATTAAAGGAAGACTGATATGGCCATTTCAAACTCATTTATTCTCATCAGTCAGCCATACCCTTCTGAGATTCGAACCCGGGCCGATTGCACATTAGGCAGTTGTTTAACCTCTAGGCCACAGGCTCTTTCTCGCTTTCTTAGCTGAGAGGCAAGGGAGATATGTGTTAAGTATTTCTTTCCTATTTTAGAATACCTTGCGAGGCCCAAATACGGGCCAAATCTTATTGTCTGTATCAGCCTAACCTAAGGCCATCCACAAGCTATATTCACAACTGTGACAACTCATTATTTCTGTAAATTTTTTGGATTACTAACAAAGAATTAAAGGGAGATTGATATTGCCATTCCAAACTCATTTCTTTTCTTCAGTCAGCTATACCCTTCTGAGATTCGAACCCGGGCCGATTGCACACTCGGCAGTTGTTTAACCTCTAGGCCACAGGCTCTTTCTCGCTTTGTTAGCTGAGAGGCAAGGGAGATATGTGTTAAGTATTTGTTACGTATTTTAGAATAACTTGCAAGGCCCAAATACTGGCCAAATCTTATTGCCTGTATCAGCCTAAGCTAAGGCCATCCACAAGCTGTAGTCCCAACTGTGACAACTCATTATTTGTGTAATTTTTTTGGATTGCTAACAAAGAATTAAAGGGAGACTGATATGGCCATTTCAAACTCATTTATTCTCATCAGTCAGCCATACCCTTCCGAGATTCGAACCCGGGCCGATTGCACATTCGGCAGTTGTTTAACCTCTAGGCCACAGGCTCTTTCTTGCTTTGTTAGCTGAGAGGCAAGGGAGATATGTGTTATGTATTTGTTTCCTATTTTAGAATACCTTGCGAGGCCCAAATACGGGCCAAATCTTATTGTCTGTATCAGCCTAACCTAAGGCCATCCACAAGCTGTAGTCACAACTGTGACAACTCATTATTTGTGTAAATTTTTTGGATTGCTAACAAAGAATTAAAGGGAGACTGATATGGCCATTTCAAACTCATTTATTCTCATCAGTCAGCCATACCCTTCTGAGATTCGAACCCGGGCCGATTGCACATTCGGCAGTTGTTTAACCTCTAGGCCACAGGCTCTTTCTTGCTTTGTTAGCTGAGAGGCAAGGGAGATATGAGTTAAGTATTTGTTTCCTATTTTAGAATACCTTGCAAGGGCCAAATACGGGCCAAATCTTATTGTCTATATCAGCCTAACCTAAGGCCATCCACAAGCTGTAGTCACAACTGTGACAACTCATTATTTGTGTAAATTTTTTGCATTGCTCACGAGGAATTATAGGGAGACTGATATGGCCATTCCAAACTCATTTCTTTTCATCAGTCAGCTATACCCTTCTGAGATTCGAACGCAGGCTGATTGCACATTAGGCAGTTGTTTAACCTCTAGGCCACAGGCTCTTTCTCACTTTGTTACCTGAGAGGCAAGGGAGTTATGTGTTAAGTATTTGTTACATATTTTAGAATAACTTGCAAGGCCCAAATACGGGCCAAATCTTATTGCCTGTATCAGCCTAAGCTAAGGCCATCCACAAGCTGTAGTCACAACTGTGACAACTCGTTATTTCTGTAAATTTTTTGGATTGGTAAAATAGAATTAAAGGGAGACTGATATGGCCATTTCAAACTCATTTATTCTCATCAGTCAGCCATACCCTTCTGAGATTCGAACCCGGGCCGATTGCACATTAGGCAGTTGTTTAACCTCTAGGCCAAAAGCTCTTTCTCGCTTTGTTAGCTGAGAGGAAAGGGAGATATGTGTTAAGTATTTGTTTCATATTTTAGAATACCTTGCAAGGCCCAAATACGAGCCAAATCTTATTGACTTTATCAGCCTAACCTAAGGCCATCCACAAGCTGTAGGCACAACTGTGACAACTCATTATTTCTGTAAAATTTTTGGATTGGTAAAAAAGAATTAAAGGGAGACTGATATGGCCATTTAAAACTCATTTATTCTCATCAGTCAGCCATACCCTTCTGAGATTCGAACCCGGGCCGATTGCACATTCGGCAGTTGTTTAGCCTATAGGCCAAAGGCTCTTTCGCGCTTTCTTAGGTGAGAGGCAAGGGAGATATGTGTTAAGTATTTGTTTCATATTTTAGAATACCTTGCGAGGCCCAAATACGGGCCAAATCTTATTGTCTGTATCAGCCTAACCTAAGGCCATCCACAAGCTATAGTCACAACTGTGACAACTCATTATTTCTGTAAATTTTTTGGATTACTAACAAAGAATTAAAGGGAGATTGATATTGCCATTCCAAACTCATTTCTTTTCTTCAGTCAGCTATACCCTTCTGAGATTCGAACCCGGGCCGATTGCACACTCGGCAGTTGTTTAACCTCTAGGCCACAGGCTCTTTCTCGCTTTGTTAGCTGAGAGGCAAGGGAGATATGTGTTAAGTATTTGTTACGTATTTTGGAATAACTTGCAAGGCCCAAATACGGGCCAAATCTTATTGCCTGTATCAGCCTAAGCTAAGGCCATCCACAAGCTGTAGTCACAACTGTGACAACTCATTATTTGTGTAATTTTTTTGGATTGCTAACAAAGAATTAAAGGGAGACTGATATGGCCATTTCAAACTCATTTATTCTCATCAGTCAGCCATACCCTTCTGAGATTCGAACCCGGGCAGATTGCACATTAGGCAGTTGTTTAACCTCTAGGCCAAAAGCTCTTTCTCGCTTTGTTAGCTGAGAGGAAAGGGAGATATGTGTTAAGTATTTGTTTCATATTTTAGAATACCTTGCAAGGCCCAAATACGAGCCAAATCTTATTGGCTTTATCAGCCTAACCTAAGGCCATCCACAAGCTGTAGGCACAACTGTGACAACTCATTATTTCTGTAAAATTTTTGGATTGGTAAAAAAGAATTGAAGGGAGACTGATATGGCCATTTCAAACTCATTTATTCTCATCAGTCAGCCATACCCTTCCGAGATTCGAACCCGGGCCGATTGCACATTCGGCAGTTGTTTAACCTCTAGGCCACAGGCTCTTTCTTGCTTTGTTAGCTGAGAGGCAAGGGAGATATGTGTTATGTATTTGTTTCCTATTTTAGAATACCTTGCGAGGCCCAAATACGGGCCAAATCTTATTGCCTGTATCAGCCTAAGCTAAGGCCATCCACAAGCTGTAGTCACAACTGTGACAACTCATTATTTGTGTAATTTTTTTGGATTGCTAACAAACAATTAAAGGGAGACTGATATGGCCATTTGAAACTCATTTATTCTCATCAGTCAGCCATACCCTTCTGAGATTCGAACCCGGGCCGATTGCACATTCGGCAGTTGTTTAACCTCTAGGCCACAGGCTCTTTCTTGCTTTGTTAGCTGAGAGGCAAGGGAGATATGTGTTATGTATTTGTTTCCTATTTTAGAATACCTTGCGAGGCCCAAATACGAGCCAAATCTTATTGGCTTTATGAGCCTAACCTAAGGCCATCCACAAGCTATAGTCACAACTGTGAACACTCATTATTTCTGTAAATTTTTTGGATTACTAAGAAAGAATTAAAGGGAGATTGATATGGCCATTTCAAACTCATTTCTTCTCATCAGTCAGCCATACCCTTCTGAGATTCGAACTTGGGCCGTTTGAACATTAGGCAGTTGTTTAACCTCTAGGCCACAGGCTCTTTCTCGCTTTGTCAGCTGAGAGGCAAGGGAGATATGTGTTAAGTATTTGTTTCCTATTTTAGAATACCTTGCGAGGCCCAAATACGGGCCAAATCTTATTGTCTGTATCAGCCTCACCTAAGGCCATCCACAAGCTGTAGTCACAACTGTGACAACTCATTATTTGTGTAAATTTTTTCTTTCTCGCTTTGTTAGCTGAGAGGCAAGGGAGATATGTGTTAAGTATTTGTTAAGTATTTTAATTTAGAATACCTTGCAAGGCCCAAATACGAGCCAAATCTTATTGGCTTTATCAGCCTAACCTAAGGCCATGCACAAGCTGTAGGCACAACTGTGACAACTCATTATTTCTGTAAATTTCTTGGATTGGTAAAAAAGAATTAAAGGGAGACTGATATGGCCATTTCAAACTCATTTATTCTGATCAGTCAGCCATACCCTTCTGAGATTCAAACCCGGGCCGATTGCACATTCGGCAGTTGTTTAACCTCTAGGCCACAGGCTCTTTCTCGCTTTGTTAGCTGAGAGGCAAGGGAGATATGTGTTATGTATTTGTTTCCTATTTTAGAATACCTTGCGAGGCCCTAATACGGGCCAAATCTTATTGAATGTATCAGCCTAACCTAAGGCCATCCACAAGCTGTAGTCATAACTGTGACAACTCATTATTTGTGTAAATTTTTTGCATTGCTCACAAAAAAATAAAGGGAGACTGATTTGGCCATTTTAAACTCATTTATTCTCATCAGTCAGCCATACCCTTCTGAGATTCGAACCTGGGCCAATTGCACATTCGGCAGTTCTTTAACCTCTAGGCCACAGGCTCTTTCTTGCTTTGTTAGCTGAGAGGCAAGGGAGATATGTGTTAAGTATTTGTTTCCTATTTTAGAATAACTTGCAAGGCCCAAATACGGGCCAAATCTTATTGCCTGTATCAGCCTAACCTAAGGCCATCCACCAGCTGTAGTCACAACTGTGACAACTCATTATTTGTGTAAATTTTTTGGATTGCTAACAAAGAATTAAAGGGAGACTGATATGGCCATTTCAAACTCATTTATTCTCATCAGTCAGCCATACCCTTCTGAGATTCGAACCTGGGCCGATTGAACATTAGGCAGTTGTTTAACCTCTAGGCCACAAGCTCTTTCTCACTTTGTTAGCTGAGAGGCAAGGGAGATATGTGTTAAGTATTTGTTACGTATTTTAGAATAACTTGCAAGGCCCAAATACGGGCCAAATCTTATTGCCTGTATCAGCCTCACCTAAGGCCATCCACAAGCTATAGTCACAACTGTGACAACTCATTATTTGTGTAAATTTTTTGGATTGCTAACAAAGAATTAAAGGGAGACTGATATGGCCATTTTAAACTCATTTATTCTCATCAGTCAGCCATACCCTTCTGAGATTCGAACCTGGGCCGATTGCACATTTGGCAGTTGTTTAACCTCTAGGCCACAGGCTCTTTCTCGCTTTCTTAGCTGAGAGGCAAGGGAGATATGTTTTATGTATTTGTTTCCTATTTTAGAATACATTCCAAGGCCCAAATACGAGCCAAATCTTATTTACTTTATCAGCCTAACCTAAGGCCATCCACAAGCTGTAGGCAGAACTGTGACAACTCATTATTTCTGTAAATTTTTTGGATTGGTAAAAAAGAATTAAAGGGAGACAGATATGGCCATTTCAAACTCATTTATTCTCATCAGTCAGCCATACCCTTCTGAGATTCGAACCCGGGCCGATTGCACATTCGGCAGTTGTTTAACCTCTAGGCCACAGGCTCTTTCTCGCTTTGTTAGCTGAGAGGCAAGGGAGATATGTGTTATGTATTTGTTTCCTATTTTAGAATACCTTGCGAGGCCCAAATACGGGCCAAATCTTATTGCCTGTATCAGCCTAAGCTAAGGCCATCCACAAGCTGTAGTCACAACTGTGACAACTCATTATTTGTGTAATTTTTTTGGATTGCTAACAAAGAATTAAAGGGAGACTGATATGGCCATTTGAAACTCATTTATTCTCATCAGTCAGCCATACCCTTCTGAGATTCGAACCCGGGCCGATTGCACATTCGGCAGTTGTTTAACCTCTAGGCCACAGGCTCTTTCTTGCTTTGTTAGCTGAGAGGCAAGGGAGATATGTGTTATGTATTTGTTTCCTATTTTAGAATACCTTGCGAGGCCCAAATACGAGCCAAATCTTATTGGCTTTATGAGCCTAACCTAAGGCCATCCACAAGCTATAGTCACAACTGTGAACACTCATTATTTCTGTAAATTTTTTGGATTACTAAGAAAGAATTAAAGGGAGATTGATATGGCCATTTCAAACTCATTTCTTCTCATCAGTCAGCCATACCCTTCTGAGATTCGAACCTGGGCCGTTTGAACATTAGGCAGTTGTTTAACCTCTAGGCCACAGGCTCTTTCTCGCTTTGTCAGCTGAGAGGCAAGGGAGATATGTGTTAAGTATTTGTTTCGTATTTTAGAATACCTTGCGAGGCCCAAATACGGGCCAAATCTTATTGTCTGTATCAGCCTCA
Source organism: Vipera ursinii (assembly GCF_947247035.1). Classification (NCBI taxonomy): domain Eukaryota; kingdom Metazoa; phylum Chordata; class Lepidosauria; order Squamata; family Viperidae; genus Vipera; species Vipera ursinii. Next base: position 35,028,994 of record NC_139522.1, read on the forward strand.
CCTAAGGCCATCCACAAGCTGTAGTCACAACTGTGATAACTCATTATTTGTGTAAATTTTTTCTTTCTCGCTTTGTTAGCTGAGAGGCAAGGGAGATATGTGTTAAGTATTTGTTAAGTATTTTAATTTAGAATACCTTGCAAGGCCCAAATACGAGCCAAATCTTATTGGCTTTATCAGCCTAACCTAAGGCCATGCACAAGCTGTAGGCACAACTGTGACAACTCATTATTTCTGTAAATTTCTTGGATTGGTAAAAAAGAATTAAAGGGAGACTGATATGGCCATTTCAAACTCATTTATTCTGATCAGTCAGCCATACCCTTCTGAGATTCGAACCCGGGCCGATTGCACATTCGGCAGTTGTTTAACCTCTAGGCCACAGGCTCTTTCTCGCTTTGTTAGCTGAGAGGCAAGGGAGATATGTGTTATGTATTTGTTTCCTATTTTAGAATACCTTGCGAGGCCCTAAAACGGGCCAAATCTTATTGTCTGTATCAGCCTAACCTAAGGCCATCCACAAGCTGTAGTCATAACTGTGACAACTCATTATTTGTGTAAATTTTTTGCATTGCTCACAAAAAAATAAAGGGAGACTGATATGGCCATTCCAAACTCATTTCTTTTCATCAGTCAGCTATACCCTTCTGAGATTCGAACGCAGGCTGATTGCACATTAGGCAGTTATTTAACCTCTAGGCCACAGGCTCTTTCTCACTTTGTTACCTGAGAGATAAGGGAGTTATGTGTTAAGTATTTGTTACGTATTTTAGAATAACTTGCAAGGCCCAAATACGGGCCAAATCTTATTGCCTGTATCAGCCTAACCTAAGGCCATCCACCAGCTGTAGTCACAACTGTGACAACTCATTATTTGTGTAAATTTTTTGGATTGCTAACAAAGAATTAAAGGGAGACTGATATGGCCATTTCAAACTCATTTATTCTCATCAGTCAGCCATACCCTTCTGAGATTCGAACCTGGGCCGATTAAACATTAGGCAGTTGTTTAACCTCTAGGCCACAAGCTCTTTCTCACTTTGTTAGCTGAGAGGCAAGGGAGATATGTGTTAAGTATTTGTTACGTATTTTAGAATAACTTGCAAGGCCCAAATACGGGCCAAATCTTATTGCCTGTATCAGCCTCACCTAAGGCCATCCACAAGCTATAGTCACAGCTGTGACAACTCATTATTTCTGTAAATTTTTTGGATTACTAACAAAGAATTAAAGGGAGATTGATATGGCCATTTTAAACTCATTTATTCTCATCAGTCAGCCATACCCTTCTGAGATTCGAACCTGGGCCGATTGCACATTTGGCAGTTGTTTAACCTCTAGGCCACAGGCTCTTTCTCGCTTTCTTAGCTGAGAGGCAAGGGAGATATGTTTTATGTATTTGTTTCCTATTTTAGAATACATTCCAAGGCCCAAATACGAGCCAAATCTTATTTACTTTATCAGCCTAACCTAAGGCCATCCACAAGCTGTACGCAGAACTGTGACAACTCATTATTTCTGTAAATTTTTTGGATTGGTAAAAAAGAATTAAAGGGAGACAGATATGGCCATTTCAAACTCATTTATTCTCATCAGTCAGCCATACCCTTCTGAGATTCGAACCCGGGCCGATTGCACATTCGGCAGTTGTTTAACCTCTAGGCCACAGGCTCTTTCTCGCTTTGTTAGCTGAGAGGCAAGGGAGATATGTGTTATGTATTTGTTTCCTATTTTAGAATACCTTGCGAGGCCCAAATACGGGCCAAATCTTATTGCCTGTATCAGCCTAAGCTAAGGCCATCCACAAGCTGTAGTCACAACTGTGACAACTCATTATTTGTGTAATTTTTTTGGATTGCTAACAAAGAATTAAAGGGAGACTGATATGGCCATTTGAAACTCATTTATTCTCATCAGTCAGCCATACCCTTCTGAGATTCGAACCCGGGCCGATTGCACATTCGGCAGTTGTTTAACCTCTAGGCCACAGGCTCTTTCTTGCTTTGTTAGCTGAGAGGCAAGGGAGATATGTGTTATGTATTTGTTTCCTATTTTAGAATACCTTGCGAGGCCCAAATACAAGCCAAATCTTATTGGCTTTATGAGCCTAACCTAAGGCCATCCACAAGCTATAGTCACAACTGTGAACACTCATTATTTCTGTAAATTTTTTGGATTACTAAGAAAGAATTAAAGGGAGATTGATATGGCCATTTCAAACTCATTTCTTCTCATCAGTCAGCCATACCCTTCTGAGATTCGAACCTGGGCCGTTTGAACATTAGGCAGTTGTTTAACCTCTAGGCCACAGGCTCTTTCTCGCTTTGTCAGCTGAGAGGCAAGGGAGATATGTGTTAAGTATTTGTTTCCTATTTTAGAATACCTTGCGAGGCCCAAATACGGGCCAAATCTTATTGGCTTTATGAGCCTAACCTAAGGCCATGCACAAGCTGTAGGCACAACTGTGACAACTCATTATTTCTGTAAATTTCTTGGATTGGTAAAAAAGAATTAAAGGGAGACTGATATGGCCATTTCAAACTCATTTATTCTGATCAGTCAGCCATACCCTTCTGAGATTCGAACCCGGGCCGATTGCACATTCGGCAGTTGTTTAACCTCTAGGCCACAGGCTCTTTCTCGCTTTGTTAGCTGAGAGGCAAGGGAGATATGTGTTATGTATTTTTTTCCTATTTTAGAATACCTTGCGAGGCCCTAATACGGGCCAAATCTTATTGTCTGTATCAGCCTAACCTAAGGCCATCCACAAGCTGTAGTCATAACTGTGACAACTCATTATTTGTGTAAATTTTTTGCATTGCTCACAAAAAAATAAAGGGAGACTGATATGGCCATTCCAAACTCATTTCTTTTCATCAGTCAGCTATACCCTTCTGAGATTCGAACGCAGGCTGATTGCACATTAGGCAGTTGTTTAACCTCTAGGCCACAGGCTCTTTCTCACTTTGTTACCTGAGAGACAAGGGAGTTATGTGTTAAGTATTTGTTACGTATTTTAGAATAACTTGCAAGGCCCAAATACGGGCCAAATCTTATTGCCTGTATCAGCCTAACCTAAGGCCATCCACCAGCTGTAGTCACAACTGTGACAACTCATTATTTGTGTAAATTTTTTGGATTGCTAACAAAGAATTAAAGGGAGACTGATATGGCCATTTCAAACTCATTTATTCTCATCAGTCAGCCATACCCTTCTGAGATTCGAACCTGGGCCGATTGAACATTAGGCAGTTGTTTAACCTCTAGGCCACAAGCTCTTTCTCACTTTGTTAGCTGAGAGGCAAGGGAGATATGTGTTAAGTATTTGTTACGTATTTTAGAATAACTTGCAAGGCCCAAATACGGGCCAAATCTTATTGCCTGTATCAGCCTCACCTAAGGCGATCCAGAAGCTGTAGTCACAACTGTGACAACTCATTATTTGTGTAAATTTTTTCTTTCTCGCTTTGTTAGCTGAGAGGCAAGGGAGATATGTGTTAAGTATTTGTTAAGTATTTTAATTTAGAATACCTTGCAAGGCCCAAATACGAGCCAAATCTTATTGGCTTTATCAGCCTAACCTAAGGCCATCCACAAGCTGTAGGCACAACTGTGAGAACTCATTATTTCTGTAAATTTTTTGGATTGGTAAAAAAGAATTAAAGGGAGACTGATATGGCCATTTCAAACTCATTTATTCTGATCAGTCAGCCATACCGTTCTGAGATTCGAACCCGGGCCGATTGCACATTTGGCAGTTGTTTAACCTCTAGGCCACAGGCTCTTTCTCGCTTTGTTAGCTGAGAGGCAAGGGAGATATGTGTTAAGTATTTGTTTCATATTTTAGAATACCTTGCAAGGCCCAAATACGGGCCAAATCTTATTGTCTGTATCAGCCTAACCTAAGGCCATCCACAAGCTGTAGTCACAACTGTGACAACTCATTATTTGTGTAAATTTTTTGGATTGCTAACAAAGAATTAAAGGGAGACTGATATGGCCATTTCAAACTCATTTCTTCTCATCAGTCAGCCATACCCTACTGAGATTCAAACCCGGGCAGATTGCACATTCGGCAGTTGTTTAACCTCTAGGCCACACGGTCTTTCTCGCTTTGTTAGCTGAGAAGCAAGGGAGATATTTGTTAAATATTTGTTATGTATTTTAGAATACCTTGCAAGGCCCAAATACGAGTCAAATCTTATTGGCTTTATCAGCCTAACCTAAGGCCATCCACAAGCTGTAGCACAACTGTGACAACTCATTATTTCTGTAAATTTCTTGGATTGGTAAAAAAGAATTAAAGGGAGACTGATATGGCCATTTCAAACTCATTTATTCTGATCAGTCAGCCATACCCATCTGAGATTCGAACCCGGGCCGATTGCACATTAGGCAGTTGTTTAACCTCTAGGCCACAGGCTCTTTCTCGCTTTGTTAGCTGAGAGGCAAGGGAGATATGTGTTATGTATTTGTTTCCTATTTTAGAATACCTTGCGAGGCCCTAATACGGGCCAAATCCTATTGTCTGTATCAGCCTAACCTAAGGCCATCCACAAGCTGTAGTGACAACTGTGACAACTCATTATTTGTGTAAATTTTTTGGATTGCTAACAAAGAATTAAAGGGAGACTGATATGGCCATTTCAAACTCATTTCTTCTCATCAGTCAGCCATACCCTACTGAGATTCGAACCCGGGCAGATTGCACATTAGGCAGTTGTTTAACCTCTAGGCCAAAAGCTCTTTCTCGCTTTGTTAGCTGAGAGGAAAGGGAGATATGTGTTAAGTATTTGTTTCATATTTTAGAATACCTTGCAAGGCCCAAATACGAGCCAAATCTTATTGGCTTTATCAGCCTAACCTAAGGCCATCCACAAGCTGTAGGCACAACTGTGACAACTCATTATTTCTGTAAAATTTTTGGATTGGTAAAAAAGAATTAAAGGGAGACTGATATGGCCATTTAAAACTCATTTATTCTCATCAGTCAGCCATACTCTTCTGAGATTCGAAACCGTGCCGATTGCACATTTGGCAGTTGTTTAAACTCTAGGCCATAGGCTCTTTCGCGCTTTCTTAGGTGAGAGGCAAGGGAGATATGTGTTAAGTATTTGTTTCCTATTTTAGAATACCTTGCAAGGGCCAAATACGGGCCAAATCTTATTGTCTGTATCAGCCTAACCTAAGGCCATCCACAAGCTGTAGTCACAACTGTGACAACTCATTATTTGTGTAAATTTTTTGCATTGCTCACAAAGAATTATAGGGAGAGTGATATGGCCATTCCAAACTCATTTCTTTTTATCAGTCAGCTATACCCTTCTGAGATTCGAACGCAGGCTGATTGCACATTAGGCAGTTGTTTAACCTCTAGGCCACAGGCTCTTTCTCACTTTGTTACCTGAGAGGCAAGGGAGATATGTGTTAAGTATTTGTTACGTATTTTAGAATAACTTGCAAGGCCCAAATACGGGCCAAATCTTATTGCCTGTATCAGCCTAAGCTAAGGCCATCCACAAGCTGTAGTCACAACTGTGACAACTCATTATTTGTGTAATTTTTTTGGATTGCTAACAAAGAATTAAAGGGAGACTGATATGGCCATTTCAAACTCATTTATTCTCATCAGTCAGCCATACCCTTCTGAGATTCGAACCCGGGCCGATTGCACATTCGGCAGATGTTTAACCTCTAGGCCACAGGCTCTTTCTCGCTTTGTTAGCTGAGAGGCAAGGGAGATATGTGTTAAGTATTTGTTTCCTATTTTAGAATACCTTGCAAGGCCCAAATACGAGCCAAATCTTATTGGCTTTATCAGCCTAACCTAAGGCCATCCACAAGCTGTAGTCACAACTGTGACAACTCATTATTTCTGTAAATTTTTTGGATTGCTAACAAAGAATTAAAGGGAGACTGATATGGCCATTTCAAACTCATTTATTCTCATCAGTCAGCCATACCCTTCTGAGATTCGAACCCGGGCCGATTGCACACTCGGCAGTTGTTTAACCTCTAGGCCACAGGCTCTTTCTCGCTTTGTTAGCTGAGAGGCAAGGGAGATATGTGTTAAGTATTTGTTTCCTATTTTAGAATACCTTGCAAGGGCCAAATACGGGCCAAATCTTATTGTCTGTATCAGCCTAACCTAAGGCCATCCACAAGCTGTAGTCACAACTGTGACAACTCATTATTTGTGTAAATTTTTTGGATTGCTAACAAAGAATTAAAGGGAGACTGATATGGCCATTTCAAACTCATTTCTTCTCATCAGTCAGCCATACCCTACTGAGATTCAAACCCGGGCAGATTGCACATTCGGCAGTTGTTTAACCTCTAGGCCACACGGTCTTTCTCGCTTTGTTAGCTGAGAAGCAAGGGAGATATTTGTTAAATATTTGTTATGTATTTTAGAATACCTTGCAAGGCCCAAATACGAGTCAAATCTTATTGGCTTTATCAGCCTAACCTAAGGCCATCCACAAGCTGTAGCACAACTGTGACAACTCATTATTTCTGTAAATTTCTTGGATTGGTAAAAAAGAATTAAAGGGAGACTGATATGGCCATTTCAAACTCATTTATTCTGATCAGTCAGCCATACCCATCTGAGATTCGAACCCGGGCCGATTGCACATTAGGCAGTTGTTTAACCTCTAGGCCACAGGCTCTTTCTCGCTTTGTTAGCTGAGAGGCAAGGGAGATATGTGTTATGTATTTGTTTCCTATTTTAGAATACCTTGCGAGGCCCTAATACGGGCCAAATCCTATTGTCTGTATCAGCCTAACCTAAGGCCATCCACAAGCTGTAGTGACAACTGTGACAACTCATTATTTGTGTAAATTTTTTGGATTGCTAACAAAGAATTAAAGGGAGACTGATATGGCCATTTCAAACTCATTTCTTCTCATCAGTCAGCCATACCCTACTGAGATTCGAACCCGGGCAGATTGCACATTAGGCAGTTGTTTAACCTCTAGGCCAAAAGCTCTTTCTCGCTTTGTTAGCTGAGAGGAAAGGGAGATATGTGTTAAGTATTTGTTTCATATTTTAGAATACCTTGCAAGGCCCAAATACGAGCCAAATCTTATTGGCTTTATCAGCCTAACCTAAGGCCATCCACAAGCTGTAGGCACAACTGTGACAACTCATTATTTCTGTAAAATTTTTGGATTGGTAAAAAAGAATTAAAGGGAGACTGATATGGCCATTTAAAACTCATTTATTCTCATCAGTCAGCCATACTCTTCTGAGATTCGAAACCGTGCCGATTGGACATTTGGCAGTTGTTTAAACTCTAGGCCATAGGCTCTTTCGCGCTTTCTTAGGTGAGAGGCAAGGGAGATATGTGTTAAGTATTTGTTTCCTATTTTAGAATACCTTGCAAGGGCCAAATACGGGCCAAATCTTATTGTCTGTATCAGCCTAACCTAAGGCCATCCACAAGCTGTAGTCACAACTGTGACAACTCATTATTTGTGTAAATTTTTTGCATTGCTCACAAAGAATTATAGGGAGAGTGATATGGCCATTCCAAACTCATTTCTTTTTATCAGTCAGCTATACCCTTCTGAGATTCGAACGCAGGCTGATTGCACATTAGGCAGTTGTTTAACCTCTAGGCCACAGGCTCTTTCTCACTTTGTTACCTGAGAGGCAAGGGAGATATGTGTTAAGTATTTGTTACGTATTTTAGAATAACTTGCAAGGCCCAAATACGGGCCAAATCTTATTGCCTGTATCAGCCTAAGCTAAGGCCATCCACAAGCTGTAGTCACAACTGTGACAACTCATTATTTGTGTAATTTTTTTGGATTGCTAACAAAGAATTAAAGGGAGACTGATATGGCCATTTCAAACTCATTTATTCTCATCAGTCAGCCATACCCTTCTGAGATTCGAACCCGGGCCGATTGCACATTCGGCAGATGTTTAACCTCTAGGCCACAGGCTCTTTCTCGCTTTGTTAGCTGAGAGGCAAGGGAGATATGTGTTAAGTATTTGTTTCCTATTTTAGAATACCTTGCAAGGCCCAAATACGAGCCAAATCTTATTGGCTTTATCAGCCTAACCTAAGGCCATCCACAAGCTGTAGTCACAACTGTGACAACTCATTATTTCTGTAAATTTTTTGGATTGCTAACAAAGAATTAAAGGGAGACTGATATGGCCATTTCAAACTCATTTATTCTCATCAGTCAGCCATACCCTTCTGAGATTCGAACCCGGGCCGATTGCACACTCGGCAGTTGTTTAACCTCTAGGCCACAGGCTCTTTCTCGCTTTGTTAGCTGAGAGGCAAGGGAGATATGTGTTAAGTATTTGTTTCCTATTTTAGAATACCTTGCAAGGGCCAAATACGGGCCAAATCTTATTGTCTGTATCAGCCTAACCTAAGGCCATCCACAAGCTGTAGTCACAACTGTGACAACTCATTATTTGTGTAAATTTTTTGCATTGCTCACAAAGAATTATAGGGAGACTGATATGGCCATTCCAAACTCATTTCTTTTCATCAGTCAGCTATACCCTTCTGAGATTCGAACGCAGGCTGATTGCACATTAGGCAGTTGTTTAACCTCTAGGCCACAGGCTCTTTCTCACTTTGTTACCTGAGAGGCAAGGGAGTTATGTGTTAAGTATTTGTTACATATTTTAGAATAACTTGCAAGGCCCAAATACGAGCCAAATCTTATTGGCTTTATCAGCCTAACCTAAGGCCATCCACAAGCTGTAGGCACAACTGTGACAACTCATTATTTCTGTAAATTTTTTGGATTGGTAAAAAATAATTAAAGGGAGACTGATATGGCCATTTCAAACTCATTTATTCTCATCAGTCAGCCATACCCTTCTGAGATTCGAACCCGGGCCGATTGCACATTAGGCAGTTGTTTAACCTCTAGGCCACAGGCTCTTTCTCGCTTTCTTAGCTGAGAGGCAAGGGAGATATGTGTTAAGTATTTGTTTCATATTTTAGAATACATTCCAAGGCCCAAATACGAGCCAAATCTTATTGGCTTTATCAGCGTAACCTAAGGCCATCCACAAGCTGTAGGCACAACTGTGACAACTCATTATTTCTGTAAATTTTTGGATTGGTAAAAAAGAATTAAAGGGAGACTGATATGGCCATTTCAAACTCATTTATTCTCATCAGTCAGCCATACCCTTCTGAGATTCGAAACCGTGCCGATTGCACATTTGGCAGTTGTTTAACCTCTAGGCCATAGGCTCTTTCTCGCTTTCTTAGCTGAGAGGCAAGGGAGATATGTGTTAAGTATTTCTTTCCTATTTTAGAATACCTTGCGAGGCCCAAATACGGGCCAAATCTTATTGTCTGTATCAGCCTAACCTAAGGCCATCCACAAGCTATATTCACAACTGTGACAACTCATTATTTCTGTAAATTTTTTGGATTACTAACAAAGAATTAAAGGGAGATTGATATTGCCATTCCAAACTCATTTCTTTTCTTCAGTCAGCTATACCCTTCTGAGATTCGAACCCGGGCCGATTGCACACTCGGCAGTTGTTTAACCTCTAGGCCACAGGCTCTTTCTCGCTTTGTTAGCTGAGAGGCAAGGGAGATATGTGTTAAGTATTTGTTACGTATTTTAGAATAACTTGCAAGGCCCAAATACGGGCCAAATCTTATTGCCTGTATCAGCCTAAGCTAAGGCCATCCACAAGCTGTAGTCACAACTGTGACAACTCATTATTTGTGTAATTTTTTTGGATTACTAACAAAGAATTAAAGGGAGACTGATATGGCCATTTCAAACTCATTTATTCTCATCAGTCAGCCATACCCTTCTGAGATTCGAACCCGGGCCGATTGCACATTCGGCAGTTGTTTAACCTCTAGGCCACAGGCTCTTTCTTGCTTTGTTAGCTGAGAGGCAAGGGAGATATGTGTTATGTATTTGTTTCCTATTTTAGAATACCTTGCGAGGCCCAAATACGGGCCAAATCTTATTGTCTGTATCAACCTAACCTAAGGCCATCCACAAGCTGTAGTCACAACTGTGACAACTCATTATTTGTGTAAATTTTTTGGATTGCTAACAAAGAATTAAAGGGAGACTGATATGGCCATTTCAAACTCATTTATTCTCATCAGTCAGCCATACCCTTCTGAGATTCGAACCCGGGCCGATTGCACACTCGGCAGTTGTTTAACCTCTAGGCCACAGGCTCTTTCTCGCTTTGTTAGCTGAGAGGCAAGGGAGATATGAGTTAAGTATTTGTTTCCTATTTTAGAATACCTTGCAAGGGCCAAATACGGGCCAAATCTTATTGTCTATATCAGCCTAACCTAAGGCCATTTACAAGCTGTAGTCACAACTGTGACAACTCATTATTTGTGTAAATTTTTTGCATTGCTCACGAGGAATTATAGGGAGACTGATATGGCCATTCCAAACTCATTTCTTTTCATCAGTCAGCTATACCCTTCTGAGATTCGAACGCAGGCTGATTGCACATTAGGCAGTTGTTTAACCTCTAGGCCACAGGCTCTTTCTCACTTTGTTACCTGAGAGGCAAGGGAGTTATGTGTTAAGTATTTGTTACATATTTTAGAATAACTTGCAAGGCCCAAATACGGGCCAAATCTTATTGCCTGTATCAGCCTAAGCTAAGGCCATCCACAAGCTGTAGTCACAACTGTGACAACTCGTTATTTCTGTAAATTTTTTGGATTGCTAACAAAGAATTAAAGGGAGACTGATATGGCCATTTCAAACTCATTTATTCTCATCAGTCAGCCATACCCTTCTGAGATTCGAACCCGGACCGATTGCACACTCGGCAGTTGTTTAACCTCTAGGCCACAGGCTCTTTCTCGCTTTGTTAGCTGAGAGGCAAGGGAGATATGTGTTAAGTATTTGTTTCCTATTTTAGAATACCTTGCAAGGGCCAAATACGGGCCAAATCTTATTGTCTGTATCAGCCTAACCTAAGGCCATCCACAAGCTGTAGTCACAACTGTGACAACTCATTATTTGTGTAAATTTTTTGCATTGCTCACAAAGAATTATAGGGAGACTGATATGGCCATTCCAAACTAATTTCTTTTCATCAGTCAGCTATACCCTTCTGAGATTCGAACGCAGGCTGATTGCACATTAGGCAGTTGTTTAACCTCTAGGCCACAGGCTCTTTCTCACTTTGTTACCTGAGAGGCAAGGGAGTTATGTGTTAAGTATTTGTTACCTATTTTAGAATAACTTGCAAGGCCCAAATACGAGCCAAATCTTATTGGCTTTATCAGCCTAACCTAAGGCCATCCACAAGCTGTAGGCACAACTGTGACAACTCATTATTTCTGTAAATTTTTTGGATTGGTAAAAAATAATTAAAGGGAGACTGATATGGCCATTTCAAACTCATTTATTCTCATCAGTCAGCCATACCCTTCTGAGATTCGAACCCGGGCCGATTGCACATTAGGCAGTTGTTTAACCTCTAGGCCACAGGCTCTTTCTCGCTTTCTTAGCTGAGAGGCAAGGGAGATATGTGTTAAGTATTTGTTTCATATTTTAGAATACATTCCAAGGCCCAAATACGAGCCAAATCTTATTGGCTTTATCAGCGTAACCTAAGGCCATCCACAAGCTGTAGGCACAACTGTGACAACTCATTATTTCTGTAAATTTTTGGATTGGTAAAAAAGAATTAAAGGGAGACTGATATGGCCATTTCAAACTCATTTATTCTCATCAGTCAGCCATACCCTTCTGAGATTCGAAACCGTGCCGATTGCACATTTGGCAGTTGTTTAACCTCTAGGCCATAGGCTCTTTCTCGCTTTCTTAGCTGAGAGGCAAGGGAGATATGTGTTAAGTATTTCTTTCCTATTTTAGAATACCTTGCGAGGCCCAAATACGGGCCAAATCTTATTGTCTGTATCAGCCTAACCTAAGGCCATCCACAAGCTATAGGCACAACTGTGACAACTCATTATTTCTGTAAATTTTTTGGATTACTAACAAAGAATTAAAGGGAGATTGATATTGCCATTCCAAACTCATTTCTTTTCTTCAGTCAGCTATACCCTTCTGAGATTCGAACCCGGGCCGATTGCACACTCGGCAGTTGTTTAACCTCTAGGCCACAGGCTCTTTCTCGCTTTGTTAGCTGAGAGGCAAGGGAGATATGTGTTAAGTATTTGTTACGTATTTTAGAATAACTTGCAAGGCCCAAATACGGGCCAAATCTTATTGCCTGTATCAGCCTAAGCTAAGGCCATCCACAAGCTGTAGTCACAACTGTGACAACTCATTATTTGTGTAATTTTTTTGGATTACTAACAAAGAATTAAAGGGAGACTGATATGGCCATTTCAAACTCATTTATTCTCATCAGTCAGCCATACCCTTCTGAGATTCGAACCCGGGCCGATTGCACATTCGGCAGTTGTTTAACCTCTAGGCCACAGGCTCTTTCTTGCTTTGTTAGCTGAGAGGCAAGGGAGATATGTGTTATGTATTTGTTTCCTATTTTAGAATACCTTGTGAGGCCCAAATACGGGCCAAATCTTATTGTCTGTATCAACCTAACCTAAGGCCATCCACAAGCTGTAGTCACAACTGTGACAACTCATTATTTGTGTAAATTTTTTGGATTGCTAACAAAGAATTAAAGGGAGACTGATATGGCCATTTCAAACTCATTTATTCTCATCAGTCAGCCATACCCTTCTGAGATTCGAACCCGGGCAGATTGCACATTCGGCAGTTGTTTAACCTCTAGGCCAAAAGCTCTTTCTCGCTTTGTTAGCTGAGAGGAAAGGGAGATATGTGTTAAGTATTTGTTTCATATTTTCAAATACCTTGCAAGGCCCAAATACGAGCCAAATCTTATTGGCTTTATCAGCCTAACCTAAGGCCATCCACAAGCTGTAGGCACAACTGTGACAACTCATTATTTCTGTAAAATTTTTGGATTGGTAAAAAAGAATTAAAGGGAGACTGATATGGCCATTTAAAACTCATTTATTCTCATCAGTCAGCCATACCCTTCTGAGATTCGAACCCGGGCCAATTGCACATTCGGCAGTTGTTTAGCCTATAGGCCAAAGGCTCTTTCGCGCTTTCTTAGGTGAGAGGCAAGGGAGATATGTGTTAAGTATTTGTTTCCTATTTTAGAATACCTTGCAAGGGCCAAATACGGGCCAAATCTTATTGTCTGTATCAGCCTAACCTAAGGCCACCCACAAGCTGTAGTCACAACTGTGACAACTCATTATTTGTGTAAATTTTTTGCATTGCTCACAAAGAATTATAGGGAGACTGATATGGCCATTCCAAACTCATTTCTTTTCATCAGTCAGCTATACCCTTCTGAGATTCGAACGCAGGCTGATTGCACATTAGGCAGTTGTTTAACCTCTAGGCCACAGGCTCTTTCTCACTTTGTTACCTGAGAGGCAAGGGAGTTATGTGTTAAGTATTTGTTACATATTTTAGAATAACTTGCAAGGCCCAAATACGAGCCAAATCTTATTGGCTTTATCAGCCTAACCTAAGGCCATCCACAAGCTGTAGGCACAACTGTGACAACTCATTATTTCTGTAAATTTTTTGGATTGGTAAAAAATAATTAAAGGGAGACTGATATGGCCATTTCAAACTCATTTATTCTCATCAGTCAGCCATACCCTTCTGAGATTCGAACCCGGGCCGATTGCACATTAGGCAGTTGTTTAACCTCTAGGCCACAGGCTCTTTCTCGCTTTCTTAGCTGAGAGGCAAGGGAGATATGTGTTAAGTATTTGTTTCATATTTTAGAATACATTCCAAGGCCCAAATACGAGCCAAATCTTATTGGCTTTATCAGCGTAACCTAAGGCCATCCACAAGCTGTAGGCACAACTGTGACAACTCATTATTTCTGTAAATTTTTGGATTGGTAAAAAAGAATTAAAGGGAGACTGATATGGCCATTGCAAACTCATTTATTCTCATCAGTCAGCCATACCCTTCTGAGATTCGAAACCGTGCCGATTGCACATTTGGCAGTTGTTTAACCTCTAGGCCATAGGCTCTTTCTCGCTTTCGTAGCTGAGAGGCAAGGGAGATATGTGTTAAGTATTTCTTTCCTATTTTAGAATACCTTGCGAGGCCCAAATACGGGCCAAATCTTATTGTCTGTATCAGCCTAACCTAAGGCCATCCACAAGCTATATTCACAACTGTGACAACTCATTATTTCTGTAAATTTTTTGGATTACTAACAAAGAATTAAAGGGAGATTGATATTGCCATTCCAAACTCATTTCTTTTCTTCAGTCAGCTATACCCTTCTGAGATTCGAACCCGGGCCGATTGCACACTCGGCAGTTGTTTAACCTCTAGGCCACAGGCTCTTTCTCGCTTTGTTAGCTGAGAGGCAAGGGAGATATGTGTTAAGTATTTGTTACGTATTTTAGAATAACTTGCAAGGCCCAAATACGGGCCAAATCTTATTGCCTGTATCAGCCTAAGCTAAGGCCATCCACAAGCTGTAGTCACAACTGTGACAACTCATTATTTGTGTAATTTTTTTGGATTGCTAACAAAGAATTAAAGGGAGACTGATATGGCCATTTCAAACTCATTTATTCTCATCAGTCAGCCATACCCTTCCGAGATTCGAACCCGGGCCGATTGCACATTCGGCAGTTGTTTAACCTCTAGGCCACAGGCTCTTTCTTGCTTTGTTAGCTGAGAGGCAAGGGAGATATGTGTTATGTATTTGTTTCCTATTTTAGAATACCTTGCGAGGCCCAAATACGGGCCAAATCTTATTGTCTGTATCAGCCTAACCTAAGGCCATCCACAAGCTGTAGTCACAACTGTGACAACTCATTATTTGTGTAAATTTTTTGGATTGCTAACAAAGAATTAAAGGGAGACTGATATGGCCATTTCAAACTCATTTATTCTCATCAGTCAGCCATACCCTTCTGAGATTCGAACCCGGGCCGATTGCACATTCGGCAGTTGTTTAACCTCTAGGCCACAGGCTCTTTCTTGCTTTGTTAGCTGAGAGGCAAGGGAGATATGAGTTAAGTATTTGTTTCCTATTTTAGAATACCTTGCAAGGGCCAAATACGGGCCAAATCTTATTGTCTATATCAGCCTAACCTAAGGCCATCCACAAGCTGTAGTCACAACTGTGACAACTCATTATTTGTGTAAATTTTTTGCATTGCTCACGAGGAATTATAGGGAGACTGATATGGCCATTCCAAACTCATTTCTTTTCATCAGTCAGCTATACCCTTCTGAGATTCGAACGCAGGCTGATTGCACATTAGGCAGTTGTTTAACCTCTAGGCCACAGGCTCTTTCTCACTTTGTTACCTGAGAGGCAAGGGAGTTATGTGTTAAGTATTTGTTACATATTTTAGAATAACTTGCAAGGCCCAAATACGGGCCAAATCTTATTGCCTGTATCAGCCTAAGCTAAGGCCATCCACAAGCTGTAGTCACAACTGTGACAACTCGTTATTTCTGTAAATTTTTTGGATTGGTAAAATAGAATTAAAGGGAGACTGATATGGCCATTTCAAACTCATTTATTCTCATCAGTCAGCCATACCCTTCTGAGATTCGAACCCGGGCAGATTGCACATTAGGCAGTTGTTTAACCTCTAGGCCAAAAGCTCTTTCTCGCTTTGTTAGCTGAGAGGAAAGGGAGATATGTGTTAAGTATTTGTTTCATATTTTAGAATACCTTGCAAGGCCCAAATACGAGCCAAATCTTATTGGCTTTATCAGCCTAACCTAAGGCCATCCACAAGCTGTAGGCACAACTGTGACAACTCATTATTTCTGTAAAATTTTTGGATTGGTAAAAAAGAATTAAAGGGAGACTGATATGGCCATTTAAAACACATTTATTCTCATCAGTCAGCCATACCCTTCTGAGATTCGAACCCGGGCCGATTGCACATTCGGCAGTTGTTTAGCCTATAGGCCAAAGGCTCTTTCGCGCTTTCTTAGGTGAGAGGCAAGGGAGATATGTGTTAAGTATTTGTTTCGTATTTTAGAATACCTTGCGAGGCCCAAATACGGGCCAAATCTTATTGTCTGTATCAGCCTAACCTAAGGCCATCCACAAGCTATAGTCACAACTGTGACAACTCATTATTTGTGTAATTTTTTTGGATTGCTAACAAAGAATTAAAGGGAGACTGATATGGCCATTTCAAACTCATTTATTCTCATCAGTCAGCCATACCCTTCTGAGATTCGAACCCGGGCTGATTGCACATTCGGCAGTTGTTTAACCTCTAGGCCACAGGCTCTTTCTTGCTTTGTTAGCTGAGAGGCAAGGGAGATATGTGTTATGTATTTGTTTCCTATTTTAGAATACCTTGCGAGGCCCAAATACGGGCCAAATCTTATTGTCTGTATCAGCTTAACCTAAGGCCATCCACAAGCTGTAGTCACAACTGTGACAACTCATTATTTGTGTAAATTTTTCGGATTGCTAACAAAGAATTAAAGGGAGACTGATATGGCCATTTCAAACTCATTTATTCTCATCAGTCAGCCATACCCTTCTGAGATTCGAACCCGGGCCGATTGCACATTCGGCAGTTGTTTAACCTCTAGGCCACAGGCTCTTTCTTGCTTTGTTAGCTGAGAGGCAAGGGAGATATGAGTTAAGTATTTGTTTCCTATTTTAGAATACCTTGCAAGGGCCAAATACGGGCCAAATCTTATTGTCTATATCAGCCTAACCTAAGGCCATCCACAAGCTGTAGTCACAACTGTGACAACTCATTATTTGTGTAAATTTTTTGCATTGCTCACGAGGAATTATAGGGAGACTGATATGGCCATTCCAAACTCATTTCTTTTCATCAGTCAGCTATACCCTTCTGAGATTCGAACGCAGGCTGATTGCACATTAGGCAGTTGTTTAACCTCTAGGCCACAGGCTCTTTCTCACTTTGTTACCTGAGAGGCAAGGGAGTTATGTGTTAAGTATTTGTTACATATTTTAGAATAACTTGCAAGGCCCAAATACGGGCCAAATCTTATTGCCTGTATCAGCCTAAGCTAAGGCCATCCACAAGCTGTAGTCACAACTGTGACAACTCGTTATTTCTGTAAATTTTTTGGATTGCTAACAAAGAATTAAAGGGAGACTGATATGGCCATTTCAAACTCATTTATTCTCATCAGTCAGCCATACCCTTCTGAGATTCGAACCCGGGCAGATTGCACATTAGGCAGTTGTTTAACCTCTAGGCCAAAAGCTCTTTCTCGCTTTGTTAGCTGAGAGGAAAGGGAGATATGTGTTAAGTATTTGTTTCATATTTTAGAATACCTTGCAAGGCCCAAATACGAGCCAAATCTTATTGGCTTTATCAGCCTAACCTAAGGCCATCCACAAGCTGTAGGCACAACTGTGACAACTCATTATTTCTGTAAAATTTTTGGATTGGTAAAAAAGAATTGAAGGGAGACTGATATGGCCATTTAAAACTCATTTATTCTCATCAGTCAGCCATACCCTTCTGAGATTCGAACCCGGGCCGATTGCACATTCGGCAGTTGTTTAGCCTATAGGCCAAAGGCTCTTTCGCGCTTTCTTAGGTGAGAGGCAAGGGAGATATGTGTTAAGTATTTGTTTCATATTTTAGAATACCTTGCGAGGCCCAAATACGGGCCAAATCTTATTGTCTGTATCAGCCTAACCTAAGGCCATCCACAAGCTATAGTCACAGCTGTGACAACTCATTATTTCTGTAAATTTTTTGGATTACTAACAAAGAATTAAAGGGAGATTGATATGGCCATTTTAAACTCATTTATTGACATCAGTCAGCCATACCCTTCTGAGATTCGAACCTGGGCCGATTGCACATTTGGCAGTTGTTTAACCTCTAGGCCACAGGCTCTTTCTCGCTTTCTTAGCTGAGAGGCAAGGGAGATATGTTTTATGTATTTGTTTCCTATTTTAGAATACATTCCAAGGCCCAAATACGAGCCAAATCTTATTTTCTTTATCAGCCTAACCTAAGGCCATCCACAAGCTGTAGGCAGAACTGTGACAACTCATTATTTCTGTAAATTTTTTGGATTGGTAAAAAAGAATTAAAGGGAGACTGATATGGCCATTTCAAACTCATTTATTCTCATCAGTCAGCCATACCCTTCTGAGATTCGAACCCGGGCCGATTGCACATTCGGCAGTTGTTTAACCTCTAGGCCACAGGCTCTTTCTCGCTTTGTTAGCTGAGAGGCAAGGGAGATATGTGTTATGTATTTGTTTCCTATTTTAGAATACCTTGCGAGGCCCAAATACGGGCCAAATCTTATTGCCTGTATCAGCCTAAGCTAAGGCCATCCACAAGCTGTAGTCACAACTGTGACAACTCATTATTTGTGTAATTTTTTTGGATTGCTAACAAACAATTAAAGGGAGACTGATATGGCCATTTGAAACTCATTTATTCTCATCAGTCAGCCATACCCTTCTGAGATTCGAACCCGGGCCGATTGCACATTCGGCAGTTGTTTAACCTCTAGGCCACAGGCTCTTTCTTGCTTTGTTAGCTGAGAGGCAAGGGAGATATGTGTTATGTATTTGTTTCCTATTTTAGAATACCTTGCGAGGCCCAAATACGAGCCAAATCTTATTGGCTTTATGAGCCTAACCTAAGGCCATCCACAAGCTATAGTCACAACTGTGAACACTCATTATTTCTGTAAATTTTTTGGATTACTAAGAAAGAATTAAAGGGAGATTGATATGGCCATTTCAAACTCATTTCTTCTCATCAGTCAGCCATACCCTTCTGAGATTCGAACTTGGGCCGTTTGAACATTAGGCAGTTGTTTAACCTCTAGGCCACAGGCTCTTTCTCGCTTTGTCAGCTGAGAGGCAAGGGAGATATGTGTTAAGTATTTGTTTCCTATTTTAGAATACCTTGCGAGGCCCAAATACGGGCCAAATCTTATTGTCTGTATCAGCCTCACCTAAGGCCATCCACAAGCTGTAGTCACAACTGTGACAACTCATTATTTGTGTAAATTTTTTCTTTCTCGCTTTGTTAGCTGAGAGGCAAGGGAGATATGTGTTAAGTATTTGTTAAGTATTTTAATTTAGAATACCTTGCAAGGCCCAAATACGAGCCAAATCTTATTGGCTTTATCAGCCTAACCTAAGGCCATGCACAAGCTGTAGGCACAACTGTGACAACTCATTATTTCTGTAAATTTCTTGGATTGGTAAAAAAGAATTAAAGGGAGACTGATATGGCCATTTCAAACTCATTTATTCTGATCAGTCAGCCATACCCTTCTGAGATTCGAACCCGGGCCGATTGCACATTCGGCAGTTGTTTAACCTCTAGGCCACAGGCTCTTTCTCGCTTTGTTAGCTGAGAGGCAAGGGAGATATGTGTTATGTATTTGTTTCCTATTTTAGAATACCTTGCGAGGCCCTAATACGGGCCAAATCTTATTGAATGTATCAGCCTAACCTAAGGCCATCCACAAGCTGTAGTCATAACTGTGACAACTCATTATTTGTGTAAATTTTTTGCATTGCTCACAAAAAAATAAAGGGAGACTGATATGGCCATTCCAAACTCATTTCTTTTCATCAGTCAGCCATACCCTTCTGAGATTCGAACCCGGGCCGATTGCACATTAGGCAGTTGTTTAACCTCTAGGCCACAGGCTCTTTCTCGCTTTCTTAGCTGAGAGGCAAGGGAGATATGTGTTAAGTATTTGTTTCATATTTTAGAATACATTCCAAGGCCCAAATACGAGCCAAATCTTATTGGCTTTATCAGCGTAACCTAAGGCCATCCACAAGCTGTAGGCACAACTGTGACAACTCATTATTTCTGTAAATTTTTGGATTGGTAAAAAAGAATTAAAGGGAGACTGATATGGCCATTTCAAACTCATTTATTCTCATCAGTCAGCCATACCCTTCTGAGATTCGAAACCGTGCCGATTGCACATTTGGCAGTTGTTTAACCTCTAGGCCATAGGCTCTTTCTCGCTTTCTTAGCTGAGAGGCAAGGGAGATATGTGTTAAGTATTTCTTTCCTATTTTAGAATACCTTGCGAGGCCCAAATACGGGCCAAATCTTATTGTCTGTATCAGCCTAACCTAAGGCCATCCACAAGCTATATTCACAACTGTGACAACTCATTATTTCTGTAAATTTTTTGGATTACTAACAAAGAATTAAAGGGAGATTGATATTGCCATTCCAAACTCATTTCTTTTCTTCAGTCAGCTATACCCTTCTGAGATTCGAACCCGGGCCGATTGCACACTCGGCAGTTGTTTAACCTCTAGGCCACAGGCTCTTTCTCGCTTTGTTAGCTGAGAGGCAAGGGAGATATGTGTTAAGTATTTGTTACGTATTTTAGAATAACTTGCAAGGCCCAAATACGGGCCAAATCTTATTGCCTGTATCAGCCTAAGCTAAGGCCATCCACAAGCTGTAGTCACAACTGTGACAACTCATTATTTGTGTAATTTTTTTGGATTGCTAACAAAGAATTAAAGGGAGACTGATATGGCCATTTCAAACTCATTTATTCTCATCAGTCAGCCATACCCTTCCGAGATTCGAACCCGGGCCGATTGCACATTCGGCAGTTGTTTAACCTCTAGGCCACAGGCTCTTTCTTGCTTTGTTAGCTGAGAGGCAAGGGAGATATGTGTTATGTATTTGTTTCCTATTTTAGAATACCTTGCGAGGCCCAAATACGGGCCAAATCTTATTGTCTGTATCAGCCTAACCTAAGGCCATCCACAAGCTGTAGTCACAACTGTGACAACTCATTATTTGTGTAAATTTTTTGGATTGCTAACAAAGAATTAAAGGGAGACTGATATGGCCATTTCAAACTCATTTATTCTCATCAGTCAGCCATACCCTTCTGAGATTCGAACCCGGGCCGATTGCACATTCGGCAGT
The DNA here is from genome assembly GCF_947247035.1 of Vipera ursinii. Taxonomy (NCBI): domain Eukaryota; kingdom Metazoa; phylum Chordata; class Lepidosauria; order Squamata; family Viperidae; genus Vipera; species Vipera ursinii. The sequence goes on from NC_139522.1 coordinate 35,049,945, forward strand.
TGTTTAACCTCTAGGCCACAGGCTCTTTCTTGCTTTGTTAGCTGAGAGGCAAGGGAGATATGAGTTAAGTATTTGTTTCCTATTTTAGAATACCTTGCAAGGGCCAAATACGGGCCAAATCTTATTGTCTATATCAGCCTAACCTAAGGCCATCCACAAGCTGTAGTCACAACTGTGACAACTCATTATTTGTGTAAATTTTTTGCATTGCTCACGAGGAATTATAGGGAGACTGATATGGCCATTCCAAACTCATTTCTTTTCATCAGTCAGCTATACCCTTCTGAGATTCGAACGCAGGCTGATTGCACATTAGGCAGTTGTTTAACCTCTAGGCCACAGGCTCTTTCTCACTTTGTTACCTGAGAGGCAAGGGAGTTATGTGTTAAGTATTTGTTACATATTTTAGAATAACTTGCAAGGCCCAAATACGGGCCAAATCTTATTGCCTGTATCAGCCTAAGCTAAGGCCATCCACAAGCTGTAGTCACAACTGTGACAACTCGTTATTTCTGTAAATTTTTTGGATTGGTAAAATAGAATTAAAGGGAGACTGATATGGCCATTTCAAACTCATTTATTCTCATCAGTCAGCCATACCCTTCTGAGATTCGAACCCGGGCAGATTGCACATTAGGCAGTTGTTTAACCTCTAGGCCAAAAGCTCTTTCTCGCTTTGTTAGCTGAGAGGAAAGGGAGATATGTGTTAAGTATTTGTTTCATATTTTAGAATACCTTGCAAGGCCCAAATACGAGCCAAATCTTATTGGCTTTATCAGCCTAACCTAAGGCCATCCACAAGCTGTAGGCACAACTGTGACAACTCATTATTTCTGTAAAATTTTTGGATTGGTAAAAAAGAATTAAAGGGAGACTGATATGGCCATTTAAAACACATTTATTCTCATCAGTCAGCCATACCCTTCTGAGATTCGAACCCGGGCCGATTGCACATTCGGCAGTTGTTTAGCCTATAGGCCAAAGGCTCTTTCGCGCTTTCTTAGGTGAGAGGCAAGGGAGATATGTGTTAAGTATTTGTTTCGTATTTTAGAATACCTTGCGAGGCCCAAATACGGGCCAAATCTTATTGTCTGTATCAGCCTAACCTAAGGCCATCCACAAGCTATAGTCACAACTGTGACAACTCATTATTTGTGTAATTTTTTTGGATTGCTAACAAAGAATTAAAGGGAGACTGATATGGCCATTTCAAACTCATTTATTCTCATCAGTCAGCCATACCCTTCTGAGATTCGAACCCGGGCTGATTGCACATTCGGCAGTTGTTTAACCTCTAGGCCACAGGCTCTTTCTTGCTTTGTTAGCTGAGAGGCAAGGGAGATATGTGTTATGTATTTGTTTCCTATTTTAGAATACCTTGCGAGGCCCAAATACGGGCCAAATCTTATTGTCTGTATCAGCTTAACCTAAGGCCATCCACAAGCTGTAGTCACAACTGTGACAACTCATTATTTGTGTAAATTTTTCGGATTGCTAACAAAGAATTAAAGGGAGACTGATATGGCCATTTCAAACTCATTTATTCTCATCAGTCAGCCATACCCTTCTGAGATTCGAACCCGGGCCGATTGCACATTCGGCAGTTGTTTAACCTCTAGGCCACAGGCTCTTTCTTGCTTTGTTAGCTGAGAGGCAAGGGAGATATGAGTTAAGTATTTGTTTCCTATTTTAGAATACCTTGCAAGGGCCAAATACGGGCCAAATCTTATTGTCTATATCAGCCTAACCTAAGGCCATCCACAAGCTGTAGTCACAACTGTGACAACTCATTATTTGTGTAAATTTTTTGCATTGCTCACGAGGAATTATAGGGAGACTGATATGGCCATTCCAAACTCATTTCTTTTCATCAGTCAGCTATACCCTTCTGAGATTCGAACGCAGGCTGATTGCACATTAGGCAGTTGTTTAACCTCTAGGCCACAGGCTCTTTCTCACTTTGTTACCTGAGAGGCAAGGGAGTTATGTGTTAAGTATTTGTTACATATTTTAGAATAACTTGCAAGGCCCAAATACGGGCCAAATCTTATTGCCTGTATCAGCCTAAGCTAAGGCCATCCACAAGCTGTAGTCACAACTGTGACAACTCGTTATTTCTGTAAATTTTTTGGATTGCTAACAAAGAATTAAAGGGAGACTGATATGGCCATTTCAAACTCATTTATTCTCATCAGTCAGCCATACCCTTCTGAGATTCGAACCCGGGCAGATTGCACATTAGGCAGTTGTTTAACCTCTAGGCCAAAAGCTCTTTCTCGCTTTGTTAGCTGAGAGGAAAGGGAGATATGTGTTAAGTATTTGTTTCATATTTTAGAATACCTTGCAAGGCCCAAATACGAGCCAAATCTTATTGGCTTTATCAGCCTAACCTAAGGCCATCCACAAGCTGTAGGCACAACTGTGACAACTCATTATTTCTGTAAAATTTTTGGATTGGTAAAAAAGAATTGAAGGGAGACTGATATGGCCATTTAAAACTCATTTATTCTCATCAGTCAGCCATACCCTTCTGAGATTCGAACCCGGGCCGATTGCACATTCGGCAGTTGTTTAGCCTATAGGCCAAAGGCTCTTTCGCGCTTTCTTAGGTGAGAGGCAAGGGAGATATGTGTTAAGTATTTGTTTCATATTTTAGAATACCTTGCGAGGCCCAAATACGGGCCAAATCTTATTGTCTGTATCAGCCTAACCTAAGGCCATCCACAAGCTATAGTCACAGCTGTGACAACTCATTATTTCTGTAAATTTTTTGGATTACTAACAAAGAATTAAAGGGAGATTGATATGGCCATTTTAAACTCATTTATTGACATCAGTCAGCCATACCCTTCTGAGATTCGAACCTGGGCCGATTGCACATTTGGCAGTTGTTTAACCTCTAGGCCACAGGCTCTTTCTCGCTTTCTTAGCTGAGAGGCAAGGGAGATATGTTTTATGTATTTGTTTCCTATTTTAGAATACATTCCAAGGCCCAAATACGAGCCAAATCTTATTTTCTTTATCAGCCTAACCTAAGGCCATCCACAAGCTGTAGGCAGAACTGTGACAACTCATTATTTCTGTAAATTTTTTGGATTGGTAAAAAAGAATTAAAGGGAGACTGATATGGCCATTTCAAACTCATTTATTCTCATCAGTCAGCCATACCCTTCTGAGATTCGAACCCGGGCCGATTGCACATTCGGCAGTTGTTTAACCTCTAGGCCACAGGCTCTTTCTCGCTTTGTTAGCTGAGAGGCAAGGGAGATATGTGTTATGTATTTGTTTCCTATTTTAGAATACCTTGCGAGGCCCAAATACGGGCCAAATCTTATTGCCTGTATCAGCCTAAGCTAAGGCCATCCACAAGCTGTAGTCACAACTGTGACAACTCATTATTTGTGTAATTTTTTTGGATTGCTAACAAACAATTAAAGGGAGACTGATATGGCCATTTGAAACTCATTTATTCTCATCAGTCAGCCATACCCTTCTGAGATTCGAACCCGGGCCGATTGCACATTCGGCAGTTGTTTAACCTCTAGGCCACAGGCTCTTTCTTGCTTTGTTAGCTGAGAGGCAAGGGAGATATGTGTTATGTATTTGTTTCCTATTTTAGAATACCTTGCGAGGCCCAAATACGAGCCAAATCTTATTGGCTTTATGAGCCTAACCTAAGGCCATCCACAAGCTATAGTCACAACTGTGAACACTCATTATTTCTGTAAATTTTTTGGATTACTAAGAAAGAATTAAAGGGAGATTGATATGGCCATTTCAAACTCATTTCTTCTCATCAGTCAGCCATACCCTTCTGAGATTCGAACTTGGGCCGTTTGAACATTAGGCAGTTGTTTAACCTCTAGGCCACAGGCTCTTTCTCGCTTTGTCAGCTGAGAGGCAAGGGAGATATGTGTTAAGTATTTGTTTCCTATTTTAGAATACCTTGCGAGGCCCAAATACGGGCCAAATCTTATTGTCTGTATCAGCCTCACCTAAGGCCATCCACAAGCTGTAGTCACAACTGTGACAACTCATTATTTGTGTAAATTTTTTCTTTCTCGCTTTGTTAGCTGAGAGGCAAGGGAGATATGTGTTAAGTATTTGTTAAGTATTTTAATTTAGAATACCTTGCAAGGCCCAAATACGAGCCAAATCTTATTGGCTTTATCAGCCTAACCTAAGGCCATGCACAAGCTGTAGGCACAACTGTGACAACTCATTATTTCTGTAAATTTCTTGGATTGGTAAAAAAGAATTAAAGGGAGACTGATATGGCCATTTCAAACTCATTTATTCTGATCAGTCAGCCATACCCTTCTGAGATTCGAACCCGGGCCGATTGCACATTCGGCAGTTGTTTAACCTCTAGGCCACAGGCTCTTTCTCGCTTTGTTAGCTGAGAGGCAAGGGAGATATGTGTTATGTATTTGTTTCCTATTTTAGAATACCTTGCGAGGCCCTAATACGGGCCAAATCTTATTGAATGTATCAGCCTAACCTAAGGCCATCCACAAGCTGTAGTCATAACTGTGACAACTCATTATTTGTGTAAATTTTTTGCATTGCTCACAAAAAAATAAAGGGAGACTGATATGGCCATTCCAAACTCATTTCTTTTCATCAGTCAGCTATACCCTTCTGAGATTCGAACGCAGGCTGATTGCACATTAGGCAGTTGTTTAACCTCTAGGCCACAGGCTCTTTCTCACTTTGTTACCTGAGAGACAAGGGAGTTATGTGTTAAGTATTTGTTACGTATTTTAGAATAACTTGCAAGGCCCAAATACGGGCCAAATCTTATTGCCTGTATCAGCCTAACCTAAGGCCATCCACCAGCTGTAGTCACAACTGTGACAACTCATTATTTGTGTAAATTTTTTGGATTGCTAACAAAGAATTAAAGGGAGACTGATATGGCCATTTCAAACTCATTTATTCTCATCAGTCAGCCATACCCTTCTGAGATTCGAACCTGGGCCGATTGAACATTAGGCAGTTGTTTAACCTCTAGGCCAAAAGCTCTTTCTCGCTTTGTTAGCTGAGAGGAAAGGGAGATATGTGTTAAGTATTTGTTTCATATTTTAGAATACCTTGCAAGGCCCAAATACGAGCCAAATCTTATTGACTTTATCAGCCTAACCTAAGGCCATCCACAAGCTGTAGGCACAACTGTGACAACTCATTATTTCTGTAAAATTTTTGGATTGGTAAAAAAGAATTAAAGGGAGACTGATATGGCCATTTAAAACTCATTTATTCTCATCAGTCAGCCATACCCTTCTGAGATTCGAACCCGGGCCGATTGCACATTCGGCAGTTGTTTAGCCTATAGGCCAAAGGCTCTTTCGCGCTTTCTTAGGTGAGAGGCAAGGGAGATATGTGTTAAGTATTTGTTTCATATTTTAGAATACCTTGCGAGGCCCAAATACGGGCCAAATCTTATTGTCTGTATCAGCCTAACCTAAGGCCATCCACAAGCTATAGTCACAACTGTGACAACTCATTATTTCTGTAAATTTTTTGGATTACTAACAAAGAATTAAAGGGAGATTGATATTGCCATTCCAAACTCATTTCTTTTCTTCAGTCAGCTATACCCTTCTGAGATTCGAACCCGGGCCGATTGCACACTCGGCAGTTGTTTAACCTCTAGGCCACAGGCTCTTTCTCGCTTTGTTAGCTGAGAGGCAAGGGAGATATGTGTTAAGTATTTGTTACGTATTTTGGAATAACTTGCAAGGCCCAAATACGGGCCAAATCTTATTGCCTGTATCAGCCTAAGCTAAGGCCATCCACAAGCTGTAGTCACAACTGTGACAACTCATTATTTGTGTAATTTTTTTGGATTGCTAACAAAGAATTAAAGGGAGACTGATATGGCCATTTCAAACTCATTTATTCTCATCAGTCAGCCATACCCTTCTGAGATTCGAACCCGGGCTGATTGCACATTCGGCAGTTGTTTAACCTCTAGGCCACAGGCTCTTTCTTGCTTTGTTAGCTGAGAGGCAAGGGAGATATGTGTTATGTATTTGTTTCCTATTTTAGAATACCTTGCGAGGCCCAAATACGGGCCAAATCTTATTGTCTGTATCAGCTTAACCTAAGGCCATCCACAAGCTGTAGTCACAACTGTGACAACTCATTATTTGTGTAAATTTTTCGGATTGCTAACAAAGAATTAAAGGGAGACTGATATGGCCATTTCAAACTCATTTATTCTCATCAGTCAGCCATACCCTTCTGAGATTCGAACCCGGGCCGATTGCACATTCGGCAGTTGTTTAATCTCTAGGCCACAGGCTCTTTCTTGCTTTGTTAGCTGAGAGGCAAGGGAGATATGAGTTAAGTATTTGTTTCCTATTTTAGAATACCTTGCAAGGGCCAAATACGGGCCAAATCTTATTGTCTATATCAGCCTAACCTAAGGCCATCCACAAGCTGTAGTCACAACTGTGACAACTCATTATTTGTGTAAATTTTTTGCATTGCTCACGAGGAATTATAGGGAGACTGATATGGCCATTCCAAACTCATTTCTTTTCATCAGTCAGCTATACCCTTCTGAGATTCGAACGCAGGCTGATTGCACATTAGGCAGTTGTTTAACCTCTAGGCCACAGGCTCTTTCTCACTTTGTTACCTGAGAGGCAAGGGAGATATGTGTTATGTATTTGTTTCCTATTTTAGAATACCTTGCGAGGCCCAAATACGGGCCAAATCTTATTGCCTGTATCAGCCTAAGCTAAGGCCATCCACAAGCTGTAGTCACAACTGTGACAACTCATTATTTGTGTAATTTTTTTGGATTGCTAACAAACAATTAAAGGGAGACTGATATGGCCATTTGAAACTCATTTATTCTCATCAGTCAGCCATACCCTTCTGAGATTCGAACCCGGGCCGATTGCACATTCGGCAGTTGTTTAACCTCTAGGCCACAGGCTCTTTCTTGCTTTGTTAGCTGAGAGGCAAGGGAGATATGTGTTATGTATTTGTTTCCTATTTTAGAATACCTTGCGAGGCCCAAATACGAGCCAAATCTTATTGGCTTTATGAGCCTAACCTAAGGCCATCCACAAGCTATAGTCACAACTGTGAACACTCATTATTTCTGTAAATTTTTTGGATTACTAAGAAAGAATTAAAGGGAGATTGATATGGCCATTTCAAACTCATTTCTTCTCATCAGTCAGCCATACCCTTCTGAGATTCGAACTTGGGCCGTTTGAACATTAGGCAGTTGTTTAACCTCTAGGCCACAGGCTCTTTCTCGCTTTGTCAGCTGAGAGGCAAGGGAGATATGTGTTAAGTATTTGTTTCCTATTTTAGAATACCTTGCGAGGCCCAAATACGGGCCAAATCTTATTGTCTGTATCAGCCTCACCTAAGGCCATCCACAAGCTGTAGTCACAACTGTGACAACTCATTATTTGTGTAAATTTTTTCTTTCTCGCTTTGTTAGCTGAGAGGCAAGGGAGATATGTGTTAAGTATTTGTTAAGTATTTTAATTTAGAATACCTTGCAAGGCCCAAATACGAGCCAAATCTTATTGGCTTTATCAGCCTAACCTAAGGCCATGCACAAGCTGTAGGCACAACTGTGACAACTCATTATTTCTGTAAATTTCTTGGATTGGTAAAAAAGAATTAAAGGGAGACTGATATGGCCATTTCAAACTCATTTATTCTGATCAGTCAGCCATACCCTTCTGAGATTCGAACCCGGGCCGATTGCACATTCGGCAGTTGTTTAACCTCTAGGCCACAGGCTCTTTCTCGCTTTGTTAGCTGAGAGGCAAGGGAGATATGTGTTATGTATTTGTTTCCTATTTTAGAATACCTTGCGAGGCCCTAATACGGGCCAAATCTTATTGAATGTATCAGCCTAACCTAAGGCCATCCACAAGCTGTAGTCATAACTGTGACAACTCATTATTTGTGTAAATTTTTTGCATTGCTCACAAAAAAATAAAGGGAGACTGATATGGCCATTCCAAACTCATTTCTTTTCATCAGTCAGCTATACCCTTCTGAGATTCGAACGCAGGCTGATTGCACATTAGGCAGTTGTTTAACCTCTAGGCCACAGGCTCTTTCTCACTTTGTTACCTGAGAGACAAGGGAGTTATGTGTTAAGTATTTGTTACGTATTTTAGAATAACTTGCAAGGCCCAAATACGGGCCAAATCTTATTGCCTGTATCAGCCTAACCTAAGGCCATCCACCAGCTGTAGTGACAACTGTGACAACTCATTATTTGTGTAAATTTTTTGGATTGCTAACAAAGAATTAAAGGGAGACTGATATGGCCATTTCAAACTCATTTATTCTCATCAGTCAGCCATACCCTTCTGAGATTCGAACCTGGGCCGATTGAACATTAGGCAGTTGTTTAACCTCTAGGCCACAAGCTCTTTCTCACTTTGTTAGCTGAGAGGCAAGGGAGATATGTGTTAAGTATTTGTTACGTATTTTAGAATAACTTGCAAGGCCCAAATACGGGCCAAATCTTATTGCCTGTATCAGCCTCACCTAAGGCCATCCACAAGCTATAGTCACAACTGTGACAACTCATTATTTGTGTAAATTTTTTGGATTGCTAACAAAGAATTAAAGGGAGACTGATATGGCCATTTTAAACTCATTTATTCTCATCAGTCAGCCATACCCTTCTGAGATTCGAACCTGGGCCGATTGCACATTTGGCAGTTGTTTAACCTCTAGGCCACAGGCTCTTTCTCGCTTTCTTAGCTGAGAGGCAAGGGAGATATGTTTTATGTATTTGTTTCCTATTTTAGAATACATTCCAAGGCCCAAATACGAGCCAAATCTTATTTACTTTATCAGCCTAACCTAAGGCCATCCACAAGCTGTAGGCAGAACTGTGACAACTCATTATTTCTGTAAATTTTTTGGATTGGTAAAAAAGAATTAAAGGGAGACAGATATGGCCATTTCAAACTCATTTATTCTCATCAGTCAGCCATACCCTTCTGAGATTCGAACCCGGGCCGATTGCACATTCGGCAGTTGTTTAACCTCTAGGCCACAGGCTCTTTCTCGCTTTGTTAGCTGAGAGGCAAGGGAGATATGTGTTATGTATTTGTTTCCTATTTTAGAATACCTTGCGAGGCCCAAATACGGGCCAAATCTTATTGCCTGTATCAGCCTAAGCTAAGGCCATCCACAAGCTGTAGTCACAACTGTGACAACTCATTATTTGTGTAATTTTTTTGGATTGCTAACAAAGAATTAAAGGGAGACTGATATGGCCATTTGAAACTCATTTATTCTCATCAGTCAGCCATACCCTTCTGAGATTCGAACCCGGGCCGATTGCACATTCGGCAGTTGTTTAACCTCTAGGCCACAGGCTCTTTCTTGCTTTGTTAGCTGAGAGGCAAGGGAGATATGTGTTATGTATTTGTTTCCTATTTTAGAATACCTTGCGAGGCCCAAATACGAGCCAAATCTTATTGGCTTTATGAGCCTAACCTAAGGCCATCCACAAGCTATAGTCACAACTGTGAACACTCATTATTTCTGTAAATTTTTTGGATTACTAAGAAAGAATTAAAGGGAGATTGATATGGCCATTTCAAACTCATTTCTTCTCATCAGTCAGCCATACCCTTCTGAGATTCGAACCTGGGCCGTTTGAACATTAGGCAGTTGTTTAACCTCTAGGCCACAGGCTCTTTCTCGCTTTGTCAGCTGAGAGGCAAGGGAGATATGTGTTAAGTATTTGTTTCCTATTTTAGAATACCTTGCGAGGCCCAAATACGGGCCAAATCTTATTGTCTGTATCAGCCTCACCTAAGGCCATCCACAAGCTGTAGTCACAACTGTGACAACTCATTATTTGTGTAAATTTTTTCTTTCTCGCTTTGTTAGCTGAGAGGCAAGGGAGATATGTGTTAAGTATTTGTTAAGTATTTTAATTTAGAATACCTTGCAAGGCCCAAATACGAGCCAAATCTTATTGGCTTTATCAGCCTAACCTAAGGCCATGCACAAGCTGTAGGCACAACTGTGACAACTCATTATTTCTGTAAATTTCTTGGATTGGTAAAAAAGAATTAAAGGGAGACTGATATGGCCATTTCAAACTCATTTATTCTGATCAGTCAGCCATACCCTTCTGAGATTCGAACCCGGGCCGATTGCACATTCGGCAGTTGTTTAACCTCTAGGCCACAGGCTCTTTCTCGCTTTGTTAGCTGAGAGGCAAGGGAGATATGTGTTATGTATTTGTTTCCTATTTTAGAATACCTTGCGAGGCCCTAAAACGGGCCAAATCTTATTGTCTGTATCAGCCTAACCTAAGGCCATCCACAAGCTGTAGTCATAACTGTGACAACTCATTATTTGTGTAAATTTTTTGCATTGCTCACAAAAAAATAAAGGGAGACTGATATGGCCATTCCAAACTCATTTCTTTTCATCAGTCAGCTATACCCTTCTGAGATTCGAACGCAGGCTGATTGCACATTAGGCAGTTGTTTAACCTCTAGGCCACAGGCTCTTTCTCACTTTGTTACCTGAGAGACAAGGGAGTTATGTGTTAAGTATTTGTTACGTATTTTAGAATAACTTGCAAGGCCCAAATACGGGCCAAATCTTATTGCCTGTATCAGCCTAACCTAAGGCCATCCACCAGCTGTAGTCACAACTGTGACAACTCATTATTTGTGTAAATTTTTTGGATTGCTAACAAAGAATTAAAGGGAGACTGATATGGCCATTTCAAACTCATTTATTCTCATCAGTCAGCCATACCCTTCTGAGATTCGAACCTGGGCCGATTAAACATTAGGCAGTTGTTTAACCTCTAGGCCACAAGCTCTTTCTCACTTTGTTAGCTGAGAGGCAAGGGAGATATGTGTTAAGTATTTGTTACGTATTTTAGAATAACTTGCAAGGCCCAAATACGGGCCAAATCTTATTGCCTGTATCAGCCTCACCTAAGGCCATCCACAAGCTATAGTCACAGCTGTGACAACTCATTATTTCTGTAAATTTTTTGGATTACTAACAAAGAATTAAAGGGAGATTGATATGGCCATTTTAAACTCATTTATTCTCATCAGTCAGCCATACCCTTCTGAGATTCGAACCTGGGCCGATTGCACATTTGGCAGTTGTTTAACCTCTAGGCCACAGGCTCTTTCTCGCTTTCTTAGCTGAGAGGCAAGGGAGATATGTTTTATGTATTTGTTTCCTATTTCAGAATACATTCCAAGGCCCAAATACGAGCCAAATCTTATTTACTTTATCAGCCTAACCTAAGGCCATCCACAAGCTGTAGGCAGAACTGTGACAACTCATTATTTCTGTAAATTTTTTGGATTGGTAAAAAAGAATTAAAGGGAGACAGATATGGCCATTTCAAACTCATTTATTCTCATCAGTCAGCCATACCCTTCTGAGATTCGAACCCGGGCCGATTGCACATTCGGCAGTTGTTTAACCTCTAGGCCACAGGCTCTTTCTCGCTTTGTTAGCTGAGAGGCAAGGGAGATATGTGTTATGTATTTGTTTCCTATTTTAGAATACCTTGCGAGGCCCAAATACGGGCCAAATCTTATTGCCTGTATCAGCCTAAGCTAAGGCCATCCACAAGCTGTAGTCACAACTGTGACAACTCATTATTTGTGTAATTTTTTTGGATTGCTAACAAAGAATTAAAGGGAGACTGATATGGCCATTTGAAACTCATTTATTCTCATCAGTCAGCCATACCCTTCTGAGATTCGAACCCGGGCCGATTGCACATTCGGCAGTTGTTTAACCTCTAGGCCACAGGCTCTTTCTTGCTTTGTTAGCTGAGAGGCAAGGGAGATATGTGTTATGTATTTGTTTCCTATTTTAGAATACCTTGCGAGGCCCAAATACGAGCCAAATCTTATTGGCTTTATGAGCCTAACCTAAGGCCATCCACAAGCTATAGTCACAACTGTGAACACTCATTATTTCTGTAAATTTTTTGGATTACTAAGAAAGAATTAAAGGGAGATTGATATGGCCATTTCAAACTCATTTCCTCTCATCAGTCAGCCATACCCTTCTGAGATTCGAACCTGGGCCGTTTGAACATTAGGCAGTTGTTTAACCTCTAGGCCACAGGCTCTTTCTCGCTTTGTCAGCTGAGAGGCAAGGGAGATATGTGTTAAGTATTTGTTTCCTATTTTAGAATACCTTGCGAGGCCCAAATACGGGCCAAATCTTATTGGCTTTATGAGCCTAACCTAAGGCCATGCACAAGCTGTAGGCACAACTGTGACAACTCATTATTTCTGTAAATTTCTTGGATTGGTAAAAAAGAATTAAAGGGAGACTGATATGGCCATTTCAAACTCATTTATTCTGATCAGTCAGCCATACCCTTCTGAGATTCGAACCCCGGCCGATTGCACATTCGGCAGTTGTTTAACCTCTAGGCCACAGGCTCTTTCTCGCTTTGTTAGCTGAGAGGCAAGGGAGATATGTGTTATGTATTTGTTTCCTATTTTAGAATACCTTGCGAGGCCCTAATACGGGCCAAATCTTATTGTCTGTATCAGCCTAACCTAAGGCCATCCAAAAGCTGTAGTCATAACTGTGACAACTCATTATTTGTGTAAATTTTTTGCATTGCTCACAAAAAAATAAAGGGAGACTGATATGGCCATTCCAAACTCATTTCTTTTCATCAGTCAGCTATACCCTTCTGAGATTCGAACGCAGGCTGATTGCACATTAGGCAGTTGTTTAACCTCTAGGCCACAGGCTCTTTCTCACTTTGTTACCTGAGAGACAAGGGAGTTATGTGTTAAGTATTTGTTACGTATTTTAGAATAACTTGCAAGGCCCAAATACGGGCCAAATCTTATTGCCTGTATCAGCCTAACCTAAGGCCATCCACCAGCTGTAGTCACAACTGTGACAACTCATTATTTGTGTAAATTTTTTGGATTGCTAACAAAGAATTAAAGGGAGACTGATATGGCCATTTCAAACTCATTTATTCTCATCAGTCAGCCATACCCTTCTGAGATTCGAACCTGGGCCGATTGAACATTAGGCAGTTGTTTAACCTCTAGGCCACAAGCTCTTTCTCACTTTGTTAGCTGAGAGGCAAGGGAGATATGTGTTAAGTATTTGTTACGTATTTTAGAATAACTTGCAAGGCCCAAATACGGGCCAAATCTTATTGCCTGTATCAGCCTCACCTAAGGCGATCCAGAAGCTGTAGTCACAACTGTGACAACTCATTATTTGTGTAAATTTTTTCTTTCTCGCTTTGTTAGCTGAGAGGCAAGGGAGATATGTGTTAAGTATTTGTTAAGTATTTTAATTTAGAATACCTTGCAAGGCCCAAATACGAGCCAAATCTTATTGGCTTTATCAGCCTAACCTAAGGCCATCCACAAGCTGTAGGCACAACTGTGAGAACTCATTATTTCTGTAAATTTTTTGGATTGGTAAAAAAGAATTAAAGGGAGACTGATATGGCCATTTCAAACTCATTTATTCTGATCAGTCAGCCATACCCTTCTGAGATTCGAACCCGGGCCGATTGCACATTCGGCAGTTGTTTAACCTCTAGGCCACAGGCTCTTTCTCGCTTTGTTAGCTGAGAGGCAAGGGAGATATGTGTTAAGTATTTGTTTCATATTTTAGAATACCTTGCAAGGCCCAAATACGGGCCAAATCTTATTGTCTGTATCAGCCTAACCTAAGGCCATCCACAAGCTGTAGTCACAACTGTGACAACTCATTATTTGTGTAAATTTTTTGGATTGCTAACAAAGAATTAAAGGGAGACTGATATGGCCATTTCAAACTCATTTCTTCTCATCAGTCAGCCATACCCTACTGAGATTCGAACCCGGGCAGATTGCACATTCGGCAGTTGTTTAACCTCTAGGCCACACGGTCTTTCTCGCTTTGTTAGCTGAGAAGCAAGGGAGATATTTGTTAAATATTTGTTATGTATTTTAGAATACCTTGCAAGGCCCAAATACGAGTCAAATCTTATTGGCTTTATCAGCCTAACCTAAGGCCATCCACAAGCTGTAGCACAACTGTGACAACTCATTATTTCTGTAAATTTCTTGGATTGGTAAAAAAGAATTAAAGGGAGACTGATATGGCCATTTCAAACTCATTTATTCTGATCAGTCAGCCATACCCATCTGAGATTCGAACCCGGGCCGATTGCACATTAGGCTGTTGTTTAACCTCTAGGCCACAGGCTCTTTCTCGCTTTGTTAGCTGAGAGGCAAGGGAGATATGTGTTATGTATTTGTTTCCTATTTTAGAATACCTTGCGAGGCCCTAATACGGGCCAAATCCTATTGTCTGTATCAGCCTAACCTAAGGCCATCCACAAGCTGTAGTGACAACTGTGACAACTCATTATTTGTGTAAATTTTTTGGATTGCTAACAAAGAATTAAAGGGAGACTGATATGGCCATTTCAAACTCATTTCTTCTCATCAGTCAGCCATACCCTACTGAGATTCGAACCCGGGCAGATTGCACATTCGGCAGTTGTTTAACCTCTAGGCCACACGGTCTTTCTCGCTTTGCTAGCTGAGAAGCAAGGGAGATATTTGTTAAATATTTCTTATGTATTTTAAAATACCTTGCAAGGCCCAAATACGAGTCAAATCTTATTGGCTTTATCAGCCTAACCTAAGGCCATCCACAAGCTGTAGGCACAACGGTGACAACTCATTATTTCTGTAAATTTCTTGGATTGGTAAAAAAGAATTAAAGGGAGACTGATATGGCCATTTCAAAATCATTTATTCTGATCAGTCAGCCATACCCTTCTGAGATTCGAACCCGGGCCGATTGCACATTCGGCAGTTGTTTAACCTCTAGGCCACAGGCTCTTTCTCGCTTTGTTAGCTGAGAGGCAAGGGAGATATGTGTTATGTATTTGTTTCCTATTTTAGAATACCTTGCGAGGCCCAAATACGGGCCAAATCTTATTGCCTGTATCAGCCTAAGCTAAGGCCATCCACAAGCTGTAGTCACAACTGTGACAACTCATTATTTGTGTAATTTTTTTGGATTGCTAGCAAAGAATTAAAGGGAGACTGATATGGCCATTTGAAACTCATTTATTCTCATCAGTCAGCCATACCCTTCTGAGATTCGAACCCGGGCCGATTGCACATTCGGCAGTTGTTTAACCTCTAGGCCACAGGCTCTTTCTTGCTTTGTTAGCTGAGAGGCAAGGGAGATATGTGTTATGTATTTGTTTCCTATTTTAGAATACCTTGCGAGGCCCAAATACGAGCCAAATCTTATTGGCTTTATGAGCCTAACCTAAGGCCATCCACAAGCTATAGTCACAACTGTGAACACTCATTATTTCTGTAAATTTTTTGGATTACTAAGAAAGAATTAAAGGGAGATTGATATGGCCATTTCAAACTCATTTCTTCTCATCAGTCAGCCATACCCTTCTGAGATTCGAACCTGGGCCGTTTGAACATTAGGCAGTTGTTTAACCTCTAGGCCACAGGCTCTTTCTCGCTTTGTCAGCTGAGAGGCAAGGGAGATATGTGTTAAGTATTTGTTTCCTATTTTAGAATACCTTGCGAGGCCCAAATACGGGCCAAATCTTATTGGCTTTATGAGCCTAACCTAAGGCCATGCACAAGCTGTAGGCACAACTGTGACAACTCATTATTTCTGTAAATTTCTTGGATTGGTAAAAAAGAATTAAAGGGAGACTGATATGGCCATTTCAAACTCATTTATTCTGATCAGTCAGCCATACCCTTCTGAGATTCGAACCCCGGCCGATTGCACATTCGGCAGTTGTTTAACCTCTAGGCCACAGGCTCTTTCTCGCTTTGTTAGCTGAGAGGCAAGGGAGATATGTGTTATGTATTTGTTTCCTATTTTAGAATACCTTGCGAGGCCCTAATACGGGCCAAATCTTATTGTCTGTATCAGCCTAACCTAAGGCCATCCAAAAGCTGTAGTCATAACTGTGACAACTCATTATTTGTGTAAATTTTTTGCATTGCTCACAAAAAAATAAAGGGAGACTGATATGGCCATTCCAAACTCATTTCTTTTCATCAGTCAGCTATACCCTTCTGAGATTCGAACGCAGGCTGATTGCACATTAGGCAGTTGTTTAACCTCTAGGCCACAGGCTCTTTCTCACTTTGTTACCTGAGAGACAAGGGAGTTATGTGTTAAGTATTTGTTACGTATTTTAGAATAACTTGCAAGGCCCAAATACGGGCCAAATCTTATTGCCTGTATCAGCCTAACCTAAGGCCATCCACCAGCTGTAGTCACAACTGTGACAACTCATTATTTGTGTAAATTTTTTGGATTGCTAACAAAGAATTAAAGGGAGACTGATATGGCCATTTCAAACTCATTTATTCTCATCAGTCAGCCATACCCTTCTGAGATTCGAACCTGGGCCGATTGAACATTAGGCAGTTGTTTAACCTCTAGGCCACAAGCTCTTTCTCACTTTGTTAGCTGAGAGGCAAGGGAGATATGTGTTAAGTATTTGTTACGTATTTTAGAATAACTTGCAAGGCCCAAATACGGGCCAAATCTTATTGCCTGTATCAGCCTCACCTAAGGCGATCCAGAAGCTGTAGTCACAACTGTGACAACTCATTATTTGTGTAAATTTTTTCTTTCTCGCTTTGTTAGCTGAGAGGCAAGGGAGATATGTGTTAAGTATTTGTTAAGTATTTTAATTTAGAATACCTTGCAAGGCCCAAATACGAGCCAAATCTTATTGGCTTTATCAGCCTAACCTAAGGCCATCCACAAGCTGTAGGCACAACTGTGAGAACTCATTATTTCTGTAAATTTTTTGGATTGGTAAAAAAGAATTAAAGGGAGACTGATATGGCCATTTCAAACTCATTTATTCTGATCAGTCAGCCATACCCTTCTGAGATTCGAACCCGGGCCGATTGCACATTCGGCAGTTGTTTAACCTCTAGGCCACAGGCTCTTTCTCGCTTTGTTAGCTGAGAGGCAAGGGAGATATGTGTTAAGTATTTGTTTCATATTTTAGAATACCTTGCAAGGCCCAAATACGGGCCAAATCTTATTGTCTGTATCAGCCTAACCTAAGGCCATCCACAAGCTGTAGTCACAACTGTGACAACTCATTATTTGTGTAAATTTTTTGGATTGCTAACAAAGAATTAAAGGGAGACTGATATGGCCATTTCAAACTCATTTCTTCTCATCAGTCAGCCATACCCTACTGAGATTCGAACCCGGGCAGATTGCACATTCGGCAGTTGTTTAACCTCTAGGCCACACGGTCTTTCTCGCTTTGTTAGCTGAGAAGCAAGGGAGATATTTGTTAAATATTTGTTATGTATTTTAGAATACCTTGCAAGGCCCAAATACGAGTCAAATCTTATTGGCTTTATCAGCCTAACCTAAGGCCATCCACAAGCTGTAGCACAACTGTGACAACTCATTATTTCTGTAAATTTCTTGGATTGGTAAAAAAGAATTAAAGGGAGACTGATATGGCCATTTCAAACTCATTTATTCTGATCAGTCAGCCATACCCATCTGAGATTCGAACCCGGGCCGATTGCACATTAGGCAGTTGTTTAACCTCTAGGCCACAGGCTCTTTCTCGCTTTGTTAGCTGAGAGGCAAGGGAGATATGTGTTATGTATTTGTTTCCTATTTTAGAATACCTTGCGAGGCCCTAATACGGGCCAAATCCTATTGTCTGTATCAGCCTAACCTAAGGCCATCCACAAGCTGTAGTGACAACTGTGACAACTCATTATTTGTGTAAATTTTTTGGATTGCTAACAAAGAATTAAAGGGAGACTGATATGGCCATTTCAAACTCATTTCTTCTCATCAGTCAGCCATACCCTACTGAGATTCGAACCCGGGCAGATTGCACATTCGGCAGTTGTTTAACCTCTAGGCCACACGGTCTTTCTCGCTTTGCTAGCTGAGAAGCAAGGGAGATATTTGTTAAATATTTCTTATGTATTTTAAAATACCTTGCAAGGCCCAAATACGAGTCAAATCTTATTGGCTTTATCAGCCTAACCTAAGGCCATCCACAAGCTGTAGGCACAACGGTGACAACTCATTATTTCTGTAAATTTCTTGGATTGGTAAAAAAGAATTAAAGGGAGACTGATATGGCCATTTCAAAATCATTTATTCTGATCAGTCAGCCATACCCTTCTGAGATTCGAACCCGGGCCGATTGCACATTCGGCAGTTGTTTAACCTCTAGGCCACAGGCTCTTTATCGCTTTGTTAGCTGAGAGGCAAGGGAGATATGTGTTATGTATTTGTTTCCTATTTTAGAATACCTTGCGAGGCCCTAATACGGGCCAAATCTTATTGTCTGTATCAGCCTAACCTAAGGCCATCCACAAGCTGTAGGCACAACTGTGACAACTCATTATTTGTGTAAATTTTTTGGATTGCTAACAAAGAATTAAAGGGAGACTGATATGGCCATTTCAAACACATTTCTTCTCATCAGTCAGCCATACCCTACTGTGATTCGAACCCGGGCGGATTGCACATTCGGCAGTTGTTTAACCTCTAGGCCACAGGCTCTTTCTCGCTTTGTTAGCTGAGAGGCAAGGGAGATATGAGTTAAGTATTTGTTTCCTATTTTAGAATACCTTGCAAGGGCCAAATACGGGCCAAATCTTATTGTCTATATCAGCCTAACCAAAGGCCATCCACAAGCTGTAGTCACAACTGTGACAACTCATTATTTGTGTAAATTTTTTGCATTGCTCACGAGGAATTATAGGGAGACTGATATGGCCATTCCAAACTCATTTCTTTTCATCAGTCAGCTATACCCTTCTGAGATTCGAACGCAGGCTGATTGCACATTAGGCAGTTGTTTAACCTCTAGGCCACAGGCTCTTTCTCACTTTGTTACCTGAGAGGCAAGGGAGTTATGTGTTAAGTATTTGTTACATATTTTAGAATAACTTGCAAGGCCCAAATACGGGCCAAATCTTATTGCCTGTATCAGCCTAAGCTAAGGCCATCCACAAGCTGTAGTCACAACTGTGACAACTCGTTATTTCTGTAAATTTTTTGGATTGCTAACAAAGAATT
Organism: Vipera ursinii; assembly: GCF_947247035.1. NCBI lineage: Eukaryota > Metazoa > Chordata > Lepidosauria > Squamata > Viperidae > Vipera > Vipera ursinii. The sequence continues at coordinate 35,069,067 of NC_139522.1, forward strand.
AAAGGGAGACTGATATGGCCATTTCAAACTCATTTATTCTCATCAGTCAGCCATACCCTTCTGAGATTCGAACCCGGGCAGATTGCACATTAGGCAGTTGTTTAACCTCTAGGCCAAAAGCTCTTTCTCGCTTTGTTAGCTGAGAGGAAAGGGAGATATGTGTTAAGTATTTGTTTCATATTTTCAAATACCTTGCAAGGCTCAAATACGAGCCAAATCTTATTGGCTTTATCAGCCTAACCTAAGGCCATCCACAAGCTGTAGGCACAACTGTGACAACTCATTATTTCTGTAAAATTTTTGGATTGGTAAAAAAGAATTAAAGGGAGACTGATATGGCCATTTAAAACTCATTTATTCTCATCAGTCAGCCATACCCTTCTGAGATTCGAACCCGGGCCGATTGCACATTCGGCAGTTGTTTAGCCTATAGGCCAAAGGCTCTTTCGCGCTTTCTTAGGTGAGAGGCAAGGGAGATATGTGTTAAGTATTTGTTTCCTATTTTAGAATACCTTGCAAGGGCCAAATACGGGCCAAATCTTATTGTCTGTATCAGCCTAACCTAAGGCCACCCACAAGCTGTAGTCACAACTGTGACAACTCATTATTTGTGTAAATTTTTTGCATTGCTCACAAAGAATTATAGGGAGACTGATATGGCCATTCCAAACTCATTTCTTTTCATCAGTCAGCTATACCCTTCTGAGATTCGAACGCAGGCTGATTGCACATTAGGCAGTTGTTTAACCTCTAGGCCACAGGCTCTTTCTCACTTTGTTACCTGAGAGGCAAGGGAGTTATGTGTTAAGTATTTGTTACATATTTTAGAATAACTTGCAAGGCCCAAATACGAGCCAAATCTTATTGGCTTTATCAGCCTAACCTAAGGCAATCCACAAGCTGTAGGCACAACTGTGACAACTCATTATTTCTGTAAATTTTTTGGATTGGTAAAAAATAATTAAAGGGAGACTGATATGGCCATTTCAAACTCATTTATTCTTATCAGTCAGCCATACCCTTCTGAGATTCGAACCCGGGCCGATTGCACATTAGGCAGTTGTTTAACCTCTAGGCCACAGGCTCTTTCTCGCTTTCTTAGCTGAGAGGCAAGGGAGATATGTGTTAAGTATTTGTTTCATATTTTATAATACATTCCAAGGGCCAAATACGAGCCAAATCTTATTGGCTTTATCAGCGTAACCTAAGGCCATCCACAAGCTGTAGGCACAACTGTGACAACTCATTATTTCTGTAAATTTTTGGATTGGTAAAAAAGAATTAAAGGGAGACTGATATGGCCATTTCAAACTCATTTATTCTCATCAGTCAGCTATACCCTTCTGAGATTCGAAACCCTGCCGATTGCACATTTGGCAGTTGTTTAACCTCTAGGCCATAGGCTCTTTCTCGCTTTCGTAGCTGAGAGGCAAGGGAGATATGTGTTAAGTATTTCTTTCCTATTTTAGAATACCTTGCGAGGCCCAAATACGGGCCAAATCTTATTGTCTGTATCAGCCTAACCTAAGGCCATCCACAAGCTATATTCACAACTGTGACAACTCATTATTTCTGTAAATTTTTTGGATTACTAACAAAGAATTAAAGGGAGATTGATATTGCCATTCCAAACTCATTTCTTTTCTTCAGTCAGCTATACCCTTCTGAGATTCGAACCCGGGCCGATTGCACACTCGGCAGTTGTTTAACCTCTAGGCCACAGGCTCTTTCTCGCTTTGTTAGCTGAGAGGCAAGGGAGATATGTGTTAAGTATTTGTTACGTATTTTAGAATAACTTGCAAGGCCCAAATACGGGCCAAATCTTATTGCCTGTATCAGCCTAAGCTAAGGCCATCCACAAGCTGTAGTCACAACTGTGACAACTCATTATTTGTGTAATTTTTTTGGATTGCTAACAAAGAATTAAAGGGAGACTGATATGGCCATTTCAAACTCATTTATTCTCATCAGTCAGCCATACCCTTCCGAGATTCGAACCCGGGCCGATTGCACATTCGGCAGTTGTTTAACCTCTAGGCCACAGGCTCTTTCTTGCTTTGTTAGCTGAGAGGCAAGGGAGATATGTGTTATGTATTTGTTTCCTATTTTAGAATACCTTGCGAGGCCCAAATACGGGCCAAATCTTATTGTCTGTATCAGCCTAACCTAAGGCCATCCACAAGCTGTAGTCACAACTGTGACAACTCATTATTTGTGTAAATTTTTTGGATTGCTAACAAAGAATTAAAGGGAGACTCTATATGGCCATTTCAAACTCATTTATTCTCATCAGTCAGCCATACCCTTCTGAGATTCGAACCCGGGCCGATTGCACATTCGGCAGTTGTTTAACCTCTAGGCCACAGGCTCTTTCTTGCTTTGTTAGCTGAGAGGCAAGGGAGATATGAGTTAAGTATTTGTTTCCTATTTTAGAATACCTTGCAAGGGCCAAATACGGGCCAAATCTTATTGTCTATATCAGCCTAACCTAAGGCCATCCACAAGCTGTAGTCACAACTGTGACAACTCATTATTTGTGTAAATTTTTTGCATTGCTCACGAGGAATTATAGGGAGACTGATATGGCCATTCCAAACTCATTTCTTTTCATCAGTCAGCTATACCCTTCTGAGATTCGAACGCAGGCTGATTGCACATTAGGCAGTTGTTTAACCTCTAGGCCACAGGCTCTTTCTCACTTTGTTACCTGAGAGGCAAGGGAGTTATGTGTTAAGTATTTGTTACATATTTTAGAATAACTTGCAAGGCCCAAATACGGGCCAAATCTTATTGCCTGTATCAGCCTAAGCTAAGGCCATCCACAAGCTGTAGTCACAACTGTGACAACTCGTTATTTCTGTAAATTTTTTGGATTGGTAAAATAGAATTAAAGGGAGACTGATATGGCCATTTCAATCTCATTTATTCTCATCAGTCAGCCATACCCTTCTGAGATTCGAACCCGGGCAGATTGCACATTAGGCAGTTGTTTAACCTCTAGGCCAAAAGCTCTTTCTCGCTTTGTTAGCTGAGAGGAAAGGGAGATATGTGTTAAGTATTTGTTTCATATTTTAGAATACCTTGCAAGGCCCAAATACGAGCCAAATCTTATTGGCTTTATCAGCCTAACCTAAGGCCATCCACAAGCTGTAGGCACAACTGTGACAACTCATTATTTCTGTAAAATTTTTGGATTGGTAAAAAAGAATTAAAGGGAGACTGATATGGCCATTTAAAACTCATTTATTCTCATCAGTCAGCCATACCCTTCTGAGATTCGAACCCGGGCCGATTGCACATTCGGCAGTTGTTTAGCCTATAGGCCAAAGGCTCTTTCGCGCTTTCTTAGGTGAGAGGCAAGGGAGATATGTGTTAAGTATTTGTTTCATATTTTAGAATACCTTGCGAGGCCCAAATACGGGCCAAATCTTATTGTCTGTATCAGCCTAACCTAAGGCCATCCACAAGCTATAGTCACAACTGTGACAACTCATTATTTCTGTAAATTTTTTGGATTACTAACAAAGAATTAAAGGGAGATTGATATTGCCATTCCAAACTCATTTCTTTTCTTCAGTCAGCTATACCCTTCTGAGATTCGAACCTGGGCCGATTGCACATTTGGCAGTTGTTTAACCTCTAGGCCACAGGCTCTTTCTCGCTTTCTTAGCTGAGAGGCAAGGGAGATATGTTTTATGTATTTGTTTCCTATTTTAGAATACATTCCAAGGCCCAAATACGAGCCAAATCTTATTTTCTTTATCAGCCTAACCTAAGGCCATCCACAAGCTGTAGGCAGAACTGTGACAACTCATTATTTCTGTAAATTTTTTGGATTGGTAAAAAAGAATTAAAGGGAGACTGATATGGCCATTTCAAACTCATTTATTCTCATCAGTCAGCCATACCCTTCTGAGATTCGAACCCGGGCCGATTGCACATTCGGCAGTTGTTTAACCTCTAGGCCACAGGCTCTTTCTCGCTTTGTTAGCTGAGAGGCAAGGGAGATATGTGTTATGTATTTGTTTCCTATTTTAGAATACCTTGCGAGGCCCAAATACGGGCCAAATCTTATTGCCTGTATCAGCCTAAGCTAAGGCCATCCACAAGCTGTAGTCACAACTGTGACAACTCATTATTTGTGTAAATTTTTTGGATTGCTAACAAAGAATTAAAGGGAGACTGATATGGCCATTTCAAACTCATTTATTCTCATCAGTCAGCCATACCCTTCTGAGATTCGAACCCGGGCCGATTGCACATTCGGCAGTTGTTTAACCTCTAGGCCACAGGCTCTTTCTTGCTTTGTTAGCTGAGAGGCAAGGGAGATATGTGTTATGTATTTGTTTCCTATTTTAGAATACCTTGCGAGGCCCAAATACGAGCCAAATCTTATTGGCTTTATGAGCCTAACCTAAGGCCATCCACAAGCTGTAGTCACAACTGTGACAACTCATTATTTGTGTAAATTTTTTGCATTGCTCACGAGGAATTATAGGGAGACTGATATGGCCATTCCAAACTCATTTCTTTTCATCAGTCAGCTATACCCTTCTGAGATTCGAACGCAGGCTGATTGCACATTAGGCAGTTGTTTAACCTCTAGGCCACAGGCTCTTTCTCACTTTGTTACCTGAGAGGCAAGGGAGTTATGTGTTAAGTATTTGTTACATATTTTAGAATAACTTGCAAGGCCCAAATACGGGCCAAATCTTATTGCCTGTATCAGCCTAAGCTAAGGCCATCCACAAGCTGTAGTCACAACTGTGACAACTCGTTATTTCTGTAAATTTTTTGGATTGGTAAAATAGAATTAAAGGGAGACTGATATGGCCATTTCAAACTCATTTATTCTCATCAGTCAGCCATACCCTTCTGAGATTCGAACCCGGGCAGATTGCACATTAGGCAGTTGTTTAACCTCTAGGCCAAAAGCTCTTTCTCGCTTTGTTAGCTGAGAGGAAAGGGAGATATGTGTTAAGTATTTGTTTCATATTTTAGAATACCTTGCAAGGCCCAAATACGAGCCAAATCTTATTGGCTTTATCAGCCTAACCTAAGGCCATCCACAAGCTGTAGGCACAACTGTGACAACTCATTATTTCTGTAAAATTTTTGGATTGGTAAAAAAGAATTAAAGGGAGACTGATATGGCCATTTAAAACTCATTTATTCTCATCAGTCAGCCATACCCTTCTGAGATTCGAACCCGGGCCGATTGCACATTCGGCAGTTGTTTAGCCTATAGGCCAAAGGCTCTTTCGCGCTTTCTTAGGTGAGAGGCAAGGGAGATATGTGTTAAGTATTTGTTTCATATTTTAGAATACCTTGCGAGGCCCAAATACGGGCCAAATCTTATTGTCTGTATCAGCCTAACCTAAGGCCATCCACAAGCTATAGTCACAACTGTGACAACTCATTATTTCTGTAAATTTTTTGGATTACTAACAAAGAATTAAAGGGAGATTGATATTGCCATTCCAAACTCATTTCTTTTCTTCAGTCAGCTATACCCTTCTGAGATTCGAACCCGGGCCGATTGCACACTCGGCAGTTGTTTAACCTCTAGGCCACAGGCTCTTTCTCGCTTTGTTAGCTGAGAGGCAAGGGAGATATGTGTTAAGTATTTGTTACGTATTTTGGAATAACTTGCAAGGCCCAAATACGGGCCAAATCTTATTGCCTGTATCAGCCTAAGCTAAGGCCATCCACAAGCTGTAGTCACAACTGTGACAACTCATTATTTGTGTAATTTTTTTGGATTGCTAACAAAGAATTAAAGGGAGACTGATATGGCCATTTCAAACTCATTTATTCTCATCAGTCAGCCATACCCTTCTGAGATTCGAACCCGGGCTGATTGCACATTCGGCAGTTGTTTAACCTCTAGGCCACAGGCTCTTTCTTGCTTTGTTAGCTGAGAGGCAAAGGAGATATGTGTTATGTATTTGTTTCCTATTTTAGAATACCTTGCGAGGCCCAAATACGGGCCAAATCTTATTGTCTGTATCAGCTTAACCTAAGGCCATCCACAAGCTGTAGTCACAACTGTGACAACTCATTATTTGTGTAAATTTTTTGGATTGCTAACAAAGAATTAAAGGGAGACTGATATGGCCATTTCAAACTCATTTATTCTCATCAGTCAGCCATACCCTTCTGAGATTCGAACCCGGGCCGATTGCACATTCGGCAGTTGTTTAACCTCTAGGCCACAGGCTCTTTCTTGCTTTGTTAGCTGAGAGGCAAGGGAGATATGAGTTAAGTATTTGTTTCCTATTATAGAATACCTTCCAAGGGCCAAATACGGGCCAAATCTTATTGTCTATATCAGCCTAACCTAAGGCCATCCACAAGCTGTAGTCACAACTGTGACAACTCATTATTTGTGTAAATTTTTTGCATTGCTCACGAGGAATTATAGGGAGACTGATATGGCCATTCCAAACTCATTTCTTTTCATCAGTCAGCTATACCCTTCTGGGATTCGAACGCAGGCTGATTGCACATTAGGCAGTTGTTTAACCTCTAGGCCACAGGCTCTTTCTCACTTTGTTACCTGAGAGGCAAGGGAGTTATGTGTTAAGTATTTGTTACATATTTTAGAATAACTTGCAAGGCCCAAATACGGGCCAAATCTTATTGCCTGTATCAGCCTAAGCTAAGGCCATCCACAAGCTGTAGTCACAACTGTGACAACTCGTTATTTCTGTAAATTTTTTGGATTGCTAACAAAGAATTAAAGGGAGACTGATATGGCCATTTCAAACTCATTTATTCTCATCAGTCAGCCATACCCTTCTGAGATTCGAACCCGGGCAGATTGCACATTAGGCAGTTGTTTAACCTCTAGGCCAAAAGCTCTTTCTCGCTTTGTTAGCTGAGAGGAAAGGGAGATATGTGTTAAGTATTTGTTTCATATTTTAGAATACCTTGCAAGGCCCAAATACGAGCCAAATCTTATTGGCTTTATCAGCCTAACCTAAGGCCATCCACAAGCTGTAGGCACAACTGTGACAACTCATTATTTCTGTAAAATTTTTGGATTGGTAAAAAAGAATTGAAGGGAGACTGATATGGCCATTTAAAACTCATTTATTCTCATCAGTCAGCCATACCCTTCTGAGATTCGAACCCGGGCCGATTGCACATTCGGCAGTTGTTTAGCCTATAGGCCAAAGGCTCTTTCGCGCTTTCTTAGGTGAGAGGCAAGGGAGATATGTGTTAAGTATTTGTTTCATATTTTAGAATACCTTGCGAGGCCCAAATACGGGCCAAATCTTATTGTCTGTATCAGCCTAACCTAAGGCCATCCACAAGCTATAGTCACAGCTGTGACAACTCATTATTTCTGTAAATTTTTTGGATTACTAACAAAGAATTAAAGGGAGATTGATATGGCCATTTTAAACTCATTTATTGACATCAGTCAGCCATACCCTTCTGAGATTCGAACCTGGGCCGATTGCACATTTGGCAGTTGTTTAACCTCTAGGCCACAGGCTCTTTCTCGCTTTCTTAGCTGAGAGGCAAGGGAGATATGTTTTATGTATTTGTTTCCTATTTTAGAATACATTCCAAGGCCCAAATACGAGCCAAATCTTATTTTCTTTATCAGCCTAACCTAAGGCCATCCACAAGCTGTAGGCAGAACTGTGACAACTCATTATTTCTGTAAATTTTTTGGATTGGTAAAAAAGAATTAAAGGGAGACTGATATGGCCATTTCAAACTCATTTATTCTCATCAGTCAGCCATACCCTTCTGAGATTCGAACCCGGGCCGATTGCACATTCGGCAGTTGTTTAACCTCTAGGCCACAGGCTCTTTCTCGCTTTGTTAGCTGAGAGGCAAGGGAGATATGTGTTATGTATTTGTTTCCTATTTTAGAATACCTTGCGAGGCCCAAATACGGGCCAAATCTTATTGCCTGTATCAGCCTAAGCTAAGGCCATCCACAAGCTGTAGTCACAACTGTGACAACTCATTATTTGTGTAATTTTTTTGGATTGCTAACAAAGAATTAAAGGGAGACTGATATGGCCATTTCAAACTCATTTATTCTCATCAGTCAGCCATACCCTTCTGAGATTCGAACCCGGGCCGATTGCACATTCGGCAGTTGTTTAACCTCTAGGCCACAGGCTCTTTCTTGCTTTGTTAGCTGAGAGGCAAGGGAGATATGTGTTATGTATTTGTTTCCTATTTTAGAATACCTTGCGAGGCCCAAATACGAGCCAAATCTTATTGGCTTTATGAGCCTAACCTAAGGCCATCCACAAGCTATAGTCACAACTGTGAACACTCATTATTTCTGTAAATTTTTTGGATTACTAAGAAAGAATTAAAGGGAGATTGATATGTCCATTTCAAACTCATTTCTTCTCATCAGTCAGCCATACCCTTCTAAGATTCGAACCTGGGCCGTTTGAACATTAGGCAGTTGTTTAACCTCTAGGCCACAGGCTCTTTCTCGCTTTGTCAGCTGAGAGGCAAGGGAGATATGTGTTAAGTATTTGTTTCCTATTTTAGAATACCTTGCGAGGCCCAAATACGGGCCAAATCTTATTGTCTGTATCAGCCTCACCTAAGGCCATCCACAAGCTGTAGTCACAACTGTGACAACTCATTATTTGTGTAAATTTTTTCTTTCTCGCTTTGTTAGCTGAGAGGCAAGGGAGATATGTGTTAAGTATTTGTTAAGTATTTTAATTTAGAATACCTTGCAAGGCCCAAATACGAGCCAAATCTTATTGGCTTTATCAGCCTAACCTAAGGCCATGCACAAGCTGTAGGCACAACTGTGACAACTCATTATTTCTGTAAATTTCTTGGATTGGTAAAAAAGAATTAAAGGGAGACTGATATGGCCATTTCAAACTCATTTATTCTGATCAGTCAGCCATACCCTTCTGAGATTCGAACCCGGGCCGATTGCACATTCGGCAGTTGTTTAACCTCTAGGCCACAGGCTCTTTCTCGCTTTGTTAGCTGAGAGGCAAGGGAGATATGTGTTATGTATTTGTTTCCTATTTTAGAATACCTTGCGAGGCCCTAATACGGGCCAAATCTTATTGTCTGTATAAGCCTAACCTAAGGCCATCCACAAGCTGTAGTCATAACTGTGACAACTCATTATTTGTGTAAATTTTTTGCATTGCTCACAAAAAAATAAAGGGAGACTGATATGGCCATTCCAAACTCATTTCTTTTCATCAGTCAGCTATATCCTTCTGAGATTCAAACGCAGGCTGATTGCACATTAGGCAGTTGTTTAACCTCTAGGCCACAAGCTCTTTCTCACTTTGTTACCTGAGAGACAAGGGAGTTATGTGTTAAGTATTTGTTACGTATTTTAGAATAACTTGCAAGGCCCAAATACGGGCCAAATCTTATTGCCTGTATCAGCCTAACCTAAGGCCATCCACCAGCTGTAGTCACAACTGTGACAACTCATTATTTGTGTAAATTTTTTGGATTGCTAACAAAGAATTAAAGGGAGACTGATATGGCCATTTCAAACTCATTTATTCTCATCAGTCAGCCATACCCTTCTGAGATTCGAACCTGGGCCGATTGAACATTAGGCAGTTGTTTAACCTCTAGGCCACAAGCTCTTTCTCACTTTGTTAGCTGAGAGGCAAGGGAGATATGTGTTAAGTATTTGTTACGTATTTTAGAATAACTTGCAAGGCCCAAATACGGGCCAAATCTTATTGCCTGTATCAGCCTCACCTAAGGCCATCCACAAGCTATAGTCACAACTGTGACAACTCATTATTTGTGTAAATTTTTTGGATTGCTAACAAAGAATTAAAGGGAGACTGATATGGCCATTTTAAACTCATTTATTCTCATCAGTCAGCCATACCCTTCTGAGATTCGAACCTGGGCCGATTGCACATTCGGCAGTTGTTTAACCTCTAGGCCACAGGCTCTTTCTCGCTTTCTTAGCTGAGAGGCAAGGGAGATATGTTTTATGTATTTGTTTCCTATTTTAGAATACATTCCAAGGCCCAAATACGAGCCAAATCTTATTGGCTTTATGAGCCTAACCTAAGGCCATCCACAAGCTATAGTCACAACTGTGAACACTCATTATTTCTGTAAATTTTTTGGATTACTAAGAAAGAATTAAAGGGAGATTGATATGGCCATTTCAAACTCATTTCTTCTCATCAGTCAGCCATACCCTTCTGAGATTCGAACCTGGGCCGTTTGAACATTAGGCAGTTGTTTAACCTCTAGGCCACAGGCTCTTTCTCGCTTTGTCAGCTGAGAGGCAAGGGAGATATGTGTTAAGTATTTGTTTCCTATTTTAGAATACCTTGCGAGGCCCAAATACGGGCCAAATCATATTGTCTGTATCAGCCTCACCTAAGGCCATCCACAAGCTGTAGTCACAACTGTGACAACTCATTATTTGTGTAAGTTTTTTCTTTCTCGCTTTGTTAGCTGAGAGGCAAGGGAGATATGTGTTAAGTATTTGTTAAGTATTTTAATTTAGAATACCTTGCAAGGCCCAAATACGAGCCAAATCTTATTGGCTTTATCAGCCTAACCTAAGGCCATGCACAAGCTGTAGGCACAACTGTGACAACTCATTATTTCTGTAAATTTCTTGGATTGGTAAAAAAGAATTAAAGGGAGACTGATATGGCCATTTCAAACTCATTTATTCTGATCAGTCAGCCATACCCTTCTGAGATTCGAACCCGGGCCGATTGCACATTCGGCAGTTGTTTAACCTCTAGGCCACAGGCTCTTTCTCGCTTTGTTAGCTGAGAGGCAAGGGAGATATGTGTTATGTATTTGTTTCCTATTTTAGAATACCTTGCGAGGCCCTAATACGGGCCAAATCTTATTGTCTGTATAAGCCTAACCTAAGGCCATCCACAAGCTGTAGTCATAACTGTGACAACTCATTATTTGTGTAAATTTTTTGCATTGCTCACAAAAAAATAAAGGGAGACTGATATGGCCATTCCAAACTCATTTCTTTTCATCAGTCAGCTATATCCTTCTGAGATTCGAACGCAGGCTGATTGCACATTAGGCAGTTGTTTAACCTCTAGGCCACAGGCTCTTTCTCACTTTGTTACCTGAGAGACAAGGGAGTTATGTGTTAAGTATTTGTTACGTATTTTAGAATAACTTGCAAGGCCCAAATACGAGCCAAATCTTATTGGCTTTATGAGCCTAACCTAAGGCCATCCACAAGCTATAGTCACAACTGTGAACACTCATTATTTCTGTAAATTTTTTGGATTACTAAGAAAGAATTAAAGGGAGATTGATATGGCCATTTCAAACTCATTTCTTCTCATCAGTCAGCCATACCCTTCTGAGATTCGAACCTGGGCCGTTTGAACATTAGGCAGTTGTTTAACCTCTAGGCCACAGGCTCTTTCTCGCTTTTTCAGCTGAGAGGCAAGGGAGATATGTGTTAAGTATTTGTTTCCTATTTTAGAATACCTTGCGAGGCCCAAATACGGGCCAAATCTTATTGTCTGTATCAGCCTCACCTAAGGCCATCCACAAGCTGTAGTCACAACTGTGACAACTCATTATTTGTGTAAATTTTTTCTTTCTCGCTTTGTTAGCTGAGAGGCAAGGGAGATATGTGTTAAGTATTTGTTAAGTATTTTAATTTAGAATACCTTGCAAGGCCCAAATACGAGCCAAATCTTATTGGCTTTATCAGCCTAACCTAAGGCCATGCACAAGCTGTAGGCACAACTGTGACAACTCATTATTTCTGTAAATTTCTTGGATTGGTAAAAAAGAATTAAAGGGAGACTGATATGGCCATTTCAAACTCATTTATTCTGATCAGTCAGCCATACCCTTCTGAGATTCGAACCCGGGCCGATTGCACATTCGGCAGTTGTTTAACCTCTAGGCCACAGGCTCTTTCTCGCTTTGTTAGCTGAGAGGCAAGGGAGTTATGTGTTAAGTATTTGTTACGTATTTTAGAATAACTTGCAAGGCCCAAATACGGGCCAAATCTTATTGCCTGTATCAGCCTAACCTAAGGCCATCCACCAGCTGTAGTCACAACTGTGACAACTCATTATTTGTGTAAATTTTTTGGATTGCTAACAAAGAATTAAAGGGAGACTGATATGGCCATTTCAAACTCATTTATTCTCATCAGTCAGCCATACCCTTCTGAGATTCGAACCTGGGCCGATTGAACATTAGGCAGTTGTTTAACCTCTAGGCCACAAGCTCTTTCTCACTTTGTTAGCTGAGAGGCAAGGGAGATATGTGTTAAGTATTTGTTACGTATTTTAGAATAACTTGCAAGGCCCAAATACGGGCCAAATCTTATTGCCTGTATCAGCCTCACCTAAGGACATCCACAAGCTATAGTCACAACTGTGACAACTCATTATTTGTGTAAATTTTTTGGATTGCTAACAAAGAATTAAAGGGAGACTGATATGGCCATTTTAAACTCATTTATTCTCATCAGTCAGCCATACCCTTCTGAGATTCGAACCCGGGCCGATTGCACATTCGGCAGTTGTTTAACCTCTAGGCCACAGGCTCTTTCTTGCTTTGTTAGCTGAGAGGCAAGGGAGATATGTGTTATGTATTTGTTTCCTATTTTAGAATACCTTGCGAGGCCCAAATACGAGCCAAATCTTATTGGCTTTATGAGCCTAACCTAAGGCCATCCACAAGCTATAGTCACAACTGTGAACACTCATTATTTCTGTAAATTTTTTGGATTACTAAGAAAGAATTAAAGGGAGATTGATATGGCCATTTCAAACTCATTTCTTCTCATCAGTCAGCCATACCCTTCTGAGATTCGAACCTGGGCCGTTTGAACATTAGGCAGTTGTTTAACCTCTAGGCCACAGGCTCTTTCTCGCTTTGTCAGCTGAGAGGCAAGGGAGATATGTGTTAAGTATTTGTTTCCTATTTTAGAATACCTTGCGAGGCCCAAATACGGGCCAAATCTTATTGTCTGTATCAGCCTCACCTAAGGCCATCCACAAGCTGTAGTCACAACTGTGACAACTCATTATTTGTGTAAATTTTTTCTTTCTCGCTTTGTTAGCTGAGAGGCAAGGGAGATATGTGTTAAGTATTTGTTAAGTATTTTAATTTAGAATACCTTGCAAGGCCCAAATACGAGCCAAATCTTATTGGCTTTATCAGCCTAACCTAAGGCCATGCACAAGCTGTAGGCACAACTGTGACAACTCATTATTTCTGTAAATTTCTTGGATTGGTAAAAAAGAATTAAAGGGAGACTGATATGGCCATTTCAAACTCATTTATTCTGATCAGTCAGCCATACCCTTCTGAGATTCGAACCCGGGCCGATTGCACATTCGGCAGTTGTTTAACCTCTAGGCCACAGGCTCTTTCTCGCTTTGTTAGCTGAGAGGCAAGGGAGATATGTGTTATGTATTTGTTTCCTATTTTAGAATACCTTGCGAGGCCCTAAAACGGGCCAAATCTTATTGTCTGTATCAGCCTAACCTAAGGCCATCCACAAGCTGTAGTCACAACTGTGACAACTCATTATTTGTGTAAATTTTTTGCATTGCTCACGAGGAATTATAGGGAGACTGATATGGCCATTCCAAACTCATTTCTTTTCATCAGTCAGCTATACCCTTCTGAGATTCGAACGCAGGCTGATTGCACATTAGGCAGTTGTTTAACCTCTAGGCCACAGGCTCTTTCTCACTTTGTTACCTGAGAGACAAGGGAGTTATGTGTTAAGTATTTGTTACGTATTTTAGAATAACTTGCAAGGCCCAAATACGGGCCAAATCTTATTGCCTGTATCAGCCTAACCTAAGGCCATCCACCAGCTGTAGTCACAACTGTGACAACTCATTATTTGTGTAAATTTTTTGGATTGCTAACAAAGAATTAAAGGGAGACTGATATGGCCATTTCAAACTCATTTATTCTCATCAGTCAGCCATACCCTTCTGAGATTCGAACCTGGGCCGATTGAACATTAGGCAGTTGTTTAACCTCTAGGCCACAAGCTCTTTCTCACTTTGTTAGCTGAGAGGCAAGGGAGATATGTGTTAAGTATTTGTTACGTATTTTAGAATAAGTTGCAAGGCCCAAATAAGGGCCAAATCTTATTGCCTGTATCAGCCTCACCTAAGGCCATCCACAAGCTGTACTCACAACTGTGACAACTCGTTATTTCTGTAAATTTTTTGGATTGGTAAAATAGAATTAAAGGGAGACTGATATGGCCATTTCAAACTCATTTATTCTCATCAGTCAGCCATACCCTTCTGAGATTCGAACCCGGGCAGATTGCACATTAGGCAGTTGTTTAACCTCTAGGCCAAAAGCTCTTTCTCGCTTTGTTAGCTGAGAGGAAAGGGAGATATGTGTTAAGTATTTGTTTCATATTTTAGAATACCTTGCAAGGCCCAAATACGAGCCAAATCTTATTGGCTTTATCAGCCTAACCTAAGGCCATCCACAAGCTGTAGGCACAACTGTGACAACTCATTATTTCTGTAAAATTTTTGGATTGGTAAAAAAGAATTAAAGGGAGACTGATATGGCCATTTAAAACTCATTTATTCTCATCAGTCAGCCATACCCTTCTGAGATTCGAACCCGGGCCGATTGCACATTCGGCAGTTGTTTAGCCTATAGGCCAAAGGCTCTTTCGCGCTTTCTTAGGTGAGAGGCAAGGGAGATATGTGTTAAGTATTTGTTTCATATTTTAGAATACCTTGCGAGGCCCAAATACGGGCCAAATCTTATTGTCTGTATCAGCCTAACCTAAGGCCATACACAAGCTATAGTCACAACTGTGACAACTCATTATTTCTGTAAATTTTTTGGATTACTAACAAAGAATTAAAGGGAGATTGATATTGCCATTCCAAACTCATTTCTTTTCTTCAGTCAGCTATACCCTTCTGAGATTCGAACCCGGGCCGATTGCACACTCGGCAGTTGTTTAACCTCTAGGCCACAGGCTCTTTCTCGCTTTGTTAGCTGAGAGGCAAGGGAGATATGTTTTATGTATTTGTTTCCTATTTTAGAATACATTCCAAGGCCCAAATACGAGCCAAATCTTATTTACTTTATCAGCCTAACCTAAGGCCATCCACAAGCTGTAGGCAGAACTGTGACAACTCATTATTTCTGTAAATTTTTTGGATTGGTAAAAAAGAATTAAAGGGAGACAGATATGGCCATTTCAAACTCATTTATTCTCATCAGTCAGCCATACCCTTCTGAGATTCGAACCCGGGCCGATTGCACATTCGGCAGTTGTTTAACCTCTAGGCCACAGGCTCTTTCTCGCTTTGTTAGCTGAGAGGCAAGGGAGATATGTGTTATGTATTTGTTTCCTATTTTAGAATACCTTGCGAGGCCCAAATACGGGCCAAATCTTATTGCCTGTATCAGCCTAAGCTAAGGCCATCCACAAGCTGTAGTCACAACTGTGACAACTCATTATTTGTGTAATTTTTTTGGATTGCTAACAAAGAATTAAAGGGAGACTGATATGGCCATTTGAAACTCATTTATTCTCATCAGTCAGCCATACCCTTCTGAGATTCGAACCCGGGCCGATTGCACATTCGGCAGTTGTTTAACCTCTAGGCCACAGGCTCTTTCTTGCTTTGTTAGCTGAGAGGCAAGGGAGATATGTGTTATGTATTTGTTTCCTATTTTAGAATACCTTGCGAGGCCCAAATACGAGCCAAATCTTATTGGCTTTATGAGCCTAACCTAAGGCCATCCACAAGCTATAGTCACAACTGTGAACACTCATTATTTCTGTAAATTTTTTGGATTACTAAGAAAGAATTAAAGGGAGATTGATATGGCCATTTCAAACTCATTTCTTCTCATCAGTCAGCCATACCCTTCTGAGATTCGAACCTGGGCCGTTTGAACATTAGGCAGTTGTTTAACCTCTAGGCCACAGGCTCTTTCTCGCTTTGTCAGCTGAGAGGCAAGGGAGATATGTGTTAAGTATTTGTTTCCTATTTTAGAATACCTTGCGAGGCCCAAATACGGGCCAAATCTTATTGTCTGTATCAGCCTCACCTAAGGCCATCCACAAGCTGTAGTCACAACTGTGACAACTCATTATTTGTGTAAATTTTTTCTTTCTCGCTTTGTTAGCTGAGAGGCAAGGGAGATATGTGTTAAGTATTTGTTAAGTATTTTAATTTAGAATACCTTGCAAGGCCCAAATACGAGCCAAATCTTATTGGCTTTATCAGCCTAACCTAAGGCCATGCACAAGCTGTAGGCACAACTGTGACAACTCATTATTTCTGTAAATTTCTTGGATTGGTAAAAAAGAATTAAAGGGAGACTGATATGGCCATTTCAAACTCATTTATTCTGATCAGTCAGCCATACCCTTCTGAGATTCGAACCCGGGCCGATTGCACATTCGGCAGTTGTTTAACCTCTAGGCCACAGGCTCTTTCTCGCTTTGTTAGCTGAGAGGCAAGGGAGTTATGTGTTAAGTATTTGTTACGTATTTTAGAATAACTTGCAAGGCCCAAATACGGGCCAAATCTTATTGCCTGTATCAGCCTAACCTAAGGCCATCCACCAGCTGTAGTCACAACTGTGACAACTCATTATTTGTGTAAATTTTTTGGATTGCTAACAAAGAATTAAAGGGAGACTGATATGGCCATTTCAAACTCATTTATTCTCATCAGTCAGCCATACCCTTCTGAGATTCGAACCTGGGCTGATTGAACATTAGGCAGTTGTTTAACCTCTAGGCCACAAGCTCTTTCTCACTTTGTTAGCTGAGAGGCAAGGGAGATATGTGTTAAGTATTTGTTACGTATTTTAGAATAACTTGCAAGGCCCAAATACGGGCCAAATCTTATTGCCTGTATCAGCCTCACCTAAGGCCATCCACAAGCTATAGTCACAACTGTGACAACTCATTATTTGTGTAAATTTTTTGGATTGCTAACAAAGAATTAAAGGGAGACTGATATGGCCATTTTAAACTCATTTATTCTCATCAGTCAGCCATACCCTTCTGAGATTCGAACCCGGGCCGATTGCACATTCGGCAGTTGTTTAACCTCTAGGCCACAGGCTCTTTCTTGCTTTGTTAGCTGAGAGGCAAGGGAGATATGTGTTATGTATTTGTTTCCTATTTTAGAATACCTTGCGAGGCCCAAATACGAGCCAAATCTTATTGGCTTTATGAGCCTAACCTAAGGCCATCCACAAGCTATAGTCACAACTGTGAACACTCATTATTTCTGTAAATTTTTTGGATTACTAAGAAAGAATTAAAGGGAGATTGATATGGCCATTTCAAACTCATTTCTTCTCATCAGTCAGCCATACCCTTCTGAGATTCGAACCTGGGCCGTTTGAACATTAGGCAGTTGTTTAACCTCTAGGCCACAGGCTCTTTCTCGCTTTGTCAGCTGAGAGGCAAGGGAGATATGTGTTAAGTATTTGTTTCCTATTTTAGAATACCTTGCGAGGCCCAAATACGGGCCAAATCTTATTGTCTGTATCAGCCTCACCTAAGGCCATCCACAAGCTGTAGTCACAACTGTGACAACTCATTATTTGTGTAAATTTTTTCTTTCTCGCTTTGTTAGCTGAGAGGCAAGGGAGATATGTGTTAAGTATTTGTTAAGTATTTTAATTTAGAATACCTTGCAAGGCCCAAATACGAGCCAAATCTTATTGGCTTTATCAGCCTAACCTAAGGCCATACACAAGCTGTAGGCACAACTGTGACAACTCATTATTTCTGTAAATTTCTTGGATTGGTAAAAAAGAATTAAAGGGAGACTGATATGGCCATTTCAAACTCATTTATTCTGATCAGTCAGCCATACCCTTCTGAGATTCGAACCCGGGCCGATTGCACATTCGGCAGTTGTTTAACCTCTAGGCCACAGGCTCTTTCTCGCTTTGTTAGCTGAGAGGCAAGGGAGATATGTGTTATGTATTTGTTTCCTATTTTAGAATACCTTGCGAGGCCCTAAAACGGGCCAAATCTTATTGTCTGTATCAGCCTAACCTAAGGCCATCCACAAGCTGTAGTCACAACTGTGACAACTCATTATTTGTGTAAATTTTTTGCATTGCTCACGAGGAATTATAGGGAGACTGATATGGCCATTCCAAACTCATTTCTTTTCATCAGTCAGCTATACCCTTCTGAGATTCGAACGCAGGCTGATTGCACATTAGGCAGTTGTTTAACCTCTAGGCCACAGGCTCTTTCTCACTTTGTTACCTGAGAGACAAGGGAGTTATGTGTTAAGTATTTGTTACGTATTTTAGAATAACTTGCAAGGCCCAAATACGGGCCAAATCTTATTGCCTGTATCAGCCTAACCTAAGGCCATCCACCAGCTGTAGTCACAACTGTGACAACTCATTATTTGTGTAAATTTTTTGGATTGCTAACAAAGAATTAAAGGGAGACTGATATGGCCATTTCAAACTCATTTATTCTCATCAGTCAGCCATACCCTTCTGAGATTCGAACCTGGGCCGATTGAACATTAGGCAGTTGTTTAACCTCTAGGCCACAAGCTCTTTCTCACTTTGTTAGCTGAGAGGCAAGGGAGATATGTGTTAAGTATTTGTTACGTATTTTAGAATAAGTTGCAAGGCCCAAATAAGGGCCAAATCTTATTGCCTGTATCAGCCTCACCTAAGGCCATCCACAAGCTGTACTCACAACTGTGACAACTCGTTATTTCTGTAAATTTTTTGGATTGGTAAAATAGAATTAAAGGGAGACTGATATGGCCATTTCAAACTCATTTATTCTCATCAGTCAGCCATACCCTTCTGAGATTCGAACCCGGGCAGATTGCACATTAGGCAGTTGTTTAACCTCTAGGCCAAAAGCTCTTTCTCGCTTTGTTAGCTGAGAGGAAAGGGAGATATGTGTTAAGTATTTGTTTCATATTTTAGAATACCTTGCAAGGCCCAAATACGAGCCAAATCTTATTGGCTTTATCAGCCTAACCTAAGGCCATCCACAAGCTGTAGGCACAACTGTGACAACTCATTATTTCTGTAAAATTTTTGGATTGGTAAAAAAGAATTAAAGGGAGACTGATATGGCCATTTAAAACTCATTTATTCTCATCAGTCAGCCATACCCTTCTGAGATTCGAACCCGGGCCGATTGCACATTCGGCAGTTGTTTAGCCTATAGGCCAAAGGCTCTTTCGCGCTTTCTTAGGTGAGAGGCAAGGGAGATATGTGTTAAGTATTTGTTTCATATTTTAGAATACCTTGCGAGGCCCAAATACGGGCCAAATCTTATTGTCTGTATCAGCCTAACCTAAGGCCATCCACAAGCTATAGTCACAACTGTGACAACTCATTATTTCTGTAAATTTTTTGGATTACTAACAAAGAATTAAAGGGAGATTGATATTGCCATTCCAAACTCATTTCTTTTCTTCAGTCAGCTATACCCTTCTGAGATTCGAACCCGGGCCGATTGCACACTCGGCAGTTGTTTAACCTCTAGGCCACAGGCTCTTTCTCGCTTTGTTAGCTGAGAGGCAAGGGAGATATGTTTTATGTATTTGTTTCCTATTTTAGAATACATTCCAAGGCCCAAATACGAGCCAAATCTTATTTACTTTATCAGCCTAACCTAAGGCCATCCACAAGCTGTAGGCAGAACTGTGACAACTCATTATTTCTGTAAATTTTTTGGATTGGTAAAAAAGAATTAAAGGGAGACAGATATGGCCATTTCAAACTCATTTATTCTCATCAGTCAGCCATACCCTTCTGAGATTCGAACCCGGGCCGATTGCACATTCGGCAGTTGTTTAACCTCTAGGCCACAGGCTCTTTCTCGCTTTGTTAGCTGAGAGGCAAGGGAGATATGTGTTATGTATTTGTTTCCTATTTTAGAATACCTTGCGAGGCCCAAATACGGGCCAAATCTTATTGCCTGTATCAGCCTAAGCTAAGGCCATCCACAAGCTGTAGTCACAACTGTGACAACTCATTATTTGTGTAATTTTTTTGGATTGCTAACAAAGAATTAAAGGGAGACTGATATGGCCATTTGAAACTCATTTATTCTCATCAGTCAGCCATACCCTTCTGAGATTCGAACCCGGGCCGATTGCACATTCGGCAGTTGTTTAACCTCTAGGCCACAGGCTCTTTCTTGCTTTGTTAGCTGAGAGGCAAGGGAGATATGTGTTATGTATTTGTTTCCTATTTTAGAATACCTTGCGAGGCCCAAATACGAGCCAAATCTTATTGGCTTTATGAGCCTAACCTAAGGCCATCCACAAGCTATAGTCACAACTGTGAACACTCATTATTTCTGTAAATTTTTTGGATTACTAAGAAAGAATTAAAGGGAGATTGATATGGCCATTTCAAACTCATTTCTTCTCATCAGTCAGCCATACCCTTCTGAGATTCGAACCTGGGCCGTTTGAACATTAGGCAGTTGTTTAACCTCTAGGCCACAGGCTCTTTCTCGCTTTGTCAGCTGAGAGGCAAGGGAGATATGTGTTAAGTATTTGTTTCCTATTTTAGAATACCTTGCGAGGCCCAAATACGGGCCAAATCTTATTGTCTGTATCAGCCTCACCTAAGGCCATCCACAAGCTGTAGTCACAACTGTGACAACTCATTATTTGTGTAAATTTTTTCTTTCTCGCTTTGTTAGCTGAGAGGCAAGGGAGATATGTGTTAAGTATTTGTTAAGTATTTTAATTTAGAATACCTTGCAAGGCCCAAATACGAGCCAAATCTTATTGGCTTTATCAGCCTAACCTAAGGCCATGCTCAAGCTGTAGGCACAACTGTGACAACTCATTATTTCTGTAAATTTCTTGGATTGGTAAAAAAGAATTAAAGGGAGACTGATATGGCCATTTCAAACTCATTTATTCTGATCAGTCAGCCATACCCTTCTGAGATTCGAACCCGGGCCGATTGCACATTCGGCAGTTGTTTAACCTCTAGGCCACAGGCTCTTTCTCGCTTTGTTAGCTGAGAGGCAAGGGAGATATGTGTTATGTATTTGTTTCCTATTTTAGAATACCTTGCGAGGCCCTAATACGGGCCAAATCTTATTGTCTGTATCAGCCTAACCTAAGGCCATCCACAAGCTGTAGTCATAACTGTGACAACTCATTATTTGTGTAAATTTTTTGCATTGCTCACAAAAAAATAAAGGGAGACTGATATGGCCATTCCAAACTCATTTCTTTTCATCAGTCAGCTATACCCTTCTGAGATTCGAACGCAGGCTGATTGCACATTAGGCAGTTGTTTAACCTCTAGGCCACAGGCTCTTTCTCACTTTGTTACCTGAGAGACAAGGGAGTTATGTGTTAAGTATTTGTTACGTATTTTAGAATAACTTGCAAGGCCCAAATACGGGCCAAATCTTATTGCCTGTATCAGCCTAACCTAAGGCCATCCACCAGCTGTAGTCACAACTGTGACAACTCATTATTTGTGTAAATTTTTTGGATTGCTAACAAAGAATTAAAGGGAGACTGATATGGCCATTTCAAACTCATTTATTCTCATCAGTCAGCCATACCCTTCTGAGATTCGAACCTGGGCCGATTGAACATTAGGCAGTTGTTTAACCTCTAGGCCACAAGCTCTTTCTCACTTTGTTAGCTGAGAGGCAAGGGAGATATGTGTTAAGTATTTGTTACGTATTTTAGAATAAGTTGCAAGGCCCAAATAAGGGCCAAATCTTATTGCCTGTATCAGCCTCACCTAAGGCCATCCACAAGCTGTAGTCACAACTGTGACAACTCGTTATTTCTGTAAATTTTTTGGATTGGTAAAATAGAATTAAAGGGAGACTGATATGGCCATTTCAAACTCATTTATTCTCATCAGTCAGCCATACCCTTCTGAGATTCGAACCCGGGCAGATTGCACATTAGGCAGTTGTTTAACCTCTAGGCCAAAAGCTCTTTCTCGCTTTGTTAGCTGAGAGGAAAGGGAGATATGTGTTAAGTATTTGTTTCATATTTTAGAATACCTTGCAAGGCCCAAATACGAGCCAAATCTTATTGGCTTTATCAGCCTAACCTAAGGCCATCCACAAGCTGTAGGCACAACTGTGACAACTCATTATTTCTGTAAAATTTTTGGATTGGTAAAAAAGAATTAAAGGGAGACTGATATGGCCATTTAAAACTCATTTATTCTCATCAGTCAGCCATACCCTTCTGAGATTCGAACCCGGGCCGATTGCACATTCGGCAGTTGTTTAGCCTATAGGCCAAAGGCTCTTTCGCGCTTTCTTAGGTGAGAGGCAAGGGAGATATGTGTTAAGTATTTGTTTCATATTTTAGAATACCTTGCGAGGCCCAAATACGGGCCAAATCTTATTGTCTGTATCAGCCTAACCTAAGGCCATCCACAAGCTATAGTCACAACTGTGACAACTCATTATTTCTGTAAATTTTTTGGATTACTAACAAAGAATTAAAGGGAGATTGATATTGCCATTCCAAACTCATTTCTTTTCTTCAGTCAGCTATACCCTTCTGAGATTCGAACCCGGGTCGATTGCACACTCGGCAGTTGTTTAACCTCTAGGCCACAGGCTCTTTCTCGCTTTGTTAGCTGAGAGGCAAGGGAGATATGTGTTAAGTATTTGTTACGTATTTTGGAATAACTTGCAAGGCCCAAATACGGGCCAAATCTTATTGCCTGTATCAGCCTAAGCTAAGGCCATCCACAAGCTGTAGTCACAACTGTGACAACTCATTATTTGTGTAATTTTTTTGGATTGCTAACAAAGAATTAAAGGGAGACTGATATGGCCATTTCAAACTCATTTATTCTCATCAGTCAGCCATACCCTTCTGAGATTCGAACCCGGGCTGATTGCACATTCGGCAGTTGTTTAACCTCTAGGCCACAGGCTCTTTCTTGCTTTGTTAGCTGAGAGGCAAGGGAGATATGTGTTATGTATTTGTTTCCTATTTTAGAATACCTTGCGAGGCCCAAATACGGGCCAAATCTTATTGTCTGTATCAGCTTAACCTAAGGCCACACACAAGCTGTAGTCACAACTGTGACAACTCATTATTTGTGTAAATTTTTTGGATTGCTAACAAAGAATTAAAGGGAGACTGATATGGCCATTTCAAACTCATTTATTCTCATCAGTCAGCCATACCCTTCTGAGATTCGAACCCGGGCCGATTGCACATTCGGCAGTTGTTTAACCTCTAGGCCACAGGCTCTTTCTTGCTTTGTTAGCTGAGAGGCAAGGGAGATATGAGTTAAGTATTTGTTTCCTATTTTAGAATACCTTGCAAGGGCCAAATACGGGCCAAATCTTATTGTCTATATCAGCCTAACCTAAGGCCATCCACAAGCTGTAGTCACAACTGTGACAACTCATTATTTGTGTAAATTTTTTGCATTGCTCACGAGGAATTATAGGGAGACTGATATGGCCATTCCAAACTCATTTCTTTTCATCAGTCAGCTATACCCTTCTGAGATTCGAACGCAGGCTGATTGCACATTAGGCAGTTGTTTAACCTCTAGGCCACAGGCTCTTTCTCACTTTGTTACCTGAGAGGCAAGGGAGTTATGTGTTAAGTATTTGTTACATATTTTAGAATAACTTGCAAGGCCCAAATACGGGCCAAATCTTATTGCCTGTATCAGCCTAAGCTAAGGCCATCCACAAGCTGTAGTCACAACTGTGACAACTCGTTATTTCTGTAAATTTTTTGGATTGCTAACAAAGAATTAAAGGGAGACTGATATGGCCATTTCAAACTCATTTATTCTCATCAGTCAGCCATACCCTTCTGAGATTCGAACCCGGGCAGATTGCACATTAGGCAGTTGTTTAACCTCTAGGCCAAAAGCTCTTTCTCGCTTTGTTAGCTGAGAGGAAAGGGAGATATGTGTTAAGTATTTGTTTCATATTTTAGAATACCTTGCAAGGCCCAAATACGAGCCAAATCTTATTGGCTTTATCAGCCTAACCTAAGGCCATCCACAAGCTGTAGGCACAACTGTGATAACTCATTATTTCTGTAAAATTTTTGGATTGGTAAAAAAGAATTGAAGGGAGACTGATATGGCCATTTAAAACTCATTTATTCTCATCAGTCAGCCATACCCTTCTGAGATTCGAACCCGGGCCGATTGCACATTCGGCAGTTGTTTAGCCTATAGGCAAAAGGCTCTTTCGCGCTTTCTTAGGTGAGAGGCAAGGGAGATATGTGTTAAGTATTTGTTTCATATTTTAGAATACCTTGCGAGGCCCAAATACGGGCCAAATCTTATTGTCTGTATCAGCCTAACCTAAGGCCATCCACAAGCTATAGTCACAGCTGTGACAACTCATTATTTCTGTAAATTTTTTGGATTACTAACAAAGAATTAAAGGGAGATTGATATGGCCATTTTAAACTCATTTATTGACATCAGTCAGCCATACCCTTCTGAGATTCGAACCTGGGCCGATTGCACATTTGGCAATTGTTTAACCTCTAGGCCACAGGCTCTTTCTCGCTTTCTTAGCTGAGAGGCAAGGGAGATATGTTTTATGTATTTGTTTCCTATTTTAGAATACATTCCAAGGCCCAAATACGAGCTAAATCTTATTTTCTTTATCAGCCTAACCTAAGGCCATCCACAAGCTGTAGGCAGAACTGTGACAACTCATTATTTCTGTAAATTTTTTGGATTGGTAAAAAAGAATTAAAGGGAGACTGATATGGCCATTTCAAACTCATTTATTCTCATCAGTCAGCCATACCCTTCTGAGATTCGAACCCGGGCCGATTGCACATTCGGCAGTTGTTTAACCTCTAGGCCACAGGCTCTTTCTCGCTTTGTTAGCTGAGAGGCAAGGGAGATATGTGTTATGTATTTGTTTCCTATTTTAGAATACCTTGCGAGGCCCAAATACGGGCCAAATCTTATTGCCTGTATCAGCCTAAGCTAAGGCCATCCACAAGCTGTAGTCACAACTGTGACAACTCATTATTTGTGTAATTTTTTTGGATTGCTAACAAAGAATTAAAGGGAGACTGATATGGCCATTTGAAACTCATTTATTCTCATCAGTCAGCCATACCCTTCTGAGATTCGAACCCGGGCCGATTGCACATTCGGCAGTTGTTTAACCTCTAGGCCACAGGCTCTTTCTTGCTTTGTTAGCTGAGAGGCAAGGGAGATATGTGTTATGTATTTGTTTCCTATTTTAGAATACCTTGCGAGGCCCAAATACGAGCCAAATCTTATTGGCTTTATGAGCCTAACCTAAGGCCATCCACAAGCTATAGTCACAACTGTGAACACTCATTATTTCTGTAAATTTTTTGGATTACTAAGAAAGAATTAAAGGGAGATTGATATGGCCATTTCAAACTCATTTCTTCTCATCAGTCAGCCATACCCTTCTGAGATTCGAACCTGGGCCGTTTGAACATTAGGCAGTTGTTTAACCTCTAGGCCACAGGCTCTTTCTCGCTTTGTCAGCTGAGAGGCAAGGGAGATATGTGTTAAGTATTTGTTTCCTATTTTAGAATACCTTGCGAGGCCCAAATACGGGCCAAATCTTATTGTCTGTATCAGCCTCACCTAAGGCCATCCACAAGCTGTAGTCACAACTGTGACAACTCATTATTTGTGTAAATTTTTTCTTTCTCGCTTTGTTAGCTGAGAGGCAAGGGAGATATGTGTTAAGTATTTGTTAAGTATTTTAATTTAGAATACCTTGCAAGGCCCAAATACGAGCCAAATCTTATTGGCTTTATCAGCCTAACCTAAGGCCATGCACAAGCTGTAGGCACAACTGTGACAACTCATTATTTCTGTAAATTTCTTGGATTGGTAAAAAAGAATTAAAGGGAGACTGATATGGCCATTTCAAACTCATTTATTCTGATCAGTCAGCCATACCCTTCTGAGATTCGAACCCGGGCCGATTGCACATTCGGCAGTTGTTTAACCTCTAGGCCACAGGCTCTTTCTCGCTTTGTTAGCTGAGAGGCAAGGGAGATATGTGTTATGTATTTGTTTCCTATTTTAGAATACCTTGCGAGGCCCTAATACGGGCCAAATCTTATTGTCTGTATAAGCCTAACCTAAGGCCATCCACAAGCTGTAGTCATAACTGTGACAACTCATTATTTGTGTAAATTTTTTGCATTGCTCACAAAAAAATAAAGGGAGACTGATATGGCCATTCCAAACTCATTTCTTTTCATCAGTCAGCTATACCCTTCTGAGATTCGAACGCAGGCTGATTGCACATTAGGCAGTTGTTTAACCTCTAGGCCACAGGCTCTTTCTCACTTTGTTACCTGAGAGACAAGGGAGTTATGTGTTAAGTATTTGTTACGTATTTTAGAATAACTTGCAAGGCCCAAATACGGGCCAAATCTTATTGCCTGTATCAGCCTAACCTAAGGCCATCCACCAGCTGTAGTCACAACTGTGACAACTCATTATTTGTGTAAATTTTTTGGATTGCTAACAAAGAATTAAAGGGAGACTGATATGGCCATTTCAAACTCATTTATTCTCATCAGTCAGCCATACCCTTCTGAGATTCGAACCTGGGCCGATTGAACATTAGGCAGTTGTTTAACCTCTAGGCCACAAGCTCTTTCTCACTTTGTTAGCTGAGAGGCAAGGGAGATATGTGTTAACTTTCGTTACGTATTTTAGAATAACTTGCAAGGCCCAAATACGGGCCAAATCTTATTGCCTGTATCAGCCTCACCTAAGGCCATCCACAAGCTATAGTCACAACTGTGACAACTCATTATTTGTGTAAATTTTTTGGATTGCTAACAAAGAATTAAAGGGAGACTGATATGGCCATTTTAAACTCATTTATTCTCATCAGTCAGCCATACCCTTCTGAGATTCGAACCCGGGCTGATTGCACATTCGGCAGTTGTTTAACCTCTAGGCCACAGGCTCTTTCTTGCTTTGTTAGCTGAGAGGCAAGGGAGATATGTGTTATGTATTTGTTTCCTATTTTAGAATACCTTGCGAGGCCCAAATACGGGCCAAATCTTATTGTCTGTATCAGCTTAACCTAAGGCCACACACAAGCTGTAGTCACAACTGTGACAACTCATTATTTGTGTAAATTTTTTGGATTGCTAACAAAGAATTAAAGGGAGACTGATATGGCCATTTCAAACTCATTTATTCTCATCAGTCAGCCATACCCTTCTGAGATTCGAACCCGGGCCGATTGCACATTCGGCAGTTGTTTAACCTCTAGGCCACAGGCTCTTTCTTGCTTTGTTAGCTGAGAGGCAAGGGAGATATGAGTTAAGTATTTGTTTCCTATTTTAGAATACCTTGCAAGGGCCAAATACGGGCCAAATCTTATTGTCTATATCAGCCTAACCTAAGGCCATCCACAAGCTGTAGTCACAACTGTGACAACTCATTATTTGTGTAAATTTTTTGCATTGCTCACGAGGAATTATAGGGAGACTGATATGGCCATTCCAAACTCATTTCTTTTCATCAGTCAGCTATACCCTTCTGAGATTCGAACGCAGGCTGATTGCACATTAGGCAGTTGTTTAACCTCTAGGCCACAGGCTCTTTCTCACTTTGTTACCTGAGAGGCAAGGGAGTTATGTGTTAAGTATTTGTTACATATTTTAGAATAACTTGCAAGGCCCAAATACGGGCCAAATCTTATTGCCTGTATCAGCCTAAGCTAAGGCCATCCACAAGCTGTAGTCACAACTGTGACAACTCGTTATTTCTGTAAATTTTTTGGATTGCTAACAAAGAATTAAAGGGAGACTGATATGGCCATTTCAAACTCATTTATTCTCATCAGTCAGCCATACCCTTCTGAGATTCGAACCCGGGCAGATTGCACATTAGGCAGTTGTTTAACCTCTAGGCCAAAAGCTCTTTCTCGCTTTGTTAGCTGAGAGGAAAGGGAGATATGTGTTAAGTATTTGTTTCATATTTTAGAATACCTTGCAAGGCCCAAATACGAGCCAAATCTTATTGGCTTTATCAGCCTAACCTAAGGCCATCCACAAGCTGTAGGCACAACTGTGATAACTCATTATTTCTGTAAAATTTTTGGATTGGTAAAAAAGAATTGAAGGGAGACTGATATGGCCATTTAAAACTCATTTATTCTCATCAGTCAGCCATACCCTTCTGAGATTCGAACCCGGGCCGATTGCACATTCGGCAGTTGTTTAGCCTATAGGCAAAAGGCTCTTTCGCGCTTTCTTAGGTGAGAGGCAAGGGAGATATGTGTTAAGTATTTGTTTCATATTTTAGAATACCTTGCGAGGCCCAAATACGGGCCAAATCTTATTGTCTGTATCAGCCTAACCTAAGGCCATCCACAAGCTATAGTCACAGCTGTGACAACTCATTATTTCTGTAAATTTTTTGGATTACTAACAAAGAATTAAAGGGAGATTGATATGGCCATTTTAAACTCATTTATTGACATCAGTCAGCCATACCCTTCTGAGATTCGAACCTGGGCCGATTGCACATTTGGCAATTGTTTAACCTCTAGGCCACAGGCTCTTTCTCGCTTTCTTAGCTGAGAGGCAAGGGAGATATGTTTTATGTATTTGTTTCCTATTTTAGAATACATTCCAAGGCCCAAATACGAGCTAAATCTTATTTTCTTTATCAGCCTAACCTAAGGCCATCCACAAGCTGTAGGCAGAACTGTGACAACTCATTATTTCTGTAAATTTTTTGGATTGGTAAAAAAGAATTAAAGGGAGACTGATATGGCCATTTCAAACTCATTTATTCTCATCAGTCAGCCATACCCTTCTGAGATTCGAACCCGGGCCGATTGCACATTCGGCAGTTGTTTAACCTCTAGGCCACAGGCTCTTTCTCGCTTTGTTAGCTGAGAGGCAAGGGAGATATGTGTTATGTATTTGTTTCCTATTTTAGAATACCTTGCGAGGCCCAAATACGGGCCAAATCTTATTGCCTGTATCAGCCTAAGCTAAGGCCATCCACAAGCTGTAGTCACAACTGTGACAACTCATTATTTGTGTAATTTTTTTGGATTGCTAACAAAGAATTAAAGGGAGACTGATATGGCCATTTGAAACTCATTTATTCTCATCAGTCAGCCATACCCTTCTGAGATTCGAACCCGGGCCGATTGCACATTCGGCAGTTGTTTAACCTCTAGGCCACAGGCTCTTTCTTGCTTTGTTAGCTGAGAGGCAAGGGAGATATGTGTTATGTATTTGTTTCCTATTTTAGAATACCTTGCGAGGCCCAAATACGAGCCAAATCTTATTGGCTTTATGAGCCTAACCTAAGGCCATCCACAAGCTATAGTCACAACTGTGAACACTCATTATTTCTGTAAATTTTTTGGATTACTAAGAAAGAATTAAAGGGAGATTGATATGGCCATTTCAAACTCATTTCTTCTCATCAGTCAGCCATACCCTTCTGAGATTCGAACCTGGGCCGTTTGAACATTAGGCAGTTGTTTAACCTCTAGGCCACAGGCTCTTTCTCGCTTTGTCAGCTGAGAGGCAAGGGAGATATGTGTTAAGTATTTGTTTCCTATTTTAGAATACCTTGCGAGGCCCAAATACGGGCCAAATCTTATTGTCTGTATCAGCCTCACCTAAGGCCATCCACAAGCTGTAGTCACAACTGTGACAACTCATTATTTGTGTAAATTTTTTCTTTCTCGCTTTGTTAGCTGAGAGGCAAGGGAGATATGTGTTAAGTATTTGTTAAGTATTTTAATTTAGAATACCTTGCAAGGCCCAAATACGAGCCAAATCTTATTGGCTTTATCAGCCTAACCTAAGGCCATGCACAAGCTGTAGGCACAACTGTGACAACTCATTATTTCTGTAAATTTCTTGGATTGGTAAAAAAGAATTAAAGGGAGACTGATATGGCCATTTCAAACTCATTTATTCTGATCAGTCAGCCATACCCTTCTGAGATTCGAACCCGGGCCGATTGCACATTCGGCAGTTGTTTAACCTCTAGGCCACAGGCTCTTTCTCGCTTTGTTAGCTGAGAGGCAAGGGAGATATGTGTTATGTATTTGTTTCCTATTTTAGAATACCTTGCGAGGCCCTAAAACGGGCCAAATCTTATTGTCTGTATCAGCCTAACCTAAGGCCATCCACAAGCTGTAGTCATAACTGTGACAACTCATTATTTGTGTAAATTTTTTGCATTGCTCACAAAAAAATAAAGGGAGACTGATATGGCCATTCCAAACTCATTTCTTTTCATCAGTCAGCTATACCCTTCTGAGATTCGAACGCAGGCTGATTGCACATTAGGCAGTTGTTTAACCTCTAGGCCACAGGCTCTTTCTCACTTTGTTACCTGAGAGACAAGGGAGTTATGTGTTAAGTATTTGTTACGTATTTTAGAATAACTTGCAAGGCCCAAATACGGGCCAAATCTTATTGCCTGTATCAGCCTAACCTAAGGCCATCCACCAGCTGTAGTCACAACTGTGACAACTCATTATTTGTGTAAATTTTTTGGATTGCTAACAAAGAATTAAAGGGAGACTGATATGGCCATTTCAAACTCATTTATTCTCATCAGTCAGCCATACCCTTCTGAGATTCGAACCTGGGCCGATTAAACATTAGGCAGTTGTTTAACCTCTAGGCCACAAGCTCTTTCTCACTTTGTTAGCTGAGAGGCAAGGGAGATATGTGTTAAGTATTTGTTACGTATTTTAGAATAACTTGCAAGGCCCAAATACGGGCCAAATCTTATTGCCTGTATCAGCCTCACCTAAGGCCATCCACAAGCTATAGTCACAGCTGTGACAACTCATTATTTCTGTAAATTTTTTGGATTACTAACAAAGAATTAAAGGGAGATTGATATGGCCATTTTAAACTCATTTATTCTCATCAGTCAGCCATACCCTTCTGAGATTCGAACCTGGGCCGATTGCACATTTGGCAGTTGTTTAACCTCTAGGCCACAGGCTCTTTCTCGCTTTCTTAGCTGAGAGGCAAGGGAGATATGTTTTATGTATTTGTTTCCTATTTTAGAATACATTCCAAGGCCCAAATACGAGCCAAATCTTATTTACTTTATCAGCCTAACCTAAGGCCATCCACAAGCTGTAGGCAGAACTGTGACAACTCATTATTTCTGTAAATTTTTTGGATTGGTAAAAAAGAATTAAAGGGAGACAGATATGGCCATTTCAAACTCATTTATTCTCATCAGTCAGCCATACCCTTCTGAGATTCGAACCCGGGCCGATTGCACATTCGGCAGTTGTTTAACCTCTAGGCCACAGGCTCTTTCTCGCTTTGTTAGCTGAGAGGCAAGGGAGATATGTGTTATGTATTTGTTTCCTATTTTAGAATACCTTGCGAGGCCCAAATACGGGCCAAATCTTATTGCCTGTATCAGCCTAAGCTAAGGCCATCCACAAGCTGTAGTCACAACTGTGACAACTCATTATTTGTGTAATTTTTTTGGATTGCTAACAAAGAATTAAAGGGAGACTGATATGGCCATTTGAAACTCATTTATTCTCATCAGTCAGCCATACCCTTCTGAGATTCGAACCCGGGCCGATTGCACATTCGGCAGTTGTTTAACCTCTAGGCCACAGGCTCTTTCTTGCTTTGTTAGCTGAGAGGCAAGGGAGATATGTGTTATGTATTTGTTTCCTATTTTAGAATACCTTGCGAGGCCCAAATACGAGCCAAATCTTATTGGCTTTATGAGCCTAACCTAAGGCCATCCACAAGCTATAGTCACAACTGTGAACACTCATTATTTCTGTAAATTTTTTGGATTACTAAGAAAGAATTAAAGGGAGATTGATATGGCCATTTCAAACTCATTTCTTCTCATCAGTCAGCCATACCCTTCTGAGATTCGAACCTGGGCCGTTTGAACATTAGGCAGTTGTTTAACCTCTAGGCCACAGGCTCTTTCTCGCTTTGTCAGCTGAGAGGCAAGGGAGATATGTGTTAAGTATTTGTTTCCTATTTTAGAATACCTTGCGAGGCCCAAATACGGGCCAAATCTTATTGTCTGTATCAGCCTCACCTAAGGCCATCCACAAGCTGTAGTCACAACTGTGACAACTCATTATTTGTGTAAATTTTTTCTTTCTCGCTTTGTTAGCTGAGAGGCAAGGGAGATATGTGTTAAGTATTTGTTAAGTATTTTAATTTAGAATACCTTGCAAGGCCCAAATACGAGCCAAATCTTATTGGCTTTATCAGCCTAACCTAAGGCCATGCTCAAGCTGTAGGCACAACTGTGACAACTCATTATTTCTGTAAATTTCTTGGATTGGTAAAAAAGAATTAAAGGGAGACTGATATGGCCATTTCAAACTCATTTATTCTGATCAGTCAGCCATACCCTTCTGAGATTCGAACCCGGGCCGATTGCACATTCGGCAGTTGTTTAACCTCTAGGCCACAGGCTCTTTCTCGCTTTGTTAGCTGAGAGGCAAGGGAGATATGTGTTATGTATTTGTTTCCTATTTTAGAATACCTTGCGAGGCCCTAATACGGGCCAAATCTTATTGTCTGTATCAGCCTAACCTAAGGCCATCCACAAGCTGTAGTCATAACTGTGACAACTCATTATTTGTGTAAATTTTTTGCATTGCTCACAAAAAAATAAAGGGAGACTGATATGGCCATTCCAAACTCATTTCTTTTCATCAGTCAGCTATACCCTTCTGAGATTCGAACGCAGGCTGATTGCACATTAGGCAGTTGTTTAACCTCTAGGCCACAGGCTCTTTCTCACTTTGTTACCTGAGAGACAAGGGAGTTATGTGTTAAGTATTTGTTACGTATTTTAGAATAACTTGCAAGGCCCAAATACGGGCCAAATCTTATTGCCTGTATCAGCCTAACCTAAGGCCATCCACCAGCTGTAGTCACAACTGTGACAACTCATTATTTGTGTAAATTTTTTGGATTGCTAACAAAGAATTAAAGGGAGACTGATATGGCCATTTCAAACTCATTTATTCTCATCAGTCAGCCATACCCTTCTGAGATTCGAACCTGGGCCGATTGAACATTAGGCAGTTGTTTAACCTCTAGGCCACAAGCTCTTTCTCACTTTGTTAGCTGAGAGGCAAGGGAGATATGTGTTAAGTATTTGTTACGTATTTTAGAATAAGTTGCAAGGCCCAAATAAGGGCCAAATCTTATTGCCTGTATCAGCCTCACCTAAGGAGATCCACAAGCTGTAGTCACAACTGTGACAACTCATTATTTGTGTAAATTTTTTCTTTCTCGCTTTGTTAGCTGAGAGGCAAGGGAGATATGTGTTAAGTATTTGTTAAGTATTTTAATTTAGAATACCTTGCAAGGCCCAAATACGAGCCAAATCTTATTGGCTTTATCAGCCTAACCTAAGGCCATCCACAAGCTGTAGGCACAACTGTGAGAACTCATTATTTCTGTAAATTTTTTGGATTGGTAAAAAAGAATTAAAGGGAGACTGATATGGCCATTTCAAACTCATTTATTCTGATCAGTCAGCCATACCCTTCTGAGATTCGAACCCGGGCCGATTGCACATTCGGCAGTTGTTTAACCTCTAGGCCACAGGCTCTTTCTCGCTTTGTTAGCTGAGAGGCAAGGGAGATATGTGTTAAGTATTTGTTTCATATTTTAGAATACCTTGCAAGGCCCAAATACGGGCCAAATCTTATTGTCTGTATCAGCCTAACCTAAGGCCATCCACAAGCTGTAGTCACAACTGTGACAACTCATTATTTGTGTAAATTTTTTGGATTGCTAACAAAGAATTAAAGGGAGACTGATATGGCCATTTCAAACTCATTTCTTCTCATCAGTCAGCCATACTCTACTGAGATTCGAACCCGGGCAGATTGCACATTCGGCAGTTGTTTAACCTCTAGGCCACACGGTCTTTCTCGCTTTGTTAGCTGAGAAGCAAGGGAGATATTTGTTAAATATTTGTTATGTATTTTAGAATACCTTGCAAGGCCCAAATACGAGTCAAATCTTATTGGCTTTATCAGCCTAACCTAAGGCCATCCACAAGCTGTAGGCACAACTGTGAAAACTCATTATTTCTGTAAATTTCTTGGATTGGTAAAAAAGAATTAAAGGGAGACTGATATGGCCATTTCAAACTCATTTATTCTGATCAGTCAGCCATACCCATCTGAGATTCGAACCCGGGCCGATTGCACATTAGGCAGTTGTTTAACCTCTAGGCCACAGGCTCTTTCTCGCTTTGTTAGCTGAGAGGCAAGGGAGATATGTGTTATGTATTTGTTTCCTATTTTAGAATACCTTGCGAGGCCCTAATACGGGCCAAATCTTATTGTCTGTATCAGCCTAACCTAAGGCCATCCACAAGCTGTAGTCACAACTGTGACAACTCATTATTTGTGTAAATTTTTTGGATTGCTAACAAAGAATTAAAGGGAGACTGATATGGCCATTTCAAACTCATTTCTTCTCATCAGTCAGCCATACCCTACTGAGATTCGAACCCGGGCAGATTGCACATTCGGCAGTTGTTTAACCTCTAGGCCACACGGTCTTTCTCGCTTTGCTAGCTGAGAAGCAAGGGAGATATTTGTTAAATATTTCTTATGTATTTTAGAATACCTTGCAAGGCCCAAATACGAGTCAAATCTTATTGGCTTTATCAGCCTAACCTAAGGCCATCCACAAGCTGTAGGCACAACGGTGACAACTCATTATTTCTGTAAATTTCTTGGATTGGTAAAAAAGAATTAAAGGGAGACTGATATGGCCATTTCAAAATCATTTATTCTGATCAGTCAGCCATACCCTTCTGAGATTCGAACCCGGGCCGATTGCACATTCGGCAGTTGTTTAACCTCTAGGCCACAGGCTCTTTATCGCTTTGTTAGCTGAGAGGCAAGGGAGATATGTGTTATGTATTTGTTTCCTATTTTAGAATACCTTGCGAGGCCCTAATACGGGCCAAATCTTATTGTCTGTATCAGCCAAACCTAAGGCCATCCACAAGCTGTAGGCACAACTGTGACAACTCATTATTTGTGTAAATTTTTTGGATTGCTAACAAAGAATTAAAGGGAGACTGATATGGCCATTTCAAACTCATTTCTTCTCATCAGTCAGCCATACCCTACTGAGATTCGAACCCGGGCGGATTGCACATTCGGCAGTTGTTTAACCTCTAGGCCACAAGGTCTTTCTCGCTTTGTTAGCTGAGAAGCCAGGGAGATATTTGTTAAATATTTGTTATGTATTTTAGAATACCTTGCAAGGCCCAAATACGAGCCAAATCTTATTGGCTTTATCAGCCTAACCTAAGGCCATCCACAAGCTGTAGGCACAACTGTGACAACTCATTATTTCTGTAAATTTCTTGGATTGGTAAAAAAGAATTAAAGGGAGACTGATATGGCCATTTCAAACTCATTTCTTCTCATCAGTCAGCCATACGCTTCTGAGATTCGAACCTGGGTAGTTTGAACATTAGGCAGTTGTTTAACCTCTAGGCCACAGGCTCTTTCTCGCTTTGTCAGCTGAGAGGCAAGGGAGATATGTGTTAAGTATTTGTTTCCTATTTTAGAATACCTTGCGAGGCCCTAATACGGGCCAAATCTTATTGTCTGTATCAGCCTAACCTAAGGCCATCCACAAGCTGTAGTCATAACTGTGACAACTCATTATTTGTGTAAATTTTTTGCATTGCTCACAAAAAAATAAAGGGAGACTGATATGGCCATTCCAAACTCATTTCTTTTCATCAGTCAGCTATACCCTTCTGAGATTCGAACGCAGGCTGATTGCACATTAGGCAGTTGTTTAACCTCTAGGCCACAGGCTCTTTCTCACTTTGTTACCTGAGAGACAAGGGAGTTATGTGTTAAGTATTTGTTACGTATTTTAGAATAACTTGCAAGGCCCAAATACGGGCCAAATCTTATTGCCTGTATCAGCCTAACCTAAGGCCATCCACCAGCTGTAGTCACAACTGTGACAACTCATTATTTGTGTAAATTTTTTGGATTGCTAACAAAGAATTAAAGGGAGACTGATATGGCCATTTCAAACTCATTTATTCTCATCAGTCAGCCATACCCTTCTGAGATCCGAACCTGGGCCGATTGAACATTAGGCAGTTGTTTAACCTCTAGGCCACAAGCTCTTTCTCACTTTGTTAGCTGAGAGGCAAGGGAGATATGTGTTAAGTATTTGTTACGTATTTTAGAATAACTTGCAAGGCCCAAATACGGGCCAAATCTTATTGCCTGTATCAGCCTCACCTAAGGCGATCCACAAGCTGTAGTCACCACTGTGACAACTCATTATTTGTGTAAATTTTTTCTTTCTCGCTTTGTTAGCTGAGAGGCAAGGGAGATATGTGTTAAGTATTTGTTAAGTATTTTAATTTAGAATACCTTGCAAGGCCCAAATACGAGCCAAATCTTATTGGCTTTATCAGCCTAACCTAAGGCCATCCACAAGCTGTAGGCACAACTGTGAGAACTCATTATTTCTGTAAATTTTTTGGATTGGTAAAAAAGAATTAAAGGGAGACTGATATGGCCATTTCAAACTCATTTATTCTGATCAGTCAGCCATACCCTTCTGAGATTCGAACCCGGGCCGATTGCACATTCGGCAGTTGTTTAACCTCTAGGCCACAGGCTCTTTCTCGCTTTGTTAGCTGAGAGGCAAGGGAGATATGTGTTAAGTATTTGTTTCATATTTTAGAATACCTTGCAAGGCCCAAATACGGGCCAAATCTTATTGTCTGTATCAGCCTAACCTAAGGCCATCCACAAGCTGTAGTCACAACTGTGACAACTCATTATTTGTGTAAATTTTTTGGATTGCTAACAAAGAATTAAAGGGAGACTGATATGGCCATTTCAAACTCATTTCTTCTCATCAGTCAGCCATACCCTACTGAGATTCGAACCCGGGCAGATTGCACATTCGGCAGTTGTTTAACCTCTAGGCCACACGGTCTTTCTCGCTTTGTTAGCTGAGAAGCAAGGGAGATATTTGTTAAATATTTGTTATGTATTTTAGAATACCTTGCAAGGCCCAAATACGAGTCAAATCTTATTGGCTTTATCAGCCTAACCTAAGGCCATCCACAAGCTGTAGGCACAACTGTGACAACTCATTATTTCTGTAAATTTCTTGGATTGGTAAAAAAGAATTAAAGGGAGACTGATATGGCCATTTCAAAATCATTTATTCTGATCAGTCAGCCATACCCTTCTGAGATTCGAACCCGGGCCGATTGCACATTCGGCAGTTGTTTAACCTCTAGGCCACAGGCTCTTTATCGCTTTGTTAGCTGAGAGGCAAGGGAGATATGTGTTATGTATTTGTTTCCTATTTTAGAATACCTTGCGAGGCCCTAATACGGGCCAAATCTTATTGTCTGTATCAGCCTTACCTAAGGCCATCCACAAGCTGTAGTCATAACTGTGACAACTCATTATTTGTGTAAATTTTTTGCATTGCTCACAAAAAAATAAAGGGAGACTGATATGGCCATTCCAAACTCATTTCTTTTCATCAGTCAGCTATACCCTTCTGAGATTCGAACGCAGGCTGATTGCACATTAGGCAGTTGTTTAACCTCTAGGCCACAGGATCTTTCTCACTTTGTTACCTGAGAGACAAGGGAGTTATGTGTTAAGTATTTGTTACGTATTTTAGAATAACTTGCAAGGCCCAAATACGGGCCAAATCTTATTGCCTGTATCAGCCTAACCTAAGGCCATCCACCAGGTGTAGTCACAACTGTGACAACTCATTATTTGTGTAAATTTTTTGGATTGCTAACAAAGAATTAAAGGGAGACTGATATGGCCATTTCAAACTCATTTATTCTCATCAGTCAGCCATACCCTTCTGAGATCCGAACCTGGGCCGATTGAACATTAGGCAGTTGTTTAACCTCTAGGCCACAAGCTCTTTCTCACTTTGTTAGCTGAGAGGCAAGGGAGATATGTGTTAAGTATTTGTTACGTATTTTAGAATAACTTGCAAGGCCCAAATACGGGCCAAATCTTATTGCCTGTATCAGCCTCACCTAAGGCCATCCACAAGCTGTAGTCACAACTGTGACAACTCATTATTTGTGTAAATTTTTTCTTTCTCGCTTTGTTAGCTGAGAGGCAAGGGAGATATGTGTTAAGTATTTGTTAATTATTTTAATTTAGAATACCTTGCAAGGCCCAAATACGAGCCAAATCTTATTGGCTTTATCAGCCTAACCTAAGGCCATCCACAAGCTGTAGGCACAACTGTGAGAACTCATTATTTCTGTAAATTTTTTTGATTGGTAAAAAAGAATTAAAGGGAGACTGATATGGCCATTTCAAACTCATTTATTCTGATCAGTCAGCCATACCCTTCTGAGATTCGAACCCGGGCCGATTGCACATTCGGCAGTTGTTTAACCTCTAGGCCACAGGCTCTTTCTCGCTTTGTTACCTGAGAGGCAAGGGAGATATGTGTTAAGTATTTGTTACATATTTTAGAATACCTTGCAAGGCCCAAATACGGGCCAAATCTTATTGCCTGTATCAGCCTAAGCTAAAGCCATCCACAAGCTATAGTCACAACTGTGACAACTCATTATTTGTGCAATTTTTTTGGATTGCTAACAAAGAATTAAAGGGAGACTGATATGGCCATTTCAAACTCATTTCTTCTCATCAGTCAGCCATACCCTTCTGAGATTCGAACCTGGGCCGAATGAACATTAGGCAGTTGTTTAACCTCTAGGCCACAAGCTCCTTCTCGCTTTGTTAGCTGAGACGCAAGGGAGATATGTGTTAAGTATTTTTTACGTACTTTAGAATACCTTGCAAGGCCCAAATACGAGCCAAATCTTATTGTCTGTATCAGCCTAACCTAAGGCCATCCACAAGCTATAGTCACAACTGTGAACACTCATTATTTCTGTAAATTTTTTGGATTACTAAGAAAGAATTAAAGGGAGATTGATATGGCCATTTCAAACTCATTTCTTCTCATCAGTCAGCCATACGCTTCTGAGATTCGAACCTGGGCAGTTTGAACATTAGGCAGTTGTTTAACCTCTAGGCCACAGGCTCTTTCTCGCTTTGTCAGCTGAGAGGCAAGGGAGATATGTGTTAAGTATTTGTTTCCTATTTTAGAATACCTTGCAAGGCCCAAATACGGGCCAAATCTTATTGTCTGTATCAGCCTCACCTAAGGCCATCCACAAGCTGTAGTCACAACTGTGACAACTCATTATTTGTGTAAATTTTTTCTTTCTCGCTTTGTTAGCTGAGAGGCAAGGGAGATATGTGTTAAGTATTTGTTAAGTACTTTAATTTAGAATACCTTGCAAGGCCCAAATACGAGCCAAATCTTATTGGCTTTATCAGCCTAACCTAAGGCCATCCACAAGCTGTAGGCACAACTGTGACAACTCATTATTTCTGTAAATTTCTTGGATTGGTAAAAAAGAATTAAAGGGAGACTGATATGGCCATTTAAAACTCATTTATTCTCATCAGTCAGCCATACTCTTCTGAGATTCGAACCCGGGCCGATTGCACATTCGGCAGTTGTTTAGCCTATAGGCCAAAGGCTCTTTCGCGCTTTCTTAGGTGAGAGGCAAGGGAGATATGTGTTAAGTATTTGTTTCCTATTTTAGAATACCTTGCAAGGGCCAAATACGGGCCAAATCTTATTGTCTGTATCAGCCTAACCTAAGGCCATCCACAAGCTGTAGTCACAACTGTGACAACTCATTATTTGTGTAAATTTTTTGCATTGCTCACAAAGAATTATAGGGAGACTGATATGGCCATTCCAAACTCATTTCTTTTCATCAGTCAGCTATACCCTTCTGAGATTCGAACGCAGGCTGATTGCACATTAGGCAGTTGTTTAACCTCTAGGCCACAGGCTCTTTCTCACTTTGTTACCTGAGAGGCAAGGGAGTTATGTGTTAAGTATTTGTTACATATTTTAGAATAACTTGCAAGGCCCAAATACGAGCCAAATCTTATTGGCTTTATCAGCCTAACCTAAGGCCATCCACAAGCTGTAGGCACAACTGTGACAACTCATTATTTCTGTAATTTTTTTGGATTGGTAAAAAATAATTAAAGGGAGACTGATATGGCCATTTCAAACTCATTTATTCTCATCAGTCAGCCATACCCTTCTGAGATTCGAACCTGGGCCGATTGCACATTAGGCAGTTGTTTAACCTCTAGGCCACAGGCTCTTTCTCGCTTTCTTAGCTGAGAGGCAAGGGAGATATGTGTTAAGTATTTGTTTCATATTTTAGAATACATTCCAAGGCCCAAATACGAGCCAAATCTTATTGGCTTTATCAGCGTAACCTAAGGCCATCCACAAGCTGTAGGCACAACTGTGACAACTCATTATTTCTGTAAATTTTTGGATTGGTAAAAAAGAATTAAAGGGAGACTGATATGGCCATTTCAAACTCATTTATTCTCATCAGTCAGCCATACCCTTCTGAAATTAGAAACCGTGCCGATTGCACATTTGGCAGTTGTTTAACCTCTAGGCCATAGGCTCTTTCTCGCTTTCTTAGCTGAGAGGCAAGGGAGATATGTGTTAAGTATTTCTTTCCTATTTTAGAATACCTTGCGAGGCCCAAATACAGGCCAAATCTTATTGTCTGTATCAGCCTCACCTAAGGCCATCCACAAGCTGTAGTCACAACTGTGACAACTCATTATTTCTGTAAATTTTTTGGATTACTAACAAAGAATTAAAGGGAGATTGATATTGCCATTCCAAACTCATTTCTTTTCTTCAGTCAGCTATACCCTTCTGAGATTCGAACCCGGGCCGATTGCACACTCGGCAGTTGTTTAACCTCTAGGCCACAGGCTCTTTCTCGCTTTGTTAGCTGAGAGGCAAGGGAGATATGTGTTAAGTATTTGTTACGTATTTTAGAATAACTTGCAAGGCCCAAATACGGGCCAAATCTTATTGCCTGTATCAGCCTCACCTAAGGCGATCCACAAGCTGTAGTCACCACTGTGACAACTCATTATTTGTGTAAATTTTTTCTTTCTCGCTTTGTTAGCTGAGAGGCAAGGGAGATATGTGTTAAGTATTTGTTAAGTATTTTAATTTAGAATACCTTGCAAGGCCCAAATACGAGCCAAATCTTATTGGCTTTATCAGCCTAACCTAAGGCCATCCACAAGCTGTAGGCACAACTGTGAGAACTCATTATTTCTGTAAATTTTTTGGATTGGTAAAAAAGAATTAAAGGGAGACTGATATGGCCATTTCAAACTCATTTATTCTGATCAGTCAGCCATACCCTTCTGAGATTCGAACCCGGGCCGATTGCACATTCGGCAGTTGTTTAACCTCTAGGCCACAGGCTCTTTCTCGCTTTGTTAGCTGAGAGGCAAGGGAGATATGTGTTAAGTATTTGTTTCATATTTTAGAATACCTTGCAAGGCCCAAATACGGGCCAAATCTTATTGTCTGTATCAGCCTAACCTAAGGCCATCCACAAGCTGTAGTCACAACTGTGACAACTCATTATTTGTGTAAATTTTTTGGATTGCTAACAAAGAATTAAAGGGAGACTGATATGGCCATTTCAAACTCATTTCTTCTCATCAGTCAGCCATACCCTACTGAGATTCGAACCCGGGCAGATTGCACATTCGGCAGTTGTTTAACCTCTAGGCCACACGGTCTTTCTCGCTTTGTTAGCTGAGAAGCAAGGGAGATATTTGTTAAATATTTGTTATGTATTTTAGAATACCTTGCAAGGCCCAAATACGAGTCAAATCTTATTGGCTTTATCAGCCTAACCTAAGGCCATCCACAAGCTGTAGGCACAACTGTGACAACTCATTATTTCTGTAAATTTCTTGGATTGGTAAAAAAGAATTAAAGGGAGACTGATATGGCCATTTCAAAATCATTTATTCTGATCAGTCAGCCATACCCTTCTGAGATTCGAACCCGGGCCGATTGCACATTCGGCAGTTGTTTAACCTCTAGGCCACAGGCTCTTTATCGCTTTGTTAGCTGAGAGGCAAGGGAGATATGTGTTATGTATTTGTTTCCTATTTTAGAATACCTTGCGAGGCCCTAATACGGGCCAAATCTTATTGTCTGTATCAGCCTTACCTAAGGCCATCCACAAGCTGTAGTCATAACTGTGACAACTCATTATTTGTGTAAATTTTTTGCATTGCTCACAAAAAAATAAAGGGAGACTGATATGGCCATTCCAAACTCATTTCTTTTCATCAGTCAGCTATACCCTTCTGAGATTCGAACGCAGGCTGATTGCACATTAGGCAGTTGTTTAACCTCTAGGCCACAGGATCTTTCTCACTTTGTTACCTGAGAGACAAGGGAGTTATGTGTTAAGTATTTGTTACGTATTTTAGAATAACTTGCAAGGCCCAAATACGGGCCAAATCTTATTGCCTGTATCAGCCTAACCTAAGGCCATCCACCAGGTGTAGTCACAACTGTGACAACTCATTATTTGTGTAAATTTTTTGGATTGCTAACAAAGAATTAAAGGGAGACTGATATGGCCATTTCAAACTCATTTATTCTCATCAGTCAGCCATACCCTTCTGAGATCCGAACCTGGGCCGATTGAACATTAGGCAGTTGTTTAACCTCTAGGCCACAAGCTCTTTCTCACTTTGTTAGCTGAGAGGCAAGGGAGATATGTGTTAAGTATTTGTTACGTATTTTAGAATAACTTGCAAGGCCCAAATACGGGCCAAATCTTATTGCCTGTATCAGCCTCACCTAAGGCCATCCACAAGCTGTAGTCACAACTGTGACAACTCATTATTTGTGTAAATTTTTTCTTTTTCGCTTTGTTAGCTGAGAGGCAAGGGAGATATGTGTTAAGTATTTGTTAATTATTTTAATTTAGAATACCTTGCAAGGCCCAAATACGAGCCAAATCTTATTGGCTTTATCAGCCTAACCTAAGGCCATCCACAAGC
Source organism: Vipera ursinii (assembly GCF_947247035.1). NCBI lineage: Eukaryota > Metazoa > Chordata > Lepidosauria > Squamata > Viperidae > Vipera > Vipera ursinii. Next base: position 35,112,088 of record NC_139522.1, read on the forward strand.
TGTAGGCACAACTGTGAGAACTCATTATTTCTGTAAATTTTTTTGATTGGTAAAAAAGAATTAAAGGGAGACTGATATGGCCATTTCAAACTCATTTATTCTGATCAGTCAGCCATACCCTTCTGAGATTCGAACCCGGGCCGATTGCACATTCGGCAGTTGTTTAACCTCTAGGCCACAGGCTCTTTCTCGCTTTGTTACCTGAGAGGCAAGGGAGATATGTGTTAAGTATTTGTTACATATTTTAGAATACCTTGCAAGGCCCAAATACGGGCCAAATCTTATTGCCTGTATCAGCCTAAGCTAAAGCCATCCACAAGCTATAGTCACAACTGTGACAACTCATTATTTGTGCAATTTTTTTGGATTGCTAACAAAGAATTAAAGGGAGACTGATATGGCCATTTCAAACTCATTTCTTCTCATCAGTCAGCCATACCCTTCTGAGATTCGAACCTGGGCCGAATGAACATTAGGCAGTTGTTTAACCTCTAGGCCACAAGCTCCTTCTCGCTTTGTTAGCTGAGACGCAAGGGAGATATGTGTTAAGTATTTTTTACGTACTTTAGAATACCTTGCAAGGCCCAAATACGAGCCAAATCTTATTGTCTGTATCAGCCTAACCTAAGGCCATCCACAAGCTATAGTCACAACTGTGAACACTCATTATTTCTGTAAATTTTTTGGATTACTAAGAAAGAATTAAAGGGAGATTGATATGGCCATTTCAAACTCATTTCTTCTCATCAGTCAGCCATACGCTTCTGAGATTCGAACCTGGGCAGTTTGAACATTAGGCAGTTGTTTAACCTCTAGGCCACAGGCTCTTTCTCGCTTTGTCAGCTGAGAGGCAAGGGAGATATGTGTTAAGTATTTGTTTCCTATTTTAGAATACCTTGCAAGGCCCAAATACGGGCCAAATCTTATTGTCTGTATCAGCCTCACCTAAGGCCATCCACAAGCTGTAGTCACAACTGTGACAACTCATTATTTGTGTAAATTTTTTCTTTCTCGCTTTGTTAGCTGAGAGGCAAGGGAGATATGTGTTAAGTATTTGTTAAGTACTTTAATTTAGAATACCTTGCAAGGCCCAAATACGAGCCAAATCTTATTGGCTTTATCAGCCTAACCTAAGGCCATCCACAAGCTGTAGGCACAACTGTGACAACTCATTATTTCTGTAAATTTCTTGGATTGGTAAAAAAGAATTAAAGGGAGACTGATATGGCCATTTAAAACTCATTTATTCTCATCAGTCAGCCATACTCTTCTGAGATTCGAACCCGGGCCGATTGCACATTCGGCAGTTGTTTAGCCTATAGGCCAAAGGCTCTTTCGCGCTTTCTTAGGTGAGAGGCAAGGGAGATATGTGTTAAGTATTTGTTTCCTATTTTAGAATACCTTGCAAGGGCCAAATACGGGCCAAATCTTATTGTCTGTATCAGCCTAACCTAAGGCCATCCACAAGCTGTAGTCACAACTGTGACAACTCATTATTTGTGTAAATTTTTTGCATTGCTCACAAAGAATTATAGGGAGACTGATATGGCCATTCCAAACTCATTTCTTTTCATCAGTCAGCTATACCCTTCTGAGATTCGAACGCAGGCTGATTGCACATTAGGCAGTTGTTTAACCTCTAGGCCACAGGCTCTTTCTCACTTTGTTACCTGAGAGGCAAGGGAGTTATGTGTTAAGTATTTGTTACATATTTTAGAATAACTTGCAAGGCCCAAATACGAGCCAAATCTTATTGGCTTTATCAGCCTAACCTAAGGCCATCCACAAGCTGTAGGCACAACTGTGACAACTCATTATTTCTGTAATTTTTTTGGATTGGTAAAAAATAATTAAAGGGAGACTGATATGGCCATTTCAAACTCATTTATTCTCATCAGTCAGCCATACCCTTCTGAGATTCGAACCTGGGCCGATTGCACATTAGGCAGTTGTTTAACCTCTAGGCCACAGGATCTTTCTCGCTTTCTTAGCTGAGAGGCAAGGGAGATATGTGTTAAGTATTTGTTTCATATTTTAGAATACATTCCAAGGCCCAAATACGAGCCAAATCTTATTGGCTTTATCAGCGTAACCTAAGGCCATCCACAAGCTGTAGGCACAACTGTGACAACTCATTATTTCTGTAAATTTTTGGATTGGTAAAAAAGAATTAAAGGGAGACTGATATGGCCATTTCAAACTCATTTATTCTCATCAGTCAGCCATACCCTTCTGAAATTAGAAACCGTGCCGATTGCACATTTGGCAGTTGTTTAACCTCTAGGCCATAGGCTCTTTCTCGCTTTCTTAGCTGAGAGGCAAGGGAGATATGTGTTAAGTATTTCTTTCCTATTTTAGAATACCTTGCGAGGCCCAAATACAGGCCAAATCTTATTGTCTGTATCAGCCTCACCTAAGGCCATCCACAAGCTGTAGTCACAACTGTGACAACTCATTATTTCTGTAAATTTTTTGGATTACTAACAAAGAATTAAAGGGAGATTGATATTGCCATTCCAAACTCATTTCTTTTCTTCAGTCAGCTATACCCTTCTGAGATTCGAACCCGGGCCGATTGCACACTCGGCAGTTGTTTAACCTCTAGGCCACAGGCTCTTTCTCGCTTTGTTAGCTGAGAGGCAAGGGAGATATGTGTTAAGTATTTGTTACGTATTTTAGAATAACTTGCAAGGCCCAAATACGGGCCAAATCTTATTGCCTGTATCAGCCTAAGCTAAGGCCATCCACAAGCTGTAGTCACAACTGTGACAACTCATTATTTGTGTAATTTTTTTGGATTACTAACAAAGAATTAAAGGGAGACTGATATGGCCATTTCAAACTCATTTATTCTCATCAGTCAGCCATACCCTTCTGAGATTCGAACCCGGGCCGATTGCACATTCGGCAGTTGTTTAACCTCTAGGCCACAGGCTCTTTCTTGCTTTGTTAGCTGAGAGGCAAGGGAGATATGTGTTATGTATTTGTTTCCTATTTTAGAATACCTTGCGAGGCCCAAATACGGGCCAAATCTTATTGTCTGTATCAGCCTAACCTAAGGCCATCCACAAGCTGTAGTCACAACTGTGACAACTCATTATTTGTGTAAATTTTTTGGATTGCTAACAAAGAATTAAAGGGAGACTGATATGGCCATTTCAAACTCATTTATTCTCATCAGTCAGCCATACCCTTCTGAGATTCGAACCCGGGCCGATTGCACACTCGGCAGTTGTTTAACCTCTAGGCCACAGGCTCTTTCTCGCTTTGTTAGCTGAGAGGCAAGGGAGATATGAGTTAAGTATTTGTTTCCTATTTTAGAATACCTTGCAAGGGCCAAATACGGGCCAAATCTTATTGTCTATATCAGCCTAACCTAAGGCCATCCACAAGCTGTAGTCACAACTGTGACAACTCATTATTTGTGTAAATTTTTTGCATTGCTCACGAGTAATTATAGGGAGACTGATATGGCCATTCCAAACTCATTTCTTTTCATCAGTCAGCTATACCCTTCTGAGATTCGAACGCAGGCTGATTGCACATTAGGCAGTTGTTTAACCTCTAGGCCACAGGCTCTTTCTCACTTTGTTACCTGAGAGGCAAGGGAGTTATGTGTTAAGTATTTGTTACATATTTTAGAATAACTTGCAAGGCCCAAATACGGGCCAAATCTTATTGCCTGTATCAGCCTAAGCTAAGGCCATCCACAAGCTGTAGTCACAACTGTCACAACTCGTTATTTCTGTAAATTTTTTGGATTGCTAACAAAGAATTAAAGGGAGACTGATATGGCCATTTCAAACTCATTTATTCTCATCAGTCAGCCATACCCTTCTGAGATTCGAACCCGGGCAGATTGCACATTAGGCAGTTGTTTAACCTCTAGGCCAAAAGCTCTTTCTCGATTTGTTAGCTGAGAGGAAAGGGAGATATGTGTTAAGTATTTGTTTCATATTTTAGAATACCTTGCAAGGCCCAAATACGAGCCAAATCTTATTGGCTTTATCAGCCTAACCTAAGGCCATCCACAAGCTGTAGGCACAACTGTGACAACTCATTATTTCTGTAAAATTTTTGGATTGGAAAAAAAGAATTAAAGGGAGACTGATATGGCCATTTAAAACTCATTTATTCTCATCAGTCAGCCATACCCTTCTGAGATTCGAACCCGGGCCGATTGCACATTCGGCAGTTGTTTAGCCTATAGGCCAAAGGCTCTTTCGCGCTTTCTTAGGTGAGAGGCAAGGGAGATATGTGTTAAGTATTTGTTTCCTATTTTAGAATACCTTGCAAGGGCCAAATACGGGCCAAATCTTATTGTCTGTATCAGCCTAACCTAAGGCCACCCACAAGCTGTAGTCACAACTGTGACAACTCATTATTTGTGTAAATTTTTTGCATTGCTCACAAAGAATTATAGGGAGACTGATATGGCCATTCCAAACTCATTTCTTTTCATCAGTCAGCTATACCCTTCTGAGATTCGAACGCAGGCTGATTGCACATTAGGCAGTTGTTTAACCTCTAGGCCACAGGCTCTTTCTCACTTTGTTACCTGAGAGGCAAGGGAGTTATGTGTTAAGTATTTGTTACATATTTTAGAATAACTTGCAAGGCCCAAATACGAGCCAAATCTTATTGGCTTTATCAGCCTAACCTAAGGCCATCCACAAGCTGTAGGCACAACTGTGACAACTCATTATTTCTGTAAATTTTTTGGATTGGTAAAAAATAATTAAAGGGAGACTGATATGGCCATTTCAAACTCATTTATTCTCATCAGTCAGCCATACCCTTCTGAGATTCGAACCTGGGCCGATTGCACATTAGGCAGTTGTTTAACCTCTAGGCCACAGGCTCTTTCTCGCTTTCTTAGCTGAGAGGCAAGGGAGATATGTGTTAAGTATTTGTTTCATATTTTAGAATACATTCCAAGGACCAAATACGAGCCAAATCTTATTGGCTTTATCAGCGTAACCTAAGGTCATCCACAAGCTGTAGGCACAACTGTGACAACTCATTATTTCTGTAAATTTTTGGATTGGTAAAAAAGAATTAAAGGGAGACTGATATGGCCATTTCAAACTCATTTATTCTCATCAGTCAGCCATACCCTTCTGAGATTCGAAACCGTGCCGATTGCACATTTGGCAATTGTTTAACCTCTAAGCCATAGGCTCTTTCTCGCTTTCGTAGCTGAGAGGCAAGGGAGATATGTGTTAAGTATTTCTTTCCTATTTTAGAATACCTTGCGAGGCCCAAATACGGGCCAAATCTTATTGTCTGTATCAGCCTAACCTAAGGCCATCCACAAGCTATATTCACAACTGTGACAACTCATTATTTCTGTAAATTTTTTGGATTACTAACAAAGAATTAAAGGGAGATTGATATTGCCATTCCAAACTCATTTCTTTTCTTCAGTCAGCTATACCCTTCTGAGATTCGAACCCGGGCCGATTGCACACTCGGCAGTTGTTTAACCTCTAGGCCACAGGCTCTTTCTCGCTTTGTTAGCTGAGAGGCAAGGGAGATATGTGTTAAGTATTTGTTACGTATTTTAGAATAACTTGCAAGGCCCAAATACGGGCCAAATCTTATTGCCTGTATCAGCCTAAGCTAAGGCCATCCACAAGCTGTAGTCACAACTGTGACAACTCATTATTTGTGTAATTTTTTTGGATTGCTAACAAAGAATTAAAGGGAGACTGATATGGCCATTTCAAACTCATTTATTCTCATCAGTCAGCCATACCCTTCCGAGATTCGAACCCGGGCCGATTGCACATTCGGCAGTTGTTTAACCTCTAGGCCACAGGCTCTTTCTTGCTTTGTTAGCTGAGAGGCAAGGGAGATATGTGTTATGTATTTGTTTCCTATTTTAGAATACCTTGCGAGGCCCAAATACGGGCCAAATCTTATTGTCTGTATCAGCCTAACCTAAGGCCATCCACAAGCTGTAGTCACAACTGTGACAACTCATTATTTGTGTAAATTTTTTGGATTGCTAACAAAGAATTAAAGGGAGACTGATATGGCCATTTCAAACTCATTTATTCTCATCAGTCAGCCATACCCTTCTGAGATTCGAACCCGGGCCGATTGCACATTCGGCAGTTGTTTAACCTCTAGGCCACAGGCTCTTTCTTGCTTTGTTAGCTGAGAGGCAAGGGAGATATGAGTTAAGTAATTGTTTCCTATTTTAGAATACCTTGCAAGGGCCAAATATGGGCCAAATCTTATTGTCTATATCAGCCTAACCTAAGGCCATCCACAAGCTGTAGTCACAACTGTGACAACTCATTATTTGTGTAAATTTTTTGCATTGCTCACGAGGAATTATAGGGAGACTGATATGGCCATTCCAAACTCATTTCTTTTCATCAGTCAGCTATACCCTTCTGAGATTCGAACGCAGGCTGATTGCACATTAGGCAGTTGTTTAACCTCTAGGCCACAGGCTCTTTCTCACTTTGTTACCTGAGAGGCAAGGGAGTTATGTGTTAAGTATTTGTTACATATTTTAGAATAACTTGCAAGGCCCAAATACGGGCCAAATCTTATTGCCTGTATCAGCCTAAGCTAAGGCCATCCACAAGCTGTAGTCACAACTGTGACAACTCGTTATTTCTGTAAATTTTTTGGATTGCTAACAAAGAATTAAAGGGAGACTGATATGGCCATTTCAAACTCATTTATTCTCATCAGTCAGCCATACCCTTCTGAGATTCGAACCCGGGCAGATTGCACATTAGGCAGTTGTTTAACCTCTAGGCCAAAAGCTCTTTCTCGCTTTGTTAGCTGAGAGGAAAGGGAGATATGTGTTAAGTATTTGTTTCATATTTTAGAATACCTTGCAAGGCCCAAATACGAGCCAAATCTTATTGGCTTTATCAGCCTAACCTAAGGCCATCCACAAGCTGTAGGCACAACTGTGACAACTCATTATTTCTGTAAATTTTTTGGATTGGTAAAAAAGAATTGAAGGGAGACTGATATGGCCATTTAAAACTCATTTATTCTCATCAGTCAGCCATACCCTTCTGAGATTCGAACCCGGGCCGATTGCACATTCGGCAGTTGTTTAGCCTATAGGCCACAAGCTCTTTCTCACTTTGTTAGCTGAGAGGCAAGGGAGATATGTGTTAAGTATTTGTTACGTATTTTAGAATAACTTGCGAGGCCCAAATACGGGCCAAATCTTATTGCCTGTATCAGCCTCACCTAAGGCGATCCACAAGCTGTAGTCACAACTGTGACAACTCATTATTTGTGTAAATTTTTTCTTTCTCGCTTTGTTAGCTGAGAGGCAAGGGAGATATGTGTTAAGTATTTGTTAAGTATTTTAATTTAGAATACCTTGCAAGGCCCAAATACGAGCCAAATCTTATTGCCTGTATCAGCCTAAGCTAAGGCCATCCACAAGCTGTAGTCACAACTGTGACAACTCATTATTTGTGTAATTTTTTTGGATTGCTAACAAAGAATTAAAGGGAGACTGATATGGCCATTTGAAACTCATTTATTCTCATCAATCAGCCATACCCTTCTGAGATTCGAACCCGGGCCGATTGCACATTCGGCAGTTGTTTAACCTCTAGGCCACAGGCTCTTTCTTGCTTTGTTAGCTGAGAGGCAAGGGAGATATGTGTTATGTATTTGTTTCCTATTTTAGAATACCTTGCGAGGCCCAAATACGAGCCAAATCTTATTGGCTTTATGAGCCTATCCTAAGGCCATCCACAAGCTATAGTCACAACTGTGAACACTCATTATTTCTGTAAATTTTTTGGATTACTAAGAAAGAATTAAAGGGAGATTGATATGGCCATTTCAAACTCATTTCTTCTCATCAGTCAGCCATACCCTTCTGAGATTCGAACCTGGGCCGTTTGAACATTAGGCAGTTGTTTAACCTCTAGGCCACAGGCTCTTTCTCGCTTTGTCAGCTGAGAGGCAAGGGAGATATGTGTTAAGTATTTGTTTCCTATTTTAGAATACCTTGCGAGGCCCAAATACGGGCCAAATCTTATTGTCTGTATCAGCCTCACCTAAGGCCATCCACAAGCTGTAGTCACAACTGTGACAACTCATTATTTGTGTAAATTTTTTCTTTCTCGCTTTGTTAGCTGAGAGGCAAGGGAGATATGTGTTAAGTATTTGTTAAGTATTTTAATTTAGAATACCTTGCAAGGCCCAAATACGAGCCAAATCTTATTGGCTTTATCAGCCTAACCTAAGGCCATGCACAAGCTGTAGGCACAACTGTGACAACTCATTATTTCTGTAAATTTCTTGGATTGGTAAAAAAGAATTAAAGGGAGACTGATATGGCCATTTCAAACTCATTTATTCTGATCAGTCAGCCATACCCTTCTGAGATTCGAACCCGGGCCGATTGCACATTCGGCAGTTGTTTAACCTCTAGGCCACAGGCTCTTTCTCGCTTTGTTAGCTGAGAGGCAAGGGAGATATGTGTTATGTATTTGTTTCCTATTTTAGAATACCTTGCGAGGCCCTAATACGGGCCAAATCTTATTGTCTGTATCAGCCTAACCTAAGGCCATCCACAAGCTGTAGTCATAACTGTGACAACTCATTATTTGTGTAAATTTTTTGCATTGCTCACAAAAAAATAAAGGGAGACTGATATGGCCATTCCAAACTCATTTCTTTTCATCAGTCAGCTATACCCTTCTGAGATTCGAACGCAGGCTGATTGCACATTAGGCAGTTGTTTAACCTCTAGGCCACAGGCTCTTTCTCACTTTGTTACCTGAGAGACAAGGGAGTTATGTGTTAAGTATTTGTTACGTATTTTAGAATAACTTGCAAGGCCCAAATACGGGCCAAATCTTATTGCCTGTATCAGCCTAACCTAAGGCCATCCACCAGCTGTAGTCACAACTGTGACAACTCATTATTTGTGTAAATTTTTTGGATTGCTAACAAAGAATTAAAGGGAAACTGATATGGCCATTTCAAACTCATTTATTCTCATCAGTCAGCCATACCCTTCTGAGATTCGAACCTGGGCCGATTGAACATTAGGCAGTTGTTTAACCTCTAGGCCACAAGCTCTTTCTCACTTTGTTAGCTGAGAGGCAAGGGAGATATGTGTTAAGTATTTGTTACGTATTTTAGAATAACTTGCAAGGCCCAAATACGGGCCAAATCTTATTGCCTGTATCAGCCTCACCTAAGGCGATCCACAAGCTGTAGTCACAACTGTGACAACTCATTATTTGTGTAAATTTTTTCTTTCTCGCTTTGTTAGCTGAGAGGCAAGGGAGATATGTGTTAAGTATTTGTTAAGTATTTTAATTTAGAATACCTTGCAAGGCCCAAATACGAGCCAAATCTTATTGGCTTTATCAGCCTAACCTAAGGCCATCCACAAGCTGTAGGCACAACTGTGAGAACTCATTATTTCTGTAAATTTTTTGGATTGGTAAAAAAGAATTAAAGGGAGACTGATATGGCCATTTCAAACTCATTTATTCTGATCAGTCAGCCATACCCTTCTGAGATTCGAACCCGGGCCGATTGCACATTCGGCAGTTGTTTAACCTCTAGGCCACAGGCTCTTTCTCGCTTTGTTAGCTGAGAGGCAAGGGAGATATGTGTTAAGTATTTGTTTCATATTTTAGAATACCTTGCAAGGCCCAAATACGGGCCAAATCTTATTGTCTGTATCAGCCTAACCTAAGGCCATCCACAAGCTGTAGTCACAACTGTGACAACTCATTATTTGTGTAAATTTTTTGGATTGCTAACAAAGAATTAAAGGGAGACTGATATGGCCATTTCAAACTCATTTCTTCTCATCAGTCAGCCATACCCTACTGAGATTCGAACCCGGGCAGATTGCACATTCGGCAGTTGTTTAACCTCTAGGCCACACGGTCTTTCTCGCTTTGTTAGCTGAGAAGCAAGGGAGATATTTGTTAAATATTTGTTATGTATTTTAGAATACCTTGCAAGGCCCAAATACGAGTCAAATCTTATTGGCTTTATCAGCCTAACCTAAGGCCATCCACAAGCTGTAGGCACAACTGTGACAACTCATTATTTCTGTAAATTTCTTGGATTGGTAAAAAAGAATTAAAGGGAGACTGATATGGCCATTTCAAACTCATTTATTCTGATCAGTCAGCCATACCCATCTGAGATTCGAACCCGGGCCGATTGCACATTAGGCAGTTGTTTAACCTCTAGGCCACAGGCTCTTTCTCGCTTTGTTAGCTGAGAGGCAAGGGAGATATGTGTTATGTATTTGTTTCCTATTTTAGAATACCTTGCGAGGCCCTAATACGGGCCAAATCTTATTGTCTGTATCAGCCTAACCTAAGGCCATCCACAAGCTGTAGTGACAACTGTGACAACTCATTATTTGTGTAAATTTTTTGGATTGCTAACAAAGAATTAAAGGGAGACTGATATGGCCATTTCAAACTCATTTCTTCTCATCAGTCAGCCATACCCTACTGAGATTCGAACCCGGGCAGATTGCACATTCGGCAGTTGTTTAACCTCTAGGCCACACGGTCTTTCTCGCTTTGCTAGCTGAGAAGCAAGGGAGATATTTGTTAAATATTTGTTATGTATTTTAGAATACCTTGCAAGGCCCAAATACGAGTCAAATCTTATTGGCTTTATCAGCCTAACCTAAGGCCATCCACAAGCTGTAGGCACAACTGTGACAACTTATTATTTCTGTAAATTTCTTGGATTGGTAAAAAAGAATTAAAGGGAGACTGATATGGCCATTTCAAAATCATTTATTCTGATCAGTCAGCCATACCCTTCTGAGATTCGAACCCGGGCCGATTGCACATTCGGCAGTTGTTTAACCTCTAGGCCACAGGCTCTTTATCGCTTTGTTAGCTGAGAGGCAAGGGAGATATGTGTTATGTATTTGTTTCCTTTTTTAGAATACCTTGCGAGGCCCTAATACGGGCCAAATCTTATTGTCTGTATCAGCCAAACCTAAGGCCATCCACAAGCTGTAGTCACAACTGTGACAACTCATTATTTGTGTAAATTTTTTGGATTGCTAACAAAGAATTAAAGGGAGACTGATATGGCCATTTCAAACTCATTTCTTCTCATCAGTCAGCCATACCCTACTGAGATTCGAACCCGGGCGGATTGCACATTCGGCAGTTGTTTAACCTCTAGGCCACAAGGTCTTTCTCGCTTTGTTAGCTGAGAAGCCAGGGAGATATTTGTTAAATATTTGTTATGTATTTTAGAATACCTTGCAAGGCCCAAATACGAGCCAAATCTTATTGGCTTTATCAGCCTAACCTAAGGCCATCCACAAGCTGTAGGCACAACTGTGACAACTCATTATTTCTGTAAATTTCTTGGATTGGTAAAAAAGAATTAAAGGGAGACTGATATGGCCATTTCAAACTCATTTATTCTGATCAGTCAGCCATACCCTTCTGAGATTCGAACCCGGGCCGATTGCACATTCGGCAGTTGTTTAACCTCTAGGCCACAGGCTCTTTCTCGCTTTGTTAGCTGAGAAGCAAGGGAGATATTTGTTAAATATTTGTTATGTATTTTAGAATACCTTGCAAGGCCCAAATACGAGTCAAATCTTATTGGCTTTATCAGCCTAACCTAAGGCCATCCACAAGCTGTAGGCACAACTGTGACAACTCATTATTTCTGTAAATTTCTTGGATTGGTAAAAAAGAATTAAAGGGAGACTGATATGGCCATTTCAAACTCATTTATTCTGATCAGTCAGCCATACCCATCTGAGATTCGAACCCGGGCCGATTGCACATTAGGCAGTTGTTTAACCTCTAGGCCACAGGCTCTTTCTCGCTTTGTTAGCTGAGAGGCAAGGGAGATATGTGTTATGTATTTGTTTCCTATTTTAGAATACCTTGCGAGGCCCTAATACGGGCCAAATCTTATTGTCTGTATCAGCCTAACCTAAGGCCATCCACAAGCTGTAGTGACAACTGTGACAACTCATTATTTGTGTAAATTTTTTGGATTGCTAACAAAGAATTAAAGGGAGACTGATATGGCCATTTCAAACTCATTTCTTCTCATCAGTCAGCCATACCCTACTGAGATTCGAACCCGGGCAGATTGCACATTCGGCAGTTGTTTAACCTCTAGGCCACACGGTCTTTCTCGCTTTGCTAGCTGAGAAGCAAGGGAGATATTTGTTAAATATTTGTTATGTATTTTAGAATACCTTGCAAGGCCCAAATACGAGTCAAATCTTATTGGCTTTATCAGCCTAACCTAAGGCCATCCACAAGCTGTAGGCACAACTGTGACAACTCATTATTTCTGTAAATTTCTTGGATTGGTAAAAAAGAATTAAAGGGAGACTGATATGGCCATTTCAAAATCATTTATTCTGATCAGTCAGCCATACCCTTCTGAGATTCGAACCCGGGCCGATTGCACATTCGGCAGTTGTTTAACCTCTAGGCCACAGGCTCTTTATCGCTTTGTTAGCTGAGAGGCAAGGGAGATATGTGTTATGTATTTGTTTCCTATTTTAGAATACCTTGCGAGGCCCTAATACGGGCCAAATCTTATTGTCTGTATCAGCCTAACATAAGGCCATCCACAAGCTGTAGTCACAACTGTGACAACTCATTATTTGTGTAAATTTTTTGGATTGCTAACAAAGAATTAAAGGGAGACTGATATGGCCATTTCAAACTCATTTCTTCTCATCAGTCAGCCATACCCTACTGAGATTCGAACCCGGGCGGATTGCACATTCGGCAGTTGTTTAACCTCTAGGCCACAAGGTCTTTCTCGCTTTGTTAGCTGAGAAGCCAGGGAGATATTTGTTAAATATTTGTTATGTATTTTAGAATACCTTGCAAGGCCCAAATACGAGCCAAATCTTATTGGCTTTATCAGCCTAACCTAAGGCCATCCACAAGCTGTAGGCACAACTGTGACAACTCATTATTTCTGTAAAATTTTTGGATTGGTAAAAAAGAATTGAAGGGAGACTGATATGGCCATTTAAAACTCATTTATTCTCATCAGTCAGCCATACCCTTCTGAGATTTGAACCCGGGCCGATTGCACATTCGGCAGTTGTTTAGCCTATAGGCCAAAGGCTCTTTCGCGCTTTCTTAGGTGAGAGACAAGGGAGATATGTGTTAAGTATTTGTTTCATATTTTAGAATACCTTGCGAGGCCCAAATACGGGCCAAATCTTATTGTCTGTATCAGCCTAACCTAAGGCCATCCACAAGCTATAGTCACAGCTGTGACAACTCATTATTTGTGTAAATTTTTTGCATTGCTCACAAAAAAATAAAGGGAAACTGATATGGCCATTCCAAACTCATTTCTTTTCATCAGTCAGCTATACCCTTCTGAGATTCGAACGCAGGCTGATTGCACATTAGGCAGTTGTTTAACCTCTAGGCCACAGGCTCTTTCTCACTTTGTTACCTGAGAGACAAGGGAGTTATGTGTTAAGTATTTGTTACGTATTTTAGAATAACTTGCAAGGCCCAAATACGGGCCAAATCTTATTGCCTGTATCAGCCTAACCTAAGGCCATCCACCAGCTGTAGTCACAACTGTGACAACTCATTATTTGTGTAAATTTTTTGGATTGCTAACAAAGAATTAAAGGGAGACTGATATGGCCATTTCAAACTCATTTATTCTCATCAGTCAGCCATACCCTTCTGAGATTCGAACCTGGGCCGATTGAACATTAGGCAGTTGTTTAACCTCTAGGCCACAAGCTCTTTCTCACTTTGTTAGCTGAGAGGCAAGGGAGATATGTGTTAAGTATTTGTTACGTATTTTAGAATAACTTGCAAGGCCCAAATACGGGCCAAATCTTATTGCCTGTATCAGCCTCACCTAAGGCCATCCACAAGCTATAGTCACAGCTGTGACAACTCATTATTTCTGTAAATTTTTTGGATTACTAACAAAGAATTAAAGGGAGATTGATATGGCCATTTTAAACTCATTTATTCTCATCAGTCAGCCATACCCTTCTGAGATTCGAACCTGGGCCGATTGCACATTTGGCAGTTGTTTAACCTCTAGGCCACAGGCTCTTTCTCGCTTTCTTAGCTGAGAGGCAAGGGAGATATGTTTTATGTATTTGTTTCCTATTTTAGAATACATTCCAAGGCCCAAATACGAGCCAAATCTTAATTACTTTATCAGCCTAAGCTAAGGCCATCCACAAGCTGTAGTCACAACTGTGACAACTCATTATTTGTGTAATTTTTTTGGATTGCTAACAAAGAATTAAAGGGAGACTGATATGGCCATTTGAAACTCATTTATTCTCATCAGTCAGCCATACCCTTCTGAGATTCGAACCCGGGCCGATTGCACATTCGGCAGTTGTTTAACCTCTAGGCCACAGGCTCTTTCTTGCTTTGTTAGCTGAGAGGCAAGGGAGATATGTGTTATGTATTTGTTTCCTATTTTAGAATACCTTGCGAGGCCCAAATACGAGCCAAATCTTATTGGCTTTATGAGCCTAACCTAAGGCCATCCACAAGCTATAGTCACAACTGTGAACACTCATTATTTCTGTAAATTTTTTGGATTACTAAGAAAGAATTAAAGGGAGATTGATATGGCCATTTCAAACTCATTTCTTCTCATCAGTCAGCCATACCCTTCTGAGATTCGAACCTGGGCCGTTTGAACATTAGGCAGTTGTTTAACCTCTAGGCCACAGGCTCTTTCTCGCTTTGTCAGCTGAGAGGCAAGGGAGATATGTGTTAAGTATTTGTTTCCTATTTTAGAATACCTTAAAAGGCCCAAATACGGGCCAAATCTTATTGTCTGTATCAGCCTCACCTAAGGCCATCCACAAGCTGTAGTCACAACTGTGACAACTCATTATTTGTGTAAATTTTTTCTTTCTCGCTTTGTTAGCTGAGAGGCAAGGGAGATATGTGTTAAGTATTTGTTAAGTATTTTAATTTAGAATACCTTGCAAGGCCCAAATACGAGCCAAATCTTATTGGCTTTATCAGCCTAACCTAAGGCCATGCACAAGCTGTAGGCACAACTGTGACAACTCATTATTTCAGTAAATTTCTTGGATTGGTAAAAAAGAATTAAAGGGAGACTGATATGGCCATTTCAAACTCATTTATTCTGATCAGTCAGCCATACCCTTCTGAGATTCGAACCCGGGCCGATTGCACATTCGGCAGTTGTTTAACCTCTAGGCCACAGGCTCTTTCTCGCTTTGTTAGCTGAGAGGCAAGGGAGATATGTGTTATGTATTTGTTTCCTATTTTAGAATACCTTGCGAGGCCCTAATACGGGCCAAATCTTATTGTCTGTATCAGCCTAACCAAAGGCCATCCACAAGCTGTAGTCATAACTGTGACAACTCATTATTTGTGTAAATTTTTTGCATTGCTCACAAAAAAATAAAGGGAGACTGATATGGCCATTCCAAACTCATTTCTTTTCATCAGTCAGCTATACCCTTCTGAGATTCGAACGCAGGCTGATTGCACATTAGGCAGTTGTTTAACCTCTAGGCCACAGGCTCTTTCTCACTTTGTTACCTGAGAGACAAGGGAGTTATGTGTTAAGTATTTGTTACGTATTTTAGAATAACTTGCAAGGCCCAAATACGGGCCAAATCTTATTGCCTGTATCAGCCTAACCTAAGGCCATCCACCAGCTGTAGTCACAACTGTGACAACTCATTATTTGTGTAAATTTTTTCTTTCTCGCTTTGTTAGCTGAGAGGCAAGGGAGATATGTGTTAAGTATTTGTTAAGTATTTTAATTTAGAATACCTTGCAAGGCCCAAATACGAGCAAAATCTTATTGGCTTTATCAGCCAAACCTAAGGCCATCCACAAGCTGTAGGCACAACTGTGACAACTCATTATTTCTGTAAATTTTTTGGATTGGTAAAAAAGAATTAATGGGAGACTGATATGGCCATTTCAAACTCATTTATTCTGATCAGTCAGCCATACCCTTCTGAGATTCGAACCCGGGCCGATTGCACATTCGGCAGTTGTTTAACCTCTAGGCCACAGGCTCTTTCTCGCTTTGTTAGCTGAGAGGCAAGGGAGATATGTGTTAAGTATTTGTTTCATATTTTAGAACACCTTGCAAGGCCCAAATACGAGCAAAATCTTATTGGCTTTATCAGCCAAACCTAAGGCCATCCACAAGCTGTAGGCACAACTGTGACAACTCATTATTTCTGTAAATTTTTTGGATTGGTAAAAAAGAATTAATGGGAGACTGATATGGCCATTTCAAACTCATTTATTCTGATCAGTCAGCCATACCCTTCTGAGATTCGAACCCGGGCCGATTGCACATTCGGCAGTTGTTTAACCTCTAGGCCACAGGCTCTTTCTCGCTTTGTTAGCTGAGAGGCAAGGGAGATATGTGTTAAGTATTTGTTTCATATTTTAGAACACCTTGCAAGGCCCAAATACGGGCCAAATCTTATTGTCTGTATCAGCCTAACCTAAGGCCATCCACAAGCTGTAGTCACAACTGTGACAACTCATTATTTGTGTAAATTTTTTGGATTGCTAACAAAGAATTAAAGGGAGACTGATATGGCCATTTCAAACTCATTTCTTCTCATCAGTCAGCCATACCCTACTGAGATTCGAACCCGGGCAGATTGCACATTCGGCAGTTGTTTAACCTCTAGGCCACACGGTCTTTCTCGCTTTGTTAGCTGAGAAGCAAGGGAGATATTTGTTAAATATTTGTTATGTATTTTAGAATACCTTGCAAGGCCCAAATACGAGTCAAATCTTATTGGCTTTATCAGCCTAACCTAAGGCCATCCACAAGCTGTAGGCACAACTGTGACAACTCATTATTTCTGTAAATTTCTTGGATTGGTAAAAAAGAATTAAAGGGAGACTGATATGGCCATTTCAAACTCATTTATTCTGATCAGTCAGCCATACCCATCTGAGATTCGAACCCGGGCCGATTGCACATTAGGCAGTTGTTTAACCTCTAGGCCACAGGCTCTTTCTCGCTTTGTTAGCTGAGAGGCAAGGGAGATATGTGTTATGTATTTGTTTCCTATTTTAGAATACCTTGCGAGGCCCTAATACGGGCCAAATCTTATTGTCTGTATCAGCCTAACCTAAGGCCATCCACAAGCTGTAGTGACAACTGTGACAACTCATTATTTGTGTAAATTTTTTGGATTGCTAACAAAGAATTAAAGGGAGACTGATATGGCCATTTCAAACTCATTTCTTCTCATCAGTCAGCCATACCCTACTGAGATTCGAACCCGGGCAGATTGCACATTCGGCAGTTGTTTAACCTCTAGGCCACACGGTCTTTCTCGCTTTGCTAGCTGAGAAGCAAGGGAGATATTTGTTAAATATTTGTTATGTATTTTAGAATACCTTGCAAGGCCCAAATACGAGTCAAATCTTATTGGCTTTATCAGCCTAACCTAAGGCCATCCACAAGCTGTAGGCACAACTGTGACAACTCATTATTTCTGTAAATTTCTTGGATTGGTAAAAAAGAATTAAAGGGAGACTGATATGGCCATTTCAAAATCATTTATTCTGATCAGTCAGCCATACCCTTCTGAGATTCGAACCCGGGCCGATTGCACATTCGGCAGTTGTTTAACCTCTAGGCCACAGGCTCTTTATCGCTTTGTTAGCTGAGAGGCAAGGGAGATATGTGTTATGTATTTGTTTCCTATTTTAGAATACCTTGCGAGGCCCTAATACGGGCCAAATCTTATTGTCTGTATCAGCCAAACCTAAGGCCATCCACAAGCTGTAGTCACAACTGTGACAACTCATTATTTGTGTAAATTTTTTGGATTGCTAACAAAGAATTAAAGGGAGACTGATATGGCCATTTCAAACTCATTTCTTCTCATCAGTCAGCCATACCCTACTGAGATTCGAACCCGGGCGGATTGCACATTCGGCAGTTGTTTAACCTCTAGGCCACAAGGTCTTTCTCGCTTTGTTAGCTGAGAAGCCAGGGAGATATTTGTTAAATATTTGTTATGTATTTTAGAATACCTTGCAAGGCCCAAATACGAGCCAAATCTTATTGGCTTTATCAGCCTAACCTAAGGCCATCCACAAGCTGTAGGCACAACTGTGACAACTCATTATTTCTGTAAATTTCTTGGATTGGTAAAAAAGAATTAAAGGGAGACTGATATGGCCATTTCAAACTCATTTATTCTGATCAGTCAGCCATACCCTTCTGAGATTCGAACCCGGGCCGATTGCACATTCGGCAGTTGTTTAACCTCTAGGCCACAGGCTCTTTCTCGCTTTGTTAGCTGAGAAGCAAGGGAGATATTTGTTAAATATTTGTTATGTATTTTAGAATACCTTGCAAGGCCCAAATACGAGTCAAATCTTATTGGCTTTATCAGCCTAACCTAAGGCCATCCACAAGCTGTAGGCACAACTGTGACAACTCATTATTTCTGTAAATTTCTTGGATTGGTAAAAAAGAATTAAAGGGAGACTGATATGGCCATTTCAAACTCATTTATTCTGATCAGTCAGCCATACCCATCTGAGATTCGAACCCGGGCCGATTGCACATTAGGCAGTTGTTTAACCTCTAGGCCACAGGCTCTTTCTCGCTTTGTTAGCTGAGAGGCAAGGGAGATATGTGTTATGTATTTGTTTCCTATTTTAGAATACCTTGCGAGGCCCTAATACGGGCCAAATCTTATTGTCTGTATCAGCCTAACCTAAGGCCATCCACAAGCTGTAGTGACAACTGTGACAACTCATTATTTGTGTAAATTTTTTGGATTGCTAACAAAGAATTAAAGGGAGACTGATATGGCCATTTCAAACTCATTTCTTCTCATCAGTCAGCCATACCCTACTGAGATTCGAACCCGGGCGGATTGCACATTCGGCAGTTGTTTAACCTCTAGGCCACAAGGTCTTTCTCGCTTTGTTAGCTGAGAAGCCAGGGAGATATTTGTTAAATATTTGTTATGTATTTTAGAATACCTTGCAAGGTCCAAATACGAGCCAAATCTTATTGGCTTTATCAGCCTAAGCTAAGGCCATCCACAAGCTGTAGTCACAACTGTGACAACTCATTATTTCTGTAAATTTCTTGGATTGGTAAAAAAGAATTAAAGGGAGACTGATATGGCCATTTCAAACTCATTTATTCTGATCAGTCAGCCATACCCTTCTGAGATTCGAACCCGGGCCGATTGCACATTCGGCAGTTGTTTAACCTCTAGGCCACAGGGTCTTTCTCGCTTGGTTAGCTGAGAGGCAAGGGAGATATGTGTTATGTATTTGTTTCCTATTTTAGAATACCTTGCGAGGCCCTAATACGGGCCAAATCTTATTGTCTGTATCAGCCTAACCTAAGGCCATCCACAAGCTGTAGTCATAACTGTGACAACTCATTATTTGTGTAAATTGTTTGCATTGCTCACAAAAAAATAAAGGGAGACTGATATGGCCATTCCAAACTCATTTCTTTTCATCAGTCAGCTATACCCTTCTGAGATTCGAACGCAGGCTGATTGCACATTAGGCAGTTGTTTAACCTCTAGGCCACAGGCTCTTTCTCACTTTGTTACCTGAGAGACAAGGGAGTTATGTGTTAAGTATTTGTTACGTATTTTAGAATAACTTGCAATGCCCAAATACGGGCCAAATCTTATTGCCTGTATCAGCCTAACCTAAGGCCATCCACCAGGTGTAGTCACAACTGTGACAACTCATTATTTGTGTAAATTTTTTGGATTGCTAACAAAGAATTAAAGGGAGACTGATATGGCCATTTCAAACTCATTTATTCTCATCAGTCAGCCATACCCTTCTGAGATTCGAACCTGGGCCGATTGAACATTAGGCAGTTGTTTAACCTCTAGGCCACAAGCTCTTTCTCACTTTGTTAGCTGAGAGGCAAGGGAGATATGTGTTAAGTATTTGTTACGTATTTTAGAATAACTTGCAAGGCCCAAATACGGGCCAAATCTTATTGCCTGTATCAGCCTCACCTAAGGCCATCCACAAGCTGTAGTCACAACTGTGACAACTCATTATTTGTGTAATTTTTTTCTTTCTCGCTTTGTTAGCTGAGAGGCAAGGGAGATATGTGTTAAGTATTTGTTAAGTATTTTAATTTAGAATACCTTGCAAGGCCCAAATACGAGCCAAATCTTATTGGCTTTATCAGCCTAACCTAAGGCCATCCACAAGCTGTAGGCACAACTGTGACAACTCATTATTTCTGTAAATTTCTTGGATTGGTAAAAAAGAATTAAAGGGAGACTGATATGGCCATTTCAAAATCATTTATTCTGATCAGTCAGCCATACCCTTCTGAGATTCGAACCCGGGCCGATTGCACATTCGGCAGTTGTTTAACCTCTAGGCCACAGGCTCTTTATCGCTTTGTTAGCTGAGAGGCAAGGGAGATATGTGTTATGTATTTGTTTCCTATTTTAGAATACCTTGTGAGGCCTTAATACGGGCCAAATCTTATTGTCTGTATCAGTCTAACCTAAGGCCATCCACAAGCTGTAGTCATAACTGTGACAACTCATTATTTGTGTAAATTTTTTGCATTGCTCACAAAAAAATAAAGGGAGACTGATATGGCCATTCCAAACTCATTTCTTTTCATCAGTCAGCTATACCCTTCTGAGATTCGAACCCGGGCCGATTGCACATTCGGCAGTTGTTTAACCTCTAGGCCACAGGCTCTTTCTCTCTTTGTTACCTGAGAGGCAAGGGAGATATGTGTTAAGTATTTGTTACATATTTTAGAATACCTTGCAAGGCCCAAATACGGGCCAAATCTTATTGCCTGTATCAGCCTAAGCTAAAGCCATCCACAAGCTATAGTCACAACTGTGACAACTCATTATTTGTGTAATTTTTTTGGATTGCTAACAAAGAATTAAAGGGAGACTGATATGGCCATTTCAAACTCATTTCTTCTCATCAGTCAGCCATACCCTTCTGAGATTCGAACCTGGGCCGAATGAACATTAGGCAGTTGTTTAACCTCTAGGCCACAAGCTCCTTCTCGCTTTGTTAGCTGAGACGCAAGGGAGATATGTGTTAAGTATTTTTTACATACTTTAGAATACCTTGCAAGGCCCAAATACGAGCCAAATCTTATTGTCTGTATCAGCCTAACCTAAGGCCATCCACAAGCTATAGTCACAACTGTGAACACTCATTATTTCTGTAAATTTTTTGGATTACTAAGAAAGAATTAAAGGGAGATTGATATGGCCATTTCAAACTCATTTCTTCTCATCAGTCAGCCATACGCTTCTGAGATTCGAACCTGGGCAGTTTGAACATTAGGCAGTTGTTTAACCTCTAGGCCACAGGCTCTTTCTCGCTTTGTCAGCTGAGAGGCAAGGGAGATATGTGTTAAGTATTTGTTTCCTATTTTAGAATACCTTGCGAGGCCCAAATACGGGCCAAATCTTATTGTCTGTATCAGCCTCACCTAAGGCCATCCACAAGCTGTAGTCATAACTGTGACAACTCATTATTTGTGTAAATTGTTTGCATTGCTCACAAAAAAATAAAGGGAGACTGATATGGCCATTCCAAACTCATTTCTTTTCATCAGTCAGCTATACCCTTCTGAGATTCGAACGCAGGCTGATTGCACATTAGGCAGTTGTTTAACCTCTAGGCCACAGGCTCTTTCTCACTTTGTTACCTGAGAGACAAGGGAGTTATGTGTTAAGTATTTGTTACGTATTTTAGAATAACTTGCAATGCCCAAATACGGGCCAAATCTTATTGCCTGTATCAGCCTAACCTAAGGCCATCCACCAGCTGTAGTCACAACTGTGACAACTCATTATTTGTGTAAATTTTTTGGATTGCTAACAAAGAATTAAAGGGAGACTGATATGGCCATTTCAAACTCATTTCTTCTCATCAGTCAGCCATACCCTACTGAGATTCGAACCCGGGCGGATTGCACATTCGGCAGTTGTTTAACCTCTAGGCCACAAGGTCTTTCTCGCTTTGTTAGCTGAGAAGCCAGGGAGATATTTGTTAAATATTTGTTATGTATTTTAGAATACCTTGCAAGGTCCAAATACGAGCCAAATCTTATTGGCTTTATCAGCCTAAGCTAAGGCCATCCACAAGCTGTAGTCACAACTGTGACAACTCATTATTTCTGTAAATTTCTTGGATTGGTAAAAAAGAATTAAAGGGAGACTGATATGGCCATTTCAAACTCATTTATTCTGATCAGTCAGCCATACCCTTCTGAGATTCGAACCCGGGCCGATTGCACATTCGGCAGTTGTTTAACCTCTAGGCCACAGGGTCTTTCTCGCTTGGTTAGCTGAGAGGCAAGGGAGATATGTGTTATGTATTTGTTTCCTATTTTAGAATACCTTGCGAGGCCCTAATACGGGCCAAATCTTATTGTCTGTATCAGCCTAACCTAAGGCCATCCACAAGCTGTAGTCATAACTGTGACAACTCATTATTTGTGTAAATTGTTTGCATTGCTCACAAAAAAATAAAGGGAGACTGATATGGCCATTCCAAACTCATTTCTTTTCATCAGTCAGCTATACCCTTCTGAGATTCGAACGCAGGCTGATTGCACATTAGGCAGTTGTTTAACCTCTAGGCCACAGGCTCTTTCTCACTTTGTTACCTGAGAGACAAGGGAGTTATGTGTTAAGTATTTGTTACGTATTTTAGAATAACTTGCAATGCCCAAATACGGGCCAAATCTTATTGCCTGTATCAGCCTAACCTAAGGCCATCCACCAGGTGTAGTCACAACTGTGACAACTCATTATTTGTGTAAATTTTTTGGATTGCTAACAAAGAATTAAAGGGAGACTGATATGGCCATTTCAAACTCATTTATTCTCATCAGTCAGCCATACCCTTCTGAGATTCGAACCTGGGCCGATTGAACATTAGGCAGTTGTTTAACCTCTAGGCCACAAGCTCTTTCTCACTTTGTTAGCTGAGAGGCAAGGGAGATATGTGTTAAGTATTTGTTACGTATTTTAGAATAACTTGCAAGGCCCAAATACGGGCCAAATCTTATTGCCTGTATCAGCCTCACCTAAGGCCATCCACAAGCTGTAGTCACAACTGTGACAACTCATTATTTGTGTAATTTTTTTCTTTCTCGCTTTGTTAGCTGAGAGGCAAGGGAGATATGTGTTAAGTATTTGTTAAGTATTTTAATTTAGAATACCTTGCAAGGCCCAAATACGAGCCAAATCTTATTGGCTTTATCAGCCTAACCTAAGGCCATCCACAAGCTGTAGGCACAACTGTGACAACTCATTATTTCTGTAAATTTCTTGGATTGGTAAAAAAGAATTAAAGGGAGACTGATATGGCCATTTCAAAATCATTTATTCTGATCAGTCAGCCATACCCTTCTGAGATTCGAACCCGGGCCGATTGCACATTCGGCAGTTGTTTAACCTCTAGGCCACAGGCTCTTTATCGCTTTGTTAGCTGAGAGGCAAGGGAGATATGTGTTATGTATTTGTTTCCTATTTTAGAATACCTTGTGAGGCCTTAATACGGGCCAAATCTTATTGTCTGTATCAGTCTAACCTAAGGCCATCCACAAGCTGTAGTCATAACTGTGACAACTCATTATTTGTGTAAATTTTTTGCATTGCTCACAAAAAAATAAAGGGAGACTGATATGGCCATTCCAAACTCATTTCTTTTCATCAGTCAGCTATACCCTTCTGAGATTCGAACCCGGGCCGATTGCACATTCGGCAGTTGTTTAACCTCTAGGCCACAGGCTCTTTCTCTCTTTGTTACCTGAGAGGCAAGGGAGATATGTGTTAAGTATTTGTTACATATTTTAGAATACCTTGCAAGGCCCAAATACGGGCCAAATCTTATTGCCTGTATCAGCCTAAGCTAAAGCCATCCACAAGCTATAGTCACAACTGTGACAACTCATTATTTGTGTAATTTTTTTGGATTGCTAACAAAGAATTAAAGGGAGACTGATATGGCCATTTCAAACTCATTTCTTCTCATCAGTCAGCCATACCCTTCTGAGATTCGAACCTGGGCCGAATGAACATTAGGCAGTTGTTTAACCTCTAGGCCACAAGCTCCTTCTCGCTTTGTTAGCTGAGACGCAAGGGAGATATGTGTTAAGTATTTTTTACATACTTTAGAATACCTTGCAAGGCCCAAATACGAGCCAAATCTTATTGTCTGTATCAGCCTAACCTAAGGCCATCCACAAGCTATAGTCACAACTGTGAACACTCATTATTTCTGTAAATTTTTTGGATTACTAAGAAAGAATTAAAGGGAGATTGATATGGCCATTTCAAACTCATTTCTTCTCATCAGTCAGCCATACGCTTCTGAGATTCGAACCTGGGCAGTTTGAACATTAGGCAGTTGTTTAACCTCTAGGCCACAGGCTCTTTCTCGCTTTGTCAGCTGAGAGGCAAGGGAGATATGTGTTAAGTATTTGTTTCCTATTTTAGAATACCTTGCGAAGCCCAAATACGGGCCAAATCTTATTGTCTGTATCAGCCTCACCTAAGGCCATCCACAAGCTGTAGTCATAACTGTGACAACTCATTATTTGTGTAAATTGTTTGCATTGCTCACAAAAAAATAAAGGGAGACTGATATGGCCATTCCAAACTCATTTCTTTTCATCAGTCAGCTATACCCTTCTGAGATTCGAACGC
The DNA here is from genome assembly GCF_947247035.1 of Vipera ursinii. Taxonomy (NCBI): domain Eukaryota; kingdom Metazoa; phylum Chordata; class Lepidosauria; order Squamata; family Viperidae; genus Vipera; species Vipera ursinii. The sequence goes on from NC_139522.1 coordinate 35,136,815, forward strand.
AGGCTGATTGCACATTAGGCAGTTGTTTAACCTCTAGGCCACAGGCTCTTTCTCACTTTGTTACCTGAGAGACAAGGGAGTTATGTGTTAAGTATTTGTTACGTATTTTAGAATAACTTGCAATGCCCAAATACGGGCCAAATCTTATTGCCTGTATCAGCCTAACCTAAGGCCATCCACCAGCTGTAGTCACAACTGTGACAACTCATTATTTGTGTAAATTTTTTGGATTGCTAACAAAGAATTAAAGGGAGACTGATATGGCCATTTCAAACTCATTTATTCTCATCAGTCAGCCATACCCTTCTGAGATTCGAACCTGGGCCGATTGAACATTAGGCAGTTGTTTAACCTCTAGGCCACAAGCTCTTTCTCACTTTGTTAGCTGAGAGGCAAGGGAGATATGTGTTAAGTATTTGTTACGTATTTTAGAATAACTTGCAAGGCCCAAATACGGGCCAAATCTTATTGCCTGTATCAGCCTCACCTAAGGCCATCCACAAGCTGTAGTCACAACTGTGACAACTCATTATTTGTGTAATTTTTTTCTTTCTCGCTTTGTTAGCTGAGAGGCAAGGGAGATATGTGTTAAGTATTTGTTAAGTATTTTAATTTAGAATACCTTGCAAGGCCCAAATACGAGCCAAATCTTATTGGCTTTATCAGCCTAACCTAAGGCCATCCACAAGCTGTAGGCACAACTGTGAGAACTCATTATTTCTGTAAATTTTTTGGATTGGTAAAAAAGAATTAAAGGGAGACTGATATGGCCATTTCAAACTCATTTATTCTCATCAGTCAGCCATACCCTACTGAGATTCGAACCCGGGCAGATTGCACATTCGGCAGTTGTTTAACCTCTAGGCCACACGGTCTTTCTCGCTTTGTTAGCTGAGAAGCAAGGGAGATATTTGTTAAATATTTGTTATGTATTTTAGAATACCTTGCAAGGCCCAAATACGAGTCAAATCTTATTGGCTTTATCAGCCTAACCTAAGGCCATCCACAAGCTGTAGGCACAACTGTGACAACTCATTATTTCTGTAAATTTCTTGGATTGGTAAAAAAGAATTAAAGGGAGACTGATATGGCCATTTCAAACTCATTTATTCTGATCAGTCAGCCATACCCATCTGAGATTCGAACCCGGGCTGATTGCACATTCGGCAGTTGTTTAACCTCTAGGCCACAGGCTATTTCTCGCTTTGTTAGCTGAGAGGCAAGGGAGATATGTCTTAAGTATTTGTTTCATATTTTAGAATACCTTGCAAGGCCCAAATACGGGCCAAATCTTATTGTCTGTATCAGCCTAACCTAAGGCCATCCACAAGCTGTAGTCACAACTGTGACAACTCATTATTTGTGTAAATTTTTTGGATTGCTATCAAAGAATTAAAAGGAGACTGATATGGCCATTTCAAACTCATTTCTTCTCATCAGTCAGCCATACCCTACTGAGATTCGAACCCGGGCAGATTGCACATTCGGCAGTTGTTTAACCTCTAGGCCACAAGGTCTTTCTCGCCTTGTTAGCTGAGAAGCCAGGGAGATATTTGTTAAATATTTGTTATGTATTTTAGAATACCTTGCAAGGCCCAAATACGAGCCAAATCTTATTGGCTTTATCAGCCTAACCTAAGGCCATCCACAAGCTGTAGGCACAACTGTGACAACTCATTATTTCTGTAAATTTCTTGGATTGGTAAAAAAGAATTAAAGGGAGACTGATATGGCCATTTCAAACTCATTTATTCTGATCAGTCAGCCATACCCTTCTGAGATTCGAACCCGGGCCGATTGCACATTCGGCAGTTGTTTAACCTCTAGGCCACAGGCTCTTTCTCACTTTGTTAGCTGAGAGGCAAGGGAGATATGTGTTAAGTATTTGTTTCATATTTTAGAATACCTTGCAAGGCCCAAATACGGGCCAAATCTTATTGTCTGTATCAGCCTAACCTAAGGCCATCCACAAGCTGTAGTCACAACTGTGACAACTCATTATTTGTGTAAATTTTTTGGATTGCTAACAAAGAATTAAAGGGAGACTGATATGGCCATTTCAAACTCATTTCTTCTCATCAGTCAGCCATACCCTACTGAGATTCGAACCCGGGCAGATTGCACATTCGGCAGTTGTTTAACCTCTAGGCCACACGGTCTTTCTCGCTTTGTTAGCTGAGAAGCAAGGGAGATATTTGTTAAATATTTGTTATGTATTTTAGAATACCTTGCAAGGCCCAAATACGAGTCAAATCTTATTGGCTTTATCAGCCTAACCTAAGGCCATCCACAAGCTGTAGGCACAACTGTGACAACTCATTATTTCTGTAAATTTCTTGGATTGGTAAAAAAGAATTAAAGGGAGACTGATATGGCCATTTCAAAATCATTTATTCTGATCAGTCAGCCATACCCATCTGAGATTCGAACCCGGGCCGATTGCACATTCGGCAGTTGTTTAACCTCTAGGCCACAGGCTCTTTCTCGCTTTGTAAGCTGAGAGGCAAGGGAGATATGTCTTAAGTATTTGTTTCATATTTTAGAATACCTTGCAAGGCCCAAATACGGGCCAAATCTTATTGTCTGTATCAGCCTAACCTAAGGCCATCCACAAGCTGTAGTCACAACTGTGACAACTCATTATTTGTGTAAATTTTTTGGATTGCTAACAAAGAATTAAAGGGAGACTGATATGGCCATTTCAAACTCATTTCTTCTCATCAGTCAGCCATACCCTACTGAGATTCGAACCCGGGCGGATTGCACATTCGGCAGTTGTTTAACCTCTAGGCCACAAGGTCTTTCTCGCTTTGTTAGCTGAGAAGCCAGGGAGATATTTGTTAAATATTTGTTATGTATTTTAGAATACCTTGCAAGGCCCAAATACGAGCCAAATCTTATTGGCTTTATCAGCCTAACCTAAGGCCATCCACAAGCTGTAGGCACAACTGTGACAACTCATTATTTGTGTAAATTTTTTGGATTGCTAACAAAGAATTAAAGGGAGACTGATATGGCCATTTCAAACTCATTTCTTCTCATCAGTCAGCCATACCCTTCTGAGATTCGAACCTGGGCCGATTGAACATTAGGCAGTTGTTTAACCTCTAGGCCACAAGCTCTTTCTCACTTTGTTAGCTGAGAGGCAAGGGAGATATGTGTTAAGTATTTGTTACGTATTTTAGAATAACTTGCAAGGCCCAAATACGGGCCAAATCTTATTGCCTGTATCAGCCTCACCTAAGGCCATCCACAAGCTGTAGTCACAACTGTGACAACTCATTGTTTGTGTAAATTTTTTCTTTCTCGCTTTGTTAGCTGAGAGGCAAGGGAGATATGTGTTAAGTATTTGTTAATTATTTTAATTTAGAATACCTTGCAAGGCCCAAATACGAGCCAAATCTTATTGGCTTTATCAGCCTAACCTAAGGCCATCCACAAGCTGTAGGCACAACTGTGACAACTCATTATTTCTGTAAATTTCTTGGATTGGTAAAAAAGAATTAAAGGGAGACTGATATGGCCATTTCAAACTCATTTATTCTGATCAGTCAGCCATACCCTTCTGAGATTCGAACCCGGGCCGATTGCACATTCGGCAGTTGTTTAACCTCTAGGCCACAGGCTCTTTCTCGCTGTTCTGAACCAGCCCTTCTGGCCTTGTAGTAAGGCAAACCCCTTTTTAGAAAGAAGAGACTGGAGAGCGTCCAAGGCTAAAAGGCATCTGCCAAGATTTAATTACGCAGTTAACAAAAACACTAGAGCTTGTCTTCTCAAGCGGAAAAGTTGCTTTCAGCAACCAGCCCCTCCCCAAACACTCCTTTTATAGAGAGCTCAGGGCGTGGTCTCCCTGTGCCTCCTCCCGAGGAGTCCCATAGCCTTTCTTTGTTTGTTCCTGCTCGACTGCCTCCTGCGTCGGGCGTCCTTGAACAGGGCCAGCTGTGGGTCATCATCCTCCGCACTCTCGGGCTCACGCAGCTGAGAAGAGGTCCCCAGCTGAGGACTCTGCAAAGCCTCCAAACCATCATCAGCCGGTTCGTCTCCCTCCTCCCCCTCATCTGAGTCCTCCGATACGTCGGAGCCGGCTGTCGGACCCACAGGCTGGCCCTGAGTCACAACACTATCCCGCACCGCAGGGCCCTTCCCCCGGGTCTGCCGATCCGGATGCGGTCGGGATGGGAACTGTTCGTGAAAAGCAGTCACCAACGCAGGGGCATGAACGGCGGTCGCGTCTTCCCATGTGAAGTCCTCCGGCCCGTACCCTTTCCAGTCGATCAGATACTGGAAGCGACCTTTCAGCCAGCGGGAATCCCTGATGCTGGCGACCTCGTACTCGGGGGTGCTGCCTCCATCACGAGTTCCTGATGGGGGAGGTTCCGCTTGGCGAAGTGGACAGGCCGGTTGTTCGGGGACCAACAAGGACCGATGGAAGACGGGGTGCACGTGCAGGGAACATGGCAGAGTTAAACGATAGGCGACCGGATTGATGACGGCCTCGACTGGGAACGGTCCAAGGTAACGGTGGTCCAGCTTCCTCGCCGGCCGAGTGGATGGTAGGTTCCTGGTGGACAGCCAGATCCGATCCCCCACCGATAGTGGAGGCGTATCCCTTCTCGACCGATCGGCGAACCTCTTGTAGTCGGCCTTGGCCTTCTCCAGCTGCCGTCGCACCAACCGATGGATCGCCTGTAACTCCGCCATAAATTCGTTCGCTGCCGGCTCCGATGAGTCCACGGGAGAAAGGGGGAAAAACCGGGGGTGATAACCCACGTTGGCCAAGAACGGTGTCATCTGCGTGGAGGTGTGCTGCGAGTTGTTAAAGGCAAACTCGGCTATGGCCAAATAGTCCACCCAATTGTCCTGCTGCAGGTTAACGTAGCAGCGCAGATACTGCTCTAAGATGCCGATGACCTTCTCGGTACCCCCGTCGGTTTGTGGATGATGCGCGGACGAGAGGCAAACCTTAATGTCCAACGCCCGCATCAACTCCTGCCAGAAGCGGGCTGTAAACTGGGCCCCCCTATCGGAGACGACTCTATCGGGAAGGCCGTGCAGCCGGAACACCTGTTGGATGAACATGCGACTAGTGGCGCGAGCTGACGGTAAGCCGCGACAAGGGATGAAGTGCGCCATCTTGGTCAGCATGTCCACCACCACAAACACTGTCGTGAAGCCGGAGGATGGGGGTAGATCCGTCAGAAAGTCCATGGACACAGCCCCCCAGGGTCTCTTGGGTGTTGGCAAGGGCTGCAATAAACCAGGCGGGGCCCCTGTCGCTGACTTGGCCTGCCTGCAAGGAATGCAGGAGGTGACATAAGACTGGACATCGTGTCGGACTCGGGGCCACCAGAAAGTACGGGAGACCAAGTTCAGAGTCTTGAACAGGCCAAAATGCCCCGCAGCCGGGTTATCATGACACTGGCTGAGGACGAGTCCCCTGAGTGGCCCTCCCGGAACATAGAGCCAGTCACGATAATACAGGAGTCCATCCGCGACCGACCAAGGCGAATCTGGCCCCACCTCTTCCTTCCGCTGAGCCACCCACGCCTCCTGCTGCTGCGCCTCCCGGATCCGAGCCCGTATATCCACCGGCTCCCGCACCGCAGCAAAAGACTCGACGGGGATCACTGTCCTGGGCGGAAGCTTGTCTTCCGCTCGGGTGTATTCGGGCTTTCTGGACAGAGCATCCACTCTCTGGTTGTGCCTACTTGGTATGTACCGCACCCGGAAGTCAAACCTCGCAAAGAAGAGGGACCACCGGATCTGGCGTTGATTCAAATTCCGAGCGGTCTGCAGGCTTTCCAGATTCTTGTGGTCCGTCCGGACCTCGATCTGATGCCGCGCCCCCTCCAGATGATGCCTCCAAGCCTCGAACGCCGCCTTGATGGCCAGCAGCTCCTTCTCCCAGATGGTATAGTTGCGCTCCGAGGGGTTCAATTTCCGAGAGTGATACGCGCAAGGGAAATGGGTACCGCTGGGCGTCGTCGCCTGGAGTAACACGGCCCCAATGGCAATGTCGGAGGCGTCCGCCTCCACGACAAACGGCCGTTGCGGGTCAGGATGCTTCAAGATGGGCTCCTTCATGAAGGCGTCCTTCAAAGCTTGGAACGCCTGTTGTTCGGGGGCGTTCCACTGGAACCGAGTCTTCTTCTGCAGGAGCCGGGTGAGGGGGGCTGTCAAGGCAGCAAAGCCAGGGATGAATGTCCGATAGTAGTTGGCAAATCCAAGGAGTCGCTGAACGTCCTTCACGCGACGCAGGGGTTGCCAACTCTGCAACGACTCGACTTTACTCGGCTCCATGGCGATGCCCTCAGGAGAAATGCGGTGACCCAGGAAATCGATGGTCACCTGGTAGAACTGGCACTTCTCCAACTTGGCAAACAGCCGATGTTCCCGGAGGCGCTGCAGGACCTGACGGAGATGCTGATGATGCGCTTCACGCGACAGGGAGTAAATCAGGATGTCGTCCAGGTAAATCACGACAAACTGGTCCAACAGATCCCGAAAGATATCGTTCATAAAATGCTGAAACACAGCGGGGGCGTTGGTCAGGCCAAACGGCATCACCGTGTACTCGAAATGTCCATAGCGAGTACCAAACGCCGTCTTCCACTCATCACCCGGCCGAACCCTGACGAGGTTGTAAGCTCCACGCAGGTCCAGTTTCGTGAAGATCTTAGCCTCCCGGAGTCGGTCCAAGAGCTCGGGGATGAGGGGCAGCGGGTAGCGGTTACGCACCGTGATGGCGTTGAGTTTCCGGAAGTCACAGCAAAGCCGTAACTCGCCCGACTTCTTTTTGACGAAGAGCACGGGCGCAGACACTGGCGAGGACGAGGGCCGGATGAAACCACGAGCCAAATTCTTTGTCAGGAAGTCCCGCAATGCAGCCAACTCGGGCTCCGACATGGAGTACAAACGCCCCACTGGGAGAGGCGCATCAGGGACTAGGTCAATGGAGCAGTCATAGGGCCTGTGCGGGGGTAATTGGTCCGCCTCTGACTCGCTGAACACGTCAGCAAAGTCGGACAGTTCGGGAGGCAAGGAAACCCCTGGGGAACCCTCCACCTGGCCGGCACAGATATGGCGGGTGTGGTCCACGCACTGCAAACTTGGGAAGGTGACCAAGTTCTGAGACCAATAGATCTGTGGATCATGCGCCCGGAGCCACGCCAGTCCCAAGACCACGGGGAAGTGCAGATCCGAAGTGACGTAGAACTGAATGGCCTCCACATGGGTACTGATGGCCATACACACGGGTTGCGTGGCGGCCGTAATAGGCCCGGACAGGAGCACTCGACCATCGATGGTCTCCACAAGCATGGGCGGATCCACTGGACACTGGGGAACAGCCCATTTGGCCACAAAGGCCGAATCCATAAAGTTAGTGGTAGCCCCAGAGTCAATTAAGGCATGGACCGGAATCCCCTCTGGCTTGCCAAGAAGGATCAGACGTGCCTCCAGAATCAAATGCCGTGGAGGTTCACAGGCACCGTCGGAACGGCGTCGCTCGGCGTGGTCATTGTGGGTCACCCGATCTTTCACACCGTCTAGATCGGGCTCGGGCCATTTCCCGACAGCAAAGCAGGGGACTTTCTCGGGGCAGGCTTGGTCACTGACGCCCGCTGACGCTTCTTCGGGCAAGAAGCAGCCAAATGTCCAGGGTCCCCACAGTAAAAACACAACCCCCCCGATCGTCGTCTGACCATTTCCGTCTCCGATAGACGGGACCTGGCGGCACCCAGCTCCATTGGCTCCTCCCTCTGGACTGGGGGCTCACGCACAACAGGAGCGGCAGGGGTCTGTGGGGTGGCACGGCGACTCTTTCGCTGCTGCAGCCGGGCATCGATCCGCAGACAAAGATGGATCAGCCCATTCAGGTCTGAGGGAATGTCCACGCGGGCCAGCTCATCCAACATCTCCTCCGACAAGCCATCCTGGAAGGCATCCACGAGCGCAGCCTCATTCCAGGCGGAATCCTGGCTAAGCAGCCGGAAATCGCTGATGTAGGCCTGTAGGGGGCGCTGACCCTGCCTCAAAGCTTTCAGGCGTCGGGTGGCCGTCTGCGCCTTAATTGGGTCCTCATACATGAGGCGCATATGGTCACAAAACCCCCCAAAGTTATCCAACAAAGGGCTAGGCTGTGCCAACAGAGGCGTGCCCCAACGAGCTGCATCTCCCGACAGAAGGCTCAACACGAAACCCACCTTATCTCGGTCAGTGGGGAAATCAGCTGCTCTCACGCTGATAAAAAGCTGGCATTGTCCCAGGAAGGCAGGAAACAGTTCTGGATTGCCAGCAAATTTATCCGGCATAGCTATCTGACATTTCCTCCTGGGTGGGGGTGCAGCATGTACCTGGGCTTGTAGTTGCCCCACTTGAGCTGCCAGCAAAGTGAGTTGCTGGGTGAGCTGAGCATTCTCGGCAAGAAGCTGCTCCATCGTAGTTGTAAGGGGTGGGAGGCTGAAAGCAAACTGTTCTGAACCAGCCCTTCTGGCCTTGTAGTAAGGCAAACCCCTTTTTAGAAAGAAGAGACTGGAGAGCGTCCAAGGCTAAAAGGCATCTGCCAAGATTTAATTACGCAGTTAACAAAAACACTAGAGCTTGTCTTCTCAAGCGGAAAAGTTGCTTTCAGCAACCAGCCCCTCCCCAAACACTCCTTTTATAGAGAGCTCAGGGCGTGGTCTCCCTGTGCCTCCTCCCGAGGAGTCCCATAGCCTTTCTTTGTTTGTTCCTGCTCGACTGCCTCCTGCGTCGGGCGTCCTTGAACAGGGCCAGCTGTGGGTCATCATCCTCCGCACTCTCGGGCTCACGCAGCTGAGAAGAGGTCCCCGGCTGAGGACTCTGCAAAGCCTCCAAACCATCATCAGCCGGTTCGTCTCCCTCCTCCCCCTCATCTGAGTCCTCCGATACGTCGGAGCCGGCTGTCGGACCCACAGGCTGGCCCTGAGTCACAACACTCGCTTTGTTAGCTGAGAGGCAAGGGAGATATGTGTTATGTATTTGTTTCCTATTTTAGAATACCTTGTGAGGCCTTAATACGGGCCAAATCTTATTGTCTGTATCAGTCTAACCTAAGGCCATCCACAAGCTGTAGTCATAACTGTGACAACTCATTATTTGTGTAAATTTTTTGCATTGCTCACAAAAAAATAAAGGGAGACTGATATGGCCATTCCAAACTCATTTCTTTTCATCAGTCAGCTATACCCTTCTGAGATTCGAACCCGGGCCGATTGCACATTCGGCAGTTGTTTAACCTCTAGGCCACAGGCTCTTTCTCTCTTTGTTACCTGAGAGGCAAGGGAGATATGTGTTAAGTATTTGTTACATATTTTAGAATACCTTGCAAGGCCCAAATACGGGCCAAATCTTATTGCCTGTATCAGCCTAAGCTAAAGCCATCCACAAGCTATAGTCACAACTGTGACAACTCATTATTTGTGTAATTTTTTTGGATTGCTAACAAAGAATTAAAGGGAGACTGATATGGCCATTTCAAACTCATTTCTTCTCATCAGTCAGCCATACCCTTCTGAGATTCGAACCTGGGCCGAATGAACATTAGGCAGTTGTTTAACCTCTAGGCCACAAGCTCCTTCTCGCTTTGTTAGCTGAGACGCAAGGGAGATATGTGTTAAGTATTTTTTACATACTTTAGAATACCTTGCAAGGCCCAAATACGAGCCAAATCTTATTGTCTGTATCAGCCTAACCTAAGGCCATCCACAAGCTATAGTCACAACTGTGAACACTCATTATTTCTGTAAATTTTTTGGATTACTAAGAAAGAATTAAAGGGAGATTGATATGGCCATTTCAAACTCATTTCTTCCCATCAGTCAGCCATACGCTTCTGAGATTCGAACCTGGGCAGTTTGAACATTAGGCAGTTGTTTAACCTCTAGGCCACAGGCTCTTTCTCGCTTTGTCAGCTGAGAGGCAAGGGAGATATGTGTTAAGTATTTGTTTCCTATTTTAGAATACCTTGCGAGGCCCAAATACGGGCCAAATCTTATTGTCTGTATCAGCCTCACCTAAGGCCATCCACAAGCTGTAGTCATAACTGTGACAACTCATTATTTGTGTAAATTGTTTGCATTGCTCACAAAAAAATAAAGGGAGACTGATATGGCCATTCCAAACTCATTTCTTTTCATCAGTCAGCTATAACCTTCTGAGATTCGAACGCAGGCTGATTGCACATTAGGCAGTTGTTTAACCTCTAGGCCACAGGTTCTTTCTCACTTTGTTACCTGAGAGACAAGGGAGTTATGTGTTAAGTATTTGTTACGTATTTTAGAATAACTTGCAATGCCCAAATACGGGCCAAATCTTATTGCCTGTATCAGCCTAACCTAAGGCCATCCACCAGCTGTAGTCACAACTGTGACAACTCATTATTTGTGTAAATTTTTTGGATTGCTAACAAAGAATTAAAGGGAGACTGATATGGCCATTTCAAACTCATTTATTCTCATCAGTCAGCCATACCCTTCTGAGATTCGAACCTGGGCCGATTGAACATTAGGCAGTTGTTTAACCTCTAGGCCACAAGCTCTTTCTCACTTTGTTAGCTGAGAGGCAAGGGAGATATGTGTTAAGTATTTGTTACGTATTTTAGAATAACTTGCAAGGCCCAAATACGGGCCAAATCTTATTGCCTGTATCAGCCTCACCTAAGGCCATCCACAAGCTGTAGTCACAACTGTGACAACTCATTATTTGTGTAATTTTTTTCTTTCTCGCTTTGTTAGCTGAGAGGCAAGGGAGATATGTGTTAAGTATTTGTTAAGTATTTTAATTTAGAATACCTTGCAAGGCCCAAATACGAGCCAAATCTTATTGGCTTTATCAGCCTAACCTAAGGCCATCCACAAGCTGTAGGCACAACTGTGAGAACTCATTATTTCTGTAAATTTTTTGGATTGGTAAAAAAGAATTAAAGGGAGACTGATATGGCCATTTCAAACTCATTTATTCTGATCAGACAGCCATACCCTTCTGAGATTCGAACCCGGGCCGATTGCACATTCGGCAGTTGTTTAACCTCTAGGCCACAGGCTCTTTCTCGCTTTGTTAGCTGAGAGGCAAGGGAGATATGTGTTAAGTATTTGTTTCATATTTTAGAATACCTTGCAAGGCCCAAATACGGGCCAAATCTTATTGTCTGTATCAACCTAACCTAAGGCCATCCACAAGCTGTAGTCACAACTGTGACAACTCATTATTTGTGTAAATTTTTTGGATTGCTAACAAAGAATTAAAGGGAGACTCATATGGCCATTTCAAACTCATTTCTTCTCATCAGTCAGCCATACCCTACTGAGATTCGAACCCGGGCTGATTGCACATTCGGCAGTTGTTTAACCTCTAGGCCACACGGTCTTTCTCGCTTTGTTAGCTGAGAAGCAAGGGAGATATTTGTTAAATATTTGTTATGTATTTTAGAATACCTTGCAAGGCCCAAATACGAGTCAAATCTTATTGGCTTTATCAGCCTAACCTAAGGCCATCCACAAGCTGTAGGCACAACTGTGACAACTCATTATTTCTGTAAATTTCTTGGATTGGTAAAAAAGAATTAAAGGGAGACTGATATGGCCATTTCAAACTCATTTATTCTGATCAGTCAGCCATACCCATCTGAGATTCGAACCCGGGCCGATTGCACATTCGGCAGTTGTTTAACCTCTAGGCCACAGGCTCTTTCTCGCTTTGTTAGCTGAGAGGCAAGGGAGATATGTGTTAAGTATTTGTTTCATATTTTAGAATACCTTTCAAGGCCCAAATACGGGCCAAATCTTATTGTCTGTATCAGCCTAACCTAAGGCCATCCACAAGCTGTAGTCACAACTGTGACAACTCATTATTTGTGTAAATTTTTTGGATTGCTAACAAAGAATTAAAGGGAGACTGATATGGCCATTTCAAACTCATTTCTTCTCATCAGTCAGCCATACCCTACTGAGATTCGAACCCGGGCAGATTGCACATTCGGCAGTTGTTTAACCTCTAGGCCACAAGGTCTTTCTCGCTTTGTTAGCTGAGAAACCAGGGAGATATTTGTTAAATATTTGTTATGTATTTTAGAATACCTTGCAAGGCCCAAATACGAGCCAAATCTTATTGGCTTTATCAGCCTAACCTAAGGCCATCCACAAGCTGTAGGCACAACTGTGACAACTCATTATTTCTGTAAATTTCTTGGATTGGTAAAAAAGAATTAAAGGGAGACTGATATGGCCATTTCAAACTCATTTATTCTGATCAGTCAGCAATACCCTTCTGAGATTCGAACCCGGGCCGATTGCACATTCGGCAGTTGTTTAACCTCTAGGCCACAGGCTCTTTCTCACTTTGTTAGCTGAGAGGCAAGGGAGATATGTGTTAAGTATTTGTTTCATATTTTAGAATACCTTGCAAGGCCCAAATACGGGCCAAATCTTATTGTCTGTATCAGCCTAACCTAAGGCCATCCACAAGCTGTAGTCACAACTGTGACAACTCATTATTTGTGTAAATTTTTTGGATTGCTAACAAAGAATTAAAGGGAGACTGATATGGCCATTTCAAACTCATTTCTTCTCATCAGTCAGCCATACCCTACTGAGATTCGAACCCGGGCAGATTGCACATTCGGCAGTTGTTTAACCTCTAGGCCACACGGTCTTTCTCGCTTTGTTAGCTGAGAAGCAAGGGAGATATTTGTTAAATATTTGTTATGTATTTTAGAATACCTTGCAAGGCCCAAATACGAGTCAAATCTTATTGGCTTTATCAGCCTAACCTAAGGCCATCCACAAGCTGTAGGCACAACTGTGACAACTCATTAGTTCTGTAAATTTCTTGGATTGGTAAAAAAGAATTAAAGGGAGACTGATATGGCCATTTCAAACTCATTTATTCTGATCAGTCAGCCATACCCATCTGAGATTCGAACCCGGGCCGATTGCACATTCGGCAGTTGTTTAACCTCTAGGCCACAGGCTCTTTCTCGCTTTGTTAGCTGAGAGGCAAGGGAGATATGTGTTATGTATTTGTTTCCTATTTTAGAATACCTTGCGAGGCCCTAATACGGGCCAAATCTTATTGTCTGTATCAGCCTAACCTAAGGCCATCCACAAGCTGTAGTCACAACTGTGACAACTCATTATTTGTGTAAATTTTTTGGATTGCTAACAAAGAATTAAAGGGAGACTGATATGGCCATTTCAAACTCATTTCTTCTCATCAGTCAGCCATACCCTTCTGAGATTCGAACCCGGGCCGATTGCACATTCGGCAGTTGTTTAACCTCTAGGCCACAGGCTCTTTCTCGCTTTGTTAGCTGAGAGGCAAGGGAGATATGTGTTAAGTATTTGTTTCATATTTTAGAATACCTTGCAAGGCCCAAATACGGGCCAAATCTTATTGTCTGTATCAACCTAACCTAAGGCCATCCACAAGCTGTAGTCACAACTGTGACAACTCATTATTTGTGTAAATTTTTTGGATTGCTAACAAAGAATTAAAGGGAGACTCATATGGCCATTTCAAACTCATTTCTTCTCATCAGTCAGCCATACCCTACTGAGATTCGAACCCGGGCAGATTGCACATTCGGCAGTTGTTTAACCTCTAGGCCACACGGTCTTTCTCGCTTTGTTAGCTGAGAAGCAAGGGAGATATTTGTTAAATATTTGTTATGTATTTTAGAATACCTTGCAAGGCCCAAATACGAGTCAAATCTTATTGGCTTTATCAGCCTAACCTAAGGCCATCCACAAGCTGTAGGCACAACTGTGACAACTCATTATTTCTGTAAATTTCTTGGATTGGTAAAAAAGAATTAAAGGGAGACTGATATGGCCATTTCAAACTCATTTATTCTGATCAGTCAGCCATACCCATCTGAGATTCGAACCCGGGCCGATTGCACATTCGGCAGTTGTTTAACCTCTAGGCCACAGGCTCTTTCTCGCTTTGTTAGCTGAGAGGCAAGGGAGATATGTGTTAAGTATTTGTTTCATATTTTAGAATACCTTTCAAGGCCCAAATACGGGCCAAATCTTATTGTCTGTATCAGCCTAACCTAAGGCCATCCACAAGCTGTAGTCACAACTGTGACAACTCATTATTTGTGTAAATTTTTTGGATTGCTAGCAAAGAATTAAAGGGAGACTGATATGGCCATTTCAAACTCATTTCTTCTCATCAGTCAGCCATACCCTACTGAGATTCGAACCCGGGCAGATTGCACATTCGGCAGTTGTTTAACCTCTAGGCCACAAGGTCTTTCTCGCTTTGTTAGCTGAGAAACCAGGGAGATATTTGTTAAATATTTGTTATGTATTTTAGAATACCTTGCAAGGCCCAAATACGAGCCAAATCTTATTGGCTTTATCAGCCTAACCTAAGGCCATCCACAAGCTGTAGGCACAACTGTGACAACTCATTATTTCTGTAAATTTCTTGGATTGGTAAAAAAGAATTAAAGGGAGACTGATATGGCCATTTCAAACTCATTTATTCTGATCAGTCAGCAATACCCTTCTGAGATTCGAACCCGGGCCGATTGCACATTCGGCAGTTGTTTAACCTCTAGGCCACAGGCTCTTTCTCACTTTGTTAGCTGAGAGGCAAGGGAGATATGTGTTAAGTATTTGTTTCATATTTTAGAATACCTTGCAAGGCCCAAATACGGGCCAAATCTTATTGTCTGTATCAGCCTAACCTAAGGCCATCCACAAGCTGTAGGCACAACTGTGACAACTCATTAGTTCTGTAAATTTCTTGGATTGGTAAAAAAGAATTAAAGGGAGACTGATATGGCCATTTCAAACTCATTTATTCTGATCAGTCAGCCATACCCATCTGAGATTCGAACCCGGGCCGATTGCACATTCGGCAGTTGTTTAACCTCTAGGCCACAGGCTCTTTCTCGCTTTGTTAGCTGAGAGGCAAGGGAGATATGTGTTATGTATTTGTTTCCTATTTTAGAATACCTTGCGAGGCCCTAATACGGGCCAAATCTTATTGTCTGTATCAGCCTAACCTAAGGCCATCCACAAGCTGTAGTCACAACTGTGACAACTCATTATTTGTGTAAATTTTTTGGATTGCTAACAAAGAATTAAAGGGAGACTGATATGGCCAGTTCAAACTCATTTCTTCTCATCAGTCAGCCATACCCTACTGAGATTCGAACCCAGGCAGATTGCACATTCGGCAGTTGTTTAACCTCTAGGCCACAAGGTCTTTCTCGCTTTGTTAGCTGAGAAGCCAGGGAGATATTTGTTAAATATTTGTTATGTATTTTAGAATACCTTGCAAGGCCCAAATACGAGCCAAATCTTATTGGCTTTATCAGCCTAACCTAAGGCCATCCACAAGCTGTAGGCACAACTGTGACAACTCATTATTTCTGTAAATTTCTTGGATTGGTAAAAAAGAATTAAAGGGAGACTGATATGGCCATTTCAAACTCATTTATTCTGATCAGTCAGCCATACCCATCTGAGATTCGAACCCGGGCCGATTGCACATTAGGCAGTTGTTTAACCTCTAGGCCACAGGCTCTTTATCGCTTTGTTAGCTGAGAGGCAAGGGAGATATGTGTTATGTATTTGTTTCCTTTTTTAGAATACCTTGCGAGGCCCTAATACGGGCCAAATCTTATTGTCTGTATCAGCCTAACCTAAGGCCATCCACAAGCTGTAGTCACAACTGTGACAACTCATTATTTGTGTAAATTTTTTGGATTGCTAACAAAGAATTAAAGGGAGACTGATATGGCCATTTCAAACTCATTTCTTCTCATCAGTCAGCCATACCCTACTGAGATTCGAACCCGGGCAGATTGCACATTCGGCAGTTGTTTAACCTCTAGGCCACACGGTCTTTCTCGCTTTGTTAGCTGAGAAGCAAGGGAGATATTTGTTAAATATTTGTTATGTATTTTAGAATACCTTGCAAGGCCCAAATACGAGTCAAATCTTATTGGCTTTATCAGCCTAACCTAAGGCCATCCACAAGCTGTAGGCACAACTGTGACAACTCATTATTTCTGTAAATTTCTTGGATTGGTAAAAAAGAATTAAAGGGAGACTGATATGGCCATTTCAAACTCATTTATTCTGATCAGTCAGCCATACCCATCTGAGATTCGAACCCGGGCCGATTGCACATTCGGCAGTTGTTTAACCTCTAGGCCACAGGCTCTTTCTCGCTTTGTTAGCTGAGAGGCAAGGGAGATATGTGTTATGTATTTGTTTCCTATTTTAGAATACCTTGCGAGGCCCTAATACGGGCCAAATCTTATTGTCTGTATCAGCCTAACCTAAGGCCATCCACAAGCTGTAGTCACAACTGTGACAACTCATTATTTGTGTAAATTTTTTGGATTGCTAACAAAGAATTAAAGGGAGACTGATATGGCCATTTCAAACTCATTTCTTCTCATCAGTCAGCCATACCCTACTGAGATTCGAACCCGGGCAGATTGCACATTCGGCAGTTGTTTAACCTCTAGGCCACAAGGTCTTTCTCGCTTTGTTAGTTGAGAAGCCAGGGAGATATTTGTTAAATATTTGTTATGTATTTTAGAATACCTTGCAAGGCCCAAATACGAGCCAAATCTTATTGGCTTTATCAGCCTAACCTAAGGCCATCCACAAGCTGTAGGCACAACTGTGACAACTCATTATTTCTGTAAATTTCTTGGATTGGTAAAAAAGAATTAAAGGGAGACTGATATGGCCATTTCAAACTCATTTATTCTGATCAGTCAGCCATACCCTTCTGAGATTCGAACCCGGGCCGATTGCACATTCGGCAGTTGTTTAACCTCTAGGCCACAGGCTCTTTCTCGCTTTGTTAGCTGAGAGGCAAGGGAGATATGTGTTAAGTATTTGTTTCATATTTTAGAATACCTTGCAAGGCCCAAATACGGGCCAAATCTTATTGTCTGTATCAACCTAACCTAAGGCCATCCACAAGCTGTAGTCACAACTGTGACAACTCATTATTTGTGTAAATTTTTTGGATTGCTAACAAAGAATTAAAGGGAGACTCATATGGCCAATTCAAACTCATTTCTTCTCATCAGTCAGCCATACCCTACTGAGATTCGAACCCGGGCAGATTGCACATTCGGCAGTTGTTTAACCTCTAGGCCACACGGTCTTTCTCGCTTTGTTAGCTGAGAAGCAAGGGAGATATTTGTTAAATATTTGTTATGTATTTTAGAATACCTTGCAAGCCCCAAATACGAGTCAAATCTTATTGGCTTTATCAGCCTAACCTAAGGCCATCCACAAGCTGTAGGCACAACTGTGACAACTCATTATTTCTGTAAATTTCTTGGATTGGTAAAAAAGAATTAAAGGGAGACTGATATGGCCATTTCAAACTCATTTATTCTGATCAGTCAGCCATACCCATCTGAGATTCGAACCCGGGCCGATGGCACATTAGGCAGTTGTTTAACCTCTAGGCCACAGGCTCTTTCTCGCTTTGTTAGCTGAGAGGCAAGGGACATATGTGTTATGTATTTGTTTCCTATTTTAGAATACCTTGCGAGGCCCTAATACGGGCCAAATCTTATTGTCTGTATCAGCCTAACCTAAGGCCATCCACAAGCTGTAGTCACAACTGTGACAACTCATTATTTGTGTAAATTTTTTGGATTGCTAACAAAGAATTAAAGGGAGACTGATATGGCCATTTCAAACTCATTTCTTCTCATCAGTCAGCCATACCCTACTGAGATTCGAACCCGGGCAGATTGCACATTCGGCAGTTGTTTAACCTCTAGGCCACACGGTCTTTCTCGCTTTGTTAGCTGAGAAGCAAGGGAGATATTTGTTAAATATTTGTTATGTATTTTAGAATACCTTGCAAGGCCCAAATACGAGTCAAATCTTATTGGCTTTATCAGCCTAACCTAAGGCCATCCACAAGCTGTAGGCACAACTGTGACAACTCATTATTTCTGTAAATTTCTTGGATTGGTAAAAAAGAATTAAAGGGAGACTGATATGGCCATTTCAAACTCATTTATTCTGATCAGTCAGCCATACCCATCTGAGATTCGAACCCGGGCCGATTGCACATTCGGCAGTTGTTTAACCTCTAGGCCACAGGCTCTTTCTCGCTTTGTTAGCTGAGAGGCAAGGGAGATATGTGTTATGTATTTGTTTCCTATTTTAGAATACCTTGCGAGGCCCTAATACGGGCCAAATCTTATTGTCTGTATCAGCCTAACCTAAGGCCATCCACAATCTGTAGTCACAACTGTGACAACTCATTATTTGTGTAAATTTTTTGGATTGCTAACAAAGAATTAAAGGGAGACTGATATGGCCATTTCAAACTCATTTCTTCTCATCAGTCAGCCATACCCTACTGAGATTCGAACCCGGGCAGATTGCACATTCGGCAGTTGTTTAACCTCTAGGCCACAAGGTCTTTCTCGCTTTGTTAGCTGAGAAGCCAGGGAGATATTTGTTAAATATTTGTTATGTATTTTAGAATACCTTGCAAGGCCCAAATACGAGCCAAATCTTATTGGCTTTATCAGCCTAACCTAAGGCCATCCACAAGCTGTAGGCACAACTGTGACAACTCATTATTTCTGTAAATTTCTTGGATTGGTAAAAAAAGAATTAAAGGGAGACTGATATGGCCATTTCAAACTCATTTATTCTGATCAGTCAGCCATACCCTTCTGAGATTCGAACACAGGCTGATTGCACATTAGGCAGTTGTTTAACCTCTAGGCCACAGGCTCTTTCTCACTTTGTTAGCTGAGAGGCAAGGGAGATATGTGTTATGTATTTGTTTCCTATTTTAGAATACCTTGCGAGGCCCTAATACGGGCCACATCTTATTGCCTGTATCAGCCTAACCTAAGGCCATCCACCAGGTGTAGTCACAACTGTGACAACTCATTATTTGTGTAAATTTTTTGGATTGCTAACAAAGAATTAAAGGGAGACTGATATGGCCATTTCAAACTCATTTATTCTCATCAGTCAGCCATACCCTTCTGAGATTCGAACCTGGGCCGATTGAACATTAGGCAGTTGTTTAACCTCTAGGCTACAAGCTCTTTCTCACTTTGTTAGCTGAGAGGCAAGGGAGATATGTGTTAAGTATTTGTTATGTATTTTAGAATAACTTGCAAGGCCCAAATACGGGCCAAATCTTATTGCCTGTATCAGCCTCACCTAAGGCCATCCACAAGCTGTAGTCACAACTGTGACAACTCATTATTTGTGTAAATTTTTTCTTTCTCGCTTTGTTAGCTGAGAGGCAAGGGAGATATGTGTTAAGTATTTGTTTCATATTTTAGAATACCTTGCAAGGCCCAAATACGAGCCAAATCTTATTGGCTTTATCAGCCTAACCTAAGGCCATCCACAAGCTGTAGGCACAACTGTGACAACTCATTATTTCTGTAAATTTCTTGGATTGGTAAAAAAGAATTAAAGGGAGACTGATATGGCCATTTCAAAATCATTTATTCTGATCAGTCAGCCATACCCTTCTGAGATTCGAACCCGGGCCGATTGCACATTCGGCAGTTGTTTAACCTCTAGGCCACAGGCTCTTTATCGCTTTGTTAGCTGAGAGGCAAGGGAGATATGTGTTATGTATTTGTTTCCTATTTTAGAATACCTTGCGAGGCCCTAATACGGGCCAAATCTTATTGTCTGTATCAGCCAAACCTAAGGCCATCCACAAGCTGTAGTCACAACTGTGACAACTCATTATTTGTGTAAATTTTTTGGATTGCTAACAAAGAATTAAAGGGAGACTGATATGGCCATTTCAAACTCATTTCTTCTCATCAGTCAGCCATACCCTACTGAGATTCGAACCCGGGCGGATTGCACATTCGGCAGTTGTTTAACCTCTAGGCCACAAGGTCTTTCTCGCTTTGTTAGCTGAGAAGCCAGGGAGATATTTGTTAAATATTTGTTATGTATTTTAGAATACCTTGCAAGGCCCAAATACGAGCCAAATCTTATTGGCTTTATCAGCCTAACCTAAGGCCATCCACAAGCTGTAGGCACAACTGTGACAACTCATTATTTCTGTAAATTTCTTGGATTGGTAAAAAAGAATTAAAGGGAGACTGATATGGCCATTTCAAACTCATTTATTCTGATCAGTCAGCCATACCCTTCTGAGATTCGAACCCGGGCCGATTGCACATTCGGCAGTTGTTTAACCTCTAGGCCACAGGCTCTTTCTCGCTTTGTTAGCTGAGAAGCAAGGGAGATATTTGTTAAATATTTGTTATGTATTTTAGAATACCTTGCAAGGCCCAAATACGAGTCAAATCTTATTGGCTTTATCAGCCTAACCTAAGGCCATCCACAAGCTGTAGGCACAACTGTGACAACTCATTATTTCTGTAAATTTCTTGGATTGGTAAAAAAGAATTAAAGGGAGACTGATATGGCCATTTCAAACTCATTTATTCTGATCAGTCAGCCATACCCATCTGAGATTCGAACCCGGGCCGATTGCACATTAGGCAGTTGTTTAACCTCTAGGCCACAGGCTCTTTCTCGCTTTGTTAGCTGAGAGGTAAGGGAGATATGTGTTATGTATTTGTTTCCTATTTTAGAATACCTTGCGAGGCCCTAATACGGGCCAAATCTTATTGTCTGTATCAGCCTAACCTAAGGCCATCCACAAGCTGTAGTGACAACTGTGACAACTCATTATTTGTGTAAATTTTTTGGATTGCTAACAAAGAATTAAAGGGAGACTGATATGGCCATTTCAAACTCATTTCTTCTCATCAGTCAGCCATACCCTACTGAGATTCGAACCCGGGCGGATTGCACATTCGGCAGTTGTTTAACCTCTAGGCCACAAGGTCTTTCTCGCTTTGTTAGCTGAGAAGCCAGGGAGATATTTGTTAAATATTTGTTATGTATTTTAGAATACCTTGCAAGGTCCAAATACGAGCCAAATCTTATTGGCTTTATCAGCCTAAGCTAAGGCCATCCACAAGCTGTAGTCACAACTGTGACAACTCATTATTTCTGTAAATTTCTTGGATTGGTAAAAAAGAATTAAAGGGAGACTGATATGGCCATTTCAAACTCATTTATTCTGATCAGTCAGCCATACCCTTCTGAGATTCGAACCCGGGCCGATTGCACATTCGGCAGTTGTTTAACCTCTAGGCCACAGGGTCTTTCTCGCTTGGTTAGCTGAGAGGCAAGGGAGATATGTGTTATGTATTTGTTTCCTATTTTAGAATACCTTGCGAGGCCCTAATACGGGCCAAATCTTATTGTCTGTATCAGCCTAACCTAAGGCCATCCACAAGCTGTAGTCATAACTGTGACAACTCATTATTTGTGTAAATTGTTTGCATTGCTCACAAAAAAATAAAGGGAGACTGATATGGCCATTCCAAACTCATTTCTTTTCATCAGTCAGCTATACCCTTCTGAGATTCGAACGCAGGCTGATTGCACATTAGGCAGTTGTTTAACCTCTAGGCCACAGGCTCTTTCTCACTTTGTTACCTGAGAGACAAGGGAGTTATGTGTTAAGTATTTGTTACGTATTTTAGAATAACTTGCAATGCCCAAATACGGGCCAAATCTTATTGCCTGTATCAGCCTAACCTAAGGCCATCCACCAGGTGTAGTCACAACTGTGACAACTCATTATTTGTGTAAATTTTTTGGATTGCTAACAAAGAATTAAAGGGAGACTGATATGGCCATTTCAAACTCATTTATTCTCATCAGTCAGCCATACCCTTCTGAGATTCGAACCTGGGCCGATTGAACATTAGGCAGTTGTTTAACCTCTAGGCCACAAGCTCTTTCTCACTTTGTTAGCTGAGAGGCAAGGGAGATATGTGTTAAGTATTTGTTACGTATTTTAGAATAACTTGCAAGGCCCAAATACGGGCCAAATCTTATTGCCTGTATCAGCCTCACCTAAGGCCATCCACAAGCTGTAGTCACAACTGTGACAACTCATTATTTGTGTAATTTTTTTCTTTCTCGCTTTGTTAGCTGAGAGGCAAGGGAGATATGTGTTAAGTATTTGTTAAGTATTTTAATTTAGAATACCTTGCAAGGCCCAAATACGAGCCAAATCTTATTGGCTTTATCAGCCTAACCTAAGGCCATCCACAAGCTGTAGGCACAACTGTGACAACTCATTATTTCTGTAAATTTCTTGGATTGGTAAAAAAGAATTAAAGGGAGACTGATATGGCCATTTCAAAATCATTTATTCTGATCAGTCAGCCATACCCTTCTGAGATTCGAACCCGGGCCGATTGCACATTCGGCAGTTGTTTAACCTCTAGGCCACAGGCTCTTTATCGCTTTGTTAGCTGAGAGGCAAGGGAGATATGTGTTATGTATTTGTTTCCTATTTTAGAATACCTTGTGAGGCCTTAATACGGGCCAAATCTTATTGTCTGTATCAGTCTAACCTAAGGCCATCCACAAGCTGTAGTCATAACTGTGACAACTCATTATTTGTGTAAATTTTTTGCATTGCTCACAAAAAAATAAAGGGAGACTGATATGGCCATTCCAAACTCATTTCTTTTCATCAGTCAGCTATACCCTTCTGAGATTCGAACCCGGGCCGATTGCACATTCGGCAGTTGTTTAACCTCTAGGCCACAGGCTCTTTCTCTCTTTGTTACCTGAGAGGCAAGGGAGATATGTGTTAAGTATTTGTTACATATTTTAGAATACCTTGCAAGGCCCAAATACGGGCCAAATCTTATTGCCTGTATCAGCCTAAGCTAAAGCCATCCACAAGCTATAGTCACAACTGTGACAACTCATTATTTGTGTAATTTTTTTGGATTGCTAACAAAGAATTAAAGGGAGACTGATATGGCCATTTCAAACTCATTTCTTCTCATCAGTCAGCCATACCCTTCTGAGATTCGAACCTGGGCCGAATGAACATTAGGCAGTTGTTTAACCTCTAGGCCACAAGCTCCTTCTCGCTTTGTTAGCTGAGACGCAAGGGAGATATGTGTTAAGTATTTTTTACATACTTTAGAATACCTTGCAAGGCCCAAATACGAGCCAAATCTTATTGTCTGTATCAGCCTAACCTAAGGCCATCCACAAGCTATAGTCACAACTGTGAACACTCATTATTTCTGTAAATTTTTTGGATTACTAAGAAAGAATTAAAGGGAGATTGATATGGCCATTTCAAACTCATTTCTTCTCATCAGTCAGCCATACGCTTCTGAGATTCGAACCTGGGCAGTTTGAACATTAGGCAGTTGTTTAACCTCTAGGCCACAGGCTCTTTCTCGCTTTGTCAGCTGAGAGGCAAGGGAGATATGTGTTAAGTATTTGTTTCCTATTTTAGAATACCTTGCGAGGCCCAAATACGGGCCAAATCTTATTGTCTGTATCAGCCTCACCTAAGGCCATCCACAAGCTGTAGTCATAACTGTGACAACTCATTATTTGTGTAAATTGTTTGCATTGCTCACAAAAAAATAAAGGGAGACTGATATGGCCATTCCAAACTCATTTCTTTTCATCAGTCAGCTATACCCTTCTGAGATTCGAACGCAGGCTGATTGCACATTAGGCAGTTGTTTAACCTCTAGGCCACAGGCTCTTTCTCACTTTGTTACCTGAGAGACAAGGGAGTTATGTGTTAAGTATTTGTTACGTATTTTAGAATAACTTGCAATGCCCAAATACGGGCCAAATCTTATTGCCTGTATCAGCCTAACCTAAGGCCATCCACCAGCTGTAGTCACAACTGTGACAACTCATTATTTGTGTAAATTTTTTGGATTGCTAACAAAGAATTAAAGGGAGACTGATATGGCCATTTCAAACTCATTTCTTCTCATCAGTCAGCCATACCCTACTGAGATTCGAACCCGGGCGGATTGCACATTCGGCAGTTGTTTAACCTCTAGGCCACAAGGTCTTTCTCGCTTTGTTAGCTGAGAAGCCAGGGAGATATTTGTTAAATATTTGTTATGTATTTTAGAATACCTTGCAAGGTCCAAATACGAGCCAAATCTTATTGGCTTTATCAGCCTAAGCTAAGGCCATCCACAAGCTGTAGTCACAACTGTGACAACTCATTATTTCTGTAAATTTCTTGGATTGGTAAAAAAGAATTAAAGGGAGACTGATATGGCCATTTCAAACTCATTTATTCTGATCAGTCAGCCATACCCTTCTGAGATTCGAACCCGGGCCGATTGCACATTCGGCAGTTGTTTAACCTCTAGGCCACAGGGTCTTTCTCGCTTGGTTAGCTGAGAGGCAAGGGAGATATGTGTTATGTATTTGTTTCCTATTTTAGAATACCTTGCGAGGCCCTAATACGGGCCAAATCTTATTGTCTGTATCAGCCTAACCTAAGGCCATCCACAAGCTGTAGTCATAACTGTGACAACTCATTATTTGTGTAAATTGTTTGCATTGCTCACAAAAAAATAAAGGGAGACTGATATGGCCATTCCAAACTCATTTCTTTTCATCAGTCAGCTATACCCTTCTGAGATTCGAACGCAGGCTGATTGCACATTAGGCAGTTGTTTAACCTCTAGGCCACAGGCTCTTTCTCACTTTGTTACCTGAGAGACAAGGGAGTTATGTGTTAAGTATTTGTTACGTATTTTAGAATAACTTGCAATGCCCAAATACGGGCCAAATCTTATTGCCTGTATCAGCCTAACCTAAGGCCATCCACCAGGTGTAGTCACAACTGTGACAACTCATTATTTGTGTAAATTTTTTGGATTGCTAACAAAGAATTAAAGGGAGACTGATATGGCCATTTCAAACTCATTTATTCTCATCAGTCAGCCATACCCTTCTGAGATTCGAACCTGGGCCGATTGAACATTAGGCAGTTGTTTAACCTCTAGGCCACAAGCTCTTTCTCACTTTGTTAGCTGAGAGGCAAGGGAGATATGTGTTAAGTATTTGTTACGTATTTTAGAATAACTTGCAAGGCCCAAATACGGGCCAAATCTTATTGCCTGTATCAGCCTCACCTAAGGCCATCCACAAGCTGTAGTCACAACTGTGACAACTCATTATTTGTGTAATTTTTTTCTTTCTCGCTTTGTTAGCTGAGAGGCAAGGGAGATATGTGTTAAGTATTTGTTAAGTATTTTAATTTAGAATACCTTGCAAGGCCCAAATACGAGCCAAATCTTATTGGCTTTATCAGCCTAACCTAAGGCCATCCACAAGCTGTAGGCACAACTGTGACAACTCATTATTTCTGTAAATTTCTTGGATTGGTAAAAAAGAATTAAAGGGAGACTGATATGGCCATTTCAAAATCATTTATTCTGATCAGTCAGCCATACCCTTCTGAGATTCGAACCCGGGCCGATTGCACATTCGGCAGTTGTTTAACCTCTAGGCCACAGGCTCTTTATCGCTTTGTTAGCTGAGAGGCAAGGGAGATATGTGTTATGTATTTGTTTCCTATTTTAGAATACCTTGTGAGGCCTTAATACGGGCCAAATCTTATTGTCTGTATCAGTCTAACCTAAGGCCATCCACAAGCTGTAGTCATAACTGTGACAACTCATTATTTGTGTAAATTTTTTGCATTGCTCACAAAAAAATAAAGGGAGACTGATATGGCCATTCCAAACTCATTTCTTTTCATCAGTCAGCTATACCCTTCTGAGATTCGAACCCGGGCCGATTGCACATTCGGCAGTTGTTTAACCTCTAGGCCACAGGCTCTTTCTCTCTTTGTTACCTGAGAGGCAAGGGAGATATGTGTTAAGTATTTGTTACATATTTTAGAATACCTTGCAAGGCCCAAATACGGGCCAAATCTTATTGCCTGTATCAGCCTAAGCTAAAGCCATCCACAAGCTATAGTCACAACTGTGACAACTCATTATTTGTGTAATTTTTTTGGATTGCTAACAAAGAATTAAAGGGAGACTGATATGGCCATTTCAAACTCATTTCTTCTCATCAGTCAGCCATACCCTTCTGAGATTCGAACCTGGGCCGAATGAACATTAGGCAGTTGTTTAACCTCTAGGCCACAAGCTCCTTCTCGCTTTGTTAGCTGAGACGCAAGGGAGATATGTGTTAAGTATTTTTTACATACTTTAGAATACCTTGCAAGGCCCAAATACGAGCCAAATCTTATTGTCTGTATCAGCCTAACCTAAGGCCATCCACAAGCTATAGTCACAACTGTGAACACTCATTATTTCTGTAAATTTTTTGGATTACTAAGAAAGAATTAAAGGGAGATTGATATGGCCATTTCAAACTCATTTCTTCTCATCAGTCAGCCATACGCTTCTGAGATTCGAACCTGGGCAGTTTGAACATTAGGCAGTTGTTTAACCTCTAGGCCACAGGCTCTTTCTCGCTTTGTCAGCTGAGAGGCAAGGGAGATATGTGTTAAGTATTTGTTTCCTATTTTAGAATACCTTGCGAGGCCCAAATACGGGCCAAATCTTATTGTCTGTATCAGCCTCACCTAAGGCCATCCACAAGCTGTAGTCATAACTGTGACAACTCATTATTTGTGTAAATTGTTTGCATTGCTCACAAAAAAATAAAGGGAGACTGATATGGCCATTCCAAACTCATTTCTTTTCATCAGTCAGCTATACCCTTCTGAGATTCGAACGCAGGCTGATTGCACATTAGGCAGTTGTTTAACCTCTAGGCCACAGGCTCTTTCTCACTTTGTTACCTGAGAGACAAGGGAGTTATGTGTTAAGTATTTGTTACGTATTTTAGAATAACTTGCAATGCCCAAATACGGGCCAAATCTTATTGCCTGTATCAGCCTAACCTAAGGCCATCCACCAGCTGTAGTCACAACTGTGACAACTCATTATTTGTGTAAATTTTTTGGATTGCTAACAAAGAATTAAAGGGAGACTGATATGGCCATTTCAAACTCATTTATTCTCATCAGTCAGCCATACCCTTCTGAGATTCGAACCTGGGCCGATTGAACATTAGGCAGTTGTTTAACCTCTAGGCCACAAGCTCTTTCTCACTTTGTTAGCTGAGAGGCAAGGGAGATATGTGTTAAGTATTTGTTACGTATTTTAGAATAACTTGCAAGGCCCAAATACGGGCCAAATCTTATTGCCTGTATCAGCCTCACCTAAGGCCATCCACAAGCTGTAGTCACAACTGTGACAACTCATTATTTGTGTAATTTTTTTCTTTCTCGCTTTGTTAGCTGAGAGGCAAGGGAGATATGTGTTAAGTATTTGTTAAGTATTTTAATTTAGAATACCTTGCAAGGCCCAAATACGAGCCAAATCTTATTGGCTTTATCAGCCTAACCTAAGGCCATCCACAAGCTGTAGGCACAACTGTGAGAACTCATTATTTCTGTAAATTTTTTGGATTGGTAAAAAAGAATTAAAGGGAGACTGATATGGCCATTTCAAACTCATTTATTCTCATCAGTCAGCCATACCCTACTGAGATTCGAACCCGGGCAGATTGCACATTCGGCAGTTGTTTAACCTCTAGGCCACACGGTCTTTCTCGCTTTGTTAGCTGAGAAGCAAGGGAGATATTTGTTAAATATTTGTTATGTATTTTAGAATACCTTGCAAGGCCCAAATACGAGTCAAATCTTATTGGCTTTATCAGCCTAACCTAAGGCCATCCACAAGCTGTAGGCACAACTGTGACAACTCATTATTTCTGTAAATTTCTTGGATTGGTAAAAAAGAATTAAAGGGAGACTGATATGGCCATTTCAAACTCATTTATTCTGATCAGTCAGCCATACCCATCTGAGATTCGAACCCGGGCTGATTGCACATTCGGCAGTTGTTTAACCTCTAGGCCACAGGCTATTTCTCGCTTTGTTAGCTGAGAGGCAAGGGAGATATGTCTTAAGTATTTGTTTCATATTTTAGAATACCTTGCAAGGCCCAAATACGGGCCAAATCTTATTGTCTGTATCAGCCTAACCTAAGGCCATCCACAAGCTGTAGTCACAACTGTGACAACTCATTATTTGTGTAAATTTTTTGGATTGCTATCAAAGAATTAAAAGGAGACTGATATGGCCATTTCAAACTCATTTCTTCTCATCAGTCAGCCATACCCTACTGAGATTCGAACCCGGGCAGATTGCACATTCGGCAGTTGTTTAACCTCTAGGCCACAAGGTCTTTCTCGCCTTGTTAGCTGAGAAGCCAGGGAGATATTTGTTAAATATTTGTTATGTATTTTAGAATACCTTGCAAGGCCCAAATACGAGCCAAATCTTATTGGCTTTATCAGCCTAACCTAAGGCCATCCACAAGCTGTAGGCACAACTGTGACAACTCATTATTTCTGTAAATTTCTTGGATTGGTAAAAAAGAATTAAAGGGAGACTGATATGGCCATTTCAAACTCATTTATTCTGATCAGTCAGCCATACCCTTCTGAGATTCGAACCCGGGCCGATTGCACATTCGGCAGTTGTTTAACCTCTAGGCCACAGGCTCTTTCTCACTTTGTTAGCTGAGAGGCAAGGGAGATATGTGTTAAGTATTTGTTTCATATTTTAGAATACCTTGCAAGGCCCAAATACGGGCCAAATCTTATTGTCTGTATCAGCCTAACCTAAGGCCATCCACAAGCTGTAGTCACAACTGTGACAACTCATTATTTGTGTAAATTTTTTGGATTGCTAACAAAGAATTAAAGGGAGACTGATATGGCCATTTCAAACTCATTTCTTCTCATCAGTCAGCCATACCCTACTGAGATTCGAACCCGGGCAGATTGCACATTCGGCAGTTGTTTAACCTCTAGGCCACACGGTCTTTCTCGCTTTGTTAGCTGAGAAGCAAGGGAGATATTTGTTAAATATTTGTTATGTATTTTAGAATACCTTGCAAGGCCCAAATACGAGTCAAATCTTATTGGCTTTATCAGCCTAACCTAAGGCCATCCACAAGCTGTAGGCACAACTGTGACAACTCATTATTTCTGTAAATTTCTTGGATTGGTAAAAAAGAATTAAAGGGAGACTGATATGGCCATTTCAAAATCATTTATTCTGATCAGTCAGCCATACCCATCTGAGATTCGAACCCGGGCCGATTGCACATTCGGCAGTTGTTTAACCTCTAGGCCACAGGCTCTTTCTCGCTTTGTAAGCTGAGAGGCAAGGGAGATATGTCTTAAGTATTTGTTTCATATTTTAGAATACCTTGCAAGGCCCAAATACGGGCCAAATCTTATTGTCTGTATCAGCCTAACCTAAGGCCATCCACAAGCTGTAGTCACAACTGTGACAACTCATTATTTGTGTAAATTTTTTGGATTGCTAACAAAGAATTAAAGGGAGACTGATATGGCCATTTCAAACTCATTTCTTCTCATCAGTCAGCCATACCCTACTGAGATTCGAACCCGGGCGGATTGCACATTCGGCAGTTGTTTAACCTCTAGGCCACAAGGTCTTTCTCGCTTTGTTAGCTGAGAAGCCAGGGAGATATTTGTTAAATATTTGTTATGTATTTTAGAATACCTTGCAAGGCCCAAATACGAGCCAAATCTTATTGGCTTTATCAGCCTAACCTAAGGCCATCCACAAGCTGTAGGCACAACTGTGACAACTCATTATTTGTGTAAATTTTTTGGATTGCTAACAAAGAATTAAAGGGAGACTGATATGGCCATTTCAAACTCATTTCTTCTCATCAGTCAGCCATACCCTTCTGAGATTCGAACCTGGGCCGATTGAACATTAGGCAGTTGTTTAACCTCTAGGCCACAAGCTCTTTCTCACTTTGTTAGCTGAGAGGCAAGGGAGATATGTGTTAAGTATTTGTTACGTATTTTAGAATAACTTGCAAGGCCCAAATACGGGCCAAATCTTATTGCCTGTATCAGCCTCACCTAAGGCCATCCACAAGCTGTAGTCACAACTGTGACAACTCATTGTTTGTGTAAATTTTTTCTTTCTCGCTTTGTTAGCTGAGAGGCAAGGGAGATATGTGTTAAGTATTTGTTAATTATTTTAATTTAGAATACCTTGCAAGGCCCAAATACGAGCCAAATCTTATTGGCTTTATCAGCCTAACCTAAGGCCATCCACAAGCTGTAGGCACAACTGTGAGAACTCATTATTTCTGTAAATTTTTTGGATTGGTAAAAAAGAATTAAAGGGAGACTGATATGGCCATTTCAAACTCATTTATTCTGATCAGTCAGCCATACCCTTCTGAGATTCGAACCCGGGCCGATTGCACATTCGGCAGTTGTTTAACCTCTAGGCCACAGGCTCTTTCTCGCTGTTCTGAACCAGCCCTTCTGGCCTTGTAGTAAGGCAAACCCCTTTTTAGAAAGAAGAGACTGGAGAGCGTCCAAGGCTAAAAGGCATCTGCCAAGATTTAATTACGCAGTTAACAAAAACACTAGAGCTTGTCTTCTCAAGCGGAAAAGTTGCTTTCAGCAACCAGCCCCTCCCCAAACACTCCTTTTATAGAGAGCTCAGGGCGTGGTCTCCCTGTGCCTCCTCCCGAGGAGTCCCATAGCCTTTCTTTGTTTGTTCCTGCTCGACTGCCTCCTGCGTCGGGCGTCCTTGAACAGGGCCAGCTGTGGGTCATCATCCTCCGCACTCTCGGGCTCACGCAGCTGAGAAGAGGTCCCCAGCTGAGGACTCTGCAAAGCCTCCAAACCATCATCAGCCGGTTCGTCTCCCTCCTCCCCCTCATCTGAGTCCTCCGATACGTCGGAGCCGGCTGTCGGACCCACAGGCTGGCCCTGAGTCACAACACTATCCCGCACCGCAGGGCCCTTCCCCCGGGTCTGCCGATCCGGATGCGGTCGGGATGGGAACTGTTCGTGAAAAGCAGTCACCAACGCAGGGGCATGAACGGCGGTCGCGTCTTCCCATGTGAAGTCCTCCGGCCCGTACCCTTTCCAGTCGATCAGATACTGGAAGCGACCTTTCAGCCAGCGGGAATCCCTGATGCTGGCGACCTCGTACTCGGGGGTGCTGCCTCCATCACGAGTTCCTGATGGGGGAGGTTCCGCTTGGCGAAGTGGACAGGCCGGTTGTTCGGGGACCAACAAGGACCGATGGAAGACGGGGTGCACGTGCAGGGAACATGGCAGAGTTAAACGATAGGCGACCGGATTGATGACGGCCTCGACTGGGAACGGTCCAAGGTAACGGTGGTCCAGCTTCCTCGCCGGCCGAGTGGATGGTAGGTTCCTGGTGGACAGCCAGATCCGATCCCCCACCGATAGTGGAGGCGTATCCCTTCTCGACCGATCGGCGAACCTCTTGTAGTCGGCCTTGGCCTTCTCCAGCTGCCGTCGCACCAACCGATGGATCGCCTGTAACTCCGCCATAAATTCGTTCGCTGCCGGCTCCGATGAGTCCACGGGAGAAAGGGGGAAAAACCGGGGGTGATAACCCACGTTGGCCAAGAACGGTGTCATCTGCGTGGAGGTGTGCTGCGAGTTGTTAAAGGCAAACTCGGCTATGGCCAAATAGTCCACCCAATTGTCCTGCTGCAGGTTAACGTAGCAGCGCAGATACTGCTCTAAGATGCCGATGACCTTCTCGGTACCCCCGTCGGTTTGTGGATGATGCGCGGACGAGAGGCAAACCTTAATGTCCAACGCCCGCATCAACTCCTGCCAGAAGCGGGCTGTAAACTGGGCCCCCCTATCGGAGACGACTCTATCGGGAAGGCCGTGCAGCCGGAACACCTGTTGGATGAACATGCGACTAGTGGCGCGAGCTGACGGTAAGCCGCGACAAGGGATGAAGTGCGCCATCTTGGTCAGCATGTCCACCACCACAAACACTGTCGTGAAGCCGGAGGATGGGGGTAGATCCGTCAGAAAGTCCATGGACACAGCCCCCCAGGGTCTCTTGGGTGTTGGCAAGGGCTGCAATAAACCAGGCGGGGCCCCTGTCGCTGACTTGGCCTGCCTGCAAGGAATGCAGGAGGTGACATAAGACTGGACATCGTGTCGGACTCGGGGCCACCAGAAAGTACGGGAGACCAAGTTCAGAGTCTTGAACAGGCCAAAATGCCCCGCAGCCAGGTTATCATGACACTGGCTGAGGACGAGTCCCCTGAGTGGCCCTCCCGGAACATAGAGCCGGTCACGATAATACAGGAGTCCATCCGCGACCGACCAAGGCGAATCTGGCCCCACCTCTTCCTTCCGCTGAGCCACCCACGCCTCCTGCTGCTGCGCCTCCCGGATCCGAG
Organism: Vipera ursinii; assembly: GCF_947247035.1. Classification (NCBI taxonomy): domain Eukaryota; kingdom Metazoa; phylum Chordata; class Lepidosauria; order Squamata; family Viperidae; genus Vipera; species Vipera ursinii. Next base: position 35,169,045 of record NC_139522.1, read on the forward strand.
CCCGTATATCCACCGGCTCCCGCACCGCAGCAAAAGACTCGACGGGGATCACTGTCCTGGGCGGAAGCTTGTCTTCCGCTCGGGTGTATTCGGGCTTTCTGGACAGAGCATCCACTCTCTGGTTGTGCCTACTTGGTATGTACCGCACCCGGAAGTCAAACCTCGCAAAGAAGAGGGACCACCGGATCTGGCGTTGATTCAAATTCCGAGCGGTCTGCAGGCTTTCCAGATTCTTGTGGTCCGTCCGGACCTCGATCTGATGCCGCGCCCCCTCCAGATGATGCCTCCAAGCCTCGAACGCCGCCTTGATGGCCAGCAGCTCCTTCTCCCAGATGGTATAGTTGCGCTCCGAGGGGTTCAATTTCCGAGAGTGATACGCGCAAGGGAAATGGGTACCGCTGGGCGTCGTCGCCTGGAGTAACACGGCCCCAATGGCAATGTCGGAGGCGTCCGCCTCCACGACAAACGGCCGTTGCGGGTCAGGATGCTTCAAGATGGGCTCCTTCATGAAGGCGTCCTTCAAAGCTTGGAACGCCTGTTGTTCGGGGGCGTTCCACTGGAACCGAGTCTTCTTCTGCAGGAGCCGGGTGAGGGGGGCTGTCAAGGCAGCAAAGCCAGGGATGAATGTCCGATAGTAGTTGGCAAATCCAAGGAGTCGCTGAACGTCCTTCACGCGACGCAGGGGTTGCCAACTCTGCAACGACTCGACTTTACTCGGCTCCATGGCGATGCCCTCAGGAGAAATGCGGTGACCCAGGAAATCGATGGTCACCTGGTAGAACTGGCACTTCTCCAACTTGGCAAACAGCCGATGTTCCCGGAGGCGCTGCAGGACCTGACGGAGATGCTGATGATGCGCTTCACGCGACAGGGAGTAAATCAGGATGTCGTCCAGGTAAATCACGACAAACTGGTCCAACAGATCCCGAAAGATATCGTTCATAAAATGCTGAAACACAGCGGGGGCGTTGGTCAGGCCAAACGGCATCACCGTGTACTCGAAATGTCCATAGCGAGTACCAAACGCCGTCTTCCACTCATCACCCGGCCGAACCCTGACGAGGTTGTAAGCTCCACGCAGGTCCAGTTTCGTGAAGATCTTAGCCTCCCGGAGTCGGTCCAAGAGCTCGGGGATGAGGGGCAGCGGGTAGCGGTTACGCACCGTGATGGCGTTGAGTTTCCGGAAGTCACAGCAAAGCCGTAACTCGCCCGACTTCTTTTTGACGAAGAGCACGGGCGCAGACACTGGCGAGGACGAGGGCCGGATGAAACCACGAGCCAAATTCTTTGTCAGGAAGTCCCGCAATGCAGCCAACTCGGGCTCCGACATGGAGTACAAACGCCCCACTGGGAGAGGCGCATCAGGGACTAGGTCAATGGAGCAGTCGTAGGGCCTGTGCGGGGGTAACTGGTCCGCCTCTGACTCGCTGAACACGTCAGCAAAGTCGGACAGTTCGGGAGGCAAGGAAACCCCTGGGGAACCCTCCACCTGGCCGGCACAGATATGGCGGGTGTGGTCCACGCACTGCAAACTTGGGAAGGTGACCAAGTTCTGAGACCAATAGATCTGTGGATCATGCGCCCGGAGCCACGCCAGTCCCAAGACCACGGGGAAGTGCAGATCCGAAGTGACGTAGAACTGAATGGCCTCCACATGGGTACTGATGGCCATACACACGGGTTGCGTGGCGGCCGTAATAGGCCCGGACAGGAGCACTCGACCATCGATGGTCTCCACAAGCATGGGCGGATCCACTGGACACTGGGGAACAGCCCATTTGGCCACAAAGGCCGAATCCATAAAGTTAGTGGTAGCCCCAGAGTCAATTAAGGCATGGACCGGAATCCCCTCTGGCTTGCCAAGAAGGATCAGACGTGCCTCCAGAATCAAATGCCGTGGAGGTTCACAGGCACCGTCGGAACGGCGTCGCTCGGCGTGGTCATTGTGGGTCACCCGATCTTTCACACCGTCTAGATCGGGCTCGGGCCATTTCCCGACAGCAAAGCAGGGGACTTTCTCGGGGCAGGCTTGGTCACTGACGCCCGCTGACGCTTCTTCGGGCAAGAAGCAGCCAAATGTCCAGGGTCCCCACAGTAAAAACACAACCCCCCCGATCGTCGTCTGACCATTTCCGTCTCCGATAGACGGGACCTGGCGGCACCCAGCTCCATTGGCTCCTCCCTCTGGACTGGGGGCTCACGCACAACAGGAGCGGCAGGGGTCTGTGGGGTGGCACGGCGACTCTTTCGCTGCTGCAGCCGGGCATCGATCCGCAGACAAAGATGGATCAGCCCATTCAGGTCTGAGGGAATGTCCACGCGGGCCAGCTCATCCAACATCTCCTCCGACAAGCCATCCTGGAAGGCATCCACGAGCGCAGCCTCATTCCAGGCGGAATCCTGGCTAAGCAGCCGGAAATCGCTGATGTAGGCCTGTAGGGGGCGCTGACCCTGCCTCAAAGCTTTCAGGCGTCGGGTGGCCGTCTGCGCCTTAATTGGGTCCTCATACATGAGGCGCATATGGTCACAAAACCCCCCAAAGTTATCCAACAAAGGGCTAGGCTGTGCCAACAGAGGCGTGCCCCAACGAGCTGCATCTCCCGACAGAAGGCTCAACACGAAACCCACCTTATCTCGGTCAGTGGGGAAATCAGCTGCTCTCACGCTGATAAAAAGCTGGCATTGTCCCAGGAAGGCAGGAAACAGTTCTGGATTGCCAGCAAATTTATCCGGCATAGCTATCTGACATTTCCTCCTGGGTGGGGGTGCAGCATGTACCTGGGCTTGTAGTTGCCCCACTTGAGCTGCCAGCAAAGTGAGTTGCTGGGTGAGCTGAGCATTCTCGGCAAGAAGCTGCTCCATCGTAGTTGTAAGGGGTGGGAGGCTGAAAGCAAACTGTTCTGAACCAGCCCTTCTGGCCTTGTAGTAAGGCAAACCCCTTTTTAGAAAGAAGAGACTGGAGAGCGTCCAAGGCTAAAAGGCATCTGCCAAGATTTAATTACGCAGTTAACAAAAACACTAGAGCTTGTCTTCTCAAGCGGAAAAGTTGCTTTCAGCAACCAGCCCCTCCCCAAACACTCCTTTTATAGAGAGCTCAGGGCGTGGTCTCCCTGTGCCTCCTCCCGAGGAGTCCCATAGCCTTTCTTTGTTTGTTCCTGCTCGACTGCCTCCTGCGTCGGGCGTCCTTGAACAGGGCCAGCTGTGGGTCATCATCCTCCGCACTCTCGGGCTCACGCAGCTGAGAAGAGGTCCCCGGCTGAGGACTCTGCAAAGCCTCCAAACCATCATCAGCCGGTTCGTCTCCCTCCTCCCCCTCATCTGAGTCCTCCGATACGTCGGAGCCGGCTGTCGGACCCACAGGCTGGCCCTGAGTCACAACACTCGCTTTGTTAGCTGAGAGGCAAGGGAGATATGTGTTATGTATTTGTTTCCTATTTTAGAATACCTTGTGAGGCCTTAATACGGGCCAAATCTTATTGTCTGTATCAGTCTAACCTAAGGCCATCCACAAGCTGTAGTCATAACTGTGACAACTCATTATTTGTGTAAATTTTTTGCATTGCTCACAAAAAAATAAAGGGAGACTGATATGGCCATTCCAAACTCATTTCTTTTCATCAGTCAGCTATACCCTTCTGAGATTCGAACCCGGGCCGATTGCACATTCGGCAGTTGTTTAACCTCTAGGCCACAGGCTCTTTCTCTCTTTGTTACCTGAGAGGCAAGGGAGATATGTGTTAAGTATTTGTTACATATTTTAGAATACCTTGCAAGGCCCAAATACGGGCCAAATCTTATTGCCTGTATCAGCCTAAGCTAAAGCCATCCACAAGCTATAGTCACAACTGTGACAACTCATTATTTGTGTAATTTTTTTGGATTGCTAACAAAGAATTAAAGGGAGACTGATATGGCCATTTCAAACTCATTTCTTCTCATCAGTCAGCCATACCCTTCTGAGATTCGAACCTGGGCCGAATGAACATTAGGCAGTTGTTTAACCTCTAGGCCACAAGCTCCTTCTCGCTTTGTTAGCTGAGACGCAAGGGAGATATGTGTTAAGTATTTTTTACATACTTTAGAATACCTTGCAAGGCCCAAATACGAGCCAAATCTTATTGTCTGTATCAGCCTAACCTAAGGCCATCCACAAGCTATAGTCACAACTGTGAACACTCATTATTTCTGTAAATTTTTTGGATTACTAAGAAAGAATTAAAGGGAGATTGATATGGCCATTTCAAACTCATTTCTTCCCATCAGTCAGCCATACGCTTCTGAGATTCGAACCTGGGCAGTTTGAACATTAGGCAGTTGTTTAACCTCTAGGCCACAGGCTCTTTCTCGCTTTGTCAGCTGAGAGGCAAGGGAGATATGTGTTAAGTATTTGTTTCCTATTTTAGAATACCTTGCGAGGCCCAAATACGGGCCAAATCTTATTGTCTGTATCAGCCTCACCTAAGGCCATCCACAAGCTGTAGTCATAACTGTGACAACTCATTATTTGTGTAAATTGTTTGCATTGCTCACAAAAAAATAAAGGGAGACTGATATGGCCATTCCAAACTCATTTCTTTTCATCAGTCAGCTATAACCTTCTGAGATTCGAACGCAGGCTGATTGCACATTAGGCAGTTGTTTAACCTCTAGGCCACAGGTTCTTTCTCACTTTGTTACCTGAGAGACAAGGGAGTTATGTGTTAAGTATTTGTTACGTATTTTAGAATAACTTGCAATGCCCAAATACGGGCCAAATCTTATTGCCTGTATCAGCCTAACCTAAGGCCATCCACCAGCTGTAGTCACAACTGTGACAACTCATTATTTGTGTAAATTTTTTGGATTGCTAACAAAGAATTAAAGGGAGACTGATATGGCCATTTCAAACTCATTTATTCTCATCAGTCAGCCATACCCTTCTGAGATTCGAACCTGGGCCGATTGAACATTAGGCAGTTGTTTAACCTCTAGGCCACAAGCTCTTTCTCACTTTGTTAGCTGAGAGGCAAGGGAGATATGTGTTAAGTATTTGTTACGTATTTTAGAATAACTTGCAAGGCCCAAATACGGGCCAAATCTTATTGCCTGTATCAGCCTCACCTAAGGCCATCCACAAGCTGTAGTCACAACTGTGACAACTCATTATTTGTGTAATTTTTTTCTTTCTCGCTTTGTTAGCTGAGAGGCAAGGGAGATATGTGTTAAGTATTTGTTAAGTATTTTAATTTAGAATACCTTGCAAGGCCCAAATACGAGCCAAATCTTATTGGCTTTATCAGCCTAACCTAAGGCCATCCACAAGCTGTAGGCACAACTGTGAGAACTCATTATTTCTGTAAATTTTTTGGATTGGTAAAAAAGAATTAAAGGGAGACTGATATGGCCATTTCAAACTCATTTATTCTGATCAGACAGCCATACCCTTCTGAGATTCGAACCCGGGCCGATTGCACATTCGGCAGTTGTTTAACCTCTAGGCCACAGGCTCTTTCTCGCTTTGTTAGCTGAGAGGCAAGGGAGATATGTGTTAAGTATTTGTTTCATATTTTAGAATACCTTGCAAGGCCCAAATACGGGCCAAATCTTATTGTCTGTATCAACCTAACCTAAGGCCATCCACAAGCTGTAGTCACAACTGTGACAACTCATTATTTGTGTAAATTTTTTGGATTGCTAACAAAGAATTAAAGGGAGACTCATATGGCCATTTCAAACTCATTTATTCTCATCAGTCAGCCATACCCTTCTGAGATTCGAACCTGGGCCGATTGAACATTAGGCAGTTGTTTAACCTCTAGGCCACAAGCTCTTTCTCACTTTGTTAGCTGAGAGGCAAGGGAGATATGTGTTAAGTATTTGTTACGTATTTTAGAATAACTTGCAAGGCCCAAATACGGGCCAAATCTTATTGCCTGTATCAGCCTCACCTAAGGCCATCCACAAGCTGTAGTCACAACTGTGACAACTCATTATTTGTGTAATTTTTTTCTTTCTCGCTTTGTTAGCTGAGAGGCAAGGGAGATATGTGTTAAGTATTTGTTAAGTATTTTAATTTAGAATACCTTGCAAGGCCCAAATACGAGCCAAATCTTATTGGCTTTATCAGCCTAACCTAAGGCCATCCACAAGCTGTAGGCACAACTGTGAGAACTCATTATTTCTGTAAATTTTTTGGATTGGTAAAAAAGAATTAAAGGGAGACTGATATGGCCATTTCAAACTCATTTATTCTGATCAGACAGCCATACCCTTCTGAGATTCGAACCCGGGCCGATTGCACATTCGGCAGTTGTTTAACCTCTAGGCCACAGGCTCTTTCTCGCTTTGTTAGCTGAGAGGCAAGGGAGATATGTGTTAAGTATTTGTTTCATATTTTAGAATACCTTGCAAGGCCCAAATACGGGCCAAATCTTATTGTCTGTATCAACCTAACCTAAGGCCATCCACAAGCTGTAGTCACAACTGTGACAACTCATTATTTGTGTAAATTTTTTGGATTGCTAACAAAGAATTAAAGGGAGACTCATATGGCCATTTCAAACTCATTTCTTCTCATCAGTCAGCCATACCCTACTGAGATTCGAACCCGGGCTGATTGCACATTCGGCAGTTGTTTAACCTCTAGGCCACACGGTCTTTCTCGCTTTGTTAGCTGAGAAGCAAGGGAGATATTTGTTAAATATTTGTTATGTATTTTAGAATACCTTGCAAGGCCCAAATACGAGTCAAATCTTATTGGCTTTATCAGCCTAACCTAAGGCCATCCACAAGCTGTAGGCACAACTGTGACAACTCATTATTTCTGTAAATTTCTTGGATTGGTAAAAAAGAATTAAAGGGAGACTGATATGGCCATTTCAAACTCATTTATTCTGATCAGTCAGCCATACCCATCTGAGATTCGAACCCGGGCCGATTGCACATTCGGCAGTTGTTTAACCTCTAGGCCACAGGCTCTTTCTCGCTTTGTTAGCTGAGAGGCAAGGGAGATATGTGTTAAGTATTTGTTTCATATTTTAGAATACCTTTCAAGGCCCAAATACGGGCCAAATCTTATTGTCTGTATCAGCCTAACCTAAGGCCATCCACAAGCTGTAGTCACAACTGTGACAACTCATTATTTGTGTAAATTTTTTGGATTGCTAACAAAGAATTAAAGGGAGACTGATATGGCCATTTCAAACTCATTTCTTCTCATCAGTCAGCCATACCCTACTGAGATTCGAACCCGGGCAGATTGCACATTCGGCAGTTGTTTAACCTCTAGGCCACAGGCTCTTTCTCACTTTGTTAGCTGAGAGGCAAGGGAGATATGTGTTAAGTATTTGTTTCATATTTTAGTTTACCTTGCAAGGCCCAAATACGGGCCAAATCTTATTGTCTGTATCAGCCTAACCTAAGGCCATCCACAAGCTGTAGTCACAACTGTGACAACTCATTATTTGTGTAAATTTTTTGGATTGCTAACAAAGAATTAAAGGGAGACTGATATGGCCATTTCAAACTCATTTCTTCTCATCAGTCAGCCATACCCTACTGAGATTCGAACCCGGGCAGATTGCACATTCGGCAGTTGTTTAACCTCTAGGCCACACGGTCTTTCTCGCTTTGTTAGCTGAGAAGCAAGGGAGATATTTGTTAAATATTTGTTATGTATTTTAGAATACCTTGCAAGGCCCAAATACGAGTCAAATCTTATTGGCTTTATCAGCCTAACCTAAGGCCATCCACAAGCTGTAGGCACAACTGTGACAACTCATTATTTCTGTAAATTTCTTGGATTGGTAAAAAAGAATTAAAGGGAGACTGATATGGCCATTTCAAACTCATTTATTCTGATCAGTCAGCAATACCCTTCTGAGATTCGAACCCGGGCCGATTGCACATTCGGCAGTTGTTTAACCTCTAGGCCACAGGCTCTTTCTCACTTTGTTAGCTGAGAGGCAAGGGAGATATGTGTTAAGTATTTGTTTCATATTTTAGAATACCTTGCAAGGCCCAAATACGGGCCAAATCTTATTGTCTGTATCAGCCTAACCTAAGGCCATCCACAAGCTGTAGTCACAACTGTGACAACTCATTATTTGTGTAAATTTTTTGGATTGCTAACAAAGAATTAAAGGGAGACTGATATGGCCATTTCAAACTCATTTCTTCTCATCAGTCAGCCATACCCTACTGAGATTCGAACCCGGGCAGATTGCACATTCGGCAGTTGTTTAACCTCTAGGCCACACGGTCTTTCTCGCTTTGTTAGCTGAGAAGCAAGGGAGATATTTGTTAAATATTTGTTATGTATTTTAGAATACCTTGCAAGGCCCAAATACGAGTCAAATCTTATTGGCTTTATCAGCCTAACCTAAGGCCATCCACAAGCTGTAGGCACAACTGTGACAACTCATTAGTTCTGTAAATTTCTTGGATTGGTAAAAAAGAATTAAAGGGAGACTGATATGGCCATTTCAAACTCATTTATTCTGATCAGTCAGCCATACCCATCTGAGATTCGAACCCGGGCCGATTGCACATTCGGCAGTTGTTTAACCTCTAGGCCACAGGCTCTTTCTCGCTTTGTTAGCTGAGAGGCAAGGGAGATATGTGTTATGTATTTGTTTCCTATTTTAGAATACCTTGCGAGGCCCTAATACGGGCCAAATCTTATTGTCTGTATCAGCCTAACCTAAGGCCATCCACAAGCTGTAGTCACAACTGTGACAACTCATTATTTGTGTAAATTTTTTGGATTGCTAACAAAGAATTAAAGGGAGACTGATATGGCCATTTCAAACTCATTTCTTCTCATCAGTCAGCCATGCCCTACTGAGATTCGAACCCGGGCCGATTGCACATTCGGCAGTTGTTTAACCTCTAGGCCACAGGCTCTTTCTCGCTTTGTTAGCTGAGAGGCAAGGGAGATATGTGTTAAGTATTTGTTTCATATTTTAGAATACCTTGCAAGGCCCAAATACGGGCCAAATCTGATTGTCTGTATCAACCTAACCTAAGGCCATCCACAAGCTGTAGTCACAACTGTGACAACTCATTATTTGTGTAAATTTTTTGGATTGCTAACAAAGAATTAAAGGGAGACTCATATGGCCATTTCAAACTCATTTCTTCTCATCAGTCAGCCATACCCTACTGAGATTCGAACCCGGGCAGATTGCACATTCGGCAGTTGTTTAACCTCTAGGCCACACGGTCTTTCTCGCTTTGTTAGCTGAGAAGCAAGGGAGATATTTGTTAAATATTTGTTATGTATTTTAGAATACCTTGCAAGGCCCAAATACGAGTCAAATCTTATTGGCTTTATCAGCCTAACCTAAGGCCATCCACAAGCTGTAGGCACAACTCTGACAACTCATTATTTCTGTAAATTTCTTGGATTGGTAAAAAAGAATTAAAGGGAGACTGATATGGCCATTTCAAACTCATTTATTCTGATCAGTCAGCCATACCCATCTGAGATTCGAACCCGGGCCGATTGCACATTCGGCAGTTGTTTAACCTCTAGGCCACAGGCTCTTTCTCGCTTTGTTAGCTGAGAGGCAAGGGAGATATGTGTTAAGTATTTGTTTCATATTTTAGAATACCTTTCAAGGCCCAAATACGGGCCAAATCTTATTGTCTGTATCAGCCTAACCTAAGGCCATCCACAAGCTGTAGTCACAACTGTGACAACTCATTATTTGTGTAAATTTTTTGGATTGCTAGCTAAGAATTAAAGGGAGACTGATATGGCCATTTCAAACTCATTTCTTCTCATCAGTCAGCCATACCCTACTGAGATTCGAACCCGGGCAGATTGCACATTCGGCAGTTGTTTAACCTCTAGGCCACAAGGTCTTTCTCGCTTTGTTAGCTGAGAAACCAGGGAGATATTTGTTAAATATTTGTTATGTATTTTAGAATACCTTGCAAGGCCCAAATACGAGCCAAATCTTATTGGCTTTATCAGCCTAACCTAAGGCCATCCACAAGCTGTAGGCACAACTGTGACAACTCATTATTTCTGTAAATTTCTTGGATTGGTAAAAAAGAATTAAAGGGAGACTGATATGGCCATTTCAAACTCATTTATTCTGATCAGTCAGCAATACCCTTCTGAGATTCGAACCCGGGCCGATTGCACATTCGGCAGTTGTTTAACCTCTAGGCCACAGGCTCTTTCTCACTTTGTTAGCTGAGAGGCAAGGGAGATATGTGTTAAGTATTTGTTTCATATTTTAGAATACCTTGCAAGGCCCAAATACGGGCCAAATCTTATTGTCTGTATCAGCCTAACCTAAGGCCATCCACAAGCTGTAGGCACAACTGTGACAACTCATTAGTTCTGTAAATTTCTTGGATTGGTAAAAAAGAATTAAAGGGAGACTGATATGGCCATTTCAAACTCATTTATTCTGATCAGTCAGCCATACCCATCTGAGATTCGAACCCGGGCCGATTGCACATTCGGCAGTTGTTTAACCTCTAGGCCACAGGCTCTTTCTCGCTTTGTTAGCTGAGAGGCAAGGGAGATATGTGTTATGTATTTGTTTCCTATTTTAGAATACCTTGCGAGGCCCTAATACGGGCCAAATCTTATTGTCTGTATCAGCCTAACCTAAGGCCATCCACAAGCTGTAGTCACAACTGTGACAACTCATTATTTGTGTAAATTTTTTGGATTGCTAACAAAGAATTAAAGGGAGACTGATATGGCCAGTTCAAACTCATTTCTTCTCATCAGTCAGCCATACCCTACTGAGATTCGAACCCAGGCAGATTGCACATTCGGCAGTTGTTTAACCTCTAGGCCACAAGGTCTTTCTCGCTTTGTTAGCTGAGAAGCCAGGGAGATATTTGTTAAATATTTGTTATGTATTTTAGAATACCTTGCAAGGCCCAAATACGAGCCAAATCTTATTGGCTTTATCAGCCTAACCTAAGGCCATCCACAAGCTGTAGGCACAACTGTGACAACTCATTATTTCTGTAAATTTCTTGGATTGGTAAAAAAGAATTAAAGGGAGACTGATATGGCCATTTCAAACTCATTTATTCTGATCAGTCAGCCATACCCATCTGAGATTCGAACCCGGGCCGATTGCACATTAGGCAGTTGTTTAACCTCTAGGCCACAGGCTCTTTATCGCTTTGTTAGCTGAGAGGCAAGGGAGATATGTGTTATGTATTTGTTTCCTTTTTTAGAATACCTTGCGAGGCCCTAATACGGGCCAAATCTTATTGTCTGTATCAGCCTAACCTAAGGCCATCCACAAGCTGTAGTCACAACTGTGACAACTCATTATTTGTGTAAATTTTTTGGATTGCTAACAAAGAATTAAAGGGAGACTGATATGGCCATTTCAAACTCATTTCTTCTCATCAGTCAGCCATACCCTACTGAGATTCGAACCCGGGCAGATTGCACATTCGGCAGTTGTTTAACCTCTAGGCCACACGGTCTTTCTCGCTTTGTTAGCTGAGAAGCAAGGGAGATATTTGTTAAATATTTGTTATGTATTTTAGAATACCTTGCAAGGCCCAAATACGAGTCAAATCTTATTGGCTTTATCAGCCTAACCTAAGGCCATCCACAAGCTGTAGGCACAACTGTGACAACTCATTATTTCTGTAAATTTCTTGGATTGGTAAAAAAGAATTAAAGGGAGACTGATATGGCCATTTCAAACTCATTTATTCTGATCAGTCAGCCATACCCATCTGAGATTCGAACCCGGGCCGATTGCACATTCGGCAGTTGTTTAACCTCTAGGCCACAGGCTCTTTCTCGCTTTGTTAGCTGAGAGGCAAGGGAGATATGTGTTATGTATTTGTTTCCTATTTTAGAATACCTTGCGAGGCCCTAATACGGGCCAAATCTTATTGTCTGTATCAGCCTAACCTAAGGCCATCCACAAGCTGTAGTCACAACTGTGACAACTCATTATTTGTGTAAATTTTTTGGATTGCTAACAAAGAATTAAAGGGAGACTGATATGGCCATTTCAAACTCATTTCTTCTCATCAGTCAGCCATACCCTACTGAGATTCGAACCCGGGCAGATTGCACATTCGGCAGTTGTTTAACCTCTAGGCCACAAGGTCTTTCTCGCTTTGTTAGTTGAGAAGCCAGGGAGATATTTGTTAAATATTTGTTATGTATTTTAGAATACCTTGCAAGGCCCAAATACGAGCCAAATCTTATTGGCTTTATCAGCCTAACCTAAGGCCATCCACAAGCTGTAGGCACAACTGTGACAACTCATTATTTCTGTAAATTTCTTGGATTGGTAAAAAAGAATTAAAGGGAGACTGATATGGCCATTTCAAACTCATTTATTCTGATCAGTCAGCCATACCCTTCTGAGATTCGAACCCGGGCCGATTGCACATTCGGCAGTTGTTTAACCTCTAGGCCACAGGCTCTTTCTCGCTTTGTTAGCTGAGAGGCAAGGGAGATATGTGTTAAGTATTTGTTTCATATTTTAGAATACCTTGCAAGGCCCAAATACGGGCCAAATCTTATTGTCTGTATCAACCTAACCTAAGGCCATCCACAAGCTGTAGTCACAACTGTGACAACTCATTATTTGTGTAAATTTTTTGGATTGCTAACAAAGAATTAAAGGGAGACTCATATGGCCAATTCAAACTCATTTCTTCTCATCAGTCAGCCATACCCTACTGAGATTCGAACCCGGGCAGATTGCACATTCGGCAGTTGTTTAACCTCTAGGCCACACGGTCTTTCTCGCTTTGTTAGCTGAGAAGCAAGGGAGATATTTGTTAAATATTTGTTATGTATTTTAGAATACCTTGCAAGCCCCAAATACGAGTCAAATCTTATTGGCTTTATCAGCCTAACCTAAGGCCATCCACAAGCTGTAGGCACAACTGTGACAACTCATTATTTCTGTAAATTTCTTGGATTGGTAAAAAAGAATTAAAGGGAGACTGATATGGCCATTTCAAACTCATTTATTCTGATCAGTCAGCCATACCCATCTGAGATTCGAACCCGGGCCGATGGCACATTAGGCAGTTGTTTAACCTCTAGGCCACAGGCTCTTTCTCGCTTTGTTAGCTGAGAGGCAAGGGACATATGTGTTATGTATTTGTTTCCTATTTTAGAATACCTTGCGAGGCCCTAATACGGGCCAAATCTTATTGTCTGTATCAGCCTAACCTAAGGCCATCCACAAGCTGTAGTCACAACTGTGACAACTCATTATTTGTGTAAATTTTTTGGATTGCTAACAAAGAATTAAAGGGAGACTGATATGGCCATTTCAAACTCATTTCTTCTCATCAGTCAGCCATACCCTACTGAGATTCGAACCCGGGCAGATTGCACATTCGGCAGTTGTTTAACCTCTAGGCCACACGGTCTTTCTCGCTTTGTTAGCTGAGAAGCAAGGGAGATATTTGTTAAATATTTGTTATGTATTTTAGAATACCTTGCAAGGCCCAAATACGAGTCAAATCTTATTGGCTTTATCAGCCTAACCTAAGGCCATCCACAAGCTGTAGGCACAACTGTGACAACTCATTATTTCTGTAAATTTCTTGGATTGGTAAAAAAGAATTAAAGGGAGACTGATATGGCCATTTCAAACTCATTTATTCTGATCAGTCAGCCATACCCATCTGAGATTCGAACCCGGGCCGATTGCACATTCGGCAGTTGTTTAACCTCTAGGCCACAGGCTCTTTCTCGCTTTGTTAGCTGAGAGGCAAGGGAGATATGTGTTATGTATTTGTTTCCTATTTTAGAATACCTTGCGAGGCCCTAATACGGGCCAAATCTTATTGTCTGTATCAGCCTAACCTAAGGCCATCCACAATCTGTAGTCACAACTGTGACAACTCATTATTTGTGTAAATTTTTTGGATTGCTAACAAAGAATTAAAGGGAGACTGATATGGCCATTTCAAACTCATTTCTTCTCATCAGTCAGCCATACCCTACTGAGATTCGAACCCGGGCAGATTGCACATTCGGCAGTTGTTTAACCTCTAGGCCACAAGGTCTTTCTCGCTTTGTTAGCTGAGAAGCCAGGGAGATATTTGTTAAATATTTGTTATGTATTTTAGAATACCTTGCAAGCCCCAAATACGAGTCAAATCTTATTGGCTTTATCAGCCTAACCTAAGGCCATCCACAAGCTGTAGGCACAACTGTGACAACTCATTATTTCTGTAAATTTCTTGGATTGGTAAAAAAGAATTAAAGGGAGACTGATATGGCCATTTCAAACTCATTTATTCTGATCAGTCAGCCATACCCATCTGAGATTCGAACCCGGGCCGATGGCACATTAGGCAGTTGTTTAACCTCTAGGCCACAGGCTCTTTCTCGCTTTGTTAGCTGAGAGGCAAGGGACATATGTGTTATGTATTTGTTTCCTATTTTAGAATACCTTGCGAGGCCCTAATACGGGCCAAATCTTATTGTCTGTATCAGCCTAACCTAAGGCCATCCACAATCTGTAGTCACAACTGTGACAACTCATTATTTGTGTAAATTTTTTGGATTGCTAACAAAGAATTAAAGGGAGACTGATATGGCCATTTCAAACTCATTTCTTCTCATCAGTCAGCCATACCCTACTGAGATTCGAACCCGGGCAGATTGCACATTCGGCAGTTGTTTAACCTCTAGGCCACAAGGTCTTTCTCGCTTTGTTAGCTGAGAAGCCAGGGAGATATTTGTTAAATATTTGTTATGTATTTTAGAATACCTTGCAAGGCCCAAATACGAGCCAAATCTTATTGGCTTTATCAGCCTAACCTAAGGCCATCCACAAGCTGTAGGCACAACTGTGACAACTCATTATTTCTGTAAATTTCTTGGATTGGTAAAAAAAGAATTAAAGGGAGACTGATATGGCCATTTCAAACTCATTTATTCTGATCAGTCAGCCATACCCTTCTGAGATTCGAACACAGGCTGATTGCACATTAGGCAGTTGTTTAACCTCTAGGCCACAGGCTCTTTCTCACTTTGTTAGCTGAGAGGCAAGGGAGATATGTGTTATGTATTTGTTTCCTATTTTAGAATACCTTGCGAGGCCCTAATACGGGCCACATCTTATTGCCTGTATCAGCCTAACCTAAGGCCATCCACCAGGTGTAGTCACAACTGTGACAACTCATTATTTGTGTAAATTTTTTGGATTGCTAACAAAGAATTAAAGGGAGACTGATATGGCCATTTCAAACTCATTTATTCTCATCAGTCAACCATACCCTTCTGAGATTCGAACCTGGGCCGATTGAACATTAGGCAGTTGTTTAACCTCTAGGCTACAAGCTCTTTCTCACTTTGTTAGCTGAGAGGCAAGGGAGATATGTGTTAAGTATTTGTTATGTATTTTAGAATAACTTGCAAGGCCCAAATACGGGCCAAATCTTATTGCCTGTATCAGCCTCACCTAAGGCCATCCACAAGCTGTAGTCACAACTGTGACAACTCATTATTTGTGTAAATTTTTTCTTTCTCGCTTTGTTAGCTGAGAGGCAAGGGAGATATGTGTTAAGTATTTGTTTCATATTTTAGAATACCTTGCAAGGCCCAAATACGAGCCAAATCTTATTGGCTTTATCAGCCTAACCTAAGGCCATCCACAAGCTGTAGGCACAACTGTGACAACTCATTTTTTCTGTAAATTTTTTGGATTGGTAAAAAAGAATTAAAGGGAGACTGATATGGCCATTTCAAACTCATTTATTCTGATCAGTCAGCCATACCCTTCTGAGATTCGAACCCGGGCCGATTGCACATTCGGCAGTTGTTTAACCTATAGGCCACAGGCTCTTTCTCGCTTTCTTAGCTGAGAGGCAAGGGAGATATGTGTTAAGTATTTGTTACATATTTTAGAATACCTTGCAAGGCCCAAATACGGGCCAAATCTTATTGCCTGTATCAGCCTAAGCTAAAGCCATCCACAAGCTATAGTCACAACTGTGACAACTCATTATTTGTGTAATTTTTTGGATTGCTAACAAAAAATTAAAGGGAGACTGATATGGCCAGTTCAAACTCATTTCTTCTCATCAGTCAGACATACCCTTCTGAGATTCGAACCCGGGCAGATTGCACATTAGGCAGTTGTTTAACCTCTAGGCCAAAAGCTCTTTCTCGCTTTGTTAGCTGAGAGGAAAGGGAGATACGTGTTAAGTATTTGTTTCATATTTTAGAATACCTTGCAAGGCCCAAATATGGGCCAAATCTTATTGTCTGTATCAGCCTAACCTAAGGCCATCCACAAGCTGTAGGCACAACTGTGACAACTCATTATTTCTGTAAATTTTTTGGATTACTAACAAAGAATTAAAGGGAGATTGATATGGCCATTTCAAACTCATTTCTTCTCATCAGTCAGCCATACCTTTCTGAGATTCGAACCTGGGCCGATTGAACATTAGGCAGTTGTTTAACCTCTAGGCCACAAGCTCTTTCTCACTTTGTTAGCTGAGAGGCAAGGGAGATATGTGTTAATTATTTGTTACGTATTTTAGAATAACTTGCAAGGCCCAAATACGGGCCAAATCTTATTGCCTGTATCAGCCTCACCTAAGGCCATCCACAAGCTGTAGTCACAACTGTGACAACTCATTAGTTGTGTAAATTTTTTCTTTCTCGCTTTGTTAGCTGAGAGGCAAGGGAGATATGTGTTAAGTATTTGTTTCATATTTTAGAATACCTTGCAAGGCCCAAATACGGGCCAAATCTTATTGTCTGTATCAGCTTAACCTAAGGCCATCCACAAGCTGTAGGCACAACTGTGACAACTCATTATTTGTGTAAATTTTTTGGATTGCTAAAAAAGAATTAAAGGGAGATTGATATGGCCATTCCAAACTCATTTCTTTTCATCAGTCAGCCATACCCTTCTGAGATTCGAACCTGGGCCGATTGAACATTAGGCAGTTGTTTAACCTCTAGGCTACAAGCACTTTCTCGCTTTGTTAGCTGAGAGGCAAGGGAGATATGTGTTAAGTATTTGTTACATATTTTAGAATACCTTGCAAGGCCCAAATACGGGCCAAATCTTATTGCCTGTATCAGCCTAAGCTAAAGCCATCCACAAGCTATAGTCACAACTGTGACAACTCATTATTTGTGTAATTTTTTGGATTGCTAACAAAAAATTAAAGGGAGACTGATATGGCCAGTTCAAACTCATTTCTTCTCATCAGTCAGACATACCCTTCTGAGATTCGAACCCGGGCAGATTGCACATTAGGCAGTTGTTTAACCTCTAGGCCAAAAGCTCTTTCTCACTTTGTTAGCTGAGAGGCAAGGGAGATATGTGTTAAGTATTTGTTACGTATTTTAGAATAACTTGCAAGGCCCAAATACGGGCCAAATCTTATTGCCTGTATCAGCCTCACCTAAGGCCATCCACAAGCTGTAGTCACAACTGTGACAACTCATTAGTTGTGTAAATTTTTTCTTTCTCGCTTTGTTAGCTGAGAGGCAAGGGAGATATGTGTTAAGTATTTGTTTCATATTTTAGAATACCTTGCAAGGCCCAAATACGGGCCAAATCTTATTGTCTGTATCAGCTTAACCTAAGGCCATCCACAAGCTGTAGGCACAACTGTGACAACTCATTATTTGTGTAAATTTTTTGGATTGCTAACAAAGAATTAAAGGGAGATTGATATGGCCATTCCAAACTCATTTCTTTTCATCAGTCAGCCATACCCTTCTGAGATTCGAACCTGGGCCGATTGAACATTAGGCAGTTGTTTAACCTCTAGGCTACAAGCACTTTCTCGCTTTGTTAGCTGAGAGGCAAGGGAGATATTTGTTAAGAATTTTTTACGTACTTTAGAATACCTTGCAAGGCCCAAATACGGGCCAAATCTTATTGTCTGTATCAGCCTAACCTAAGGCCATCCACAAGCTGTAGTCATAACTGTGACAACTCATTATTTGTGTAAATTATTTGGATTACTAACAAAGAATTAAAGGGAGATTGATATTGCCATTCCAAACTCATTTCTTTTCATCAGTCAGCTATACCCTTCTGAGATTCGAACCTGGGCCGATTGCCCATTCGGCAGTTGTTTAACCTCTAGGCCACAGGCTCTTTCTCACTTTGTTACCTGAGAGGCAAGGGAGATATGTGTTAAGTATTTGTTACATATTTTAGAATACCTTGCAAGGGCCAAATACGGGCCAAATCTTATTGCCTGTATCAGCCTAAGCTAAAGCCATCCACAAGCTATAGTCACAACTGTGACAACTCATTATTTGTGTAATTTTTTTGGATTGCTAACAAAGAATTAAAGGGTGACTGATATGGCCAGTTCAAACTCATTTCTTCTCATCAGTCAGACATACTCTTCTGAGATTCGAACCCGGGCAGATTGCACATTAGGCAGTTGTTTAACCTCTAGGCGAAAAGCTCTTTCTCGCTTTGTTAGCTGAGAGGAAAGGGAGATATGTGTTAAGTATTTGTTTCATATTTTAGAATACCTTGCAAGGCCCAAATATGGGCCAAATATTATTGTCTGTATCAGCCTAACCTAAGGCCATCCACAAGCTGTAGTCACAACTGTGACAACTCATTATTTCTGTAAATTTTTTGGATTACTAACAAAGAATTAAAGGGAGATTGATATGGCCATTTCAAACTCATTTATTCTGATCAGTCAGCCATACCCTTCTGAGATTCGAACCCCCGCCGATTGCACATTCGGCAGTTGTTTAACCTCTAGGCCACAGGCTCTTTCTCGCTTTGTTAGCTGAGAGGCAAGGGAGATATGTGTTATGTATTTGTTAAGTATTTTAATTTAGAATACCTTGCAAGGCCCAAATACGAGCCAAATCTTATTGCCTTTATCAGCCTAACCTAAGGCCATCCACAAGCTGTAGGCACAACTGTGAGAACTCATTATTTCTGTAAATTTTTTGGATTGGTAAAAAAGAATTAAAGGGAGATTGATATGGCCATTTCAAACTCATTTCTTCTCATCAGTCAGCCATACCCTTCTGAGATTCGAACCCGGGCCGATTGCACATTCGGCAGTTGTTTAACCTCTAGGCCACAGGCTCTTTCTCGCTTTGTTAGCTGAGAGGCAAGGGAGATATGTGTTATGTATTTGTTTCCTATTTTAGAATACCTTGCGAGGCCCTAATACGGGCCAAATCTTATTGTCTGTATCAGTCTAACCTAAGGCCATCCACAGGCTGTAGTCATAACTGTGACAACTCATTATTTGTGTAAATTTTTTGCATTGCTCACAAAAAAATAAAGGGAGACTGATATGGCCATTCCAAACTCATTTCTTTTCATCAGTCAGCTATACCCTTCTGAGATTCGAACGCAGGCTGATTGCACATTAGGCAGTTGTTTAACCTCTAGGCCACAGGCTCTTTCTCACTTTGTTACCTGAGAGACAAGGGAGTTATGTGTTAAGTATTTGTTACGTATTTTAGAATAACTTGCAAGGCCCAAATACGGGCCAAATCTTATTGCCTGTATCAGCCTAACCTAAGGCCATCCACCAGCTGTAGTCACAACTGTGACAACTCATTATTTCTGTAAATTTTTGGATTGGTAAAAAAGAATTAAAGTGAGACTGATATGGCCATTTCAAACTCATTTCTTCTCATCAGTCAGCCATACCCTTCTGAGATTCGAACCCGGGCTGATTGCACATTCGGCAGTTGTTTAACCTCTAGGCCACAGGCTCTTTCTCGCTTTGTTAGCTGAGAGGCAAGGGAGATATGTGTTAAGTATTTGTTTCATATTTTAGAATACCTTGCAAGGCCCAAATACGAGCCAAATCTTATTGGCTTTATCAGCCTAACCTAAGGCCATCCACAAGCTGTAGGCACAACTGTGACAACTCATTATTTCTGTAAATTTTTTGGATTGGTAAAAAAGAATTAAAGGGAGAGTGATATGGCCATTTCAAACTCATTTATTCTGATCAGTCAGCCATACCCTTCTGAGATTTGAACCCGGGCCGATTGCACATTCGGCAGTTGTTTAACCTCTAGGCCACAGGCTCTTTCTCGCTTTCTTAGCTGAGAGGCAAGGGAGATATGTGTTAAGTATTTGTTACATATTTTAGAATACCTTGCAAGGCCCAAATATGGGCCAAATCTTATTGCCTGTATCAGCCTAAGCTAAAGCCATCCACAAGCTATAGTCACAACTGTGACAACTCATTATTTGTGTAACTTTTTTGGATTGCTAACAAAAAATTAAAGGGAGACTGATATGGCCATTCCAAACTCATTTCTTTTCATCAGTCAGCTATACCCTTCTGAGATTCGAACGCGAGCTGATTGCACATTAGGCAGTTGTTTAACCTCTAGGCCACAGGCTCTTTCTCACTTTGTTAGCTGAGAGGCAAGGGAGAAATGTGTTAAGTATTTGTTTCATATTTTAGAATACCTTGCAAGGTCCAAATACGGGCCAAATCTTATTTCCTATGTCTGCCTAACCTAAGGCAATCCACAAACTGTAGTCACAACTGTGACAACTCATTATTTGTGTAATTTTTTTGGATTGCTAACAAAGAATTAAAGGGAGACTGAAATGGCCATTTCAAACTCATTTCTTCTGATTAGTCAGCCATACCCTTCTGAAATTTGAACCTTGGCCGATTGCACTTTAGGAAGTTGTTTAACCTCTAGGCCACAGGCTCTTTCTCGCTTTGTTAGCTGAGAGGCAAGGGAGATATGTGTTAAGTATTTGTTAAGTATTTTAGAATACCTTGCAAGGCCCAAATACGGGCCAAAACCTATTCCCTTTATCAGCCTAACCTAATGCCATCCACAGGCTGTAGTCACAACTGTGACAACTCATTATTTGTGTTAATGTTTTCGATTGCTAACATAGATTTGAAGGGAGATTGATATGGCCATTCCAAACTCATTTCTTCTCATCAGTCAGCCATACCGTTCCGAAATTCGAACCTGGGCCTATTGCAAATTAGGCAGTTGTTTAACCTCTAGGCCACAGGCTCTTTCTCGCTTTGTTAGCTGAGAGGCAAGGGAGATATGTGTTAAGTATTTGTTTCATATTTTAGAATACCTTGCAAGGCCCAAATACGGGCCAAATCTTATTGCCTGTATCAGCCTAACCTAAGGCCATCTACAGGCTGTAGTCACAACTGTGACAACTCATTATTTGTGTAATTTTTTTGCATTGCTTACAAAGACTTAAAGGAAGGCTGAAATGGCCATTTCAAACACATTTCTTCTCATCAGTCAGCCATACCCTTCCGAAATTTGAACCTTGGCCGATTGCATTTTAGGCAGTTGTTTAACCTCTAGGCCACAGGGTCTTTCTCGCTTTGTTAGCTGAGAGGCAAGGGAGTTATGTGTTACGTATTTTTTAAGTATTTTAGAATTCCTTGCAAGGCCCAAATACGGGCCAAATCGTATTGCCTGTATCAGCCTAACCTAAGGCCATCCACAAGCTGTAGTCACAACTGTGACAACTCATTATTTCTGTAAATTTTTTGGATTACTAACAAAGAATTAAAGGGAGACTGATATGGCCATTTCAAACTCATTTCTTCTCATCAGTCAGCCATACCCTTCTGAGATTCGAACCTGGGCCGATTGAACATTAGGCAGTTGTTTAACCTCTAGGCCACAGGCTCTTTCTCGCTTTGTTAGCTGAGAGGCAAGGGAGATATGTGTTAAGTATTTGTTACATATTTTAAAATACCTTGCCCGCAGCAGAAAACAAAGCCAGCGTTGGCCGCTACCCGCAACCAACGCTGCTATATACATGCTCAGGGCACACACCCATACTCCACCCAAACACGCCCACGCCCTCCCATTCCCTATATCTACCCCGCCCCTCCCTGGCAAATCATTTCGCCCAGCTCCCGGTCAGGTAAGTCCTCACCCGTGATCCCCCACCAACCTGTTCCACCCCCACACCCCCTCCCGGCCGCACCCAGCTTTGGTTCCCTCTGTGGCCGCCGGCGGCCGGCCCCCCCAGCCACCCGGGCACCACAGCGGGTATGAGCCCGACCCCCAACTGACACGCCGCGGGGCTCATCAGCGCCTGGGCAGAACCATCCTGCGCTTGCGGTGTCCCGTCTCGCGCTCCGGGCCGCTCTGCCAGAAGTGGACCTGTCTGCCGGAGCACCCCGGCAAGCCGTGGGAGGGCTGGCAACAAGAGGTGGGCTCCCGAGGCAGCAGCCGCCGCGCCAGCCGTTCCGGTGCTTCCGCCGGTCATGCCGTCAGCTGGAGTGTTCTGCGCAGGTGCGGTGTCAAACAGGGACAGCAGCGGTGGAACAGCCGCCCAACGAGCCTCCTGAGCCTCCCGAGCCGCCGAGGAGTAGGGTGGGTCCGGTGAACCATCTAGGGCCCCAATGCGCAGGTCAGGAGGGGCCGTAGGGGCGGAGGGGCCCCCCTCGAATGTCCCCCCCTCGAATGTCAGCCCCACGGGGCCCGACATGCTGCCCCCTCAACCAGGGCCCCACCTGGAATGCAAGGAGAGAGGGGTAAGTAATCAGTCACGCATTCCGCGGTCTCCCCTTGGGTCCCACCCGGCTTCTCTGGATATTTCCGGTGGAATGCTCGGAGAAGACGAGGCGCGCACACATCTCCTCCCCGCACCCAGGTGGCTTCCTCCATAGGGTATCCCTTCCAGAGCACCAGGTATTGCACCCGCCCCCTCCGTTTCCTGGAGTCCAGGATCTCCTGCACTGCATAGTGGTCGCCGCGTACAGGCCCTGGGCCACTCTCCCCCACCGCCGCAGAGGTGGTTGTCGCAGGCTTCAACAGGCTACCCTGGAAGACGGGGTGTATCTTCCCCAAGAGGGGGGGGAAACGGAGCCCAACGGTGACAGGGTTTACTACTTGTATTACTCGAAACGGGCCGAGGTACTTGGGCCCTAGCTTCTGGCAGGGAACCTGTAACCGCAGGTACTTAGTAGAGAGATAAACAAGATCACCTACTTTAGGGGGTGTGAACGGCCTTCTCTTCCTGTCTGCCTTCTCTTTGTACGTCCCCGCAGCCCGCTCCAACGCCTTCTCCACCACCCCCCATACCTCCTCCAATTGGTGCATCCATTCTCCAGGTGTGCAGGACGCAGGGGTGCCCTGGTCACAGCCAGCGATGGGAACGAATTCGTAACCAGAGACCACCGTATAAGGGGAGAACCCAGTGCTGCTATGCACTGCGTTGTTGTAGGCTACTTCCATGAAGGCTAGCAGGTTCACCCATTCGGACTGCTGGTACGAGACGTAACAGCGCAGGCATCGCTCCACTGCTGCGTTCGCACGTTCCGCAGCTCCGTCCGTGCTTGGGTGGTATGCCGAGCTCAAGCCTTGTGTCGCTCCGATGTAACGCACAAAGTCCTTCCAGAACCGGGCCGTGAATTGCACCCCACGGTCCGAGATAATATGCCGTGGCACCCCGTGGAGGCGATAGATGTGCTGTACAAACATCCAGGCCAGCCGACGGGCCGAAGGCAACCCCTTGCAGGGGACGAAGTTTTGAGAACAGATCCACTACTATCCACAGAATGTTGTAACCCCTGTTCTCCGGTAGCTCAACCACAAAGTCCATGGCGATGTCCTGCCAAGGCCGCACGGGGTCTGCCACCTGTTGCAGAAGCCCTGCTGGTTTGTTGGTGGAGGGTTTGGTGGTTGCACATATGCGGCACCTCTGCACATAGCTCTCAATGTCTCGTCTCATGGTCGGCCACCAGAACTGGCGGCGGGCCAAATGTAGGGTCTTTACAAACCCGCAATGGCCTGCCTGCCTGGCGTCATGGCATTGATAGAGCGCCCGGTCCCGCACCGTTGCTGGTACGTGCAGCTTGGCCCCGTGCCAGGCTAAGCCGTCTCGCAACGTAAGCGTATCGGGGTGTGCCTGCATCCATTCGTCGGTTGCCAGCACCTCCTTGCAGGCCTGCAAGAAGTCGTCCGTCAACGCATGGGCCATGTGCTCCGTCCCCTCCATCGGGCAGGGTGGTACCAGTGCCTGTACTACCTCCTCTTTCCGGCAATCGTATTGAGGTAGCCGTGAAAAAGCATCTGCCAGGAAGTTTCTACCCCCGGGCACATGCTTGAGCCAAAACCGGAAGCGCTGGAAGTACTGGGCCCACCGCACGTGCTTCGGGGACAGATGGCGGGACGTTTGCAGGGCTTCCAGGTTCTTGTGGTCCGTCCACACCTCGAACACCTGGCTAGCCCCCTCAAGAAGGTGTCTCCACGTCCCCAAGGCCCAGCGGACCGCGAAGGCCTCCTTTTCCCACATAGCCCAGGCCCTCTCTGCGGTGGTCAGCTTCTTGGAAGCATAAGCGCAGGGTCGCATCTCCCCCGTCGCATGCCGCTGCAGTAGGACAGCCCCAACGGCCACGTCGCTTGCATCGGCCTGCACTACGTAGGGCAAGTCAGGGTTCGGGTGTCGTAGGACGGGCTCTTTAGTGAATTGGGCCTTGAGCGTCTCGAAGGCTCGCTGGCATGCAGTGGTCCATGCCAGCTTTTGCCCTGGCCGTGGCGGTGTTGCTGTTTACTTTGTTCGCAGCAGATCCGTGAGCGGCAAGGCGATGGAGGCGAAGCATGGGATGAACTGTCGATAGAAATTCGTGAAACCCAGGAAGCTCTGCAACTGTTTCCGGGTCCGCGGAGCCTGCCACTGTTGGATGGCCTCCACTTTCTTCGGGTCCATCTCCACCCCATTCGAGGACACCCGATAACCCAAATAGTCCAACCGGGGCTTGTGAAACTCACACTTAGAGAGTTTCATGTACAATTGGGCTTCCCTCAGTTTGGTCAATACGCACTGAACCAGGGTGACATGTTCCTCCAGCATCGATGTATATATGAGGATATCGTCGAGATAGACCAGGACCTCCCGATACAAATGATCATGCAGGACTTGATTAATTAATTGCATGAAGACCGCAGGGGCCCCTTGCAGACCAAACGGCATCACCCTGAACTGAAAGCTCGCCAACGGGCAATTAAAGGCCGTCTTCCACTCGTCACCGGCTTTGATCCAGACACGGTAGTACGCCTCCCTGAGGTCTAATCTGGTGAATACCCGACCTTTAGTCAAATGGGCCAGGAGGTCCTTCATGAGAGAGAGGGGGTATAAGTGCTCCACACATACCGCGTTAACCCCCCGGTAATCCACACACAGCCTAAGGGTCCCGTCCTTCTTCTCCCTAAACAGGACAGGGGCCGCCATCCTTGACCGGGCGGGCTGGATAAACCCCCTCCACAGGTTCTTATCAATGTATTGCTGGAGCTCCTGCATTTCCCGGGGTGCCATTGCGTACATGCGGGGTTTAGGCAGCTTTGCCCCCGGCTCCAGTTCGATAGCGCAGTCCGTAGGGCGATGGGGTGGCAAGGCGTCACACTCCT
Organism: Vipera ursinii; assembly: GCF_947247035.1. NCBI lineage: Eukaryota > Metazoa > Chordata > Lepidosauria > Squamata > Viperidae > Vipera > Vipera ursinii. Next base: position 35,194,399 of record NC_139522.1, read on the forward strand.
TTTCATCAAAGACGTCTGCCAGGTCGGCGTACTCCTGTGGCACCCGTACCTCAGGCCCAGCTCCAACCCCAGCTCCAACCCCTGCGGCCCTCTCTGGCCCTCCGGTCCTCTCCGGACCCATGTAGGAATGCCTCACGGGGTTGGGGCCCTGTCCCTAGGCGGAGGTGTCGGCACTCCCCCTCCCACCAGACGGTGGGGCCCCACCCATCCAGCCAGGTGAGCCCCAGAATGACCGCCTCTGTCATGGACGGCACCACGACAAACCGTAGGGTCTCACAGTGTGTGCCCAGTTCCAGCCTCACCGGTGCCGTCACATGCGTGATCGGTGCCCCACCCAGAAGGGACCCGTCTACCTGCTGGAACTGAAGGGGTTTGGGGAGCCGCTGAAGGGGAATGCCGACCTCCGTTGCCACCGCCAGGCTGATAAGGCAGCGCGTGCTACCTGTATCGATCAGAGCCTTACACGTCCTCCTTTCGCCTGTTTGTGGGCTTACCAACATCACAGGCAACACGAAAGGGCACACTGGAGCACTTACTATCGGGTCCTCCTCGTATTCATGGTCTTCAGACCCGTCAGACGTGTCGGTCCGTCCATCCGCTGGTCCCTCTGGACGCACCGGGGTTGATGCTTGGGGTGTCTCGGTGGCCACCTGGTACGCTGCTTTGGAGCGCTCCGTGGTTCTCCTGGGGGTCGGGACCCATGCCACCGGGGGGGTTGGACCCTGCCCGGGATGGTGGTAACGGGCAGTCCGCCGCCCGGTGGCCCAGTTGGTCACATCGGAAGCAGCGAAACGTTGGACGAGGCGCCGGTAGGGGGGCAGGCTGTGGCACCACCGGCCCGGGCTTTCGCCCCTCGACCCTCGCCCCCCCAGCCCGCCAGGCCCCAGGGCTCGGTTCAGGCCTGCCCCGAGTGTCCTGCAATCCGATATCTAGCTCCACCGCCACCTTGAACCAGTCCTGAAGCCGTGCGGGGACCCCCCGAACCACACATGCTCGTCGAAGAGCTCCGTCAAGGCCGGCCCGAAAGTGGTGCACCAGCAAGCACTCCGGCCACAAGCGCAACCTACCCGCAACCTTGCGGAACTCGTGCACATACTCTTCCGCTGGCCGACCCCGCTGCCTGATGGTTAAAACCTCAGCTTCCGCACGGTGTATTCGAGAGACGTCCTCAAAGTGGACGCGCAGGGCATCCAGGAATAGCCCGACGTCGCCGAGTTCACGGGCGTGGTCGCTGTAGAGATCCGCAGCCCAGGTCGCGGCCTCTCCCTGGAGGCATGCGGTGACCGCCACCACCATTGCCCACTGCGATGCGTAGGCCTGGGCATACCCGTCCAGGTGGTTGATTACCTGACCCAAGAACATAGCCAGGCGATCAGGGTGGCCATCATATGTTACGGTGAGCGGTGGTGGTCCCCATACCACGCCCGGACCCCAATGCCCAACAGGGGGAGGGGCTTGGCCCTGAGATGCCCCCACCAGCCTGGGTGCTGGACGTCCAGAGGCCCTTTCCGGTGTTGGCCAAACATCTCACCCTCCTTGTGCTGACGTGGTTGAGGGCCGGGCGCTGCCTTCCCCGGGCACCTTGAATTTCGGGCTGGCCAGCCGAAAGTGGGACGTTGCTGGCTGACTGGGTGCCCCCCCAAGGGACCACTGGTCTGCGTCTGCTTCAGGGCCCGTGGCCGCCCAAGAGCTGCTGTCACGTGCCCCGACCTCCCCAAACCTATCACGCAACACGTCCATGGTCTGACTACCAGGGGCGGTGGAGTAGCTCCATTCTTCGCCGTCGTCCTATGTTAGCCGACGCTCCCTCCAGCCCAGCAGAGCCCCACTTGGCCAGCCCGTCTGCCCTTGCTCAAGTCCCGTGCGGCCCAAAACCGAGCTCAGCCACCACTCCCCGCCCAGAGTCTGGCTGCTGGCAGCCTGGGACTCCGTCACAGGTCCCGCTGGTAGCGCCTCACGCACTTTGGCCCGTACAGCCGGCTGGACGTCTTCTGCTCCCTCCTCCTCGGGTGGCTTCGCCTCCGCCCCAGCTGCGCCGGCCTCCTCCATCCCGGTCTCCAGGGTGGCTCCTTGCAAGCCTTCTACCATGGCACACAAAGCAGGAAAAGAACACAGCAGAAAAGAGGAAGGGCCGCGGCGCTATGTAAACGCTGGCTTTCTATCAAAACCCGTCCTGCAGCAGGCAGAACGAAAAGCCGAAACAGGAACGAGAGACCTCCACTACGAGCTGAAAACGCTTTATTCTTCAAGGCAGCAGCCCGCAGCAGAAAACAAAGCCAGCGTTGGCCACTACCCGCAACCAACGCTGCTATATACATGCTCAGAGCACACACCCATACTCCACCCAAACACGCCCATGCCCTCCCATTCCCTATATCCACCCTGCCCCTCCCCGGCAAATCCTTTCGCCCAGCGCCCGGTCAGGTAAGTCCTCACCCGTGATCCTCCACCACCGTGCTCCACCCCCACACCCCCTCCCGGCCACACCCAGCTCTGCGCCCCTCTGTGGCCGCCGGTGGCCAGCCCCCCCAGCCACCTGGGCAAAGCGGCGAGAACGGGCCCGACCCCCAACAGACACGCCGCGGGGCTCATCAGCACCTGGGCAGAACCGTCCTACACTTGTGGTGTCCGGTCCCGCGCTCTGGGCCGCCCTGCGGGAAGTGGACCCGTCTGCCGAAGCACCCCGGCAAGCCGTGGGAGGGCTGGCAACAAGAGGTGGGCTCCCGAGGCAGCAGCAGCCGTGCCAGCCGTTCCGGTGCTTCCGCTGGTCATGCCGTCAGCTGGAGTGTTCTGCGCAGACGCGGTGTCGAACGGGGACAGCAGCGGTGGAACAACCGCCCAACGAGCCTCCTGAGCCTCACGAGCCGCCGAGGAGTAGGGTGGGTCCGGCGAACCGTCTAGGGCCCCAATGCGCAGGTCAGGAGGGGCCGTAGGGGCAGAGGGCCCCCCCTCGAATGTTAGCCCCCCCTCGAATGTTGGCCCCACGGGGCCCGACACTGAGATTCGAACGCAGGCTGATTGCACATTAGGCAGTTGTTTAACCTCTAGGCCAAAGGATCTTTCTCACTTTGTTAGCTGAGAGGCAGGGGAGATATGTGTTAAGTATTTGTTACATATTTTAGAATACCTTGCAAGGCCCAAATACGGGCCAAATCTTATTGCCTGTATCAGCCTAAGCTAAGGCCATCCACAAGGTGTAGTCACAACTGTGACAACTCATTATTTGTGTAAATTTTTTGGATTGTTAACAAAGAATTAAAGGGAGACTGATATGGCCATTCCAAACTCATTTCTTTTCATCAGTCAGCTATACCCTTCTGAGATTCGAACGTGGGCTGATTGCACATTAGGCAGTTGTTTAACCTCTAGGCCAAAGGATCTTTCTCACTTTGTTAGCTGAGAGGCAAGGGAGATATGTGTTAAGTATTCGTTACGTATTTTAGAATACCTTGCAAGCCCCAAATTCGGGCCAAATCTTATTGTCTGTATCAGCCTAACCTAAGGCCATCCAGAAGCTGTAGGGACAACTGTGACAACTCATTATTTGTGTAAATGTTTTGGATTGCTAACATAGATTTGAAGGGAGACTGATATGGCCATTCCAAACTCATTACTTCTCATCAGTCAGCCATACCGTTCCGAAATTCGAACCTGGGCCTATTGCACTTTAGGCAGTTTTTTAACCTCTAGGCCACAGGCTCTTTCTGGCTTTGTTAGCTGAGAGGCCAGGGAGATATGTGTAAAATATTTGTTACGTATTTTAGAATACCTTGCAGGGGTCAAATACGGCCCAAATCTTATTGCCTGTATCAGCCTAACCTAAGGCCATCCACAAGGTGTAGTCACAACTGTGACAACTCATTATTTGTGTAATTTTTTTGGATTGCTAACAAAGAACTAAAGAGAGACTGATATTGCCATTCCAAACTCATTTCTTCTCATCAGTCAGCCATACCCTTCTGAGATTCGAACGCGGGCTGATTGCACATTAGGCAGTTGTTTAACCTCTAGGCCAAAGGATCTTTCTCACTTTGTTAGCTGAGAGGTAGGGGAGATATGTGTTAAGTATTTGTTACATATTTTAGAATACCTTGCAAGGCCCAAATACGGACAAAACCTTATTGCCTGTATAAGCCTAACCTAAGGCCATCCACAAGCTGTAGTCACAACTGTGACAACTCATTATTTGTGTAAATGTTTTGGATTGCTAACATAGATTTGAAGGGAGACTGATATGGCCATTCCAAACTCATTTCTTCTCATCAGTCAGCCATAACGTTTCGAAATTCGAAACCGGGCCGATTGCAAATTAGGCAGTTGTTTAACCTCTAGGCCACAGGCTCTTTCTCGCTTTGTTAGCTGAGAGGCAAGGGAGATATGGGTTAAGTATTCGTTACGTATTTTAGAAAACCTTGCAAGCCCCAAATACGGGCCAAATCTTATTGCCTGTATCAGCCTAACCTATGGCCATTCACAAGCTGTAGTCACAATTGTGACAACTCATTATTTGTGTAATTTTTTGGATTGCTTACAAAGAATTAAAGGGAGACTGAAATGGTCTTTTCAAACTCATTTCTTCTCATCAGTCAGCCATACCCTTCCGAAATTCGAACCTGGGCCAATTGAACATTAGGCAGTTGTTTAACCTCTAGGCCACAAGCTCTTACTCGTTTTGTTAGCTGAGAGGCAAGGGAGATATGTGTTAAGTATTTGTTAAGTATTTTAGAATACCTTGCAAGGCCCAAATAAAGGCCAAATCGTATTGCCTGTATCAGCCTAACCTAAGGCCATCCACAAGCTGTAGTCACAACTGTGACAACTCATTATTTGTGTAAATTTTTTGGATTGGTAAAAAAGAATTAAAGGGAGACTGATATGGCCATTCCAACCTCATTTCTTCTCATCAGTCAGCCATACCCTTCTGAGATTCGAACCTGGGCCGATTGAACATTAGGCAGTTGTTTAACCTCTAGGCCACAGGCTCTTTCTCGCTTTGTTAGCTGAGAGGCAAGGGAGATATGTGTTAAGTATTTGTTATGTATTTTAGAATACCTTGCAAGGCCCAAATACGAGCCAAATCATATTGGCTTTATCAGCCTAACCTAAGGCCATCGACAAGCTGTAGGCACAACTGTGACAACTCATTATTTCTGTAAATTTTTTGGATTGCTAACAAAGAATTAAAGGGAGACTGATATTGCCATTTCAAACTCATTTATTCTCATCAGTCAGCCATACCGTTCCGAAATTCGAACCCGGGCTGATTGCACATTCGGCAGTTGTTTAACCTCTAGGCCACAGGCTCTTTCTGGCTTTGTCAGCTGAGAGGCAAGGGAGATATGTGTTAAGTATTTGTTACATATTTTAGAATACCTTGCAAGGCCCAAATACGGACAAAACCTTATTGCCTGTATAAGCCTAACTTAAGGCCATCCACAAGCTGTAGTCACAACTGTGACAACTCATTATTTGTGTAAATGTTTTGGATTGCTAACATAGATTTGAAGGGAGACTGATATGGCCATTCCAAACTCATTTCTTCTCATCAGTCAGCCATAACGTTTCGAAATTCGAAACCGGGCCGATTGCAAATTAGGCAGTTGTTTAACCTCTAGGCCACAGGCTCTTTCTCGCTTTGTTAGCTGAGAGGCAAGGGAGATATGGGTTAAGTATTCGTTACGTATTTTAGAAAACCTTGCAAGCCCCAAATACGGGCCAAATCTTATTGCCTGTATCAGCCTAACCTATGGCCATTCACAAGCTGTAGTCACAACTGTGACAACTCATTATTTGTGTAATTTTTTGGATTGCTTACAAAGAATTAAAGGGAGACTGAAATGGTCATTTCAAACTCATTTCTTCTCATCAGTCAGCCATACCCTTCCGAAATTCGAACCTGGGCCAATTGAACATTAGGCAGTTGTTTAACCTCTAGGCCACAAGCTCTTACTCGTTTTGTTAGCTGAGAGGCAAGGGAGATATGTGTTAAGTATTTGTTAAGTATTTTAGAATACCTTGCAAGGCCCAAATAAGGGCCAAATCGTATTGCCTGTATCAGCCTAACCTAAGGCCATCCACAAGCTGTAGTCACAACTGTGACAACTCATTATTTGTGTAAATTTTTTGGATTGGTAAAAAAGAATTAAAGGGAGACTGATATGGCCATTTCATACTCATTTCTTCTCATCAGTCAGCCATACCCTTCTGAGATTCGAACCCGGGCAGATTGCACATTAGGCAGCTGTTTAACCTCTAGGCCACAGGCTCTTTCTCGCTTTGTTAGCTGAGAGGCAAGGGAGATATGTGTTAAGTATATGTTAAGTATTTTAGAATACCTTTCAAGGCCCAAATACGGACAAAACCTTATTGCCTGTATAAGCCTAACCTAAGGCCATCCACAAGCTGTAGGCACAACTGTGAAAACTCATTATTTCTGTAAATTTTTTGGATTGCTAACATAGATTTGAAGGGAGACTGATATGGCCATTCCAAACTCATTTCTTCTCATCAGTCAGCCATACCGTTCCGAAATTCGAACCTGGGCCTATTGCACTTTAGGCAGTTTTTTAACCTCTAGGCCACAGGCTCTTTCTGGCTTTGTTAGCTGAGAGGCCAGGGAGATATGTGTAAAATATTTGTTTCGTATTTTAGAATACCTTGCAGGGGTCAAATACAGCCCAAATCTTATTGCCTGTATCAGCCTAACCTAAGGCCATCCACAAGCTGTAGTCACAACTGTGGCAACTCATTATTTGTGTAAATTTTTTGGATTGCTGACAAAGAATTAAAGGGAGACTGATATGGCCATTCCAACCTCATTTCTTCTCATCAGTCATCCATACCCTTCTGTGATTCGAACCCGGGCCGATTGCACATTAGGCAGTTGTTTAGCCTCTAGGCCACAAGCTCTTTCTCGCTTTGTTAGCTGAGAGGCAAGGGAGATATGTGTTAAGTATTTGTTAAGTATTTTAGAATACCTTGCAAGGTCCAAATACGGGCCAAAACCTATTGCCTTTATCAGCCTAACCTAATGCCATCCACAAGCTGTAGTCATAGCTGTGACAACTCATTATTTGTGTAATTTTTTTGGATTGCTAACAAAGAACTAAAGAGAGACTGATATTGCCATTCCAAACTCATTTCTTCTCATCAGTCAGCCATACCCTTCTGAGATTCGAACGCGGGCTGATTGCACATTAGGCAGTTGTTTAACCTCTAGGCCAAAGGATCTTTCTCACTTTGTTAGCTGAGAGGTAGGGGAGATATGTGTTAAGTATTTGTTACATATTTTAGAATACCTTGCAAGGCCCAAATACGGACAAAACCTTATTGCCTGTATAAGCCTAACCTAAGGCCATCCGCAAGCTGTAGTCACAACTGTGACAACTCATTATTTGTGTAAATGTTTTGGATTGCTAACATAGATTTGAAGGGAGACTGATATGGCCATTCCAAACTCATTTCTTCTCATCAGTCAGCCATAACGTTTCGAAATTCGAAACCGGGCCGATTGCAAATTAGGCAGTTGTTTAACCTCTAGGCCACAGGCTCTTTCTCGCTTTGTTAGCTGAGAGGCAAGGGAGATATGGGTTAAGTATTCGTTACGTATTTTAGAAAACCTTGCAAGCCCCAAATACGGGCCAAATCTTATTGCCTGTATCAGCCTAACCTATGGCCATTCACAAGCTGTAGTCACAATTGTGACAACTCATTATTTGTGTAATTTTTTGGATTGCTTACAAAGAATTAAAGGGAGACTGAAATGGTCTTTTCAAACTCATTTCTTCTCATCAGTCAGCCATACCCTTCCGAAATTCGAACCTGGGCCAATTGAACATTAGGCAGTTGTTTAACCTCTAGGCCACAAGCTCTTACTCGTTTTGTTAGCTGAGAGGCAAGGGAGATATGTGTTAAGTATTTGTTAAGTATTTTAGAATACCTTGCAAGGCCCAAATAAAGGCCAAATCGTATTGCCTGTATCAGCCTAACCTAAGGCCATCCACAAGCTGTAGTCACAACTGTGACAACTCATTATTTGTGTAAATTTTTTGGATTGGTAAAAAAGAATTAAAGGGAGACTGATATGGCCATTCCAACCTCATTTCTTCTCATCAGTCAGCCATACCCTTCTGAGATTCGAACCTGGGCCGATTGAACATTAGGCAGTTGTTTAACCTCTAGGCCACAGGCTCTTTCTCGCTTTGTTAGCTGAGAGGCAAGGGAGATATGTGTTAAGTATTTGTTATGTATTTTAGAATACCTTGCAAGGCCCAAATACGAGCCAAATCATATTGGCTTTATCAGCCTAACCTAAGGCCATCGACAAGCTGTAGGCACAACTGTGACAACTCATTATTTCTGTAAATTTTTTGGATTGCTAACATAGATTTGAAGGGAAACTGATATGGCCATTCCAAACTCATTTCTTCTCATCAGTCAGCCATAACGTTTTGAAATTCGAAACCGGGCCGATTGCAAATTAGGCAGTTGTTTAACCTCTAGGCCACAGGCTCTTTCTCGCTTTGTTAGCTGAGAGGCAAGGGAGATATGGGTTAAGTATTCGTTACGTATTTTAGAAAACCTTGCAAGCCCCAAATACGGGCCAAATCTTATTGCCTGTATCAGCCTAACCTATGGCCATTCACAAGCTGTAGTCACAACTGTGACAACTCATTATTTGTGTAATTTTTTGGATTGCTTACAAAGAATTAAAGGGAGACTGAAATGGTCATTTCAAACTCATTTCTTCTCATCAGTCAGCCATACCCTTCCGAAATTCGAACCTGGGCCAATTGAACATTAGGCAGTTGTTTAACCTCTAGGCCACAAGCTCTTACTCGTTTTGTTAGCTGAGAGGCAAGGGAGATATGTGTTAAGTATTTGTTAAGTATTTTAGAATACCTTGCAAGGCCCAAATAAGGGCCAAATCGTATTGCCTGTATCAGCCTAACCTAAGGCCATCCACAAGCTGTAGTCACAACTGTGACAACTCATTATTTGTGTAAATTTTTTGGATTGGTAAAAAAGAATTAAAGGGAGACTGATATGGCCATTTCATACTCATTTCTTCTCATCAGTCAGCCATACCCTTCTGAGATTCGAACCCGGGCAGATTGCACATTAGGCAGCTGTTTAACCTCTAGGCCACAGGCTCTTTCTCGCTTTGTTAGCTGAGAGGCAAGGGAGATATGTGTTAAGTATATGTTAAGTATTTTAGAATACCTTTCAAGGCCCAAATACGGACAAAACCTTATTGCCTGTATAAGCCTAACCTAAGGCCATCCACAAGCTGTAGGCACAACTGTGAAAACTCATTATTTCTGTAAATTTTTTGGATTGCTAACATAGATTTGAAGGGAGACTGATATGGCCATTCCAAACTCATTTCTTCTCATCAGTCAGCCATACCGTTCCGAAATTCGAACCTGGGCCTATTGCACTTTAGGCAGTTTTTTAACCTCTAGGCCACAGGCTCTTTCTGGCTTTGTTAGCTGAGAGGCCAGGGAGATATGTGTAAAATATTTGTTACGTATTTTAGAATACCTTGCAGGGGTCAAATACAGCCCAAATCTTATTGCCTGTATCAGCCTAACCTAAGGCCATCCACAAGCTGTAGTCACAACTGTGGCAACTCATTATTTGTGTAAATTTTTTGGATTGCTGACAAAGAATTAAAGGGAGACTGATATGGCCATTCCAACCTCATTTCTTCTCATCAGTCATCCATACCCTTCTGTGATTCGAACCCGGGCCGATTGCACATTAGGCAGTTGTTTAGCCTCTAGGCCACAAGCTCTTTCTCGCTTTGTTAGCTGAGAGGCAAGGGAGATATGTGTTAAGTATTTGTTAAGTATTTTAGAATACCTTGCAAGGTCCAAATACGGGCCAAAACCTATTGCCTTTATCAGCCTAACCTAATGCCATCCACAAGCTGTAGTCATAGCTGTGACAACTCATTATTTGTTTAAATTTTTTGGATTGCTCACAAAGAATTAAAGGGAGACTGATATGGCCATTCTAAACTCATTTCTTTTCATCAGTCAGCTATACCCTTCTGAGATTCGAACGTGGGCTGATTGCACATTAGGCAGTTGTTTAACCTCTAGGCCAAAGGCTCTTTCTCACTTTGTTAGCTGAGAGGCAAGGGAGATATATCTGTTTTTAAAAACCTTGTGAACCGCCCTGAGTCCTACCGGAGAAGGGCGGTATATAAATTGAATAAATAAAATAAATAAATAAATAAAAGGTAATTGCAAAAGAAGTTGGATGTCCCCAAAGTGCTGTATCAAAGCACATTTATAGAAAGTTATGTGGAAGGGAAAAGTGTGGAAGAAAAAGGTGCACAAGCATCAGGGATGACCGCAGCCTGGAGAGGATTGTCAGGAAAAGGCCATTCAAAAGTGTTGGGGACTTTCACAAGGGGTGGACTGATGCTGGAGTCAGTGCATCAAGAGCCACCACACACAGAGGGATCCTGGACATGGGCTTCAAATGTCGTATTCCTCTTGTCAAGCCGCTCCTGAACAACAAACAACGTCAGAAGCGTCTTACCTGGGCTAAAGAAAAACAGACCTGGTCTGTTGCTCAGTGGTCCAAAGTCCTCTTTTGTGATGAGAGCAACTTTTGCATCTCATTTGGAAACCAAAGACCCAGAGTCTGGAGGAAGAATGGAGAGGCACACACTGCAAGATGCTTGAAGTCCAGTGTGAAGTTTCCACAGTCTGTGTTGATTTGGGGAGCCATGTCATCTGCTGGTGTTGGTCCACTGTGCTTCATTAAGTCCAGGGTCAACGCAGCCGTCTACCAAGAGATTTTGGAGCACTTCATGCTTCCTTCTGCAGATGAGCTTTATGGGGATGCTGACTTCATTTTCCAGCAGGACTTGGCACCTGTCCACACTGCCAAAAGCACCAAAACCTGGTTCAGTGACCGTGGGATTACTGTGCTTGATTGGCCAGCAAACTCGCCTGACCTGAGCCCCATAGAGAATCTATAGGGCATTGCCAAGAGAAAGATGAGAGACATGAGACCGAACAGTGCAGAACAGCTGCAAGTACCTAAAAGCCCGCGTCCATGGCAACTCAGTAAAATCAAACTCCCAAAAACTAGCAGTTTCCTGGCTAGCCCCAAGCCTCCCCAAGGGGAACTTAATAATTTCCACAGGTCATTACATCCACAAATCACACATCACCTGATCATTGTGAGGGCCCCGTTATAGACCCCAGGACAAATATAGTCCATTATAAGAAACTCAGCCATGGCCTTGTAACCCCAATGAGTGCTGGCATGCAAGTTTTGTAAGACGGCCCATAATGCATATTTTGGGAGAAGGCACTTCCCATCCTTCTCCAGCCTACATCCATGATAAACAGCACCTAGTTCAGAAGCTCTGTGCCCATCCAGTGCATATATATTGGAGCCAGCACAGGCAAACATGAGGGTACAAGTGCACCCATATACCAAGGGGACAGCGGACTTGATGTGGCAGACTTTAAGGTGAGATCGGCCAAGGCACTTCCCCTTCCATGTACAGTACCAACCCTAACATGGGCCCTCACATGCATGACAGCTACCTTATGCGGGAGCAAAACAGCATCCAATTGTCATAAAATGTCCCATCTATATTTAATAGGAGCAGTGAGTGAACCACACTCTGTCTATAATGCCCCACATGCATGTATAACACAAACCTTCCCACAAACTTACTGTCTATAAATATATTAATCGCACCGTCTGACTTTTCAAGGCCCTCGTCAAGGCAATGAGTGCAGCTTCCTGAGCTGAAGTACTTGCAGGGAGAGCTGCTGCTTCCACTATCTGGTCCAATGTGACCACAGCATAGCCAGCTAGCCTTTCTCCCTGTCCCATAAAACTGCTCCTATCTGTATACAGGTCCCTGTCCACTTCCTCCTATGGTGGGTCATGTAGATCCGGCCAGCCAGAAAATACTTCTGTAATAGTTTATACACAATTATGATCACTATCCAGTTGGGGAAGAAAGGTTGCTGGATTGAACCTTCTACTGTGCTCTATATGAACTTGTGAGTTGTCAAGGAGTGCTATCTGATACCGTTCCAGTCAGGAGGCTGTAAGCCAATGGCCCCCCTTGAATGCTAACAAATCCTGGATGGAATGGGGTGATTCCACTGTGACAGGAGCCCCAAAAGTTAATTGTTCAGCAGCCCCAAAAGAAGAATGGCACTGCAGCCACCTGAAGACACGCTGGCCATCCTTGAGCAACAGAATCCAGTCATTTGGAAAAATAGGCTACAGGGTGAGACCAAGTACCAAGGGTTTGATTAAAGACCCCAACAGCCACCCTTTTACTACAAGGGAAATGGTTCAGTGACATCAGGAATGCCAAGGGCTGGAGCATTGACTAAAGCAGTTGGAATGTTATCAAACGCCACCTGACAATCCTTGGTCCATGAAAAGGGTTTTTTATATGTGCCTGTAGTGGCCTGATAATAGGGGGTTAACAATTAGAGCAAAAGTGGTGGCTTGTAACGTAACAAGCAAATACATCCTAAAAGGGCAGAGGGCAGTCTGAAAGGTAAAGAAAGATGACTAAGGCCAATACCACCCTTAAAGCATTCCACAGGGTTCAGTATTGCAGCTGACACAGAGGGGCCATTGGCCCCAAAGACCTGAAATGTTTGCGAGGAAGGGTCTCCAAGGGGCATGTGTAATACTGAATGTGATGCTCCTGTACCAATCAAAAAGGGTATTGTTCTACGCTTACTTTGACTTGTATCAAGGGTGAAGAGGAAGAATCATCCATAAGGGCAGGGAGATAAAGGTCCAAGCCCCTCCCCCTCCCCACTTTCTATCCGGAGCAAAGACCACAACCACCACTCCAACCCCAACCCACAATGCCTAACCCTAAACACAACCAACAATGTCTAACGAGAACTACAACCCTAAACCTAAACCCAGTCCACACAGCCTAATCCCAAACCCAACCCAGAAGGTCTAAACCCAACCACAACCCTAACCAAATACCAATCCCAAACCCAACACACAATAACTAACTCCAACAATAAACCTAACCCCAACCCTAACAACAAACCCAACTCTAACCCTAACCCCAACCCCAACCCAAAATGCCTAACCCTAACTCTAACCCTAACCTAACCCTAACCCAACCCTAACCCTAACCCCAACCACAACCCTTACCCGAATCAAAAATGTCTAACCCGAACACTAACCCCAAGCCACAATGCCTAACCCCAACCTCAAACCTAACCCCAACACTAAATCCACAATGCCTAACCACAACCCTGACTCCAAACCAAACCCACAATGCCTAACCCCAACCCATAATGCCTAACCCCAACCCCAATCAACAATGCCTAACCACAACTGAACATGCCAAACCCCAACACAAACACAGAAGTCCTAACCCCATCACCAATGCTAGCCCAATCCCAACCTTAACCCCAACACCATCCCACAATGGCTAACCCTAACCCTCACCCTAACCGACAATGGCTAACCCCAACCTTAAGCCCAACCTACAATGGCTAACTGCAATCGCAACCCTAACTCTAACCCCAACACACAATGGCTATCCCCAACCCTAACCCAAACCCAGAAGGCCTAACCCCAATCCCAACCCACAATGCCTAACTACAACCACAACCCTAACCCTAAACACAGTCCACACTGCAAAAACCCAATCCCAACCCTAACCCAATACCAATCCTAACCCCAACCCCAACCCACAATGGCAATCCCCAACTCTAACTCCAACCCACATTACCTAACTCCAACCATAACCCTAAACCTAACCCTAACCTTAACCCACAATGCCTAACCCCAACAACACTAACCCCAGTCCAAAATGCCTAACCCCAACCCCAATCCACAATGCCTAACTCCAACCCCAACCCTAACCCCAATCCCAACCATAACACCAACACCAACCTGCAATGCCTAGCCCCAAAAACCAAGCCTAACACAAACTCCAACCCGCAATGCCTAACCCCAACCGCAACCCTAACCTCAACCCAATCCACAATGCCTAACCCCAAACCCAAACCTAATGCCAACCCACAATGCCTAACCCCAACACCAGCCAAATCCCTAATCCCAATCCACAAGGCCTAACCTGAATCCAAACCCTAACCCCAACTCACAATGCCTAATTCCAACCCCAACCATATCCCTAATACCAACCCATAAGACCTAACCCCAACAATTCCTAAACCCAACACACAATGCCTAACTCCTACCCCAACACCAACCTTAACCACAACACCAACCCCAATCTACAATGCCTAACCGAACCCCACCCCTAACCCTAATGCCAACCAACAATACCTAACCTATAATGCCCATCCCACAATGCCTAACCCCACCCTCACCCTCACCCCAACCCCAACCAACAATGCATAACCCGAACCCCAAACCTATCTTTAACTCCAACCCTCACCCAAACCCTCACCGCAACCGCAACCGCAACCCACATCCTTAACCCGAACCCCAACCCTCACACCAACCCCAACTAACAAGGCCTAACCCCAACCCACAACTCCTAACCCAAAAAACCAACCCACAATGCCTAACCTCATCCCACAAGGCCTAACCCCAACACCAACCCACAATGCCTAACACCAAAACCAACACTCAATGCCTAACCACAACACCAAACCTAACCCTAACTGCAACACACAATACCTAACCCCATCCCCAACCTGAACCCTAACCTTAACACCAACCCACAATGCCTGACCCAAACCCTAACCCCAACCCACAATGCCTAACCCCAAAACCAATCCACATGCCTAACCCCAACCCCAACCTGAACCCAACCCCAATCCACAATGCCTAACCCCAACCCAAAATATCTAATGTCAACCCCAACCAATAATGCCTAACCCTAAACCAACATGCCTAACCTCAAACCTAACATACAAGGCCTAACCATAACACAAAACCTAACCCCAATCCCAACCCTAACCCCAACCCCAACCCACAATGCCTAACTCCATGCCCAATATTAACCCCAACGCAGAAGGCCTAACCCCAATCCTAACCCCAACCTCAACACACAATGCCAAACCCCAACCATAACCCCAACCCATATGCCTAACTCAAACACTAACCCTAACCACAACCACAACCCTAACCCCAACCAAGAATGCCTAACCCCAACTCCACCCCTCCCCAAATCCCAACACCAACCCACAATGCCTAACCACAACACCAACCCTAACCGTAACACCAACACACAATACCAAACTCTAAACACAACCACAACCCTAACCCTAACCCCAAACCACAATGCCTAACCCCAACCTCAACCCTAACCCAGTACCAATCCTAACCCCAACCCCAACACACAATGCATAACCCCAACCCTAACCCCAACCCACTATGCCTAACTCCAACACTAACCCTAACCCTAACCCCAACCACAACCCTTACCCCAATCAAAAATGCCTAATCCCAAACCTTACCCCAAGCCACAATGACTAACCGCAACCTCAACCCTAACCCAATACCAATCCTAACCCCAACCCCAACATACAATGCTTAACCCCAACCCTAACCCCAACCCACTATGCCTAACTCCAACACTAACCCTAACCCCAATCACAACCCTTACCCCAATCAAAAATGCCTAATCCCAAACCTTACCCCAAGCCACAATGACTAACCGCAACCTCAACCTTAACCCAATACCAATCCTAACCCCAACCCCAACACACAATGCTTAACCCCAGCCCTAACCCCAACCCACTATGCCTAACTCCAACACTAACCCTAACCCCAACCCCAACCCTAACCCCAACGAAGAATGCCTAACCCCAACCCCACCCCTCCCCAAATCCCAACACCAACCCACAATGCCTAACCACAACATCAACCCTAACTGTAACACCAACACACAATACCAAACTCCAAACAAAACCACAACCCTAACCCTAACCCCAAACCACAATGCCTAACCCCAACCTCAACCCTAACCCAATACCAATCCTAACCCCAACCCCAACACACAATGCCTAACCCCAACCCTAACCCCAACCCACTATGCCTAACTCCAACACTAACCCTAACCCCAACCCCAACCCTAACCCCAACCAAGAATGCCTAACCCCAACCCAACCTCCCCAAATCCCAACACCAACCCACAATGCTTAACCACAACACCAACCCTAACCATAACCCCAGCGCACAATACCAAACCCCAAACACAACCACAATCGTAACCGTAAACCCAGTCCACAATGCCTAACCCCAACCCGACCCACAAGGCCTAACACCAACGCCAAGCCTAACCCCAATCCCAAGCCTAACCCCAACCCCTACCCACAATGTGTAACCCCAACCCTAACCCCAAGCCACTATGCCTAACTCCAACCCTAACCCTAACCCCAACCACAACCCTTACCCCAATCAAAAATGCCTAACCCCAAACCTTACCCCAAGCCACAATGCCTAACCCCAACCTCAACCCTAACCCAATACCAATCCTAACCCCAACCCCAAAACACAATGCCTAACCCCAACCCTAACCCCAACCCACTATGCCTAACTCTAACCCTAACCCTAACCCCAACCCTAACCCCAACCAAGAATGCCTAACCCCAATCCCACCCTAACCCAAATCCCAACACCACCCCACAATGCCTTATCCCAACCCTAACCCCAACCCCAACCCACAATGACTAACCCCAACCCCAACCAACCATGCCTAACCACAACCCACCATGCCTAACCCCAACCCTACGCTCTACGGAGGATGCTCTTTCTTCCGTTCTCCATCTGAGCTTGAATCACTTACAGGAAAGTAATACTCATGTGCCTTTGTTGTTTGTCGACTTCCGTTTGGCATTTAACACAATCATTCCCCAGCATCTAGTAGATTAACTGGGCCTTTTAGGCTGAAACACTCCTTTGTGCATCTGGATTCTTGATTTTCTTACCAAGAGGCCCCAATATGTGTGAGCTGGAACAATTACCTCTAATAACATTTTCATGAGTACAGGTTCTCCTCAGGGCTGCGTTCTAAGTCCGCTGCTGTTCACCCTTTTGACTCATGACTGTTGTGCTAGGTTTGCCACCAATCATATTGTGAAGTTTGCAGATGATACAACAGTAGTGGGCCTTATTCATGACGTCAATGTGGAAGCTTACTGCAAGGAGGTTGAGGGGTTGGTGAACTGGTGTAAGGAAAACAGCCTAGTTCTAAATACTGGAAAAACCAAAGAGATCATTGTCAATTTCAGAAAATACAGGCACAGCCACACTTATCTGTGCACAGTGTTTTTTTTCTAAAAAAAAAGGTGCTGGAACTCTCATCTTGGCGGGTGCAAGAGGCGGGGGGCGGTGCTGCTGCAGTCATGGGTGCGAGGGGTGTTGGTGGCGGTCTGCCCCCTGGGGCCAGAGCCGTGGGAGCAGTGGGGCTCGCTCTATATAGCGGGGCTGTGCGGGGCGGGCGGCGGAGGTAGTGTGGGCCAGGCGATGCAGGGCGGCCATTTAGGCACGCAGGGTGAGGCAACGGAGGCACAGGTACAGCACCAGGTAGGCCACCAGCCTGGCTGACATGGGTGAGCACAAGGAAGGAGTGCACATGGACTCCGCAGAACCCACCTCCCACTCCTTGTCCTCTTTTACTTACCTAGTTGAGATGGTGTAGTTGGGCAGCAGGGAGGGATGCAAAGTTCCTGCCAACTCGCCTTCGCTGCAGACAACTTGCCGGTGCAACGTTTGCCGGCCAGGTCTTTTGGCACGCTCAGCAGCAATTCCTATTGGCTTTCGAAAGCCAATAGAGGGAGTAGCATAACTTGTGCAAAAGCCTTTGTGTGTGTGTGCAAAAAAGGGTGCCAGAATGCCATTCTGAGCATTCTATGAGAAAAAATCCCTGCTTTTATGTTTTAATCTTATGATTTTAAAAATATTGTAAGTTGCCCCAAACCTCGCCATGCGGATTGCATACAAATATTATATAATCGGTAAATAAGGTAGAACATATGTTAAATATACATCAAATGATAATATGCTTCCCTACAAAGTCAATTCTTGCTCAATGACAGACCAAGGAGTTAACTTGGAAAGGCAAGAGGAAAATCTAGAAGAGGTCTGTGCAACTTGTAGAAGGGAAAGGCCCACACTGATAAATTAAAAATCTTTGTGGTCTGCAAAGGAATGCTGGTGGGCTAATCAATGATTTGGTGACTAGAGGAGCATCTACAGTGTTGGAGTTCATGGTCATGGTAAGCCATGGAGGCACTAGGCAACATGACTTTCAGGGCAGTGGTGGTGATTTTATTACTTTTTTTTTTTAAAAAAAGTCTGTGCTCTGTCCAAGGGTGCTTGATAGGCTGCATGTACAGGCCTGGTCTAGAATTTATTTTGGAGCATTCAACTATCTAGAGCAGGCATGTCAAACTCATTTTGTTTGAGGCAACTTCTTATAAAAGAATTGCCATTAATCTGTTTTAATAAAATAATTTAAATCAATTTTTCACTTGATTTCAAATTAAATGAATTATATTGGTTGACAATGAGATTTTTTTAGTACAATTGCCAAATGCAATAAACTGGTTTTAGGTATATGTGTGCACTAATTATTTCAACACCAATACATTTTAACAACATATTCCATTTGTAAATGAATACAAATGCAAATTATACATTTTTTGTGCAAAAATAAAACAAAATAACAGATTTAAGAGCTGTTATCATTAGTTATCCTTAGATAAAAAATAATTCCTGTTAAGGAATTTGTTGTGCAGAGATCTCCTTGTGCTACTAAAGAGTTGCACAGACAAGGAAGGGTACTGAGAGCAGTAAGAGTCACACAGTAACCACAAGAGTACACTGAGTTGTGAAAGCAAAAAGTAGTTTACTTTTGAGGTGGTGTAAGAACAAAAATGCACGGTCAAAAATAAAACAGTCCAGGTCATACTCAATAGCAACAGTCTAAGAAGTAATCCAAAATACAAAGTCTTCTTACCAGTCGAGAGGTCAATACACAGTTCAGGTTTATCACAGTAACAGAGCAAAAACAGTAACAGTAGAGAGCAGTGAATTCAGAGAGAGAGAGAAGCTACGTTACTAGCTCCCTCTTATGGCCATGAGAACACTTACACACCCATTGGCCAATTAACATCTTAAAGACATAACATCATGGTTAATGTATTTTCAACTCAACATTGTAGGCTATCACCATATGCCTAACAATTTCATCATCCAAAACTTTGTTATACTGTATTTAACTAACATATGCTTTGGGATTAAAAAAAAGACTGACTACATTTGATTGTGTATCACCATGGCATTAAAACAAAATTCGAACAGTGTATGAAAAATAAAGGTTCCCTAAACGTCTGCTGGCTATATCTATACATTTTCCTTGATAGCACTCTATTGCCTTCTTTTTAGCCTTTTTTTCAACTTCCCAGCTTAAAAAAGACAATGCACCGGGAGCTGAAAGTTACAGAGACTGTTTAAGCAGGATGCTAAGCAACCTGTTCACACTCGGCCCTTCTTACCCTCCCACTTTTAAATTAGCCTGTACGGATCACATTTCCTTCAATTTGAGCCATCTGTAGGCCTGTCGCTGTGATGCATTCTGCTGCTCTACAACCTGGATGTCTGAGGAGAATTTGGCTCTCCGGAACAGTTTCCTTCAGCTTTTATTTGTGTGTGTGTGTGTGTGTGTGCAAAAAAACGGTGCCAGAACGCCGTTCTGAGCATTCTATGGGAAAAAAAGCCCTGGATATATCACATATAATTGAAGATTGTAATTAGTTGCATGTGCACGTTCAGCAAGTGTGATGTATTTGTGCTGGCATTTCTAGGCCTCTTTCCAACCACATCCAGAAAAAATTGTAACAAACATTGGAATTCTTAAGGCCATGTTTGGTATTTCCCAGCAATCTGTTACTGGAAGGAAAAAGCAATCCCTGCTGTGTTACTGATCCCAGAGAAGCATTTGCATGTATGCAGGTATCCTTAGGGTGCCATAGTTATGGATGAGGAATATTGGTTGCAAAGTTGGCATTTCTGGATGTAATACAGATATTTTGGACTTATTTTTGTTTCTTTGCATATTTGATATTTTTAAAAAGGCATATGCTACTGACTACGCTTATGCACATATGTAACATCTTTTGCTAGGATACATGACCACTGCTTTTCCAGAATGTGAAAAGTGAAAGATTGTGACTAAACAAAATTTTAATGTACAGATAATATTTATTTATTTATTTAGATTTATATACCGCCCTTTCCCGAAGGACTCAGGGCGGTTTACAGGATATTTAAAAGAAAATCAATACAAAAGTTAAAAAAAATTAAAAAATCATCAGAAATTAGTTTAGCCTTTTTAATAAATGTTGTTATTGATGTTAAGCTCACCATGGAAAACATCATATATTGTTATGTATATACTAGGTTAATTATTTAAAGACTGAAGTGCAACATAACTAGATTCTAAATAATCTATTTTTCAAAACACACAACAGTCCAAACAGTAAAAGTAAACTCCAAATTAAGAATATTTCATTCTTAAGAATTGTTTAATTTAAAGTGGTTTAGTTGTAATAGATGGCTAGATTCAAAATAGTTTTCAAGAGTATGTACAAAAGATACTATTTTTTTCTAGCATCAGCTAAATTAGACATATTACATTGAGAAAAATGTTTCTCATTTCTTTCCTGTTACCTTTACTGATTTCATTGCAGAGATGTTAACATAGGAAATAGATTATTTTGTTATCTAATTTTACCTTCCAAAAGACAGAAGCAGATGAAAAACATGAGGTTCTTTCCTGTTGGCTTATTTGAATTAGCTGTTTTAGATTCTAAAAGTTTAGTTCCTAAAGAAGTAACCCTGTAAATAATTTTAATGTCCTCCTCTAGTGCAGGCTCTTTTATGACTCAAGGACTTCAACTCCCAGAATTCCTGAGCCAGCATGGCTCAGCTTGGAAACCTCTCCCTTTCCCCTCAGCATGGCTGGCTCAGGTTTTCTGGGAGTTGAAGTCCACGAGTCATAAAAAAGGGCCAAGATTGCCTAGCCCTGCAATAGGCTTTCAGAGGGAGTTTTTTTTTTTTTTGCAAAACAAAAGGTGCTGGAACGCCGTTCTGAGCATTCTATGAGAAAAAAAGCCTTGTCTGTGCATAAGTGATTCACCTGTGGAGATGATTACCAGCATCAAATTCCTGGGTATGCAGCTAACGAGTAGGCTGGCTTGGTCGCTCAACAGTGAGAAACTGGTGAAGCGGGCACAGCAGCGCCTGCACTTTCTGCGTCACATGAGAAAAGCTCATCTTCCTTCCCCTGTCCTGACCACTTTCTACAAGGGGATGATTGAGAGCATCCTGTCATACAGCATCACAGTCTCGTTTGGAAGCATCAATGCTTCAGACAGAAAGGCGGTGGAGAGAGTGGTGAGGATGGCCGAAAAGATCATTGGCAGTTCCCTCCCTCCCATCCAGGACATAGCACAGAAGCGTTGTTTGAAAAGGATCTGGAAGATTATCTAGGTCACTATTAATCCTCTCCACAACCTGTTTTTCTTGTTACCTTCTGGGAGGAGGATTCGTAGTATCCGTAGCAGAACATCTAGATTCAGGCATAGTTTCATTCCTTACAGCATTAACCTTGTGAACTCTCAGGCTTCCTTCTTCCATTATATATTCAAGATGGACAGCATTTAATGTTTTATTGTTATGTATATGTAGGGATGTGGGTCTATACATATGTTGTATATAGTATGTTTTAGGTGTGTGTCATGCATGTGTTTCACTTTGAGAGCGGGAAACTAAATTTCTTTTTTGAAGTGTGCCGTTCTGCCCACAGTAAAAAATGACAAGAAAGATTATCTTATCTTATCTCATCTCATCTCATCTCATCTCATCTCATCTCATCTTATCATCTTATCTTATCTCATCTCATCTCATCTCATCTTATCTTATTTTATCTTATCATCTTATCTTATAAAAAGGTAAAGGTGAAGGTTCCCCCGCACATGCGTGCTAGTCGTTTCCAACTCTAGGGGCCAGTGCTCATCTCCGTTTCAAAGCTGAAGAGCCAGCGCTTGTCCGAGGTTTTCTCCGTGGTCATGTGGCTGGCATGACTAGATGCCAAAGGCCTAACCCCAACACCAATCCTAACCCGAATCCTGATCCTAACCCCAACCCCAATGCACAATGGCTAACCCCAACACTAACCCCAACCAATAATGCCTAAGTACAACTGCAAACTTAACCCCAACCCCAACCCACAACCACAACCCACAAGGCCTAACACCAACACCAACAACAATCCTAACACAAACCCACAATGCCTAACCCCAACCCCAAAACTAACGCTAACCCCAACCAACAATGCCTAACCCCAACCCACCATGCCTAACCCCAACCTTAACACACAAGGGCTACCCCAATCCCAACACTAAGCCCAACCCCAACCCACAATGGCTAAACCCAACCATAACTCCAACCCACAATACCTAACTCCAACGCAAACACTAGCCCTAAACTTAACCCACAACACCTAACCCCAACCACAATCCTAACATCAGTCCAAAATGCCTAACCCCAACCCCAATCCACAATGCCTAACTCCAATCCCAACCCTAACCCCAATCCCAACCCTAAACACTACCAACAATGCCGAACCCCAACAGACAATGCCTAACCCCAACCCCAACCATATCCCTAATACCAAACTGTAAGGGCTAACCCCAACCTCAACACTAACCATAACGGCAACCCAAAATTCCTAAGCCCAACCCACAATGCCTAACTCCTACACCAACACCAACCCTAACACCAACACCAACCCCAATCTACAACGCCTAACCGAACCCCATCCCTAACCCTAATGCCAACCCACAATACCTAACCCACGATGCCCATCCCACAATGCCTAACCCCACCCTCACCCCAACCCACAATGCATAAATCCAACCCACAAGGCCTAAAGCTAACCCCAAACCTATCCCTAACGCAAACATTAACCCAAACCATCACCGCAACCCCAACTCACAATCCTTAACGCGAACCCCAACTCTCACACCAACCTCAACCCACCATGACTAACCCCAACCACAACCAACAATGCCTAACCACAAACACAACCCTAACCCCAACCCCAACACTGACCTCAACCACAACCCACAATGCCTAACCCCAACCCACAATGTCTAACCCCAAACCCAACCAACAATGCCTAAACCCAACCCACCATGCCTAACCCCTAACACACAAGGCCTAAATCCAACACCAACCATAACTCCAATCCCAACCCTAACCCCAACCCCAATGAACAATGGCTAACCCCAACCCTGACCCCAACCCACATTGGCTAACCCTAACCCCAACCCTGACTCCAACCCCAACCAACAATGCCTAACCCCAACCCCAACCAGCAGTGCTTACAGCCTAACCCCAACTATAACCCTAACCTTAACCGACAATACCTAACCACAACCACAACCCTAACCCCAATACGAATGCACAATGGCTAACCCCAACCCTAACTCAAACCCACAATCCCTAACTCCAACCCTAACCCTAACCTTACACCCAAAATGCCTAACCCCAATCATAACCCCAATCCAAAATGCCTAACCCCAACCAAAAAAGCTTAACTCCAACCCAAACCCTAACCCCAATCCCAATCCCAACCCTAATCCTAACACCAACTAAGAATGCCTAACCCCAACCCCAACCGCAACCGCAACCCCAACCCACAAGGCCTAACGCCCAAACAAACCCACAATGTCTAACACCAACACCAACCCCAATCCTAACCCAAACCCACAATGACTAACCCAAACACCAACAATAACGCTAACACCAAACAACATTGCCTAACTCCAACCCACAAGGCCTAACCCCAACCCACAATGTCTAACCCCAAACCCAACCAACAATGCCTAAACCCAACTCACCATGCCTAACCCCTAACATGCAAGGACTAACTCCAACACCAACCGTAACTCCAATCCCAACCCTAACCCCAACCCCAATGAACAATGGCTAACCCCAACCCTGACCCCAACCCACATTGCCTAACCCCAACCCTAACCCTGACTCCAACCCCAACGCACAATGCCTAACCCCAACCCACAATGCCTAACCCCAACCCCAACCAACAGTGCTTACAGCCTAACCCCAACTATAACCCTAACCTTAACCGACAATACCTAACCACAACCACAACCCTAACCCCAATCCGAATGCACAATGGTTAACCCCAACCCTAACTCAAACCCACAATCCCTAACTCCAACCCTAACCCTAACCTTACACCCAAAATGCCTAACCCCAACCATAACCCCAATCCAAAATGCCTAACTCCAATCCAAAAAGCCTAACTCCAACCCAAACCCTAACTCCAATCCCAAACCTAATCCTAACACCAACTAAGAATGCCTAACCCCAACCGCAACCGCAACCCCAACCCACAAGGCCTAACGCCCAAACCAACCCACAATGTCTAACACCAACACCAACCCCAATCCTAACCCAAACCCACAATGACTAACCCGAACACCAACAGTAACACTAACACCAAACAACAATGCCTAACTCCAACCCACAAGGCCTAATCCCAACCCCAACTCTAACCGTGACCCCAACCCACAATGCCTAACCCCATCGCACAAGGCCTAACCTCAACCCCAACCCTCAATGCTTAAAGCCAACCCTAACTCCAATCCCAACCCTAACACCAACACCAACCCACCATGCCTAACACCAAAACCAACACTCAATACCTAACCACAATACCAACCCTAACACTAACTGCAACACACAATACCTAACCCCAACCCCAACCCCAACCCTAACCTTAACCCCAACCCACAATGCCTGACCCAAACCCCAACCCCAACCCAAAATGCCTAACCACAGCCCCAACACTAAACCCAACCCCAATACACAATGCCTAACCCTAACCCCAACCAACAATGCCTAACCGCATTCCAACATGTCTAACCCCAACCCAAACTCACAATGCCTAACCCCAACACGAACCCTAACCAAAATCCCAACACTAACCCCAACTCACAATAGCTAACCCCAACCCTAACGCCAACCCATAATGGCTAACCCCAACCCTAATACCAAACCACAATGCCAAACTCCAACCCCAACCCTAACCCTAACCCCAAACCACAATGGCTAATGCAAACCCAACATGCCTAACCACAACCCTAACCCCAACCCACAATGCCTAACTCCAACCCCAACCCCAACCCGCAATGCCTAGCCCCGACCCCAACACTAACCCTAACAGAAACCAACAAGGTCTAACCCCAACCCACAACTCCTAACCCAAAAAACCAACCCTCAATGCCTAAACAAACACAACCCACATGCCTAACCCCAACACCAATGCTAACCCTAACCCGAACCTACAAGGCCTAACTAGAACCACAACCTTAACCCCAACCACAAATCTATCCCTAACCCCAACCTACAATTCCTAACCCAAGCTAATCTGCGTAACCCCAACCCTAACCCAATCCCTCACTGCAGCCCCAACCGACAATGCTTAACCCAAACCCCAACCCTCACCCCAACCCCAACCCACAATGCCCAACCCCAACCACACCCAAAAGGCCTAAATGTAACCCCAAACCTAACCCGATACCAATCCTAACCCCAAACCACAATAGCTAGCCTCAACCTTAATTCCAACCCACAATGCCTACCCTAATCCCAACCCTAACCCCAACCCCAACCCACAATGTCTAACCCCAACTCACAATGCCCAACCGAAAACCATATCCCTAATCCCAACCAATGATGCCTAACCCCAACCTCAACCCACAATGCCTAACCCTAACCCAACCTAAAATGCCTAACCCTAACACTAACCCAAATGCTCACTGCAACCCCAACCCACAATGCATAACCCGAACCACAACCCTCACCCCAAGCCCAACCCTCAAGGCGTAACCTCAACCCCAATTCCAACCCTAACACCAACCCGCAATTCCTAACCCCAACCCCAACCCCAACCTTAACCCGAACACCAACCCATAATGCCTAAACCCAATGTGAAACCCTAACCCTAACCCCAATGCCAACCACAACCCTAACCTTAACCCACAATGCCTAACCCCAACCCTAACCCCAATCCAAAATGCCTTACCCAAACCCCAACCCAGAATGCCTAACTCCAACCCCAAATCCAACCCTAACCCTAACCCAACCCACAATGCCTAACCCCAAAACCAACCCACAATGACTAACCCCAACCGTAACCATAACCCTCTACCCACCATGCCCAACCCCAACCAACAATGCCTAAACACAACCCACCATACCTAAACCCAACCCTAACACAGAAGGCCTAATCACAACACCAACCTTAAACCCAATCTCAACCCTAACTCCAACCCCAACCCACAATGCCTAACCACAACCCCAACCCCAACTCATAACCGTAACCCCAACCCACAATGCCTAACCCTAACCCCACCCCACTATGCCTAACTCTAACCCAACATAAAATGCCTAAACCCAACCCTAACCCAAATCCTCACTGCAACCCCAACACACAATTCTTAACCCAAACCCTAACCCTCAGTCCAACCCCAACCCACAATGCCTAACCACAACCCCAACCCCAACTCATAACCGTAACCCCAACCCACAATGCCTAACCCTAACCCCACCCCACTATGCCTAACTCTAACCCAACATAAAATGCCTAAACCCAACCCTAACCCAAATCCTCACTGCAACCCCAACTCACAATTCTTAACCCAAACCCTCACCCTCAGTCCAACCCCAACCCACAATGCCTAACCACAACCAAAACACTAACCTTAAACCCAGTCCACACTTCCTAACCAGAACCACAACCCACAAGGCCTATGTTCTGTACCAGCCTGCTACCGGCCCTGCAGAAAAGGCAGGGACAACCCCTTCACAAACGGCAAGAGGCTGGAATTACGCCTGCCAAATTTATTCACATAAAACAGAGCAAGACAAGACACCAACCATAAAACACGAGCTAAGAAGCAGGAACAATCCAAGCGGTTGCCTTCAGCAAACCAGCCCTCCCACACATTCCCCTTAAATACAGTTCAGGGCGTGGCCTCTCTGTGCCTCCTTCCGAGGTGCCCCATTGCCTTCCTCTGTTTACTCCTGACTGACTGCCTCCTGCGTCGGGCGTCCTTGAACAGGGCCAGCTGTGGGTCATCTTCATCCACGCTGTCAGGCTCACACAGCTGGGTCTGCATCATGACCAGATGAGAGGGGCCTTGCTGGGGGCTCTCATCAAGCTGTCCAATCCCCTCAACAAACTCTTCAACACCCCCCTCCTCCTCCTCTAAGTCGTCCGACCCAACTGCCGAACCCACAGGCTGACCCTGAATCACAACAGCCTAACCCCAACACAGTATGCCTAACCCCAACCCTAACCCCAACCCTCAATGCCTAACTCCAACCCCAACCTTAACCCCAAACGGATCCCACAATGCTTAACCCCAAACCCAAACCTATCCCTAACCCCAACCCACAATGCCAAGCTATAACACCAACCCTCATCCCAACTCCAAAGCACAATGCCTAACCCGAACCCCAACCCTAAACCTAAACCCAGTCCACACTGCCAAACCCGAACCCTAAACCACAAGGCCTAACCCCAACCGTAAACCTATCCCAATACCAATCCTAATCCCAACCCCAACCCACAATAGCTAACCCCAACACTAACTCCAACCCACAATGCCTAACCCCAACTGCAACCCTAACCTCAACCCCAATCCACAATGCCTAACCAAACCCCAATCCTCACCCCTAACTCAACACACCATGCCTAACCCCAAACCACAATGCCTAACCCCAACCCTAACATACAAGGCCTAACCCTAACCCCAATCCCAACCCTAACTCCAACCCCAAATGCCTAACCCCAACTGCAACCCTAACCCTAAGCCATAACCCCAACCCAAGCCCACCACTAACCCTAAACCCAACCCACAATGCCTAACCCTAACCCAACCTGAAACACCTAACCCCAACCCTAATCCAAACCCTCACTGCAACCCCAACCCACAAAGCCTAACCCCAACCACAACCAACAATGCCTAACCACAACCACAACGCTAACCCTAAACCCAGTTCACACTTCCTAACCATAACCACAACCCACAAGGCCTAACCCCAACACAAACTCTAAACCAATATCAATCCTAACCCCAACCCCAACCCACAATGCCTTACTTCAACCCTAACCCTAACCTTAACCGACAATGCCTAACCCCAACACCAACCCTAAACCAATATCAACCCTAACCTCAACCCCAACCCACAATGCCTAACTCC
Source organism: Vipera ursinii (assembly GCF_947247035.1). Taxonomy (NCBI): domain Eukaryota; kingdom Metazoa; phylum Chordata; class Lepidosauria; order Squamata; family Viperidae; genus Vipera; species Vipera ursinii. The sequence continues at coordinate 35,222,707 of NC_139522.1, forward strand.
AACCCCAAACCTAACCCCAATCCCAACCCTAACCCTAAATCTAACCCACAATGCCTAACCCCAACACTAACACTAACCCCAACCCCAACCCCAATCTACAATGCCTAACCGAACCCAAACCCTAACCCTAATGCCAACCCACAATACCTAACCCAGTGGCGTAGCGTGTGTTGTCAGCACCCGGGGCAAGGCAAGTAATTTGCGCCCCCTAACCCGTGGATTTTAGCACTCGAGTCTGCCGCAGGGAGCCCCGCATCCTTGGCGTCCGCTGCACCCCCCACCCACACCTCCCCCGGGTAAAGGGGGAAGGTCCGGCATCCCCTCCCTCACGTGCGGCAGAAGCGCCGGGACCCGAGGCCGTCCCAGGAGGCGGGCGGCGCAGCGGAGGATATACAGAACATTCAAATAGAAGGAAAATATGTGCATCAATAAGACAAAACCAGATTTACATATATTATTCCCCTCCACTTGAATATTCATAAATATATTGGAGCAATATTACTTTCCTTCCCTTACGAAGTAGGCCCAAAATTTATGAAGTTCTACTTCTATTTACAACCAATTTGACCTTAATCTACTTGGTAGATAGAGAGGCAAAGTAGTTAACAGGTGAACCAACAGCAAAGTTAAAATGTCAAAGCACTTTGTTAATAATCTATATTCTATTTTACTTCTATAAAGCCTCAAACAGCTTCTTATTTACAGTAAGTTACACAGTGCCTGCTCATTTCTGTATCTGTCAACTGCCCCACTCTGATAGTCAACAAGAGAAACTCCTGGGTTTATTTTTTCCTCCAAGAGAATACGGTACTGAAAAGCCATGTGGGTACAGAAGTGGGAAATCCAGTTCTAACATTTTGCTTGTAAAAGTCATAAAACAAATTCCTCCTTTCTTCCCTGGATCTCCCACTGTCCTTTCAACATCAATCAGTTGCATTTGAGTTGTTTTGAGAACGATCTCAGAGAAGTGGAGGCAATTAGAGCTCCCAGACCTGTCACTTGACCTAAAATTATTTTATTTCCTCCGAACATGGGAACGGTGGTGCCCAACCTTCCGGGAAACACCAGGATCTCCCAGGCGGGGAGCCGGGCTGCGCCAAGAGGTGGGGCTGCGGGGCAGGAGGGGGTCTTGGGGGAAGGATCTGAAGGGGATCGGAGAGCCGTTCGTGGAAGCCGCAACCCAGGAGGAGGAGAAGCGAAGGCGCAGCGCTTCCCACGGAGCAGAAAAACTCACGAGGAAAGGCGGAGACTCGGAAGGGGAGGGGGCGCAACTGGGGGAAACCCACCTGGCTCTCCCAGGAATCCCTCCTCCCCTTCCCGCCCCTCCTATTCCCTCCCCCTCTTGCGGCGTCCTTGCCCACCTGGCGCCCCTCCCCCGCCACAGGAATCCCTCCTCCCCTTCCCCCCCCGGGGATTCCCCCCTCCTGATTGCCCTCCCCCTCTCGGAGCCTCCTTGCCCACCTGGCGCCCCTCCCCCGCCAGGGGAACCTCCACAGCCCTGGCGTAAGAGGCGTCGAGAGACCAGGAAGGGGAGATGGAGGGGCAGGAAGCTGGATTCCCAGCCCCCCTTTCTCCTCTCTAGGCGCAAAAAACTCTGCGCTTAACTCCTCCGCTGAAGCGCTGCGGGGAGGGGGCGACTGGGGCGCCGCCGAGCAATGCTAAAGTGCTCCAAGCGGGAACAGCAAAGGACCGTCACCCTTCATGCAAAGCCCCAAGACCAAAAACTAGGATCCAGATTGAAAAGGAAAGTTGCGTGTGCCAATCTGCACCTCAAAATGCAAATTAGGAATTCGTCGCCGAGCGCGCCCCCCCCAGATGTTGCGCCCGGTGCGGCCGGCCCCCCTGCACCCCCCACGCTACGCCACTGACCTAACCCACAATGCCTAACCCACAATGCCTAACACCACCCTCACCCCAACCCCAACCTACAATGCATCACCCCAACACCAAACCTATCCGTAAACCCAACCCACAATGCCTAACCCTAACTCAACCTAAAATGCCTAACCCAAACCCTAACCCAAACCCTCACCGCACCCCCAACCCACAATGCTTAACCTGAACCCCAACCCTCACCCCAACCCCAACCCAGGCCTAACTCGAACCCCAATTTCAACCCTAACCCCAAACCCAACCCGCAATACCTAACCCCAACCCTAATGTCAACCTTAAACCAAACCCCAACCACAATGCCTAACCCCAACCCCAACACTAACCCCAACCCACAATGCCCAATGCCAACCACAACCCTAACCTTAACCCACAATGCCTAATCCCAACCACAACCCTAACCCCAATCCAAAATCCCTAACCCAAACCCCAACCCAGAATGCCTAACCCCATCCCATGCCTAACCCCAACCCTAACACACAAGCCCTAACCCCAACTCCAACCCTAACCACAACCACAACACACAATGCCTAACCCCAACCATAACCCCAACCGACAATGTCTAACCCCAACCCTAACCCCAACGCACAATGCCTAACCTCAACCCCAACCCTAACCCTAACCCCAACCCACAATGCCTAACTCAGGGATAGGCAACCTTGGCTCTTTTATGACTCATGGACTTCAACTCCCAGAATTCCTGAGCCATAGCTGGCTCAGGAATTCTGAGAGTTGAAGTCCATGAGTCATAAAAGAGCCAAGGTTGCCTATCCCTGGCCTAACTCCAACCCCAACCTTAACCCCAACTGCAACCCACAATACTTAACACCAACCCCAAAACTAACCCTAATCCCAATCCACAATGCCTAACCCTAACCCAACCTAAAATGCCTAACCCGAAAACCAACCCACAATGCCTAACCCCAACCCCAAACCTAACTTCAACCCCAACCAAGAATGCCTAACCCCAACCCGAACCCACAATTCCTAACCCCAACCCAAACCCACTATGCCTAACCCCAACCCTAATGCCAACCCTAACCCTAACCCCAACCCCAACCCACCATGGGCTTAAGCATTGTGGTTTGGGGATGGGCTGAGGGTGAGGCATTGTGAGGCATTGTGGGATGGTGATTGTGGGTTAGGTATTTTAGGTTGGTATGAGGGTTGGGGTTGGGGTTCGGTTAGGCATTGTAGATTGGGGTTGACTTTGGGGTTAGGGTTGGGCTTGGGGTTAGGCCTTGTGGGTTGGGGTTAGCCATGGTTGGTTGGGTTTGAGGTTAGGTTTGGGGTTAGACATTGTGGATTGGGTTTGAGGTTAGGGTTGCAGTTGGGGTTAGGCATTGTGGGTTGGGTTTAGGCATTGTGGGTTGGGGTTGGGGTTAGGGTTGTGGTTGGGTTTGGAATGTGGATTGGAATTGAGGTTAGGGTTGCGGTTGGGGTTAGGCATTGTGGGTTGGGGTTAGGGTTTCGGTTGGGGTTAGACATTGTGGGTTAAGATTAGAGTTATGGTTAGGCCTTGTGGGTTGGTTGTAGACACTGTGGGTGGGGGTGGGGGTTAGGCATTATCTGTTGGGGTTGGAGTTAGAGTTGTGATTGAGGTTGGGGTTAGGGTTGGGGTTGGGGTTAGGCCTTGTGGGTTTTGGTTGGGGTTAGGCCTTGTTAGGGATTGTTGTGCAGAGGTCTCCTTGTGCTACCAAGGAGTTGCACAGACAAGGAAGGGTACTGAGAGCAGTAACAGTCTCACAGTAACCACAAGAGTACACTGAGTTGTGAAAACAAAAAGTATTTTACTTTGGAGGTGGTGTAAAAACAAAAATGCACGGTCAAAAATAAACAGTCCAGGTCATACACAATAGCAACAGTCCAAGGAGTAATCCAAATGTACAAAGTCTTCTTACCGGTCCAGAGGTCAATACACAGTTGTACAGGTTTATCACAGTAGTAAACCAACAGTACAGCCAAACAGAGCAAAAACAGTAACAGTAGAGAAAGCAGTGAATTCAGAGAGAGAGAAGCTACGTTCCTAGCTTCCTAGCAACCTCACATGCCTATGGATCAATTAACATCTTAAAGTCACAACATCTTGGTTAATATATTTTCAACCCAACATTGTAGGCTATCATCATATGCCTAACAGGCCTTGTGGGTGGAGTTGAAGTTAGGGTTAGGGTTAGGGTTAGGGTTAGGGTTCGGTTAGGCATTGTCGATTGGGGTTGTGTTTGTTATTAGGGTTTGCCTTGGGGTTAGGCCTTGTGGGTTGAAGTTGGGGTTAGGCCTTGTGGACTGGGTTTAGGGTTATGGTTGGGTTTGTGGTTAGGCATTGTTGGTTGGGTTTGGGGTTAGGCCTTGTGGTTTGGAGTTAGGCATTTTGGGTTGGGGTTGGGGTTAGGGTTGGGGTTGAGGTTAGACATTGTGGATTCGGTTTCAGGTTAGGGTTGCGGTTGGGGTTAGGCATTGTGGGTTGGGGATAGGGTTAGGGTTGGGGTTAGGCATTGCGGGTTGAGGTTGGGGTTAGGTATTTTTTGCTGGGGTTAGGGTTGGGGTTGGAGTTAGACATTGTGGGGGGTTTTTTTAATCCCATTTATATCCCGCCCTTCTCCGAAGACTCAGGGCGGCTTACAATTTAAGCACAAACCAATGAGCTTAGCAATAGCCTTCATTCTATGTATATGCCTGCTTATTAGGGCTTCCCCCCCAAGCGGCATTATTACAAAGTCAGCTTATTGCCCCCAACAGTCTGGGTCCTCATTTTACCTACCTCGGAAGGATGGAAGGCTGAGTCAACCTTGAGCCTGGTGGGATGCGAACCTGCACTAATTGCAGGCAGCTGGTGTTACTTAAGGAGGCATTAGCCCACTGCTCCACCAAGGCTTAAGGTTAGGGATAGCATTAGGGTTGGAGTAAGGTTGAAGTTAGGTTTTGGCTTAGCCATTGTGGTTTGGGTTTGGGGTTAGGATTGGTATTGGGTTAGGGTTAGGTTAGGGTTAGTGTTAGGCCTTGTGGGTTGGTTTTAGGCATTGTGGGTTGGGGTTGGAGTTAGAGTTGTGATTTGGGTTGGGTTTAGGTTTGGAGTTGAGGTTAGGCCTTGTGGGTTAAAGTTGGGGTTAGGCATTGTGGACTGTGGTTTAGGGTTATGGTTGGGGTTTGGTTAGGCATTGTTGGTTGGGTTTGGGGTTAGGCCTTGTGGGTTGGGGTTAGGCATTGTGGGTTGGGGTTGGGTTTAGGGTTAGGATTGGAGTTAGGGTTGGTGTTGGGATTAGGCCTTGTGTGTTAGGGTTGGGGTTAGGCATGATGGGTTGGTGTTGGTGTTAGGCTTAGGGTTCGGGTTAGGCTTAGGGTTTGGGTTAGCCATTGTGGGATGAGGTTGGGGGTAGGGGTGGGATCGGGGTTAGGATTGGTGATGGGGTTAGGACTACTGCCTTTGGTTTGCGGTTAGGCATGTTCGGTTGTGGTTAGGCATTGTGGATTGGGGTTGGGGTTAGTATTGGATTTGGGTTAGGGCTGGTTTAGGGTTAGGGTTAGGGTTGTGGTTAGGTCTTGTTTGTAGGGGTTGAGTTTAATGTTGGGGTTGGGGTTAGGCATTGTGGGTTGGGGTTAGGGTTGGGTTAGGGATTGTGGGTTGCAGTTGGGGTTAGGGCTAGGGCAAGGTTTTGGATACGCATTGTAGACTGGGGTTGGATTTGGGGTTAGGGTTAGGCCTTGTGGGTTGGGGTTGAGGTTAGCCATTGTGGGTTGGGGTTATGGTTGGGGTTTGGTTAGGCATTGTTGGTTGGGATTGGGGTTAGGCCTTGTGGGTTGGGGTTAGGCCTTGTGGGTTGGGGTTGGGATTAGGGTTAGGATTGGAATTAGGGTTGGTGTTGGGATTAGACCTTGTGTGTTAGGGTTGGGTTACGCATGGTGTGTTGGGGTTGGGGTTAGGCTTAGGGTTGGGGTTAGGCTTAGGGTTCATCTTAGCCATTGTGGGATGAGGTTGGGGTTAGGGGTGGGATCGGGGTTAGGATTGGTGATGGAGTTAGGACTACTGTGTTTGGTTAGGCATTGTGGATTGGGCTAAGGCATTGTAGGTTGGTGTTGGAGTCAGGGTTGCCGTTGGGGTTAGGCATTGTGGGTTGGGATTAGGGTTAGGCTTAGCCATTGTTGGTTGCGGTTATGGTTGGGATTAGCCATTGTTCATTGGGGTTGGGGTTCTGGTTAGCCATTGTGGATTGGGGTTGGGTTTAGCCATTGTGGGTTGGGGTTAGTGTTGGGGTTAACCATTGTGTATTGGGGTTGGGGTTAGTGTTGGGGTTAGGCCTTGTGTGTTAGGGTTGAGGTTAGGGTTGGGGTTGAGGTTAGGCCTTGTGGGTTAAAGTTGGGGTCAGGCATTGTGGACTGTGTTTAGTGTTATTGTTGGGGTTGTGTTTAGCCATTGTTGGTTCAGTTTGTGGCTAGGCCTTGTGGGTTGGGGTTAGGCCTTTTTGGTTGGGGTTAGGCATTGTGGGCTGGGGTTGGGGTTAAGAGTTGTGATTGGGGATTGGGGTTAGGGTTGGGGTTGGGGTTAGCCATTGTTGGTTGGGTTTGGGATTAGGTCATGTGGGTTGGAGTTAGGCATTGTGGGTTGGGCTTAAGGTTAGGATTGGAGTTAGGGTTGGTGTTGGGATTTGGCCTTGTGTGTTAGGGATGGGTAGGTGGGTAGGGTTTGGGGTTAGGCTTAGGGTTGGGGTTAGGCTTAGGGTTTGGGTTTGGGTTAGCCACTGTGGGATGAGGTTGGGATTAGGGGTGGGATTAGGGTTAGGATTGGTAATAGGGCTAGGACTACTGCCTTTGGTTTGGGGTTAGGCATGTTCAGTTGGGGTTAGGCATTGTGGATTGGGTTTGGGGTTAGTATCGGTATTGGGTTAGGGTGGGTTTAGGGTTAGGGTTAGGGTTGTGTTTAGGCCTTGTTTGTAGGGGTTGGGTTTAATGTTGGTGTAGGGGTTAGGCATTGTGGGTTGGGGTTAGGGTTAGGGTTGGGGTTGGAGTAAGGTATTGTGGGTTGAAGTTAGGTTTTGGGTTATCCATTGTGGTTTGGGTTTGGGGTTAGGATTGGTATTGGGTTAGGGTTGGGTTAGGGTTAGGGTTAGGGCTTGTGCATTGGTTTTAGCCATTGTGGGTTGGGGTTGGAGTTAGAGTTGTGTTTTGGGTTGTGGTTAGGGTTGAGGTTGAGGTCAGGCCTTGTGAGTGAAAGTTGCGATTAGGCATTGTGGGTTGGGGTTAGGCATTGTGGGTTGGTGTTGGTGTTAGGCATAGGGTTCGGTTTAGTCATTGTGGGATGAGGTTAGGGGTGGGATTGGGGTTGGTGTTGGAGTCAGGGTTGTCGTTGGGGTTAGGTATTGTGCGTTGGGATTAGGATTGGGGATAGCCATTGTTGGTTGGGGTTAGGTTTGCTTTAGGGTTAGGGTTAGGGTTAGGGTTAGGGTTAGGGTGAGCTATTGTGCATTGGGTTTGCGGTTCTGGTTGGGGTTCTGGTTAGGCATTGTGGGTTGGGGTTGAGGTTAGCCATTGTGGGTTGGGGTTATGGTTGGGGTTAGCCATTGTGCATTGGGTTTGGGCCTTGTGTGTTGGGGTGAGGCCTTGTGTGTTTGGGTTAGGGTTAGGGTTAGGGTTAGGCTAGGCCTTGTGGGTTAAAGTTGGGTTTAGGCATTGTGGACTGTATTTAGGGTTATGGTTGTGGTTGTGGTTAGGCCTTGTTTGTAGGGATTGGGTTTAATGTTGTGGTTGGTGTTAGGCATTGTGGGTTGGGGTTAAGGTTAGGATTGGAGTTAGGGTTGGGGTTGGGATTAGGCCTTGTGTGTTAGGGATGGGGTTAGGCATGGTGGGTAGGGTTTGGGGTTAGGCTTAAGGTTGGGTTTAGGCTTAGGGTTCGGGTTCGGGTTAGCCACTGTGGGATGAGGTTGGGTTTGGGGTTAGGCTTAGGGTTGGGGTTAGGCTTCGGGTTCGGTTTAGCCATTGTGGGATGAGGTTGGGGTTAGGGTTAGGGCAAGTTTTCAGATAGGCATTGTAGATTGGGGTTGGGTTTTGGGTTATGGTTGGGCTTGGAGTTAGGCCTTGTGGGTGGAAGTTGGGGTTAGGCATTGTAGACAAGGTTTAGGGTTATGGTTGTGGTTGTGGTAGGCATTGTTGGTTGGGTTTGGGGTTAGTCCTTGTGGTTTGGGATTAGGCATTGTGGGTTGAGGTTAGGGTTGGGGTTGGGGTTAGGCATTGTTGATTAGGTTTCTGGGGTTTCAGGGGTGCGGTTGCGGTCAGGCATTGTGGGTTGGGGTTAGGGTTAACATTGGGGTTAGGCTGTCATTGTTCCGATAAATGAGACAGTTCAAACAAATTTCGAGCATTGTTTATCTAATAAATCTAAATAATGAAAGGAAGCATCGGGACTCATGGAGGAATGCCAAAATCTGAAATCTGCACCCCCCAAACCCATCATATCATGCACAATTCCCATCTGTATTCACATGTCATATCACATTATCCAATTAGTTTTACATCTGAAGTTTCACTTCTCTTTCTGAGCAGGGGCTTTTCCTATCTTCTCCAAACATCCAGTTTACATTCCCCCCCCCCCCGTCAGTGATTCAAAGTGCAGCAGTCAAATAAAAGGCTGTCTCTTATATTGTCAGTGTAAAAACATGTCAATGTTTGCAGCACTGACATCCGTCCCCCCTTATTAAAAGAACAGATCCTGTAATGTAAACAAACACAATTTAGGAGATGGCTTTTGGTTTGTTGGGGTGTTTCTCATAAAACTTTTTGATAAGTCTGTCAGCTTTCACATCACTAGATTTCACCCAAATGGTTTCAGACAATGGGTATCCCTTCCATTGTACTAGGTACTGCAATTTCCCATTAAAGATTCTAGAGTCAAGAATACGTTTCACTTCATAATGGATCTGACCCGCTACTATGAGGGGTCCAGGTCCTTTTTTACGGGGAGGACTTAAAGTGGAGGCTCGAAAAGATTTCAGTAAGCTAGAATGGAACACCGGGTGAATTTTCCCCAAAAGTCTGGGGAGTTTCAATTTTACTGTGACCGGTTTGATGATTCTCACAATGGGGAAAGGCCCCAAGAATTTCGGTCCCAATTTCTTGCTGGGTAATTTGAGACGTAAATATTTACTTGACAGATAAACCTTTTCCCCCCACTTAGAATGTTCTTTGGGGAGCCCTCTTTTTATCAGCCTGGTTTTTATAAGTCTCAGAAGTCTTTTTTAATGCCGTTTTCGTGTTTCTCCAAACCTCTTTTCACCCCCTCACCCATTGATCAAGTGTCTGGGATGCGGGGGGCACCTGAGGGTAGTCAGGTATCGGGCTGAACTCTCTTCCTGTGGCTACTCTGAAAGGCGTGCAGCCAGTGCTGCTGTGAACACAATTATTGTAGGCCACCTCAGCAAAAGGGAGGTGGTCAGTCCAGTTTGTCTGTTGGTAGGAAACATAGCATCTGAGGTATTGCTCCACCATTTTGTTAGCGGATTCTGCAGCCCCATTGGTAGCTGGATGAAAAGCAGATGATAAGCCTTGCGATGATCCAATTAATTTAAGGAAATTCCTCCAAAATTTCGCTGCGAACTGCACTCCTCTATCTGAAATTAGTCGCTTAGGGACACCATGCAGTCGGTAGATATGTGTCAGGAACAATTTAGTCAGTTGTTTTGCAGATGGAAGTCCTTTACAGGCGATAAAGTGAGCCTGCTTTGAAAAGAGATCTATCACAGTCCACATGACAGTATTTCCTCTACTGTTGGGTAGGTCTACATTAAAGTCCATAGCTATTTCTTCCCATGGTTGAGAAGGGTCAGCTACCGACTGCAGTAGCCCAGGTGTTTTCCCTGGAATTCTTTTCATGGTGGCACATACGGTACAACTCTTTACATAGTTTTCCACATCTCATTTTAGCCCCGGCCACCAAAATTGCCGGTGGATAAGGTGTAGAGTTTTTAAATATCTGAAGTGTCCAGCCTGTTTTACATCATGGCTGTGTCTGAGAGCATTGAGAAAGAGGGTTTCAGGTAGATACAATTTTCCCCCCATGTATACCAAGCCATCCCTTCATGTTAGGGAGGTTTGATTATCTTTGAACCATTGATCGGTAAGGATCTCTCGTTTTATCTTCTTCACTCCCGGGTCATCAGAATTAGGGGTTCTGCGAGGTGTGAGTTGTGCTGCAGGTTGTGAACTGGGGATAATTGCCTCGTAGACCTCTTCACGTTCACTTTTGTACTGTGGCAGTCGGGATAGCGCATCAGCTAGGAGATTTTTCCTTCTCGGTATGTACTTTAAAGTAAAGTTAAAATGGTTAAAGTACTGTGCCCATCGCACTTGCTTTGGGGACAATTTGCGGGGAGTTTTTAGTGCCTCTAAAGTTTTGTGATCTGTCCATACTTCAAAAGGCACCTTGCTACCTTCTAAGCAGTGCTGCCAGTTTAATAGCCCCCACCTAATTGCAAAGGCCTCCTTCTCCCAGGCTGTCCATCACCTCTCGCCTTCTGTGAATTTCTTAGAGGTGTAGGCACAAGGTTGTAGGACTCCACTCTTATTCTTTTGTAGTAACATAGCTCCCACTGCCACATTGCTGGCATCTGCTTGAATTACAAAGGGCTCCCTGGGGCAGGGGTGCTTTAGGACCGGTTCAGCCGCAAATAGACTTTTTAAATTTTCAAAAGCTTTCTGGCAACTCATAGTCCATGCTACTGGTTCGCCAGGTCATGGTTTTCCCCCTCCCTTGCCTGTTTTGAGTAGTTCTGTAAGGGGTAGAGCAATCTCGGCAAAAGAGGGAATGAATTGATGGTAGAAATTGGCAAACCCTAGGAAGCTCTGGAGCTGTTTATATTTATTTTGCACACTCACTGCGTTTAGGCCCTTGTAGTCCACGCAGAGATGAAGAGACCCATCTTTTTTTTTCTTTGAACAACACAGGGGCTTCCACAGTAGACTTGGCCCGTTCAATGAATCCCTTCGCTAGGTTTGTATCCACATATCTGTTCTGTACCAGCCTGCTACCGGCCTTGCAGAAAAGGCAACCCCTTTATAAATGGCAAGAGGCTGGAATACGTCTGCCAAATTTATTACAAAAACAAACAAAACACATACCAAGATACAGGAGCTTTGAAACACTATCGGAGCGGTTGCTTTCAGCAAACCAGCCCTCCCCAAACATTCCCTTTATAAAGAGTTCAGGGCGTGGCCTCTCTTTGCCTCCTTCCGAGAAGCCCCACAGCCTTCCTCTGCTTGCTCCTACTTGACTGCCTCCTGCGTCGGGCGTCCTTGAACAGGGCCAGCTGTGGGTCATCTTCATCCACACTGTCAGGCTCACACAGCTGGGTCTCCACCAGGTAGGAGGGGACTGGCTGGGGGCTCTGCGGAGCCTCAAAGCCATCATCAGCAAGTTCTTCAACACCCCCCTCCTCCCCCTCATCTGAGTCATCCGACCCAACTGCCGAACCCACAGGCTGACCCTGAATCACAACACTATCCCGCACCGCAGGGCCCTTCCCCCGGGGCTGCCGATCCGGATGTGGTCGGGATGGGAATTGTTCATGAAAAGCAGTCACCAATGCAGGGGCATGAACGGCAGTCGCGTCTTCCCAGGTGAAGTCCTCTGGTCCGTAACCTTTCCATTCAATCAGGTACTGGAAACGACCTTTCAGCCAACGGGAATCCCTGATGCTGGCGACCTCGTACTCGGGGGTGCTGCCTCCATCACAAGGTCCTGATGGGGGAGGTTCCGCTCGGCGCAGTGGACAAGCCGGTTGCTCGGGGACCAACAGAGACTGATGAAAGACTGGGTGCACGCGCAGGGAACGTGGCAGAGTTAAGCGATAGGCGACCGGATTGATGACAGCCTCGACTGGGAACGGTCCTAAATATCGGTGATCTAACTTTCTCACCGGCCGTGTTGACGGTAGGTTCCTGGTGGACAACCAGACCCGATCCCCCACCGATAGTGGAGGCGTATCCCGTCTTGACCGATCAGCAAACCTTTTGTAATCGGCCTTGGCCTTCTTTAACTGACGTCGCACCAATCGATGGATCACCTGTAACTCTGCCATGAAGTCGTTCGCTGCCGGCTCCGGTGAGTCCATGGGAGAAAGGGGGAAAAACCGGGGGTGATAACCCACATTGGCCAAGAACGGTGTCATCTGTGTGGAGGTGTGCTGCGAATTGTTAAATGCAAACTCAGCTATGGCCAGATAGTCCACCCAATTGTTTTGCTGCAGATTGACGTAGCAGCGCAGATATTGTTCCAGTAATCCAGGCAGGGCCCCTGTCGCTGACTTGGCCTGCCTGCATGGGATGCAGGAAGTGACATAGGACAGGACATCGTGTCGGACTCGGGGCCACCAGAAGGTACGGGAGACCAGGTTCAGGGTCTTGAACAGGCCAAAAGGCCCCGCCGCCGGGTTATCGTGACACTGGCTGAGGATGAGTCCCCTGAGTGGCCCTCCCGGAACGTAGAGCCGGTCACGATAATACAAGAGTCCATCCGTGACCGTCCAAGGAGAATCTGGCCCCACCTCCTCCTTCCGCTGAGCCACACACACCTCCTGCTGCTGTGCCTCCCGGATCCGAGCCCGTATGTCAACCGGCTCCCGCACCACAGCAAAAGACTCGACGGGGATCACTGTCCTGGGCAGAAGCTTGTCTTCCACTCGGGAATATTCGGGCTTCCTGGACAGAGCATCCGCTCTTTGATTATGCCCGCTAGGTATGTACCGAACCCGGAAGTCAAACCTCGCAAAAAAAAGAGACCACCGGATCTGGCGTTGGTTCAAATTCCGAGCGGTCTGCAGGCTTTCCAGATTCTTATGGTCCGTCCGGACCTCGATTTGATGCCGCGCTCCCTCCAGATGATGCCTCCAGGCCTCGAACGCCGCTTTGATGGCCAGCAGCTCCTTCTCCCAGATTGTATAATTGCGCTCCGAAGGGTTCAGTTTTCGTGAATGGTACGCAGAAGGGAAGAGGGTACCGCTGGGCGTCGTTGCCTGGAGTAACACCGCCCCAATGGCAATGTCGGAGGCGTCCGCCTCCACGACAAACGGCCGTTGCGGGTCAGGATGCTTCAAGATGGGCTCCTTCATGAAGGCTTCCTTCAAAGTCTGGAAAGCCTGTTGTTCTGGTGCGTTCCACTGGAACCGAGTCTTCTTCTGCAGGAGCCGGGTGAGGGGGGCTGTCAAGGCAGCAAACCCAGGGATGAAAGTTCGGTAATAGTTGGCAAATCCAAGAAGTCGCTGAACATCCTTCACGCGACGCGGGGGTTGCCAACTCTGCAAAGACTCAACCTTACTCGGCTCCATGGCGATGCCCTCAGGAGAAATGCGGTGACCCAGGAAATCGATGGTCACCCGGTAGAACTGGCACTTCTCCAACTTGGCAAACAGCCGATGTTCTCGGAGTCGCTGCAGGACCTGATGGAGATGCTGATGGTGCACCTCACGCGACGGGGAGTAGATCAGGATGTCGTCCAAGTAGATCACGACAAACTGATCCAACAAATCCCGGAAAATGTCATTCATGAAATGCTGAAACAAAGCGGGGGCGTTGGTCAGGCCAAACGGCATCACCGTGTACTCAAAATGTCCATAGCGAGTACCAAACGCCGTCTTCCACTCATCACCCGGCCAAACCCTGACGAGGTTGTAAGCTCCACGCAGGTCCAGTTTCGTGAAGATCTTAGCCTCCCGGAGTCGGTCCAAGAGTTCGGGGATGAGGGGCAGCGGGTAACGGTTGTGCACCGTGATGGCGTTGAGTTTTCTGTAATCGCAGCAAAGCCGTAATTCGCCCGACTTCTTTTTGACGAAGAGCACGGGTGCAGACACTGGCAAGGAGGAGGGCCGGATGAAACCACGAGGTAAATTCTTCTCCAGAAAGTCCCGCAATGCAGCCAACTCGGGGTCCGACATGGAGTACAAACGCCTCACTGGGAGAGGCGCATCAGGGACTAAATCAATGGAGCAGTCATAGGGCCTGTGCGGAGGTAATTGATCCGCCTCTGTCTCACTGAACACATCAGCAAAGTCGGACAGTTCGGGAGGCAAGGAAACCCCTGGGAAACCCTCCACCTGGCCGGCACAGATATGGCGGGAGTGGTCCACGCACTGCAAGCTTGGGAAGGTGACCAGGTTCTGTGACCAATAGATCTGTGGGTCATGCGCCCGGAGCCACGCCAGTCCCAAGACCACGGGGAAGTGCAGGTCTGAGGTGATATAGAACTGGATGGCCTCCACATGGGAACTGATGGCCATACATAATGGTTGCGTGGCGGCCGTAATAGGCCCAGACAGGAGCACTCGACCATCGATAGTCTCCACTAACATGGGCGGATCCACCGGGCACTGGGGAACAGCCCATTTGGCCATAAATGCTGAGTCCATAAAATTTGTGGTGGTCCCAGAGTCAATTAAGGCATGGACTGGAATCCCCTCTGGCTTGCCAGGAAGGATCAGACGTGCCTCCAATATCAGATGCCGTGGAGGTCCACAGGCAGCATCGGAAAGACGTCGCTCAGTGTTGTTGTGGGACGCCCGATCTATCACACCGTCTAGATCAGGCTCGGGGCGTTTCCCGACAGAAAAGTAGGGGACTTTCTCGGGGCAGACTCGATCACTGATGCCTGCTGTCGCTTCTTTGGGCAAAAAGCAGCCAAATATCCAGGGTCCCCACAGTAAAAACACAACCCCCCCGATCGTCGTCTGTTCATTTCAGTCACCGATAGACGAGACCTGGCGGCACCCAGCTCCATTGGCTCCTCCCTTTGAACTGGGGGCTCACGCACAACAGGGGCGGCAGGGGTCTGTGGGGTGGCACGGCGACTCCTTCGCTGCTGCAACCGAGCATCGATCCGCAGGCAGAGATGGATCAGCCCATTCAGGTCTGAGGGAATATCCACACGGGCCAGCTCATCCAACATCTCCTCCGACAATCCATCCTGGAAGGCATCCACGAGCGCAGCCTCATTCCAGGCGGAATCCTGGCTAAGCATCCGGAAATCGCTGATATAGCCCTGTTGACCCTACCTCAGAGCTTTCAGACGTCGAGTAGCAGTCTGCGTCTTAATAGGGTCCTCATACATCAGACACATATGATCACAAAACCCCACAAAGTTGTCCAACAATGGGCTAGGTTGAGCCAGCAGAGGCGTTCCCCAACGAGCTGCATCACCCGAAAGAAGGTTTAACACAAACCCCACATTATCCCGGTCAGTGGGGAAATCAGCTGCTCTCACGCTGATAAAGAGCTGGCATTGTCCCAGGAAAGCAGGAAACAGTTCTGGAGTGCCTGTAAATTTATCCGGCATTGCAACTTGGCATTTTCTCCTGGGTGGGGGTGCAGCATGAACCTGAGCTTGCAGTTGAGCCACCTGAGCTGCCAGCAAAGTGAGTTGCTGGGTGAGCTGGGCATTCTCAGCACGTAGCTGCTCCATAATATTAGTAAGGGGTGGGTGGCTGAAAGCAAACTGTTCTGTACCAGCCTGCTACCGGCCTTGCAGAAAAGGCACCCCCTTTATAAACGGCAAGAGGCTGGAATACGTCTGCCAAATTTATTACAAAAACAAACAAAACACATACCAAGATACAGGAGCTTTGAAACACTATCGGAGCGGTTGCTTTCAGCAAACCAGCCTTCCCCAAACATTCCTTTTATAAAGAGTTCAGGGCGTGGCCTCTCTTTGCCTCCTTCCGAGAAGCCCCACAGCCTTCCTCTGCTTGCTCCTACTTGACTGCCTCCTGCGTTGTGCGTCCTTGAACAGGGCCAGCTGTGGGTCATCTTCATCCACACTGTCAGGCTCACACAGCTGGGTCTCCACCAGGTAGGAGGGGCCTGGCTGGGGGCTCTGCGGAGCCTCAAAGCTATCATCAGCAAGTTCTTCAACACCCCCCTCCTCCCCCTCATCTGAGTCATCCGACCCAACTGCCGAACCCACAGGCTGACCCTGAATCACAACAATATCGCTGCATCTACTCCATTTCAAGGGGGGACATAGCTTACATTCTTGGTCGTGGAAGTTTGGCCCCTGGCAACAGTTCAATGGAACAATCATTGGGCCAGTGAGGAGGCCAGGTCTTGCATTCTTTCTCACTAAATGCCTCCACTAGGTCCCGGTATTCACTGGGGATGAGCAGCTCGCCTGGTGGCCATGAGGTAGCCATGTGCGCTCGCTCATTGGGTGGGTTAAAATCCTCTGTAACATCTGTTGAATCAGTGGGGGGATTGGGCCCTATGGGTAGTCTCAAGTTCTCAATCCTTTCTCCCACCAGATAAACGGTTTCCATTTGTCCAACCAGGCTAATCCTAGAATCACAGCCTCAGTCATTTTTGGAGCCACCAGGAAGCAAAAAATTCCCAGTGCTTACCTATTTCTAGGTGTAAGGGCTCCATTAATTGCTTGACTAATGTTCCTCCCATGAGGGAGCCATCAGCTTGCTCAAACCTCACAGGTTTGGGGAGCAGTTTTGCTCGTATGCCATTTCACGGCAAATGGCAAGCTAATGATGTATCAGGAGCATCCAGAATCAATTAGCACTTTAGAGAAGGGCGGGATATAAATGGGATTAAAAAAAAATCTACCTCCGTACCCGACTTAGGGATTATGAGCTTGGCAGGTAGTGAGAAAGGTGGGACATGGCGGCTCACCATTGGGTCGTTCTCTCCTTCGTCGTCGCTGTCGAAAGAGGGTAGAATGGGGGTGGGTTCAGCCTGAGTTCCAGCATCCTCCTGCATGTGGGATGTGACCTGGGCAACAGGTTCCTGCGTCATCCGGTTGGATTTCTCTCCCATTAGCCGCTGTGCAGGTTTCTTTCTCACTACTGGTCCTGGTCTGTTCTGCTGTCGGGGGAAGGGGACTGGGCATTTCGCTGCTCGATGACCCTGCTGTCTGCACCTGAAAGACTTAATTGCCGGGTCTACTGGTGGCTTGGGTCTTTCAGACATCACAGTAGCTGGATATTTTCGTGGGGGCAATTGCCATTCGGGTTGTTCTGACCTCGACTCAGCTTCAGGGAGGAGAGGCTTCTTATAGCAGGCGAGCTGAACATCTAATTTCACCACTGCCTGGTACCATTCATGCAGCTGGTTCGGCACAGCTCGGTAGATACATGCCTTAGAAAGGTGGTTGTCTAACCCTTCTCTAAAAAGATGAATTGTGGATTGCTCAGGCCATCTCTCTATCCGACCAGCCATCTTTCAAAACTCCCACACGTAGTCTAGGGCAGGCCGGCCAGCTTGCTTTATCTTATGGATTTGTTCTTCCGTTTTGAGGGCAATGGATGGGTCCTCAAATCTTTCCCTCAGCCCCAGGAGGAAAAGGTGGGGGTCCTCCAACTCAGGGGCCTGCTCGTTATATAAATTGTTCAACCATTTGAATGCTTCTCCCTCTAGGCTGGACGTAATCACATCTTCTATAGCACCTGGGTCTGGGTAGAGATGACCCCAGTGATTCAAAAGAGAGCTTATTTGGTTGAGGAAGAAAATCAGTTTCTCTGGGTCCCCATCAAAGGTTGCTCTGAAGGGTGGGCTCATCATTGGTTGCTGGGGCCCCCATTGCTGCTGGCCCCACCCTGGTTGTTGGTTAAATGGTTGCTGGGGTCCCCACTGCTGTTGTTGTGTCTGCAGTTGCTGCTGGCCCCACTCTGGTTGTTGATTTAACGGCTGCCAGGGCCCCCAGGGGCCCCTCTGCTGCTGGCCCCACTGGTCCTGCTGTATGTTCAGGGGTTGCAGGTTTGGTGCCCTGCTGCTGCCACCCTTGCTGTTGTCCTCCCACCAGCTCCTGATCTCCAGGCTTCTGCACCACCTCCAGCTGTTGCAAGGCTTCTATTAGCTGGGGCAAGCTCAGAGGTTGTTGGCCTTTCACTTGTAGGGGTTTCCCAACCTCCCATTATATTAGATTCTGGCATGATGTCATGGTTTCAATAAATGAGGCAGTTCAAACAAAATGCAGGCATTGTTTATCTAAAAAGTCTTAATAATGAAACGAAACATCGGCACTCATGGAGGGTTGCCAGAATCTGAAAATCTCCTCCCCCCAAACCCATTGTAACTTACACAATTCCTGCCCGTATCTACACGTCATAAATCACATTATCCAATTAGTTTTACATATGAAGTTTCACTTCCCATTCTGTATGTGGCTATTCTTATCTTCTCAAAATAGCCGTTACATTTCCCTCCCTTCAAGATTCAAAGCAAAGCAGTTTAAACAAAAGGCTGTCTCTTATATTGTCAGTGCAAAAACATGTCAATGTTTGCAGCATTGACAGGCTATCCCCAACACTAACTCCAACCGACAATACCTAACTCGAACCCTAACCCTAACCCCAACTCCAATCCACAATGCCAACTCCAACCCCAACCCTAACCCCAACCCCAACCCACAATGCCTAACCCCCAAACCAAGGCACAATGCCTAACCCCAAACAAAACCCTAACCCTAACCCCAACCCACAACACCTAACCCAAACCTAACCTAAAATGTCAAATCCCAACCCTAACCCAAACCCAACCCAAAATGCCTAACTCCAACCACAGCCAACAATGCGTAACCCCAACCCCAACCTTAAACCTAACACGAACCCAGTATGCCTAACCTCAAACAGAACACTAACCCTAATCCCAACCCAGAAGGCCTAAACCCAATCCCAATCCACAATGCATAACCCCAACCCATAATGCCTAATTCCAACCCCAACCCACAGTGCTTAAAGCCAAGCCCAAACATAACCTTAACCTTAACCCACAATACCTAACCACAACCACAACCTTAACCCAAATTCAAACCCCAACTCCAACCCACAATGCCTAACCCCAACCCAAAGTCAGTAGTACTAACCTCATCACCAATCCTAACCCTAAGCCAAACCCCAACCCTAAGCCTAACCCCAACCCCTACCCACCATGCCTAACGCCAACCCTAACACCCAATGCCTAATCCCAACACCAACCCTAATTCCAATCCTAACCCTAACCCCAACCCCAACCCAAAATGCCTAACCCCAACCCATAAGGCCTAACCTCAAACCCAACCAACAATGCCTAACCACAAAAACCTTAACCCTAAACACAGTCCACAATGCCTAACCACAACTTTAACCCACAAGGCCTAACCTCAACCCCAAACCCTAAGCCCAACCGAAATCACAACTCTAACTCAAACCCCAACCCACAATGCCTAACCCCAACCTCAACCGTAACCCCAGGCCACAGTGCCTAAAAGCAACGCACAAGGCCTAACCC
This sequence comes from Vipera ursinii, assembly GCF_947247035.1. Classification (NCBI taxonomy): domain Eukaryota; kingdom Metazoa; phylum Chordata; class Lepidosauria; order Squamata; family Viperidae; genus Vipera; species Vipera ursinii. The sequence goes on from NC_139522.1 coordinate 35,241,838, forward strand.
CAACCCCAATCCTAACCCTAACCCCAATCACAACTCTAACTGCAACCGCAACCCGCAATGCGAAACCCAAACCCAACCCTAACCCCAACCCCAACCCACAACACCAACACCAACCCACAAGGCCTAACTCCAACCTCAAATAAAAATGCGTAAGCACAGCCACAATCATAACCCAAAAACCAGTCCACAATGCCTAACCCCAACTTCCACCCACAAGGCCTAACCTCAACCTAAAACCCCAATATACAATGCCTATCCGAAACCTTGCCCTAACCCCAACTCCAACCCACAAGGCCTAACCACAACCTAAACACACATGGCCTAACCCCAGCCCCAATCACAACTCTTAACCCCAACCCCAACCCACAATGCCTAACCCAACCCCAACCCTAACCCTAACCCCAACCCACAATGCCTAACCCCAACCCCAACATTAAACCCAACCCCTAAAAAACAAGGCCTAACCACAACCCTAACCCTAACCCTAAACCCACCCTAACCCAATACCAATACTAACCCCAAACCCAATCCACAATGCCTAACCCCAACCGAACATGCCTAACCCCAACCCAAAGGCAGTAGTTCTAACCCCATCACCAATCCTAACCCCAATCTCACCCCTAACCCCAACCTCATTCCACAATAGCTAAACCAAACCCTAACCCTAATCCCAACCGTAAGCCTAACACCAACACCAACCCACCACGCTTAACCCTAACCCTAACACACAATGACTAACCCCAACCCACAAGGGCTAACCCTAAACCCAACCAAAAATCACTAACCACAACCCGAACCATAACCCTAAAAACAGTCCAAAATGCCTAACCACAACTTTCACCCACAAGGCCTAACTTAAACCTCAACCCTAAGCCCAACCCAAATTACAACTCTAACTTCAACCCCAACCCACAATGGCTAAAACCAACCCACAAGGCCTAACCCTAACCCTAACCCAACCCTAACCCAATACCAATCCTAACCCCAAACCCAAACCACAATGGCTAACCCAAAACCTAACTTCAACCCACAATACCTTACTCCAACCCTAACCCTAACCCTTAACCCCAACCCGAACACACAATGCCTGACCCAACCCCAACCCTAACCCTAACCCCAACCCACAATGCCTAACCCCAACCCCAACATTAAACCCAACCCCTACAAACAAGGCCTAACCACAACCCTAACCCTAACCCTAAACCAACCCTAACCCAATACCAATACTAACCCCAAACCCAATCCACAATGCCTAACCCCAACCCACAAGGCCTAACCGTAAACCCAACCAAAAATGCCTAACCACAACCGCAACCATAACCCTAAACACAGTCCACAATGCCTAACCGCAACTTTCACCCACAAGGCCTAACCTCAACCTCAACCCTAACCGCAACCCAAAACACAACTCTAACACCAACCCCAACCCACAATGACTAAAACCAACCCACAAGGTCTAACGCTAACCCTAACCCAACCCTAACCCAATACCAATCCTAACCCCAAACCCAAACCACAATGGATAACCCAAAACCTAACTTCAAGCCACAATACCTTACTCCAACCCTAACACTATCCCTAACCTTAACCCACAATGTCTAACGTCAACCCCAACCCTAACCCCAGCACAAAATGCCTAACCCCAACCCCAACCCGCAATGCCTAACCCCAACCCCAACCCAACCCACAATGCCTAACCCTATCCCTAACCCTAACCCCAACCCACAATGCCTAACGCCAACCGCAACCCTAACCTGAAACCGAATCCACAATGTCTAACCTCAACTCCAACCCTAACAATGCCTAACCGAACCCTAACCCTAACCCCAACTCCACCCACAAGGCCTAACCCCAACCAAAACCCACAAGGCCTAACCCCAACCCCAACCCTAACCCCAACACTAACTCCAACCCCAACCGATAATGCCTAACCCCAACCCCCACCCACAGTGCCTACAAACAACCCACAAGGCCTAACCCTAACCCTAATCTTAACCCACAATGTCTAACCCCAACTGAAACCCTAACCCCAACCCACAATGCCTAACCCCAACCGCAACCGTAACCTCAAATCCAATTCACAATGCCAACCCCAACCCCAACCCTAACCCCAACCCCAACCCACAATGCCTAAACCCAACCCACAATGCCTAGCCCCAACTGTAACCCTAACCTCAAACCCAATCCACAATGTCTAACCCCAAACCTAACCTCAACCCCAACCAACCATGGCTAACCCCAACCCACAAGGCCTAACCACAAACCCAACCATAACCCTAAACCCAGTCCACAATGCCTAACCCTAACTTCAACCGAAAAGGACTAACCCCAAGCCCAACCGTAACACCAAACTCAACCCCAATCTACAATGCCTAACCGAACCCCAACCCCAACTCTAATGCCAACCTAAAATACCTAACCCACAATCACCATCCCACAATACCTCACCCCACCCTCATCCTCACCCCATCCCCAAGCCACAATGCGTAAGCCCAACCCCAAACCTATCCCTAACCCCAACCCAAAATGCCTAACCCTAACCCAACGTAAAATCCCTAACTGCAACCCTAACCCAAACTGACATGCAGGTTCTGAGGTTTTGCTGCTAAAAATACAAGAAACCAGAAGTTGCCTTCAAGCTTTACGTTTTTATTCAGCTGAACAAAAAGACGGGCTCCTCTAAAAGAGAGCAGCCCTGAAAGGCAAGAAATCCTTGTATTTTTTTTCTTTCTGGTTACATAAGCAAGCCATCAAGCAAAGCTCACACGCATATGATAAAGATTTCACCCAGTAAGTCTGGCATACTCTAGATAAGAGAACAGAAGTAACAAACATGTTCCCTTTTGGGTGTTTCCCTAAAGATATTGTATGTTCTTGGGTGGGTTAGGACATTGGGAATTTTCCTTGCTGGCCTTTCATGACCCTGCATCCAGGACTTTGCAAGAGCCCAAAGACAGTAGGGCCATCTGCACATTCACAATTGATATTTCCTATACTGTCCCATAATTCTGGGTCAACATAATCCCCCCTTTTCATACTTAGAGCAGTGCGCAAAAGTATGAACACGGGATAGGCTTCCGCAGTATGCGGGCCACATTGTTGAGGACAGGCAGAAGTGAATTGAGGCAAGCAGTGAATGACACAAAAGGATACAAGAACAAGGAATACTACAAAGAGAGTACCAAGAATAATTCCCTAAACCATCCCCATACAGTATCAGTAGAAATCTTCAAATCTTTAGGATAATTCCTAATTCCTTCCTCCATGAGATGAATGGTATCCTTATGTTGGATAATATGAACAGAGGGAAAGATAATCCCTATGGTACATGTACCAGTTAAGTAAGCTGGCAAAGACTTACAGGCAAACTGACCATAAAGGAACCACCAATCCGGGTGGTTAGCAAGATAAATGCCTGGTTTGCCTTCCAACCCCTCAGGCATATAAGCTCTAACACCAGACATATACAGGTGAAACTCGAAAAATTAGAATATCGTGCAAAAGTTCATTTATTTCAGTAATGCAACTTAAAAGTGCAAACTAATATATGAGATAGACTCATTACATGGAAAGCAAGATAGTTCAAGCTGTGATTTGTCATAATTGTGATGATTATGTCTTACAGCTCATGAAAACCCCAAATCCACAATCTCAGAAAATTAGAATATTGTGAAAAGGTGCAATATTCTAGGCTCAAAGTGTCCCACTCTAATCAGCTATTTAAGCCATAACACCTGCAAAGGGTTCCTGAGCCTTTAAATGGTCTCTCAGTCTGGTTCAGTAGGAATCACAATAATGGGGAAGACTGCTGACCTGACAGTTGTGCAGAAAACCATCATTTACACGCTCCATAAGGAGGGAAAGCCTCAAAAGGTAATTGCAAAAGAAGTTGGATGTTCCCAAAGTGCTGTATCAAAGCACATTAATAGAAAGTTATGTGGAAGGGAAAAGTGTGGAAGAAAAAGGTGCACAAGCAGCAGGGATGACTGCAGCCTGGAGAGGATTGTCAGGAAAAGGCCATTCAAAAGTGTTGGGGACTTTCACAAGGAGTGGACTGAGGCTGGAGTTAGTGCATCAAGAGCCACCACACACAGACGGATCCTGGACATGGGCTTCAAATGTCATATTCCTTTTGTCAAGCCACTCCTGAACAACAAACAACGTCAGTGTCACAGACGTCCTCAACGATGAAACACAAACACGGCTAAGGAACGAGTGACGAGGTTTATTCTTCCAACACAAAGCAAACCGTAATAAAGTCAGCGTTGGCAGCATCCTGCTCCAACGCTCTTTTATTACGAGGACACGCCCCACCCCCACCCTTCCAGAACAAGCCGGCAACCACCCATCACCTTATAAAGACCCCGCCCATCCCCCTGCGCGCTGGCCTCCCTCAACGCACAATGTTGGTCACCCGTAGGGCCATCTGCCAGGTAAGCCCCCTCCCATGCCACCCCAACCATCCTGCCACCGCGGTCACAACCACCCCCACTAGTCCGCCCCATCCCCAACACTCGAACCGTCCCCACCGTTGGTCCGCCCGAAGGTCCAGCTGAGGCAAAGGGCAGCGCAGGCATGTTCATCAACTGGCTGGCGGCTGCCTGCGGTGGCCTAGTCCTTCCGGGCTCCTTCCTAAGGTCTGGATCCGGGTTGAAGGAGGCCGGCAGGCCCTGCAGGCCCTCGGCACCGGAGGGGCATGGTGCAGGCGCGACCGGCCCCCAACCGGTGGCCTCCCGCGCCGGTCCGGCTGTTCGGGCGGTACACGCCCGCCATGCGCAGGCGCGCGCACCGGGTGGTCGGCGGGCGCCAGCGGCTGATGTTCCCACCGCCCGGGCGCAGGCACAGTCGGCGGCTCCGGTGCCGGCTGCGCAGCCGCCGTGCGTCCGTTCAGCGTGGATGCGAGCATCAGCTGGCTGGCGGGGAGCTGCCGCAGCTGCTGGAGGACGGACGCCGCCGGCAGCCGCCGAGGGGAAGCCACCCCTCTGGGCTGGCGCGGGGAACGGCTAGCAGAGTGCGTCAGCTGGCTGGCGGAGAGCTGCCGTAGCTGCAGGAGGGCGGACGCCATCGGCAGCCGGTGAGGGGGAGTCGTTCCTCTGGGCCAGTGGGGAACGGCTGGTGCAGTGCAGAAGGGAACACCGGAGTCCATCCGGCTCCGCAGACGAGCTTTATGGGGATGCTGACTTCATTTTCCAGCAGGACTTGGCACCTGCCCACACTGCCAAAAGCACCAAAACCTGGTTCAATGACCGTGGGATTACTGTGCTTGATTGGCCAGCAAACTCGCCTCACCTGAACCCCATAGTGAATCTATGGGGCATTGCCAAGAGAAAGATGAGAGACATGAGACCAAACAATGCAGAAGAGCTGAATGCCACTATTGAAGCATCCTGGTCTTCCATAACACCTCAGCAGTGCCACAGGCTGATAGCCACCTCGCTGATTCCAAAAGAAGCACAGCAAACTCTGGAAACTATGCAGCCCTTGGTCCCATTAGAAGAATCAAAGGCTCAGAGAGTGACATGGGCTGCAACCAGACGAAAGGAACAAAAACAACAGAAACAGTATTCTACAATTACAACTCAAGAATCTAATAGTGAAGCAGTGGGAGGAGCGATACCAAAGAGGCAGATGCTTGTGGATCTGCAAGATACGCTCCGAAAGCTTCAAGTCACAAAAGCTGGCGACAAAGTTTCTGACATGGAATGTTAATGGTTTAAATTCACCACAAAAGAGAAAGAAAATATTTCAGTATTGAAACAATTTTAAAATGATGTTATATGTTTGCAGGAAACGCATATCCGTGTATCTGATCAAAAATATTTGATAAATTCCAGACTGGGTATACAGTTTATTGCATCTGCTCCAGAAAAGAAAAACCATGTAGTTATTTATGTGAAGAAGACCTTAACAGCTAACCTAATTGAAGCAGATAAACAAGGAAGATATATTATAATTGAACTTTCAATAGAAGGGAAGAAAATACTTTTAATTGGATTATATGCACCTAATCAACAAGAAGAATTTTACAAACTTTTACAAAATAAAATAATTCAATGGGATTATAAATCGTGTATTTTAATGGGAGACTGGAATGGAGTGCTGGACACACAGAAAGATAAAATGGACCTTTTAAAAGTACTCCAAATCATGCTAGATTGCCTAAATCCTTTTTTGATATGAAAGATGATTTGGAACTGAGAGATGTCTGGAGAGAACGAAACGTGGAAGAAAGGGATTTTACTTTTTTTTCTGATAGACATCAATCTTTTTCCAGGATCGACTTTGTATTAACTACTAATGATTTTTTTCTAGGGTTAAGAAGATTAAGATATGTCCAAGAATTTTATCAGGTCACAGCCCAGTATGGATGGAATTGGACAAGGGGAAGGGAGATAGGAGATCTTGGAGGTTAAATGAAAATTTATTTAGATATGAAGAAAATGTAGAAGAATGTAAAAAACAAATGAAAGAATTTTTTATTATAAATATGCATAAGGGTACACCCATTGAAATGGTTTGGGATGCAAGTAAAGCTTATATGAGAGGAGTGTTAATATATTTGAATAATAAATATAGACGTAGATTGGAATATAAGCATAAAGAATTAGAGGAGGAAATAAAGATGAAAGAGAAGGCTTTTATTTTGAACTCATCTAATAAGAGGCTGAAAGAAGCAATTAATTTTTTAAGAGGGCAGTTTGATATGTTGATGGCAGACCAAGTGGCAACTACAGTAATTTACGATATGTTAAACATAATACTTTTTATAATGCTAATAAGCCAGGTAGATGGTTAGCTTATCTGTTAAGGAAAAAACAAAAATCACATAATATAGATAAGATAGAATATAAGGGTAAAGAGGTGTTTCAGCAAAATTTTATTAAAAAGGCTTTTGTTGAATTTTATTCCAAATTATATGCTAGGGATATAACTCAAGGTTTAGATATAGATAGGTACCTACAAGAAGTGAATATCCCGATACTTACACAAGAGCAAACGGAAGGGATGAATCAACTGATAACTGCTGAAGAAATTATTTTATTATAAAAACTTACAATTAGAGTTGGTGGAACCTTTAAAAGAATTATTTAGAACAATTCAATCTGGAGGAGAAGTGCCTCCATCCTGGAAAACAGCATTTATAACATTGATTTCATTTCATTTCATTTATTTGATTTCTATACCGCCCTTCTCCCTAGGGACTCCCAAAGGAAGATGAAGATCTTACCCAATCTAAAAATTACAGACCTATATCGCTTTTAAATACTGATTATAAGATATTTGCAAAGATTTTAGCAAATAGATTAATGAAGGTTATGCAGCAAATGATTCATAGTGATCAAACAGGATTTATAAGTGGTAGACGAATGAAAAATAATGTGAGACATATTGTAAACTTATTAGAATATTTGGAAAGAAATAATCAAGTCCCTGCAGCGCTGATTTTTTTGGACGCTGAAAAGGCGTTCGATCAATTGAATTGGCAATTTTTATTTAAAGTCTTAGAGAAGATGGAGTTTGGTGATAGGTTTTTACAACCTATTAGGGCAATATATCAGAAACAAACAGCTCAAATAATAATTAATGGTAGTTTAACAGAAGCTTGCAAAATTGAAGAGGGCACAAGACAGGGATGTCCGTTGTCACCATTGCTGTTTGTTTTAACATTGGAAATATTATTGATTAAGATACATGACTCAAATAAAATAAAGGGAGTTAAAATTAAAGATCAAGATTATAGATTGAGAGCGTTTGCAGATGACTTGGTTATTACATTAAGTCAACCGATTCAATCGGTTATAGATTTAATGGAAATAATTTTGCAATATGGACAAGTTTCTGGATTTAAAGTAAACAGGCAAAAAACTAAAATATTGTCTAAAAATATGACTACAGAACAAAAGGTAGTTCTAGAAAACTTAACAGGATTTGAAATAGTTAAAAAGATTAAATATTTGGGGGTATATCTTTCAGCTTTAAATGTGAAATTATATAAAAATAATTACGAATTGTTATGGTTAAAAACACAAAAAGAGTTAGATAGCTGGAGAAAATTACAATTGTCTTTATTGGGAAGAATTGCAGCAGTCAAAATGAATGTTTTACCAAAATTTTTATTTTTGTTTCAAATGATACCTATACTTAAAAAAGATTCAAATTTGGAGGAATGGCAGAAAGGTATTAATAAATTTATTTGTGCAGGGAAAAGACTGAGAGTAAAACTTAAGATAATGCAAGATATACGTGAAAGATGTGGTCTTAAAATGCCCAATTTTAAATTATATTATGAGGCTGCGGCTTTATCGTCAATTAGTAATTGGTTTAATTTAACAGAAGGAAGATTATTGAATATTGAGGGATGTGATTTATTATATGGCTGGCATGCATATTTATTGTATGATGAAAAGGTGGATAATGTTTTTAAGAAACATATATTAAGGTATGCCCTGTTGCGAGTATGGAAAAAATATAGACATAAGTTAAATTATAAAATACCAATTTGGGCAATACCTAAACATGCGATAGAAAATATAAGTTTGGGATTTAAACATGATGTGATTACATATAAAGATATTCTTTTTTTATTGAAAAGTTTTACAATACATTTTTGAATACAAAAAACCCCCTCCTCCCCCTCCCCTCTCCCCAACCCCCCCTCCCCTCCCCTCCCCCTCCTCGACTTCCCAGAGCTGAATACAGGGTATAATAATACAAACAAGCATAATCTAAAATATGCTAACAACAAAAATAAAACATTAAATTCTATCACACTTTAACTCTCCATAGTCAAAATATTAATGAAATAACTACTAACTAGTTGTACGTCATAAAAATACTACTTATTCAAATGCTAAATGAAACTTTTTAGTCCCATATTTATTCTGAATATATTCAATCCATCTTCTCCATTCCACAATATATCTCTGTTGCGACTGATCTTTCAAATATGCTGAAATCTTTGCCATTTCCGCCAAATTAGAAACTTTCAAAGTCCACTCTTCTATAGTCGGCAGTTCTTCCTTCTTCCAATATTGCGCTACTAAAAGTCTCGCTGCCGTAATTAAATTCAACATCAACTTTGAATCTATAACAGTAGTATCTGTAATAATACCCAATAAAAACAATTGCGGAGAAAACTTTATCCTTTTCTTAAATATCTTTTGCATATTCCACCAAATTTTAATCCAAAAAGCTTTAACCTTTTTACAAGTCCACCATATATGAAAATACGTTGCATCCTCACAGCCACACCTCCAACATTTGGGCTGGCAGTTCGGATACATACTTGCTAATTTTTTAGGGTCTAAGTGCCACCTATAAAACATTTTATAAAAATTCTCTCTTAAATTTTGGGCCTGTGTAAATTTTACATTTCTAACCCAAATCTTTTCCCAAGTATCCATTGTTATGACTTCTTGAAAATTCTGGGCCCACTTTATCATACAATCTTTAACAAGTTCCATTTCTGAGTCAATTTCTATCAATGCATTATATATCCTTCTTATATGTGCTTGACCTTGATCTCTAATTTGTTTTACCAAATTTTCATCAGTCATCAAAAAGCCAACTTTCTGGTCCTCTTTCCATCTTGCCTGTAATTGCCCATACTGGAACCAAGTTTGTACAATCTTTTCTTCTTTTAACATATTATATGGCTTTAATTGCCATGCATTCCTTTCTAAACTTAAGATTTCCTTATATGTAGTCTCATCATGTTTAAATCTCACATTTATATTTTCTATTGCATGTTTAGGTATTGCCCACATTGGTATCTTATAATTTAACTTATGTCTATGCTTTTTCCAAACTCGCAACAGAGCATACCTTAAAATATGTATCTTAAACACATTATCCACCTTCTTATCATACAATAAATATGCATGCCAACCAAATAACAAATCATGACCCTCTAGATTTAATAATCTCCCTTGTGTTAAATTAAACCAGTCACTTATCGATGACAAAGCAGCAGCCTCATAATATAATTTAAAATTAGGCATTTTAAGACCACCTCTTTCACGCGTATCTTGCATTATCTTAAATTTAACTCGTGGCTTTTTCCCTGCCCAGACAAATTTATTAATCCCTTTTTGCCATTCCTCCAAATTTGAATCCTTTTTCAGTATAGGTATCATTTGAAATAAAAATAAAAATTTTGGCAAAACATTCATTTTGACTGCTGCAATTCTTCCCAATAAAGACAATTGTAGTTTTTTCCAACTATCTAATTCTTTTTGTATTTTTCCCCATAACATTTCATAATTATTTTTATATAACTTCACATTTAAAGCTGACAGATATATCCCCAAATATTTAATCTTTTTAACTATTTCAAATCCCATTAGCTCTTCTAAAACAGCCTTTTGTGATACAGTCATATTCTTAGACAATATTTTAGTTTTTTGTATGTTTATCTTAAATCCAGAAACTTTCCCATATAACATTATTATCTCCATCAATTCTACAACTGAGTAATCCGGCTGAGTTACTGTAATAACCAGGTCGTCCGCAAATGCCCTCAGTCTATAATCCTGATCTCTTATTTGAATTCCCCTAATTTTATTTGAATCTCGTATTTTAGTCAGTAATATTTCCAATGTTAAAACAAACAATAAAGGTGACAGCGGACACCCCTGTCTTGTACCCTTTTCAATATTGTATGATTCTGTCAAACTGTTATTTACTATTATAAGGGCTGTTTGCTTCTGATATATTGCCCTAATAGGTTGTAAAATTTTTTCCCCAAATTCCATTTTCTCTAATACTTTCATCAAAAATTGCCAATCCAATTGATCAAAGGCTTTTTCAGCATCCAGAAAAATCAGCACTGCGGGGATCTAATTATTTCTTTCCAAAAATTCCAATAGATCTACAATATGTCTCACATTATTCTTCATTTGTCTACCACTTATAAATCCAGTTTGATCACTATGAATCACTTGTTGCATTACCTTCATTAATCTGTTAGCTAAGATTTTTGCAAATATCTTATAATCAGTATTTAAAAGCGATATTGGTCTGTAGTTTTTAGCTTGAGTGGCATGCTGATCTTCTTTCGGAATCAACGAAATAAAGGCAGTTTTCCACGATGGAGGTACCCCTCCTCCCAATCAAATTGTCTTAAACAATTCCCTTAAAGGTTCCACCATTTCTAACTGTAAATTTTTATAATAAACGGCAGTCAAACCGTCAGTTCCCGGCGCTTTACCCACTTTTAATTGTTTAATTGCTAGAAAAATTTCTTCATCAGTTATCAATTGGTTCATCCCTTCCTTTTGTTCTTGTGTAAGAACAGGAATATTGGCTTTTATCAAATATTCATCTATATCTACGTCTCTAATCTTATCTCTGGCATACAACTTAGAATAAAAATCAACAAAGGTCTTTTTAATAAGATTCTGCTGATATACTACTTTACCCTTATGTTCTATTCTATCTATATTACAAGCTCTTTGCTTCTTCCTTAACAAGTAAGCTAACCATCTACCCGGTTTATTAGCATTACAAAAAGTGTTATGTCTAGCATACCATAAGTTAGTTGCCACTTGATCTGCCATTAACATATCAAACTGACCCCTTAATAAAGTAATTAACTCTTTAATCTTCCCATCAGATGGATTCAGAATTAAAGCCTTTTCTTTTTCCTTAATTTCATCCTCTAATTCTTTTCTCTTAAATTCCAATTTACGTCTATGTTTATTGTTCAAATATATTAATACACCCCTCATATAAGGTTTACTTGCATCCCAAACCATCTCAATAGAAGTACCTTTATGCATATTAATTTTAAAAAATTCTTTCATCTGTTTTTTACACTCTTCCACATTTTCCTGGTACCTAAACAAATTTTCATTTAAACGGCAAGTCCGTCTATCTCCATTATCTTTTTCTATCTCCAACCATACTGGACTATGATCAGATATAGTTCTTGGACAAATCTTGATCTTCTTAATCCTAGAAAAAAAATCATTAGTAATTAATACAAAATCAATCCTGGAGAAAGATTGATGCCTATCGGAGAAAAAAGTAAAGTCTTTTTCTTGCAAGTTCCTCTCTCTCCAAACATCTCGCAATTCCAAGTCATCCTTCATCTCAAAAAAAGATTTAGGCAGTTTAGCATGACTTGGTGTGCTTTTAAAAAGACCTCCCTTATCCATTTGTACATCCAAGACGCCGTTCCAATCTCCCATAAAAATACAAGATTTATAATCCCACTGAATAATCTTGCTGTGTAATAAATTGTAAAAATCTCCTTGCTGTTGATTAGGAGCGTATAATCCAACCAAAAGCGTTTTCTTGCCTTCCATTAATAATTCAATTATAACATATCGTCCTTGTTTGTCTGCTTCAATTAAACTCGCTGTTAAAGTATTCTTAACATAAATAACAACTCCATTTTTCTTATCAGGCGCAGAAGCAATAAACTGTGTGCCCAACCTAAAGTTTACCAAGTACTTTTGATCAGCTGCTCTAATATGTGTTTCCTGTTAGCAAATAACATTGTTTTTAAATTGCTTTAGATATTGAAATACTTTCTTTCTCTTATGTGGTGAATTTAAACCATTAACATTCCAGGTTAGAAGCTTTGTCGCCATCTTTTGCGACCTGAAGCTTTTGGAGCACCTCTTCCAAAATCAACTGCACTCTCTTTGGCCTCGCTCCTCCCACTGCTTCACTGTAAGTAAGTTTTTGAGATGTAATCATAACTCTCTGGTGTTCTTGCTCTTGTCTCATTCGTCTAGCTGCAGCGCATTTCATTCTTTGGTCTCTGACCTCCTCTGTTGATACTGAAACCTGATCCACTCCTGTAACTTTCTGGAATTCTCCATCTTTCAGCTGCGTAACTCCTTCAGCACCTTGTGTACTCTCACTTTGTGGTTGATGCTCTCCTTCACCATTCTTCCTTTTGGATTCCAGAAGTGGTATGGGGACTGCCTTCAAAATGTTGGCATAAAAATCACGTTCCTGTAACACTGTGAGAAGACGATATCTCGTGCCTGCATGCAACACCACCATACCTACTGGGATCTCCCATCTGAACTGGATATCCCGTCTTCTTAATTCTTCTGCCAAAAAAGCAAACTCTTTCCTTCTCCTTAAAATTCTTGGAGGGATCTCTTTTAAAATTAAAACTTCTTGCTCTGCAACTGCAAATTTGCTATTATAAAAGGCTTGAATAACCTCATTTCTAATTGCTCTCTTTGTAAAATAAACCACCACATCTCTAGGTAGTTTCCTTGAGCGCCCCAGAACCTCTTCAAGGGCTTCTGAAACTACTTTTTTCAAATTTTCCTTAGGGTCTTCCTTCATCCCTCTAATTCTCACAGCAAACTCCATCTCTCTATGCTGAACCAATAATAAATCGTCATCAATCTTTTCCATCACCGTTTCAGCATCCGTCATTTTGGCATCTAATCTCACATTATTTTGGCTAAGTTCTTCCACTCTCTCATCTAAACATTCAATACAAACAGCCATGCCTTGAAGTGCAAGTAAGATGTCTGCCCTTATTTCTGTGTTCTTCTCCTCAATAAGTTCAGCTAATTGCTGAGATTGCTTTTTCAAAGCCTCTTGCAAAACATCCTGCAAATCTTTTATTGTCAAGGCTGGTGTGGGTGCAGATGCCGGGGTGGGGCATTAAAGCCTGTAATGAAGATTGCTGAACTGGTGAAGCCCCCGCGCTTCTAGTAACTTTAGATGATTTGGCAGCCATTTTCACCCACTTAATTCTGTTGCGCAATTTCACTTTTAAAAGTCTCCACAAAGTCTACTGAGTTAAAGTTCATATACTTGCTCTGACAACGTTCTCCTGTACAGCTCTGCCTGCATCCAAGTAATCAAAAGTTCATTCTCACTGGCAGGGATGGTTGCAGTGTCCTGCTCTGCTCCAAAGCCTTGGAGCAGAGGCGTCCCGGAGTCCGGAGCAAACTCAGGCTTTGGGGGGGCTCATCCCTTCAACCACCAGAGTTTCAACTCTGTCGGTCTGGGGGAGCTCTACCCCTGCCTGGGCGCTCACCCCCTCCTCTTCTCCCCAGGAGCGGGTTTCCGAGCCGCCAAACAGCTGATCGTTGCTGGTTTTGGCGGCTCTACGGAAACAACGGGGCTGACAGCCGAAATGGCTGCCGTCAACGGAGCCTTGCCACCCGGAAGTCCATATAAAGATATTCTTAGACTGGAAAGGAATGTATGGCAATTAAAGCCATTTAATATTTTAAAAGAAGGTAAAATAGTACAAACTTGGTTTCAGTATGGCCAGATACAAGCTAGATGGAAAAAGATCAGAAAATTGGCATTTCGACAACAGATGAAAATTTGGTAAAGCAAATTAGAGATCAAAGTCAAGTGCATATAAGAAGGATATATTAATGCATTGGTAGAAATTGATTCAGAAACGGAACTTGTTAAAGATTGTATGATAAAATGGGCCCAGAATATTCAGGAGCCAATAATGATGGATACTTGGGGAAAAATTTGGGTCAGAAATGTAAACTTTACTCAGGCACAAAATTTAAGAGAGAATTTTTATAAAATGTTTTATATATGGCATTTAGATCCTAAAAAATTAGCATGTATGTATCCAAATTATCAGCCTAAATGTTGGAGGTGTGGTTGTGAGGATGCAACGTATTAGCATATATGGTGGACTTGCAAAAAAGTTAATGTCAGAATCCATTTATATCACATTTCATAAAAGTATGGGTAGAATATTGTGCTTATTCTGGGGATCCTGCCATCTCTACGAGGGGGGGAGAGGATGGTTACTCAGATTGTAATAGGCTGTCTTCAAAGACCAGGGAAGCTTTTGATCTGGGGGGGACAGGGGGAGAGAGAGAACTGGATTGCATCTCCATTTGCAGCTGAAAAGGAAGAAGCAATAACAATAAACACAAGGAGAGTTCTCTTTCCCATGAAAGGGCCTGACACCTAAGTAAATGATGTGAGCCTGACCAAATGGATGAGGGGAGGGGGCTGAAATGGGAATGCTTTATATAGGATTGAAATGTAACTCTGTTAGATCCCGTCTTCTATTGCCACAATCGATCTCATCCTAGTAAACTTTTCCTTTTGGACAAACTTGCATCCAAGAGTTCTTATTTCCTAAGATGTGGATTGAGGTGGGTCCTGACAGTAGACGGGATCTGCTATAAGAGTCAACCTGGAAGGGAAAACCTTATCGGGGGACTTTGCAACAAATACAATGTCTGGCGACAAAGCAAGAGAGGAGGGAAGCCCCATGGAGAGGGAGTCTTCCCCCCGAATGGAATCCCAGAGATGATGGGAAGCTGAAGCGGCATATTTCCCCGGGGAAGAAGCGGTGGAGCAGTACGACCGAAAACCCCGGTGGTCGATGGGCATTGGAAGGAAAAGTGAGTGGGAAAAGGCATCAAGAGAAGTGACCCTGAGACGGAGCGACCACCAACCAGAATGGAGGCAAGAGATGGAGAGCTCCCTGCATGCCTGTGAGGAGGAGCGGATCCTGGAAAAAGCCATCGATCTGATGAAAGCAACCCTGAGCTCACTAAGGGAGGAGAGAGCTGAAAACCGCAACAGAGGCAGCGCCTGGGGCCACAACTGGAAAGGTAATGGAGGGGATCCAGCACCTGAAACCCCGGGGCCATCCAATGGAACAGGAATTGCTGCCTCAGCAGTACCCCCCCCCCCAGAACCACAGATGGGGACCAGGATGAGGAGCGATACCGGCCGTGGCGCAGACAACGCTCCAGCCAAAGACTCCCGCCCCTGGAAGTCAAATTCAAGGGGGAGCCATCACAACTGGGATTCTTCCTAACCCAAGTCCTCAGCTATATGGAAGAATACGGCCAGGATATCCCTAGTGACAGAACAGGCATCCGAATTGTGCAATCCGCCCTGGACGGATCGGCTGCAGACTGGGTGGTGAACTTGCACGACTCCAACGCCCCAGAACTCGATGATTTCAACCGATTCATGTCATCTTTGAGGCGGCGGTTCGAGGATCCTTTGGCTGACCGTAAGGCCCGGGAGAGAATCAAAACTGTGAGGCAGGGCAGGCGAGCAGTGGCTGAATATACCCAAGAATTCCGAGCCATTGCCAGCAAGCTGAACAGGCCAGAAGACATCCTCCTTAGCCACTTCAAAGATGGTCTAAACTACAACCTGTATGACACTTGCCTGCCTCGAGGAGACCCACCCCATCTCGACGACTGGTACATCCTGGCAGAGGAAGTGGAAATAGACCTACTGAAGAGACACCACAGAGGAAAACCATGGGGCCGCCTGCCACCCGAGCAAACATGCGAGGGGGAAAAACCACCAGCCACAGCCAAAAAATCAACGGGTTGTTTCAACTGCGGGAGAGAGGGCCACCGTGCTGCAGAATGTTGTTCAAAAGCCCCCCCACGAAAACCAGAGGCATCATCCTCCAAGAAGCCGGGGAAGTCCCAAGGCAACACAAAAGAATCTTCCATGAAGTGGACAGAGGCTGTAGAGTCCACAACTCCTGCCAGGAACTGGGATTGGACTCCGGCCTGCACCGCAGGGATGGTGGACAACTCGGAAGACAGCTCAGAGGGAGAACCATTAGTAAGTGGACCCCTTCCACCCATACTTAAGACAGTGACTATATTAGTTTCCTCTATGCCTGAAGCAGCCAAAATAAAAGCTCTGATAGACTCTGGTTGCATCTGCTGCCTTATCAGCCCAACGCTGGTGGAGAGATTGAGCATCCCAGTGAGGAGGCTAAAACAACCAATCTCTTTTAGTCAATTAGATGGGACAATAGCAGGGGGAGGACCAGCCACCCTAGCCACTTTACCAATCCACCTATCACTGGGGTCCCATGAGGAGGACATAACGTTTATAGTGGCCCCAAGCATGGAATGCCCAATGATTCTAGGACTGGAATGGCTGAAGAAATGGAACCCCGGGATAAACTGGAGGACAGCAGAACTCAATTTCCCAAAGGGGGGGCAAAAGAACTTAGACTCCGAAAGCATCCCCCCAACCCGGAGGGAAGAGACAGCAGCAGTGGGGGAAGAGAAGAAGTTACCAGAGATACCGGAGGAATACAGGGACCTTGCTGAGGTTTTCAGTGAGGAACGGGCAGATGAGTTTCCCCCCCACCGCCCCACAGACTGTGCTATAGAATTCAAACCCGGGGCAAAACTCCCAAAACCCAGGATGTATGCCATGAGCCCAAGGGAAATGGACTGCAAGGGCCCCCCGCAGTATTCATGCAATTAATTAATGACGTGCTAAGGGAGCACCTTTATAAGGGGGTCCTGGTTTACCTGGACGACATCCTTATCTTCACTGAGACCAAAGAGGAACTATGGTTAAATCTGTCTATATGTTGTGAAATTAAAGAATTTTCATCATGCCTTTTGACTGCCAGTTGGTGTTCATGGATGTGTTCTGCCAGTCTTCTGCCTGTTTGTCCTACATAGTGGTTGTTGCAGTTCTTACATTGTATGTGAATAGAACAGAACAGAACAGAACAGAACAGAACAGAACAGAACAGAATAGAATAGAATAGAATAGAAGTCTTCTAGTCCAGCCCCCTGCTCAAGCAGCAGAACGTATACCATCTCAGAAAAGTGACTGTCTTGCCTCTTCTTAAAAAACTCCAGTGATGGAGCACCCACGATTTCTGGAGGCAAGCTGTTCCACTGGTTAATTGTCCTCACTCAGGAAGTTCCTCCTTAATTCCAGGTTGCTTCTCTCTTTGATCATGTAAGTTTCTCCTCTTTACCTCACAAACTTCTCTGGGCTACTCAGGAATTTTAAAAAGCCAAAGAAACTCCTGAGCTGAGGTTTCAGCAAGAAAACAACTTTTATTTTGATCAAAACAGAGTTGGGTGGCTGCTTAAAGGGATGAAGGCACACATACACAGGAGAGCTTTCTCCCACCTTTTATACTTTTTTTCAGAACAAAGAGATTCAATTCTCTATCAGGAGTAATGTTATGTATGGGGGTTTTAGCAACAGCTCGACAATTACCACCAGGAGGCGCTGTACCGTTACCGTATTGGCTTGTTAGCTTTCGGCGGGAGATTCAGATGAATGGATTGGCCGAGAGAGTACCTGGCAAGGTATATAAGGGGTACAGGTAACCCCCTTTGTTCAGTTCAGTACTACCCACAATAAAGAGCTGATGCTGTATTCTTCTGCCTGCTGTCTGCCATGCGGTCCAGAACCCAGTACACAATAGTGGCGACGAGGGTGGGATGCTGCTTCACTCAGAGTTGAAATCACTAGCTGAAGTCACTAGGGAAAGGAGGAGAAGAGTATCTTTCTCCGATTCCCTTCTATCGAAGCAGCATCCACAGGACCGAACACAGCATGGCAAAACTTGGTCAGATCCGCGAATTCGACGTCAGCCATCCTGAACACTGGGAATCGCATCTGGGCCAGGTCGAGGGATACCTGCTGGTCAACCAGATCACTGAAGACCATTTTAAAATGGCGGCCCTGCTGTGCGTCAGTGGGCCAGCCGTTTACGATATAGCTGTCGGGCTGTGCTCACCGGCAGCTATCGGAACTGTTTCCTACAACAATCTCACGGCTAAACTAAACAAGCACTTCATGCCGCAGAGGTCTGAAATGTTCTGGCGTTACAGGTTCATCCAGCGGGTCCAGTTACCGGGCGAACCGACAGCCGACTTTATAGCGGCCGTGCAACAAGCCGCCCGTCTCTGTAAGTTTCCCGATTTAGAAGAGCAGCTTCGTGACCGGATCGTTTTTGGTCTAAACGAGAAGTGACTGCGACAGAAATTGCTCGCGAAGCCGACAATGAGTCTCCAAGAGGTGCTGGATGAGGTCCTGGCACACGAGGCGGCCAGTGACTCAGGCCAGACCACTCACCGACCCAGCAGCAGCTCTGGGGGATCAGTCCACCATGAGAGCGCTGCGTACGGCGGAGCTGACGAAGATGAAGCGGCTGAAATAGACGCAGTACACCGGAGGCCGGACAATCGACAAAACCAACAGCGCGGAGACCAGGGGGCCCATCGGAGGCCAACGCCATCGCAAAAATACACCGGAGGGTTCAGCGCCGAAACTGCCTCTGGAGGAGGAGCAACCAGTCCCAAGTGTGCCGGCTGCAGAGAAAACCATGCAAGGGCAGCCTGCAGATTTCGCTCGGCTAAGTGCCGGGTCTGCGGGAAAACAGGTCACATCGCAGTGGTCTCTCGGAGTCATTCCCGGGACAAGGATGCGTTGCCAAAAGGTACTGGAAGACCCCTAGTCACTGCCTCAAATTCCTTTGTGCGTCTGAGAGCCGTATCCCACACTGGGGTCCATCGGTTGCTCACCCCCAAAATTAAATTAGAGGTCCATCTGCAAGGTGTGCCTTGCAAGATGGAGCTCGACTCTGGGTCCGCCGTCTCTATAATTTATTATGAGACGTTTAAACTAGTGTGCGGCCAGAGCAAGCAGTGGGCACAATTAAGACCGACCAGTCTTAAACTAACTGATTTTCAAAATGCACTCGTTAAAATTAAAGGGGAGGCCACCCTGTCGGTGGGGTTCAGAGAGTTCTGTGGGCACTTGGACATCTTAGTAGTCGAGGGCCGGAGGACTAGCCTAATGGGGCTGGACTGGTTTGGGGCTCTGGGCATAGGGATCTCAGGGATCCATAGCACCCAGGCCAAGAGCCTCGAATCCCTCTGCAAAACGTTTGCAGACGCATTTGATGGCAAGTTAGGAAGGTACACCGGGCCACCCATTAAATTCAAATTGAACCCCAACATCATGCCCGTTAGAATTAAACCCTGGAGAGTTCCCTTCGCTCTCAAACACAAAATTGAGAACGAATTAGATAGGCTAGTGGAGCAAGGGGTGTTAGAGCCAGTAGAAGGGGGAGAGTGGGAGACCCTTATAGTCACCCCACTGAAGGCTAATGGAGAGGTGAGGATCTGCGCTGACTATAAGTGCTCTGTGAACCGGGCCCTCAATCTGTACGCTTAAACGGTTCCAACAGTCAGCCATGTCCTCGCCTCTCCCCAGGGCAGCGCCATCTTTGCGAAGCTGGATCTGTTCTGTACCAGCCTGCTACCGGCCCTGCAGAAAAGGCCGGGACAACCCCTTTACAACCGGCAAGAGGTTGGAATTACGCCTGCGAAATTTATAGCTACAAAAACAAACAAGACACGAACCAAGAAACAGGAGCTTTAAGAAACATGAACCATCCGAGCGGTTGCCTTCAGCAAACCAGCCCTCCCAGACATTCCCCTTATATAGAGTTCAGGGCGTGGCTTCTCTCTGCCTCCTTCCAAGAAGCCCCATTGCCTTCCTCTGTTTACTCCTAATTGACTGCCTCCTGCGTCGGGCGTCCTTGAACAGGGCCAGCTGTGGGTCATCTTCATCCACACTGTCAGGCTCACACAGCTGGGTCTCCGTGGTGACCAAGTGGGAGGGGCCTGGCTGAGGGCTATCATCAGCAAGATCTTCAACCCCCTCAGCAAGGTCTTCAACACCCCCCTCCTCCTCTGAGTCGTCCGACCCAACTACCGAACCCACAGGCTCACCCTGAATCACAACAGGATCTCGCACAGGCGTACCAGCAGCTCCCGGTTACCAGGGAGATGGCAGACGCCCAAACCATAGTAATGCACAGAAGAGCTTGCAGAGTTAACTGTTTGCAGTTCGGTGTCTCTGTAGCTCCAGGAATTTTTCAGGAGGTGATGGAGAAGACTCTGAAGGGCATTCCGGGAATGTGCCCTTACTTTGATGATGTCTGAGAGACTGCAGGCTGTTTTAAGCAGATTCCGCTCTTCAGGGCTCAAACTCAAAAAAGACAAGTGCAGAATTGGGGTGACATCCACAGAATTCCTAGGGTTCAGGATTGATGCCAGGGGAATCCACCCTGCAGAATCCAAGGTAAGGGCAATAAAAATGGCCCCTACCCCCCCAAAACAAGGGGGAATTGCAAGCATTCCTGGGGCTCCTTAATTTTTACCACTCATTCTGTTGTGATTCAGGGTCAGCCTGTGGGTTCGGCAGTTGGGTCGGATGACTCAGAGGAGGAGGAGGAGGGGGGTGTTGAAGAGCTTGATGAGAGTCCTCAGCAAGGCCCCTCTCATCTGGTCACGGCGCAGACCCAGCTGTGTGAGCCTGACAGCGTGGATGAAGATGACACACAGCTGGCCCTGTTCAAGGACGCCCAATGCAGGAGTCAGTCAATCAGGAGTAAACAGAGGAAGGCAATGGGGCTCCTTGGAAGGAGGCAGAGAGAAGCCACGCCCTGAACTGTATTTAAGGGGGAATGCGTGGGAGGGCTGGTTTGCTGAAGGCAACCGCTTGAAAAGCTTTTGTTTCTTGGTTCGTGTCTTGTTCTATTTGTTTTTGTAGCAATAAATTTGGCAGGCGTAATTCCAGCCTCTTGCCTTCTTGAGACAGAACTTGTTAAAGACTGTATGATAAAGTGGGCTCAGAATTTTCAAGAAGTCATTACAATGGATACTTGGGAAAAGATTTGGGTGAGAAATGTAAAATTTACGCAAGCTCAAAACGTAAGAGAGAACTTTTATAAGATGTTTTATAGGTGGCATTTAGATCCTAAAAAATTAGCAAGTATGTATCCAATCTGCCAGCCCAAATGTTGGAGGTGTGGTGGTGTAGATGCAACGTATTTTCATATATGGTGGACCTGTAAAAAGGTTTAAGCTTTTTGGATTAAAATTTGGTGGAACATGCAAAAGATATTTAAGAAAAGGATAAAGTTTTGTCCACAACTGTTTTTACTGGGCATTATTACTGATACTACTGTTGTGGACACTAAGCTGATGTTGAATTTAATTACGGCAGCGAGACTTTTAGTAGGGCAATATTGGAAGAAGGAAGAACTGCCGACTATAGAAGAATGGACTTTAAAAGTTTCCAACCTGGCGGAAATGGCAAAGATCTCAGCGTACTTGAAAGACCAGTCGCAACAGAGATATATTGTGGAGTGGAGAAGATGGATTGATTATATCCAGAATAAATATGGGACTAAAAAGTTTCATTTAGCATTTGAATAAGTATTGATGTGATATTTATATTGCTTGTAGTTATTTTATAAGAGTTAAAGTGCGATAGATTTAATACTTTATTGTTGTTTGCATAAGGTAGACTATGATTGTTTGTATTTTTATAACGTGTATTGAGCTCTGGGAAGTCGGGGAGGGGGGAGGGGGAAGGGAGGGAGGTGTTGGGGAGGGTTGGGGGTTTTGTTTTGTTAAAAAAATGTATTGTAAAACTTTTCAATAAAAAAATGGAGTGTCAAGCAGCATTTGAGAGGCTAAAGAGACTTTTTTCTGCTGAACCTGTCCTAAAACACCCAGATCCCGACAAACCTTTTATAATACAGGCAGATGCGAGCGATGTAGCAGTAGGAGCCGTACTATTACAAGAAAATGATGGGGGGACATTGCAACCATGCGCATACACATCCAGAAAACTCACAGAAACAGAACACCGTTGGCCAATATGGGAAAAAGAGGCATTCTCGTTGAGGTGGGCATTACTAACATGGCGCCAATTTTTAGAAGGAAATAAAATACCTTTCCAGGTCTGGACAGACCACAAGAATTTGGAAGCACTAAAAACGCCCAGGAAGCTCACTCCTAAGCAAGCCCACTGGTCCCAACATTTTCACCGATTCAATTTCACTCTCAAACACTTACCAGGGGGAAAGAACTTCCTGGCAGATGCATTATCCTGCATGCCCCAATATAACAGCACAAGAGTTACTGACTTTAAACCACTTGTGTCGGAACAACAACTGGCAGCACCAGTCACCACCAGGGCACAAGGGAAAATGAAGCCAAAGGCAGATAGCCAAACTGGAATAGAATTCAGGAAGTCTTTGGAAAGTGATGAATGGTTCCAGAAAAATAGACATGTGTGCACAATTAAAGATGGACTGCCATGGGTGGGGGAGAAGGTATATATACCTGCCACACAGAGAATCAATTTTGTGCAACTGTGCCATGATACAAAATCAGCACGACACTTTGGTTTTGTAAAAACCTTACACTTAACTAAAAGGCAATTTTGGTGGCCATCTATGAAAAAGGACATAGAAAGCTATCAATGCAAGACATATCCTTTTAATATGTGCTTGACCTTGATCTCTAATTTGCTTTACCAGATTTTCATCAGTCATTGAAAAACCAATTTTCTGGTCTTCTTTCCACCTGGCCTGTAATTGCCCATACTGAAACCAAGTTTGTATAATCTTTTCTTCTCTTAAAATATTATACGGCTTTAAATGCCATACATTCCTTTCCAAACTTAAAATTTCCTTATATGTAGTCACATCATGTTTAAACCCAACACTTATATTTTCTATTGCGTGTTTCGGTATTGCCCATATAGGTATCTTGTAATTTAACTTCTGTCTATACTTTTTCCAAACTCGCAACAGAGCATGTCTTAAAATATGTACCTTGAACACATTATCCACCTTCTTATCATACAATAAATATGCATGCCAACCAAATAACAAATCATGGCCTTCAAGATTTAATAATCTCACTTGTGTTAAATTAATCCAATCACTTATCGCTGACAAAGCAGCAGCTTCATAGTATAGTTTAAGATTAGGCATTTTAAGACCACCTCTCTCACGCATATCCTGCATAATCTTAAATTTAACTTGTGGCCTTTTCCCTGCCCAGACAAATTTATTAAAACCCTTTTGCCATTCCTCCAAGTTTGAATCCTTTTTAAGAATAGGTATCATTTGAAATAAAAATAAAAATTTTGGCAAAACATTCATTTTGACTGCTGCAATTCTTCCCAATAAAGATAATTGTAGTTTTTTCCAGCTATCCAATTCTTTTTGAACTTTTCCCCATAACTTTTCATAGTTATTTTTATATAACTTTACATTTGAGGGTGACAAATATATCCCCAAATATTTAACCCTTTTAACAATTTCAAATCCCGTTAGCTCTTCTAAAACAGCCTTTTGTGATACTGTCATATTCTTAGACAACATTTTAGTTTTTTGTATGTTAACCTTGAATCCAGAAACTTTCCCATATTGCATTATTATTTCCATCAGTTCTACAACTGAATCTTCAGGCTGAGTTACCGTAACAACCAGATCGTCTGCAAACGCCCTCAATCTGTAATCCTGATCTCTTATTTGAATTCCCCTAATTTTTTCCGAGTCCCGTATTTTAATCAATAATATCTCCAATGTTAAAACAAATAATAAAGGTGACAACGGGCACCCCTGCCTTGTACCCTTTTCAATGTTACATACTTCCGTCAAACTATTATTAACTATTATGCGGGCTGTTTGCTTTTGATATAATGCCCTGATTGGTTGTAAAAATTTATCCCCAAAGTTCATTTTATCTAATACTTTCAACAAAAATTGCCAGTCCAATTGATCAAAGGCTTTTTCAGCATCCAAGAAGATCAACGCTGCAGGGATCTGATTATTTCTTTCCAAAAATTCCAACAAATCAACTATATGCCTTACATTATTCTTCATTTGTCTACCACTTATAAACCCAGTTTGGTCACCATGAATTACTTGTTTCAATACCCTCATTAATCTGTTAGCTAAAACCTTAGCAAATATCTTGTAGTCCGTATTCAAAAGTGATATTGGCCTATAATTCTTTGCTTGGGTGACATCCTGGTCTTCCTTCGGAATCAAAGAAATAAAAGCAGTTTTCCAAGACGGGGGCACCCCTCCTCCCATTTGAATTGTCTGAAACAATTCCCCTAATGGCTTTACTATCTCTAACTGCAAATTTTTGTAATACACAGCAGTCAATCCATCCGTACCTGGCGCCTTACCCACTTTCAATTGTTTAATTGCTGAAAGAATTTCTTCCTCAGTTATCAATTGATTCATCTCTTCCTTTTGTTCTTGTGTAAGAACAGGAATATTAGCGTTCATCAAATATTCATCAATATCTGCCTCACTAATCTTATCTCTAGCATATAACTTAGAGTAAAAATCAACAAAAGTCTTCTTAATAAGACTCTGCTGATACACTACCTTACCCTTATATTCTATTCTATCTCTATTAGAAGCCCTTTGCTTCTTCCTTAACAAATAAGCAAACCATCTACCTGGTTTATTGGCATTGCAAAAAGTATTATGTCTAACATACCGTAAGTTAGTTGCCACTTGATCAGCCATCAACTTGTCAAACTGTCCCCTTAATAAATTAATTACCTCTTTAATCTTCACATCCGATGGATTCAAAATTAAAACCTTTTCTTTTTCCCTAATTTCATTCTCTAATTCCTTCCTCCTGAATTCCAGATTGCGTCTATATTTGTTATTCAAATATATTAATACACCTCTCATATAAGCTTTACTAGCATCCCAGACCATTTCAATAGAAGTGCCTTTATGGGCTTCCGGTGGCGGTGCGGCGCCGGAGACAGCCTTTTCGGGCTGCCCGCGGCTCAGCTGTGTTGTTTTCACCTGAAACAGCGCCGATCAGCTGTTCGGGTGAATTTGAAGCCCCCTCCTCGGGAGAAGAGGAGGGGGTGAGGCCCCAGGTAGGGGTTGAGTTCTCCGGGGCCGCCTGAGCTTAAAGCTTGGGCGGCTGAAGGATTGAACTCCCCCGAAGCCTGGGTTGCTCCCAGCTGTTCAGCGTCTCTGCTCCGTGATCTTTGGAGCGGAGCCAGGCGTTTGCGACCACCCCTGCCAGAAGGAAAGACTATGGAATAAAAGGAGCAGGCAGAGCGGTACAGGAGGAAAAGGTGAAGAGGACTTTTATTGCTGCTTTCTAGCTTAATGGACTTTATAAACTTAAAGTGAAAGTGCGTAGTAAGTGAAAGTAAAGATGGCGGCTAAACCTCCCCCAAAAACTCTTCAGAGTGCTGGAACTTCTCCGGTGCAACAGTCATCATTGCAAGCGTTGCTTCCTCCTGCTGTATTGACACCGAAGGATTTACAAGATGCTCTTGAAAAACATGTCCAGGTAATTCTGGAATCAATGGGTGATAAATTTGCAAAGATTGAGGAGAAATTGGAGAAATTGGAGGAGCGAATAGAAGAGAGGATGGAAGAGAAGTTTAGTGTGATGAAGGTAGACATTTTGTCTTCAGTGCATAGAGTGGCTGAATGTGTGCAAGATCTGGATGAAAAAGTGGAAGATTTGACTCAAAAGAATGCCATATTAGAAGCAAAAGTACTGGAGAATGAAGATTTAAGAGACAAAATGGACAGAGAACTAAGTCTTGCTCAATATTACCAGATGCAGTATGCTGTTAGAATCAGAGGCTTAAAAGAGAATATTAAGGAAGACCTAAAGCAGCTGATTTCTGAGGCTCTGGAAGTAGTATTGGGTCAGCCAGCATCTGAAATAAAGGGAGGCATGGATAAAGTGTTTCGTGTGAATTCATGGATTGCTAGACAGAGAAAGCTACCTAGAGATGTGGTGGTTTATTTTTCAAAGAGGGAAACTAGAGATGAAGTTATTCAAGCTGCCTATGATACTAAAGTTGTGATTGCTGATCAAGAAGTTTTGGTTCTAAAAGAAATTCCTCCAAAGATTTTAAGGAGAAGGAAGGATTTTACATTTCTTGTGCAAGAGCTCAAACAACGTGATATAAGGTTCAGATGGGAGATTCCAGCTGGATTGGTGGTGATGTATGAAGGTAAAAGGTACCGTCTGGCCACTGTGATGCAAGCGCGTGATTTTTACAATAATGTTTTAAAAGCAACCCCATTATCACTTCTGGAAGCTGCAAAGGGATCTGGAGAAGGAGAACATCAAGAGGCTGAAGCTGGACAGACAGAGGAGAATGGTGCTGGAGGAGACCAAGCTACAACTTCTTTGGATGATCCTGGAGAGCAGAGGGTGACGCGTGCTGCTTTAAAAAGAGCAAAAAAAATAAAAGAACAAGATCAGCAGAAGTCTACGGAACTTCCAAAACGTACTTACAGCCAAGCAGTGGGAGGAGCACGGCCTAAAAAAGATAGTCCTATTACAGAAGTGCTCCAAGAACTTTGGGATGATATGCATGGCAACTAAATTTTTAACTTGGAACGTTAATGGACTAAACTCACCACAGAAGAGGAAGAAAGTCTTTCAATATTTAAAACAATTCAAGATAGATGTTATATGTTTGCAAGAAACACATATTAGGGCTGTGGACCAAAAGTATTTATTGAACTCAAGGTTGGGCACGCAATTTGTTGCTTCTGCAATGAATAAGAAAAATGGAGTGGTTGTCTATGTTAAAAGTGCTTTAACAGCGGACTTAATTGAAGCAGATAAGCATGGAAGATATGTTATGATAGAGTTGCTGCTAGAAGGTAAAAAGACGCTTTTAGTTGGATTATATGCTCCTAATCAACAACAAGCTGACTTTTTTAGTTCACTTCATACAAAGCTTACTCAGTTGGATTATAAATCTTTTATTTTTATGGGGGATTGGAACGGTGTTTTGGATGTACAGATGGACAAGGCTGGAGCTTTTAAGCGCGTCCCAAGTCATGCTAGACTGCCTAAATCTTTTTTTGAAATGAAGGATGACTTGGAACTGCGAGATATTTGGCGTGAAAGACATTCGCATGAAAGGGATTATACTTTTTTTTCTGACAGACATCAATCTTTTTCCAGGATCGATTTTATTTTGTTGACTAATGACTTTTTTTCAAGGATTAAGAAGGTGAAGATATGTGCAAGAACTATTTCTGATCATAGCCCAGTCTGGCTAGAGATTAATAAGGAGAATAGAGATAGGCGCTCGTGGCGCGTAAATGAGAATTTGTTTAGAAATCAGAGAAATGTGGAAGAATGTAAACAGCGGATGAAGGATTTTTTTGAAATTAATATGAATAAGGGCACCTCTATGGACATGGTTTGGGATGCTAGCAAGGCCTATATGAGAGGGGTGTTGATATATATGAACAATAAACATAGACGAGCTGTGGAAGCCAGGAGGAAAGAATTGGAGAATGAAATAAAGGAAAAAGAAAAGGCTTTGATTTTGAATCCAGAGGATGTGAAGACTAAGGAGGCTATTAAGCTGTTAAGAGGACAATTTGATAAATTAATGGCTGACCAAGTGGCAACCAATTTGCGGTTTGCCAGGCATAATACCTTTTGCAACGCTAACAAACCAGGTAGATGGCTAGCTTATAGACTGAGGAAAAAGCAAAGGGCTTCTAATATAGACAAAATTGAGCATAAAGGAAGGGTTGTGTTTCAACAGGACCTTATTAAGGATGCTTTTGTGGATTTTTATTCTAAATTATATGCTAAGGAGAAGATTAATGAAAAAGACATTGATGTATATTTGGAGAATGCTAGCATCCCGGTTCTTATGCAAGTA
Organism: Vipera ursinii; assembly: GCF_947247035.1. Lineage (NCBI taxonomy): Eukaryota > Metazoa > Chordata > Lepidosauria > Squamata > Viperidae > Vipera > Vipera ursinii. Next base: position 35,270,119 of record NC_139522.1, read on the forward strand.
CAAAAAGAGGGGATTAATCAATTGATTACAGAAGAAGAAATTTTTATAGCAATTAAGGAATTGAAGGTGGATAAAGCACCAGGTATGGATGGTTTGACTGCGGCTTATTACAAAAATTTACAATTAGAGATGATAAAACCATTAAAGGAACTGTTCCAGACAATCCAGAGGGGGGGAAAGGTGCCTCCGTCTTGGAGAACTGCTTTTATTTCTTTGATTCCGAAGGAAGACCAAGATGCTACTCAAGTTAAAAATTATAGACCGATATCGCTCTTAAATACAGATTACAAGATATTTGCTAAGGTGTTGGCTAACAGACTGATGAGGGTTCTGCAACAGGTGATTCATGGGGACCAAACGGGGTTTATTAGTGGTAGGCAAATGAAAAATAATGTGAGGCATATAGTTGATGTGTTAGAGTTTTTGGAAAGGAACAACCAGATCCCTGCGGCACTAATCTTTTTAGATGCTGAAAAAGCTTTTGATCAACTGAATTGGCAATTTTTGATGAAAGTTCTAGATAAAATGGATTTTGGGGAAAAATTTTTACAACTGATTAGGGCATTATATCAAAAACAAACTGCCCGAATTATAGTTAATAATAGCCTGACAGAAGCATGTAATATTGAGAAGGGCACAAGGCAAGGGTGTCCGTTATCGCCCTTGTTATTTGTGTTAACATTAGAGATATTATTGGTTAAAATACGGAATTCGGAAAAAATTAAGGGTATACAAATTAGAGATCAGGATTATAGATTGAGAGCATTCGCAGATGATCTGGTTGTTACAGTGACCCAGCCAGAGAACTCTGTTGTGGACCTGATGGAGATAATAACACAATATGGGAAGGTTTCTGGATTTAAAGTTAATATACAGAAAACCAAAATTCTGGCCAAAAACATGACAGTTTCGCAAAAGGCTCTCTTAGAAGGATTAACTGGATTTGAGATTGTTAAAAGGGTTAAATATCTGGGGGTGCTTTTGTCGCCCTCTAATACAAAGTTATACAAAAATAACTATGAAAAACTATGGGGGAAAATTCAAAAAGAGATGGAGAGTTGGGAAAAATTGCAATTGTCTTTGTTGGGACGGATCGCAGCAGTGAAAATGAATGTCCTGCCTAAATTTTTATTTTTATTTCAAATGATACCGATTCTTAAGAAAGATTCTAATTTGGAGGAATGGCAGCGAGGTATCAACAAATTTGTTTGGGCAGGGAAAAGGCCACGAGTTAAACTTAAGATTATGCAGGATACTCGTGAGAGAGGTGGTCTTAAAATGCCCAATCTTAAACTATATTATGAAGCTGCTGCATTAGCAGGAATAAGTGATTGGATTAATTTGACACAAGAGAGATTATTAAATCTTGAGGGTCACAACTTGTTGTTTGGCTGGCATGCATATTTGTTGTATGACAAGAAGGTAGACAATGTGTTTAGAGTCCATATTCTAAGACAGGCATTGTTGAGAGTTTGGAAGAAGTATAGACATAAGCTAGACTGCAAGATACCATTGTGGGCAACTCCAAAGCACGCAATAGAAAATATAAACGTTGGTTTTAAACATGATGTGACTACGTACAAGGAGATTTTAAGCTTGGAAAGAAATGTCTGGTGTTTGAAACCATATAGCCTCTTGCGAGATGAGAAGATTGTTCAAACTTGGTTTCAATATATTCAGTTACAGGCCAGGTGGAAAGAAGACCAGAAAATTGGTTTTACAATGACTGATGAAAATTTGATAAAGCAAATTAGAAACCAGGGTCCAGCACATATCAAACGGATATATCTTGCATTGATAGAAATTGACTCAGAAACAGAACTTGTTAAAGATTGTATGATTAAATGGGCCCAAAATATCCAAGAAGTTATTACAATGGACACGTGGGAAAGGATTTGGGTGAGGAACGTAAAATTTACACAAGATCAAAATCTAAGAGAGAATTTTTATAAAATGTTTTACAGATGGCATTTAGATCCTAAAAAGCTTGCAAGTATGTATCCGAATTATCAGCCTAAATGTTGGAGGTGCGGTGACGAAGACGCAACATATTTTCATATATGGTGGACTTGTAAAAAGGTTAAGGCTTTTTGGATAAAAATCTGGTGGAATATGCAGAAGATTTTTAAGCAAAGGATAAAGTTTTGTCCGCAACTTTTTTTGTTGGGAATAATTACAGATGCTACAGTTGTGGACACTAAGTTGATGTTGAATTTAATTACGGCAGCAAGACTCTTAATAGGTCAGTATTGGAAGAAGGAGGAACTGCCGACTATAGAAGAATGGACTTTAAAGGTTTCTGACCTGGCAGAGATGGCAAAGATATCGGCCTATTTGAAAGATCATTCGCAAGAACGCTATATTACGGAGTGGAGAAAATGGATTGAGTATATCCAGAACAAATATGGGACTAAGAAGTTTCATGTAGCATTTGAATAAGTCTTCCTTTCTTTTTTCTTGTTTTTTTTGTTTTTTTATATATTTTATATTAATAGTGTTTGTAGTTATCCTATATGAGCTAGAGAGTGATAGATTTTAGAGCTCATGGTTGTTAGCATATGGATGTTTATGATTTTTTTCTTTGTGTTTTTTATACCTTGTACTTAGCTCTGGGAAGTCGGGGGGGTGGGTGGGGAGGGGGGGAGGGGTAAGGAGGGAGGGATAGGGGAGGGGTAGGGGGGATTGTCAAAGATAAAATGTATGATAAAACTTTTCAATTAAAAAAAAACATAGAAGTGCCTTTATGCATATTAATTTTTTAAAAATCCTTCATCTGTTTTTTACATTCTTCCACATTTTCCTGATTTCTAAATAAATTCTCATTTAGACGCCAGGAGCGCCTATCTCTATTATCTTTTTCTATCTCTAACCAGACTGGGCTATGATCAGACATAGTTCTTGGACAAATCTTAATCTTCTTAATCCTAGAAAAGAAATCATTAGTAATTAATATAAAGTCAATCCTAGAAAAAAGATTGATGTCTATCAGAAAAAAAAGTATAATCCTTCTCTTGCAAATTTCTTTCTCTCCAAATATCTCGCAATTCCAAATCGTCCTTCATTTCAAAAAAAGATTTAGGCAGTTTAGCATGACTTGGAATACTTTTAAAAAAAACCCTTTTGTCCATTTGTACATCCAAAACACCGTTCCAGTCCCCCATAAAAATAAAAGATTTATAATCCCACTGAGTAATCTTGCTGTGTAATAAACTATAAAAGTCTGCTTGTTGTTGATTAGGAGCATATAATCCAACCAGAAGTGTTTTCTTGCTTTCTATTAACAGTTCAATTATAACATATCTTCCTTGTTTATCTACTTCAATTAACTCCGCTGTCAAGGTATTCTTAACATAAACAACCACTCCATTTTTCTTATCCGTTGCGGAGGCAATAAATTGTGTACCCAGTCTTGAGTTTAATAAGTACTTTTGTTCCGTAACTCTAATATGTGTTTCTTGTAAACAAATAACATCATTCTTAAATTGTTTTAAATATTGAAAAACTTTCTTTCTCTTCTGTGGTGAATTTAAGCCATTAACATTCCAGGTTAGAAACTTTGTCGCCATCCTTCGCGATCCGAAGCTTTTGGAGCACTTCTTCAAAAATCACCTGCACTCTCTTAGGTCGCGCTCCTCCCACAGCTTCACTGTAAGTAAGTTTTGGAGGTGCCATCATGACTTTCTGCTGTTCTTGTTCTTGCTCTCGTCTCATTCGTCTCGAAGCAGCACGTGTCATTCTCTGGTCTCTAACCTCCTTCGATGATACTGAAATTTGATCCACTCCTGTAACTTTCTCTTCCATCTGCGTTGTTCCTTCAGCACCTTGTAAATTCTCACTGCGTAATTGAGGCTCTCCCTCACCATTCTTCTTTGTAGATTCCAAAAGTGGTATGGGGACTGCTTTTAAAACATTGCTATAGAAATCACGTGCCTGCAACACTGTAGTAAGACGATGTCTCATGCCTTCATGCATCACCACCATACCCACTGGTATCTCCCATCTGAACTTAATATCACGTCGTCTTAATTCTTGTGCCAAAAAGGCAAATTCCTTCCTTCTCCTTAGGATTCTTGGAGGGATCTCTTTTAAAATCAAAACTTCTTGTTCAGCAATTGCGAATTTAGTATTATAAAAGGCTTGAATAACCTCATTTCTAATTGCTCTCTTTGTAAAATAAACCACCACATCTCTGGGTAATTTCCTTTGTCTTGCAATCCACGAGTTAACACGGAAAATTTTGTCTATATCTTCCATAATTGCATCTGCTGGTCGCCCCAAAACACCTTCCAAAGCCTCGGAAACTATTTTCTTCAAATTTTCTTTAGAATCCTCTTTTAAGCCTCTGATTCTCACAGCAAACTCCATCTCGTGGTACTGTACCAAGGTCAAGTCGCCATCAATTTTATCCACTACAATTTCAGTCTCTGTCATTTTTGCATCTAATCTGATATTATTTTGGCTGAGATCTTCCACTCTCTCGTCCAAGCGCTCTATGCATACAGCCATGCCTTGAAATGCAAGTAAGGTGTCTGCCCTCATTTCTGTTAACTTCTCATCCATAAGCTCTGTAAGCTTCTCATCCATAAGCTCAACTAATTGTTGCGATTGCTTTTTCATAGCCTCTTGCAACACATCCTGCAAGTCTTTAACTGTAAAAGTTGGTACAGGTGCACGTGCAGGTGCAGAGGGAGGGGGCATTAAAGCTTGTAACGAAGATTGCTGCACCGGAGAAGCCCCTGCGCTTCTAGGAACTTTAGAAGATTTGGCAGCCATTTTCACCCACTATTGCCTGCTACGCACTTTCACTTTCAAACTCCACAAAGTCCATTGAGTTAAAGATCATAAATTCACTTTCACCTGAGTCTCCTGTATCGCTCTGCCTGCATCCAGGTTCTCTAAAGTTCTCTCTTGCTGGCAGGGATGGTTGCTGACGCCCTGCTCTGCTCCAAAAAGCCCGAAGCAGAGGCGCCCCGCAGTCCGGAGCAAACTCAGGCTTCGGGGGGGCTCAATCCTTCAGCCGCCAGAATTTTAACTCTGGCAGCCCCGGAGAGCTCTACCCCTACCTGAGCGCTCACCCCCTCCTCTTCTCCCGAGGAGCGGGCTTCCGAGCCATCAAAACAGCTGATCGGCACTGTTTTTGGCGGCTCTACGGAGCCGACGGGGCTGACAGCCAGAATGGCTGCCTGCGGCAAAGCCTTGCCACCCGGAAGTCCCTGCTTGACACTCCATTGTCCACTTTACAGGCTGGCTGGATTTCACAGGGGACCCCCCTTTCGTTTTCAACAAGTTTGTCAGGGGCATGGCTATTTGGCCAAATGCAGGGATGAATTGGTGGTAGAAATTTGCAAACCCCAGGAAACTTTGCAATTGCTTCCGTGTGCGGGGGGGGTGCCCACTCTAATACTGCCCTGACTTTCTCAGGGTCCATTTCAATGCCCTCTGGGGATATGTGATATCCCAGGTAGTCATTTTTTTCCTGGTGGAATTCACACTTTGATAGTTTAGCATATAGGTGGGCAGCTCGCAACTTTTTCAGGACTGCTCTGAAAAAGACTGCTCTGCAGTCTTTTGGCCATCGCGCAAATTTGACAGCTACCCACATAGCTTTCTATGTCATTTGGGAAAATGTGTCAATCCTACACCAGGCCAAATCCAAAAATGCCATGGAATTTCTAGAAGCCTGGCACTCTGACAAATCAGCCATCAATAGACACATAGGCATTAATGACATCTATAGACTATGCAAAAGAGACAATCAACCAGCCCAGAAGAGAAAAAGACCCCAGCACCTCCCCACCAGTAATCAGCACTCAGATCAGCATAGATTAACTCCAAGGTCACCTTCAGACCAACAATCGAGTAAGCAATACTCCAGTCAAGAAACTGCCACAGAGCCATTAGAAAACCACCCCTACCCACCCAGACAGGCAAGACACCAGAATATAAACCGATAGCAAACAGCACTCCTTCCTAGCACTGATGTTACCTAGATAGGGTAATGAAACATCTGCAAGAAAACAAGCAAGCTCAGAGAGCACCAAGGACCCCTCTCACACACACACTTGCACTACTCATGTGACCCTGAGGGCACAGATAAACCTCCAGGAGGCCTCAATGACTCTCTAAAAGAACAACGATTACCAACTGTCTGCAAGGAATATAAATCCTTCCATTCACCACCATCCAGAGTTGAAGAAGCTTTTTGGATAAGAAGTGAAATGTCTTCAAAGAAAAACAAGAAAGTCCAGTTTTCTCCTGAAAAAGCACCTTTGGGATGATTTAAAAGCAGATTTGCTGGGAAGAAATATGGACCCAGACCTAGAAATAACAGAGTTGACTCCATACGCCTCCTTGAAGTTGAAGCCTGCACTTTCATACAACAGCAGAAAATTGTTTGAGTGGATAAGTGATAAATTGGTCTTTTTAAGTAGATTGTAGGACATTGGGGACTGGATTTATCACATTTACCTGGGGAACAATTTCATCTGGACATTTTTGGGAAGATAGACTGGCTTTGGAGAATGGAGTTCTTGCATTTAATTAGAAAATGATAAGATATGGTATTAAGAAACCAATGTGGATATTTGACCCAGGATGAATCAGTTAGGATTGTGGTTCTTTCCCTAAAGACAACATTTACTTCTTTATTTTTTAATATATTAAAAACATTCATCTCAAGGACAGAAAATCTACTTGCTTTGCATTTGGCCAAAGAGCTTCTAAATGATACATCAAAATTCCCAAATTACTAGAAAAATAAAGAGCTTGCACTAAAACACACAGATTTCATCTCTTTTCCATAATGAACTTCACAACTGCTTCTCTTTAAATAATCTAAAACATTCCCACTAGGGTTCCTCTTTGCTTAATAAATAGTCCTGTAAATCCCAAAGGTTTCAATTGGTGTAAAAACTCAGGATATTATGATAGAAGTAGAGATCTATCTAAAGTTAACTTTTAATTCTTAAAAAGGAAGGCTAAAAGGAACAAGCATAGGGTTGTTACAATGCAGTTGATGAAATTCAAATGTAAGCTCAAACCCTGATATATTTTTTTGCAATGGCAATTACTTGAAAATTGCAGGACTTGAATATAACAGAATAACAGAATTGCAAGGAACATTGGAGGTCTTCTAGTCTAACCCCTTGCTCAAGCAAGAGATCCTACCATTTCAGAAAAATCACTTCTTCAAGGCCTCCAGTGATGGATCACCCACAACTTCTGAAGGGAAGCTGTTCCACTGATTGCTTTTGCTCACTGACATGAAATTTCTCATTTCTAAGTTGTTTTTCTCCTCGATTAGTTTCCATCCATTGCTTCTTGTCCTGCCTTCAGGTGCTTTGGAGAATACATTGACCCCCTCTTCTTTGTGTTTGAGTATGGTTGGTCAGTCAGTTATGAATCCATCTGGTGGTGATGCTGTCTAATGCACATTTTTCTATCTTAGCATTGTCTGTTTCTATTCAGAGGCTCAATACAGAAGACTAGCTGGCATTAGCTGGCCACTTGGCTTAATCCTCCCAGAAGTAAAATAAATACACATTATTTATCACCAGGAAATTAATAGTTCATTTAACATCAGGTAGAGTAGAAAGGCCCCTTCATGGATTACTGCCTTGTCGTGGCGAAGGGGCTTGCGTAATTCAATGAAGCTATGAGCTATGCCGTGCAGGGCCACCCAAGACGGACAGGTCATAGCAGAGAGTTCTGACAAAACGTGATCCACTGGAGAAGGAAATGGCAACCCACTCCAGTATCTTTGCCATGAAAACCCTATGGACAGTACCAAAAGGCAAAACGATATGATGCTGGAAGATGAGCCCCTCAGGTTGGAAGGCGTCCAATATGCTACTGGGGAAGAGCACAGGGCTAGTACTAGTAGCGCCAGAAAGAATGAAGCGACTGGGCCAAAGCCGAAAGGACGCTCAGCTGTGGATATGTCTGGTGGTGAAAGGAAAGTCCGATGCTGTAAAGATTTTTTCTCCATAGGAACCTGGAATGTAAGATCCATGAATCAAGGAAAGCTGGATGTGGTCAAACAAGAGATGACAAGACTAAACATTGACATCTTAGGTATCAGCGAACTAAAATGGACAGGAATGGGTGAATTTAATTCAGATGACCATCAGGTATACTACTGCGGGCAAGAATCCCTCAGAAGAAATGGAGTAGCCTTCATAGTCAATAAAAAAATAGGAAAAGCAATACTGGGATACAATCCTCAAAATAACAGAATGATCTCAGTTCGAATCCAAGGCAAACCATTCAATATCACAGTAGTCCAAGTCTATGCCCCAACCACCGGTGCTGAAGAGGATGAAATTGACCGGTTCTATGAAGCCCTACAGCACCTTATAGAACTAACACCCAGAAATGATGTCCTTATCATCATGGGGGATTGGAATGCTAAAGCAGGAAGCCAAAAGATAACTGGAATAACAGGCAAGTTTGGCCTTGGAGTACAAAATGAAGCAGGGCACAGGCTGATAGAATTTTGTCAAGAGAATACGATGGTCATAGCAAACACTCTTTTCCAACAACCCAAGAGACGTCTTTACACATGGACATCACCAGACGGTCAACACAGAAATCAGATTGACTATATGCTCTGCAGCCAAAGATGGAGAAGCTCTATACAGTCAGTAAAAACAAGACCAGGAGCTGACTGTGGCTCAGACCATGAGCTTCTTGTTGCAAAGTTTAGGCTTAAATTAAAGAAAGTAGGGAAAAGCGCTAGGCCACTCAGGTATGAATTAAATCATATCCCTGTTGAATATACAGTAGAGGTGACAAATAGATTTAAGGAATTAGATCTGATAGACAGAGTGCCTGAAGAACTATGGACACAGGTTCGCAACATTGTACAACAGGTAGCAACCAAAACCATCCCAAAGAAAAAGAAATGCAAGAAAGCAAAATGGCTGTCTGAGGAAGCTTTGCAAATAGCTGAGGAAAGGAGGGAAGTGAAAGGCAAGGGAGAAAAAGAAAGATATGCCCAATTAAATGCAGAATTCCAAAGAATAGCTAGAAGAGATAAGAATGCCTTCTTAAATGAACAATGCAAAGAAATAGAAGAAAACAATAGAATAGGGAGGACCAGAGATCTTTTCAAGAAAATTGGAGAGATGAAAGGAACGTTTCATGCAAAAATGGGCATGATAAAGGACCAAAATGGCAGGGACCTAACAGAGGCAGAAGAGATTAAGAAGAGGTGGCAAAATTACACAGAAGAACTATACAAGAATGAGCTTAATGTCCCTGATAATCACAATGAGGTGGTCACTGACCTCGAGCCAGACATCCTAGAATGTGAAGTGAAGTGGGCCTTAGAAAAGCTGAGCAACAACAAAGCTAGTGGAGGTGACAGTATCCCAGCAGAGCTATTCAAAATCTTAAAAGACGATGCAGTAAAAGTGCTACACTCAATTTGCCAGCAAATTTGGAAAACTCAACAGTGGCCACAGGATTGGAAAAGATCATTTTACATTCCAATTCCAAAGAAAGGCAGTGCCAAAGAATGTTCAAACTATCGCACCATTGCACTCATTTCTCATGCTAGTAAAGTTATGCTTAAAATCCTACAAGCTAGACTCCAGCAGTATGTGGATCGAGAACTACCAGAAGTACAGGCAGGATTTCGAAGAGGCAGAGGAACCAGAGATCAAATTGCCAACATACGCTGGATCATGGAGAAAGCTAGAGAGTTCCAGAAAAACATCTACTTCTGCTTCATTGACTATGCTAAAGCCTTTGATTGTGTGGATCATAACAAACTGTGGCAAGTCCTTAAAGAGATGGGCATACCAGACCATCTTATTTGTCTCTTGAGAAATCTATATGCGGGCCAAGAAGCAACAGTGAGAACTGGACACGGAACCACTGATTGGTTCAAAATTGGGAAAGGAGTCCGGCAAGGCTGTATACTGTCGCCTTGCCTATTTAACTTATATGCAGAGCACATCATGAGAAAGGCAGGGCTAGATGAATCAAAAGTTGGAATTAAGATTGCCGGAAGAAACATCAACAACCTAAGATGTGCAGATGATACCACTCTAATGGCAGAAAGTGAAGAAGAACTAAAGAGCCTCTTGTTGCGGGTGAAGAAGGAGAGTGCAAAACTTGGGTTGAAACTAAACATTAAGAAAACCAAGATCATAGCATCTGGCCCTCTCAATTCCTGGCAAATAGATGGGGAAGAAATGGAGGTAGTGACAGATTTTATTTTCCTGGGCTCCAAGATCACTGCAGATGGGGACTGTAGCCAAGAAATTAAAAGACGCTTGTTCCTTGGGAGGAAAGCCATGGCAAATCTAGACAGCACACTAAAAAGCAGAGACATCACCCTGTCAACAAAAGTGCGTATAGTCAAGGCTATGGTCTTCCCAGTTGCAATGTATGGCAGTGAAAGCTGGACCATAAGAAAGGCTGAGCGCCAAAGAATTGAAGCCTTTGAACTATGGTGCTGGAGAAGACTCCTGCGAGTCCCTTGGACTGCAAGGCGATCAAACCGGTCAGTCCTAGAGGAGATCAACCCTGACTGCTCTTTAGAAGGCCAGATCCTGAAGCTAAAACTCAAATACTTTGGCCACCTAATGAGAAGGAAGGACTCACTGGAGAAGAGCCTAATGCTGGGAAAGATTGAGGGCAATAGAAGAAGGGGACGACAGAGAATGAGGTGGCTGGATGGAGTCACTGAAGCAGTAGGTGTGAGCTTAGATGGACTCCAGAAGATGGTAGAGGACAGGAAGGCCTGGAGGAACATTGTCCATAGGGTCGCGATGGGTCGGACACGACTTTGCAACTAACAACAACAACAACAGAGTAGAAAGGACATGATGTGGATTTTTTTCACTACAAATCTAACAATTCCCAGCAGTAATTTAAAGGCAGTTATAACATAAAGCCAACACAGTGCTAGGCTGCATTAACAGAGGGATAGAATCAAGATCACGTGAAGTATTAGTACCACTTTACAATGCCTTGGTGAGGCCACACTTGGAATACTGCATCCAGTTTTGGTCTCCACGATGTAAAGAAGATGTTGAGACTCTAGAAAGAGTACAGAGAAGAGCAACAAAGATGATTAGGGGACTGGAGGCTAAAACATATAAGGAACGCCTGCTGGAATTGGGTATGTGTAGTTTAACGAAGAGAAGGACGAGGGGGGACATGATAGCAGTGTTCCAATATCTCAGGGGCTGCCACAAAGAAGAGGGAGTCAAGCTATTCTGCAAAGCGCCTGAAGGCAAGACAAGAAGCAACGGATGGAAACTAATCAAGGAGAGAAGCAACCTACTGTAGAACTAAGGAGAAACTTCCTGACAGTTAGAACAATTAACCAGTGGAACAACCTGCATCCAGAAGCTGTGAATGCTCCAACAATGGAAGTTTTTAAGAAGAGATTGGACAGCCATTTGTCTGAAATGGTATAGGGTTTCCTGCCTGAGCAGGGCTTTGGACTACATGACCTCCAAGGTCCCTTTCAATGTCATTATTATTGTTGTTGTTGTTATTATTATAACTATGTAGTATGTACTGTATCAAGTGTACATGACAATTGTGCCACAAATGCTGGGAAGCTGGAAAAGGGACAGAATATACTATAGACAGCAAGCTTCTCACTCGAGTTAGTTCATAATTAAACTCAAGTGAGGGACCAAATTAGTGAAGATTTTACTCCATGTTATAATTCAAGTTACCCTTAATCTCTTCCTTTTCCTCCTTCATTGATGATAGCAAATATTTGATATGAAAACATACAGCAAAATTAAATAGATTCTGCAAACATACAAATAGTGGCAAATATCTGTAGCTCAGGTATAGGATGTGGGTGAAGGTTCATTCTTGTGACTTGGTTTCTGAACATTTCATTACCAGGCTAGGTAACATCTTCAGTGGCATTTACAGGATGTCTGTGTCAGTGCTCTTCTGTTTATAAGGGCTTCAGGTGTGGGTGTGTCAAGTGAGGGTCTTGTAATGGGTCAGGTATGAGTCATCAGTGAGAGGCTTGTGATGGGGAGGTTACATCAAGTCAGGGTCATTGGAAGGCGAACTGCTGAGGGGGGGAGAGGGAAACCAACCCACAAGTTTGGAGAACAAACCTTCACCCTCATCTTACACCTGAGCTACAGATATTCGCAACTATTGCAAACCTACACGGGGGTGTGCAACACTTAAATTTGCCCGCTGCTGTGATACTTTTGCTGCGAGACAATAGTTGACCCGCAAACAGCTACACTTCCTCCATGAATGCCTCTGCAAACGAACAACCCCCCAAAACATATGCTACTGACCACCGATCAACCACCCACAAGCATGGAAACTGGCCTTCCAAAATGGACAGAAAATGCTTTGATTCATGATCACTGATGCCCACAACTGCCTGGAAAAATACCAACGTATCATCAACGAACAAAAAAACGCATGCCTGAACTCCATCCGACAAGACCTGACAGACACCTTAGAACGCATGATCCACAGGAATGCCAACAAAATACAAGCCCAAAAACGCAACTCACTACAAGAGAAACTCAATACCATCACCCCAAAACCACAAGACAACAACTCAGAACTATGGATCAGAAATCTATCCAGCAGACCTCTATCTGATGAAGAAAAGACCATCCTCACACATGGCCTCAATTTTAACCACAAAGATGCTGACCACATTGAATTCCTCACCAATCTCGAATCCATTCTAAAAACGCACCACCTGGACCAAGAAACACAAGAAAACATCAGACAAAGAATCATCCCCAATGTGCAATGCAACAGACAAAACAAAACACTCAACCAAAAGGAGAAGAAATTACTAAAGACACTGGAACAAGACGCAAGCATCGTCATCCTACCGGCAGACTGACAGTAATAATGGACAAAGCTGACTACATCCACAAAGCTGAAAACTATCTCAATGACACTAACATCTAGCAAATAATCCACAATGATCCTACAAAACAGCTAGAGAACAAAATAAAAGACGCCCTAAGAAAAATGGAAAAAGAGAAACAGCTAACACCACTAGAGAGAAAGCACATGCAACCACAAGTTTCTTCCACACCCAGGTTGTACAGACTCCCCAAAATACACAAGAACAGGATCCCCTTACGCCCAATGATGTCTCTACCTGGAACACCAATGTACAAACTAGTAAAAACCCTGCAGAGGAAACTCAGACACCTGGTCAACAACTCAACCCACTCAATAAACTCCCCAGAACAATTTCTCCAATGCATCAAACACACCAAGATCAACAAGGAAGAAATTATGGTCTCCTTCGACATCACCGCCCTCTACACCTTGATTGACATCGACCTGGCTAAACAAACCATACACCACCTATGCACCAAACACTATACCCACAAAGATGATGCCACTACAGAACACTCCATGTCCACAGAAACCATCATGAAACTCCTGGATCTATGCCTCAACACATACTTCAAGTCCTACAGGAAAATGTACAAGCAAGTACAAGGTACCCTGATGGGATCTCCCATATCTGGGCTTATAGCAGAAGCAGTCGTGCAACGACTCAAATCCATAGAGCTACCCACCATCCAACCAAAATTCTGGACATGCTATGTTTAAGAGGAAGTGTACAAAGGTCATTGTTAAGCAAACATAGTCTTGCCCTTAAGGCAGATGCTTATTTATTTATTTATTTTATTTTATTGGATTTGTATACCGCCCTTTCCCGAAGGACTCAGGGCGGTTAACAGGGTAATTAAAACAAGAAATACAAAAATTAAAAACAATTAAAAAGATTATAACAGTCCCTGAAAAAGTAAAAACCCCCAATTAAAATTAGAATTAAAATTCTCAGCCTGGGCCAGAGAGCTCGAAGAGCCAGGTCTTCAGGTTACCGGCGGAATGAACGGAGGTCAGGGGCAGTCCTCAGCTCCACGGGCAGCTGGTTCCAGAGGGCAGGCGCACCCACTGAGAAGGCCCTCCCCCTGGGTGTTACCCGCTGGCAATCTTTTACCGGCGGCACCCTGAGAAGACCCTCCCTGTGGGAGCGCACTGGACGAAGGGAACTTGATGCTGGCAGCAGGTGTTCCCTCAGATATCCTGGACCCAAGCCATTTAGGGCTTTATAGGTCATTACCAGCACCTTGAATCTCACCCGGAGGGCAACCGGAAGCCAATGCAGCTCGTGGAGTAGAGGTGTTACATGGGAGTATCGGGAAACCCCCATCACAACTCGCGCGGCTGCATTCTGCACCAGCTGAAGCCTCCGAGTGGTCCTCAAGGGCAGCCCCATGTAGAGAGCGTTGCAGTAGTCTAAATGGGAGGTCACGAGCGCATGAGTGACTGTGCGTAAGGCATCTCGGTCCAGGTAGGGTCGCAACTGGCGCACCAGGCGAACCTGGGCAAAAGCCGCCCTGGTCACAGCTCCTATATGGTCTTCAAAATTGAGCCAGGAGTCAAGGAGGACGCCCAAGTTGCGAGCCCTATCAATGGGGGGTAACACCTCACCCCCCATCGTTAAAGGTGGAATGGTCTGGTTAACCCGAGATGCCGATATGCACAGCCACTCAGTCTTGGCAGGATTGAGACGAAGCCTGTTTCTCCCCATCCAGACCCGGACCGCCTCCAGGCAACGGGACATCACGGCGAGGGCATCGTTGGGTTGGTTTGGGGTGGAAAGAAAAAGTTGGGTATCATCAGCATACTGATGATACCCCACCCCAAAACCACAAATGATCTCACCCAGCGGCTTCATATAGATGTTGAACAGGAGGGGCGAGAGAACCGACCCCTGAGGAACTCCACAAACAAGAGGCCTCGGGGTGGATCTCTGCCCTCCCATCAACACCGACTGCGAGCGGCCCAGGAGATAGGAGGAGAACCACCATAAAACGGTGCCTCCCACTCCCAACACCCTGAGACGCCGCAGTAGGATACCATGGTCAATGGTATCAAAAGCCGCTGAGAGATCTAATAGGACTAGGACAGAGGAACAACCCCTGTCCCGAGCCCGCCAGAGATCATTCACCAGCGTGACTAATGCCGTCTCCGTGCTGTGTCCGGGCCTGAAACCCGATTTGTACGGGTCCAGATAATCAGTTTCCTCCAGGAACAGAGGAAGCTAATGCGCCACCACACTCTCAACAACCTTCGCCAAAAAGCGAAGGTTGGAGACTGGACGATAATTATTTAAAACAGCCGGGTCCAGGGCAGGCTTTTTGAGGAGGGGTCTCACCACCGCCTCCTTCAAGGCGGCAGGGAAGACACCCTCCTTCAAAGAAGCAGTTATTACTGCCTGGAACCAGCCTCGTGTCTCCTCCCGGGCCGCATAAACAAGCCAGGAGGGGCACGGATCCAACAAACAGGTGGTGGTGCTCAGCCTCCCCATGATCCTGTCCACATCATCAGGGGAAACAGGATCGAACTCAGTCCAGATAACATGCTCAAGACCGTCCGATTCCTCCACGTCAGACTCTGC
Organism: Vipera ursinii; assembly: GCF_947247035.1. Taxonomy (NCBI): domain Eukaryota; kingdom Metazoa; phylum Chordata; class Lepidosauria; order Squamata; family Viperidae; genus Vipera; species Vipera ursinii. The sequence continues at coordinate 35,285,567 of NC_139522.1, forward strand.
CCAGTCAGAGTCCAGACCGGTCCGGATCTGAGCGATTTTGTCTGCCAGATGATGACTAAACTCCTCAGCTTGTCCCCGTAAGGGATCCTCCCTCACCTCCTGGTTAAGGAGGGAGCGAGTCACCCTAAACAGGGTGGCCGGGTGATTATCTGCGGACGCGATGAGGGCAGCGAAGTAATTAGACTTCGCCGTCCTTATCGCCGCAAGATAAGACCTTATAAAGGTTCTTAACTGCAATCGGTCAGATTCGGATTGGCTGGACCTCCAACCGCTCTCTAGACCCTGTCTCCGACGCTTCATCTCCCGGAGCTCCGCAGAAAACCACGGAGCCCAACGGGATCTGTGCTGGGCCAGAGGTCGCAAGGGTACAACACAGTCAAGTGCCCCGGCGGCCACCCTTTCCCAGGCATCCACCAGGCCATCGACTGGGCTGTGGGTGAGGGCGATGGGTATAGACCCAAGTGCCATCTGGAACCGTTCCGGGTCCATTAGGCGCCTGGGGCGGAACCACCTGGTCGGTTCCGCAGCCCAGCGGCGGGGGGTGGCATAACGGAAGACCAGCTGCAGGAGATAATGATCTGACCATGACAGGGGAATAATGGTTGATGAACCCCCTCCTAGATCATCCAACCACTGTCCAGACAGGAACACCAGGTCGAGAGTATGATCCCCCACATGAGTCGGGCCCTGAATTACTTGGGTCAGGCCCATGGCCGTCATGGAAGCCATGAACTCCCGAGCTAACTCAGACGACCCTCCCAGTGAAGGCAGGTTGAGGTCACTGTTGATTGGGATAGCCATATCCTGTCTGTGAAACTACACATACTTCATGTAATTTTCTTCTGTAAACTGTTGTCTGATAAGAATGTGCAGGATGTAACCATATAAGGAACAATGTATAACAATGTATAACTAGAAATTAGAGGTGTATAAATATGTCTGTTCATGAGCCTTTCGGGGTTCATACCCTTTGCTTTGTTTAAGCCTTCTGAACCTGCGCAATAAACCTTTCCTTTCCTGAAGAGCTTGCATGAGTCTCTTCTTTCTACAACAGTTTCATGGTGACCACGAAGGGACTCCATAGCGAGGTGATGTTTCGCTGAGGGCAGCCTGACCCCTTGGACCCGACGAGAGGCCACTCCTGAATCATTCTCCAGGCACCACGGGGGAAAGCACCTCCGGGAGACAGCAGTGACACCTCTGCGGGGCCGATGGTGCTGACGGCTAGTCCAAGATCCCTTGAGGGAAGGAAAGGAGGTCTGAACGCAAATCCTGGCCAGGACGGGGAGAGGACAAAGTGTGAAGACACCTCAGGCGAGTATGTGTTAAAGGGGAAAAGTACCTATCTCATTTGAAGATAGAAGAGGGGGACTGATCACTCTCCTGGACTCGGGATGGCGATCCTAAAGTAGTCCTTGTTAAGCTGTGTATGTGTTAAATTTGTAAAGTACCTATCTCACCTGAAGATAGGAGAGGGGGACTGATCACCCTCCTGGACTCGGGACAGCGATCCTAAAGTAGTCCATGTTAGACTGTGTGGGAGGTTAAGCCATTGCAGTTCCTATCAGTGACTGTTGGAACGTCCGGCACTGTAGGTCAGTGGCAGTGTTCTTAGAATGGGGGGGGGGGGAGAAGCAGTGTTCCCAGCACACTGCTGGAATGCATGTTGAAAGGTTTTGATGAATATTTTAATCTTACACAGTATAAAGTCCCCTATCCTAAGGTGACGAAAGAGAGACTGAGGTTTCTATGTGAAAAGCAGTGGTCACATATGGGGGTTGGATGGCCGCAAGAGGGTACATTAAAAAACCAGCTCATCAACAACCTCAGGGCCATGATAGCAGCAAATGAGGAAAAGTACCCCAATCAATATCAGTATATAGATCAGTGGTGTAATGCAGTAGAAGAGAAGGCAGAGGACCTATTACAATGTCAGGCTGAAATGGTTCGCCTCTGTGTTGCTAGACCTAAAGGAAAGAAGCTAAATGTTGTGTCAAAAAGTTTTAAGGATGTGAAAATATTCAAAACCAAGGTGTGAGATGCTAAGAAAGAGGTGTTGGTTGAGGAAGAGGAAATGACTTTTAGACCCCCTCCGTATGTGCCGCGTCTGCAACCGCAACCGCAAGTGGCAGCAGCTGCTGCAGCGCTAAGTGAAGCACAATTAGCAGTAAGAAAGAAGCAAAGAAGAAAGGAGCCCATGGCTCCTAAGGACGAAGGAGAAGGGTGCATACAGCCCCCAAGGATGAGGGGTTGTTTCTCTGTGAGTGAGAGTGGTGAGATAGGTGAAGGTAGTAGTGTGGCAAGCACTCCGTTGGAGCGCATGTTTAAGGGATTTGATACATATTTCAATCATGCCCAATACAGGGTCCCTTATCCGAAAGCCACCAAACGGCAATATAGCAGAATAATCAAGACGTGGTTAGGGGCCAGATCTTAGTGAACCCTCTGGTTCGAGTCCAGGGGGCGGGAGGAGGCAGAAGAGAGGAGGAAGATGAAGAAATCGGGGTGGCGTCCCTGGTAGCCATATATACAAGGGGAGCAGAATAGAAGAGGGGGGAGCTAATGGCACCCTTAAGGCAAGTTGATCAGAGAGTCATTGACGCCACGGGACAAGTGAACGTGCAACCTGTTTGCTAGTATGTCCCCTTCACCGCAACTGATTTGTTCAATTGGAAACAATGTTACGGATCTGTCAGGGAAGTCCAAAGAGTTAACCGAACTAACACAAGTGGAGAGCCGCGGTTAGATAGTGTGTTATAGACAGGCACCCTAACACGCAGAATATACAGGCAGAGTTACAGAGGAGGGCACCGGAGCAGGATCCAGATTGGAACGTTAGGGATGCAGCGCAAAGGATGTTGTTGCGGGAATATCAGAATTTAACAGTAGAGGTGCTTCGGAAGGCAGGAAAACCCCCTGTGAATATGTCTAAGTCGTCTTTGGTAACGCAGGGAGCAGATGAAAGCCCGGAGAGTTTTTTGCAACAGCTGATAGAGGCTTATGACCTGTATACGCAGATAGATCCGAGACACGCAGACAATGTACGAATGTTGAATGAGAGATTCATAGCACAAAGTTATGGTGATATAAGGAAGAAGTCACAGAGGTTGGTAGGAGCTCTGGAAAAGAATGCCAGTGAATTGTTGGAGGTGGCAAGGAAAGTGTATGTTAATAGAGAGAAAGAGAGAGGGAAGCACGAATGCAGAGGAAAACGGAATTGTTGGCGGTAGCTTTAAAAGGAAAGATGCTGCTTGGGTCAGACCAGTGTGCATATTGTAGGGAAGAAGGTCATTGGCATAGGGAACGTCCGAAAAGAGGGATGAGAGGCTGGAGAGGAAGGACAGGTTTTGGAAGAGGAAGGTCTATAGGCAAGGTACAAACTGGATTTCCCTTGAGAGGTAGAGGATTCCGAGGGAACCGAGGAGGTAGACGAAGAATGGAGGGTGAACGTGAGATAGAGGGGATTGGATTGGCAGGGAAAAGTTGGACGGACTGACGGAGACCGGGCTTAGAGGAGCCTCCCCCCGAGCCTTTGGTAACTATGAATATAGGGGGCTATAGAATGACATTTTTGGGAGATACAGGAGCGGGAAGGTCAGTCGTAAATAGCCGGGCGCGGTGGCGCGAGCCTGTAATCCAGCTATTCCGGAGGCTGAGGCTGGCGGATCGCTTGAGCTCAGGAGTTCTGGGCTGCAGTGGGCTATGCCGATAGGGTGTCCAAAAAGAAGGCACAGTTGGTACAGCAGAAAGTAAGATACTTGGGATATGATATGGAGCATGGTCAGAGAGCCCTAGGACAGGAAAGGAAGCAAGCGATTCTAGCTATTGCTGAACCAGCAAACAGAAGGCAATTGCGAGGCTTTTTGGGGGTTGGCTAGTTTCTGCAGGATCTAGATACCTAATTTTGCACTGTTGGCAGCTCCGCTTTATACAGCTACAAAGGGGGGAGACTTTGAACATTTTCAGTGGGGAGGAGAACAAAGAAGTGCTTTCAAGGACATTAAGCTTGCTCTTACAGCAGCACTAGCTTTAGTCGTACCCAATTTCGAGAAGGCTTTCAATCTATACGTAGATACAATGTTGCATTGGGAGAGTTGACGCAGCAGGTGGGGGCTAAGGTGGAACGAATGAACCGCACTTTAAAGGAGAAAATTACTAAAATATGTGCTGAGAGCCATTTGAAGTGGCCTGATGCTTTGCCCTTAGCACTGTATTCTGTGACGTGTTCGCCGCGAAGACAGTACAGATTATCCCCGTTTGAACTGATGTTTGGTTGTCCTCCCACTCTGTTATGTCGAAACCTGATGGGATGGCCAGATTTGGGACATAAAGGGGGAGTGTGGAACATAGAGATGGTACAAGAACTCAATAAACAGGTTGAAAAGCTTTGAGGTTATGTGCTGGAGCAAACCCCTCCTAGAATAGTAACAAAGTGTCATCCCTTCAAACCTGGAGATAGAGTCTGGGTGAATCATTGGAAGCGGGAACAGCTAGAAGGCAGATGGAAAGGACCATATGTTGTTATTATGTCCTCTCCTCTTGCTGTCAAGATTGAAGAATTCAAATCATGGATCCACTGGACAAGAGTCAAAGCAGCAGCTGAATCTGAATGGGTGGTGTCTAAAGATCCAGTGGTTCCCACAAAGTTAACGTTTAAACGAAAGTGATATATGATTTGTTAGTGTAGCTGGACTTATTTAAGAAGCTTTAGTATATTCGTTGAAGGCTACTCTGCTGGAACCTTACTGGCAATACAGGTGAAACTCGAAAAATTAGAATATCGTGCAAAAGTTCATTTATTTCAGTAATGCAACTTAAAAGGGGAAACTAATATATGAGATAGACTCATCACATGCAAAGCAAGATAGTTCAAGCTGTGATTTATCATAATTGTCAGTCTTGGGTGGTCAGGGGGTGGCAAGAAAAGTGTCCAGGCCCAGAATTCCAGCCTTACTTTAATAGAAGACACGAACTGTCTGCTCACAAGGGCTGCCTCTTGTGGGGAAGTAGAGTCATTATTCCCGAGACACTGAGAAATAAAGTCATTAGATCACTACACGAAGGACACCGGGGTATAGTCAGGATGAAAGCATTAGCTAGGAGCTACCTGTGGTGGCCAGGTCTAGATAAGGCCATAGAGGAACAAGTTAATAGTTGCTATGACTGCCAAAGGTCCAGACCAGAGATGCCCCATGCACCTGTACACAAATGGGAGGCTACACACACACCCTGGTCCAGAGTCCACATTGATTTCGCTGGTCCTTTCCAAGGCCAGCTGTTCCTAGTGGTGGTAGACAGTCATTCCAAATGGCTAGAGGTGATACCAGTCAATAGCATGACTACGACCAAAACTATCCAAGTGCTCAGGGGGCTCTTTGCCACACATGGCCTCCCTGATGTATTGGTCTCAGATAATGGGCCTCAATTCACCTCTGCTGAATTCCAGGCATTCACCAAAGCCAACTTGATTAGGCATGTCACAGCTGCGCCCTTCCACCCGTCGACCAACGGATTAGCAGAACGCATGGTACGAATGACCAAGGACGCATTGAGGTGCATCATCAGTGGCGACTGGCATCAAAGGTTGGCACAATTCCTGTTAGCTCAACACACCACACCTTGCACGGCCACAGGAAAGAGCCCAGTGGAACTTCATTGGGGCCGGCGCCTCATCACCAAATTGGACAGGCACTCACTATTAACTACATCTTTACAGAAACAATAGAGCCCCTATTTCCACTTTTTATACTTGTCCTTTTTGTCTTTCAATTTATCAGAGAGTTCTTTATGCAGCCATGCTGGTTTCTTTTGAAAGCTGTTATTTGTAAGGCATTTGGTAAAGTAGATCACAACCTACTACTTGATAAGATAGAAAAATGTGGGTTAGACAGCATCACCACCAGATGGATTTGTAGCTGGCTGACCGGCCGTACTCAGCGTGTGGTCGTCAATGGAACTGTGAATGCTCCAACACTGGAAGTTTTTAAGAAGAGACTGGACAGCCATTTGTCTGAAATGGTATAGGGTTTCCTGCCTAAGCAGGGGGTTGGACTAGATGACCTCCAAGGTCCCTTCGAACTTTTTTATTATTGATCATCGCACAGTCAGCCAGATGTTAAGACTGGATTTGGCATTTTTGTCTACCTATCCAGTCCTTACCAAGGACCTGGGATAGGCAGATATGGATGTTTGATGGTATTACAGATATTGTCCCAGGATGGAAGCAGTTCCTAGTAAGGCCGCCTTTTGCAATTGACTAATGGCGAATTTGTCAATGCCAATGGTGCTCAAGTGGTGCTCCAGTTGTTTTGGGATTGCACCCAAGGCGCCTATTACTATTGGTACTACCCTTGCTTGCCTTTGCCACAGTCTTTCTATTTCTATTTGTAGGTCTTTGTATTTTGTTATCTTCTCCAGTTCTTTCTCATCTATGTGAATTAGGAAAAGTTTAATCCACTTGCACTGTTTTATGTTTACATGTTTGATGACAAACAGCCTTATGTTTATAAGTGACAGTTTTCTTACTAAGTACCTGCATGTCATAAGCATTTGAATTAAAATTACCATATTAAAATCAAATCTGATGTTTTTTAATTTTTATTTGGTGTGCATTGGAAGAGGGGTAGTCTTATACGGCGAGTATAGCCCAAACCCTATAATTTAACAGGAAATGTAGGGGGTCGTCTTATACGCTGGAAAATACGGTACTTTGTCATGCCGCTGCCTGTAGTCAGTCTGTGTGATCTTCTTGCAGCAGCTTACTAGGTGGTCCACTGTTTCTTCAGCTTCTTTGCATAGGTGGCACTTACTGTCTGTTGCTGTTTTCTCAATTTTGACTTTGTATGTATTTGTATGATTATTATTATTATTATTGTTATTGTTATTATTATTGTGCCTCACTGGGGGTGGTTGTTATTATTATTATATAATTTAACTAAATGGCTTCCTAAATGGGATATTTGCTTTTTTATTTTGTATTTTAGCAACACAGCAAACAGAAGTAGTCTATAGGCCAGGGGTGTCAAACTGCTGGCCCACAGGCCGGAGCGTCACACAGAAACCGCGCCCATCCCATTTTTGGCAATGGGAAAAAGTTCTGATACGTCGCGCGACGTCACGTGACGTCGCGAGTTTGACATGCCTGCTATAGGCTAACTGCATATCATGTCACAGCAAATTATTAATTTAACATTTGCCTCTATCAAGAAAAAATAGCCTTTAGCAGTTAGGTATGTCTAGATCCCTGGTCTAGCCTATTGAAGAGAAGGATTAGTGGGGACAGAATAACTGTCTATGGAGATTCTCAGTCATCCAGGTCATGGTTGTCCCAAAGGTGCTTTTTCAGGAGGCAACTGGACTTTCTTGTTTTTCTTTGAAGACGTTTTGCTTCTCATCTTAAGAAGCTTCTTCACCTCTGACCGGATGGTGGGGAATGGAAGGATTTATATTTCTTGCAGAGAGCTGGTCATTTGCATTCTTTTCAAGGTGACACTGAGAGGGTTAATGTGTTATGGCTAAAATGCTATTACTAGAACTGGACAGAGAAACTCACCAGGTGATTTTGGTGGAAAGTCACAGGCTGCAATTAAACTCATAGGGAATGGTTGTTACAGTACTAAAAATAAGAGGGATATAACATTTCTTTATCTTTTTGACTTCATTGTAATTGTGTTTTAGTAAATGAGGTCTCTGGTCTAAAACATACATATTTTATTTGTAATTTTTATTTTTATTTGTTTTAGAAGTTGTGAATAACTTTTTAAAAACCATGCCTTATATAACAGGTATGATTAGCAACAAATCAATAATAATGTAAGGATTTGGGAAAAAAGCAGTAGTCAAACTTTGGACCTAGTTCTTAACTGCAAAATTATTTGTAGAATTATTATCCATACAATGACTGAGGCCAAAAATTGTTGCTCTGGTGCCTAAGGTGATCAAGCATGCTGCTTGAGGAATTCTGTGAGTTGTAGTCCACATATCTTAAAGTTGCCAAGGTTGACAAGCACAGCACTACCCAAGGGGTGCCCTTAGTCATCTTTCATGGGGGCACTTAAGTTTACAATTGAAGGAGTTGCAAGATTGAAAAGGAAAGGAACTTAAGCTCTTCTGCATTGTTTGGTCTCATGTCTCTCATCTTTCTCTTGGCAATGCCCCATAGATTCTCTATGGGGTTCAGGTCAGGCGAGTTTGCTGGCCAATCAAGCACAGTAATCCCACGGTCATTGAACCAGGTTTTGGGGCTTTTGGCAGTGTGGGCAGATGCCATGTCCTGCTGCAAAATGAAGTCAGTATCCCCATAAAGCTTGTCTGCGGAAGGAAGCATGAAGTGCTCCAAAATCTCCTGGTAGACGGCTGCGTTGACCCTGGACTTAATGAAGCACAGTGGACCAACACCAGCAGATGACATGGCTCCCCAAATCAAAACAGACTGTGGAAACTTCACACTGGACTTCAAGCATCTTGCAGTGTGTGCCTCTCCATTCTTCCTCCAGACTCTGGGTCCTTGGTTTCCAAATGAGATGCAAAAGTTGCTCTCATCAGAAAAGAGGACTTTGGACCACTGAGCAACAGACCAGGTCTGTTTTTCTTTAGCCCAGGTAAGACGCTTCTGACGTTGTTTGTTGTTCAGGAGCGGCTTGACAAGAGGAATACGACATTTGAAGCCCATGTCCAGGATCCGTCTGTGTGTGGTGCCTCTTGATGCACTGACTCCAGCCTCAGTCCACTCCTTGTGAAAGTCCCCAACACTTTTGAATGGCCTTTTCCTGACAATCCTCTCCAGGCTGCGGTCATCCCTGCTGCTTGTGCACCTTTTTCTTCCACACTTTTCCCTTCCACATGTGCTTTGATACAGCACTTGGGGAACATCCAACTTCTTTTGCAATTACCTTTCGAGGCTTTCCCACCTTATGGAGGGTGTCAATGATGGTTTTCTGCACAACTGTCAGATCAGCAGTCTTCCCCATGATTGTGATTCCTACTGAACCAGACTGAGAGACCATTTAAAGGCTCAGGAAGCCTTTGCAGGTGTTATGGCTTAATTAGCTGATTAGAGTGGGACACTTTGAGCCTAGAATATTGCACCTTTTCACAATATTCTAATTTTCTGAGATTGTGGATTTGGGGTTTTCATGAGCTGTAAGCCATAATCATCACAATTATGACAAATCACAGCTTGAACTATCTTGCTTTGCATGTAATGAGTTTATCTCATATATTAGTTTCCCCTTTTAAGTTGCATAACTGAAATAAATGAACTTTTGCACGATATTCTAATTTTTTGAGTTTCACCTGTCGGTTCCTCTATGCACAGTAGTGAAGACCCCTGCTAAGTCACTCCGGAAGCTGAATTTCTACGCACGGGAGAAGAATGGAGAAAAGTTTACTGTTGCTATGGGTGTATTGTATTGGTGCCGCATGTAACAATGTTTCAAATGAAGTTAGGGGTAATGAAAGAAATGGGACCAAAACTGACGCCTGTGATGCCTGTATAACCAAGGCAAGGCATGGGACCCATATAATTAATACTTTGGTATATCATACCCAAAAGCCTATCAGCTGTAAACCAGAAGGGATCACATGTCTACATAACAAGACTATGTATTCCCTCTGTTCACAAGAGGGAAAAAAGATATGTTAGTCGATATGTGTATGCCATAAGAATTGATGGGACAGGGGAGGATCCAAAGACCTATATCACCATCGTAAAACAGGTACTCTATGATGGAGAACAAAAATCTCTAGGATGGTCAGTATATGACACTTTAGCCCGAATGGAGAAATCAAAAGACCAAAGCAACCAATCTATTTCTGTCATTAGCAGAGGAAATAGCAAAAGCTCTGGCTGTAAAGAATTGTCTTGTATGTGGAGGAACGAATCTGGGGGAACAGTGGCCATGGGAGGTGATGGAAGCTAACCCAGAAATATATAACAATATGACAAGGGCAGGTAATATCTCTCAAAGAATGCATGTATATGGCACAGTGTGGACTCTCACAACAAATCTGGTTGGCCGAAACTGCTTTACACGCAGAGGGGATCGGCCAGTGGGAGATCTTATCTGTTTGGGGGATTGGGATGAACAATATAAGGTATGGACATCTTTGGGAAATGCCTCTGAACCTTTAAAGTTTGATATGACTATCATGCCTTATCTGAACTCCAACAAGGAAGAGGAATGGGTAGCCCCCAGTGACATGTACTGGATTTGTGGCACCTTTGCCTATGAGGTGTTACCTAAGAATTGGTCAGGATCATGTGTATTGGGTTGGATAAAGCCCTTTCCTTCGCCAATACGGTCACGACAGGTGCTTGGTTTGCCAGTCTATGATCAAATGGGAAACCGAAGAAAAAGAGAGGTTGACACAGCCTTCTCTAATTTTCCTTGTAGAGAATCCAATTATTATGAGAAAATGGGGGATTTGTGGAATTCAGAGAGGATAGTTTGTGTGTATGGCCAAGCAACCTGGGCAGAGGATGGCACCTATGGTTACAGAACACCAATCTATATGATAAACCGTATAATTAGGCTGCAGGCTGTTGTGGATTTGGCAGGGCAACGCCTAGATAAAGCCTTGAACTTGTTAGGTGTAACTACTGATAAACTCCGGACAGCAGTCTATCAAAACCGATTGGCTTTAGATTACCTATTGGCAAAAGAAGGTGGAGTGTGTGGAAAATTCAATCTTTTGAATTCTTGTCTTCAAATTGACGAAACTGGACAGGTAATCAAACAATTAACCACTGAAATGAGGCAATTGACCCACAATGCAGATCAAATCTGGAAGGGTTTTAATTTCCAAGAGATTTTCAGTGGATGGTTTCCCAAACTTCCAGGGTTACAAGCAATCGTGGCTCTCGTAGGACTGATAGCTGAAGGATGTGTGTTGAGTACCTTAGGGATCACCTGCTGCCGGCGTCAACTTCCCTCCGCCCTGTGCGTTCCCACAGAGAGGGCCTCCTCAGGGTGCCACCGGTCAGAGAATGTCGCCTGGTGGCCCCCAGGGGGAGGTCCTTCTCTGTGGGCACGCCGGAATTGTGGAACCGTTTGCCGGTTGAGCTCCGGACGGCGCCTGACCTTCACTCCTTCCGGCGCGATCTGAAGACTTATTTGTTCGAACAAGCCGGCCTGGCCTGATGGGGGATGGGTTTGGATTTTATTGTTGTTTTAAATGTATTTTAATCTATTGTTAACTTGGGCATCTTGTTTAATTCCCTTTTAATTTTTGTATTTTGTATTTTTATATGTTTGCCCTGTTCACCGCCCTGAGTCCTTCGGGAGAAGGGCGGTATACAAATAAAATTATTTATTTATTTATTTATTTGATTCCTTGTATCTTGCCTATTTTTATAAGAACTATATCCAATAGCTTAGCTTTACTTACTGAAAGAAAAGCTACTGCACAGGTAATGGCAATGTGGGAATATGAAAGGTTACAAACCAAAGAAGACCTCTGTTGAGACTCATCGTCACAAGTTGAGATAAGTCTCAAAAGGGGGGAATAAAGAGGAAGTGTACAAAGGTCATTGTTTAAGCAAACATAGTCTTGTCCTTAAGGCAGATGTTGATTGGGATAGCCATATCCTGTCTGTGAAACTACACGTACTTCATGTAATTTTCTTCTGTAAACTGTTGTCTGATAAGAATGTGCAGGATGTAACCATATAAGGAACAATGTATAACAATGTATAACTAGGAATTAGAGGTGTATACATATGTCTGTTCATGAGCCCTTCGGGGTTCAGACCCTTTGCTTTGTTTAAGCCTTCTGAACCTGCGCAATAAACCTTTCCTTTCCTGAAGAGCTTGCGTGAGTCTCTTCTTTCTACAACAGTTTCATGGTGACCACGAAGGGACTCCATAGCGAGGTGATGTTTCGCTGGGATTTTACTTTTTTTTCTGACAGACATCAATCTTTTTCCAGGATTGACTTTGTATTAACTACTAATGATTTTTTTCTAGGGTTAAGAAGATCAAGATATGTCCAAGAATCTTATCAGACCACAGTCCAGTATGGATGGAATTGGACAAGGGGAAGCGAGATAGGAGATCTTGGAGATTAAATGAGAATTTGTTTAGATATGAAGAAAATGTGGAAGAATGTAAAAAGCAAATGAAAGAATTTTTTACTATAAACATGCACAAGGGCACTCCAATTGAAATGGTTTGCGATGCAAGTAAAGCTTATATGAGAGGAGTTTTAATATATTTGAATAATAAATATAGATGTAGATTGGAATATAAGCGTAAAGAATTACAGGAGGAAATAAAGATGAAAGAGAGGGCTTTTATCTTGAACTCATCGAATAAGGTTGAAAGAAGCAATCAATTTGCTAAGAGGGCAGTTTGATATGTTGATGGCAGATCAAGTGGCAACTAACTTATGATATGTCAAACATAATACTTTTTACAATGCTAATAAGCCAGGTAGATGGTTAGCTTATTTGTTAAGGAAAAAACAAAAGTCACGTAATATAGACAAGATAGAATATAAGGGTAAAGAGGTGTTTCAACAAAATCTTATTAAAAAGGCTTTTGTTGAATTTCATTCTAAATTATATGCAAGGGATATAACTCAAGGTTTAGATATAGATAGGTATCTACAAGAAGTGAAAATCCCTACACTTACACAAGAACAGAGGGAAGGGATGAATCAACCGATAACTGCTGAAGAAATTATTTTAGCAATTAAACAACTAAAAGTGGGTAAGACACCTGGAACAGATGGTTTGACAGCTACTTATTATAAAAATTTACAATTAGAGTTGGTGGAACCTTTGAAAGAATTATTTAGGACAATTCAGTCTGGAGGGGAAGTGCCTCCATCATGGAGAACAGCATTTATAACATTGATTCCAAAGGAAGGTCAAGATCTTAGCCAATCAAAAAATTACAGATCTATATCGCTTCTAAATACGGATTATAAAATATTTGCAAAGATCTTAGCAAATAGATTAATGAAGGTTATGCAGCAAATGATTTATAGTGATCAAACAGGATTTATAAGTGGTAGACAAATGAAAAGTAATGTGAGACATATTGTAAACCTATTAGAATATTTGGAAAGAAATAATCAAGTACCTGCAGCATTGATTTTTTTGGATGCTGAAAAGGCGTTTGATCAATTGAATTGGCAATTTTTATTTAAAGTTTTAGAGAAGATGGAGTTTGGTGATAAGTTTTTACAACCTATTAGGGATATATATCAGAAACAAACAGCCCAAATAATAATCAATGGTAGTTTAACAGAAGCTTGCAAAATTGAAAAGGGCACAAGACAGGGATGTCCGTTGTCACCATTGCTGTTTGTTTTAACATTGGAAATATGATTGATTAAGATACGTGACTCAAATAAAATAAAAGGAATTAAAATTAAAGATCAAGATTATAGATTGAGAGCGTTTGCAGATGACTTGGTTATTACATTGGGTCAACCGACTCAGTCGGTTATAGATTTAATGGAAATAATTTTGCAATATGGACAAGTTTCTGGATTTAAGGTTAATAGGCAAAAAACTAAAATTTTGTCTAAAAATATGACTACAGAACAAAAGGTAGTATTAGAAAAATTAACAGGATTTGAAATAGCTAAAAAGATTAAATATTTGGGGGTATATCAGATTCAAATGTGAAATTATACAAAAATAATTATGAATTGTTATGGTTAAAAATACAAAAAGAATTAGATACTTGGAAAAAAATACAACTGTCTTTATTGGGAAGAATTGCAGCAGTTAAAATGAATGTTTTACCAAAATTTTTATTTTTGTTTCAAATGATACCTATACTTAAAAAAGATTCAAATTTGGAGGAATGGCAGAAAGGTATGAATAAATTTATTTCGGCAGGGAAAAGACCGAGAGTAAAACTTAAGATAATACAAGATATACATGAAAGAGGTGGTCTTAAAATGCCCAATTTTAAATTATATTATGAGGCGGCAGCTTTATCGTCAATTATTGCCGGGACCTTGAGAGATGGCTGGGCAGGAACAGGGGCCTCAGGTATAAATTTAATAAGAGGCCCCTGGTTACTTTTTTAGCCAAATTTTTTGTGGGGTTAGGGAGGGGGGAGGGTTGTCGTTGGTTGGAGATGGGAGGTAATCCATCAACTGTTGTTCAGGCCAGGTCCAGGATAGATCGCGTAGAGAGGGAGCCAGGGTTGGCCACCTCCGGAGCGGGTCGTGGGATTGCCTATTCCCACGACAGTAGGGAATGGCAGCAGGTGTAAGATCAGAGGGCCATACCGACCTCCGCTATTTACAAGTGGTGAGGCGCTCCGACCTTCCGTTTTCAACCCGAGGTCCCGGAAGCGGGGATGTGCAGCCACCTGAGCTCCGGCTGGTGTACTTGAATGCCAGGTCCGTCGCTAATAAGGCTCCTCTCATCCGGGATTTGGTTGAGGGGGAGCACGCGGACCTGGCTTGCATCACGGAGACCTGGTTGGGCCCAGAGGGTGGTATCCCCCTGGTTGATCTTTGCCCACCAGGTTTCCGGGTGTTGCACCAGCCTCGGGCTCAGAGTAGGGGCAGGGGAGTGGCGGTAGTTATGAGGGAGACCTTATGTCCGCAGGAGGCTACCGTTCTTCAGATAGTCGGGTGTGAGTCTCTCCTCCTGAGATGCGCCCTAGGGCGCAGTTGGGCTTGCTGCTGGTGTACCTTTCACCTAGTCGCGCAGCGGCAGCCCTGCCTGAGCTTCTCGATATCCTCTCGGGACTGGTGATTGAGTTTCCCAAACTCATGGTCTTGGGAGACTTCAATCTACCATCCCTGGGAGGATCTTCTGAGTTAGCTCGGGAGTTCATGGCTTCCATGACGGCCATGGACCTGATGCAAGTAATTCATGGACCGACTCATGTGGGAGGCCACACCCTTGATTTGGTTTTTCTATCCGGACGGTGGTTAGTTGATCTTGGTGGGGGCTCTCCAATTGTTATGCCCCTGTCATGGACCGATCATCATCTCCTGCGGCTGGTCTTCCGCTTTGCTGCTCCTCGCCGTGGGTGTGTTGAACCAATTAGATGGTTCCGCCCCAGGCGCTTAATGGACCCTGAGAGATTCCAGGCAGCGCAGGGGTCCCCACCTGCCTCCTCTGCTCACAGCTCGGCAGATGCCTTAGTGGAAGCCTGGGAAAGGACGGCCACGGAGGCACTTGACCGAGTTGTACCCTTGCGGCCCCTGACCCGGCGCAGATCCCAGTGGGCATCATGGTTCTCCGCGGAGCTCCGGGAGATGAAGCGTCGGAGAAGGGGCCTAGAGAGCAGTTGGAGGTCCAGCCAATCTGAATCCGACCGATTGCGACTAAGAACCCATATTAGGTCTTATTTCGCAGCGATAAGGGTGGCGAGGTCTAATTACTTCGCTACCCTTATCGCGTCCGCAGATAATCGCCCGACCGCCCTGTTTAGGGTGACCCGCTCCCTCCTCAATCAGGAGGTGAGGGAGGAACCCTTGCAGGGGCGTGCCGAGGAGTTTAGTCAACATCTGTTGGATAAAATCGCTCAGATTCGGACCAATTTGGACTCCGACTGGGCAGAGTCAGATGATCAGGACACGGGTGACCTTGTCAATGTGATCTGGGAGGAGTTCGATCCTGTAACTCTGGAGGAAGTGGACAGGATTATGGAGAGGCTGAGCTCCACCACATGTTTATTGGACCCGTGCCCTTCCTGGCTGGTTTATGCAGCCCGGGAGGGGACACGAGGCTGGTTCCAGGCGGTTATATCTGCCTCTTTGAGTGAGGGTAGTTTTCCCGCCGCCCTGAAGGAGGCAGTGGTGAGACCTCTCCTCAAGAAGCCTGCCCTGGACCCAGCTGTGTTAAATAACTTTCGTCTGGTCTCCAACCTTCGCTTTCTTGCGAAGGTTGTTGAGAGTGTGGTGGTGCATCAGCTCCCTCTGGTTCTGGATGAAGCAGATTATCTAGACCCGTACCAATCGGGTTTCAGGCCCAGGTACAGCACGGAGACGGCATTGGTCGCTCTGGTGAATGATCTCTGGAGGGCTCGGGACAGGGGATATTCCTCTGTCCTAGTCCTATTAGACCTCTCAGCGGCTTTCGATACCATCGACCATGGTATCTTGCTGCGGCGTCTCAGGGGATTGGGAGTGGGAGGCACGGTCCTTCAGTGGTTCTCCTCCTATCTCCTGGGACGCTCGCAGTCGGGGCCTCTCGCTTGTGGAGTCGAGGCCTCTCGCTTGTGGAGTCCCTCAGGGGTCGGTCCTCTCGCCTCTCCTGTTCAACATCTACATGAAACCGCTGGGTGAGATCATTCGTGGTTTTGGAGTTGGGTATCATCAGTATGCTGATGATACCCAGCTTTTCATTTCGACCCCAAACCACCCCAGTGATGCCCTCGACGTGATGTCCCGCTGCCTGGAGGCGGTTCGGGTCTGGATGGGGAGGAACAGGCTTCGACTCAACCCTGACAAGACCGAGTGGCTGTGCGTACCGGCATCTCGGGATATTCAGGATATTCCATCTCTCTCTATGGGGGGTGAGTTATTACCCCCCGTAGATAGGGCTCGCAACTTGGGAGTCCTCCTAGATTCACAGCTTTCTCTAGAAGACCATATAGTAGCTATGACTAGGGGGGCCTTCGCCCAGGTTCGCCTGGTGCGCCAGTTGCGGCCCTATCTAGACCGGGATGCCTTACGTACGGTCACTCACGCCCTTGTGACCTCTCGTCTGGACTACTGCAACGCTCTCTACATGGGGCTTCCCTTTTTTTTATTTAAAAAGTTTTACAATACATTTTGACTTTAATCCCCCCCTCCCCCACCCCTATCCAACCCTCCCTATCCCTCTCCCCCACTCCCTCCTCCCCCCCGCCCCGACTTCCCAGAGCTAAATACAGGGCATAAAATCGAAAAACAAACATAAACACCCCTATGTTATCAACAATAAACTATAAATTCTATCTCTCTCTAGCTCATATAAAATGAATACAAACAATATTAATATTACAAATAAAGTAGAAAAGAAAAAGAGGAAAACAGAAAAAGAGCTTTACTCAAAATAAATTTTCTTAATCCCAGTCCTTATTCATATTAATTTCAAAAAAAAAGAAAAGAAAAAAAAACTTTCACCTGCTATTTGCATTCTCCCACCTTTCTCTAATTTCCAAACAAATTCTCAGTTACGCGCCAAAAGCGCCTATCTCTGTTAATCTTAATAATCTCCGACCAAACTAAACTATGATCAAAAATAGTTCTTGCATGTATCACGCCAAATGTCTCGCAGTTCCAAATCATCCTTAAGTTCAAATAAAAGTTCAAATAAAAAGAGTATATAAAAAAAAGATTTAGGCAATGTCTAAGAAAACTTGTTGTTAATTAGGAGCTTACATACCCATTCTTAGTTCAACACATACTTTAAGTCCATAACCCTAATATACTTTTCTAGCAAGCAAATAACATCAATCTTAAATTGTGTAAAATATTAAAAAAAAACTTTCTTTCTCCTCTATAATAATTTTACTCCATTGACATTCTAATCTAAAAATTTAATCAGCAATCTTAACGCCCCAAAACTTTTGGAGCACCTCTGTCATGACCCCCAAAACTTCTTTAGACCGCTCTCCTCCCACATCATCACTGTAAGCACACTTTGAAGATTCCATAACTTTCTGCTGGTCTTGCTCTTGCTCTCGTCTCGCTCTTCTTAGGGCGGCACGCGTCATCTTCTGGCCTCCTGCAGCAACCGATGAGACTGTAACTTGATCCCCTCCAACACCATTGTCCTCTGTCTGTCTATCTGCAACATCTTGAAGCTTTCCCACACCGTATCCTTTTGCAGCTTCCAAAAATGATAGGGGGGTTGCTTTTAACACATTACTATAAAAATCACGTGCCTGAGCCACAGTAACCAAACGATGTCTTTTACCTTCGTGCGTCACCACCAATCCAACTGGAATCTCCCATCTAAACTTAATATCACGTTTCTTAAGTTCCTGTACTAGAAATGCAAAATCTTTCCTTCTCCTTAGGATCTTCGGAGGGATCTCTTTTAAAACCAAAACTTCTTGCTCAGCCACTAACAAATTAGTATCATAAGCAGCTTGAATGACTTCATCTCTAATTACTCTCTTTGTAAAATAGACCACCACATCTCTGGGTAACTTCCTCTGTCTTGCAATCCATGAATTTACACGAAAAACTTTGTCCATATTTCCCTCAATTTCAGATGCTGACTGGCCCAGTACCCCTTCCAGAGCCTCAGAAATCAGCTGCTTTAAATCTTCTTTACCATTCTCCTTTAAACCCCTAATTCTAATAGCATACTGCATCTGATTATACTGAACAAGGCTCAATTCTTCGTCCATTTTATCCCTTATATTTTCATTTTCTAATACCTTTGCTTCTAATATAGAGTTCTTTTGACTGAGATCCTCCACTTTTATATCCAGCTGTAGCACACATTCAGCTACGGATTCAACCATAGACAAGATGTCCACCCTCATTGCTCTCAGCTTCTCTTCCATCTTCTTCTCCAATTTCTCCATTTTCTCCTCCATTTTCTCCTCCAGCTTTTTCAACTTTTCATCCATCATATCAGACATCAATTGTGCATGCTTTCCAAGAGCGTCTTGTAAATCCTTAAGCGTCAATACCGGGGGAGATACAGGAGGAAGCAAAGCTTGCAATGAGGTCTCTTGCACCAGGGAAGACCCCGCATTCCGAAGAGCTTTAGAAGTTTTAGCCGCCATCTTCCCCCACTTTCACTTATTACGCACTTTCACTTTAAAGCTATAAAATCCATTGAGCTAGAGAGTAAAAATAAAGAGTCCACTTCACCTTCACCTCCTGTACTGCTCTGCCTGCATCTTGATAATCAAAAGTATTTCCTTTTGGCAGGGGTGGTTGCTAACGCCTGGCTCTGCTCCAAAAATCCCAGAGCAGAGGCGCTGTGCAGCTCGGAGCAACCCAGGCTTCGGGGGGGCTCATCCTTCAGCCGCCCAAGCTCTCAGCTCAGGCGGCCCCGGAGAGCTCAACCCCTACCTGGGGCCTCACCCCCTCCTCTTCTCCCGAGGAGGGGGCTTCAAATCCATCTAAACAGCTGATCGGCGCTGTTTACGATGGAAAAACACAGCTGCGGAGCGGGCAGCCCAAAAACGGCTGTCTTTCGGCGTCGCGTCGCCACCGGAAGTCTACATGGGGCTTCCCTTGAAGACCACTCGGAGGCTCCAGCTGGTACAGAATGCAGCCGCGAGAGTTGTGTTGGGAGTTTCCCGACACTCCCATGTTACACCTCAGCTCCGCGAGCTGCATTGGCTTCCAGTTGTCTTCCGGGTGAGATTCAAGGTGTTGGTAATGACCTACAAAGCCCTACATGGCGTGGGTCCGGAATACCTTGGGGAGCACCTGCGGCCGGCGTCAACTTCCCTCCGCCCAGTACGCTCCCACAGAGAGGGCCTCCTCAGGGTGCCACCGATCAAAGAATGTCGACTGGTGGCCCCCAGGGGGAGGGCGTTCTCTGTGGGCGCGCCGGACTTATGGAATCATCTTCCGGTCGAGCTCTGGATGGCGCCTGACCTCCGCTCCTTCCGGTGCGATCTCAAAACCTACCTTTTTGAACAAGCTGGCCTGGCCTGATGGGATGGGGTTGGGTTTTATTAATCTGTTTTAATCTATTTTAATGTGTGTTAACTTATTCATGGGCATTTGTTTAATCGTTTTTTAATTTTTGTATCTTGTTTTTTAATATGTATTGCCCTGTTCACCACCCTGAGTCCTTCGGGAGAAGGGCGGTATACAAATAAAATTAATAATAATAATAATAATAATAATAATAATAATAATAATAATAATAATAATAATAAGTAATTGGTTTAATTTAACAGAAGGAAGATTACTGAATATTGAGGGATGTGATTTATTATATGGTTGGCATGCATACTTATTGTATGATAAAAAGGTGGATAATAGCTTTAAGACACATATATTAAGGTATGCTCTGTTGCGAGTTTGGAAAAAATACCGATACAAGTTAAATTATAAAATACCAATTTGGGCAATACCTAAACATGCGATAGAAAATATAAGTCTGGGATTTAAACATGATGTGACTACATATAAAGATATTCTCAGACTGGAAAGGAATGTATGGCAATTAAAGCCATTTAATACTTTAAAAGAAGGGAAAATAGTACAAACTTGGTTTCAGTATGGCCAGTTACAAGCTAGATGGAAAGAAGATCAGAAAATTGGCATTGCAACAACAGATGAAAATCTGGTAAAACAAATTAGAGATCAAAGTCAAGCACATATAAGAAGGATATATAATGCATTGATAGAAATAGATTCAGAAACGGAACTTGTTAAAGACTGTATGATAAAATGGGCCCAGAATATTGAAGAGCCAATAATGATGGATGTTTGGGGAAAAAATTGGGTCAGAAACGTAAAATTTACCCAGGCACAAAACTTAAGAGAGAATTTTTATAAAATGTTTTATAGATGGCACTTAGAGCCTAAAAAATTAGCATGTATGTATCCAAATTATCAGCCTAAATGTTGGAGGTGTGGTTGTGAGGACGCAACGTACTACCATATGTGGTGGACTTGTAAAAAAGTTAAAGCTTTCTGGATTAAAATTTGGTGGACTATGCAGAAAATATTTAAAAAAAAGATAAGGTTTACTCCACAGTTATTTTTACTGGGTATTATTGATTGTACTGTTATAGAAACTAAATTAGGGAGCACCTGCTGACAGCATCAACTTCCCTTCGTCCTGTGCACTCCCACAGGGAGGGCCTCCTCAGGGTCCCGCCAGTCAAGGAGTGCCGGCGAGTGATACCCAGGGGGAGAGCATTCTCGGTGGGCACGCCTGCGCTTTGGAATCAGCTGCAAGTGGAACTCCGGATCGCCCCCAACCTTCGTTCCTTTCGCCGGGACCTAAAAACCTGGTTATTTGAGCTGGCCGGCCTGGACTGAGGGGTTTTTAAGAATTTTAAATCAAATTTTATAGTGTTAGGGCTGCTAATTTAATTATTTTAATCTGTATATTGTATTTCTTTTTAATTTGCCCTGTAAACCGCCCTGAGTCCTTTGGGAAAAGGGCGGTATATAAATAGAATAAAATAAATAAATAATAAATAAATAAATTGATGTTGAATTTAATAACAGCAGCAAGACTCTTGGTTTCGCAATATTGGAAGAAGAAGAAACTGCCTACTATAGAAGAGTGGACTTTAAAAGTTTCAAACCTGGCAGAAATGGCAAAAATTTCGGCATATTTGAAAGAACAATCGCAACAGAGATATATCTCGGAATGGAGAAGATGGATTGATTATATTCAGAATAAATATGGGACTAAAAAATTTCACCTAGCATATGAATGAATATTAGAATTATAAGAAGTATTATTATTTACTTATGTTTAAGGGGAGTTAAAGTGCGATAGGATTTAAAACGTATTTATAGTTGGTTAGCATATTATAGCTTATGTTTGTTAGAGGCAATACCCTGTATTCAGCTCTGGGAAGTCGGGGGGGAGGGGGGGGAAGGGGGTGTGGGGGGGAGGGGGAGGGAAGGAGTATGTTTAAAATGTACTGTAAAACTTTTCAATTAAAAAAAATATTGTGAAAAGGTGTAATATTCTAGGCTCAAAGTGTCCCACTCTAATCAGCTAATTAAGCCATAACACCTGCAAAGGGTTCCTGACCGCAGCCTGGAGAGGACTGTCAGGAAAAGGCCATTCAAAAGTGTTGGGGACTTTCACAAGGAGTGGACTGAGGCTGGAGTCAGTGCATCAAGAACCACCACACACAGATGGATCCTGGACATGGGCTGCAAATGTCGTATTCCTCTTGTCAAGCTGCTCCTGAACAACAAACAAGGTCAGAAGGGTCTTACCTGGGCTAAAGAAAAACAGACCTGGTCTGTTGCTCAGTGGTCCAAAGTCCTCTTTTCTGATGAGAGCAACTTTTGCATCTCATTTGGAAACCAAGGACCCAGAGTCTGGAGGAAGAATGGAGAGGCACACACTGCAAGATGCTTGAAGTCCAGTGTGAAGTTTCCACAGTCTGTGTTGATTTGGGGAGCCATGTCATCTGCTGGTGTTGGTCCACTGTGCTTCATTAAGTCCAAGGTCAATGCAGTCGTCTACCAGGAGATTTTGGAGCACTTCATGCTTCCTTCCGCAGACGAGGTTTATGGGGATGCTGACTTCATTTTCCAGCAGGACATGGCACCTGCCCACACTGCCAAAAGCACCAAAACCTGGTTCAATGACTGTGGGATTACTGTGCTTGATTGGCCAGCAAACTCGCCTGACCTGAACCCCATAGAGAATCTATGGGGCATTGCCAAGAGAAAGATGAGAGATATGAGACCGAACAATGCAGAAGAGCTGAAGGCCGCTATTGAAGCATCCTGATCTTCCATAACACCTCAGCAGTGCCACAGGCTGATAGCTTCCATGCCAGGCCGCATTGAGGCAGTAATTGCTGCAAAAGGGGCCCAAACCAAGTACTGAGTACATATACATGCTTATACTTTTCAGAGGTCCGATATTGTTCTATGTACACTCCTTGTTTTATTGATTGCATGTAATATTCAAATTTTCTGAGATTGTGGATTTGGGGTTTTCATGAGCTGTACGCCATAATCATCACAATTATGACAAATCACGGCTTGAACTATCTTGCTTTGCATGTAATGAGTCTATCTCATATATTAGTTTCCCCTTTTAAGTTGCATTACTGAAATAAATGAACTTTTGCACGATATTCTAATTTTTCGAGTTTCACCTGTATATCTAAAAAAATATATATTTAGACAACCCTAAAGACTATTTAAGATGGAACTTCCTGTTTGGAAGCGTCGAGGCAAGTTGGAAAAGTCAGTGCTCGGCTTTCCAGCTTGATTTTTTCTTCGTCTAATGACCCTTAAAGGGTCGAAAGTTGCCTTGGAGAGGCAATGAAGTAGGAGGGGCCTTCAGGAGCTCAGATCAGGGGGCACCCGATCAGAGCGAACTGTAAGACCCTCTGCAAAATGAAGATAAAAGGCTGTTTTTTATCATCAGCCATAGACGCTTCCAGTGGGAAGCAGAAATCACAAATCAGAGAAACTCCAACAGCGTGTTGAACCTGGGTGAGCAGATTGTTTCCTTTCCTTCTCTCAGAAGATTATTAATGTTGAATCCCTGATGATAAGAATTGGAAGGCAAAGACCCCCAGAAGATTTATGAGCGGTGGGTAATTATTTGGGGTGGAACAGATTCTTTGTTTAAAAATATCAGACTTGGACATTGATAAATAAGCTAAGGAGGACATCTAGTGGTGAAAAAAAAGAAGAATGGAATTTCTGTAATATTCTTTGTTGATAGAAACGTGACCTTGGGAAGAACAGCTGCAGTAAGATAAGGCTGCTTTGTTATGAGACTGAGTTTCAAAGCTACTTTTATTGAACTGGAATAGTTTAAAAAGACACTGTTTTTGCCATAGACTGTAAACCTCAAAATGACTTCATCTAATATTACCAGACTTACGAAAAAAACCTCCTCTGCACCCTCTGTTGGCCAATCCAGCCCTACAACACAGGGATCCATTGAAGCCATGTTTCAAAGGGAAAAGACCACAGTTCAAAGTGAGACAGACTTCATTAAAACTTATTCAGGATCTTATCTTGAAAAATCAAGAGACTTTGGAAAAACATCGCATGGAGACACAAGGGAATCATAGAATTACGCAGGCTACATTGGAGAAGTTAAATAAAGAAATGATGGCTATAAAGGAGAAACGTGAATCTCAAAATCAAATGATATTACAAAATCAGCAGAAGATATCTAAGATTGAAGAAAAAACAAAAAGATAGATTTTTTACTACAAGAAAATGAAAAGTTGGACAATGAAATTAAAATTTTGGAAATGGCAAACGCGGAACATTATTTGAGATTCCAAAATATTCCTGAAGATAAAGCAGAAAATATAGAAGAGGTGATTATTGATATCCTGGAGGAGGCTCTTAAAACAGACCGATCAGCAATTTATCTTGAGTTGGACGGGGGTTTTCGCTTCAATTCAAGTTATGCAAGAAGAAATAAATTACCAAGAGAAGTACATGTATGGTTTGCAAGGAAGTCAACAAGAGATGAAGTATTGCGGAAAGTAAGAGATGAACCAATACAATATAAAAACAAAGAAATTGTGGTCTTAAAACAGATACCTAAAAGAATTAGAGATTCACGAAGACAGTACCATTTTCTTTTTTTTAATTGAAAAGTTTTACAATACATTTTATCTTTAGCAAAAAAAACCTCCCAACCCCCTCCCCTCCCACCCTCTTCCCCCTCCCCAACCCTCCCCAACCCCTCCCTCCCTTTCCCCTCCCCCCCGACTTCCCAGAGCTGAATACAGGGTACAAAAATACAAACAATCATAATCTAACTTATGCAAACAATCCTAAACTATTTAAACTATCGATCTTTAACTCATATAGATAAACTCCAAACATATATATATCATATCAATAATTATTCAAATGCAAAATAATACTTTTTAGTCCCATATTTGCTCCGTAGTATCTCTCTGTTGCAAATAATCTTTCAGGTGCACTAAGATCTTTACCATATCCTCAAAAAAAAAAACTTTACAGTCCATTCTTCTGTAGTCGGTAATTTTACCTTTTTACTAGAAATCTTACTACCATAGTTAAATTCAACATCCATTTAATATCCACCACAATAATATCAATAATACCCAATAAGAACAATCACAGATAAAACAATTTTATATCAATTATTAAAAACTATTCTTCTTTCCAACTAGGCTTTAAATTTCCATACTAAAACCAAGTTTATACAACCTTTCCTTCTCCTAATATATTATACAACTTAAAATACCATACATTACTTTCCAAACTTAAAATTTTTTATATAATCACATCATTCTTATATTTTCTATTACCTGTTTCATTATTACCCATAAAAATATTACAAGTTAACTTTCATCTATGATTTTTCCCAAAGTTGCACCAGAGCATATCACAAAGTATATACCTGAAACACAATATCCACCTTCTTATCACACCGTAAATATACGTACCAACCAAATAGCAAATCATAACCTACAAAATATCAGTAAGCACTACTACAAATCTTCCCAATTAAATTTTCATAATCATCTTAAAACTAAAGCAACATAAAATATTACATAGTTATTTTATAAGGGTGAAAAGTATATCCCCAAATATTTAGCCCTTCTAACACTTTCAATTCCCATAATCCTTATTACATTATTATCTCCTGCAGTTATACAACTAAATCTTCAGGCTTGGTTCATTCGTCTAGAAGCAGCACGCCTCTTCCAATTTCTGGCCTTCTCCAGTGATACTGAAATTTGATCCACTCCTGTAACTTTCTCATCTGTCTGTATTATTCCTTCAGCATCTTGTAGATTCTCTCTGTATCGTTGAGACTCTCTCTCACCTTTTTTCTTTGTAGATTCCAAAAATGGTATGGGGGCTGCTTTTAAAACATTACTGTAGAAATCGCGTGCCTGAATCACCGTAGTAAAACAATGCCTCGTACCTTCATAGGTCACCACCATACCCACTGGTATCTGCCATCTAAACTTGATATCACGTCGTCTCAATTCTTGTGTCAAAAAAGCAAATTCCTTCCTTTTTCTTAAAATTCTTGAAGGGATCTCTTTTAAAATCAGAACTTTTTGCTCAGCAATTACAAAATCAATATTGTAGGAGGCCTGGATAACTTCATTTCTAATCATTCTCTTTGTAAAATAAACCACCACATCTCTGGGTAATTTCCTTTGTCTTGCAATCCAAGAATTAACACGAAAAATTTTATCTATATCTTCCATTATTTCATCTGCTGGTCATCTCAGCACCCCTTCCAAAGCCTCAGAAACCATTTTCTTCAAATTTTCCTTAGGATTTTCTTTTAGGCCTCTAATCCTTAAAGCAAACTCCATCTGATAATACTGTGTCAAGATCAAATCATAATCAATTTTCTCTACCACATTTTCAGTTTCTGTCATTTTTGCTTCCAGTCTAATATCATTTTGAGTAAGATCTTCCACTCTTTCGTCCAAATTCTCAATACATTTAGCCATGCCTTGCAATGCAGATAAAATGTCTGCTCTCAGTTGTTAATTTCTCTGTAATCTTTTCATCCATAACCTTAGCTAGTTTTTCTGTTAGCTTCTCCTCCAACTTTTTGTCCATTATCTCAGCAAATTGTTGCATTTGCTTTTCCATAGTCTCTTGCAGCACATTCTGCAAATCTTTTACTGTAAGAGCTGATGCTGATACGGATGCAGGGGACAATAAAGTTTTCAACAAAGACTGCTGCACCAGAGCAGGAACTTTAGAAGATATAGCCGCCATTTTCACCCACTATTGTTAGCTACGCACTTCCACTTACGAGCTCAGCAAAGTCCATTGAGTTAAAGATCAAAACACCATCTTCACCAAAATCTCCTGCATCGCTCTGCCTGCGTCCTCGTTCTCAAAAGTTCTTCCTTGCTAGCAGGGATGGTTGCGAACACCCTGTTCTGCTCCAAAAAACACGGAGCAGAGGCGCCTCGCAGGCCCAGGCTTCGGGGGGGGGCTCAATCCTTCAGCCGCCAAAACTTTAAGTTCTGGCGGCCCCGGAGAGCTCTACCCCTACCTGGGCGCTCACCCCCTCCTTTTCTCCTGGGGAGGGGGCTTCCGAGCCGCCGAAACAGCTGATCGGCGCTGTTTTCGGCGGCTCTACGGAGCCGCGAGGCTGACAGCCGAAGAATGGCTGCCTCCGGTGACGCCTTGCAATCCGACGTCATCAAGACAGTACCATTTTCTGACTACGAAACTTATAGCTAAGGGTATAAATTTCAGATGGCTGACACCAGAAGGCATTTTAATAAACTGGAACAATACAAGATACAGACTCGATTCAATTTGGTAAGCAGAAGATTTTGAAGAGAAGAATAGGTCAATTTTGGAGGAAGGAGTAAAAAGAGGCCAAGAGGAAAGTAAGGAACAGAAACAAGTAGAGGAAGAGCAGATCCAAGGAGCAACCGCATCAACAAAAGAACAGGAAGAGGAAGATCTTCAAAAGGGGAAAGATGAAAGACCTGCTAAAGAACAAAGATCTACCAGATCGGTTAGATAAAAATATAAGTAATGGTAATGGATAAAGAAAGTGGAATTTTTTCAGTAAATATAAATGGACTGAATTCTCCAATTAAAAGAAACAAGATTTTTAGGAAATTATGGAAACTAAATTTGGATATAACTTGTTTACAAGAAACACACATAAAAGCACAACATCATAAATTGTTGGAATATCCAAAAATTGGAAAACTTTATTATGCATCGGCACAAAAAAAAAGAGTAGCTCTATATATTAAAGAGACAATAAATTCGAAAATGGTTTATTCAGATGAAGAAGGAAGAATATTAATGGTGGAGATTTATCTGCATCAAAAACAAATATTATTAGTGGCGATATATGCACTGAATAACAATCAGGATAAATTTTATAAAAATCTACATAGAAAAATAGAAATGGAATATCAAAATGTTTGTTTACTAGGAGACTTTAATGCAATAACAGATGGAAAAATTGACTATAAAAGTAACAAAACAAAGAAAAATGGTAGAGGAAAACTACCTAAGACATTTTTTGATATGGCGGAGGAAATTGGACTTCAAGTTGTCTGGAGGGAAATAAACCCACAAAAATTACAATATAATTTTTACTCAAATAGCCAGACATCTTGGTCAAGAATTGATATGATTTGGATGACTGTGGATTTGAGAATGAATGTGCAGGACATTGAAATAGAAATAGGTATATGGGAAGACCATAACCCTTTGAAAATGACCTGGATAGAAATACAAAAAAGATCAAGATGGACTTTAAATTGTTCTATATTAAAAGAAAAAGAATTTAACTAACAAAAAAAGAGATGGAATGTTTCTTTAAAGAAAATAAAAAAGAAGATACTAAGACACAAAACTTATGGGACACTGCTAAAGCATATTTTAGAGGTATAGCAATACCGTATATGGCAAAGAAAAACAAACAGAGAAAACAGCAATATATATCATTAAGAGAAGAATTTGGAAGATTAGAACTAGAACTGCAAAAAAAATCCCCCAAAAAAGACTTTAAAAAGAGATATGGACATGATAAAACACAAATTAAATTTGTTAGATTCGGAAAAAGTGGCAGAACAGATAAAAAGAACGAAGCAATTTTTTTTTGAAAACGCTAATAAACCGGGAAGATGGTTAGCTTATAAACTTAAAAAACAGAAAGATAAAAAAAATGATAAACAATCTGCTGGACGGGGAAGGTTATTTACAATATAAAAATGAAAAAATTAAAAAGATAGTTAAAGAATTTTATAAAGACTTATATGACAAGAGGGAGATTCCAACAGAGAAAATTGTAAAATACTTAGAAAACAGTAACCTTCCGAAGATTCCAGAGACATTTAAAAATATATTAGATGAAGGAGTTACAATGATGGAAATAACAGAGGCTATAAAAAGACAAAAAAATGGTAAAGCTCCTGGTCCAGATGGACTCCCAGCAAAATTATACAAAGGTTTGCAAGAGATATTAAGCGATCCGTTGAAAGAAGTTTGTAATGGACTTTTAATAGAAGCTAAAATGCCAGCCCCCTTCATGGATTACTGCCTTGTCATGGCGAAGGGGCTTGCGTAATTCAACGAAGCTATGAGCTATGCCGTGCAGGGCCACCCAAGACGGAAAGGCCATAGCAGAGAGTTCTGACAAAACGCGATCCACTGGAGAAGGAAATGGCAACCCACTCCAGTATCTTTGCCATGAAAACCCTATGGACAGTACCAAAAGGCAAATGATATGACGCTGGAAGATGAGCCCCTCAGGTTGGAAGGCGTCCAATATGCTACTGGGGAAGAGCAGAGGGCTAGTACTAGTAGTGCCAGAAAGAATGAAGCGACTGGGCCAAAGCCGAAAGGACGCTCAGCTGTGGATGTGTCTGGTGGTGAAAGGAAAGTCCGATGCCATAAAGATTTTTTCTCCATAGGATCCTGGAATGAAAGATCCATGAATCAAGGAAAGCTGGATGTGGTCAAACAAGAGATGACAAGACTGAACATCGACATCTTAGGTATCAGTGAACTAAAATGGACAGGAATGGGTGAATTTAGATTCAGATGACCATCAGGTATACTACTGCGGGCAACAATCCGCAGTAGGAAAAGCAATACTGGGATACAATCCTCAAAATGACAGAATGATCTCAGTTCGAATCCAAGGCAAACCATTCAATATTACAGTAGTCCAAGTCTATGCCCCAACCACCAGTGCTGAAGAGGATGAAATTGACCGGTTCTATGAAGCCCTACAGAACCTTATAGAACTATCATCATGGGGGATTGGAATGCTAAAGTAGGAAGCCAAAGGATAACTGGAATAACAGGCAAGTTTGGCCTTGGAGTACAAAATGAAGCAGGGCACAGGCTGATAGAATATTGTCAAGAGAATACGATGGTCATAGCAAACACTCTTTTCCAACAACCCAAGAGACGGCTCTACACATGGACATCACCAGACGGTCAACACAGAAATCAGATTGACTATGTGCTCTGCACCCAAAGATGGAGAAGCTCTATACAGTCAGTAAAAGCAAGACCAGGAGTTGACTGTGGCTCAGACCATGAGCTTCTCGTTGCAAAATTTAGGATTAAACTGAAGAAAGTAGGGAAAAGCACTAGGCCATTCAGGTATGAATTAAATCATATCCCTGTTGAATATACAGTAAAGGTGACAAATAGATTTAAGGAATTAGATCTGATAGACAGAGTGCCTGAAGAACTATGGACAGAGGTTCGCAACATTGTACAAGAGGTAGCAACCAAAACCTTCCCAAAGAAAAAGAAATGCAAGAAAGCAAAATGGCTGTCTGAGGAAGCTTTGCAAACAGCTGAGGAAAGGAGGGAAGCGAAAAGCAAGGGAGAAAAAGAAAGATACGCCCAACTGAATGCAGAATTCCAGAGAATAGCTAGAAGAGATAAGAATGCCTTCTTAAATGAACAGTGCAAAGAAATAGAAGAAAACAATAGAATAGGGAGGAACAGAGATCTTTTCAAGAAAATTGGAGAGATGAAGGGAACGTTTAATGCAAAAATGGGCATGATAAAGGACCAAAATGGCAGGGACCTAACAGAGGCAGAAGAGATTAAGAAGAGGTGGCAAAATTACACAGAAGAACTATACAAGAATGAGCTTAACGTCCCTGATAATCACAATGAGGTGGTCACTGACCTCGAGCCAGACATCCTAGAATGTGAAGTGAAGTGGGCCTTAGAAAAGCTGAGCAACAACAAAGCTAGTGGAGGTGACAGTATTCCAGCTGAGCTATTCAAAATGTTAAAAGACGATGCAGTAAAAGTGCTACACTCAATTTGCCAGCAAATTTGGAAAACTCAACAGTGGCCACAGGATTGGAAAAGATCATTTTACATTCCAATTCCAAAGAAAGGCAGTGCCAAAGAATGTTCAAACTATCGCACCATTGCACTCATTTCTCATGCTAGTAAAGTTATGCTTAAAATCCTACAAGCTAGACTCCAGCAGTATGTGGATCGAGAACTACCAGAAGTACAGGCAGGATTTTGAAGAGGCAGAGGAACTAGAGATCAAATTGCCAACATACGCTGGATCATGGAGAAAGCTAGAGAGTTCCAGAAAAACATCTACTTCTGCTTCATTGACTATGCTAAAGCCTTTGATTGTGTGGATCATAACAAACTCTGGCAAGTTCTTAAAGAGATGGGCGTACCAGAACATCTTGTCTCTTGAGAAGCCTATATGTGGGCCAAGAAGCAACAGTGAGAACTGTACACGGAACCACTGATTGGTTCAAAATTGGGAAAGGAGTCCGGCAAGGCTGTATACTGTCGCCCTGCCTATTTAACTTATATGCAGAGCACATCATGAGAAAGGAAGGGCTAGATGAATCAAAAGTTGGAATTAAGATTGCCGGAAGAAATATCAACAACCTAAGATGTGCAGATGATACCACTCTAATGGCAGAAAGTGAAGAAGAACTAAAGAGTCTCTTGTTGCGGGTGAAGAAGGAGAGTGCAAAACTTGGGTTGAAACTTAACATTAAGAAAACCAAGATCATGGCATCCGGCGCTCTCAATTCCTGGCAAATAGATGGGGAAGAAATGGAGGTAGTGACAGATTTTATTTTCCTGGGCTCCAAGATCACCGCAGATGGGGACTGTAGCCAAGAAATTAAAAGACGCTTGCTCCTGGGGAGGAAAGCCATGGCAAATCTAGACACCACACTAAAAAGCAGAGACATCACCCTGCCAACAAAAGTGCGTATAGTCAAGGCTATGGTCTTCCCAGTTGCAATGTATGGCAGTGAAAGTTGGACCATAAAAAAGGCTGAGCGCCAAAGAATTGAGGCCTTTGAACTGTGGTGCTGGAGAAGACTCCTGCGAGTCCCTTGGACTGCAAGGTGATCAAACTGGTCAGTCCTAGAGGAGATCAACCCTGACTGCTCTTTAGAAGGCCAGATCCTGAAGTTGAAACTCAAATACTTTGGCCACCTAATGAGAAGGAAGGACTCACTGGAGAAGAGCCTAATGCTGGAAAAGATTGAGGGTAATAGAAGAAGGGGACGACAGAGAATGAGGTGGCTGGATGGAGTCACTGAAGCAGTGGACGTGAGCTTAAATGGACTCCAGACGATGGTAAGAGGACAGGAAGGCCTGGAGGAATGTTGTCCATAGGGTCGCGATGGGTCGGACACGACTTCGCAGCTAACAACAACAAAATGCCAGCGACATGGATTGAAGCAAACATTTCTTTAATACCAAAAGACAACTCAGATCTGACTCAGATTAAGAATTACAGACCGATCTCACTACTTAATGTGGATTATAAAATTTTTACCTCAATAATGGCGGAGAGATTGAAAAGATATTTGGTTGAATTTATACATCCAGACCAAAACGGTTTTTTACCAAAGAGACAAATTAAAAGTAACTTAAGAATGATAATAGACATACTGGAATATTACGAATTACATCCAGGGAAACAAATGGCATTAGTATTTTTAGATGCTCAAAAGGCATTTGATAATCTCTCTTGGCAGTTTTTAATCTATCAATTACAAATAATGGATTTTGGTCAGAATTTTATAAATATGGTAAAAACAATATATAGTAAACAAAGTGCCAAAGTGATTGTGAACGGAGATTGTACTGAAAGCTTTGAAATAAGGAAAGGCACAAGGCAAGGATGTCCTCTATCCCCTCTGCTATTCATTTTCACTTTGGAAGTCTTAAATCGAAATATAAGACAAGATATAGAAATTAGAGGTTTGGAGTTAAAAGGTGAAATATATAAATTACAAGCATTTGCTGATGATTTGGTATTTATTTTGGAAGATCCCTTGAAGATGATTCCAAAATTGTGGGAAAAATTGGAACAACATGGTGAAGTAGCAGGATTAAAAATTAATAAAGAAAAAACTAAAATAATAGTGAAAAATGTAACGGATAAGCAAAAAAATCGAATATCAGAGGTGGTAGAGATACAGATAGTGAAAAAGGTAAAATACTTGGGTATATATTTATCAGCTAAATGCTCAACATTAAAAGAAGACAACTATATAAGACTATTGAAACAAATAAAGTTAGACCTGGAAAAATGGAAGAATTTAAAACTGTCTTTACTAGGAAGGATAGCTACAATTAAAATGAATGTATTGCCTAAGATTTTATTCTTGTTCCAGACAATCCCGATAAAACTTGGGGGACTTTTTTTTAAAGAGTTGGACTCCTTAGTTCTGAAGTTTATATGGCAGGGAAAAAAAGCTAGAATAAAAAAGAAAGCTTTGCAAGATACTAAAGAAAATGGGGGTTTTGGTTTACCTGAGTGGACTTTGTATTATCAAGCATCTGTACTGACATGGGTGAAAGAATGGATAATGCTTAGGAGTAAAAGGTTGTTATGTTTGGAGGGACACGATTTACAGTTGGGATGGCACGTGTTTCTATGGTATGGGAAAAACAAAATTCATAGATATTTTCAAAATCACTGTATTAGAAATGCTTTGATAACTGTATGGGAAAAAATCAAAATGAAAATATATGTAAAAATTCCAGGGTGGTTATCAACAATTGAAGCTTTTTCACACGTAAATTTGTTAGATTTTGAAAAAAACGTGGACATACAAAGATATTTTAAATATTGATGGGACATTAAAATCGAAGCAAGAATTGGAACATCAGGGTATCAACATGTCATGGTGGGTACATTTACAAATACAAAATAGATATGAAAAAGACATGAAAATGTTTGAATTTTATAAAGAACAAAATGTGTTTGATAAGATATTATTAACTTCTGATGAGAAACTAATTAAAAACTTGTATAATTTTTTGTTAACTTTAGAGATGGAAAGTGAACAAATCAAAGGGTCAATGACAAGATGGGCGGAGAACTTAGGTTATAATATAGAATTAGAAGAATGGGAAAAATTATGGGAGGGAAATTATAAATTGACAATGTCAACTGCATACAAAGAGAATTTGTATAAAATGTTTTATAGATGGCATTTACCTCCAGCTAGATTAGCAAAAATGTTTAAAAATGTATCAGGTAAATGTTGGAAATGTAAATGTAGTATAGGTACATATTATCATACTTGGTGGACATGTGATAAAGTAAAAGCTTATTGGAGGAAAATACATACTTGGCTAGAAAATATATTAGGAGAACATGTAACATTTAATCCTGAATTATTTTTATTAGGTATGCTACCAGGAAAGACTAATAAACAAAATACATATTTGGTATTATTATTACTATTATTATTATTATTATTATTATTATTATTATTATTATTATTATTATTATTATTATTATTATTATTATTATTAATTTTATTTATATACCGCCCTTCTCCCGAAGGACTCAGGGCGGTGAACAGGGCAATGCATGTTAAAAGACAAAATACAAAAATTAAAAGAGATTAAACAAATGCCCACAGCTCTTACAATAGGTTAAAACACATTAAAAGTAATAAAAAACCCAATCCATCCCATCAGGCCAGGCCAGCTTGTTCGAAGAGATACGTCTTTAGATCGCGCCGGAAGGAGCGCAGGTCGGGTGCCATCTGGAGCTCAACCGGAAGATGGTTCCATAAATCCGGCGTGCCCACAGAGAACGCCCTCCCCCTGGGGGCCACCAGTCGGCATTCTTTGACCGGTGGCACCCTGAGGAGGCCCTCTCTGTGGGAGCGTACTGGGCGGAGGGAAGTTGATGCCGCCCGCAGGTGCTCCCCAAGGTATTCCGGACCCATGCCATGTAGGGCTTTGTAGGTCAATACCAGCACCTTGAACCTCACCCGGAAGACAACTGGAAGCCAATGCAGCTCGCGGAGCAGAGGTGTAACATGGGAGTGTCGGGAAACTCCCAGCACAACTCTCGCGGCTGCATTCTGTACCAGTTGGAGCCTCCGAGTGGTCTTCAAGGGCAGCTCCATGTAGAGAGCGTTGCAGTAGTCCAGACGAGAGGTCACAAGCGCATGAGTGACCGTACGTAAGGCATCCCGGTCTAAATAGGGCCGCAACTGGCGCACCAGGCGAACCTGGGCGAAGGCCCCCCTAGTCACAGCAACTATATGGTCTTCTAAAGAAAGCTGTGAATCTAGGAGGACTCCCAAATTGCGAGCCCTATCTACGGGGGGTAATAACTCACCCCCCATAGAAAGAGATGGGATATCCTGAATATCCCGAGATGCCGGTACGCACAGCCACTCAGTCTTGTCAGGGTTGAGTCGAAGCCTGTTCCTCCCCATCCAGACCCGAACCGCCTCCAGGCAGCGGGACATCACAGCGAGGGCATCACTGGGGTGGTTTGGGGTCGAAATAAAAAGTTGGGTATCATCGGCGTATTGATGATACCCAACTCCAAAACCACGAATGATCTCACCCAGCGGTTTCATGTAGATGTTAAACAGGAGAGGCGAGAGGACCGATCCCTGAGGAACTCCACAAACGAGAGCCCTTGGGGTCGACCTCTGTCCCCCTGCCAACACCGACTGCGAGCGTCCCAGGAGATAGGAGGAGAACCACTGAAGAACCGTGCCTCCCACTCCCAATCCCCTGAGACGCCGCAGCAAGATACCATGGTCGATGGTATCGAAAGCCGCTGAGAGGTCTAATAGGACTAGGACAGAGGAATATCCCCTGTCCCGGGCCCTCCAGAGATCATTCACCAGAGCGACCAATGCCGTCTCCATGCTGTACCCGGGCCTGAAGCCCGATTAGTACGGGTCTAGATAATCCGCTTCATCCAGAACCAGAGGGAGCTGGTGCGCCACCACGCTCTCAACAACCTTCGCAAGAAAGCGAAGGTTGGAGACCGGACGAAAGTTATTTAACATGGCTGGGTCCAAGGCAGGCTTCTTGAGGAGGGGTCTCACCACCGCCTCCTTCAAGGCGGCGGGGAAACGACCTGTTCTGTACCAGCCTGCTACCGGCCTTGCAGAAAAGGCAACCCCTTTACAGACGGCAAGAGGCTGGAATACATCTGCCAAATTTATTACAAAAACAAACAAGACACGAACCAAGATACCGGAGCTTTGAAACACTATCTGAGCGGTTGCTTTCAGCAAACCAGCCCTCCCCACACAACTCCTTTATAAAGAGTTCAGGGCGTGGCTTCTCTATCCCTCCTTCCGAGAAGCCCCATTGCCTTCCTCTGTTTACTCCTACTTGACTGCCTCCTGCGTCGGGCGTCCTTGAACAGGGCCAGCTGTGGGTCATCTTCATCCACGCTGTCAGGCTCACACAGCTGGGTCTCCACCAGGTGGGAGGGGCCTGGCTGGGGGCTCTGCGGAGCCTCAAAGCCATCATCAGCAAGTTCTTCAACACCCCCCTCCTCCCCCTCATCTGAGTCATCCGACCCAACTGCCGAACCCACAGGCTGACCCTGAATCACAACACTATCCCGCACCGCAGGGCCCTTCCCCCGGGGCTGCCGATCCGGATGCGGTCGGGATGGGAATTGTTCGTGAAAAGCAGTCACCAACGCAGGGGCATGAACGGCGGTCGCGTCTTCCCAGGTGAAGTCCTCTGGCCCGTAACCTTTCCACTCGATCAGGTACTGGAAACGACCTTTCAGCCAACGGGAATCCCTGATGCTGGCGACCTCGTACTCGGGGGTGCTGCCTCCATCATGAGGTCCTGATGGGGGAGGTTCCGCTTGGCGGAGTGGACAAGCCGGTTGCTCGGGGACCAACAGAGACCGATGGAAGACGGGGTGCACGCGCAGGGAACGTGGCAGAGTTAAGCGACAGGCGACCGGATTGATGACAGCCTCGACTGGGAACGGTCCTAAATATCAGTGATCTAACTTCCTCACCGGCCGTGTGGACAGTAAGTTCCTGGTGGACAGCCAGACCCGATCCCCCACCGATAGTGGAGGCGTATCCCGTCTTGACCGATCAGCAAACCTTTTGTAATCGGCCTTGGCCTTCTCCAATTGCCGTCGCACCAATCGATGGATCGCCTGTAACTCTGCCATGAAGTCGTTCGCTGCCGGCTCCGGTGAGTCCACGGGAGAAAGGGGGAAAAACCGGGGGTGATAACCCACATTGGCCAAGAACGGTGTCATCTGCGTGGAGGTGTGCTGCGAGTTGTTAAAGGCAAACTCAGCTATGGCCAGATAGTCCACCCAATTGTCCTGCTGCAGGTTGACGTAGCAGCGCAGATACTGTTCCA
Organism: Vipera ursinii; assembly: GCF_947247035.1. NCBI lineage: Eukaryota > Metazoa > Chordata > Lepidosauria > Squamata > Viperidae > Vipera > Vipera ursinii. The sequence goes on from NC_139522.1 coordinate 35,322,317, forward strand.
GGATACCGATGACCTTCTCGGTTCCCCCGTCAGTTTGAGGATGATGCGCGGACGAGAGGCAAACCTTGATATCCAACGCATGCATCAACTCCTGCCAGAAGCGGGCTGTAAACTGGGCCCCCCTATCGGAGACGACTCTATCGGGGAGGCCGTGCAGCCGAAACACCTGTTGGATAAACATACAACTAGTGGCGCGAGCTGACGGTAAGCCGCGACAGGGGATGAAGTGCGCCATCTTGGTCAGCATGTCCACCACCACAAACACTGTCAGGAAACCAGAGGATGGGGGTAAATCCGTCAGAAAGTCCATGGACACAGCCCCCCAGGGTCTCTTGGGTTTTGGCAAAGGCTGCAGTAATCCAGGCGGGGCCCCTGTCGCTGACGTGGCCTGCCTGCATGGGATGCAGGAGGTGACATAAGACTGGACGTCGTGTCGGACTCGGGGCCACCAGAAGGTACGGGTAACCAGGTTCAGAGTCTTGAACAGGCCAAAATGCCCCGCTGCCGGGTTATCATGACACTGGCTGAGGACGAGTCCCCTGAGTGGCCCTCCCGGAACATAGAGCCGGTCACGATAATACAAGAGTCCATCCGTGACCGTCCAAGGCGAATCTGGCCCCACCTCCTCCTTCCGCTGAGCCACCCACGCCTCCTGCTGCTGTGCCACCCGGATCCGAGCCCGTATATCAACCGGCTCCCGTACCGCAGCAAAAGACTCGACGGGGATCACTGTCCTGGGCAGAAGCTTGTCTTCCACTCGGGTATATTCGGGCTTCCTGGACAGAGCATCCGCTTTCTGATTGTGCCCGCTTGGTATGTACCGAACCCGGAAGTCAAACCTCGCAAAGAAAAGAGACCACCGGATCTGGCGCTGGTTCAAATTCCGAGCGGTCTGCAGGCTTTCCAGATTCTTGTGGTCCTTCCGGACCTCGATTTGATGCCGCGCCCCCTCCAAATGATGCCTCCAGGCCTCGAACGCCGCTTTGATGGCCAGCAGCTCCTTCTCCCAGATGGTATAGTTACGCTCCGAAGGGTTCAGCTTTCGGGAATGATACGCGCAAGGGAAAAGGGTACCGCTGGGCGTCGTTGCCTGGAGTAACACTGCCCCAATGGCAATGTCGGAGGCGTCCGCCTCCACGACAAACGGCCGTTGCGGGTCAGGATGCTTCAAGATGGGCTCCTTCATGAAGGCTTCCTTCAAAGCCTGGAACGCCTGTTGTTCTGGTGCGTTCCACTGGAACCGAGTCTTCTTCTGCAGGAGCCGGGTGAGGGGGGCTGTCAAGGCAGCAAAGCCAGGGATGAAAGTTCGATAGTAGTTGGCAAATCCAAGAAGTCGCTGAACATCCTTCACGCGACGCGGGGGTTGCCAACTCTGCAACGACTCAACCTTACTCGGCTCCATGGCGATGCCCTCAGGAGAAATGCGGTGACCCAGGAAATCGATGGTCACCTGGTAGAACTGGCACTTCTCCAACTTGGCAAACAGCCGATGTTCTCGGAGTCGCTGCAGGACCTGACAGAGATGCTGATGATGCACTTCACGGGACGGGGAGTAGATCAGGATGTCGTCCAGGTAGATCACGACAAACTGGTCCAACAAATCCCGGAAGATGTCGTTCATAAAATGCTGAAACACAGCGGGGGCGTTGGTCAGGCCAAACGGCATCACCGTGTACTCGAAATGTCCATAGCGAGTACCAAACGCCGTCTTCCACTCATCACCCGGCCGAACCCTGACGAGGTTGTAAGCTCCACGCAGGTCCAGTTTCGTGAAGATCTTAGCCTCCCGGAGTCGGTCCAAGAGCTCGGGGATGAGGGGCAGCGGTTAACGGTTGCGCACCGTGATGGCGTTGAGTTTCCGGTAGTCGCAGCAAAGCCGTAATTCGCCCGACTTCTTTTTGACGAAGAGCACGGGTGCAGACACTGGCGAGGACGAGGGCCGGATGAAACCGCGAGCCAAATTCTTCTTCAGGAAGTCCCGCAATGCAGCCAACTCGGGCTCCGACATGGAGTACAAACGCCCCACTGGGAGAGGCGCATCAGGGAATAAATCAATGGAGCAGTCATAGGGCCTGTGCAGGGGTAATTGATCCGCCTCTGACTCGCTGAACACATCAGCAAAGTCGGACAGTTCGGGAGGCAAAGAAACCCCTGGGGAACCCTCCACCTGGCCGGCACAGATATGGCGGGAGTGGTCCACGCACTGCAAGCTTGGGAAGGTGACCAAGTTCTGTGACCAATAGATCTGTGGGTCATGCGCCCGGAGCCACGCCAGTCCCAAGACCACGGGGAAGTGCAGATCTGAAGTGATGTAGAACTGGATGGCCTCCACATGGGAACTGATGGCCATACATACTGGTTGCGTGGCGGCCGTAATAGGCCCGGACAGGAGCACTCGACCATCGATAGTCTCCACTAACATGGGCGGATCCACCGGACACTGGGGAACAGCCCATTTGGCCACAAAGGCTGAGTCCATAAAGTTTGTGGTGGCCCCAGAGTCAATTAAGGCATGGACTGGAATCCCCTCTGGCTTGCCAGGAAGGATCAGACGTGCCTCCAAAATCAAATGCCATGGAGGTTCACAGGCACCATCGGAACGGCGTTGCTCGATGTTGTTGTGGGACGCCCGATCTATCACACCGTCTAGATCGGGCTCGGGGCGTTTCCCGACAGCAAAGTAGGGGACTTTCTCGGGGCAGGCTTGGTCACTGATGCCCGCTGACGCTTCTTTGGGCAAGAAGCAGCCAAATGTCCAGGGTCCCCACAGTAAAAACACAACCCCCCCGATCGTCATCTGTTCATTTCCGTCACCGATAGACGAGACCTGGCGGCACCCAGCTCCATTGGCTCCTCCCTTTGGACTGGGGGCTCACGCACAACAGGGGCGGCAGGGGTCTGTGGGGTGGCACGGCGACTCTTTCGCTGCTGCAACCGGGCATCGATCCGCAGGCAAAGATGGATCAGCCCATTCAGGTCTGAGGGAATGTCCACACGGGCCAGCTCATCCAACATCTCCTCCGACAATCCATCCTGGAAGGCATCCACGAGCGCAGCCTCATTCCAGGCGGAATCCTGGCTAAGCAGCCGGAAATCGCTGATATAGCCCTGTAAGGGGCGTTGACCCTGCCTCAGAGCTTTCAGGCGTCGGGTGGCAGTCTGCGTCTTAATTGGGTCCTCGTACATTAGACGCATATGGTCACAAAACCCCACAAAGTTGTCCAACAATGGGCTAGGTTGAGCCAGCAGAGGCGTGCCCCAACGAGCTGCATCACCCGAAAGAAGGCTTAACACAAACCCCACCTTATCCCGGTCAGTGGGGAAATCAGCTGCTCTCACGCTGATAAAGAGCTGGCATTGTCCCAGGAAAGCAGGAAACAGTTCAGGAATACCTGTAAATTTGTCCGGCATTGCAACTTGGCATTTTCTCCTGGGTGGGGGTGCAGCAAGAACCTGTGCTTGCAGTTGAGCCACCTGAGCTGCCAGCAAAGTGAGTTGCTGGGTGAGCTGAGCATTCTCGGCACGTAGCTGCTCCATAATAGTAGTAAGGGGTGGGAGGCTGAAAGCAAACTCTTCTGTACCAGCCTGCTACCGGCCTTGCAGAAAGGCAACCCCTGTACAAACGGCAGAGGGTGGGAAGCGTCTGAGGCTGGAAAACGTCTGCCAAGTTTAATACACAAACAAACAACAGAACATGAAACAAGATACCGGAACTTTGATCCTCAAACGGAGCGGTTGCTTTCAGCAACCAGCCCATCCCCAAACACTCCCTTTATTAGAGTTCAGGGCGTGGCCTCCCTGTGCCTCCTTCCGAGGAGTCCCACAGCCTTTCTCTGCTTGCTCCTGCTGGACTGCCTCCTGTGTCGGGCGTCCTTGAACAGGGCCAGCTGTGGGTCATCATCATCTGCACTGTCGGGCTCGCGCAGCTGAGTCTCCACCAAGTAAGAGGGGCCTGGCTGGGGGCTCTGCGAAGCCTCCAAGCCATCATCAGCAAGTTCGTCTTCAACACCCTCCTCCTCCCCCTCGTCTGAGTCATCCGAGTCATCCGACCCGGCTGCCGGACCCACAGGCTGACCCTGAATCACAACAGCAAAGTGGTTAGACCTCGCCACCCTTATCGCTGCGAGATAAGACCTAATACAGGTTCTTAGTCGCAATCGGTCGGATTCGGAGCGGCTGGACCTCCAACGGCTCTCTAGGCCCCGTCTCCGACGCTTCATCTCCTGGAGCTCCGCGGAAAACCATGGAGCCCGCTGGGATCTGCACCGGGTCAAGGGCCGCAAGGGTACAACTCGGTCAAGTGCCTCCGTGGCTGCCCTTTCCCAGGCTTCCACTAAGGCATCCGCCGAGCTGTGAGCAAAGGAGGCAGGTGGGGACCCCAGCGCTGCCTGGAACCTCTCGGGGTCCATTAAGCGCCTGGGGCGGAACCATCTAGTTGGCTCAACACACCCACGGTGGGGAGTGGCAAAACGGAAGACCAGCCGCAGGAGATGATGATCAGTCCATGACAGGGGCATAACAATTGGGGAGCCCCCACCAAGATCATCTAACCACCGTCCAGATAGAAAAACCAAATCCAGGGTGTGGCCTCCCACATGAGTCGGTCCATGAATTACTTGCGTCAGGTCCATGGCCGTCATGGAAGCCATGAACTCCCAAGCTAACTCAGATGATCCTCCCAGGGATGGTAGATTGAAGTCACCGAAAACCATGAGTTTGGGGAACTCAATCACCAGCACCGAGAGGATATCGAGAAGCTCAGGCAGGGCTGCTGCTGCGCGACTAGGCGAAAGGTACACCAGCAGCAAGCCCAACTGCACCCTAGGACCATACCTCAGTAAGAGAGATTCACACCCGACTATCTGGAGAACGGTGGCCTCCTGCGGACATAAGGTCTCCCTCATAACCACAGCCACTCCCCCACCCCTACCCTGAGTCCGAGGCCGGTGTAGCACCCAGAAGCCTGGTGGGCAAAGATCAACCAGGGGGATACCACACTCTGGGCCCAACCAGGTCACCGTGATGCAAGCCAGGTCCGCATGCTCACCCTCGACCAGATCCCGGACGAGAGGAGCCTTATTAACGACGGACCTGGCGTTCAGGTACACCAGCCGGAGCTCAGGTGGCTGCACATCCTCGCTCCCGTGGCCTTGGGGTGAAGGCAGAGGGTCGGAGCGCCTCACCGCTTGTAGATAGCGGGGATGCCCTCCCCAATATCGATACGGCCCTCTCTTCATACACCTGCTGCCATTCCCTAACGTCGTGGGAATAAGTCCCACGACCCACTCCCGAGCTCCTGAGGCAGCAGACCCCGGCTCCTCCCCCCCGCGATCTGTCCCAGGCCTGGCCTGAACAACGGTTGGTGGATTACCCCCCATTTTCAACCAACCACGACCCTCCCCCCTCCCTAACCCCACAAAAAATTTGATTAAAAAAGTAATCAGGGGCCTCTTATTAAATTTATACCGGAGGCCCCTGCCCCTGCCCAACCATCTCTCAGGGTCCCAGCAATCGGGCCCTTCATCAAGAGGAAGCGTGAAGAGTGAGGCGGGTCACACCCAGGATGGGGGGCCCCCCTGAGGGCGAACAAAACCGTGCTCGTGTAAGTAAGACGCATGGTAGTTGTTAGACAAATCCAGCAAAAAGGCAGACCCAGATCGAAACGGGAGGATCTCAAAATAGAAGGAGAATGTCCAGAGTGCAAACCCAGCTCCACTGCCACTAGAGCTGGGTAACCCCGGAACAGATCGATTCCCGCCCTCTCACGACGGTCAGAACTGGGGAGCAGCCTGGAACATACAACCGGGGAAGGCAATACATATTATAACTGCAGCAAGAATAAGTTATGCACAATGCTGGAAAAATGAACGAGTACCATCAGAAGAACTAATAAAGAAGATACTGGAATGTGCAGAAATGGACAGATTAACTATGAGATTAAAAGATAAAGAAGAATCAGAATATTATGAAAGCTGGAACTTATTTTATAAATGGTTGGAAAAGAAAACCAAAAAGTGAAATTTGTATATGTATTAATGGATTATGAACTCAGCTCACACGTTGTTTGGAAAATTAACATATGTATGTAAAGAATAAGAAAATAAAATAAAAAAATATATTTAAAAAAAAGACTATTTAAGAATCAGTGCACTGCTTTCTTGTTTTGACTCTTTCCTGTATTCTGACTGTATTCTGTATTCTTGGAAAATTTAGTGAAGCAAAGAATAGGTTGGATACAGTGAGGGAAAAAATATTTGATCCCCTGCTGATTTTGTACGTTTGCTCACTGACAAAGAAATGATCAGTCTATAATTTTAATGGTAGGTTTATTTTAACAGTGAGAGACAGAATAAGAACAAAAATATCTAGAAAAACACATTTCAAAAAAGTTATAAATTGATTTGCATTTTAATGAGTGAAATAAGTAGTTGACCCCTTCACAAAACATGACTTAGTACTTGGTGGCAAAACCTTTGTTGGCAATCACAGAGGTCAGATGTTTCTTGTAGTTGGCCACCAGGTTTGCACACATCTCAGGAGGGATTTTTGTCCCACTCCTCTTTGCAGATCCCCTCCAAGTCATTAAGGTTTCGAGGTTGATGTTTGGCGGCTCGAACCTTCAGCTCCCTCCACAGATTTTCTATGGGATTAAGGTCTGGAGACTGACTAGACCACTCCAGGACCTTAATGTGCTTCTTCTTGAGCCACTCCTTTGTTGCCTTGGCCGTGTGTTTTGGGTCATTGCCATGCTGGAATACCCATCCATGACCCATTTTCAATGCCCTGGCTAAGGGAAGGAGGTTCTCGCCCAAGATTTGACAATACATGGCCCCGTCTATCATCCCTTTGATGTGGTGAAGTTGTCCTGTCTCCTTAACAGAAAAACACCCCCAAAGCATAATGTTTCCACCTCCATGTTTGACAGTGGGGATGGTGTTCTTGGGGTCACAGGCAGCATTTCTCCTCCTCCAAACACGGCGAGTTGAGTTGATACCAAAGAGTTCGATTTTGGTCTCATCTGACCACAACACTTTCACCTAGTTCTCCTCTGAATCATTCAGATGTTTATTGGCAAACTTCAGATGATCCTGTACATGTGCTTTCTTGAGCAGGGGGACCTTGTGGGCACTGCAGGATTTCAGTCCTTCACGGCGTAGTGTGTTACCAATTGTTTCCTTGGTGACTATGGTCACAGCTGCCTTGAGATCATTGACAAGATCCTCCTGTGTAGTTCTGGGCTGATTCCTCACTGTTCTCATGATCATTGAAACTCCGAGGTGAGATCTTTTTTTTTTAATTGAAAAGTTTTAAAATACATTTTATCTTTAACAATCCCCCCCTCCCCCTCCCCTACCTATCCCTCCCTACCCTTCCCCCCTCTCCCCCCCCCGACTTCCCAGAGCTAAGTACAAGGTATAAAAACAGAAAACAATCATAAACATCCATATGCTAACAACAATAAACTCTTAAATCTATCGCCCTCTAACTCATATAAGATAACTACAAACGATATTAATATTACATATAAAAAGAAAGAAAAAGAAAAAAAAGAAAGGAAGATTCATTCAAATGCTAAGTGAAACTTTTTAGTCCCATACTTCTTCTGGATATATTCAATCCATTTTTTCCACTCCATAATATAGCGTTCTTGCGAGTGATCTTTCAAATAAGCCGAGATCTTTGCCATTTCTGCCAGGTCAGAAACCTTTAAAGTCCATTCCTCTATAGTCGGCAATTCCTCCTTCTTCCAATACTGACCTATTAGAAGTCTTGCTGCTGTAATTAAATTCAACATCAACTTAGTGTCCACAACAGTAGCTTCTGTAATTATACCCAACAAAAAGAATTGCGGATCCGAGGTGAGATCTTGCATGGAGCCCCAGGCCAAGGGAGATTGACAGTTATTTTGTTTCTTCCATTTGCAAATAATTGCACCAACTGTTGTCACCTTCTCACCAAGCTGCTTGGCGATAGTCTTGTAGCCCATTCCAGCCTTGTGTACGTCTACAATCTTGTCCCTGACATCCTTGGACAGCTCTTTGGTCTTGGTCATGGTGGAGAGTTTGGAGTTTGATTTATTGCTTCTATGGACAGGTGTCTTTTATACAGGTAACAAGCTGAGATTAGGAGCACTCCCTTTAAGACAGTTGCTCCTAATCTCAGCTTGTTACCTGTATAAAAGATCACCTGGGAGCCCGAAATCTTGCTGATTGATAGGGGATCCAATACTTATTTCACTCATTAAAATGCAAATCAATTTATAACTTTTTTGAAATGCATTTTTCTGGATTTTTTGTTGGTATTGTGTTTCTCACTGTTAAAATAAACCTACCATTAAAATTATAGACGGATCATTTCTTTGTCAGTGGGCAAACGTACAAAATCAGCAGGAGATCAAATATTTTCCCCCTCACTGTATTATAAGGCTTGAATACAGTTAAACATTACATTATATAGTTTGTTACAAGTAGCGGTAGTCCTTGACTTACAACCATTTGTTTGTCAACCATTTGAAGTTATGACAACACTGGAAAAAGTTACTTATAATGGGTCCTTGTTACAACCAGCACAGCATCCCCCATGGTCACATAATCATGATCTGGGCTCTTGGCAACTGGCTTGTATTTATGATAGTAGCAGCATCCCAGTGTCATGTGATCAAAGATATGAAAGTGCACTCCTTACCCACAGATCTATCAATAAGACCCCATCTTACATGCAGGGATACAGAAATCCAACTGGATTATGAAACCTCCAAGATAAATAGTGTTCTAGCAAATAAGGCACTGGACTAGCACTGGAGATCACAGGTATACTATATGGGTATGCTCTCACCCTAGGGGACAACCCACTGTCACCTCAGGGTCCTTGGACTCCTGTACTCCCCAAATCTCCCATAAACTTCTTCCTGTCAGTCCTGCAGGGGGCCTGTTGCCAACAATGTTCTCTTCAGGGGGTCTGGTTTTTGCCAGCTTCTGGGCTCCGTATTTGTTGGAATTTCAGAGTTTGCAGCCTCAGCCTGAGTTCCAACCCCGGCTGCCAGCTCGTGGTTGTTCTGCCGCCACTGGCCCTGATCCACCTTAGCAGAGGACTCCAAACCCGTTTCCTGCCTCTGGGCCTTTCAGTGTCCCACCAGTCTCTGATCTGGACCACCTACTTCTCTGCTGAGGCCCATTGACTCTCTGGGCTTTGGGCTGGTTATTGCCTCCAACTCCCATTGGCTTGTTGCCCTCCTGGGGGTGACAGTTCCAATTTCAGCCTGGCTCTTTGCTGTGTCACCACTGGCCTTCCACACTTGGTACACACTCTCTGCAGCAGTCCCCAGGACTGCAGTCCCTTCTGATCCATGGGGAATAGAATTTGAATTTATTCATTCTTCACAACTGGGGAAGGCATAAAAATTAGAGGGTATTCATTGACTGAACTATTATACAGAGACTTTGTCTAAAGGAGCCAAGTAAAGGAAGAGAAGTGAAGGTTGGGTTTTGGAACGGGCAAGGACTCTTCTAATTCTTATGGACCAGGACATTATTCAACATTATTTAAATGCCACAAAATCAAGCATATCTTTAGTGACTATTCATTAAAAATTCAAGTACTTGAAATTTTAGTGTAAACTCATTAAGCTCATTCATCTCCTACTTTGAGTTTAGATAGCCTGGTTCATAATACTGCAGTTTTTCTTCACAATTTGAGTTGTCAAAAATGCAATCATATAAATGAAAACAGACACTGTAAAGTAGCCTTTAGTTCTTCTCTTCCTATGTTGGCACCCAGACACCCTACGTGGAAAGGAGCATAAGGTACAATGGGCTGCTTTTAAAGTTTATTTTTGCCTTCTAAGGGAAAACCGATCACAGTGAGGTAACATCCACACAATCCATTCTTTCATAGATAAGCATAAGAGTATCCATCCAATCAGAATTATCGCTTTTCCAAGCTGACTTCTAAACAGAAAAACTTTACAGAGGAAGGACATCCCTATGGGATAAATCTTCCTGATCAAACAGTAAAATGCACAGGAATGAGCTACAAGGATGCTTAGCAGTGAAAACAGCTGTTCAGTTTATAAATTAAAACAGGTTGCACAACATATTCCATTTTTATTTATTTGATAAGCAGCAGTATTTTGTCCATTGTTTTTACATTTCAGTGTAGATACAATTATTATGTCATCTACTATATTACAATATTTAGTCTGTTTTGTCTTTTAAGATACATTACTGTAAAAAAAATCAACTGCCAACGTGGGAAGATGGAGAGGTGGAAGGGGAAGAATGATATCCAACCAAAATTTCCACATTTCAGCAAGTCTTCACTCATTCTCTTTTAGCAAAGTTTTAAGAAATGTCATAATGACATCAACTCAGGATACCTATAGGCTTTTTTCTTCACTGACGCTCATGACATGTCACTGGTGATGATGTAAACAGCAGAAAAAACAGGGGTTGCCAAGTGACCAGTTATGGAGGCACCATAGTTCTGCTTTCCCCCCCACAGAACACACCAAGCAGAGACAGAAATGATCTCCTTACAGCTGTATCTGCAGAATATTAAACTCATGCAACATAGCTGTACTCATCTGCTGAGGCCTGGCTCCGTTCAATGTATTGTTTGTCTATCAGAACTTCAATACACTTCTTAATCATGCTGATACTTGGGTTAAACCTAGCTCTTGATTGGCTAATTACCTGTGCAAAGGAGAGAAGAAAGATAAAAGCTGATATAAATGCTGACTTCTTAAAAGAGCTGGAAAAAAACCCTTCAAAACCAAGCCAACAGTATCTTTTTTAAGAAAAACACAAATTCATTTTCTCAAAATTGCAAGACAGTTTGTGTATTTTTGGAGCAAGTGAAGAGTTTGGAGGAATGTTCATAATCCATGCAGAGGCAGCAATGTTTAGGATCACAACTTTTGGAAGAGCAGTTTTGTGAAAATGAAAAATGCTATCACAAGATTCACACTTGCATCCTAATATGCCATGTGTCTCCATGAACAGGCTCAGAATTGCCATCATGACTTATGATGGAAATTCCAGGCTCCATTACGGTCATCACTCAAGGACTACCTGTATTCTAAAACCATGGTTTAAGCATTTAACATGGCACACTTTATTTCAACTGTCACAGGAGAACCATCTTATTTCAATTGGTACAGCCAACCATCCCATTTAACAAAATCCCCTAAATGTCTACATGACAAGAAGTAAATAATCTTACCTCCTGAATGAGAGCATTGTGTCGCAACAACTTTCGTGCTTTCATGATGCGGACAATGGCAGCTTGAAGGTACATTTTCCTATCTTCATCTACAGCACTTCTTGTTTGCTCCATTTCCTGTAATACAAGACAATGTAATTCAGTGGGTTAGTAGCTATGATCATGTGCAGATGCCCATTCAAATGGCATATTCTTTCATGAGCCAGATGAGAGCTATTCTTTTCTTAGTAAACTGTATGGAAGAAGATAATCCTCTGGCACTCTTAGAAACTAAAGGAAACATGAACGAAGGACCATGGCTTTCCATGTTGCCCAAATCTAGGCAACATTACAGTATGTAGATTTTGAATAAATTTCTTACCTATTATTCCTCAACTTACGACAATTGAGCCCAAAATTTCTGTTGTTAAGTGAGACATTTGTTAAGTGAGTTTTGCCCCATTTTACGACCTTTCTTGCCACAGTTGTTAAGTTAGCAAACCTGGTTGTTAAGTGAATCTGGCTTGTCAAAAGATCGCAAAAGGTGATTACAAGAGCCTGGGACATAGCAACAGTCATAAATATGAACCAGTTGCCAAACATCTAAATTTTGATTATCTGACCATGGGGATGCTGCAAAAGTCGTAACTGTGAAAAATGGTCATAAGTCACTTTTTTCAGTGCCTTTGTAACTTTGAACGGTCACTAAATGAACTGTTGTAAGTCGAGGACTACCTGTAAAGAAAATAAATGCAATACAGATGAAGTAGTAGTAGTAGTAGTTTTGGAAGGGACCTTGGAGGTCATCTAGTCCAACCCCCTGCTCAGGCAGGAAACCCTATACCATTTCAGACAAATGGTTGTCCAGTCTCTTCTTAAAAACTTCCAGTGTTGGAGCATTCACAACTTCTGGAGGCAGTTTGTTGCACTGATTAATTGTTCTATCTATCAGGAAATTTCTCCTTAGTTCTAGGTTGCTTCTCTCTTTGATTAGTTTCCATCCCTTGCTTCTTGTCCTGCCTTTAGGGGCTTTGGAGAATAGCTTGACTCCCTCTTCTTTGTGGCAACTCCTGAGATATTGGAACACTGCTATTATGTCCCCCTTGCCCTTCTCTTCATTAGACTAGACATTCCCAATTCCATCAACCATTCCTTATACAGGTGAAACTCGAAAAATTAGAATATCGTGCAAAAGTTCATTTATTTCAGTAATGCAACTTAAAAGGGGAAACTAATATATGAGATAGACTCATTACATGCAACGCAAGATAGCTCAAGCCGTGATTTGTCATAACTGTGATGATTATGGCGTACAGCTCATGAAAACCCCAAATCCACAATCTCAGAAAATTAGACTATTACATGCAATCAATAAAACAAGGAGTGTACATAGAACAATATCGGACCTCTGAAAAGTATAAGCATGCATATGTACTCAGTAGTTGGTTTGGGCCCCTTTTGCAGCAATTACTGCCTCAATGAGGCCTGGCATGGAAGCTATCAGCCTGTGGCACTGCTGAAGTTTTATGGAAGACCAGGATGCTTCAATAGCGGCCTTAAGGTCTTCTGCATTGTTCGGTCTCATGTCTCTCATCTTTCTCTTGGCAATGCCCCATAGATTCTCTATGGGGTTCAGGTCAGGCGAGTTTGCTGGCCAATCAAGCACAGTAATCCCACAGTCATTGAACCAGGTTTTGGTGCTTTTGGCAGTGTGGGCAGGTGCCAAGTCCTGCTGGAAAATGAAGTCAGCATCCCCATAAAGCTCGTCTGCGGAAGGAAGCATGAAATGCTCCAAAATCTCTTGGTAGACGGCTGCGTTGACCCTGGACTTCATGAAGCACAGTGGACCAACACCAGCAGATGACATGGCTCCCCAAATCAACACAGACTGTGGAAACTTCACACTGGACTTCAAGCATCTTGCAGTGTGTGCCTCTCCATTTTTCCTCCAGACTGTGGGTCCTTGATTTCCAAATGAGATGCAAAAGTTGCTCTCATCAGAAAAAAGGACTTTGGACCACTGAGCAACAGACCAGGTCTATTTTTCTTTAGCCTAGGTAAGACGCTTCTGACGTTGTTTGTTGTTCAGGAGCGGCTTGACAAGAGGAATACAACATTTGAAGCCCATGTCCAGGATCCGTCTGTGTGTGTTGGCTCTTGATGCACTGACTCCAGCCTCAGTCCACTCCTTGTGAAAGTCCCCAACACTTTTGAATGACATTTTCCTGACAATCCTCTCCAGGCTGCGGTCATCCCTGCTGCTTGTGCACCTTTTTCTTCCACTTTTTCCTTCCACATAACTTTCTATTAATGTGCTTTGATACAGCACTTTGGGAACATCCAACTTCTTTTGCAATTACCTTTTGAGGCTTTCCCTCCTTATGGAGGGTGTCAATGATGGTTTTCTGCACAACTGTCAGGTCAGCAGTCTTCCCCATGATTGTGATTCCTACTGAACCAGACTGTCAGAATCCATTTATATCACATTCATAAATGTATGTTTAAAATATTGTGCCTTCCCTGGATTCTGCCATTTCTCCGAGGGGGAGAGGAGAAGGTGTTTATTCAGCCTGGCCAGAGACTGCATTCAAAGACCAGGGAAAACCCTTTTGATCTTAGGACAACAAAGAAGGGGAAGGGAGGGGGGATCTGGTTCGTATCTCCATTTGAATCTGAAAAGGAAGGAGGCAATAATCATAAAGACACGGGAAGTTCCCTCTTTCCCATGAAAGGGTTGACACCGAAGTTTAATTGATGTGGGTCTGACCAAATGGGTTTTGAGGGGAGTGGGTTGAACCGGGAACTCTTTATAAAGCATAAGTTGTAACACAATGCCAGATCCTGTCTTGTATTTCCACAACCGATCACATCCTAGTAAAACCTCCTGTTGGACAAGCCCTGGCTCCAAGAGTTCTTTATTTTCCTAAGATGTGGATTGGGGTGGGTCCTGACACAGACTGAGAGACCATTTAAAGGCTCAGGAACCCTTTGCAGGTGTTATGGCTTAATTAGCTGATTAGATTGGGACACTTTGAGCCTAGAATATTGCACCTTTTCACAATATTCTAATTTTCTGAGATTGTGGATTTGGGGTCTCTTGTCTGGGCTCAGCTGCTAATAAATGTCAGAACTGGTTAGTACTGGGACAAGGAAGGACTATAAAGACTAGCGTAGGAAGGCCATAAAATATTTTGGAAGAATGCCAAGAAAACTGCACAGAAATGTCCAGGAGGCGAGCTTGACTCAAAAGAGATGTTATTTGGTGTTATACCCCTCAATACAGCTATGTCTTGTTAATGACATTAATAATACTTGCCTGTGGGGTATCTTTTTGCATTGAAGTAGTGATTTTAAATTTTGTTCGTTTACTGCTGAAATTCATATTTAATGAAAAAGTGGACTCTGTTTCTACATTCTCCTGCAAGAAAAAGAAAGTGGGTTTTTTCTCCTTTCACACACATGTAAATGATGTCAAACTTATCAACAACTTGTTGCTTTAAGGAAGAACATCTTGCTTCGAAAATCTGTCCTTGCATATGGATTACATCTCCACTGCTGAAATATAAACATATTGCTACTTATTCAGTTTGGCAAGTTTGAACTACTTCAATTCTCTATAGAGAAGTTTGGATGCCCAAGATAGCGAAGGTAGTATACATTTGTTCAAACTAAACTCAATATAATTCTTTCAATAAAAGGAACACAGAAACACTCATCTTAATAGGATTAACATATAGTAAATGTAATATTTTTTGGAAAATAAATATCTTGTGGCAACAGAATAAAGAACAGAATATTTTATAATTAAGATTTCAGTCTATTGGATAAAAAATAATTTAAGGCTAGGTTTAAATTATAATGAAAAAAGGCACAGTTCAATACTACCATTGGCTCTATGACTGCATTTGCACCATAATTTGTACAGCATCAATCAATCCATAATATTTATTCAGTCAATGACCAGTAAAATTTAAAAGAACAAAAGAAACAAAAACAGAGTGAAGCAAATAAATACAGTAATATACTAACAGCTAGCAAAATAAATCACAGAATATAACATTCACTCCTCTATTACTGTATTAATACAGTTCTTACCCAGGCGTTAGTTAAAACACTGATATAAAATAATAAAAACTATATATTCCCTACAATTAATAGTTAAGTTGTATCAAATCAAGTAGTATTTTAAAACAAAAGTAATTATCGCTTTGTCCAATTATATCTTGCTTTCATCATAACAATATAAAATTTAGCTACTGCATACTTAATGAATGTCTTTAAATCTAAATGAGAAGGTTCATGTAAAATTTATCTGGCCTCCCAGGGAATTTATCATTAAGGGATACAAAGCAGATTGTACCCCTAACAAATAAATGTCTCTGTAAATGTCTCTGCAAAATTTATAATATAGTATACATGTGTGAGGTGGTTTCAACCTCCTCATTATGGGCAAATAATTTGTAGAGTAAGCCACAACTAGCTGAGATAACAACAAGTTTGAAGGGACCTTGCAGGTCTTCTAGTCCAACCCCCCCCCTTTCAGGGAGGAAACCCTATATCATTTCAAATGGTTGTCCAATTTCTTCTTAAAAACCTCCAGCTGTTCCACTGATTAAATGTTCTGTCAGAAAATTTATCCATAGTTCTAGGTTGCTTCTCTCCTTGATTAGTTTCCATCTATTGCTTCTTGTCCTGCCTTCAGATGCTTTGGAGAATAGCTTAACTCCCTCTTCTTTGTGGCAGCCCCTGAGATATTGGAACACCGCTATCAGCTATTCTTTGTACTCTTTCTAGAGTCTCAACATCTTTTTTTACATTGTGGCAACCGAAACTGGATGCAATATTCCAAGTGTGGTCTTACCAAGGCATTATAAACTGGTATTAACACTTCACCTGACCTTGGACTTCCAGTGAAAAGATGGCCAACTCATGACATGCTCAGGGATCCCTGAAGGGTTTTTCCTAGACTGTAGCTTTTTCAACTTACCAACAAAAGGAACTGGCATTCCTTTAGTTTATGTGACTCTTCTGGGTTAGAGAGTTCTACAATCATCCCACAAGATCCTCTGTACAGCAATGGGTCTCCAAGTAGTTTCAGGAGCTGTGCTTCAAAGTAGCCTCCATGTCAGTAGCTGGGGGGCAGCGCTGCAATCACTTCATTGTTGAAGCAGCAGCCATTTTGGAATTTATGTTTCAAAGGGACAGTAAGTTGTGCCTTTCATTTCTTAATCATTTTTAAGGACTAATAATCTTTATTAAGCTAAAAGAGGCTCTCTTTGGCCACAGCCTGTTATGCCTTTTTGAAGATCTGTGCCATTTTGGGGATTTCTTCAATGTTAAAAAACAAGGAAGAAGGCTGCTAAAGGCAAGCTAAAGTAAGGAAGTGTGGATTATCTTTTTTAAAAAAATTGATGGAGAAATGTAAGGGCAGAAAGTTGTGGTTCTAGCTTATTATTTTTTAGTAATTTGTAGCTTGGTCTGCTTTGCTGTGGGTGGCTAAAACTTTCTGATTTTTATGATTCCTGATTGGCCAGCAATTCTTAAGTGACTTACAAAAAAGCTACTCTTTGACTAAAGAGGGAGATAAGAAGATGGAGGAGCAAATTATTCGAGATGTATTTGAAAAATCTTTAAATAAAATCCATCAGTTACTGTATGCTCCAAGGTTGTTTAAAAAAAACTACTCAAACTACTTCAGAGATGCAAATATGTGTAGAAAGTTACCAAACCACTGAGGCAATTTCACAAGTAGCTGACAATGTAGAGGAGTCAATTGCAATTTTGGAATATAAACCCAACATCAACTTTTATTATGATGGTTTAAATATAAACCTCCCAACACAATTGAAAGAAGAGCTCAAGACTTCCTGTTCCTGTTTCCAGCGGAACAGTCAGAAGATTCGGAATGCCGAACCCTTCGGCTGAAATTTCTTTCTGTTGGGGACCCTAAGGGGCCAGAACCCACCCCAAAGAGGTGGAATGAAGGAAGGAAATCCCAGGGACTTAAGAGAGACGGCGGTCTCCCCAAACAGTCCAGGAGAAGCCTTCCAGAAACCAACAGAAGAAAAGGCTAGCTAACTCAATTGTCTAGTCATAGCTGAAAATAACGGAAGTCACAAACTTTATATTAAGCAGATTTTAAACAGCATACTTGAATCTGGGTAAGAATATTGATTTTTTCTATCCTACCTATTTTCCTGAAGAAGAAAGTCCCAGAAATAAGAGATCTCCGAAAAAAGGGGGTTTCTACTCCCTCCTTTTGGCTACCGGAAGCGGCAAAACTTACCCTTTAGAGAGAAAAAAAGACTAGAAAGATCTGAAAAATGAGCAAACGCTGACACCTACTGGTGGGTTAGGATTTTTGTCTCTGACCTTCAAAGTTCTTAATAAGTACAGCTGTGTAAATAAAGTGAGACTAACAAATCTGAAGCAATGAATACTTTACAAAAGTAAACATATGATAAGCGGCAACCATTTCAAACGACAATGATTTTAAACTACAAAGAAATAACTACTACTCTCAAACTACTTTGAGAGTATGAATCAACTTATCTCCAACTTAATTTCACTCCAAGAAATTCCCCAGGAAAATACAGTAGAGATATAACATAACTCTGAGGATAGAGACGTAAAGATGGAACCGTATAAAATAAAAAAATCATGACTTAATTCAAGTGGGAGATATTTCAATGCGTTCAAGCAACTTTGAAGATAAGAAAAAGATTGAGAAAAAATACTTTACAGAGAAATGAATGATGCAGCAAAATACACTGATTAAGAAAGGCAATGGCCAGAGAAAAAAGATTAAAATGGAAACCAAGAAAATAGATGATGGGACTTATCAGAGAGAATACTTAAAAAAGAAACATTTGTTTGAATATGGCTAAACAAATGGAAAAACTTTGGAATATATTACTCTTAGAGGGATGATTTTTTTTAAACTAATACAATATGTTTTTTTTCTTTTCCCTTTCTGTAAAAAAAAAGTTGAAATGATCTAAACAAAGCAAACGTTTTAGTTATTTAAATGTGACAATAAGAAAAGCATAAAAAATGTGTTTTGAATTAGAGTTAAAGGATTAGATGATTAGATCTATTGAATGGAATGCTTAAAGTTTAAATAGATTAAATATATTCTCAGCTATGGTTAACAGGAATAAGAAATTGAGGGAATAAATATATATTAAATTAGGAGGGATACATATTTTAAGTAGTATGTTATTTTTTGTATTTCAGTACTTTTGTCTTTCTTTTTTCTCTTTCTTCTTTTTCTCCTCTTTTTTGTCTCTCTCCTCTTTTCTTTTCTCTTTCTACTTTTTTACCTATTGACTAAGAAATATAAAAGTATGAGAGGGCTTATATGGAAAAAATAGAATTAAATCCACCAATGTAAATGTAATTAATTGTTGAGAAAACTGTCACTAGTAAGAATATTTAGAATTTGGGGGGAGAAATAAACTGAAATAAGCACGGTAAGAGGATTTACGATAAGGCAACTAAAATGACAAATAGGGATATTGGAAAAACTATATACTTAATTGTTGTTTATCAAAATAATGAGAATTGGTTTTTTTAATTGAAAAGTTTTAACATACATTTTATCTTTAACGATCCCCCCTCCCCCTCCCCTACCCATCCCTCCCTACCCCTCCCCCCCCGACTTCCCAGAGCTAAGTACAAGGTATAAAAACAAAAAGACATCATGAACATCCATATGCTAACAACAATAAACTCTAAAATCTATCGCTCTCTAGCTCATATAAGATAACTACAAGCACTATTAATATTAAATATAAAAAAAAAGAAAAAAAAGAAAGGAAAACTTATTCAAATTCTACATGAAACTTTTTAGTCCCATATTTGTTCTGGATATATTCAATCCATTTTCTCCACTCCATAATATAACGTTCTTGCGAGTGATCTTTCAAATAAGCCGAGATCTTTGCCATCTCTGCCAGGTCAGAAACCTTTAAAGTCCATTCTTCTATAGTCGGCAGTTCCTCCTTCTTCCAATATTGACCTATTAAGAGTCTTGCTGCTGTAATTAGGTTCAACATCAACTTAGTGTCCACAACCGTAACATCTGTAATTATACCCAACAAAAAAAGTTGCGGACAAAACTTTATCCTTTGCTTAAAAATCTTCTGCATATTCCACCAAATTTTTATCCAAAAAGCCTTAACCTTTTTACAAGTCCACCATATGTTGCATCTTCGTCACCACACCTCCAACATTTTGGCTGATAATTCGGATACATACTTGCAAGCTTTTTAGGATCTAAATGCCATCTATAAAACATTTTATAAAAGTTCTCTCTTAAATTTTGAGCTTGTGTAAATTTTACGTTCCTCACCCAGATCTTTTCCCACGTGTCCATTGTAATAACTTCTTGGATGTTTTGAGCCCATTTTATCATACAATCTTTAACAAGTTCTGTTTCTGAGTCAATTTCTATCAATGCAAGATATATCCGTTTGATATGTGCTGGACCCTGATTTCTAATTTGCTTTATCAGATTTTCATCAGTCATTGTAAAACCAGTTTTCTGATCTTCTTTCCACCTGGCCCGTAGCTGAATATATTGAAACCAAGTTTGAACAATCTTCTCATCTCGCAAGAGGTTGTACGGTTTCAGACACCAGACATTTCTTTCCAGACTTAAAATCTCCTTATACGTAGTCACATCATGTTTAAAACCAACATTTATATTTTCTATTGCGTGTTTTGGGATTGCCCACAATGGTATCTTACAATCTAACTTATGTCTATACTTCTTCCAAACTCTCAACAATGCCTGTCTTAAAATATGCACTTTAAACACATTATCTACCTTCTTATAATACAACAAATATGCATGCCAGCCAAATAACAAGTCATGGCCCTCAAGATTTAATAATCTCTCTTGTGTCAAATTAATCCAATCACTTATTCCTGCTAACGCAGCAGCTTCATAATATAATTTAAGATTGGGCATTTTAAGACCACCTCTTTCACGAGTATCCTGCATAATCTTAAGTTTAACTCGTGGCCTTTTCCCTGCCCAAACAAATTTATTGATACCTCGCTGCCATTCTTCCAGATTAGAATCTTTCTTAAGAACTCGTATCATTTGAAATAAGAATAAAAATTTAGGCAGGACATTCATTTTCACTGCTGCAATTCGTCCCAACAAAGACAATTGCAATTTTTCCCAGCTCTCCATTTCTTTTTGAATTTTTCCCCATAATCTTTCATAGTTATTTTTATATAACTTTGTATTAGAGGGTGACAAAAACACCCCCAAGTATTTGACCCTCTTGACAATCTCAAATCCAGTTAATCCTTCTAAAAGAGCCCTTTGCGATATTGTCATATTTTTGGCCAGAATTTTAGTTTTTTGTGCATTAACTTTAAATCCAGAAACCTTCCCATATTGCATTATTATCTCCATCAGGTCCACAACAGAGTTCTCCGGCTGGGTCACCGTAACAACCAGATCATCTGCGAACGCTCTCAATCTATAATCCTGATCTCTAATTTGTATACCCTTAATTCTTTCCGAATTCCGTATTTTAACCAATAATATCTCCAATGTTAACACAAATAACAAAGGCGATAACGGACACCCTTGCCTTGTGCCCTTCTCAATATTACAAGCTTCAGTCAAACTATTGTTAATGAGAATTGTTTTAATCTAATGTTTGCAAAGAAAGATACTTTGGGGAAAGGGGAAATAACTGAAATTAACATATGGAATATAGATTATAGAAATCAATTGCTAAACATTGTCTTATAAATGTTACCCAGACAACATAATGTTTACAAATTACTGAATGATTTATGTTCTGTTAAAAAAACAAACCAATACAATATATACAAAAAAAATGAAAGAAGAGCTCGAAGAAAATCTGCAACTTTTAAAAGGACAAGTTTGGGACTTCCGGTTTCGCGTCATAGCGAGACGGATGCAGGAAAGCAGGGCTCTGCCTCACGTGCCTGATTTCGCCCTGCTGGGGGCCCAAAAAGGACCTAAAGTCACCCCGGAGAGGCGACGAAGAAGGAGGGGAACCTCATAGATTACAGAGAGACAGCGGTCGATCTGTTTGATCCGAGGAAGCCCTCTGAACCAGCAGGGGAAAGACTGGCTGTAGTCCGTTGGCCAGTTGGAAACTACCAATAACCGGGAAAAAAAGCACTAACAAACAAAGTGTAAGCAAAGCATTTGGAACTGGGTGAGAGTATTTTCCCTGCTCTACTATTTTAAAAACTTTCCCTGGAGAAAAATCCCAAAAAGCAAAGCTCCCAGAAGCAAGAGAGTTTTTTTTCTTTTTTGCCCCTCCCCCTAGAACAGGGGTGTCAAAATCGCGACGTCACATGATGTCGCACGACGTATCAGAGCTTTCCCCCATTGCCGACAATGGGGTGGGTGCGGTTTTGTCGTGATGCGTCCGGCCTACGGGCCGGCAGTTTGACACCCCTGCCCTAGAAGAGCAGCAGCAGTTTAACATCTTTGGGGAGAAAAACAGATAGATTATAAAATCAATTTAGAAATAATTTAAAGACGTAATACTGAAAAAATTTGGGGACCTAAAATACTTTGAAAATTCTATTTTCTTTTAAAAATACAATGACATCTAGTGGTGGAAAAAAGGAATAGCACTAAGACCTTGTTTGCACTCTGTGTCAAGTTTCTGATGGATGAGCTCTTCAAAGAACTCTGAGGCACTGTTTACCTTAAAAGTCTTTTATTAGAGCAGTGTAACATCGGCAATGCTTGGATAAACCTGGAATCTGGATTCCCCTCCCCTAAGTACAATAATATTAAAACATAGTTCCCTCCTTTTGTTGCTGTCATAAATCACATTCTCCAATTAGTTTGAAGGGTAAGTTCTCCCTCCTTAGCTTAACCCTCAGTTCTTTCTTATTGCCTCTTATTACATTCAACTTTGAAAATGCTCCGCTGCTATGTTGTTATGTCTAACTAATCCCCCATGCATATTCTTCCTTCCCCCTCCCTTCTTCATCTACCTTTAACTCTAAAAGTGATACACAAGTAGAAATATAAAATAGCTGCTTCTTCATCTTTTGTCAAAGCAAGAACATCCGATGTTAGCAGCGTTGACACACTGTTTGGAAGGAGTGAACTTGGCCTGAAGCCCAGACAGAGATAGCAAGCTAGACTCTTTGATGTGCCTGAATTTCTCAGCCTTGCAGATTGCAGCTGGAAAAGAAGAAAAACTCTTTGGGCTGTTTTTCTGCACGATGGATTACAATTATAAACTATTTTGAAGCCAGCTGGCTTTCCTGGATTACAAACATCATTTGAGCTGCAGTGTTAAGAACTACATAGAGACAGAGGAAATCTGACGCTTGGTTATTCTCTTTGAGAGAGGTCCTATGGATTATTAACTTGGAATAGTAGGACCTTTAGGATTACAAATTTTGGCTGACTGATGACCCTGGATTTTTGGATAACTGCCTGGAGTTGGTGTTAAAAGACAAAAGTGGATTATAAATTTTTTCGTTCCCTCTTTTCTTTTTCTTTTTTATGGGGAGCCTATTGGATTACAGATCTTCAATTTCAAGAACTATTTAGAGACAGGCTTCCGGTGGCTGCGCGGCGCCGGAGACAGCCTTCCCGGGCTGCCCGCGGCTCAGCTGAGTTATTTTCGCCCGAAACAGCGCCGATCAGCTGTTCGGGCGAATTTGAAGCCCCCTCCTCGGGAGAAGAGGAGGGGGTGAGCCCCCAGGTAGGGGTCGAGTTCTCCGGAGCTGCCTGAGCTTGTGGCTTGGGCGGCTGAAGGATTGAACTCCCCCGTAGCCTGGGCTGCTCCCAGCTGGCCAGCGCCTCTGCTCCTGATTTCTTGGAGCAGAGCCAGGCGTCTGCGACCACCCCTGCCTGAAGGAATGACTATGGATTAAAGGAGCAGGCAGAGCGGTACAAGAGGAAAAGGTGAAGAGGATTATTATATTTTACTCTCCAGCTTGATGGACTTTTTTGGATTTTAAATCTGAAGTGAAAGTGCGTCACAATTGGTAAAAGATGGCGGCTAAA
This sequence comes from Vipera ursinii, assembly GCF_947247035.1. Classification (NCBI taxonomy): domain Eukaryota; kingdom Metazoa; phylum Chordata; class Lepidosauria; order Squamata; family Viperidae; genus Vipera; species Vipera ursinii. Next base: position 35,345,550 of record NC_139522.1, read on the forward strand.
CCACCCCCTAAAACTCTTCGGAGTGCTGGAACTTCTCCGGTGCAACAATCATTACTGCAGGCGCTGCATCCTCCTGATGTATTGACATCAAAGGACTTACAAGATGCTCTTGAAAAACACACCCAGGTAATTTTGGAATCAATTAATGATAGATTTGCACAGATGGAGGAGAAATTGGAGAAATTGGAGGAGAGAATGGAGGAGAGGATGGAACAGAAGTTCAGAGTGATGAAGGTAGACATCTTGTCTTCAGTGTATAAAGTGGCTGGATGTGTGGAAGAATTGGAGGAAAAGCTAGAAGATTTGACTCAAAAGAATGCTATATTAGAAGCAAAAGTATTGGAGAATGAAGACAAAATGGATAAGGAACTGAGTCTTGCTCAATATTACCAGATGCAGTTTGCCATTAGAATTAGAGGCTTAAAGGAGAATATTAAGGAAGATCTAAAGCAGCTGGTTTCTGAGGCTTTCGAAGTAGTATTGAAACAGCCAGCATCTGAAATAAAAGGAGGCATGGATAAAGTGTTTCGTGTGAATTCATGGATTGCTAGACAGAGAAAGTTGCCTAGAGATGTGGTGGTATATTTTGCAAAAAGGGAAATTAGAGATGAAGTTATACGAGCTGCTTATGATACTAAAGTTGTGATTGCTAATCAAGAAGTTTTGGTTCTAAAAGAAATTCCTCCAAAGATTTTAAGGAGAAGGAAGGATTTTACATTTCTTGTGCAAGAGCTCAAGCAAAGAGATATAAGGTTCAGATGGGAAATCCCAGTTGGGTTGATGGTGACGCACGAAGGTAAAAGGCACCGTCTGGTTACTGTGATGCAAGCGCGTGATTTCTACAATAATGTTTTAAAAGCAACGCCATTAACACTTCTGGAAGCTGAAAAGGGATCTGGAGAAGGAGTGCATCAAGAGGCCGAAGATGGTCAGATAGAAGACAACGGTGTTGGAGGAGATCAAGATACAACTTCGTCGGATGATCCTATAGAACAGAGGGTGACGCGTGCTGCTGCAAAACGATCTAAAAAGAGAAAATAGCAGGATTTGCAGAAGTCTATGGATTTTTTACAACGTATTTATAGTCAAGTAATGGGAGGTGGGAAAAGATTTGGGTGTAGACGCAATATATTTTTATATGTGGTGGTTTTCTGGAAAGGGTGAGGTTTTTTGGATTAAAGTTTGGTGGAATATACAGAAGATTCTTAAATGGAGGTTAAAGTTTTGTTTGCAATCTTTTTTTTTGTTTGGAATAATTATAGATGTGGCACTGGAAGAGGAACTGCCGATTACAGAAGAGTTGACTTTAAAGTTTTCTGATTTGGTTGAGGTGGCGAAGATTTTGGTTAATTTGAAAGATTATCTGTAAGAACGTTATATCATGGAATGGACAAAATGGATGGAGTCTATTTAGGATAAGTATAGGGTTAAGAAGTATTATGTAGTATTTGAATAACTCTTTTTTCCTTTTTTTTCTTTTTCTTTTTTTCTTTCTATCTTGGGGTTTTTTTCTTTTTTTTTTGTTGTTTTAAATATATATTTAATATTATTAAGGTTTGTTTTATCCTATATAAGCTAGAGAGTGCTTCTTTTTCTATCTTAGTTTTTTATATATATTTAATATTGCTAAGGTTTGTTTTATCCTATATAAGCTAGAGAGTGATGGATTTTAGAATTTATAGTTGTTAGTATATGGTTGTTTATGTTTGCTTTTTTATATATATATATACCTTGTATTTAGCTCTGGGAAGTCGGGGGGGGGGAGGGGGGGAGGTAGGGGGGGAGGGGGGGAGGTAGGGGGGGAGGAGGGAGGGGGAAGGGGGGTTTTTTAAAGGAAAATTGTATCTTAAAACTTTTCAATAAAAAAAAGAACTATTTAGAGACAGAGGAAATCTGACTCTTGATGACTCCCTTTGGGGGAAGCCCTATGGATCATTAACTCTATACAACAGGACTTTTTGAATTACAAATCTCAGTTGATTGATACTACTGGATTTTTGGATAATTGTTTGGAGTTGAGATTGAAAGACAGAAGTGGATTACCATTTTTTTCTTCCTTTCTTCCCCAGTTTGGTGGAGCTTATTGCATTATAGAGACTATAGATAAAGATCACAAGAACTATATAAGATGAACTTAAATTATACATTGTGATATTGATTATAAGATTGGTGGTTTTGCATAAGGTTGGTAACTGGGAAGGTTTGGAGGGTGGGAATAAAAATGAGTGTTTCCAATCTAGCTAAAACTAGCAAAAAACCATCCTCAGCTCTGTCTTCTACTGCCCCCAGTCCTGTGTATCAGAGATCAATTGAAGCAATGCTACAGCAAGAAAAAAAAACAATAATTTCCAGAAGGACATGTAAGCCACACTACAACTAATCCAAGAGGCAATTACTTCACATGAAGAAGACACAAAGAGAAACCATGAAGACAAAATATAATTTTGATAAAATTCACAACTTGAACTTCCAACTAGAAAATTTTCAGCAGATGATTACAAAGAATGAGCAAAGGATTTAGAAAATAGAAGACAAATCAGTAGAAACCAATCAAAAGTTGGAAGAAATAAAAGACGAAAACCAAAGATTGATGCAGGCAAATAAAGAATTGGAAGATTCAGTGGCGGTTTTGGAAATGGAAAAGGCATCCTATTTTTTAAGATTTCAGAACATAATGGAAGATAAGGAAGAAGATTTTGCTGATTTGATGAAAGAACTGTTGGTTGGAGCATTGGAAATTGGGAAACAGGAAATGGAAGGAGAGATTGATCAAATATTTAGAGTCAATTCAAGTTACGCAAGGAGAAACAAAGTCCCTAGAGAGGTACATTTTAGATTTGTTAAAAAATCAATAAGAGATGAGATACTGAGAAGAGTGAGAGATGATCCACTGCAATACAAGGAAAAGGAAATTGTAGTCCTGAAGCAGATACCTAGGAGGATAAGGGACTCACACAGAGAATATCAATTTTTGACCAAAAAAATAATTAAAAAAGGAGTGAATTTTAGATGGCTGATGCCGGAGGGTATACTAATGAATTGGGACACAAAAAGATACCGATTGGACTCTGTTTTTAAAGCAATGGAATTTCATGACAGACATAATGTTTTTCTTGAAGAAAGAAGTTCGGAATTCCAACGAGAATGAGAATCTAGAAAACAGGAAGAGAAAGCAATAGAAGGGGCGGCTAAACAAAGGGAAGAAGAAGAAACAGAAAACATAAATCAAGAACAAGGGGTAAAGGGAAGAGAACAAAGACAGATAAGAGGAGAATAAAACCTAAATATAATTGAAGAAGATCAAGAAGGACAATGGGATTCTCCCAATGAATATAAATGGATTGAACTCCCCCTAAAAAAGGAATATTTTTTACATGATTACAAAAACTAAAAATGGATATAGTCTGTCTCCAAGAAACACATATTAAAAGACAACATTATAAATTTTTGGAATGTGTGAAAATTGGGAAGCTTTATTTTTCATCAGCACAACAAAAGAAAAGAGGAATAGCTCTATATATTAAAGAAACAATGAAACCTAAACAAATTTATTCAGATGAAGAAGGAAGAATACTAATGGTGGAAATAATGATAAATCAAAAACAGACATTGATGGTAGCATTCTATGCACTGTATAATAAACAAGAAGAATTTTACCAAAAATTACATAAGAAATAGTGGAAACGGAACATCAAAATATTTGCTTAGTAGGAGATTTTAACACAATTGTAGATGGAAAGCTAGATTATAGATGTAATAAAATAAGGAAAAAAAGAAAGGAATATTTTACCTAAGGCCTTTTTTAAAATGGCAGAAGAAATCTGTATACAGGATATATGGAGAAAAGAACCCAAAGAAATCTCAATATACATTTTACTCAAATAGGCATAAATCATGCTCTAGAATGGATATGATATGGATATCTCCTGAATTAAGAATGAATATACAAGAGATTGAGATAGAGACTAATGTATGGGTGGATCATAATCTGATAAAATGACATGGAGAGGAACAAAGAAAAAATTAAGATGGACACTAAATCAACCTTTACTGAAAGAGAAAGAATTTATACAAAAAGCAGCAAAGGAAATGGAATTTTTCTTTAAAGAAAATAAGAAAGAAGATACATCGCTCCAAAACATTTGGGACATAGCCAAAGCATACATTAGAGGATTAGCCATAACTTATATGGTGAAAAAGAACAAGGAAAACAACAACAACAACAAATGAAGCTAAAGGAAGAATTTACAAAATTGGAATCAGAATTACAAAGAGACCCACAAAAGAAAACTCTTAAAAAACAAATGGAGATAACAAAACACAAATTAAATTTAGTAGAAGCTGAAGAAATGGCCCAACAAATTAAAAGAGCAAAACAAAACTTTTTTGAAAATGCTAACAAGCTGGGTAGATGGTTAGTTTATAAATTGAAAAAAGAGAGAAAAAACTGATAAATAAATTGCAAGATGTGAAAGGTGATTTACAATGTCAAAATGATACAATAAAAAATAATTAAAGAATTCTATGAAACAGTCTATGATATAGAAGAAACTACTCAGGAAAAAATAATGCAATATATAGAAAAAGCCAAGCTACCAAAAATTTCACAGAATTTTAAAAACATGCTAAATGGAAAAATAACAATGATGGAGCTGACGGAAGCTATAAAAAGACAAAAAAATGACAAGAGACCAGGCCCAGATGGGCTACCTGCAGAATTTTATATTTTAAATGTCTATAAGACATACTAAGCCCATCAATGCAAGAAGTGTGTAATGAGGTATTATCAGAGGCCAATTTACCAAATACGTGGACAGAAGCCAATATTACTTTAATACCAAAGAAGACTCAGACCTGACCCAGATAAAGAACTATAGACCAATATCTCTACTAAATGTGGACTATAAAATCTTTGCTTCCATAATAGCAGAAAGACTGAAGAGATTTTTGATTGAATTTATACATCCAGATCAAAATGGATTCTTACCAAAGAGACAAATAAAGAACAATTTAAGAATGATTCTAGATACACTGGAATAGTATGAAATGCATCCTGGGAAGCAAATGGCGCTAGTTATTTTAGATGCACAGAAAGCCTTTGATAACGTAAACTGGCAATTTCTGGTACAACAACTAAACTATATGGATTTTGGAGAAAACTTCATAAATATTGGACCTCCATTGCATTTAAACTGCCCAGAGGTTGTTGAGAAAAGCTACAATCTGTGAGTTAAGAAGGAGGTGGGTGGAGGAGGAAAGTAGCTGAGCCCCTGCTGATTGGACCTCCATTGCATTTAAACTGCCCAGAGATTGCTGGGAAAAGCTAAAGTAGCGGCCCGCACACCTAACGGCCTGCGAATCATATAACTAAAAATAAAAAACAGTGATGGTACATTCAGGGCAAGTGCATCTGAGATTCCTTTCATCTCAAAATGTCTGGCTTAGTTCAGTTCAACACTTGTTTTGCAGCTGTCTTTCGCAGTACTCTTTTCAAACTGGGAAACTGTCCTATCTGTACACAAATCACTAGTCTACAAGGACAGATTATTTATCTAGGGTCTGTAATCTGCGCTCTTCAGGCAGAAATTAGGTGTCCAGTTCAGCCCTTCTACTCTATTGAGCCTCCACGCTATCAGCCCCCTCTACTACAAAGATCCTGCAGGAGAAGGGCAGTGTGGACAACCGTGGGAGCTGTGAGAGCTGTGAACCATAAACACAAAGCTTTTGCTGTGTCCCTTCATAACAGATACAGTGCCCTTGCTGACCTTAATAGGGACATTAAGGAGACAGGTCAAGGTAGTTGTGATGATAACTCAAATAAGCAGGGGATCGTGGTCCGAGATGAAGAACTTGTTTTCGACAGGGAGAACTACGAATCAGGTATTACACATCAGTCATGCAAGAAGAGAAAGGTATCCAAAAAGAGAAGCCACCTTCTGGTTGGTGATTCAATTATAAGGGATGTAAATTTAGGAAAGGATACAAGGTTTCAAAAGAGGTCAGGTGTCTTCCAGGTGCTACTGCCAGTAGGGACAAGAAGCATATTTTTAAAATAGTCAAGAACGCCAGCAAGGACTGTGATGTGGATGCTATTAATCAAGATCACGTGAAGTATTAATACCACTTTACAATTCCTTGGTAAGGCCACACTTGGAATACTGCATCCAGTTTGGCCACCACAATGTAAAAAAGATGTTGAGACTCTAGAAAGAGTACAGAGAAGAGCAACAAAGATGATTAGGGGACTGGAGGCTAAAACATATAAGGATCGGTTGATGGAATTGGGTATGTCTAGTTTAATGAAGAGAAGGGTGAGGGGTGACATGATAGCAGTGTTCCAATATCTCAGGGGCTGCCACAAAGAAGAGGGAGTCAAGCTATTCTCCAAAGTGTCTGAAGGCAGGACATGTTCTGTCCCAGCCTATGTACGTCCTTGTTACTTCACAAAGATAACCCCTCTTTTAACAGTAGACTGGAAAAATAAACCCTTTATATTTGAGTTACAGACCTGATAATTGTCCCAGAAAAACAAAAGCAACAGAACACTTTTCCAACTGAGACCTTGTCCAAAAGCAAAACGGAGCAGGAGTCAAACAGGAAATAACTCACAAGCAAAATAAACAGACCATGATGTCTTGACACTGAAGTTCTTTGCAAACGGTTGCCTCCAGCAACCAGCCCTGCCCACACATTCCCTTTTTGTTATGTAGCCCCCAAGGCGTGGCTTCTCACTGCTTTCTCCTTCTCCCCTGGAGTCGCCCCATTGCCTCCCTCTGACCTACTCGTGTGACCTGTCTGCGTTTATGAGCATCTCTGAGGTCTTCCAGCTGTGCTTCTTCCGAGTCCGACTGAGCCTCCCAGCACAGCTTGATCACGAGTGGAAGGGCCAGGTTCTTCCTCACTTTGTAAGTCCTGTAGCTCATCAGAGCCTGTCTCTGACTCTGATGGCTCCCCAGGCCCCTCCTCCTCCTCCTGACTCCCCGGACTCAGCTGCCGGGATCACAGGCTGGCACGGAATCACAACAGGACAAGAAGCAACGGATGGAAACTAATCAAGGAGAGAAGCAACCTAGTACTAAGGAGAAACTTCCTGACAGTTATAACAATTAACCAGTGGAACAACCTGCCTCCAGAAGCAGTGAATGCTTCAACACAGGAAGTTTTTAAGAAGAGACTGGACAGCCATTTGTCTGAAATGGTATAGGGTTTCCTGCCTAAGCAGGGGGTTGGACTAGTTGACCTCCAAGGTCCCTTCCAACCTATTATTATTATTATTATTATTATTATTATTATTATTATTATTATTATTATTATTATTATTATTATTATTATTATTATTATCAAAACAATTTTTCATAGACAAATGGCTTGAGTAATTATAAATGGGGATTTCACAGAGAACTTTAATATCAAAAAAGGCACAAGACAAGGGTGCCCACTATCTCCATTATTATTTATTTTAACTTTGGAAGTGCTGAATAGAAATGTCAGACAGGATCCAGAAATTAAAGGAATGGAGATAAAAGACGAAAAATATAAACTACAAGCATTTGTGGATGATTTGGTATTTATACTAGAAGACCTGTTGGAGACAAGCCCTAAATTATTGAAGAATTTGGAGAAGTAGCAGGACTGAAAATAAACAGAGAAAAAATTAAAGTGATAGTCAAAAACCTTACAGATAAACAAAAAAATAAACTGTCAGAAAAAACAGACCTCCAGGTAGTTAAGAAAGTTAAATAGCTGGGGATATATTTAACAGCAAGGTGTGCAACAATAAAAGAAGACAACTATGTAAATCTATTAAAACAAATAAAACTAGACTTGGAAAAATGGGAAAATTTACAACTATCAATATTAGGAAGAATAGCAACGGTGAAAATGAAGATTTTACAAAAACTACTTTTTTATTCCAAACAATACCTATAAAAATAGAGAAATATTTTTTTTGATGAGTTAAATGCATTGATTTTGAAATTTATCTGGCAAGGGAAAAAAGCCAGAATCAGACTGAAAATGTCACAAGAAGGGAAAGAAAATGGAGGATTTGGGTTACGAGATTGGGTTCTATATTATCAAGCAGTTGCATTAACATGGCTAAAAGAATGGATAACTCTTAGACACAAAATATTATTATACTTAGAAGGACATGACCTACAACTCGGATGGCACGCCTTTCTATGGTATGGGAAGAACAAAATCCATAAATACTTTCAAAATCACTATGTAAGAAACGCTTTGCTTCTAATATGGGAAAAGATAAAAGTGAAAATTTATATGAAAATACCAGGCTGGATCTTGACAATGGAAGCATTTCTTCAACCAAATTTAGTTAATTATGAGAAACTTGTGACTTATAGAGACATTTTGAATACTGAAGGGAAATTACAAATTAAACAAGAGCTGGAAGAACAGGGCACTGAGCTATCATGGTGGCTGTACCTGCAAATGCAAACGAGATATGAGAAAGATGCCAAAACATATGGTTTTTTATAAAGACCAGATAGTGTTTGACCAGCTACTATTGTCATCAGATGAAAAATTTATTAAGAAACTGTATAACTTTGGCAAAATTTGTGGGAAAGCAACTATAAAATATGGTAACAAGGACAGCTACTTATAAAGAAAATTTATATAAAATGTTTTATAGATGGCATTTACCACCTGCAAGGTTACAAAAATGTTTAAAAACATGTCTAGCAATTGTTGGAAATGTAGGCAAAAGCCAGGCACGTACTACCATCTTTGGTGGACATGCCCCAAAGCAAAACAATTCTGGTTGAAAATACATATGTGGTTAGAGAAAATGTTAAGAAAACATGTAGATTTTAAGCTGGAACTATTTCTTTTAGGTATAACCTCAGAAAACTATGATAAAGAATGTGTCTATTTAATATTACATGTACTAACAGCAGTGAGAAATACATTTGCACAGCACTGGAAAAAGGAAGAAATACCAGCTGAAGAAGAGATAATTAAGAAAATTTTGGACTGTGTGGAAATGGACAGGCTTACATTGAAAATGAAAGGAAAAGAAGATACAAAATACTCTCAAACATGGGATACATTTTACAAATGGCTATAAAAATGGAGTAGAGAGTAGGAATGGAAGATGTATTATTATTAAGTTAAATATGTGGACCCAGACAACACGTTGTGTACTAGGCACTAAAGATTTGTAACTATAAAAAATTAATAAAATATCTTTTTTAAAAAAGGACATGTTTGGGACATTTTCCTCATGGACATTAACAAGGTTGAGAAATCCTTGAGAAAAAGAAAAGTGTATAACTACTTGGCAAACATTCCAGAGAAGAAAAGGATTTTATTCCATGAAGACAAGCTGGACGGATCGACTTAAATTTAATGAGTCAATTGGAATTAGGATGGATTTTTATCGGTCTGATATTTGTAATCTAAAGTTTGAAAATGTATTTTTCCTTTATATATAATGCTTAAGTAGTTCCTAAAGTTAGTAAAATATTATTGAAAGTGTATTTGAAAGTATCCATGTTAAGAGAAAGTTAAAGAAAAAGATGTATTAGCTAAAAGAAGTTTTAAAAAGGATGTATACAAGAAAAAATTCTATAAGAGTAACTTGGAGGGAGTGATCTAAATTTAATGTGTTAATTGGAGTTAGTTGGAATTTAATTGGTCTGAAAGTGAACTTTAAAGTAGGTTAAGAGGAAGTTAAAAAGTGTATTAGAAAGTTTTGATTTTAGAAATGTTTTTTAAGAAAAGTTTAGTGTTTTAAAATGGATGAAAAAACTATTTTTCCCTTTAAGGTTAAAGAATCTGAAAGAATACAGTGAATTTTGTTAATATAAATGGTGATAGTTTATAAAGATTATTAAGTGCAAATAAAAATACATATTATTTCCACAGCAAGGAAGATAAAGCAGAAATGGTTAAATTGATTGTTTTATTCAAAGAGGAGAATATATTTAATTATGTTTTTATTTGGATATCACTTCTGTATTTTGTGCTTGTGCTGAAAAAAAAATGAAACTTTGACTTTGGTTTTGCTGATTAGATAGATTTGTTGTTATAGAAATGGCTATAGAAGAATGGACTTTAAAAGTTTCCAACCTGGCGGAAATGGCAAAGATCTCAGCGTACTTGAAAGACCATTCGCAACAGAGATATATTGTGGAGTGGAAAAAATGGATTGATTATATCCAGAATAAATATGGGACTAAAAAGTTTCACCTAGCATTTGAATAAGTATTAATGTGATATTTATATTGCTTGTAGTTATTTTATAGGAGTTAAAGTGCGATAGATTTAATAGTTTATTGTTGTTTGCATATGGTAGATTATGATTGTTTGTACTTTTATACCTTGTATTTAGCTCTGGGAAGTCGGGGAGGGAGGGAGGGGTTGGGGAGGGTTGGGAAGAGGGGAGGGGGTTGGGAGGGGTTTTGTTTTGTTTTGTTAAAAATAAAATGTACTGTAAAACTTTTCAATTAAAAAAAAAAGAAATGGCTAGTTATATACTAAAAAGAGTTGGAAGTCAATGCCTTTTTCTTTCTTCCCTTGTACTTATTGACCTAGCCCTGTTCCACGATCACCCTGGGAGGGAACCATGATACTTCAGAACACCAGAGACCCCCCCAAAAGTGAGCAGGAGGAGCCCCAGCCCTAGACGACACCCAACAGGATGCTTCCAGTGTGGCATGGAAGGCCATGGAGTCATCAACTGCCCTTTCTCACGATCAGTGGTGGCCACCAAATACTCCACTGAAAAGGGGCAGGTTGACCTCCAAGCCCAAGAATGCAGCATGTAAAGGGATCGAGGTCGTAGCATTCTCTCTATCTAGCGAAGGTGAGGGAACTCCAACAAAGGACCCAAGGCTGACCAGAGAAAGCGACAGCAGCAGGGATGACGACCCACTGGTAAGTGGAAATACTGTACGAAACCAATGATAGTGAAAGAAGAGCTGATGGTAGCTTCCTCAGGACAGAAAGGCATACTAACAGCCTTGCTAGATTCCGGGTGCACCCAATGTCTAGTTAGCCTCAATCTAGTGGAGAGGCTTGGAATACGCCTGTGAACTCAAGGTACTAATAGCTTTCACCCAGTTAGATGGCTCTCTAGAGGGGGGAGCTCCCGCTACTTTCATGACCAAACCTGTAGAGATGAAAATTGGGGCCCACATAGAGACCATTAATTTCATTGTAGCCCCTAGTATGGACAGGCCTATGATCTTGGGCCTTGCTTGGCTGGAGAAGTGGAATCCTGCAGTAAATTGTATGAAAAAGATCTTAAAAATCCCTAGGAAAAGCCCCAATGAGAAAGCTGCAGTGAAAGTGGAACTGTGCAAACTCACTCCCCTCATTAAGGAGAAAAAAAAAGAGTTAGCACTCTGCCAGCCTGTGCAGGAGACGAAGTGGTCTGCCTCATTCCAAAACAATACTGGGGTCTGGAGGAAGTTTTCAGTGAGAGGGAATCGGATATACTCCCGCATCGCCCCACAGACTGTGCTATTGAAATATTGCCTGGGGCCAAGCTACCAGAACCCAAACTATATTCGATGACACCAAGGGTGTTTGAGGAGCTCAGGACTTCTATTGACAAAAATCTGGCCAGGGGATTCACTCAGCTGGTAAAATCGTGCATGGCTGCACCCATTTTATTCTGGGAAAAGGACGGTTCCCTAAGACTCTATTTGCATGAGAATGTGTACTCCCTGCCTTTGATGAAAGACATGCTAAGCCACTTGGCCAAGGGGAAATTTTTTTACCAAGCTGGATTTAAAGGAGGCTTATTACCGGGTGTGAATCAAAGAGGGTGATGAGTGGACAACTGCTTTCTATTGCCCGCTAGGTTGCTTTCAATTTCGGGTCCGCCCGTTCAGTCTACAAGGGGCACCTGCCATATTTATTCAACTAATAAATGAAATATTACATGAACACTTGTTCAAGGGAGTCCTAGTCTACTTAGATGACAATCTAATTTATACAGAAACCTTGGACAAACACATGAAGCTGGTGAGGGCTGTCCTAGAAAACCTTCTAACTGCTCAATTATACATGAAGCTCTCCAAGTGCGAGTTTCACAAAACTAAATTGGACTACTTAGGGTACCATCCCCTTCATGGATTACTGCCTTGTCGTGGCGAAGGGGCTTGCAGAGAGTTCTGACAAAACGTGATCCACTGGAGAAGGAAATGGCAACCAACTCCAGTATCTTTGCCATGAAAACCCTATGGACAGTACCAAAAGGCAAAACGATATGACGCTGGAAGATGAGCCCCTCAGGTCGGAAGGCATCCAATATGCTACTGGGGAAGAGCAGAGGGCTAGTACTAATAGTGCCAGAAAGAATGAAGCGACTGGGCCAAAGCCGAAAGGACGCTCAGCTGTGGATGTGTCTGGTGGTGAAAGGAAAGTCCGATGCCGTAAAGATTTTTTCTCCATAGGAACCTGGAATGTAAGATCCATGAATCAAGGAAAGCTGGATGTGGTCAAACAAGAGATGACAAGACTGAACATCGACATCTTAGGTATCAGTGAACTAAAATGGACAGGAATGGGTGAATTTAATTCAGATGACCATCAGGTATACTACTGCGGGCAACAATCCGCAGTAGGAAAAGCAATACTGGGATACAATCCTCAAAATGACAGAATGATCTCAGTTCGAATCCAAGGCAAACCATTCAATATTACAGTAGTCCAAGTCTATGCCCCAACCACCGATGCTGAAGAGGATGAAATTGACCAGTTCTATGAAGCCCTACAGCACCTTATAGAACTAACACCAAAAAATGATGTCCTTATCATCATGGGGGATTGGAATGCTAAAGTAGGAAGCCAAAAGATAACTGGAATAACAGGCAAGTTTGGCCTTGGAGTACAAAATGAAGCAGGGCACAGGCTGATAGAATTTTGTCAAGAGAATACGATGGTCATAGCAAACACTCTTTTCCAACAACCCAAGAGACGGCTCTACACATGGACATCACCAGACGGTCAACACAGAAATCAGATTGACTATGTGCTCTGCAGCCAAAGATGGAGAAGCTCTATACAGTCAGTAAAAGCAAGACCAGGAGTTGACTGTGGCTCAGACCATGAGCTTCTCGTTGCAAAATTTAGGATTAAACTGAAGAAAGTAGGGAAAAGCACTAGGCCACTCAGGTATGAATTAAATCATATTCCTGACGTATATACAGTAGAGGTGACAAATAGATTTAAGGAATTAGATCTGATAGACAGAGTGCCTGAAGAACTATGGACAGAGGTTTGCAACATTGTACAAGAGGTAGCAACCAAAACTTTCCCAAAGAAAAAGAAATGCAAGAAAGCAAAATGGCTGTCTGAGGAAGCTTTGCAAACAGCTGAGGAAAGGAGGGAAGCGAAAAGCAAGGGAGAAAAAGAATGATACGCCCAACTGAATGCAGAATTCCAGAGAATAGCTAGAAGAGATAAGAACGCCTTGTTAAATGAACAGTGCAAAGAAATAGAAGAAAACAATAGAATAGGGAAGATTAGAGATCTCTTCAAGAAAATTGGAGAGATAAAGGGAATGTTTCATGCTAAAATGGGCATGATAAAGGACCAAAATGGCAGGGACCTAACAGAGGCAGAAGAGATTAAGAAGAGGTGGCAAAATTACACAGAACTATACAAGAAAAAGCTTAATGTCCCTGATAACCATGATGAGGTGGTCACTGACCTCGAGCCAGATATCCTAGAATGTGAAGTGAAATGAGCCTTAGGAAAGCTGAGCAACAACAAAGCTAGTGGAGGTGACAGTATTCCAGCTGAGCTATTCAAAATCTTAAAAGACAATGCAGTAAAAGTGCTACACTCAATTTGCCAGCAAATTTGGAAAACTCAACAGTGGCCACAGGATTGGAAAAGATCATTTTACATTCCAATTCCAAAGAAAGGCAGTGCCAAAGAATGTTCAAACTATCGCACCATTGCACTCATTTCTCATGCTAGTAAAGTTATGCTTAAAATCCTACAAGCTAGACTCCAGCAGTATGTGGATCGAGAACTACCAGAAGTACAGGCAGGATTTCGAAGAGGCAGAGGAACTAGAGGTCAAATTGCCAACATACGCTAGATCATGGAGAAGATAGGGAGTTCCAGAAAAACATCTACTTCTGCTTCATTGACTATGCTAAAGCATTTGATTGTGTGGATCACAACAAACTGTGGCAAGTTCTTAAAGCGATGGGAGTACCAGACCATGTTATGTATTTGTCTCCTGAGAAACCTATATGAGGGTCAAGAAACAACAGTGATAACTGGACACGGAACCACTGATTGCTTCAAAATTGGGAAAGGAGTCCGGCAAGGCTGTATACTGTCGCCCTGCCTATTTAACTTATATGCAGAGCACATCATGAGAAAGGCAGGGTTAGAGGAATCAAAAGTTGGAATTAAGATTGCCGGAAGAAATATCAACAACCTAAGATATGCAAATGATACCACTCTAATGGCAGAAAGTGAAGGGGAACTAAAGATCCTCTTGTTGCAAGTGAAGGAGAGTGCAAAACTTGGGTTGAAACTTAACATTAAGAAAACCAAGATCATGGCATTTGTCCCTCTCAATTCCTGGCAAATAGATGGGGAAGAAATGGAGGTAGTGACAGATTTTATTTTCCTGGGCTCCAAGATCACCGCAGACGGGGACTGCAGCCAAGAAATTAAAAGACGCTTGCTCCTGGGGAGGAAAGCCATGGCAAATCTAGACAGCACACTAAAAAGCAGAGACATCACCCTGCCAACAAAAGTGCGTATAGTCAAGGCTATGGTCTTCCCAGTTGCAATGTATGGCAGTGAAAGTTGGACCATTAAGAAAGGCTGAGCGCCAAAGAATTGAAGCCTTTGAACTATGGTGCTGGAGAAGACTCCTGCGAGTCCCTTGGACTGCAAGGCGATCAAACTGGTCAGTCCTAGAGGAGATCAACCCTGACTACTCTTTAGAAGCCCAGATCCTGAAGTTGAAACTCAAATACTTTGGCCACCTAATGAGAAGGAAGGACTCACTGGAGAAGAGCCTAATGCTGGGAAAGGTTGAGGGCAAGAGAAGAAGGGGACGACAGAGAATGAGGTGGCTGGATGGAGTCACTGAAGCAGTAGGCGTGAGCTTAAATGGACTCCAGAAGATGGTAGAGGACAGGAAGGCCTGGAGGAACGTTGTCCATGGGATCACGATGGGTCAGACACGGCTTCGCAACTAACAACAACAACAACAACAACAGGGGTACCATATCTCTCATGAAGGGGTGGAGATGAACCCAGAAAAGCTACAAGCTGTACTTGAGTGGGAAGCACCCCGCACCTGTAAACAACTATAGAGCTTTCTAGGCTTCACAAACTTTTATAGACAGTTCATCCCTGCTTTTGCCCAAATCGCCTTGCCAATAACAAAGTGACTCAAAACCAAAAAGGGGAAGGAAAACCCAGGCTGGGGCAACCCCTTAAATGGTCCATGGAATGCCAAACGGTGTTCGAGAAGCTCAAGAGATTGTTCACCGCTGAACCCATTCTAAAACACTACGATCCTGACCACCCTTTCATCATTGAAGCTGATGCTAGTGATGTTGCTGTAGGTGCCGTCCTCCTCCAAAAGGACTGACAAGGTCACCTGCAAACCTATGCTTACATGTCCAGGAAATTGTCTGATGCTGAGCACAGGTGGGCAATCTGGGATGCCCTCTCCAGGCTACCTCAATATAATAGCACCAGGGAGAATGTAGTGAATGCCATCATCCCATCCAACCAGATAGCAGCCCCAGCTGTCACAAGAGTGCAAGATAAAATAAAACCCAATATAACTGACAATCTCACCCAATCTTTGAAAACAGTCCTGGCAGGAGACAATTGGTTTACGTGTCACAAAGAGGATGTCACCATGCGTGATGGCCTTGCTTGGATCAGAACCAAAGTCTATGTGCTCGTGGGTCAAAGGCCCCTAATTTTACAAAGGAGGCACGACTCCAAAACTATGGGGCACTTTGGCTTTGTCAAAACTTGTGAGACGGCAATTTTGGTGGTCCAGTATGAAGACATAGGTTGTCGCTAGTTGCCCTGTGTGCGTGTCAGCAAAAGGACACACCGGAAAACCATCAGGACTTTTACAGCCAGTTGCTAACCCCACAGCCCCTTGGAAGGAGATATCCATGGACTTTATTGCTGAACTACCAGAGAGCTCGGGGAATACCGTATTATGGGTTGTCACTGACCTGTTTTCTAAACAGGTGCACTTTGTGGCATGCCCCAAAATCCCTTCTGCATGGACATTTGCAAAACTCTTTGTTCAGCACGTTTATTGCCTCCGCAGGCCACCCGAAAGGATCATCCCTGATAGAGGGGTGCAATTTACCTCCCAAGTTTAGCAAGAATTCTTTTTTTTAGAAAATTTTATTAAATATACATTTAAAAACAAAAGTGGACATGATTCAACTTCCCTAGCTACAACACTACTATTAGTATTATCTTATTTTACAGAAAGAAATAACAAAAACCTAAAATACAGGTGAAACTCGAAAAATTAGAATATCGTGCAAAAGTTCATTTATTTCAGTAATGCAACTTAAAAGGGGAAACTAATATATGAGATAGACTCATTACATGCAAAGCAAGATAGTTCAAGCCGTGATTTGTCATAATTGTGATGATTATGGCTTACAGCTCATGAAAACCCCAAATCCACAATCTCAAAAAATTAGAATATTGTGAAAAGGTGCAATATTCTAGGCTCAAAGTGTCCCACTCTAGTCAGCTATTTAAGCCATAACACCTGCAAAGGGTTCCTGAGCCTTTAAATGGTCTCTCAGTCTGGTTCAGTAGGAATCACAATCATGGGGAAGACTGCTGACCTGACAGTTGTGCAGAAAACCATCATTGACACCCTCCATAAGGAGGGAAAGCCTCAACAGGTAATTGTAAAAGAAGTTGGATGTTCCCAAAGTGCTGTATCAAAGCACATTAATAGAAAGTTATGTGGAAGGGAAAAGGGTGGAAGAAAAAGGTGCACAAGCAGCAGGGATGACCACAGCCTGGAGAGGATTGTCAGGAAAAGGCCATTCAAAAGTTTTGGGGACTTTCACAAGGAGTGGACTGAGGCTGGAGTCAGTGCATCAAGAGCCATCACACACAGACGGATACTGGACATGGGCTTCAAATGTCGTATTCCTCTTGTCAAGCTGCTCCTGAACAACAAACAACGTCAGAAGCGTCTTACCTGGGCTAAAGAAAAACAGACCTGGTCTGTTGCTCAGTGGTCCAAAGTCCTCTTTTCTGATGAGAGCAACTTTTGCATCTCATTTGGAAACCAAGGACCCAGAGTCAAACCAAGGACCCAGAGTCTGGAGGAAGAATGGAGAGGCACACACTACAAGATGCTTGAAGTCCAGTGTGAGGTTTCCACAGTCTGTGTTGATTTGGGAAGCCATGTCATCTGCTGGTGTTGGTCCACTGTGCTTCATTAAGTCCAGGGTCAACGCAGACGTCTACCAGGAGATTTTGGAGCACTTCATGCTTCCTTCCGCAGACGAGCTTTATGGGGATGCTGACTTCATTTTCCAGCAGGACTTGGCACCTGCCCACACTGCCAAAAGCACCAAAACCTGGTTCGATGACCGTGGGATTACTGTGCTTGATTGGGCAGCAAACTCGCCTGACCTGAACCCCATAGAGAATCTATGGGGCATTGCCAAGAGAAAGATGAGAGACATGAGACCGAACAATGCAGAAGAGCTGAAGGCCGCTATTGAAGCATCCTGGTCTTCCATAACACTTCAGCAGTGCCACAGGCTGATAGCTTCCATGCCACGCCGCATTGAGGCAGTAATTGCTGCAAAAGGGGCCCAAACCAAGTACTGAGTACATATGCATGCTTATACTTTTCAGAGGTCCAATAATGTTTTATGTACACTCCTTGTTTTATTGATTGTATGTAATATTCTAATTTTCTGTGATTGTGGATTTGGGGTTTTCATGAGCTGTAAGCCATAATCATCACAATTATGACAAATCACAGCTTGAACTATCTTGCTTTGCATGTAATGAGTCTATCTCATATATTAGTTCCCCTTTTAAGTTGCATTACTGAAATAAATGAACTTTTGCACGATATTCTAATTTTTTGAGTTTCACCTGTACAGTCTATAACAGGATGGGACTGAGTTACTTGGCAATAAATTCACAGCTTTTCTGGAGGAATAATTAAACTAAACAATGGGGACAGTGAGTTAATTGATACAGAACATAACTGTCCCTGGCAATCTAAGAAAATAGGGGAACTCAGGCACCACACAAGTTATGTAGCAAGTAAACACAGGGTCAGTCATAAAGGACTCAAATGTCTGTACACCAATGCGCAGAGTATGAACAGTAAGCAGGGTGAACTAGAAATTCAGGTAAATGAGGGCGGATATGATATTGTTGCCATTACAGAAACATGGTGGGACGAAACCCACAAATGGAACACACAGCTAAAGGGATTTAAATTATTTAAAAGAAACAGACTAAACAAAAGAGGAGGTGGAGTTGCTCTCTATATAAGAAATAACTTTATCTCTACAGAAATAGAGCACAACAATGATGAAAACTGTAAACTTGAATGTATTTGGGTCAATATAAAAGGGGGAAAAAATGACATTGCCGTAGGTGTATACTATAGGCCGCCCAACCAAGCAGAGGAAATAGATGAACTTTTTGCTAGTCAGTTAACTAAGGTATGTAGGAAGCACATCACAATAGTAATTACCCTGACTTTAATTACCCTGATATCAACTGGGAGACAAATTCTGCACCAAGTGGAAGATCTAACAGATTCCTGACAAACCTAGCAGACAACTAGCAATAGAATACAGCCAAACTAGAGTCTTGGACTTTAAAAGAGCTAATTTCAATAAACGTAGAGAGACCTTGGGAAGAATTCCATGGATGAGAATCCTAAAGGGGAAAACAACTCAAGAAGCTTGGGAAATTTTGAAAAGTGAGATAATAAAGGCCCAGTCTAGCACAATACTAACAAAGAGGAAAAATAACAGCTTTCAAAAGAAACCAGCATGGCTGTATAAAGAACTCTCTGATAAACTGAAAGATAAAAAGGACAAGTATAAGAAGTGAAAAGAGGGGCACATAACTAAGGCAGAATATCAGCAAACAGCCCGTGCCTGCAAAGATGAAGTGAGGGAAGCTAAGGCTCAAAATGAACTAAGGCTTGCGACCAAAGTCAAAAATAACAAAAAATGCTTCTTTCAACATATAAGAAACAAGAAAAAAGTTAAGGAAATGATTAGTCCATTAGTGGGGGAAAGTGGCAAGAAGGTGACAAGCAACAGGGAGAAAGCAGAACTATTTAACTCGTTTTTTGCATCTGTCTTTACACAAAGGGAAAAAACAGTCCAACCTACCAAAAGCAGTGCCATGAAAAACAGAATAGAAACGCAAGCTAAGATAGGCAAGAAAATGGTAAGTGAGCACCTGTCCAGCCTAGACGAGTTCAAATCACCAGGACCAGATGGATTATACCTCAAGGTTCTCAAGGACCTGGCAGACGTGATCTCAGAACCACTGAACTATATTTTTCAAAGATCCTGGAGCACTGGGGAACTACCAGAGGAATGGAAGAGAGCTGATGTAGTTCCCATCTTCAAAAAAGGGAAAAAAATAGATCCAGGAAACTACAGACCTATCTGTTCTGTACCAGCCTGCTACCGGCCCTGCAGAAAAGGCAGGGACAACCCCTTTTACAAGAAGGCAAGAGGCTGGAATTACGCCTGCCAAATTTATTGCTACAAAAACAAATAGAACAAGACACGAACCAAAAAACAGGAGCTTTTCAAGCGGTTGCCTTCAGCAAACCAGCCCTCCCACGCATTCCCCCTTAAATACAGTTCAGGGCGTGGCTTCTCTCTGCCTCCTTCCGAGGAGCCCCATTGCCTTCCTCTGTTTACTCCTGATTGACTGCCTCCTGCGTCGGGCGTCCTTGAACAGGGCCAGCTGTGGGTCATCTTCATCCACGATGTCAGGCTCACACAGCTGGGTCTGCATCGTGACCAGGTGAGAGGGGCCTGGCTGAGGGCTCTCATCAAGCTGTCCAACCCCCTCAGCAAGCTCTTCAACACCCACCTCCTCCTCCTCCTCCTCTGAGTCGTCCGACCCAACTGCCGAACCCACAGGCTGACCCTGAATCACAACACTATTCCGCACCGCAGGGCCCTTCCCCCGGGTCTGCCGATCCGGATGCGGTCAGGATGGGAATTGTTCATGAAAAGCGGTCACCAACGCAGGGGCATGAACGGCGGTCGCGTCTTCCCAGGTGAAGTCCTCTGGCCCGTAACCTTTCCACTCGATCAGGTACTGGAAACGACCTTTCAGCCAACGGGAATCCCTGATGCTGGCGACCTCGTACTCAGGGGTGCTGCCTCCATCATGAGGTCCTGATGGGGGAGGTTCCGCCGTGTTGACGGTAGGTTCCTGGTGGACAACCAGACCCGATCTCCCAACGATAGTGGAGGCATATCCTGTCTTGACCGATCAGCAAACCTTTTGTAATCGGCCTTGGCCTTCTCTAACTGACGTCGCACCAATCGATGTATCGCCTGTAACTCTGCCATGAAGTCGTTCACTGCCGGCTCTGGTGAGTCCACGGGAGAAAGGGGGAAAAACCGGGGGTGATATCCCACATTGGCCAAGAACGGTGTCATCTGTGTGGAGGTGTGCTGCGAATTGTTAAATGCAAACTCAGCTATGGCCAGATAGTCCACCCAATTGTTTTGCTGCAGATTGACGTAGCAGCGCAGATATTGTTCCAGGATACCGATGGCCTTCTCGGTTCCCCCGTCAGTTTGAGGATGATGCACGGACGAGAGGCAAATCTTGATATCCAACGCATGCATCAACTCCTGCCAGAAGCGGGCTGTAAACTGGGCACCCCTATCAGAGACGACTCTATCAGGGAGGCCGTGCAGCCGAAACACCTGCTGAATGAACATACGACTAGTGGCACGGGCTGACGGTAAGCCGCGACAGGGGATGAAGTGCGCCATCTTGGTCAGCATGTCCACCACCACATACACTGTCGTAAATCCAGAGGATGGGGGTAAATCCGTCAGAAAGTCCATGGACACAGCCCCCCAGGGTCTTTTGGGTGTCGGCAAGGGCTGCAGTAATCCAGGAAGGGCCCCTGTCGCTGACTTGGCTTGCCTGCATTGGATGCAGGAAGTGACATAGGACTGGACGTCGTGTCGGACTCGAGGCCACCAGAAGGTACGGGAGACCAGGTTCAGAGTCTTGAACAGGCCAAAATGCCCCGCCGCCGGGTTATCGTGACACTGGCTGAGGATGAGTCCTCTGAGTGGCCCTCCCAGAACGTAGAGCCGGTCACGATAATACAAGAGTCCATCCGTGACCGTCCAAGGAGAATCTGGCCCCACCTCCTCCTTCCGCTGAGCCACCCACACCTCCTGCTGCTGTGCCTCCCGGATCCGAGCCCATATATCAACCGGCTCCCGCACCGCAGAAAAGACTCGACGGGGATCACTGTCCTGGGCAGAAGCTTGTCTTCCACTCGGGAATATTCGGGCTTCCTGGACAGAGCATCCGCTCTTTGATTGTGCCCGCTAGGTATGTACCGAACCCGGAAGTCAAACCTCGCAAAGAAAAGAGACCACCGGATCTGGCGTTGGTTCAAATTCCGAGCGGTCTGCAGGCTTTCCAAATCCTTATGGTCCATCCGGACCTCGATTTGATGCCGCGCTCCCTCCAGATGATGCCTCCAGGCCTCGAACGCCGCTTTGATGGCCAGCAGCTCCTTCTCCCAGATTGTATAATTGCGCTCCGAAGGGTTCAGTTTTCGTGAATGGTACGCGCAAGGGAAGAGGGTACCGCTGGGCGTCGTTGCCTGGAGTAACACCGCCCCAATGGCAATATCGGAGGCGTCCGCCTCCATGGCAAACGGCCGTTGCGGGTCAGGATGCTTCAAGATGGGCTCCTTCATGAAGGCTTCCTTCACAGTCTGGAAAGCCCGTTGTTCTGGAGCGTTCCACTGGAACCAAGTCTTCTTCTGCAGGAGCCGGGTGAGGGGGGCTGATAAGGCAGCAAACCCAGGGATGAAAGTTCGGTAATAGTTGGCGAACCCAAGAAGACGCTGAACATCCTTCACGTGACGCGGGGGTTGCCAACTCTGCAAAGACTCAACCTTACTCGGCTCCATGGCGATGCCCTCAGGAGAAATGCGGTGACCCAGGAAATCGATGGTCACCCGGTAGAACTGGCACTTCTCCAACTTGGCAAACAGCCGATGTTCTCGGAGTCGCTGCAGGACCTGATGGAGATGCTGATGGTGCACCTCACGCGACGGGGAGTAGATCAGGATGTCGTCCAAGTAGATCACGACAAACTGATCCAAAAAATCCCGGAAAATGTCGTTCATGAAATGCTGAAACACAGCGGGGGCATTGGTCAGGCCAAACGGCATCACCGTGTACTCAAAATGTCCATAGCGAGTACCAAACGCCGTCTTCCACTCATCACCCAGCCGAACCCTGACAAGGTTGTAAGCTCCACGCAGGTCCAGTTTCGTGAAGATCTTAGCCTCCCGGAGTCGGTCCAAGAGTTCGGGGATGAGGGGCAGCGGGTAACGATTGCGCACCGTGATGGTGTTGAGTTTCCTATAATCGCAGCAAAGCTGCAATTCGCCTGACTTCTTTTTGACGAAGAGCACGGGTGCAGACACTGGCGAGGACGAGGGCCGGATGAAACCGCGAGCCAAATTCTTCTCCAGAAAGTCCCGCAATGCAGCCAACTCGGGGTCCAACATGGAGTACAAACGCCCCACTGGGAGAGGCGCATCAGGGACTAAATCAATGGGGCAGTCATAGGGCCTGTGCGGGGGTAATTGATCCGCCTCTGTCTCGCTGAACACATCAGCAAAGTCGGACAGTTCGGGAGGCAAGGAAACCCCTGGGAAACCCTCCACCTGGCCGGCACAGATATGGCGGGAGTGGTCCACGCACTGCAAGTGTCAAGGTAAAAATCACCTTTGTAGAGGGCGACGGACCGTGCCTCAGAGAATGCATGTTACACTTGCAGGAAGGCAAGAAAAACACGACGCATAATCTTACTAAATACCTTTTACTTACAACAATATAAAAACTAAATATATATTATACAGAGCTAGCTAGCTTCATCCTAACGTAACAGTCAGTAACAGCAAAGTGAAAAAAGAACAATACAGATAATAACTCTGGGAACTTCTTCTAGACATGCGCACTAAACAGACTGAAACCATAACATAGCTAGTCATATGGGATTCACTATGGTTACCAGATAAGTTATCACAACAGGTGCAGAGAGCAGGGGAAATGTACAGTTAGAAACGAACTTTTCTGACGAACAAAAAAAACGTGCAGTGACATTCCCCTTCTTTCGTCAGCAAAGTGAAGACTCAGGTAAGGCACATCTTCTCACGCAGATACTCATGCTGGGCTGTAGAAAGTGGTTTGTTCAGCATGTCAGCAATTTGATCACGTGTAGGCACATACTGTAACGTCACAAAACCTTGTTTCACCAGTTGCCTTATGTTTTGATATCGGATGTCAATGTGTCTGGACCTTGAACCTGTAAAACGTGTTTCAGAAATATAAACCACAGATTCATTATCCTCCATCACTGTGATTGGTCGAATCGGATGTGTCCAGATATCTGTGAC
The DNA here is from genome assembly GCF_947247035.1 of Vipera ursinii. Classification (NCBI taxonomy): domain Eukaryota; kingdom Metazoa; phylum Chordata; class Lepidosauria; order Squamata; family Viperidae; genus Vipera; species Vipera ursinii. The sequence goes on from NC_139522.1 coordinate 35,369,236, forward strand.
TAAAGCATCAAACCAGGTTAAAGAATTGCATGCATCAGACACACAAGCATACTCAGCTTCTGTAGAGGAACAAGAAACAAGATTCTGTTTACGCACATGCCAGTAAACAGGACATCCATTCAAAAACATCATATAACCTGATGTACTTTTTCGTGACTTCTTATCACTCGCCCAATCTGAATCTGCAAAACAACATAACTCTGCATAGTCAGTATGTGTTGGTTCCAACAACAACTTCATGTCTTTGGTGTGTTTTAGATACCTCAATAACTTTTTAACACATGTCCAATGAAACTGTTTTGCCTTGCCTACGTGTCGTGATAAAAGATTAACACTAAGTGCAATGTCGGGTCTAGTCCAACTACTAATATACAGCAGCGACCCAATGACTGAGCGATAGAGTGTTTGATCTTCGAACTCAGGACTTGGTTCATGTGCCAAAATGTGAAAGTCAGTTTGCATGGGTATACTCACAGGCTTAGCGTCCTCCATGTTACAGTGATGTAACAGTTGTTCAATCTTCTCTTCTTGTGTGAGACTAAACCCCTTCTGAGTTTTGGCAATTTGAACACCTAAATAAGTGTTAATACACCCTAAACACTTCAACGTGAAAAACTTTTGTAACGCTTTAGCAAAAACCTCACTCATCTGCTTATTTGGACCAATATAAACAATATCATCGACATAAACAAGAATTATCTCATACCTATTACCGGATCTTTTGGTAAACACGCATTCATCTGTTTCGGACTTAATAAAGCCCATTGAATTTAGTTTGTCAGAAAGACATAAGTACCACATTAAACCAGACTGTTTCAGACCATAAAGACTTTTGTGTAGAAACCAGGTATCCCCTTCTTGCTGTCTGAAACCTGGAGGACCTTTGACGTAGATGTCTTCATCAAGATCAGCGTGAAGATAAGCCGTTTCAACATCGAACTGAAAAACTTCCAGGCCAAGGATAGTTGCAGTGGCTAAAGCAATTTTCACACTTTCAGTCCGCACCGTGGGTGAGTATGTATTTGTATAGTCCTCAGGATAACGTTGAGCGAAACCCTGGGCTACTAGTCTGGCCTTGTACAACGACTCACCATTCGGCTTCTTTTTGATCCTGTAGACCCATCGAGTACCAATAACTTTCTTGTTTGCTGGAGGGCTTGCAGGCGTAAACACATGAAGTTTCTTTAGACTGTCCATTTCAGCCTGCATTGCCTCAAACCATTTATCTTGTTCTGATTCAGGAAGATGTTTGATCTGTGTGAACTTCTCAGGTGGAAGTGTTACATTACAAATCAAAGGTACAGGTGTTTTTGTTACTTGCCACGAATACCGTTTTGGAGGAATTCCCTTTGTGGACCTCTTGGAACGCCTCGGGCCAACCGTCCATTCTTCTTCTGTGTCGTCCTCGTCTTCATCATCGTCGCCAGCAGCAACATCGGCGGCTTGCGAAGACGGAACAGTAGGTTGAGAAGAACTCGTGGAAGGAACATTCTCCTGTGATTCTTGATCAGGTTGCGTGGCATCAGCAACATCATCTCTAGGAAAATAAACTCCAGGATCGTTAGAATGAATCCTGGACCAGTCCGCATCTTCCTCAAAAGTAGCAGATTGTGAAACCACAATAACATGATGAGAGTCAATGTATTTGCTCCATTTTGAATTATCATCAATGCCCATAAATCTCATCCTTTTTGCTGCAGGACCCCCTTTCTTTCTTTGGGCTAAAGGAATATTCACCATAGCATAGGAACCAAAAATATGGAGATGTGAGAGATCAGGCTTGTGTCCATACAACATGAAATAAGGGGTCTGATTTATCACACTACTCCAAGTACGGTTGATGATATGGTTAGCATATTTGATAGCTTCACCCCAGTATGGAAGACTGAGGTTAGCATCTTCAAGGAGGCAACGCATCATGGTTTGCAAAACCCCATTTCTGCGTTCTGCCACCCCATTTTCAGCTGGAGTATAAGGAGCAGATGTCTGATGTACTATCCCATTCTCACGCATCCAGTCCTGGAAACGCTGAGACATGAATTCAGCACCGCGATCACTCTGGATTCTGGCAATGTTGACCTCGAATTGGGTATAGACAAGACTAGCAAAGTCTTTAAAGATCTGAAAGGTCTCAGATTTTTCTTTCATAGGATATACATATCCATATCTAGTATAATTATCAACGATTGTCAAGAAATATCTTTTACCACCAAGTGTTGGTGCAAAAGGACCAACTATGTCAGTGTGTACCAAATCAAAAATGCGTGTTGACAGGCGTGTAGCGCGTTTTGGAATTGCTGCTGCCTTGGATTTGGCTTTCTTGCAGACAGCACAGTCCAAGAACACCTTACACCCCTTTAGATCCAAACCTCTTGCGAACTCTGGCATCTTCTTCAGAACACGGAAACTGGCATGACCCAATCTTCTGTGCCACTTATGGATACACCTGGAATGCAAAGGTTTACCTGTTAGTGAATTCTCAACTTTAGCATTTTTATTAGGAACCCCAGGCTTGCTGTGAGCAACCTGTGTCTTTTTTGTATTTTTATCATTATTAGGAACCTTTGGAGTAGCAACAGGATCTCTCTCTGAGACGTCTCTCTCTGGGCCTGTGCTTTTTGGAACGTGTATACTTGCCTGCTCTTGCTGCTTAGGCTTTGGTTTTAAGTAATAAACACCACCAATCAACATGGTTTCAGCAACAATATCTCCGTCTTTGACTATATAACTTGCTTTTTCAAGATGGTGGACCTGAAAATGAGAAAACCTAGACAAATGACTCTGACTAAGCAAATTACTACTGGCAGACGGAACATAGTAAACGTTTGGAATGAGAGCATCGAGCTCTTCAATGTAGACAGTTCCTTTTCCCAAGACCTGAACAGGATGATTGGAAAAAGAGTAAAGTTCACGAAGTTCAGGTTCAGGCTCGTGCATCTCAGTGAAAAGCTCTTTTCTGTAGGTAACATGTAATGCTGCTCCGCTGTCCAAAGTCCAAAGAAGTCGTCTGTCGTACTCTGGTTGAGGCTGTGGATCGTTGGTCACAACCAATGTGACAAGTGGAGCTTGTGGATCACGCCTGGAACCACGACCACGACTTTGTCGTCCGCCTCTACCTCTGCCTCCTCTGGAATCTGTTCCTCTGGGCTGGTATGTGACGGGCGCTGGAACTCGTTGGGGACAATCCCGGGTGGCATGTCCCACACGATTGCAGATGTAGCATCTTGGCATCCTTGGAACGTAGGTCCTTCCACGGAAGGCACGCCTCGCTGAAGCTCTTGATGCAGGTGGTTCCCTTAAATGTGGCGCAGCTTGCATAAGTGCCTCTTCTTCGGCTAAAATTCTGCATACATGATCCACTGTGCGTTGAGCAATAGGCACTTGATTAATCTTGGAAATAGCATCTTTCCACTCATGATTCAAAGAATTGATGATAATGCTGATCATTTGAAAATCATCAATAGGATAGCCTTTTTCACCCAGTTCTTTTCTAATACCTTTCATTTTAGTCAAATGTGCTCCAATATGTTCACCAGGTTTTAATCTGGAACCATGGAACTCAGACAAAAGCAAACATGTAGACTCAATTGATGTAGGCCGATAACATGCCTCTAACTGAGTCCAAATTTGTTGGGCAGTTGCATCTTGTGAAAACGTGAGCTGCAATTCAGTGTCCATTGACATCAATAATGTTGTGCATGCTCTATTATCCAAGTCCCATATGTCAGGAGTCCATGGCTGGGCAGGAGGATTAAACACCATCATGTGAGTACCTTCTCTGCGTAACAAAAGTCCAACCTCACTGACCCATGCCCTGTAATTCTGTCCTGACTTCTTTAATTTTGAATCACCAGCCAGTGGTACAATGGAAGGTGTTTGATGAGGAAAATACAATTGAGGTACTGGCTGTGCAGGTTGTGCAATCCGACCATAACCTGCAGGGGGCACCAGTGGCGTCTGTGCCTGGACATGCGGCAGTTGCATTGAAGCTGCCGTTAGTCTTGGTGCTGGCTGTGACTGTCTTTGAGCTGCTATTCCACCCTGGCCAGCAGGAGGCGCTGGCGCTGGGGCTGGTGCAGTAGCATAATCTGCAGATGACACTGGCCTTCGCATATAAGAACCCGGTGGCAATTGCATGTGGGTTAAATATGGCTGTGCTCTGCCAGGTAGAGGGGCTTGCATAGAAGCAATATTAACAGGAGAAGCAATAGTAACAGGAATCCTAGCACCATCAGGGACTGGAGCCTCAGATAACGGCAGAAATCTTGTATCTCTGAGCAAAGACTCCTCCATAGACAATTGCGAGAGTGAGAGCTCCAATTCATGTCTTAATGCAGCTTCACCAGTAGATGGTGCTATAACATTTGCTTCAGGCATCACTGTGGCTCTGTATGTCCTTTGGGACAGCCCATAATCATGTGACATAGGAGCCTCCGGTTCCCATTCGTCTTGCATGACACTCAATGATGGGCGTGACTTTGGCTTTGGGGAAGAAGGAGGCAATATGGCTTCTCCTTGTGGGTGTGGCAATATGGCCGGTTCATGCTCATAATTCCTCTCATATTGCTGAACCATTGACACATATTTCTTTGCCTGCTGCAAACGCCTTTCAAAAACCCCAATTTGTTCACAGTAGCCTTGCATAGCCCTATCTCGCATAGTTTGCTTGGGGCTTGAAGGAGCAGAAGAAATTTTCTTTGGCTGAACTTTAGGTTTCACTCCAAGCCTTTGAAATTCATCTTGAGCCCCTGGAGTGTGAACATTTTCAAAAACAGCTGCCACGGAGCTTGGAAAAGTAGAAAAAGGAGTGACTGACCTTGCATCGTGGACAGGAGCAGGCGCGTCTTCTCCAAGGCGTGTGGCCGAAGCTATCGGAGTCCTTAAGGTCGAAGGGATCTGCCCCACAGAAAAACTCCTTTCCAGCCGTGGCTTCCTTCCTGACATGTTTCAGCAGTTAATCACCGCTGCCTCACTAGCACTAACTAACTGATAACAGCCGCAGAAACATGCTTCTCCAAAAACATAAATCAAACCATCCTCGATACCAAAATGTCAAGGTAAAAATCACCTTTGTAGAGGGCGACGGACCGTGCCTCAGAGAATGCATGTTACACTTGCAGGAAGGCAAGAAAAACACGACGCATAATCTTACTAAATACCTTTTACTTACAACAATATAAAAACTAAATATATATTATACAGAGCTAGCTAGCTTCATCCTAACGTAACAGTCAGTAACAGCAAAGTGAAAAAAGAACAATACAGACAATAACTCTGGGAACTTCTTCTAGACATGCGCACTAAACAGACTGAAACCATAACATAGCTAGTCATATGGGATTCACTATGGTTACCAGATAAGTTATCACAACAGGTGCAGAGAGCAGGGGAAATGTACAGTTAGAAACGAACTTTTCTGACGAACAAAAAAAACGTGCAGTGACATTAAGCTTGGGAAGGTGACCAAGTTCTGTGACCAATAGATCTGTGGGTCATGTGCCCGGAACCATGCCAGTCCCAAGACCACGGGGAAATGCAGATCTGAGGTGATATAGAACTGGATGGCCTCCACATGGGAACTGATGGCCATACATAATGGTTGCGTGGCGGCCGTAATTGGCCCAGACAGGAGCACTCGACCATCGATAGTCTCCACTAACATGGACGGAACCACCAGGCACTGGGGAACAGCCCATTTGGCCATAAATGCTGAGTCCATAAAATTTGTGGTGGTCCCAGAGTCAATTAAGGCATGGACTGGAATCCCCTCTGGCTTGCCAGGAAGGATCAGACGTGCCTCCAATATCAGATGCCGTGGAGGTCCACAGGCAGCATCGGAAAGACGTCGCTCAGTGTTGTTGTGGGACGCCCGATCTATCACACCGTCTAGATCAGGCTCGGGGCGTTTCCCGACAGAAAAGTAGGGGACTTTCTCGGAGCAGACTCGATCACTGATGCCCGCTGTCGCTTCTTTGGGCAAAAAGCAGCCAAATGTCCAGGGTCCCCGCAGTAAAAACAGAACCCCTCCGATCGTCTGTTCATTTCAGTCACCGATAGACGAGACCTGGCGGCACCCAGCTCTATTGGCTCCTCCCTTTGAACTGGGGGCTCACGCACAACAGGGGCTGCAGGGGTCTGTGGGGTGGCACGGCGACTCCTTCGCTGCTGCAACCGAGCATCGATCCGCAGGCAGAGATGGATCAGCCCATTCAGGTCTGAGGGAATATCCACACGGGCCAGCTCATCCAACATCTCCTCCGACAATCCATCCTGGAAGGCATCCACGAGCGCAGCCTCATTCCAGGCGGAATCCTGGCTAAGCAGCCGAAAATCGCTGATATAGCCCTGTTGACCCTGCCTCAGAGCTTTCAGGCGATGAGTAGCAGTCTGCGTCTTAATAGGGTCCTCATACATCAGACGCATATGATCACAAAACCCCACAAAGTTGTCCAACAATGGCCTAAATTGAGCCAGCAGAGGCGTGCCCCAACGAGCTGCATCACCCGAAAGAAGGCTTAACACAAACCCCACCTTATCCCGGTCAGTGGGGAAATCAGCTGCTCTCACGCTAATAAAGAGCTGGCATTGTCCCAGGAAAGCAGGAAACAGTTCTGGATTGCCAGTAAATTTATCCGGCATTGCAACTTGGCATTTTCTCCTGGGTGGGGGTGATGGTGGGGGTGCAGCATGGACCTGAGCTTGCAGTTGAGCCACCTGAGCTGCCAGCAAAGTGAGTTGCTGGGTGAGCTGGGTATTCTCAGCACGTAGCTGCTCCATAATATTAGTAAGGGGTGGGAGGCTGAAGGCAAACTGTTCTGTACCAGCCTGCTACCGGCCCTGCAGAAAAGGCAGGGACAACCCCTTTTACAAGAAGGCAAGAGGCTGGAATTACGCCTGCCAAATTTATTGCTACAAAAACAAATAGAACAAGACACGAACCAAAAAACAGGAGCTTTTCAAGCGGTTGCCTTCAGCAAACCAGCCCTCCCACGCATTCCCCCTTAAATACAGTTCAGGGCGTGGCTTCTCTCTGCCTCCTTCTGAGGAGCCCCATTGCCTTCCTCTGTTTACTCCTGATTGACTGCCTCCTGCGTCGGGCGTCCTTGAACAGGGCCAGCTGTGGGTCATCTTCATCCACGCTGTCAGGCTCACACAGCTGGGTCTGCGTCGTGACCAGGTGAGAGGGGCCTGGCTGAGGGCTCTCATCAAGCTGTCCAACCCCCTTAGCAAACTCTTCAACACCCCCCTCCTCCTCCTCCTCTGAGTCGTCCGACCCAACTGCCGAACCCACAGGCTGACCCTGAATCACAACACTATCAGCCTGACCTCAATACCTGGGAAGATTCTGTAAAAGATAATCAAAGAACAAATCAGCAAAAACCTTGATGTGAACAAAGTTATCACTAAAAGCCAACATGGGTTTGTCAAAAACAGATCATGCCAGACAAATCTTATTGCATTCATTGACCAAGTGACAAAATTAGTGGACCAGAGTAATGCTGTAGATATAATTTACTTGGACTTCAGTAAGGCATTTGATAAAGTAGATCACAACCTTCTACTTGATAAGATAGAAAAATGTTGGTTAGATAGCATCACCACCAGATGGATTCGTAGCTGGTTGACAGGCCGTACTCAGCGTGTGGTCCTCAATGGAACTGCATCTACATGGAAGGAAGTGTGTAGTGGGGTGCCCCAGGGCTCTGTTCTGGGCCCAGTGCTCTTCAACATCTTCATCAACGATTTGGATGAGGGGATAGATGGGGAACTCATCAAATTTGCAGACAACACCAAGCTGGCAGGAATAGCCAATACTCCAGAAGATAGGCTTAAGATACAGGAGGATCTGGACAGACTCGAACACTGGGCACTATCTAACAAAATGAAATTCAATGGTGAAAAAAGCAAGGTTCTACATTTAGGCAGGAAAAATCAAATGCACAGGTATAGTATAGGTGGTACCTTGCTCAATAGTAGTAACTCTGAGTGAGATCTCAGAGTCCTAGTGGACAATCACTTAAATATGAGCCAGCAGTGTGCTTCAGCTGCCAAAAAAGCCAACAGAGTGCTAGGCTGCATTAACAGAGGGATAGAATCAAGATCACGTGAAGTACTAATACCACTTTACAATGCGTTGCATCCAGTTTTGGTCACCACGATGTAAAAAATATGTCGAGACTCTAGGAAGAGTACAGAGAAGAGCAACAAAGATGATTGGGGGACTGGAGGCTAAAACATATAGGGAACGGTTGCTGGAATTGGGTATGTGTAGTTTAATGAAGAGAAGGGTGAGGGGTGACATGATAGCAGTGTTCCAATATCTCAGGGGCTGCCACAAAGAAGAGGGAGCCAAGCTATTCTCCAAAGCACCTGAAAGCAGGACAAGAAGCAACGGATGGAAACTAGTCAAGGAGAGAAGCAACCTAGAACTAAGGAGAAATTTCCTGACATTTAGAACAACTAACCAGTGGAACAACCTGCCTCCAGAAGTGGTGAATGCTCCAGCCCTGGAAGTTTTTAAAAAGAGACTGGCCAGCCATTTGTCTGAAATGGTATAGGGTTTCTTGCCTGAGCAGGGGGTTGGACTAGATGACCTCCAAGGTGCCTTCCAACTTATTATTATTATTATTATTATTATTATTATTATTATTATTATTATTATTATTATTATTATTATTACAAACTGTACATATAACATCTGTCGGTTTTTTAGTAAACTGTCATATAGTCCTCAGTGTTATATTTACATATCTTTCAGTTATGCCCATTATATAGATGCTAATAAGAAATCCTTACATTATCAACCAATCAATGTTCATCTCAGCGATCCTCCTTAACTCTAACCAATTGTACAAATTTTGCCAAATTTCATAATACTCCATTTCGTTCTTATTTTTGATCTCTAGGGTTAACCTGTCCATTTCAGCGCAGCATAAAATTTTATCTATTATTTCTTCTTCAGTGGGTGTTTCCTTTCTTTTCCATTTTTGGGCATATGCCAGTCTTGCTGCGGTTAAGATATGTACTAATAAGTAGAGAGATGCTTTACTGAGATTATCGTTAATAATCCCTAATAAAAAGATTTCTGGTTTTAAATCAATTTTGTGTCGTAATATTTCTTCCAACCAATTTTTTATCCGCTGCCAAAAAAATTTCGCTTCTGAACATTCCTACCACATGATAGTTTTTAAATTGCGCATGCCCAAGATGGCGGACGTGCTGGGCTGAGCTCCGTGGAGAGTTCCCAGTTTTTCGGCGTCCTTGGTGGTCTTTCGGGGTCCGACAGGTCCGCAGAGATGTTTTTTCTCTGTGTCGAGGTTTGGAGGGACGAATGATCTGAGAAGAAAGACGGTCGGCATTTTCGTTGGAGTTGCAGCCCTCCATTTCGAATTCCATCTGAGAGCTTCGGTGCTTGTTCGGAGGTCCCGGTGGAGCTGGGAGGAGCCGCGGCTTGGAGGGCTCTGAGCAGTTGATCTTCGGAGCCGATAGAGCCGCGGCCTAGAGTGGTAGAGAATTGAATGGGAGCATCATGCCGGTTTATGGTTTCTTCGCGGTCTGTTTTCGGTGGTTATCTGAGGCTGTTTTATGCCCGTTTTCGGCGGGGGAGACCTACGGCTGGTGTTGGACTGTTGGACTGTTGGCACTGTGTGTTGCTGGCCGGACGACACGGGTTAGCTCATGCCTTCTATGTTCTGGCCATTTGGACTTCAGTTGCCTGTTCTGGGGTCCATCCATCTGCTTTTCAGCCTCTCTTGTTCTCCCCGCTTTGAGAAGAACTGTGCTCTCCAACTTGAACATTGTCATCTCCAGGTTGTTATGCCTTGTAATTGCTGCTCTTTTTTCTCTTTCCCCCCATGGACCCACTGGACTTAGAAGGTCTTGGATGAGCCGCTGTGAGAGGGTGGCTCGGATGTACCATCATCTATACCAACCTATACCATCTGCTGCCTCCCTAGAGGTGAGAGATCTAGGGAGGTATGCCTTATTTGGGTTGGTATTCCGTCCGCTCCAAGATGGATTTGGGCCCTCCGTGAGAGGGAGGTGCCCGATCTACTTTGGAAGTTACCTGAAAGGTACCCAGCTCAGTGGCAGGGAGCTGGTGGACTGGACACTTCGACCTTCTATTTTACATCTTCCTGACTGACTGACTATGGGACTGCCTGACTGGACCTACCCGGACAATGGTCCATTTGTCCTATTCTAGCACAGACTTATTTGCGCTCAGGGGTGGCCCCCCTTCCTGGGCGCGACCCGCCTTTGTTTCCATTGTTCCTCTTGATGACGGGCCCAATTATTGGGACCCCGAGAGATGGTTGGGCAGGGACAGGAGCCTCTATCACAAATTTAATAAGAGGCCCCTGGTGCACTTTTTAGGAAAATTTTTTGTGGGGTTAGGGAGGGGGGTGGGTTCACAGGTTTGGTTGGAAACTGGGGGGGTTCCACCAACCATTTCTCAGACCAGGCCTGGGATTGATCACGCCGTGACGGGGCTTGGGTTGGGTGCCTACGGGGCCCCGGAGCGGGGTGTGGGATTGCCTATCCCCACGGCGGTAGGGAATGTCCGCAGGTGCATGAACAGAGGGCCGTATCAATATCTGGGAGTGCGTCCCCGCTGTCTCCAAGCGGTGATGCGCTCCGACCCTCTGATTTCGGCCCCCTAGTCACAGCTCCAATATGATCTTCTAAAGAGAGCTGTGAGTCTAGGAGGACCCCCAAGTTGCGTGCCCTATCTACGGGGGGCAATAGCTCACCCCCCATAGCAAGAGATGGAGTAATCTGAATTTCCTGGGATGCCGGCACGAACAGCCACTCGGTCTTGTCAGGGTTTTTTATCTTTTCTGTATCGTGACTGTATTTGTAAGTATGCCCACCATTCCAACTCTACACCATCTTCTGATAATCTTTTTCTTGTTTTCAGGTCTCCATTTTCGTCTAAGAGATCTTTATATGTAATTACACTTCCTAGATTTATAAATTTGGGGTGCATAAAAATCTCTAATATAGATAGCCAATTGGGAATTTCTATATAGTTTTGTCTAATGCTTTTTATTTTTTGTGCCAATTCTCCCTTTTCTATAATATTAAATTTATGCTTATTTAAATCCAACTGTTGTTTTAAATCTCTACATTGTGGGTTTTTTTGTAGTTATTATTTTATTATTATTATTATTTATTGAATTTTTATACCGCCCTTCTCCCGAAGGACTCAGGGCGGTGAACAGGGCATATAAATAGAAATACAAAAGTTAAAAAAGATTAAATAATTGCCCAATTAAAACAATCAAAATGTAAAACCCATTAAAACCCTAAGGTTCCCCCATCAGGCCAGGCCAGCTTGTTCGAATAAATGGGTCTTTAACCCACGCCGGAAGGAGCGAAGATCCGGTGCCATCCGGAGCTCAACCGGCAGTTGGTTCCATAAAGCCGGGGCGCCCACAGAGAAGGCCCTCCTAAATTTTTATGTTCATCCTCTAAACTTTTTTGAAATTGCCTTTTGTTTTTATATTCATTGGCCATATACGCAATTGCAGTTCCTCTCATAACTGCTTTGGCCGTATCCCATAAATTTTGAGTGCTAGTCTCCTCTTTCTTATTTATCTGGAAAAATGTCCGCATTTGTTCCTCCATCTTATGTTTAAATTCTGTTTGGTTTAGGATTGGCTTTTTAAGACTCCACCTCCACCTCTTCTGTTCTTTCCATTTAATTACAATGGGATTATGATCTGCCCAAGTATTAATATCTATTATTATATCATCAATATCTGAATTTAGTTCTTTCGTTGTCCAGACCATATCAATTCTAGACCACGATTGATGCCGCCCTGAATAGTATGTAAACTGCTTTTCATTCAAATTTCTTTCCCTCCAACTATCTTGAATATTTAATTCCTCCACCATTTTAAAAAAAGTACAGGGTAATATTCTCCTAGTTCGTTTCCTAACTTCCTCACTCTTATAATCTAATTCTCTGTCTATAATTGCATTAAAATCGCCAGTTATACAAATGTTCTCATATTCCATATCAGCAATAACCTTATGCAATTTCTTATAAAATTGTCTTTGTTTTTCATTGGGGGCATAAATTCCTACCAGGGCGACCTTTTTTTTATTCAAGGAAATTTCAATAATCAATATTCTACCTTCCTCATCTCGATAAATTTGTCTTGCTGGGATTCTTTCTTTAACGTATATCACAATTCCTCCTTTCTTCTGCTGTGAAAGCGATACAAATTTAATTCCTAACTTAGGGTACTTTAATAGATCCTGATCTTGAGTCTTTATATGTGTTTCTTGTAGAATTGTTATATCTAAATTTTTCTTACTGAGCTTATTCAAAATTATATTTCTCTTAGCTGGGGAGTTTAGTCCATTCACATTTAATGATAATACTATTAATATTTCTATATTACTGCCTCTGTTTTGATCTTGTTGCCCTTGTCGGTCTATCTTCCTCAACCTCTTTGTGTCTACTCTCATCATTGTTGTTATGGTGCATTCTCATTTTTTCTCTTCTCTCTGTTTCCTGTTCTTTGTCTTGTGATACCTGTGTCTTTCTATTATATCTCTCTGCATTGTTCCCTTAACTCTCTTTCTTCTATATCTTTTTTCTTGCCAGGTCACCACAATCCCTTCCGGCATCAGCCACCTAAAATTAATATTTTGTCTTATTAATTTTGATGTAATATGTTGGTAGGGACTTCTCAGATCTCTTACCCTCTTAGGGACTTGTTTGAGGACAATTAGTTGTTTACCTCTATATTCTATTGGGTCGTCCCTTGTTCTGTGCAAAATCTCATCCCTAATTGACCTCTTCACAAATCTGATATGTACCTCCTTGGGTAAGTTATTTCTTCTCGCGTAATTTGTGTGAATTCTATATATCTCACTGTCACTCTTCAAGTTTATTTTGTTTTTTGTTAAACTTCTTCTTGGCTTTACTGCAAGAGCCAGAAAGAGAAACCACCCTGGATCTCCAGTCCTTACAGCCTGTGAGCCTGTTGCTTTAAGGTCAGATCTCTTTTCCCCCCCATCTCCTTCTCGGCGTTATCTGACAGGGGAGATGAATTCCCCTTTCACTCTGGGGCCTCTCGTCTCCTCTTCTCTTCTGTGAAATTCTCTGGAAAGATTTCACCATCCGGAACACTTACAAGAGTTCGCTGAGTGTTTCCTCTGCCAGGTTAGCTGAATCGCTGTCCCGCTGGCTCACCACTATTTTTAACAGCTGTCATTTCTTCACGGCTGCCATAATGGGCCGTCTCCTAGGCTTTCCTGCTTTCTGCAGCTCGAACTGCCGTCCTGAGCTGCTCAGCTGGGCGCCTCTGCTTCTAATCTCCCTCCGAGAGATCTGGGGCTTTTTAAAAAACCCACTGGGAACAGAGGAAAAGCTGTGAGATCGGCACGCTCATTCGGAGTGGCGTCTCAACACAGCCATTCCGTTTTGACAGCTGGCTCCCGGATTCTCAAGTTTAGCAAGAATTCGTAAAGCTCCTGGGGACTTCTCAGGGACTCAGCTCCTTGCATCATCCCCAGACTAATGGAGCCTGTGAATGCGCCAACGGTATATTGTAGCAATATCTCTGGTGCTACGTTAATTACCAGCAGGACAATTGGTCAGACCTCCTTCCTTTCAGAGGTAGCTTATAACAATTCAATACGCATCAGTACTGGATTCGTAGCATTTCGTGGGGCCACTGGCCTGAGTTTGTCGCTATGCCAGAATTCCTGCAACAATCACCCCAATGTACATCACTGGCTGAATGGGTGAACCTATTGCAAGCTACGTGGCCGGTAGTCCGTAAAGAACTGGATGACGCTAGGGATACCTCCAAAAGATATGCCAAGAAAAGATCCCCACAGAAAAATGACAATGTTCAAAACGAAGTGTACCTTTCCACCAAATATCTGCAATCTAGGCAACCTTCGAAAAAGCTAGGGCCAAAATATAAAGGCCCTTTCCCTGTAGCCCGAGTTATCAACCCAGTAACTGTCAAACTGAAGCTACCTAAAACTCAGAAGAATCCATCCTGTGTTTCATTGCAGCCTCTTGAAACCTGCAATGACCTCACCCTTGTGACCATTGGCAGACTCCGTCCTTCCCCTATTCTCATTGAAGACAAACAACACTTTGAAGTAAAAGAAATCCTTGGTTCATGCATCCATAGGGGCAAACTTTGATACTTACTCCTCTGGAAAGACTTTCCCCCTTCTGAAACTGAGTGGGTAGCTGCCCAACATGTGTGAGCCCCAAGGCTGTTATGTAAATTACACAGTAGATACCCTGATAAGCCCCACTGAATAAGCTCCTCTCTAATAATCTTCTCTTCTCCAGGTCTAGCCCTTTCTCCAAGGGGAGCAGAATGTCAGAGCTGCCACCTCATGCCTGCTTTCTGCAATTGCTTTGGTACCAGTCTGCCATGAACCCTGGGGGGAGGAGGGAGTGCCTGAGGGGGAAAGTGAAAGAGTGTGTGCCTGGCTGACAGTGTCCCAAGGTCACTCCGCGATGAGAAGAATGCAGCTGCAAGCCAGTCTACAATCAGAGCGGCCGTTTCCAAAACGTCTTATTTGAAACTGATTGGACAGTGGAGTGACCAGCAATGGGAAGTGCCTAAGCAGGGAAACATTTTTACTCAGAGTTTTGTTACACAAACTCCAGTTCTGTCTTTGTTTTAATGTATTCTGCTTGACCTTTAGTAAACTATACCTTTTTCACCAAATGGAGTCAAGGAACGTTCTTATTTAAAGGTTCAAGCTGAGGCAGGGCAGACAATCCCTCTTGTAGTTACTATTGTTGAGCCAGGTACCACCTATGCTATACTTGTGCATTTGGTTTTTCTTGCCTAAATTTATAACCTTATTTTTTCACCATTGAATTTCATTTTGTTAGATAGGGCCCAATGTTCAAGTGTGTCAAGATCCTTCTGTATCTTAAGCCTATCTTCTGTAGCGTTGGCTATTCCTGCCAGCTTGGTGACATCTGCAGATTTGATAAGTTCCCCATCTATTCCCATTTTAGCTTTTGGTTATGACTTTCTTTGCCTCTGGGTGTTTGCAGATTCGTTGCTTGCTTATCTTTTCCACAATCTTTCCCAGGTATTGATCTCAGGTTGACAGGTCTGGAGTTTCCTGAATCCATTTTTTTCCTGTTATAAAGATGGGAACTTTTCCATTTCCAGTCATCTGGAAGTTCCCTGGTGCTCCAGGATCTTTAAAAGATATGGTTCAGTGGTTCTGAGATAACGTCTGCAAGTTCGTTCAGAACCACGGGGTGTAATCTACCTAGTCCTGGTGATTTGAACTCGTCTAGGGTGGACAGGTGCTCTATTACCATTTTATTGCCTATTTTAACTTGTATTCCTAATCTGTTTTTTACGGTACTGTTTTTCATAGGTTGGACTATTTTTTCCTTTTGTGTAAAGACAGATGCAAAAAATGAGTTTAGCAGTTCTGCTTTCTCCCTGTTTCTCATCACCTTCTTGCCATTTTCTCCCATTAATGGACCAATCGTTTCCTTGACTTTTTTTTGTTTTTTACATGTTGAAGGTTTTTTTGTTGTTATTTTTGACTTTTCTCACAAGCCTTAGTTCATTTTGAGCCTTAGCTTTCCTGATTTTATCTTTGCAGGCTTGGGCTGTTTGCTGATATTCTCAAGAAAAGGCATATTATGCCCAGAAACCAAGAAACTAAAAATCTTCCCAAATTATATGCAGTGCTAATACAGAAGAGAAATGGCAATGTAAGTAATATAAGAGCATAAAGACTCCTTCAATATGTCAACAGCCAAACCATCAGAATAGAATACAGGTGAAACTCGAAAAATTAGAATATCGTGCAAAAGTTCATTTATTTGAGTACTGCAAATAGCCCAGGTAAGACGCTTCTGACGTTGTTTGTTGTTCAGGAGCAGCTTGACAAGAGAAATACAACATTTGAAACCCATGTCCAGGATCCATCTGTGTGTGGTGGTTCTTGATGCACTGACTCCAGCCTCAGTCCACTCCTTGTAAAAGTCCCCATCACTTTTGAATGGCCTTTTCCTGACAATCCTCTCCAGGCTGCGGTCATCCCTGCTGCTTGTGCACCTTTTTCTTCCACACTTTTCCCTTCCACATAACTTTCTATTAATGTGCTTTGATACAGCACTTGGGGAACATCCAACTTTTTTTGCAATTACCTTTTGAGGCTTTCCCTCCTTATGGATGGTGTCAATGATGGTTTTCTGCACAACTGTCAGGTCAGCAGTCTTCCCCATGATTGTGATTCCTACTATACCAGACTGAGAGACCATTTAAAGGCTCAGGAACCCTTTGCAGGTGTTATGGCTTAATTAGCTGATTAGAGTGGGACACTTTGAGCCTAGAATATTGCACCTTTTCACAATATTCTAATTTTCTGAGATTGTGGATTTGGGGTTTTCATGAGCTGTAAGCCATAATCATCACAATTATGACAAATCACGGCTTGAACTATCTTGCTTTGCATGTAATGAGTCTATCTCATATATTCGTTTCCCCTTTTAAGTTGCATTACTGAAATAAACCAACTTTTGCACGATATTCTAATTTTTCAAGTTTCACCTGTATGTTTAGTAATATGGCACCCACTGTTGCTATTTGCTGATATTCTGCCTTAGTTATGTGCCCCTCTTTCCACTTTTTATACTTGTTCTTTTTGTCTTTCAGTTTATCAGAGAGTTCTTTGTGCAGCCTTGGGATCCTTGGGGTTTTTCCTAACCTTTCTTCTTCTTTTCTGAATAGCAAGCCATATTTAAAACAAGTTTTCAAAGACCTCTGAATTTCAAGTACTTTGCTAAGTGCATCAGGACTGGTGTTCAAGAAGCATAAAGCATTTGGGTGGTTTATGGAAATGCATTATAGAAAACACTGAGCACATCAATAAGACAATTTTCTTAAGCAGTTGTGTACAAAGAAATGTTTCAAATCTAGCAAACATAATTTTTTATATATAGGCTGGGAGCAACAGTGAGAACAACAATCCAGCCTCATCAAACCTACAGTATACACAATATACATCAAACCTTTTTACGCTTGCGCACACAGCAAAACTACCTCATAACATAGCTAGACCACATGACATTCACTATGGTTACCAGATAGTTTATCAACACAGGTGCAGAACAGAAGGAAATGTACAATTAGAATTGAGCTTTTCAGATGAACTAAAAAAAGTGCAGTGACAATCAATATACATCAAACTTACTTATACACAAAGACAACTTGAGAAAACAACTGCTTTTGGTAAAATGGCTAAACTAACTAAATTGTGGAAGCATGCCTAGATGTCTAAAACTTTGTATTTAAAAAGTAAATACAATACAGAAATTAATTTTAACTAGAAACCATTCTTGGACTACAATCTTTTCCATGGAATCATGCCACATCCAAAATTTGAGTTTTGAAATTTGTATCTTAATTTGGGGGGTGTATGAAAGCCCTAATAAGCAGGCATATACATAGAATGAAGGCTACTGCTAAGCACATTGGTTTGTGCTTAAAATTGTAAGCCGCCCTGAGTCTTCGGAGAAGGGCGGGATATAAATGGGATTAAATAAATAAAATAAAATAAATATATACTGTATATAGTATTGATTTAATACATTACTTAATAACTAGACTTTTTTAATGATCAGAACTGAGTTAGCAAGAGTTTTTAGCTTAAAGTTCAATAGGACATGTAGATTTTTATTGGAAAAATGGTATGAAGTATCTTACAATATTATAAGCTTTTTAAAAATTTTCATTAAAGAGGTTTTTCAGAGTAAAACGAATACAAATTTAAAGAAAAAGAAAAATAAGTGAATAAGAAATAAAAGACAGAAAAAAGAAAGAAATGGTTTCTGATTACTTAACTATGATCCAGCAGTGTGCAGCAGCAACCAAAAAAGCTAATACAATCTTGGGTTGTATAAACAGAGGCATAGAATCAAGTTTATGCAAAGTATTAGTACCACTTTATAAAGCCCTAGTTAAGACCACACGTCGAATACTGCAGCCAATTTTGGTCACCATATCACAAAAAAGATGTTGAGAGACTGGGAAAAATCCAGAGAAGAGCAACTAAGATGATCAAAGGCCTGGAGACCAAAACGTACAAAGAATGGCTGCGGAACCTGGGTTTGGCCAGTCTAAAGAAAAGAAGGAATAGGGGAGACATGATAGCAGTGTTCCAGTATCTGAGGGGCTGCCACAAGGCAGAGGGGGACAGGTTGTTCACCAGAGCACCAAAGGGAAGGACAAGAAACAATGGTTGGAAGCTGATCAAGGAGAGAAGCAACCTGAAATTAAGGAGAAACTTCCTGACAGTGAGGACAATCAACCAATGGAACAGTTTACCCCCAGAAATCGTGGGCGCTCCATCACTGGAAGTTTTTAAAAAGAGACTGGACAATTATCAGACTGAGATGGTATAGGACCTCCTTCTTGAGCAGGGGGCTGGACTAGAAGACATCCAAGGTCCCTTCCAGCTCTATTCTATTCTATTCTATTCTATTCTATTCTATTCTATTCTATTCTATTCTATTCTATTCTATTCTATTCTATTCTATTCTTCTTTATAGCAGTTATATATTTCTATTTTATCCTCTCTCTCTATAGTTATATCATGTCCCCCTTTTATCCATAGTCTGACAATACTGTAAGTTTTTAAATATTTGCTTCATGAGGTGAGATTTGTTGCTTATCCATCTGTATTTCTCTACCATACCTGTTTTTGCTATCTGTACTATTTCCATTTTTTTCAAAATGTATAAAATGCCTCCCCCTCAAAAAAATAGTGTCTTTTTAAAAAAAACATACCTTGTCTGAGTTATGGTTGATCATTTTGACATCAAGTAATGATTTGATAGTTTTGATCAGTTCCTTCTCATTCATCTGTGTGCTATCCTGGAGTTCTTTGTAACTAATGGTTTCACTATTGTTAAAGGCCAGTAGCACTGCCATTTGGTAGGTGGTAACCATGGCTACATACGGCTTGCACAAATAATTCATTTTTACCTCACCTGCAAATTAAGTATAAAGCTGATGAATTAATTGAATAAAAACCTCACATATTATTAATAAAGCATTGTATCGTTCCTTCAGCTTGGGGGCAAGAATGATGCCACCTTTGAT
The DNA here is from genome assembly GCF_947247035.1 of Vipera ursinii. NCBI lineage: Eukaryota > Metazoa > Chordata > Lepidosauria > Squamata > Viperidae > Vipera > Vipera ursinii. The sequence goes on from NC_139522.1 coordinate 35,388,363, forward strand.
CCAAGGGTAGGGCAATTCAGAAACAAGAACTTAATTTGCAAGACTGTCCTGAAGAGAAAATAGATTTTTAAAAAGGATACTACTCTGAAAACTAACAGGGACTATAGAAGCTTTATTTTAAAAAAAGTTAGGATGCTTCTTTGGGCAACAAAGCAGTGGTCTGGCACCATCTTCTTTCAGTGTATTTTTTTCAATTTCCCTGTTTAGCCTACAATCTTAGGGTTCTTTGGTGATCTCCATCCAAATACTAACCTGGTCAAGCCATATAGTTTTTTTCTCCAATCATCCAAAATCAGCTACATGGTGCCACCTGCTTATGCTTGACTTTTATCCATGATGCTTTCAGTTTTATCCTTCCATCAAACATGCTCAAGTTTTGGTTCAAGCTCAGAATTGCATGTACAGGTAATCCTCACTTAATACCAGTAATTGGGACCAGAATTTCTGTCGCTAACCCATATGAACATGAAGTGCAACATCACATGACCGCATTGCTTAGCAATGGCAATCTGGCAGTCCCTGTTGCCATCATTAAGTAAGGATCATGTGGTGTTATGCCAGGACCCTTCTTGCAACTTCCTGCTGTCTTCCTAGAAAGCAAAGTCAATGGGGAAGCCAACAGAAAGTCACAAGTCCCAGGCAGATTGTAAGTGGCTGCTGTGGTGTGACATGAGTGTAGTGGGTCCAGGGATGGCTGCTGTCAGGTGACAGGGTGCGCAGGTGGCCACCACAGCACAATCACAGCAAGACTGGCTGGTTCTGGGTGGGTGAAAGTGCACTGGCGTGAGGGTACTATGGGCACATGTGCAACAGAGTATGAGAACTCTGAGGGCATTTTGCAATCTTTCCTGGTAGCTTCCCCTTGACTTTGCTTGTGGGAAGCCAACATGGAAGGTCACAAATGGTGATCATGTGACACTGCAATCATTATAAGTGCGAGCTGGTTGCCAAGCACCCAGATCCTGATGATGTGACCGAGGAGGTGCTGGGAGGGCCGGAACTTTGTGAACCGGCTATAAGTACTAGTCATTCACTGCTGTAGTAACTTCAAATGATCATTGAACAAGTGGTCATAAACCAAGGACTACCTGTATGCCTAAATCCACTTTTTATTGTAAAATTTTCTTGTCTTCAGCTTATACTCATGAAATTGATTTTTAACTTTTTTTCTGGAAAACGGTCAATCAAGAATCTAAAGAATTTAAAATATAAAATTTAAAACAATTGATTTTACAAATAAGAATCACAAGAGATGTAGTAAAAATATCCAACTGAGACATATTAAAATAACCAGATTAGTTAAGACAGAGAAAATAATCTAAATTTAAGGTTTCATTATTATTAGTATCAAAACTTCAAAAGTTGTGTGTTTCAGTTAAGCAAAAAAAAAAAAATAGTTACGCTTTTAAAAGCTAAAGAGGTTTATTTTAGGTTAATTTTACCTGTGCAAAGATAATGTAACCAGGTAAGTTTCCTTCCACTGAAATGTTGATTGTAAAATAATTCAAACTGAAAAACAAAATGATTCTTTTGTTCAAATACTTCAAGGGCTTTAAACATAATATGCAAAAGCAAAAAAAAGTACATTAAGTTTACAAACATTATGACAATGATCATACCTGAAACACCATGATCCAGTTAATTAAAAATAATGTCTTAATCATTTTACTTAGGCTATCTAAGGCCAAAGGTGGGCTAACTTATTTACACATAGTAAAAATATTCAACTGTATATTATAACAAGGTTCCACTTCTCAATATGGAAACCCTGGATAAGAAAGCAAAATTTAATTGAATACATTACAGAAAGAGCAATTATTTCTTAGCAATTTTTAGTGTACAGACTCATTCACTTTGACTCATTCTCATAAAATGAGAAATGCTTTATCCAAAGCTACCCAAGATATCTACAATTCTAACCCTTCCTCCCCAACCTAAAAATCCAAATCCAACTTAGTTGTTTTAGCCCTCCAAGGTAGTTCATACAAGAAAAAACAACCACGAGGACTAGCTCTACCAAGGCTACATTAACAGAATCTTGCAAGACTGAAAGTATTTTTTGTAAGCCACCTAGTGTCACTGAAAGTGAGTGGATGGCCATATACGTTTTCTTTCTTTTTTTTATTGAAAAGTTTTACAGTACATTTTTTTAAAACAGAAAAAAGAAAAAACTTCTCAATATGGAAACCCATCCCTTTTCAGCAGAATTTCAACTTTCAGAGCTGCTGGGAAGTGCTCCATGCTGTAAGTTTTGCAAGGGCTGCACCAAAAAAGGAGCTAGTGCCCTGATTGGTTTGCATTGTATTTGAACTGTATTTGAATTATATAACTAAATATCAAAAACAGCAGCGGTACATTCAGGCCAAGTGCATCTGAGATTCGTTGTAACTCAGCATGTCTGGCTTAGTTCAGTGCAACACTTATTTTGCAGCTGTCTTTCGCAGTACACTTTTCAAGCTTGGAAACTGTCCTATCTGTAAACAAATCACTAGTCTACAAGGGCAGATTATTTATCTAGGGTCTGTAATCTGTGCTCTTCAGGCAGAAATTAGGTGTCCAGTTCAGCCCTTCTACCCTATTGAGCCTCCGTGCTATCAGCCCCCTCTACCACAAAGATCCTGCAGGAGAAGGGCAGTGTGGACAACCGTGGGATCTGGCAGGGTGAGATCTGTGAACCATAAACCCAAAGCTTTCGCTGTGTCCCTGCACAACAGATACAGTGCCCTTTCTGACCTTAATAAGGACATTAAGGAGACAGGTAAAGGTATCTGTGATAATAACTCAAATAAGCAGGGGATCGTGGTCCAAGATGAAAAACTTGTTTTCGACAGGAAGAAGTGTGAATCTGGTATTACACACCAGTCATGCAAGAACAGAAAGGCATCCAAAAAGAGAAGCCACCTTCTGGTTGGTGATTCAATTATAAGGGATGTAAATTTAGGAAAGGATACAAGGTTTCAAAAGAGGTCAGGTGTCTTCCAGGTGCTACTGCCAGTAGGGACAAGAAGCGTATTTCTAAAATAATCGAGAATGCCAGCAAGGACTGTGATGTGGAGGCTATTGTACATCTTGGCACTAATGATCTGTCCCAAAAAGATGTACTCTCTGTGCAGAATGATTTCCAGAGCTTGGGGCAGTAACTTAGCAGAATAGGCTGTAGGCTTACTTTTTCAGAGGTTTTACCAGTGTATAAGGAGCAAAATGGAAAAGGCCAGCGTATAGCAGAATTTAATATGTGGCTAAAGGAGTGGTGTAAAGGAGAAGGCTTTGGTTATATTAGTCATGATGTCTGTAGCTGGTCCAATGAAAAAATGTATAAAAGAGATGGTCTGCATCCATCCAAGAAAGGGACTGAGTTACTTGGCAATAAAATCACAGCTTTTTTTGAGGAACATTTAAACTAAATAATGGGGATAGTGAGGTAATTGATACAGAACATCACTGTCCCCGGCAATCTAAGAAAATAGGGGAAGCCTATTTTCTCTGATAACTCTCTGATAAATTGAAAGATAAAAAGGACAAGTATAAGAATTGGAAAGAGGGGCACATAACTAAGTCAGAATATCAGCAAATAGCCCGTGCCTGCAAAGATGAAGTGAGGAATGCTAAGGCTCAAAATGAACTAAGGCTTGCGACCAAAGTCAAAAATAACAAAAAATGCTTCTTTCAACATATAAAAAACAAGAAAAAAGTTAAGGAAATGATTGGTCCATTAGTGGGTGAAAGTGGCAAGAAGGTGACAAGCAACAGGGAGAAAGCAGAACTATTTTAACTTGTTTTTTGCATCTGTCTTTACAAAAAGGGAAAAAACAGTCCAACCTACCCAAACCAATGCCATAAAAAACAGAATAGAAACGCAAGTTAAGATAGGCAAGAAAATGGTAAGTGAGCACCTGTCCAGCCTAGACGAGTTCAAATCACCAGGACCAGATGGATTACACCCCAAGGTTCTCAAGGAACTGGCAGACGTGATGACAGAACCACTGAACTATATTTTTCAAAGATCCTGGAGCACTGGGGAACTACCAGAGGACTGGAAGAGAGCTGATGTAGTTCCCATCTTCAAAAAAGGGAAAAAATAGATCCAGGAAACTACAGACCTATCAGCCTGACCTCAATACCTGGGAAGATTCTGGAAAAGATAATCAAACAACAAATCAGCGAACACCTTGATGCAAACAAAATCATCACTAAAAGTCAACATGGGTGTCAAAAACAGATCGTGCCAGACAAATCTTATTACATTCTTTGACCAAGTGACAAAACTAGTGGACCAGAGGAATGCTGTAGATATAATTTACTTGGACTTCAGTAAGGCATTTGATAAAGTAGATCACAACCTACTACTTGATAAGATAGAAAAATGTGGGTTAGATAGCATCACCACCAGATGGATTCATAGCTGGCTGACAGGCCGTACTCAGCGTGTGGTCCTCAATGGAACTGTTCTGTTCTGGGCCCAGTGCTCTTCAACATCTTCATCAACGATTTGGATGAGGGGATTGATGGGGAACTCATCAAATTTGCAGACGACACCAAGCTGGCAGGAATAGCCAATACTCCAGAAGATAGGCTTAAGATACAGAAGGATCTGGACAGACTGGAACACTAGGCACTATCTAACAAAATGAAATTCAATGGTGAAAAAAGTAAGGTTCTACATTTAGGCAGGAAAAATCAAATGCATAGGTATAGTATAGGTGGTACCTTGCTCAATAGTAGTAATTGTGAGAGGGATCTCGGAGTCTTAGTAGACAATCACTTCGATATAAATGGAATTAAATTAAATTAAATATGAGCCAGCAGTGTGCTGCAGCTGCCAAAAAAGCCAACACAGTGCTAGGCTGCATTAACAGAGGGATAGAATCAAGATCAAGTGAAGTACTAATACCACTTTACAATGCTTTGGTAAGGCCACACCTAGAATACTGCATCCAGTTTTGGTCACCACGATGTAAAAAAGATGTCGAGACTCTAGAAAGGGTACAGAGAAGAGCAACAAAGATGATTAGGGGGGTGGAGGCTAAAACATATAGGGAATGGTTGCTGTAATTGGGTATGTGTAGTTTAATGAAGAGAAGGGTGAGGGGTGACATGATAGCAGTGTTCCAATACTGGAGGTTTTTAAGAAGAGACTGGACAGCCATTTGCCTGAAATGGTATAAGGTTTCCTGCCTGAGCAGGGGGTTGGACTAGATGACCTCCAAGCTCCCTTCCAACTTTATTATTATTATTATTACTAATATATGAGATAGACTCATTACATGCAAAGCAAGATAGTTCAAGCCGTGATTTGTCATAATTGTGATGATTACGGCATACAGCTCATGAAAACCCCAAATCCACAATCTCAGAAAATTAGAATATTGTGAAAAGATAATAATAATAATAATAATAATAATAATAATAATAATAATAATAATAATAATAATAATAATAATTTTATTTGTATACCGCCCTTCTCCTGAAGGACTCAGGGCGGTGAACAGGGCAAACATATAAAAGTACAGAAATACAAAAACTAAAAAAGAATTAAACAAGATGCCCAAGTTACAACAGTAGATTAAAATACATTTAAAATAGCAATAAAACCTAAACCCATCCCCCATCAGGCCAGGCCGGCTTGTTCGAACAAATAAGTCTTCAGATCGCGTCGGAAGGAGCGAAGGTCGGGCGTCATCCGGAGCTCAACCGGCAAATGCTGTATCAAAGCACAATAATAGAAAGTTATGTGGAAGGGAAAAGTGTGGAAGAAAAAGGTGCACAAGCAGCAGGGATGATCGCAGCCTGGAGAGGATTGTCAGGAAAAGGCCATTCAAAAGTGTTGGGGACTTTCACATGGAGTGGACTGAGGCTGGAGTCAGTGCATCAAGAGCCACCACACACAGACGGATCCTGGACATGGGCTTCAAATGTCATATTCCTCTTGTCAAGCCGCTCCTGAACAACAAACAACGTCAGAAGTGTCTTACCTGGGCTAAAGAAAAACAGACCTGGTCTGTTGCTCAGTGGTCCAAAGTCCTCTTTTCTGATGAGAGCAACTTTTGCATCTCATTTGGAAACCAAGGACCCAGAGTCTGGAAGAAGAATGGAGAGGCACACACTACAAGATGCTTGAAGTCCAGTGTGAAGTTTCCACAGTCTGTGTTGATTTGGGGAGCCATGTCATCTGCTGGTGTTGGTCCACTGTGCTTCATTAAGTCCAAGGTCAACGCAGCCGTCTACCAGGAGATTTTGGAGCACTTCTTGCTTCCTTCCGCAGACGAGCTTTATGGGGATGCTGACTTCATTTTCCAGCAGGACTTGGCACCTGCCCACACTGCCAAAAGCACCAAAACCTGGTTCGATGACCGTGGGATTACTGTGCTTGATTGGCCAGCAAACTCGCCTGACCTGAACCCCATAGAGAATCTATGGGGCATTGCCAAGAGAAAGATGAGAGACATGAGACCGAACAATGCAGAAGAGCTGAAGGCTGCTATTGAAGCATCCTGGTCTTCCATAACACCTCAGCAGTGCCACAGGCTGATAGCTTCCATGCCACGCCGCATTGAGGCAGTAATTGCTGCAAAAGGGGCCCAAACCAACTACTGAGTACATATGCATGCTTATACTTTTCAGAGGTCCGATATTGTTCTATGTACACTCCTTGTTTTATTGATTGCATGTAATATTCCAATTTTCTGAGATTGTGGATTTGGGGTTTTCATGAGCTGTACGTCATAATCATCACAATTTTGACAAATCACGGCTTGAACTATCTTGCTTTGCATGTAATGAGTCTATCTCATATATTAGTTTCCCCTTTTAAGTTGCATTACTGAAATAAATGAACTTTTGCACGATATTCTAATTTTTCGAGTTTCACCTCTATGTGAAAATACGTTGCATCCTCACAACCACACCTCCAACATTTGGGCTGGCAGTTCGGATACATACTTGCTAATTTTTTAGGGTCTAAGTGCCACCTATAAAACATTTTATAAAAATTCTCTCTTAAATTTTGGGCCTGTGTAAATTTTACGTTTCTAACCCAAATCTTTTCCCAGGTATCCATTGTTATAACCTCCTGAAAATTTTGGGCCCACTTTATCATACAATCTTTAACAAGTTCCGTTTCTGAATCAATTTCTATCAATGCATTATATATCCTTCTTATATGTGCTTGACCTTGATCTCTAATTTGTTTTACCAAATTTCCATCAGTTATCGAAAAGCCAACTTTCTGATCTTCTTTCCATCTTGCTTGTAACTGCCCATACTGAAACCAGGTTTGCACAATCTTTTCTTCTTTTAAAATATTATATGGCTTTAATTGCCATACATTCCTTTCTAATCTTAAAATTTCTTTATATGTGGTCTCATCATGTTTAAATCCAACATTTATATTTTCTATTGCATGTTTAGGTATTGCCCAAATTGGTATCTTATAATTTAACTTATGTCTATATTTTTTCCATACTTGCAACAGAGCATACCTTAATATACAGTATGTATCTTAAACACATTATCCACCTTCTTATCATACAATAAATATGCATGCCAACCAAATAACAAATCATAACCCTCAAGATTTAATAATCTCCCTTGTGTTAAATTGAACCAATCACTTATTGATGATAAAACAGCAGCCTCATAATATAATTTAAGATTGGGCATTTTAAGACCACCTCTTTCATGTGTATCTTGCATTATTCAAATTTAACTCGTGGCTTTTTCCCTGCCCAAACAAATTTATTAATACCTTTCTGCCACTTCTCCAAATTTAAATCCTTTTTGAGTATAGGTATCATTTGAAAGAAAAATAAAAATTTTGGCAAGACATTCATTTTTACTGCTGCAATTCTTCCCAATAAGGATAGTTGTAATTTTTTCCAACCATCTAACTCTTTGTGTTTTTGACCATAACAATTCATAATTATTCTTATATAACTTCACATTTGAAGCTGAAAGATAAACCCCCCAGATATTTAATCTTTTTAACTATTTCAAATCCTGTTAACTCTTCTAAAACAACCTTTTGTTCTATAGTCATATTTTTAGACACTATTTTAGTTTTTTGTATATTTATCTTAAATCCAGAAACTTTCCCATATGACATTATTATCTCCATCAACTCTACAACTGAGTAAGTCGGTTGACTTACTGTAATAAACAGGTCATCCGCAAACGCTCTCAGTCTATAATCCTGATCTCTAATTTTAATTCTCTTAATTTTATTTGAGTCTCGTATTTTAATCAATAATATTTCCAGTGTTAAAACAAACAGCAAAGGTGACAACGGACACCCCTGTCTTGTACCCTTTTCAATATTACATGTTTCTGTCAAACTACTATTAACTATTATTTGAGCTGTTTGCTTCTGATATATTGCTCTAATAGGTTGTAAAATTTTTTCCCCAAATTCCATTTTCTCCAATGCTTTAACTAAAAATTGCCAGTCCAATTGATCAAAGGCTTTTTCAGCATCCAAAAAGATCAGCGCTGCAGAGACCTGGTTATTTCTATCCAAAAATTCCAATAAATCTACAATATGTCTCACATTATTCTTCATTTGTCTTCCATTTATGAATCCAGTTTGGTCACTATGAATCACTTGCTGCATTACCTTCATTAATCTATTTGCTATAATTTTTGCAAATATCTTATAATCAGTATTTAAAAGCAATATTGGTCTATAATTTTTGGCTTGGGTAGCATCTTGATCTTCCTTCGGAATCAACGAAATAAAAGCTGTTTTCCACGATGGAGGCACTTCTCCTCCCAATTGAATTGTCCTAAACAATTCTCTTAAAAGTTCCACCATTTCTGACTGGAAATTTTTATAGTAGACGGCAGTCAAACCGTCTGTTCCTGGTGCTTTACCCACCTTTAATTGCTTAATTGCTAAAATAATTTCTTCATCATTTATCAATTGATTCATCCCTTCCCTTTGTTCTTGTGTAAGAACAGGAATATTAACTTCCTGCAAATATCTATCTATATCTATATCTAGAATCTTATCTCTAACATACAACTTAGAATAAAAATCAACAAAAGCCTTTTAATAAGATTCTGCTGATACACCACTTTACCCTTGTACTCTATTCTATCTATATTACATGCCCTTTGTCTCTTCCTTAACAAGTAGGCTAACCACCTACCCGGCTTATTGGCATTACAAAAGGTGTTATGTTTAACATACTGTAAATTAGTTGCCACTTGATCTGCCATCAACATGTCAAACTGGCCTCTTAGTAAAGTAATTGCCTCTTTGATCTTCCTATCAGATGGATTCAAAATTAAAGCCTTTTCTTTTCTCTTAATTTCCTCCTCTAATTCTTTTCTCCTAAATTCCAATTTACGTCTGTGTTTATTATTCATATATATTAACACTCCTCTCATATAAGCTTTACTTGCATCCCAAACCATTTCAATAGAAGTACCCTTATACATATTCATTTTAAAAAATTCATCAGTTTTTTACACTCTTCCACATTTTCTTGATATCTAAACAAATTTTCATTTAGTCGCCAAGACCGTCTGTCTCCATTGTCTTTTTCTATTTCCAACCATACTGGACTATGATCAGATATAGTTCTTGGACATATCTTAATCTTCTTAATCCTAGAAAAAAAATCATTGGTAATTAATACAAAATCAATCCTAGATAGGGATTGATGCCTATCAGAGAAAAAAGTAAAGTCTTTTTCTTGCAAGTTTCTTTCTCTCCAAACATCTCTCAATTCCAAGTCATCCTTCATCTCAAAAAATGATTTAGGCAATCTAGCATGACTTGGTGTACTTTGAAAGAGGCCTTTTTTGTCCAATTGTACGTCCAAAACGCCATTCCAGTCTCCCATAAAAATACAAGATTTGTAATCCCACTGAATAATCTTGCTATGTAATAGTTTATAAAATTCTCCTTGCTGTTGATTAGGAGCATATAATCCAACCAAAAGTATTTTCTTGCCTTCTATTAATAGTTCAATTATAACATATCTTCCTTGTTTATCTGTTTCAATTAAGCTAGCTGTTAAAGTATTCTTGACGTAAATAACAACTCCATTTTTCTTATCAGGAGCAGAGGCAATAAACTGTGTACCCAGCCTAGAGTTTATCAAATACTTTTGATCAACTTCTCGAATATGTGTTTCCTGTAAGCAAATAACATCATTTTGAAATTGTTTTAAATAGTGCAATACTTTCTTTCTCTTCTGCGGGGAATTTAATCCATTAACATTCCAAGTTAGAAGCTTTGTCGCCATCTTTTGCGACCTGAAGCTTTTGGAACGCCTCTTCCAGAATCACCTGCACTCTCTTCGGCTTCGCTCCTCCCACTGCTTCACTATAAGTAGGTTTTTGAGATGTAATTATAGCTTTCTGTTGTTCTTGCTCTTGTCTCATCCGTCTAGTCGCAGCCCGTGTCACTCTTTGATCTCTAACCTCTTCCATTGGTACCGGAATCTGGTCCACTCCTGTAGTTTGCTGGGATTCTCTATCCTTCAGATGAATAACTCCTTCAGCTCCTTGTATACTCCCCCTTCGTGGCTGACGCTCTCCTTCGTCATTCCTCCTTTTAAGTTCCGAAGATGGTGGGGAGCCTGCCTTCAAAATATTAACATAGAAATCTCGTGCCTGCAAAACTGTGTTAAGACGATATCTCGTGCCTGCGTGCATCACCACCATGCCTACTGGAATCTCCCATCTAAACTGGATATCCCGTTTCCTTAATTCTTCTGCCAAAAAGGCAAATTCTTTTCTTTTCCTTAAAATTCTTGGAGGAATCTCTTTCAGAAGTAAAACTTCTTGCCCTGCAACTGTAAATCTATTATTATAGAAGGCTTGAATAACCTCATTTCTAATTGCTCTCTTCGTAAAATAAACCACCACATCTCTAGGTAGCTTTCTTTGTCTTGCAATCCAAGAATTAACACGAAATATTTTATCTATATCCACCATAATATCTTCTGCTGAACACCCCAAAACGTGTTCAAGAGCCTGTGCCAATATTTCTTTCAAATTTTCCTTAGGATCTTCTTTCAAACCTCTGATTCTCATAGCAAACTCCATTTCACGATACTGTATCATTATCACATCATCATCAATCTTTTCCATCACAGTTTCAGCATCCAGCATTTTAGCATCTAGTCTCATGTTATTTTGACTAAGTTCTTCCACTCGGTCATCCAGACGTTCAATACACACTGCCAATCCTTGAAATGCAGCCAAAATGTCTGCTCTTATCTCAGTATTCTTCTCCTCAATAAGTTCAGCTATTTCTTGGGATTGTATTTTTAAAGCATCCTGCAAATCTTTTATTGTTAATGCTGGTGCGGGTGCGGGTGCCGCAGGAGGAGGCATCAAAGCCTGTAATGAAGACTGCTGAACTGGCGAGGCACCAGCACTTCTAGGAACTTTAGTTGGTTTGGAAGCCATTTTAACACCGCTGAATTCAATTGTGCACTTTCACTTTCTGCACCGCTTGCAACTTTTTCCACAAAATACTCTGAGTTAAAGTTCAAATATTTGCTATTACAGCATTCTCCTGCACTGCTCTGCCTGCATCCAAGTAATCTACAATTCACTATCGATGGCAGGGATGGTTGCAGCGTCCTGCTCTGCTCCAAAGCCTTGGAGCAGAGGCGTCCCGGAGTCCGGAGCAAACTCAGGATTCGGGGGGGCTCACACCCTTCAACCACCAGAGTTTAAACTCTGGCGATCTAGGGGAGCTCTACCCCTGCCTAAGCGCTCACCCCCTCTTCTCCCGAGGAGTGGGTTTCCGAGCTGCCAAACAGCTGATCGCTGTTTTTGGCGGCTCTACGGAAAACCACAGGGCTGACGGCCGAAATGGCCACCATCAATGGAGCCTTGCCACCCGGAAGCCATATACGTTTTCTAAATAAATAAAAATAATTTCCCTTCTTTCCTTTTACTTTCTGGAAAGTTAGGGAAGGTCCTTCTGAAATGTTTCCCATGCCCTCCCTCCTTCTGTGCACTGAGATCTCTTTACGCACTGGCTGTCCAGTGTAATGGATCCAGGAAACTAGAGACCTATCAACCTGACATCAATACCTGGGAACATTCTAGAAAAGATAATCAAACAATGAATCTGCGAACACCTAGTGACAAACAAAGTCATAACCAGAAGCCAACGTGGGTTTGTCAAAAACAGATCATGCCAGACAAATTTTATTGTATTCTTTGACAAAGTGACAATTAGTGGACCAGAGAAAAGCTGTGGATATAATTTATTTTATTTATTTATTTATTTAGTTGCATTTGTATACCGCCCTTTCCCTGAGGACTCAGGGCGGTTTACAGGGAATTAAAAAATCCAACATACAAAAGTTAAAACCATATTAAAAAATATTAAATTGACCCTGTACACAATTAAAACCCCAATTAAAAAATTTCTCCTCAGCCTGGGCCCGAGAGCTCAAAGAGCCAGGTCTTCAGGCCCCGGCGGAATGATCGGAGGTCGGGGGCAGTTCTCAGCTCCACCGGCAGCTGGTTCCAGAGGGCAGGCGCTCCCACTGAGAAGGCCCTATCCCTGGGTGTCACCCGCCGGCAATCTCTCACCGGCGGAACCCTGAGCAGACCCTCCCTGTGGGCACTGGGCGAAGGGCGTTTGATGCCGGCAGCAGGTGTTCCCTCAAATAACCCGGACCCAGGCCATGTAGGGCTTTATAGGTAATAACCAGCACCTTGAATTTCACCCGGAGGGCAACCGGAAGCCAATGCAGCTCACGGAGTAGAGGTGTTACATGGGAGTATCGGGAAACCCCCATTACAACTCGCGCGGCCGCATTCTGCACCAGTTGAAGCCTCCGAGTGGTCTTCAAGGGCAGCCCCATGTAGAGAGCGTTACAGTAGTCCAAACGGGAGGTAACAAGCGCATGAGTGACTGTGCGTAGGGCGTCTCGGTCCAGATAGGGACGCAACTGGCGCACCAGGCGAACCTGTGCAAAAGCCCCCCTGGTCACGGCTCCTATGTGATCTTCAAAATTGAGCCGTGAATCCAGGAGGACGCCCAAGTTGCGAGCCCTATCAACGGGGGGTAACACCTCACCCCCCATCATTAGAGGTGGAATAACTTGGTTAACCCGAGACGCCGATATGCACAGCCACTCAGTCTTGGCGGGATTGAGACGAAGCCTGTTTCTCCCCATCCAGACCTGAACCGCCTCCAGGCACCGGGACATCACGGAGAGGGCATCACTGGGTTGGTTCGGGGTGGAAAGAAAAAGTTGGGTATCATCAGCGTACTGGTGATACCCCACCCCAAAACCACGAATGATCTCGCCCAGCGGCTTCATATAGATGTTGAACAGGAGAGGCGAGAGAACCGACCCCTGAGGGACTCCACAAATGAGAGACCTCGGGGCGGATCTCTGCCCTCCTGTCAACACCGACTGCGAGCGGCCCTGGAGGTAGGAGGAGAACCACCGTAGCACGGTGCCTCCCACTCCCAACCCCCTGAGACGCCGCAGCAGGATACCATGGTCGATGGTATCGAAAGCCGCTGAGAGATCTAATAGGACCAGGACAGAGGAGCAACCCCTGTCCCTAGCCCTCCAGAGATCATTCACCAGCGCGACCAATGCCGTCTCCGTGCTGTGTCCGGACCTGAAGCCCGATTGGTACGGGTCCAGATAATCAGTTTCCTCCAGGAACAGAGGGAGCTGATGCGCCACCACACTCTCAACAACCTTCGCCAGAAAGCGAAGGTTGGAGACTGGACGATAGTTGTTTAAAACAGCCGGGTCCAAAGCAGGCTTCTTGAGGAGGGGTCTCACCACCGCCTCCTTCAAGGCGGCAGGGAAGACACCCTCCTTCAAAGAAGCAGTTATTACTGCATGGAACCAGCCTCGTGTTCCCTCCCGAGCCGCATAAGCTAGCCAGGAGGGGCACGGATCCAACAAACAGGTGGTGGAGCTCAGTCTCCCCATGATCCTGTCCACATCATCAGGGGAAACAGGGTCGAACTCAGTCCAGATAACATGCTCAAGACCGCCTGATTCCTCCACATCAGACTCTGCCCAGTCAGAGTCCAAGCCGGTCCGGATCCGAGCGATTTTGTCCGTCAGATGATGACTGAACTCCTCGGCTCGTCCCTGCAAGGGATCCTCCCTCACCTCCTGGTTAAGGAGGGAGCGAGTCACCCTAAACAGGGCGGCCGGGCGATTATCTGCGGACGCGACAAGGGCGGCAAAGTAGTTAGACTTCGCCGTCCTTATCGCCGCAAGATAAGACCTTATAAAGGTTCTTAACTGCAATCGGTCGGATTCGGATCGGCTGGACCTCCAACCGCTCTCTAGACCTCGTCTCCGACGCTTCATCTCCCGGAGCTCCACCGAGAACCATGGAGCCCAACGGGATCTGCGCCGAGTCAGAGGTCGCATGGGTACAACACAGTCGAGTGCCCTGGTGGCAGCCGTTTCCCAGGCCTCCACCAGAGCCTCGACTGGGCTGTGGGTAAGGGTGATAGGTATCGGCCCAAGCGCCCTCTGGAACCGGTCCGGGTCCATTAGGCGCCTGGGGCGGAACCACCTGGTCGGTTCCGCCGCCCAGCGGCGGGGGATGGCATGACGGAAAACCAGCCTCAGGAGGTAATGATCTGACCATGACAGAGGGGTGATGGACGGAGAACCCCCCCCCAGATCATCCAACCACTGTCCAGACAGGAACACCAGGTCGAGAGTATGATCCCCCTCGTGAGTAGGGCCCTCAATAACCTGGGTCAGGCCCATGGCTGTCATGGAAGCCATGAACTCCCGAGCTAACTCCGACGACCCCCCCAGTGATGGCAGGTTGAAGTCACCCAGGACTATAAGCCTGGGGAACTCCACCGCCAACCCTGAGAGGGTGTCGAGCAGCTCAGGCAGGGCTGTTGCCACACAGCTGGGCGCCAGGTATGTGAGCAACAAGCCCAACTGAACCCGAGGACCACATCTCAAGAGGAGGGATTCACTCCCGGGCATCTGGACAATGGTGGCCTCCCGGGGACACAAAGTCTCCCGAATAACCACTGCCACCCCACCACCCCTGCCCTGAGCCCGTGGCTGGTGCAGCACCCGGAAACCTGGCGGGCATAACTCGGTGAGAGGCACCCCTCCCTCCGAACCCAACCAAGTTTCCGTGATGCACGCCAGATCCGCACATTCCTCCTCGATCAGATCACGGATGAGGGGAGCTTTGTTAACTACGGATCTAGCGTTAAAATAGACCAACCTGAGCTCAGGGGCCTGATCACCCTCATCCCCGGGTAGGAGGGTGCTAACCGGAGGGTCGGAGCGCGCCACCGCTCGGAGATAGCGGGGGCGCGATCCCAGATGTTGATATGGCCCTCCGCGCAAACACCTGCTGCCATTCCCTATCGCCGTGGGGATTTGAAGCCCCACCCCCACATTCCCAGAACCAGCAGCCACCTCCCCCAACCCCGTCCCGTCAGGACCTCTAACAGGACCAGACTGAGTGCCGGTTAAAGATTCCCTCCCTACCCCCCCCTCCCTCCCCCTCCCTAACCTCTTAAAATAACCGGCTAAAAATTTTATCAGGGGCCTCTTAGCATGTCTTGACTCGAGGCCCCTATCTAAGCCCAGCCACCTCTCGGAATCCCAAAGCTTGGGATCGTCATTAAGGGGAGTATGGAAACAGGCGACAGGTCGCGCCCATGAGGCAGGAACTGCCCTAAGGGCATACAAGTCCGCTTCGGAGTAATAATAAGTCATACTGCGCTGAGATAGTCTTTTAGGGCAGATGTTGTGTCCAAAGGATCGCTCAATGATGGTGTATAGATGGTAAAAAGTCCAGTAGGCACCTCTCCTAGTCTGCAAAGCCATCTCAGCTCTCACCTGAGATGGAAATCCAAGGGACAACCTCAGTCGTCCTCTCACTCCGGCTGGGGAGTCCAATCAGGAGCAGAGAGAGAAAAGGGGATCCTGAGCCAGGGCCACCCCAACTGGTCTCTCACACCAGTGAGGTGGTTACTGGCCAGTCCAAAACCGTCCTCCCACCACGGTCCGGTCCCAGCCACACTGGACTATCAATAGGAGGGATCTTAGTTCCCATCAGGCATGGAGCTAGCCATAATGCCTGCCTGTCAGCCGGAAAAATAAAAACAGGCAGGCCAGGCCTCTGTCAATCCTCGGATCTCCGGCCAGCGCCACCAGTCCGGGGGGGGGGGGAAGAACAGGAACATTCTTTCCCAAGCACCCATCCGCCAGTCCAGACAATCTTCTAACGGCGGAGAGAGGCAATCCCAGCAGATGTATTAAGTCCGGGAATTCGCCAACATGTCCGCCGGGGCCGATGACCAGGCCCACCATCTGCAGCCACCATCCGGGAGGAGAAAAAGGCTCTGCGCCGCCAAAAACGGCGCCAGCCAGCTGGTGATCGTAAGAAGATCTCTGACCGGTGGGGATCGTCGCCGCTGCCCCTCCGACTTGGACATCAGTAAGGCATTTGAAAAAGTAGACCACAACCTACTACTAGATAAGATAGAAAAATGTGGGTTAGACAGCATCACCACCAGATGGATTCGTAAGTGGCTGACCGGCCGTACTGTGTGTGGTCCTCAATGGAACTGCATCTACATGGAGGGAAGTATGCAGTGGGGTACCGCAAGGTTCTGTCTTAGGCCCAGTACTCTTCAATATTTTCATCAAATGATTTGGATGAGGGAATAGATGGGGAACTCATCAAATCTGCAGATGACACCAAGCTGGCAGGAATAGCCAACACTCCAAAAGATAGGCTGAAGATACAGAAGGATTTTAACAGACTTGAACATTGGACCCTAAGTAACAAAATAAAATTCAATGGTGAAAAAAGTAAGGTTCTACATTTAGGCAAGAAAAAACAAATGCACATGTACAGAATAGGTGGTACCTCGCCCAATAGTAGTAACTGCGAGAGGGATCTTGGAGTCCTAGTGGACAGTCACTTGAATATGAGCCAGCAGTGTGCTGCAGCTGCCATAAAAGCCAACGCAGGCCCAATCTGCATTCACAGTGGGACAGAATCAAGATCACGTGAAGTGTTAATACCACTCTAGAATGGCTTGGTAAGACCACACTTGGAATATTGCAACCAGTTTTGGTCGCCATGATATAAAAAGAATGTTGAGACTCTAGAAAGAGCACAGAGAAGAGCAACAAAGATGATCAGGGGACTGGAGGCTAAAACATACAAAGAACAGTTGCAGGAATTGGGAATGTCTAGTTTAATGAAAAGGAGTAGGTGTGACATGATCGCAGTGTTCCAATATCTAAGGGGCTGCCAGAAACCAGAGGGAGTCAGGCTATTCTCCAATGCACCTGAAGGCAGGACAAGAAGCAATGGATGGAAACTAAACAAGGAGAGAAGCAACCTAGAATAATGGAGAAACTTCCTAACAATGTGAATAATTTACCAGTGGAACAGCTTGCCTCCAGAAGTTTTTAACGAACAGATTGGA
This sequence comes from Vipera ursinii, assembly GCF_947247035.1. Lineage (NCBI taxonomy): Eukaryota > Metazoa > Chordata > Lepidosauria > Squamata > Viperidae > Vipera > Vipera ursinii. Next base: position 35,405,803 of record NC_139522.1, read on the forward strand.
CAACCATTTGTCTGAAATGGTATAGGGTTTTCTGCTTGAGCAGGGGGTTGGACTAGAAGACCTGCAAGGTCCCTTCCAACTCTGTTATTCTATTATTTGGTCTGTGGTTCTGTGCTGGTTTTCCAGTCTGTGATCATTCCCACATATAATTTACTACTGTAGATTTAGAGAGTATTCATCTTTTTACATGTTATATTCACATCAGATTTGTTTTACTCAGTTACTTTTATATGAATTGGTACACTTTTATATAAGATGGTAACCATGTGGTTCAAATCACTATCAATCCCATTTGAAAATGAAGACTAAAAGGAACCAATAAAGGAGAATATTTGTAGCTCAGGATAGAAATGAGGGGTCCTTAGTACTCTCTGAGCTTGGTTGTTTTCTTGCAGATGTTTCATTACCCAAATTAGATAACATAATCAGACTAAAGGGGAATTGGTAAAAAAAAGTACACATAACCTATATGTGGGAGAAATGGGCCACAATACTTTATTCATTGGGCATCTCAAATTCCTTTTATGAAGAATGTAGAAAATGTTTTAGCTAGCAATTTCTTCTTAGATGATGATTTAAAAGTTCAGGAACCTCAGCTCCAAGAATATGCTTTGAAAGCTGCAAATTACCGTAATTCTCAACAATAATCCATGCCTGAGAAGGCTGCAAAAATACAGAACAGGAACAATAATACCTCCATTGCTTTAGCCTTTTTTAAACAGGGAAATCTGTTTTCTGAACAACTTTATTTAAACAGTACTTAGAACAATTTGTCCTTTGATAAAATAAACCGGAAGAGGCTTTCTACAGATTCTCAAATAACTCTTGAGTATTTTGAATCTCTTGCTACACTGATTGCAAAAAGATAAACCTCACATTAATTATAATGAAATATTACATGAATGCCTATTTAATCCCATAAATCAAATGCACACACCTTTATTGGTGCTTTAATATATTTTGTATTCAGATACATTTATCACTTATTACTTACGTTAATGGTCCACTACATGAAAGTAATACAGTACCCAGAGTGGAGATTAGTACAATATCATTTAACTTAACTGATTTAAACTTAATTTCTAAGCCTCAGAACTTGGGGGGCAGGAGGGGCATCTCTTACTGGTGCCATGACATTTAAAAGAAAAGCTTAATAGACTGTCAATTTCATAGCCTTTTCTCGCTTTCAGGACCCAGTTGAAACAAAGTAAAAAGAAAAGGCAAATTTTAGCTAAATTCAAAGAATATTAGTGAATTGCCTCTGACCAAATGAATCAGAAAGCAAACCCGTAACTGAATAAAATGATACTTTAAAAACAAAGTTCTTATTGATGATCAAGCTGGCTTTCCATTTTGAAAAATGTGCAAGGAAGTTTGGTGTCAATTAAGAATGTGCTTATTACACAATTTTATCTAGCTGCAAGGAAGTACACAAAAAAGTTAAGACATTCCTTTAAATCACCAACAGCTGTCCAGAATGCCCACTGACATCATGTTTGCCACATTTGGATCTCAGATTGGTTTAATAAGGAATTTAACCAATCTGAGACCACTCGGAGGCTTCAACTGGTGCAGAATGCGGCTGCGCGAGTTGTAATGGGGGTTTCCCGATACTCCCATGTAACACCTCTACTCCGCGAGCTGCATTGGCTTCCGGTTGCCCTCCGGGTGAAATTCAAGGTGCTGGTTATTACCTATAAAGCCCTACATGGCCTGGGTCCGGGTTATTTGAGGGAACACCTGCTGCCGGCATCAAACGCCCTTCGCCCAGTGCGCTCCCACAGGGAGGGTCTGCTCAGGGTTCCGCCGGTGAGAGATTGCCGGCGGGTGACACCCAGGGATAGGGCCTTCTCAGTGGGAGCGCCTGCCCTCTGGAACCAGCTGCCGGTGGAGCTGAGAACTGCCCCCGACCTCCGATCATTCCGCCGGGGCCTGAAGACCTGGCTCTTTGAGCTCTCGGGCCCAGGCTGAGGAGTAATTTTTAATTGGGGTTTTAATTGTGTACAGGGTTAATTTAATATTTTTTAATATGGTTTTAACTTTTGTATATTGGATTTTTTAATTCCCTGTAAACCGCCCTGAGTCCTCAGGGAAAGGGCGGTATACAAATGCAACTAAATAAATAAATAAATAAATAATGGAGACAAGAGAAATTTTGGCCAAGATTCTTCAGAACTTGGCAGCCTCTTCCAAGGTTTTAGATAATTATTTCCATATAAAGCTACACTGCATTTTCCATATGTGTTGGAACAGCATCAGGTTGTAGAAGCCATTTACTGGGAGTAAGTTCCATTGAATAAAGGTAAGTTTTTAGAATAATTATGCACATTGGCTTATATGTATGAATCAGGTGAATGGCTATTCCTAGAAAGCAATTTAATATATTTTACAAGGTTCAATATTTCAGATAAATTTGTCTTCCTTTTACAAGAGTGCAGAATATTCTGTTCTGATTTTCTGGTTTTGATTAACAGCCTTAAAAGCATCATTACTATTTCAATCGTATCATCTTATAACTTGAACCACAAAATGTTCCATAATTCCCTACATTAGTTTCTCACTACAAACCAAGAAATTCAGAAAATATTCAACTCATTTTAAATGAAGAGCTTATATTCCCCATTCCAGATTTTATAGTATATCACTACCATACAGTAAGAAACTTAAGGTTTGTTTGTTTTTTTAACAAATGTTGGAATCAAGAAGGTAGTTATTAACCCTAAGAGCTGGCAGATGAGCTACCTGTGAAAAGTAAAAATGTTAAGTTTGTAAAAATGTTAAGTTTGAGGATGGTGTGTCATAGGAACATAAGCTTGAAACGGATTCCAATGTACTAGTTTTATTCTTTTTCTGTTCACTGCTTTTCATTCTCTAGTTAGAGATGGTACAAGGTAATGCCAGATGATCCCCTATTTATTACGACCAGCAATTTTGGTATCTATATCAGAATAACAGAGTTGGAAGGAAACTTGGAGGTCTTCTAGTCTAACCCCCTGCTCAAGCAGGAAACCTTATACCATTTCAGACAAATGATTGTCCAATCTCTTAAATTTCTCCTTATTACTAAGTTGGTTCTCTCCTTGATTAGTTTCCATCCATTGCTTCTAGTCCTGCCTTCAGGTGCTTTGGAGAATAGGTTGACTCCCTCTTCTTTGTGGCAACCCCTGAGATATTGGAACACTGCTATCATGTCTCCCCTAGTCCTTCTCTTCATTAAACTAGACATACCCAATTCCAGCAACTGTTCTTCATGTTTTAGCCTCCAGTCCCCTAATCATCTTTGTTGCTCTTCTCTGTGCTCTTTCTAGAGCAGGGGTGTCAAAATGCCGGCCCACGGGCCGGACGCCTCATCAGGAAACCATGCCCACCCCATTGCCGGCAATGGTGAAAAAGCTCTGATATGTTGCGTGACGTCACGTGACATTGCGAGTTTGACATCTCTGTTCTAGAGTCTTAACATCTTTTTTATATCATGGCGACCAAAACTGGTTGCAATATTCCAAGTGTGGTCTTACCAAGGCATTATAGAGTGGTATTAACACTTCACGTGATCTTGATTCTGTCCCACTGTGAATGCAGATTGGGCCTGCGTTGGCTTTTATGGCAGCTGCAGCACACTGCTGGCTCATATTCAAGTGACTGTCCACTAGGACTCCAAGATCCCTCTCGCAGTTACTACTATTGGGCGAGGTACCACCTATTCTGTACATGTGCATTTGTTTTTTCTTGCCTAAATGTAGAACCTTACTTTTTTCACCATTGAATTTTATTTTGTTACTTAGGGTCCAATGTTCAAGTCTGTTAAAATCCTTCTGTATCTTCAGCCTATCTTTTGGAGTGTTGGCTATTCCTGCCAGCTTGGTGTCATCTGCAGATTTGATGAGTTCCCCATCCAAATCATTTGATGAAGATATTGAAGAGTACTGGGCCTAAGACAGAACCTTGCGGTACCCCACTGCATACTTCCTTCCATGTAGATGCAGTTCCATTGAGAACCACACACTGAGTACGGCTGGTCAAGCCAGCTACGAATCCATCTGGTGGTGATGCTGTCTAACCCACATTTTTCTATCTTATCTAGTAGTAGGTTGTGGTCTACTTTATGAAATGCCTTACTGATGTCCAAGTAAATTATATCCACAGCATTTTTCTGGTCCACTGTGTCACTTTGTCAAAGAATACAATAAGATTTGTCTGACATGATCTGTTTTTGACAAACCCATGTTGCTTTTGGTTATGACTTTGTTTGCCGCTAGGTGTTCGCAGATTCATTGTTTGATTATCTTTTCCAGAATGTTCCCAGGTATTGACGTCAGGCTGATAGGTCTCTAGTTTCCTGGATCCATTTTTTTCCTGTTTTGAAGATGGGAACTACATCAGCCCTTATTCTACTTCTGTGGTAGGTCTGCAGTGCTCCAGGATCTTTGAAAGATATGGTTCAGTATTTCTGAGATCACGTCTGCCAGTTCCTTCAGAACCTTGAGGTGTAATCCATCTGGTCCTGGTGATTTGAACTTATCTAGGTGGACAGGTGCTCTCTTACCATTTTATTGCCTATTTTAACTTATATTCCTAATCTGTTTTTTACGGTACTGTTTTTCATATGTTGGACTATTTTTTTTCTTTTTTGTAAAGACAGATGCAAAAAATGAGTTTAGCAGTTCTGGTTTCTCCCTGTTTCTCATCACCTTCTCGCCATTTTCTCCCATTAATGGACCAATCATTTCCTTGACTTTTTTCTTTTTTTTTACATGTTGAAGGTTTTTTTGTTGTTATTTTTGACTTTTCTCACAAGCCTTGATTCATTTTGAGCCTTAGCTTTCCTGATTTCATCTTTGCAGGCTTGGGCTATTTGCTGATATTCTCAAGAAAAGGCGTATTATGCCCCAAAACCAAGAAAATAAAAATCTTCCCAAATAATATGCAGTGCTAATACAGAAGAGAAATGGCAATGTAATTAATATATGAGCATAAAGACTCCTTCAATATGTCAACAGCCAAACCATCAGAACAGAATATGTTTAGTAATATGGCACCCACCTTATGGAACAATTCCCCCCCAAGGTGACATCAAGTCCATCCCTGATAATGTTCCATATGTCCCTCAAGACCTAGGAGTCCTAGGCGACCTGTGCCTGGTGGTTTATATATATATATATTAAATAATGATTTTTATATTTTTAATAATGATTTATATAATTTGATTTATTTAATTGTTGTACACCACCCAGAGTCACATTTTGTGAGACAGGTGGATATATAATTTAATAAATTATATAACTTATATAATTATACAATTATGTTTGTTAATAGTACAAATACCATGTGAATCATAGTAGGTAGGAAAATACCCAGCAAAAGGTATGTGATAGTAAGATATTAGTGAATCCTCTTGCTGAAGGCAGTATGTCCTAAATGATATTCTGAATTCTTGAAAATTATCTTTTAATCAGGAAACCTGATTAAACCTTAACTCAGAGGTCAATACGCTTGCCTTATTTGGCATTACAGAATGAATCATAAGTAAACCTTCCTCAGTTTTAAATCCTCATTTTCACTCAATAGAATTTGAAAAATGAGGAAGGTTTGCTTATGATTCATTCTACAATTCTAGACAATTTTCACACTTCTACCCTTCATCTAGCACAAGGAGTTATATAGAATATGTAAGGGTACTGATTTGGACTGTACTGTAGTATTAGAAGACTCATATGCCTGCATATCACCTACATCTTAAAAAAGACAAATTGACATTAGGAAGTACTTTGTGCAGAATCTTCCCTAATGCAGATACCCTCCTGAACGATAGTCCACACATCAAGAGGATGTCCAAAGTGGAGGAGGTTGCTGTGATCAAGCCAAAAGCTAACTCACATTTAAATCTTCATAACAGAACTCCAAAAGTGTTTATTCTCATTAGGCTGACTCACAGTTCAACCTTCATTTCAGTTTAGTCATTGTTAAATCTGCAATAAATCTATCATACCATCTGTACACTTTTTTCCAGTTCCTGAGGAATTGCAAAGGTAGATGAAGGCGCCGGGGTCAAAGGCCATGCTCCAGCCTGAAAAATAACCAATTTAATATTTTTTTTACCCCAGTTTTTCTCCAAAAGGAATATCATTCTTAAAAAAACATAAAGCAGCTATGGTCCTAAAACAAAACAAAACAAAACCAAAAACCAAAACCAAGATCCAAGTACCATCAGAGGACCAGAGCTGTGAATAACCTTATTTGAAATTATAAACCATAGAAATCCATGGAGGAAATCCATGGAAAACTTAATAAAGGAAAGTCTCCTTTGTCTCGATCCTGGTTCCTGATTCATGAACATGCCCATGTCAATGATCCTGGAAACAAAGCAAAATGCTACAAAAAGACATTTAACAAATTGGCTTTAAAAGAAAAAGTTGGCTTTAGTGGATAATAGCAGAGAAGGTCCAGACTCTACAGTTCGTATTCCTGCCAAAGTCAAGCATTAAGGCAGACATATCAAACTCAAGGCACGCGGGCCAGATCCGGCCTGTGATGTGTTTAGACCTCTCTCTCTCTCTCTCTCTCTCTCTCTCTCTCTCTCTCTCTATATATATATATATATATATATATATATATATATATATATATATATATATATATATATATATATATATATGGATCCTTGGTTTTTCGGGTTTTTCCCCGCGTAGAACTAAAGGTGTAGGCGCAACGTTTCGACGGAATCCCATCCGTCATCATCAGGCTGGTGGCTTTAGCTTCCTTCTTCTGGGAGAAGCATGTGGCTGTTTGTTCCTCTTTTTTAAACTGCCAGAGGGGGTGTGTTCTGTGGAGGTGTGCTCTGATTGGGTGGGGGACCAAGTGTGTTCTGATTGGCTGGGAGTGTGTTTTGAATGGTGGGTGTGTTCTGATTGGGTGGGGGGTTGTTCTGGGTGGATGGGCTGGTCTCAGCTGCCAGCTCCAGACCTGAGCTGGTGAGTTGCGCTGCTTTTGTTCGGCTTCGTGTTTGTGGTGGTGCCATGTTTTTATAGTGGGTGTCAGTTTGCTTATTGTGTGGTTTGGAGGGGTTTAAAGTGGCTGATGTTGCAGCTGTAGTTAGGTTTCTGTTTTGTGGTTGTGCCTCGTTATCATTGTGGGTTCGGATTTGCTTTTTGAATGGTTGTGTGGTGGTGATGTCATGTGATGTTATCATGAGTTTGGGTCTGGTATCATTTTTGGTGGTTGGGCCTCGTCTGTCAATCAAGGTGGGTTTCCAAATGGCTGGTAGGCGAGAGGTATCATCTCGTTTATTCATGCTGTGGGGGCGTTTTTCCATCTCAATGGCTTCTCTGATTATTCTGTTGTTAAAATGTTCAATTTTGGCGATAGTTTTGGTTTTTTTAAAATCAATTTCATGTCCCGTGGCTTCAAAGTGTTGGACCAGGGATGAAGTTTGTTCTCCCTTTCTGAGTGAGTTTTTGTGCTCTTCAATGCGTGCACTTATTCTTCTGTTGGTCTGTCCGATGTATGTGGTGGGGCAGGTGGTGCATGGGATTTCGTATACTCCTTGGTTTTCTAAGCCAATTATGTCCTTGGGGTTTCTTAGGATGGTGGATATTTTTCTGTCTGTGTAGAATGCTGTTTTGATGTTGTGTTTTTGGAGGACCTTGCTGATTCTGTCTGTGGTCCCTTTTAAGTATGGGAGGAGGGCTTTGCCATTTTCTTGTTCTCTGTCTTGGGTTTTTGTGGGTGTCTCTCTTCGGATTAAGTTGGTAATCGTGTTTCTTTGGAATCCATTGGCTGTTAGTACATTAGTGAGAGTGTGTAGTTCGGTTTTTAGGTGTTGTTCGTCAGCTAGGTGTTTTGTTCTGGAGATGAGTGTCTTGGCTACGGAGTTGATCTGTGCTGGGTGGTGGTGTGAGAGTGCGTTCAGATAGCGGTTTGTGTGTGTTTTTTTATGGTAGATAGTGTGTCCTAGGGAGCCGTTGGATTTCTTGTAGACTAAGACATCAAGGAAGGGAAGTTGATTGTTAGCTTCTGTTTCCATGGTGAATTGTATTTTGGGGTGTAGGCTATTGAGGTGTATGAGGAAGTCATCCAGTTTTTCTTTGCCGTTGTTCTGAACCAGCCCTCTTCTGGCCTTGTAAAGGCAAACCCCTATTTAAGAAGAAGAGACTGGAGAGCTTCCAAGGCTAAAAGGCATCTGCCAAGATTTAATTACGCAGTTAACAAAAACACAAGAGCTTGTCTTCTCAAGCGGAAAAGTTGCTTTCAGCAACCAGCCCCTCCCCAAACACTCCTTTTATAGAGAGCTCAGGGCGTGGTCTCCCTGTGCCTCCTCCCGAGGAGTCTCACAGCCTTTCTTTGTTTGTTCCTGCTCGACTGCCTCCTGCGTCGGGCGTCCTTCAACAGGGCCAGCTGTGGGTCATCTTCCTCCGCACTCTCGGGCTCACGCAGCTGAGAAGAGGTCCCCGGCTGAGGACTCTGCAAAGCCTCCAAATCATCATCAGCCGGTTCGTTTCCCTCCTCCCCCACATCTGAGTCATCCGATACATCGGAGCCGGCTGTCGGACCCACAGGCTGGCCCTGAGTCACAACACTATCCCGCACCGCAGGGCCCTTCCCCCGGGTCTGCCGATCCGGATGCGGTCGGGATGGGAACTGTTCGTGAAAAGCAGTCACCAACGCAGGGGCATGAACGGTGGTCGCGTCTTCCCATGTGAAGTCCTCCGGCCCGTACCCTTTCCACTCGATCAGGTACTGGAAGCGACCTTTCAGCCAGCGGGAATCCCTGATGCTGGCGACCTCGTACTCGGGGGTGCTGTCGCCATCACGAGGTCCTGATGGGGGAGGTTCCGCTTGGCGAAGTGGACAAGCCGGTTGTTCGGGGACCAACAAGGACCGATGGAAGACGGGGTGCACGCGCAGGGAACGTGGCAGAGTTAAACGATAGGCGACCGGGTTGATGACGGCCTCGACTGGGAACGGTCCAAGGTAACGGTGGTCCAACTTCCTCGCCGGCCGAGTGGATGGTAGGTTCCTGGTGGACAGCCAGACCCGATCCCCCACCGATAATGGAGGCGTATCCCTTCTCGACCGATCGGCGAACCTCTTGTAGTCGGCCTTGGCCTTCTCCAGCTGCCGTCGCACCAACCGATGGATCGCCTGTAACTCCGCCATGAATTCGTTCGCTGCCGGCTCCGGTGAGTCCACGGGAGAAAGGGGGAAAAACCGGGGGTGATAACCCACGTTGGCCAAGAACGGTGTCATCTGCGTGGAGGTGTGCTGCGAGTTGTTAAAGGCAAACTCGGCTATGGCCAAATAGTCCACCCAATTGTCCTGCTGCAGGTTAACGTAGCAGCGCAGATACTGCTCTAAGATGCCGATGACCTTCTCGGTACCCCCGTCGGTCTGAGGATGATGCGCGGACGAGAGGCAAACCTTAATGTCCAACGCCCGCATCAACTCCTGCCAGAAGCGGGCTGTAAACTGGGCCCCCCTATCGGAGACGACTCTATCGGGAAGGCCGTGCAGCCGGAACACCTGTTGGATGAACATGCGACTAGTGGCGCGAGCTGACGGTAAGCCGCGACAGGGGATGAAGTGCGCCATCTTGGTCAACATGTCCACCACCACAAACACTGTTGTGAAGCCGGAGGATGGGGGTAGATCCGTCAGAAAGTCCATGGACACAGCCCCCCAGGGTCTCTTGGGCGTTGGCAAAGGCTGCAGTAAACCAGGCGGGGCCCCTGTCGCTGACTTGGCCTGCCTGCATGGGACGCAGGAGGTGACATAAGACTGGACATCGTGTCGGACTCGGGGCCACCAGAATGTACGGGAGACCAGGTTCAGAGTCTTGAACAGGCCAAAATGCCCCGCAGCCGGGTTATCATGACATTGGCTGAGGACGAGTCCCCTGAGTGGCCCTCCTGGAACATAGAGCCGGTCACGATAATACAGGAGTCCATCCGTGACCGACCAAGGCGAATCTGGCCCCACCTCTTCCTTCCGCTGAGCCACCCACGCCTCCTGCTGCTGCGCCTCCCGGATCCGAGCCCGTATATCCACCGGCTCCCGCACCGCAGCAAAAGACTCGACGGGGATCACTGTCCTGGGCGGAAGCTTGTCTTCCACTCGGGTGTACTCGGGCTTCCTGGACAGAGCATCCGCTCTCTGGTTGTGCCCGCTTGGTATGTACTGCACCCGGAAGTCAAACCTCGCAAAGAAGAGGGACCACCGGATCTGGCGTTGGTTCAAATTCCGAGCGGTCTGCAGGCTTTCCAGATTCTTGTGGTCCGTCCGGACCTCGATTTGATGCCGCGCCCCCTCCAGATGATGCCTCCAAGCCTCGAACGCCGCCTTGATGGCCAGCAGCTCCTTCTCCCAGATGGTATAGTTGCGCTCCGAGGGATTCAATTTCCGAGAGTGATACGCGCAAGGGAAAAGGGTACCGTTGGGCGTCGCTGCCTGGAGTAACACGGCCCCAATGGCAATGTCGGAGGCGTCCGCCTCCACGACAAACGGCCGTTGCGGGTCAGGATGCTTCAAGATGGGCTCCTTCATGAAGGCGTCCTTCAAAGCTTGGAACGCCTGTTGTTCGGGGGCGTTCCACTGGAACCGAGTCTTCTTCTGCAGGAGCCGGGTGAGGGGGGCTGTCAAGGCAGCAAAGCCAGGGATGAATGTCCGATAGTAGTTGGCAAATCCAAGAAGTCGCTGAACATCCTTCACGCGACGCGGGGGTTGCCAACTCTGCAATGACTCAACTTTACTCGGTTCCATGGCGATGCCCTCAGGAGAAATGCGGTGGCCCAAGAAATCAATGGTCACCTGGTAGAACTGGCACTTCTCCAACTTGGCAAACAGCCGATGTTTCCGGAGGCGCTGCAGGACCTGACGGAGATGCTGATGATGCGCTTCACGCGACGGGGAGTAAATCAGGATGTCGTCCAGGTAAATCACAACAAACTGGTCCAACAGATCCCGAAAGATGTCATTCATAAAATGCTGAAACACAGCGGGGGCGTTGGTCAGGCCAAACGGCATTACCGTGTACTCGAAATGTCCATAGCGAGTACCAAACGCCGTCTTCCACTCATCACCCGGCCGAACCCTGACGAGGTTGTAAGCTCCACGCAGGTCCAGTTTCGTGAAGATCTTAGCCTCCCGGAGTCGGTCCAAGAGCTCGGGGATGAGGGGCAGCGGGTAGCGGTTACGCACCGTGATAGCGTTGAGTTTCCGGTAGTCACAGCAAAGCCGTAACTCGCCCGACTTCTTTTTGACGAAGAGCACGGGCGCAGACACTGGCGAGGACGAGGGCCGGATGAAACCACGAGCCAAGTTCTTTGTCAGGAAGTCCCGCAATGCAGCCAACTCGGGCTCCGACATGGAGTACAAACGCCCCACTGGGAGAGGCGCATCAGGGACTAGGTCAATGGAGCAGTCGTAGGGCCTGTGTGGGGGTAATTGGTCCGCCTCTGACTCGCTGAACACGTCAGCAAAGTCGGACAGTTCGGGAGGCAAGGAAACCCCTGGGGAACCCTCCACCTGGCCGGCACAGATATGGCGGGTGTGGTCCACGCACTGCAAACTTGGGAAGGTGACCAAGTTCTGAGACCAATAGATCTGTGGATCATGCGCCCGGAGCCACGCCAGTCCCAAGACCACGGGGAAGTGCAGTTCCGAAGTGACGTAGAACTGAATGGCCTCCACATGGGTACTGATGGCCATACACACGGGTTGCGTGGCGGCCGTAATAGGCCCGGACAGGAGCACTCGACCATCGATGGTCTCCACAAGCATGGGCGGATCCACTGGACACTGGGGAACAGCCCATTTGGCCACAAAGGCCGAATCCATAAAGTTAGTGGTAGCCCCAGAGTCAATTAAGGCATGGACCGGAATCCCCTCTGGCTTGCCAGGAAGGATCAGACGTGCCTCCAAAATCAAATGCCGTGAAGGTTCACAGGCACCGTCGGAACGGCATCGCTCGGCATGGTCGTTGTGGGTCGCCCGATCTTTCACACCGTCTAGATCGGGCTCGGGCCGTTTCCCGACAGCAAAGCAGGGGACTTTCTCAGGGCCGGCTTGGTCACTGATGCCCGCTGACGCTTCTTTGGACAAGAAGCAGCCAAATGTCCAGGGTCCCCACAGTAAAAACACAACCCCTCCGATCGTCGTCTGTCCATTTCCGTCACCGATAGACGGGACCTGGCGGCACCCAGCTCCATTGGCTCCTCCCTCTGGACTGGGGGCTCACGCACAACAGGGGCGGCAGGGGTCTGTGGGGTGGCACGGCGACTCTTTCGCTGCTGCAACCGGGCATCGATCCGCAGACAAAGATGGATCAGCCCATTCAGATCTGAGGGAATGTCCACGCGGGCCAGCTCATCCAACATCTCCTCTGACAAGCCATCCTGAAAGGCATCCACGAGCGCAGCCTCATTCCAGGCGGAATCCTGGCTAAGCAGCCGGAAATCGCTGATATAGGCCTGTAGAGGGCGCTGACCCTGCCTCAAAACTTTCAGGCGTCGGGTGGCAGTCTGCGCCTTAATCGGGTCCTCGTACATGAGGCGCATATGGTCACAAAACCCCCCAAAGTTATCCAACAAAGGGCTAGGCTGTGCCAACAGAGGCGTGCCCCAACGAGCTGCATCTCCCGACAGAAGGCTCAACACGAATCCCACCTTATCTCGGTCAGTGGGGAAATCAACTGCTCTCACGCTGATAAAAAGCTGGCATTGTCCCAGGAAGGCAGGAAACAGTTCTGGATTACCAGCAAATTTATCCGGCATAGCTATCTGACATTTCCTCCTGGGTGGGGGTGCAGCATGTACCTGAGCTTGCAGTTGAGCCACCTGAGCTGCCAGCAAAGTAAGTTGCTGAGTGAGCTGGGCATTCTCGGCAAGAAGCTGCTCCATCGTAGTAATAAGGGGTGGGGGCTGAAAGCAAACTGTTCTGAACCAGCCCTCTTCTGGCCTTGTAAAGGCAAACCCCTATTTAAGAAGAAGAGACTGGAGAGCTTCCAAGGCTAAAAGGCATCTGCCAAGATTTAATTACGCAGTTAACAAAAACACAAGAGCTTGTCTTCTCAAGCGGAAAAGTTGCTTTCAGCAACCAGCCCCTCCCCAAACACTCCTTTTATAGAGAGCTCAGGGCGTGGTCTCCCTGTGCCTCCTCCCGAGGAGTCTCACAGCCTTTCTTTGTTTGTTCCTGCTCGACTGCCTCCTGCGTCGGGCGTCCTTCAACAGGGCCAGCTGTGGGTCATCTTCCTCCGCACTCTCGGGCTCACGCAGCTGAGAAGAGGTCCCCGGCTGAGGACTCTGCAAAGCCTCCAAATCATCATCAGCCGGTTCGTTTCCCTCCTCCCCCACATCTGAGTCATCCGATACATCGGAGCCGGCTGTCGGACCCACAGGCTGGCCCTGAGTCACAACAGCCGTGTGGCCAGATTACGAAGGTGTCATCTACGTATCTGAGCCAGAGTTTGGGTTTGTGGTTGGATTTTTCTAGAGCGAGGGTTTCAAAGTGTTCCATGTAGAGGTTTGCGATGACAGGTGAGAGGGGTGATCCCATGGGTGCTCCTTCCATTTGTTTGTATCTTTGTCCATTGTAGATGAAGTATGTGTTAGATAGGCAGTGGTTGGTCAGATCTAGGATGTGTTTTGGGGGGTTGTATTTATTTAGGATAGCTGTCAAGGTTTCTTTGATTGGCACTTGGGTGAAGAGGGATACAACATCGAAGCTCACAAGTAGGTCACAGGGCTGTAAGTTTAGTTTACTTATGATCTCTATGAATTGGAATGAGTTTTGTACGTGTGAGGTGATGGAATTTGCATAAGGCTGTAGTTGTTTGGCAAGAAATTTGGCTAGATTTTGTAGAGGTGAGCCTATGGAGCTGACTATGGGTCTGAGTGGGGTTCCTTCTTTGTGTATCTTGGGCAGACCATAGAGCTTAGGACATCTGGATGATTTTTCTCTGGGAATGATTGTTTTCTGGATCTCTTCACTGATGGGGGTGGCTTTTATTTTTGATTTTGTGGTTTTTTCCAGGTAGGTGGTGGGATCTGTCTTGAGGAGTTTGTATGTGGAGTCTCGGAGTAGGTTGGATAATTTGGTATGGTAGTTAGATGTGTTCATTACCACCATGGCGTTGCCTTTGTCTGCTGGCAGAATGATTATGCTGGTGTCATTTTTTAGGTTAAGTAGTGCTGTCTGTTCCTCTTTGGGTAAGTTGCTTTTGGGTGGTTTGCTGGTGCAGAGGATGTTGGTAACTTCGAGTCTGATTTTGTTGGCGTCGTCAGGGTTAATTTTGGTCAGGCTGGATTCGACTCCGCATATAATGGTTTCCGTGGGAATGTATTTGGGAGCGACTGCAAAATTAAATCCTTTAGACAGGATGTTGGTTTCGGCTTTGGTGAGAATCCTATCTGAGATGTTGTGCACAGTTTGTTTCATGTGTTGCTGTGAAAGAGGAGGGGTTTGTTTCTGGCGTTCCTTTAGTCTTCAGAGTTTATTGGTGTGTGTGTCTGTTTTGTAGGCAGTCTCTGTTTCAGCTCTGTTTCTTGCCAAACAACTACAGCCTTATGCAAATTCCATCACCTCACACGTACAAAACTCATTCCAATTCATAGAGATCATAAGTAAACTAAACTTACAGCCCTGTGACCTACTTGTGAGCTTTGATGTCGTATCCCTCTTCACCCAAGTGCCAATCAAAGAAGCCTTGACAGCTATCCTAAATAAATACAACCCCCCAAAACGCATCCTAGATCTGACCAACCACTGCCTATCTAACACATACTTCATCTACAATGGACAAAGATACAAACAAATGGAAGGAGCACCCATGGGATCACCCCTTTCACCTGTCATCGCAAACCTCTACATGGAACACTTTGAAACCCTCGCTCTAGAAAAATCCAACCACAAACCCAAACTCTGGCTCAGATACGTAGATGACACCTTTGTAATCTGGCCACACGGCAAAGAAAAACTGGATGACTTCCTCACACACCTCAATAGCCTACACCCCAAAATACAATTCACCATGGAAACAGAAGCTAACAATCAACTTCCCTTCCTTGATGTCTTAGTCTACAAGAAATCCAACGGCTCCCTAGGACACACTATCTACCATAAAAAAACACACACAAACCGCTATCTGAACGCACTCTCACACCACCACCCAGCACAGATCAACTCCGTAGCCAAGACACTCATCTCCAGAACAAAACACCTAGCTGACGAACAACACCTAAAAACCGAACTACACACTCTCACTAATGTACTAACAGCCAATGGATTCCAAAGAAACACGATTACCAACTTAATCCGAAGAGAGACACCCACAAAAACCCAAGACAGAGAACAAGAAAATGGCAAAGCCCTCCTCCCATACTTAAAAGGGACCACAGACAAAATCAGCAAGATCCTCCAAAAACACAACATCAAAACAGCATTCTACGAAATCCCATGCACCACCTGCACCACCACATACATCGGACAGACCAACAGAAGAATAAGTGCACGCATTGAAGAGCACAAAAACTCACTCAGAAAGGGAGAACAAACTTCATCCCTGGTCCAACACTTTGAAGCCACGGGACATGAAATTGATTTAAAAAAAACCAAAACTATCGCCAAAATTGAACATTTTAACAACAGAATAATCAGAGAAGCCATTGAGATAGAAAAACGCCCCCACAGCATGAACAAACAAGATGATACCTCTCACCTACCAGCCATTTGGAAACCCACCTTGATTGACAGACGAGTCCCAACCACCAAGAATACCAGACCCAAACTCATGATAACATCACATGACATCACCACCACACAACCATTCAAAAAGCAAATCCGAACCCACAATGATAACGACGCACAACCACAAAACAGAAACCTAACTACAGCTGCAACATCAGCCACTTTAAACCCCTCCAAACCACACAATAAGCAAACTGACACCCACTATAAAAACATGGCACCACCACAAACACGAAGCCGAACAAAAGCAGCACAACTCACCAGCTCAGGTCTAAGGCTGGCAGCTGAGACCAGCCCACCCACTCAAAACACACCCCCACCCAATCAGAACACACCCACCATTCAAAACACACTCCCACCCAATCAGAACACACCTAATCCCCCACCCAATCAGAGCACACCTCCACCCACAGAACACACCCCCTCTGGCAGTTTAAAAAAGAGGAACAAACAGCCACTACCACATGCTTCTCCCAGAAGAAGGAAGCTGAAGCCACCAGCCTGAGGATGACGGATGGGATTCCATCGAAACGTTGCTCCTACACCTTTAGTTCTACGCGGGAAAAAACCCGAATGATCAAAGATCCATATATATATATATATATATATATATATATATATATATATATATATATATATATATATATATATATATATATATATATGTATGTATGTATGTATGTATATGTATATGTATATATATGTATGTATGTATATATATATATATATATATATATATATATATATATATATATATATATATATATATATATATATATAGTGTGTGTGTGTGTGAGAGAGAGAGAGAGAGAGAGAGCAGTGACAGCGCCAGAGAGGCCTGGGGGAGGGTCAGCTGGAGCTGCGGTGTTGCTGGGGCTTGGCGGGGACCCCAGAATCAGTGCATGCAGCTCCAGCTGATGAGCGCTGTGTGAAAAGGCCAGCCAGGCAGTGAGTGAACACACGGGGGAGGGGAGGAGAGGATATAAAAGTAGGGGATTTGGCAGGAAGGAGGAGGAGTGGGAGCAGAGGAGGTGATAGGGAGGAGAGGCTTCTCTGGGGAAAGCCTGAGGTAGAGAAGGGGACAGCAACTGGCCCTTTGAGGGCAACCAAAATGCTGATGTGTCCCTCAATGAAATTGAGTTTGACACTCCTGCATTAAGGGAACAATCACACTATGTCTGCAGGCTGAAAGTTATGTCCACTTCCCTACTAGCTACTAAAGGTCTTTTACTAGAGCCTTGGTGGAGCAGTGGGCTGATGCCTCCTTAAGTAACACCAGCTGCCTGCAATTAGTGCAGGTTCGCATCCCACCAGGCTCAAGGTTGACTCAGCCTTCCATCCTTCCGAGGTAGGTAAAATGAGGACCCAGATTGTTGGGGGCAATAAGCTGACTTTGTAATAATGCTGCTTGGGGTGTGTGTGAAAGCCCTAACAAGCAGGCATATACATAGAATGAAGGCTACTGCTAAGCTTGTAAGCCGCCCTGAGTCTTCGGAGAAGGGCGGGATATAAATGTAATAAAAATAAAAATAAATAAAAATAAATAAATACTACTTTACTTTTCTCTCCAGCAGGGGTGTCAAACTGCCGGCCCGCGGGCCAGACGCATCACGACAAAACCACGCCCACCCCATTGCCGGCAATGGGAAAAAAGCTCCAATACGTCGCACGACGTTACATGACGTCGCGAGTTTGACATGTCTGCTCTCCAGGGTCTTAACCAGTCACAAATATAAAGCATTTAACTGAGTTTCTCATCTTGACAAAAGCATTCACGGACAATATGAAAATCAGCACTATAGATGGTGCTTCCAAGCATGTCACAAATATGTCACAAGAAATTTTGGGCTGCTGCTGTCTGATATTCTTTTTGCAGCTTCTCATAATTTTCTTGCAGAATTGACTCCAACTCATCCATACAGATGTTTCTGCATTAACACTTTTGTGAATAATGGTCTGTGTTACTGATGAAGTTGTATAAAATACAAAAAGCTGCTATAGAAAGCAAATTTGTGTACAAGAAATTACAAAATATTAGGGAACAGCCCTAACAAGATGTACTCTGCTCAATGGTCATAAAAAGTTGGAGGCTGGCTATAACAGAAAAAATGTTCTGAAAGCAGGTAGTCCTAAAATATAGACCACACTAAGAAACAGAAACCAAGCAAACCAAAAACTACTTTTTAAGAACAGTATAGTCACAGAATCTTGCAAGCATAGGTAGCTCTCAACTTACAACCACAATTGGAACCAGAACTTCCATCACTAAGCAATGTGGCCATTAATTGAGTCATCATATGATTCATCACAACTGCACCTGATTTATGACTTTTTGTCATGATTTTTAAGTGAATCTCCATGGTCATTAAGCAAATCTGGCTCATTCCATCAACTTTGCTTTTTGGAAGCCAGCTGGGAACATTGCAAATGGCAATCACATGATCTTGGGACACTGCAACCATTGTAAAAACATGACAGTTCCCAATCCTGGGAATTTTGATCACATGAATATAGGTAAGCTGTGATGATTGTAAGTGCGAAGACCAGTCATAAGTCACTTTTTCAGTGCAATCATAACTTTGAATGCTACCTAAACAAATGGGTCATAACTCAGGGAGTACTTCTATGAATATGCTTCCCTTCCTCCCTTTTCTATCTTCATAGAAAAGGGAGGTTGTCTGAGGCATTTTCATAAACCACTTTCTTAACCTGCACTCAAGTCTTATTTATTGATCATTGCCTTTGTGGTGGATCTTCCCTCTGTCCTTCAAGACCATTCTCTATACTCAGTATAATATCTGAAGTGCAGATGCCACAGGAGTACTCCACACATCTCGTACTTGTTTTTGTACAATCAACATTATACACTGTGGACACACACAAATCAAAACACAAATGGACACATTTCTTTATCAGTACCTGAAGAACATATATTTGAAAACTAATTCCCAAATCTACGATGATGTCTTGATTTTTTATGAAATTGTTGAATTTGTTGTTAAGATCTGCACTAACACTCATGTCTGTGTACATTCGATGGAGTTTGCTAGTGAACTCGTAACCACAGGCTTGCTGGAAAAAAAAAAGAACACACACATACCAGATTTGTAGCTTGACACTGATAAAGGTTGTAAACATTTAGTGAATGAATAGCCTATAACATTTTTAAAGGAACATAACATATGCACCCCAAAAGTATGTTAAAAGACATATTTCTGACAGAAACTATTTCTGTCTTAAGGAGAATGAGGACCTTAGAAAAAAAGTGTGGTGTCAAAAGTGATTCAATAAATATCAATAAAGATTTAAGAAACACTGCTCTGTATAATACTGACACTGAATAATTTAAAAGTGAAAAGCTACTATTCAAGCAGTATTCATGAATGCCAAATAAATACAGGTGAAACTCGAAAAATTAGAATATCGTGCAAAAGTTGGTTTATTTCAGTAATGCAACTTAAAAGGGGAAACTAATATATGAGATAGACTCATTACATGCAAAGCAAGATAGTTCAAGCCGTGATTTGTCATAATTGTGATGATTATGGCTTACAGCTCATGAAAACCCCAAATCCACAATCTCAGAAAATTAGAATATTGTGAAAAGGTGCAATATTCTAGGCTCAAAGTGTCCCACTCTAATCAGCTAATTAAACCATAACACCTGCAAAGGGTTCCTGAGCCTTTAAATGGTCTCTCAGTCTGGTATAGTAGGAATCACAATCATGGGGAAGACTGCTGACCTGACAGTTGTGCAGAAAACCATCATTGACACCATCCATAAGGAGGGAAAGCCTCAAAAGGTAATTGCAAAAGAAGTTGGATGTTCCCCAAGTGCTGTATCAAAGCACATTAATAGAAAGTTATGTGGAAGGGAAAAGTGTGGAAGAAAAAGGTGCACAAGCATCAGGGATGACCGCAGCCTGGAGAGGATTGTCAGGAAAAGGCCATTCAAAAGTGATGGGGACTTTCACAAGGAGTGGACTGAGGCTGGAGTCAGTGCATCAAGAACCACCACACACAGATGGATCCTGGACATGGGCTTCAAATGTCATATTTCTCTTGTCAAGCTGCTCCTGAACAACAAACAACGTCAGAAGCGTCTTACCTGGGCTAAAGAAAAACAGACCTGGTCTGTTGCTCAGGTCCAAAGTCCTCTTTTCTGATGAGAGCAACTTTTGCATCTCATTTGGAAACCAAGGACCCAGAGTCTGGAGGAAGAATGGAAAGGCACACACTGCAAGATGTTTGAATTCCAGTGTGAAGTTTCCACAGTCTGTGTTGATTTGGGGAGCCATGTCATCTGCTGGTGTTGGTCCACTGTGCTTCATTAAGTCCAGGGTCAATGCAGTCGTCTACCAGGAGATTTTGGAGCACTTCATGCTTCCTTCTGCAGATGAGCTTTATGGGGATGCTGACTTCATTTTCCAGCAGGACTTGGCACCTGCCCACACTGCCAAAAGCACCAAAACCTGGTTCAATGACCGTGGGATTACTGTGCTTGATTGGCCAGCAAACTCGCCTGACCTGAACCCCATAGAGAATCTATGGGGCCTTGCCAAGAGAAAGATGAGAGACATGAGACCGAACAATGCAGAAGAGCTGAAGGCCGCTATTGAAGCATCCTGATCTTCCATAACACCTCAGCAGTGCCACAGGCTGATAGCTTCCATGCCAGGCCACATTGAGGCAGTAATTGCTGCAAAAGGGGCCCAAACCAAGTACTGAGTACATATACATGCTTATACTTTTCAGAGGTCTGATATTGTTCTATGTACACTCCTTGTTTTATTGATTGCATGTAATATTCTAATTTTCTGAGATTGTGGATTTGAGGTTTTCATGAGCTGTACGCCATAATCATCACAATTATGACAAATCATGGCTTGAACTATCTTGCTTTGCATGTAATGAGTCTATCTCATATATTAGTTTCCCCTTTTAAGTTGCAGTACTCAAATAAATGAACTTTTGCACGATATTCTAATTTTTCGAGTTTCACCTGTAGCAACTATTGTCACAAGGATACTAGTGGGATAGTGTTTATGATATCCCCCAGAGTAATTCAACAGCATGCTTTTTGGTCCTCATGTCTGGAGTAGTTTCAAACCTTTATTGTCCTATAAGTAGTATAAATAAATGAACTGTCATTAGGTAGCATATTAGAAAGGGGGGAAAAAGCTACAAAGCGCACAGCTCTTCATCCCAAGCCACAGTTTTAGATACCCTCTCAAACTTTCAGGTATTCTGAAATAAGAACCAATTTACAGGAGACCGTAATTAGATCTGTAAACCACATGCAATAAAGTCTATGGAGATTCTCAATCATCCTGGTCATGGTTGTCCCAAAGGTGCTTTTCAAAAGGCAACTGGACTTTCTTGATTTTTTCTTTGAAAGTGTTTTGCTTCTCATCCAAGAAGTTTCTTCAGTTCTGAATTGAAGAAGCTTCTTGGATGAGAAGCAAAATGTTTTCAAAGAAAAAAACCAAGAAAGTCCAATTGCCTTTTGGAAAAAAGCACCTTTGGGACACATGCAATAAAAGATCATCTCCCAGTTACTGAAAAATTCTCAACACACAGCTTTACATCAGAAACCTCTATTTTTCTAATTTGCATAATCTTAGCAACATCTGCAGATTTTCTTAATATGGAAATTTTCAGCTAGCTAATTCTCATAGCAATTTTCTAGCTGGAAGACAACTAAAATCTATTAGCAGTGTCTTAGTGAATCACCACTGGATATAATTATTAGCAGTCTGAATAAAAGCTCACCATATGTTTAAAAGTTGACTTACAATTAGATTAGCAACTGTTTACAATATGAATAAGTACTGAGAATAGCTGGGTTTATTGTACTGGTAAACTAGTACTTACCTTCAATTTGTTAATCATAGCTTCTTCAGAGTCCATGGACATTGATAAACCATGTATAAGCCGTTTTGCTAACATTCTGGCATAGAACTATGATTAGAAAAAAAAGTTCAGATTTCCTTGCATTTTAAAAGTATTCTCCAAGGGGAAAAATAAAAGCAAATTAATCTTCTATATGATTATTTACCTTTTGAAAAACATCTTTATCATCAACATACTTGAAAACTGTAATGAAGCTTGTAAGTTTGTCTTCTACTTCATTTTCTGTCATGCCTTTTGCTGATTTTTTAAGCAAATTGTCACAATATTTGGCCAGCTCATGTTGGAAGAAAAAGAATAATCATTAAAGCAAACAGCAATAAAGCATAATAATGACAACTGACTAATGGATAAGCAACTTCAGTTAAACAAACAGATGTAGTGTAATGAAGTGATTATCTAAGTTAAAGGACATAACCCTTTATATATTTGTTCTTCGGTTTTACATGCCACTTTGCAAACAGACTCTTAAGGAATCATAATCAGACCATAGTACTTCCTAGAAAAGTCAAGTTTTAATGGCTTTACTAAATCCCACAGGACTGGTGTTGACCTGATCTCAAGAGGGATGCTTTTGCACAGAAAAGAAAGCAATGGAAAAGACCTGTCTTTGTGGTCCCTTACAGGAACACTTTTTTTAGAATGGGGGCCTAAATAGATTCTCCATTTCAGACCTTGTTGGATGGGCAGTTACTGCTGGAAGCAGGTAATTGTGAAGATATCTGGGTCCTGAACTTTGTAGGGCTTTAAAGTGACAACCAGAACCTTGATTTGTACCCTGAAGCCATCTGGTATTGCAGTACAATTCCTGCAATACAACTGTTATCTGGACAAATTGAGATACACCCATAAAACTCTGGCCAGCATTCTGGAAGTTTTTGTCTGCAGAAAAACGTTCAAAATATTGTCTGGCATTCTACACTTACACTTGAGCACATAAATCTAGTATTTGATACTTACCAGCTCAGGAGCTTTGCAAATAGACTTTGGTTCCCTATAGTTCACTATTGATGTTAAAGCCTAATTAGGAATGCAAGAAAAATAACTTTTACAAGTTGTGCTAATGTCACAGCACTGACCACACATGTGTAAGCAATATCAATCCAAAATGCTTCCTGACACGGAGAAGCTGGGATTAGGATGTTGGATTAGGACTGGAGAGATCCATCTCCAAGGTTCAATATACCCAATTATGGAATTTCACTTGATGAGTCTGAATCAATCACTACTTCTCAGCCCACTCTCTCTCCCCCACTTCTGTAGTGTAGTCTACAGTGATGGCATAGATACCAATATATTAATTGCTTATTGAATTTTAACACTGTAATGTGACTTGAAAATATATTTTACAATATTTTTAGTAAGATAAGCAAACAGTGGACTAGGTTATAGGGCTTTAATTACACCAGTGCACTGAGTAGGACAAGGATACATGATATCCCCTTGATTGTTTAATTTACTTATGGATAAATGCAGTGGCAGTAGAGGTTGCATGGGTTTGGTACAGGAATACATGTACTTTTGTATGCAGATGATGTTGTGCTATTGGTTGTGAAGTCAAATGATTTTCAGCAAATGTTAGATTGCATGATACAATAAAGGGTATGGATCTGAAAATTAACATAAGGGCAAACTGGAGTAAATGACTGAAGTATATATAAATGAGGAAAAACTAAAGTGGATGAGTTTGTCAACCTTGGGAGAATGTTTACTAAAGTTAGGGAAATAATGGAGAAATATATGTATTTTGAAGCAAGAATGGCTTATTAAATTATAAATGGCATGTTCACTAATTACAACTTTAGCCCTAGTGAAAATCCAGACTTATTAAAGCACAATTTCTAGATAGACACACAAACAAGACTGCCCCTTCCCTCTCAATAATTGTTTAACCCAGAAATATGCTAATCTCTCAATTTAAGTGCCCTTTTCTGCAGACAAGCTGGACTGCTAATAGGCTAACACAAAGAAGCATCTTGACTGAATTATACTTATAGATGTCTTCTAGACCTCATTTAGCAAGGACATCATTAAAATTGGGGGAAGGAAAGAGGAAGAAATTTTTCTTTTTCATAATATGCCTAAACTGGAACTCAGTGGTAGCCTGTTCTTCCTGCTTTGTGACAGATGCAGCTAAGTCTGCATAGCACATCTGAGCATTAGCAAATTAAAAGAAGCTGCAGAAATCAGAGGGCTAGAATGGTATTGGTTTCTTTTATAGGGCAGACTTTGGTTGGCTGATGAAGCTGTTTGGAATTTTCTTATCCCACAGAGCTTTAGATCTGGTTTATTATTTAGGGCTTGTCTGTTAATCAACATGATGTCCCTACAGATAAGTGACTTCTTTTTCATCTTGTGACTAGTTATTGCCTAATTGCATCCTTATGGGCTGGAAAGTTTAACATTTATTTTTTCCTATATGGCAATGCAGCTTCCAACATTGCTAAAATCTGTCAACCCATATTTAGAGGATCTTAGTGACTTTAGCCAGGTAGCAGAGCTGTTCAAATAATAATAATAATGATGATGATGATGATGATGGAGGAGGAGGAAGGGACCTTGGAGGTCATTTAGTCCAACCCCCTGCTTAGGCAGGAAACTCTATACCATTTCAGACAAATGGCTGTCCAGTCTCTTCTTAAAAACTTCCAGTGTTGGAGCATTCACAGCTTCTGGAGGCAGGTTGTTCCACTGATAAATTGTTCTATCTATCAGGAAGTTTCTCCTTAGTTCTAGGTTGCTTCTCTCTTTGATTAGTTTCCATCCCTTGCTTCTTGTCCTGCCTTCAGGGGCTTTGGAGAATAGCTTGCCTCCCTCTTCTTTGTGGCAGCCCCTGAGATATTGGAACACTACTATCATGTCACCCCTAGTCCTTCTCTTTATTAAACTAGACATACCCAATTCCAGCATGTGTTCTTTATATGTTTTAGCCTCCAGTCCCCTGATCATCTTTGTTGCTCTTCTCTGTACCCTTTCTAGTCTCAACATCTTTTTTACATCGTGGTGACCAAAACTGGATGCAGTATTCCAAGTGTAGCCTTACCAAGGCATTGTAAAGTGGTATTAATACTTCTCATGATCTTGATTCTATCCCTCTGTTAATGCAGCCTAGCACTATGTTGGCTTTTTTGGCAGCTGCAGCACACTGCTGGCTCATATTTAAGTGATTGTCCACTAGGACTCCAAGATCCCTCTCACAGTTGCTACTATTGAGTAAGGTACCACCTATACCAGGGGTAGGCAACCTCGGCTCTTTTATGACTCATGGACTTCAACTCCCAGAATTCCTGAGCCAGCCATGCTGGCTCAGGAATTCTGGGAGTTGAAGTCCATGAGTCAAAAGAGCCGAGGTTGCCTACCCCTGACCTATACTATAACTGTGCATTTGGTTTTTCATGCCTAAATGTAGAACCTTACTTTTTTCACCATTGAATTTCATTTTGTTAGACATACTTGGAGTAGGTTTTTTCTTCTTTTGTAGTGTATGATTAATTGGCAGTCAAAATAGCCCAAAACAAATGCACTTATTTAAGTGTTCAGGTGTTTCTAAGTCTTACTCTTTCTCTTGAAAGCAAATGCTAAAAACAGCAATATATTTAGTGCCTTAAAAAAATATCGAAGAATTTGAGTGCCTGCTTTTACAAAACAAATTGCTTAGGCCACCTTTCCTTCTTATGTGCACTAAAATGTGGAAATGGATGAGAAATTTTAAGAGGTAGTACAGCAGTGTTTTTCAAAGTTGGCAACTTTAAGATGTGTGGACTTCAACTCCCAGAATTCCCCAGATACTGTGTACACACTTTTTAAAATTGTTTAAAAAACACTGTAGTAAAGGGCAATATGTGGTCTGTTGGATGGAATGAAAGATTGTCAAAAAAAAGGAAAAATGGCAGTTTAATTCTTCCTACTTTCTAATCTGGAGGTGGGAGTTGGAAACAACAGAGAAAAAAAAATAATGCAGGAAGAATGAGTTAGGAAATGTGTTGTAAAACAAGAAGACAGGGGTCTCCAAACTTGGCAACTTTAAGATTTGTGGACTTCAATTCCCCATGCTGGCTGGGGAATTCTGGGAGTTGAAGTCCACAAGTCTTAAAGTTGCCAAGTTTGGAGACCCCTGGTCTAGGATGAAAGAGTGCTGCATGAAAACCAAAGTGAGAGAATGAATGAAAAGGATTCAAACTGCAAAACATATGAAGGAAAAGAATATGGGTTAAGAAGAAAGGGAAGACAGACAACATTGTAACTGGATGAAGTTGCAGAAATCCTCCAGGAGAGCTGAGAAATTTAAAGATCAATGGGGACAGAGAGATTGAAGCTTTTTCAATCTGAAGCCAAAAAGTTGCTTCAATGATACTTGACTGCACCTCCTTAAAGAAGCCATACTGTTCCCCCACCTGCAGGACATTCATGCAGTTCCAGGAAAATACCCATTTGGGTTAAAGGAGACAGTAACAGTGTGTGACAAGGGATTGTGAATGAAATGAAGTACACTAAAGTACATTTCTTTTTCTTATCTCATGACCTCAGTTTCTTTGCTTTACTGTTTCTTACTCTTTTTGTAAGTTTTGCATTACACTGCTTAACCAGAAAAGGATTAAGAAGGGAGGTGCATAAAATGACAGAAATTTAAGTCATAATAATGATCCCCCATTTCACCATTGCTGTTTGGGATTGCCATTCAATGGACATGTTAATCTTCCTCACAAATTAAGGGTTGCCTCAAGGCACCTTTTAAGAGACCTGCTCAATTCGAAGGGATTTGGTATGGTAAAGTCTGCTTCAACTGAAGCTTGAAGACTTAGTAAAACCACCCATCTAGTCTTCCTGGCAACAACGGGGTCTGGGATGTTTAGTCACCGCTCCTTGGTCATGCCCCCTTCGCCCCCAGTCACCCACCTCAGCCGATTCACAGCCAGCTTTCCTCCTCCGCTGGTCCTCCCCCAGCCATTGTCCACCACCAATGGCCCCTGGCCCTCCGCCCCCAGCCCTTCATCCTGGCCCTTTCCCTCAGGCACCGTTTGTCCCATGTGTTTCACTCCATAGGACAAAAATCCACCAACCAATCCGGTGGCAGGCAGCACCAATGGCACTGGGGAAAGGGCCAGGACGAAAGGCTGGGGGCGGAAGGCCAGGAGCCATTGGTGGTGGACAATGGCTAGGGGGAGGGGCAGTGGAGGAGGAAAGCTGGCTGTGAATTGGCTGAGGCCGGTAGCTGGGGGCGAAGGGGGCACGGCCAAGGAGCAGAACCTAAACGTCCCATTCTGTCACAATGTGAAAGGGGTTTGACACTGCTTCTTCTGAGATGTTTTTTTACGACATCTCAGTCTCACCAGTCTGGCATTCCATGGTGGTTTTCCATTCAAATGCCAGAGGCAACCATGCTTAGCTTCCAAATAGCACTAATTTCCATGGGTTTGCTCTAAAACTATTCATCTCTGGTTCCAAGTTGTTCTGTGTAGCATTTTCATTAGGCTCACCTTGTCAAGGGCACTCATAAATCGCTGGTCACCATTCAAAACAGTATTAATGAGCTGAACAAATTTACTGTGTACTTCCAACACTGATTCTACAAATTGAGTGGGCATCTGAAGACAAAATCAGACAGAATAATAATAACAGGCAGTTCTGTAACAATTCTTAGGGAAATAATTTTGCAGGAAAGAAAAATGAATACTGTTTAAACTCATACCCTATTAAAGTATGAATGTTTAAAAGAATAAAATTCTCAAAATGTTTTCTATCTTCATTTTACAATGCTATTAACCAGGTTCTTAAATTTTATTATATCTACCATCTCCTACATAGTGTGTTCCAGATGTGTTGGAAGTCAGTTCCCTCCCCAGTTCACAGAATCTTCAAGTTCAAATTCAATTCATTTGAAGTGAAGGATGATGGTTATTATTGCTAAAAAAACACTGCCTGGATTTGATAAATGGGTTGACCATCATCAAGGAAAAAAAGAACAAGCTGACAGTGCAATTCAGAACCTATATCATCTCGCATTGACAGATATATGAATACTAAAGGCCATTTAGAATCTTGGCAATTCCCAGAATTCAAGTTCAGCTAAGATGGTTGAGAGGCACATAACCTTGGGCACTGCTAGGACTATATTTACCCATGCTTGATACTTTTGTTTACAGTGATCACATCTTTGTATATTAGATTTGTAAGCAGGCTTCCAAATTGAAGATACAAAGTAGAATCCTTGGTGCTCTCTGAACGTGATTGCTTGCAGACATTTAATTACCCCACTAGGTAACATCAGTGCAAGAATAGGGTTTGCTCCCTGTTTATATACAATAGCTTGCCCTGCCATTGTTGGTGGGGGTGGGGTTTTCTCCTTGGGAACTTCTTGATTAGGGTATTGTGCTGTTAGCCCTTCTGGGTAAATAAGACAAGAAACACTACTAGATGAGTTAATTCTACTTTATTGTAAGGCTATATTAACAGAATCTTGCAAATCTGAAGGTACAAACTTCCCACTGCTACTTTTAACCACCCAAACAATTAGGGCAGGTCCTTCCTTTTAACTGACATTTCTTCCTCTGTTAATCCATTGGGGCCTCCTGCCTCTGTTGTCTGATTTTTCCTAGGTAGCATCTCTTCCACTAATTCCACAAGGTTATCATTACATGTACAGAAGCTTGAAAACAGAAAACAATACCCTAATCAAGGAACTACCAAGGAGAAAGCCACACCCCCAACAACACCGGCAGGGCAAGCTACTATATAAAAGCAGAGACCAAGCTCCACGCTTACTAGCATTGGTGATGCTACCTAGTTGGGTAATAAAATGTCTGCAAGCAAACAACCACGCTCAGAGAGCACCAAGGGCTGCACAGTTCCACCCTGAGCTACAGATATTCTCTTCTATGAGATGGAAAATGTAATGAATGCATTTTGAACTTACTTGTGTGGGAAGGGCTTTATTAAAGACATAGGATTAAAGATTCTCTTTGGCTGAGCTTGACTGCTATTTTAAATGCATTTGTCTATGCTGTTTTCTTCACCACTATAGAGACATATGGTTTGCTGTTGCCTTCTTCTGAGATGTTCTTTCAACTTCTGTCTTGTCTACAATACTAGGATTTCTTGGTTGTCTTTCATCCAAGTATTTAATCCATGTTTGCTTAGATTTTTGACATCAACCAAGGCTGGGTTGGATAAGTTAAACTACTTACTCAAATCAACTGTAAATCATTCAAGCCCACCTACATGCTAAATTATTCAATTTTCTTTGGTAGTGAAAGTAGTAATAGTGGTCTACACCAGATTACCAAACTGCAAAAACTTAAGTCAAAACAAACAAGCAAACTTACAGTTACTAGTGACATTTTTATACTTTAATGTATCAAATGATTTTCTTCCACTGAAGAAAAAAACCCCTTACATTTTCCTGAGAAAGATTGCTGGATGATTTAAGGCCCTCATCATGGATATGGTTTTGCAGTTCCTGAATCATATGAGGTAAGCCACTTGGCACAGCATGAAGCAATGTGTACATGTTTGCCATATCTGCATAAAGAAAACTTGATTTTCAGGATATATACTTTTTCAAAAATTGCTACTTTCAAATGCTCATATATAAACAGCATGATGGCTTTGTAAGCTATAATTATTTACTAAGACAATGAGAGTGTGTGTTGACATTTGCAGGTCAGTTTAAGCCAGGAAACCTGCTTTATAAAATTACATATGCAGTTCTTGGCTTATGTCATTAGGTAAATATACCAGGTATGGAAACTGCTTAGCACTGAATATGGCAGAATCATAAATTAGCTTTAAACCAATAAATAAAAGGAAAAGAAAGGTATCCATACAGCTTAGATGAAACTCTTGGTCCTAATCCACATTTACTCCATATGCTAAGTAGCCTAAGAGATTAATGGCCATCCCTACTATGCTGAATGGCAATTGACTTTGGTAAGAAGGCAAAGTACATTTATTTTTAATATGTGTATTTTCCAATTTTTATCCCACAGGACACCTTTACCATTTCTCTTCTCTTGTCTGATGATGTTATGACATTCTGCATGAAGAAACTGTAAGTGGTCTGCTACCATTTGTTGTTGGCATTCATTGATTACTTTGCTGTAGGAACTGGGGTGTAGATATTTTCGACATCTCATTTCTTCATTTTTTAGTCTACATAAAACCTAAAAGTAATTTTCCACATTAACAGCACAATTAAATACTAAATGGCTATAAAAGTAAAAGGAATATACTGTATATTTTTAAGTTATTATGGCCATTTCATGACTGAGGTAATATAAAGAATTCATTTTTCAAACTACACACTCCAAAAAGCCTAATTCCATTATTTGTGACATTATGTAATAAGAAAGCAAAAGCATTCTAGGAAAAAAGTAGAAAAACTGGATTGGGGTGACCTGTAGGAACAAATAAGAATTTAAAATTTCTTAAATGGAATTTAATAAAGGACAAACAACATCAATAAGGCTGCAATGTTGTAATGGAAGTTTTGCAAATAAATTTCCTGAAGATTTCAATTTCAAAACATTTATCAACATTGTCCCCTATTAGGATCTTTTAGACTTATTGGTTGCTGGCTTACTAGAGCATAGTTTAAGAAGCAAAGAAACAATGCAGGACACTCCCAAATTCCCATACTAACATTGGTTATCCTCACTAGTGTCAACTATAATTCTGTACTACATTTGATTAATGCCTTAACCCAGGTTCACACTTATGGCATCATTCTAAACATTTACACCTTGCTTTTTGTGTTTTTTTAAAATACACAAAGTGGTTAAGGAAACTGACAAAATATCAGTAAAAAATATGTATCAGAATAGTAACAAGCAGCATACAGGAAGCCCTGGTCACCTCCTGTGTGGATTTCTGTAATACGCTGTACATGGGGCTGCCTTTAAAGAGTATCTGGAACCTTCATCAGGAGCAAAATGTGGTGGTGCCGGTACTTATTTGTCAAGGTAGAGTAGTGCATGTTACACCTCTACTCTATGAGTTGCATTAGCTACCAGTTTGCTTCTGGGTTCAATTCAAGGTGGTGATCCCCTAAAAAGCTCTATATGGCACGGTGCCAGGGTATTTGAGGGATCATCTCTCCCTTATTACACTTACCCATTGGATCAGATGCACAGAAATGGCATGGTGCCCAGGTCCTGTCTATGAAGGAATATCATTTGGTAGAACCCAAAAGGAGACCTTTTCTGCTACAGCACCTGTCCATTAGAACATCATCTCCCCTGAGGTGAGACTAGCCCCAACCTTGTTGGCTTTTCAGAAGAGCCTGATTACATGGCTTTTGCATGTGGTCTGGGGAGCCAGCTACTGTATATTGGTGGAAAGCCATTTATACTGCTAGGAAAATGAATGGTGTTCTCCTGCAGATGTTTTTATGTTTTTTAATAGTTTGTTTTTAATTATTTTTTGTGGTTATTTTGTTGTTTTAGAATTGTTTTCTGGATTATTGTGTTTTGGTTGAGATGGGAGGTTGTAAAAATTTAACAAATAAATAAAAAAGCAAATATATAAGTCAGTACCAGCGAGTAAAAAGTAGAAAATCAAATAAATGTTTGGCACAAGAGCAGAAAGTCAAGTCAAATCAACTACTGTATTACCAAAAGCCTACCTAAACCCATATAAATTTAAGAGTGCAACAGGAAAAAGGAAAGAAAAGCCTATTCATACTGAAAAGACAATACAATGATTCAAAACCAGGGAACAAATATTGATCTGAACGAAGTATACAGTATTTAAAACTGGATGCATTATATTTCTCTAAGCATCTTATTCAATCTAATTTAGAATGTTGATTTATGATGCAGAGCATAACTTACAGATCATATCACAAATACAGTAATTATGAAAACTGACTACAGCTGTAAAAATAAAAAAAAGATTATAACACCTTTGGAAACAAGAGCAAATGCTTCCTCCCATTTAGCCTGCATATGATTTTGGAAGTACAGGTAGTCCTCGCTTATTGACCATTCAGTAACTGTTCGAAATTATGACAGCACTGAAAAATGAGATTTACAACTGGTCCTCAAAGCTGCATGTTTCAGCATCCCTAAGGTCATGTGATTGTGATTCAGGCACTTGGCAACTGGCATGCATTTACGACAGTCGCAATTTCCCCCGTGATCACCATTTGTGACCTTCACAGCTGGCTTCCAACAAAGTCAATGGGGAAGCTGGCAGGAAGTCACAAGTCGTGGTCACCCATGCTTAACAACCCACAGTCATTTACTTAACAACTGAAGCTGGAACTGTCATTGTTAAGTCAGTATGGTCATGTGACATCACACTTAACAACCATGCTACTTAGTGATGGAGTTGCCAGTCCCTATTGCAGGCCTTAACTGAGGACTACCAGCATGTACATGAATCCCTTGAAAATGCTCTTTAAATGCATCATGAGGTCTAATGTTAGCAAAGTAGAATGTTGAACCATCAACCCTCATGACTCCCACACCACAAACTACTCCTGAAACTCTTGAAAAGCAGTTTGTTCCAAAATACATGGAACAATGAATAAATATGATCATCTTACCTTTCCCATATACTGTGAGCAGTTTGATTGTTGCATTAAATTTGAAGCTTCTTGTTTATAATACTCCCCTGTTTCATTCAGAAAAGGGCACTCAAAAATTTCCTGGTAAAACTAATTTGAGAAAGTCTGATCAAGCACAAAGAAGGTAAGGCATGGAACAAATATTTATCAGTTTCCCAAGAGAGAAATAAAACTTTTTACCTTCAGAGGGATTTTTTTCTTATACTGTTCAACATGAACAAAGGAGTTAATAACCCCATGGATTACTTTCTGATTTGGATCTTCTCCACAACGATCACTGAAAGATGGAAAAATAAAACTCTCAAAATTTATACTATTTATCACTGTCTAAAACAGTGTTTCACAACCTCAGAAACACTGAAATGTGTGGACTCCATCTCCCAGAATTCCCCAGCCAAGAATCCACACATCCCAACATTGTAGAGACTGAGAATCACTGGTCTAAACTTTAAAACCGACTGTCCAATGATAAAGCTGCTGTTCACAGGAAAATGCTGAAGCAGATTACACTCCGTGTAATATATTTTTTTAAAAAAATCTGTATATTTATATAAAAGACCTGAAGAAAATTGGTACTTATTTTGAGGATGAAGGAACTCACCCAAATTTTTCTCCACATATTACAGTAGTTATAAAATAGCGATAAGTAAGTAATGTTTAAA
Organism: Vipera ursinii; assembly: GCF_947247035.1. Taxonomy (NCBI): domain Eukaryota; kingdom Metazoa; phylum Chordata; class Lepidosauria; order Squamata; family Viperidae; genus Vipera; species Vipera ursinii. The sequence continues at coordinate 35,438,674 of NC_139522.1, forward strand.
GATGGAGAATTTTTACAAGTATTTATGTTACAAGTAATCAGGCAAGGCAACCATTAAGAGTCTGATCAATCTAAAACCATGCTAAGGGGGAGACATACTTTATTCTATTCTATTCTAAAGTCTTCACCATATGAGGTGTGAGTGTGGGGACAGCAGGAATTTGAGTCCAGTACATCCACAGCTCAACATCTTAAAACCCTCTCCAAAGTTGGAAATAATCATAATCACAATCACAATCACAATCAGCTAGCACAAGCATCAAAAGATGCAAATACTGCAATATCAAGTATAAGCACCAATTCACTCCAAGTAACAAAACAACTAATGAACAGCACAGCTGCAGTTATAACTGAATACTTGGGATGCAAAATCAACAAAGAAGAAAAACAAACAAACAGTGCACCATAAAAATGGAAGGTTAGACTAGAAGTTAAGATCACATGCAAGCAAGCTAGAACAGATGAAAGAAAAGAAGGTGAAGAACAAGAAGACCAAAGAATACCTAATCAAGAAATACCACTTAGAATGAGGAAGATCAAGGAAGCACTGGAAATAATAAAGCAGCAAATAACAGCTATAGCCAGGAAAATCAGTAGATACGAAGCTCGAATTGCAAATTATAGGCAGAACCTCCAATTTCAATCCAATCAGAAATGTTTCTACCAATCCATCAATGAAGAAACTGCAATGAATCAGTACCTGACAAGGAAGAAACAGTGCAGTTCTGGAAGCAGATATGGGATAACCCAAAGAAACACAACAAGGATGTGGCTTGGTTAAAAGAGGTGGATGCAAATAAAACAGAAGTTGAAATGAAAGAACTAGTAATAACAACAAAAATGGTAGAAAAAAGAGCAAGGAAGATCAAAAATTGGTCAGGACCAGGTGAAGATGAACTGCATGGGTTTTGGTTGAAACATCTAACTGTTATATACCCACTCATTGCCAAGCAGTTCAACAACATAGTACATGGAGGAGAAATTGAAAACTGGCTAACAGCTGGGAAAACCTACCTAATAATGAAAGATCCAGCAGAAGGGAAAAGAATTCAGACCCGGGTCGATAGAGATGCTCTGAACCAGCCAGGCAGCCTCGTCTCCAAAAAAACCCTCCTGAGCAACTGCCCGCTGAACTTTTATTCACCTCCAACATTACAAAAACTCCATCAATCTCATACAACATAGGATACATAGAGATAATTGGATACCTAGTGAGAACTTCTCAGGTGCCTATGAGATCGTTACAAAAACAAGATACTAAAAGATATATGTGAAAGCTCTATCATAGCGTTTCCCAAACCTCCCACATGCCAGCCTGTGAGCCAGGAGAGTGGGCTCATTCACTGCAGCTCACGTGGAGGCCAGTAAGGGGGTTTGGGAAAGCTGAAGGCTGAGAGGCCAAATTCTTGGGAGGCCAAATTCTGGCTGTTCCCACATGTCCCCTTTTTTTGTTTAATGACAGAAGCAGAATGCTCGAGATAAGCTTGCATAATGTGTAAATCTTTGGCATTGAAGGTAGAGGTGTGGGATCGTTTAACAATAAGTGAACGGCACAATGCTAGCAAACAGGGAATACATTGGATACAGCAACACAAACTAATCAATATAACTATAGTTAAGATACCATAAACAAATAAATGTTTAAGCCAAGCTAAATCTGGTAGATATATTAAAATTGGCAAAAAGAGTATAATTTTGAATAGTAGTAACTGGAGCACACACAGGAACAATGCAAGAGCTAGTAACTTCATGAGCAGAGGCAGACATTTTTAAGCAAAAATTACTCTGACCAGAAATATTGGCCAGTTGTAGCCACAAATTGAATTGTCCTCTATTTGCTAAATCTTCATGAATTCCTACAGCTGAAGGAATAAAAACCAAAAAACAAGTGCTGAATTGGTGTTAAGTCGCGCGATAATTGCCGACAGGAATAGTTCTGGGGTCGGCTCTAGCTGCGCAGTAGTAAGGTCACAAAGGGCATCTGCACTGAGTGTTTTTAACATTCCCCATGTCACTGGTGGCTAAGTTCCTGCTGGCCGCGAAGGTCTTTTACACCTTCGTGGTGTTTCACCCATCGGGTTCAGGTTCAATGTCAGGGCTGGATTGAACTCTGGGAGCGGACTGCTCAGCCTCTGGTGCCAGCTCATGTTTGGCTCGGAATGGCTTCACACACCTGGCAGGCACCCACACCGGTCCTGTAGGAGTAAGAACAGATGCATACCCCCTTCCCCAAGTTATCAATTCAGCTGGTCCCTTCCAGGTTGGCTCGGGCAGCTCCTTATATAGCACTTGTGGTTGTTCCAGGGGAAGCTCCTTCCTAAAATGTCTCTCTGCAGGAGTATAAGCTTGATTAGTGATCGTTAAATGATTCAAAGTAAATAACAACACTGGAATCAAAGTTTTAAGATCTGAAGGAGTAATTCCCCTTTCTTTTAAATGTTTAAACAACAAAGTTTTAAATGTACGATGTGCACGTTCCACTATAGCTTGGCCTGAACTATTGTATGGAATGCCATGTCGGAGAGAAATATCCCAAGTGCTGCAAAATTGAGACAAAGCATTAGAAATATACGCAGGAGCGTTGTCTGTCTTTAAGACAAGTGGTCGTCCTATGACAGCCATGGCAGTGAGAAGGTGCTGAATAACATGAGAGGCAGTTTCGCCACGAAGGGGGGTAACCCACACATAGCCAGAATAAGTATCTATGCAAACGTGAAGATCATCCATCTGCCAGAGAGCATTGGCCTCAGTTCCTCTTGGATTAACAGCATCAAAGGGAAAAGAGAGGGGGGAGGAGGAGCAAGAAGGACAGGCTGAGATAACATCACGAGCCTGAGAAAGTGGAATGTTAAAGGTAGCACGAAGAGATTTAGCATTCTGGTGAAAATAGGAATGGCTAGTCAAAGGGTCAGTAAAAAGTGAAGCCACCTTAAAAGAGTGGAGATCTGCATCTGCTCTATGGTTGCCATCAGAAATAGTATCAGAAAAACCTGTATGGGAGCGAATGTGAGCAATGAAAAATGGGGCAGTACGGTCACGCAGGAGAGTTTGAAAAGTAAGGAATAGAGAAAGCAAGTTACGGTCCAAAAGTGGGGATAAATGTTGTTGTTGTTGTTAGTTGCGAAGTCGTGTCCGACCCATCGCGACCCTATGGACAACGTTCCTCCAGGCTTTCCTGTCCTCTACCATCTTCTGGAGTCCATTTAAGCTCATGCCTACTGCTTCAGTGACTCCATCCCACCACCTCATTCTCTGTCGTCCCCTTCTTCTATTGCCCTCAATCTTTCCCAGCATTAGGCTCTTCTCCAGTGAGTCCTTCCTTCTCATTAGGTGGCCAAAGTATTTGAGTTTTAGCTTCAGGATCTGGCCTTCTAAAGAGCAGTCAGGGTTGATTTCCTCTAGGACTGACCGGTTTGATCGCCTTGCAGTCCAAGGGACTCGCAGGAGTCTTCTCCAGCACCATAGTTCAAAGGCTTCAATTCTTTGGCGCTCAGCCTTTCTTATGGTCCAGCTTTCACTGCCATACATTGCAACTGGGAAGACCATAGCCTTGACTATACGCACTTTTGTTGACAGGGTGATGTCTCTGCTTTTTAGTGTGCTGTCTAGATTTGCCATGGCTTTCCTCCCAAGGAGCAAGCCTCTTTTAATTTCTTGGCTACAGTCCCCATCTGCGGTGATCTTGGAGCCCAGGAAAATAAAATCTGTCACTACCTCCATTTCTTCCCCATCTATTTGCCAGGAATTGAGAGGGCCGGATGCCATGATCTTGGTTTTCTTAATGTTTAGTTTCAACCCAAGTTTTGCACTCTCCTTCTTCACTCGCAACAAGAGGCTCTTTAGTTCCTCTTCACTTTCTGCCATTAGAGTGGTATCATCTGCATACCTTAGGTTGTTGATGTTTCTTCCGGCAATCTTAATTCCAACTTTTGATTCATCTAGCCCTGCCTTTCTCATGATGTGCTCTGATGTGCTCTGAGAGATGGTCAGGTATGGATTGGGGTCTCCGGTTTATTGTTAGGAAGAGACCCCTGATCTGTTTTTTAGCAAAAAATTTTAAGGGGTTAAGGGGGAGGGCCAGGTCCGGGATTGATCGCGTAGGGGGGGAGCGGGGGTCGGTTGCCTCCGGAGCTCTGGAGCGGGTCGTGGGATTACCTATTCCCACGACGTTAGGGAATGGCAGCAGGTGTATGAACAGAGGGCCGTACCGACATCCGGGAGGGCCCCTCCGCTGCTTATAAGCGGTGAGGCGCTCCGACCCTCTGCTTCTGCCCCGAGGTCCCGGGAGCGACGATGTGCAGCCACCTGAGCTCCGGTTGGTGTACTTGAACGCCAGGTCCGTTGTTAATAAGGCTCCTCTTATCCGGGATCTGGTCGAGGGTGAGCATGCGGACCTGGCTTGCATCACGGAGACTTGGTTGGGCCCCGAGGGTGGCATTCCTCTGGTTGATCTTTGCCCTCCAGGTTTCCGGGTGCTACACCGGCCTCGGGCTCAGGGTAGGGGCGGGGGAGTGGTGGTAGTCATGAGGGAGACCTTGTGTCCGCAGGAGGCCACCGTTCCCCAGATAGTCAGGTGTGAGTCTCTCTTCCTGAGATGTGGTACTGGGGCGCAGTTGGGCTTGCTGCTGGTGTACCTTTCGCCTAGTCATGCAGCAGCAGCCCTGCCTGAGCTTCTCGACATCCTCTCGGGGTTGGTGATTGAGTTCCCTAAACTTATAGTTTTGGGTGACTTCAATCTACCATCCCTGGGAGGATCATCTGAGTTAGCTCGGGAGTTCATGGCTTCCATGACGGCCATGGACCTGACGCAAGTAATTTATGGACCGACTCATGTGGGTGGCCACACCCTTGACTTGGTTTTCTTATCTGGACGGTGGTTAGATGATCTTGGTGGGGGCTCCCCAATAGTTATGCCCCTGTCATGGACCGATCATCATCTCCTGCGGCTGGTCTTCCATTTTGCCACCCCCCGCCGTGGGTGTATGGAGCCAACTAGATGGTACCGCCCCAGACGCTTAATGGATCCTGATAGGTTTCAGGCAGCGCTGGGGTCCCCACCTGCCTCCGTTGTTCACAGCTCGGCGGATGCCTTAGTGGAAGCCTGGGAAACGGCAGCCACGGAGGCACTTGACCGAGTTGTACCCTTGCGGCCCCAGACCCGGTGCAGATCCCAACGAGCTCCATGGTTCTCCGCAGAGCTTCGGGATATGAAGCGTCGTAGACGGGGCCTAGAGAGCTGTTGGAGGTCCAGCCGATCCGAATCCGACCGATTGCGACTAAGAACCTATATTAGGTCTTATCTCGCAGCGATAAGGGCGGCGAGGTCTAATTACTTCTCCGCCCTTATTGCGTCCGCAGATAACCACCCGGCCGCCCTGTTTTGGGTGACCCGCTCCCTCCTTAATCAGGAGGTGAGGGAGGAACCCTTGCAGGGTCGTGCCGAGGAGTTTGGTCAACATCTGTCAGTTAAAGTCGCTCGGATTCGGACCGGTCTGGACTCCAGCTGGGCGGAGTCTGACGATCAGGACACGGGCGGTCTTGTCAATGTTATCTGGGAGGAGTTTGATTCTGTGACCCCTGAGGAAGTGGACAGGATTATGGGGAGATTGAGCTCCACCACATGTTTATTGGACCCGTGCCCTTCCTGGCTGGTTTATGCAGCTCGGGAGGGGACACGAGGCTGGTTTCAGGCGGTTATATCTGCCTCTTTGAGTGAGGGTAGTTTCCCCGCCGTCTTGAAGGAGGCAGTGGTGAGACCTCTCCTCAAGAAGCCTGCCTTGGACCCAGCCATGTTAAATAACTTTCGTCCGGTCTCCAACCGTCGCTTTCTTGCGAAGGTTCTTGAGATTGTGGTGGCGCATCAGCTCCCTCTGGTCCTGGATGAAGCGGATTATCTAGAACCATGCCAATCGGGTTTCAGGCCCGGGTACAGCATGGAGACGGCATTGGTCGCTCTGGTGAATGATCTCTGGAGGGCCCGGGACAGGGGATATTCCTCTGTCCTAGTCCTATTAGACCTCTCAGCGGCTTTCGATACCATCGACCATGGTATCCTGCTGCGGCGTCTCAGGGGATTGGGAGTGGGAGGCACAGTTCTTCAGTGGTTCTCCTCCCATCTCCTGGGATGTTCGCAGTCGGTGTTGGCAGGGGGGCAGAGGTCGACCCCGAGGTCTCTCGTTTGTGGAGTTCCTCAGGGGTCGGTCCTCTCGCCTCTCCTGTTCAACATCTATATGAAACCGCTGGGTGAGATCATTCGTGGTTTTGGAGTTGGGTATCATCAGTATGCTGATGATACCCAGCTTTTCATTTCGACCCCAAACCACCCCAGTGATGCCCTCGATGTGATGTCCCGTTGCCTGGAGGCGGTTCGGGTCTGGATGGGGAGGAACAGACTTCAACTCAACCCCGACAAGACTGAGTGGCTGTGCATACCGGCATACCGGGATATTCAGAATATTCCACCTCTTTCCATGGGGGAGTGAGTTTTTACCCCCCCGTAGATAGGGCTCGCAACTTGGGAGTCCTCCTAGATTCGCGGCTTACTCTGGAAGATCATATAGTGGCTGTGACTAGGGGGGCTTTCGCCCAGGTTCGCCTGGTGCGCCAGTTGCGGCCCTATCTAGACCGGGATGCCCTGTGTACGGTCACTCATGCGCTCGTGACCTCTCGTCTGGACTACTGAAACGCTCTCTACATGGGGCTTCCCTTGAAGACCACTCGGAGGCTCCAGCTGGTACAGAATGCAGCCGCGAGAGTTGTCTTGGGAGTTTCCCGGTACTCCCATGTTACACCTTTGCTCCACGAGCTGCATTGGCTGCCAGTTGTCTTCTGGGTGAGGTTAAGGTTTTGGTAATGGTTTTTAAGGCCCTACATGGCATGGGTCCGGAGTACCTCGGGGATCACCTGCTGCCGGCGTCAACTTCCCTCCGCCCTGTGCATTCCCACAGAGAGGGCCTCCTCAGGGTGCCACCGGTCAGAGAACGTCGGCTGGTGGCCCCCAGGGGGAGGGCCTTCTCTGTGGGCGCCCCAGCTTTATGGAATCAGCTGCCGGTTGAGCTCCGGATGGCACCTGACCTTCGCTCCTTCCGACACGGTCTGAAGACCTACCTATTTGAGCAAGCCGGCCTGGCCTCATGGGGGATGTGCTGGGGTTTTTATTAGGGAATTTTAATATTATTCTACTGTTTTTAGCTAGGGCTCTTATTTAATTTTTTTTAATTTTTGTATTCTGTATTTTTTATTTAGTTTTATTTAGTTACATTTATATACCGCCCTATTCCCTGAGGACTCAGGGCGGTTTACAGGGAATTAAAAAATCCACCATACAAAAGTTAAAAAACCAAATTAAAAAATATTAAATTGACCCTGTATACTTAAAACCCCAATTAAAAATTTCTCCTCAGCCTGGGCCTGAGAGCTCAAAGAGCCAGGTCTTCAGGCCCCGGCGGAATGATCGGAGGTCGGGGGCAGTCCTCAGCTCCACCGGCAGCTGGTTCCAGAGGGCAGGCGCTCCCACTGAGAAGGCCCTATCCCTGGGTGTCACCCGCCGGCAATCTCTCACCGGCGGCACCCTGAGCAGACCCTCCCTGTGGGAGCGCACTGGGCGAAGGGCGTTTGATGCCGGCAGCAGGTGTTCCCTCAAATAGCCCGGACCCAGGCCATGTAGGGCTTTATAGGTAATAACCAGCACCTTGAATTTCACCCGGAGGGCAACCGGAAGCCAATGCAGCTCGCGGAGTAGAGGTGTTACATGGGAGTATCGGGAGACCCCCATTACAACTCGCGCGGCCGCATTCTGCACCAGTTGAAGCCTCCGAGTGGTCTTCAAGGGCAGCCCCATGTAGAGAGCGTTACAGTAGTCCAAACGGGAGGTAACAAGCGCATGAGTAACTGTGCGTAGGGCGTCTCGGTCCAGATAGGGACGCAACTGGCGCACCAGGCGAACCTGTGCAAAAGCCCCCATGGTCACGGCTCCTATGTGGTCTTCAAAATTGAGCCGTGAGTCCAGGAGGACGCCCAGGTTGCGAGCCCTATCAACGGGGGGTAACACCTCACCCCCCATCGTTAGAGGTGGAATAAGTTGGTTAACCCGAGATGCCAATATGCACAGCCACTCAGTCTTGGCGGGATTGAGACGAAGCCTGTTTCTCCCCATCCAGACCTGAACCGCCTCCAGGCACCGGGACATCACGGAGAGGGCATCGCTGGGTTGGTTCGGGGTAGAAAGAAAAAGTTGGGTATCATCAGCGTACTGGTGATACCCCACCCCGAAACCACGAATGATCTCGCCCAGCGGCTTCATATAGATGTTGAACAGGAGAGGCGAGAGGACCGACCCCTGAGGAACTCCACAAATGAGAGACCTCGGGGCGGATATCTGCCCTCCTGTCAACACCGACTGCGAGCGGCCCTGGAGGTAGGAGGAGAACCACCGTAGAACGGTGCCTCCCACTGCCAACCCCCTGAGACGCCGCAGCAGGATACCATGGTCGATGGTATCGAAAGCTGCTGAGAGATCTAATAGGACCAGGACAGAGGAGCAACCCCTGTCCCTAGCCCTCCAGAGATCATTCACCAGCGCGACCAATGCCGTCTCCGTGCTGTGTCCGGGCCTGAAGCCCGATTGGTACGGGTCCAGATAATCCGCTTCATCCAGGACCAGAGGGAGCTGATGCGCCACCACACTCTCAACAACCTTCGCAAGAAAGCGCAGGTTGGAGACTGGACGATAGTTGTTTAAAACAGCCGGGTCCAAAGCAGGCTTCTTGAGAAGGGGCCTCACCACCGCCTCCTTCAAGGCGGCAGGGAAGACACCCTCCTTCAAAGAAGCAGTTATTACTGCATGGAACCAGCCTCGTGTTCCCTCCCGAGCCGCATAAGCTAGCCAGGAGGGGCACGGATCCAACAAACAGGTGGTGGTGCTCAGTCTCCCCATGATCCTGTCCACATCATCAGGGGAAACAGGGTCGAACTCAGTCTAGATAACGTGCTCAAGACCGCCTGATTCCTCCACGTCAGACTCTGCCCAGTCAGAGTTCAGACCGGTCCGGATCCGAGCGATTTTGTCCGCCAGATGATGACTAAACTCCTCGGCTCGTCCCTGCAAGGGATCCTCTCTCACCTCCTGGTTAAGGAGGGAGCGAGTCACCCTAAACAGGGCGGCCGGGCGATTATCTGCGGACGCGATAAGGGCGGCAAAGTAGTTAGACTTTGCCGTCCTTATCGCCGCAAGATAAGACCTTATAAAGGTTCTTAACTGCAATCGGTCGGATTCGGATCGGCTGGATCTCCAACCGCTCTCTAGACCTCGTCTCCGACGCTTCATCTCCCGGAGCTCCACAGAGAACCATGGGGCCCAGCGGGATCTGCGCCGGGTCAGAGGTCGCATGGGTACAACGCAGTCAAGTGCCCTGGTGGCAGCCGTTTCCCAGGCCTCCACCAGAGCATCGACTGGGCTGTGGGTAAGGGTGATAGGTATAGGCCCAAGCGCCCTCTGGAACCGATCCGGGTCCATTAGGCGCCTGGGGCGGAACCACCTGGACGGTTCCGCCGCCCAGCGGCGGGGGGTGGCATGACGGAAAACCAGCCTCAGGAGGTGGTGATCTGACCATGACAGAGGGGTGATGGACGGGGAACCCCCTCCCAGATCATCCAACCACTGTCCAGACAGGAACACCAGGTCGAGAGTATGATCCCCCTCATGAGTCGGGCCCTCAATAACCTGGGTCAGGCCCATGGCTGTCATGGAAGCCATGAACTCCCGAGCTAACTCCGACGACCCTCCCAGTGACGGCAGGTTGAAGTCACCCAGGACTATAAGCCTGGGGAACTCCACTGCCAACCCTGAGAGGGCGTCGAGCAGCTCAGGCAGGGCTGTTGCCACACAGCTGGGCGCCAGGTATGTAAGCAACAAGCCCAACTGAACCCGAGGACCACATCTCAAGAGGAGGGATTCACTCCCGGCCATCTGGACAATGGTGGCCTCCCGGGGACACAAAGTATCCCGAATAACCACTGCCACTCCACCACCCCTGCCCTGAGCCCGCGGCTGGTGCAGCACCCGGAAACCCGGCGGGCATAACTCGGTGAGAGGCACCCCTCCCTCCGAGCCCAGCCACGTTTCCGTGATGCACGCTAGATCCGCACATTCCTCCTCGATCAGGTCACGGATGAGGGGAGCTTTGTTGACTACGGATCTAGCGTTAAAATAGACCAACCTGAGCTCAGGGGCCTGATCACCCTCATCCCCGGGTAAGAGGGTGCTAACCGGAGGGTTGGAGCGCGCCACCGCTCGGAGATAGCGGGGGCGCGATCCCAGGTGTTGATATGGCCCTCCGCGCAAACACCTGCTGCCTTTCCCTATCGCCGTGGGGATATGTGCCCTGTTCACCGCTTTCAGGGCCCGTCCGACGAATCACCAAACAAATGAGACCGGAACGGGAGCTGGTTCTTCTAAGCCACGTTTATTAGCTTCATAAACAAACGCTCGAAGACTAATGAAGTCAGCGTTGATTCTACCGACTCATCAACGCTGTTAAATAGCCAGCCAAGCCACCACCCTCCACCACACCCCTAATCATTCCATCCCGCCTACACCCTTCTTAACTAACGCCTCCCATGGCCCCCACCCTTTGGTACCCGCCCACCACCATTGCAGCCGGTAAGCCACCCCCCAGCCCAAACCACCCCCCCTCTCCCCAGAGTCTCGCGCGCTCCCACCTTCTCCCTCAGTTTTCCAATCTGCCGCAAGCCTCGCCCCGAGCCCTTCCCCAACCCGTGGGAGTTCTCCATCACCCCCACAGTTACCCTGGCACCCAGCCACAATGTTTCCGCAGTTTCTAAAGGCCGGTAGCTCGTTCCCCGGCCGAACACGGCAGCTGCACTTTTCCCCGGCTTGTTGGCCACTTCCGGGAGCCGCCGGGCCGATCCGCGCCTCCCCAGCTGACGAGCGGGCCGCCGCCGACCTCCCAGCTGACGAGCGGTCTGTCCCGGAGCGCCACAGCTCGCCGGGAGCGAGAGACTTGCAGGGGCCGCTGGAGACGGGTAAGGTGCTCCATGGCCTCGTCGGACGCCGGGCAGACGGGTGCTGGGGCGGGGCAACGGCCGGGCACCGTCCCGGCCCTCCAGGAAGCTGCGGACGTCGGCAGTCAGTTCCGGGGCCTGGCGGAGCGCTCCGTGGACGACGGCGGTTTTCGAGGCCTGGCGGGGCGTTCCGCGGGTGCCGGCAGTGTTCGGAGCCTGGTGGGGCATTCCGCGGATGCTGGCAGTTTTCGGGGCCTGGCGGGGCGTTCCGCGGGTGCCGGCAGTCTGGTGAGTCGCCCCGCGGCCCGTCCGAATGTCGGGCGCGCCAGGCCCGACATGCCGCCCCCCCTACCAAGGGTCCTCCTGCGGGCGTAGAGAACAAAGTTATAGAATCAGTGACTCTGCCTACACCTCCATGTCCCCTACCTCCCGGCCTGCTAGGATGGGCTCGATGGAATGCTCGGACCAAACGTGGAGCATGGACGTTTTCCCGCGACACCCACGTTGCCTCCTCCACCAGGTACCCCTTCCACCGAAGGAGGTACTGTATGACGCCCCTCCGCACCCTGGAGTCCAACACCTCTTGCACCTCATACTGGTCAGCGTGAACCGGTCCAGGACCCCCCTCCCCTGCCGCCGTAGTAGCCGCTGGAGCGGGTTTCAGCAGGCTGCTATGGAACACCGGGTGGACCTTACCCAAGAATTTAGGCAACCGCAGTCGCACCGTCACCGGGTTTACCACCTGCACCACCCGGAACGGGCCGAGGTATTTGGGTCCCAACTTGCGGCACGGGACCTGTAACCGTAAGTATTTGGTGGACAAGTAAACTAGGTCCCCCACCCGCGGCGTAACAAAGGGTTTCCGCTTCTTGTCCACCTGTGCTTTGGCTGCCTTGGCGGACCGGTCCAAAGCTTCCTTCGCCGCCCCCCAGACGGCCGTGATCTGACGCATCCAGTCCTGCAGCGCACACAAAGACCCCTCCTCCTGGAGACATTCAGCAAAGGGTACAAATTCATGACCTGTGACCACCCGATATGGAGAGAAGCCAGTGCTACTATGGATGGCGTTATTGTACGCCACTTCAGCAAGCGCTAACAGGTCTACCCAATCCGTCTGCCGAAAAGAGACGTAGGTTCGCAGATAACGTTCAACGGCAGCGTTGGCTCGTTCTGCGGCCCCGTTGGTGCTGGGGTGATAGGCCGTACTCAGTCCCTGCGACGAGCCGATATGACGCAAGAAGTCTCTCCAAAATCGAGCTGTGAACTGCACCCCTCTGTCTGAAATTACACGTCGCGGCACTCCATGCAGTCGGTATATTTGCGTGAGAAATAACCAAGCTAGTCGACGAGCTGATGGTAACCCCTTACACGGAACAAAGTGTGCCTGTTTGGAAAACAGGTCGACCACTGTCCAAATAACGGTGTGACCCTTGCTCTCTGGGAGGTCCACAATGAAGTCCATGGCGATGTCTTGCCATGGCCGAGACGGGTCAGCTACTTGTTGCAAAAGCCCCAAAGGTTTCCCAACCTGGGTTTTTGTAGTAGCACAGACATGACAACGCCGCACATACTCCTCGATGTCACTCTTCATGCGGGGCCACCAAAATTGACGACGTGCCAGATGCAAGGTTTTCACAAACCCGAAATGTCCCGCCTGTTTGGTGTCATGACAGCCATACAGAACGCGTGGCCGCACAGTTTCAGGTACATACAACCGTGTACCATGCCACGCCAGGCCGTCCCGCATAGTCAATAGTCCCCGATTACCCCGTAACCAGGCGTCCTCCTGTAGGGCCCTTTGGATGGCCTGGTTCAAATTCTCCTCCATCACCCGTCCAGCACTCTCTGAAGCATCCCCCTCCTCCACCAGTGTCGGGATGAGTGCCTGCACCACCTCCTCCCTCTTGCTGTCAAACTGTGGCATGCGGGATAAAGCATCCGCCAGAAAATTTCGACCCCCCGGCACATACTTCAGCACAAACCTGAAGCGACGGAAGTATAGAGCCCACCTGACATGCTTAGGCGACAGGCGGCGAGGGGTTTGTAGGGCCTCCAGGTTTTTATGGTCTGTCCACAGTTCGAATGGACGGGAGGCCCCTTCCAGGAGGTGTCGCCAAGTCTCTAGGGCCCAACGGACCGCAAAAGCCTCCTTCTCCCACACTGCCCAGGCCCGTTCAGTGGGAGTCAGTTTCTTGGAGGCGTAAGCACACGGCTGCAGGACCCCGGCACTACTCCGCTGAAGAAGGACGGCCCCAAGAGCAACATAGCTCGCGTCCGCCTGTACGACATAGGCCAGTTCGGGGTCGGGGTGTCGCAAAACGGGCTCTTTAGCAAAGAGGGACTTCAGTTCCTCAAATGCCCGCTGACACGCTGTGGACCACTCCAACTTAAGCCCTGGACGTGGACGTGTCTTTAATTGTCGTGTGCGCAGAAGATCTGTTAACGGCAGGGCGATGGCCGCGAAACGTGGGATGAACTGTCTGTAGAAGTTGGCAAAGCCAAGGAAACTTTGCAACTGTCGACGAGTTCGCGGAGGCTGCCACTGTTGAATAGCGTGTACCTTTCTAGGATCCATCTCCACTCCTGCCGCCGATATACGATACCCAAGGTAGTCCAGCTGGGCCCTATGGAACTCACACTTGGACAGTTTAACATAGAGCTGCGCTTCCAACAGTCTAGTCAACACCTGGCGCACTAAAAGTACATGCTCCTCCAATGTGTCCGAGTAAATTAGGATGTCGTCTAAGTACACCAAAACACCCCGATACAGGAACTCATGCAAGACCTGATTGATCAATTGCATGAATACAGCCGGAGCTCCTTGTAGGCCAAACATAATCACTCAGAACTGGAAGCTACCAAGGGGACAATTAAACGCAGTCTTCCACTCGTCCCCTGCTTTGACCCTCACCCGGTAGTAGGCTTCTCTCAGGTCCAACTTAGTAAATACCCGGCCTGTTGCCAAATGGGCCAGCAGGTCCTTCATCAAAGGAAGGGGATAGAGGTGCTCCACGCACACCGTGTTAACCCCCCGGTAGTCCACACACAAGCGCAAGCCCCCATCCTTCTTCTCGCGGAAGAGCACTGGCGCCGCCACCCGAGATCGGGCAGGTTGGATAAACCCTCTCTCCAAGTTCTTATCTATGTACCGCCGTAACTCCTGCATCTCCTTCGGGGACATGGCGTACATACGGGGTTTAGGCAGTCTGGCACCAGGTTCAAACTCGATGGCACAATCCGTCGGCCAGTGGGGTGGTAACGAATCGCACTCCCGCTCATCGAAGACGTCCATTAAGTCGGAGTAAACTCGGGGTACATGCACCTTTGAGTCATCCTTGACCCCGCAAACCTTCTCCCGCGACCCCGTGTCCTCCGGCCACAGAAAAGAATGGTGGAGAGGGGGCTCGGGACCCAGACCCACCCGGAGATGACGACAACCCCCCTCCCACCAAATCGTGGGACCCCATTTATCAAGCCACGTAAGGCCCAGGATAACAGCTTCAGTCATAGAGGGCACCACAACAAAACGCAAAGTCTCCCAGTGGGCCCCCAATTCCAGCTGGACTGGTTCGGTGACATGGGTGATAGGGGCTCCCCCGAGGAGTGACCCATCCACTTGCTGGAAGCGAAGGGGGGTTACCAGGCGTTGCAACCGAATCCCCACTGCAGCCGCTGTTTTCCAGTTGATAAGACACCGGGTGCTCCCAGAATCGACCAAAGCCCTAACCGCCCGTCTTTGCCCAGACACTGGGCTCACCAATACCACCGGGAACACGAAGGGACACACCGGGGCGCTTACCATCGGGTCCTCCTCCAGCTCCAGATCCTCAAGGTCCTCCGTCGGTGTGGGCTGGGTGGTTACGGGTCCGGTCGCCAAGGGAGTAGTCGCCCGCCGGCTGTCATCAACGGCCTGATAAGCAGTACGGGACCGCTCCGAGGTCTTCCTAGCGGACAAAGCCCGTGTCGAGGTCGCAGGGGGGGCATCCGGGCTGGCGGGAGCGGGCATTCAGCCGCCCGATGACCCGGCTGGTCACACCTGAAACACCTGATACCAGGCCGTGGTGGCTGTACAGAGGGGGCTTTGGACGCCGACAAGCCAGGCCGCTCCTCCACCTTCAACGCTGACTTACTTTCAGGGCCCGTCCGACGAATCACCAAACAAATGAGACCGGAACGGGAGCTGGTTCTTCTAAGCCACGTTTATTAGCTTCATAAACAAACGCTCGAAGACTAATGAAGTCAGCGTTGATTCTACCGACTCATCAACGCTGTTAAATAGCCAGCCAAGCCACCACCCTCCACCACACCCCTAATCATTCCATCCCGCCCACACCCTTCTTAACTAACGCCTCCCATGGCCCCCACCCTTTGGTACCCGCCCACCACCATTGCAGCCGGTAAGCCACCCCCCAGCCCAAACCACCCCCCCTCTCCCCAGAGTCTCACGCGCTCCCACCTTCTCCCTCAGTTTTCCAATCTGCCGCAAGCCTCGCCCCGAGCCCTTCCCCAACCCGTGGGAGTTCTCCATCACCCCCACAGTTACCCTGGCACCCAGCCACAATGTGTCCGCAGTTTCTAAAGGCTGGTAGCTCGTTCCCCGGCCGAACACGGCAGCTGCACTTTTCCCCGGCTTGTTGGCCACTTCCGGGAGCCGCCGGGCCGATCCGCGCCTCCCCAGCTGACGAGCGGGCCGCTGCCGACCTCCCAGCTGACGAGCGGTCTGTCCCGGAGCGCCGCAGCTCGCCGGGAGCGAGAGGAGACTTGCAGGGGCCGCTGGAGACGGGTAAGGTGCTCCATGGCCTCGTCGGACGCCGGGCAGATGGGTGCTGGGGCGGGGCAACGGCCGGGCACCGTCCCGGCCCTCCAGGAAGCTGCGGACGCCGGCAGTCAGTTCCGGGGCCTGGCGGAGCGCTCCGTGGACGACGGCGGTTTTCGAGGCCTGGCGGGGCGTTCCGTGGGTGCCGGCAGTGTTCGGAGCCTGGTGGGGCGTTCCGCGGATGCTGGCAGTTTTCGGGGCCTGGCGGGGCGTTCCGCAGGTGCCGGCAGTCTGGTGAGTCGCCCCGCGGCCCGTCCGAATGTCGGGCGTGCCAGGCCCGACAACCGCCCTGAGTCCTTCGGGAGAAGGGCGGTATACAAATATAATAAATGAAATGAAATGAAATGAAATATAAGTTAAATAGCCAAGGCGACAGTATACAGCCTTGCCGGACTCCTTTCAGTGGTTCCGTGTCCAGTTCTCACTGTTGCTTCTTGGCCCGCATATAGGTTTCTCAAGAGACAAATAAGATGGTAAACTTAGTTTGCCATTTGCCATTAACTTGCCAAACAACCACCCCACGGGTACGAGACCCATCTGTGAATAATGTAATAGCATTAGGAAGAGGGGTAGAAACCTGTGCAGATTGAAAAACAAAAGGCAATTCCTGTAATAAAACCAAACGTTGGTCCTTGGGGGGGGTTAAACAATACAGCTCCCACATAATCTACAAAGGCAATCGCATAAGCATTAGACATTTGCATAAAGAAATCATGCTGATCCTTGGTGCAAGGCAAATGAATGACTAAAGGATCAAAGCCAGTTAACTGGAGCACGCGATGCCGTACCTTCATTAAAAGATCAGAATATAACACATCGATGGAAGACACATTTTTAGCTGGTGTGTGTGGCAAATACAACCATTCTACAATGCAGATAGATTTAAGCGTTTCAGAAAAAATAAGGTAGCAGTTGGCTGTAAAGGAGTATGGAAGAGGGCTGCTGACAATGATCCTAAAAGAGGAGCTCTGTTAACCATAACTTTGCGAAGGGCAGAATTGATTTGATGAAGGCAATGCTGCATCGCCGTGGAGACTGGAATCCGCGTGTCAGGGGTTAAATGACCTTGCAAGGCAATAAAAAGTGGACGCAACAAAGCAGTAGTTAACCCTAAAAATGGTCTAGCCCAATTAAGATGACCTAAAATATTTTGCAATTGTACCAGAGTAAAATGAGATGGAATGCGCAGAGCTGGAACAAAAGGAGAAAAAGAAGATTGAAGCATCCGATGGGCTTACCTAGGGGCCTCTGGGGGAGACGCACTAAGAGGCCCCTGATATGTTTTTTAGCCGGTTATTTTAAAGGGTTAGGGAGGGGGAGGAATAGTGAGGAGGGGAGGGAACTATTAACCGGCACTCAGTCTGGGCCCGTTATGGGCTCTGGTGGGATGGGGTTGGGGGTGGAGGTGTTCTGAACCAGCCCTCTTCTCTCAACCCCTATTTCAAAAGAAGAGACTGGAAAGCGTCCAAGGCTAAAAGGCTTCTGCCAAGATTTAATAGTAAACACACAAGAGCTTATCTCTCAAGCAAAAGAGTTGCTTTCAGCAACCAGCCCCTCCCCAAACACTCCTTTTATAGAGAGCTCAGGGCGTGGTCTCCCTGTGCCTCCTCCCGAGGAGTCCCATAGCCTTTCTTTGTTTGTCCCTGCTCGACTGCCTCCTGCGTCGGGCGTCCTTGAACAGGGCCAGCTGTGGGTCATCATCCTCCGCACTCTCGGGCTCACACAGCTGAGCAGAGGTTCCCGGCTGAGGACTTTGCAAAGTCTCCAAATCATCATCAGCCGGTTCGTTTCCCTCCTCCCCCACATCTGAGTCCTCCGATACATCGGAGCCGGCTGTCGGACCCACAGGCTGGCCCTGAGTCACAACACTATCCCGCACCGCAGGGCCCTTCCCCCGGGTCTGCCGATCCGGATGCGGTCGGGATGGGAACTGTTCGTGAAACGCAGTCACCAACGCAGGGGCATGAACGGCGGTCGCGTCTTCCCATGTGAAGTCCTCCGGCCCGTACCCTTTCCACTCGATCAGGTACTGGAAGCGACCTTTCAGCCAGCGGGAATCCCTGATGCTGGCGACCTCGTACTCGGGGGTGCTGTCGCCATCACGAGGTCCTGATGGGGGAGGTTCCGCTTGGCGAAGTGGACAAGCCGGTTGTTCGGGGACCAACAAGGACCGATGGAAGACGGGGTGCACGCGCAGGGAACGTGGCAGAGTTAAACGATAGGCGACCGGATTGATGATGGCCTCGACGGGGAACGGTCCAAGGTATCGGTGGTCCAGCTTCCTCGCCGGCCGAGTGGATGGTAGGTTCCTGGTGGACAGCCAGACCCGATCCCCCACCGATAGTGGAGGCGTATCCCTTCTCGACCGATCGGCGAACCTCTTGTAGTCGGCCTTGGCCTTCTCCAGCTGCCGTCGCACCAACCGATGGATCGCCTGTAACTCCGCCATGAATTCGTTCGCTGCCGGCTCCGGTGAGTCCACGGGAGAAAGGGGGAAAAACCGGGGGTGATAACCCACATTGGCCAAGAACGGTGTCATCTGCGTGGAGGTGTGCTGCGAGTTGTTAAAGGCAAACTCGGCTATGGCCAAATAGTCCACCCAATTGTCCTGCTGCAGGTTAACGTAGCAGCGCAGATACTGCTCTAAGATGCCGATGACCTTCTCGGTACCCCCGTCGGTCTGAGGATGATGCGCGGATGAGAGGCAAACCTTAATGTCCAACGCCCGCATCAACTCCTGCCAGAAGCGGGCTGTAAACTGGGCCCCCCTATCGGAGACGACTCTATCGGGAAGGCCGTGCAGCCGGAACACCTGTTGGATGAACATGCGACTAGTGGCGCGAGCTGACGGTAAGCCGCGACAGGGGATGAAGTGCGCCATCTTGGTCAACATGTCCACCACCACAAACACTGTCGTGAAGCCGGAGGATGGGGGTAGATCCGTCAGAAAGTCCATGGACACAGCCCCCCAGGGTCTCTTGGGCGTTGGCAAAGGCTGCAGTAAACCAGGCGGGGCCCCTGTCGCTGACTTGGCCTGCCTGCATGGGACGCAGGAGGTGACATAAGACTGGACATCGTGTCGGACTCGGGGCCACCAGAATGTACGGGAGACCAGGTTCAGAGTCTTGAACAGGCCAAAATGCCCCGCAGCCGGGTTATCATGACATTGGCTGAGGACGAGTCCCCTGAGTGGCCCTCCTGGAACATAGAGCCGGTCACGATAATACAGGAGTCCATCCGTGACCGACCAAGGCGAATCTGGCCCCACCTCTTCCTTCCGCTGAGCCACCCACGCCTCCTGCTGCTGCGCCTCCCGGATCCGAGCCCGTATATCCACCGGCTCCCGCACCGCAGCAAAAGACTCGACGGGGATCACGGTCCTGGGCGGAAGCTTGTCTTCCACTCGGGTGTACTCGGGCTTCCTGGACAGAGCATCCGCTCTCTGGTTGTGCCCGCTTGGTATGTACCGCACCCGGAAGTCAAACCTCGCAAAGAAGAGGGACCACCGGATCTGGCGTTGGTTCAAGTTCCGAGCGGTCTGCAGGCTTTCCAGATTCTTGTGGTCCGTCCGGACCTCGATTTGATGCCGCGCCCCCTCCAGATGATGCCTCCAAGCCTCGAACGCCGCCTTGATGGCCAACAGCTCCTTCTCCCAGATGGTATAGTTGCGCTCCGAGGGATTCAATTTCCGTGAGTGATACGCGCAAGGGAAAAGGGTACCGTTGGGCGTCGCTGCCTGGAGTAACACGGCCCCAATGGCAATGTCGGAGGCGTCCGCCTCCACGACAAACGGCCGTTGCGGGTCAGGATGCTTCAAGATGGGCTCCTTCATGAAGGCGACCTTCAAAGCTTGGAACGCCTGTTGTTCGGGGGCGTTCCACTGGAACCGAGTCTTCTTCTGCAGGAGCCGGGTGAGGGGGGCTGTCAAGGCAGCAAAGCCAGGGATGAATGTCCGATAGTAGTTGGCAAATCCAAGAAGTCGCTGAATATCCTTCACGCGACGCGGGGGTTGCCAACTCTGCAACGACTCAACTTTACTCGGTTCCATGGCGATGCCCTCAGGAGAAATGCGGTGACCCAAGAAATCAATGGTCACCTGGTAGAACTGGCACTTCTCCAACTTGGCAAACAGCCGATGTTTCCGGAGGCGCTGCAGGACCTGACGGAGATGCTGATGATGCGCTTCACGCGACGGGGAGTAAATCAGGATGTCGTCCAGGTAAATCACAACAAACTGGTCCAACAGATCCCGAAAGATGTCATTCATAAAATGCTGAAACACAGCGGGGGCGTTGGTCAGGCCAAACGGCATCACCGTGTACTCGAAATGTCCATAGCGAGTACCAAACGCCGTCTTCCACTCATCACCCGGCCGAACCCTGACGAGGTTGTAAGCTCCACGCAGGTCCAGTTTCGTGAAGATCTTAGCCTCCCGGAGTCGGTCCAAGAGCTCGGGGATGAGGGGCAGCGGGTAGCGGTTACGCACCGTGATAGCGTTGAGTTTCCGGTAGTCACAGCAAAGCCGTAACTCGCCCGACTTCTTTTTGACGAAGAGCACGGGCGCAGACACTGGCGAGGACGAGGGCCGGATGAAACCACGAGCCAAGTTCTTCGTCAGGAAGTCCCGCAATGCAGCCAACTCGGGCTCCGACATGGAGTACAAACGCCCCACTGGGAGAGGCGCATCAGGGACTAGGTTAATGGAGCAGTCGTAGGGCCTGTGCGGGGGTAACTGGTCCGCCTCTGACTCGCTGAACACGTCAGCAAAGTCGGACAGTTCGGGAGGCAAGGAAACCCCTGGGGAACCCTCCACCTGGCCGGCACAGATATGGCGGGTGTGGTCCACGCACTGCAAACTTGGGAAGGTGACCAAGTTCTGAGACCAATAGATCTGTGGATCATGCGCCCGGAGCCACGCCAGTCCCAAGACCACGGGGAAGTGCAGATCCGAAGTGACGTAGAACTGAATGGCCTCCACATGGGTACTGATGGCCATACACACGGGTTGCGTGGCGGCCGTGATAGGCCCGGACAGGAGCACTCGACCATCGATGGTCTCCACAAGCATGGGCGGATCCACTGGACACTGGGGAACAGCCCATTTGGCCACAAAGGCCGAATCCATAAAGTTAGTGGTAGCCCCAGAGTCAATTAAGGCATGGACCGGAATCCCCTCTGGCTTGCCAGGAAGGATCAGTCGTGCCTCCAAAATCAAATGCCGTGGAGGTTCACAGGCACCATCGGAACGGCGTCGCTCGGTGTGGTTGTTGTGGGTCGCCCGATCTTTCACACCGTCTAGATCGGGCTCGGGCCGTTTCCCGATAGCAAAGCGGGGGACTTTCTCGGGGCAGGCTTGGTCACTGACGCCCGCTGACGCTTCTTCGGGCAAGAAGCAGCCAAATGTCCAGGGTCCCCACAGTAAAAACACAACCCCTCCGATCGTCGTCTGTCCATTTCCGTCACCGATAGACGGGACCTGGCGGCACCCAGCTCCATTGGCTCCTCCCTCTGGACTGGGGGCTCACGCACAACAGGGGCGGCAGGGGTCTGTGGGGTGGCACGGCGACTCTTACGCTGCTGCAGCCGGGCATCGATCCGCAGACAAAGATGGATCAGCCCATTCAGGTCTGAGGGAATGTCCACGCGGGCCAGCTCATCCAACATCTCCTCTGACAAGCCATCCTGAAAGGCATCCACGAGCGCAGCCTCATTCCAGGCGGAATCCTGGCTAAGCAGCCGGAAATCGCTGATATAGGCCTGTAGAGGGCGCTGACCCTGCCTCAAAGCTTTCAGGCGTCGGGTGGCAGTCTGCGCCTTAATCGGGTCCTCGTACATGAGGCGCATATGGTCACAAAAACCCCCAAAGTTATCCAACAAAGGGCTAGGCTGTGCCAACAGAGGCGTGCCCCAACGAGCTGCATCTCCCGACAGAAGGCTCAACACGAATCCCACCTTATCTCGGTCAGTGGGGAAATCAGCTGCTCTCACGCTGATATAAAGCTGGCATTGTCCCAGGAAGGCAGGAAACAGTTCTGGATTACCAGCAAATTTATCCGGCATAGCTATCTGACATTTCCTCCTGGGTGGGGGGGCAGCATGTACCTGAGCCTGCAGTTGTGCCACCTGAGTGGCCAGCAAGGTGAGTTGCTGGTTGAGCTGGGCATTTTCGGCAAGAAGCTGCTCCATCGTAGTAATAAGGGGTGGGTGGCTGAAAGCAAACTGTTCTGAACCAGCCCTCTTCTCTCAACCCCTATTTCAAAAGAAGAGACTGGAAAGCGTCCAAGGCTAAAAGGCTTCTGCCAAGATTTAATAGTAAACACACAAGAGCTTATCTCTCAAGCAAAAGAGTTGCTTTCAGCAACCAGCCCCTCCCCAAACACTCCTTTTATAGAGAGCTCAGGGCGTGGTCTCCCTGTGCCTCCTCCCGAGGAGTCCCATAGCCTTTCTTTGTTTGTCCCTGCTCGACTGCCTCCTGCGTCGGGCGTCCTTGAACAGGGCCAGCTGTGGGTCATCATCCTCCGCACTCTCGGGCTCACACAGCTGAGCAGAGGTTCCCGGCTGAGGACTTTGCAAAGTCTCCAAATCATCATCAGCCGGTTCGTTTCCCTCCTCCCCCACATCTGAGTCCTCCGATACATCGGAGCCGGCTGTCGGACCCACAGGCTGGCCCTGAGTCACAACAGGAGGCTGCTGGCTCTGTGTGTGCTGGGGTGGGTTGTCAAATCCCCACGACAATAGGGAATGGCAGCAGGTGGTTGCACGGAGGGCCACATCAATATCTGGGATCGCGCCCTCGCTATCTTCGAGCGGTGGCGCGCTCCGACCCTCCGGTTAGCACCCTTTTGCCTGGGGATGAGGGTGATCAGGTCCCTGAGCTTAGGCTGGTGTATTTTAATGCCAGATCCGTTGTTAATAAGGCTCCCCTCGTTCATGATTTGATCGAGGAGGAATGCACGGATCTGCCATGCATTACCGAATCCTGGTTGGGCTCGGAGGGAGGGGTCCCTCTGACTGAGCTATGCCCCCCAGGTTTCTGTGTGCTACACCAGCCACGAGCTCAGGGAAGGGGCGGTGGGGTGGCGGTGGTTATTCGGGAGACTTTATGTCCGCGGGAGACCACCATTGTCCAGATAGGCGGGAGTGAGTCCCTCCTCCTGAGATTTGGCCCTCGGGTCCAGATGGGCTTGTTGCTCACATACCTGGCACCCAGCTGTGTGGCAACAGCCCTGCCTGGGCTGCTTGACACCCTCTCAGGGTTGGCGGTGGAGTTCCCCAGGCTTATAGTGCTGGGTGAATTCAACCTGCCTTCCCTGGGAGGGTTGTCAGAGTTAGCTCGGGAGTTCATGGCTTCCATGACGGCCATGGACCTGACCCAGGTAATTCAGGGCCCGACTCATGTGGGGGGTCACACTCTCGACCTGGTGTTTTTATCTGGGCAGTGGTTGGATGATCTGGGAGGGGTTTTGCCAGCCATTTTCCCCCTGTCATGGTCCAAACATTATCTCCTGCGGCTGGTCTTCCGTTATGCCACCCCCCGCCGCTGGGCTGCGGAGCCGACCAGGTGGTTCCGCCCCTGGCGCCTAATGGACCCAGAACGGTTCCAGATGGCGCTTGGGTCTATACCCATCGCCCTCATTCACAGCCCGGCCGATGCCTTGGTGGATGCCTGGGAAAGGGCAGCCACCGAGGCACTCGACCGTGTTGTACCCTTGCGACCCCTGACCCGGCGCAGATACCGTTGGGCTCCATGGTTTTCTGTGGAGCTCCGGGAGATGAAGCGTCGGAGACGGTGTCTGGAGAGCGGTTGGAGGTTCAGCTGATCCGAATCTGACCGATTTCAGTTAAGAACCTTCATAAGGTCTTATCTTGTGGCGATGAGGACGGCGAAGGCTAATTATTTCGCTGCCCTCATCGCGTCCGCAGATAATCGCCTGGCCGCCCTGTTTAGGGTGACTCGCTCCCTTCTTAACCAGGAGGTGAGAGAGGATCCCTTGCAGGGTCGGGCCAAGGAGTTTAGTCATCATCTGATGGACAAAATCACTCAGATCCGGACCGGTGTGGACTCAGACTGGGCAGAGTCTGACATGGAGGAATCGGACGGTCTTGAGCATCTTATCTGGACTGAGTTCGATCCTGTTTCCCCTGATGATGTGGACAGGATTATGGGGAGGCTGAGCTCCACCACCTGTTTATTGGACCTGTGCCCCTCCTGGCTGGTTTTTGCGGCCCGGGAGGAGACACGAGGCTGGTTCCATGCAGTAATAACTGCTTCCCTGAAGGAGGGTATCTTCCCCGCCGCCTTGAAGGAGGCGGTGGTGAGACCCCTCCTCAAGAAGCCTGCCCTGGACCCGGCTGTTTTAAACAACTATCGCCCGGTCTCCAACCTTCGCTTTCTGGCGAAGGTTGTTTTTTTTTATTGAAAAGTTTTACAATACATTTTTAAATACAAAACCCCCCCTCCTCCCCCTCCCCTCTCACCAACCCCTCTCCCCTCCCCTCCCCCCTCCCCGACTTCCCAGAGCTGAATACAAGGTATAAAAATACAAACAAGCATAATCTAAAATATGCTAACAACAATAAAACATTAAATTCTGTCGCACTTTAACTCTCTATCGTCAAAATATTAATAAAATACCTACTAACTAGTTATACATCATATAGATCCAGTACTTATTCAAATGCTAAATGAAACTTTTTAGTCCCATATTTATTCTGAATATATTCAATCCATCTCCTCCATTCCACAATGTATCTCTGTTGTGATTGGTCTTTCAAATACGCTGAAATCTTTGCCATTTCCGCCAAGTTAGAAACTTTTAAAGTCCACTGTTCTATAGTTGGCAGTTCTTCCTTCTTCCAATATTGCGCTACTAAAAGTCTCGCTGCTGTAATGAAATTCAACATCAACTTTGTATCTATAACAGTAGTATCTGTAATAATACCCAGTAAAAACAATTGCGGAGAAAACTTTATCCTTTTCTTAAATATCTTTTGCATATTCCACCAAATTTTAATCCAAAAAGCTTTGACCTTTTTACAAGTCCACCATATATGAAAATACGTTGCATCCTCACAACCACACCTCCACCATTTGGGCTGGCAGTTCGGATACATAGTTGCTAATTTTTTAGGATCTAAGTGCCACCTATAAAACATTTTATAAAAGTTCTCTCTTAAATTTTGGGCCTGTGTAAATTTTACATTTCTAACCCAGATCTTTTCCCAAGTGTCCATTGTTATAACTTCTTGAAAATTCTGAGCCCACTTTATCATACAGTCTTTAACAAGTTCCGTTTCTGAATCAATTTCTATCAATGCATTATATATCCTTTTTATATGTGCTTGACCTTGATCTCTAATTTGTTTTACCAAATTTTCATCAGTCATCGAAAAACCAACTTTCTGGTCCTCTTTCCATCTAGCCTGTAATTGCCCATACTGAAACCAAGTTTGTACAATCTTTTCTTCTTTTAAAATATTATATGGCTTTAATTGCCATACATTCCTCTCTAAACTTAAGATTTCCTTATATGTAGTCTCATCATGTTTAAATCCCACATTTATATTTTCTATTGCGTGTTTAGGTATTGCCTAAATGGGTATCTTATAATTTAACTTATGTCTATACTTTTCCCAAACTTGCAACAGAGCATACCTTAAAATATGTATCTTAAACGCCTTATCCACCTTCTTATCATACAATAAATATGCATGCCAACCAAATAACAAATCATGACCCTCAAGATTTAATAATCTCCCTTGTGTTAAATTAAACCAGTCACTTATCGCTGACAAGATAGCAGCCTCATAATATAACTTAAAATTAGACATTTTAAGACCACCTCTTTCACGTGTATCTTGCATTATCTTAAATTTAACTCGTGGCTTTTTCCCTGCCCAAACAAATTTATTAATTCTTTTTTGCCATTCCTCCAAATTTAAATCCTTTTTAAGTATAGGTATCATTTGAAATAGAAATAAAATTTTTGGCAAAACATTCATTTTCACTGCTGCAATTCTTCCCAATAAGGATAATTGTAATTTTTTCCAACTATATAATTCTTTTTGTATTTTTCCCCATAACATTTCATAATTATTTTTATATAACTTCACATTTGAGGCTGACAGATATATCCCCAAATATTTAATCTTTTTAACTATTTCAAATCCCGTTAACTCTTCTAAAACAGCCTTTTGTGATACTGTCATATTTTTAGACAATATTTTAGTTTTTTGTATGTTGATCTTAAATCCAGAAACTTTCCCATATAGCATTATTATCTCCATCAATTCTACAACTGAATAATCCGGCTGAGTTACTGTAACAACCAGGTCATCTGCAAACGCCCTCAATCTTATTTAAAATCCCCTAATTTTTTCCGAGTCATGTATTTTAATCAATAATATTTCCAATGTTAAAACAAATAATAGAGGTGACAACGGGCACCCCTGCCTTGTACCCTTTTCAATATTACATAGTTCAGTCAAACTGTTATTAACTATTATACGGGCTGTTTGCTTTTGATATATTGCCCTAATTGGTTGTAAAAATTTGTCCCCAAATTCCATTTTCTCTAATACTTTCATCAAAAATTGCCAATCCAATTGATCAAAGGCTTTCCAAAAGATCAACGCTGCGGGGATCTGATTGTTTCTTTCCAAAAATTCCAATAAATCTACAATATGTCTTACATTATTCTTCATTTGTCTACCACTTATAAATCCAGTTTGATCACCATGAATCACTTGTTGTATTACCCTCATTAATCTATTAGCTAAGATTTTTGCAAATATCTTATAATCAGTATTCAAAAGCGATATTGGCCTATAATTTTTAGCTTGGTTAACATCCTGATCTTCCTTCAGAATCAAGGAAATAAAAGCAGTCTTCCAGGATGGAGGTACTCCTCCTCCCATTTGAATTGTCTTAAACAATTCCCTCAAAAGTTTCACCATTTCTAACTGTAAGTTTTTATAATACACGGCAGTCAAACCGTCAGTACCCGGAGCTTTACCCACTTTTAATTGTTTGATTGCTAAAAGAATTTCTTCATCAGTTATCAATTGATTCATCCCTTCCTTTTGTTCTTGCGTAAGAACAGGAATATTAGCTTTTGTCAAATAATCATCTATATCTACATGTCTAATCTTATCTCTAGCATACAACTTAGAATAAAAATCAACAAAAGTCTTTTTAATAAGACTCTGCTGGTACACTACTTTACCCTTATATTCTATTCTATCTATATTAGAAGCCCTTTGTTTCTTCCTTAACAAGTAAGCTAACCATCTACCTGGTTTATTAGCATTACAAAAAGTGTTATGTCTAGCATACCGTAAGTTAATTGCCACTTGATCTGCCATTAACTTGTCAAACTGACCCCTTAATAAAGTAATTACCTCTTTGATCTTCCCATCAGATAGGAATCGGGTTTCAGGCCCGGGCACAGCATGGAGACGGCATTGGTCGCGCTGGTGAATGATCTCTGGCGGGCTCGGGACAGGGGTTGTTCCTCTGTCCTAGTCCTATTAGACCTCTCAGCAGCTTTTGATACTATCGACCATGGTATCCTACTGCGGCGTCTCAGGGGGTTGGGAGTAGGAAGCACCGTTTTACGGTGGTTCTCCTCCTATCTCCTGGGCCGCTCGCAGTCGGTGTTGACGGGAGGGCAGAGATCCGCCCCGTGGCCTCTCGTTTGTGGAGTCCCTCAGTGGTCAGTTCTCTCTACCCTCCTGTTCAACATCTATATGAAGCCGCTGGGCGAGATCATTCGTGGTTTTGGGGTGGGGTATCATCAGTACGCTGATGATACCCAACTATTTTTCTCCACCCCGAACCAACCCAGTGATGCCCTCACCATGATGTCCCGTTGCCTGGAGGCAGTCCGGGTTTGGATGGGGAGAAACAGGCTTCGTCTCAATCCTGCCAAGACTGAGTGGCTGTGCATACCGGCATCTCGGGTTAACCAGACTATTCCATCTTTAACGATGGGGGTGAGGTGTTACCCCCCGTCGATAGGGCTTGCAACTTGGTTGTCCTCCTGGATTCGTGGCTCAGTTTTGAAGATCACATAGGAGCCGTGACCAGGGGGCCTTTTGCCCAGGTTCGCCTGGTGCACCAGTTGCGATCCTATCTGGACTGAGATGCCCTACGCACAGTCACTCATGCGCTTGTGACCTCCCGTTTAGACTACTGCAACGCTCTCTACATGGGGCTGCCCTTGAGGACTACTCAGAGGCTTCAGCTGGTGCAAAATGCAGCCGCGCGCATTGTGATGGGGGTTTCCCGTTACTCCCATGTAACACCTCTGCTCCGCGAGCTGCATCGGCTTCCGGTGGCCCTCCGGGTGAGATTCAAGGTGCTGGTGATGACCTATAAAGCCCTGAATGGCTTGGGTCCAGGATATCTGAGGGAACACCTGCTGCCGGCATCAAGTTCCCTTCGTCCTGTGCGCTCCCACAGGGAGGGCCTTCTCAGGGTGCCGCCGGTAAAAGAATGCCGGCGGATAACACCCAGGGGGAGGGCCTTCTCTGTGGGGGCGCCTGCCCTTTGGAACCAGCTGCCCGTGGAGCTTAGGACTGACCCCGACCTTCGATCATTTCACCGAGACCTGAAGACCTGGCTCTTCGAGCTTTCCAGCCCAGGCTGAGTTTTAATTGGGGTATTAACTGGGGTTTTATATTTTTTCAGGGATTTAGTTTAATCTTTTTAAATTGCTCTTAATTTTTGTATTGATGTTTTATATACCCTGTAAACCGCCCTGAGTCCTACGGGAAAGGGCGGTATATAAATTCAATAAAATTCAAATTCAAAAATAAATATAGGAAGGGAGGTTTTATTTGAACCTTCTCAGGGGCAATGACAAGTCCCGATTTAGCCAAGATTTCCTGTAAGGTTAGTAAACAATTAACAGGTAAAGGCTTTCCAGCAAGCAAGATATCATCCATAAAATGGTAAGCAAAGCATTTTTTGTATTTGGCTGGATGAACTACAGCTGCAAGAGCTGTAGCCAAAAGTTCTGTCTTATGAGATTCAGTTCCAATGTTCTGACACAATTTAATCATCGAAGCAATGGTAGTTTCAGGTTTGGAATAAATTGCTTTCAGGGCTGTTTTGCAGTCCTGATTAGCATTTTCATATGCCAATTGTTTCATCAGAACATCAGCAGCAGTTTCATTTTGAGCCTTCTCAGGGAAAAGTCCTCGGGTGAAATTGCTTTGCAACCCATTTTCTGTAACACTTCTTTTCAGCTCTTTGTAAACTGCAAATGGGACAGACTCATGGACTCGCTGATTTTGAGTGTTTCGGACCACGGGGCAGACAGCCATTAATGGCAATGCCTCCTGGACGTCCTCTGAATTTCCAGAGGCCAATGCAGACTGCACCATTTGCTGAATAGCAGTCTGTGTTTGAGGCTGTTGAAGGTCCAAATTTTGCTGACTCTCAGAGCTCCACTGCCGTGAAGAATTATTATAAGACGGCGGTGGCTGAGGGTCTGGGGGGTACAGGATTGGTGCCTCAGGAATTATTAATTTTGGAGGGTACAAGAGAGGATTGGACAACTCAGTAATAGCTTTACAGCAGAGTTGCCAAGTGTGTAGTACTGATACTGGAGTGGTTGCAGCCCGATGCAAATCTTGCCCAATTTCTTGAAAATCATAGGGACTAAGAGACCCATCTGCAGGATACCAAGGGCATAACTTACCAATCATCTTAACCAGCTCTTCCACATCCTCTTTATAGACTTTAACTGTTTGCATAGTCCTTGTCAACAAATTGCAAAGGTCAGATACCTGTTTTTTCTGTCCTGTTGAAAGAGAAGTCCCCATACTTACCTCGTTGATTCCTTAAACAGAATGAATAGTTGAACGCGTTCATTTAGCTCCTGCCGAGCAAAGGTAAGCTAGAAGTTACAGTTGGCCTCACAGCCTCACACGGGGCACAAGAAGGGAAAAGAATTCAGACCCGGGTCGATAGAGATGCTCTGAACCAGCCAGGCAGCCTCGTCTCCAAAAAACCTCTCCTGAGCGACTTCCGGTGGCTGCGCGGCGCCGGAGACAGCCTTCCCTGGCTGCCCGCGGCTCAGCTGAGTAATTTTCACCCGAAACAGCGCCGATCAGCTGTTCGGGTGAATTTGAAGCCCCCTCCTCAGGAGAAGAGGAGGGGGTGAGGCCCCAGGTAGGGGTCGAGTTCTCCGGGGCCGCCTGAGCTTGTAGCTTGGGCGGCTGAAGGATCGAACTCCCCCGTAGCCTGGGTTGCTCCCAGCTGGTCAGCGTCTCTGCTCCGGATTTCTTGGAGCAGAGCCAGGCGTTTGCGACCACCCCTGCCTGAAGGAAGGACTATGGAATAAAAGGAGCAGGCAGAGCGGTACAAGAGGAAAAGGTGAAGAGGATTATTATATTTTACTCTCGAGCTTGATGGACTTTTTAAACTTAAAGTGAAAGTGCGTCACAAGTGAAAGTAAAAGATGGCGGCTAAACCTCCCCCAAAAACTCTTCGGAGTGCTGGAACTTCTCCGGTGCAACAATCATCATTGCAGGCGTTGCATCCTCCTGATGTATTGACACCGAAGGATTTACAAGATGCTCTTGAAAAACATGCCCAGGTAATTCTGGAATCAATGGGTGATAAATTTGCAAAGATGGAGGAGAAATTGGAGAAATTGGAGGAGAGAATGGAAGAGAGGATGGAACAGAAGTTCAGTGTGATGAAGGTAGACATTTTGTCTTCAGTGCATAAAGTGGCTGAATGTGTGGAAGATCTGGATGAAAAAGTGGAAGATTTGACTCAAAAGAATGCCATATTAGAAGCAAAAGTATTGGAGAATGAAGATTTAAGAGACAAAATGGACAGAGAACTGAGTCTTGCTCAATTTTACCAGATGCAGTTTGCTGTTAGAATCAGAGGCTTAAAAGAGAATATTAAGGAAGATCTAAAGCAGCTGATTTCTGAGGCTCTGGAAGTGGTATTGAATCAGCCAGCATCTGAAATAAAGGGAGGCATGGATAAAGTGTTTCGTGTGAATTCATGGATTGCTAGACAGAGAAAGCTGCCTAGAGATGTGGTGGTTTATTTTGCAAAGAGGGAAATTAGAGATGAAGTTATACAAGCTGCCTATGATACTAAAGTTGTGATTGCTGATCAAGAAGTTTTGGTTCTAAAAGAAATTCCTCCAAAGATTTTAAGGAGAAGGAAGGATTTTACATTTCTTGTGCAAGAGCTCAAGCAACGAGATATAAGGTTCAGATGGGAGATTCCAGTTGGGTTGATGGTGATGCATGAAGGTAAAAGGTACCGTCTGGTTACTGTGATGCAGGCGCGTGATTTTTACAATAATGTTCTAAAAGCAACTCCATTATCACTTCTGGAAGCTGCAAAGGGATCTGGAGAAGGAGAACATCAAGAGGCTGAAGATGGACAGACAGAGGAAAACGGTGCTGGAGGAGATCAAGCTACAACTTCTTTGGATGATCCTAGAGAGCAGAGGGTGACGTGTGCTGCTTTAAAACGATAAAAAAAAATAAAAGAACAAGATCAGCAGAAGTCTATGGAACTTCCACAACGTACTTACAGCCAAGCAGTGGGAGGGGCACGGTCTAAAAAAGATAGTCCTATCAAAGCAGTGCTCCAAGAGCTTTGGGATGATATGCATGGCAACTAAATTTTTAACTTGGAACGTTAATGGACTAAATTCACCACAGAAGAGGAAGAAAGTTTTTCAATATTTAAAACAATTCAAGATAGATGTTATATGTTTGCAAGAAACGCATATTAGGGTTGTGGATCAAAAGTATTTATCGAACTCAAGGTTGGGTACGCAATTTGTTGCTTCTGCAATGAATAAGAAAAATGGAGTGGTTGTTTATGTTAAAAGTGCTTTAACAGCAGACTTAATTGAAGCAGATAAGCATGGAAGATACGTTATGATAGAGTTGCTGCTAGAAGGTAAAAAGACGCTTTTAGTTGGATTATATGCTCCTAATCAACAACAAGCTGACTTTTTTAGTTTACTTCATACAAAGCTTACCCAGTTGGATTATAAATCTTTTATTTTTATGGGGGATTGGAATGGTGTTTTGGATGTACAGATGGACAAGGCTGGAGCTTTCAAGCGCGTCCCAAGTCATGCTAGACTGCCTAAATCCTTTTTTGAAATGAAGGATGACTTGGAACTGCGAGATATTTGGCGCGAGAGACATTTGCAGGAAAAGGATTATACTTTTTTTTCCTGACAGACATCAATCTTTTTCCAGGATCGATTTTATTTTGTTGACTAATGATTTTTTTTAAGGACTAAGAAGGTGAAGATTTGTGCAAGAACTATTTCTGATCATAGCCCAGTTTGGCTAGAGATTGATAAGGAGAATAGAGATAGGCGCTTGTGGCGCGTAAATGAGAATTTGTTTAGAAATCAGAGAAATGTGGAAGAATGCAAACAGCGGATGAAGGATTTTTTTGAAATTAATATGAATAAGGGCACCTCTATGGACATGGTTTGGGATGCTAGTAAGGCCTATATGAGAGGGGTGTTGATATATATGAATAATAAACATAGACGTGCTGTGGAAGCTAGGAGGAAAGAACTGGAGAATGAAATAAAGGAAAAAGAAAAGGCTTTGATTTTGAATTCAGAGGATGTGAAGACTAAGGAGGCTATTAAACTGTTAAGAGGACAATTTGATAAATTAATGGCTTACCAAGTGGCAACCAATTTGCGGTTTGCCAGGCATAATACCTTTTGCAACGCTAACAAACCAGGTAGATGGTTAGCTTATAGATTGAGGAAAAAGCAAAGGGCTTCTAATATAGACAAAATTGAGCATAAAGGAAGGGTTGTGTTTCAACAGGACCTTATCAAGGATGCTTTTGTGGATTTTTATTCTAAATTATATGCTAAGGAGAAGATTAATGAAAAAGACATTGATATATATTTGGAGAATGCTAGCATCTTACGCAAGTACAAAAAGAGGGGATTAATCAATTAATTACAGAAGAAGAAATTTTTACAGCAATTAAGGAATTGAAGGTGGATAAAGCACCAGGTACGGATGGTTTGTCTGCGGCTTATTACAAAAATTTACAATTAGAGATGATGAAACCGTTAAAGGAACTGTTCCAGACAATCCAGAGGGGGGGAAAGGTGCCACCGTCTTGGAGAACAGCTTTTATTTCCTTGATTCCGAAGGAAGACCAAGATGCTACTCAAGTCAAAAATTATAGACCGATATCGCTTTTAAATACAGATTACAAGATATTTGCTAAGGTGTTGGCTAATAGACTGATGAGGGTTCTGCAACAGGTGATTCATGGGGACCAAACGGGGTTTATTAGTGGTAGGCAAATGAAAAATAATGTGAGGCATATAGTTGATGTGTTAGAGTTTTTGGAAAGGAACAACCAGATCCCTGCGGCGCTAATTTTTCTAGATGCTGAAAAAGCTTTTGATCAATTGAATTGGCAATTTTTGATGAAAGTTTTAGACAAAATGGATTTTGGGGAAAAAATTTTACAACCGATTAGGGCATTATATCAAAAACAAACTGCCCGAATTATAGTTAATAATAGTCTGACAGAAGCATGTAATATTGAGAAGGGCACAAGGCAAGGGTGTCCGTTATCGCCCTTGTTATTTGTGTTAACATTAGAGATATTATTGGTTAAAATACGGAATTCGGAAAAAATTAAGGGTATACAAATTAGAGATCAGGATTATAGATTGAGAGCATTCGCAGATGATCTGGTTGTTACAGTGACCCAGCCAGAGAACTCTGTTGTGGACCTGATGGAGATAATAACACAATACGGCAAGGTTTCTGGATTTAAAGTTAATATACAGAAAACCAAAATTCTGGCCAAAAATATGACAGTTTCGCAAAAGGCTCTCTTAGAAGGATTAACTGGATTTGAGATTGTTAAAAGGGTTAAATATTTGGGGGTGCTTTTGTCGCCCTCTAATACAAAGTTATATAAAAATAATTATGAAAAATTATGGGGGAAAATTCAAAAAGAATTGGAGAGTTGGGAAAAATTGCAATTGTCTTTGTTGGGACGGATTGCAGCAGTGAAAATGAATGTCCTGCCTAAATTTTTATTTTTATTTCAAATGATACCGATTCTTAAGAAAGATTCTAATTTGGAGGAATGGCAGCGAGGTATCAATAAATTTGTTTGGGCAGGGAAAAGGCCACGAGTTAAACTTAAGATTATGCAGGATACTCGTGAGAGAGGTGGTCTTAAAATGCCCAATCTTAAACTATATTATGAAGCTGCTGCATTAGTAGGAATAAGTGATTGGATTAATTTGACACAAGAGAGATTATTAAATCTTGAGGGCCACGATTTGTTGTTTGGCTGGCATGCATATTTGTTGTATGACAAGAAGGTAGACAATGTGTTTAGAGTGCATATTCTAAGACAGGCATTGTTGAGAGTTTGGAAGAAGTATAGACATAAGCTAGATTGCAAGATACCACTGTGGGCAATTCCAAAACACGCAATAGAAAATATACATGCTGGTTTCAAACATGATGTGACTACGTACAAGGAGATTCTGAGCTTGGAAAGAAATGTCTGGTGTTTGAAATCATATAGCCTCTTGCGAGAAGAGAAGGTTGTTCAGAATTGGTTTCAATATACTCAGTTACGGGCCAGGTGGAAAGAAGATCAGAAAAATGGTTTTACAATGACTGATGAAAATCTGATAAAGCAAATCAGAAATCAGGGTCCAGCACATATCAAACGGATATATCTTGCATTGATAGAGATTGACTCAGAAACAGAGCTTGTTAAAGATTGTATGATTAAATGGGCCCAAAATATCCAAGAAGTTATTACAATGGATACGTGGGAAAGGATTTGGGTGAGGAACGTAAAATTTACACAAGCTCAAAATCTAAGAGAATTTTTACAAAATGTTTTATAGATGGCATTTAGATCCTAAAAAGCTTGCAAGTATGTATCCGAATTATCAGCCTAAATGTTGGAGGTGCGGTGACGAAGACGCAACATATTTTCACATATGGTGGACTTGTAAAAAGGTTAAGGCTTTTTGGATAAAAGTCTGGTGGAACATGCAGAAGATTTTTAAACAGAGGATAAAGTTTTGTCCGCAACTTTTTTTGTTGGGAATAATTACAGATGCTACAGTTGTGGACACTAAGTTGATGTTGAATTTAATTACGGCAGCAAGACTCTTAATAGGTCAGTATTGGAAGAAGGAGGAACTGCCGACTATAGAAGAATGGACTTTAAAGGTTTCTGACCTGGCAGAGATGGCAAAGATATCGGCCTATTTGAAAGATCATTCGCAAGAACGCTATATTATGGAGTGGAGAAAATGGATTGAGTATATCCAGAACAAATACGGGACTAAGAAGTTTCATGTAGCATTTGAATAAGTCTTCCTTTCTTTTTCCCTTTTTTTATATATATTTTTATATATTCTATATTAATAGTGTTTGTAGTTATCCTATATGAGCTAGAGAGTGATAGATTTTAGAGTTTACGGTTGTTAGCATATGGTTGTTTATGATTCTTTTTTTTGTTTTTTATACCTTGTACTTAGCTCTGGGAAGTCGGGGGGGAGGGGGGGAGGGGTAAGGAGGGAGGGATAGGGGAGGGGTAGGGGGGTTTGTTAAAGATAAAATGTATGATAAAACTTTTCAATAAAAAAAAAAACCTCTCCTGAGCAACTGCCCACTGAACTTTTATTCACCTCCAACATTACAAAAAACTCCATCAATCTCATACAACATAGGATACATAGAGATAATTGGATACCTAGTGAGAACTTCTCAGGTGCCTATGAGATCATTACAAAAACAAGATACTAAAAGATATATGTGAAAGCTCTATCATAGCGTTTCCCAAACCTCCCACATGCCAGCCTGTGAGCCAGGAGAGTGTGCTCATTCACTGCAGCTCACGTGGAGGCCAGTAAGGGGGTTTGGGAAAGCTGAAGGCTGAGAGGCCAAATTCTTGGGAGGCCAAATTTTGGCCGTTCCCACACCAGCAAAAGGGGCAGCACCAAGCAACTACAGGCCAATTACCTGTTTACCAACAACTTTCAAATTGCTAACTGGTATGGTAGCTGATGCAGTACAACAGCATCTAGTTGAAAACAATCTCTTTCCACCTGAGCAGAAAGGAAACCACCCCAATAGCAGAGGAACAAAAGTTGAACTCCTAATACACAAAATGACCTTGGAAAACTGCAAGGGAAGGAAGACCAACCTGAATATAGCATGCATTGACTACAAAAAGGCATTTGACTCTCTGCCACATGACTGGATCATCAAGTACCTACTGTATAAATAACAGGAGTCAGTAGAAACATCAGAAAGTTTGTGCAAAGATCGATGGCACAATGGAAGACACAGTTGCAGGTCAATGGTGAAAGACTAGGAGAGGTTAATATCAAGAGAGGAATATTTCAAGGAAATATTTCCTATTGTGGAAAACGAAAATATTGGCTATTGTTCTTCTATGCAAGGTTTAGGCCCAGGTATTGTGCTAGACTGGGCTTTTATAATCTCACTTTTCAAAATTTCCCAAGCTTCTTGATTTGTTTTCCCCTTTAGGATTCTCATCCATGGAATCCTTCCCAAGCGCTAAGTTTATTGAAATTAGCTCTTTTAAAGTCCAAGACTCTAGTTTGACTGTGTTCTATTTGATTGTGCTTCCAGAATGTTGAATTCCAATATTGCATGATCACTTCCCACCAAGGTTCCTGTGGCTTCAACACCTTCTATCATTTCATCTCTGTTAGTGAGGATTAGATCCAATATGGCTAATCCCCTAGTTCCCTTTTCTGTCTTTTGGGAGAGAAAGTTGTCTGCTAGGTTTGTCAGGAATCTGTTTGATCTTCCACTTGGTGCAGAGTTTGTCTCCCAGTTGATGTCAGGGTAATTAAAGTCCCCCATTACTATTGTGATGTGCTTCCTACACACTTTAGTTAACAGACTAGCAAAAACATCATCTATTTCCTCTGTTTGGTTGGGTGGTCTACAGTATACACCTATGGCAGTGTCATTTTCCCCCTTTTTATATTGACCCAAATGCATTCAAGACAGTTT
Organism: Vipera ursinii; assembly: GCF_947247035.1. Lineage (NCBI taxonomy): Eukaryota > Metazoa > Chordata > Lepidosauria > Squamata > Viperidae > Vipera > Vipera ursinii. The sequence continues at coordinate 35,475,586 of NC_139522.1, forward strand.
TCATCATCGTTGTGCTCTATTTCTGTAGAGATGTAATTATTTCTTATAGAGAGAGCAATTCCACCTCCTCTTTTATTTGGTCTGTTTCTTTTAAATAATTTAAATCCCTCTAGCTGTGTGTCCCATGTTCTAAAGTACACTCAGTCTTCGTTTTCTTTTATCTTTAATGTCAATCGGTCCATTTCTGCACAGTCTAAAATTTTCTTAATTAGTTCTTCCTCCGTTGTTAAGTTTTCATTTTTCCAATATTGGGCAAATACAATTCTTGCTGCAGTTAATACATGTAAAATTAAATATATACAATCTTTCTCATAGTTTCCTCCTATTATGCCTTAACACAAACACTTCTGACTTGAAATCTACCTGGTTTTTGTTTACATTTCCAACATTTATTTGATGTATTTTTGAACATTTTCGCTAATCTCACTGGTGTCATATGCCAACTGTAAAACATTTTGTATAAGTTGTCTTTGTAAGCCACCACTTTTGTTAATTTAAATCTTTAAATTTAACAAATATTTATAGAGTTTCTTAATCAATTTTTCATCTGTTTTTAGCAGTATCTGGTCAATTTCTGTCTGTTCTTTATAAAATCCCGTTATTTTAGCATCTTTTTCATATCTCGTTTGAATTTGCAAGTATGGCCACCATGATAGTTCAATACCTTGTTCTTGTAAATCTTGTCTGTCTTTCAATTTCCCTTCATTGTCTAAAGTATCTTTATAGGTCACAACTTTCTCATAATTGATTAAATTTGGGTAAGCAAATGCTTCCATTGTTGAAAGCCATCCAGGTATTTTAATATAGATATTCGCTTTTATTTTTTCCCATTGTATTTTTTTTCAATAGCAAATTTTATTATTTAAAATATTTAGAAACTTTGGACATGGTGTTATCGGTCTAACATACCTTCTTGTCTTACATCATTCTCGCTGCTGTAATAATATGTATCATTACGTATATCTCTTCTTTACTATATTTCTCTTTCGTTATACCTAGCAGGAAAAATTCTGGCTTATATTCTATTCTCCATCCTAATATTTCCTCTAGCCATGTCTTTATCATTTGCCAAAACCCTTGTGTCTTTTTACAGGTCCACCATGTATGAAAATAGGTGTTGTGATTCAGCGTCAGCCTGTGGTTTCGGCAGCTAAGTCGGACAATTCTGAAGAGGAGGAGGAGGAGGGGTTTGGAGAGCCTTTGGTTGCAGAGGAAAGTTCTGATGCACCGCAGAGCTCTCAGCCAGGCCCCTCCCGTCTTGTTCCTCCTCAGACTCAGCTGTGTGAGCCTGAAAGATTGGAAGAAGATGATCCACAGCTGGCTTTGTTCAGGGACGCTCGAAGCAGGAGGCAGACAAGCAGAAGTGAACAAAGAAAAGCAATGAGGCACCTCGGGAGAAGGCAAAGAGAAGCCACGCCTTGAGACTGCTGTTTAAAAGGGGAATGTGTGGGAGGTGCTGGTTGCTGAAGGCAACCGTTTGAAGAGCTTCTGATATAGTCTCGGTCTGTATTTGTTTAACTCCGTTTTGAACTGTTTCGTTTAGTTTTTGCAAATAAATTTGGTTGGCTTAATTCCAGCCTATTGAATATAAAAAAGGGGTTGTCCCTGACATTCCAACAGGGCCGGTCGTAGGCTGGAACAGAACAATAGGTGCCTAATTCTTGGGAACATTTCCAGCAATTAGGGGATATTGTTTTATATATTTTAGCTAACCATGTTGGAGGGAGATGCCACCGGTATTTATGCCACCGGTATAGATTTTCTTTGTAGGCTGTGGCCAGCGTTATCTTTTTCTTTCTATCCCATAGTGTTTGCCACACATCAAGATCAATACCATGTCCAACATTCTTAGCCCATATCAACACAGTTTCTTTGACTTGTTCTTCAATCATTTTATACCCCAATAACAATTTAGTTTCCTTATTTGCTTCTCATCTGCCCCAATAAGATTTTATCCAGTGCTGTTTCTTGAATATTTATCCCCCACTCTTTCTTATCTTTCCCATACCGTGTTTGTATCTGTAAATAGGCACACCATTCCTATTTTATCCCTTGTTGCTCTAGTTCCTGTCTCGATTTCAATTCTCCCACATCATTCATAATATCTTTATACGTAATGCTATTCTCCAGATTATAACCAGACTGGTTTTTCCCATTCTAGAAGTGCATTTCTTATAAAGTGGTTTTGAAAGTATCTATGTATTTTATTCTTCCCATACCACAGAAAGGCATGCCATCCAAGTTGTAGGTCATGCCCCTCTAGTTATTGAAGGGACCTTATTGTGCTTATGATTTTATTATGCTTAAGCTTGATATTAGTACTGTTAGTTTGTAGCTATTTTACATGAATGTTCTTACATGCAAGCAGCCTTATAGATAGAAGCAAGTGTTTCATGTATATTGGAAAAGCAAATGTCCCATGTCAAATACAGGTGAAACTCGAAAAATTAGAATATCGTGCAAAAGTTCATTTATTTCAGTAATGCAACTTAAAAGGGAAAACTAATATATGAGATAGACTCATTACATGCAAAGCAAGATAGTTCAAGCCGTGATCTGTCATAATCGTGATGATTATGGCGTACAGCTCATGAAAACCTCAAATCCACAATCTCAGAAAATTAGAATATTACATGCAATCAATAAAACAAGGAGTGTACATAGAACAATATCAGACCTCTGAAAAGTATAAGCATGTATATGTACTCAGTACTTGGTTTGGGCCCCTTTTGCAGCAATTACTGCCTCAATGTGGCCTGGCATGGAAGCTATCAGCCTGTGGCACTGCTGAGGTGTTATGGAAGATCAGGATGCTTCAATAGCGGCCTTCAGCTCTTCTGCATTGTTTGGTCTCATGTCTCTCATCTTTCTCTTGGCAATGCCCCATAGATTCTCTATGGGGTTCAGGTCAGGCGGGTTTGCTGGCCAATCAAGCACTTTAATCCCACGGTCATTGAAGCAGGTTTTGGTGCTTTTGGCAGTGTGGGCAGGTGCCATGTCCTGCTGGAAAATGAAGTCAGCATCCCCATAAAGCTTGTCTGCGGAAGGAAGCATGAAGTGCTCCAAAATCTCCTGGTAGACGGCTGCGTTGACCCTGGACTTAATGAAGCACAGTGGACCAACACCAGCAGATGACATGGCTTCCCATATCAACACAGACTGTGGAAACCTCACACTGGACTTCAAGCATCTTGCAGTGTGTGCCTCTCCATTCTTCCTCCAGACTCTGGGTCCTTGGTTTCCAAATGAGATGCAAAAGTTGCTCTCATCAGAAAAGAGGACTTTGCACCACTGAGCAACAGACCAGGTCTGTTTTTCTTTAGCCCAGGTAAGACGCTTCTGACGTTGTTTGTTGTTCAGGAGCGGCTTGACAAGAGGAATACGACATTTGAAGCCCATGTCCAGGATCCGTCTCTGTGTGGTGGCTCTTGATGCACTGACTAAAGCCTCACTCCACTCCTTGTGAAAGTCCCCAACACTTTTGAATGGCCTTTTCCTGACAATCCTCTCCAGGCTGCGGTCATCCCTGCTGCTTGTGCACCTTTTTCTTCCACACTTTCCCTTCCACATAACTTTCTATTAATGTGCTTTGATACAGCACTTGGGGAATATCCAACGTCTTTTGCAATTACCTTTTGAGGCTTTCCCTCCTTATGGAGGGTGTCAGTGATGGTTTTCTGCACAACTGTCAGGTCAGCAGTCTTCCCCATGATTGTGATTCCTCCTGAACCAGACTGAGAGACCATTTAAAGGCTCAGGAACCCTTTGCAGGTGTTATGGCTTAAATTAGCTGATTAGAGTGGGACACTTTGAGCCTAGAATATTGCACCTTTTCACAATATTCTAATTTTCTGAGATTGTAGATTTGGGGTTTTCATGAGCTTTAAGCCATAATCATCACAATTATGACAAAACACGGCTTGAACTATCTTGCTTTGCATGTAATGAGTCTATCTCATATATTTGTTGTTGTTAGCTGCGAAGTCGTGTCCGACCCATCGCGACCCTATGGACAACATTCCTCCAGGCCTTCCTGTCCTCTACCATCTTCTGGAGTCCATTTAAGCTCACGCCTACTGCTTCAGTGACTCCATCCAGCCACCTCATTCTCTGTCGTCCCCTTCTTCTATTGCCCTCGATCTTCCCCAGCATTAGGCTCTTCTCCAGGGAGTCCTTCCTTCTCATTAGGTGGCCAAAGTACTTGAGTTTTAGCTTCAGGATCTGGCCTTCTAAAGAGCAGTCAGGATTGATCTCCTCTAGGACTGACCGGTTTGATCGCCTTGCAGTCCAAGGGACTCGCAGGAGTCTTCTCCAGCACCACAGTTCAAAGGCCTCAATTCTTTGGCGCTCAGCCTTTCTTATGGTCCAACTTTCACTGCCATACATTGCAACTGGGAAGACCATAGCCTTGACTATACGCACTTTTGTTGACAGGGTGATGTCTCTGCTTTTTAGTGTGCTGTCTAGATTTGCCATGGCTTTCCTCCCCAGGAGCAAGCGTCTTTTGATTTCTTGGCTACAGTCCCCATCTGCAGTGATCTTGGAGCCCAGAAAAATAAAATCTGTCACTACTTCCATTTCTTCCCCGTCTATTTGCCAGGAATTGAGAGGGCCAGATGCCATGATCTTGGTTTTCTTAATGTTAAGTTTCAACCCAAGTTTTGCACTCTCCTTCTTCACCCGCAACAAGAGGCTCTTTAGTTCTTCTTCACTTTCTGCCATTAGAGTGGTATCATCTGCGTATCTCAGGTTGTTGATATTTCTTCCGGCAATCTTAATTCCAACTTTTGATTCATCTAGCCCTGCCTTTCTCATGATGTGCTCTGCATATAAGTTAAATAGGCAGGGCGACAGTATACAGCCTTGCCGGACTCCTTTCCCAATTTTGAACCAATCAGTGGTTCCGTGTCCAGTTCTCACTGTTGCTTCTTGACCCGCATATAGGTTTCTCAAGAGACAAATAAGATGGTCTGGTACTCCCATCTCTTTAAGAACTTGCCACAGTTTGTTATGATCCACACAATCAAAGGCTTTAGCATAGTCAATGAAGCAGAAGTAGATGTTTTTCTGGAACTCCCTAGCTTTCTCCATGATCCAGCGTATGTTGGCAATTTGATCTCTAGTTCCTCTGCCTCTTCGAAATCCTGCCTGTACTTCTGGTAGTTCTCGATCCACATACTGCTGAAGTCTAGCTTGTAGGATTTTAAGCATGACTTTACTAGCATGAGAAATGAGTGCAATGGTGCGATAGTTTGAACATTCTTTGGCACTGCCTTTCTTTGGAATTGGAATGTAAACTGATCTTTTCCAATCCTGTGGCCATTGTTGAGTTTTCCAAATTTGCTGGCAAATTGAGTGTAGCACTTTTACTGCATTGTCTTTTAAGATTTTGAATAGCTCAGCTGGAATACTGTCACTTCCACTAGCTTTGTTGTTGCTCAGCTTTTCTAAGGCCCACTTCACTTCACATTCTAGGATGTCTGGCTCGAGGTCAGTGACCACCTCATTGTGATTATCAGGGACGTTAAGCTCATTCTTGTATAGTTCTTCTGTGTAATTTTGCCACCTCTTCTTAATCTCTTCTGCCTCTGTTAGGTCCCTGCCATTTTGGTCCTTTATCATGCCCATTTTTGCATTAAACGTTCCCTTCATTTCTCCAATTTTCTTGAAAAGATCTCTGGTCCTCCCTATTCTATTGTTTTCTTCTATTTCTTTGCACTGTTCATTTAAGAAGGCATTCTTATCTCTTCTAGCTATTCTCTGGAATTCTGCATTCAATTGGGCGTATCTTTCTTTTTCTCCCTTGCCTTTCGCTTCCCTCCTTTCCTCAGCTATTTGCAAAGCTTCCTCAGACAGCCATTTTGCTTTCTTGCATTTCTTTTTCTTTGGGATGGTTTTGGTTGCTACCTCTTGTACAATGTCGCGAACCTCTGTCCATAGTTCTTCAGGCACTCTGTCTATCAGATCTAATTCCTTAAATCTATTTGTCACCTCTACTGTATATTCAACAGGGATATGATTTAATTCATACCTGAGTGGCCTAGTGCTTTTCCCTACTTTCTTCAGTTTAAGCCTAAACTTTGCAAGGAGAAGCTCATGGTCTGAGCCACAGTCAGCTCCTGGTCTTGTTTTTACTGACTGTATAGAGCTTCTCCATCTTTGGCTGCAGAGCATATAGTCAATCTGATTTCTGTGTTGACCATCTGGTGATGTCCATGTGTAGAGCCGTCTCTTGGGTTGTTGAAAAAGAGTGTTTGCTATGACCATCGTATTCTCTTGACAGAATTCTATCAGCCTGTGCCCTGCTTCATTTTGCACTCCAAGGCCAAACTTGCCTGTTATTCCAGTTATCTTTTGGCTTCCTACTTTAGCATTCCAATCCCCCATGATGATAAGAACATCATTTTTTGGTGTTAGTTCTATAAGGTGCTGTAGTGCTTCATAGAACTGGTCAATTTCATCCTCTTCAGCACTGGTGGTTGGGGCATAGACCTGGACTACTGTGATATTGAATGGTTTGCCTTGGATTCGAACTGAGATCATTCTGTCATTTTGAGGATTGTATCCCAGTATTGCTTTTCCTACTCTTTTATTGACTATGAAGGCTACTCCATTTCTTCTGAAGGATTCTTGCCCACAATAGTATACCTGATGGTCATCTGAATTAAATTCACCCATTCCTGTCCATTTTAGTTCACTGATACCTAAGATGTCAATGTTCAGTCTTGTCATCTCTTGTTTGACCACGTCCAGTTTTCCTTGATTCATGGATCTTACATTCCAGGTTCCTATGGAGAAAAAATCTTTACAGCATTGGACTTTCCTTTCACCACCAGACACATCCACAGCTGAGCGTCCTTTCGGCTTTGGCCCAGTCGCTTCATTCTTTCTGGCGCTACTAGTACTAGCCCTCTGCTCTTCCCCAGTAGCATATTGGACGCCTTCCGACCTGAGGGGCTCATCTTCCAGCGTCATATCGTTTTGCCTTTTGGTACTGTCCATAGGGTTTTCATGGCAAAGATACTGGAGTGGGTTGCCATTTCCTTCTCCAGTGGATCACGTTTTGTCAGAACTCTCTGCTATGACCTGTCCGTCTTGGGTGGCCCTGCACGGCATAGCTCATAGCTTCATTGAATTACGCAAGCCCCTTCGCCACGACAAGGCAGTAATCCATGAAGGGGATCTCATATATTAGTTTCCCCTTTTAAGTTGCATTACTGAAATAAATGAACTTTTGCACGATATTCTAATTTTTCGAGTTTCACCTGTATTTGAAGGTTTGTGTTTTTTGCTAGTTGTTTTTTTGTTGTTTTTCTGTTAAGTTTTTAGTTAGCACTTTAGTCTTTTCTCTGTTTATTTTCAACCCTGCCACTTCTCCAAATTCTTCTATTTTCTCCATAAGCTTAATGCTTGTTTCAAGAGGTTCTTCTAATATGAAAACCAAGTCATCTGCAAATGCTTATAGTTTGTATTTTTCATCTTTTATCTCCAGTCCTTTAATTTCTATATCTTGCCTGATATTTTTATTCAATACTTCCAGTGTTAATATAAATAATAATGGAGACAGTGGACATCCCTGTTTTGTGCCTTTTTTTAAAGTCAAAGTTTTCTGTAAAATCTCCATTTACAATTATTTTAGCTGTTTATGATAAATTGTTTTGATTATGTTTGTAAAATTTTCTCCAAAATCCATTTTCTCTAGTTGCTGGAACATAAATTGCCAGTTTATGTTGTCGAACGCTTTCTGTGCATCTAGAACTATTAAAGCCATCTTTTTCCATGGATGAATTTCATAGTACTCTAAAACATCTAGGATCATTCTTAAGTTATTTCTATCTGTCTTTTAGGTAGAAAGCCATTTTGGTCTGTATGTATAAATTCGGTGAGAAATTTCTTTAGTCTTTCTGCTATTATTGAAGGGAAAATTTTATACTCTACATTTAATAACAATATTGGTCTGTAATTTTTTATTTGCATCAAGTCAGGATCTTTTTTGGGTATTAAGGTAATGTTAGCTTCAGTCCATGTATTTGGTATTTTAGCCTCCAAAAGTATTTCATTACACAGTTCTTTCAATATTGGGCTTATATATCTTGTAATGATTTACAATTTAGCAGGGGAACAAAAGATCAACTCCTAATAGACAAAATGATCTTGGAAATCTGTAAGAGAAGACCAACCTGAATGTGGCATGGATTGACTACAAAAAGGCATTCGACTCTCTGCCACATGACTGGATAATCAAGTGCCTAAATAACAGGAGTCACTAGAAACATCAGAAAATTTGTGCAGAGACTTCTGGTTAGTGCTCGTAGCACATGGACGCGCGAGAGCAGACCTCCGCTCCCCATGGCTAATTTCGTCCTGCCAGGGGGACCCTAGATGGGTCCAAAGTCACCCCACAGAGGTGACACTAGCCCAAGCTACTGCAGCCGAAGTCCAAGAGCACTACCAAGAACAACAGTGAACAGCTTGCTTGGAACTGCTGAGAGTATTTGATCTTCTCTCCCTTATTTTACAATTAGTCCCTGGGAAAGATCCCCAAAGCAAACAACCTCTGAAAGTGAGGGGAGGGCACTACATTCCCAATCCCCCATAGACGGAAGTGGCGTATTAACCTTTAAGGAGGAAACAACTTTATTGAAAGTAAATTCAAAATACTAGAATCTGATCAAACTTAGAAACTAAAACAAACTGCTAAGATTATATTCTAAAGGATTTTGATTGAATTACATAAAAAAAAGAAAAATAAGAACTTTTTTTCTGAAAGAGCTGGAAAATAAATATTTGCTGACATCTAGTGGACAATGGGAATACACATTAAAGACAATGCCCAGAAACAAAGAAAAAAAATCTGTTCCCATGAACTCTAATAACATTCAAGAAGATAGTTGCTAAGGATCAGAGAAGAGATTGGATACTGGGCCGGCTGTAAGATTGGAAAGTGTTTGAAGGAAAAGAAATACTTTGATTGTGGTTTAAATTTATGAACTGTTTTAAAACTTAGATCTATGACAAATTATTGAGAAGGGAAGTTACAGGAAGGATTTAAGCTGGCTAAATATATTGAATTGACAATTGACTCCTGAAAGAAAGAATTGTTATAAAACATTGATTTTACTGAAACCTTGACAACTGAAAATTACAGTGGATTACAAAAAGTATATATAAAAACAAGAACTATACAAAATTGGACTGTATGGATTTTGAGTTTTGGTTAGCTTGACAAGGGTAATTACAGAGACTATGGCATTTATGACGGACTACTCAAAACGGGGAGACAACATGGATATGACATACTCATCAAAAAATGATAGAAAACCACACTTAATATCTACTCCAGAAAGATTTAGCCTGAAAGATCAAAGACCTTTAGAAACATTCCAATGCTACGACAGATACAAATTACAAAAGACTTAAACCACAAGGAGACTAGACATAACTTTGATAGTATAAGTGAATATACTTCTAACTTAACTCTACAATCAAAAAACATCCAAAGAATGATGGTAAAGAATAAAAAAGCCAGACAACAGAATGTGAACTAGAAAAAAATGACTTAACTTGTGAAGTTACAAATGAAGGGAATTATAACTTAATACAAACAAGAAAAAACTTACAAGACTTGGATACAACAATAAATATGGAAAAGATACCTTATGCATTAGAACATCAAAATAAACCTGAGAAGAAAGAAGACTTAACAAAATGGACACTGCTAGGAGAATCACTGTTTGGGAGACAAAAAATATACATCCTATCTACTATGTATCATCTACTCCTAACAATAAATACAAAAATACAAGAACTGGACAAGTTGAAAATATTAATTTGGAAAACAATTTGGCAAAGGAAGAAGATTAGAGACAGGCTGAAGAGACTGGATTCGCCCTACCAGATGGAATATTATATGAGTAAACACTTATTTGAATGTGGCTAAATAAACTAATAACTTTGGTCATAAAGTGACTTTAGAATAAGTGGGATAAGAGATATAAGTAATATAGTATTTTTTGATAAGATACAAAATGTAAAAATATTAGGATGTTGTAAGTGAAGGAAAAGTTTGAATTTTAAAGACAAATCAAGTTTGAAAAGTTTTAGGATTAAGGAATGATTGAAATATTGAGGGGAAATTAGGCTTAATAAGAACTCTGAAAAAAGGATATATAGTGATTTAACTAATTTTTAAAAATAGAAGTGAAATATAAATTGACTAGAAAGATGTTATGGATACATGTTATGATAGATAAGTAGTTAGTATCTCTATAATATATGAAATACTGGGAAGATATATTTAAATTGAAAATTTGGATACTTAGATGTTAAATACTGGGAAAATATGATTGACAAGAATTGTTTCAATATTATGGAGAAATTGAGCTTAAACAAGATTTATGAAAATAAGATACATGGTGAATCAATAAGATGATTCTTATGAAAATAACAAGCTGATAAGAAAAAAATGTTATATATGGACGCTACTATTGTTGGTATAAATATAGAATTTTTTTTATTTAATCACTTAAATATGGAAAATATTAAATATTAGAAATTATATTTGTTTAATGTAGATGGAGAATACAGGTGAAACTCGAAAAATTAGAATATTGTGCAAAAGTTCATTTATTTCAGTAATGAAAGCCTCTGGTGAAGGTAGTGCATACTGTCCACATATTAATGAACGTTTACCAATGTTATATATGCCTAAACTAAAGTTTAATTTGTTATCTGTGAAGGCATTGGTACAGGCTGGGTTTGTAGTGACCTTCAGGGGAGATAAATGTATTATTGAAAAGAATGGTACAAGAGCTACCGCTAACCTGAAGAACGATTTATTTGTTCTCACTGACAACCCAGGAATTATGGCTCATGCTGGTTCTGTCTATGAGAACAAAAAACCACATGATGATTGTATCTATCTGCTTCATAGACGTTTAGGGCATGTGAATTTCAATACGTTACGGAAGACTGTTGAACCGTGTCAGAAGTATTTGGATTGTAATGCGTGTAGCCAGGAGAAAAGCAAGGTAACCCCTGCAAACAGGACTAATGGTTTTAAGACCACTGTACCTTTAGAGGTAGTGTTTGCAGATATCATTGGCCCTATGAAACCTAGTATTGGTGGAGCATGCTATATTCTGAGTATCATGGACCATTATTCATGTTATGGTTTTTGTTGTTTAATGAAAACAAAAGCAGACACATTTCAGAATTTTGCAAACTGGCTGAAGTTTGTTGAAAGAAAAATGAAAAGGAAGGTTCAGTGTATTGTAACAGATAATGGTACTGAGTTTACCAATACACGTTTTGTAGCCATGTTACATACAGCCGGCATTGAACATAAGCGTTCTTCCCCTTACAGACCCCAACACAACGCATTTGTTGAGTGACGAGGGCAAACACTGCAAGCTATGATAAGAACATTGTTTTTTTATTGAAAAGATTTAAAATACATTTTTAAAACATATACCCCATCCACCCCACCCCTCTCCCCATCCCTCCCATCCCAACACCCCCCCCGACTTCCCAGAGCCGAATACAGGGTATTACATCATACAATCTTACTCTAAAATAATCTAATTACTATAATTACACTTTGAACCCTATCGCACTTTAACTCTCCTTAACCATAGAAAAGAAAAATAATATAGCCTCTAATTACAATAACTATTCAAATGCTAAATGATACTTTGTAGTCCCATATTTGTTCTGAATAAAATCCATCTTTTCCATTCCACTATATATCTCTGTTGCGAATGATCTTTCACATATGCCGAGATTTTAGCCATTTCTGCCAAGTTCGAAACTTTCAAAGTCCATTCTTCAATAGCAGGTAGGTCCTCCTTCTTCCAGTATTGCGCTACCAAAAGTCTTGCAGCTGTTATTAAATTCAACATCAATTTGGTTTCTATAGCAGTACAATCAGTGATAATACCCAACAAAAACAATTGTGGTAAAAATCTTATCTTTTTCTTAAAAATCTTCTGCATATTCCACCAAATTTTAATCCAAAAAGCTTTAACTTTTTTACAAGTCCACCATACATGATAATACGTTGCATCATCACAACCACATCTCCAACATTTTGGCTGACAATTTGGATACATACATGCTAATTTTTTGGGATCTAAATGCCATCTATAAAACATTTTGTAAAAATTCTCCCTTAAATTTTGTGCCTGTGTGAATTTGACATTCCTAACCCATATTTTCTCCCAAGTGTCCATTATTATTGGTTCTTGAAAGTTCTGGGCACATTTTATCATACAATCCTTAACCAATTCCACTTCTGAATCAATTTCTATCAATGCATTATATATCCTTCTTATATGCGCTCGACTTTGATCTCTAATTTGCTTTACCAAATTCCCATCTGATATTGAAATACCAATTTTCTGATCTTCTTTCCATCTAGCCTGTAACTGCCCATACTGAAACCAAGTTTGTACTATTTTTTCTTCTTTTAAGATATTAAAAGACTTCAGTTGCCATTCATTCTTTTCCAATCTAAGAATTTCTTTATATGTTATCACATCATGTTTAAATCCCACATTTATATTTTCTATTGCATGTTTAGGTATTGCCCAAATAGGAATTTTATAATTCAACTTGTATCAATATTTTTTCCAAACTCTCAACAAGGCAGACCTTAATATATGTGTTTTAAAAACTTTATCCACTTTTTTATCATACAATAAATAAGCATGCCACCCATATAACAAATCACACCCTTCAATATTCAATAGACTCCTTTGTGTTAAATTAAACCAATCACTAATTGACGATAATGCTGCCGCCTCACAATATAATTTAAGATTGGGCACTTTGAGACCACCTCTTTCACGTACATCTTGCATTATCTTAAATTTAACTCTTGGTCTCTTCCCTGCACAAATAAATTTATTAATACCTCTCTGCCATTCCTCCAAATTTGAATCTTTTTTAAGTATAGGTATCATTTGAAATAAAAATAAAAATTTTGGTAAAACATTCATTTTCACAGCTGCAATTCTTACCAATAAAGACAGTTGTAATTTTTTCCAACTATCAAGCTGTTTTTGTATTTCTGACCATAAAAATTCATAATTATTCTTGTATAATTTAGTATTTGAAGCTGAAAGATATACCCCCAAATATTTAACCTTTTTAACTATTTCAAATCCCGTTAATTTTTCTGAAGCAACCTTTTGTTCTATAGTCATATTTTTAGACAATATCTTAGTTTTTTGTCTATTTACCTTAAATACTGCTACTGCTAAGCTTGTATGCCGCCCTGAGTCTTTGGAGAAGGGCGGGATATAAATGGAATTAAAATAAAAAATAAATAAATCCAGAAACCTGTCCATATTGTAAAATTATTTCCATTAAATCCAAAACTGATTGAATTCATTGGAATCTCCCATCTGAACTGAAGCTGTTGTTTTTCAATTCTTCTGCCAAAAAAGCAAATTCTTTCCTTTTTCTCAAAGCTTTTGGGGGAATCTCTTTCAGAATCAACACCTCTTGACCAGCAATTGTAAATCTTTTATTATAAAAAATTTGGATAATCTCATTTTTTATCTTCCTCTTTGTAAAATACACCACCACATCTCTTGTCAATTTCCTCTGCCTGGCAATCCAAGAGTTAACTCTGAAGACTTTATCTCCCCAAAGAATTCTTCGGGTTTAAACCCCAAAATAGGTGCCAAAGTATCCACCAGCATCTCTTGCAAGTTCTCCTGAGAATTCTCTTTCAAGCCTCTGATCCTTAGGGCAAACTCCATATCTGTATACTGTAACATCAGAACCTCTTCCTCCGTTTTGTCCATTTTAAATTCAGCTTCACCCATTTTAGCCTCCAACAACAAATTATTTTGTTTCACTTCTTCCACCCGTTCATTCAGTCTCAATACATCCTGCCAGCCCTTGAAGTGCTAAGAGAATGTCCTCCCGCATTTCCTTGTTCTTCTCCTCAATAAGCTCAGCCACCTGTTCAGTTATTTTTTCAGTTATTTTTTCAGACTGAGTGGCTAAAGCCGCTTTTAAGGCATCTTGCAGGTCATTTAACGTTACAGGTGGAGAAGCTGCAGGGGATGATGTCAAAGACTGCAGTCCAGATTGCTGAACAGGCGATGTCCCTGCACTTTTAGTAACAGGGATTCTAGGAGGCTTAGAAGCCATTTTAAAGGCACTTAACTCTCCGTTCACACTTTCACTTCTCTTCTCCTTTAAGAACTAAAACCACATCTTGTAAGTTCAGGCAGAGCAAATTTAAAGTCCAATTCCTCCTCAATCTCCCAGCAAATACTTTCACTATATAAAAAAAAAGGTGAGAGAGGAAAAAAAAGAAAAACCCCTTCACCTCTTATAAAAAAGGAAAAAAAGTTCTTCTCCTCTCTCCTCCCTATTCACTCAGACGCCATTTTCCCTTTCTTTTCCAAATAGTAAGCAGGACGAAAAAAGAATTGTTTTTCGAGGGTTAAAGCCTTGTACTTGCTGTTTATAGAACTCCTGTCTCCGCTCTGCTGCAACAATGTTTCTAGATGTCAATCAAATCCGGCAGGAGTGGATTCAGCGTCTTGTTCTGCTAACAGCAGAAGAGTCCTCCGCTCCGGAGACTCCCAGGCTTGGGGGGGGCCTCACCCTTCAAGCCCCAGAACAGTCGCTCTGGGGCTCTAAGGGGGCTCTACCCCTACCTGGGAACTCCCCCTCCCCTCTTCATCCGAGGAGTGGGGTTTTCACACCGTGGAGCAGCTGATTGTCGGCTGCTCCGCGGTTTAAACAGAAACGAAGGGCCGGCGGTCGATTCTGACCGTCCGCGATGCTGGAGAGCCACCCGGAAGTCTGATAAGAACATTGTTGTCCGATTCCGGATTACCCGAGAAACTGTGGGGAGAGGCGGCAATGTGTGCCAACCACATCTTAAACGTTATGGTTCATTCCACAACTGGTGAACTACCATACACACGTTGGCATGGTAGAAAACCTGATCTAGGTTACTTACACACATTTGGAGCCCCAGCATGGGTTCATATTCCAGCACAACTGAGGCGAAAGGGACAGCATAGAGCAAGACAATTGTTTTTTGTAGGCTACGACTCCAACCACAGGTCTTTTAGTTTTTGGGAACAAGGTACAACTACTGTGTATTGTAGCCCTAGTGCTAGGTTTCTAGAGCATGTAGGTTGGAACAAGCTAGAGCAGGAAAGCGTTGGTGTTGATCCTATTGTGTTTAGTGACACCCCTGTTACTGTAAAATGATGTAATGATAAACCTTCTGTAGCTGTGAAAGAGGGGGTATTGATAAGGGAGGTAGAGGAAGCAGAAGAGGAGAGTCCAACACCAAGTCCTGGATTGCCTAGACGTTTGACACGCGATAGGCGTCCACCTGATAGATACCAGGCTAGTCTTGTATGTCAGGTGAATGTAGAACCGTCTAATTTTGAGGAGATTAAATTGTATCCCAAAAAAGAACAAAGAGCATGGAAGAGAGCAATGGATAAGGAGTTACAATCCTTGCAGGAGTTAGAAGTATACGAAAATGTTAACCAGGTGAGCGTGCACTTGGTTGTAAGTGGGTCTATAAACTGAAGAAGGGTGTAGATGGGACTGTTACCCATAAGGCACGTTTAGTTGCTTAAGGGTTTGCTCAGTCAAATGAAGACTATGATGAAGTGTTTGCACCTAGTCTGAGGGCTATTACGTTGAGAGCAGCATTAGTTTGGGCAGCTAGAAACCGGTATAAAATAAACCATGTAGACGTAGAAACAGCATATCTGCATGCTCCCCTACATCACACTATCTACCTAGCAAAACCACCAGGGGTTAACAAAACTCAGAAGAATGATTGTTGGAAACTAAAAAAGAGTCTTTATGGCTTGAAACAATCAGGTTTTGAATGGAACAGGTGTATAGTAGACGAATTGGTTGAAATGGGCTTTGTTGCCAGTATCGCAGATCCATGTTTATTTAGGAAGAAGGATGGTGTATTTTCTTTATTATTGCTATTCACTGATGACATAGCAACCGTTACTAAGACTGACCAAGAAGCAGTATACATTGTTTCACGTTTAAAAAAGAAGTTCAGGATTAGGAATCTAGGAGAAATTACTCACTATTTAGGTCTGGGTGTTGTGAAGACTGATACAGGTTATAAGATTTCACAGGCTGGAAAGATAAGCCAACTGCTGAAGTGGTACAACACGGAGCTATGTAAGCCTGCAAAGACTCCAATGGCACAGGACTTTAAACACGCTAATACAGCAAGTCCTGCTTTTGACAAAACGGTGTATCAATCTTTGATTGGTAGCCTTTCATATCTCAGTAATTGGTCAAGGCCGGATATTTCTTACAGTGTGAACCAATTAGCCAGATATAATGCTGAACCTACTGTTAGGCACTGGCAGGCAGCTAAGCGAATATTGAGATATCTAAAACAAACCATATATTACTCCTTATATTTGGAGCCCAGTCGTGATTTAGTTCTAACTGCTTATGCAGATGCGAGTTTTGCTACTGATACAACCACTCGAAAATCAACATCAGTTTTAGTGATTATGTTAGGTGGTTCGCTCATAGGGTGGAAATCCATCAGGCAGAAACATATCAGTCTATCCACTATGGAAGCTGAGTTTTCCTGTTTATCTGTTTTGTGTACTGAATTGTTATTTTATAAACAAGTCTTAATTGACATGGGATTAAGTGTAGAAAGTCCATTTCTCGTGTATGAAGACAACCAGTCTGCAATTTAAGATGGCAACAAATGCAGCCATCAGAACACGGTCTAAGCATACTGATCTACGACACTTGAATGTTAGACAGTGTATAAAAGAGAAACTAATACGGTTGGAATACTGTGCAACCGACGTTAACATTGCAGATCATTTCACCAAAGTTCAGGGTGCTGTTAAGCACAAAGCTAGTTGTGAAGGTTATGGTCTATGATTTTAAAAATAAGATTGGCAATATATAAGCCATGATTTGTAATGTATTGTATCCCTTTAAATGTGTAATGATTGGCCAACGCTGTGTTCTTTCAACGGCCATAAGAGGGAGCTAGAGACATAGCTTCTTTCTCTCTGTGTTAGTTACTCTGTTACATTGCTTGCTGATTATTGTTGATTGTGGTTTTGCTACTGTTTGCTAAACCAGAAGAACTGTGTTTTTGACTTTTGGACTGGTAAGACGACTTTGTATTGGATAACTCTTGAACTGTTGATATTTTCTCTGTACCCGTGTATGACCTGGACTGTTTATTCTTGACTTGTGCTACTCCTAAAAGTAAAGTTTTTTCCTTTTTTACACACCTCAGTGTATCAGTGTGGTTGCTGTGCAAAACCTGACTACTCTCAGTACCACTTCTCCTGTGCATTCTCCTTGTTGTCTCAGGAGATATTCTGCACAAACCCTGTCAGTCATAATTGTGATGATTATGGCGTACAGCTCATGAAAACCCCAAATCCACAATCTCAGAAAATTAGAATATTACATATATTAGTTTCCCCTTTTAAGTTGCATTACCGAAATAAATGAACTTTTGCACGATATTCTAATTTTTTGAGTTTCACCTGTACTACTGGGTGAAGAGAAGATCAAGGGAATATATTATTAATTGATATACTAATTATGGAAACATAAAAATTAATTATTATTAACTATTATTAATTATATATTCTTTTCTTAAAAAATTATGAACTAAGACAACACACTGTACACCAGGGACTAAGGTTGTTGTTATAAAAAACCAATAAAACTTTTACAAAAAAAGAAAAGAAAATTTGTGCAAAGATTGATGGCACAATGGAAGACACAGTTGCAGGTCAATGGTGAGAGACTGGGAGAGGTTAATATCAAGAGAGGAATATTTCAAGGAGATTCATTATCACCACTATTTGTTATTGCACTGTTTCCTCTGTCAACAATACTGAATAACTCAGGCCATGGCTATCAAACATCAAAAACATCTGCCAGACTATCCCACCTCCTTTACATGGATGATCTGAAGCTGTATGGAAAAACATCATCTGAAATGGAATTGCTGCTCAACACTTTCCGTATATATAGCCAAGATATTGCAATGGAGTTTGGCTTGGACAAATGTGCCACACTTCCTATCAAACAAGGAAAAATAGTGAAAACTGAAGGAATCAAGATGCCCCACAAAAATAACATTAAGAGTCTGGACGAGGAAGTTTACTACAAATACTTGGGTATCCTTCAAGCTGATAACATTAAGCACACTGAAGTCAAGAAAAAGATTAGAGGTGAATACATCAAGAGAGTGAAGAAGATCTTAAAGTCCAAACTCAATGGAGGAAATACCATGAAGGCAATCAACACCTGGGCAATTCCAGTCATTAGATACACAGCTGGAATAGTGGACTGGACTCAAACAGAACTAAAAGCAAAGGATAGGAAGACCAGAAAAATAATGACAATGAATCATGCCCTTCATCCATGCAGTGACATTGACAGACTCTATCTACTAAGGCAAATATGTGGGTGTGGAATGTTGCAAGTACATCAGATGGTTGAAGAAGAAAAAATGGCTTTGGAAGAAAATCTGAAGGACAATGATGAAGATGCTGTCAGAATCCATTGATATAGCATTCATAAATGTATGGTTAAAATATTGTGCCTACCGGGATTCTGCCATACTGGTAGAAGGAGGGGGGGATTGTTTATTCAGTCTATCTGTAGCTGCTTTCAAAGAACCTTTGATCTGGGGGAACAAAGGGGGGGAAGTGATCTGTCTGTTGGGGCTGTAGGAAGAAGGCAATCAACAAAGGAATGCACGAAGTTCCTTTCTTCCCATGGAAGGACCTGACAACCAAATTGATGGGATCCTAACCAAATGGAGTTTTGAGGGGAGTGGGTTGAACTGGGAATGCTTATATAGATTTGAAATGTGACTCAAGACCAGATCCTGTCTCATATCTCCACAACCAATCTTATCCTTAGTAATTTTTTTCCTTTTGGACAACTCGGCTCCAAGAGTCCTTATTTTCTAAGATGTGGATAGGGGTAGGTCCTGACAGATGCACTGAAATTAGTATATCAGGAAGGCTTACTGACTACTGGAGAGACCAAACTGGCCTACAAGAAAGACAAAATGAAGAACAGAATGGAGGCATGGGAAGACAAAGCACTACATGACCAGTACATTAAAAAAATAGCTGGAAAAGAGCAGGAAAGTTGAAGAAAGAGACCAAGGGACTAATTCTGGCTGCACAAGACCAAGCCTTAAGGACAAATGCATACAAAGTCAAAATTGAGAAGACAGCAACAGACAGTAAGTGCTGCCTATGCAAAGAAGCTGAAGAAACAGTGGACCACCTGGTAAGCTGCTGCAAGAAGATCACACAGACTGACTACAAGCAGTGGCATGACAAAGTAGCAACAATGGTACATTGGAAATTCTGCAAGAAATATCATTTGCCTGCAAGCAAGAACTGGTGGGATCATTATTAGGCATATGTTGTTAGCCTACAATGTTGGGTTGAAAATATATTAACCATGATGTTATGTCTTTAAGATGTTAATTGGCCAATGGGTGTGTAAGTGTTCTCATGGCCATAAGAGGGAGCTAGTAACGTAGCTTCTCTCTCTCTCTGAATTCACTGCTCTCTACTATTACTGTTTTTGCTCTGTTACTGTGATAAACCTGAACTGTGTATTGACCTCTGGACCGGTAAGAAGACTTTGTATTTTGGATTACTTCTTGGACCGTTGCTATTGTGTATGACCTGGACTGTTTATTTTTGACTGTGCATTTTTGTTTTTACACCACCTCAAAAGTGGTGTAAATGGGGGAGGAATGGGGAGGAACAGACTCCAACTCAACCCCGACAAGACTGAGTGGCTTTGCATACCTTCGTCCCGGGTTTATTCGGACATTCCACCTCTAGTTATGGGGGGTGAACTATTACCCCCCGTAGATAGGGCTCGCAACTTGGGGGTCCTCCTAGATTCACGGCTCACTTTGGAAGACCATATAGGAGCCGTGACTAGGGGGGCCTTCGCACAGGTTCGCCTGGTGCGTCAGTTGCGGCCCTATCTTAGCCGGGACGATTTATGCACGGTCACTCATGCGCTCGTGTCCTCTCGTCTGGACTACTGCAACGCTCTCTACATGGGGCTGCCCTTGAGGACTACTCGGAAGCTCCAACTGGTACAGAATGCAGCCGCGAGAGTGGTGTTGGGAGTCTCCCGATACTCCCACGTTACGCCTCTGCTCCGTGAGCTGCATTGGTTGCCAGTTGTCTTCCGGGTGAGATTCAAGGTACTGGTAACGGTATTTAAAGCACTCCATGGCATGGGGCCGGAGTACCTCAGGGAACATCTGCTGCCGGCATCAAGCTCCCTGCGCCCTGTGCGTTCCCACAGAGAGGGCCTCCTCAGGGTGCCACTGATCAGAGAATGTCGATTGGTGGCCCCCAGGGGGAGATCCTTCTCTGTGGGCGCTCCGGAGCTGTGGAATCAGCTACCGGTTGAGCTCCGGATGGCGCCCGATCTTCGCTCTTTTCGTCGCGATCTCAAGACATTTCTGTTTGTACAAGCCGGCCTAGCCTGAGGGGGAGTGTTGGGGTTATTTTATTTTTCGTTTTTTAACTTTTCTGGGGGTTTTTAGTGTTGTATTTATATTGTTTTTAACTAGGGCAATTTGTTTAATCTTTTTTTAATGTTTGTATTCGCTATTTTATTCTGCCCTGTGAACCGCCCTGAGTCCTCAGGGAGAAGGGCGGTATATAAATGTTATTAAATTAAATTAAATTAAATTAAACTATTTTTTGCTTTTACAACTCAGTGTACTCTTGTGTTTACTGTGTGACTGTTACTGCTCTCAGTACCCTTCCTTGTCTGTGCAACTCTTTGGTAGCACAAGGAGACCTCTGCACAACAAATTCCTTAACAATCATAAAATAGAGAAAGTCATAGAAAATGAAAATGTTAAATTGCTCTGGGACTTTAGAATTCAAACAGACAGACACCTGCTACACAACACCCCAGACTTAACATTTGTTGATAAGAAAGACAAAAAAGTATGGATAGTGGACGTAACAATACCTGGAGACAGCAGAATAGAAGAGAAAGAACTGGACACAATAATAAAATACAAATACAAAGACTTGTAAATAGAAATAGAACGACTGTGGCAAAAGCAAGCAAAGGTAGTACCAATAGTAATAGGCACCTTGGGCACAATCACAATCCTAAAACAACGAACACCATCGGCACTGACAATTTCACCATGAGTCAATTGCAAAAGGCAGCTTTACTCAGAACAGCTTACATCCTGCAACGATATCTGTAACACCATCAATCATCCAGATCTGCCTATCCCAGGTCCTTGGAAAGGACTCGATACATAGACAAAAATGTCAAATCCAGCCTGAACACCTGGCTGACTGTGTGATGAACCATAATAATAATGAGCCTAGAACCTCCTACAGTGGCCAGGATGGTGTTTGTTATCTCCTTTCAAGATCAGAGCATTTTCTTCATTTCAGATGTTTTAGCAATGCATTTTAATTTTTGGTAATTAAAATTACAGCTATTTTGGATAGAAATGAGGAAGATGCAATCAAGATTAGTTTTTACACTAGGCAGCTGTGTGGTCAGTAAGGCTGCAATAAGCTTCAGATTAAATTTAGAAGAGGTCTTTCAAAACATGAATGGATGTGAACATACTGTAGTATCTGTCTGTGACTTATTAACACAACTGAATCATTTTACAGTATCCTGTAACTCAGACATGTCAAACACAAGGCCTGCGGGCCAGTTCCGGCCTGCGATTGGCCTATATTTGGCCTGTGGGCTGCCCGGAGTCAGCCATGGCCACCCAGGCTCTGCTGGGCCTGGGTGGCCATGGCACCGATGGGGATCCGGCTTTCCCTGCTTGGGGTGGCTGTCTTTTGCCTGCTGGGCCTGGGCTTGCTCTACCAACTCTGTTCAGGCTTCCTAGCCAGCCGTTTTGCCTCCTTTGTAATGGGTGGGCCTGCCACTCCGAGCGGCCGCGGCCTAATGGACCTACTGTATGTGAGGTGCTGGTGGCCTCGGTGGTGGCGGCGGCCTGCAGCAGGGCTGAGGTGTGTTGGGTGCACGAGGGGAACATGCTCCATGCATGGGCCAAGGGCAACACCCGCAAGGGGGCCGAGGAGATGACCAGCGGCGACCTGCTTTCCAACCACAAACAAAAACAGACAGGGTAGAGTAGGCTTGTCCAATGGTCCGGACTACCTGCTGCCGCTGCTGCAACTGTGCCTGTTGCTTGGATGTGGTCACAGTGGGCTGCGGAGCTCCAGAGTGCACCGCCCTCTGTGTTGGGGGGGCTGATGATGTCCAGCAGCAGCCTCCCGCCCCCCCCACCCACCAGAGACCCCTGGATCCCCAACCCCTCCCAGCCCCCACAGGTGCTCCCCCGACGTGAGCGATGTTGAGGTGGCCACGCCCACCCAGCCGCGACTACCCAGTCAGCCATGACCACCCTGGCCATGCCCACCCAGTCAGCCATGCCCACTCGGCCCAGCAAGGGCAACCACAATGCTGATGCGGCCCTCAATAAAATTGACTTTGACACTCAATTTGCTGTAACTGCTGCAGGGAAGCTTCTACTTCACAATCCTGGAAGCTGATAGAGCTACTTTAATAAATTGCAGACAGATTCTATATTTGTGATCCTATGCCTTACAAACTGAATTGGAAGCACAGCAGAATGCTGATGACCAGAAGCTCAAATATCTGCATTTTTTAGACCATATTTAAATTCTTAGAAACTATGATGGACTTGTAACAGAGATGAAACTTTGTTTCACTTTTACCTACAACTTGGTCAAGCAAGAAAGAATGAAAAGCCGTTGTTCCTTTAATTCATGGCTTTTCAACCGGTGGTACGTGTACTAGTGGTACACGAGCACCTGACTGGTGGTACGCAGCGTCGCCTACCTCCCCCGCCGCCTCCCCACTCCTTTCCAGCTCACTTGCTGCTGGAAATCATGCTGCTTGGCAGCGGCCTGCAGGAACCCTACAGAGGGTGCGCACAGGCGCAGAGTGAGACCCCGCCCTCCCCAGGGACTTGTTGTGCAGCAACCGGATTGACTTCTGATCAGCACTTCTTCGGGGCACACATGGCCGGGAAGGCGCGTCGGAGTCCCAGGTACCGGTAAGGCGATCGGCCCGCTCCTCCCCCATCGCCTGCCAGCCCCGGGAGAGCCCTGAGTGCTTCGCCAGCCAGCCGAGTCAATTAGATGGGACAATAGCAGGGGGAGGACCAGCCACCCTAGCCACTTTACCAATCCACCTATCACTGGGGCCCCATGAGGAGGATATAACGTTTATAGTGGCCCCAGGCATGGAATGCCCAATGATCCTAGGACTGGAATGGCTGAAGAAATGGAACCCCGGGATAAACTGGAGGACAGCAGAACTCAATTTCCCAAAGGGGGGGCAGAAGAACTTAGACTCCAAAAGCACCCCCCCAACCCAGAGGGAGGAGACAGCAGCAGTGGGGAAAGAGAAGGCATTACCAGAGATACCGGAGGAATACAGGGACCTGGCTGAGGTTTTCAGTGAGGAAAGAGCAGATGAGCTTCCCCCCCACCGCCCCACAGACTGCACCATAGAATTCAAACCTGGGGCAAAACTCCCAAAACCGAGGATGTATGCCATGAGCCCAAGGGAAATGGCAGAAATGGAGAGATTCATAAAGAAAAACTTAGAAAGAGGATTTATTGAGCCTGCCAAACCCAAAGTGGCCGCCCCGGTTCTGTTCAGGGAGAAGGAGGATGGGTCCTTTTGTTTGGTTGTGGACTATAGAAATTTGAACACAATTAGTGAATGTAATCTGTACCCCCTTCCCCTAATGAAGGATATGTTATCCCACCTATCGAAAGGAAAGATTTTTACCAAACTAGACCTGAGGGAAGCATACTACCATATTAGGATTAAGGAAGGAGACGAATGGAAGACTGCATTCAACTGCCCAATTGGGTGCTATCAATTCAAAGTATTGCCATTCGGACTGCAAGGGGCCCCCGCAGTCTTTATGCAATTAATTAATGACGTGCTGAGAGAGCACCTATATAAGGGGGTCCTGGTTTACCTCGATGACATCCTTATCTTCACAGAAACCAAAGAGGAACATATCAAACTAGTCAGAGCAGTCCTGAAGAAGTTGCGAGCTGCCCACTTATATGCTAAATTATCGAAGTGTGAATTCCATCAGGAAAAAATCGACTACCTGGGATATCGCATATCTCCAGAGGGCATCGAAATGGACCCTGAGAAGGTCAGGGCAGTACTAGAGTGGGCACCCCCCCACACACGGAAGCAATTGCAAAGTTTCCTGGGGTTTGCAAACTTCTACCGCCAATTCATCCCCGCATTTGGCCAAATAGCCATGCCCCTCACAAATTTGTTGAAAACGAAGGGGGGGGGTCACCCGTGAAACCCAGCCAGCCTCTGAAATGGTCAATGGAATGTCAAGCAGCATTTGAGAGGCTAAAGAGACTTTTTTCTGCTGAACCTGTCCTAAAACACCCAGATCCCGACAAACCTTTTGTAATACAGGCAGATGCGAGTGATGTAGCGGTAGGAGCCGTACTATTACAAGAAAATGATGGGGGGACATTGCAACCATGCGCATACACATCCAGAAAACTCACAGAAACAGAACAACGCTGGCCAATATGGGAAAAAGAGGCATTCTCGTTGAGGTGGGCATTACTAACATGGCGCCAATTTTTAGAAGGAAATAAAATACCTTTCCAGGTCTGAACAGACCACAAAAATTTGGAAGCACTAAAAACGCCCAGGAAGCTCACTCCTAAGCAAGCCCGCTGGTCCCAACACTTTCACCGATTCAATTTCACTCTCAAACACTTACCGGGGGGAAAGAACTTCCTGGCAGATGCATTATCCCGCATGCCCCAATATAACAGCACAAGAGTTACTGACTTTAAACCACTTGTACCGGAACAACAACTGGCAGCACCAGTCACCACCAGGGCACAAGAAAAAATGAAGCCGAAGGTAGATAGCCAAACTGGAATAGAATTCAGGAAGTCTTTGGAAAGTGATGAATGGTTCCAGAAAAATAAACATGTGTGCACAATTAAAGATGGACTGCCGTGGGTGGGGGAAAAGCTATATATACCTGCCACACAGAGAATCAATTTCATGCAACTGTGCCATGATACAAAATCAGCAGGACACTTTGGCTTTGTAAAAACCTTACACTTAACTAAAAGGCAATTTTGGTGGCCATCTATGAAAAAGGACATAGAAAGCTATGTGGGTAGCTGTCAAATTTGCGCGATGGCCAAAAGACTGCAAGGGAAACCGCCAGGTCTGTTACAACCGGTGGCAAACCCCTCAGCCCCATGGAAAGAAATAGCCATGGATTTTATCGTAGAACTGCCAGAAAGTAATGGAAACACCGTAGTCTGGACTGTCACAGATCTGTTCTCTAAGCAAGTACACTTCATACCTTGCCAAAAAATCCCAACTGCAAAAGCATTAGCAAAACTTTTTGTACAGCATATTTACAGATTGCACGGGGTACCACAACGCATCATATCTGACAGAGGGGTGCAATTTACGTCGGCATTTTGGAAAGAATTTTTATCCCTCTTAGGAACCACCCAAGGACTGTCATCTAGTCACCATCCTCAGACAGACGGAGCTTCTGAAAGACTTAATAATATACTTGAACAATATCTGAGATGCTATATTAATTTTCAGCAGTCCGACTGGACGGACCTACTGGCTTTTGCAGAAGTAGCATATAATAATGCAGTCCACTCAAGCACAGGTTACACTCCTTTTCAAGTAGCTACAGGCCAGAGTTTCAACCCAATACCAGAACAAACCCCAAAAGAACCGGTTATCCCTGATCTGAAGGAATGGATTGCTCAATTACAAAATACATGGCCAATCGTTAGGAAAGCGTTGGAAGATGCCAGAAAAGCATACAAGACACAGGCAGACAAAAAAAGAACCGATCCCACACCATTTAGGGTAGGAGAGATGGTATATTTATCCACAAAATACCTGAAATCACTCCAACCCTGTAAAAAACTAGGACCAAAATATATTGGACCCTTTCCAATTAATACAGAATATCCAAACAAACCAGGCTAACATTTATATGTTTTCTTTCCCCACAGATGGACTCATCTTTTTTCTGAAAGGAGAGCCGAATGTCAGAATCCATTTATATCACATTTCATAATTGTATAGGTAGAACAACGTGCTATTTTTGGGGATTCTGCCATCTCTCCAGGGGGGGGGGAGGATGGTTACTAAAGCGATTTTCAAACAACAGGGGATGTTTTAACTGGGGGAAGGAGGGGGACAGACAGGTCTGGATTGTATCTTCATTTACAACTGAAAAGGAAAGCAATAACCATAAAACCAAGGAGAGTTCCCTTTCTCATGGAAGGACCTGACACCTAGCAACTGATGACAGCCTGACCAAATGGATGAGGGGAGGGGCTGAAATGGGAATGCTTTATATAGGATTGAAATGTAACTTTTGTTAGATTCCGTCTTGTATTCCCACAATCGATTCCATCCTAGTAAACATTTTCCTTTTGGACTAAACTTGCATCCAAGAGTTCTTATTTCCTAAGATGTGGATTGAGGTGGGTCCTGACAAACCCCCTATGACAGTGACAACGAAAACGAGAACGATCTGACTGTAAGCCAAGCCATCCCTCCCTTCCCCATCTCCGCTAAACGTAAAGTGCCTAAGACGGATCCAAACAGAATTAGACGTCCTGATAGATTCAGGCTGCACCCGATGCCTAATCAACCTCCAAACAGTGCTTAAACTGGGTATCCAAGCCAAACAATTGCCCCTGGCCATGAAATTTGAACAGGTCGATGGGTCTTTAATTGGAGGATCACCTGCAACACACCTCATCGAACCAGTACGACTAGAAATGGCACAGCATTGGGAAATTATCCAGTTTGTGGTAATCCCAAAAATGACCAAAACTGTAATCCTGGGGTTGGCTTGGCTTGATAATTGGCAACCTACCATATGGTGGAAAAATGGGGTGAGAACCATGAGATTAGGATAGGGCCCTCTCCCTCCTACATACTATGGTCAGGAAAGGGAAGCCACCTCCATTGAAGCCGGACATGGACCGATTGACCCTTTGAAAATTGCAACTGAGCGGTTGCCCGAGGTCCAACTCATTCCTAAGGAATACCGAGATCTGGCCGAAGTGTTCAGTGAGAAAGAATGTGATGTGCGCCCCCCTCACCTGATTGTGTGATAAGAGTTCCTGCCAGAAGCGAAACTCCCTAAGCCAAAAATGTATTCCATGACCCCCAGAGAGATGAACAAACTAAGAGAGTACATTGACAAAAACCTGGGTAGGGGTTTCATCCAGCCAGCTAAATCACCCATGGCTGCCCCTGTGTTATTCAGAGAAAAAAGACAGGACACTGAGATTGTGCATGGATTTCAAAGGCTTAAACGTTGTCAGCATGGAAAACATGTACCCACTCCCACTGATGAAGGACATGTTAGCTCACCTAGCTAAAGGGAAGATTTTCACTAAAGCTGGATCTGTGGGAAGCTTACTACCGAGTAAGAATTAAGGAGGGAGATGAATGGAAAACTGCCTTTAATAGCCCGCTGAGGAGTTTCCAATTCAAAGTGATGCCCTTTGGGCTCCAGGGAGCTCCAGCCATGTTTATGCAGCTGATAAATAAGGTGTTACATGACCACCTATGCAAGGGAGTCCTAGTTTACGCTGACGACATCCTCATCTTTACAGAAACAATGGAGGAACGTGTCAGATTGGTTTGCAAAGTACTCAAAAATTATTAAAAGCAAACCTTTATGCCAAGCTATCTAAATGTGAGTTCCTAGGATACCAAATCTCGAACGAAGGTGTGGAGATGGACCCAGGAAAGGTCAAAGCCGTTCTCGAATGTCAACTCCCTCAGACTCGCAAACAGCTACAGAGCTTTTGGGGGTTCACTTTTACCGGCAATTCATTCCCTCCTTTGCTAAAATAGCCGTACCGATTACTGAACTTTTGAAAATGGGTAAAGGGGGGGCAAAACCCCATCCCAATCAACCTTTAAATTGGACTATGGAATGCCAAGCACCATTTGAAGAGCTCAAAAAACTGTTCGCAGGAGAACCAGTCCTCAAACATCCTAACCCTGAGGATCAGTTCATCATTCAAGTGGATGCTAGAGATGTTGCAGTGGGTTCAGTTCTTTTTCAGAAAAACAACAAGGGAGAGCTGCAACCGTGCACTTACACCTCCAAGAAAGTCACCGACAGGCTGTATGGGAGAACGAAGCATTTGCTGAGTGATGGGCATTGCTAACCTGGTGCCATTTCCTAGAAGGGAGTAAGATACCATTTGAAGTGTGGACTGACCATAAGAACCTTGAGGCACTTAGAACCCCTCAGAAGTTATCCCCCAAGCAGATTCAATGGATGCAATATTTCAATTGTTTTAACTTCTCTCTAAAGTACATACCTAGAGGGAAGAACATCCTAGCTGATGCCTTGTCAAGAATGCCACAAAACAAGAGCCATCGCGAGGAAGTGGTCAATGCTATCATCCCCTCACCACAAAAAGCCTGTCAAGTCAGCACAAGATACCAAGTTCAAAAACAATCCACCGCCCCCAACAGCAGCTTAACTCAGAAACTTAGAACCGAACTGAAATCTGACCCCTGTGTCAAGCTTCTACTCTATGGTCTTTAGGACCACTACATGCTTCTAACTTGCCAACAGTGCAGGAGGGAGAGAGGGGAGAGTTTTGAATCCACAGGTGTCCTTATTACTATGAGAGCTGGAGCTGTTGAAGAGTTTCTTCTTATAATGATTACTGAACGATGTATTGGACAATGTGACCTGAACCTGTCAGAGAGCGGAGGGAAAGTTCCATCCTTTTAATTAACTGCTTCCCGCCATTTCCTCAGAACTAGCTGTCAGAATCCATTTATATTTCATTTCTAACTATCTCCTCTGAGCTAAAACCAAATCTCACCTTCCCCTGGATTCTGCCATATTCCCAAGGGGGAGAGGGGATAGGCATGCGGGCTTTATTGCTTTCACTTCCTCCATTAAATGCAACCTTTTGTTTATTCGCCTTCATGTCTGCTATCCATTATAATGTAACAAATTGCTTTCTATAATATGCATCTCTCTGAACTTTTTCTCCCTTACCGGGCAACTAGGCAAAGGGGTGGGGGGAAGAGACACAAACCTCCGGGATCTGGTTTATTTCTCCAAAGGAGGTGTGAAGAGCTGTGGAATGATCGTGCTGCAAACAGAACCGGATTGATGTTATCTTTCCTTTCCCACAATGGACTTACCACCTGGAGATTGGCTGGTCTGGAACTGCTTGGATGAACTGTGGGGTGAGGTTTGCTTGGGGACACTTTAAAAATATCGATCTGTAAGGGAATCCCTCAGATCCTGTCTATTATGCCTGCTATCTCTTAATCTTAGTAAAAGTTCCTGCTTGGAAGAAACTGTCTCCAAGAGTTCTGCTTTCTTAAGATGTGAGTTGAAGTAGGTCCTGACACTAGCTTTCCTTTAACCCTGCCGGTTTGTATCTGCTCAATAAAGTATACATTAGGGAATGCAATGGCTCTGGTGTTTTGCTTTGGTTGGGCTTTTCAGCCAGAGGTTGACACATGTGGTTTGAGGAAACTTCAAACCTCGGAGTTCTGATTTATTTGGTTTCATTAGTCGGAACCTTGACAATTTTACTGTATTGGAAATGGTCAGAAATCAACCTTTTGTTTTTTCTTTTTCTTTTTTCCCCCCTAAATCTTGCACAACCCTTTTTCCTTAATTTTTATGTTATAATAAACTTCAATAAAATACTTTTAAGAAAGGAAATCATAATTCAAACTCACCCAAGTTGCCAAGTTTTTGATCATAATTCTGACAACTGATAGCATTAAGTTCTGAACTCACTGCAAGTCTGAAGTTTTCCACCAATCAACATCTTTGGAGATTAAGAAGTAACTGTGTCTGAGAGTCTCCTCTACATCTAGGTTTTTTTCTTTGCTATCAAAATATAGCTAAAATGATGTGTTCAGGATACCCAAGGCAGATTACATAAGAATAGTTTTCTTTTCTTGGATATTGTGAGTGGAAGAGCACAAAGCACAGTGCCAGTTGCTGCTTTCTACTATAATCTTTAAATGTAATTTTTCCATTCCCACTGATAACATAACAAAACCAACAAACCACTGAATACGACAGCAGTTTATACCACCACCACCAACAACAACAAAAATAGAAAACAAACACAAGAGATTAGAAAGGACCAGACACCAAGGCTGTTATAAACACTCTTACAAGCTACTGTAAACCATTATTGTAAGAGGAAATACACAACAATTTTATATGAGTAAAGAGAATAAGAGTAAAAAATAGTAAGTGCACATCCATACTTCAATACGTAGGCATTAAAAAAATGCCCGACATCTGCCTGAAATGTGATATTAAAATTACTGGGGCCATTATTTATTTTATAAATAATATTGGATATAACCCAGGCCATAAATAAACATGCCAACATCCTACAAAATCAATAAAACATAGGACTATTGCATGTCACTGGCAAATTCTATATACCACAAGAGATATTGCAAATTAATGTCAGCATAGAGTCAAATGTTGTAAACCACCAGGAATCATTTTCACTGAATTCAGTGGTATTAATAGAACAATAATCCGATGGCCTAGACTTGACCTTTCTATACATTTGTTAATAAACTATAGAATATGCAAAGTTTTACATTGCTGGCAATCAAAGCTTTACTCTGGAACAAGGCTGACCGACAAAAGTAGCAGAAACTTGTACTGCTGATCAGTTCTCTAACACATTCAGAATTTCAAAAAGCAATCTAGATCTGGAGTCAGTCCTTTTTTAAAAAAAATGTATTATACAATACTCCATAATGCCCAACTGAAGATAACTTTAAAATCATAAGAGCTCTATTTGTAAGCTGCCCAGAATCACCAAGAGTGAGTTGTACAGCCATATAAATTTTCTTAAATTAATAAATATTAGCAATATAATTATTTAAATGTTCTATGCTACAGTTATGAAAAACACTAAAAGATGGAGCCCAAGGTTTCACAATAACTAGCAGATTGAGAATGGATTTTACCACTCCAATATCCTCCATTTGCTAGGAGAATACTTTTCTTTCTTTTATACTGGAAAACACTTGCTTTATTTGGGCATACTAGTAAATACTTGCAGTAAAAAGGTGGCTGTAATAATTGCAACTGAAATAGACCAACAGCCTCACATCTCACATACAATTTCTGTTTAAAATAAGTAAATACAATTCTTAGAATTTATGGGATTGTACTGTTAGAAGGCAAAAGCCTCCATGACACCTTGTAGCCAGACCACACACTAATCTTGGCCATGCCTGACCCCAGGAAACCCCAGGTCACAAAACAAAGAACCATTTGAGCCTTTATGCCAAGTTTGAAACTTTGAATGAAACTGATAGGAAGTTGGTAGACACTGGTAACTTAATCAAAACCATTAGAAATGCCCCCAGGATATGGAAATCCTTTACACATACAAGATTCCCCAAACCTGGACGCAAGGTCAACACCAGGGCACATAGAGGATGAAACTGGTCAAAGGTTACAGTCCATTCAAGTAAACATTCCTTTCAGGTATATAAAAAATGATCCCTTCCTCTGTGTAACTGCCACCTCCAGCAGCAATGTTAAGCCAGTTAATAAAGTAAATAAGTGGAAAACCCCACAAGCTAAGCAGGGTGCCTAACCACCAAGTGCCTCCTTTTGGCTATCCAGCTAATTGCAGTTTCCAATAATTCCGAGAGGGCAAGTCCTATCCCTGGGAGGATCAAAGAAAATGTTTCTCTATAAAGGTAACCATCTCAAACCTGTAAGTTGTTGCAACCTTCAATTGATTTACTGCACATTATGCTTTTGAAATAAACTCTGCCTCTGCTCCAAGCAACTCACCCTGTGTATTCTTTAGATCACAGCTTTTCAACCGGTGGTACATGTACCACCTGTGGTACATTGGCACCTGGCAGGTGGTACGTGACCATCCTAGAGAAGTGGTAGTGGGGGAGAGGAATGAGCTGAACTGGCGGCAGCATCGCACAAGCCTGAGTGAGAGACGGCTGGAGCTGCAGGGCTGTCAGGGCTCAGCAAAAGCACCAGGATCAGCGCCGGGCTCCAGCTGATTGGTGCTTTTCCGGGGCTGTCAGGGCTCAGTGGAAGCGCCAGGATCAGCACCACTTTCCAGCTGATTGGCCCTTCTTCGGGGCTCAGCTGGAGCCCTGCCCCTACTCTGCAGAGGGCAGATCCCTGTCATTCCCAGCCTGACAGGTGTCTTCCTGCTGCACCGTTGCAGACAAAGGGGGGCTCCAGTGAGGAGGAGGTGGAGGAAGAGGATTGAAGCAAGCTTAGCAAAACAAACGTCATTCGTGGGTAACCTCCCAGCACGACAGAAGTGACCAAAACCTGCTGTATCCACCCAGCAGACGGGGGGGGGGGGGGAATAAAAACCAAACACACACACCCCACACACACACTGCCAATCCTCAACAGAAATGCTCACAACAATGAAAACCTTGGGCAGGAGGAAGAGCGCAGCCAGGTGGGCAGGCAGGTGTCTTCCTCGGCTGTGGCTTGGGCGGGGGGAGAAAGGGGTCAGCTTCACCCTCCCAAACACTGCCCTCTTACCAAAGCAGGATGAAAACTCAAAAAAACGACAAAGGAAAACGATTAAAACAGAAGAGTGTCTCAAGATGGTTTGCTTCCCCACTACCTTCTAACAATTTAAATATGCAAAGACCACAAAGGAAAAAACTTGGCTTTCTTTCATTGTAATTCAGAAGGGAAGAACGGGAGGATTTGGGGGGCGGGTTTGTTTGTTTCAAAGGAAGGGACAGAAGGGATTTTGGTCTGTGGGGGGCGCAGCAGGCAAACAGTGATGGCATGTGGCTTCTGGTGCTGGGGGGGTCTTTTTAAAAGAGCAAAATGAGGCAAAAAATAAAAATCGCCCACTGCATCCCCAAGAGGGGGATGCGGATGTGAGCTTTTTTTTTCTTGTTCAGAAGAGACAGTCTTCAGTTTTAACCATTTTTCCTGGTTGTTTTTTGGAGTTTTCATCCTGCTTTCGTGAGAGGGTAGCGTTTGGGAGGGTGGGAAGCTGCCCCCTCCTCCCCCAAGCCACGAGCCGAGCAAGACGCCCGCCTGCCTGCGCCCTTCCCCCTGTCCGAGGTTTCCGTTGTCGTGAGCATTTCTGTTGAGAATTGGCAGGGGGGGTGGGCTGTTTGGTTTTTATTCCCGTCCCCCCCAGTCTGCTGGGTGGTTGCAGCAGGTTTTGGTCACTTCTGTCGTGCTAGGTGTTTACCCATGAAGCACTTTTTTGGGGGGGATCCCCACTCCGGTTGCTAAACTTGCTTAAACCCTCTTCCTCCTCCTTCTCATTGGAGCCTCCCTTTGTCTGCAACGGTGGGGCAGGAAGAACCCTGCCGTGCCGGGGATAATGGAGATCTGCCCTCTGCAGAGTAGGGGCACAGTTACTATGCTCCCTGTCAATCAGGTTTGATTTCCTTTCTTTGCCCCCCCCCTCCCTGCCTCCCCTGCTTGTAGCTGCCTCTGAGCCGCTCATTTTTGGAAGTTGCCGGCATCTCTTTCTCCTGAGCCCCTCGTGCTGGGTAACTGTTGCCACCCAAGAGCTGTTTTAAAGTTAGGGAATCTTTGGGGGATAGCCAACTAGCACCCCAACATGCCCCCCATGCCCCCACTTCAAGTGCAGAAGCCACACACACACCCTCCAAAGCCCCTGTAATCACCTATCAGCTTGAGTCAACCAGAAGGAGAGAAGGGGATAGAACAGTGCAAAGATTAATGTCACAGAAACAGGCACAAGTTTCCTAATTTAAGTGTGGTAAGTGGGTGTACAGATAGTCCTCAACCTACAACCACAATTCAGCCCAAAATTTATGTTGCTAAGTGAGAAATTTGTTAAATGAGTTTTGTCCCATTTTATGACTTTTTTGCCACATTTGTTAAGTGAATTACTGCAGTTGTTAAATTAGTAACATGGTTGTTAAGTGAATCTGGCTTCCTCCATGGACTTCGCTTGTCAGAAGGTCACACAAGGGGATCACGTGACCCTGGGACACTGTGACCATCATAAATATGAATCAGTTGCCGAGGATCTGAATGTAAATCACAAGACCCTGGGGATGCTGCAGCAGTGATAAGTGTGAAAAATGGTCATAAGTCACATTTTTCAGTGCTGTTGTAACTTCGAACAGTCACTAAGTGAACTGTTGTAAGTCAAGGACTACCTGTACTTTATCACTTTTTTCCTTTATTTTTTTGGGTCATCAGGTTTTTGACACCTTGCTAGGCGACATGGTACTCGGATATTGCCATATCCTAAAAGTGGTACAATGGGTGAAAAGGTTGAAAAGCCCTGCTTTAGATGGCCCCACCTGGATTCCAACCTAGGGACTTTCTTCTAACACAATGGTCATAGAAGTACAGTAAATGCATATGCATTTGGACAAGCTATTCTTTGTAATACACATTTTTTAAAAAAGAAAGGCACTCACTTTTTAATTTCACGGAGCAACATTCGAATGAGGACAGCCTGTAAGGGCTCAATCATTAATCTCCTCCACATATCAAGTGCTAGCTGTCATGGTACAATAGAAAACAAGTCAATAACAGAACTGTCATTTCATTCATTCTTATTTTTAAAAAGATGCTTGGTCCTAAAGGCTCCAAAAACAGAGGAATAAACTGAAAGGGTACTAAATAGCCAATAAGCACAACAATTCCTCCTCTTATGAAGGAGATCTTCAGCAACTGAATTTCTACCAAATCTAAAACTGGCTACCTATCATTTCAAAAGATGTAATGGAGGAATGTTTCCTTGTGCTTTTATCTACCCCACAAATTACTCTTGGTTGAAACCAGTGAAAAATTATGCTAATTCCAGGGCTGTCCCCAAATTGCATCTAATATCCAGGAATAAGTAGCACTTTGGAACTGAAGAATTATTTCTCTGTCCTTGGAAAAACAGACATGACAAAATTTCAGTGCTTAAACAAATCAAGTAGAGTTTAGCAAATACTGAATTCTAGTACTTTATTAACCATTCCAAACAGTAAGTAATAGAAATATATATTATAGAACCACCAGCAGTTCCAGTTCCTTGATAAAAGTAAATGTACTATACATAGTTTTGAAAGACAGTTTAGCTCCCATTCACACTTCTATGGAGGGAGGGGGTGGACATGTAAGTTTTAAATGCACTCAAAAGGAAACTTTTGGAGTGCTCCCAAATGGAAATTAATTTATTGATGCACGAGGTAAAGATTTTATTTAAAATACATGATTTAAGAGTTTAATGAAAGGAATATTAACATTGTAGAAGAAATAATTAAGCACCCCTTGGTTCATTTTTACTTCAACAAAAGAATTAAAAACAAAATTAAACACTTATTTAAAAATCTTAAACAGGAGCAGTTTGTTGTTGTTGTTAGCTGCGAAGTCGTGTCCGACCCATCGCGACCCTATGGACAACATTCCTCCAGGCCTTCCTGTCCTCTACCATCTTCTGGAGTCCATTTAAGCTCACGCCTACTGCTTCAGTGACTCCATCCAGCCACCTCATTCTCTGTCGTCCCCTTCTTCTATTGCCCTCGATCTTCCCCAGCATTAGGCTCTTCTCCAGGGAGTCCTTCCTTCTCATTAGGTGGCCAAAGTACTTGAGTTTTAGCTTCAGGATCTGGCCTTCTAAAGAGCAGTCAGGATTGATCTCCTCTAGGACTGACTGGTTTGATCGCCTTGCAGTCCAAGGGACTCGCAGGAGTCTTCTCCAGCACCACAGTTCAAAGGCCTCAATTCTTTGGCGCTCAGCCTTTCTTATGGTCCAACTTTCACTACCATACATTGCAACTGGAAAGACCATAGCCTTGACTATACGCACTTTTGTTGACAGGGTGATGTCTCTGCTTTTTAGTGTGCTGTCTAGATTTGCCATGGCTTTCCTCCCCAGGAGCAAGCGTCTTTTAATTTCTTGGCTACAGTCCCCATCTGCAGTGATCTTGGAGCCCAGGAAAATAAAATCTGTCACTACCTCCATTTCTTCCCCATCTATTTGCCAGGAATTGAGAGGGCCAGATGCCATGATCTTGGTTTTCTTAATGTTAAGTTTCAACCCAAGTTTTGCACTCTCCTTCTTCACCTGCAACAAGAGGCTCTTTAGTTCTTCTTCACTTTCTGCCATTAGAGTGGTATCATCTGCGTATCTTAGGTTGTTGATATTTCTTCCGGCAATCTTAATTCCAACTTTTGATTCATCTAGCCCTGCCTTTCTCATGATGTGCTCTGCATATAAGTTAAATAGGCAGGGCGACAGTATACAGCCTTGCCGGACTCCTTTCCCAATTTTGAACCAATCAGTGGTTCCGTGTCCAGTTCTCACTGTTGCTTCTTGACCCGCATATAGGTTTCTCAAGAGACCAATAAGATGGTCTGGTACTCCCATCTCTTTAAGAACTTGCCACAGTTTGTTATGATCCACACAATCAAAGGCTTTAGCATAGTCAATGAAGCAGAAGTAGATGTTTTTCTGTAACTCCCTAGCTTTCTCCATGATCCAGCGTATGTTGGCAATTTGATCTCTAGTTCCTCTGCCTCTTCGAAATCCTGCCTGCACTTCTGGTAGTTCTCGATCCACATACTGCTGAAGTCTAGCTTGTAGGATTTTAAGCATGACTTTACTAGCATGAGAAATGAGTGCAATGGTGCGATAGTTTGAACATTCTTTGGCACTGCCTTTCTTAGGAATTGGAATGTAAACTGATCTTTTCCAATCCTGTGGCCACTGTTGAGTTTTCCAAATTTGCTGGCAAATTGAGTGTAGCACTTTTACTGCATTGTCTTTTAAGATTTTGAATAGCTCAGCTGGAATACTGTCACCTCCACTAGCTTTGTTGTTGCTCAGCTTTTCTAAGGCCCACTTCACTTCACATTCTAGGATGTCTGGCTCGAGGTCAGTGACCACCTCATTGTGATTATCAGGGACGTTAAGCTCATTCTTGTATAGTTCTTCTGTGTAATTTTGCCACCTCTTCTTAATCTCTTCTGCCTCTGTTAGGTCCCTGCCATTTTGGTCCTTTATCATGCCCATTTTTGCATTAAACGTTCCCTTCATTTCTCCAATTTTCTTGAAAAGATCTCTGGTCCTCCCTATTCTATTGTTTTCTTCTATTTCTTTGCACTGTTCATTTAAGAAGGCATTCTTATCTCTTCTAGCTATTCTCTGGAATTCTGCATTCAATTGGGTGTATCTTTCTTTTTCTCCCTTGCCTTTCGCTTCCCTCCTTTCCTCAGCTATTTGCAAAGCTTCCTTAGACAGCCATTTTGCTTTCTTGCATTTCTTTTTCTTTGGGATGGTTTTGGTTGCTACCTGTTGTACAATGTCACGAACCTCTGTCCATAGTTCTTCAGGCACTCTGTCTATCAGATCTAATTCCTTAAATCTATTTGTCACCTCTACTGTATATTCAACAGGGATATGATTTAATTCATACCTGACTGGCCTAGTGCTTTTCCCTACTTTCTTCAGTTTAAGCCTAAACTTTGCAAGGAGAAGCTCATGGTCTGAGCCACAGTCAGCTCCTGGTCTTGTTTTTACTGACTGTATAGAGCTTCTCCATCTTTGGCTGCAGAGCATATAGTCAATCTGATTTCTGTGTTGACCATCTGGTGATGTCCATGTGTAGAGCCGTCTCTTGGGTTGTTGGAAAAGAGTGTTTGCTATGACCATCGTATTCTCTTGACAGAATTCTATCAGCCTGTGCCCTGCTTCATTTTGCACTCCAAGGCCAAACTTGCCTGTTATTCCAGTTATCTTTTGGCTTCCTACTTTAGCATTCCAATCCCCCATGATGATAAGAACATCATTTTTTGGTGTTAGTTCTATAAGGTGCTGTAGTGCTTCATAGAACTGGTCAATTTCATCCTCTTCAGCACTGGTGGTTGGGGCATAGACTTGGACTACTGTGATATTGAATGGTTTCCCTTGGATTCGAACTGAGATCATTCTGTCATTTTGAGGATTGTATCCCAGTATTGCTTTTCCTACTCTTTTATTGACTATGAAGGCTACTCCATTTCTTCTGAAGGATTCTTGCCCGCAGTAGTATACCTGATGGTCATCTGAATTAAATTCACCCATTCCTGTCCATTTTAGTTCGCTGATACCTAAGATGTCAATGTTCAGTCTTGTCATCTCTTGTTTGACCACGTCCAGTTTTCCTTGATTCATGGATCTTACATTCCAGGTTCCTATGGAGAAAAAATCTTTACAGCATCGGACTTTCCTTTCACCACCAGACACATCCACAGCTGAGCGTCCTTTCGGCTTTGGCCCAGTCGCTTCATTCTTTCTGGCGCTACTAGTACTAGCCCTCTGCTCTTCCCCAGTAGCATATTGGACGCCTTCCGACCTGAGGGGCTCATCTTCCAGCGTCATATCGTTTTGCCTTTTGGTACTGTCCATAGGGTTTTCATGGCAAAGATACTGGAGTGGGTTGCCATTTCCTTCTCCAGTGGATCACGTTTTGTCAGAACTCTCTGCTATGACCTGTCCGTCTTGGGTGGCCCTGCACGGCATAGCTCATAGCTTCATTGAATTACGCAAGCCCCTTCGCCACGACAAGGCAGTAATCCATGAAGGGGCAGGAGCAGTTAAAGGTTACTTATTTGGGGAACTGCTATTTCTCATATCTGTCTATCAGCCCTTTGAGGTACTGTATGCAAGATCAATAAACAGGCATGGCAGGGACTCTAGGAATGTTTTTTTATTGTAGCAGACTAACCGAATCATTAAAGCCTATTAGATTCCTCTCTGCCACATCTTATACCAAACAAAATCAAGGCAGAGTAATTTTTGAGTTTTTTTCTCATACTTTCCTCTTTCTCAAGATTAATAATCTTTTTCAAAGAATCTCCCCTTAACCATTTGATCATTCCTTCTCCATTTTTGAAGGCCATGTTTAGATCCCTCACAGCAGGGGTCCCCAACCCCCAGTCCATGAACCAGTACCAGGCCGTGGCATGCCAGCAACCGATCCGCACAAACAACCAAAGCCCCATCCGTGGGATGCAGGCAGCACACAAACCCACACACTCTCCAGTCCGTGGAAAAACCTTTCTCCAGAGAATCGGTCCCTAGTGCCCAAAAAGTTGGGGACCTCTGTCTTACAGTCTATGTGTTGTACATATATCTCTGACACAACTCTCACCATAAATACGTATTGACAAGTACTACATCTTTGGCTGATTTTGGGCCCTTGGAAATCAGTGTAACTTAGTCTTGACTTAAATCTCATTGATTGCAATGGAATCCTATTACTTTTTATTCATGAATTATTCCTGACTCTATTTTCAACTAATTCCACTTGACTTTTATTTCATAGGAAAAAAAACAAGAACAAATAACCATTCACAGTTTACTGGTAGAAATGTGATATAGATAGGTAAACAGACCTTACTGTTTTCTTCAGGATAATAAGCAAAAATATAGGCTAGGCTTAAGTACCCCTACAGTATTTATAAAGTGATGTTTCTCAACCTTAGCCACAGCAATTTCAATTCCTCTGAATAGGTAAATCGAAGGCTAGTTAAAAGCCAATAATAGCTGCAAGTGTTTTCTGGTGAACATTCAGGAAAATAATAAAAGCTTTGTTTTACTGATCCAACAAAATAGACATGATTTTGAAAAGACAGAAATCGCCTTAATGGACAATTAGACAGTCACAAAATATGTCCTTTATAGTTAGCTCTCTAAAGTTCTTTTCCATACTACTTACCTCTCCAATCTCCATCAATGGGTCACTCATATCCACACCTCTATAACCATATTGAAGATCAGCTTCAGTCAATTTGTTCTTTTTAATAAACTGTGTATTGAGGTATCTGTGAAAAACCCAACACATTTCTTATCATATTTTTTAATTGAAAAGTTTTACAAAATTAAAAAAAACATATAAATTGAACCCCCCTCCCCCTCCCCCCTCCCCCCCAGACTTCCCAAAGCAGAATACAGGGTATTGTGTATAACAATCTTATACAAACATATGCTAAATATCTATTAAAACATTAACAAACCTTCCACTCTTTAACTCCCTTATAACAAAACTATAATAACTATAATAACACATCTTTTTAATTACTAAAAATTATTCATAAGCTATTTGAAACTTTTTAGTCCCACATTTATTTTGAATATAATCAATCCATCTTCTCCATTCCAAAATATATTTTTCTTGTGATTGCTCTTTCAAATATGCTGAAACTTTTGCCATTTCAGCCATGTCCATTACTTTAAATGTCCATTGTTCTATCGTAGGTAAATCTTCTTTCTTCCAATATTGCGCCACCAGAAGTCTGGCTGCAGTTATTAAATGTAACATCAATTTGGTTTCTATAGCAGAACAGTCCAAAATAATACTCAGTAAAAATAACTGTGGAGTAAATCTTATCTTTTTCTTAAAAACTTTCTGAAGAATCCACCATATTTTTATCCAAAAGGCTTTAACATTTTTACATGTCCACCATATATGATAATAAGTTGCCTCTTCACTACCACATCTCCAACACTTAGGTGGTTGATCTGGATACATACATGCTATTTTTTAAGGATCTAAATGCCATCTATAAAACATTTTATAAAAATTCTCTCTTAAGTTTTGCGCTTGTGTAAATTTTATATTTCTAACCCAAATTTTTTCCCAAGTGTCCATCATTATAGGTTCTTGAATATTCTGAGCCCATTTTATCATACAATCTTTAACTATTTGTTCTTTTTAATAAACTGTGTATTGAGGTATCTGTGAAAAAACCCAATACATTTCTTATCGTATATTTTTTTAAACTGTTCTATGGAAGAAAAAAAATCAGGAAACACAGAGCATTATTGTTTTACATTTTTAGACCCAAGTAATACGTATGCATGTAAGATAATAAATTACTAACACATCCCAAGCTTGGTTGGTGGTCAGTTTTGGCCAAATTACTGGAGAAATCAGTTGGCAGAGAGAGCAAAATACAAACTTACAATATCTGACAACCTTGGTCTTTCAGTCCAATCACTGTGGCTGTATTCCTAATTAAGGTTTCCCACAGATAAACTGACCTCCATACTGAACACTCAGCGGCAGGGGGACTGCCCTGATGGACATGTGATGATGTAAAAAGTTCTCAAGTTTAAAGATGTTTTAAGGCAAACTGTCATGTAGACTGTCAGGGAGTGACCTAGAAGTTTCCTGCCTATTTTAAGACACCCAAGAGCAGACACATCTGCCTATTGATGAAAATAAATAAAAGGGCAGAAGTGTTAGTCAGTGGAAGAGACTGTTGGTGGTTGTCAGACATTGCTGGTGATGCATGTGTGCTGTATGAATCCAGGCATAGCAGGAGGAAAAATCTGAAGCTGAGGATCCAGCAGGATCTGAAAGAAAGATCTATGGAGTAGACTAGCCAGTAGAAAAGACCGCAGCATTTAGAAAGAACTGAGCAGATATCAGTTTGATAAGGATGTACAAGGTAACTATGACATGATGGCTTGACAAAGATGCTGGAATGCCAAACAGTTTAGAAATGCACGATTTTTTCCTGTGTTTTCCTTTCTAGTCTAAAAACAAGCCTGAGAAATGAAAGTAGTGAACCTGTTGACTGGAGTGAGCATATCAAACCTGTGATAAGAAATAATTCTGTGAATAAAGGAGGGAGGAAGAGACAAAAATACTGAGAAAACGTATAGTTTGTGGAGCTACATGTATCCTCTTCTATTGAAAAGTATAGTTAAGGCAGTGTTTATCAACCTCGTCAACTTTAAGATGTGTGGACTTCAACTCCCAGTATTCTGGGAGTTGAAATGCACACATCTTAAAAGTTGCCAAGATTGAGAAGTGTTTCCCGCGCTTTCGGGCAGTTCTACAATAAAGTCCATAGAGATCTCTCTCCAGGATGCTGAAGGGTTTGTGACTGGCTGCAGAAGGCTGGGCGTTTTTCCTTGCCTCCGTTTCGCCGCTGTGCAGGTAGGGCAGCTCGCCACATAACTCTCCACGTCCTTCTTAATAGAGGGCCACCAAAACTGTCTTTTTAGTCCCCAGCTGCCTTGGAGTCATGGCGTGTTTGCATAGTCTTTAGTCTCTGGCTAGCTGGGACATATAATTTCCCCCCTACCCATGCGAGCCCTTCACGCATAGAGCAGAGGTTTTGGTGGTTGAGGAACCAGTCGTCTTTCTCGAAGGCTTGTTTAAATTCTGAATTGATAGTGGTGTTTAACAGTGGGTTGCCTTCTGACTGCGCTCTCATGGTCACTAGTGCTGCTAGCTGTTGTGCCAGGAGCATCGGTTTAAGTATCTCTGTTTTTACAGTTATATTGTGGAAGCCCCAATAAAGCGTCTGCTAGAAAGTTTTTTCCCCAGGCAGATAGCACAGAGTAAAGTTAAAACACTGGAAGAGTTGAGCCCAATGCTACTGTTTGGGGGACAACTTCCTCGGGGTTTTCAGTGCTTCCAGGTTTTTGTGGTCAGTCCAAACCTGGAAAGGGATTTCACTCCCTTCTAGAAAATGTCTCCATGTAAGAAGGGCCCACCTCACTGTGTACGCCTCTTTCTCCCACACAACCCTGCATTGCTCTGTCTCAGTTAATTTTTTTGAGGTGAAGGCATAGGGCTGTAATTGTCCCTTTTTGTTTTCTTGGAGCAATACTGCACCCATTGCCACATTGCTAGCGTCAGCCTGAATGACAAACAGCTGCTCCAGGTCTGGGTGCTTCAGAATTGGTTCCGCGGAAAAAAGTCATACATACACACACACACACACACACACACACACACGCAATTCAAAAGTACTTATTCAACAAACGTGTTGTCTGAGTTTCTCATTCACTAATGCAAATTGAATTCCTAATCCCTTATTCTTTTCTCCAGCCATTGATACCAAGTTTGAAAGTATTCTGTTTCTTCTTTTTCTTTCAACCTCAGAGTAAATCTGTCCATTTCCGAACAATCTAATATTTTTTAAATTATTTCTTCCTCTGGTGGTATTTCTTCATTTTTCCAATATTGTGCAAATGTGATTCTTGCTGCTGTTATCACATGTAAAATCAAGTATATACTTTGTTTGTCAATCTTTTCTGGCATTATACCTACTAAAAAAAGTTCAGGTTTAAAATCTACATGTTTTCCCAACATCTTTTCTAGCCAAGTATGTATTTTTGTCCAATATTTCTTTGCTTTAACACACGTCCACCATACATGGTAATAGGTACCTGACTTGTGATTACATTTCCAACATCTATCTGACATATTTTTAAACATTTTTGCTAGTGCCATCTATAAAACATTTTATATAAGTTTTCTTTATAAGAAGTTGACATTGTCAATTTATAATTTCTTTCCCACAAGTTTTGCCATTTCTCTAAGTCTATATTGTATCCAAAAATCTTTGCCCATGTTATCATTGTTTCTTTTAATTGTTCATTTTCCATTTTCAAATTCAATACAAAGTTATACATTTTCTTTTTTTTAATTGAAAGTTTTTCAATACATTTTATCTTTAACAATCCCTCCCCCCAACCCCTACCCAACCCTTCCTAGCCCTCCCTAACCCTCCCCCCTCCCCTTCCCCCTCCCCCTCCCCGACTTCCCAGAGCTAAATACAAGGTATAAAAATAAAAGCAATCATAAACAACCATATGCTAACAACAATAAGCTATTAAGTCTATCGCACTCTAGCTCGTATAAAATGACTACAAGCAATACTAATATCACATCAAAACTTATACAAATGCTAAATGAAACTTTTTGGTCCCATATTTGTTCTGGATGTAATCAATCCACTTTTTCCACTCCATAATATAACGTTGTTGCGAATGGTCTTTCAAATAAGCCGATATCTTTGCCATTTCCGCCAGGTCAGAAACTTTTAAAGTCCATTCTTCTATAGTCGGCAGTTCCTCCTTCTTCCAATATTGACCTACTAAAATTCCAACAAGTCTACTATATGCCTCACATTATTTTTCATTTGTCTGCCACTAATAAACCCAGTTTGATCACCATGAATTATCTGTTGCAGTACCCTCATCAATCTGTTAGCTAAAACCTTTGCAAATATCTTGTAGTCTGTATTCAAAAGTGATATTGGTCTGTAATTTCTTACTTGAGTGACGTCCTGATCTTCCTTAGGAATCAGAGAAATAAAAGCAGTTCTCCAAGACGGAGGCACCCCTCCTCCCCTTTGAATTGTCTGAAACAATTCCCTTAATGGCTTTATCATTTCCAATTGTAAGTTTTTATAATACACCGCAGTCAGTCCATCCGTGCCTGGCGCTTTATCCACCTTCAATTGTTTAATTGCTAAAAGAATTTCTTCTTCTGTTATCAATTGATTAATCTCTTCCTTTTGTTCTTGTGTAAGAACCGGGATGTTAGCATTCCTCAAATATGCATCAATATCTGCTTCATTAATCTTATCTTTAGCATATAATTTAGAATAAAAGTCCACAAAAGCTTCCTTGATAAGATCCTGTTGATACACAACCTTACCCTTATGTTCTATTTTATCTATATTAGAAGCCCTTTGCTTCTTCCTTAACATGTAAGCTAACCATATACCTGGTTTATTGGCATTGCAAAAAGTATTATGCCTAGCAAACCGTAAGTTAGTTGCCACCTGATCAGCCATCAACTTGTCAAACTGTCCTCTTAACAAATTAATAACCTCTTTGAACTTCACATCCGATGGATTCAAAATTAGGGCCTTTTCTT
The DNA here is from genome assembly GCF_947247035.1 of Vipera ursinii. Taxonomy (NCBI): domain Eukaryota; kingdom Metazoa; phylum Chordata; class Lepidosauria; order Squamata; family Viperidae; genus Vipera; species Vipera ursinii. The sequence goes on from NC_139522.1 coordinate 35,520,433, forward strand.
TTTCCCTAATTTCATTCTCTAATTCTTTCCTCCTAAATTCCAAATTACGTCTGTATTTGTTGTTCATATATATTAACACCCCTCTCATATAAGCTTTGCTAGCGTCCCAAACCATGTCCATAGAGGTACCCTTATTCATGTTAGTTTCAAAAAAGTCCTTCATCTGTTTTTTACATTCTTCCACATTCCCCTAGTTTCTAAACAGGTTCTCATTTAGACGCCAAGAGCGCCTGTCTCTATTGTCCTTGTCAATCTCTAACCAGACTGGACTATGATCAGACATAATTCTTGGACAAATCTTTATCTTCTTGATCCTGGAAAAAAAATCATTAGTCGTTAATTTAAAGTCAATCCTGGAAAAAGATTGATGTCTATCAGAAAAAAAGTATAATCCTTTTCTTGTGAGTGTCTTTCTCTCCAAATGTCTCGCAACTCCAAATCATCCTTCATCTCGAAAAAAGATTTAGGCAATCTAGCATGGCTTGGAGTACGCCTAAAAGAACTGCACTTGTCCAGTTGTACATCCAAAACGCCATTCCAATCTCCCATAAAAATAAAAGATTTATAATCCAACTGAGTGATCTTACTGTGTAACGAACTATAAAAATCAGCTTGTTGTTGATTAGGAGCATACAGTCCAACCAAAAGCGTTTTTTTGCCTTCTAACAACAAATCTATTATAACATATCTTCCTTGTTTGTCTGCTTCTATTAACTCCGCTATCATAGTATTCTTGACATAAATAACCACTCCATTCTTCTTATTCATTGCAGAAGCAATAAATTGTGTACCCAATCTAGAGTTCAATAAGTACTTTTGGTCCATAGCCCTAATATGTGTTTCTTGCAAGCAAATAACATCAGTCTTAAATTGTTTTAAATACTGAAAAATTTTCTTTCTCTTCTGTGGTGAGTTTAAGCCATTAACATTCCAAGTTAGAAACTTAATCGCCATCCTTAGCGACCCGAAGCTTCTGGAGCACGTCTGCCAGGAGTCCCTTAACTTCCTTAGGCCACGCCCCTCCCACAGCTTCGCTATAGGTACGCTTTGGAGGTTCCATAGCTTTCTGCTGGTCCTGTTCTTGCTCTCGTCTCGCTCGTCTCAAGGCAGCATGCGTCATCCTCTGGTCTCTGGCATCTTCCGATGAAACTGTAATTTGATCCACTCCTTTCTCATCTGCCTGCGTTATTCCTTCAGCGTCTTGAGGCTTTCCCTCGCCATTTTTCTTTGTAGATTCCAAAAGTGGTAAAGGGATTGCTTTTAAAACATTGCTATAAAAATCACGTGCCTGCATCACTGTAATAAGACGATGTCTCGTGCCTTCATGCATCACCACCATACCCACTGGTATCTCCCATCTAAACTTGATATCACGTCTCTTAAGTTCCTGTGCCAGAAAAGCAAAATCTTTCCTTCTCCTTAAAATTCTTGGAGGGATCTCTTTTAGAACCAAGACTTCTTGCTCAGCAACCACAAGCTTAGTATTATAAGAAACTTGGATGACTTCATTCCTAATTGCTCTCTTTGTAAAGTAAACAACCACATCTCTAGGTAACTTCCTTTGCCTTGCAATCCATGAATTCACACGAAAGATTTTGTCTATATTTCCCACAATTTCAGCTGCTGACTGTCCCAGTACCTCTTCCAAAGCTTCAGAGACTATTTGCTTCAAATCTTCTTTAGGATTCTCTTTTAAGCCTCTGATTCTGATAGCAAACTCCATCTCGTGGTACTGGACCAAGGTCAAGTCGCTGTCAATTTTATCCACCACATTTTCAGTCTCTAACATTTTTGCTTCTAATCTGGAATTATTTTGGCTAAGATCTTCCACTCTTTCGTCCAAGCGTTCAATACATAAAGCCATACCTTGAAGTGCAGGCAAGATGTCTACCCTCATTTCTGCGAACTTCTCCTCCAGCTTTTCATCCATAACTTCAGATAACTTTTCTGGCAACTTGTCATCCATCTTTTCATCTATAATATCTGCTATTTGTTGTGAATGCTTTTCCAAAGCATCCTGTAAGTCTTTAACTGTCAGTGCTGGAGCAGGTGCAGGCGGCAATAAAGCTTGCAGCGAGGACTGTTGCACCGGGGAAGCCCCCGCACTCCTGAGAACTTTGGAAGATTTAGCCGCCATCTTCCCCCACTTTTACTTGCTACGCACTTTCACTTTCAGTCTATAAAATCCGTTGAGCTAGAGAACAAAAATCCACTTTCACCTTGATCTCCTGTATCGCTCTGCCTGCGTCTTCGCACTCCAGAATCCTTTCTGCTGGCAGGGGTGGTTGCTAACGCTTTGTTCTGCTCCCAAAAGCACGGAGCAGAAACGCTGCGCAGCCCGGAGCAAACCCAGGCTTCGGGGGGGCTCGATCCTTCAGCCACCCGAACTTAAAGCTCAGGCGGCCCCGGAGAGCTCAACCCCTACCTGGGTACTCACCCCCTCCTCTTCTCCCGAGGAGGGGGCTTCCGAACCGCCAAAACAGCTGATCGGTGCTGTTTTCGGCGGTTCTACAAAGCCGCGGAGCGGACAGCCTAGAAATGGCTGTCTTCAGCGTCGCGTCACCACCAGAAGCCTCATACATTTTCTTAATTAGTTTCTCATCAGAGGTTAATAATATCTGATCAAACAAGGTCTGATCTTTATAAAATCTGTACAATTTAACATCTATATATCTCACTTGCATTTGTAAATATGCCCACCGTGATAAATCAATACCCTGATTTTCCATCTCTTGTTTAGATTTTAAATTCCATTCAGAGTTTAGAATATCTTTATATGTCCATATTTTCTCAAGACTGACTAAATTTGGATGTAATAATTGGCTTCAATTATTGAAAGCCATCCTGGAATTTTCAAGTATATTTTATATTTTATTTTTTCCCATGTTAGTAATAATGCATTTCTAATATAGTGGTTTTGAAAATATCTATGAATTTTATTTTTCCCATACGACAGGAAAGTGTGCCAACTGAGTTGTAAGTCATGTCCCTCCAAATACAACAACCTTTTATTTCTAAGAGTTATCCATTCTTTTACCCATGTTAGTACTAATGCTTGATAATATAAAACCCATTCTGGCAAGCCAAACCCTCCATTTTCCTTAGCTTCTTGTAACATTTTCAATTTAATTCTAGCTTTCTTTCCTTGCCAAATAAATTTTAAAATTAGAGAATTTAAGTCTTCAAAGATTTTTTTCTCCAGTTTTATAGGTATCATTTGAAATAAAAACAATATTTTTGGTAATATATTCATTTTTACCATAGCAATTCTTCCTAAGATCGACAGTGCAAGTTTTTGCATTTTTCCATGTCAAGTTTTATTTGATTCAGTAATTTTATATAGTTATCTCCTTTTATCATCGAACATCTTGCTGTAAGGTATATTCCCAAGTATTTAACCTTTTTGACTATTTGTAATTCTATTTTTTCTGACTTTTTTTTGTTTATCTGTAAGATTTTTAACTATCACTCTAGTTTTTCCTCTGTTTATTTTCAGTCCTGCTATCTCTTCAAACTGTTCTATCTTTGCCAATAATTTTTTTTAAACTGGTTTTAACTTTTGTATTTTTGTATTTTTGGTTTTAATTCCCTGTAAACCGCCCTGAGTCCTCCGGGAAAGGGCGGTATATAAATGTAATAAAATAAATAAAAAATAAAAATAAATAATTTAGGAATCATCTCTAAAGGTTCCTCTAGGATGAATACCAAGTCATCTGCAAATGCTTGTAATTTATAAGTTTCACCTTTTATTGCTAGTCCTTTAATTCCTGGGTCTTGTCTAATATTTCTATTTAAAACTTCTAAAGTAAAAATAAATAACAAAGGAGATAGTGGACATACTTGTCTTGTGCCTTTTCTCTGTATAATCTCCATTTATAATCACTTTTGCTGTTTGCTTGTGATATATTGTTTTAATCATATTTATAAAATTTTGTCCAAAGTACATTATTTTTAGTTATTGAGTCATAAATTGCCAAGAAACATTATGAAATGCCTTTGGGGCATCTAGAAATACTAATGCCAATTGTTTCCCTGGATGCATTTTGTAATATTCCAATATGTCCATTATATTTTATTTGTCTCTATGGTAGAAATCCATTTTGATCTGGATGTATAAATTCAGTTAGAAATCTTTTCAGTCTCTCCTCTATTATTGAAGTGAAGATTTTATAGTCCACATTTAGTAATGATATCAGTCTGTAATTTTTTATTTGTGTCAGATCTGAGTCTTCTTTGGTATCAAAGTAATATTTGCTTCTGTCCATGTGTTTGGGAGTTTAGCCTCCGATAAAAGTTCATTACACACATCTTTCAACAGTGCTCTTAACATAACTTGTAGACATTTGTACAACTCTGCCAGGACCCCATCTGGTCCCGGTGTTTTTTTGTTTTTTTGTCTTCTCCATTTTATTTACTTATATTTAGGTCTTGTCATTGTCATAGAATGTATATTGTAGTTTTTCTGGATTGGTTTCTCTCCAAGTATCTTCTACACCAATTTCCTCTATCATGTTAAAAAAAAGTCTTAGGTAATCTTTTTCTTCCTCGTTTTCCTGTTTTGCTACTTTTATAGTCTAATGTCCCATCTACTATTGCATTAAAATCCCCTACTAGGCAAATCTTTTGATATTCCATTTCAGCTATTTTTCTGTGAAGATTTTGATAAAATTCTTCTTGCTTGGTGCATATACAGGTGAAACTCGAAAAATTAGAATATTGTGCAAAAGTTCATTTATTTCAGTAATGCAACTTAAAAGGGGAAACTAATATATGAGATAGACTCATTACATGCAAAGCAAGATAGTTCAAGCCATGATTTGTCATAATTGTGATGATTATGGCGTACAGCTCATGAAAACCCCAAATCCACAATCTCAGAAAATTAGAATATTACATGCAATCAATAAAACAAGGAGTGTACATAGAACAATATCGGACCTCTGAAAAGTATAAGCATGCATATGTACTCAGTACTTGGTTTGGGCCCCTTTTGCAGCAATTACTGCCTCAATACGGCCTGGCATGGAAGCTATCAGCCTGTGGCACTGCTGAGGTGTTATGGAAGAACATGTCACTGTGTGGTTTTTAGTTTTGCCAGCTTCGCTCGTTTCTATCTGTACATTTTCCCCTGCTCTCTGCACCTGTGTTACTATCTTATCATGTGACCATAGTGACTCTCATATGTCCAGCTATGTTATGGTTTCAGACTGTTTCATGCGCATGCCTAGAAAACGTTTCTCACAGTTACTTCTTACTTTTATCTTCTGCCTGATGAGAGAATGTAGTCAGTTTACGTCTTTTGTTTTCTCATTAAAGGTTTTACAATAGAATATGCCTTGGATTTCTTTTCTTTGATATTCACCATGCAAATGAACCACGGACCATCCTCCTCTGGTCGGAATGTTAATTGTTCCGCGACATTTGGTAGCAGAGGATGGTTTGTTTTTATTTTCAAGATTTATTGATAGGGAATTAGCCAGGCAGTTAGTCCGGCACTGAGTAGGCTGTGATTAATTGCTGCAAATATGCCGAGGAAAAGGAGAAAGAAGAAGGCCGGTTATCTGTCTGCTGAGGAGGAAGAAGCCGTTTCACAGAGAGATCTCCCTTCAAGTTCACAGACTCCGTTGGCATCGGCTACACGTCTTGGAGAAGCAGCCTCTGAGCCAAGTTCAGTTTCACCATTTTCTGTTTTTGCAGATTCTCAAGCTGATGCCCCAGTAGAACCCTATGCTCATGGGGATCAGGCTGATTATGAGAGATTTGGTGCTAGACCTAAGGCTTCACTAGGGAAGGAAGTGATGTATTATCCTCCAAGCCCTGAGCAAACTGTGCAGGAGAAGGCTTTGCATAGTTATTATGAACAAATTGAAGTTTTTGAGAAAGAGCTGCAAAACCCAAAGTTGTGTGCAGCATGTTATAAAAAGCATGGGAGAGCCTCTGCTGGCATTCAGTTTTCAGAATCAGCCATTTTGCCTCCCTCTTCACAAGCAAAGCCACACCCACAAGGGATCGCCATTTTGCCTTCTTCCTCAAAGACTAAGGCACACTCACAGTGGAATTTTGTGTCAGACGAATGGGAGCCTGACTGCCTGCTGTGTCAAATGACATGCAAGGATACAATGGTGCCTGAATCTAATGTTATAGCACCATCTGCTGGTGAATCTGTTTTACAAGATGCATTTCAAAGAATGCAGAATGCATTTTCACAGATGTCCCTCCATCAGGCATCGCTCCAAGCTGCCACACCTCCTCATTCATTGGGAGATTCAGCTAGAATGCCTATTAATACTGCTACTATTAAGGTTCCTGTCTCAGATAGAGCACAGCAGCCTTCACCCCAAGTGCAGCCTCCACTGGTTCCTCAAATACAAAGGCCAGTGCTCACTGCAGGCCAACTTAATGTAGCAGCTCAAGCGCCAGCACCTTCTGCTGGCCAGGGTGGCATTGCAGCTCAAGTACAGCCACCCCCAGCACCAGTACCTGTAGCAGCTTCAATGCAACTGCCGCAGGCCCTGGCACAGGTGCCACTGGTGCCCCCTGCTGGTTATGTCCAGATGGCGCAGCCTGCACAAACAGTGCCACCTGCAGGCCAAGTCCAATTTGCACAACCTGCACAGCCAGTACCCCAATTGCATGTTCCTCAACAGGCACCCTCTATTGTACCACTGGCTGGTGATTCAAAATTGAAGCAGTCAGGACAGAATTACAGGGCATGGGTCAGTGAAGTTGGACTTCTGCTTCGTAGAGAAGGTACCCATGTGATTGTGTTTAATCCTCCTGCCCAGCCATGGCCTCCTGACATATGGGACTTGAATAATAGAGCATGCGCAACATTATTGATGTCCATGGACACTGAATTGCAGCTCACTTTTTCACAAGATGCAACTGCCCAACAAATTTGGGCTCAATTAGAAGCATGTTACCGGCCTACGTCCATTGAGTCTACATGTTTGCTTTTGTCCGAGTTCCATGGTTCTAGATTAAAACCTGGTGAGCATATTGGAGAACACTTAACAAAAATAAAAGGAATAAGAAAAGAACTGGGTGAAAAAGGCTAACCTATTGATGACTTTCAAATGATCAGCATTATCATTAACTCATTGAATTATGAATGGAAAGATGCTATTTCTAAGATTAATCAAGTGCCTATTGCTCAACGCACATTGGATCATGTATGCAGACTTTTAACTGAAGAAGAGGCACTTATGCAAGCTGCGCCACGTTTAAGGGAACCACCTGCATCAAGAGCTCCTGCGAGGCGTTCCTTCCGTGGAAGGGCCTACGTTCCAAGGATGCCAAGATGCTACATCTGCAATCGTGTGGGACATGCCACCCGGGATTGTCCCCAATGGTTTCCAGCGTCCATCACGTACCAGCCCAGAGGAACAGATTCCAGAGGAGGAAGAGGTAGAGGCGGACGACAAGGTCGTGGTCGTGGTCCCAGGCGTGACCCGCAAGCTCCACTTGCCACATTGGCTTTAACCAACGATCCACAGCCTCAACCAGAGTACGACAGATGCCTACTTTGGACTTTGGACAGTGGAGCAGCATTACATTTTACCTACAGAAAAGAGCTGTACACAGAGATGCACGAGCCTGAACCTGAACGTCGTGAATTTTACTCTTTTTCAAATCATCCTGTTCAGGTCATAGGAAAAGGAACTGTTTATATTGAAGAGCTCGGTGCATCCATTCCTGATGTTTACTACGTACCATCAGCTAATAGTAGTTTGCTTAGTCAGAGTCACTTGTCTAGGGTATCGAAGTTCCAGGTCCATCATCTCGAAAAAGCAAGTTATGTAGTTAAAGATGGAGATATTGTTGCTGAAACCATGTTGATTGGTGGTGTTTATTACATAAAGCCAAAGTCTAAGCCGCAAGAGCAGGCAAGTATACAAGCTCCAAAAAGGGAGAGCACAGGCCCAGTGAGAGATGTCCCAGAAAGAGATCCTGTTGCTACTCCAAAGGCTCCTAAAGCCAATAAAAAAACAAATAAGACACAGGTTGCTCACAGCAAGCCTGAGGTTCCTAATAAACATGCTAATGATGAAAATTCACTAACAGGTAAACCTTTGCATTCCAGGTGTATCCATAAGTGGCATAGAAGATTGGGTCATGCCAGTTTCCGTGTTCTGAAGAAGATGCCAGAGTTCGCAAGAGGTTTGGATCTAAAGGGGTGTTTACTGGCATGTGCGTAAACAGAATTTTGTTTCTTGTTCCTCTACAAAAGCTGAGTATGCTTGTGTTTCTGATGCATGCAATTCCTTAACCTGGTTTGATGCTTTAGTCACAGATATCTGGACACCTCCGATTCGACCAATCACTGTGATGGAGGACAACGAATCTGTGGTTTATATCTCTGAGAATCGCTTTACAGGTTCCAGGTCTAGACACATTGACATCCGTTACCAAAACATAAGACAAGCAGTTAAACAAGGTTTTGTCAAATTGCAGTATGTGCCTACACATGACCAAATTGCTGATATGCTGAACAAACCACTTAATACAGCTCAACACGAGTATCTGCGCAAGAAGATGTGCCTTATCTGAGTTTCTGCTTCGCTGACAAAAGAAGGGGATGTCACTGCGTGTTTTTTAGTTTTGCCAGCTTCGCTCGTTTCTATCTGTACATTTTCCCCTGCTCTCTGCACCTGTGTTACTATCTTATCATGTAACCATAGTGACTCTCATATGTCCAGCTATGTTATGGTTTCAGACTGTTTTGTGCGCATGCCGAGAAAAAGTTTCACAGTTACTTCTTACTTTTCTCTTCTGCCTGATGAGAGAATGTAGTCAGTTTAGGTCTTTTGTTTTCTCATTAAAGGTTTTACAATAGAATATGCCTTTCTTTTCTTTTCTTTTATATTCACCATGCAAATGAACCACGGTCCATCCTCCTCTGGTCGGAATGTTAATTGTTCCACGACAGAACAGGATGCTTCAATAGCGGCCTTCAGCTCTTCTGCATTGTTCGGTCTCATGTCTCTCATCTTTCTCTTGGCAATGCCCCATAGATTCTCTATGGGGTTCAGGTCAGGCGAGTTTGCTGGCCAATCAAGCACAGTAATCCCACGGTCATTGAACCAGGTTTTGGTGCTTTTGGCATTGTGGGCAGGTGCCAGGTCCTGCTGGAAAATGAAGTCAGCATCCCCATAAAGCTCGTCTGCGGAAGGAAGCATGAAGTGCTCCAAAATCTCCTGGTAGACGGCTGCATTGACCCTGGACTTAATGAAGCACGGTGGACCAACACCAGCAGATGACATGGCCCCCCAAATCAACACAGACTGTGGAAACTTCACACTGGACTTTAAGCATCTTGCAGTGTGTGCCTCTCCATTCTTCCTCCAGACTCTGGGTCCTTGGTTTCCAAATGAGATGCAAAAGTTGCTCTCATCAGAAAAGAGGGCTTTGGACCACTGAGCAACAGACCAGGTCTGTTTTTCTTTAGCCCAGGTAAGACGCTTCTGACCTTGTTTGTTGTTCAGGAGCAGCTTGACAAGAGGAATATGACATTTGAAGCCCATGTCCAGGATCCGTCTGTGTGTGGTGGCTCTTAATGCACTGACTCCAGCCTCAGTCCACTCCTTGTGAAAGTCCCCAACACATTTGAATGGCCTTTTCCTGACAATCCTCTCCAGGCTGCGGTCATCCCTGCTACTTCTACACCTTTTTCTTCCACACTTTTCCCTTCCATATAACTTTCTATTAATGTGCTTTGATACAGCACTTGGGGAACATCCAACTGCACAACTGTCAGGTCAGCAGTCTTCCCCATGATTGTGATTCCTACTGAACCAGACTGAGAGACCATTTAAAGGCTCAGGAACCCTTTGCAGCTGTTATGGCTTAATTAGCTGATTAGAGTGGGACACTTTGAGCCTAGAATATTGCACCTTTTCACAATATTCTAATTTTCTGAGATTGTGGATTTGGGGTTTTCATGAGCTCTACGCCATAATCATCACAATTATGACAAATCACGGCTTGAACTATCTTGCTTTGCATGTAATGAGTCTATCTCATATATTAGTTTCCCCTTTTAAGTTGCATTACTGAAATAAATGAACTTTTGCACGATATTCTAATTTTTCGAGTTTCACCTGTATATCCAGGGTCAAAAGATATGATTGTAGAAGGTCTTTTCTAGCATAGAGTCACATAAAGTTCTTTTTGTTTACAGCAGGTGTTAATTCAAGGTCAGCAACTTCTCCAATTCTTTTGGTGTTATTGTACTATCTCCTCTCACCACTAGATGTCCTTATTTACTCTATTGTCTATATACAGGTTTTAAAAAGTTCTTTTTAAAATGCTTTCTCACAGAAATTAAATAAAAATATTTTCCATTGTAAAGGTTAGCCAAATTTTCTTTAAATCAGTCCCAGTTTCATTTTTATATATTCTTTTGTATTCTTTAATTTTGTTCCCCTATTTAAAAATTTTTGCTGCTTTTTTTTAAACAAGTTTTATTGATTTTTAATATTTACATGTACATGTATTTGTGAAACAATTTGGTGGTTGGGTAATTAAAATAAGAAATAGCCATTTGTAAATAGGTCAGGTTACATCAACAGAGATGCCTTCTCTAATTCCCTTACTGATTACATAGTCAAAATAAGCAAGTTAATATATTTCTAGTTATAACCTAGTCAATCAACAAAATTCAATATATATTTTCACTAATACATATCAATATCCTGTTTTTAAAGAAAGGGTGGCCCTAAACTCCCTAATAGACCCGGGCTGCAGCAGGTGCTTGATCAGCCGAACCTTAATAGGGAGACTGGGGGTCCGATTAAGGAGATTTAAAAAACCCATTGCATTTTGTCAGCTTGATGGGTCTGTCGCAGTGAGCGTCCCAGCCAGCTTCGCCACCAAACCCCTGGGCTTAACTTTAGGGAGCCACCATGAGGCTCCTTAACATTCATAGTGGCTCCCGGAATGGAATCGCCCCTTATCCTAGGATTGGCATGGTTGAAAAAGTGGAACCGAGGATAGATTGGTGGGAAGGGAGCTTGAAGTTCCCAAAGAAACAAAAAAAAACCTAAGAAACCCCAAGGAGAAAAGGAAAGCTTGGACAGAGAAGCAGTGGTGAGAAGCGATGGGTTAAAAGGCATACCCAGGGAGTACCAAAACCTGGCTGAAGTATGCAGCGAAAGGGGCTCAGACAAACTCCCCCTCCACACACCGGCCCATGCACTGTGCTATTGAAATTGTCCCCAGAGCCAAGCTCCCAAGATATATTCCATGACCCCTAGAGAACTAGAGGAACTGCAGCAGTTTATAGATAAAAATCTGGCTCGAGGTTTCATCCAGCTTGCGAGACCCTGAGTGGCAGCTCCGGTGCTATTACAGGAGAAGAAAGATGGGTCTCTTTGTCTCTGTGTGGACTATAGAGATCTTAATGCAGTATGCATGGAAAATGTGTACCCGTTGCCCCTCATGAAGTACATGCTGGCCCACTTGTCCAAGGGAAAAGTGTTTTCTAAACTGGACTTACGGGAGGCTTATTACTGAGTCAGAATCAGAGAAGGGGACGAGTGAAAAACTGTGTTTAACTGCCCCCTTGGCTGTTTTCAATTCAAGGTGCTCCCCTTTGGATTACAAGGAGCCCCTGCAGTATTCATGCAGTTGATAAATGAGGTGCTACATGAGCACCTATATAAGGGAGTTTTGGTGTACCTGGACGATATATTAATTTACACCGAAACAAAGGCTGAACATGTGAAATTGGTCAGAGCAGTTTTAAACTCTGCGCAGCTATACTGTATGCTAAGCTTTCGAAGTGTGAATTCCATAAAGATAAGATCCATTACTTAGGCTACCGAATATCACACAAGGGGGTGGAAATGGATCCAGAAAAGGTGCACTCTGTCTTGGAATGGGAGGTCCCTCGCACCAGGAAGCAGTTACACATTTTCCTCGGCTTTGCTAATTTCTATAGGCAGTTCATCCCCTCGTTCGCACAAACCACCCTTCCCATCATGAACTTACTGAGAACGAAGGTGGGGCAGGGATAGGCCGAAACCCAGACAACCATTAAAGTGGACTATGGAATGCCAAGCCGCATCTGAGAAACTAAAAAGACTTTTTTCAAAACTTCTGGTTTGGTGTCATGATGAGACGGGCAAAAGAAATTGGGGCTCCAGTTTGCTAGCCTGATTTCGCTCCGTCTGGAGACCCCAAGGGGTCGGAAAGTTGCCACAGAGAAGTGACAAAGAGGAAGGGAAGCCTTGGGAGCTTGGAGCCGACAGCGGTCGGCCCAAACAAACCAAGGAACCTCTTCAAACAGACAAAAGAAAGGCTGCCTGTAAATGCACAGGCAGCCCAAGTCATAGAAGACCGGGAAAAAAAGCAAAGAATTGCAGCATGCCATGGCATGCCGCCTAACAGCTGATTGTCAACAACATGCTGAGATCTGGTTGAGACTGTTTCTTATTTCTCTTCCCTGTGGACTTAGAAATAAAAATCCCTATTGGATAAATTTCCAAAGCAAAGACCCTAGGAAGACTTGGGAAGAAACGAGTTAAAAGCAGCGAAAATATTTGGGCTTCCAGTTCGCGCACGTGATGCTTCCGGACATTCAGGGACAGTCTGTCTCCTGCCGTCCGTTTCTTTCTTGTTTGGAGGACCCTGAAAAGGGTCAAAAATTGCCCTGGATGGGCGATTACCGAGAGGACTTCCCTGCAATTGCGGAAGGGCGGTAGCCCTCCGCTGGAATCCGGGATCATCTCCTTTGGCCTGAACAAGAAGAGACCGGCCATAAAGATGCCTGATCACTAAGCCGCTCCCTGCCAAAAGCCAAAAGTACTACCTAGCACTAAGAAACAATCTGGAGGACCTGGCTGAGCTTTTACCTTTCCTATACCCTTAATCATCTTCCTGTGGGACTTTCCTGAAAATCTCCTTCCCCATTTTTTGAGAAAACGGCGAATATCTACTTTGGGAACAAATCTTAAAGCCTCAAAGTCACAAAAGAAATCCAATTAATACAGCAAAGAATATAAGCAATTTCAGCTGTATTTACTAAAAAGCTTCTATTTGTTGCTGGGGACTCACTATCCTATTCTCTCTTTAAACTGTGAATTAAAGAAAAAATTTGGACTAATCCTACAAAAGTTCTATATTAATTTGGAAAAAGAAAAAGAAAAAAAACTTACATTGCATGTTATATGTTATTGATGACATCTTGTGGCGAAACCTGGTACAGCAAGTAAATTTCCTTTTTCTCTTGTGAGAGCTGACTGAACAATAGAGCTGTTCTTGAAGATGAGTGTGGGAACACCTGGCACTGTATACAACTCTCCAGGAGGTGGAAATTTTTTGACTATTATTAAAACAGCCTCCGTGGAAGATTTAACTGTAAACAACAATGAAATGGATGAATACATCCCGCCACTTGATTATAAACTAATACTGGATACGATCTTGGCAATGACAGAGCAAATTAAAGCCAAGCTGCAAGAAAAATCTGACATTTTAAAGCCACCAAATCAAACTCTGACTGTAAATGAGGAAAAGATAACCCAAAACCAAATAGAAGAAGTGGAAACTAACACTAAAATAGGAGATTTCAAAGAACAACAAAAGCAACCTACAGAAAACCTTAAAGTCCAAACTTTAATAGCAACTACAAAACTTACAAGCCAAAAAGTAACAGCATCTGAAGAAAACAACACCAAGAGTGAAGACACTAAAGGCCTTCAAATACACTATATTGAGAATTCAATTAATCAAATGTCAAACATAATACCAGCTACTACTTTCTACCTAACCCAGACAGAATTGGAAGAACAAAAAGATTTGACTGATTTAATGACAATTATATTATATCAACCACCAAAAACCGAACTACCAAAGCAAAAATACAATGGTTACAAAGGGGACATTTTCCTTGCAAAACTGACATTTGGATGCTCTCCCTGGATTCAAATAAGGGGTCTAGGAAGAAAGGAAGATACATTTGAGAAATTAAAGATACCAAGAGCGAAGTATGATTGGCACAAAAGGAAGGCAAGAGTTAGATTTAAAAGACTGAACTTGTTTTTTTTTGGGGATTCCTAAAGATAGACTATAAAAATATCATTTTATGGATTAAGGGGTATCTCTAAAAATATTACTGATTTTACATTTAATTTTTAGATTTGTAAAGGAAATAAAACTCTGAACTATATTATGGAATTTGGAATGACATATCAAAAGATGGTATTTTAATAATTGATGTATGGTTAAGATACCTTATAAGAATATTCAGTGGCTATTTTTGAACTATAGTATAGAATCTAGAATTTTATATATAAAAGATAGCATTTTAATAATTGTTGAACGGCTAAGGCAAAATATATATTTTTAATAACTGGTGATTTGCTAAGATGAAAATTAGACTTTAATGGTAAAACATAAAGTTTTGTAATGAACAATATAAGTTTTGTAGACAAAGGAATTATTCTTTATTGAAATAGGGAATTGTGGGTTACCCAAAATTAAGCTGAGTTCTTCAGGCATTGAATAGGTCTCACTGGCTTCCCTCCAGACAATCGGTCTCCCTTCTTTGCTGGGGTTTTCATGTGGCACTCCAGAATGCAATGGCCCTCTTTGCCACACTTTAAGCAGGCTGTTGAGCACGGTTGAGCTGCCATGATTTGGTTCCCTCTCCTTTTCCAGGGGAGACCTCTTCCAAGTTTTCCCCAACAGGTATGGGTTGCGGTTCTGGTTGTTCTCTGCTGTTTCGGCCAGGATACACCAGTCATGTAGGCAGACTGGGGCTCTGCCGGCAATGCAGGCATTGTACAGGTCGTTCTTGAGCCTCTCCTGGAAATAGCTCACCAGGATGTCCTCAGGCCAGTTGAGGTGGCACACCAGGTCTCGGAATGCCTCCATGTATTCGGCTACGGGGTAGCGCACTTGCCTGTTTTTATGTGGTCTCACGCCTTTCGATCGGCTAGGTCAGGGGTAGGCAACCTCGGCTCTTTTATGACTCATGGACTTCAACTCCCAGAATTCCTGAGTCAGCATAGTTGACTCAGGAATTCTGGGAGTTGAAGTCCATGAGTCATAAAAGAGCCGAGGTTGCCTACCCCTGGGCTAGGTGGTCTTCAAAATGCCACCTCAGGGCCGACATGAACCGATTGAAGTTCCAGAGCTCTGGAGCATTGGAGTTGTGCAGGGTCACCATCCAACGGGCTGCAGTGCCTTCCAGGGCCAGAGTGATGACCCTGACTCTAGCTTCCTCGCTGGGGAGGGTCCTCCCATAGACTTGCATGTAGGTGAGAACGTAAGAATCCAAATTGCTGGGGATCCCTCTCAAACTTCACCCCAAAAGGGACCAGCTTTGGTTCAGGTTCGGGTGGCAGGGCTCTTCCCCGGCTGCTTGGGGAGCGTTTACTCCTAGGGGCCCAGCCCATTGAGGGGCGTCTGGAGTGGCTGCCACTGTTTCGATAGAACTGGCTGCCCCTGCTGCACTTTCACTAGTCACCGACTTGCTCTTGCCTCCCGTAGCTTCTTCGAGCTGTTCCTCACCTCTCTGTCAAACACAGCTTCAGGATCTGGTCGCCAGGGTCCTGCTCCCCCTCGGTTTCCTCCTTGTCATAGAGCAGTTCCAACTCACATTTCCAGCTCCCCAGGTGAAGGTTACGTGTTGGGATCTTCTGTCCCAATCCTCTCTTTTCCCCGTGCCAAACGACCACCTCGGTCTCATGGATTCCTCCATGGCAGCTGTCTCCCCCATCCATTCAGAGGGACTCTCTTCAGGGTGAGTCTTGGTGGCAGACTCTTCCCAGCACTTGGACTCATCCTGCTCGCTGCAATGGAGCAACAAGGTGTGCACAGTCCCCATGGTAGGGCGGACACCTCTCCAGGTTGACCACTTTGCAGATATTGCTTAATGTAAGGTCCTGCCTCAGCTAGTACTCCCAAGAAACCAGAACTCTTGAAAAAGGCATTGTTTCAAACAGAAACTTTTATTGAGAGTCAATGAAAGCAGAAAGGCAAAGCAAGATCTGAGGGATTCCCACATAAACTGTTAAATTAAAGTTTTCCTTCACAAACATTTGAAATCAAATGAACCTTTATTGTCAAAGTACAACTATGTGTACATTGAGATTAGCTGAGCCTCCCTTTGTGCTCCCACCCCCCAACACACAGTGACAACAAACCCTCCATCTTACTACACCATGTGAACCAACTACACCACACACCGGCCTCCCAAGTCAATTCTGCATAAAATTCACAAAAGTTCACAAAAGTTATTTCTCATTCAAAAGCCTAACAGCCCACGAATAGAAGCTGTTTTTCAGCCTGTTGGTGCGGCTGGCTATACTCCTATATCTCCTACCTGATGGTAGGAGAGTAAAGAGATACCGTACAGGGTGTGAGTCATCCCTGAGAATTTTCCTCACTCTTCCAAGGCAACGAGCCCTGGCGATGTCATCCAGTGGTGTCAGGGGACAGCCCACAATGTCTTCTGCTGTACTCACCACCCTCTGTAATACTTTCCTATCCGCGGCTGTCAGACCAGCATACCAAACCACAATACCATACGAGAGGACGCTCTCTATAGTAGACCGGTAAAAGAGGGTCATTAGCCGTTGTTCTACCCTGTTCTTCCGCAAGACCCTGAGAAAGTGAAGCCTCTGTTGGGCCTTTCTAGCCACCTGGGTTGTATTAACTTTCCAGGTCAGATCTTCACAGAGGTAGACTCCCAGAAATGTAAAGGAGGAAACTCTCTCCACACAGTCCTCCCCGATGTAAAGTGGGGCAGGTTCCTCCTTTTTTTTCTGGAAGTCTAGCACCATCTCTTTCGTCTTGCCGATGTTCAGGTGCAAGTTGTTCAGGTGCAAGTTGTTGTTACTACACCATATGGATAGTTTTTGTACCTCCTGTTGTGATTCAGTGTCAGCCTGTGGGTTCGGCAGTTGAATCAGATTTAGTCATGGTTCATATTTGTTTTGCTCTGTTTGCTCTGTTTTGGATCTGTTTTGTGTAAATAAATTTGGCGGGCTTACTTCCAGCCTATTGACTTTTGAAAAGGGGTTGTCCCTGACATTTCTGCAGGGCCGGTAGTAGGCTGGAACAGAACACCTCCGCCCTGTATGCTGTCACATCCCCACCTGTAATGAGACCCACCACAGTTGTATCATCTGCGAACTTAATTATCGTAGTGGATGGGTCAGATGATACACAATCATATGTGTATAAAGAGTACAGGTAGGGGCTAAGCACACAGCCCTGTGGCGAGCCGGTGCAAAGCTTCAGGGGGGTGGACAAAGCAGACCCAACCCTCACTGTTTGTAACCGGTCCCTGAGAAAGTCTTGAATTTCAAGTCAGTCAGCTTCTCCATGAGAATGCTCGGCAAAATGGTGTTAAAAGCTGAGCTATAGTCAACAAAAAGCATCCTGACATAACTTCCAGGTTTCTCAAGATGACTTGCTACAGAGTGTAAAGCAGTAGCTATGGCATCATCTGTCGACCTATTTCCCCTATAGGCAAATTGATGTTTATCAAAATCCAGTGGGAGGCATGTTCTGAGATGTTGGAGAACCAATCTTTTGAAGCATTTCATGACTACAGAGGTTAATGCAATAGGTCTGTAGTCATTCAGGCACTCAACTGCGGTTTTTTTGGGGACCGGGACAATGGTCGCTGCTTTCAAGCACGATGGTACACATGCCGTTTGCAAGATGTTAAAAATCCTTGTCAGGACCCCTGCTAATTGGTCGGCACAATTCCTAACCACTATCCCCAGCACCCCATCTGGGCCTGTGGCTTTGCTGGGATTCACAGCCTTCAATACAGCTCTCACTTGGTGTTCACACAGGGTGAGTGGCTGAGAATCAGAAGGCCGGCCAGCAGAGGCTACGGGGTCTGGTCTTTTTACCTCATAGCGAGCGAAGAAGATATTCAGCTCCTCAGCCAACGAGGCGTCGGTGTTAACCATGCTCCTCGTACTGCCCTTGTAGTTGGTTAATTGCTGCAGTCCCTGCCATACTTGCCTTGGATCGTTGTCTGCTAAGTGGTTCTCCACCTTGTGTTTATATTGTTGTTTCGCCATCCTAATGCCTCTTCTGATATTTGCCCTGGCCTCTCTGTATGTCCCCCTGTCCCCTGCCTTAAAGGCAGAATCCCGGGCTCTCAGGAGTGTTCGTATCTCTGCAGTCATCCAGGGTTTACAGTTCCCGTAAACTCTAATGCACTTATCTGTTGTTACATTATCAGTGCATGTTCTAATATAAGAGAGTACGGCATCTGTATATGCATTTAGATCTTGTTCTTCGAATACACTCCAGTCAGTGGTTTCAAAGCAGTCCTGCAACTGGCTGAGAGCACCCACTGGCCATTTTTTGACCCTTTTTGTGACTGCCTGAGTTCTTTTCCTGAGAGGGACATACTTTGGGTAGAACAGGAGTGAAAGATGGTCAGATGTACCCAGGTGGGGGAGAGGGAAAGCTCTGTATACCTGTTTCAGACTGGAATACACGTGGCCTAAAGTGTTCTTCCCTCTGGTGGAAACTTGCACATATTGTACAAACTTGGGGAGAACTGTCTTCAGACAAGCTTGATTGAAGTCCCTAGCCATGACAAGAGCACCCTCTGGGTGAGTTTGCTGCTGCCTGGTGATGATGTCATACAGCTTGGAAAGTGCCATGCTGACATTGGCATCAGGTGGAACATAAACAGCTGTAATAATTACCACAGTAATTTCTCTAGGCAGATAGAAAGGCCTACATATAACAGTCATCAGTTCCACATCTGGGGAGCAATACGTGTACACCAATCTGCTGTTGACACACCATTCACAATGTATATACACACAGTGTCCTCCTCCTTTGCTCTTACCGGAGCCCTTATCTCTGTCAGAGCGGTGAATGACTCGGCTTGTCAGCTCCACTGCTGCATTCGATATCTCTGGATGTAGCCAGGTCTCCGTGACAACCATCACACAACATTCACGGAGAAGCCTGCTTGCTGCCAACTGCAGCTGTAATTCGTCAATTTTATGGACGAGGGATCTGGCATTGCTCAGAAAAAGACTCGGCAATGCTGGTCTAAAAGGCTGCGTTCGAAGTCGTATCAGAATCCCGGCTCTGCAGCCACGTTTTTGCTTTCACTCCTTTTTCTTTCGCTTCTGTCGTCTCCTCCCCGGCCCGAAGACAATCCATGGAGATCCTGGAGGCCTTGTTATGCAGTTCGGTATGTTATGTGACTGCTGAAAATCACTAGTAATTCCAGATTGCCTTGCAAGCCCGATGTTTAACAGCTCTATACGTGTGTAGGCTATTTTAGCCCCTTTCACTACACTGTGCACATTCATCCATACACACATTAATCCAATCACCACACACCAGTACCAGGAGCTCAAAGCCGCTGCGTGTGAACGCGCCGCTGCGTGTGAACGTGCCTCCCCAATGTCCAACTGTCCAGCACATCTCCAGCCAATCCACAGGTGTGAAACTGTTATGGGAACCAGAACAATATGGGATGGTTCCCAGGCGCTGTGTCTTTTTACAATGGCTCGGAGATAAGGCAGATGACTCCTGGCACATTCCTCCCTCTTTTCACACCCAAAGCGATACATCAATGGTAGAGAGAACAAAGCAAATACATCCATGAGCCCCCCTCCCAATAGAGTGAAACCTCCCCCCTCCCATCAGAATGGCAGACCCCTGAAAATATGATTTTGAAGGGGTTCTGACAGTACCTTTACAAGGCTCTACCATTGAAAATTTGGTAAGCATGTTCACAGCAAGTGTCAAAACTGCAAATGTGCTCACTGCACCCAAACACTAAAACAGTTAAGATTAATCACATTTCCAAATTCCAGAATAAGTTCAAAATGCATTTACCTATATAAACAATCCATATAGTCTGCCCCTTTACTGTATTCATCCCAGTTTCTATGATACATTACCAGTACTTTTTCTTCAGAGTCCAAGATTGTCTGTGGGAAAAAATATAAAGAAAAAAATTATTTTACTATTCATGTATTTGAAATGTTAAAAAGAAACTCAATGCATAATAAATTAAACTCTATAAACTATTTCGAGTATTTGGGAGAAGCCATAAGTGGAGCCTTGGTGGAGCAGTGGGCTAATGCCTCCTTAAGTAACACCAGCTGCCTGCAATTAGTGCAGGTTCGCATCCCACCAGGCTCAAGGTTGACTCAGCCTTCCATCCTTCCGAGGTAGGTAAAATGAGGACCCAGATTGTTGGGGGCAATTAAGCTGACTTTGTAATAATGCCGCTTGGGGTGTGTGTGTGTGAAAGCCCTAATAAGCAGGCATATACATAGAATGAAGGCTATTGCTAAGCTTGTAAGCCGCCCTGAGTCTTCGGAGAAGGGCGGGATATAAATGGAATTAAAATAAAATAAAAAATAAATAAGTATTTAACACTCCTATATCATATTTCAGAAAATAAAAACAAATAACTGTTTTCTTCCAGGAGACTATAATTGCTCTCTACTTAATATATGCACGCTTCTTAATTCTGACATTCAGCATTAACATTGTTTTTATCCATTCCATAGTTACCTTGTGCAAATGGCGTACATGCTTTTCCAAAAAATTTTTAGTTTCCATATAAAGTCTCTCCCCAAGAGGTTCAGGATAGGCCACACACAAAGCATATATGTCCCTAGATGTCAAGTCAAGGCTAAAATATGTTTTAGGCTTTTGTAACTCAAGTTCTAATGAGAGCTTGATAGAAAGGAAAAAGAAAACCAGTATCTTGCTGTGGTTCCAAAGAAGTTGACTCATTTGCCATTCCAGCTGCAGAAGAGTAAGGGTTTTCAAACTTTTTCAGGCTGCAGGGAAAAAAATCCTGGAACCCCTGCCTCTGAGACAGTGTAGAGAACACTTATGGGTAGAAAAGAGGGCTTTCTCCAAAAGATGGCACCAGAAGGGATTAAGTGCAAAGCATCCATATATTCATGGCATATTGTATAAAAGCCCTTTGGACTGAACAGTGAATCTGTGGTAAAGAAACTATCTTTTAAATCACTGTTTTCTAAGACCAGATGGTTTGATCAAGTATATGGTTTTAAGGTTTTATTGGTTGTAGTTGGGGCTACAGATATAGTTTAATTTTTAATATTTGTATTTTTACCTGTATTTTACTGTTGTTAGCCGCCCTGAGTCCTTCCGGAGATAGGGCGGCATATAAGTCCCATTAAATAAATAAATAAATACAGGTGAAACTCGAAAAATTAGAATATTGTGCAAAAGTTCATTTATTTCAGTAAGGCAACTTAAAAGGGGAAACTAATATATGAGATAGACTCATTACATGCAAAGCAAGATATTTCAAGCTGTGATTTGTCATAATTGTGATGATTATGGCTTACAGCTCATGAAAACCCCAAATCCACAATCTCAGAAAATTAGAATATTACATGCAATCAATAAAACAAGGAGTGTACATAGAACAATATCGGACCTCTGAAAAGTATAAGCATGCATATATACTCAGTACTTGGTTTGGGCCCCTTTTGCAGCAATTACTGCCTCAATGCGGCCTGGCATGGAAGCTATCAGCCTGTGGCACTGCTGAGGTGTTATGGAAGACCAGGATGCTTCAATAGTGGCCTTCAGCTCTTCTGCATTGTTTGGTCTCATGTCTCTCATCTTTCTCTGGGGCAATGCCCCATAGACTCTCTATGGGGTTCAGGTCAGGCGAGTTTGCTGGCCAATCAAGCACTTTAATCCCACGGTCATTGAACCAGGTTTTGGTGCTTTTGGCAGTGTGGGCAGGTGCCAGGTCCTGCTGGAAAATGAAGTCAGCATCCCCATAAAGCTCATCTGCGGAAGGAAGCATGAAGTGCTCCAAAATCTCCTGGTAGACGGCTGCGTTGACCCTGGACTTAATGAAGCACAGTGGACCAACACCAGATGACATGGCTCCCCAAATCAACACAGACTGTGGAAACTTCACACTGGACTTCAAGCATCTTGCAGTGTGTGCCTCTCCATTCTTCCTCCAGACTCTGGGTCCTTGATTTCCAAATGAGATGCAAAAGTTGCTCTCATCAGAAAAGAGGACTTTGGACCACTGAGCAACAGACCAGGTCTGTTTTTCTTTAGCCCAGGTAAGACGCTTCTGACGTTGTTTGTTGTTCAGGAGCGGCTTCACAAGAGGAATATGACATTTGAAGCCCATGTCCAGGATCCGTCTGTGTGTGGTGGCTCTTGATGCACTGACTCCAGCCTCACTCCACTCCTTGTGAAAGTCCCCAACACTTTTGAATGGCCTTTTCCTGACAATTCTCTCCAGGCTGCGGTCATCCCTGCTGCTTCTGCACCTTTTTCATCCACACTTTTCCTTTCCACATAACTTTCTATTAATGTGCTTTGTTACAGCACTTGGGGAACATCCAACTTCTTTTGCAATTACCTTTTGAGGCTTTCCCTCCTTATGGAGGGTGTCAATGATGGTTTTCTTCATAACTGTCAGGTCAGCAGTCTTCCCCATGATTGTGATTCCTACTGAACCAGACTGAGAGACCATTTAAAGGCTCAGGAACCCTTTGCAGCTGTTATGGCTTAATTAGCTGATTAGAGTGGGACACTTTGAGCCTAGAATATTGCACCTTTTCACAATATTCTAATTTTCTGAGATTGTGGATTTGGGGTTTTCATGAGCTGTAAGCCATAATCATCACAATTATGACAAATCACGGCTTGAACTATCTTGCTTTGCATGTAATGAGTCTATCTCATATATTAGTTTCCCCTTTTAAGTTGCATTACTGAAATAAAGGAACTTTTGCACGATATTCTAATTTTTTGAGTTTCACCTGTAGAGTACAAGCCTGTTACTCACTTAACCCATCAAACCTAGCTATAGAATTTCTTTTTTTTTATTGAAAGAGTTTTTCAGTACATTTTATCTTTAACAAAACAAAACCCCTCCCAACCCCCCCTTCCCAACCCACCCCAACCCTCCCTCCCTCCCCTTCCCCCCTCCCCGACTTCCCAGAGCTAAATACAAGGTATAAAAGTAAAAACAATCATAATCTACCATATGCTAACAACAATAAGTTATTAAGTCTATCGCACTTTAACTCTTGTAAAATGACTACAAGCAATATAAATATCTCATCAATACTTATTCAAATGCTAAATGAAACTTTTTAGTCCCATATTTATTCTGGATGTAATCAATCCATTTTTTCCACTCCACAATATATCGCTGTTGCGAATGGTCTTTCATATACGCCGAGATCTTTGCCATTTCCGCCAGGTTAGAAACTTTTAAAGTCCATTCTTCTATAGTCGGCAGTTCTTCCTTCTTCCAGTATTGCCCTACTAAAAGTCTTGTTGCCATAATTAAGTTAACCTTTTTACAAGTCCACCATATATGAAAATACGTTACATCTTCACCACCACACCTCCAACATTTAGTCTGGTAGTTCGGATACATACTTGCTAATTTTTTAGGATCTAAATGCCACCTATAAAACATTTTATAAAAGTTCTCTCTTAAGTTTTGAGCTTGCGTAAATTTTACATTTCTCACCCAAATCTTTTCCGAAGTATCCATTGTAATAACTTCTTGAAAATTCTGAGCCCATTTTATCATACAATCTTTAACAAGTTCTGTCTCTGAATCAATTTCTATCAGTGCAAGATATATCCGTTTGATATGTGCTGGACCCTGATTTCTAATTTGCTTTACCAAATTTTCATCAATCATTGAAAAACCAATTTTCTGATCTTCTTTCCACCTGGCCTGTAGTTGCCCATACTGAAACCAGGTTTGAACAATCTTTTCTCCTCGTAAGAGATTATACAGCTTCAAATGCCATACATTCCTTTGCAAACTTAAAATTTCCTTATATGTAGTCACATCATGTTTAAACCCAACATTTATATTTTCTATTGCATGTTTCGGTATTGCCCATAGAAGTATCTTATAATTTAACTTATGTCTATACTTTTTCCAAACTCGCAACAGAGCATGTCTTAAAATATGCACCTTAAACACATTATCCACCTTCTTATCATACAATAAATATGCATGCCAGCCAAATAACAAATCATGACCTTCAAGATTTAATAATCTTCCTTGTGTTAAATTAATCCAATCACTTATCGCTGACAAAGCAGCAGCTTCATAGTATAATTTAAAGTTGAGCATTTTGAGACCACCTCTCTCACGCGTATCCTGCATGATCTTAAATTTGACTCGTGGCCTTTTCCCTGCCCAGACAAATTTATTAATACCCTTTTGCCATTCCTCCAAGTTTGAATCCTTTTTAAGAATAGGTATCATTTGAAATAAAAATAGAAATTTCGGCAAGACATTCATTTTCACTGCTGCAATTCTTCCCAATAAAGACAATTGTAGTTTTTTCCAACTATCCAATTCTTTTTGAACTTTCCCCCATAACTTTTCATAATTATTTTTATATAACTTTGCATTTGAGGGTGACAAATATACCCCCAAATATTTAACCCTTTTGACAATTTCAAATCCAGTTAAGCCTTCTAAAACAGCCTTTTGTGGTACTGTCATATTCTTAGACAGCATTTTAGTTTTTTGTATGTTAACCTTGAATCCAGAAACTTTCCCATATTGCATTATTATCTCCATCAATTCTACAACAGAATTTTCTGGCTGGGTCACCGTAACAACCAGATCGTCTGCAAACGCCCTCAATCTATAATCCTGATCTCTTATTTGAATTCCCTTAATTTTTCCCGAATCCCGTATTTTAATCAATAACATCTCCAATGTTAAAACAAATAATAGAGGTGATAACGGACACCCCTGCCTTGTGCCCTTTTCAATATTACATACTTCGGTCAGACTGTTATTTACTATTATACAGGCTGTTTGCTTTTGATATAATGCCCTAATTGGTTGTAAAAATTTATCCCCAAAATTCATTTTATCTAATACTTTCATCAAGAATTGCCAATCCAATTGATCAAAGGCTTTTTCAGCATCCAAGAAAATCAGCGCTGCAGGGATCTGTTTGTCTCTTTCCAAAAATTCCAACAAATCAACTATATGCCTCACATTATTTTTCATTTGTCTACCACTTATAAACCCAGTTTGGTCACCATGAATTACCTGTTGCAGTACCCTGATTAATCTGTTAGCTAAAACCTTAGCAAATATCTTGTAGTCCGTATTCAAAAGTG
Organism: Vipera ursinii; assembly: GCF_947247035.1. Lineage (NCBI taxonomy): Eukaryota > Metazoa > Chordata > Lepidosauria > Squamata > Viperidae > Vipera > Vipera ursinii. Next base: position 35,545,573 of record NC_139522.1, read on the forward strand.
ATATTGGTCTATAGTTTCTTGCTTGAGTGACATCCTGATCTTCCTTCGGAATCAAAGAAATAAAAGCAGTTTTCCAAGACGGAGGCACCCCTCCTCCCATTTGAATTGTCTGAAACAATTCCCTTAATGGCTTTATCATCTCAAACTGTAAATTTTTATAATACACAGAAGTCAACCCATCCGTCCCTGGCGCTTTGCCCACTTTCAATTGTTTAATTGCTAAAAGAATTTCTTCCTCAGTTATCAATTGATTCATCTCTTCCTTTTGTTCTTGTGTAAGAACCGGAATACTAGCATTCCTCAAATATACATCAATATCTGCTTCGTTAATCTTATCTCTAGCATATAATTTAGAATAAAAGTCCACAAAAGTTTCCTTAATAAGGTTCTGTTGATACACTACCTTACCCTTGTGTTCTATTTTATCTATATTAGAAGCCCTTTGCTTCTTCCTTAACAAATCAGCTAACCATCTACCTGGTTTATTGGCATTACAAAAAGTATTATGTCTAGCAAACCGTAGATTAGTTGCCACCTGATCAGCCATCAACTTATCAAACTGTCCCCTTAATAAATTAATAACCTCTTTAATTTTCACATCCGATGGATTCAAAATTAAGGCCTTTTCTTTTTCCCTAATTTCATTCTCTAATTCTTTCCTCCTAAATTCCAGATTACGTCTATATTTGTTATTCAAATATATTAACACACCTCTCATGTAAGCTTTACTAGCATCCCAAACCATTTCCATAGAAGTACCCTTATTCATATTAGTTTAAAAAAAAAAACCTTCATCTGTTTTTTACATTCTTCCACATTTTCCTGATTTCTAAACAGGTTCTCATTTAGACGCCAGGAGAGCCTATCTCTATTATCCTTGTCAATCTCTAGCCAGACTGGACTATGGTCAGACATAGTTCTTGGACAGATCTTTATCTTCTTAATCCTAGAAAAGAAATCATTGGTAATTAATAGAAAGTCAATCCTAGAAAAAGATTGATGTCTATCAGAAAAAAAAGTATAATCCTTTTCTTGCAAATTCCTTTCTCTCCAAATATCTCACAGCTCCAAATCATCTTTCATCTCAAAAAAGGATTTAGGCAATTTAGCATGACTTGGAGTACTTCTAAAAGAACCACTCTTGTCCATTTGTACATCCAAGACACCATTCCAGTCTCCCATAAAAATAAAAGATTTATAATCCAACTGAGTAATCTTGCTGTGTAGTAAACTATAAAAGTCTGCTTGTTGTTGATTAGGAGCATATAATCCAACCAGAAGCGGTTTTTTGCCTTCTATTAACAAATCTATTATAACGTATCTTCCTTGTTTATCTGCTTCAATTAACTCCGCTGTCAAAGTATTCTTAATATAAACAACCACTCCATTCTTCTTATTCATTGCAGAGGCAATAAATTGTGTACCCAGTCTTGAATTTAATAAGTACTTTTGGTCCATGACTCTAATATGTGTTTCTTGTAAGCAAATAACATCAATCTTAAATTGCTTTAAATACTGAAAGATTTTCTTTCTCTTCTGTGGTAAATTTAAGCCATTAACATTCCAAGTTAAAAGCTTAGTCGCCATCCTTAGCGACCCGAAGCTTTTGGAGCGCTTCTTCCAAAATCCCCTTTACATTCTTAGGTCGCGCCCCTCCCACAGCTTCGCTATAGGTACGCTTTGGAGGTTCCATGACTTTCTGCTGGTCTTGTTCTTGCTCTCGTCTCATTTGTCTCAAAGCAGCACGCGTCATCCTCTGGTCTCTAGCTTCTTCCGATGATACTGAAATATGATCCACTCCTGTAGCTTTCTCATCTGTCTGCGTTGTTCCTTCAGCACCTTGAGGCTCTCCCTCGCCATTCTTCTTTGTAGATTCCAAAAGTGGTATGGGGGTTGCTTTTAAAACATTACTATAAAAATCACGTGCCTGCATCCCTGTAGTAAGACGATGTCTCGTGCCTTCATGCATCACCACCATACCCACTGGTATCTCCCATCTGAACTTAATATCACGTCGCCTGAGCTCTTGTGCTAAAAAAGCAAACTCCTTTCTTCTCCTTAAAATTCTTGGAGGGATCTCTTTTAAAACCAGGACTTCTTGCTCAGCAATTACAAATTTAGTGTTGTAGGAGGCTTGAATGACTTCATTTCTAATTGCTCTCTTTGTAAAATAAACCACCACATCTCTGGGTAGTTTCCTTTGTCTTGCAATCCACGAATTGACACAAAAATTTTTATCTATGTCTTCCACAATTCCATCTGCTGGCCGCCCCAGCACCCCTTCCAGAGCCTCAGAGACTATTTCCTTCAAATTTTCTTTAGGATTTTCTTTTAAGCCTCTGATCCTCACAGCAAACTCCACCAAGATCAAGTCACTGTCGATTTTATCCACCACATTCTCAGTCTCTGACATTTTTGCATCTAATCTGATATTGTTTTGGCTGAGATCTTCCACTCTTTCATCCAAACGCTCGATACATATAGCCATGCCTTGAAATGCAAGCAAAATGTCCGCCCTTATTTCTGTTAACTTCTCATCCAGCTTTTCATCCATAACCTCAGCTAGTTTTTCTGTTAACTTCTCATCCAGCTTTTCATCTATAATCTCAGCTAATTGCTGCGATTGCTTTTCCAAAGCTTCTTGCATCACATTCTGCAAATCTTTAACTGTCAGGGCTGGTATAGGTGCAGGTGCAGGGGGCAATAAAGCTTGCAACGAAGACTGCTGCACCGGGGAAGCCCCCACGCTTCTAAGAACTTTAGAAGATTTAGCCGCCATTTTCACCCACTATTGCCTGCTACGCACTTTCACTTTCAAAGTTTGCAAAGTCCATTGAGCTAAAGATCAAAAGTCCACTTTCACCTGAATCTCCTGTATCGCTCTGCCTGCATCCTCATTCTCCAGAGTTCTTTCCTGCTGGCAGGGATGGTTGCAAACGCCCTGTTCTGCTCCTAAAAGCCCGGAGCAGAAAGGCCGCGCAGCCCGGAGCAAACACAGGCTTCGGGGGGGCTCAATCCTTCAGCTGTGGCGGCCCCGGAGAGCTCTACCCCTACCTGGGTACTCGCCCCCTCCTCTTCTCCCGAGGAGGGGGCTTCCGAACCGCCGAAACAGCTGATCGGCGCTGTTTTCGGTGATTCTACGAAGCCGCGGGGCTGACAGCCTGCAAATGGCTGTCTCCGGCGACGCCTTGCCACCCGGAAGTCCAACCTAGCTATAGAATTTCAACAAGTCTGTTAGAATACTTGCCTTTCTTGAGGCTAGAAAGGCTGATCCTATTGCTCAAATTTTGCCTATCCTGTGCCAACATAGTCATCATCTGACGGACAAAATCGCTCAGATCCGGGCCGGTTTGGACTCTGACTGGGCAGAGTCTGATGTGGAGGAATCGGATGGTCTTGAGCATGTTATCTGGACTGAGTTCGATCCTGTTTCCCCTGATGATGTGGACAAGATGATGAGGAGGCTGAGCTCCACCACCTGTTTGTTGGACCCGTGCCCCTCCTGGCTGGTTTATGCGGCTCGGGAGGAGACACGATGCTGGTTCCAGGCAGTAATAACTGCTTCCTTGAAGGAGGGTGTCTTCCCCGCCTCCCTGAAGGAGGCAGTGGTGAGACCCCTCCTCAAGAAGCCTGCCCTGGACCCAGCTGTTTTAAATAACTATCATCCAGTCTCCAACCTCCGCTTTCTGGCGAAGGTTGTTGAGAGTGTGGTGGCTCATCAGCTTCCTCTGTTCCTGGATGAAACTGATTATCTGGACCCGTACCAATCGGGTTTCAGGCCCGGGCACAGCACGGAGACGGCATTGGTCGCGCTGGTGAATGATCTCTGGAGGGCTCGGGACAGGGGTTGTTCCTCTGTCCTAGTCCTATTAGATCTCTCAGCGGCTTTCGATACCATCGACCACGGTATCCTACTGCGGCGTCTCAGGGGGTTGGGAGTGGGAGGCACTGTTTTGCGGTAGTTCTCCTCCTATCTCCTGGGCCGCTCGCAGTCGGTGTTGACGGGAGGGCAGAGGTCCGCCCCGAGGCCTCTCGTTTGTGGAGTTCCTCAGGGGTCGGTTCTCTCGCCCCTCCTGTTCAACATCTATATGAAGCCGCTGGGCGAGATCATTCGTGGTTTCAGGGTGGGGTATCATCAGTACGCTGATGATACCCAACTTTTTTTCTCCACCCCAAACCAACCCAGCGATGCCCTCGCCGTGATGTCCCGTTGCCTGGAAGCGGTCCGGGTCTGGATGGGGAGAAACAGGCTTCGTCTCAATCCTGCCAAGACTGAGTGGCTGTGCATACCGGCATCTCGGGTCAACCAGACTATTCCATCTCTAACGATGAGGGGTGAGGTGTTACCCCCCGTTGATAGGACTCGCAACTTGGGCGTCGTCCTGGATTCGCGGCTCAATTTTGAAGATCATATAGGAGCCGTGACCAGGGGGGCTTTTGCCCAGGTTCGCCTGGTGCACCAGTTGCGACCCTACCTGGACCGAGATGCCCTACGGACAGTCACTCATGCGCTCGTGACCTCCCATTTGGACTACTGCAACGCTCTCTACATGGGGCTGCCCTTGAGGACCACCCGGAGGCTTCAGCTGGTGCAGAATGCGGCCGCGCGAGTCGTGATGGGGGTCTCCCGATACTCCCATGTAACACCTCTGCTCCGCGAGCTGCATTGGCTTCCGGTTGCCCTTCGGGTGAGATTCAAGGTGCTGGTGATGACCTATAAAGCCCTAAATGGCGAGGGTCCGGGATATTTGAGGGAACACCTGCTGCCAGCATCAAGCTCCCTTCGTCCAGTGCGCTCCCACAGGGAGGGTCTTCTCAGGGTGCCGCTGGTTAAAGATTGCCGGCGGGCAACACCCAGGGGTAGGGCCTTCTCAGTGGGCACGCCTGCCCTTTGGAACCAGCTGCCTGCGGAGCTTAGGACTGCCCCCGACCTCCGTTCATTCCGCCGGGACCTGAAGACCTGGCTCTTCAAGCTCTCTGGCCCAGGGTGAGAATTTTTTATTTTTTTAATTTTAACTGGGTTTTTATTTTTTTCCAGGGTTTCATTTAATCTTTTTAAATTTGTTTTAACTTTTGTATTGATTTTCTTTTAAATACCCTGTAAACCACCCTGAGTCCTTCAGGAAAGGGCGGTATATAAATCTAAATAAATACAAATACAAATACAAATAAAACTTTTCTTAGGGCTTGCTTAGCATTTGAGTGGGTTTTTAGCCTGTCTAGGTACCACTGCTGTGAAAATACAATACAGGGGGAAAGCAGATTTCTCAAAAAAAATATTTTGCTTCTGTGTTAAGTTGAAAACCACTCATTGTGTAGTTCAGAGATTACTATGGTCTTAATTCCTAAAAAAACCCACCCAATTTCTTCAAAGAATTTGGAACAACCTTGGAAAAAGATGATTGAGGAAGGATATAACACTTTTTATACACTTGAAAAGATATCTCATAAAGAAAGTCACAAAATATTTTTCCTTGTTCCAGAGTGCAGGGCAAAAAATAATAGCTTAAAACTACAGTTTGGTCTAGTGGTTAACGCTCAGGCTAGAAACCAGGAAATGGTGAGTTCTAGTCCCACATTAGGCATGAAAGCCAGCTGGGTGACTTTGGGCCAGTCACTCTCTCTCAGCCCAACCTACCTCATAAGGTTGTTGTTGTGGGGAAAATAGGAGGATGAAGGAGTATTATATATGTTCACCACCTTGAGTTACTTATGAAACAGTAAAGGTGGGATAAAAATCTAATAAATGATTCTAACTAAAAGACAGAAAAAACTTCCTAACACAGTAGGTTGACAATACAACTAATTACCAAGACTGATGATGTTAGTCACCTTGCAGCAAGATGGGCGGCAAACAAATTTAATAAATATTTATTGCTATGTTCAAATGGAGGTTAGAGCCTTATCCAAGGGGCAGGACTTGACTGTCTGAATAGTCTCTTTCAATTGTACGGTTCTACAAATACTGTGGTAAATAAATAACAAGATTTTGTGAAAACTGATTCAATGTCCAGGCGGGTGGTGGTGGTGGTGGTTCACAAAGGATGTGCAAAAAGAAATGGTCTTATTTGGTAATGCATAAATGAGATGGCAGAATTGAGTTTTAAAAGAGCCCCTTAGTGTGGAAAAAAATCAACACTTTTGTGGTAACTCGGACCCCACTTAATGCATAAAAACAGTTATAAAATTTTATAAACTGAATTCATAAAACATTCAGTTATTTCTAGAAACAGACTTAAGTTGTCATACATCTGCTGGGAGAGTGGCACAAACATACCAGGGCCAGAAATATCTCATTTCTAAATAGGTTCAGACAGAGGAGATGCGAAGGTCAAAAGGTAAAGAGAAAATGAATTCATGCTTTAAATAAAACCTGCCAAGTGGCCTTCCATTGCTCTTTTCCAAAAGATTGGAAACTATACTGGGACACAATGTCTGAAGCATACTTGTTCTTGCTTTTAGTTTCACAAGGAGCATTTCTTAAGAGGAATTAAAATCTATGGTATATCTAAACATTGCTTCCATCTGATTAAAGAGACTGAAATAATCTACAGTGGCTATAAAAAGTCTACACACCCCTGTTAAAATGCCAGGTATTTGAGATGTAAAAAATCAGACCAAGATAAATCACTTCAGAATTTTTCCCACCTTTAATATAGCATATAAACTGTATGATTCAATTGAAAAACAAACAAACCTCTTTTTTTGGGGGGGGGGGATAAAACACAACATGCACACCCTTAAACTAATACTTTGTTGAAGCACCTTTTGATTTTATGACAGCATTTAGTCTTTTGGGGTAGGAGCCTATCAGCACAGCACATCTTGCCTTGGGAATCTTTGCCCACTCTTCCTTGCAAAAGTGCTTCAAATCTGAGAGATTAAAAGGGCATCTCCTGTGCACAGCCCTCTTCAGGTCACCCCACAGATTTTCAACTGGATTCAGGTCCAGGCTCTGCCTGGGCCATTCCAAAACTTTTATCTTCTGGTGAAGCCATTCTTCTGTTGTTTTGGAGGAATGCTTTGGGATGTTGTCATGTTAAAAGGTGAAATTCCTCTTCATCTCCAGCATTTTAGCAGGGGCCTGAAGGTTTTGTCAAAACTGACTGATATTTGGAACGGTTCATAATTCCCTCTACCTCGACTAAAGCCCCAGTTCCAGCTGAAGAAAAGCAACCTCAAAGCATAATGCTGCCACCACCACGCTTCACTGTGGGTATGGTGTACCTTTGGTGATGCACAGTGTTATTTTTGTGCCAAACATACTTTTTGGAATTATGGTCTGATGAGACCAAGGTTGAACTTTTTGGCCATAACACATTTCCCCACATGCTTTTCTCAGACTTGATGTAGGTCTTTGCAAAATGTAGCCAGACTTGGATGTTTTTCTTTGTAAGAAAAGTCTTCTATCTTGCCACCCTACCCAACAGCCCAGACATATGAAGACTATGGGAAATTGTTGTCACATGTAGTACACAAACAGTATTTGCCAGAAATTCCTGCAGCTTCTTTAATGTTGCTGTTGTCCTCTTGGCAACTTCTTGGACCAGTTTTCTTGTTTTTTTCATCAATTTTGGAGGGACATAATTCTTGGTAATGTCTTTGTTGTGCTGTATGTTCTCCACTTGTTAATGACTGTCTTCACTGTGTTCCGTGGTATATCCAATGCCTTGGAAATGTTTTTGTACCCTTCTCCTGACTGATGCCTTCCAATGAGATCCCTTTGATGCTTTGTCAGCATTTTACAGCTCTTTTACTGTAAGAGGCAACTGAGAAAATGTCACAGAAATCCTACTAGAACAGCCAAACTTTATATGGGCTTGATCAGAGTCACTTTAATTGATGGCAGGTGTGTACTGACTACTACAGTATCATTTCCTCCAGAGCACACAATCCTCCAATTCTAGCTAGTGTAGCTTTCTTCAAAATAATTCAAAATTATTTTGTGCTTTCTGGTTGGACCAGAAAAAAGCTGAACAGTACTTCAGATGAGGTTAGCAGGAACAGCCAGAACTGGTGGGTTTGCTTAGAACCACATTTTCTTTCCTCACAGCTAAATAGAAACTGCATTTTATGTTCAGAACAGACAGGATAGAATCATATACTAAACACACTTTTCAGTTTAGACATATTTACCATTCTTAGCAAATTATTAGGCTTTGCTTAATCTACTGTATGTACCATATCTGGATTTTAACAGAGGTTGTGTTACAAAACCTATTAGTGCTAGGGTTAATGCTGAATGTGTAATATTCCAGCTCTAATTTCTGTAAAGAAATCAATTCCTGTACATCATTTAATCCTTTGTAATCAATATCTGTCTTCTAATAAAAGGATACGAAAAGCGATCATTCCATGTAGCTCTTTCAACATAATCCAACATAACAACAGCTTTAATAGTTGTGAGAAGCTTGTTCCATGTTTCATCAAAATCAACTACTCGTGGTTTCAAGGACATTGTGGGTAGTTAAAATGAATCTGAAAAAAAAATCCAAATTATTAATTATATTTGCTGCAAAATATGACTATATTATTTTTCAAAGATCACTCTTATTTTTTGTTAAAATATCTATGCCATAAACATCCTGTATTATTAGAAAGGCTGATGTTTTTCAGGTATTTCCTGTGAACTTTACTATTAAATTTACTATTTACTACTACTGAAAAGTTGCAATCATCTGTTTGGCTATTGGTCCTTAAATCATATGATCATTACTACTGCCAGGTGAATTACAAAATGATAAGTGAGGGGAAAATATTTTGGTGAAACTTGAATAGATCAACTTCAAGCTAAATTTTTAGGTGAAAGAAAATATAAAAATAACATAATATCAAGAAAAACAGCTTGTTTCAACTTATCTTTAGCAATAGAAAATGAAATCTGAATATCAGGTTGGATATTACAAGAATTTAATTGAAACAAATAGTGAGGCTACTGAAGGTGCCCTTAAATTTAATTTTTAGGAATTCTGGAATAGGTAACCCCAACATTAATCACTGGGGTAAAGAACCTGTGGCTCTCCAAATGATGCTGAATCCCAACCTTTGTGAGCAATTAGTAATTTAGTAGGACTCATGTTCTGCACTTGCAATGAGGTAGTTGCTTAATCCTTAATCATGTAATTTAGTAGAAAACGCTAAGAAAATACTAAGAAATGGACAGTAAGAATATAAGATGCATCAATCAGTTTTATGGAGTCCAAAATTGTGTTTCCAACAGTAGCAACAGCACTTAGACTTATATACCGCTTCACAGTGCTTTACAGCCCTCTCTAAGCGGTTTATAGAGTCAGCATATTGCCCCCAACAATCTGGGTCCTCATTTTACCGATCTTGGAAGGATGGAAGGCTGAGCCAGTCAGGATCGAAGGAATCAAACTCCTGGCAATGTGAGCAGAGTTAGCCTACAATACTGTATTCTAACCACTGTGCCACTGCATTCTAACCACTGCGCTCTTGGAACAACTACCAGTAGTAGCCAGCTAGATGCTCCTGAGTGACTCACAAGCACAGCCAAATGATAACAATATCCTTCACTTACACATAGTATTAAAAGGTATGCAAACTATAATATACAATAGAAGCTTTGCTTAGCTAAACTTGAGTTTACACATAGTAATGAGATCTACTGATGAAGATTTATGAAGTGCATGGAGAAATTATAGGGATACAAAATGTACAATTCTGTGAACATGAAAAAAATATATCCGAATGGACTATTTCTACACTTCTTTATGAGGGGTCCTTGGTGCTCTCTGAGCTTGGTTGTTTCCTTGCAGATGTTTCATTACCCAAAGTAGGTAACATCATCATGGACCGATCATGGACCGATCATTACCTCCTGCGGCTGGTCTTCCGTCTTGCCACCCCCCACCGTGGGGATGCGGAACCAACTAGATGGTACCGCCCCAGGCGCTTAATGGACCCTGATAGGTTCCAGGCAGCGCTGGGTTCCCCACCTGCCTCCGTTGCTCACAACTCGGCGGATGCCTTAGTGGAAGCCTGGGAAAGGGCAGCCACTGAGGCACTTGACCGAGTTGTACCCTTGCGGCCCCTGACCCGGTGCAGATCCCAACGAGCTCCATGGTTTTCCGCGGAGCTCCGGGAGATGAAGCGTCGGAAACGGGGCCTAGAGAGCTGTTGGAGGTCCAGCCGATCCGAATCCGACCGGTTGCGACTAAGAACCTATATTAGGTCTTATCTCGCAGCGATGAGGGCGGCAAGGTGTAATTACTTCTCTGCCCTCATCGCGTCCGCAGATAATCGCCCGGCCACCCTGTTTAGGGTGACTCGCTCCCTCCTTAATCAGGAGGTGAGGGAGGATCCCTTGCAGGGTCGTGCCGAGGAGTTTGGTCAACATCTGTGGGATAAAATCGCTCGGATTCGGACCGGTCTGGACTCCAGCTGGGCAGAGTCCGACGATCAGGACACGGGCGGTCTTGTCAATGTTATCTGGGAGGAGTTTGATTCTGTGACCCCTGAGGAAGTGGACAGGATTATGGGGAGGTTGAGCTCCACCACATGTTTATTGGACCCGTGCCCTTCCTGGCTGGCTTATGCAGCTAGGGAGAGGACACGAGGCTGGTTCCAGGCAGTTATATCTGCTTCTTTGAGTGAGGGTAATTTCCCCACCGTCTTGAAGGAGGTGGTGGTGAGACCTCTCCTCAAGAAGCCTGCCTTGGACCCAGCTGTGTTAAACAACTTTCGTCCAGTCTCCAACCTTCGCTTTCTTGCGAAGGTTGTTGAGAGTGTGGTGGCGCATCAGCTCCCTCTGGTCCTGGATGAAGCGGATTATCTAGACCCGTCCCAATCGGGCTTCAGGCCCGGGTACAGCACGGAGACGGCATTGGTCGCTCTGGTGAATGATCTCTGGAGGGCTCGGGACAGAGGACATTCCTCTGTCCTAGTCCTATTAGACCTCTCGGCGGCTTTCGATACCATTGACCATGGTATCCTGCTGCGGCGTCTCAGGGGACTGGGAGTGGGGGGCACAGTTCTTCAGTGGTTCTCCTCCTATCTCCTGGGACGCTCGCAGTCGGTGTTGGCAGGGGGACAGAGGTCGACCCCAAGGGCTCTCGTTTGTGGAGTTCCTCAGGGATCGGTCCTCTCGCCTCTCCTGTTTAACATCTACATGAAACCGCTGGGTGAGATCATTCGTGGTTTTGGAGTTGGGTATCATCAATACGCCGATGATACCCAACTTTTTATTTCGACCCCAAACCACCCCAGTGATGCCCTCGCTGTGATGTCCCGTTGCCTGGAGGCGGTTCGGGTCTGGATGGGGAGGAACAGACTTCAGCTCAACCCTGACAAGACAGAGTGGCTGTACATTCCAGCATCCCGGGACATTCAAAATGTTCCATCTCTTTCTATGGGGGGTGAGTTTTTACCCCCCGTGGATAGGGCTCGCAACTTGGGAGTCCTCCTAGATTCATGGCTTACTATAGAAGATCATATAGTAGCCGTGACAAGGGGTCTTTCGCTCAGGTTCACCTGGTGCGTCAGTTGCGGCCCTATCTGGACCGGGATGCCCTGTGTACGGTCACTCATGCGCTCGTGACCTCTCGTCTGGACTACTGCAATGCTCTTTACATGGGGCTTCCCTTGAAGACCACTCGGAGGCTCCAACTGGTACAGAATGCGGCCGCGAAAGTTGTCTTGGGAGTTTCCCGGTACTCCCATGTTACACCTTTGCTCCGCGAGCTGCATTGGTTACCAGTTGTTTTCCGGGTGAGGTTCAAGGTCTTGGTGATGGTTTTTAAGTCCTTACATGGCATGGGTCCGGAATACCTCGGGGACCACCTGCTGCCGGCATCGACTCCCCTCCGCCCTGTGCGTTCCCACAGAGAGGGCCTCCTCAGGGTGCCTCCGGTCAGAGAATGCCGGCTGGTGGCCCCCAGGGGGAGGGCCTTCTCTGTGGGCGCCCCGGCTTTATGGAACCAACTGCCGGTTGAGCTCCGGATGGCACCGGATCTTCGCTCCTTCCGGCGCGGGTTAAAGACCCATTTATTCGAACAAGCTGGCCTGGCCTGATGGGGGAACGTGAGGGTTTTAATGGGTTTTATATTCTGATTGTCTTAATTGGGCAATTATTTAATCCTTTTTTTAACTTTTGTATTTCTATTTATATGCCCTGTTCACCGCCCTGAGTCCTTCGGGAGAAGGGCGGTATAAAAATTCAATAAATAATAATAATAATAATCAGTGCTACTAAGGAGTGGGGTTTGCTCTCAGTTTATAGCCTAGTGGCTTGCCCTGTCAGTGTAGGGGTGGTGGTCTTAGAGCAGAGGCCCCCAACCTTTTGCGCACCAGGGACCAGTGCCGTGGAGGAAGGTTTTTCTGCAGACCAGAGGTGGTATTGTTTTGAATACTGCCTGCATCCCGAGGATGGAGCTTTGGTTGTTTCTGCGGCCCGCTTACTGGCATGCTGCGGACCACTGCCGGTCAATGGACCGGGGGTTGGGGACCTCTGTCTTAGAGGTTCTTTGGTTGGGCTGTTTACTGTCAGCTTGTTTGGCAGTTCCTAGATTGGGGTGCTGTTTACTTCTTGATTGTTGGTCTGATGTTAATCTTGGAGTTAATCTATGCTCATCTGGGTGCTGATTGCTGATGGGGAGGTGCTTTGGTCTTTTTGTTCCTTTTTGGCTTGTTGATTGTCTCTTTTGCATACAGTAGTATATAGATGTTGTTTATGTGTCTACTGATGGCTAATTTGTCAGAGAGCCAAGCTTCTAGAAATTCCCTAGTGTTTTGGGACTTGGTCTAGAATGGTCAGTTTCCCAGTTGAAATTATGGTTAACTCTGTCCATATGTTGTGAAATTGAAGAGTTTTCATCATGTTTTCTGACTGCTAGTTGGTGTTCATGGATGTGTTCTGCCTGTCTTCTGCCTGTTTGACCTATGTAGTGGCTGTTGCACTCATTACGCTGGCCTCCCAACCTTCAGCTTTCCCAAACGTTTCTTATTGGCCTCTACGTGAATTACAGTGATGAGCACACTCTCCTGGTTCGCACAGGATGGCATGTGGGAGGTTTGGGAAACGCTATGATAGAGCTTTCACATATATCTTTTAGTATCTTGTTTTTGTAATGATCTCATAGGCACCTGAGAAGTTCTCACTACATATCCAATTATCACTATGTATCCTATTTTTTTGAGATTGATGGGGTTTATGTAATGTTGTATTTGGTATTCAGAAAAAGGAGGTGAATAAAGGTTCAGCGGGCAGTTGCTCAGGTTTTTTTTTTAGAGAGACGAGGCTGCCTGGCTGGTTCAGAGCATCTCTATCGACCCGGGTCTGAATTCTTTTCCCTACATCTGGTGCCCCGTGTGAGGCACACTGTAACATCTGGCTTACCTTCGCTCAGCAGGAGCTAAACGAATGCGTTCAACTATTCATTCCGGTATTAAGGAATCAACGAGGTAAGTATGGGGACTTCTCTTTCAACAGGACAGAAAAAACAGGTATCTGACCTTTGCTATTTGTTGACAAGGACTACGCAAACAGTTAAAGTCTATAAAGAGGATGTGGAAGAGCTGGTTAAGATGACTGGTAAGTTATGCCCTTGGTATCCTGCAGATGGGTCTCTTAGTCCCAATGATTGGCAAGAAATTGCGTAAAATTTGCATCGGGCTGCAACCACTCCAGTATCAGTACTACACACTTGGCAACTCTGCTGTAAAGCTATTACTGAGTTGTCCAATCCTCTCTTGTACCCTCCAAAATTAATAACTCCTGAGGCACCAATCCTGCACCCCCCAGACCCTCAGCCACCGCCGTCTTATAATAATTCTTCACGGCAGTGGAGCTCTGAGAATCAGCAAAATTTGGACCCTCAACAGCCTCAAACACAGACTGCTATTCAGCAAATGGTGCGGTCTGCATTGGCCTCTGGAAATTCAGAGGACGTCCAGGAGGCATTGCCATTAATGGCTGTCTGCCTCGTGGTCCGAAACGCTCAAAATCAGCGAGTCCATGAGTCTGTCCCATTTGCAGTTTACAAAGAGCTGAAAAGAAGTGTTACAGAAAATGGGTTGCCAGGACTTGTTATTGCCCCTGAGAAGGTTCAAATAAAACGTCCCTTCCTATATTTAGGTCATCGGATGCTTCAGTCTACTTCTTCTCCTTTTGTTCCAGCTTTGCGCATTCCATCTCATTTTACTCTGGTACAATTGCAAAGCTTTTTAGGTTATCTTAATTGGGCTAGACCATTTTTAGGGTTAACTACTGCTTTGTTGCGTCCACTTTTTATTGCCTTGCAAGGTCATTTAACCCCTGACGCACGGATTCCAGTCTCCACGGCGATGTGACATTGCCTTCATCAAATCAATTCTGCCCTTCGCAAAGTTATGGTTAATAGAGCTCCTCTTTTAGGATCGTTGTCTGCAGCGCTTTTGCACACTCCTTTACAGCCAACTGCTCTTATTCTTTCCTGAAACGCTTAAATCTATCTGCATTGTAGAATGGTTGTATTTGCCACACACACCAGCTAAAAATGTGTCTCCCATTGATGTGTTATATTCTGATCTTTTAATGAAGGTACGGCATCGCGCGCTCCAGTTAACTGGCTTTGATCCTTTAGTCATTCATTTGCCTTGCACCAAGGATCAGCATGATTTCTTTATGCAAATGTCTAATGCTTATGCGATTGCCTTTGTAGATTATGTGGGAGCTGTATTGTTTAACCCCCCCAAGGACCAACGTTTGGTTTTATTACAGGAATTGCCTTTTGTTTTTCAGTCTGCACAGGTTTCTACCCCTCTTCCTAATGCTATTACATTATTCACAGATGGATCTCGTACCCGTGGGGTGGTTGTTTGGCAAGTTAATGGCAAATGGCAAACTAAGTTTACAGCTTCTCAAACATCCGCCCAGCATGCTGAACTTGCTGCAGTGATTTTAGCTTTTCAATTACATGCTACAACTCCTTTTAATCTTATTGTGGATTCTCAATATGTTTACAATCTTTTAACCATATTGCATTTGCTTATCTATCCCCACTTTTGGACCATAACTTGCTTTCTCTATTCCTTACTTTTCAAACTCTCCTGCATGACCGTACTGCCCCATTTTTCGTTGCTCACATTCACTCCCATACAGGTTTTTCTGATACTATTTCTGATGGCAACCACAGAGCAGATGCTGCTCTCCACTCTTTTAAGGTGGCTTCACTTTTTACTGACCCTTTGACTAGCCATTCCTATTTTCACCAGAATGCTAAATCTCTTCGTGCTACCTTTAATATTCCACTTTCTCAGGCTCGTGATATTATCTCAGCCTGTCCTTCTTGCTCCTCCTCCCCCCTCTCTTTTCCCTTTGATGCTGTTAATCCAACAGGAACTGAGGCCAATGCTCTCTGGCAGATGGATGTTACACATGTTCCACACTTTTCTCCAGCTTATCTTCATGTTTCCATAGATACTTATTCTGGCTATGTGTGGGTTACCCCCCTTCGCGGCGAAACTGCCTCTCATGTTATTCAGCACCTTCTCGCTGACATGGCTGTCATGGGACGACCACTTGTCTTAAAGACAGACAACGCTCCTGCGTATACTTCTAATGCTTTTTCTCAATTTTGCAGCACTTGGGATATTTCTCTCTGACATGGCATTCCATACAATAGTTCAGGCCAAGCTATAGTGGAACGTGCACATCGTACATTTAAAACTTTGTTGTTTAAACATTTAAAAGAAAGGGGAATTACTCCTTCAGATCTTAAAACTTTGATTCCAGTATTGTTATTTACTTTGAATCATTTAACGATCACTAATCAAGCTTATACTCCTGCAGAGACATTTTAGGAAGGAGCTTCCCCTGGAACGACCACAAGTGCTATATAAGGAGCTGCCCGAGCCAACCTGGAAGGGACCAGCTGAATTGATAACTTGGGGAAGGGGGTATGCATCTGTTCTTACTCCTACAGGACCGGTGTGGGTGCCTGCCAGGTGTGTGAAGCCATTCCGAGCCAAACATGAGCTGGCACCAGAGGCTGAGCAGTCCGCTCCCAGAGTTCAATCCAGCCCTGACATTGGACCCGAACCCGATGGGTGAAACACCACGAAGGCGTAAAAGACCTTCAGGGCCAGCAGGAACTCAGCCACCAGTGACATGGGGAATGTTAAAAACACCCACTGCAGATGCCCTTCATGACCTTACTACTGCACAGCTAGAGCCGACCCCAGAACTATTCCTGTCGGCAATTATCGCGCGACTTAACACCAATTCAGCACTTGGACTGTTGCTGTGTTTTTTGGTTTTTATTCCTTCAGCTGTAGGAATTCATGAAGATTTAGCAAATAGAGGACAATTCAATTTGTGGCTACAACTGGCCAATATTTCTGGTCAGAGTAATTTTTGCTTAAAAATGTCTGCCTCTGCTCATGAAGTTACTAGCTCTTGCATTGTTCCTGTCTGTGCTCCAGCTACTACTATTCAAAATTATACTCTTTTTGCCAATTTTAATATATCTACCACCTATGATACTATGTATTCTTGGGGGTCTCCAACTTATAGACTTAGAAAAAAATGCTTTTTCTATGATTACTCCAAATGTCATTCATCATGAGAATATCCCTTGTGCTAGAATCATTAATTGTACCCGTAGCTGTTATAATTTTGGTGATTCAGCTTTGACTAATTGTATTAAGATTGTTAATGTATCCTACGCTATGGGTCACATTCTTCTTCCCAATGGATGATTTTTTTCATGTGGACAGAGAACATTTAATTATATTCCGGCCAATCTGTCCAGTCCAACCTTATGTTGAAGGAGGCGGTGGTGAGGCCTCTCCTCAAGAAGCCTGCCCTGGACCCTGCTGTATTGAATAACTTTCGTCCTGTCTCCAACCTTCGCTTTCTTGCGAAGGTTGTTGAGAGTGTGGTGGCGCATCAGCTCCCTTTGGTCCTGGATGAAGCGGATTATCTAGACCCGTACCAATCGGGTTTCAGGCCCGGGCACAGCACGGAGACGGCATTGGTCGCGCTGGTGAATGATCTCTGGAGGGCTCGGGACAGGGGGCATTCCTCTGTCCTAGTCCTATTAGACCTCTCGGCGGCTTTCGATACCATCGACCATGGTATCTTGCTGCGGCGTCTCAGGGGATTGGGAGTGGGAGGCACGGTTTTACGGTGGTTCTCCTCCTATCTCTTGGGACGTTCGCAGTCGGTGTTGGCAGGGGGACAGAGGTCGACCGCGAGGTCTCTCATTTGTGGAGTTCCTCAGGGGTCGGTCCTCTCGCCTCTCCTGTTCAACATCTATATGAAGCCGCTGGGTGAGATCATTCGTGGCTTTGGAGTTGGGTATCATCAGTACGCTGATGATACCCAACTTTTCTTTTCGACCCCAAACCACCCCAGTGATGCCCTCGACGTGATGTCCCGTTGCCTGGAGGCGGTTCGGGTCTGGATGGGGAGGAACAGACTCCAGCTCAACCCCGACAAGACTGAGTGGCTTTGCATATCTTCATCCCGGGTTTATTCGGATATTCCATCTCTAACTATGGGGGGTGAACTATTACCCCCCGTAGATAGGGCTCGCAACTTGGGGGTCCTCCTAGATTCACGGCTCACCTTGGAAGATCATATAGGAGCCGTGACTAGGGGGGCCTTTGCACAGGTTCGCCTGGTGCGTCAGTTGCGGCCCTATCTTAGCCGGGATGATCTGTGCACGGTCACTCATGCGCTCGTGTCCTCTCGTCTGGACTACTGCAACGCTCTCTACATGGGGCTGCCCTTGAGGACCACTCGGAAGCTCCAACTGGTACAGAATGCAGCCGCGAGAGTGGTGTTGGGAGTCTCCCGATACTCCCACGTTACACCTCTGCTCCGTGAGCTGCATTGGTTGCCAGTTGTCTTCCGGGTGAGATTCAAGGTACTGGTAACGGTATTCAAAGCACTCCATGGCATGGGGCCGGAGTACCTTAGGGAACATCTGCTGCCGGCATCAAGCTCCCTGCGCCCTGTGCGTTCCCACAGAGAGGGCCTCCTCAGGGTGCCACCGATCAGAGAGTGTCGATTGGTGGCCCCCAGGGGGAGATCCTTCTCTGTGGGCGCTCCGGAGCTGTGGAATCAGCTACCGGTAGAGCTCCGGATGGCGCCCGATCTTCGCTCCTTTCGCCGCGATCTCAAGACATTTTTGTTTGTACAAGCCGGCCTAGCCTGAGGGGGAGTGTTGGGGTTGTTTTATTTTTTGTTTTTTAATTGTTCTGGGGGTTTTTAGCGTTGTATTATATTGTTTTTAACTAGGGCAATTGTTTAATCTGTTTTTAATGTTTGTATTGGTTATTTTATTCTGCCCTGTGAACCGCCCTGAGTCCTCAGGGAGAAGGGCGGTATATAAATGTTATTAAATTAAATTAAATTAATTAAATGTTGTTTGAGCCGTCTAGCGCTCATCATGCCTGACAGTAAAACCATCGGGCAAGCATCTTCTGTCAATCGTAAGAGGCGTGCGTACAGTGGCGATGAGTTAGACTCCACCTGTGATGCTTCCACACGCCTTTTCAACAAGGAGGAAATTTTAGCATTGGCTTTGTTTGTTCCTCGTGCTTTAGCTGCTAGAAATAGCAGAAATATTAATTCTCCTGCATGTCTTGTAGCTAAAGCTTTGAACCATACTTCATCTGCGATTGCACAATTAAATGATGAACAGTAGGAGTTACGCCATGCAATTTTAGAAAATAGGGCTGCTATAGATTATCTTATGCTTTTACATGATAAAGGGTGTGAAGCAGTGGAAGAAATGTGCTGCTTTACTATAACTGATAATTCTAATGCCATTCATAACCATATATCTGCTTTGCGAACACTTGTTCACCAAATTCGTCAGGACAAAGGATGGGGTATTTGGAAGTGGCTTACATCTTGGCTACCAGATTTAGCTTGGTTTAAACATTTATTTATTTATGGTATCTTAACTATAATTATATTGATTAGTTTGTGTTGCTGTATCCAATGTATTCCCTCTTTGCTAGCATTGTGCCGCTCACTTATTGTTAATCCCACACCTCTGCCTTCAACGCCAAACATTTACACGTTATGCAAGCTTATCTCGAAAATTCTGCTTCTGTAATTAAACAAAAAAAGGGGAAATGTGGGAATGGCCAGTTTTTGGCCTCCCAACCTTCAGCTTTCCCAAACGTTTCTTATCGGCCTCTACGTGAATTACAGTGATGAGCACACTCTCCTGGTTCGCACAGGATGGCATGTGGGAGGTTTGGGAAACGCTATGATAGAGCTTTCACATATATCTTTTAGTATCTTGTTTTTGTAATGATCTCATAGGCACCTGAGAAGTTCTCACTACGTATCCAATTATCACTATGTATCCTATTTTTTTGAGATTGATGGGGTTTATCTAATGTTGTATTTGGTACTCAGAAAAAGGAGGGCAGTTGCTCAGGGTTTTTTTTTAGAGACGAGGTTGCCTGGCTGGTTCAGAGCATCTCTATTGACCCAGGTCTGAATTCTTTTCCCTACAACACTGTATGTTGTAGATGACTCG
Source organism: Vipera ursinii (assembly GCF_947247035.1). NCBI lineage: Eukaryota > Metazoa > Chordata > Lepidosauria > Squamata > Viperidae > Vipera > Vipera ursinii. Next base: position 35,565,075 of record NC_139522.1, read on the forward strand.
TGTTTTTTCTTCTGGGGCTGCTGGGTCTTTTGGTTTACTAAGGATGTTTTGAAGGGCTTCAGTTGGCTTGTTTGCTATGCTGATTCCATGTGGTTGTAGTAGTCTGTTGGTGGTTTCTGAGATGTTCTTGATGTATGGCAGTGTTATTCTTGTTAGGGCTTGCGTTGTTTGTGCTGTACTGTATTGGGTTGAGTGGTCAGGCACTTTTTGATAAAGTTGTGTGGCTATCCATTTTGTTTGAATATTTTGTATAGATGCTCTGTTTCCCTTTTCTATTGTTCAGGTTTGCTGCAGTGAATTTGTGTTCATCTAAATAAAGTTGACACGCAGCTTCTGTTGTGGGAGGTTGAGTTGTGTTCTGTACCAGCCTACTACCGGCCCTGCAGATAAGGCAGGGACAACCCCTTTACAAGAAGGCAAGAGGCTGGAACTAAGCCTGCCAAATTTATGGGAAAAAAAGCAAACAGAGCAAAACAAGACACGAACCATGAAACAGGAACTATTCAAACGGTTGCCTTCAGCAAACCAGCCCTCCCACACATTCCCCTTTTAAACAGTTCAGGGCGTGGCTACTCTCTGCCTCCTTCCGAGGTGCCCCATTGCCTTCCTCTGTTTACTCCTGCTTGATTGCCTCCTGCGTCGGGCGTCCTTGAACAGGGCCAGCTGTGGGTCATCTTCATCCACGCTGTCAGGCTCACACAGCTGGGTCTGCGTTGTAACCAGATGGGAGGGGCCTGGCTGAGGGCTGTGTGGAGCCTCAATACTATCCTCAGCAAGCTCTCCAACACCCCCCTCCTCCTCGACCCAACTGCCGAACCCACAGGCTGACCCTGAATCACAACACTATCCCGCACCGCAGGGCCCTTCCCCCGGGTCTGCCGATCCGGATGCGGTCGGGAAGGAAATTGTTCATGAAAAGCGGAGACCCAAGCAGGGGCATGAACGGCGGTCGCGTCCTCCCAGGTGAACTCCTCTGGTCCGTAGCCTTTCCATTTAATCAGGAACTGGAAATGACCTTTCAGCCAACGGGAGTCCCTGATGCTGGCGACCTCGTACACGGGGGTGCTGTCTCCATTACGAGGTCCTGATGGGGGAGGTTCCACTCGGCGGAGTGGACAGGCAGGGACCGAGTCTGCCCCGAGAAAGTCCCCTACTTTGCTCCCCTCAAATGCCGTGGAGGTTCACAGGCACCATCGGAACGGCGTCGCTCGGTGTTGTTATTGTTGTGGGACGCCCGATCTATCACACCGTCTAGATCGGGCTCGGGGCGTTTCCCGACAGCAAAGTAGGGGACTTTCTCGGGGCAGGCTTGGTCACTGATGCCCGCTGACGCTTCTTTGGGCAAAAAGCAGCCAAATGTCCAGGGTCCCCGCAGTAAAAACACAACCCCCCCGATCGTCGTCTGTTCATTTCCGTCACCGACAGACGAGACCTGGCGGCACCCAGCTCCATTGGCTCCTCCCTTTGGACTGGGGGCTCACGCACAACAGGGGCGGCAGGGGTCTGTGGGGTGGCACGGCGACTCTTTCGCTGCTGCAACCGGGCATCGATCCGCAGGCAAAGATGGATCAGCCCATTCAGGTCTGAGGGAATGTCCACACGGGCCAGCTCATCCAACATCTCCTCCGACAATCCATCCTGAAAGGCATCCACGAGCGCAGCCTCATTCCAGGCGGAATCCTGGCTAAGCAGCCGGAAGTCGCTGATATAGGCCTGTAGGAGGCGTTGACCCTGCCTCAGAGCTTTCAGGCGTCGGGTGGCAGTCTGCGTCTTAATTGGGTCCTCGTACATTAGACGCATATGGTCACAAAACCCCACAAAGTTGTCCAACAATGGGCTAGGTTGAGCCAGCAGAGGCGTGCCCCAACGAGCTGCATCCCCCGAAAGAAGGCTTAACACAAACCCCACCTTATCCCGGTCAGTGGGGAAATCAGCCGCTCTCACGCTGATAAAGAGCTGGCATTGTCCCAGGAAAGCAGGAAACAGTTCAGGAATACCTGTAAATTTGTCCGGCATTGCTACCTGGCATTTTCTCCTGGGTGGGGGTGCAGCATTAACCTGTGCTTGCAGTTGAGCCACCTGAGCTGCCAGCGAAGTGAGTTGCTGAGTGAGCTGAGCATTCACGGCACGAAGCTGCTCCATATTAGTTGTAAGGGGTGGGAGGCTGAAAGCAAACTGTTCTGTACCAGCCTGCTACCGGCCTTGCAGAAAGGACCCTATAAAGACGCAGACTGCTACTCGTCGCCTGAAAGCTCTGAGGCAGGGTCAATGCCCCCTACAGGGCTATATCAGCGTTTTTCGGCTGCTTAGCCAGGATTCCGCCTGGAATGAGGCTGCGCTCGTGGATGCCTTCCAGGATGGATTGTCGGAGGAGATGTTGGATGAGCTGGCCCGTGTGGATATTCCCTCAGACCTGAATGGGCTGATCCATCTCTGCCTGCGGATCGATGCTCGGTTGCAGCAGTGAAGGAGTCGCCGTGCCACCCCACAGACCCCTGCAGCCCCTGTTGTGCGTGAGCCCCCAGTTCAAAGGGAGGAGCCAATGGAGCTGGGTGCCGCCAGGTCTCGTCTATCGGTGGCTGAAATGAACAGACGACGATCGGGGGGGGGTTGTGTTTTTACAGCGGGGACCCTGGGCATTTGGCTGCTTTTTGCCCAAAGAAGCGACAGCGGGCAACAGTGACCGAGTCTGCCACGAGAAAGTCCCCTACTTTGCTGTCGGGAAACGCCCCGAGCCCGATCTAGACGGTGTGATAGATCGGGCGTCCCACAACAATAACAACACCGAGCGACGCCGTTCCGATGGTGCCTGTGAACCTCCACGGCATTTGATTTTGGAGGCACGTCTGATCCTTCCTGGCAAGCCAGAGGGGATTCCAGTCCATGCCTTAATTGACTCTGGGGCTACCACAAACTTTATGGACTCAGCCTTTGTGGCCAAATGGGCTGTTCCCCAGTGTCCGGTGGATCCGCCCATGTTAGTGGAGACTATCGATGGTCGAGTGCTCCTGTCCGGGCCTATTACGGCCGCCACGCAACCAGTATGTATGGCCATCAGTTCCCATGTGGAGGCCATCCAGTTCTACATCACTTCGGATCTGCACTTCCCCGTGGTCTTGGGACTGGCGTGGCTCCGGGCGCATGACCCACAGATCTATTGGTCACAGAACTTGGTCACCTTCCCAAGCTTGCAGTGCGTGGACCACTCCCGCCATATCTGTGCCGGCCAGGTGGAGGGTTCCCCAGGGGTTTCCTTGCCTCCCGAACTGTCCGACTTTGCTGATGTGTTCAGCGAGTCAGAGGCGGATCAATTACCCCCGCACAGGCCCTATGACTGCTCCATTGACTTAGTCCCTGATGCGCCTCTCCCAGTGGGGCGTTTGTACTCCATGTCGGAGCCCGAGTTGGCTGCATTGCGGGACTTCCTGGAGAAGAATTTGGCTCGCGGTTTCATCCGGCCCTCGTCCTCGCCAGTGTCTGCACCCGTGCTCTTCGTCAAAAAGAAGTCGGGCGAATTACGGCTTTGCTGCGACTACCGGAAACTCAACGCCATCACGGTGCGCAACCGTTACCCGCTGCCCCTCATCCCCGAGCTCTTGGACCGACTCTGGGAGGCTAAGATCTTCACGAAACTGGATCTGCGTGGAGCTTACAACCTCGTCAGAGTTCGGCCGGGTGATGAGTGGAAGACGGCGTTTGGTACTCGCTATGGACATTTCGAGTACACGGTGATGCCGTTTGGCCTGACCAACGCCCCCGCTGTGTTTCAGCATTTTATGAACGACATCTTCCGGGATTTGTTGGACCAGTTTGTCGTGATCTACCTGGACGACATCCTGATCTACTCCCCGTCGCGTGAAGTGCATCATCAGCATCTCCGTCAGGTCCTGCAGCGCCTCCGAGAACATCGGCTGTTTGCCAAGTTGGAGAAGTGCCAGTTCTACCAGGTGACCATCGATTTCCTGGGTCACCGCATTTCTCCTGAGGGCATCGCCATGGAGCCGAGTAAGGTGGAGTCTTTGCAGAGTTGGCAACCCCCGCGTCGCGTGAAGGATGTTCAGCGACTTCTTGGATTTGCCAACTACTATCGAACATTCATCCCTGGCTTTGCTGCCTTGACAGCCCCCTTCACCCGGCTCCTGCAGAAGAAGACTCGGTTCCAGTGGAACGCACCCGAACAACAGGCGTTCCAGGCTTTGAAGGAAGCCTTCATGAAGGAGCCCATTTTGAAGCATCCTGACCCGCAACGGCCGTTTGTCGTGGAGGCGGACGCCTCCGACATTGCCATTGGGGCAGTGTTACTCCAGGCAACGACGCCCAGCGGTACCCTTTTCCCTTGCGCGTATCACTCTCGGAAATTGAACCCCTCGGAGCGCAACTATACCATCTGGGAGAAGGAGCTGCTGGCCATCAAGGCGGCGTTCGAGGCTTGGAGACATCATCTGGAGGGGGCGCGGCATCAAATCGAGGTCCGGACGGACCATAAGAATCTGGAAAGCCTGCAGACCGCTCGGAATTTGAACCAGCGCCAGATCCGGTGGTCTCTTTTCTTTGCGAGGTTTGACTTCCGGGTTCGGTACATACCAAGCGGGCACAATCAGAGAGCGGATGCTCTGTCCAGGAAGCCCGAATATACCCGAGTGGAAGACAAGCTTCTGCCCAGGACAGTGATCCCCGTCGAGTCTTTTGCTGCGGTGCGGGAGCCGGTTGATATACGGGCTCGGATCCGGGAGGTGCAGCAGCAGGAAGCGTGGGTGGCTCAGCAGAAGGAGGAGGTGGGGCCAGATTCGCCTTTGACGGTCACGGATGGACTCTTGTATTATCGTGACCGGCTCTATGTTCCGGGAGGGCCACTCAGGGGTCTCGTCCTCAGCCAGTGTCATGATAACCCGGCAGTGGGGCATTTTGGCTTGTTCAAGACTCTGAACCTGGTCTCCCGTACCTTCTGGTGGCCCCGAGTCCGACACGACGTCCAGTCTTATGTCACCTCCTGCATCCCATGCAGGCAGGCCAAGTCAGCGACAGGGGCCCCGCCTGGATTACTGCAGCCTTTGCCAACACCCAAGAGACCCTGGGGGGCTGTGTCCATGGACTTTCTGACGGATTTACCCCCATCCTCCGGCTTCACGACAGTGTTTGTGGTGGTGGACATGCTGACCAAGATGGCGCACTTCATCCCCTGTCGCGGCTTACCGTCAGCCCGCGCCACTAGTCGTATGTTCATTCAGCAGGTGTTTCGGCTGCACGGCCTCCCTGATAGAGTCATCTCTGATAGGGGGCCCCAGTTTACAGCCCGCTTCTGGCAGGAGTTGATGCATGCGTTGGATATCAAGATTTGCCTCTCTTCCGTGCATCATCCTCAAACTGACGGGGGAACTGAGAAGGTCATCGGTATCCTGGAACAATATCTGCGCTGCTACGTCAATCTGCAGCAAAACAATTGGGTGGACTATCTGGCCATAGCTGAGTTTGCATTTAACAATTCGCAGCACACCTCCACACAGATGACACCGTTCTTGGCCAATGTGGGATATCACCCCCGGTTTTTCCCCCTTTCTCCCGTGGACTCAACGGAGCCGGCAGCGAACGACTTCATGGCAGAGTTACAGGCGATCCATCGATTGGTGCGACGTCAGTTAGAGAAGGCCAAGGCCGATTACAAAAGGTTTGCTGATCGGTCAAGACGGGATACGCCTCCACTATCGGTGGGAGATCGGGTCTGGTTGTCCACCAGGAACCTACCGTCAACACGGCCGGTGAAAAAGTTAGATCACCGATATTTAGGACCGTTCCCAGTCAAGGCTGTCATCAATCCGGTCGCCTATCGCTTAACTCTGCCACGTTCCCTGTGCGTGCACCCAGTGTTTCATCGGTCTGTTGGTCCCCGAGCAACGGGCCTGTCCACTCCGCCGAGCGGAACCTCCCTCATCAGGTCCTCGTGATGGAGACAGCACCCCCAAGCACGAGGTCGCCAGCATCAGGGATTCCCGTTGGCTGAAAGGTCGTTTCCAGTACCTGATTGAATGGAAAGTTTACGGACCAGAGGACTTCACCTGGGTAGACGCGACCGCCGTTCATGCCCCTGCGTTGGTGACCGCTTTTCATGAACAATTTCCATCCCGACCGCATCTGGATCGGCAGACCCGGGGGAAGGGCCCTGCGGTGCGGGATAGTGTTGTGATTCAGGGTCAGCCTGTGGGTTCGGCAGTTGGGTCGGATGACTCAGAGGAGGAGGAGGAGGGGGGTGTTGTAGAGCTTGATGAGAGTCCTCAGCCAGGCCCCTCTCATTTGGTCACGACGCAGACCCAGGTCTGTGAGCCTGACAGCGTGGATGAAGATGACCCACAGCTGGCCCTGTTCAAGGACGCCCGACGCAGGAGGCAGTCAATCAGGAGTAAACAGAGGAAGGCAATGGGGGCTCCTCGGAAGGAGGCAGAGAGAAGCCACGCCCTGAACTGTATTTAAGGGGGAATGCGTGGGAGGGCTGGTTTGCTGAAGGCAACCGCTTGTAAAGCTTCTGTTTCTTGGTTTGTGTCTTGTTCTATTTGTTTTTGTAGCAATAAATTTGGCAGGCGTAATTGCAGCCTCTTGCCTTCTTGTAAAAGGGGTTGTCCCTGCCTTTTCTGCAGGGCCGGTAGCAGGCTGGTCTGTGGGGTGGCACGGCAACTCCTTCGCTGCTGCAACCGAGCATCAATCCGCAGGCAGAGATGGATCAGCCCATTCAGGTCTGAGGGAATATCCACACGGGCCAGCTCATCCAACATCTCCTCCGACAATCCATCCTGGAAAGCATCCACAAGCGCAGCCTCATTCCAGGCTGAATCCTGGCTAAGCAGCCGAAAAACGCTGATATAGCCCTGTAGGGGGCATTGACCTTGCCTCAGAGCTTTCAGGCGTCGGGTAGCAGTCTGCGTCTTTATGGGGTCCTCATACATCAGACGCATATGATTACAAAACCCCACAAAGTTGTCCAACAATGGACTAGGTTGGGCCAGCAGAGGTGTGTCCCAATGAGCTGCATCACCAGAGACAAGGCTTAACACAAACCCCACCTTATCCCGGTCAGTGGGGAAATCAGCTGCTCTCACGCTGATAAATAGCTGGCATTGTCCCAGGAAAGCAGGAAACATCTCTGGATTGCCATTAAATTTATCCAGCATCGCAACTTGGCATTTTCCCCTGGGTGGTGGTGATGGTGGTGGTGCAGCATGGACCTGTGCTTGTAATTGAGCCGCCTGAGCTGCCAACAAAGCGAGTTGCTGGGTGAGCTGGGTATTCTCAGCACGTAGCTGCTCCATAATAATAATAAGGGGTGGGAAGCTGAAGGCAAACTGTTCTGTACCAGCCTACTACCGGCCCTGCAGATAAGGCAGGGACAACCCCTTTACAAGAAGGCAAGAGGCTGGAACTAAGCCTGCCAAATTTATGGACTGTGTGTGGTGGCTCTTGATGCACTGGCTCCAGGCTCACTCCACTCCTTGTGAAAGTCCCCAACACTTTTGAATGGCCTTTTCCTGACAATCCTCTCCAGGCTGTGGTCATCCCTGCTGCTTGTGCACCTTTTTCTTCCACACTTTTCCCTTCCACATAATTTTATATTAATGTGCTTTGATACAGCACTTGGGGAACATCCAACTTCTTTTGCAATTACCTTTTGAGGCTTTCCCTCTTTATGGAGGGTGTCAATGATGGTTTTCTGCACAACTGTCAGGTCAGCAGTCTTCCCCATGATTGTGATTCCTACTGAACCAGACTGAGAGACCATTTAAAGGCTCAGGAACCCTTTGCAGGTGTTATGGCTTAATTAGCTGATTAGAGTGGGACACTTTGAGCCTAGAATATTGCACCTTTTCACAATATTCTAATTTTCTGAGATTGTGGATTTGGGGTTTTCATGAGCTGTACGCCATAATCATCACAATTATGACAAATCACAGCTTGAACTATCTTGCTTTGCATGTAATGAGTCTATCTCATATATTAGTTTCCCCTTTTAAGTTGCATTACTGAAATAAATGAACTTTTTCACGATATTCTAATTTTTCAAGTTTCACCTGTATAACACAGGTGATGCCAATCACCTGGAATTCTTTGCAGCCTTAGAAGGAGCATTCAAAACTATTGGACTTCCCACAGAGGTGCAAGAAAACATCAGACAAACCATCATTCCGCAGGCAAACGGTGCCTTAGCGAGGCTTCTGGTATTGCAAGGGGGACAGGCAGGTAAATGGTGCATGAGTGAGGATACTAGTATTGCGTTTGGGAGGGGGAGAGAAGGCAGGCAAACAATGCCTGAGCGAAGCTTCTGGCATAGCGAGGGGAGGAAGTAGGCAAATGGTGCCTGAGCGAGGATTCTAGCATTGCAAGGGGGGGAGGCCACGTAACCGGTCCCTGAGTGAGGATTCTGGCTTTCCGAGGGGGGGGGGAAGCAGGCAAACAGTACCTGAGTGAGGCCTCTGTCAATGCGAAGGGGGGGGGAGACTAGGGGAACGGTGCCTGAGCCAGGCGTCTGGCTTTGCGAGGGTGGGAGGCAGACAAAGGGTGCCTGGGCAAGGCTTCTGGCACAACCAACTCACAACAGAAGACAAAGCAGCCCTCAAAAACTTAAAGGACCAGACCAGCACCATCCTACCAGCAGACAAAGGCTGAACCATGGTTATTGTGGACAGATCGCAATATTTACAAAAAGCAAAAGTACTACTACAAGACAAAGGAACTTACATCACAGTGAACACTAACACAATACAAAAACTAGATAACCTGATCAAAAGAACTCTTAGTGACCTCATCAAGAAAGGCCAAATTACCAAACAGGAACAGTGTCAGATGAGAAGCAGTGGACCCATCCTCCCACACTTCTACGGATGCCCCAAAATACACAAGACTGACACACCTCTCCATCCAATTGTATCATTATCGGGGACCCCTACCTACAACATGGCAAAAGAATTAATGAAAAAGCTCGAGCACCTCACAAGAAGAAGCAAACACTCCATCAACTCAACACTACAGTGCCTTCAACCAGAGACATGACTATAGATGAGGACAAAATCATAGTCTCATCTGGTGTCACAGCTCTGTTCACGTCCATAGATCTGGAAGTAGCCAAACAATCTATGACCACATTGCTCTACAGCACATCTGACTTAAAGAAATATAGGAAGACTGAAACACCCAGGATTATGGATCTCATAAACCTCTTCCTAACCACATGCAGGTAGTCCTCGAGTTACAAATGTAATGGAACCTGCCAATTACATTCATAACCCGAGGATTCATAAGACTGAATCGCGTAACTTGACAACGATCACTCCCCGCTTTCGCCCATGCATTTGCTAATCGAATGCATGGGTCGTTAAGTGCACATGAGGTATCACAGGATGGGGAAGGCCGTGGGGGGAGCCTAGTGCTTCCAACCACCCAAGGCCTCCCCCGACGTACTGAGATATCTCATGCTTCTCCCTCACCCCCATCTTGGTTGACCGGGTCGCTTAACTTACATAGATCTTGATGATCAAGGGAGCTGTCTCTCTCAAGCCTCTCTGCCATGGATTCGCCTTGAGCAAAGGATTGCAGAGGTCTGCAGGGACAAAAAATTGCATCCCTATAGGCTCCGGTTGTCTTTTCAAAAAGCCTTTGCTGCCAAGAATGGAGGCCCAGAAGGATGCTCACGTCCATCCCAGCCTCCGTTCTCAGCAGTAAAGGCCTTGAGGAAAGGCCTTTTGCTGCCGTAAAGGGAGGCCCACAGGGATGCGCAGTCCCCATCCGGCCTCCATTCTTGGTGTTGTTGTTGTTAGTTGTGAAGTCGTGTCCGACACATCGCGACCCTATGGACAATGTTCCTCCAGGCCTTCCTGTCCTCTACCATCTTCTGGAGTCCATCTAGGCTCACGCCTACTGCTTCAGTGACTCCATCCAGCCACCCCATTCTCTGTCGTCCCCTTCTTCTATTGCCCTCAATCTTTCCCAGCATTAGGCTCTTCTCCAGTGAGTCCTTCCTTCTCATTAGGTGGCCAAAGTATTTGAGTTTTAGCTTCAGGATCTGGCCTTCTAAAGAGCAGTCAGGGTTGATCTCCTCTAGGACTGACCGGTTTGATCGCCTTGCAGTCCAAGGAACTCGCAGGAGTCTTCTCCAGCACCATAGTTAAAAGGCTTCAATTCTTTGGCGCTCAGCCTTTCTTATGGTCCAGCTTTCACTGCCATACATTGCAACTGGGAAGACCATAGCCTTGACTATACGCACTTTTGTTGACAGGGTGATGTCTCTGCTTTTTAGTGTGCTGTCTAGATTTGCCATGGCTTTCCTCCCAAAGAGCAAGCGTCTTTTAATTTCTTGGCTACAGTCCCCATCTGCAGTGATCTTGGAGCCCAGGAAAATAAAATCTGTCACTACCTCCATTTCTTCCCCATCTATTTGCCAGGAATTGAGAGGGCCAGATGCCATGATCTTGGTTTTCTTAATGTTTAGTTTCAACCCAAGTTTTGAACTCTCCTTCTTCACCCGCAGCAAGAGGCTCTTTAGTTCTTCTTCACTTTCTGCCATTAGAGTGGTATCATCTGCATATCTTAGGTTGTTGATGTTTCTTCCGGCAATCTTAATTGATTCATCTAGCCCTGCCTTTCTCATGATGTGCTCTGCATATAAGTTAAATAGGCAAGGCGACAGTATACAGCCTTGCCAGACTCCTTTCCCAATTTTGAACCAATCAGTGGTTCCGTGTCCAGTTCTCACTGTTGCTTCTTGGCCCGCATATAAATTTCTCAAGAGACAAATAAGATGGTCTGGTACGCCCATCTCTTTAAGAACTTACCAGAGTTTGTTATGATCCACACAATCAAAGGCTTTAGCATAGTCAATGAAGCAGAAGTAGATGTTTTTCTGGAACTCTCTAGCTTTCTCCATGATCCAGCGTATGTTAGCAATTTGATCTCTAGTTCCTCTGCCTCTTCAAAATCCTGCCTGTACTTCTGGTAGTTCTCGATCCACATACTGCTGGAGTCTAGCTTGTAGAATTTTAAGCATAACTTTACTAGCATGAGAAATGAGTGCAATGGTGCGATAGTTTGAACATTCTTTGGCACTGCCTTTCTTTGGAATTGGAATGTAAACTGATCTTTTCCAATCCTGTGGCCACTGTTGAGTTTTCCAAATTTGCTGGCAAATTGAGTGTAGCACTTTTACTGCATCGTCTTTTAAGATTTTGAATAGCTCAGCTGGGATACTGTCACCTCCACTAGCTTTGTTGTTGCTCAGCTTTTCTAAGGCCCACTTCACTTCACATTCTAGGATGTCTGGCTCGAGGTCAGTGACCACCTCATTGTGATTATCAGGGACGTTAAGCTCATTCTTGTATAGTTCTTCTGTGTAATTTTGCCACCTCTTCTTAATCTCTTCTGCCTCTGTTAGGTCCCTGCCATTTTGGTCCTTTATCATGCCCATTTTTGCATCAAACGTTCCTTTCATCTCTCCAATTTTCTTGAAAAGATTCTGGTCCTCCCTATTCTATTGTTTTCTTCTATTTCTTTGCATTGTTCATTTAAGAAGGCATTCTTATCTCTTCTAGCTATTCTTTGGAATTCTGCATTTAATTGGGCATATCTTTCTTTTTCTCCCTTGCCTTTCGCTTCCCTCCTTTCCTCAGCTATTTGCAAAGCTTCCTCAGACAGCCATTTTGCTTTCTTGCATTTCTTTTTCTTTGGGATGGTTTTGGTTGCTACCTCTTGTACAATGTTGCGAACCTCTGTCCATAGTTCTTCAGGCACTCTGTCTATCAGATCTAATTCCTTAAATCTATTTGTCACCTCTACTGTATATTCAACAGGGATATGATTTAATTCATACCTGACTGGCCTAGCGCTTTTCCCTACTTTCTTTAATTTAAGCCTAAACTTTGCAACAAGAAGCTCATGGTCTGAGCCACAGTCAGCTCCTGGTCTTGTTTTTACTGACTGTATAGAGCTTCTCCATCTTTGGCTGCAGAGCATATAGTCAATCTGATTTCTGTGTTGACCGTCTGGTGATGTCCATGTGTAAAGACATCTCTTGGGTTGTTGGAAAAGAGTGTTTGCTATGACCATCGTATTCTCTTGACAAAATTCTATCAGCCTGTGCCCTGCTTCATTTTGTACTCCAAGGCCAAACTTGCCTGTTATTCCAGTTATCTTTTGGCTTCCTACTTTAGCATTCCAATCCCCCATGATGATAAGGACATCATTTTTTGCTGTTAGTTCTATAAGGTGCTGTAGGGCTTCATAGAACCGGTCAATTTCATCCTCTTCAGCACCGGTGGTTGGGGCATAGACTTGGACTACTGTGATATTGAATGGTTTGCCTTGGATTCGAACTGAGATCATTCTGTCATTTTGAGGATTGTATCCCAGTATTGCTTTTCCTATTTTTTTATTGACTATGAAGGCTACTCCATTTCTTCTGAGGGATTCTTGCCCGCAGTAGTATACCTGATGGTCATCTGAATTAAATTCACCCATTCCTGTCCATTTTAGTTCGCTGATACCTAAGATGTCAATGTTTAGTCTTGTCATCTCTTGTTTGACCACGTCCAGCTTTCCTTGATTCATGGATCTTACATTCCAGGTTCCTATGGAGAAAAAATCTTTACAGCATCGGACTTTCCTTTCACCACCAGACATATCCACAGCTGAGCGTCCTTTCGGCTTTGGCCCAGTCGCTTCATTCTTTCTGGCGCTACTAGTACTAGCCCTCTGCTCTTCCCCAGTAGCATATTGGACGCCTTCCGACCTGAGGGGCTCATCTTCCAGCGTCATATCGTTTTGCCTTTTGGTACTGTCCATAGGGTTTTCATGGCAAAGATACTGGAGTGGTTTGCCATTTCCTTCTCCAGTGGATCACGTTTTGTCAGAACTCTCCGCTATGACCTTTCCGTCTTGGGTGGCCCTGCACGGCATAGCTCATAGCTTCATTGAATTACGCAAGCCCCTTCGCCACGACAAGGCAGTAATCCATGAAGGGGCCATTCTTGGTAGCAACGGCTTTTTGCAAAGATGGCAAAATACTTTGCAAACGGAAGTAAGGCTTCGATGTTTCACACCTTTTCACCATTTGCAAAGCCTTCTGTTGCAGATCTCATCCAGGCCTCAGTATGCAGAGAACAGAGGACTAAAGTACCATGAGATCAAACAAGATATTGCTGTACTTCAGTCCTCCACTCTCTGCGAATGCACCAAAGGCCTGAAGCACTGAAACAGGCCAAGAAACTGAAGGCTCTCTACATCTTCACAAGATGAGTTTCCACAGGCCTAGTGCCTATAGAGACTCGCCGAGGGGAGGGGGGGAGAGAAATAGGCATGGCGAATGTTGCAGTGCCTCTGCAGTAGTTCCTAAGGGTGAATGACTGCTGTGGTGCTGCAACATTCGTAACCTTGGGATTGTGTTGTAGGTACTTGAGGGGGGGTTATGTCACAACTTCGAACATTCGCTAAATGAACTGTCATAACTCGGGAATTACCTGTACTTCCAATTTGATGGACAAACTTACCAACAAATTAAAGCACAACTATGGGATCACCGTTATGCAATATCTAGAAGCTATAGGACTTCCACAAAGACTACTCAAAATATGCATCAGGTATGTAGATGACACCTTCACCATAATAAAAAAGGACCAATTACAGAACACCCACAGAACCATCAACAACATTTTCAAAAGAATCCAGTTTACCAGAGAAGAAGACAACTTACTACCTTTCCTGAACATCCTGATAAGCAGAGACCACAATGGCAAACTAGAAACACAAGTGTACAGAAAAACCACCACACCAACCAAGTGCTCCACAACCAAAGCAGGAACCCAACCTACCACAAAAGAAGCTGAGTAAGAAATTTAGATAGACAAGCACAAACACACTGCAGCAACCCTGAACAACAGAAAAAGGAAACAGGGCTTCTATAGAACATATTCCAAAATGGATACCCACACAACTTTATCGAACAGTGCCTGACCACTCAACCCAATACACTACCAGCACAACCAACACAAGCCCTACAAAGAATAACACCGCCATACATCAAGAACATCTCAGAAACTACCAACAGACTACTACAACCACATGGAATCAGCGTAGCACACAAGCCAACTAAAGCCCTTCAAATCATCCTAAATCAACCAAAAGACCAACCAGCCTCAGAACATAGAAGAGTTGGAAGGGTCCTTGGAGGTCTTCTAGTCCAACACGCTGCTTCAGCAGGAAACCCCATACCAGGGGTTGGCAACCCGCAGCTCTGGAGCCACATGTGACTCTTTCAACCCTCTACTGCGGCTCCCAGTCCCCCTCTGCCATTTGCAGTCATGTGATGTCGTGAGTTTGACATGCCTGCGCTAGCAGCCGATTGGGTGCGGAGGACAAGGAAGAGGAGGAGAAGAACGTGAGGCTGGCTGGCCAGGTGAGGAATAGGTCGGCGATGGTGGCTGGCTGGCTGGCTGGGGAGGGAGGAATCATGAGAAGATCGACGATGGTGGCTGGATGGCTGGGCAGGGGTGATCATGGTTGAAGAAAGTGGAGGCACAGCAGTGGGATTGCTCACCTTATTCAGAGCAAAAAAACTGCAATTGACTGCTAACGGCTTGGGTGGCTCTGCTCCATATGAGTTGAAGAAAGCTGCTTTCTGCTACACCTCCGCTGTCTTCAACTCGGATGGAGCAGAGCCACCCAAGCTGCTAGCAGCCGACTGAGTGCAGAGGAGGAGGAGGAGAGCGGGACTGCAAATGGCGGAGAACTGGGAGCCGCAGTAGAGGGATGGCGACCCCTGCCCTATACCATTTCAGACAATCTCTTTCAGTTGGTCCATAGTCTATTCTTAAAAAGCTCCACTGATGAAGCACCCACAATTTCTGAAGGCAAGCTGTTTCACCGGTTAATTGTTCTCACTGTTAGGAACTTTCTCCTTAATTCCAGGTTGCTTCTCTCCTTGATTAGTTTCTTGTCTTGCCTTCTGGTGCTTTGGAAAATAAGTTGGCCCCCTCCTCTTTGTGGCAGCCCCTCAAATACTGGAACACTACTATCATGTCTCCCCAGTCCTTCTTTTTCATTAGACTAGAAATACCCAATTCCTGTAACCATTCTTCATATGTTTTAGCTTCCAGCCCACAAATCATTCTTGTTGCTCTTCTCTGAACTCTTTCCAAGTCTCAACATATTTTTTATATTGTAGTGACCAGAACTGGATGCAGTATTCCAGGTGTGGTCTTATTAAGGCTTTGTAAAGTGGTACTAGAATTTCACGTGATCTTGATTCTATCCCTCTATTAATGCAGTCTAGGATTTTTTGGTTGCTGCTTTTTTGGTTGCTGCTGCACACTGTTGGCTCATATTTAAGTGATTATCCATTAGGACTCCAAGAGCTCTCTCACAGTTACTGGCATTAAGCCAAGTTTTACCTAGCCTGTACCTATACAGTTGGTTTTTCTTGCCTAAGTGTAAAACCTTACTTTTATCTACGCTGAATTTTATTTTGTTAAATAGGGCCCAGTGTTCAACTTTGTCAAGATCTTTTTGGATCTTGAGCTTGTCTTCCGGGGTGTTGGCTATTCCTGCCAGCTTAGTGTTGTCTGCAAATTTGATGAGTTCCCCTTCTATTCCCTCATCTAAGTCATTTATGAAGATATTGAAGAGTACTGGGCCTAAGACAGAACCTTGGGGTACCCCACTGCTTACTTCCCTCCATGTAGATACATCTATATGAAAAAAGAACAGGAGTCATCTACACCATACAGTGTAATGACTGCAACAACCACTACGTAGGACAAACAGGCAGAAGACTGGCAGAACGCATCCATGAACACCAACTAGCAGTCAGAAGACATGATGAAAACTCTTCAATTTCACAACATATGGACAGAGTTAACCATAATATCAACTGGGAAACTGATCATTCTAGACCAAGCCAAGTCCAAAAACACTAGAAACCTGGCACTCTGACAAATTAGCCATCAATAGACATATAAACAATATCTATATACTACCGTATCCAAGAGGTTGTAAGGTTTTCCACTTGATGTCACAAACTTCTCTGCGCTACTCAGAAATTTCAAAGAGCCAAAAGAAACTCCTGAGCCGAGGTTCCAGCAAAGAAAACTACTTTATTTTGGCCTAGAGTTGGGTAAACTTCTCCCTCTTAGTGGCTGCTTAGAGGGATGAAGGCACACCCAGAAGAGGTTTCTTCTACCTTTTATACAGGTGAAACTCGAAAAATTAGAATATCGTGCAAAAGTTCATTTATTTCAGTAATGCAACTTAAAAGGGGAAACTAATATATGAGATAGACTCATTACATGCAAAGCAAGATAGTTCAAGCCATGATTTGTCATAATTGTGATGATTATGGCATACAGCTCATGAAAACCCCAAATCCACAATCTCAGAAAATTAGAATATTGTGAAAAGGTGCAATATTCTAGGCTCAAAGTGTCCCACTCTAATCAGCTAATTAAGCCATAACACCTGCAAAGGGTTCCTGAGCCTTTAAATGGTCTCTCAGTCTGGTTCAGTAGGAATCACAATCATGGGGAAGACTGCTGACCTGACAGTTGTGCAGAAAACCATCATTGACACCCTCCATAAGGAGGGAAAGCCTCAAAAGGTAATTGCAAAAGAAGTTGGATGTTCCCCAAGTGCTGTATCAAAGGACATTAATAGAAAGTTATGTGGAAGGGAAAAGTGTGGAAGAAAAAGGTGCACAAGCAGCAGGAATGACCGCAGCCTGGAGAGGATTGTCAGGAAAAGGCCATTCAAATGTGTTGGGGACTTTCACAAGGAGTGGAGTGAGGCTGGAGTCAGTGCATCAAGAGCCACCACACACAGACGGATCCTGGACATGGGCTTCAAATGTTGTATTCCTCTTGTCAAGCCGCTCCTGAACAACGAACAACGTCAGAAGCGTCTTACCTGGGCTAAAGAAAAACAGACCTGGTCTGTTGCTCAGTGATCCAAAGTCCTCTTTTCTGATGAGAGCAACTTTTGCATCTCATTTGGAAACCAAGGACCCAGAGTCTGGAGGAAGAATGGAGAGGCACACACTGCAAGATGCTTGAAGTCCAGTGTGAAGTTTCCAGTCTGTGTTGATTTGGGGAGCCATGTCATCTGCTGGTGTTGGTCCACTGTGCTTCATTAAGTCCAGGGTCAACGCAGCCGTCTACCAGGAGATTTTGGAGCACTTCATGCTTCCTTCCGCAGATGAGCTTTATGGGGATGCTGACTTCATTTTCCAGCAGGACCTGGCACCTACCCACACTTCCAAAAGCCCCAAAACCTGGTTCAATGACCGTGGGATTACTGTGCTTGATTGGCCAGCAAACTCACCTGACCTGAACCCCGTAAAGAATCTATGGGGCATTGCCAAGAGAAAGATGAGAGACATGAGACCGAACAATGCAGAAGAGCTGAAGGCCGCTATTGAAGCATCCTGGTTTTCCATAACACCTCAGCAGTGCCACAGGCTGAGTCTATCTCATATATTAGTTTCCCCTTTTAAGTTGCATTACTGAAATAAACAAACTTTTGCACGATATTCTAATTTTTCGAGTTTCACCTGTACTTTTTCAGAACAAAGAGATCCAGGTCTGTGTACCAGGAGCAAGAAAGCACAGAAAAACAAATTCCAAGATGATGACTCCTATACATCAATCCAGGTTCCATCCGTAACTCATTTCCCCACCTTTCTTATTTCTTGGATCACTGGACCTTACCTTGCCTTTTCATGTAAGCAATCTCCTGTATATTTGGCATGAGACATTGCTTTTTCAATATACATTAAACACTTGCTTTTATGTAAGTAATTTCCTGATATGAGGCACTTACAATGTTGCTTGCATGTAAGCAAATTTATATAAAATACTTACAAACTATCACTATTAATGTCAAACTTAAACATAATAAAATCATAAGTACAATAAGGTCCCTTCAAAAGAAATGAGTAAGCCTTAGAACGTTAAGAGCTCTTTTTGGTAATTGGATGTCAAAACACAGCCAAAGTGCAGAAAGTGTTTGGCAAAGACCCAAAGCAGGCCTTATACATTCAGATTTACATCTGATTCGAGTGGGAAAAGCCTTAGAAATGGATGTGAAGAAAAAAATCGCCTGAGAAGTCACTGACTCAACCAGATAAACTTTATATTCTCTTACAAGAGTTAAGAGAAATGAAGATACAAATATAAAACAAATGAAGACAAATATAAAGGAGGATTTGAAGCAAATAAAAGATAAAATGGATAATATGGATGAAAAAATAACAGATCTGGCGAAACAAAGTCAGGATACGACATGAAATATTACAGAAGTGAAGACTCAGATGGGAGAAGATGGGTGTTAAAAGTCAGACAACTATGATGCATCAGGTGAAAAAGGATTTGATTGAGATATGTGATCGTCAGCGCCGATCAAATTTACGTATATGTGGATATCCAGAGAAAAGTGAAGAAAATGAAGCAAAATTGATTCATGCAGTACTAGATTGGGCTACCTCGATCCTCCCAGATGTCCCCTTTACAAGAAAAGATATTGATGCAATACATAGACTTGGCCCAAAAAGGTTGGAAAGAAAATTGCCGAGAGATATTGTGGTGCGACTCTGGTCATACACAAAAAAAGAGCAATTGATGCGCAAATTGCAAAACATGTCATCTATAATGTTTGGGGGGCACCAGATACGTTTTTCCAGATTTATGCAATGAGACTTTACAATGGAGGAAAGAGATGCATCAAGTTTGTCAAATATTGAAGAAAAATAACATTAACTACAGCTGGGGATATCCGGGTTTTTTTTTAGATTTTCTTACGGTGGAAGGTTTTACAGAGTTGAAACAAAGGAGGAGGCGATGGAGAAATTAAGGGAGCACAGAATCATCAATAAAGAAGATCTACAGGAACTAACTGGATTTGAAATAGTTAAAAAGACTAAATATTTGGGGGTATATCTTTCAGCTTCAAATGTGAAATTATATAAAAATAATTATGAATTGTTATGGTTAAAAATACAAAAAGAGTTATTTATTATTTATTTATTAATTTTATTTATATACCGCCCTTCTCCCGAAGGACTCAGGGCGGTGAACAGGGCAATGCATGTTAAAAGACAAAATACAAAATACAAAAATTAAAAGGGATTAAACAGAATGCCCACAACTCTTACAATAAGTTAAAACACAATAAAAAAGTTAAAACACATTAATAAAACCCAACCCCATCCCATCAGGCCAGGCCAGCTTGTTCGAAGAGGTAAGTCTTTAGATCGCGCCGGAAGGAGCGGAGGCCGGGCGCCATCCGGAGCTCAACCGGAAGATGGTTCCATAAATCCGGCGCGCCCACAGAGAACGCCCTCCCCCTGGGGGCCACCAGTCGGCATTCTTTGACCGGTGGCACCCTGAGGAGGCCCTCTCTGTGGGAGCGTACTGGGCGGAGGGAAGTTGATGCCGGCCGCAGGTGCTCCCTAAGGTATTCCGGACCCATGCCATGTAGGGCTTTGTAGGTCATTACCAACACCTTGAATCTCACCCGGAAGACAACTGGAAGCCAATGCAGCTCGCGGAGCAGAGGTGTAACATGGGAGTATCGGAAAACTCCCAACACAACTCTCGCGGCTGCATTTTGTACCAGTTGGAGCCTCCGAGTGGTCTTCAAGGGCAGCCCCATGTAGAGAGCGTTGCAGTAGTCCAAGCGAGAGGTCACGAGCGCGTGAGTGACCGTACGTAAGGCATCCCAGTCTAGATAGGGCCGCAACTGGCGCACCAGGCGGACCTGGGCGAAGGCCCCCCTAGTCACAGCTACTATATGGTCTTCTAAAGAAACCTGTGAATCTAGGAGGACTCCCAAGTTGCGAGCCCTATCTATGGGGGGTAATAACTCACCCCCCATAGAAAGAGATGGGATATCCTGAATATCCCGAGATGCCGGTACGCACAGCCACTCAGTCTTGTCAGGGTTGAGTCGAAGCCTGTTCCTCCCCATCCAGACCTGAACCGCCTCCAGGCAGCGGGACATCACGTCAAGGGCATCACTGGGGTGGTCTGGGGTCGAAATGAAAAACTCCAAAACCACGAATGATCTCACCCAGCGGTTTCATGTAGATGTTGAACAGGAGAGGCGAGAGGACCGACCCCTGAGGGACTCCACAAGCGAGAGGCCTCGAGGTCAACCTCTGCCCCCCTGCCAACACCGACTGCGAACGTCCCAGGAGATAGGAGAACCACTGAAAAACCGTGCCTCCCACTCCCAATCCCCTGAGACACCGGAGCAAGATACCATGGTTGATGGTATTGAAAGCCGCTGAGAGGTCTAATAGGACTAGGACAGAGGAATATCCCCTGTCCCGAGCCCTCCAGAGATCATTCACCAGCGCGACCAATGCCGTCTCCGTGCTGTACCCGGGCCTGAAGCCCGATTGGTACGGGTCTAGATAATCCGCTTCATCCAGAACCGGGAGGGAGCTGAAGCGCCACCACGCTCTCAACAACCTTCGCAAGAAAGCGAAGGTTGGAGACCGGACGAAAGTTATTTAAAACAGCTGGGTCCAAGGCAGGCTTCTTGAGGAGAGGTCTCACCACCGCCTCCTTCAAGGCGGCGGGGAAACTACCCTCACTCAAAGAGGCAGATATAACCGCCTGGAACCAGCCTCGTGTCCCCTCCCGAGCTGCGTAGACCAGCCAGGAAGGGCACGGGTCCAATAAACATGTGGTGGAGCTCAGCCTCCCCATAATCCTGTCCACTTCCTCCAGAGTTACAGGATCAAACTCCTCCCAGATAACATTGACAAGACCACCCGTGTCCTGATCGTCGGACTCTGCCCAGTCGGAGTCCAAACCGGTCCGAATCCGAGCGATTTTGTCCAACAGATGTTGACTAAACTCCTCGGCACGCCCCTGCAAGGGTTCCTCACTCACCTCCTGATTAAGGAGGGAGTGGGTCACCCTAAACAGGGTGGCCGGGCGATTATCTGCGGACACAATAAGGGTAGCGAAGTAATTAGACCTCGCCACCTTTATCGCCGCGAGATAAGACCTAATATGGGTTCTTAGTCGCAATCGGTCGGATTCAGATCGGCTGGATCTCCAACCGCTCTCTAGGCCCCGTCTCCGACGCTTCATCTCTTGGAGCTCTGCGGAGAACCATGGAGCCCACTGGGATCTGCGCCAGGTCACGGGCTGCAAGGGTACAACTCGGTCAAGTGCCTCCGTGGCCGTCCTTTCCCAGGCTTCCACTAAGGCATCTGCCGAGCTGTGAGCAGAGGAGGCAGGTGGGGACCCCAGCGCTGCCTGGAACCTGTCAGGGTCCATTAAGCGCCTGGGGCAGTACCATCTAATTGGCTCCACACACCCACGGCGGGGAGTGGCAAGACGGAAGACCAGCCGCAGGAGATGATGATCGGTCCATGACAGGGGCAGTTGGGGAGCCCCCACCAAGATCATCTAACCACCGTCTAGATAAGAAAACCAAGTCAAGGGTGTGGCCTCCCACATGAGTCGGTCCATAAATTACTTGCATCAGGTCCATGGCCGTCATGGAAGCCATGAACTCCCGAGCTAACTCAGATGATCCTCCCAGGGATGGTAGATTGAAGTCACCCAAAACTATAAGTTTGGGGAACTCAATCACCAACCCCGAGAGTATGTCAAGAAGCTCAGGCAGGGCTGCTGCTGCGTGACTAGGCGAAAGGTACACCAGCAGCAAGCCCAACTGTGCCCTAGGACCACATCTCAGGAAGAGAGACTCACACCCGACTATCTCGGAAACGGTGGCCTCCCGCGGACACAAGGTCTCCCTCATGACAACCGCCACTCCCCCGCCCCTACCCTGAGCCCGAGGCCGGTGTAGCACCCGGAAACCTGGTGGGCAAAGATCAACCAGAGGAATACCACCCTCTGGGCCCAACCAAGTCTCCGTTAGATAGTTGGAAAAAATTACAACTGTCTTTATTGGGAAGAATTGCAGCAGTGAAAATGAATGTTTTACCAAAATTTTTATTTTTGTTTCAAATGATACCTATACTCAAAAAAGATTCAAATTTGGAAGAATGGCAGAAAGGTATTAATAAATTTGTTTGGGCAGGGAAAAGACCAAGAGTAAAATTTAAGATAATGCAAGATGTACGTGAAAGAGGTGGTCTTAAAATGCCCAATTTTAAACTATATTATGAGGCTGCTGCTTTACCATCAATTAGTGACTGGTTTAATTCAACACAAGGGAGATTATTGAATATTGAGGGTTGTGATTTGTTATTTGGTTGGCATGCATATTTATTGTATGACAAGAAGGTGGATAATGTTTTTAAGACACATATATTAAGGTATGCTCTGTTGCGAGTTTGGAAAAAATATCGATATAAGTTAAATTATAAAATACCAATTTGGGCAATACCTAAACATGCAATAGAAAATATAAATGTGGGATTTAAACATGATGTGACTACATATAAAGAAATTCTTAGGATGGAAAGGAATGTATGGCAATTGAAGCCATATAATATTTTAAAAGAAGGGAAAATAGTACAAACTTGGTTCCAGTATGGGCAGTTACAAGCTAGATGGAAGGAAGATCAGACAGTTGGTATTTCGATAACTGATGAAAATTTGGTAAAACAAATTAGAGGTCAAGGTCAAGCACATATAAAAAGGATATATAATACATTGATAGAAATAGACTCAGAAACGGAACTTGTTAAAGATTGTATGATAAAATGGGCCCAGAATTTTCAGGAGGTCATAACAATGGATATCTGGGAAAAGATATGGGTTAGAAATGTAAAATTTACACAGGCTCAAAATTTAAGAGAATTTTTATAAAGTTTTATAGATGGCATTTAGATACTAAAAAATTAGCAAGCATGTATCCAAACTGTCAGCCTAAATGTTGGAGGTGTGGTTGTGATGATGCAACGTATTATCATATATGGTGGACTTGTAAAAAAGTCAAAGCTTTTTGGATTAAAATTTGGTGGAACATGCAGAAGATATTTAAGAAAAAGATAAGGTTTTCTCCACAGTTATTTCTGTTGGGTATTATTACATATTGTACTGTTATAGATACTAAATTGATGTTGAATTTAATTATGGCAGCAAGACTTTTAGTAGCGCAATATTGGAAGAAGGAGGAACTGCCTACTATAGAAGAGTGGACTTTGAAAGTTTCAAACCTGGTGGAAATGTCAAAGATTTCACCATATTTGAAAGAATAATCACAACAGAGATATATTGTGGAATGGAGAAGATGGATCGAGTATATTCAGAATAAATATGGGACTAAAAAGTTTCATTTAGCATATGAATAAGTATTACTTTTATATGATGTATTATTAGGTATTTGTTATTAGTTAGTTATTTAGTTATGTTTAAGGGGAGTTAAAGTGTGATAGAATTTAATGTTTTTTTTAGTTAGCATATTTTAGCTTAAGTTTGTAAAAGTTAATACCCTGTATTCAGCTCTGGGAAGTCGGGGGGGGGGGAGCGAGGGAGGGTAAGTGGGGGGGAGGGGGAGCGAGGGAGTTTATGTTTTTAAAATGTATTCTAAAACTTTTCAATAAAAAAAAAGATCTACAGGAGAAAGGGAAGCTGGATGAAGCAACAGGAGTTACAAGTTTGTTATACAGATAGTATATAAGTATTTGTAATTTTACAATATATGTTTGAGTGTAGAAATTAATTGTAAAGGTGGTCAAGGGAGGTGGAGTGGGCGACCAAAGTCTGTGCAGGGATGGCTCCTCTTCCCCCCCCCCCCGTAGGCCCGAAGCGGTGGAGAGGAGGAAGATCTCCTGAAGAAGGGAAGGGGGACAATATATATGTATATGGGTGGGTAAGAGGTTATTTATGTTTTGGGACAATATGCTTACTTTGTAGTTTTAGTTTTGTAAGATTTATGTTAGAGCACATATGGAGACCAAAGGGAATATGTAATATAAGGAATAGATGGGGAAATCGTTGAAGGTAGCTACATGGAATGTACATGGCTTGGGGGGGAAATATAAATGAGCAAGAATTGAAAAATCAATTAACAACGAGAAAATAGTGTATTTTTACAAGAAACACATCAAAAGAAAGAAGGGGTGAATGAATTTAGGTTATATTGGGCTGATGTATATGAAAAGGCATTTGGTACATCAAAAGCAAGAGGGGTAGCAATCATGGTAGCTAAAAGATGTGAATTTAAGATAAAAGCCATAAAAAGGGATGATATGGGAAGATTTCTTATAATTCAAGGCTTGATTTATGGACAAAAGGTCACTTTAGCAAATTTGTATGCACCTAATACAAATCAAAGAGAGTTTTATAATAGGGTATATAAAGAAATAGAAGAAATAAAAAGGTTATGTGATAATGGCAGGTGATTATAATATGGTTATGGATACAGGAATTGATAAATCTAATCCATCAAAAGCGGAAATAAAGTATAATAATACACATTTACAAAAATTTATTAATAGAAATAGATTAAAAGATGTTTGGAGAGAACTACATGGCAATCAAAAGAGATACATATTTTTCTAGTAGACATAAAAAATTTACAAGAATAGATTATATATTTGTAACATCGGAAATATTATCTAAAATAATGAAAGCAGAGATAAAAAACTAAAATATCAGATCATGCAATGGTAACTATGGAAATGAAAATAGATTGTGATTATAAACAGGCAAGTAGATGGAGAATGGATTCGAGGATTTTTAAAAATAGAGAAATTTTAGAGAAAATGGAAAGAGAATTAAAAGACATATGGATTATAAATGAACTAGGAGGTAGTGATATAGGTGTAATATTGGATGCAATGAAAGCAGTGGTAAGAGGTTTAGGGATAAAATATTCTTATAATATAAAAAACAAAAAGAGAAACAAAAAGGTTGGAGGAGGAAATTAAAGAACTAGAAAGTAAATATATAGAAAGTAGAGAGAATAGGATTATGTTAGAAAGAGTTGCAAAATATTGAGTTAGAACAGGTTCAAAGAAATCTAATTTATTTAAATAGGGAATTTTATGAAAATAGTAATAAAAATTCTAGAATGTTGGCTAGAGCCACACAAGTTAAAAAGGCAAAAAGCCTGACTGGAGTAATAAAGAACGAAAAGGGAGAAAGATGTAACATGACGAGAGAAAAATTGTTGACATTTCAGAAGTTTTTTGAAAAGTTATATAAGGGAAAGGAAGTAAATGTGAATGAAAGTCAGGCATATATAGAAAAGACTTTAAACTGCAAAATTCAAGAATATGATAAAGAAATAATGGAATCACAAATAGAAGATGAGGAGATACTGGAAGTTATTAATAAATTGAAAATAGGTAAAGCACCAGGGTTAGATGGACTAGGCACAGAATATTATAAACATTTTAAAGGATTATTGGAGCCGAAGATGAGGTTAATGTTTAATAAAATAATGGAAGGGGAAATTATTCCAAGTTCCTGGAAGTAATCTCTGATTGTATTGATAGCAAAACTTAATAAAGATCTTACAAATCCAGGATCATACAGACCAATATCCCTTATTAATCAGGATGCTAAGATTTTTACAGCAATATTGACAAATAGATTGAATACATTTATAGAGAATTATATTAAAAAATGATCAGTGTGGATTTATAAGAGGCCAACAAATGTCAGATGTAGTAAGAAGGGTATTAAATTTAGGCTATTACATAAAGAATAAAAAATTAAAGGCTGGTTTATTAGCATTAGACATTTTAAAGGCCTTTGATTGTGTGGAATGGCCTACATTGAAAATATTAATAGAGAAGTCAGGCTTTGGAAAAAAATTGAGAAAGGTGATAAATCAACTATACTCAGAGAATGAGGCGAGAATAGTCATAAATGATGGTGTTACAGAGACAATAACCTTAAGGCGGGGAACGAGACAGGGTTGCCCCTTATCCCCAATTCTATTTGTATTATTGATGGAGATTTTGGCAAATGCAATCAGGAAAGATTCATTGATTGAAGGAATTGGTGTATATAAGGAAACTAAAATAAATTTATTTGCAGATGAAACATTACTATCATTTCAAAATCCCATAGCTACTATAGAGAGGGTATATTCATATTTGAATCAATTTGGGAAATATAGTGGATTGCAAATAAACTGGGAAAAATCAGAAATGATGTTATATAACCAAAGAAGAAATGGATGTATTGAAAGAAAAATATAAATTTAAAATAGTAGATAGTATCAAATATTTAGGTATTGACAACCCCAAAATATTCAAGAATTAAAGAAGATAAATTATGAGAAGTTAAAGAAAGATATAAAAGATAAAATGGATTAGTGATGGTTAAATATTGGAGACAGAATTGGGTTATTTAAAGAAATGAGTGGTATAATGAAATATGGAATATGGCAATAAATGATAAATTAACAACAGAAATTAAATTTTAAAAAGGGATGATTAAAGTAAATAATAATGAAATATGGGATGATTTTATAAAAACAGTCTTGGTGGAAGGCAAAGGGAATAAACCTGCTCAAGAATATATGCTGTTTTGGAGGGGATAAGGGCACAATTGAAATATATTGTATATTGTTAGTTGTTATATGAGAAGAAATATAGGTAATAAAAATGGTCTTCGGGGGGGGTGCACTGTAGTATTTGTATTTTTTATATTGTTTTTTATTTAGATGTCTTATATTTGTATTATTTGTATTTGAATAAAATAAAATTAAAACAAACAAATAAAAGAAGAGTCATCTTCAATGACTATCTGTACTTGCTTTTACTGCCTGACCAAATTTCTTACTGAAATAAACAAAAACTCTGTGGACATGAGTTTTGCACCTTCTACTTCTCTGTATTAAATATTATCCTGCATCCAAGTATATATATACAGTAGAAGGTTTTTTCCTGCAGGTGAACATATGCAAATCTTCCACTGTGAAAGGACTATACGTATCTGAAGCTTTGAAAATAAATGGGCGACTAAAAAAAGCCCACATATACACACTCACATATACACGCATGCACAATTTCTAAGGTACATAAAAATATATGGCACTAGCCAAGGTGATGTCTGCAATGAATCATAGTCAAATGTTTCAGTTTCTTCTTCCAAAAATGGCACTGATTTCACCATGAACTGAGAGAGTAATACAGGTGGTCCTCGACTTACAACCACAATTGAGCCCAAAATTTATGTTGCTAAGTGAAACATTTGTTAAGTGGGTTTGCCCCATTTTACGACTTTTCTTGCCACAGCTAAGTGAATCATCACATTTGTTTAGTAACATAGTTGTTAAGTGAATCTGGCTCCATTGACTTTGCTTGTCAGAAGGTCACAAAGGGAGATCGATCATATGACCCCAGGACACTGCAACCATCATATATATGAACCACTTGCCAAGCATCTGAATTTTGATCACGTGCTGGCATAAGAAACTTTTCCCAGGGCCGTTGTAACTTTGAATGGTCACTAAATGAACTGTTGTAAGTCGAGGACTACATGTAATGTTAAGGCAGGAGGAGAGTGGAGAAGTAACATTTAATCAACAGTCTTATTCATTTTTTAACCATTTTAAAGATACTTGTGAAAACACAAAAATCAGTGTTAAAATCCACATTAAGGGGCGTGAAGATTATGATGTGAAATTTATTCAGTTTAGTATTGTATTTCCTTAATTTCTTGGAAATGGTTATTCTATTAAAAGTATTGCTTATGGCCAAGTAAAAGAAGACAAAAAGGACAAATTGTTGCAGCATTTTTGTCATGAGCGCTGACTTGTGATTGGGAATTATAGTCCATAGCTACAGCTTGAGCATTTTTATTTTATAAAACGATTACATACTTAAGTGATATAATATTTGTATTCACCATGATCTTGTCAGCAAATTGCTTTTCCTATATGGTATAAACTGGCTGCCCTTTTGTATCATAAAATCAAAACTAGAGCACACTGTCCATTTTTAAATCTTTTCTCAGCATTGCTAAAGTAAATAAAGGTCTGGTAGATATGACATGAGGCCATCCTCATAAAGAAAACGCTATAGAAAAATGTCTTTGGATGTAAATTTTAAATACTCTCAGTTGTGTCAAGACACAGACACAACTTTAAGATCCAACTTGTATTTAACATTTTGCATCCTTTATTCTGAATTGCGAAACAAAAATTGACAGAAGTTGGAACATCCTGGAGTTTAAAGGCATAACCTTATCTCACAGAGATTAAGGGAAATAGCATTTATTTTTAACACAGGATCAGCCGGTTCGCTTTCAGCATCATGCAAATCCTCTCTTTCACCCCAGCTATCTCCCTGAACAGGACAGAAACAAAAACACTGGAGTGGACAGAATAATCCTATTTGAATTTTCTCACTCATCCACAGACACAGGGATTTGGGTGATGCCTTGCAGGGTCAGGGCCTGCTTGGTGCCTATTACAGCATCCAGACCCAGCAGCTTTAAGTCCCTCCGATTTCAGGTGACCAACTCGGTATGGATGCCAGCCGACCCGCTTTAAACACGGGTTCTACCATCTTTGGCTCCAGACACACGCACGCGTGCCCGTATACCCACATTCAATACCTACAGCGGGAGAGGAGAGAAGCAAGCGGTGCTTGGCTAAGGATGGCGGGCGGGGAGACTGCTAATCTGAACAGCCGATAGGTTCCGTCTGCAAGAGATGATAGATAGAATAAGATAGAATAGATAGAACAGACCTTTGTCATTTTTTACTGTGGGCACAATGGCACACATTAAAAATGAACTTTAGTTGCTCTCAAAGTGTACACATACATTAACACACATTGAAACATACTATATACAACATATGTATTGACCTACACCCTTACGAGGGAACTCAGAAGAGGGAACCGAGAGGCAGGGAGACACCGGGCCTTCCGGGGAGAGATGAAAGATCTCCGAGGGAGTGACGAGGGAAGAGCGGCGAAAAAAGAGCGTACCCGTACACCCCCAGTAGCCTCCGCCCTTTTTCTGTTACCTGGCAAAAAGGGAGGCCTGGGTAAGCGTTACGCCCCACCCCCTCTTGCCGCACCGTGTATATCTCGCGCGCAGGCTGCTCTCCTAGATCGTCCTCACAGGGCTCCCATTTACCCAGCCGCCACGGCTGCCCGTTGAGCTCCGCCCTCTCGCTTCCCAGCGCCTCGGCGGGGGAAGAAAGGGCGCGACCATTTCGCTACTATTGACGTTCTCCTAGTGGCAGCTGTTTTCTCACGTTTCTCGGCATGGCAAGTCTCCCTGTCAGGCAACACGGCACAGGCTAACAACAATAACCTGACCCTTCATTACTCCTTTTTCTTCCCCTCCCTTCCCCGACTGCAGAGAGAGCTGGTTTCGCCCGATGTACGGAATACAAAAAGGGCCAAGCAAACGGACCACTGCCGTTCCTTCTAAAGGAAAATAAATAAAGGTTATTCTTTTATAAATGGTACCAAATATAACACCAATGAATTGTATCAAATGTAACACTAAGATGTGGGGCCATCTGTTTCCTGCTTAGACAGAGAATTCACACATGGTAATCAACAAAGTTCTTTTGAAATGTTAAAAAGGATAGGAACATCTCAAGGTGGTGAGTAAAACAAGATAATGTAGTGACGGATGTAAGGAAGTTGTTACAATAAGTCTTTGGGATGTAAAAGTTCAAAGAAGATCTTTTAGAAATGTAAATGACTTCAAAGACTAACTTAAGTTTCTTAGGGGGGCATGTATCAAGAAAAGAAAGTATAAATGCCTGCTTTGAAACTTGTTCAGGGTGCTCTTTGAACCCAATCCAACTTGGGAAGGGTCTAAGAGGCCGCGTTTGCAAACACTTTATTATTTTCTTTATTATTTTCAATTTCTTTTCAATAAATCTTTGTTTTTGTTAACCAGACTTGTCTTTGAGTTGTGAGCATCAAATTTTGGGTTTTTAAATCTCACAATCTTGGCGACCAAATGTGGGGCTTGAAAGAGCTTCTAGGGGGGAGCTGTTCTCAGTAAAGCCCAGGGGTGCGCCTGTTGATTTCAACTACCTGGAATTGTCTGAGATCTAGCTTCCCATTGCAGGCTCCGAGCCAAACTAAATTAACAATTCTGGTCTACAAAATCAAAGAATAGGAAAAAGGAAGAGAGTCAACAACTGAGGCCCAGGACCAGGTAACCCAGTGCACTGGCCCAGGTAAGAAACTTTTGCCCCGAAGGAGGGAAACACGCAATTGTACCTGGGTGGTCAGGAGAGCGATTGTGGGAGGTTTCTGCGATAATGGCTGTGTGAGTGTGATGGGCTGTGTTCTGGGAACACTGGTAAGTCCAAAGCGAGTGCGCACCTGAAAGGTTGCATTTCCTTAACCCGCGAGGGGAAAGGACAGCCTGAAGGGAAGCGAACTGGTGTTGAAAATTTTGAGTGGCCATAACATCGATAACCTCAGGGAACCATAATCAGGGAAACTCTCAAAGAAGATGAGCAATTGTTGTAGTAGTTGTTGCAAACATAAAGAAAAGAAAAAAACTATAAAATTAACTAATCGAGATATAGAAATTTATTTTATTTATTTTAATTCCATTTATATCCCGCCCTTCTCCGAAGACTCAGGGCGGCTTACAAGTTTAGCAAATTCCTTCTGATAGTCCATTAGGACAATTACTAAGTCAGTGGGTTGATGAAAATTTGGAAGCATGGACTTGTAAGATAACAAAGAGCAGAATGATAACTTTGTGTTTAAAGAAATGGCCTCATTGTGTAATTAGTCCACCTGATTATCATTGGGACCGGTTGGGAGAGCCAAATAAATATTGGATAGGAAAGTTAGAGCAATATATTTTTAAAAGACCTACCCTAAGCAGTGAAATACCATACGTAAAGCCATGGTATTTTGTGAATTGGGAAGGACCAGTACCACCAGAGGAAGATAAGATTTTTAAATGGAAGGAGGAAAGACCGGGATGGGATCCTTTAGAAAACCTCCCTTTCTCACCTCCTCCTCTTGCTCCCCCTCCACAAGTAATACCAAATGCTCCAGCCTTAGAGGATGATCAAGGAGCAGTAGGAGTTGAAGAACAACCTATAGCCGAAAGAACACGAAAAAGAGAGAGAGGATGAAAAAGAAGAAAAATTATATCCTTTGCGGCAAGTCCCTCAGGGCATAAATGCACAGGGACAGCTAGTAATGGGTTATGTAGCAGTAAATATCACAGCTACTGAATTGAATGAATTTAAGCAAAGAATAAAGAAGGTTCAAGAGGAACCCCAAACAGTAGCTGAGGAGTTCTCTGCCTTTTTAGGTCCCAATACATACACGTGGGATGAACTCCAGTATTCTCTGGGTTTTCTATTTATCCCGGAAGAGAGGGATCTAATCCGAAATGCTGCTATGGCATATTGGAAAGACCATCATTCGGGGGGCAAATGATCCAACTCCTGAGGAAAAGTTTCCATTACAAAGACCAGATTGGGATAATAGCAATCCTGCCCATAGGCAGCAAATGGATGATTTAAAACAAATAATTATAGAGGGCATTCGGAACTGTGTGCCCCAAAGCAAAAATATCAGTAAAGCTTTTAATGTAAAACAGAAGAAGGAAGAGTCACCAGGGGAATACTTAGAGAGACTTAGAGACCAGATGAGGAAATATGGAGGAATGAGCATTCACCACCACTCACCACTTCTGGAGGCAGGTTGTTCCACTGATTAATTGTTCTAACTGTCAGGAAATTTCTCCTTAGTTCTAGGTTGCTTCTCTCCTTGCCTAGTTTCCATCCATTGCTTCTTGTCCTGCTCTCAGGTGCTCTAGAGAACAGCCTGGCTCCCTCTTCTTTGTGGCAGCCCCTGAGATATTGGAACACTGCTATCATGTCACCCCTCACCCTTCTCTTCATTAAACTACACATACCCAATTCCAGCAACCGTTCCCTATATGTTTTAGCCTCCAGTCCCCCAATCATCTTTGTTGCTCTTCTCTGTACTCTTTCTAGAGTCTCGACATCTTTTTTACATCATGGTGACCAAAACTGGATGCAGTATTCCAGATGTGGCCTTACCAAGGCATTGTAAAGTGGTATTAGTACTTCACGTGATCTTGATTCTATCCCTCTGTTAATGCAGCCTAGCACTGTGTTGGCTTTTTTGGCAGCTGCAGCACACTGCTGGCTCATATTTAAGTGATTGTCCACTAGGACTCCGAGATCCCTCTCACAGTTACTGCTATCGAGCAAGGTACCACCTATACCAGTGGTCGGCAACCTGAAAAAGGAAAAGAGCCACTGGGAACCGGTTCCATCACACATAAATAAAAGTGGGAGCCGCGTGCGTGTGTCCATGCACGCACATGCGCAAAAAACGTTTTGCGCATGCGCAAAACGGTTTTTTCTTGCGCATACACGGACGCACGCGGTTGCCATTTTTTTGTGTGTGTGATGGAATCGGTTCCCAGTTGCGCAACGGCGACGGCCCGTCTGCAAAGCTGCCGCTTTCGGCAGCCTGCAAACGTGCCGCGGCAGCTTTCTCAAAGAGCAGCGCCGCTGCCCATTCCGAGAGGTGCACGCGCACCTCTCCGAACGACCGTAGGTGAGCGCGCACCTCCCCAAACCTTTGGAGAGGTGCACGCGTACCTCCGTGCGAACGGGCAGCGGCGCCGCTCTTTGAGAAAGCTGCCGCAGCCCGTCTGCAAAGCTGCCGAAAGCGGCAGCTTTGCAGACAGGCTGCGGCAGCTTTCCCAAGAAGCGGCGCCGCTGCCCATTCCGAGAGGTGCGCACGCACCTCTCCGAACGGGCGGAGGTGCGCGCGCACCTCCCCAAACCTTTGGAGAGGTGCGCACGTACCTCCGCGCGAACGGGCAGCAGTGCCGCTTCTTAGGAAAGCTGCCGCGGCCCGTCTGCAGAGCTGCCGCTTTCGGCAGCCTGCAAACGTGCCGCGGCAGCTTCCTCAAAGAGCGGCGCCGCTGCCCGTTCGCGCGGAGGTGCGCGCGCACCTCTCCAAAGGTTTGGGGAGGTGGGCGCGCACCTCCGCCCGTTCGGAGAGGTGCGAGCGCACCTCTCCAAACGGGCGGTGCCACTCTCCATTTGGAAAGGTGCGCGCACCACTGCCCGTTTGAAGAGGTGCGCGCGCACCGGGCAGCTCCGGAGCCGCGGGTTGCCGACCCGTGACCTATACTATACCTGTGCATTTGATTTTTCCTGCCTAAATGCAGAACCTTACTTTTTCACAATTGAATTTCATTTTGTTAGATAGTGCCCAGTGTTCGAGTCTGTTCAGATCCTTCTGCATCTTAAGCCTATCTTCTGGAGTATTGGCTATTCCTGCCAGCTTGGTGTCGTCTGCAAATTTGATGAGTTCCCCATCTATCCCCTCATCCAAATTGTTAATGAAGATATTGAAGAGCACTGGGCCCAGAACAGAGCCCTGGGGCACCCCACTGCACACTTCCTTCCATGTAGATGCGGTTCCATTGACGACCACACGCTGAGTATGGCCTGTCAGCCAGCTACGAATCCATCTGGTGGTGATGCTATCTAACCCACATTTTTCTATCTTATCAAGTAGTAGGTTGTGATCTACTTTATCAAATGCCTTACTGAAATCCAAGTAAATTATATCTACAGCATTCCTCTGGTCCACTAGTTTTGTCACTTGGTCAAAGAATGCAATAAGCTTTGTCTGGCACGATCTGTTTTTGACAAACCCATGTTAGCTTTTAGTGATAACTTTGTTCGCATCAAGGTGTTCGCTGATTTGTTGTTTGATTATCTTTTCCAGAATCTTCCCAGGTATTGAGGTCAGGCTGATAGGTCTGTAGTTTCCTGGATCTATTTTTTCCCTTTTTTGAAGATGGGAACTACATCAGCTCTCTTCCAGTCCTCTGGTAGTTCCCCAATGCTCCAGGATCTTTGAAAAATATAATTCAGTGGTTCTGAGATCACGTCTGCCAGTTCCTTGAGAACCTTGGGGTGTAATCCGTCTGGTCCTGGTGATTTGAACTCGTCTAGGCTGGACAGGTGCTCACCATTTTCTTGCCTATCTTAACTTGCGTTTCTATTCTGTTTTTTATGGCACTGGTTTGGGTAGGTTGGACTGTTTTTCCCTTTTTGTAAAAACAGATGCAAAAAATGAGTTAAATAGTTTTGCTTTCTCCCTGTTGCTTGTCACCTTGCCACTTTCCCCCACTAATGGACCAATCATTTCCTTAACTTTTTTCTTGTTTCTTATATGTTGAAAGAAGCTTTTTTTGTTATTTTTGACTTTGGTCGCAAGCCTTAGTTCATTTTGAGCCTTAGCTTCCCTCACTTCATCTTTGCAGGCACGGGCTGTTTGCTGATATTCTGCCTTAGTTATGTGCCCCTCTTTCCACTTCTTATACTTGTCCTTTTTATCTTTCAGTTTATCAGAGAGTTCTTTATGCAGCCATGCTGGTTTCTTTTGAAAGCTGTTATTTTTCTTCTTTGTTGGTATTGTGCTAGACTGGGCCTTTATTATCTCACTTTTCAAAATTTCCCAAGCTTCTTGAGTTGTTTTCCCCTTTAGGATTCTCATCCATGGAATTCTTCCCATGGTCTCTCTCAGTTTATTGAAATTAGCTCTTTTAAAGTCCAAGACTCTAGTTTGGCTGTATTCTATTGCTTGTGCTTACATAATGTTGAATTCCAATGTTGCATGATCACTTCCCCCCAAGGTTCCTGTGGCTTCGACACTTTCTATCATTTCATCTCTGTTAGTGAGAATTAAATCCAGTATGGCTAATCCCCTAGTTCCCTTCTCTACTTTTTGGGAGAGAAAGTTGTCTGCTAGGTTTGTCAGGAATCTGTTAGATCTTCCACTTGGTGCAGAATTTGTCTCCCAGTTGATATCAGGGTAATTAAAGTCCCCCATTACTATTGTGATGCGCTTCCTGCATACCTTAGTTAACTGACTAGCAAAAAGTTCATCTATTTCCTCTGCTTGGTTGGGCGGCCTATAGTATACACCTATGGCAATGTCATTTTTTCCCCTTTTATATTGACCCAAATACATTCAAGTTTACAGTTTTCATCATTGTGCTCTATTTCTGTAGAGATAAAGTTATTTCTTATATAGAGAGCAACTCCACCTCCTCTTTTGTTTAGTCTATTTCTTTTAAATAATTTAAATCCCTCTAGCTGTGTGTTCTATTTGTGGGTTTCGTCCCACCATGTTTCTGTAATGGCAACAATATCATATCCACTCTCATTTACCTGAATTTCTAGTTCACCCTGCTTACTGTTCATACTCTGCAAATTGGTGTACAGACATTTGAGTCCTTTATGACTGACCCTGTGTTTACTTGCTACATAACTTGTGTGGTGCCTAAGTTCCCCTATTTTCTTAGATTGCCGGGGACAGTGATGTTCTGTATCAATTAACTCACTGTCCCCGTTGTTTAGTTTAAATATTCCTTCAGAAAAGCTGTGAATTTATTGCCAAGTAACTCAGTCCCTTTCTTGGATGGATGCAGACCATCTCTTTTGTACATTTTTTCATTGGACCAGCTACAGACATCGTGACTAATATAACCAAAGCCTTCTCCTTTACACCACTCCTTTAGCCACATATTAAATTGTGCTATACGCTGGCCTTTTCCATTTTGCTCCTTATACACTGGTAAGACCTCTGAAAAAGTGAGCCTACAGCCTGTTCTGCTGAGTTCCTGCCCCAAGCTCTGGAAATCATTCTGCACAGAGAGTACATCATTTTGGGAAAGATCGTTAGTGCCAAGATGTACAATGGCATCCACATCACAGTCTTTGCTGGCATTGTTGACTATTTTGAAAATACGCTTCTTGTCCCTACTGGCAGTAGCACCTGGAAGACACCTGACCTCTTTTGAAACCTCTGTATCCTTTCCTAAATTAACATCCCTTATGATTGAGTCACCAACCAGAACGTGGCTTCTCTTTTTGGGTACCTTTCTTTTCTTGCATGACTGATGTGTAATACCTGATTCACACTTCTCCCTGTCAGAAACAAGTTCATCTCGGACCATGGTCCCCTGCTTATTTGAGTTATCACAATTACCTTGACCTGTTTCCTTAATGTCCCTGTTAAGGTCAGCAAGGGCACTGTATCTGTTGTGCAGGGACACAGCTAAAGCTTTGGGTTTATAGTTCACAGCTCTCACCCTGCCAGATCCCACAGTTGTCCACACTGCCCTTCTCCTGCAGGATCTTTGCAGTAGAGGGGGCTGATAGTGTGGGGGCTCAGTAGAGTAGGAGGGCTGAACTGAACACATAATTTTTGCCTGAAGAGTGCAGATTACAGACCCTAGATGAATAATCTGTCCTTGTAGACTAGTAATTTGTGTACATATAGGACAGTTTCCCAGTTTGAAAAGAGTGCTGCGAAAGACAGCTGCAAAACAAGTGTTACACTGAACTAAGCCAGACATGCTGAGATGAAAGGAATCTCAGATGCACTTGCCCTGAATATACCACCACCAATCAAGGACTTAGCTACTGTACCCCTCCACCCACTTCTCCTTAACTTACAGTTTTGTAGCTTTTCCCAGCAGCCTCTGGCAGAATAATAATAATAATAATAATAATAATAATAATAATAATAATAATAATAATAATAATAATAATAATAAGTTGGAAGGGACCTTGGAGGTCATCTAGTCCAACCCCCTGCTAAGGCAGGAAACCCTATACCATTTCAGACAAATGCCTGTCCAGTCTCTTCTTAAAAACTTCCAGTGTTGGAGCATTCACCACTTCTGGAGGCAGGTTGTTCCACTGGTTAGTTGTTCTAACTGTCAGGAAGTTTCTCCTTAGTTCTAGGTTGCTTCTCTCCTTGACTAGTTTCCATCCATTGCTTCTTGTCCTGCTTTCAGGTGCTTTGGAGAATAGCTTGGCTCCCTCTTCTTTGTGGCGGCCCCTGAGATATTGGAACACTGCTATCATGTCACCCCTCACCCTTCTCTTCATTAAACTACACATACTCAATTCCAGCAACCGTTCCCTATATGTTTTAGCCTCCAGTCCCCCAATCATCTTTGTTGCTCTTCTCTGTACTCTTTCTAGAGTCTCGACATCTTTTTTACATTGTGGTGACCAAAACTGGATGCAGTATTCCAGGTGTGGCCTTACCAAGGCATTGTAAAGTGGTATTAGTACTTCACGTGATTTTGATTCTATTCCTCTGTTAATGCAGCCTAGCACTGTGTTGGCTTTTTTGGCAGCTGCAGCACACTGCTGGCTAATATTTAAGTGATTGTCCACTAGGACTCCGAGATCCCTCTCACAGTTACTACTATCAAGTAAGGTACCACCTATACTATACCTGTGCATTTGATTTTTCCTGCCTAAATGCAGAACCTTACTTTTTTCACAATTGAATTTCATTTTGTTAGATAGTGCCCAGTGTTCGAGTCTGTCCAGATCCTCCTGTATCTTAAGCCTATCTTCTGGAGTATTGGCTATTCCTGCCAGCTTGGTGTCATCTGCAAATTTGATGAGTTCCCCATCTATCCCCTCATCCAAATCGTTGATGAAGATGTTGAAGAGCACTGGGCCCAGAACAGAGCCCTGGGGCACCCCACTACACACTTCCTTCCATGTAGATGCAGTTCCATTGACGACCACACGCTGAGTATGGCCTGTCAGCCAGCTACGAATCCATCTGGTGGTGATGCTATCTAACCCACATTTTTCTATCTTATCAAGTAGTAGGTTGTGATCTACTTTATCAAATGCCTTACTGAAATCCAAGTAAATTATATCTACAGCATTCCTCTGGTCCACTAGTTTTGTCACTTGGTCAAAGAATGCAATAAGGTTTGTCTGGCACAATCTGTTTTTGACAAACCCATGTTGGCTTTTAGTGATAACTTTGTTCACATCAAGGTGTTCGCTGATTTGTTGTTTGATTATCTTTTCCAGAATCTTCCCAGGTATTGAGGTCAGGCTGATAGGTCTGTAGTTTCCTGCATCTGTTTTTTTTTCCTTTTTTGAAGATGGGAACTACATCAGCTCTCTTCCAGTCCTCTGGTAGTTCCCCAGTGCTCCAGGATCTTTGAAAAATATAGCTCAGTGGTTATGAGATCACGTCTGCCAGTTCCTTGAGAACCTTGGGGTGTAATCCATCTGGTCCTGGTGATTTGAATTCGTCTAGGCTGGACAGGTGCTCACTTACCATTTTCTTGCCTATCTTTCTATTCTGTTTTTTATGGCACTGGTTTTGGTAGGTTGCACTGTTTTTTCCCTTTGTGTAAAGACAGATGCAAAAAACGAATTAAATAGTTCTGTTTTCTCCCTGTTGCTTGTCACCTTCTTCCCACTTTCCCCCACTAATGGACCAATCATTTCCTTAACTATTTTCTTGTTTAAAAGCAAAGTTTAAAAGCAAAGAGGGTCCAATCAAGGACTTAGCTACTGTGCCCCTCCACCCACTGGTGGAGAGAAGAAAGTGAAGGTTTTAGACAATTATTAAAGAGTCAGTTTGTGATAGGAGCATATGGAGATATACAAAGAAAAATACAGAAGATGGAAGGATGGGGAGAAAAGAGTATAATGGATTTGTTAGCAGAGGCTCAGAAGGTATTTGTGAATCGTGATATACAAGAGCGAAGAGAGGATAAGAAAGTGTTATTGTCAGCAGTAGGACAAATGATGGATAAGAAGTTAGGAGATAAGAGGGGACAAAGAAGAGAATTTGGGAATTGAGAGAGGAAGAGGAAAAGGCAGGAGAACTATGGGATTGGGTAGCAAGAGCCAGTGTTTCAGTTGTGGAAAGGAAGGGCATTTCGCAAGAAATTGCCCACAGCTAATGAGGGAAAGGGAAAGAGAGCAGCAAGTATATAGGCTAATGGATGAGGATGAAGAGTAGGGGGGGGTCAGGGGCCCTTGATATTAAGGTTCCACCAAGAGCCCTTGATAAACATACAAGTGGGACCCGAAAAACAGGAATTAGTGTTCCTAATAGACACCGGGGCTTCTAGGACATCTCTGACAAATATACCCCAAGGCTGCCATTTAATAGTACAATAAGAATTTTGGGGGTAGCCGGACGATCTTTTGAAGTCCCTCAAATAGAAGAAATAACTCTTAAATAGAAAAACTATGAAACTAAGATTCAACCATTGTATGTCCCAGCGGCTGGGGTAAATTTGTTAGGAAGGGACGTATTCAAATGCTGGGAGTGGGGAATACAAATACTTAGGGAACAGATGTTAATATTGACTGAACAAAATGAGGAAGAAATAACTCCAATAGTTTGGGCCACAAAGGGAAACCGGGGAGGATTGCAAGTAACTCCTATAAAGATTACTCTTAAAAACACAGAGCCCATAAGGCAGAAGCAATATGAGATTAGTTTAGAAGGAAGAAGAGGGTTAAAACCAGTAATAGAAGAATTAATACAAGACGGATTGTTGGAACCAGCCATGTGTCCATATAATTCTCCTATCTTAGCAGTTCAAAAACCTGATGGAAATTTTCGCTTAGTGGAGGACTTGAGAAAAGTCAACAAGATAATTGTATCTCGACACCCTGTAGTTGCTAATCCCTACACATTATTGAGTAGAATCCCTCCAGAGCATCAATTGTTTAGTGTAATTGATTTAAAGGATGCTTTTGGGGCTTGTCCACTTGATCCTGAATCTCGGGATGTGTTTGCATTTGAGTGGGAAGATCCAGATACAGGAAGAAAAAGCCAACTCAGATGGACAGTGTTGCCCCAAGGGTATACTGAAAGTCCTAACTTATTCGGCCAAATCCTAGAACAAATTCTGGAAAAATTTGAAAAAGATCCAAAATTATCTTTGATACAATATGTGGATGACTTATTGCTCTCAGGGGAAAAGAAACAGGATGTAGAGAAAGGAACTAACGACTTGCTAAATTATTTAGCATCTCAAGGGTTGAGAGTATCTAAAAACAAACTCCAGTATGTAGAAAGGGAAGTGAAATATTTAGGGCACTTGATAAGTAAAGGCAGCAGAAAAATTACTCCCTCTAGAATAGAAGGAATAATAACACAACCACTACCAAAGGATAAAAAAGCCCTTAAGAAATTTTTGGGATTAGTAGGGTATTGTAGACAATGGATTGTAAATTATGCAGAAACAACTAAACCATTGTACTCAAAACTGATAGATTCCGAACCATGGGTAATCAGAGGAAGAGAAAGGGAAATTTCAGGAACTAAAGGAGAAATTAGAAAAGGCACCTGTCCTATCATTACCAGACTTAGAAAAAACATTTCATCTTTTTGTCGCTGTAGAGAATGGAGTAACCAAAGGGGTTCTAGCCCAGAAATGGGGAGGACTGAAGAAACCTGTAGCATTTTTATCAAAACTGATGGATCCAGTAATAAAAGGGTGGCCGGTCTGTGTACAAGCAATTGCGGCTACTGCCTTGCTAGTTCAAGAAAGCAGGAAGATAAGTTTTGGAGGGGCAATTGTAGTGAGTAGTCCACACCAAGTAAGGAATATTTTGAATCAGCAAGCTCAAAAGTGGATGACAAATTCTAGGTTAATGAAATATGAAAGCAGTGTTAGATGTTTTGTGCCAGCCATGGCAGTTCCCCAAAAAGGTCATCAGATGGGAGCAAAGAGGCTTCTTTGCTTCCACTGATGGGTCAGGGGTCCCAGGCCCCTGAAGCCCCATTGGCGAGAGAGTTTTATGGTTAGGGAGGGGCTGAGACCCCCCATAAATACCTCTGCTCAAGGGGCACATCCATCGACCTCGTGAGACCATCTCACAAGTTGGAAGCAAGAGGATGGTTTAAGGCAACGCTTCCAAGCCAGCGGCTACTACAAGATGTCTGGAAGTTCCAGCACAAACCCATTTAAAATGGATGGCAGGAGGTCTCCGATTGTGACACGAAGTCTTCAATCAAGATCAGCAGCCCTGCCTCCAGCCCCTGAAGCAAACTCCGCTCCAGGTGAGAGCACAGATGACCTCCATTCCCTCAGAGGATCCAGCGGAGCACCAGGGACTCCTTCGCATGCATCCCTACAACTGCATGCCACAGAGGGAAGCATGGAAGGCTTGCAGTCCGCCCAAGACTCCCCAGATGCTGCAGAAACGGCCCTGGCTCAAGCCAAACGCCACGTGAGCCAGATGACTGAACAGGAACGCGAAGAGCTGCTTCTAAAGTTCCTTGCAACACAAAAGACGCCACAAGCCTCTCCACGGGGGATCCCAGCGCAGAGGGACTCTGGACGCCGGGTAAGCCCTCCCCCAGCGCCCACGAGGCCCCCTAACATGGCGCCCGCCACCCTGAGGGACCCCGGGACCCCAGAGCTTTTGGCGCGAAATTTCCCACCAAACTGTGACCTACAGCTTCCTGGGGCAACCAGAAGCAAGATGGCGGCCCCCAGGGCACCCACATGGCCTGATACCGGAAACAAGATGGCGGCCCCCAGTGCACCCACATGGTCTAATAAAAATAGGCCTCAACCAAGCCTGGAGGCACAGCAATCTATAGCATCCAGCCAAAGCAGCATGGAAACCCCACCAGAAAGCCTTAGGGCCTATGAGGGCAATGAAGCCTGCCCAGCCGCGCCTACTGCAGCAGAGATTGGAGCAACTATCCGGACCCTGGTTGCAGCTCTGGAGGCTAAAACGACTTCAGCCTCAACATCGGGGGTAGCAAGGCCCCCAACCCTCTCCCCGGGGCCTAACTGCCGGGAGGGGTCCAGCCTAGAGCCTCCCAACTACGTCCAGCAACCCCAGAGGGCCCCTAGTGAACCCCCGGGGGCCCCAGCCTACGTTTTGCCACCGCCCAGTCGCCCTGCTTGCCAGATGGTCTTCGGGGGGGGCTCCGGAAGAGCCCCCCCCTCCAGAGTCGTCTTCAGCCGCCCCCAGGTTCTTCAGGACCAGTGATGGGCTTCTCAAGGCAATCCGGGCAATCCATGTGCCATCCAGCCTCCATCTTGCAATCCTCAGGAAGAATCTCCAGGGCTTCTGCCGGCCAACAGACTTGGGCAACGCCTCCCCCCTGGATCACATGGTTTCCGGGCATGCCCAGTCGGAGCTATCCAATAATCAGAGAAAAATCCCACTAACTACCACCAGAGGGATCCCTCTACCATTCATCTCAATGGACAGCTCTCAGATGTTTGCAAGTGGGACTGACAAGATTTCTTTTTCACCTGCCTCTAACCTCCCGAACGATTTTTAAAAACTGCAACTTGGGGGGGGGAAATTACAACAGTTGGAATAGAGATTTGCAGGTATGTCTATTAAAGGATGGGACTCTAGAGATGGTTCTGAACTCCCCACCTCTCCCCTGGGGACCCCGAGAAGAGTGGCGTCATAGACAAGCATACACCACTCTGCTGAGCTCACTGGATGGCAACTTGTTCTCCAGCATTCCAGATGGACTCACAGCTGGTGAAGTTTGGTGGTTATTATACAATTTATTCAACAGCGACAGCATCGGTTCGATCACCAGACTTACAACTGAGTTTTACTCATCCAGACTGAGGTTTGGAGCCAGTATGCCTGAACATCTTGGAAAATTGAAGGCACTCAGAGCAGAACTGGTGTCCAGAGACCACCCTGTAACTGATGCGAACATGGTCGCTGTCATTCTGGCTTCCCTGGACAGAAGTTGGAGCAGCTTCATTGTTTCACTGGAGGGGACAACGAAGGAAGCCATGACTCTGTCCTACCTCACAGGGAGACTCATCGAAGAAGATAGGAGGAGAAGAGATGCAGGAGAATACGCCAGAGTCACCACTCAGCAAGCCAGAAGGGGGCGCCACAACTCAGAGCAGGTTAATGCTCTACTTAAGTGTTTCATCTGTGGCTGTGAGGGGCACCTCAAGAAAGACTGCCCCCATCAACAACAAGCCACCAAACGTAGTCCCAATCAAGTAAGGGGCAAGGGGCAAGGAAGGGGGCGTGGCGGGGGCAAAGGTAGTGCCAAGGGCAATTTTCTGCATACTTGTTCCCTCACGCCCATAACAAAGGCTGATAGCCCCACTGACTTATGGTTACTGGACTCTGGAGCTTCATCTCACATTACCAATATGAGTCAAGGGTTTAAAAGGTTAAAGAAAATTAACTCATCTGTCAAGTTGGCAAATGGCGATAAGGCTTTGGTTGTTGGGGAGGGCACTGTTTCTGTACCCGGGCTGGGAAAAGTTGAAGGGGTATTGCATGCTCCCTCCATTGCCAACAACCTATTAAGCATTATCAAATTATGTGACAATGACAAGGTGGAAGTTTTATTTCGCAAAGGGGGAGGTCATGTCACCCGGAACCAGAGGGTCATTGGAAATATAGCCATCATAAATGGTTTGCCATACTTCTCCCCTGAGAACCCACCCACCTCAGAAGGGGCCCCACAGCCAGCCCCAAGGCTGTTTAAGGAGCGCAAGGCCGAAGCGGTTGCACCCAAGCCCCCACAGCCTGCCCCAAGGCTTTCCAAGGGCAGTGTGGACAAGAAACACGAACCTCAACAGTCACCTAAAGCACCGCTCAAGGCAACCAGAGCCAAGAGGGTGTCAGTGGGGAAGCCGCTCCACGATAAGTGTGCCCATCTCTTACACAGAAGATTAGGTCATGCGAGCTTCCCTGTAGTTAAAAAGATGGGAGAATTTGCTGAGGGAGTCCAGCTCAAGGATTGTGATGTGTTCCTGGACTGTGCCATTTGCAAGAAGACAAAGAGGAAGGCTGCCCCCATCCCTAAGATGTCACTGCGTAAGGCCCAATACCCGTACCAACTAGTACATGTTGATTTGGTTGGGCCTTTCACACCATCCCTAGGGAAAAGACAGTATTTTCTCACTGCCGTTGATGATTTTTCACGATATGGCCACGTGTATACCCTCACACAAAAATCCGAAGCCTTTGACGCCATAAAGTCATTGTACAACTTTGTAGGAACCCAGTATAAGACCAAGATCGCACAACTGCAGAGCGACCGCGGGGCTGAGTTCATGTCCCGAAAGTTCCAGGACTGGGTAAGGCGTAAGGGCATCCGCCATTTTCTTACTGCACCATTCACCCCCGCTCAGAATGGCGTAGCTGAGAAAAGAAATGGAATCCTGCAAACCATGATGCGTAGTCTGATTGCAGACACTGAAGTCGCAGAATCATACTGGGGGGAGGCAATCCACTACGCCAATTACACCTTAAACCGCACCTGGAGCGGTTTAAGGGATCCCACCAAAGAGAATTGACATTGGGCACATCGCGTCTGTCAACAGCATTGTGGTCACCCCAAAATCCTTCTCTGACATCCAGGAGCTACCCATCAAAGAACAGGAGAAATGGCAGCTCGCAATGGAGAAGGAGATGCAGAGCCTAAGAAGACTCAAGGTCTTCACCCCCCAGCAACCACCAAAGGAGAGGAAAGTCATTGGCACAAGGTGGGTTTACAAGGCCAAACCACTTGCCAATGGCCTCTACCTGTATAAGGCCCGTTTGGTAGCTCAGGGATTCGCTCAACACTACATGGAGGACTTCGGGGAGACCTACTCTCCAACCATCCGGGCAGAGAGCGTCAAAGCCGCCCTCGTAACTGCAGCCGCTCTG
This sequence comes from Vipera ursinii, assembly GCF_947247035.1. Lineage (NCBI taxonomy): Eukaryota > Metazoa > Chordata > Lepidosauria > Squamata > Viperidae > Vipera > Vipera ursinii. The sequence continues at coordinate 35,609,508 of NC_139522.1, forward strand.
GGGGAGGAAGTTTTTCAATTCGACATCCAGACGGCTTACCTCCACGCCAACTTGGACCGGCAGATCTACGTGAGGGCCCCTCCTGGCTACCAGCAAGAAGGGGGAAATACATGGTTGCTCCACAAAGGGTTATATGGCCTCAAGCAGTCGGGGAAACTATGGTATGACTGTCTTAGAAAAAGTTTAGAACGAGTTGGTTTCACTGCATCCCATGCAGATGAATGTGTTTTCACACGCAACTCCAAGGGTACCACAGAACAGGTGTTAGTTTATGTGGACGACCTACTATATGTAGGGCTTGACAAGGAAGGGTGTGATGAATTTGCCAAGGCCCTGGAAGAAAAGTTTACCCTGAAGTCTTTGGGGCGGGTTGACAAGTACTTGGGTGTGCACATCTTGGCCACTAAGGGGGGGTTCTCTCTATCTCAAAAAGAAAAGATAGAGGAGTTATTGGCCAAATCCAAAATGGCAGAATCTAACCCAACGCATAGCCCGATGCAAAGTGACTATTACAATCACACTCACAAGGACGGTCCTGAGTTCACAGATAATAAGCTTTACAGATCTGTGATTGGCTCCTTGCTATACATCAGCAATTGGAGCAGGCCTGACATAGCTTTAGCTGTGAATCTATTGTCCAGGCATGTGGAACACCCAAAGGAATTCCACTGGACTGCTGTTAAGAAGGTACTTAGGTACCTCAGGGGCACGACCGATGCTCTCCTTGTGCTGGAACCAGAGAAGGGGAAGACGGCCCAGCTCTCCGCTTACTCAGACGCAGACTGGGCTGGTGACACCAAGAGTAGACGGAGCACCTCTGGTTTCCTCATATTGCTAAATGACTGTCCTGTCCATTGGCATGTTAGGTAGCAAAAATTTGTTTCTTGCTCCACGGCCGAGGCTGAATATGCCAGCCTGTCAGACACGGCCAATGATTTGATTTGGTTCAATGATCTAATAACGAGCATCTGGGAATCTCCTCCTCTGCCCATCCAAATTCAAGAGGATAACACAGCCGCAATTGCAATCTCGGGGGCATATGCGGTGGGCTCTAGGTCCCGCCACATAGACATACGCTATAAAAATGTCAGGCAGCTTGCCAAAGAGGGTTTTATACATGTTGAGCATTGTAACACAACTGACCAGATAGCTGACCTGTTCACCAAACCTGTTCCCATTGACCGGCACAACCTTCTGTGTAAGCGTTTGTGTTTGGTCTTCTGAACGTTTTTATACATGTCTATGACACCTGCTCGCCCCTCACACACATTCACTGGTCCCTGTCATTGGCTGGCAAGAAGGGGAATTGTTAGATGTTTTGTGCCAGCCATGGTAGTTCCCCAAAAAGGTCATCAGATGGGAGCAAAGAGGCTTGTTTGCTTCCACTGATGGGTCAGGGGTCCCAGGCCCCTGCAGCCCCATTGGCGAGAGAGTTTTATGGTTAGGGAGGGGCTGAGACCCCCCATAAATACCTCTGTTCAAGGGGCTGCTCTTTGTTCTGCTTCAGCTTCTTGTCCTGTTCCAGTTATGCTATGCTAGCTTGCTCTCTGTTCTTTTGTTCTCTCTCACATGCAGGCATGGATGCCTCCATGCCAAGTAATTCTTTCTCTCTAATCTATCGTTGAATAAAGCTGCATATGATTGCATCTCTGCGTGATGCTTTTTACTTGGAAGCACCTTAACGATCCATTGACCTCGTGAGACCATCTCACAAGTAGTTTATTAGAAGATCCAAGTTTAGTGATCGTGACTGAAGCTAATGTAAACCCAGCTCAGTTTCTAAGTGGAGAAAGAGATTCATAAGAAATAGAACATGATTGCTTAGAAGCAATTGATTATCAGACCAAAGTGAGGGATGATCTGAAAGAAAGTTGAATAGGAGGATTAAGGACTTTGTTTATAGATGGAAGCTCCAGGGTAATAGAGGGGGAGCGAAGAAGTGCCTATGCCATAGTTGAAGGGGAAACATGGGAAACTGTGCTAGCTGAGAGATTACCAAGTCAGTGGTCTGCTCAGAATTGTGAATTATATGCATTAAAAATGGCTCTGAAGGAACTGGGAAAGGAAGGTGGTAACATATACACAGATTCTATGTATACTTTTGGAATAGCGCACACTTTTGGAAAAATATGGAAAGAAAGGGGGTTGGTGAATAGTAAAGGGAAGAGATTAGCAAAGGAAGAGTTAGTCATTGACATTTTAAATTTAATAACTATACCTCAGGCATTAATTTTTTTTTAATTTAATTTTTTATTTTTAATTCCATTTATATCCCGCCCTTCTCCGAAGACTCAGGGCGGCTTACAAGCTTAGCAGTAGCCTTCATTCTATGTATATGCCTGCTTATTAGGGCTTTCACACACACACCCCAAGCGGCATTATTACAAAGTCAGCTTAATTGCCCCCAACAATCTGGGTCCTCATTTTACCTACCTCGGAAGGATGGAAGGCTGAGTCAACCTTGAGCTTGGTGGGATGCGAACCTGCACTAATTGCAGGCAGCTGGTGTTACTTAAGGAGGCATTAGCCCACTGCTCCACCAAGGCTCTTTAGCCATAATACATGTAGAAGCACACCAAAAGGGAGAGAGATTTGAAATCTTTGGCAACAATTTAGCAGATGAAAGAGCCAAAGAAGCAGGACTCATGGAAAAGGAAAAAGAAAAAGGTTTTATAATGGTACCTGAAATAGAAGAACAAAGGATACCAAAGTTCTCCAAGGAAGAGGAGGAAGAAATGGGGAAAGAGGGGATAGTTCAAAATGCAGATGGGGAGTGGATATTGCCAGATGGGAGAAAGATGTTAAACAAACCTATCATGAGAAATCTGATTGAGAGGTTACATGAAGGGACACACTGGGGGGCACAGGCTTTAATAAATTTGATACACAGAAAATATGTATGTAAAGGAATATATAGCCTGGCCTTACAAATGGTTAGAAAATGTATGGTCTGTCTAAAAACAAATAAAGCAGCGCTAAGAAAACAACCAATGGGGGGAAGCGAGTTGGCAATACTCGCTTATTAAGGATACGAACACAACCACGTAAAGATATTGAATTGTCATCATTTGAACTCATGTTTGGAGTACCTTATATGGGGAAGGAGGGATTGCCATGAGTTGAACTGAAAGATAAAATAATAAGAGAATATGTACTTGAGCTGTCCAGATGTTTTTCTCTCTTGCGACAGAAAGGCATTCTTGCTCAAACTCCACCCTTGGACTTTGCAGTACACCGATACAAAGCAGGGCAGTGGGTGTTGATAAAAGCCTGGAAAGATGAAAAACTAACTCCAACTTGGGAGGGACCTTACATCGTCTTGTTAACTACTGAAACAGCCATCTGGACAGCTGAAAGAGGTTGGACTCATTACTCCCGAGTGAAAGGGCCCGTGCCAGCCCCAGAGAGGTGGAAGGTGGAATCTCACCAAGGAGATCCACTGAAGTTAAAGTTTCGAAGGACCTAATGGACTCTTGACAGAAGGAGGCGTAAAGAGGCATAAGGACTAAACATTGCATTTTTTAGATGCTTCCACTCCGACCAGAGAAAGCCAAGATTGAGAAAATCCAATACCTCCAGGAGGTGCTGGTTTTGTAAGTGCCTTTGTGGATGTTGTTGTTGCTCCCATTATATTGATTGCATTTTATGTACGGGGTGTAAGATAGAGTGTGATATTAAGAGCATAGAGGATGTATTGCAACGTTACTGGGTGGTACTTGGGAATTCTTCTTATTATACTCTTAAAACCTGCCCAACCACTAGAACCATGTACGCAATGTGTAAAAATGACAAAAAGGGAAGGGAAAATTGAGAAAACAATGATATATCATACTATGATTCCTGAATGTTTACAAACTAACTTAACAGACTGCATTCAGAATGACACACAATATAAGCGTTGCCACACCAGCATAGGGGTAGAATGTTATGACTCAAAAGCAATAGGACCAGTAACTGCAAAAATGTGGGTGTATGCTTATAAAGGAGGGGGAAATGCATTTCAGATGTTCTCATTAAGTCAAATCAGACGAGGTTACATAGCCCATAATGAAACCAGGGGCGAAACTAGTGTGGGTGTGTGCTTTGATGCTTGCCAAGCTATTAATAATGGACAAGGATCTGATAACTCGTTTGGGGTGAGATGTGAAAACTTAGAGTGGGAAAGAAATTATATAAAAGAAAGGAAGTATTTATTTCAGAGAGCGCATATATTAAGTACAGGACCTGTTGCCTTTGCTCCAAGCTATGATTATTGGTACACTACTACAGTCCCAAATGAGAGAAGTATAGGTCCAAAGGAAGTGAATATTAGTATTGGGAGTACCAGGACTGATTGCACTGAAGGAAAATGTAACCCAATGTGTATACATATAAATCAGTCATTAGAAAAAGGAATTCAATATAAGGACTTTGGAATAGGAATTGATGGAACCGGAAAAGACCTGTGGGGGTGGCTAGTATTAAAAATAGAAACCACTAAAGTAAAACCAATACGCAAAAGTATCTTTTGGTCATATTATCAGGAATTCGAAAAATTAGAATTACCTGAATTTCCTAAGAAAACAGTGAATATGTTTGTACAATTGGCTGAAGAAATTGCTAAGACTCTAACAGTGAGTAATTGTTTTGTTTGTGGAGGAACAAATATGGGAGAACAATGGCCATGGGAGGCTCAAGAATTAAAACATGACATTGTGGTGGAAATGTGGAAAAATAAAACTCTCAAGTTCACAAAAGGAAAAGAGGGAACATGGGTATTAACCACAAATTTAGTAGGGAAAGTATGTTATGAAAGACAAAGAAAGAATAGGAAAGTAGCAGTAAGAGACATGATTTGCTTGACTGTATGGAACAATGACAGTTGGTGGGGAGGAAGTGGAATATCAAAGAAAGAGACATTAAGTGAAATAACTGAGATGGCTTATTTAAAAGATCCTGAAAATGACACCCTGGACTGGGTAGCCCCGGAAGGTATGTATTGGATATGTGGAAAATATGCCTATGGGTATCTACCCAAGGGGTGGTATGGATCTTGTATCTTAGGAATAATAAAGCCAAGCTTTTTCCTTCTCCCCATCGAACAAAAACAATTGCTGGAACTAACTGTATATGATGATTTATCAGATAAAGTCCAAGAGAAAAGAGCCATACAAGCAAGCAATATGAAAATTGGAATCTGGAAAGATGATGATTGGACTCCAGAGAAGATCATCAACTATTATGGACCAGCTACATGGGCGGAGGATGGCACTTTAGGTGCCAGAGAGCCCATCTATATTCTAAATAGGGTAATTAGGCTACAAGCAGTGCTTGAAGTAATTACCAATGACACTGTAAGTACTCTAACGCATTTAGCTAAGGAAAGTGTAAAGTCTCGAACTTACATTATGCAGAATCGGTTAGCCTTAGACTACTTATTAGCTCAAGAAGGAGGTGTGTGTGGAAAATTTAATTTGAGCAATTGCTGCATTGAAGTAGATGAGAGTGGTATGGTAGTAAAGGAAATTACAGACAAAATGATAAAATTAGCTCATGTCCCAGTCCAAACCTGGAAGGGATTGACATTAGATGGGGTAAATAATTGGTTCGGAGGGTGGTTTGCAAATTGGAAAGAACTAGCAAAATTTGCAATACTAGGATTCTTGGCTATTATGTTTTTACCATGTTTGATTCCTCTCATACAAATACTAATAAGACGAACAATGAAAAGTATGACTTTAATAACTTCAGTTGAAAATGGGAAGAAAGAAACAATGTTAATAATGAAGGTAGGAAAACAAGGGTTAGGAAAAGAAGACTCAGAATATAATAACTTGCTTCCACACGAATTTTTTAAAAAAATTAGGGAATGATGAATTCCTAAAAGTATAAAAGAATAATTCAGGTAGAAGAGAAAAAGGGTGGAATTAAAGGAAAATAAATAAAGGTTATTCTTTTATAAATGGTACCAAATGTAACACCAATGAATTGTATCAAATGTAACACTAAGATGTGGGGCCATCTATTTCCTGCTTAGACAGAGAATTCACACATGGTAATCAACAAAGCTCTTTTGAAATGTTAAAAAGGATAGGAACATCTCAAGGTGGTGAGTAAAACAAGATAATGTAGTAAGGGATGTAAGGAAGTTGTTACAATAAGTCTTTGGGATGTAAAAGTTCAAAGAAGATCTTTTAGAAATGTAAATGACTTCAAAGACTAACTTAAGTTTCTTAGGGGGGGCATGTATCAAGAAAAGAAAGTATAAATGCCTGCTTTGAAACTTGCTCAGCGCGCTCTTTGAACCCAATCCAACTTGGGAAGGGTCTAAGAGGCCGCGTTTGCAAACGCTTTCTTTCTTTATTATTTTCAATTTCTTTTCAATAAATCTTTGTTTTTGTTAACCAGACTTGTCTTTGAGTTGTGAGTATCAAATTTTGGGTTTTTAAATCTCACACTTCCAGAAATAAATAAATTAATAATAATAATAATAATAATAATAATAATAATTAATAATAATAATAATAATAATAATAATAATAATAATAATAATAATAATAATAATAATAATAATAATAATAATTGGCTTCCTCTGGAATAGCACAGGGGTTGGATTGCACAGATGCAGTCAGATTTTAACCTGCACGTGGGACTGCATCGACTCTTTTCCAGACCTCTGGTCAATCAAACAGAGCTGGAAGCGAGGTCTTCTAGTCCAACCCCCTGCTCAAGCAGGAGACCCTATACCATTTCAGACAGTCTCTTTCAGTTGGTCCACAGTCTATTCTTAAAAAGCTCCAGTGATGAAGCACCCACAATTTCTGCAGGCAAGCTGTTTCACCGGTTAATTGTTCTCACTGTTAAGAACTTTCTCCTTAATTCCAGGTTGCTTCTTTCCTTGATTAGTTTCCATCCATTGTTTCTTGTCTTGCCTTCTGGTGCTTTGGAAAATAAGTTGTAGGCATGTTTTCTAAGTTCATCTTGAAGTACACGCTCTGCATGTCTCTGTTTTGGATGGCAAACTTCAGATAGGGACTTCAGAGGAAGTGTACAAAGTGCGCTTGAGATAACATGTGAAAAACAAGATCTTAAGCTTATGGAATGCAGGAAACTGGATCATATATTAATCCTTGTATTTATTGAAAGGGATAAGCAATCGATAAGGAAAAACAACCAGTTTCGGGATGGCATGTAAACTGCTAATGTTTAACCGCTAAAGCTATTGTTTAAGACATATATATATGAGTGAATGTTGACCAATAAAGAACACACAGCTGCTCAAGATTCGTGTGAGTCTCCTTTCATACTACACGTGGCGTCTGAACAGGGACCCAATACTTTGTCTGGCAAGGACTTGGTGCACCGTCAATCCTCTATTTGGGTTTCTGTAAGTATGGGATCTTCGCTTTCTGATTTGCAAAGGAAGCATGTTGAGGAACTTGGGTTTTTATTAAAAAAAGGACAGTCATGAGGTATCTCAGCGAAGCCTTTCCTGGCTGGTTCAGGAGGTTTCTGCTCAATGTTTATGGTACCCAGAAAAGGGATCTTTAAAATTAACAGATTGGGAAAAAATTGGAACTACTTTACATGCGGAGCCTAGGGCTGCTGTTGAAATTCTACATCTCTGGCATTTATGTCGGCATGCTATAGAAAAATTTGGCAACAATGTAGTATCATTAGTGTCACCACCTCCCCCTCCAACTTATACTTCTCCAGTTATTTGTCCACCAGCAGCCCCTGAGGCTTATATTAGTCCCACTGCTCCCACAGATACTGGTCAACCTCGTCCTGCAAGGTCTTCTTTTCAAAAAATGGTGGAATCCTGTAAAAAGGATCCATCTTTATCTGGTGCAGAACTCACTGAGCTTTTGGCTGTTTGCCCTGTTCAATATAGAGAGGGGGAAGGTGAACTATTGGGGCAGCAAATAGCAGAATGGGAAGGGTTACCTTATCAGATTCTGAGGGAACTTAAAAAAGCTATCACTGAGTATGGTTTAACTAGTAATTTCACAAAAGGTCTTCTAGACGGAATTAAGAATGGATATATCATGATACCAGAAAATTGGAAGCAGTTATGTCGCATGATGTTAACATCAATGCAATATGTAGTCTGGGAGAGTGAGTACATTCATCATGCTCAGGCTGCTGCCTTGGCTGGGGGGACATATACCGCTGAGCAGTTAGCAGGGGTTGCACCCTTTGCTACCATACCAGATCAGCTTGCTTTACCCCAAGCCACCTTGGCAATGGTATCAGAATGTGCCTTTCGTGCCTTTCTGAAAGTTCCCCAGACTGGAGAAAGCAAAGTAAGTTTCTCCAGCATACGGCAGGCTGCTAATGAACCATACGCAGATTTTGTAGAAAGATTGTCAAAGGCCATTAAACAGCAGTTTGATAATGCTGAAGCTGCTGGGGAATTGTTGAGACAGCTAGCTACAGAAAATGCTAACTCTGACTGTAAAAGAGCTCTTCAGTCATTGAAAGCTTCTGGCTATTATACTTTAGCTGATATGCTCCACGTGTGCCAGGATATTGGTTCTCAGACTTACAAAATGCATCTCCTGGCAGCGGCTATTCAGAAGGGCCAGAAACCCACTGGTTCTTGCTTTAAATGTGGAAAACCTGGCCATTTTTCAAAGGGAATGTCGTTCAGTGGCCTCTAACAGTGCTCAAAATAGGCCATCAAAGAAATGCCCAGTTTGTAAAAAGGGATTTCATTGGGCTAATCAATGTTGCTTTCGCTCGGGAAACTTGTTAATGGGTGGGGCACCCACCCAGACACCAAAGAGTGCCTTCCCGATAGCGGCTCAGCCTCCTCAGACTTTATCTCCGCCTCCCCGGCCACAGCAGGTAGTGCTGGGATCGATCTAATTACCCAGGAGGATAGTGATTTTAAGTTTCCACTGCAAGTGAACCTTATTCCATCTCAGTATCATGGACCTTTGCCTGTTGATACTGTGGGCTTATTGTTGCCTTGTTCATCTGCGCACAAAAGGGGTTGCTTTGTGGTTCCAGGTGTCATAGATTCTGACTATACTGGAATTATTATGATGCAGGTTTGGGTTAACATGCCCCAGCTTCTCCCTAAAAATTTTTCAATTGCTCAGCTATTGCTTCTTCCTTATGTCGTTCCGAAGCCAGGGAAGGGAGCTCAGGGAAATTCTGGTTTTGGCTCCACTTCCACTTCAGTGGCACTGGTGAAACATGTTACTTCTTCCCGCCCCCTACTTACTTTATACTTAAATAAGCAACCATTTCAGGGTCTTTTAGATACTGGAGCAGATGTTACTGTTATTTCTTCATTACAGTGGCCTGTTCAGTGGCCCAAGCAACCTGTTTCTTCTTTGTGGGGTGTTGGCGGTTCAACAGATGCGTGGCAAAGCGTTCATGCTATTTCAGTTTCCACTGGTGCTGGTAAGACATTCTCTTTGCATCCGTATATTCTTGACATTCACACCAATATATGGGGTCGTGATATCCTTATCTTTTTAGATGCTCATTTAGTTTTGGATGATGGCTCTACCTCTTAAATGGACTTGTACTATGCCTGTTTGGGTAGAGCAGTGGCCACTTTCTCAAGAAAAGCTATCTGCCCTTCATACTTTGGTGGAGGAGCAATATCGAGCTGGTCATATTGAGTTTTCTACTAGCCCTTGGAACACTCCTGTTTTTGTAATAAAAAAGAAAAGTGGAAAATGGAGATTCCTGCACAATCTCAGAAAAATCAATTCATGTATTCAACCTATGGGTCCTTTGCAATGTGGATTACCTAATCCAAACTTAATTCCTACAAATTATAAAATTTTGGTGGTAGATTTAAAGGATTGTTTCTTTACCATCCCTTTGCAAGCTCAGGATAAAGAAAAAATTGCTTTTACAGTCTTTGTTTTGAATAACAGCATGCCTACCCGGCGATATCAGTGGTGTGTATTGCCTCAGGGCATGCTGAATTCCCCTACTTTATGTCAGTATTTTGTGGATCAGGCTCTTCAGCCATTTCGGGATATGTATCCCACATATATTGTGTATCATTATATGGATGATATCCTGGTTGCTGGTGAATCTATAGATCTTTGCAAGACTGCAGCTGCATTGGAGGCTGTCGTTGCAAAAAGGGGGCTGTATATAGCAAAGGAAAAGATTCAACTTGTTGAACCTTATCTATACCTTGGACATCATTTGTTACATGATTCTTCCATTCCTGTCTTGCCTGACCTGAAGGTTTTATCATCTTATACATTGGTACAGTGGCAGAAACTGCTTGGTACTATAAATTGGGCTCACCCCTTCTTTTCTATCACCACAGGGGAGATGCTTCCTCTCTTTCAGTTACTTAAGGGTCCTAAGCAGCCAGGAGATCTGGTTCATCTCTCTGACAAACAACGAGATTGTTTGGCTACATTGTTTGCCAAACTTAAAGGGAGGTTTGTTGATCGCCTGCCCTGTACTACCTCTTGTCTTCAGCTTGCGCTTATTCCAACATCCCCCTTGCCTACAGGATGTTTGTATACTCCGTGTTCCGATAAAAGGATTAATATTCATGAGTGGGTGCATTTGTCTGCCACCCCTCCACGCAGTATTTGTCCGTATCAATCTGCTTTAGAAGATCTAATTGTTAGGGGACGCTGGCGAGCTTTAGCATTAACAGGCAGTGATTTGGTTTCTATTTCTTTCACAAGAACTAAGTTAGAGCATGATCATTTGCTCACTGTGTCTGATTCTTTTCAGATAGCCCTTGCCAATTATGTAGGCAGTGTTGAATATTCTTTGCCCAAAAATCCTCGTATCACTATTACAGCAACGCTTAGCCCTCCGTTTGCTTCTATTTTTTCTTGGACGCCTGTGGCTAACCCGCTTACTGTCTTTACTGATGGCTCTCCAACTTGAGGAGTGGTTGCGTGGTTCTCCTTAAATCACTGGCATACTAAATTTACTTCTCACCAAGTTTCTGCACAATGTTCAGAACTTGCAGCAGTGATTCTTGCATTGCAACATTTTTCTTCTGTCGCTATTAACCTTGTGGTAGATACTCAGTATGTTTATCTTGTCATGCAAACTTTGCCCTATGCATATTGTGCTCCCAATTTGGACATTAATTTGTTATCTTTGTTTCTTACACTTGAACATCTCTTAGAACAGTGCTCTTGTCCTCTTTATGTTGAACACATTCGAAGCCATTCTCCTTTTAATAATGCTCTCACCCAAGGGAATGCCGTAGCTGATAACGTGTTACGGAATGTAGCTTCCCTTTTTTCCAATCCAATTGATAGTCACTCCTTCTTTCATCAGTCAGCAAAATCTCTTGTAAAGCAATTTCATATTCCTTTTTCGCATGCCCAGGACATTGTTCGTTCTTGTCCTGCTTGTCAACAATCTGCTGTTCCTTTTCCTATGGGGGTTAATCCTCGTGTCACATCAGCCAATCAGCTTTGGCAAATGGATGTTACCCAGTTTTCTCCCTTTAAACCTTATATTTATTTACATGCTTCTATTGACACTTACTCTCACTTTTTGTGGGTTACTGCTTCACGTCACGAGCGTTCAGTGGATGTTATTTCTCATTGTTTGTCTGCTTTTTCTGTGATGGGTCATCCAGCTCAGTTGAAAACTGAAAACTGACAATGGTCCTGCATATGTCAGCAAGGATTTCTCACAGTTTTGCCTTCGCTGGCATGTTTCTTTAACTTATGGTATACCATACAATTCACAGGGCCAGGCTATCATTGAGCATGCACATCGTACCTTTAAGGGCTTACTTGAAAAACAAATAAAAGGGGAAAGTGGGCCTTACCATCTTCAAAGGATTAATGATTTATTAGCAGTCATGCTATTTACTTGGAATTATCTAACTGTCTCAGATTCTTTTTCAGAGCCCCCTGTTCATTATCATTTTCAAGTAGAAAAGTTATTGGAGAAACCTTTGGTGCACTATCATCAAAGCCCTGATCCGCAGTGGAAAGGCCCTGCTCGACTGATTACCTGGGGACGTAGCTACGGTGCAGTAGAAGATCCTGACACTAAACGTGCTACTGCTGGTGCCATTACTGGCATTATCACCTTAGGTTCTTATCCTGGCATCATAGCACAAGAAAATCGCCATTGGAAAAGATGGATTGAATATATTCAGAATAAATATGGGACTAAAAAGTTTCATTTAGCATTTGAATAAGTATTAGTTTTATATGATGTATTATTAGTTATTCTTTATTTGTTAGTAATTTAGTTATGTTTAAGGGGAGTTAAAGTGCGATAGATTTTAATGTGTTTTTTTTAGTTTGTTAGCATATTTTAGCTTAAGTTTGTAAAGTATAAACCCTGTATAAACTCTGGGAAGTCGGGGGAGGGGAGGGTAAGGGAGGGTAAGGGGGAGGGGAGGGGGAGGGAGGGAGTTTATCTTTTTAAAAAATGTATTGTAAAACTTTTCAATAAAAAAAAAGAAAAAAAGAAAATCGCCATTCTATTCTAGGGCTTACTTGTCGCTTGGAGAAGACTATCAATGCCACTGCTGCCATTGTGCGTGATTTGCAGGCTGAAATTGAAGAACTCAACCAAGACATGACTCAGCAGCGCTTTGCAATTGATTATTTGTTAGCACGTCAGGGGGGATTTTGTAAGCTTGTGGGTAATTGTGCTTTTGCTGTGCATTACCATTCTTTGAATAAAACCATTGAGGATGAATTAGCTAAACTCCAAACATATATTTTGGATAATACTCATACTCCCTCCCCTTTTGAATGGTTGACTAATTGGCTTCCTGATTGGACTTGGCTCCATCAACTGTTTTTCTATGGGCTCTTGGTTATTGGATTTTGTATTGCTTGTTGCTGTTTTGCTCAATGTATACCTTCTTTCATTGCCTTATTTCGCCCTACTCCAGTTTCTCTCCATCCCATTCAGCTTCAAAATCTTCAAAAGGCTTTGTTTCCTCAATTTAAAATAAAAATAGAGGACACGTAGGCATGTTTTCTGAGTTCATCTTGAAGTACACGCTCTGCATGTCTCTGTTTTGGATGGCAAACCTCAGATAGGGACTTCAGAGGAAGTGTACAAAGTGCGCTTGAGATAACATGCGAAAAACAAGATCTTAAGCTTATGGAATGCAGGAAACTGGATCATATATTAATCCTTGTATTTATTGAAAGGGATAAGCAATCGATAAGGAAAAACAACCAGTTTCAGGATGGCATGTAAACTGCTAATGTTTAACCGCTAAAGCTATTGTTTAAGACATATATATATGAGTGAATCTTAACCAATAAAGAACACACAGCTGCTCAAGATTCGTGTGAGTCTCCTTTCATACTACAATAAGTTGGCCCCCTTTTCTTTGCTTAAGCACCTCCCCACCAGCAATCAGCACCCAGATGAGAATAGGTTAACTCCAAAGTTAACATCAGACCAACAATCAAGCAGTAAACAATATGCCAATCAAGGAACTGCCAAACAAACCGACAGTAAACAGCCCTACCAAAGAACCTCCAAAACCACTCCCACCCAAAAAACCAAGCTCAGAGAGCACCAAGGATCCCTCATTTCAACACTGAGCTACAAATATTCTCCTTGAAACCTATTTATAGTCGCCTATGCATACAGGCCTTCACCAATCTGACATATTGCTGTACCTTTAAAATGTAATTTTTCATCAATTCTAGACTTCTAAAGATCAATAATATTTAGTACTTCTGATCTTGTTGCTCAATCTTCTGACACTTTATGTGTAATGTATTGGGCTTTGTCTTACTAAAGTGTTTCATGTGGGGTTAATTGCTGGAAGGTTGCTTAAGCAGGGAAGCTGGTTAACGGCTCCCAACTCCTCAGACAACCTGTCTCCAGCGCCACCATTGGCTGCTTCTAGGGGGTCAATAGGTTGCTTTAAACCTATTGGCCGCCACCTAGAGGCCAGGGTATAAATAGCTGCATTCGCAGCCCTGTTCCCCAGTTCAGTTCCTGCAAGCAAATAAAGAATGTCTCTTACTGAACTCACTCGCCTCTTCTCTTCAATCAAGAACAGAAACCAGTACACAACACTGGCGACAAAAGTGGGATCCTGCTTCTCCAACAGAGCTGAGAGTCACTAGGGGAGAGGCCGGAACGTGCCTGGCAGGAAAAGCAATTCCCCCCCTACAGTCAGCCTCGCACAGCCACGCTAGCGACCACACGCCCAGAGGACCAGTCCCTGGGCATACGGAGGAGCAGGATAAGAAGATGATGAGTTTAGTTTAGTTTAGTTTAGTTTTATTTAATTTGTATACCGCCCTTCTCCTTGGTAGGGACTCAGGGTGGTTCACAGGGCATATATAAAAAAGACAATACAAAAATTAAAAAAGATTAAACCCATGCCCAGTTAAAACAGTAATACAAATTTAAAACAGCAATTAAAACCCATAATCCCCCGTCAGGCCAGACCAGCTATTTCAAACAGGTGGGTCTTCAGGCCACGACGGAAAGTTCGGAGGTCTGATGCCATCCGGAGCTCCACCGGCAGTTGGTTCCATAATGCCGGAGCGCCCACAGAGAAGGCCCTCCCCCTGGGGGCCACCAGTCGGCATTCCCTGACTGGCGGCACCCTGAGGAGGCCCTCTCTGTGGGAACGCACAGGGCGGAGGGGAGTTGATGCCGGCAGCAGGTGGTCCCTGAGGTATCCCGGACCCATGCCATGTAAGGACTTAAAGATCGTAACCAAAACCTTGAACCTCACCCGAAAGACAACTGGTAACCAATGCAGCTCGCGGAGCAAAGGTGTAACATGGGAGTACCGGGAAACTCCCAAGAAAAACTCTCGCGGCTGCATTCTGTACCAGTTGGAGCCTCCGAGTGGTCTTCAAGGGAAGCCCCATGTAGAGAGCATTACAGTAGTCAAGGCGAGAGGTCACGAGCGCATGAGTGACCGTACACAGGGCATCCCGGTTCAGATAGGGCCGCAACTGGCGCACCAGGCGAACCTGGGCGAAAGCCCCCCTAGTCACGGCCACTATATGATCTTCCAGGGTAAGCCGTGAATCTAGGAGGACTCCCAAGTTGCGAACCCTATCCACGGGGGGTAAGAGCTCACCCCCCATAGAAAGAGATGGAACATTTTGAATGTCCCGGGATGCCGGAATGTACAGCCACTCAGTCTTGTCAGGGTTGAGTTGAAGTCTGTTCCTCCCCATCCAGACCCGAACCGCCTCCAGGCAACGGGACATCACAGCGAGGGCATCACTGGGGTGGTTTGGGGTCGAAAAGAAAAGTTGGGTATCATCGGCATACTGATGATACCCAACTCCAAAACCACGAATGATCTCACCCAGCGGTTTCATGTAGATGTTGAACAGGAGAGGCGAGAGAACCGACCCCTGAGGAACTCCACAAACGAGAGACCTAGGGGCCGATCTCTGCCCCCCTGCCAACACCGACTGCGAGCGTCCCAGGAGATAGGAGGAGAACCACTGAAGAACTGTGCCTCCCACTCCCAATCCCCTGAGACGCCGCAGCAAGATACCATGGTCGATGGTATCGAAAGCCGCCGAGAGGTCTAATAGGACTAGGACAGAGGAATATCCCCTATCCCGAGCCCTCCAGAGATCATTCACCAGAGCGACCAATGCCGTCTCCGTGCTGTACCCGGGCCTGAAACCCGATTGGTAGGGGTCCAGATAATCCGCTTCATCCAGGACCAGAGGGAGCTGATGCGCCACCACACTCTCAACAACCTTCGCAAGAAAGCGCAGGTTGGAGACTGGACGAAAGTTGTTCAAAACAGCTGGGTCCAAGGCAGGCTTCTTGAGGAGAGGTCTCACCACCGCCTCCTTCAAGACGGTGGGGAAATAACCCTCACTCAAAGAAGCAGATATAACCGCCTGGAGCCAGCCTCGTGTCCTCTCCCTAGCTGCATAAACCAGCCAGGAAGGGCACGGGTCCAACAAACATGTGGAGGAGCTCAGCCTCCCCATAATCCTGTCCACTTCATCAGGGGTCACAGAATCAAACTCTTCCCAGATAACATTGACAAGACCGCCCGTGTCCTGATCGCCTGACTCTGCCCAGCTGGAGTCCAAACCGGTCCGAATCCGAGCGATTTTATCCGACAGATGTTGACTAAATTCCTCGGCACGACCCTGCAAGGGATCCTCCCTCACCTCCTGATTAAGAAGTGAGCGAGTCACCCTAAACAAGGCGGCCGGGCGATTATCTGCGGACGCGATGAGGGTGGAGAAGTAATTGCACCTCGCCACCCTCATCGCTGCGAGATAAGACCTAATATAGGTTCTTAACCGCAACCGGTCGGGTTCGGATCGGCTAGACCTCCAGCAGCTCTCTAGGCCCCGTTTCCGACGCTTCATCTCCCGGAGCTCCGCGGAAAACCATGGAGCTCGCTGGGATCTGCGCCGGGTCAGGGGCCGCAAGGGTACAACCCGGTCAAGTGCCTCAGTGGCTGCCCTTTCCCAGGCTTCCACTAAGGCATCCGCCGAGCTGTGAGCAGTGGAGACAGGTGGGGACCCCAGCGCCGCTTGGAATCTATCAGGATCCATTAAGCGTCTGGGGCGGTACCATCTAATTGGCTCCGTACCCCCACGGCGGGGGGTGGCAAAACGGAAGACCAGCCGCAGGAGATGATGATCGGTCCATGACAGGGGCATAATAAATGGAGAGCCCCCACCTAGATCATCCAACCACCGTCTAGATAAAAAATCAGGTCAAGGGTGTGGCCTCCCTCATGAGTTGGCTCTGAAATTACTTGCGTCAGGTCCATGGCCGCCATGGAAGCCATGAACTCCCGAGCTAGCTCAGATGAACCTCCCAGGGATGGTAGATTGAAGTCTCCCAAAACTATAAGTTTGGGAAACTCAACCACCAAACCCGAGAGGATATCGAGCAGCTCGGGCAGGGCTGCCGCTGTGCGACTAGGCGAAATGTACACCAGCAGCAAGCCCAACTGCGCCCCAGGACCAAATCTCATAAAGAGAGACTCACACCCGACTATCTGAGAAACGGTGGTCTCCCGCGGACATAAGGTCTCCCTAATGGTAACCGCCACTCCCCCACCCCTGCCCTGAGCTCGTGGCCGGTGTAGCACCCGGAAGCCTGGTGGGCAGAGGTCAACCAAAGGGACCCCACCCTCTGGGCCCAACCAAGTCTCCGTGATGCAAGCCAGGTCCGCATGCTCACCCTCAACTGAATCCCTAACGAGGGGAGCTTTATTAACCACGGACCTGGCATTCAGGTACACCAGCCGGAGCTCAGGAGGCTGCACATCCTCGCTCCCGGCACCTCGGGGAAGAACCAGAGGGTCGGAGCGCCTCACCGCTTGTAAACAGCGGAGACGGCCCTCCCGGTAACGATATGGCCCCCTGTCTATCCGCCTGCTGCCATTCCCCGTCGTGGGAATTGGTAATCCCACGACCCGCTCATGAGCCCCAGATGTAACCACAACCCGCTCCCCCCGAACGCCGTCAGACCCAGGCCTGGCCTGCAACACAGTTGTTTGGCTACCCCCCACAGCCAGACAACCACTACCCCCCACCCCCCTCCCCAACCCCCTAAAAAATTTGACTAAAAAATTAACCAGGGGCCTCTTATTAAATTTATATCGAGAGCCCCTGGCCTTACCCGGCCATCTCTCAGGGTCCCAATAATTGGGCCCCTCATCGAGACTGGGGATAGAAAAGAAGGCGGGACGCACCCAGGAGAGGGGGGCACCCCTGAGGGCGAGCAAGTCCGTATCAGAATATCGATGCATACAGTCCGAGCAAGTCCGGAGAGGGCAGTCCAATGATTAAAAAACCAACAGGAGGTTCGAAGGTAAGGAGTGGGACATTTGGGCCATCCACCAACCTACTGCCACTCGGTTGGATGCTCCCAGGGGCATACCACAACCCGTCCTCTCACAACGGGGCGCGAGTCTGCTCCCGGGGATGGTCCAAAATGCCCACCCTGGGTGGGGCAGCACCCACAGAGCTCCCACCTCTATGGGGCTGCCGATGTAAAACAAGCCACTCTCCCACTGTGGCCTGTGCCCAGGTCCGTCCCAGTCCAAAGGGGAAAAAAGGAGGCAGATGGAAAATTAATAAATAAGTTAATAAATAAGTTAATAAATAAGTTGGTAGTCCGCTATGTCGCCGCCGTTGCCACAGACATCGTCGCTGCCGGTAAAACAGGCCAGTGGGCCTAGAAGACGCCACCATCGCCATCACCGTCGCCGCCATCACCTCAAGCAGCCGGAACCCAACGAGTCGCTGTCGCCATGGTCGTCCTCTCCACCGCCCAGAGCAGCCCGAGGACGCCGTCGCCATAACCACCTCTATCGCAGCAGCTCAAAACCAGCACAAAGGGCAGCCTTGTCAATAAAGTAGCAAGCGGCCGTCTTCTCCGCTGCCAAACGGCCCGAAGACGCCGCAGCCGCCAAAGAAACAGCACAGGCAGGTCCAACAACAAAGTGTCTCCGCCGCCGCTGCCGCCATTGCCGCCGCTGCCGCTGCCGCTGCCGCCAGAATGGTCTGCAGGCATCTCGCACAGGCTCTCCTCCCCTCTCACGGAAGCGCCGATGAGCTGGGGCTCTGAGGACGCCGAAAACTCCAGGGACGCCGAGAACACTGCCGAAAACGGCCGAAAACCGTCCAAAACAGCAGCGCCGACCCGACGGCCCATGGCAGCCCAAAACAGCTGGCAGCCCAAAACAGCTGGAAACACCCCCGCTGCCGACCGCAGCCTCCTAGGAGAGGCCCGGAGACACCAGGGCAGCAGAAACCGGCGGGCCGAAGAAGCCGAACCCAGCAACACCGCGGGAGATGAACAGGCGAAGGAAAAGGCAACACGCAGATGGAACAGGCAAATAGCAAAACTGCCTCCTTATTTGCCTCATAAATTCAGCTTCGTGGATTTAACAATCCACATCCCCTACCCAGCGGGCCCAAAAAGACCCCTGAGGGACTCCGAAGGGACGCCCAACAGCCGGAGCTCACGGAGCTCAGCCCGACACGTCCGCCATCTTCAAAAGCCGGAACATTTCTTTGAGCCCCAGTCGCGAAGACCAACCGAGATGGCGAAGGTTGGAAAGCTGGAAGAATTTGACATAGCTCACCCGGAAAGATGGCCTTCGTATCTATCCAGGGTCGAGAACTACCGTGCCAATCAAGTCGCTGAGGATGGCCTGAAGGCTGCTATGCTCCTGTGTGTTTGCGGCCCAGCCACGTTCGACATTGTGGATAACTTGTTCGTGCCAACGCCATTGCAGTCCGTAACGTTCATGGACTTGAAGAAACGGCTCGGCGACCATTTCCAGCCCAAGCTGTCGGTAATCGCTTGGCGCCACGCATTTGAACAGAGGGTTCAACAGCAAGGCGAAACAGCGTCTGAATTCATCACGGCATTGAGGCAGGCTGCACGCCTGTGC
Source organism: Vipera ursinii (assembly GCF_947247035.1). Taxonomy (NCBI): domain Eukaryota; kingdom Metazoa; phylum Chordata; class Lepidosauria; order Squamata; family Viperidae; genus Vipera; species Vipera ursinii. Next base: position 35,628,859 of record NC_139522.1, read on the forward strand.
CAGTTCTTATATATAATAATAATAATAATAATATAAAGTTGGAAGGAGCCTTGGAGGTCATCTAGTCCAACCCCCTGCTCAGGCAGGAAACCCTATACCATTTCAGGCAAATGGCTGTCCAGTCTCTTCTTAAAAACCTCCAGTGTTGGAGCATTCACCACCTCTGGAGGCAGGTTGTTCCACTGGTTAATTGTTCTAACTGTCAGGAAGTTTCTCCTTAGTTCTAGGTTGCTTCTCTCCTTGACTAGTTTCCATCCATTGCTTCTTGTCCTGCTTTCAGGTGCTTTGGAGAATAGCTTGACTCCCTCTTCTTTGTGGTAGCCCCTGAGATATTGGAACACTGCTATCATGTCACCCCTCACCCTTCTCTTCATTAAACTACACATACCCAATTACAGCAACCGTTCCCTATATGTTTTAGCCTCCAGCCCCCTAATCATCTTTGTTGCTCTTCTCTGTACCCTTTCTAGAGTCTCGACATCTTTTTTACATCGTGGTGACCAAAACTGGATGCAGTATTCCAGGTGTGGCCTTACCAAAGCATTGTAAAGTGGTATTAGTACTTCACTTGATCTTGATTCTATCCCTCTGTTAATGCAGCCTAGCACTGTGTTGGCTTTTTTGGCAGCTGCAGCACACTGCTGGCTCATATTGAAGTGATTGTCTACTAAGACTCCGAGATCCCTCTCACAGTTACTACTATTGAGCAAGGTACCACCTATACTATACCTATGCATTTGATTTTTCCTGCCTAAATGTAGAACCTTACTTTTTTCACCATTGAATTTCATTTTGTTAGATAGTGCCCAGTGTTTGAGTCTGTCCAGATCCTTCTGTATCTTAAGCCTATCTTCTGGAGTATTGGCTATTCCTGCCAGCTTGGTGTCGTCTGCAAATTTGATGAGTTCCCCATCTATCCCCTCATCCAAATCGTTGATGAAGATGTTGAAGAGCACTGGGCCCAGAACAGAGCCCTGGGGCACCCCACTACACACTTCCTTCCATGTAGATGCGGTTCCATTGAGGACCACACGCTGAGTACGGCCTGTCAGCCAGCTACGAATCCATCTGGTGGTAGTGCTATCTAACCCACATTTTCCTATCTTATCAAGTAGTAGGTTGTGATCTACTTTATCAAATGCCTTACTGAAGTCCAAGTAAATTATATCTACAGCATTCCTCTGGTCCACTAATTTTGTCACTTGGTCAAAGAATGTAATAAGATTTGTCTGGCATGATCTGTTTTTGACAAACCCATGTTGACTTTTAGTGATGACTTTGTTTGCATCAAGGTGTTCGCTGATTTGTTGTTTGATTATCTTTTGCAGAATCTTCCCAGGTATTGAGGTCAGGCTGATAGGTCTGTAGTTTCCTGGATCTATTTTTTTCCCTTTTTTGAAGATGGGAACTACATCAGCTCTCTTCCAGTCCTCTGGTAGTTCCCCAGTGCTCCAGGATCTTAGAAAAATATATTTTTTGCTCTGCCAGCATACCACACTGTGCACAGCAACTGGCAAAAGCCCAGCAGAGCTGCGCTGGGGGAGGCGACTAATCATGAAACTGGACAGGTTGCACCCAGACCAGGTGGCAGCAGATGCCTCTCGCCCAAGTCCTCTGAGGAAGTTGCAAGTGGGTGATAGGGTGTGGGCCCGGAACTATGGGCATGGGAACTTGTGGGTGCCAGGAAAAATCACCAAAACATCCAGCCCTCTCTCATACGAAGTGGGCCTAGATGTTGGGTGAGTCGTTCGCCGCCATATCGATCAGCTGAGGAAGCGGTTTCCAGAATGGCCACAAAAGGAGGACTTCATTCCAGGTCCCATCCACGGACCTCAAACCAGCAGCCAGGCCGAACAATCTACATGCTCTGAGGTCCCTAGCAGTTAGAGCAACAGGGAGGTGGCCGTAGAGGGGCAAAGCCTGGGAGTGCAACATGGGTCCCCTGACAGAAAAAGTCAACCAGAACACTACAGCTGTTGTGCTAACTCTGTGGGAAATATGAACTCTGGGGTGGGCCGACCTGGAACGGCCAGCCAGAGAAACCTGAGTCAGCCAGACTCTCTTGGACTCAAGGACCCTGGTCTACCCAGCCCGGCAGGCAAGCTGGTAGATAGGGAGATGCAAGCTTCTGTATTAGCGAAATACGAAACAATGTGTACTCACGCATACTACTATTTGTATTCTTGTAAACTCTAATTGCTGTAATCATTCCTTTTGTTGCTATAATGTGTGTACATTCTAGGGGGGAGGGGTATAATGTATTGGGCTTTGTCTTACTAAAGTGTTTCACGTGGGGTTAATTGCTGGAAGGTTGCTTAAGCAGGGAAGCTGGCTAACGGCTACCAACTCCTCAGACAACCCGTCTCCAGTGCCACCATTGGCTGCTTCTAGGGCAGCAATAGGTTGCTTTAAACCTATTGGCCGCCACCTAGAAGCCAGGGTATAAATAGCTGCATTCACAGCCCTATTCCCCAGTTCAGTTCCTGCAAGCAAATAAAGAATGTTTCTTACTGAACTCACTCACCTCATCTCTTCAATCAAGCACAGAACCCAGTACACAACATTATGATCCAACGGACAACACTTTAATAGGGCTGCTTCTCTGACTTCTTGTGAACTCCTGTTTGTGTCATCAATGATAAGGCCCAGCTACCCTATTTTCTATAAACTTTTATTTCAATTGCTTTCAATTTCTTCAAGCATCAGAGTCATCTTCAATGACTATCTGTACTTGCTTTTACTGCCTGACCAAATTTCTTACTGAAATAAACAAAAACTCTGTGGACATCAGTTTTGCACCTTCTACTTCTCTGTATTAAATATTATCCTGCATCCAAGTATATATATACAGTAGAAGGTTTTTTCCTGCAGGTGAACATATGCAAATCTTCCACTGTGAAAGGACTATATGTATCTGAAGCTTTGAAAATAAATGGGCGACTAAAAAAAAAGCCCACATATACACACTCACATATACATGCATGCACAATTTCTAAGTTACATAAAAATATATGGCACTAGCCAAGGTGACGTCTGCAATGAATCATAGTCAAATGTTTCGGTTTCTTCTTTCAAAAATGGCACTGATTTCACCATGAACTGAGAGAGTAATACAGGTGGTCCTCGACTTACAACCACAATTGAGCCCAAAATTTATGTTGCTAAGTGAAACATTTGTTAAGTGGGTTTGCCCCATTTTATGACTTTTCTTGCCACAGCTAAGTGAATCATCACATTTGTTTAGTAACATAGTTGTTAAGTTGTCAGCAATAAGCTGACTTTGTAAAAATGCCGCTGGGGGGGGGTGAAAGCCCTAATAAGCAGGTATATACATAGAATGAAGGCTATTGCTAAGCACATTGTGCTTTAGATTGTAAGCCGCCCTGAGTCTTCGGAGAAAGGGCGGGATATAAATGGGATTTTAAAAAAAAACTGAATCTGGCTCTCACATTGACTTTGCTTGTCAGAAGGTCACAAAGGGGGATCACATGACCCCAGGACACTGCAACCATCATATATATGAACCACTTGCCAAGCATCTGAATTTTGATCACGTGCTGTCATAAGACACTTTTTCCAGGGGCGTTGTAACTTTGAATGGTCACTAAATGAACTGTTGTAAGTCGAGGACTACATGTAATGTTAAGGCAGGAGGAGATTACAGGGGCTTTGGAGAGGGGGTTGCGGCTTCTGCACTTGAAGTGGGTGTATGGGGGACATGTTGGGGTGCTAGTTGGCTATCCCCCAAAGATTCCCTAACGTTAAAAAAGCTCTTGGGTAGCAACAGTTACCCAGCACAAGGGGCTCAGGAAAAAGAGATGCCGGCAACTCCCCAAAATGATGGGCTCAGAGGCTCCAATGAGAAGGAGGAGGAAGAGGGTTTAAGTTTTAGCAACTGGAGTGGCGATCCCCCCCAAATAACGTGGTTCGTGGGTAACCACCCAGCATGACAGAAGTGACCAAAACCTGCTGCAACCACACAGCAGACGGTGGGTGGGGTGGGTGGGAATAAAAACCAAACAGCCCCCCCCCTGCCAATTCTCAACAGAAATGCTCACAACGACGAAAACTTTGGACGGGGAAGAGCACAGGCAGTTGGGCGTCTTGCTCGGCTGCTGGCTTGGGGGGGGGAAGGGGGCAGCTTCACACCCTCCTAAACGCTACCCTCTTCCACAATATAACAGTGTAAAAACAGAGATAGTTAAACCGATGCTTCCGGCGCAACAGCTAGCAGCACCAGTGACCACGAGAGCACAGTCAGAAGGCAACCCACTGTTAAACACCACTATTACTTCGGAATTTAAACAAGCCTTGGAAAAAGACGACTGGTTCCTCAACCACCCAAACCTCTGCTCTATGCGTGAAGGGTTTGCTTGGTTAGGTGGGGAATTATATGTCCCAGCTAGCCAGAGACTAAAGACTATGCAAACATGCCATGATTCCAAGGCAGCTGGGGACTTTGGATTTGGAAAGACCCTACACTTTATAAAAAGTCAGTTTTGGTGGCCCTCTATTAAGAAGGACGTGGAGAGTTATGTGGCGAGCTGCCCTACCTGCACAGCGGCGAAAGGGAGGCAAGGAAAAACGCCCAGCCTTCTGCAGCCAGTCACAAACCCTTCAGCATCCTGGAGAGAGATCTCTATGGACTTTATTGTAGAACTGTCCAAAAGCGCGGGAAACACTTCTCAATCTTGGCAACTTTTAAGATGTGTGCACTTCAACTCCCAGAATTCTGGGAGTTGAAGTCCAGACATCTTAAAGTTGACGAGGTTGATAAACACTGCCTTAACTATACTTTTCAACAGAAGAGGATACATGTAGCTCCACAAACTATACGTTTTCTCAATATTTTGTCTCTTTTCCTCCCTCCTTTATTTACATAATTATTTCTTATCACAGGTTTGATATGCTCACTCCAGTCAACAGGTTCACTACTTTCATTTCTCAGGCTTGTTTTTAGACTAGAGAGGAAAACACAGGAAAAAATAGTGCTTTTCTAAACTGTTTGGCATTCCAGCATCTTTGTCAAGCCATCATGTCATAGTTACCTTGTACATCCTTATCAAACTGATATCTGCTCAGTTCTTTCTAAATGCTGCAGTCTTTTCTACTGGCTAGTCTACTCCATAGATCTTTCTTTCAGAACCTGCTCGATCCTCAGCTTCAGATTTCTCCTCCTGCTATGCCTGGATTCATACAGCACACATGCATCACCAGCAATGTCTGACAACCACCAACAGTCTCTTCCACTGACTAACACTTCTGCCCTTTTATTTATTTTCATCAATAGGCAGATGTGCCTGCTCTTGGGTGTCTTAAATAGGCAGGAAACTTCTAGGTCGCTCCCTGACAGTCTCTACATGACAGTTTGCCTTAAAACATCGTTAAACTTGAGAACTTTTTACATCATCACATGTCCATCAGGGAAGTCCCCCTGCTGCTGAGTGTTCAGTATGGAGGTCAGTTTATCTGTGGGAAACCTTAATTAGGAATATGGCCACAGTGATTGGACTGAAAGACCAAGGTTGTCAGAGATTGTAAGTTTGTATTTTGCTCTCTCTGCCAACTGATTTCTCCAGTAATTTGGCCAAAACTGACCACCAACCAAGCTTGGAATCTATTAGTAATTTATTATCTTACATGCATACGTATTACTTTGTTCTAAAAATGTAAAACAATAATGCTCTGTGTTTCCTGACTTTTTTTCTTCCATAGAACAGTTTTAAAAAATATACGATAAGAAATGTATTGGGGTTTTTCCACAGATAACTCAATACACAGTTTATTAAAAAGAACAAATTGACTGAAGCTGATCTTCAATATCCCCTTCATGGATTACTGCCTTGTCATGGCAAAAGGGGCTTGCGTAATTCAATGAAGCTATGAGCTATGCCGTGCAGGGCCACCCAAGACGGACAGGTCATAGCAGAGAGTTCTGACAAAACGTGATCCACTGGAGAAGGAAATGGCAACCCACTCCAGTATCTTTGCCATGAAAACCCTATGGACAGTACCAAAAGGCAAAACAATATGACAGTGGAAGATGAGCCCCTCAGGTCGGAAGGTGTCCAATATGCTACTGGGGAAGAGCAGAGGGCTAGTACTAGTAGTACCAGAAAGAATGAAGCGACTGGGCCAAAGCCGAAAGGACGCTCAGCTGTGGATATATCTGGTGGTGAAAGGAAAGTCTGATGCTGTAAAGATTTTTTCTCCATAGGAACCTGGAATGCAAGATCCATGAATCAAGGAAAGCTGGACGTGGTCAAACAAGAGATGACAAGACTGAACATCAACATCTTAGGAATCAGCGAACTAAAGTGGACAGGAATGGGTGAATTTAATTCAGATGACCATCAGGTATACTACTGCGGGCAAGAATCCCTCAGAAGAAACGAAGTAGCCTTCATAGTAAATAAAAGAATAGGAAAAGTAATACTGGGATACAATCCTCAAAATGACAAAATGATCTCAGTTCGAATCTAAGGCAAACCATTCAATATCACAGTAGTCCAAGTCTATGCCCCAACCACCAGTGCTGAAGGGGATGAAATTGACCGGTTCTATGAAGCCCTACAGCACCTTATAGAACTAACACCAAAAAATGATGTCCTTATCATCATGGGGGATTGGAATGCTAAAGTAGGAAGCCAAAAGATAACCGGAATAACAGGCAAGTTTGGCCTTGGAATACAAAATGAAGCAGGGCACAGGCTGATAGAATTTTGTCAAGAGAATACGATGGTGATAGCAAACATTCTTTTCCAACAACCCAAGAGACGGCTCTACACATGGACATCACCAGACGGTCAACACAGAAATCAGATTGACTATGTGCTTTGCAGCCAAAGATGGAGAAGCTCTATACAGTCAGTAAAAACAAGACCAGGAGCTGACTGTGGCTCAGACCATGAGCTTCTCATTGCAAAGTTTAGGCTTAAACTGAAGAAAGTAGGGAAAAGCACTAGGCCAGTCAGGTATGAATTAAATCATATCCCTGTTGAATGTACAGTAGAGGTGACAAATAGATTTAAAGAATTAGATCTGATAGACAGAGTGCCTGAAGAACTATGGACAGAGGTTCGCAACATTGTACAAGAAGTAGGAACTAAAACCATCCCAAAGAAAAAGAAATGCAAGAAAGCAAAATGGCTGTCTGAGGAAGCTTTGCAAATAGCTGAGGAAAGGAGGGAAGTGAAAGGCAAGGGAGAAAAAGAAAGATACGCCCAATTGAATGCAGAATTCCAGAGGATAGCTAGAAGAGATAAGAATGCCTTCTTAAATGAACAGTGCAAAGAAATAGAAGAAAACAATAGAATAGGGAGGACCAGAGATCTCTTCAAGAAAATTGGAGAGATGAAGGGAAAGTTTCATGCAAAAATGGGCATGATAAAGGACCAAAATGGCAGGGACCTAACAGAGGCAGAAGAGATTAAGAAGAGGTGGCAAAATTACACAGAAGAACTATACAAGAATGAGCTTAACGTCCCTGATAATCACAATGAGGTGGTCACTGACCGCGAGCCAGACATCCTAGAATGTGAAGTGAAGTGGGCCTTAGAAAAGCTGAGCAACAACAAAGCTAGTGGAGGTGACAGTATTCCAGCTGAGCTATTCAAAATCTTAAAAGACGATGCAGTGAAAGTGCTACACTCAATTTGCCAGCAAATTTGGAAAACTCAACAGTGGCCACAGGATTGGAAAAGATCATTTTACATTCCAATTCCAAAGAAAGGCAGTGCGAAAGAATGTTCAAACTATCGCACCATTGCACTCATTTCTCATGCTAGTAAAGTTATGCTTAAAATTCTACAAGCTAGACTCCAGCAGTATGTGGATCGAGAACTACCAGAAGTACAGGCAGGATTTTGAAGAGGCAGAGGAACTAGAGATCAAATTGCAAAATACGCTGGATCATGGAGAAAGCTAGGGAGTTCCAGAAAACATCTACTTCTGCTTCATTGACTATGCTAAAGCCTTTGATTGTGTGGATCACAACAAACTGTGGCAAGTTCTTAAAGAGATGGGAGCACCAGACCATCTTATTTGTCTCTTGAGAAACCTATATGTGAGTCAAGAAGCAACAGTGAGAACTGGACACGGAACCACTGATTGGTTCAAAATTGGGAAAGGAGTCCGGCAAGGCTGTATACTGTTGCCCTGCCCATTTAACCTATATGCAGAGCACATGATGAGAAAGGCAGGGCTAGATGAATCAAAAGTTGGAATTAAGAATTCTGGGAGAAATATCAACAACCTAAGATATTCAGATGATACCACTCTAATGGCAGAAAATGAAGAAGAACTAAAGAGCCTCTTGTTACAGGTGAAGAAGGAGAGTGAAAAAATTGGGTTGAAACTTAACATTAAGAAAACCAAGATCATGGCATCCGGCGCTCTCAATTCCTGGCAACAGAGCCTTGGTGGAGCAGTGGGCTAATGCCTCCTTAAGTAACACCAGCTGCCTGCAATTAGTGCAGGTTCGCATCCCACCAGGCTCAAGGTTGACTCAGCCTTCCATCCTTCCGAGGTAGGTAAAATGAGGACCCAGATTGTTGGGGGCAATTAAGCTGACTTTGTAATAATGCCGCTTGGGGTGTGTGTGTGAAAGCCCTAATAAGCAGGCATATACATAGAATGAAGGCTACTGCTAAGCTTGTAAGCCGCCCTGAGTCTTCGGAGAAGGGCGGGATATAAATGGAATTTAAAAAAAATAGATGGGGAAGAAATGGAGGTACTGACAGATTTTATTTTCCTAGGCTCCAAGTTCACTGCAGATGGGGACTGTAGCCAAGAAATTAAAAGACGCTTGCTTCTGGGGAGGAAAGCCATGGCAAATCTAGACAGCACACTAAAAAGCAGAGACATCACCCTGCCAACAAAAGTGCGTATAGTCAAGGCTACGGTCTTCCCAGTTGCAATGTATGGCAGTGAAAGTTGGACCATAAGAAAGGCTGAGCGCCAAAGAATTGAAGCCTTTGAACTATGGTGCTGGAGCAGACTCCTTTGAGTCCCTTGGACTGCAAGGCGATCAAACTGGTCAGTCCTAGAGGAGATCAATCCTGACTGCTCTTTAGAAGGCCAGATCCTGAAGCTAAAACTCAAATACTTTGGCCACCTAATGAGAAGGAAGGACTCACTGGAGAAGAGCCTAATGCTGGGAAAGGTTGAGGGCAAGAGAAGAAGGGGACGACAGAGAATGAGGTGGCTGGATGGAGTCACTGAAGCAGTAGGTGTGAGCTTAAATGGATTCCAGAAGATGGTAGAGGACAGGAAGGCCTGGAGGAACATTGTCCATGGGGTTACGATGGGTCGGACATGACTTTGCAGCTAAAAACAACAACAATCTTCAATATGGTTATGGAGGTGTGGATATGAATGACCCATTGATGGAGATTGGAGAGGTAAGTAGTATGGAAAAGAATTTTAGAGAGTTAACTATAAAGGACATATTTTGTGACTGTCTAATTGTCCATTAAGGTGTTTTCGGTCTTTTCAAAATCATGTCTATTTTGTTGGATCAGTAAAGCAAAGCTTTTATTATTTTCCTGAATGTTCCCGAGAAAACACTTGCAGCTATTATTGGCTTTTAACTAGCATTCGATTTACCTATTCAGAGGAATTGAAATTGCTGTGGCTAAGGTTGAGAAACATCACTTTATAAATACTGTAGGGGTACTTAAGCCTAGCCTATATTTTTGCTTATTATCCTGAAGAAAACAGTAAGGTCTGTTTACCTATCTATATCACATTTCTACTAGTAAACTGTGACCTCTGAAAAGTATAAGCATGATTATGTACTCAGTACTTGGTTTGGGCCCCTTTTGCAGCAATTACTGCCTCAGTGCGGTGTGGCATGGAAGCTATCAGCCTGTGGCACTGCTGAGGTGTTATGGAAGACCAGGATGCTTCAATAGCGGCCTTCAATAGCGGTCCAGTGATCCCAGAAATAAGAAAGGGGGGGAAATGAGTTACGGATGAAACCTGGATTGATGTATAGGAGTCATCATCTTGGAATTTGTTTTTCTGTGCTTCCTTGCTCCTGGTACACAGACCTGGATCTCTTTGTTCTGAAAAAGTACAGGTGAAACTCGAAAAATTAGAATATCGTGCAAAATTTTGTTTATTTCAGTAATGCAACTTAAAAGGGGAAACTAATATATGAGATAGACTCAGCCTGTGGCACTGCTGAGGTGTTATGGAAAACCAGGATGCTTCAATAGCGGCCTTCAGCTCTTCTGCATTGTTCGGTCTCATGTCTCTCATCTTTCTCTTGGCAATGCCCCATAGATTCTTTATGGAGTTCAGGTCAGGTGAGTTTGCTGGCCAATCAAGCACAGTAATCCCACGGTCATTGAACCAGGTTTTGGGGCTTTTGGAAGTGTGGGCAGGTGCCAGGTCCTGCTGGAAAATGAAGTCAGCATCCCCATAAAGCTCGTCTGCAGAAGGAAGCATGAAGTGCTCCAAAATCTCCTGGTAGACGGCTGCGTTGACCCTGGACTTAATGAAGCACAGTGGACGAACACCAGCAGATGACATGGCTCCCCAAATCAACACAGACTGGAAACTTCACACTGGACTTCAAGCATCTTGCAGTGTGTGCCTCTCCATTCTTCCTCCAGACTCTGGGTCCTTGGTTTCCAAATGAGATGCAAAAGTTGCTCTCATCAGAAAAGAGGACTTTGGACCACTGAGCAACAGACCAGGTCTGTTTTTCTTTAGCCCAGGTAAGACACTTCTGACCTTGTTTGTTGTTCAGGAGCGGCTTGACAAGAGGAATACGACATTTGAAGCCCATGTCCAGGATCCGTCTGTGTGTGGTGGCTCTTGATGCACTGACTCCAGCCTCACTCCACTCCTTGTGAAAGTCCCCAACACTTTTGAATGGCCTTTTCCTGACAATCCTCTCCAGGCTGCGGTCATTCCTGCTGCTTGTGCACCTTTTTCTTCCACACTTTTCCCTTCCACATAACTTTCTATTAATGTGCTTTGATACAGCACTTGGGGAACATCCAACTTCTTTTGCAATTACCTTTTGAGGCTTTCCCTCCTTATGGAGGGTGTCAATGATGGTTTTCTGCACAACTGTCAGGTCAGCAGTCTTCCCCATGATTGTGATTCCTACTGAACCAGACTGAGAGACCATTTAAAGGCTCAGGAAGCCTTTGCAGGTGTTATGGCTTAATTAGCTGATTAGAGTGGGACACTTTGAGCCTAGAATATTGCACCTTTTCACAATATTCTAATTTTCTGAGATTGTGAATTTGTTGTTTTCATGAGCTCTAAGCCATAATCATCACAATTATGACAAATCACAGCTTGAACTATCTTGCTTTGCATGTAATGAGTCTATCTCATATATTAGTTTCCCCTTTTAAGTTGCATTACTGAAATAAATGAACTTTTGCACGATATTGTAATTTTTCTTTTTTTAAAAAAAAAAATAAATATTTACATTTCGTGTTAAAAACACACCATACACCAACAAAGACCAAAAAAACCATTTACAATAAACAAAAAATGAAGAAATCAAAAAATTGAAAACCATTTCAAAAATTTCACATTATATCTACTTCTAAACTAACAATTATATTCCACTCATTAAGTCTCTTATAACCATCCAACTCCAAAGCTTATTCATTAACAAAGACTATATCACTTCATTTTTGACCAACCTCCAAGCCACCCTCATTTCTTTAATCTTTTATCCATCCAAATATACCATTTATTCCATGATAGAAATGCTGGTGTCTCTTCTTTACCCTTCAACCTCTTGGTCAATGTGTCTGCTTCTGCACAATCAAGTATTCTCCTAATTATAACTTCATCCGGCGGGGTATGATTTGCCTTCCAAAATTGAGCATACCCCATTCTTGCCGCCGTTAAGATATGTAAAACCAAATACCATATATCCTTCTTAGTATTTCCAGGCCTGGAGCCAAGCAGATACATCTCTGGTTTAAGATCAACTAAACACCCTGTGATTTCCTCTATCCATTTTTGGATCCTCATCCAATATCTAACCACTTCCGGACATGTCCATCATAAGTGATAGTATGTGCCAATCCCTTTACCACACTTCCAACAATCGGCCGACAATCTGGGGAACATTTTGGAAAGTCTGGCCGGAGGGAGATGCCATCTATAAAGCATTTTGTATATGTTCTCCTTATATGACGTGGAAACCACCAGCCTCATATTAGTCCACCAAATCTCTTCCCATTTCTCAAGTGGAAATGCATAACCAAAATTCTTCCCCCAGGCAATCATCGCATCTTTTACCACCTCCTCCCCTACTACCCTAGTTAGCAGCAGTTTATAGCACTTAGATATCATCCCTTTCTCCGGACTCAGCAGAATCTTATCTAATTCCTGCAGATTCAGATAAATACCCCTTCCTTCCTTATCCTTCTTATACCTTGCCTGGATCTGCAGGTAGGCCCACCACTCCAGTTGAACCCTTGCTGAGCCAGATCTTGTCGTGTTTTGAGTTCTCCCCCGCTATCTAAAAGTTCTTTGTAAGTTGGTCTTCTTCCCTTCTTGAGTAGGGTCGGATGGGTCAAGGCTTCCAAGGTTGATAACCAACATGGAATTTGCGCATAGTACTTAGCCCTTATCTTATCCCAATTCCGAATCAGTATATCCCTTATGTAGTGGAGAGTAAACTGTTTGCTTGGAGGAGTACCTTCCCGCCAAAGAGCTGCATGCCATCCCTGCAGCAAATCAAATCCTTCCAGACTCAACAATCGATTATTCCTTAAACTTATCCATTCCTTGCCCCAAACTAAGATAGTAAAGTTCCCAGTTCGGTAGGCCAAGGCCCCCTCTTTCCTTAATTTCTTGCATCATTTTTTTTCCCAATCCTGGGCCGTTTCCCCTGCCATACGAATCTAGAAACTACCCCCTCTAACTCTTTTAAAAATTTCAGTGAAAGTTTAACTGGTGCTGTCTGGAAAAGAAAATTCCATTTCGGCAAAACATAAGATTTTGCCGTGGCTACCCTTCCTAATAATGACAACTGTATCCTACCCCATTTCCCCAGGTCCATTTTTGTTTGTATCAGTAATTTAGAATAATTATCCTCCCTAATACTTGAACATCTTCCCGTCAACCAGATTCCTAAATATTTCACCTTCTTCACGATTTTAAACCCTGTAGTGTCCTCTAGCATCTGTTTACTTCTATTTGAAAGATTTTTCGTCAATATATTCGTCTTATCTTTATTTACTTGTAGACCAGCCACGTTTCCAAATTCCTCAATCCTTTTTATTTTATTTAATTTTTTGAGTTTCACCTGTAGATGGGGAAGAAATGGAGGTAGTGACAGATTTTATTTTCCTGGGCTCCAAGATCACTGCAGATGGGGACTGTAGCCAAGAAATTAAAAGATCCTTGCGCCTCGGGAGGAAAGCCATGGCAAATCTAGACAGCACACTAAAAAGCAGAGACACCCTGTCAACAAAAGTGCGTATAGTCAAGGCTATTGTCTTACCAGTTGCAATGTATGGTAGTGAAAGTTGGACCATAAAAAAGGCTGAGCGCCAAAGAATTGAGGCCTTTGAACTATGGTGCTGGAGAAGACTCCTGCGAGTCCCTTGGATTGCAAGGTGATCAAACCGGTCAATCCTAGAGGAGAGGCTTCACTTTCTTAGGATCTTGCGGATGAACAGGGTAGAACAACAGCTAATGACCCTCTTTTACCGGTCTACCATAGAAAGCGTCCTCTCGTATGGTATTGTGGTTTGGTATGCTGGTCTGACAGCCGTGGATAGGAAAGTATTACAGAGGGTAGTGAGCACAGCACAAGACATTGTGGGCTGTTCCCTGACACCACTGGATGACATCGCCAGGGCTCGTTGCCTTGGAAGAGTGAGGAAGATTCTCAGGGATGACTCACACCCTGGACGGTATCGCTTTACTCTCCTACCATCCGGTAGGAGATATAGGAATATAGCCAGCCGTACCAACAGGCTGAAAAATAGCTTTTATCCGTGGGCTGTTAGGCTTTTAAATGGGACATAATCTTATGCAGAATTGACTTGGGAGGCCGGTGTGTGGTGTAGTTGGTTCACATAGTGTGGTGGGATGGAGGGTTTGTTGTCACTGTGTGTTGGGGGGAGAGAGCACAGGGGGAGGCTCTGTGAGATGATCTCATGAGGACGATGGATCGTTAAGGTGCTTCCAAGTAAAAAGCATCACGCAGAGATGCAATCATATTAGCTTTATTCAATGATAGATCAAAGAGAAAGAGATACTTGGAATGAAAGCATTCATGCCTGCATGTGAGAGAGAAACAAAATAAAAGAAAGCAAGCTAGCATTACATAACTAAAACAGAAGAAGAACTAGAAGCTAGGAGTAGAATCTTAAGAGAGACTAGAACAAAGAGCAGCCCCTCGTGCAGAGGTATTTATGGGGGGTCTTGGTCCCTCCCTGACCATAAAACACTCTGCCAATGGGGTCTGAGACCCTTGGCTCATCAGTGGAAGCAAAGAAGCCTCTTTGCTCCCATCTGATGACCTTTTGGGGGAACTGCCATGGCTGGCACAAAACACCTAACAATTCCCCTTCTTGCCAGCCAATGACAGGGACCAGTGAATGTGTGTGAGGGGCGAGCAGGTGTCATGGACATGCATAAAAACATTCAGAAGGCCAAACACAAACGCTTACACAGAAGGTTGTGCCGGTCAATGGGAACAGGTTTGGTGAATAGATCAGCTATCTGGTCAGTTGTGTGACAGTGTTCAACATGAATGAAACCCTTTTTGGTAAGCTGCCTGACATTTTTATAGCGTATGTCTATGTGGCGAGACCTAGATCCTACTGCATAAGCGCCCGAGATTGCAATTGCGGCCGTGTTGTCCTCTAGAATTTGGATGGGCAGAGGAGGAGATGCCCAGATGCTTGTTATCAGCTCATTGAACCAAGTCAAATCATTGGCCGTGTCTGACAGGCTGGCATATTCAGCCTTGGCCGTGGAGCAAGAAATAAATTTTTGCTGCTTAACATGCCAATGTATTGGACAGCCATTTAGCAATATGAGGAAACCAGAGGTGCTCCGTCTACTTTTGGTGTCGCCAGCCCAGTCTGCGTCTGAGTAAGCGGAGAGCTGGGCCGTCTTCCCCTTCTCTGGTTCTAGCATAAGGAGGGCATCAGCTGTGCCCTTAAGGTATCTAAGCACCCTTTTAACAGCAGTCCAGTGGAATTCCTTTGGGTGTTCCACGTGCCTGGACAATAGATTCACAGCTAAAGCTATGTCAGGTCTGCTCCAATTGCTGATGTATAGCAAGAAGCCAATCACAGATCTGTAAAGCGTGTTATCTGTGAACTCAGGACTGTCCTTATGAGTGTGGTTGTAAAAGTCGCTTTGCATTGGGCTATGTGTAGGATTAGATTCTGTCATTTTGCATTTGGCCAATAATTCCTCTATCTTTTCTTTTTGAGATAGAGCGAACCCCCCCTTAGTGGCCAAAATATGCACACCCAAGTACTTGTCAACCCGCCCCAAAGACTTCAGAGTAAACTTTTCTTCCAGGGCCTTGGCAAATTCATCACACCCTTCCTTGTCAGGCCCCACATATAACAGGTCGTCCACATAAACTAACACCCGTTCTGTGGTACCCTTGGAGTTGCGTGTGAAGACACATTCATCTGCATGGGATGCAGTGAAACCAACTCGTTCTAAACTCTTTCTAAGACAGTCATACCATAATTTCCCTGACTGCTTGAGGCCATATAACCCTTTGTGGAGCAACCATGTATTTCCCCGTTCTTGCTGGTAGCCAGGAGGAGCCCTCACGTAGATCTGCCGGTCCAGGTTGGCATGGAGGTAAGCCGTCTGGATGTCGAATTGGAAGACTTCTTCTCCCAGAGCGGCTGCAGTCACGAGGGCGGCCTTGACGCTCTCTGCCCGGACAGTTGGAGAGTACGTCTCGGCGTAGTCCTGCATATAGCGCTGAGCGAAGCCCTGGGCTACCAAACGGGCCTTATATAGGTAGAGGCCATTGGCAAGTGGTTTGGCTTTGTAAACCCACCTTGTGCCAATGACTTTTCTCTCTTTTGGTGGTTGCTGGGGGGTGAAGACCTTGAGTTTCTTTAAGCTCTGCATCTCCTTCTCCATCGTGAGCTGCCATTTCTCCTGCTCTTCGATGGGCAACTCCTGGATGTCAGAGAAGGATTTTGGGGTGACCACAACGCTGTTGACAGACGCGATGTGGCCAATGTCAATTCTCTTTGGCGGGACCCCTTTGTTGGACCGCTTTGACCTCCTTACCTTCTGCCACTCACTGCCCTTTTCTTCTGTGGGTCTCTGAGGCGTTGCTGGGGGTGAAGACGGCGTGTCTTCCTCCATGGGACTGGACGCATCTTCGTCTTGTTCCTCACTTTCGTCGGTGGCAGGGTATGTGGTCGTCTCAGGTGATGTCGAGGTCGGTGTGTCCTTGCTGGGTCGGTTGGCATATGGGCTCAGATCATTTGAGTGGATCTGGGTCCAATTGGAGTCCTCTTCGAAAGAGGCAGATTGGGAGGTCACAGGCCTGCCCCCTTCTCCCAGGAAACGATAGGCCTTGGAGCCAGGAGCATAGCCCAAGAACCTTAGTCTCTGGGAGACAGATCTCCCCTTCTTCCGCAGCTGCTTGGGGATGTGCACCCATGCGTAGGAACCAAACACACGCAAATGTCCCAGATTTGGTTTCCTACCGTGAACCAGGAAATATGGGGTCTGGTTCACAACACTGCTCCAGGTGCGGTTTAAGGTGTAATTGGCGTAGTGGATTGCCTCCCCCCAGTATGATTCTGCGACTTCAGCATCTGCAATCAGACTACGCATCATGGTTTGCAGGATTCCATTTCTTTTCTCAGCTACGCCATTCTGAGCGGGGGTGAATGGTGCAGTAAGAAAATGGCGGATGCCCTTACGCCTTACCCAGTCCTGGAACTTTCGGGACATGAACTCAGCCCCGCGATCGCTCTGCAATTGTGCGATCTTGGTCTTATACTGGGTCTCTATAAAGTTGTACAGTGACTTTATGGTGTCAAAGGCTTCGGATTTTTCTGCGAGGGTATACACATGGCCGTATCGTGAGAAATCATCAACGGCAGTGAGAAAATACTTTTTCTTTCCTAGGGATGGTGTGAAAGGCCCAACCAGATCAACATGTACTAGTTGGTACGGGTATTGAGCCTTACGCAATGACACCTTTGGGGTAGGGGCAGCCTTCCTCTTTGTTTTCTTGCAAATGGCACAGTCCAGAAACACGTCGCAATTCTTGAGCTGGACTCCCTCAGCAAATTCTCCCATCTTTTTAACTACAGGGAAGCTCGCATGACCTAATCTTCTGTGTAATAAATGGGCACACTTATCGTGGAGCGGCTTCCCCACTGACACCCTGTTGGCTCTAGTTGCTTTGAGTGGTGCTGTAGGTGCCTGCTGAGATTCAGGCTCCTTACCCACACTGCCTTTGGAAAGCTTTGGGGCAGGCTGTGGGGGCTTGGGTGCAACTGCTTGCTGTGAGGCCCCTTCTGAGGTGGGTGGGCTCTTAGGAGAAAAATATGGTAAGCCATTTATGATGGCAATATTTCCAATGACCCTCTGGTTCCGGGTGACATGACCTCCCCCCTTGCGAAATAAAACTTCCACTTTGTCATCGTCATATAATTTGATAATGCTTAATAGGTTGTTGGCGATGGAGGGAGCATGCAAAACACCTTCAACTTTTCCAAGTCCAGGTACAGAGACAAAGCCCTCGCCAACAACTAAAGCCTTATCACCATTTGCCACTTTGACAGATGAGTTAATTTTCTTTAACCTTTTAAAACCTTGACTCATATTAGTAATGTGAGAAGAAGCTCCAGAGTCCAGTAACCATAAGTCAGTGGAGCTATCAGCCTTTGTTGTGGGGGTGAGGGAACAAGTATGCAGAAAATTTCCTTTGCCCCTGCCACGCCCCCTTCCTTGCCCCTTGCCCCTTACTTGATTGGGACCACATTTAGGGGCTTGTTGTTGACAGTCTTTCTTGAGGTGCTCCTCAGAGCCACAGATGAAACACTTAAGTAGAGCATTAATTTGCTCTGAGTTGTGGCTCCCCCTTCTGGCTTGCTGAGTGGTGACTCTGGCGTATTCTCCTGCATCTCGTCTCCTTCTATCTTCCTCGATGAGTCTCCCTGTGAGGTAGGACAGATTTATGTCGTCCCTCCTGGCCGCTTCGAGTGAAACAATGAAATTGCTCCAACTCCTGTCCAGGAAAGCAATAATGACCGCGACCATGTTCGCATCAGTTACTGGGTAATTTCTGGACATCAATTCTGCCCTGAGTGCCTTTAATTTTGCAAGATGTTCAGGCATGCTGGCACCAAACCTCAGTCTGGTTGTATAAAACTCAGTTGTATGTCTGGTGATGGAACCAATGGTACCGCTGTTGAATAAATTGTATAATAACTGCCAAACTTCACCAGCTTCGAGTCCTACTGGAATGCTGGAGAACAGGTTATTATCCAGAGAACTGAGCAGAGTGGAGTAAGCCTGCAGGTGCCTCCATTCTTCTCGGGGTCCCCATGGGAGAGAAGGAGGTTTCTGAACCATTTCTAGAGTCCCATTCTTTAAGAGATATACCTGTATATCTCTACTCCAACTGTTGTAATTCTCCCCCCCAAGTTGCAGCTTTTTAAAGTCACTCGGAAGATTGGTTGTTGGGAAAAAATCCCTCTCAGCTCCATTAGCATACATCTCAGAAGTGTCCATCGACATAAAAGGGAAAGGGAAAGGGATCCCTCTAGTGGTCAAGGAGGGAATTTTTCCTTGATTATTTGTTAAATCTAAATGGGCGTGCCCGCAAACCATGTGATCCGGGGGAGGGCGTTGTTCAGGATTTTTCCCTTCTTCCTGTGAGGCATTGGGGGGGGTGGAGCCCAGATTTGCCGGTTTGCATTTGGTTCTTTGTTGTATGCTGCAATGATTCCTCCTGAGATCCCCTGGGCACTGGATTTCCAGGATTGCCTGATTTGCCTTGAGAAGCCCATCGCTGGTCCTGAAGACCTAAAGAGAAGGTGGGAGGCCGCGGGGGTTGATTGTTGGGAGGCTCCAGGCTGGACCCCCCCGGCAGTTGGGCCCTGGGGAGAGGGTAGGAGGCCTTGGAGGAAGGCTGGTCGCTCCCGATGTCTTTTTGGCCCCCAGGGCGGCAGCTAGGACCTGGATGGCAGTTTCTATTGCTGCTGTATTTGTATCAGCCTCGGCTGGACAGACCTCATCGCCATCATAGGACTTTAGGCTTTGTGGTGGGGAGGACCCAGGAATTTGCATGCTACTTTGGCCAGATGCCAGGGATTGCTGGCCTTCCAGGCTTAGTTGGGGTCTGTCTTTGTTAGACCATGTGGGGTTACTGGGGGCCGCCATCTTGTTTCCTGTGCAGACCATGTGGGCGCTGTGGGCGGAGCCATCTTGTTTCCGCTTGCCCCAGGAAGCTGTAGCTCACAGCTGGGCGGGGGGGTTCGCGCCAAAAGCCCTGGGGTCCCGGGGTCACTAAGGGTGGCGGGTGCCATATTTGGAGGCCTCGTGGTTGCTAGGGAAAGACTCACCAGGGGTTCAGAGGCTTTCTGCGCTGGTGTCCTCCTCTTTTTTGTTGCAAGTAGCTTTACAAGCAGCTCTTCACGTTCTTGTTCAGTCATCTTACTCACATGATGTTTGGCTTCAGCCAGGTCCGTCTCTGCAGCATCTGAGCAGTCTTGGGCAGTCTGCAAGCCTTCTATGCTTTCCTCTGTGGCGTTCAGGGGTAGAGAGGCATGCGAAGGGGTCCTAGATGCTCTGCTGGATCCTCTGACGGGATGGAGGTCATCTGTGCTCTCACCTGCAGCGGAGATTGCTTCAGGGGCTGAAGGCTTGGATGTAGGCAGGGATGCCGTCTTTGATCGATGACTCCTGGTCACGATGGGAGAGGTCCTGCCATCTGTTATAAATGGATTTGTGCTGGATCTTCCAGACATATTGTAGTACTTGGAAGCGATCCCTTAAACCATGCTCTTGCTACCAACTTGTGAGATGATCTCACGAGGACGATGGATCGTTAAGGTGCTTCCAAGTAAAAAGCATCACGCAGAGATGCAATCATATTAGCTTTATTCAATGATAGATCAAAGAGAAAGAGATACTTGGCATGAAAGCATTCATGCCTGCATGTGAGAGAGAAACAAAATAAAAGAAAGCAAGCTAGCATTACATAACTAAAACAGAAGAAGAACTAGAAGCTAGGAGTAGAATCTTAAGAGAGACTAGAACAAAGTGCAGAGGTATTTATGGGGGGTCTTGGTCCCTCCCTGACCATAAAACACTCTGCCAATGGGGTCTGAGACCCTTGGCTCATCAGTGGAAGCAAAGAAGCCTCTTTGCTCCCATCTGATGACCTTTTTGGGGAACTGCCATGGCTGGCACAAAACATCTAACAGGCTCAGCTAATCTCAATGTACACATGTTGTACTTTGACAATAAAGGTTTATTTATTTATTTATTTTATCAACCCTGACTGCTCTTTAGAAGGCCAGATCCTGAAGCTGAAACTCAAATACTTTGGCCACCTAATGAGAAGAAAGGACTCACTGGAGAAGAGCCTAATGCTGGGAAAGATTGAGGGCAAGAGAAGAAGGGGACGACAGAGAATGAGGTGGCTGGATGGAGTCACTGAAGCAGTAGGCGTGAGCTTAAATGGACTCCAGAAGATGGTAGAGGACAGGAAGGCCTGGAGGAACGTTGTCCATAGGGTCGCGATGGGTCGGACACGACTTCGCAGCTAACAACAAAAGTGGTAGAATGGGTGAAAAGGTTGAAAAGCCTTTCCCTAGTGGACAATCACTTAAACATTAGTCAGCTGTGTGCGGTAGCAGCCAATAAAGCAAATACAATACTTGGTTGTATAAACAGAGACATAGAATCAAAATCATGTGACATATTAGTACCACTTTATAAAGCCTTAGTAAGACCACACCTGGAACACTACATCCAGTTTTGGTCACCACATTACTATAAAGATGTTGAGACTTTAGAAAAAGAGCAGAGAAAAGCAACTAGGATGATTAAAAGTCTGGAGATTAAAACATATGAAGAATGGTTGCAGGAACTGGGTATGGCCAATCTGGAGAAAAGAGGGACCAGGGGTGACATGATAGCAGTGTTCCAATATTTGAGGGGCTGCCACAAAGAAGAGGGGGCCAACTTATTTTCCAAAGCACCAGAAGGCAAGACAAGAAATGATGGAAACTAATCAAGGAGAGACGAAAACTGGAATTAAGGAGAAAGTTCCTAACAGTGAGAACAATTAACCGGTGAAAAAGCTTGCCTTCAGAAGTTGTGGGTGATTTTTAGGAATAGACTGTGGACTGACTGAAAGAGACAAAAGGGCAGCCAGTTTATAGGATATGGGAAAAGCAATTTGCTGACAAGATCATGGTGAATACAAATATTATATAACTTATAATTATTTTAGGTATGTAATTGTTTTATAAAATAAAAATGCGCACGCTGTAGCTATTGACCATAATTCGGAATCACAAGTCAGTGCTCATGACAAAAATGCTGCAACAATTTGTCCTTTTTGTCTTGTTTTAATTGGCCATAAGCAATACTTTTAATAAAATAACCATTTCCAAGAAATTAAGGAAAGACAATACTAAACTGAATAAATTTCACATTATAATGCTTCTCTCACAGAAGACTATCCCCTTCTCCCTCTCTCCTTCTCCTAACTACTTCTCTCACAGAAGCCTCTCCTTTTCTCCTCTTTCTCCTCACTGCTTCTCTCACAGAAGCCGCTCCTCTTCTCCCTCTTTCTCCTCACTGCTTCTCTCACAGAAGCCTCTCCTCTTCTCCCTCTCTTTCTCCTCACTGCTTCTCTCACAGAAGCCTCTCCTCTTCTCCCTCTCTCTTTCTCTTCACCGCTTCTCTCACAAAACCCTCTCCTTTTCTCCTCTATTTCTCCTCACAGATTCTCTAACAGAAGCCTCTCCTCTTCTCCCTCTCTTTCTCCTCATTGCTTCTGTCACAGAAGGCTCTATTTCTTCTCCCTCAATTTCTCCTCAGTGCTTCTCTGACGGAAGCCTCTCCACTTCTCATTCAATTTTTCCTCAGTTCTTCTCTCACAGACGCCTCTCCTTTTCTTCTCTCTTTCTCCTCTCTCCTTCTCTCACAGAAGCCTCTCTTTTTCTCCTCTATTTCTATTTTTCCCTCTCTTTGTCTTCACTGATTCTCTCAGAAAAGCCTCTTTTTCTTCTCCCTCAATTTCTACTCACTGCTTCTCTGACAGAAGTCCCTCCTCTTCTCCCTCCCTTTCTCCTCACTTCTTCTCTCACAGAAGCCTCTCCTCTCCTTTTCTCCCTCTCTCTTTCTCCTCACTGCTTCTCTCACAGAAGCGTCTCATTTTCTCCTCTATTTCTCCTCACTGCTTCTCTCATAGAAGCCTCTCCTCTTCCCCCTCTCTCCTCAGTGCATCTCTCAGAGAAGCCTCTCCTCTTCTCCTCTCTCGTTCTCCTCACTGCTTCTCTCACAGGAAACCTCTCCCATTCTCCCTTTCTCTTTCTCCTCACTGCTTCTCTCACAGAAGCATCTCCTCTCCACTTCTCACTCTATTATTCCTCAGTTCTTGTCTCACAGAAGCTTCTCATCTCCACTTCTCCCTCTTTCCTCACTGCGTCTCTCACAAAAGCCTCTCCCCTTCTCTCTGTGTCTCTTCACTATTTCTCTCACAGAAGCCTCTCTGTTTCTCCTCTTTTTCTCCTCATTACTTCTCTCACAGAAACTTCTCCTTTTCTCCTATCTGTTTCTCCTCACTGATTCTCTGACATAAGCTTCTCCTCTTCTCCTCTGTCATTCTCCTCAGTGCTTCTCGTACAGAAGCCTCTCTAGTTCAGGCTTCCAGTTTGCCAACAGCTATAAATGGATGCCTGGAGGATGGCTCCTATCTTCCACGTCCAGATTCGCATCGCTGGGTGGTCCTAAAAGGACCGAAGAGTCGCCCTGGAGGGGTGTCCAGACAGAAGGGGCTTTTGCAGAAATGAGGGGGGCAGCAACCCCCCCCCCCCGTTAGTGCCTGCATTCCCTTTGTACCAGCGGACGAAAGACTGACCATAGGAGTATGGCCAGCTCCTAGGCTGCAGACAGCTGAAGTCAAATCACCATCAGGCAACATTCAAGCAGCGTGGAAGAGACGAGGGTAAGTTTCCTCTCTTGTACCTTAATCATATTTTTTTCACCTAATTAAGCTGCTAAGTACTTTCCCCCCTGTGGAGAGGGAGGGGGATTTTAACCCTCCCTTCGGAAGGTGGCAAACAAATTCAGGGTTTTTTTTGGAAACAAAAGAACGTTTAAGAAAGAAATAACAAAAGGAAAGAACTTTTAAAATACTTGGGGGACACTCAGTGGCTAAATTTGAAATTGCAATTCTGACTTTCTCTTTAAAATAAACCAAGAAAATATTTAAGAAAACAAGATAAAGAGTAACCTTGAACATCAGATATGAAAGCTTACAATGGAAGAGTTTCAAAAACAAATTCATGCTCTGTGGGAAATATCTTACCAAACTTATCAGCTCCTTTCTACAGTTGGCAATGAAATAAAAACTATTGGGAAAGAACTAGAAAGCATCTCGACAAAACAAACTCAAATTCAAACTGTGACTACAACTAATATTTTACTGGGACAGAATTCAACAGAAGAAATTGAACAATTAAATACATTGGCAGAAGAATTAAATAGTCAGCAAATACAGGTTTTTGAAGATGGTGATGGAGAAAATATGGAAGGAAGTTTATTTGGACCAGGACAATTGTATCAAGAGGTGAAAATAATATGACTTGGTGTTGTTGGCAGATTCTTTAAATCTTCAAAGGTGGAGACTGGGGGTCCACTTCATTATGCTGTCACGAGATATCGTCTTAATACAGTTTTGAAGGCACGAGATTTTTATTCTAATGTATTGAAGGCAGGTCCTCTGCCATCTCCAGAATTTAAAGGAAGGAAGGAAGAAGGAGCACGTCAGACTCAAATGGAGACTACACAAGGAGATGAAGAGGTTGTTTCGCGGATGGTTAAAGAATCCCAGCAAATTTTAGAAGTTGAGCAGCCCCAGAGATCATCAGAAGAGGTTAAGGAACAAAGAATGACACGGGCTGCAATCAGATGAATGAGACAAGAACAAGAACAACAGAAAGCTACAATCATATCTCAAGAATCTACCTATAGTGAAACAGTGGGAGGAGCGAGACCGAAGAGGCAGGTGCAGGTGGTTTTGCAAGATGCGCTCCGAAAACTTCAGGTCACAAAAGATGGTGACAAAGTTTCTAACCTGGAATGTTAATGGATTAAATTCCCCGCAAAAGAGAAAGAAAGTATTTCAGTATTTGAAACAATTTAAAAATGCTGTTATTTGTTTACAGCAAATGCATAGTCGTGCATCAGATCAAAAATATTTAATAAACTTTAGATTGGGTACACAGTTCAGCACGTCTGCTTCAGATAAGAAAAATGGAGTAGTTATTTATGTGAAGAAGAATTTAACAGCTAACTTAATTGAAACTGATAAACAAGGAAGATATGTTATAATTGAACTTTTAATAGAAGGCAAGAAAATACTTTTAGTTGGATTATACAGTATGCACCTAATCAACAGCAAGGAGAATTTTATAAACTTTTACATAGTAAGATAATTCAATGGGATTAAAAATCGTGTATTTTGATGGGAGACTGGAATGGAGTCCTGGACACACAGAAAGACAAAAAAGACCTTTTTAAAAGTACACCAAATCATGCTAAATTGCCTAAATCTTTTTTTGAGATGAAAGATGACTTGGAATTGAGAGATGTTTGGAGAGAAAGAAATTTAGAGGAAAAAGATTTTACCTTTTTTTCTGATAGACATCAATCTTTTTCCAGGATTGATTTTGCATTAACTACTAATGATTTTTTTCCAGGATTAAGAAGATTAAGATATGTCCAAGAATACTATCAGATCATAGTCCAGTATGGTTGGAATTGGATAAAGAGAGTGGAGATAGGAGGTCTTGGAGATTGAATGAAAATCTGTTTAGATATCAACAAAATGTGGATGAATGTAAAAAACAGATGAAAGAATTTTTTTAATATAAACATGCATAAGGGTACCTCTATTGAAATGGTTTGGGATGCAAGTAAAGCTTATATGAGAGGAGTGTTAATATATTTGAATAACAAACATAGGCGTAAATTGGAATATAAGCGTAAAGAGTTAGAGGAGGAAATCAAGAGGAAAGAGAAGGCTCTAATTTTGAATCCATCTGACAAGAGGATGAAAGAAGCAATTACTTTGTTAAGAGGTCAGTTTAATATGTTGATGGCAGGTAAAGTGGCAACCAACCTATGGTATGTTAAACATAATACTTTTTGTAATGCTAATAAGCCGGGTAGGTGGCTAGCTTATTTGTTAAGGAAAAAACAAAGGTCACGTAACATAGATAAAATAGAATATAAGGGAAAAGAGGTGTTTCAGCAAAATCTTATTAAAAAGGCTTTTGTTGAATTCTATTCTAAGTTATATGCTAGGGATAAAATTCAAGGTATATATATAGATAGATATCTACAAGAAGTGAATATCCCTGTTCTTACATAAGAGCAAAGGGAAGGGATGAATCAATTGATAAATGATGAAGAAATTATTTTAGCAATTAAACAATTAAAGGTGGGGAAAGCACCAGGAACAGATGGCTTGACTGCTGTTTATTATAAAGATTTACAGCTAGAAATGGTGGAACCTTTAAAAGAATTATTTAGAACAATCCAATCTGGAGGAGAAGTGCCTCCATCGTGGAAAACAGCTTTTATATCACTGATTCCGAAGGAAGATCAAGATCTTACCCAAACCAAAAATTATAGACCAATATCGCTCTTAAATACTGACTACAAGATATTTGCAAAAATTTTAGCCAATAGATTAATGAAAGTAATGCAGCAAATGATTCATAATGACCAAACAGGATTTATAAGTGGTAGACAAATGAAGAATAATGTGAGACATATTGTAGATTTATTGGAATTTTTCGAAAGAAATAACCAGGTCTCTGCAGCACTGATTTTTTTGGACGCTGAAAAAGCTTTTGATCAATTGGATTGGCAATTTTTATTTAAGGTACTGGAGAAAATGGAGTTTGGGGGTTATCTTTTACAACCTATTAGGGCGATATATCAGAAGCAAACAGCTCAAATAATAATCAATGGCAGTTTGACAGAAGCATGTAATATTGAAAAAGGTACAAGACAGGGGTGTCCGTTGTTACCTTTGTTGTTTGTTTTAACATTGGAAATATTATTGATTAAGATATGTGACTCAAATAAAATTAAAGGAATTAAAATAAAAGATCAAGATTATAGATTGAGAGCGTTTGCGGATGACTTGGTTATTACATTAAGTCAACCGACTTACTCGGTTGTAGATCTGATGGAGATAATATTGTTATATGGAAAAGTTTCTGCATTTAAGATAAATACGCAAAAACTAAAATATTGTCTAAAAATATGACTATGGAACAAAAGGTTGTTCTAGAAAAATTAACAGGATTTGAAATAGTTAAAAAGACTAAATATTTGGGGGTATATCTTTCAGCTTCAAATGTGAAATTATATAAAAATAATTATGAGCTGTTATGGTTGAAAATATAAAAAGAGTTAGATAGTTGGGAAAAATTACAATTGTCTTTTTTATTGAAAAGTTTTACAATACATTTTTAAATACAAAAAACTCCCTCCACCCCCTCCCCTCTCCCCAACCTTCCCCTCCCCTCCCCTCCCCCCCACCCCGACTTCCCAGAGCTGAATACAGGGTATATACAAACATAAACTAGAATATGCTAACAACAAAAATAACATATTAAATTCTATCAAACTTTAACTCTCCATAGTCATAATATTAATAAACTAACAAATAACTAATCGTACATCATAAAAATCCACTACTTATTCAAATGCTAAATGAAACTTTTTAGTCCCATATTTATTCTGAATATATTCAATCCATCTTCTCCATTCCACAATATATCTCTGTTGCGACTGATCTTTCAAATATGCTGAAATCTTTGCCATTTCCGCCAAATTGGAAACTTTCAAAGTCCACTCTTCTATAGTCGGCAATTCCTCCTTCTTCCAGTATTGCGCAACTAAAAGTCTTGCCGCGGTAATTAGATTCAACATCAACTTAATGTCTATTACAGTAGTATCTGTAATAATACCCAATAAAAACAATTGCGGGGAAAACTTTATCCTTTTCTTAAATATCTTTTGCATATTCCACCAAATTTTAATCCAAAAAGCTTTAACCTTTTTACATGTCCACCATATATGAAAATATGTTGCATCCTCACAACCACACCTCCACCATTTGGGCTGGCAGTTCGGATACATAGTTGCTAGTTTTTTAGGGTTTAAGTGCCACCTATAAAGCATTTTATAAAAATTCTCTCTTAAGTTTTGGGCCTGTGTAAATTTTACGTTTCTAACCCAAATCTTTTCCCAAGTGTCCATTGTTATAACTTCTTGAAAGTTCTGGGCCCACTTTATCATACAATCTTTAACAAGTTCCGTTTCTGAATCAATTTCTATCAATGCATTATATATCCTTTTAATATGTGCTTGACCTTGATCTCTAATTTGTTTGACCAAATTTTCATCAGTCATCGAGAAGCCAGCTTTCTGATCCTCTTTCCATCTTGCCTGTAGTTGCCCATACTGAAACCAAGTTTGTACAATCGTTCCTTCTTTTAAAATATTATATGGCTTTAATTGCCATACATTCCTTTCTAGACTTAGGATTTCCTTATATGTAGTCTCATCATGTTTGAATCCAACATTTATATTTTCTATTGCATGTTTAGGTATTGCCCAAATTGGTATCTTATAATTTAACTTATATCTATACTTTTTCCAAACTCGCAACAGAGCATACCTTAAAATATGTATCTTAAACACATTATCCACCTTCTTATCATACAATAAATATGCATGCCAACCAAATAACAAATCATGACCCTCAAGATTTAATAATCTTCCTTGTGTTAAATTAAACCAGTCACTTATCGATGACAAAGCAGCAGCCTCATAATATAATTTAAAATTAGGCATTTTAAGACCACCTCTTTCACGCCTATCTTGCATTATCTTAAATTTAACTCGTGGCTTTTTCCCTGCCCAAACAAATTTATTAATTCCTTTTTGCCATTCCTCCAGATTTGAATCCTTTTTAAGTATAGGTATCATTTGAAACAAAAACAAAAATTTTGGCAGAACATTCATCTTCACTGCTGCAATTCTTCCCAATAAAGACAATTGTAATTTTTTCCAACTATCTAATTCTTTTTGTATTTTTCCCCATAACATTTCATAATTATTTTTATATAACTTCACATTTGAGGCTGACAAATATATCCCCAAATATTTAATCTTTTTAACTATTTCAAATCCCGTTAGCTCTTCTAAAGCAGCCTTTTGTGGTACAGTCATATTCTTAGACAATATTTTAGTTTTTTGTATGTTTATCTTAAATCCAGAAACTTTCCCATATAACGTTATTATCTCCATCAATTCTACAACTGAATAATCCGGCTGAGTTACTGTAATAACCAGGTCGTCCACAAACGCCCTCAATCTGTAATCCTGATCTCTTATTTGAATTCCCCTAATTTTATTTGAATCTTGTATTTTAATCAGTAATATTTCCAATGTTAAAACAAACAATAAAGGTGACAGCGGACACCCCTTTCTTGTACCCTTTTCAATATTGCATGATTCTGTCAAACTGTTATTTACTATTATACGAGCTGTTTGCTTCTAATATATTGCCCTAATAGATTGTAGAAATTTTTCCCCAAATTCCATTTTCTCTAATACTTTCATCAAAAATTGCCAGTCCAATTGATCAAAAGCTTTTTCCGCATCCAAAAAGATCAGCACTGCGGGGATCTGATTATTTCTTTCCAAGAATTCCAATAGATCTACAATATGTCTCACATTATTCTTCATTTGTCTACCACTTATAAATCCAGTTTGATCACTATGAATCACTTGTTGCATTACCTTCATTAATCTATTGGCTAAAATTTTTGCAAATATCTTATAGTCAGTATTTAAAAGCGATATTGGTCTGTAATTTTTGGCTTGGGTAGCATCCTGATCTTCCTTCGGGATCAACGAAATAAAGGCAGTTTTCCACGATGGAGGTACTCCTCCTCCCAACTGAATTGTCTTAAACAATTCTCTTAAAGGTTCCACCATTTCTAGCTGTAAATTTTTATAATAAATGGCAGTCAAGCCATCAGTTCCCGGTGCTTTACCCACTTTTAATTGTTTAATTGCTAAACAAATTTCTTCGTCAGTTATCAATTGGTTCATCCCTTCCTTTTGTTCTTGCGTAAGAACAGGAATATTAGCATTCATCAAGTATCCATCTATATCTACATCTCTAATCTTATCTCTAGCATACAACTTAGAATAAAATCAACAAAAGTCTTTTTAAAAAGATTCTGCTGATACACTACATTACCCTTATGTTCTATTCTATCTATATTGCAAGCTCTTTGCTTCTTCCTTAACAAGTAAACTAACCATCTACCCGGTTTATTAGCATTACAAAAAGTGTTATGTCTAGCATACCGTAGGTTAGTTGCCACTTGATCTGCCATCAGCATATCAAACTGACCCCTTAATAAAGTAATTACCTCTTTAATCTTCCCATTAGATGGATTCAGAATTAAAGCCTTTTCTTTTTCCTTAATTTCATCCTCTAATTCTTTCCTCTTAAATTCCATTTTACGTCTATGTTTATTGTTCAAATATATTAATACACCTCTCATATAGGCTTTACTTGCATCCCAAACCATCTCAATAGAAGTACCTTTATGCATATTAATTTTAAAAAATTCTTTCATCTGTTTTTTACACTCTTCCACATTTTCCTGATATCTAAACAAATTTTCATTTAAACGCCATGACCGTCTGTCTCCATTATCTTTTTCTATCTCCAACCATACTGGACTGTGGTCAGATATAGTTCTTGGACAAATCTTGATCTTCTTAATCCTAGAAAAAAAATAATTAGTAATTATTACAAAGTCGATCGTGGAAAAAGATTGATGCCTGTCAGAAAAAAAGTAAAGTCTTTTTCTTGCAAGTTCCTTTCTCTCCAAACATCTCTCAATTCCAAGTCATCCTTCATCTCAAAAAAAGATTTAGGCAGTTTAGCATGACTTGGCGTGCTTTTAAAAAGACCTCCCTTGTCCATTTGTACATCCAAAACGCTGTTCCAATCTCCCATAAAAATACAAGATTTATAATCCCATTGAATAATCTTGCTGTGTAATAAATTGTAAAAATCTCCTTGCTGTTGATTAGGAGCATATAATCCAACCAAAAGCGTTTTCTTGCCTTCTATTAATAATTCAATTATAACATATCTTCCTTGTTTATCTGCTTCAATTAAACTCGCTGTTAAAGTATTCTTGACATAAATAACAACTCCATTTTTCTTATCAGGCGCAGAAGCGATAAACTGTGTACCCAACCTAAAGTTTACCAAGTACTTTTGATCAGCCGCTCGAATATGTGTTTCCTGTAAACAAATAACATCGTTTTTAAATTGCTTTAGATATTGAAATACTTTCTTTCTCTTATGTGGTGAATTTAGACCATTAACATTCCAAGTTAGAAGCTTTGTCGCCATCTTTTGCGACCTGAAGCTTTTGGAGCGCCTCTTCTGTGAGGTGATCTCACGAGGACGATGGATCGTTAAAGGTGCTTCCAAGTAAAAGCATCACGCAGAGATGCAATCATATTAGCTTTATTCAATGATAGATCAAAGAGAAAGAAATACTTGGCATGAAAGCATTCATGCCTGCATGTGAGAGAGAAATAAAATAAAAGCAAGCTAGCATTACATAACTAAAACAGAAGAAGAACTAGGAGCTAGGAGTAGAACAAGAAGTAGAAGAGGAAGGAGAACAAAGAGCAGCCCCTCGTGCAGAGGTATTTATGGGGGGTCTTGGTCTTGGTCCCTCCCTGACCATAAAACTCTCTCGCCAAGACCCTTGGCTCATCAGTGGAAGCAAAGAAGCCTCTTTGCTCCCATCTGATGACCTTTTTGGGGAACTGCCAATGGCTGGCACAAAACATCTAACAATTCCCCTTCTTGCCAGCCAATGACAGGGACCAGTGAATGTATGTGAGGGGCGAGCAGGTGTCATAGACATGCATAAAAACATTCAGAAGACCAAACACAAACGCTTACACAGAAGGTTGTGCCGGTCAATGGGAACAGGTTTGGTAAACAGATCAGCTATCTGGTCAGCTGAATTACAGTGCTCAACATGTATAAAACCCTCTTTCGCAAGCTGCCTGACATTTTTATAGCGTATGTCTATGTGGCGAGATCTAGAGCCTACTGCATAAGCACCCGAGATTGCAATTGCGGCTGTGTTGTTCTCTAGAATTTGGATGGGCAGAGGAGGAGATGCCCAGATGTTTGTTATCAGCTCATTGAACCAAGTCAAATCATTGGCCGTGTCTGACAGGCTGGCAAATTCAGCCTCGGCCGTGGAGCAAGAAATAAATTTTTGCTGCCTAACATGCCAATGTATTGGACAGCCATTTAGCAATATGAGGAAACCAGAAGTGCTCCGTCTACTTTTGGTGTCGCCAGCCCAGTCTGCGTCTGAGTAAGCGGAGAGCTGGGCCGTCTTCCCCTTCTCTGGTTCTAGCATAAGGAGGGCATCAGCTGTGCCCTTAAGGTATCTAAGCACCCTTTTAACAGCAGTCCAGTGGAATTCCTTTGGGTGTTCCACGTGCCTGGACAATAGATTCACAGCTAAAGCTATGTCAGGTCTGCTCCAATTGCTGATGTATAGCAAGGAGCCAATCACAGATCTGTAAAGCGTGTTATCTGTGAACTCAGGACCGTCCTTAAGAATGTGGTTGTAAAAGTCGGTTTGCATTGGGCTATGCGTAGGATTAGATTCTGTCATTTTGCATTTGGCCAGTAATTCCTCTATCTTTTCTTTTTGAGATAGAGCGAACCCCCCCTTAGTGGCCAAAATATGCACACCCAAGTACTTGTCAACCCGCCCCAAAGACTTCAGAGTAAACTTTTCTTCCAGGGCCTTGGCAAATTCATCACACCCTTCCTTGTCAGGCCCTACATATAATAGATCGTCCACATAAACTAACACCCGTTCTGTGGTACCCTTGGAGTTGCGTGTGAAAACACATTCATCTGCACGGGATGCTGAGAAACCAACTTGTTTTAAACTCTTTCTAAGACAGTCATACCATAATTTCCCTGACTGTTTGAGACCATATAACCCTTTGTGGAGCAACCATGTATTTCCCCCTTCTTGCTGGTAGCCAGGAGGAGCCCTCACGTAGATCTGCCGGTCCAAGTTGGCGTGGAGGTAAGCCGTCTGGATGTCGAATTGGAAGACTTCTTCTCCCAGAGCGGCTGCAGTCACGAGGGCGGCCTTGACGCTCTCTGCACGGACGGTTGGAGAGTACGTCTCGGCGTAGTCTTCCATATGGCGCTGAGCGAAGCCCTGGGCTACCAAACGGGCCTTATATAGGTAGAGGCCATTGGCAAGTGGTTAGGCCTTGTAAACCCACCTTGTGCCAATGACTTTCCTCTCCTTTGGTGGTTGCTGGGGGGTGAAGACTTTGAGTTTCTTTAAGCTCTGCATCTCCTTCTCCATCGTGAGCTGCCATTTCTCCTGCTCTTCGATGGGCAGCTCCTGGATGTCAGAGAAGGATTTTGGGGTGACCACAACGCTGTTGACAGACGCGATGTGGCCAATGTCAATTCTCTTTGGCGGGACCCCTTTGTTGGACCGCTTTGACCTCCTTACCTTCTGCCACTCACTGCTCTTTTCTTCCGTGGGTCTCTGAGGTGTCGCTGGGGGTGAAGACGGCGTGTCTTCCTCCGTGGGACTGGACGCATCTTCGTCTTGTTCCTCACTTTCGTCGGTGGCAGGGTACGTGGTCGCCTCTGGTGATGTCGTGGTCGGTGTTTCCTTGCTGGGTCGGTTGACATATGAGCTCAGATCATTTGAGTGGATCTGGGTCCAATTGGAGTCCTCTTCGAAAGAGGCAGATTGGGAAGTCACAGGCCTGCCCCCTTCTCCCAGGAAACGATAGGCCTTGGAGCCAGGAGCATAGCCCAAGAACCTTAGTCTCTGGGAAACAGATCTCCCCTTCTTCCGCAGCTGCTTGGGGATGTGCACCCATGCATAGGAACCAAAAACACGCAAATGTCCCAGGTTTGGTTTCCTACCGTGAACCAGGAAATATGGGGTCTGGTTCACAACACTGCTCCAGGTGCGGTTTAGGGTGTAATTGGCGTAGTGGATTGCTTCCCCCCAGTATGATTCTGCGACACCAGCGTCTGCAATCAGACTACGCATCATGGTTTGCAGGATTCCATTTCTTTTCTCAGCTACACCATTTTGCGAAGGGGTGAATGGTGCAGTAAGAAAATGGCGGATGCCCTTACGCCTTACCCAGTCCTGGAACTTTTGAGACATGAACTCAGCCCCGCGATCGCTCTGCAATTGTGCGATCTTGGTCTTGTACTGGGTCTCTACGAAGTTGTACAGTGACTTTATGGCGTCAAAGGCTTCAGATTTTTCTGTGAGGGTATACACGTGGCCGTATCGTGAAAAATCATCAACGGCAGTGAGAAAATACTTTTTCTTTCCTAGGGATGGTGTGAAAGGCCCAACTAGGTCAACATGTACTAGTTGGTACGGGTACTGAGCCTTACGCAATGACACCTTTGGGGTAGGGGCAGCCTTCCTCTTTGTTTTCTTGCAAATGGCACAGTCCAGAAACACGTCACAATCCTGGAGCTGGACTCCCTCAGCAAATTCTCCCATCTTTTTAACTACAGGGAAGCTCGCATGACCTAATCTTCTGTGTAATAGGTGAGCACACTTATCGTGGAGCGGCTTCCCCACTGACACCCTCTTGGCTCTAGTTGCTTTGAGTGGTGCTGTAGGTGCCTGCTGAGATTCAGGCTCCTTGCCCACACTGCCCTTGGAAAGCCTTGGGGCAGGCTGTGGTGGCTTGGGAGAAAAATATGGTAAGCCATTTATGATGGCAATATTTCCAATGACCTTCTTGTTCCGGGTGACATGACCTCCCCCCTTGCAAAATAAAACTTCCACTTTGTCATCGTCACATAATTTGATAATGCTTAATAGGTTGTTGGCAATGGAGGGAGCATGCAAAACACCTTCAACTTTTCCAAGTCCAGGTACAGAAACAAACCCCTCCCGAACAACTAAAGCCTTATCACCATTTGCCACTTTGACAGATGAGTTAATTTTCTTTAACCTATTAAAACCTTGACTCATATTAGTAATGTGAGAAGAAGCTCCAGAGTCCAGTAACCATAAGTCAGTGGAGCTATCAGCCTTTGTTGTGGGGGTGAGGGAACAAGTATGCAGAAAATTTCCTTTGCCCCTGCCACGCCCCCTTCCTTGCCCCTTGCCCCTTACTTGATTGGGACCACGTTTAGGGGCTTGATGTTTATGGGGGCAGTCTTTCTTGAGGTGCTCCTCAGAGCCACAGATGAAACACTTAAGTAGAGCATTAATTTGCTCTGAGTTGTGGCTCCCCCTTCTGGCTTGCTGAGTGGTGACTCTGACGTATTCTCCGGCATCTCGTCTCCTTCTATCCTCCTCGATGAGTCTCCCTGTGAGGTAGGACAGATTTATGTCTTCCCTCCTGACCGCTTCGAGTGAAACAATGAAATTGCTCCAACTCCTGTCCAGGGAAGCAAAAATGACCGCGACCATGTTCGCATCAGTTACTGGGAAATTTCTGGACATCAATTCTGCCCTGAGTGCCTTTAATTTTGCAAGATGTTCAGGCATGCTGGCACCAAACCTCAGTCTGGTTGTATAAAGCTCAGTTGTATATCTGGTGATGGAACCAATGGTATCGCTGTTGAATAAATTGTATAATAGCTGCCAAACTTCATTAGCTTTGAGTCCCACTGGAATGCTGGAGAACAAGTTATTATCCAGCGAACTGAGCAGAGCAGAGTAAGCCTGCAAATGTCGCCACTCTTCTTGAGGTCCCCATGGGGGAGGGGGTGGTTTCTGAACCATTTGTAGAGTCCCATTCTTTAAGAGATATACCTGTATATCTCTACTCCAAGTGTTGTAATTCTCCCCCCCCCCCCAGTTGCAGCTTTTTAAAGTCGCTCGGAAAATTTGCTGTTGGAAAAAAGTCCCTCTCAGATCCATTTGCATAAATCTCAGAAATGTCCTTCGACATAAAAGGGAAAGGGAAAGGAATCCCTCTAGTGGTTGAGGAGGGTTTTTTTTCTTGATTATTTAGTAACTCCAAATGGGCGTGCCCGGAAACCATGTGATCCGGGGGAGGGCGTTGTTCAGGATTTTTCCCTTCTTCCCATGAGGCATTGGGGGGGCGGAGCCCAGATTTGCCGGTTTGCAGTTGCTGCAATGATTCCTTCTGAGAATTGCAAGCACATGGATTTTCAGCATTGCCTGGTTTGCCTTGAGAAGCCCATCGCTGGTCCTGAAGACCTGAAGGGAAGGTGGGAGGCCGTGGGGGTTGATCGTTGGGAGGCTCCAGGCTGGACCCCCCCTGGCAGTTGGGCCCTGGGGAGAGGATAGGAGGCCTGGGAGGGGGGCTGGGCACCCCCGATGCTGGGGCCGCTGTCTTGCTGGCCTCTAGGGCTGTAGTCAGGGCTTGTATGGCTGTCTCAAGAACTTGTCGGGCCTCGGAAGCCCGACACTCGAAGGGGGGCCCCTCCACCCCCCCTGCACCACCTGCTTCCCTCCCGCCGACCTTACCCAGCTCCAGAGCGGCTCGGAAAGTTCTGGGGTCCGTGCCGCTTCTCCCGCCGCCTCCACACGCGCCGCAGCTGCTGGGCTCACCCGGCGGCGCGTCGTCACGTGGCTCCCCGGCTCCGGAGGCTCCAGGACTCACGCCGCCTCTTCTGCCGCCTCCGGACGTTCCGCTGCTGCTGGCCTCGCCCGGCGGTGCGTCGTCACACGGCTCCCCGGCTTCGGAGGCTCCAGGACTCACGCCGCCTCTTCTGCCGCCTCCGGACGCACCGCAGCTGCTGCCCTCGCCCGGCGGTGCGTCTGCGCGCGGCTCCTCGGCTCGGGCGGCTCCGGGACTCGCGCCGCGGCTTCTGCCGCCTCCGGACGCGCCGCGGCTGCTGTGTTCGCCCGGCGGCATGTTGGCACGAAGTTCCCCGGCCTGCGGCTTGCCTGGTGGAGGCCTGCGCCAGCTCAGCGTCTCTGCGGCCTGGGAGGCTTCGAAAGCTTCGGCCTCGCGGGGGACTGCGTCAGACTCCGACGCCATGCCTGCGCAGGACTGTGTGGCGACGCCGTTAGGGGATGGGTCCCTCCCCGCTGCGGCGACCGGGTGGCTGGGGCCTTCGGACATGGACGATGACAGGGGGGTTGGGGGGTGGGTGCAGCAGGGAGTGGGTGAGGGGAAACGGCACGGTGGTGGCGGCACGTTGGGGGGGCCTTACCTGACTGAGCGACGGGCAAAAGGCCTTGTAGGGGAGGGGTGGGGAAGTTATAGAGAGTGGGAGGGCGGAGGCATGTTTGGGTGGAGTTTGGGTGGGGTTTTCAGGAGTGTATATAACAGTGGCAGGCCCCACGGACCCGGAAACAGTTGCAGAGTTTTCTAGGCTTCGCTAACTTTTATCGACAATTTATTCCACATTTCGCTTCCATCGCCCTGCCGCTCACGGACCTACTGCGGACTAAACAGCTGGCGACGTCGCCGCGGCCAGGGCAGAAGCTTGCGTGGACCACTACATGCCAGCAGGCTTTTGAGGCGCTCAAGGCGCAGTTTGCCAGGGAGCCCGTTCTGCAACACCCGAACCCTGACCTGCCCTACGTAGTACAGGCTGATGCAAGCGACGTGGCTGTTGGAGCTGTTCTTCTGCAACGGCATGCGAAGGGAGGATTGCGGCCCTGCGCGTACGCCTCCAAGAAGCTAACGACCGCGGAGAGGGCTTGGGCTATCTGGGAGAAAGAGGCCTTTGCGGTCCGCTGGGCCCTGGGGACCTGGAGACACCTTCTGGAGGGGGCTAGCCAGGAGTTCGAGGTTTGGACAGACCATAAAAACCTGGAAGCCCTGCATACACCCCGCCGACTGTCCCCGAAACACGTACGGTGGGCCCAGTACTTCCAACGCTTCCGGTTTCGCCTCAAGTATGTGCCTGGGGGTAGGAATTTCCTGGCGGACGCCTTGTCTCGGCTACCGCAGTACGATTGTCGGAAGGAAGAGGTAGTACAGGCACTGGTACCGCCGCCCCGCCCGGTGGAGGAGACGGAGCACAGGGCCAACACTGTGACAGACGATTTCCTGCGGACCTGTAAGGGAGCGTTGGCGACTGACGAATGGATGCGGGCGCACCCCGACACCCTCTCGTTGCGGGATGGTTTAGCTTGGCACGGGGCCAGGTTGTATGTGCCTGCAGCGGCACGAGATCAAGCACTCTACCAATGCCATGACGCTAGGCAGGCAGGTCATTACGGGTTCGTGAAAACCCTGCATCTGGCCCGCCGCCAGTTCTGGTGGCCAACCATGAGACGGGACATTGAAAACTATGTGCAGAAGTGCCGCATTTGCGCAACCACCAAGCCCTCTACCAAGAAACCGGCAGGCCTCCTGCAACAGGTGGCAGACCCCGTACGACCTTGGCAGGACATTGCAATGGACTTTGTGGTTGAGCTACCGGACAGCAGGGGATATAACGTTTTGTGGACAGTAGTAGACTTGTTCTCGAAACAAGCCCATTTCATCCCCTGTAAGGGATTGCCCTCAGCCCGTCGGCTGGCCTGGCTGTTTGTCCAACATATATATCGTCTCCACGGGGTGCCACGACGTATCATCTCCGACCGTGGGGTACAGTTCACGGCCCGGTTCTGGAGGGAGTTCGTGCGTTATATTGGAGCAACACAGGGTCTGAGCTCAGCGTACCACCCAAGCACGAATGGAGCCGCGGAACGTGCGAATGCGGCGGTGGAGCGATACCTGCGTTGTTATGTATCATACCAACAGTCCGATTGGGTGGACCTGTTATCCCTCGCGGAAGTAGCCTACAACAACGCAGTACATAGCAGCACCGGGTTCTCCCCCTTTAAAGTGGTCTCTGGATACGAGTTCGTTCCTATCGCGGGGTGCGACCAGGGGACCCCGGCATCCTGCACACCTGGGGAGTGGATGCACCGGTTGGAGGAGGTGTGGGGGATAGCTAAGAAAGCGTTAGAGCGAGCTGCAGGGTCTTACAAAGAACAAGCAGACAGGAAGAGACGGCCGTTTGCACCTCCTAAAGTAGGTGATCTTGTCTACCTCTCCACGAAATACCTGCGGCTACAAGTGCCATGTAAAAAGCTAGGGCCCAAATATCTCGGACCCTTCCGGGTTATACAGGTAGTGAATCCTGTCACCGTTAGACTTCGGCTACCCCCCCCCTACTTGGGAAGATACACCCCGTCTTTCACAGTAGCCTGCTGAAGCCTGCTACAACTGCCTCCGTGGCGGCGGGGGAGGGTGGCCCAGGGCCTGTGCACGGCGACCGCTATGAGGTACAGGAGATCCTGGACTCCCGGAAACGGAGGGGGCGGGTGCAATACCTGGTGCTCTGGAAGGGGTACCCCATGGAAGAGGCCACCTGGGTACGGGATGGGGACGTGTGTGCACCACGCCTTCTCCGCGCTTTCCACCGGAAACACCCGGGGAAGCCGGGGGAGACCCAGGGAGGAACTGCTGATCATATTGCAGACTGCTCACCTCTCTCTCCTTGCATTCCAGGTGGGGCCTTGGTAGAAGGGGCAGCATGTCGGGCCTCGGAAGCCCGACACTCGAAGGGGGGCCCCTCCACCCCCCCTGCACCACCTGCTTCCCTCCCGCCGACCTTACCCAGCTCCAGAGCGGCTCGGAAAGTTCTGGGGTCCGTGCCGCTTCTCCCGCCGCCTCCACACGCGCCGCAGCTGCTGGGCTCACCCGGCGGCGCGTCGTCACGTGGCTCCCCGGCTCCGGAGGCTCCAGGACTCACGCCGCCTCTTCTGCCGCCTCCGGACGTTCCGCTGCTGCTGGCCTCGCCCGGCGGTGCGTCGTCACACGGCTCCCCGGCTTCGGAGGCTCCAGGACTCACGCCGCCTCTTCTGCCGCCTCCGGACACACCGCAGCTGCTGCCCTCGCCCGGCGGTGCGTCTGCGCGCGGCTCCTCGGCTCGGGCGGCTCCGGGACTCGCGCCGCGGCTTCTGCCGCCTCCGGACGCGCCGCGGCTGCTGTGTTCGCCCGGCGGCATGTTGGCACGAAGTTCCCCGGCCTGCGGCTTGCCTGGTGGAGGCCTGCGCCAGCTCAGCGTCTCTGCGGCCTGGGAGGCTTCGAAAGCTTCGGCCTCGCGGGGGACTGCGTCAGACTCCGACGCCATGCCTGCGCAGGACTGTGTGGCGACGCCGTTAGGGGATGGGTCCCTCCCCGCTGCGGCGACCGGGTGGCTGGGGCCTTCGGACATGGACGATGACAGGGGGGTTGGGGGGTGGGTGCAGCAGGGAGTGGGTGAGGGGAAACGGCACGGTGGTGGCGGCACGTTGGGGGGGCCTTACCTGACTGAGCGACGGGCAAAAGGCCTTGTAGGGGAGGGGTGGGGAAGTTATAGAGAGTGGGAGGGCGGAGGCATGTTTGGGTGGAGTTTGGGTGGGGTTTTCAGGAGTGTATATAGCAGCGTTGGATGCAGGTAGCAGCCAACGCTGGCTTTGTTTCTCGTTGCGGTTGTTGCTCTGAAGAATAAAGCGCTTCTAGACTGCAGCAGAAGTCTCTCGTTCCTGTGTTCGGCATCTACCCTGCTTGTTGCAGGACGAGTCTTGACAGAACTGTTGTAACAGTTTTGGCTGGACAGACCTCATTGCCATCATAGGATTTTAGGCTTTGTGGTGGGGAGGACCCAGGAATTTGCATGCTATTTTGGCCGGATGCCAGGGATTGCATGCTATTTCTGCTGGATGCCAGGGATTGCATGCTATTTCGGCTGGATGCCAGGGATTGCTGGCTTTCCCGGCTTAAAAGAGGCTTGTCTTTGTTAGACCGTGTGGGGTTACTGGGGGCCGCCATCTTGTTTCCTGTGCCAGAACATGTGGGCGGAGCCATCTTGTTTCCGCTTGCCCCAGGAAGCTGTAGCTCACAGCTGGGTGGGGGGGTTCACGCCAAAAGCCCTGGGGTCCCGGGGTCACTAAGGGTGGCGGGCGCCATATTTGGAGGCCTTGTGGTCGCTAGGGAAAGACTCACCAGGGGTTCTGAGGCTTTCTGCGCTGTTTCCTGGGCTGTCTTCCCCCTCCCCTGCATTGCAAAGATCTTTACAAGCAGCTCTTCACGTTCCTGTTGTGTCATCTTGCTCACACGGCTTTTGGCTTCAGCCAGGTCCGTCTCTGCAGCATCTGAGCAATCTTGGGCAGTCTGCAAGCCTTCTATGCTCTCCTCTGTGGCGTTCAGGGAGAGGGAGGCATGCAGTGCACTCCCAGTTGCTCTGCTGGATCCTCTGACGGGGTGGAGGTCATCTGTGCTCTCACCTGCAGTGGAGATTGCTTCAGGGGCTGAAGGCTTGGATGTAGGCAGGGACGCCGTCTTTTTTTTTATTGAAAAGTTTTAACATACAGTTTATCTTTAACAGTCCCCCCTCCCCCTCCCTTCTCCCTCCCCCCCTACCTCTCCCCCCTCCCCCCCTCCCCCCCGACTTCCCAGAGCTAAATACTAGGTATATATAAAAAAACAATCATAAACAACCATATACTAACAACCATAAACTCTAAGATCCATCACTCTCTAGCTTATATAGGATAGGACAAACCTTAGTAATATTAAATATATATAGAGAAACTAAAATAAAAAAAGAAAAAAAGAAAGAAGACTTATTCAAATGCTACATGAAACTTCTTAACCCTATACTTGTTCTGGATAAACTCAATCCATTTTCTCCATTCCATAATATAACGTTCTTGCGAGTGATCTTTCAAATAAGCCGAAATCTTCGCCATCTCTGCCAGGTCGGAGACCTTTAAAGTCCACTCTTCTATGGTCGGCAGTTCCTCTTTCTTCCAATACTGACCTATCAAAAGTCTTGCTGCCGTAATTAAATTTAACATCAACTTAGTGTCCACAACCATAGCATCCGTGATTATTCCCAACAAGAAGAGTTGCGGACAAAACTTTATCCTTTGCTTAAAAATCTTCTGCATATTCCACCAAATTTTTATCCAAAAAACCTTGATCTTTTTACAAGTCCACCATACATGAAAATATGTTGCATCTTCATCTCCACATCTCCAGCATTTTGGCTGATAGTTCGGATACATACTTGCAAGCTTTTTAGGATCTAAATGCCATCTATAAAACATTTTATAAAAGTTCTCTCTTAAGTTTTGAGCTTGTGTAAATTTTACGTTCCTCACCCAAATCTTTTCCCACGTGTCCATTG
Organism: Vipera ursinii; assembly: GCF_947247035.1. Classification (NCBI taxonomy): domain Eukaryota; kingdom Metazoa; phylum Chordata; class Lepidosauria; order Squamata; family Viperidae; genus Vipera; species Vipera ursinii. The sequence goes on from NC_139522.1 coordinate 35,670,368, forward strand.
TGATAACTTCCTGGATGTTTTGGGCCCATTTTATCATACAATCCTTAACGAGTTCTGTTTCTGAATCAATCTCTATCAACGCAAGATATATCCGTTTAATATGTGCTGGTCCCTGATTTCTAATTTGCTTTATCAGATTTTCATCAGTCATTGTAAAACCATTTTTCTGATCTTCTTTCCACCTGGCCCGTAGCTGAGTATATTGAAACCAATTTTGAACAATCTTCTCGTCTCGCAAGAGACTATATGGCTTCAAACACCAATCATTTCTTTCCAAGCTTAGGATCTCCTTGTACGTAGTCACATCATGTTTGAAACCAGCATGTATATTTTCTATTGCGTGTTTTGGAATTGCCCACAATGGTATCTTACAATCTAACTTATGTCTGTACTTCTTCCAAACTCTCAGCAATGCCTGTCTTAAAATATGCACTCTAAACACATTATCTACCTTCTTATCATACAACAAATATGCATGCCAGCCAAACAGCAAGTCGTGGCCCTCAAGATTTAATAATCTCTCTTGTGTCAAATTAATCCAATCACTTATACCTGCTAACGTAGCAGCTTCATAATATAATTTAAGATTAGGCATTTTAAGACCACCTCTTTCACGAGTATCCTGCATAATCTTAAGTTTAACTCGTGGCCTTTTCCCTGCCCAAACAAATTTGTTGATACCTCTCTGCCATTCCTCCAAATTAGAATCTTTCTTAAGAACCGGTATCATTTGAAATAAAAATAAAAATTTAGGCAGGATATTCATTTTTACTGCTGCAATTCGCCCCAACAAAAACAATTGCAGTTTTTCCCAACTCTCCATTTCTTTTTGGATTTTTCCCCATAATTTTTCATAGTTATTTTTATATAATTTTGTATTAGAGGGCGACAAAAACACCCCCAAATATTTAACCCTTTTGACAATCTCAAATCCAGTTAACCCTTCTAAAAGGGCCTTTTGCGATGCTGTCATGTTTTTAGCCAAAATTTTAGTTTTCTGTACATTAACTTTAAATCCAGAAACCTTCCCATATTGCATTATTATCTCCATCAGGTCCACAACAGAGCTCTCCGGCTGGGTCACTGTAACAACCAAATCGTCTGCGAACGCTCTCAATCTATAATCCTGATCTCTGATCTGTATACCCTTAATTCTTTCCGAATTTCGTATTTTTACCAATAGTATCTCCAACGTTAACACAAATAACAAGGGTGATAACGGACACCCTTGCCTTGTGCCCTTCTCAATATTACATACTTCTGTCAAACTATTGTTAACTATTATTCGGGCTGTTTGTTTTTGATATAATGCCCTGATTGGTTGCAAAAATTTATCCCCAAAATTCATTTTGTCTAAAACTTTCATCAAAAATTGCCAATTCAATTGATCAAAAGCTTTTTCAGCGTCTAAAAAAATTAGCGCCGCAGGGATCTGGTTGTTCCTTTCCAAAAATTCCAACACATCTACTATATGCCTCACGTTATTTTTCATTTGCCTACCACTAATAAACCCAGTTTGATCCCCATGAATCACCCGTTGCAGAACCCTCATCAATCTATTAGCCAACACCTTAGCAAATATCTTATAGTCTGTATTTAATAATGATATCGGTCTATAGTTTTTTACTTGAGTAGCATCTTGGTCTTCCTTCGGAATCAAAGAAATAAAGGCAGTTCTCCAAGATGGAGGCACCTTTCCCCCTCGCTGGATTGTCTGGAACAGTTCCTTTAACGGTTTAACCATCTCTAATTGTAAATTTTTGTAATAGGCCGCCGTCAAACCATCAGTACCTGGCGCTTTGTCTACCTTCAATTCCTTAATTACTGTAAGTATTTCTTCTTCTGTAATCAGTTGATTAATCTCCTCTTTTTGTACTTGTGTAAGCACCGGGATGCTAGCATTCTCCAAATATTCATCAATGTCTTTTTCATTGATCTTCTCCTTAGCATATAATTTAGAATAAAAATCCACAAAGGCTTCCTTGATAAAATCCTGTTGAAACACCATTTTTCCCTTGTGTTCAATTTTGTCTATATTAGAAGCCCTCTGCTTTTTCCTTAGTCTATAAGCTAGCCATCTACCTGGCTTATTAGCATTGCAAAAAGTATTATGCCTGGCAAACCTCAAATTGGTTGCCACTTGATCAGCCATTAATTTATCAAATTGTCCTCTTAATAGCTTAATAGCCTCCTTAGTCTTCACATCCAATGGATTCAAAGTCAAAGCATTCTCTTTTTCCTTAATTTCATTCTCCAATTCTTTCCTTCTAGCTTCCAAAGTACGTCTATATTTGTTGTTCATATATATCAACACTCCTCTCATATAGGCCTTGCTAGCATCCCAGACCATATCCATAGAAGTATCCTTATTCATATTAATTTCAAAAAAATCCTTCATTCGCTGTTTACACTCTTCCACATTTTCCTGATTTCTAAACAAATTCTCATTTACGCGCCACGAGCGCCTATCTCTGTTATCCTTATTAATCTCTAACCATACTGGGCTATGGTCAGAAATAGCTCTTGCACAAATCTTTACCTTCTTAATCCTAGAAAAAAAATCATTAGTCAGCAAAATAAAGTCAATCCTAGAAAAAGATTGATGTCTATCAGAAAAAAAGGTATAATCCTTTTCATGCGGGTGTGTGTCACGCCAAATATCCCGCAATTCCAAATCATCCTTCATTTCAAAAAAAGACTTAGGCAGTCTGGCATGACACGGAATATGCTTAAAAAAACCAGCCTTATCCATCTGTACGTCCAATACGCCATTCCAATCCCCCATAAAAATAAACGATTTGTAATCCAACTGAGTAAGCTTTGTGTGAAGTAAGCTAAAAAAGTCAGCCTGTTGTTGTTGTTGATTAGGAGCATACAGTCCAACTAAAAGCGTTTTTTTGCCTTCTAGCAACAAGTCTATCATTACGTATCTTCCATGCTTATCTGCTTCAATTAAGTCCGCTGTTATGGCACTTTTAATATAAACAACCACTCCATTTTTCTTATTCATTGCAGAGGCAACAAATTGCGTACCCAGTCTTGAGTTCAGTAAAAACTTTTAGTCCATAGCCCTAATATGCGTTTCTTGCAAACATATAACATCAGTCTTAAATTGTTTTAAATATAAAAAAACTTTCTTTCTCTTCTGAGGCGAATTTAATCCATTAACATTCCAAGTCAAAAATTTAGTCGCCATTCTTATCGCCCCGAAGCTTTTGGAGCACCTCATCAATGGCCCTGCCTCCTTTAGGCCGCGCTCCTCCCACTGCCTCGCTGTAAGTGCGCTTTGAAAATTCCAAAAACTTCTGCTGGTCTTGTTCTTTTATTTGTTTTGCTCTTTTTAAAGCAGCACGCGTCACCCTCTGCTCTCCAGCGTCAGCCAACGAAGTTATAGTTTGATCCCCTCCTGCACCATTCTCCTCTGTCTGTCCATCTTCAGCCTCTTGAGGTTTTCCTTCTCCAGATCCCTTTGCTGCTTCCAGAAGTGATAGTGGGGTTGCTTTTAAAACATTATTGTAGAATTCACGCGCCTGTACCACAGTAACCAGACGGTATCTTTTACCTTCATGCATTACCACCAGCCCAACTGGAATCTCCCATCTGAACCTTATGTCACGTTGTTTAAGTTCCTGCACCAGAAATGCAAAGTCCTTTCTTCTCCTTAAAATCTTTGGAGGAATTTCCTTTAAAACCAAAACTTCTTGGTCAGCAACCACTACTTTAGTATCATAGGCAGCTTGAATAACTTCATCTCTAATTTCTCTCTTTGTAAAATAAACCACCACATCTCTAGGTAGCTTCCTCTGTCTGGCAATCCATGAATTTACACGAAAAACTTTATCCATACATCCCTTTATTTCAGATGCTGGCTGACCCAATACTGCTTCCAGGGCTTCAGAAATCAGCTGCTTTAAATCTTCTTTAATATTTTCTTTCAAGCCCCTAATTCTGATAGCATACTGCATCTGGTGAAACTGGACAAGGCTTAACTCTCTGTCCGCTTTGTCTTCATTCTCCAATACCTTAACTTCTAATACAGCATTCTTTTGAGTCAAATCTTCCACTTTTTCTTCCAAACCTTGTACACATTCAGCCACACTTTCCACTGTAGACAAAATGTCTACCCTCATCGCACTAAATTTCTCTTCCATCCTCTCTTCTATTCTCTCCTCCATTTTTGCCAGTTTATCACTCAATGTTACTAAAATTACCTGGGCATGCTTTTCAAGGGCATCTTCTAAATCCTTCGATGTCAATGCAGCAAGGCTTGCAACGATGTCTGTTGCACCGGAGAAGTTCCAGCACTCCGAAGAGTTTTTGAAGGAGGTTTAGCCGCCATCTTTTACTTTCACTTGTGACGCACTTTCACTTTAAGTTTAAAAAGTCCATTAAGCTCGAGAGTAAAATATAATAATCCTCTTCACCTTTTCCTCTTGTACCGCTCTGCCTGCTCCTTTTATTCCACAGTCTTTCCTTCAGGCAGGGGTGGTCGCAAACGCCTGGCTCTGCTCCAAGAAATCCGGAGCAGAGACGCTGACCAGCTGGGAGCGACCCAGGCTACGGGGGAGTTCGATCCTTCAGCCGCCCAAGCTTTAAGCTCAGGCGGCCCCGGAGAACTCGACCCCTACCTGGGGCCTCCTCTTCTCCCGAGGAGGGGGCTTCAAATTCACCCAAACAGCTGATCGGCGCTGTTTCGGGTGAAAATTACACAGCTGAGCCGCGGGCAGCCCGAAAAGGCTGTCTCCGGCGCCGCGCCGCCACCGGAAGTCCGCAGGGACGCCGTCTTTGATCGATGACTTCTGGTCACGATGGGAGAGGTCCTGCCATCTGTTATAAATGGATTAGTGCTGGATCTTCCAGACATGTTGTTGGACTTGCTTGGAAGCGTTCCTTTAAACCATCCTCTGGCTACCAACTTGTGAGGTGATCTCACGAGGACGATGGATCGTTAAAGGTGCTTCCAAGTAAAAGCATCACGCAGAGATGCAATCATATTAGCTTTATTCAATGATAGATCAAAGAGAAAGAAATACTTGGCATGAAAGCATTCATGCCTGCATGTGAGAGAGAAATAAAATAAAAGCAAGCTAGCATTACATAACTAAAACAGAAGAAGAACTAGGAGCTAGGAGTAGAACAAGAAGTAGAAGAGGAAGGAGAACAAAGAGCAGCCCCTCGTGCAGAGGTATTTATGGGGGGTCTTGGTCCCTCCCTGACCATAAAACTCTCTCACCAATGGGGCTGTCGGATCTGAGACCCTTGGCTCATCAGTGGAAGCAAAGAAGCCTCTTTGCTCCCATCTGATGACCTTTTTGGGGAACTGCCAATGGCTGGCACAAAACATCTAACATCTTCCAATATCACCTGCACTCTCTTTGGCTTCGCTCCTCCCACTGCTTCACTGTAAGTAAGTTTTTGAGATGCATTCATAGCTCTCTGCTGTTCTTGCTCTTGTCTCATTCATCTAGCTGCAGCGCGTGTCATTCTTTGGTCTCTGACCTCCTCCGTTGATACTGAAACCTGATCCACTCCTGTAACTTTCTGGAATTCTCCATCTTTCAGCTGCGTAACTCCTTCAGCACCTTGTGTACTCTCACTTTGTGGTTGACGCTCTTCTTCACCATTCTTCCTTTTAGATTCCAGAAGTGGTATGGGGCCTGCCTTCAAAATATTGGCATAAAAATCATGTGCCTGTAAAACTGTGAGGAGACGGTATCTCGTGCCTGCGTACATCACCACCATACCTACTGGGATCTCCCATCTGAACTGGATATCCCATCTTCTTAATTCTTCTGCCAAAAAAGCAAATTCTATCATTCTCCTTAAAATTCTTGGAGGGATCTCTTTTAAAATTAGAACTTCTTGCTCTGCAACTGTAAATTTGTTATTATAAATGGCTTGGATAACCTCATTTCTAATTGCTCTCTTTGTAAAATAAACCACCACATCTCTAGGTAGCTTCCTTTGTCTTGCAATCCAGGAGTTCACACGAAATATTTTATCTATATCCATCTTATGCTGAGCGCCCCAAAACCTGTTCAAGAGCTTCTGAAACTACTTTTTTCAAATTTTCCTTAGGGTCTTCCTTCAGCCCTCTAATTCTCACAGCAAACTCCATCTCTCTATGATGGAGCAATAGTAAATTGTCATCAATCTTTTCCATCACTGTTTCAGCATCCATCATTTTGGCATCTAATCTCATATTATTTTGGCTAAGATCTTCCACTTTCTCATCCAGACGTTCAATGCAAACAGCCATGCCTTGAAGTGCAAGTAAGATGTCTGCCCTTATTTCTGTATTCTTCTCCTCGATAAGCTCAGCTAATTGCTGAGATTGCTTTTTCAAAGCCTCTTGCAAAACATCCTGCAAATCTTTTATTGTCAAAGCTGGTGCAGGTGCGGGTGCCGGAGGGGGGGCATTAAAGCCTGTAATTAGGATTGCTGAACTGGCGATGCCCCCGCACTTCTAGGAAGTTTAGTTGACTTGGCAGCCATTTTCACCCACTTAATTCTATTGCGCACTTTCACTTTTAAAAGTCTCCAGAAAGTTTATTGAGTTAAAGTTCAAATACTTGCTCTGACAGCATTCTCCTGCACAGCTCTGCCTGCATCCAACTAATCCAAAGTTCACTCTCGCTGGCAGGGATGGTTGCAGCATCCTGCTCTGCTCCAAAGCCTTGGAGCAGAGGCGTCCCGGAGTCCGGAGCAAACTCAGGCTACGGGGGGGCTCAACCCTTCAACCACCAAAGTTTCAACTCTGGTGGTCCGAGGGAGCTCTACCCCTGTCTGGGTGCTCACCCCCTCCTCTTCTCCCAAGGAGCAGGCTTCCGAGCCGCCAAACAGCTGTTCGTTGCTGTTTTTGGCGGTGTTGTGATTCAGGGTCAGCCTGTGGGTTCGGCAGTTGGGTCGGATGACTCAGATGAGGGGGAGGAGGGGGGTGTTGAAGAACTTGCTGATGATGGCTTTGAGGCTCCGCAGAGCCCCCAGCCAGGCCCCTCCTACCTGGTGGAGACCCAGCTGTGTGAGCCTGACAGTGTGGATGAAGATGACCCACAGCTGGCCCTGTTCAAGGACGCCCAACGCAGGAGGCAGTCAAGTAGGAGCAAGCAGAGGAAGGCTGTGGGACTTTTCGGAAGAAGGCAAAGAGAGGCCACGCCCTGAACTCTTTATAAAGGGAATGTTTGGGGTAGGGCTGGTTTGCTGAAAGCAACCGCTCCGATAGTGTTTCAAAGCTCCGGTATCTTGTTTCATGTTTTGTTTGTGTAATAAATTTGGCAGAAATATTCCAGCCTTTTGCCGTCTGTAAAGGGGTTGCCTTTTCTGCAAGGCCGGTAGCAGGCTGGTACAGAACAGGTGGCTCTACGGAGACAGTGGGGCTGACAGCCGAAATGGCTGCCGTCAATGGAGCCTTGCCACCCAGAAGTCCAAAATTACAATTGTCTTTATTGGGAAGAATTGCAGCAGTGAAAATGAATGTTTTGCCAAAAATTTTATTTTTGTTTCAAGTGATACCTATACTTAAAAAAGATTGAAACTTGGAGGAATGGCAGAGAGGTATTAACAAATTTGTTTGGGCAGGGAAGAGACCGAGAGTTAAACTTAAGATAATGCAAGATGCACATGAAAGAGGTGGTCTTAAAATGCCCAATCTTAAATTATACTATGAAGCTGCGGTATTATCATCAATTAGTAATTGGTTCAATTCAACACAAGAGAGATTATTGAATATTGAAGGATATGATTTGTTATATGGTTGGCATGCTTATTTATTGTATGATAAAAAAGTAGATAATGTTTTTAAGACACATATATTAAGATACGCCCTGTTGCGAGTGTGGAAAAAATATCGTTATAAGTTGAACTTTAAAATTCCAATTTGGGCAATACCTAAACATGCGATAGAAAATATAAATGTGGGATTTAAGCATGATGTGACTACATATAAAGAAATTCTTAGATTGGAAAGAAATGTCTGGCAATTAAAGCTATTTAATATTTTAAAAGAAGAAAAGATAGTACAAACTTGGTTTCAATATGGGCAGTTACAAGCTAGATGGAAACAGGATCAGAAAATTGGTATTTCTATAGTAGATGAAAATTTGGTCAAACAAATTAGAGATCAAAGTCCTGCACATATAAGAAGGATATATAATGCATTGATAGAATTAGATTCAGAAACGGAACTTGTTAAAGATTGTATGATAAAATGGGCCCAGAATATTCAAGAACCAATAACGATGGATACTTGGGAAACAATATGGGTCAGAAATGTAAAATTTACACAGGCACAAAATTTAAGAGAGAATTTTTATAAGATGTTTTATAGATGGCATTTAGATCCTAAGAAATTGGCATCTATGTATTCAAATTATCAGCCTAAATGCTGGAGGTGTGGTTGTGATGATGCAACGTATTATCATATATGGTGGACTTGTAAAAAAGTAAAAGCTTTTTGGATTAAAATTTGGTGGAATATGCAGAAGATATTTAAGAAAAAGATAAAATTTTCTCCACAATTATTTTTGCTGGGTATTACTATTGACTCTACTGCTATAGAAACTAAATTGATGCTGAATTTAATAACGGCAGCAAGACTTTTGGTTGCACAATATTGGAAGAAGGAGGATTTGCCTACTATAGAAGAATGGACTTTAAAAGTTTCGAACCTGGCAGAAATGGCAAAAATCTCAGCATATTTGAAAAACCATTTGCAACAAAGATATATTTTGGAATGGAGAAGATGGATTGATTATATCCAGAATAAATATGGGACCAAAAAGTTTCATCTAGCATTTGAATGAGTATTAGATTTAGAAGATTTGTTATTATCTAGTTATTTTTAAGGAGAATTAAAGTGCGATAGGACTTAAAGTGTTATTATAGTTAGTTTGCATATTATAGTTTAAGATTGTTAGGGTTAATACCCTGTATTTGCTCTGGGAAGTCGGGGGGGGGGAGGGAGAGGGAGGGGGAATTGGGTGGGGGTGGGGGGGATGGGTTTTTATGTTTTTTATGTTTAAAATGTATCTGTAAAACTCTTTAATAAAAAAAAATATGATATAGTAATACAAGAAGGCTTTGATGACCCCTGAGTCAAAGAAGCGTAAATTGATATGGCAAAGGAAGAAAGCAAGAATAAGATTGAAGAAATATGAACATTTTTAAGAGGCCTGAAATAGATAATATTAAAATAGACAAGATGGTACTGGGATTATGACAATGTTTTGATGAGTAGATAAAAATATTGATTAACTAACAAAAAATAATAAATAAAAATAAAAAACAAAATACAAATGTATGAATATTAACATTGAAATATTGAGGTTTTTTTAAATAATATGGGTTAAGATGTATATATGCTAAGAATGATAGAATGTAGCTAATATATTTGGATGCAGAGACATGAAGGATGTACTGAATGTTAAAATGGAACAAATTTTGGTTAATTTTTAAATATGCGGAAACTATAAATGAGAAACAAGAATATTTTATTGTCCTCCTCTTTTTCTTTTTTCTTTCTTCTTTTTTCTCTTTTTTTCTCTTCTTTTTCTCCTTGCGATTTGAATCTTAATGACTATTACTTTATATATTGTACAATTGATAGAGATATGGAAATGAGATAAATGAGAACTGGACTACATCTAAGTATTGAAGAGAACTGTATAAAGGAAAATGAGGTTATTTAGTAATATGAAATTGAGAAATCTTTTTTTTTATTGAAAAGTTTTAACATACAATTTATCTTTAACAATCCCCCCTCCCCCTCCCTTCTCCCTCCCCCCCTACCTCTCCCCCCTCCCCCCCTCCCCCCTGACTTCCCAGAGCTAAATACAAGGTATATATAAAAAAACAATCATAAACAACCATATACTAACAACCATAAACTCTAAAATCCATCACTCTCTAGCTTATATAGGATAAGACAAACCTTAGTAATATTAAATATATATAGAGAAACTAAAATAGAAAAAGAAAAAAAGAAAGAAGACTTATTCAAATGCTACATGAAACTTCTTAACCCTATACTTGTTCTGGATAAACTCAATCCATTTTCTCCATTCCATAATATAGCATTCTTGCGAGTGATCTTTCAAATAGGCCGAAATCTTCGCCATCTCTGCCAGAAATCTTAAACGTTTTAATCTTAATATTAATGTAAAATTAAAGCTAGAAAAAATAGATAAGGTGTTTGATGTTTTAAAGATGGAATGTTAAAATATGAAATATACTAAAAGATTGATGGATATATATTCAAGAAATAAAATAAAATAAACTGTTAAATGATTGATGGATAGCAATAAGAAATATGTTAATCTAGATAAGAGACAGTATATATCGAAGAAAAAAGAGAGAGGAAGTATTGGTTACAATAATGTGGAGATTTGTAATAATATGTATTTGTCTGAAATGGAACTATTCTAACTCGGATACCACGTTGCTTTTAAAAGATATTATTCTAAATATTGGAAAACTAATAAAATATTATAAAAAAACCCAAGCCTCTCTAGTTCAGTTCTCCCTCACTCCTCAATGCGTATCTCACAAAGGTCTCTTCTCTCCACTTCTCACTCAATTTTTCCTCAGTTCTACACTCACAAAAGCCCCTCCTCTCCACTTCTAACTCAATGTTTCCTCACTGCTTCTCTCACAGAAGCCTCTCCCCTTCTCCCTCTCTCCTTCTCCTCACTACTTCATAGAAGCCTCTCTTTTTCTCCTCTCTTTCTCCTCACTGCTTCTCTCACTGAAGCTTCTCCCTTTCTCCCTTTCTCTTTCTCCTCACTCCTTCTCTCACAGAAAAATTTCCTGTTCTCCATCAATTTCTCCTCACTGCTTCTCTGACAGAAGTCTCTCCTGTTCTTCTCTTTCTCCTTACTGCTTCTCTCAAAGAAGACTCTCTTCTCCCTCTCTCCTTCTCCTCACTACTTCTCTCACAGAAACCTCTCCTCCTCTCTTTTTCTCCTCACTGATTCTCTGACATAAGCCTTTCTTATTCTCCTCTCTCGTTCTCCTCAGTGTTTCTCGTACAGAAGCCTCTCTTCTTCACTTCTCCCTCTCGCCTCAATGTGTATCTCACAAAAGTCTCCTCTCCACTTCTCACCCAATTTTTTTTCCAGTTCTACACTCACAAAAGCCTCTCCTCTCCACTTCTCACTCAATTTTTCCTCACTGCTTCTCACAGAAGCATTTCTTCTCCCTGTCTCTTTCTCCTCACTACTATTTTCATAGAAGCCTCTCCTTTTCTCCTCTCTTTCACCTCACTACTATTTTCACAGAAGCCTCTCCTCTTCTCCTTCTGTTTCTTCTTACTGCTTCTCTCACAGAAGCCTCTCCTCTTCTCCCTCTCTCTTTCTCTTCACCGCTTCTCTCACAAAACCCTCTCCTTTTCTCCTCTATTTCTCCTCACAGATTCTCTAACAGAAGCCTCTCCTCTTCTCCCTCTCTTTCTCCTCATTGCTTCTGTCACAGAAGGCTCTATTTCTTCTCCCTCAATTTCTCCTCAGTGCTTCTCTGACGGAAGCCTCTCCACTTCTCATTCAATTTTTCCTCAGTTCTTCTCTCACAGACGCCTCTCCTTTTCTTCTCTCTTTCTCCTCACTGCTTCTCTCACAGAAGCCTCTCCTCTTCTCCCTCAGTTTTTCCTCAGTTCTCCTCTCCCAGAAACCTCTCGTCTCCACTTCTCCCTCTCTCCTCAATGCATCTCTCAGAGAAGCCTCTCCTCTTCTCCTCTCTCATTCTCCTCACTACTTCTCTCACAGAAGACTCTCCCCTTCTCCCTTTCTCCTTCTCCTCACTACTTCTTTCACAGAAGCCTCTCCTATTCTCCCTCTCTTTCTCCTCACTGCTTCTCTCACAAAAACCTCTCCTTTTCTCCTCTCTCTTTCTCTTCACTGCGTCTCTCAGAAAAGTCTCTCTTTTTCTCCTCTTTTTCTCCTCCCTGCTTCTCTCACAGAAGCCTCTCTTTTTCTCCTCTATTTCTCCTCACTGATTCTCTAACAGAAGACTCTCCTCTTCTCTCTCTCTTTTTCCTCAATGCTTCTCTCACAGAATGTTCTCTTTTCTCTCCCTTTCTTATCGGATACCGATACTGATTATCTGGACCCGTACCAATCGGGTTTCAGGCCCGGGCACAGCATGGAGACGGCATTGGTCGCGCTGGTGAATGATCTCTGGTGGGCTCGGGACAGGGGTTGTTCCTCTGTCCTTGTCCTATTAGATGTTCTGAACCAGCCTGCTACCGGCCTTGCAGAAAGGCAACCCCCGTATAAACAGTAGAGACTGGAGAGCGTCTGAGGCTGGAAAGCGTCTGCCAAGATTTATTACACAAACAACAGAACAAGAAACAAAACACTGGAACTTGAATCCTCAAACGGAACGGTTGCTTTCAGCAACCAGCCCTTCCCCAAACACTCCTTTTATTTAGAGTTCAGGGCGTGGCCTCCCTGTGCCTCCTTCCGAGGAGTCCCACAGCCTTTCTCTGCTTGTTCCTGCTTCACTGCCTCCTGCGTCGGGCGTCCTTAAACAGGGCCAGCTGTGGGTCATCATCCTCCGCACTCTCGGGCTCGCGCAGCTGAGAAGAGGGCCCTGGCTGGGGGCTCTGCGAAGCCTCCAAGCCATCATCAGCAAGTTCGTCTTCGACACCCTCCTCCTCCCCCTCATCTGAGTCATCCGAGACATCCGAGTCGGCTGCCGGACCCACAGGCTGACCCTGAATCACAACACTATCCCGCACCGCAGGGCCCTTCCCCCGGGGCTGCCGATCCGGATGCGGTCGGGATGGGAATTGTTCGTGAAAAGCAGTCACCAACGCAGGGGCATGAACGGCGGTCGCGTCTTCCCATGTGAAGTCCTCCGGCCCGTACCCTTTCCACTCGATCAGGTACTGGAAACGACCTTTCAGCCAACGGGAATCCCTGATGCTGGCGACCTCGTACTCGGGGGTGCTGCCTCCATCACGAGGTCCTGATGGGGGAGGTTCCGCTTGGCGGAGTGGACAAGCCGGTTGTTCGGGGACCAACAGGGACCGATGGAAGACTGGGTGCATGCGCAGGGAACGTGGCAGAGTTAAACGATAGGCGACCGGATTGATGACAGCCTCGACTGGGAACGGTCCAAGGTAACGGTGGTCCAGCTTCCTCGCCGGCCGTGTGGATGGTAGGTTCCTGGTGGACAACCAGACCCGATCCCCCACCGATAGTGGAGGCGTATCCCGTCTCGACCGATCGGCAAACCTCTTGTAGTCGGCCTTGGCTTTCTCCAGCTGCCGTCGCACCAATCGATGGATCGCCTGTAACTCCGCCATGAAGTCGTTCGCTGCCGGCTCCGGTGAGTCCACGGGAGAAAGGGGGAAAAACCGGGGGTGATAACCCACATTGGCCAAGAACGGTGTCATCTGCGTGGAGGTGTGCTGCGAGTTGTTAAAGGCAAACTCGGCTATGGCCAGATAGTCCACCCAATTGTCCTGCTGCAGGTTGACGTAGCAGCGCAGATACTACTCCAGGATACCGATGACCTTCTCGGTACCCCCGTCAGTTTGAGGATGAGAGGCAAACCTTAATGTCCAACGCACGCATCAACTCCTGCCAGAAGCGGGCTGTAAACTGGGCCCCCCTATCGGAGACGACTCTATCGGGGAGGCCGTGCAGCCGAAACACCTGTTGGATGAACATGCGACTAGTGGCGCGAGCTGACGGTAAGCCGCGACAGGGGATGAAGTGCGCCATCTTGGTCAGCATGTCCACCACCACAAACACTGTTGTGAAGCCGGAGGATGGGGGTAAATCCGTCAGAAAGTCCATGGACACAGCCCCCCAGGGTCTCTTGGGTGTTGGCAAAGGCTGCAGTAAACCAGGCGGGGCCCCTGTCGCTGACTTGGCCTGCCTGCATGGGATGCAGGAGGTGACATAAGACTGGACGTCGTGTCGGACTCGGGGCCACCAGAAGGTACGGGAGACCAGGTTCAGAGTCTTAAACAGGCCAAAATGCCCCGCTGCCGGGTTATCATGACACTGGCTGAGGACGAGTCCCCTGAGTGGCCCTCCCGGAACATAGAGCCGGTCACGATAATACAAGAGTCCATCCGTGACCGTCCAAGGCGAGTCTGGCCCCACCTCCTCCTTCCGCTGAGCCACCCACGCCTCCTGCTGCTGCGCCTCCCGGATCCGAGCCCGTATATCAACCGGCTCCCGCACCGCAGCAAAAGACTCGACGGGGATCACTGTCCTGGGCAGAAGCTTGTCTTCCACTCGGGTATATTCGGGCTTCCTGGACAGAGCATCCGCTCTCTGATTGTGCCCGCTTGGTATGTACCGAACCCGGAAGTCAAACCTCGCAAAGAAAAGGGACCACCGGATGTGGCGTTGGTTCAAATTCCGAGCGGTCTGCAGGCTTTCCAGATTCTTGTGGTCCGTCCGGACCTCGATTTGATGCCGCGCCCCCTCCAGATGTTGTCTCCAAGCCTCGAACGCCGCTTTGATGGCCAGCAGCTCCTTCTCCCAGATGGTATAGTTGCGCTCCGAGGGGGTTGCCAACTCTGCAACGACTCAACTTTACTCGGTTCCATGGCGATGCCCTCAGGAGAAATGCGGTGACCCAGGAAATCGATGGTCACCTGGTAGAACTGGCACTTCTCCAACTTGGCAAACAGCCGATGTTCACGGAGGCGCTGCAGGACCTGACGGAGATGCTGATGATGCACTTCACGCGACGGGGAGTAGATCAGGATGTCGTCCAGGTAGATCACGACAAACTGGTCCAACAGATCCCGAAAGATGTCGTTCATAAAATGCTGAAACACAGCGGGGGCGTTGGTCAGGCCAAACAGCATCACCATGTACTCAAAATGTCCATAGCGAGTACCAAACGCCGTCTTCCACTCATCACCCGGCCGAACTCTGACGAGGTTGTAAGCTCCACGCAGGTCCAGTTTCGTGAAGATCTTAGCCTCCCGGAGTCGGTCCAAGAGCTCGGGGATGAGGGGCAGCGGGTAACGGTTGCGCACCGTGATGGCGTTGAGTTTCCGGTAGTCACAGCAAAGCCGTAACTCGCCCGACTTCTTTTTGACGAAAAGCACGGGCGCAGACACTGGCGAGGAGGAGGGCCGGACTGCCTCCTGCGTCGGGCGTCCTTAAACAGGGCCAGCTGTGGGTCATCATCCTCCGCACTCTCGGGCTCGCGCAGCTGAGAAGAGGGCCCTGGCTGGGGGCTCTGCGAAGCCTCCAAGCCATCATCAGCAAGTTCGTCTTCGACACCCTCCTCCTCCCCCTCATCTGAGTCATCCGAGACATCCGAGCCGGCTGCCGGACCCACAGGCTGACCCTGAATCACAACATTAGATCTCTCAGCAGCTTTTGATACCATCGACCATGGTATCCTACTGCAGCGTCTCAGGGGGTTGGGAGTGGGAGGCACCGTTTTACGATGGTTCTCCTCCTATCTCCTGGGCCGCTCGCAGTCAGTGTTGGCGGGAGGGCAGAGATCCGCCCTGAGGCCTCTCATTTGTGGAGTTCCTCAGGGGTCGGTTCTCTCTCCCCTCCTGTTCAACATCTATATGAAACCGCTGGGTGAGATCATTCGTGGTTTCAGGGTGGGGTATCATCAGTATGATGATGATACCCAAAAAATTTTCTCCACCCCGAACCAACCCAGTGATGCCCTCGCTGTGATGTCCCGTTGCCTGGAGGCGGTCCAGGTCTGGATGGGGAGAAACAGGTTTCGTCTCAATCCTGCCAAGACTGAGTGGCTGTGCATACCGACATCTCGGGCTAACCAGACTATTCCATCTTTAACGGGGGGTGAGGTGTTACCCCCCCCCGTTGATAGGGCTCGCAACTTAGGCGTCCTCCTGGATTCACGGCTCAATTTTGAAGATCACATAGGAGCCGTGACCAGGGGGGCTTTTGCCCAGGTTCGCCTGGTGCGCCAGTTGCGACCCTATCTGGACCGAGATGCCCTACGCACAGTCACCCATGTGCTCGTGACCTCCCGGTTAGACTACTGCAACACTCTCTACATGGGGCTGCCCTTGAGGACCACTCGGAGGCTTCAGCTGGTGCAGAATGCGGCCACGCAAGTTGTGATGGGGGTTTCCCGATACTCCCATGTAACATCTCTACTCCGCGAGCTGCATTGGCTTCCGGTTGCCCTCCGGGTGAGATTCAAGGTGCTGGTGATGACCTATAAAGCCCTAAATGGCTTGGGTCCGGGATATTTGAGGGAACACCTGCTGCCGGCATCATGTTCCCTTTGTCCTGTGCCGCCTTTTACTGGCGGCACCCTGAGGGCCTTCTCAGGGTGCCGCCAGTAAAAGACTGCCGGCGGATAACACCCAGGGGGAGGGCCTTCTCAGTGGGTGCACCTGCCCTTTGGAACCAGCTGCCCATGGAGCTTAGGACTGCCCCCGACCTTGGTTCATTCCTGAAGACCTGGCTCTTTGAGCTTTCCAGCCCAGGCTGAGAGTTTTTAATTGGGGGTTTTATATTTTTCAGGGATCAAATTTAATTATTTTTAATTGTTTTTAACTTTTGTATTGTATTGATGTTTTTTAATTACCTTGTAAACCGCCCTGAGTCCTACGGGAAAAGGGCGGTATATAAATTCAATAAACTTAAACTTCTTTTTCTCCTCACTACTTCTTTCACAGAAGCCTCTCCTCTTCTCCTTCTCTTTCTTCTCACTGCTGCTCTCACAGTAGCCTCTCCTATTCTCCCTCTCTTTCTCCTCACTGCTTCTCCCACAAAAACCTCTCCTTTTCTCCTCTCTCTTTCTCTTCACTGCTTCTCTCAGAAAAGCCTCTCCTTTTCTCCTCTTTTTCTCCTCACTGATTCTCTAATAGAAGACTCTCCTCTTCTCTCTCTCTTTCTCCTCAGTGCTTCTCTCACAGAAGGTTCTCTTTCTTCTCCCTCAATTTCTCCTCACTGCTTCTGTCACAGAAGCCTCTCCTATTAACTTCTACCTCTCTCCTCAGTGCGTCTCTCATGGAAGCCTCTCCTCTTCTCCATTTCTCTTTCCCCCACTTCTTCTCTCAGAGAAACCTCTCCCTTTCTCTCTCTTTCTCCTCACTGCTTCTCTCACACAAGCATCTCCTCTTCTACCTCAATATCTCCTCAGTGCTTCTCTCACAGAAGTCTTTCCTCTCTTCTTCAGTTCTCCCTCTCTCCTCAATGCGTATCTCACAGAAGCCTCTCCTCTTTTCCCACTCTCTTTCTCTTCACTGCTTCAATCACAGAAACCTCTCCTCTTCTCCTCTCTGTTTCTCCTCACTGATTCTCTGACATAAGCCTCTCCTCTTCTCTGTCGTTCTCCTCAGTGCTTCTCTCACAGAAGCCTCTCCTCTCCACTTCTCACTCAATTTTTCCTCAGTTCTTCTCTCACAGAAGCCTTTTCTCTCGACTTCTCCCTCTCTCCTCAATGCATCTCTCAGGGAAGCCTCTAGGAATTACTATTATGGCCAGATTCACTTCAATCAAAGAATACAATTATGACAAAATAGTGAAACAAATAAAAGAAGACCTGGAAAGATGGGGAAATTTGAGCTTTTCATTGTTAGGGAGAATTGCTGTCATAAAAATGAATGTATTACCTAAAAAACCTATTCCTCTTCCAAAATATTCCTATACAACTTGATCAAAAAAATTTGGGAACCTGAACAAATTGACATTAAATTTTATATGGCAAGGGTAAAAACCAAGCATTAAAATGAAACATCTGCAGGATGTTAAAGAAAATGGGGGTTTTGGACTACCAGACTGGGAAACATATTATCATGCAGCGGCATTAACTTGGATTAGAGAATGGATAATTTTAAAGAATACAAGATTATTAACTCTAGAAGGCCATGATCTGCAATTAGGCTGGCATGCATTCCTATGGAATGAGAAGCAAGGGTTATATCAACATTTTCAAAACCATCAGATTAGACAAGTGCTACTTAAAATTTGGAATAAAATTAGAAAACAAAATTACATTGAAGTACCAGTCTGGTTGTCCACCCTTGAAGCGATAGTCTACCCAAATTTGTTTAATTTGGAAAACAGTACTACATATAAGGATATTTTGAATGAAAGGGGAGAACTGAAATCTAGACAGGAACTAGAACAACAAGGGATAAAATTGGAATGATGGGTTTACCTACAGATACAAACACCATATGGGAAAGATAAGAAAGAGTGGGGGATAAATATTCAAGAAACTGCATTGGATAAAATTTTATTGGGGCCAGATGAGAAACAAATAAGGAAATTGTGTAGTTTGCTATTGGGGTACAAAATGTTTGAGGAACAAGTTAAAGAACCAATGCTGATATGGGCTAAAAATTTGGGATATGGCATAGATTTTGATATCTGGCAAACTCTCTGGGTTAGAAATAAAAAGATAAAGCTGGCCTCAGCTTATAAAGAAAATTTATATAAAACGTTTTATCGGTGGCATCTCCCCCCAGCACGATTAGTCAAAATGTACAAGACAATATCCCCTAGCTGTTGGAAGTGTTCACAAGAATTAGGTACTTATTTTCATGTTTGGTGGTCCTGTAATAAGATGCAAAAGTATTGGCAAAGGATTCAGACATGGCTAGAGTAAATATTAGGACGGAGAGTCGAATGTAGACCAGAATTTTTCCTGCTTGGCATAACAAAAGAGAAACATAGCAAAGAAGAGTTATATTTAATAATACATATCATAACAGCAGCGAGAATGACGTTCGCCGAGAAATGGAAAAACAGTGAAATACTGGAAGAGAGTGAAGTGATAAGTAAAATTTGGGCATGCGCAGAAATGGACAAGTTAACTTTGGAAATTAAAAATAAAGACCAGTCAGATTACTACAAAATTTGGAATAAGTTTTACTCGGTGCGAACAGAAAGGAAAGTCACAACAGAAACACACAGGATGCTGATTTCACATATTACTAGAATAAGGTGGTTGATAAGATTGTTCTGTTCCCCCCTCCTGGAGTACAAACAGACAAGACTAGCAAGAGTTAATTCTACAGACTTTAGTTAATTGCCTTCTGATAAGGCCTTGGCAGCAAAATAGGCTCGTTACCTCAAAGTTCAGCTGGAATGAGATAACATCCAAGTAAACAGTCCAGTAGCAGATGTACAGAAGCGTTGCCAAGAATGCAGACCAGGGTTTCAAACACGAAGCAGAGTTCCAAAGATGAGACCAGAAGTTGTTTAAACTATTGTTCGTCACAAAGTTCTGAGAGCAGCCACACCCCCTTTATACCTTATGGGGTGTGGCTCAATGACTCAGCTACTCCCTGGCCCTCCTACCCAACCTACGTTGCTGCAGACGCTTGGCCCTGCGTCGTTGTCGAGGGTCTAGCCATGACTCATCTTCGCTAGACTGCTGCAGCTGTTCGAGAACCCTCCCAACCTGGCTCCTCCCCGGCTGTTCCTCTCGGCCTCCAGATGGAGATGGAGGCCTTGCCAGAAAGGAGGGCCCCCGACAGGGAGGCCTTGCCAGTTCCTTCCCATCATCCTCAGAGTCCTCTTCCTCGGTTAGGACAGGTGCGGGGGTCGGGGCCACAACAAAGATTGAATATTCTATAACTGTATATAAATGATGCAATGTCGCGTGGTTGCACGGAGAGACGGACACTTGAGCTGGGTAGTATTTCTTTATTGAGTCAGAAATGAAGCTGGAGCAAAGGGGTTACCTGGCATCTCTTTATACCTGCCCAGGTGAATGGCGACCAATAGATTCAAACCTGGGCTTCCCGCCAGTGCAGGTGGCCAATGGATTTAAACCCTGGCTTCCCGCCAGAACTGACCATGCCCTGGGGCTGTCAATGACTTGCTCTATTCAGGCTTTCCCGCCAAAAGCGGTTATAGCCTGGAGCTGTCCAGCCCCCTGCTGTGCTGACATTTCCGTGTATGCTTTAAGGGCATACACTACACCCTTTCCCCCATAGCGAGGAATTACCCTCTGTCATCCTGTCTCCAAACTATATACACTTATTTACACTATACACAAATTTTGCATACACAAGAATTTACATTTGTTATTCCTTGGTTGCTACTCCACCCCCCTAAGAACGCACATAGTCCGCGAGGTAGCTTGGAGCCTTGTGCGGCCTGCTTGATCTTCTTGGGACTGGTTCACCTGGTGGTGTGGTGCTGTGTCTAGGCTCTCTTCCTTGTTGTGAATGTTGTGGTGGATTGTGGTGTGTGTGTGTGTTGCGGTGCCCGGGTTTTGTGTTCTGCTGGGTTCTGGTGACTGCCTGGTTTCTCTGTCAGTCTCCTGCCTGGGGTGGGGTTGCCACTGTGCCCCTCTGGTAACCCTCCTGGGTGTTTGTGTTTGTGTTGGCTCTTCCTCCTCAGCCCCCGTGTGTCCTCTATAACCCTTTCAGGAGCCCTTTTCCTCAGCTGATCCAGGTGCCTTTTCCAAAGGAGTCCCCCCTCCACCCTTACTCTGTAGGAAAGGGGTCCTGTTTGCTCTAATATCTCCCCTGGCACCCATGGTTGACCTGTGCTATAGTTCCTAGCCCAGATGGGGTCTCCTGTGTTGAAACTTGTTTTGATGTTGGGGGTCCCGGCGTCTGCTGCTACCCTGTCTGGGTGAAGCCTGTCCAGTGTTGTTATGAGGCGTCTGCCCCATCTGAGTTCCGCTGGGCTTTTGCCTGTGGCGGTGCAGGGTGTTGCATGTTGGTGTAGGAGGAATGTGGCCAGTCTTTGCTTCCAATTTCCCTGTACTATGCGCTTGAGGGCATCCTTTGTGGTCTGCACGAATCGTTCTGCCAATCCATTACTGGCAGGGTGGAAGGGAGCCGAGGTGGCGTGCCTAATCCCCAAGGTCCTCAGGAACACCTGGAAATCCGAGGAGGTAAATTGTGTTCCATTATCTGACACGATCACATCAGGCAGACCATGTGTAGCAAACATCCCCCTCAATGCTTGAATGGTTCCTGCTGAGGTCATGTTGCCCACAGGCACCACCTCCAGCCATTTAGAATGGCTGTCTACTGCTACCAGAAATGTGTGTCCTTGGAATGGGCCTCCATAGTCTATATGCACCCTGGACCATGGTATTGTATTGTATTGTATTTATTGGATTTTTATACCGCCCTTCTCCCGAAGGACTCAGGGCGGTGAACAGGGCATATAAATAGAGATACAAAAGTTAAAAAAAGATTAAATAAATTGCCCAATTAAAACAGTTAATATAAAAACCCATAAAAACCCAGACGTTCCCCCATCAGGCCAGGCCAGCTTGTTCGAATAAATGGGTCTTTAACCCGCGCCGGAAGGAGTGGAGATCCGGTGCCATCCGGAGCTCCACCGGCAGTTGGTTCCATAAAGCCGGGGCGCCCACAGAGAAGGCCCTCCCCCTGGGGGCCGCCAGCCGACATTCTCTGACCGGAGGCACCCTGAGGAGGCCCTCTCTGAGGGAACGCACGGGGCGGAGGGGAGTTGACGCCGGCAGCAGGTGGTCCCCGAGGTATTCCGGACCCATGCCATGTAAGGACTTAAAAACCATTACCAAAACCTTGAACCTCACCCGGAAGACAACTGGTAGCCAATGCAGCTCGCGGAGCAAAGGTGTAACATGGGAGTACCGGGAAACTCCCAAGACAACTCTCGCGGCTGCATTCTGTACCAGTTGGAGCCTCCGAGTGGTCTTCAAGGGAAGCCCCATGTAGAGAGCATTGCAGTAGTCCAGCCGATAGGTCACGAGCGCATGAGTGACCGTGCACAGGGCATCCCGGTCCAGATAGGGCTGCAACTGACGCACCAGGCGAACCTGGGTGAAAGCCCCCCTAGTCACGGCTACTATATGATCTTCCAGATTAAGCCGTGAGTCTAGGAGGACTCCCAAGTTGCGAGCCCTATCCACGGGGGGTAAAAACTCACCCCCCATAGACAAAGATGGAACATTTTGAATGTCCCGGGATGCCGGAATGCACAGCCACTCAGTCTTGTCGGGATTGAGCTGAAGTCTGTTCCTCCCCATCCAGACCCGAACCGCCTCCAGGCAACGGGACATCACAGCGAGGGCATCACTGGGGTGGTTTGGGGTAGAAATAAAAAGTTGGGTATCATCAGCATATTGATGATACCCAACTCCAAAACCACAAATGATCTCACCCAGCGGTTTCATGTAGATGTTAAACAGGAGGGGCGAGAGGACCGATCCCTGAGCAACTCCACAAGCGAGAGCCCTTGGGGTCGACCTCTGCCCCCCTGCCAACACCGACTGCGAGCGTCCCAGGAGATAGGAGGAGAACCACTGAAAAACTGTGCCTCCCACTCCCAATCCCCTGAGACGCCGCAGCAGGATACCATGGTCGATGGTATCGAAAGCCGCCGAGAGGTCTAATAGGACCCTCCAGAGATCATTCACCAGCGCGACCAATGCCGTCTCCGTGCTGTACCCGGGCCTGAAGCCCGATTGGTACGGGTCTAGATAATCCGCTTCATCCAGGACCAGAGGGAGCTGATGCGCCACCACAATCTCAAGAACCTTCGCAAGAAAGCGACGGTTGGAGACCGGACGAAAGTTGTTTAACACAGCTGGGTCCAAGGCAGGCTTCTTGAGGAGAGGTCTCACCACCGCCTCCTTCAAGACGGCAGGGAAATTACCCTCACTCAAAGAAGCAGATATAACTGCCTGGAACCAGCCTCGTGTCCTCTCCCTAGCTGCATAAACCAGCCAGGAAGGGCACGGGTCCAATAAACATGTGGAGGAGCTCAACCTCCCCATAATCCTGTCCACTTCCTCAGGGGTCACAGAATCAAACTCCTCCCAGATAACATTGACAAGACCGCCCGTGTCCTGATCGTCGGACTCTGCCCAGCTGGAGTCCAGACCGGTCCGAATCTGAGCGATTTTATCCGACAGATGTTGACCAAACTCCTCGGCACGACCCTGTAAGGGATCCTCCCTCACCTCCTGATTAAGGAGGGAGCGAGTCACCCTAAACAGGGCGGCCGGGCGATTATCTGCGGACGCGATGAGGGCAGAGAAGTAATTACGCCTCGCCGCCCTCATCGCTGCGAGATAAGACCTAATATAGGTTCTTAGTTGCAACCGGTCAGGTTCGGATCGGCTGGACCTCCAACCGCTCTCTAGGCCCCGTTTCCGACGCTTCATCTCCTGGAGCTCCGCGGAGAACCATGGAGCTCGGTGGGATCTGCACCGGGTCAGGGGCCGCAAGGGTACAACTCGGTCGAGTGCCTCAGTGGCTGTCCTTTCCCAGGCTTCCACTAAGGCCTCCGCCGAGTTGTGAGCAACGGAGGCAGGTGGGGACCCCAGCGCTGCCTGGAACCCATCAGGGTCCATTAAGCGCCTGGGACGGTACCATCTAGTTGGTTCCACGTCCCCACGGCAGGGGGTGGCAAAACGGAAGACCAGCCGCAGGAGATGATGATCGGTCCATGACAGGGGCATAATAAATGGAGAGCCCCCACCAAGATCATCAAACCACCGTCCAGATAAAAAAACTAGGTCAAGGGTGTGGCCTCCCTCATGAGTTGGTTCGGCAATTACCTGCGTCAGGTCCATGGCCGTCATGGAAGCCATGAACTCCTGAGCCAACTCAGATGACCCTCCCAGGGATGGTAGATTGAAGTCACCCAAAACTATAAGTTTGGGGAACTCAATCACCAACCCAGAGAGGACATCGAGTAGCTCAGGCAGGGCTGCTGCTGCGCGACTAGGCGAAACGTACACCAGCAGCAAGCCCAACTTCGCCCCTGGACCAAATCTCGTAAAGAGAGACTCACACCCGACTATCTGAGGAACGGTGGTCTCCCGCGGACACAAGGTCTCCCTAATAGCTACCGCCACTCCCCCGCCCCTACCATGAGCCCGAGGCCGGTGCAGCACCCGGAAACCTGGTGGGCAGAGATCAACCAAAGGGACCCCACCCTCTGGACCCAACCAGGTCTCCGTGATGCAAGCCAGGTCCGCATGCTCACCCTCCATCAAATCCCGCACGAGGGGAGCTTTGTTAAACACGGACCTGGCATTCAGATACACCAACCGGAGCTCAGGAGGCTGCACATCCTCGCTCCCGGAACCTCGGGGAAGAACCAGAGGGTCGGAGCGCCTCACCGCTTGTAAATAGCGGAGACGGCCCTCCCGGTGACGATACGGCCCTCTGTCCATACGCCTGCTGCCATTCCCCAATGTCGTGGGAATCGATAGTCCCACGACCCGCTCCCGAGTCCTGGATGTAACCGCACCCCGCTCTCCCCCTACGCGATCAGACCCCGGCCTGGCCTGAACCACGGCTGTATGACCACCCCCCATAGTCAAACAGCCACCACCCACTCCCACCCCTCTCCATAACCCCCTAAAAAATTTCACTAAAAAGTTAATCAGGGGCCTCCTATTAAATTTATATCGATATTGAGGGCCCCTGCCCTTACCCGGCCATCTCTCAGGGTCCCAACAATTGGGCCCTTCATCGAGACTGGGGTTGGCAAAGAAGGCGGGACGCACCCAGGAGAGGAGGGCACCCCTGAGGGCGAGTAAATCTGTGCCAGAATAACAATGCATGAAGTCCGAGAGAGTCCAGGGAAGGCAGTCCCGCAATGGAAAAATCCAATAGGAGGATCGAAGGGTAGGGGGTGAACATTTGGACCATCCACCAACTTACTGCCACTTAGTTAGGTACTCCCAGGAGCAGACCACAATCCGTCCTCTCACGACGGATCGCGAGTCCGCTCCCGAGGGTGGTCCAAAATATACACCCTGGGTGGGGCATGTCCCATAGAGCTCTCACCTCTATGGGGCTGCCGATGTAAAGCAAGCCACTCTCCCACTGAGGCTTGTTCCCAGGTCCATCCCAGTCCAAAGGGGAAAAAGAGGCAGGTAAAAAGTTGTTAAATAAATTGATAGTCCGCCCGAACTGCTACGACCACCGCTGACCGGACAAAAACGCCGGCCGCCGCCATGTCGCTGCCGCTCTCACCATAAATGCCGTCGTTGCCAGTGGAACGGGCCAGCAAGCCTGGAAAACGCCGCCGCCATCATTGCAAACCGTCCAAAACGATGCAAGGGACACCGCCGCCATCGTCGCGGTCGTCCTCTCCACCGCCCAAGGCAGCCCAAGGATGCCGTCATCGCCTTCACCGCCAGCCGCGGCCTGAAAACGGCACAGAAAAGATCGCAATGCGAGAGACATCGCCGCGGTCGCCGCGGTCGCCCTCTCCGCCGCCCAAAGCAGCCCGAGGACGCCATCATTGCCTTCACCGCCAGCAGCGGCCCAAAAAACGGCACAGAAGAAATCATGGCTTGCAGGATAACCAGCAGTCGTCTCCTCCGCCGCCAAACGGCCTGAAGATGCCGCAGCCGCTAAAAGTGGCTTAGGCAGGCCAAATAATATAAAAATGCCGTCATCGCTGCCAAAAATGGCCCGCAGGCGTCTCCTTCGATCAAGATGTTCCGAGAATGCCGCCAAAACGGCCAAAAATTGTTCGAGGAGGGCGAAGCTGTTCCAATGGCCCACGGCAGCCGTTGCCAGCCACAACGTCCCGAGAACAGCCTAGAGACGCCGGGGCAGCAGAAGCAGGCAGGTCGAAAAAGCCGAAGGCAGGTCGAAAAAGGCAGGTCGAGAAAGCAGGCAGGTTGAAAAAGCCGAAGGCAGGTCGAGAAAGGCAGGTTGAAAAAGCCGAAGGCAGGTCGAGAAAGCCGAAGGCAGGTCGAGAAAGGCAGGTCGAAAAAGCCGAAGGCAGGTCGAGGAAGCCGAAGAAGCCGAGCGCAGCGAGCGCAGCGAGCAGCAAGCAGATCGATAGCAGATGGAAGCAGCAAGCTCGGAGACAAAAGCAAACAGGGAAGTAAAAACCTCACTGTTTAGTTCATTCTCTGCCTCGTAGTCCTAACGAACCAAGTCCCCTACCCAGCGGGCCCAAAGGACCCCTGAGGGGCTCCTAAGGAACGCCCAACAGCTGGAGCTTACGGAGCTCAGCCCAGCACGTCCATGGTGAGTGTGTTTCCTCCCACTTGTGAACTGGTGCATGTGGTTGTTCTGGCCGTGTCCTCTGGCATGTGTAACACCCTGCTACTAGTTCTTCTATCTCCTTGTCCAACCCTGGCCACCACAGGTAGCTCCTTGCCAGGGCCTTCATTCTTACTATTCCTGGGTGGCCCTCGTGTAATGACTGGAGGACTCTTTCTCTGAGCCTTGTGGGGATGATGACTCTACTTCCCCACAAGAGACATCCCTTGTGTGTGGACAGTTCATGCCTTCTGGAGAAGTAAGCAATGAACTCTTGCCCTTGTGATTTGTCCTGCCACCCACTGCTCACCCATGATTGTACCCTGCTCAGAACCTTGTCCTTGGGGGTCTCTGTGGCTATGTCTCTTGCGTTGAGGGGGCATTCTGGCAGTTCCTGTATTGCCAGTATTTGGACAGCCGGTGCTGGGTCCGGCTCAGTATCCCTTAGGGGAAGTCTGCTGAGGCCATCGGCATGTCCCATCTCTTTGCCCGGCCTGTGTACCAGTTTGCATGAGTATGCAGACAGGAATATGGACCAGCGTAACATCCGGGGTGACAGGATCTGTGGTGTCTGCTTCTCTGTTGTAAATAACCCTAATAATGGCTTATGGTCTGTATAAATTAGAAATTCCCTACCATAAAGGTAGTCATGAAATTTCTTTACTCCTGCAACCACTGCCAGTGCCTCTATCTGGGCATAATTCCGCTCTGCAGCTGACAGGGTCCTGGAGTAGTAGGCGATGGGGGCCTGAGTTCCATCCTCCCTTAAATGGCTGAGAACTGCCCCAATCCCATAAAGGGATGCATTGCAAGCAAGGCAGATTGGCTGGTCCTCCCTGAAGTGGGTGACTGTGGCATTGCCTGCTAACAGGTTCTTCAGTGTTTTTTTTTTTTATTGAAAAGTTTTAAAATACAATTTTCCTTTAAAAAAAACCCCTTCCCCCTCCCTCCTCCCCCCTACCTCCCCTCCTCCCCCCTCCCTCCTCCCCCCCTACCTCCCCCCTCCCCCCCCTACTTCCCAGAGCTGAATACAAGGTATATATATATATAAAAAAAAGCAAACCTAAGCAACCATATACTAACAACTATAAATTCTAAAATCCATCACTCTCTAGCTTATATAGGATAAAACAAACCTTAACAATATTAAATATATGTATAAAAAAAACTAGAATAAGAAAAGGACACTCTCTAGCTTATATAGAATGGAACAAACCTTAATAGTATTAAATATATATTAAAGACAAAAAAAAAGGAAAAAGAAGAAAAAAACCCCTTCTCAACCCTATACTTATCCTAAATAAACTCCATCCATTTTATCCATTCCATGATATAACATTCTTACAAATAATTTTCCAAATTAACCAAGGATCCCAAATCAAAAAACTTTAAAGTCAACTCTTCTGTAATCGGCCGTTCCTCTTCCAGTACCACAATCCAAAAAAGCTCACCCTTTCCACAGAACCACCAAATATAAAAATATATTGCGTCTACACCCAAATCTTTTCCCCCCTCCCCTACTTGACTACTTGACTATATCGTAAAAGTTCCATAGACTTCTGCAATTCCTGCTACTTTCTCTTCTTAGATCGTTTTGCAGCAGCACGCGTCACCCTCTGTTTTATAGATTCATCCGACGAGGTTGTATCTTGATCTCCTCCAACACCGTTGTCTTCTATCTGACCATCTTCGGCCTCTTGATGCACTCCTTCTCCAGATCCCTTTCCAGCTTCCAAAAGTGTTAATGGCGTTGCATTTAAAACATTATTGTAGAAATCACACGCTTGCATCACAATAACCAAACGGTACTTTTTACCTTCGTGCGTCACCATCAACCCCACTGGGATCTCCCATCTGAACCTTATATCTCGCTGCTTGAGCTCTTGCACAAGAAATGTAAAATCCTTCCTTCTCCTTAGAATCTTTGGAGGAATTTCTTTTAAGACCAAAACTTCTTGATTAGCAATCATAACTTTAGTATCATAAGCAGCTTGTATAACTTCATCTCTAGTTTCCCTTTTTGCAAAATATACCACCACATCTCTAGGCAACTTTCTCTGTCTGGCAATCCATGAATTCACACGAAACACTTTGTCCATGCCTCCTTTTATTTCAGATGCTGGCTGTTTCAACACTATTTCAAAAGCCTCAGAAACCAGCTGCTTTAGATCTTCCTTAGTATTCTCCTTTAAGCCTCTAATTCTAATGGCAAACTGCATCTGGAAATATTGAGCAAGACACAGTTCCCTTTCCATTTTATTTTCATTCTCCAATAGTTTTGCTTCTAATATAGCATTCTTTTGAGACAAGTCTTCTAGCTTTTCCTCCAATTCTTCCACACACCGAGCCACTTTAAACACTGAAGTCAAGATGTCTACCCTCATCGCTTTGAGCTTCTGTTCCATCCTCTCCTCCATTCTCTCCTCCAATTTCTCCAATTTCTCCTCCATCTGTGCAAATCTAATATTAATTGATTCCAAAATTACCTGGGTATGTTTTTCAAGAGCATCTTGTAAGTCCTTTGCTGTCAATACATCAGGAGGATGCAGCGCCTGCAATAATGATTGTTGCACGGGAGAAGTTCCAGCACTCCGAAGAGTTTTAGGGGGTGGTTTAGCCGCCATCTTTTACCAAATATGACGCACTTTCACTTCAGATTTGTAATCCAAAAAAGTCCATCAAGCTGGAGAGTAAAACATAGTAATCCTCTTTACCATTTCCTCTTGTATCGCTCTGCCTGCTCCTTTAAATCATAGTCATTCCTTCAGGCAGGGGTGGTCGCAGACGGCTGGCTCTGCTCCAAGAAGTCAGGAGCAGAGGCGACGGCCAGCTGGGAGCAACCCAGGCTACGGGGGAGTTCAATCCTTCAGCCGCCCAAGCCATAAGCTCAGGCGGCCCTGGAGAACTCTACCCCTACCTGGGAGCTCGCCCCCTCCTCTTCTC
This sequence comes from Vipera ursinii, assembly GCF_947247035.1. Taxonomy (NCBI): domain Eukaryota; kingdom Metazoa; phylum Chordata; class Lepidosauria; order Squamata; family Viperidae; genus Vipera; species Vipera ursinii. The sequence goes on from NC_139522.1 coordinate 35,699,253, forward strand.
CCGAGGAGGGGGCTTCGGATTCACCCGAACAGCTGATCGGCGCTGTTTCGGGCGAAAAAACACCAGCTGAGCCGTGGGCAGCCCGGGAAGGCTCCCTCCGTCGCCGCGGAGCCACCGGAAGTCCAGGTTCTTCAGTGTTTTGAATGCGTTAGCGTGTTTGTCAGTCCAGTCCCAGGATGCTTGCTTGTCAAGCAACATGTGTAGGGGTTCTGCAATTGTTGCTTTGTGTGGCAGGAATGCGTGATAAAAATTGAGGAGGCCCAGGAATGCCTGCAACTCAGACTTGTTTTTGGGAGTTGGGGCTTCTTTGATTGCCCTGACTTTGGATGCAGATGGGTGGATGCCTTGAGCATTAATCCTGAACCCCAGGAACTCTGTCTCAGTTACCCCAATCTTGCATTTCTCCCTTTTGAGCTTCAACCCTGCACCCCTGAACCTCTCAAGTACTGCCTTCAATCGGGCTGCCAGAACGTCCTCGAAGCTGGCTGCGATCAGGACGTCGTCGAAATAAGGGCAAACCCCTGGTATTCCCTTGAGGGTCCTTTCCATCACCTCCTGGAATATTCCAGGAGCCACGCTGACCCCGAACTGCAACCGGTCTACCCGGAACGCCCCTTTGTGTGTGATTATTGTTTGTGCTCTAGCAGTCCCTAGGTCTACCGGCAGCTGCTGATAAGCTTGGGCAAGATCCAGTTTAGCGAACACCGACCCGCCTTGCAGGGACGCCAGAATGCTATTTACCGCAGGAACCGCAGAGCCTGGTTGATTGTCCCCTTATAGTCGGCGCAAATTCTAATTTCGCCGTTTGCCTTGAGCGGTGTTACGATGGGGGTTTCCCATTCCGCTCCATCGACTGGCGTTAGCACCCCCTGGTCTACCAGCTTATCCAATTCCTGCTCTATGTTATGTTTTAGCGCAAACGGAACCCTCCTAGCCTTCATTCTTATGGGTTGCACCTGGGGGTCTAACTTAAATGAGATTGGGGGACCTGTGTACCTTCCCAGCTGTCCGTCGAACACGTCCGCAAAATCCTTGCAGACAGCTTCAAGGGAAAGGCAGCTCCGCATCTGGTGAATCCCCATGATTCCGATGCCCAGCACGTTGAACCACCCTAACCCCACGAGGCTGGTCCGCTGGCCTTCGACGACCAGTACACTTAATTTGCCCTCGAACCCTTTGTACTGAACCCTCACCGACGCCTCCCCCCGGACGTTAATGGGTGAATTTTGAAAGTCAGAGAGGGTCAGTCTGGATGGCCTCAAGGGAACCCGTTGGCCGCTCTGCTTGCAAATCTCCTTAAACGTTCTGGCGGAGGTGATGGACACGGCTGACCCTGAGACCAGCTCCATCATGCAGGCGACCCCTTGCAGCTTCACCCTCAATTTTATTTTCGGGGTTAGCGCCGCAGGGGCCCCTGTTAGACAAACGTCTGGCTGTCCCGCCGTGTGGCTGACTGTCAGTCCCGGCAACCGCTCCCCGGTACCTGTAGTGAACTGGAACTCTGCCTCCACCTCGTGCAGGCTATCCTGCTGCTTGTTCCTGACCGCCGTGATTTGCCCGATTTTCCCACATGCCCGACACTTGGCCGACTTGAAATGGCAGGTAGACCAGGGATGCTGTCCTCCACAGCTGGCACAACGGGTAGACCGGGAGCTGTTCGTGCTGCAGCCGGAACACTGGGTAGACCGGGGTTGTCCGCAGCTGCTGTGCTGGGTAGTCCTGGGGCCTCAACCGCAATGCTGGGTAGACCGGGGCCAATTCGCGCTGTAGCCGTGGAGTTGGGTAGACCGGGGGCCGTTCGCTCCGCACCTGCACTCCTGGCATCTTCCGTCCGCCGCGGCTGGTCTTGGCTCCCTCACGTTGTCTCAGTTGGAGGTGACGGGTCGCTGTTGTCGGTGGATGACGTCTACTTCCAACTCTGCCCCGTCCGTGTCACTGCAACCGCTCAACTGATGGATGGATCCGCCTTCCCTCGCGTCGGACTCCTCGGCCGCGTCCCAGGCTAGGAATTCCTCTTGGACATCCCTCAGGGTCAGCTTCTGCTTTGCAAAGATTTTCTGGCGCAGCTTCCTGTCCCTCAACCCACAGACGATCCGATCCCGCAGCCGGATCTCTAAATTTTCAGAATTACAAAGGCGAGCTGCCTGCCTCAGGGCGGCCATGTATTGCTTGGCAGACTCACCCGGCCGCTGGTCCCGTTTCTCGAAACGATACCGCCAGGCGATCTCGGACGTCTCGGGCTTGAAGTGCTCGGTCAGCATCGCCAGCAACTCGTTGTACCCGACGGAGTGGATGTCGTCGGGTGCGCAGAGACCAACCACCAGCTGGTACGTTTCTGTGCCGCAGCTGCAGAGTAGCGCTGCCGCTCTCTGCCGGTCATCTTTCACCCTGTTTGCCCGTAGGTAGCACTCGAGCTGCCCCACGAATGCTTCCCACTCCTCTGGGCGGTTGCTATTGAAAAGAGGATACTGACCCAGTTGTGCCATTCTGCCATCTTGGTCGTCCTGCGTCTTGGTCCAGGGCTGCCGATTGTATTCCGTCTGCGGCTAGCGTTGTCCGGTGCAGGATCCCACCTTCGTCGCCAGTGCAATGTTGCGTGGTTGCACAAAGAGATGGACACTTGAGCTGGGTAGTATTTCTTTATTGAGTCAGAAATGAAGCTGGAGCAAAGGGGTTACCTGGCATCTCTTTATACCTGCCCAGGTGAATGGCGACCAATAGATTCAAACCTGGGCTTCCCGCCAGTGCAGGTGGCCAATGGATTTAAACCCTGGCTTCCCGCCAGAGCTGACCATGCCCTGGGGGTGTCAACAACTCGCTCTATTCAGGCTTTCCGGCCAAAAGAGGTTATAGCCTGGATCTGTCCAGCCCCCTGCTGTGTTGACATTTCCGTGTATGCTTTAAGGGCATACACTACAAATGATATGTACATAAAGTGTATATATGTATATAAAACACAAAAATGATGTAATGACAAGAAGGATTGTCAGACCGTTAACACCTTGTCCAAAGTTTTAAATAATAAAATTTGTTTTAAAAAAAGCCTCTCCATTTCTCCAATTTTTCTCCTCTCTGCTTATCTCACAGAAGCCTCTCTTTTTCTCCTCTATTTCTATTTCTCCCTCTCTTTCTCTTCACTAATTCTCTCACAAAAGCCTCTCTTTCTTCCCCCTCCCTTTCCCCTCACTGCTTCTCTCACAGAAGGCTCTCTTTCTTCTCCCTCAAATTCTCCTCACTTTCTTGTCACAGAAGCCTTTCCTCTTTACTTCTCCCTCTCTCCTCAATGCGTCTCTCAGGGAAGCCTGTCCTCTTCTCCATTTCTCTTTCCCCCACTGCTACTCTCACAGAAGACTCTCCCTTCCTATCTCTTTATCCTCACTGCCTCTCTCATAGAAACATCTCCTCTTCTCCCTGAATATCTCCTCAGTGCTTCTCTCACAGAAGCCTCTCCTCTTTTCCCACTATCTTTCTCTTCACTGCTTCTCTCACAGAAGCCTTTCATTTTCTCCTCTATTTCTCCTCACTGCTTCTCTCACAGAAGCCTCTCCTCTTCTCCCTCAGTTTTTCCTCAGTGCTTCTCTTCCAGAAACCTCTCCACTCCACTTCTCCCTCTCTCCTCAATGCATGTCTCAGGGAACCCTCTCCTCGCCTCCTCTCTCTTTCTCCTCACTGCTTCTATCACAAGAAACCTCTGCTGGTCCCCCGATGCAGAGCAGGGCTGCCGCTTTCGCGCCGTCCTCCGAGATCTGATTGAACCGCATGTACAGTTCGGCGTGAGCCAGGTAACGGGCCCATGTCTCGGGGTGGCGGGTGTCGAATTCACGGGGTTGTCTGGCTCTTGCCATCGCGGTGTTGGTTCAGGTCTCGAGTTGCGGATGCGATGACCAGCGTGGTCTGGTCGGCTGGCGGTCGTGGGGGGGGGGAAGGAAGAAGGAAGGAAAATGCCTTTCCCTTCAGCTCGTGGAGCGCTCCCCCAGTAACTTCAGCTCCTTGTCAGCAGCAATCCTACCTTCGTCGCCACTATTGTGTAGTGGGTCCAACGCAAGGAAGAGACGCCAGCCTGAGTACGTGTTCAGCTCTTTATTGGAGGGGGGTAGCGTACTGAGAAATGAGGGTTACCTGGCCTCCTTAAATACCTAGCCAGGTAAGCGGACAGCCAATGGGGTTGGCCCTAGGTTTCCCACCGAAACTGGGTTTTCCGCCAAAACCGTTCAGGCCAACACCACCTGGTGGCTGTTGCTATGCAGGTGCCTGCATACATAACACCTCTCCCCTTCTCCTCTGTCGTTCTCCTCACTGCTTCTCTCACAGAAACCTCTCCTTCTCTCCATTTCTCTTTCTCTTCACTGATTGTCTCACAGAAGCCTCTCCTCTTCTCCTTCTCTTTTTCCTCACTGCTTCTCTCAGAGAAGCCTCTCTTTTTCTCCTCTATTTCTATTTTTCCCTCTCTTTCTCTTCACTAATTCTCTCACAAAAGCCTCTCTTTCTTCTCCCTCAATTTCTACTCACTTCTCTCACAGAAGGTTCTCTTTCTTTTCCCTCAAATTCTCCTCACTTTCTTCTGTCACAGACGTCTCTCCTCTTTACTTGTCCCTCTCTCCTCAATGCATCACTCAGGGAAGCCTCTCCTCTTCTCCCTCTCTCTTTCTCCTCACTGCTTCTATCACAAGAAACCTCTCCCATTCTCGCTTTTTCTATCTCCTCACTGCTTCTCTCACAGAAGGCTCTCGTCTTCTCCCTCTCTCCTTCTCCTCACTACTTGTCTCACAGAAGCCTCTCTTTTCTCCTCTATTTCTCTGCATTAGTTTTCTCACAGAATCCTCTCCTCTTCTCTTCTCTGTTTCTCCTCACTGATTCTCTGAGATAAGCCTCTCCCCTTCTCCTCTGTCATTCTCCTCACTGCTTCTCTCACAGAAACCTCTCCTTCTCTCCATTTCTCTTTCTCTTCACTGATTGTCTCAAAAAAGCCTCTCCATTTCTCCTGTTTTTCTCCTCTCTGCTTACCTCACAGAAGCCTCTCTTTTTCTCCTCTATTTCTATTTCTGCCTCTCTTTCTCTTCACTAATTCTCTCACAAAAGCCTCTCTTTCTTCTCCCTCAATTTCTACTCACTTCTTTTCTCACAGAAGGCTCTCTTTCTTCTCCCTCAAATTAACCTCACTTTTTTCGGTCACAGAAGCCTCTCCGCTTTACTTCTCCCTCTCTCCTCAATGCATCTCTCACAAGAAACCTCTCCCATTCTCCCTTTCTCTTTCTCCTCACTGCTTCTCTCACAGAAGCCTCTCCTCTTCTCCCTCTCTCCTTCTACTAACTACTTGTCTCACAGAAGCCTCTCTTTTCTCCTCTATTTCTCTGCATTAGTTTTCTCACAGAAACCTCTCCTCTTCTCCTCTCTGTTTCTCCTCACTGATTCTCTGAGATAAGCCTCTCCCCTTCTCCTCTGTCATTCTCCTCACTGCTTCTCTCACAGAAACCTCTCCTTCTCTCCATTTCTCTTTCTCTTCACTGATTGTCTCAAAAAAGCCTCTCCATTTCTCCTGTTTTTCTCCTCTCTGCTTACCTCACAGAAGCCTCTCTTTTTCTCCTCTATTTCTATTTCTCCCTCTCTTTCTCTTCACTAATTCTCTCACAAAAGCCTCTCTTTCTTCTCCCTCAATTTCTACTCACTTTCTTCGGTCACAGAAGCCTCTCCGCTTTACTTCTCCCTCTCTCCTCAATGCATCTCTCACAAGAAACCTCTCCCATTCTCCCTTTCTCTTTCTCCTCACTGCTTCTCTCACAGAAACCTCTCCTCTTCTCCCTCTCTCCTTCTACTAACTACTTGTCTCACAGAAGCCTCTCTTTTCTCCTCTATTTCTCCGCATTAGTTTTCTCACAGAAACCTCTCCTCTTCTCCTCTGTTTCTCCTCACTGATTCTCTGAGATAAGCCTCTCCCCTTCTGCTCTGTCGTTCTCCTCAGTGCTGCTCATACAGAAGCCTGTCTTCTTCACTTCTCCCTCTCTCCTCAATGCGTATCTCACAAAAGTCTCTTCTCTCCAATTCTCACTCAATTTTTCCTCAGTTCTACACTCACAAAAGCCTCTCCTCTCCACTTCTCACTAAAGTTTTCTTCACTGCTTCTCTCACAGAAGCCTCTCCTCTTCTCCTCTGTCGTTCTTCTCATTGCTTCTCTCACAAAAGCCTCTCCCCTTCTCCCTCTCTCCTTCTCCTCACTACTTCATAGAAGCCTCTCTTATTCTCCTCTTTTTCTCCTCCCTGATTCTCTCACAGAAGCCTCTCCTCTTCTCCTTCTCTTTCTCCTAACTGCTTCTCTCACAGAAACCTCTCCTTTTCTTCATCTCTTTTTCTTTTAACAGATTGTCTCAGAAAAGCCTCTCTCTTTCTCCTATTTTCTTCTCTCTGCTTACCTCATAGAAGCCTCTCTTTTTCTCCTCTATTTCTATTTCTCTCTCTCTTTCTCTTCATTAATTCTCTCACAAAAGCCTCTCTTTCTTCCCCCTCCCTTTCCCCTCACTGCTTCTCTCACAGAAGCCTCTCCTCTTCTCCCTCTCTCCTTCACCTCACTACTTATTTATTTATTTATTTATTTATTTATTAGTTGAATTTATACACCGCCCTATTCCCGAAAGACTCAGGGCGGTTCACAGGGCAGTTAAAACAGTACAAAAAAAGAATAAAATGGAATTAAATTAGTACACACCCACAATTCATAATAACAATGAAATTAAAATTTTAAAATTAATTTTAATTTTAAAATTAATTTAAATTTTTTACTTGTCTCACAGAAGCCTCTCCTTTCTCCTCTATTTCTCTGCATAACTTTTCTCACAGAAAACTCTCCTCTCCTCTTCTCTGTTTCTCCTCACTGATTCTCTGATATACTCCTCTCCTCTTCTCCTCTCTCTTTCTCCTCACTGCTCCTCCCACAGAAGCCTCTCCTCTTCTCCCTCTCTCTTTCTCCTCACTGCTTCTCTCACAAGAAACCTCTCCCTTTCTCCCTTTCTCTTTCTCATCGCTACTTGTCTTAAAGAAGCATCTCTGTTCTCCTCTCCTTTCTCCTCTATTTCTCTGCATGACTTTTCTCACAGAAAACTCTCCTCTCCTCTTCTCTGTTTCTCCTCACTGATTCTCTGATATACTCCTCTCCTCTTCTCCTTCTCTCTTTCTCCTCACTGCTTCTCCCACAGAATACTCTCCCCTTCTCCCTCTCTCCTTCTCCTCACTACTTCATAGAGGCCTCTCTTTTTCTCCTCTCTTTCTCCTCCCTGATTCTCTCACAGAAGCCTCTCCTCTTCTCCTTCTCTTTTTCCTCACTGCTTCTCTCACAGAAGCCTCTCTTTTTCTCCTCTATTTCTATTTCTCCCTCTCTTTCTCTTCACTAATTCTCTCACAAAAGCCTCTCTTTCTTCTCCCTCAATTTCTACTCACTTCTTCTCTCACAGAAGGCTCTCTTTCTTTTCCCTCAAATTCTCCTCACTTTCTTCTGTCACAGACGTCTCTCCTCTTTACTTGTCCCTCTCACCTCAATGCATCACTCAGGGAAGCCTCTCCTCTTCTCCTCTCTCTTTCTCCTCACTGCTTCTATCACAAGAAACCTCTCCCATTCTCGCTTTTTCTATCTCCTCACTGCTTCTCTCACAGAAGGCTCTCGTCTTCTCCCTCTCTCCTTCTCCTCACTACTTGTCTCACAGAAGCCTCTCTTTTCTCCTCTATTTTTCTACATTAGTTTTCTCACAGAAACCTCTCCTCTTCTCTTCTCTGTTTCTCCTCACTGATTCTCTGAGATAAGCCTCTTATTGTATAGTGGGTCCGACGCAAGGAACAGACGCCAGCCGGAGTACGTGTTCAGCTCTTTATTGGAGGGGGGTAGCGTACTGAGAAATGAGGGTTACCTGGCCTCCTTAAATACCTAGCCAGGTAAGCAGACAGCCAATGGGGTTGGCCCTAGGTTTCCCGCCGAAACTGGGTTTTCCGCCAAAACTGTTCAGGCCAACGCCCCCTGGTGGCTGTTGCTATGCAGGTGCCTGCATACATAACACCCCTCCCCCCTTAGAGAAGAACCACATAACGATAAACAATTTGCAACTAACTACATAACTATATACACTGTGTGTCAAATGCAAGGCATTTCTTTCTTCTGTCACAGAAGCCTCTCTTCTTTACTTCTCCCTCTCTCCTCAATGTGTCTCTCAGGGAAGCCTCTTCTCTTCTTCATTTCCCTTTCCCCCACTGCTTCTCTCACAGAAGACTCTCCCTTCCTCTCTCATTCTCCTCACAGCTTCTCTCACAGAATCCTCTCCTCTTCTCCCTCAGTTTTTCCTCAGTGCTTCTCTTCCAGAAACTTCTCCTCTCCACTTCTCTCTCTCTCCTCAATGCATCTCTCAGGGAACCCTCTCCTCTTTTCCTCTCTCTTTCTCCACACTGCATCTCTCACGAGAAACCTCTCCCATTCTCTTTTTCTCTTTCTCCTCACTGCTTTTGTCACAGAAGCCTCTCCCTTCCTGTCTCTTTCTCCTCACTGCTTCTCTCACAGAAGCCTCTTTTTCTTCTCCCTCAATTTCTACTCACTGCTACTCTGACAGAAGTCTCTCCTCTTCTCCTTCTCTTTCTACTCACTGCTTTTCTCACAGAAGCCTCTCCTCTTCTCCCTGTTGTGTTCGGTCGGGCGACAGATAACACGGAGACAGTTCAGGGTTTAGACTGTTTATTCTATCTGCACGTGGTTGAACTGAACTCGCATGGCCCTGTGTTGCTTATATGTCCGGCAAGTGCCGGACGCTAGCCAACCACCTGGCTGGAATCTCCCGCCTTGCCTCAGGCACCCAACCGGGTGTCCTAGAATTCCCGCCGGCTGGATTAGCCAATCACGAGGCTGTGCAGTTGTATACAGAACACCCCTTCCCCCCAATTGTGGATTAACCAATACCCTGGTTCCTGTAGTCCTTTGATTATTTCCTTACATAGTCCCTTAGATATGCCGGAGGTCTGTGTTCTCTGGCAGGGTATCTCCCTGGTGGGCTGTCCAGCCTAGTCTCTCTCTCCTGGATTGGCCTTGTTGGCTGTGGCAACTCCCCCCTCTGCAGGTGCCCCGCTGGTTGCAATGTTCCTGTGAGATCCCTTGGCACTGTATCTGTGGCTGGCCCTGTAGACTCTGACTCTGACCCCCTTGTAGTTGACATTGGTGACCCGGCCTCTGTTGGTCTGGCCCTGCCTGTTGGGTTAGGTGGGGGTGTTTTTGTTGGAGATGGGAGTGATTCGTAGTGGGTGTGGCTTTGCGACGGCTGAGTCTCTCTGGGTGCCAGAGGGGTGATCTCAGGGGCCCTTTTCCTGAGTTGGTCAATGTGTCTCCTGACCTGGCGTTCCCCTTCCCCCTCTATGATGTACGATAACGGCCCCAGCTTGTCTACGACCACTCCCTGTGACCACTTGTCCCCTTGGCCGTAGTTCCTGGCCCACACTAAATCCCCAATGTTCAATGATCTGGCCGAGCAGTCCTGTTCGGTTTCAGCTGTTATCCTATCTGGGTGGAGCCTATCTAATTTGGTTGTTAGTCTCCTGCCCCACCTCATTTCCGCTGGACTTTTTCCCGTTGCTGTGCACGGTGTTGTGTGTTGTGCCAGCAAAAACTGGGCCAGTCTTTAATTTAATAATAATTTAATATTTGCATTTGTATACCGCCCTTTCCCTGAGGACTCAGGGCGGTTTACAGGGAATTAAAATCGAAACATACAAAAGTTAAAACCAATTAAAAAAGCATTAAATTCACCCTGTAGATTAAAACCCCAGTTAAAATTTTCTCCTCAGCCTGGGCCCGAGAGCTCAAAGAGCCAGGTCTTCAGGCCCCGGCGGAATGATCGGAGGTCGGGAGCAGTCCTCAGCTCTACCGGCAGCTGGTTCCAGAGGGCAGGCGCTCCCACTGAGAAGGCCCTATCCCTGGGTGTCACCCGCCGGCAATCTCTCACCGGCGGAACCCTGAGCAGACCCTCCCTGTGGGAGCGCACTGGGCGAAGGGCGTTTGATGCCGGCAGCAGGTGTTCCCTCAAATAACCCGGACCCAGGCCATGTAGGGCTTTATAGGTGATAACCAGCACCTTGAATTTCACCCGGAGGGCAACCGGAAGCCAATGCAGCTCGCGGAGTAGAGGTGTTACATGGGAGTATCGGGAAACCCCCATTACAACTCGCGCGGCCGCATTCTGCACCAGTTGAAGCCTCCGAGTGGTCTTCAAGGGCAGCCCCATGTAGAGAGCGTTGCAGTAGTCCAAACGGGAGGTCACAAGCGCATGAGTGACTGTGCGTAGGGCGTCTCGGTCCAGATAGGGACGCAACTGGCGCACCAGGCGAACCTGTGCAAAAGCCCCCCTGGTCACGGCTCCTATGTGATCTTCAAAATTGAGCCGTGAATCCAGGAGGACGCCCAAGTTGCGAGCCCTATCAACGGGGGGTAACACCTCACCCCCCATCGTTAGAGGTGGAATAACTTGGTTAACCCGAGACGCCGATATGCACAGCCACTCAGTCTTGGCGGGATTGAGACGAAGCCTGTTTCTCCCCATCCAGACCTGAACCGCCTCCAGGCACCGGGACATCACGGAGAGGGCATCACTGGGTTGGTTCGGGGTGGAAAGAAAAAGTTGGGTATCATCAGCGTACTGGTGATACCCCACCCCAAAACCACGAATGATCTCGCCCAGCGGCTTCATGTAGATGTTGAACAGGAGGGGCGAGAGAACCGACCCCTGAGGGACTCCACAAATGAGAGACCTCGGGGCGGATCTCTGCCCTCCTGTCAACACCGACTGCGAGCGGCCCTGGAGGTAGGAGGAGAACCACCGTAAAACGGTGCCTCCCACTCCCAGCCCCCTGAGACGCCGCAGCAGGATACCATGGTCGATGGTATCGAAAGCCGCTGAGAGATCTAATAGGACCAGGACAGAGGAGCAACCCCTGTCCCTAGCCCTCCAGAGATCATTCACCAGCGCGACCAATGCCGTCTCCGTGCTGTGTCCAGGCCTGAAGCCCGATTGGTACGGGTCCAGATAATCAGTTTCCTCCAGGAACAGAGGGAGCTGATGCGCCACCACACTCTCAACAACCTTCGCCAGGAAGCGAAGGTTGGAGACTGGACGATAGTTGTTTAAAACAGCCGGGTCCAAAGCAGGCTTCTTGAGGAGGGGTCTCACCACCGCCTCCTTCAAGGCGGCAGGGAAGACACCCTCCTTCAAAGAAGCAGTTATTACTGCATGGAACCAGCCTCGTGTTCCCTCCCGAGCCGCATAAGCTAGCCAGGAGGGGCACGGATCCAACAAACAGGTGGTGGAGCTCAGTCTCCCCATGATCCTGTCCACATCATCAGGGGAAACAGGGTCGAACTCAGTCCAGATAACGTGCTCAAGACCGCCAGTCCCCTTTGGTGCCAGTCCCCTACAATAATCCTGCGCAGTGCGTCTTTGGTTGTCCTCACGTTCCTTTCTGCCAATCCATTGCTGGAGGGATGGAAGGGTGCCGATGCTGCATGCCTAATCCAGTTGGCCTTGAGGAAATCCTGAAATTCAGCAGATGTGAATTGAGGGCCATTGTCAGATACAACTACATCAGGTAACCCATGAGTGGCAAAGAGTCCCCTCAGGACCTTTATTGTCTTTGCTGTCATCATGCTCTTAACAGGCACTACCTCTAACCACCGGGAATAGCTGTCTACTACTATTTAGAATGTCTGACCCTGGAAGGGCCCCACATAATCTATATGTATTCAGGACCAGGGGTTGTGTGTCGCCTCCCACCTGTGTACAGGTGCGTGGGTTTGTTCTGGCCTTGACTTCTGGCATTGATAACACCCTGCTACCCTTTCCTCGATGGCCTTGTCTAACCCTGGCCACCACAGGTAGCTCCTGGCCAGGGCTTTCATTCGCACGATACCCTGGTGCCCTTCGTGTAATTCGCAGACGACCTTGTCTCTAAGTTTCTCTGGCACTATTACCCTGTTCCCCCATAGCAGGCACCCTAAGTGTGATGACATCTCGTCCCTTCTCCTGAAATAAGGCTGGAATTGTGGACCTGGACTTTCCCTTGTCCACCCCCCTTGGACCCATGATGCTACTCTGCTTAGTACTGGATCATTGCTGGTGGCGATGGCAATGTCTTTGGCTGTTAGTGGGCATTCTGGTAGTTCTTGTAATGTGAGGATTTGTCCTACTGGTGCTGGGTCTGTGTCTGTGTCAGGTAGGGGTAGCCTGCTTAATGCATCTGCATGGCCCATTTCTTTCCCCGGTCTGTAATTGATGGAAAACGTGTATGCTGATAGGAAGATTGACCATCTCAGCATCCTCAGTGACATTATCTGGGGGGTCTGTTTGTCGGTTGTGAAAAGACCTAAGAGCGGTTTGTGGTCCGTGAATATTGTGAAGTTCCTGCCATAAAGGTAATCGTGGAATTTCTTCACACCTGCCACAATTGCTAATGCTTCTTTGTCAATTTGCGCATAATTCCTCTCTGCCTTGGTCAGGGTTCTGGAATAATATGCTATTGGCCTTTGTTCCCCATCACTATCCATATGACTGATCACTGCCCCCACCCCGTATGGTGATGCATCACATGCTAAGTATATTGGCTCACCCTCAATGAAGTAAGTGACTGTGGACCTACTGGATAGTATCTACTGGATAGTATTCAGTGTTTGAAAGCTTCTTTTGTGTTGTTCCTGCCACTGCCATGTGGTTTTTTTGTCAAGTAGCTTGTGCAGTGGTTCTGCTATGGCCGCTTTATATGGTAAGAATGTATGATAAAAATTTATGAGACCTAAAAATGCTTGTAACTCTGCCTTATTTTTTGGTGCTGGGGCTGATTTGATTGCTTTTATTTTTTCCTCAGTTGGATGTATGCCTTGAGCATCAATCCTGTACCCTAAAAATTCAGTGGATGTTACCCCAAAAGAGCATTTTTCCTTTTTTAATTTAAGCCCTGCAGCTCTAAATCTCCCCAGTACCCTTTCCAACCTCTCAGCTAGGACTCCCTCCGTTTTTCCTGCTATCAATACATCATCAAAGTAAGGGCACACCCCAGGTATGCCCTTTAAAGTCCTCTCCATCACTTCTTGGAAGATGCCTGGAGCTGCTGCAATGCCAAATTGCAATCTGTGAACTCGGAACGCCCCCTTGTGGGTAACTATCGTTTGTGCGTCCGCGGATTCCCTGGAAACTGTGAGTTGCAAATATGCCTGCGCCAAATCAAGTTTAGCAAAGATGGCGCCGTTCTGGATCATCGCGAGGACCTGCTTCACTGTCATGACTGTTGTGATTCAGGGTCAGCCTGTAGGTTCGGCAGTTGGGTCAGACGACTCAGAGGAGGAGGGGGGTGTTGAAGACCTTGCTGAGGGGGTTGAAGATCTTGCTGATGATAGCCCTCAGCCAGGCCCCTCCCACTTGGTCACCACGGAGACGCAGCTGTGTGAGCCTGACAGTGTGGATGAAGATGACCCACAGCTGGCCCTGTTCAAGGACGCCCGACGCAGGAGGCAGTCAATTAGGAGTAAATAGAGGAAGGCAATGGGGCTTCTCGGAAGGAGGCAGAGAGAAGCCATGCCCTGAACTGTTTAAAAGGGGAATGTGTGGGGAGGGCTGGTTTGCTGAAGGCAACCGCTCGGATAGTGTTTCTTAAAGCTCCTGTTTCTTGGTTCGTGTCTTGTTTGTTTTTGTAGTAATAAATTTGGCAGGCGTAATTCCAGCCTCTTGCCGTTTGTAAAGGGGTTGCCTTTTCTGCAGGGCCGGTAGCAGGCTGGTACAGAACAGGGACCAGGTAAGCATGCTGTTTCAATGCTTGGTTTAGTGTCGCTTAATAGTCGGCACATATTCTCACGTCCCCGTTAGGTTTAAGGGGGGTGACGATGGGTGTCTCCCAGGGGCCCCCTTCCACCGGTTCCAATACCCCTTGGCCTATTAACTTGTCTAGCTCGGCTTCGATTTTTTGTTTAAGTGCGAAGGGAACCCTCCTAGCCTTAAGCCTTATGGGGTTTACTGAGGGATCTAATTTAAAGTTAATGGGCGGCCCCCTGTACTTCCCCAATGTCCCATCGAAGATGTTTGCGTAGCTGTCGCAGACGGATTTTAGGGTTCACTGGTGTATTGTGTTAATTCCCCCGACCCATATGCCTAACGGACCGAACCAGTTGAGGCCGATTAAGCTGGTTCTCTGTCCCTCGGTGACTAGGAGTTCTAACGGCCCTTTCAATCCCTTAAAACAGACGTCGATGGTGACCTTTCCCTTCACTTTGATGGGTGTCGACTGGAAGTCTGCTAACTGTATATGTGTGTGTTTAATGGGTACTCGCCGCCCACTTCTGGCCTCGATGTGTGTCAGCGTTTTCCCCGATATAATGGACACTGCTGCCCCCAAATCTACTTCCATTCTGCAGGGGATGCCCTGCAGCCTGACTTCAATTTTTAGTTTGGGGCTCAGTAGCTGATTGATGACCATCCCCCCTTCCCGGCTAGGGTTCTGTGCCTGTGGCCTGTGGGTCTCTTTGCCACTTTTGTGGGGGGTTACCTTACCTGCGGCCCAGGCGTCGATGTCGTGGAGGTTTTCGCACGGTTTGCCTCTACAGATTATTTGAATGTGGCCGGTTTTCCCGCAGTTCCGGCATTTCGTGTTCCGAAACCTGCAGCTGGCACGGTGATGGTTTCCCCCGCAACTTCAGCATTTGGCTTCGGTGTCCCTTTGTCTGTTCGGAGCCTCTCTCAGTGATTTGTGTAGTTGCGACGGTGGTGGTCTTCTGGGACGGTCAGTGCCTTCCGATCGGGTTGTCCTCGCTGGGATTTTTCCGAATCGCCAGGTGATCTCGTCGATGTCCGTCTCCCAAGGGTAGTCCTCCACCCCACCGTCCACAAGGCACTCCTGGTTGATGGCTCCAGCTGCGCCATTGCTGTTGTGGGGGGGGTCACGTTGCCCCGTGGCTTCGTAAGTGAGTAGTTCGTCCAGGACTTCTTGTAAGTTCCCTGTGGGCTTTGCAATGATTCTGTTTTGCAATTGTTCATCGCGTAGCCCTAGGACTACTCTGTCCCTAATTCGCACCTCCAGATTGTCATACTTACAACGGAGTGCGGCTTCCCTCACTGCAGCCACGAATTCTGTTATAGATTCCCCCGGCTTCTGGTTCCTTTTCTCGAAGATTCTCCTCCAGAAAAGTTTGGATCATTTGGGGGTGAAGTGCTCTTTGAGCTTCGCTAAGAGCTTGGTGTATGACACACTGGCAACTGCGGCCGGCTGGCACAAACCCACGGCAACCCGGTAAACCGGTGTGCCGCTGATCATCAGTAGCACGGCAGCCTTCTTCTGGTCTTCGGATATGCCGTTCACTAACATGTACCCCTTGACTTGGCCGACGTACTCCTCCTAGTCTTCCGGGTGTTTGGGGTCGAATTCTCTCACTGCGCCGACTTGAGCCATTCTTGCTTTCCGTCCGCGATTCTGTACCGCTGGGCTGGAGACTCGTTGTGCTGCTGACGGCTATTTGAATTTCCCGCTCCGCACTCTTCCTGCTCACGCGTCCTTTTCTCCGCTGTTCTGCCGCGATCCCACCTTCGTCGCCACTGTTGTGTTCGGTCGGGCGACAGATAACACGGAGACAGTTCAGGGTTTAGACTGTTTATTCTATCTGCACGTGGTTGAACTGAACTCGCATGGCCCTGTGTTGCTTATATGTACGGCAAGTGCCGGCCGCTAGCCAACCACCTGGCTGGAATCTCCCACCTTGCCTCAGGCACCCAACCGGGTGTCCTAGAATTCCCGCCGGCTGGATTAGCCAATCACGAGGCTGTGCAGTTGTATACAGAACACTCCCGGTCTCCTTCTCCTCACTACATGTCTCACAGAAGCCTATCTTTTCCCCTCTATTTCTCCCATTACTTTTCTCACAGAAAACTCTCCCCTCCTCCTCTCTGTTCCTGCTCACTGATTCTCTGAGATAAGCCTATCGTCTTCTTCCTCCTTCTTCCTCCTCACTGCTTATTTCACAGAACGCTATCTTTCTTCTCCCTCAAATTTTCTTCACTTTCTTCTGTCACAGAAGCCTTTCCTCTTTACTTCTCCCTCTCTCCTCAATGCGTCTCTCAGGGAAGCCTGTCCTCTTTCCCCCACTAATTCTCTCACAGAAGCCTCTGCCTTCCTCTCTCTTTCTCCTTACTGCCTCTCTCACAGAAAAATGTCCTCTTCTCCCTGATTATCTCCTCAGTGCTTCTCTCACAGAAGCCTCTCCTCTCCACTTCTCCCTATCTCCTCACTGCGTCTCTCACAGAAGCCTCACCTCTTCTCCATTTCTATTTTCCCCACTGCTTCTCTCACAGAAACATCTCCTCTTCTCCCTCAGTTTTTCCTCAGTGCTTCTCTTCCAGAAACCTCTCCTCTCCACTTCTCTCTCTCTCCTCAATGCATCTCTCAGGGAACCCTCTCCTCTTCTCCTCTCTCTTTCTCCACACTGCTTCTCTCAGAATAAACCTCTCCCATTCTCCCTTTCTCTTTCTCCTCACTGCTTCTCTCACAGAAGACTCTCCTATTTTCCTCTGTCATTCTACTCAATACTTACTTCACAGAAGCCCCTCCACCTCTCTTTCTCTGATGCCTCACAGCTTCTCTCACAGAAACTTCTTCTTTTCTCTATCTCTCTTTCTCTTCACTGATTATCTCACAAAAGCTTCTGCTTTTGTCCTGATTTTTTGCTCCCTCCTTCTCTCACATAAGCCTCTTTTTTTCTCCTCTATTTCTATTTCTCCCTCTCTTTCTCCTCACTGCTTCTCTCACAGAAGCCTCTCTTTCTTCTCCCTTAATTTTTACTGACTGCTTCTCTGACAAGTCTCTCCTCTTCTCCTTCTCTTTCTCCTGACTGCTTCTCTGACAGAAGCCTCTCCTCTTCTCCCTCTCTCCTTCTCCTCACTACTTCTCTCACAGAAGCCTCTCTTTTTCTCCTCTATTTCTCGGCGTTAGTTCCCTTACAGAAATATTTCCTTTTTTCCTCTCTCTTTGACTTCACTGCTTCTCTCACAGAAGCCTCTCCTTTTCTCCTCTATTTCTCCCCACTGATTCTCTAATAGAAGACTTTCCTCTTCTCTCATTCTTTTTCCTCACTGATCTCTCACAGAAGGTTCTCTTTCTTCTCCCTCCATTTCTACTCACTTTCTTCTGTCACAGAAGCCTCTCCTCTTTACTTCTCCCTCTCTCCTAAATACCTCTATCACGGAAGCCTCTCCTGTTCTCCATTTCTCTTTCTCTCACTGCTTCTCTCACAGAAGCCTCTCCTTTCCTCTCTCTTTCTCCTCACTGCCTCTCTCACAGAAACATGTCCTCTTCTCCCTGATTATCTCCTCAGTGCTTCTCTCACAGAAGCCTTTCCTCTCCACTTCTCCCTCTCTCCTCACTGCGTCTCTCACAGAAGCCTCTCCTCTTTTCCCACTATCGTTATCCTTACTACTTCTCTCACAGAAGACTCTCCTTTTCTCCTCTCTTTCTCCTCAGTGCTTCTCTCAAAGAAGCCTCTCCTCTCCACTTCTCACTCAATTTTTCCTCAGTTCTTCTCTCACAGAAGCCTTTTCTCTCGACTTCTCCCTCTCTCCTCAATACATCTCTCCTCTTCTCCTCACTGATTCTCTGACATAAGCCTCTCCTCTTCTTCCTCCTTCATTCACCTCACTGCTTCTCTCACAGAAGCCTCTCATTTTGTCCTCTACTTCTCCTCACTGCTTCTCTCACAGAAGCCTCACTTCTTCTCCCTCAGTTTTTTCTTAGTGCTTCTCTTCCAGAAACCTCTCCTCTCCACTTATCTCTCTCTCTCCTCAATGCATCTCTCAGGGAACCCTCTCCTCTTCTCCTCTCTATTTCTCCACACTGCTTCTCTCACAAGAAACCTCTCCCATTCTCCCTTTCTCTTTCTCCATACTGCTTCTCTGACAAGAAACCTCTCCCATTCTCCCTTTCTCTTTCTCCTTACTCCTTCTCTCACAGAAGACTCTCCTCTTTTCCTCTGTCATTTTACTCACTACTTATTTCACAGAAGCCTCTCCTCTTCTCTTTCTCTTTCACCTCACAGCTTCTCTCACAGAAACCTCTCCTTTTCTCTATCTGTCTTTCTCTTCACTGATTCTCTCACAAAAGCTTCTCCTTTTCTCCTGTTTTTTCCCTCCCTGCTTCTCTCACGTAAGCCTCTCTTTTTCTCCTGTATTTCTATTTCTCCCTCTCTTTCTAGTCACTGCTTCTCTGACAGAAGCCTCTTCTCTTCTCCTTCTATTTCTCCTCACTGCTTCTCTCACAGAAGGCTATCTTTCTTCTCCCTCAAATTCTCCTCACTTTCTTCTGTCACAGAAGCCTCTCCTTTTTACTTCTTCCTCTCTCCTCAATGCGTCTCTCAGGGAAGCCTCTCCTCTTTTCCATTTCTCTTTCCCCCACTGCTTCTCTCACAGAAGCCTCTCCCTTCCTCTCTCTTTCTCCTCAGTGCTTCTCTCAGAGAAAAATCTCCACTTCTCCCTGAATATCTCTTTAGTGCTTCTCTCACAGATGCCTCTCCTCTTCCCCTTCTTTTTCTCCTCACTGCTTCTCTCAAAGAAACCTCTCCATTTTAAAAAATATATATTTTATTTTTATTCTTTACATACATATGTTAATTTTCCAAACAACGTGTGAACTGAGTTTATAATTCATTAATACATATACAAATCTCACTCTTTGGTTCTTTTTTCCAACCATTTATAAAATAAATTCCAGCTTTCATAATATTCTGTTTCTTCTTTGTCTTTTAGTCTCTTTTTTTTATTAAAGAGTTTTACAAAAACAAAATTTTACAATATATCCCCAAATCCCTCCCACCCCAAGCCCCCCCACTTCCCCCCCCACTTCCCCCCCACTTCCCCCCCCCACTTCCCAGAGCTAAATACAGGATTATAGTTACAATAATCATATTCTAAATAAAAATTATGCATAATATACAATTAACCAAATTCATAATGCGCTTTAACTCTCTTTTAACATAACTATAAACAACGTACCAATAACAATATCCCACTAAAATCTACTCATACGCTAAATGGAACTTTTTAGTCCCATATTTGTTTTGAATATAATTTATCCATCTCCTCCAAACTGAAATATATCTTTCCTGTGAATGATCCTTCAAATAAGCAGAAATCTTAGACACTTCTGCAAGATTCGAAACTTTAAACACCCATTCTTCTACAGTGGGCAAACTATCCTTCTTCCAATATTGTCCCACCAGTAACCGTGCTGCCGTTATCATATTCAACATCAAGTTAGTTTCTTTAACATCACAATCTACAACAATACCCAATAAAAACAATTGCGCGGAAAACTATCTTTCTCTTAAAAATCTTTTGAATGTTCCACCAAATTTTAATCCAAAAAGCTTTTATATTTCTACAAGTCCACCACATGTGAAAATAAGTAGCTTCTAAACTACCACACCTCCAACATTTAGACTGTAAATTAGGATACATGTTGGACAACTTCTTGGGATCCAGATGCCATCTATAAAACATTTTATAAAAATTTTCTCTTAAATTTTGAGCCTGGGTAAATTTAACATTTCTGACCCACATTATCTCCCAGGTGTCCAACGAAATTGGTTCCTGAATATTTTGTGCCCACTTTATCATGCAGTCTTTAACCAATTCCGTTTCCGAATCCAATTCAATTAAAGCATTATATATCCTCTTTATATGTGCACAATTTGAATCTCTAATTTGCTTTACTAAATTTTGATCTGTAATTGTGATGCCAACCTTTTGATCTAACTTCCACCTAGCTTTCAATTGGGTATATTAAAACCAAGATTAACTTATGTTTTCTTGTCTTAACTCCTCTACTGGTTTAAGTTGCCAATCATTCCCTTGCAATCTAAGTAATTCCTTATAAGAAACCATATCCATACTCACTCCCATAGATACGCCCTCTATCACGTGTCCAGGAATTCCCCAAATCGGTATTTTATAATTTAACTTATAATAATACTTTTTCCAGACACGCAATAAAGCACTTCTAAGAATATGGGATTTAAAAGCCCTGTCTACCTTCTTATCATAAAGCAAGTATGCATGCCATCCATATACCAAATCCCATCCCTCAAGATGAAGTATTCTCTTGTTAGTTAAATTAAGCCAATCACTAACCCAGGTCAACGCAACCGCATCATAGTACAATTTCAAATTTGGCGCCTTGAGTCCCCCTCTTTCCCTGGCATCTTGTAAAATCTTGAATTTAACTCTTGGTTTTTTCCCCGCCCAGATAAATTTGTTAATACCCTTCTGCCATTGATCAAGGTTGGCATCCTTTTTCAATATAGGTATTATCTGAAACAGAAAGAGAAACTTTGGTAGAACATTCATTTTAACAACTGCAATTCTTCCCAGTAATGATAATTGTAGTTTTTTCCAATTATTTAAGTCCCTTTGTACCTTCAACCATAGTGTTTCATAATTATTCTTATACAATTTTACATTTGAGGCTGCAATATATACTCCTAGATATTTAACCTTCTTCACTATTTCAAAACCTGTTAGTTTAGATAACATATCCCTTTCACTCATAGATAAATTCTTGGATAATATCTTAGTCTTATTACTATTCACCTTAAACCCAGTAACCTTACCATACTGAGTTATAATTTCCATCAAGTCTATAACCGACTGTAACGGTTGGGATACTGTTACAACCAAGTCATCAGCAAAAGCTCTCAGTCTATAAGCATTCTGTTTTATTTTAATTCCCTTTATCAAAGAGGACTCTCGAATTTTAATTAGTAAAATCTCTAATGTTAAAACAAACAATAATGGTGATAGGGGGCAACCCTGTCTTGTACCTTTTTCAATTTTAAAAGTCTCTGTTAATCCCCCATTAACTATAATTTGTGCAGTTTGTTGTTGATATATGGCTTTAATAGCATGTAGAAAACCTTCTCCAAAATTCATCTCCTCAACAACTCTTAATAAAAATTGCCAATTCAATTGGTCAAAGGCTTTCTCTGCATCCAAAAATATCAATGCTGCGGAGACTTGGTTGTTCTTATCCAAATATTCAAGCAAGTTAACAATTTGTCTTACATTATATTTCATATACCTCCCAGATATAAATCCCGATTGATCACTATGAATCATTTGTTTCAAAACTTGCATTAATCTATTAGCCAATACTTTAGCAAAAATCTTATAATCTATATTTAAAAGCGATATAGGTCTATAATTTTTAGGTTGAGTAAGATCTTGACCTTTGGGATCAATGATACAAAATCTGTCCTCCATGATGGAGGAACTGTGCCTCCAGTCTGAATTTCATTAAACAAAATCTTTAAGGGTTCAATCATTTCAGGCAACAACTTTTTATAATAAATTGCTGTTAATCCATCTGTTCCCGGAGCTTTGCCTAATTTCAACTGTTTAATAGCTAAAGAAATTTCTTCTGATGTAATTGGGCAATTCATCTCAAGTTGTTGTTCTTGTGAAAGTCTTGGAAAATGAGCTCCCTGTAAATACTTGTCTATATCTAAAGCTTGTATATTCTCTTTAGAATATAATTTCGAGTAGAAATCTAGAAAACTCCTCTTAATCAAATTTTGTTGGTAGACTTCTTTTCCTTTATATTCTATTTTATCTATAGTACGTGATTTCTGTTTTTCCCTTAATTGATAAGCCAACCATCTACCAGGCTTATTGGCATTACAAAAAGTATTGTGTTTGGGCATATAGTAGACTTGTTGGAATTTTTGGAAAGGAACAACCAGATCCCTGTGGCGCTGATCTTTCTAGACGCCGAAAAAGCCTTTGATCAACTGGATTGGCAATTTTTGATGAAAGTATTAGATAAAATGAATTTTGGGGATAAATTCTTACAACCAATTAGGGCATTATATCAAAAACAAACAGCCCGAATAATAGTAAATAATAGTTTGACTGAAGTATGTAATATTGAAAAGGGCACAAGACAAGGGTGTCCGTTATTACCTTTATTATTTGTTTTAACATTGGAGATATTATTGATTAAAATACGGAATTCGGAAAAAATTAAGGGAATTCAAATTAGAGATCAGGATTATAGATTGAGGGCGTTTGCAGACGATCTGGTTGTTACGGTGACTCAGCCAAAAAATTCTGTTGTGGATCTGATGGAGATAATAATGCAATATGGGAAGGTTTCTGGATTCAAGGTTAATATACAAAAAACTAAAATATTGGCTAAAAATATGACAGTATTGCAAAAGGCCCTTCTAGAAGGGTTAACTGGATTTGAGATTGTTAAAAGGGTTAAATATTTGGGGGTGTATTTGTCACCCTCAAATGCAAAGTTATATAAAAATAATTATGAAAAATTATGGGGAAAAATTCAAAAAGAATTGGAAAGTTGGAAAAAATTACAATTGTCTCTATTGGGAAGAATTGCAGCAGTGAAAATGAATGTTTTGCCTAAATTTTTATTCTTATTTCAAATGATACCTATTCTTAAAAAGGATTCAAATTTGGAGGAATGGCAGAAAGGTATCAATAAATTTGTATGGGCAGGGAAAAGGCCACGAGTTAAATTTAAGATTATGCAGGACACGCGTGAAAGAGGTGGTCTCAAAATGCCCAACTTTAAATTATACTATGAAGCTGCTGCTTTGTCAGCGATAAGTGATTGATTAATTTAACACAAGGGAGATTATTAAATCTTGAAGGCCACGACTTGTTATTTGGCTGGCATGCATATTTATTGTATGATAAGAAGGTAGATAATGTGTTTAAGGTGCATATTTTTAGACATGCTTTGTTGAGAGTTTGGAAAAAGTATAGACATAAGTTAAATTACAAGATACCTTTATGGGCAATACCGAAACACGCAATAGAAAATATAAATGTTGGGTTCAAACATGATGTGACTACATACAAGGAAATCCTAAGTTTGGAGAGGAACGTCTGGTGTTTGAAGCCGTATAATTTTCTACGAGAAGAGAAGATTGTTCAAACCTGGTTTCAATATGGTCAATTACGGGCCAGGTGGAAAGAAGATCAGAAAATTGGTTTTTCAATGACTGATGAAAATCTGGTAAAGCAAATTAGAAATCAGGGTCCAGCACATATCAAACGGATATATCTTGCATTGATAGAAATTGACTCAGAAACAGAACTTGTTAAAGATTGTATGATAAAGTGGGCTCAGAATATTCAAGAAGTTATCACAATGGATACTTGGGAAAAGATCTGGGTGAGGAACGTAAAATTTACGCAAGCCCAAAATTTAAGAGAGAACTTTTATAAAATGTTTTATAGGTGGCATTTAGATCCTAAAAAGCTCGCAAGTATGTATCCGAACTATCAACCTAAATGTTGGAGGTGTGGTGGCGAAGACGCAACGTACTTTCATATATGGTGGACCTGTAAAAAGGTTAAAGCTTTTTGGATTAAAATCTGGTGGAATATGCAGAAGATATTTAAGAAAAGGATAAAGTTTTGTCCGCAATTGTTTTTATTGGGCATAATTACGGATACTACTGTTGTGGACACTAAGTTGATGTTGAACTTAATTACGGCAGCAAGACTTTTAGTAGGTCAATATTGGAAGAAGGAGGAACTGCCGACTATAGAAGAATGGACTTTAAAAGTTTCTGACCTGGCGGAAATGGCAAAGATATCGGCTTATTTGAAAGACCATTCGCAACAACGTTATATTATGGAGTGGAAAAAGTGGATTGATTACATCCAGAACAAATATGGGACCAAAAAGTTTCATTTAGCATTTGTATAAGTTTTGATGTGATATTAGTATTGCTTGTAGTCATTTTATACGAGCTAGAGTGCGATAGACTTAATAGCTTATTGTTGTTAGCATATGGTTGTTTATGATTGTTTTTACTTTTATACCTTGTATTTAGCTCTGGGAAGTCGGGGATGGGGGAGGGGGGAAGGGGATGGGGGAGGGTTAGGGAGGGTTAGGAAGGGTTGGGTGGGGGGTGGGGGGGAGGGATTGTTAAAGATAAAATGTATTGAAAAACTTTTCAATAAAAAAAAGTATTGTGTTTGGCATAACGCAAATTAGTTGCTACTTGATCAGCCAATAGCATATTAAATTGTTCTTTCAATAAATGTATTGAGATCTTTAAATTATTATCCAATGGATTCAAAATGAACTTTTTCTCCTTAGTTTTAATCTCTTCCTCAATATCTAAACGTTTTTGCACTTGCTTACGCCTATAAGCATTATTCATATAAATCAAAACCCCTCTCATATAGGCTTTACTAGCATCCCAAACCATTTCCATCGAGGTACCTTTATGCATATTCGTGACAAAAAATTCTTTCATATGTTCTCTACATTTCTGCAAGAACAAGTCATTTGTAAATAAATTCTCATTCAGCCTCCAGGATCTCCTACTAGTGTCTTCAGCAAAGAACTCCAACCAAACAGGACTATGGTCAGACATTGTCCTAGGAAAAATCTTAACGTTCTTAACTGAAGAGGAAAGATCAGTAGTAATCAGAATGAAGTCAATCCTGGAAAAAGATTTATGTCTATCCGAAAAAAAAGTAAAATCTCTGTCTCTCATATTCCTTTCCCGCCATACATCTCTTAATTCCAGATCTTCCTTCAAATCAAAAAAAGCTTTAGGCAATTTTGAATTAAAAAAGTTTTTAGAAGATCCCTTCTTGTCTTCAGATGGCACCAAAACCCCATTCCAGTCCCCCATCATAATAACAGATTTGTAATCCAGTTCAATTAGTCTCTGATGTAAAAATTTTAAAAAATTTTGCTGTTGTTGATTTGGAGCATATAATCCAATAAGAAGAACTTTCTTTCCTTGTAATGTTAATTCAATACTAACATATCTCCCTTGTTTATCCGATTCAATCAATCTTGCCGAAAAGTCTTTTCTTAAGTAAATAACCACTCCAGCCTTCTTGTCCGGAGCAAAAGATACAAAATGTGTTCCCAATCGGGAATTAATCAAATATTTTTGATCTTTTAATGCAATATGTGTCTCTTGTAAGCAAACAATGTCATTTTATGTTGTTTCAGATAAAAAAAAATTCTTTCTTTTCTGTGGTGAATTTAACTCATTAACATTCCATGTCAGGAACTTCACCATCTCTGGTGACCATGAGCCTTTGGAACATGGCCTGAAGATCAGCTGTTGCTCTCTTAGGACGTACTCCTCCCATGGGCTCTAAAACGGCCGCATCTTGCGTAGCTGGACCAGTTACAGGCTTTTGTTTTTGCTCTTTTTCCATACACTTATGTGCAGCTCTTGTCATCCTCTGTTCTTTTGGATCTTCCTTTAATGCCAAACTCTGCTCCATGGCCTCCGGCTTCTGCATCTCCTCTTGTCTAGCTTCTGTTCTTTTAATTCGGGGAGATGGTGGTAAACCTGCTTTCAGGACCTTAGTGTAGAAATCTTTTGCTTTTAAGATTGTATCCAATCTGTATCTGGTCCCTGCCTAATTTACCACAATTCCAATAGGTATTTCCCATCTGAACTGGATTTGTCGCTTCTTAAGCTCATCAGACAAAAAGGCAAAGTCTTTCCTCTTTCTAAGTATTTTTGAAGGTATCTCCTTTAAAATCATAATATCTTGGCCTGCAATCTGAAATTTTTCCCGATAAAAAGCCTGGATAATAGAATTTCTGGTTGATCTCCTGGAAAAATAAATCACTACATCTCTAGGTAGACTTTTTTGCCTGGCAATCCAGGAGTTAACACTAAATATCTTATCCATTTCCTTAAGTAGTTCTTCAGGTTCCCATTTCAAAACAGGAGCCACTGCTTGTGCTATTTCCCATTCCAGATTTTCTTTAGGATTCTCTTTGAGGCCTCTGATATGCAAAGCAAACTCCATGTTCTTATATTCTGATATAGTAACCTCGTCTTCTGTTCTGTCAATCTTGGCCTCTGCTCTATCAATCTTCTGTTCAGCATCAATAATTTTATTTTCCAAATTCTCCACATACTCCATAACTGAGTCCACACGAACATCCAGGCGTTCTATATGTGCAGCTAAGCCCTGGAGTGCAAGCACTATATCTTCCCTCATCTGGTTGTTTTGATTCTTTATTTCTTGTTGCAAAACTTGCGTTGACTGCATCACAACTTGCTGGGTAGCAGCCAGTGTAAATGCAGGAGGTGGGGGAGAAGGTGGTTGTACTGTAGGTTTCATCGAAGTCTGCCCTGCAGCTTGTGGTATAGGTGAGGAGATAACATTCTTAGAAAGCGGGGGCCCTCCCCCACGTCTCACAGCCATCTCTTAGGTTTCGATTTCCTCTTTCACCCAGCAGAATCAAAGTTCAGGAAAAAAACAACAACAACTAACAATTCTCCCAAAGTTCTTAACCTTCAATAAGAAGAAAAGGGAACAGGCTTTCAAATACACAAAATCCGATACTGGATAAAGTCAGTTGCAAATTGTATCTCTTGCTTTGTAGCAAAATATAACAATTTTCAAACACAGTCACTTCACACAGGAGAGAAACATTCCAGCGCCATTTTTACTCCATTTCAAACTTGAAACTTGAAGAAGATAATGAAACTGAGTTAAAGTTGAAATCCAATTTGTAAATTCAGATCTTCCTGCTTTGCTCTGCCTGCTTTCCAAAGGAACAAAATACTCACAGTCCCCTCTAAGCAGCAGGTGTAGTTGTCGCGTCTTGTTTCACTCCTTTTGGAGCGAAGACGTCCTGAGAGCGGAGAAAGCCTGGGCTCCGAGGGGGCTCACCCTGTTATCCCCCAAACTACTTGGGAGAATCGCAGGGGAGCTCTACCTCTATCCAGGCAGGCTCGCCTCTCCCTCTTCTCGCGAGGGAGAAGCTCCGGCGCCGAGGAACAGCTGATTTTCGCTGCCTCCGGGCGTTTTGTTTGCTTTTGTGTCCATAAATTTGGCAGGCTTAGTTCCAGCCTCTTGCCTTCTTGTAAAGGGGTTGTCCCTGCCTTATCTGCAGGGCCGGTAGTAGGCTGGTACAGAACAGTTTGCCTTCAGCCTCCCACCCCTTACTATTATTATGGAGCAGCTACGTGCTGAGAATGCCCAGCTCGCCCAGCAACTCACTTTGTTGGCAGCTCAGGTGGCTCAATTGCAAGCTCAGGTCCATGCTGCACCCCCACCATCAACCCCACCCAGGAGAAAATGCCAAGTTGTGATGCCGGATAAATTTACTGGCAATCCAGAACTGTTTCCTGCTTTCCTGGGACAATGCCAGCTCTTTATCAGCGTGAGAGCAGCTGATTTCCCCACTGACCGGGATAAGTTGGGGTTTGTGTTAAGCCTTCTTTCCGGTGATGTAGCTCGTTGGGGCACGCCTCTGCTGGCTCAACCTAGTCCATTGTTGGACAACTTTGTGGGGTTTTGTGATCATATGCGTCTGAGGTATGAGGACCCTATAAAGACGCAGACTGCTACTCGACGCCTGAAAGCTCTGAGGCAGGGTCAACGCCCCCTACAGGGCTATATCAGCAATTTTCAGCTGCTTAGCCAGGATTCCGCCTGGAATGAGGCTGCCCTTGTGGATGCCTTCCAGGATGGATTGTCGGAGGAGATGTTGGATGAGCTGGCCCGTGTGGATATTCCCTCAGACCTGAATGGGCTGATCCATCTCTGCCTGCGGATCGATGCTCGGTTGCAGCAGCGAAGGAGTCGCCGTGCTACCCCACAGACCCCTGCAGCTCCTGTTGTGCGTGAGCCCCCAGTTCAAAGGAAGGAGCCAATGGAGCTGGGTGCCGCCAGGTCTCGTCTATCGGTGACTGAAATGAACAGACGACGATCGGGGGGGTTGTGTTTTTACTGTGGGGACCCTGGGCATTTGGCTGATTTTTGCCCAAAGAAGCGACAGCGGGCATCAGTGACCGAGTCTGCCCCGAGAAAGTCCCCTACTTTTCTGTTGGGAAACACCCCGAGCCCGATCTAGACGGTGTGATAGATCGGGCGTCCCACAACAACACTGAGCGACGTCTTTCCGATGCTGCCTGTGGACCTCCACGGCATCTGATATTGGAGGCACGTCTGATCCTTCCTGGCAAGCCAGAGGGGATTCCAGTCCATGCCTTAATTGACTCTGGGGCCACCACAAATTTTATGAACTCAGCATTTGTGGCCAAATGGGCTGTTCCCCAGTGCCCGGTGGATCCGCCCATGTTAGTGGAGACTATCGATGGTCGAGTGCTCCTGTCTGGGCCAATTACGGCCGCCACGCAACCAGTATGTATGGCCATCAGTTCCCATGTGGAGGCCATCCAGTTCTACATCACTTCAGATCTGCACTTCCCCGTGGTCTTGGGACTGGCGTGGCTCCGGGCGCATGACCCACAGATCTATTGGTCACAGAACTTGGTCACCTTTCCAAGCTTGCAGTGCGTGGACCACTCCCGCCATATCTGTGCCGGCGAGGTGGAAGGTTCCCCAGGGGTTTCCTTGCCTCCCGAACTGTCCGACTTTGCTGATGTGTTCAGCGAGACAGAGCCGGATCAATTACCCCCGCACAGGCCCTATGACTGCCCATTGATTTAGTCCCTGATGCGCCTCTCCCAGTGGGGCGTTTGTACTCCATGTCGGACCCCAAGTTGGCTGCATTGCGGGACTTTCTGGAGAAGAATTTGGCTCGCAGTTTCATCCGGCCCTCGTCCTCGCCAGTGTCTGCACCCGTGCTCTTCGTCAAAAAGAAGTCAGGCGAATTGCGGCTTTGCTGCGATTATAGGAAACTCAACGCCATCACGGTGCGCAATCGTTACCCGCTGCCCCTCATCCCCGAACTCTTGGATCGACTCCAGGAGGCTAAGATCTTCACGAAACTGGACCTGCGTGGAGCTTACAACCTCGTCAGGGTTCGGCCGGGTGATGAGTGGAAGACGGCGTTTGGTACTCGTTATGGACATTTTGAGTACACGGTGATGCCGTTTGGCCTGACCAACGCCCACGCCGTGTTTCAGCATTTCATGAACGACATTTTCCGGGATTTGTTGGATCAGTTTGTCGTGATCTACTTGGACGACATCAAGGTACTAGTACATCAAGGTACTAGTAATGGTGTTTAAAGCCCTACATGGCAGGGGTCCGGAGTACCTCAGGGAACACCTGCTGCCGGCATCAACCTCCCTGTGCCCTGTGCGTTCCCACAGAGATGGACTCCTCAGGGTGCCACCGATCAGAGAATGTCGATTGGTGGCCCCCAGGGGCAGATCCTTCTCTGTTGGCGCAACGGAACTATGGAATCAGTTACCGGTAGAGCTCCGGATGGCGCCCGATCTTCGCTCCTTTCGCCACGATCTAAAAACATTTTTATTCGAACAAGCCGGCCTGGCCTGATGCGGGATTGGTGGGGTTTTTTATTGCTGTATTATTGGGGTTTTTTAATTGTATTGTATCGATTGTTTTTTAGTGGGCAACTATTTAATCTTTTTTTAATATTTGCAATTTTGCATTTTATTCTTGCCCTGTTCACCGCCCTGAGTCCTTCGGGAGAAGGGCGGTATAGAAATATTAATAAACTAAACTAAACTAAACTGATCTACTCCCCGTCGCGTGAGGTGCACCATCAGGATCTCCATCAGGTCCTGCAGCGACTCCGAGAACATCGGCTGTTTGCCAAGTTGGAGAAGTGCCAGTTCTACCGGGTGACCATCGATTTCCTGGGTCACCGCATTTCTCCTGAGGGCATCACCATGGAGCCGAGTAAGGTTGAGTCTTTGCAGAGTTGGCAACCCCCGCGTCGCGTGAAGGATGTTCAGCGACTTCTTGGGTTCGCCAACTATTACCGAGCTTTCATCCCTGGGTTTGCTGCTTTGACAGCCCCCCTCACCCGGCTCCTGCAGAAGAAGACTCGGTTTCAGTGGAACGCTCCAGAACAACAGGCTTACCAGACTTTGAAGGAAGCCTTCATGAAGGAGCCCATCTTGAAGCATCCTGACCCGCAACAGCCGTTTGTCGTGGAGGCAGACGCCTCCGACATTGCCATTGGGGCGCTGTTACTCCAGGCAACAACGCCCAGCAGTACCCTCTTCCCTTGCGCATACCATTCACGAAAACTGAACCTTTCGGAGCGCAATTATACAATCTGGGAGAAGGAGCTGCTGGCCATCAAAGCGGCGTTCGAGGCTTGGAGGCATCATCTGGAGGGAGCGTGGCATCAAATTGAGGTCCGGACGGACCATAAGAATTTGGAAAGCCTGCAGACCGCTCGGAATTTGAACCAACGCCAGATCCGGTGGTCTCTTTTCTTTGCGAGGTTCGACTTCCGAGTTCGGTACATACCTAGCGGGCACAATCAAAGAGCGGATGCTCTGTCCAGGAAGCCCGAATAAGATTCTGCCCAGGACAGTGATCCCCGTCAAGTCTTTTGCTGCGGTGCGGGAGACGGTTTATATAAGGGCTCGGATCCGGGAGGCACAGCAGCAGGAGGTGTGGGTGGCTCAGCGGAAGGAGGAGGTGGGGCCAGATTCTCCTTGGACGGTCACGGATGGACTCTTGTATTATCGTGACCGGCTCTACGTTCCGGGAGGGCCACTCAGGGGACTCATCCTCAGCCAGTGTCATGATAACCCGGCGGTGGGGCATTTTGGCCTGTTCAAGACCCTGAACCTGGTCTCCCGTACCTTCTGGTGGCCCCAAGTCCGACATGACATCCAGTCCTATGTCCCCTCCTGCATCCCATGCAGGCAGGCCAAGTCAGCGACAGGGGCCCCGCCTGGATTACAGCAGCCCTTGCCGACACCCAAAAGACCCTGGGGGCTGTGTCCATGGACTTCTTGACGGATTTACCCCCATCCTCTGATTTTACGACAGTGTATGTGGTGGTGGACATGCTGACCAAGATGGCGCACTTCATCCCCTGTCGCGGCTTACCGTCAGCCCGCGCCACTAGTCGTATGTTCATTCCGCAGGCGTTTCGGCTGCACGGCCTCCCTGATAGAGTCGTCTCTGATAGGGGGGCCCACTTTACAGCCTGCTTCTGGCAGGAGTTGACGCATGCATTGGATATCAAGATTTGCCTCTTGTCCACGCATCATCCTCAAACTGACGGGGGAACCGAGAAGGTCATCGGTATCCTGGAACAATATCTGCGCTGCTACGTCAATCTGCAGCAAAACAATTGGGTGGACTATCTGGCCATAGCTGAGTTTGCATTTAACAATTCGCAGCACACCTCCACACAGATGACACCGTTCTTGGCCAATGTGGGATATCACCCCCGGTTTTTCCCCCTTTCTCCTGTGGACTCACCGGAGCCGGCAGCAAACGACTTCATGGCAGAGTTACAGGCGATCCATCGATTGGTGCGACGTCAGTTAGAGAAGGCCAAGGCCGATTACAAAAGGTTTGCTGACCGGTCAAGGCGGGATACGCCTCCACTATCGGTGGGAGATCGAGTCTGGTTGTCCACCAGGAACCTACCGTCAACACGGCCGCTGAGAAAGTTAGATCACCGATATTTAGGACCGTTCCCAGTCGAGGCTGTCATCAATCCGGTTGCCTATCGCTTAACTCTTCCACGTTCCCTGCGCGTGCACCCAGTTTTTCATCGGTCTCTGCTGGTCCCCGAGCAACCGGCCTGTCCACTCCACCGAGAGGAATCTCCCCCATCAGGACCTCGTGATGGAGACAGCACCCCCGAGTACGAGGTCGCCAGTATCAGGGACTCCCATTGGCTGAAAGGTCGTTTCCAGTACCTGATTGAATGGAAAGGCTACGGACCAGAGGAGTTCACCTGGGAAGACGCGACCGCCGTTCATGCCCCTGCATTGGTGACCGCTTTTCATGAACAATTTCCATCCCAACCGCATCCGGATCGGCAAACCCGGGGAAAGGGCCCTGCGGTGCGGGATAGTGTTGTGATTCAGGGTCAGCCTGTGGGTTCGGCAGTTGGGTCGGATGATTCAGAGGAGGAGGAGGGGGGTATTGGAGAGGGTGTTGAGGGTGTTGGAGAGCTTGCTGATGAGAGCCCTCAGCCAGGCCCCTCCCACCTGGTTACGACGCAGACCCAGCTGTGTGAGCCTGACAGCGTGGATGAAGATGACCCACAGCTGGCCCTGTTCAAGGATGCCCGACGCAGGAGGCAGTCAATTAGGAGTAAACAGAGGAAGGCAATGGGGCACCTCGGAAGGAGGCAGAGAGAAGCCACGCCCTGAACTGTTTAAAAGGGGAATGCGTGGGAGGGCTGGTTTGCTGAAGGCAACCATTTGAATAGCTCCTGTTTCATGGGTCGTGTCTTGTTTTTGCTCTGTTTGCTTTTGTGTCCATAAATTTGGCAGGCTTAGTTCCAGCCTCTTGCCTTCTTGTAAAGGGGTTTTCCCTGCCTTATCTGCAGGGCCGGTAGTAGGCTGGTACAGAACACAAGTATGTGTCGCGCCCCGCAGGCTCGACACTCAGCGACACCGCAAGCTTGACACTCACCGGCAGCACGTCCCCGCGCCCACGCCTCAACCCGTTCCGCACTTCTCTCCGACGTCCTCGGCCGGAGACGGGCCGCTCCTGCACCAGAACGGCAGCAGCGGCAATGACGGGATGCAGCTGGGAGCTGCGCACGTGCACACGCCAGGTCGGCTAGAGCCTCGGCAGCACGCGCACGCGCACAACAGCCTGGCCGCCTCCTTCCAGCATCGGCAGACTCGTGGAACCCTGGGCCTGAGCCAGCCGTGGGACTGGCTGCCGGGGCACCGACGGGCCCGATACATTGGCCTGGACCCCGCATGCGTCTGGGTGCGGGACAGGGAGTCGCGGCCTGTGCCCGGGCCAGCACGGCTGAAGATCCGGCGACGCCGCAAAGTAGGGATCTGTGGCAGGGCGGGAGGCCGCCCGAGGAGCTGGGCCGGGAGGTGCCGGGCCAGGGGAGGGGTGCGGGGGTGGATTCTGATGGTGGTGGGGTAGAGTTATGCGAGGGAACTCACCTGGGGGGTGGAGGGTGCCAGGTGCCGGGACGGGACACAAAAGGAGGTTTCTGGGAGGGACGTTCATTAAATATGGGATGGGCGGACGTGGGTGCTGTCACATGGGCCGTGGGCGTGTACATGCAACGTTTATTTAACATTCGTTGGTTGCGGGTAGCAGCCAACGCTGGCTCTGTTTCCTTTGGATTTTGTTTGCCTATCGTCAATAAACTTTTCCTGAGAACTTGGCACTCGTCTCGGTTGCTTTGTTTCCTGCTCTCCGGACGAGGCCTGAGAGAAAGCCAGCGTTGCACCTTATCACTTTGCCTTCCGTGCAACAAGCGGGTGAGTTGTTATGGTGGAGGGTACACAAGGGGCCGCTCCAGCGGTCGTTATGGAGGAGGAGGCCAGGGCTGTTGCAGCATCCTCTGGGACGGTGGACGTGGGAGAGGTTGCGCTTCCAACGGTTTGGCCTAAACAGCGACCTTCGTTGCCTGTGGACTGTGCAGTGGAGCTGAGGGAGGCAGGAAGCCATGGTCACGTCGGAAAATGGTGGCTGGGCTCTGCCCTGGGTCACAGGGGGTTTGAAGGGGGCCACGAATCCTGGCTGAGGGGCCCCTCGTCGGTTTGGAGGGAGCGGTGCCTAATGGAGGACAATGGTGAAGAGTGGAGCTATTCCACCACCCCAGGCAGTCGGACAATGGACTTTCTGCGAACCAGGTTCGGGGTGGCTGGTGGCCAGGATCCAGGCCAATGGTCCCCTGCTGGGGCTCCAGCAGGTCGGGCTGGGCCGTCCCGTTCCCTTTTGGTTGGGCCATCATTCCAGAGCCCGCCCGGACTCGGCGTGCCCCGTGAGGGCTCAGCTCCTGCAGGCCTTGGCCGAGGTGCTGCGGGGATGTGGTCGGGAACAGACGATAGACCCGGCCAGCCGACAACACGGCCAGTTGGAGCCCCTCCGGCTGTGTGGACGCAGGTGGGCTCTTGGGGCCCCGGTGTGGTGTGGGGTCCACCGCCTTTATCAATTTCATATGACGGCCACCCCGACCGCCTGGCAATGTTCCTAGGCCAGGTGATAGGCCACATGGACCAGTATGCCCAGGCTTACGTGTCTCAGTGGGCTATGGTGGTGGCGGTGACGGCTTGCCTGCAAGGAGAGGCAGCGGCCTAGGCGGCTGATTTATACAGTGACCACGCTCGGGAGCTCGGGGACGTTGGCCTATTCCTGGAAGCGTTACGGGCCCGTTTCGAAGATATCTCCCGGGTGCATCGGGCCGAGGCTGACATCCTACCTCTACGACAGCGAGGCAGACCAGTGGTAGAGTATGTGCGGGAGTTCCGTAAGGTGGCCGGGAAATTGCGCTCATGGCCAGAGCGCCTCCTCATTTACCATTTCAGGGCCGGTTTGGACGGGGCTCTCCGTCGGGCTTGTGTGGTACGAGGCGTCCCGGCATGGCTGCAGGAGTGGTACCGTGTGGCTGTGGAGCTGGACGTGGGGTTGCAGGACGTCTGGGGATGGCCCGAACCTTTTCCTGGTAGTCAGCGGTCTACTGAGAAGGCAAAGGCAGACGAGCGGCCCGTGGAGCCGTCTGCGCATCCTCCCTCCCAGCCAGCACGGGCTGTCCTGCGGTGTTTTAGGTGTGATCAACCGGGACATCGGGCGGCCGACTGCCCACTGCCTCCTGCCCGGGCAGCCCCTTCTGTCTCCTCAGCACAGGGGGCTGGATCACGGAGGTCCGCGGAGTGGACACGGGCTGCTCACTAACTAGGCGGAGACATCTCCAGACCAACAACCCCCGTACGAGTGGAGACGCCAGCAGCCACACAGCCCACGCAGTACGAGAGTCTGGAAGAACAAGAACTGGACGAGGACCCAATGGTGAGTGCTCCGGTGTGTCCCTTTGTGTTCCCTGTGGTACTAGTCAGTCCCCGTACGGGACAAAAGAGAGCATACAAGGCCCTAGTCGATTCAGGCAGCACTCGGTGCCTTATGAGCCAGGCAGTGGTGGCTGGGTTGGGGGTCATGATAAGGCGGCTGGCCACTCCCCTACGCTTCCAACAGGTGGATGGGTCTCTCTTGGGGGGGGCGCCCATCACTCACGTCACTGAGCCTGTCCGGTTGGAGATGGGCGACCATTGGGAGACCCTGCGGTTTATAGTAGTGCCTTCCATGACAGAGGCGATCATTCTACAGCTCACGTGGTTGGACTGGTGGGGCCCCACGATCTGGTGGGAGGGGGGTTGCCGCCATCTCCGACTGGGGTTGGGGCCACAGCGCCCTCTGGAACATACATTCCTGGGTCCAGCTCATACGGGGGAACGAGAGAAGGCCTGTGGGGGCGGGTTAGTGCAGGAAGCTCAGGTGCCTCGGGACTACTCCGACCTGCTGGATGTGTTCGATGAATGAGAGTGCGACACGCTGCCACCCCACCGCTCCACGGATTGCGCCATCGAATTGGAACCCGGTGCCAGACTTCCAAAACCACGGATGTATGCCATGTCACCAAAAGAAATGCAGGAACTCCGGCGGTATATTGATAAGAACCTGGAGAGGGGGTTCATACAGCCAGCGCGGCCCGTTTTATTCCACAAGAAGAAGGACGGCGGGCTTAGGCTGTGTGTGGATTATCGCGGAGTGAACGCAGTGTGTGTCGAGCACCTTTACCCACTCCCGTTGATGAAAGATCTGTTGGCCCATCTGGCTAAAGGACGTATCTTCACCAAACTGGACCTCCGAGAGTCCTACAACCGGATCAGGATTAAGGCCGGGGACGAGTGGAAAACGGCGTTCAACTGTCCCCTGGGGAGCTTTCAGTTTTGGGTGATGCCGTTCGGGTTACAGGGAACCCCTGCTGTATTCATGCAGCTGATCAATCAAGTCCTGCATGAATTTTTGTACCGCGGGGTCCTGGTCTACCTGGACGACATTTTAATTTACACGGAAACATTGAAGGAGCATGTTGCCTTGGTTAGGCAGGTGCTGACTAAGTTGCGGGAAGCATGGCTCTTCGTCAAGCTGTCCAAATGTGAGTTCCAAAGAACACAGCTCGATTATTTGGGGTATAGGATCTCCGCAGGGGGGTGGAAATGGATCCGAAGAAGGTGGAGGCCATCCAACAATGGCAGGCCCCGCGGACGCGGCGTCAGCTGCAAAGCTTTTTAGGTTTTGCGAACTTCTACCGGCACTCACGGACCTCCTTCGTACATGACAGCTGACGGTACAGCCACGACCCAGACTTCGATTGGCATGGTCCTTAGCGTGCCAACGGGCCTTTGAAACACTCAAGGCTCTTTTTGCTAAAGAACCGGTTTTACTGCATCCAAACCCCGATCTGCCCTACGTGGTCCAGGCAGATGCGAGCGATGTCGCTCTCGGGGCCGTCCTCCTCCAACGAAATAAGGACGGGGTGCTCCAGCCATGCGCCTATGCGTCCAAAAAATTGTCTCCCGCAGAATGCGCCTGGGCGATATGGGAGAAGGAGGCTTTCGCAGTACGCTGGGCCCTGGAACTGTGGCGACATCACCTGGAGGGGGATGTCTACCTGTTTGAGGTGTGGACAGACCATAAAAACCTGGTGGCCCTACAGGCACCCCGACGGCTCTCGCCCAAGCATGTCCGGTGGGCACTATACTTCCGGCATTTCCGCTTTGTGCTGAAGTACGTTCCGGGGGGAAAAAACTTCCTGGCAGACGCGCTATCGCGTATGCCACAATTTGAAAGCAAAAGGGAGGATGTCGTTCAGGCACTTGTTCCAACCGAGGGCACGGACCCTACCCGTCCGTGGCAAGACATCGCTATGGACTTTATTGTCGAGCTACCCGAGAGCAAGGGCCACAACGTCATTTGGACAGTAGTGGACTTGTTTTCCAAGCAGGCCCACTTCGTTCCCTGTAAAGGATTGCCCTCAGCCCGTCGGTTGGCTTGGTTTGGCTCTTCGTGACACACATTTATTTGAGGGAACACCTGCTGCCGGCATCAAACGCCCTTTGCCCAGTGCGCTCCCACAGGGAGGGTCTGCTCAGGGTTCCGCCGGTAAGAGATTGCCGGCGGGTGACACCCAGGGATAGGGCCTTCTCAGTGGGGGCGCCTGCCCTCTGGAACCAGCTGCCAGTGGAGCTGAGAACTGCCCCCGACCTCCGATCATTCCGCCGGGGCCTGAAGACCTGGCTCTTTGAGCTCTCGGGCCCAGGCTGAGGAGAAATTTTTAATTGGGGTTTTAAGTGTACAGGGTCAATTTAATATTTTTTAATTTGGTTTTTTAACTTTTGTATGGTGGATTTTTTAATTCCCTGTAAACTGCCCTGAGTCCTCAGGGAAAGGGCGGTATATAAATGTAACTAAATAAATAAATAAATAAATACCGTCTACATGGGGTGCCGCGCCGCATCATTTCGGACCGAGGCGTGCAGTTCACGGCGCGTTTTTGAAGGGAGTTCGTTAGATTCATCAGATCAACACAGGGGCTCAGCACGGCGTACCACCCTAGCACCAACGGCGCGGCAGAATGGGCCAACGCCGCCGTTGAGCGTTACTTGAGATGCTATGTGTCTTACCAACATCCAACTGGGTGGACCTTCTGGCGTTTGCAGAAGTGGCATATAATAATGCTGTCCATAGTAGTACGGGATTTTCCCCCTTCAAAGTGGTGACTGGCAACGACTTCGTCCCAATCCCCGAGTGCAACCCGAGGGACGGGGCCCCCTGTCAGCCTCAAGACTGGATGAGGCAGATAGAGGAGGCCTGGGGTGCGGCGAAAAAGGCGCTGGAACGGGCTGCGGTATTGTATAAGGAGCAGGCCGACAAAAAACGAAAAGCGTTCGCAGCTCCAAAGGTGGGGGATTTGGTCTACCTGTCCACCAAGTACTTACGTACGCAAGTCCCCTGTAAGAAGCTAGGGCCCAAGTACATCGGACCGTTCCGGGTGGTACAGGTGATTAACCCCGTAATGGTGCGACTACAACTACCGAGGATCTTGGGTAAACTCCACCCAGTCTTCCACAGTAGCCTACTGAAGCCCGCCACCGCGGCTTCGACAGCAGCAGGGGAGGGGGGGCCTGGGCCCATTCATGGCGAGCATTTTGAGGTTCAGGAAGTCCTC
The DNA here is from genome assembly GCF_947247035.1 of Vipera ursinii. Taxonomy (NCBI): domain Eukaryota; kingdom Metazoa; phylum Chordata; class Lepidosauria; order Squamata; family Viperidae; genus Vipera; species Vipera ursinii. The sequence goes on from NC_139522.1 coordinate 35,737,212, forward strand.
GACTCCAGGGTACATAGGGGGGCTATCCAATACCTAATCAGATGGAAGGGGTACCCCATAGAAGAGGCAACATGGGTGTGGGAAACAGACGTGCACGCTCCTCGGCTGGTGCGGGCGTTCCACCGACAATACCCCGGCAAGCCGAGGGGGGGGACGGGTGGAGGCCGCGAACCGGGTGGACAGCTGCTTACCCCTTATGTCTTCCCCTGCAGGAGGGGCCCTGGTAGGAGGGGCGGCATGTCGCGCCCCACAGGCTCGACACTCAGCGACACTGCACGCTCGACATTCCCCGGCACCACGTCCCCGCGCCCACGCCTCAACCCGTTCCGCACTTCGCTCCGACATCCTCGGCCGGACACGGGCCGCTCCTGCACCGGAACGGCAGCAGCGGCGACGACGGGATGCAGCTGGGAGCTGCGCGCGTGCGCACGCCAGATCGGCTAGAGCCTCGGCAGCGCGCGCACACGCACAACAGCCTGGCCGCCTCCTTCCAGCGTCGGCAGACTCGTGGAACCCTGGGCCTGAGCCAGCCGTGGGACTGGCTGCCGGGGCACCGATGGGCCCGATACATTGGCCTGGACCCCGCATGCGTCTGGGTGCGGGACAGGGAGTCGCGGCCTGTGCCCGGGCCAGCACGGCTGAAGATCCGGCGGCGCCGCAAAGTAGGGATCCGTGGCAGGGCGGGAGGCCGCCCGAGGAGCTGGGCCGGGAGGTGCCGGGCCAGGGGAGGGGTGCGGGGGTGGATTCTGATGGTGGTGGGGTAGAGTTATGCGAGGGAACTCACCTGGGGGGTGGAGGGTGCCAGGTGCCGGGACGGGACACAAAAGGAGGTTCATTAAATATGGGATGGGCGGACGTGGGTGCGGTCGGGTGGGCCATGGGCGTGTACATGCAACATGTATTTAACAGCGTTGGTTGCGGGTAGCAGCCAACACTGGCTTTGTTTCCTTTGGATTTAGTTTGCCTATTGTCAATAAACTTTTCCTGAGAACTCGGCACTCGTCTCGGTTGCTTTGTTTCCTGCTCTCCGGACGAGGCCTGAGAGTATGCATTTTGTTTATCATTCTTTTCTGGTAATATACCTAATAAAAATAATTCGGGATTAAATGCTACATGTTCTCCTAGTATATTTTCTAGCCAAACATATATTTTTCTCCAATATTTCTCCATTCTCCCTTTCTCTTTCTCCTCATTCCTTCTCTCACAGAAGACTCTCCTCTTTTCCTGTGTCATTTTACTCACTACTTATTTCAGAGAAGCCTCTCCTCTGCTCCTTCTCTTTCTCCTCACTGCCTCTCTCACAGAAACATCTCATCTTCTCCCAGTGCTTCTCTCACAGAAGCCTCTCCTCTCCACTTCTCCCTATCTCCTCACAGCTTCTCTCACAGAAGCCTCTCCTCTTCTCCATTTCTCTTTCCCCTACTGCTTCTCTCATAAAAACATCTCTTCTCCCTCAATTTCTCCTCACTGCTTCCCTGAAAGAAGTCTATCCTCTTCTCCTTCTCTTTCTCCTCACTGCTTCTCTCACAGAAACCTCTCCTCTTTTCCATCTCTCTTTCTCTTCACTGATTGTCTCACAAAAGCCTCTCCATTTCTCCTGTTTTTCTACTCCCTGCTTCTCTCACAGAACTTTCTCTTTTTCTCCTCTATTTCTATTTCTCCCTCTCTTTCTCCTCACTGCTTCTCTCACAGAAACCTCTCCTTTTCTCCATCTCTCTTTCTCTTCACTGATTGTCTCACAAAAGCCTCTCCATTTCTACTGTTTTTCTCCTCCCTGCTTCTCTCACAGAACACTCTTTTTCTCCTTTATTTCTATTTCTCCTTCTCTTTCTCCTCACTGCTTCTCTCACAGAAGGCTATCTTTCTTCTCCCTCGAATTCTCCTCACTTTCTTCTTTCACAGAAGCCTCTCCTCTTTACTTCTCCCTCTCTTCTCAATGCGTCTCTCAGGGAAGCCTCTCCTCTTCTCCATTTCTCTTTCCCCCACTGCTTCTCTTACAGAAGCCTTTCCCTACCTCTCTCTTTCTCCTCACTGCTTCTCTCACAGAAACATCTCCTCTCCTCTTCTCACTCAATTTTTCCACACTCCTTCTCTCACAGAAGACTCTCCTCTTTTCTTCTGTCATTCTACTCACTACTTATTTCACAGAAGCCTCTCCTCTTCTCTTTCTCTTTCGCCTCACAGCTTCTCTCACAGAAACCCCTCCTTTTCTCTATCTCTCTTTCTCTTCACTGATTCTCTCACAAAAGCTTCTCCTTTTCCCCTGTTTTTTTCCTCCCTGCTTCTCTCACATAAGCCTCTCTTTTTCTCCTCTATTTCTAATTTTCCCTCTCGTTCGCATCACTGCTTCTCTCACAGAAGCCTCTCTTTCTTCTCCCTCAATTTCTACTCACTGCTTCTCTGACAGAAGCCTCTCCTCTTCTCCTCTTCTCCCTCTCTCCTTCTCCACACTACTTCTCTCCAAGAAGCCTCTCTTTTTCTCCTCTATTTCTCGGCATTACTTCCCTCACCGAAACCTCTCCTTTTCTCCTCTCTCTTTCTCTTCACTGCTTCTCTCACAGAAGCCTCTCCTTTTCTCCTCTATTTCTCCTCACTGATTCTCTAATAGAAGACTCTCCTCTTCTCTCATTCTTTCTCCTCACTGCTTCTCTCACAGAAGGTTCCCTTTCTTTTTCCCTCCATTTCTCAACTCACTGCTTCTGTCACAGAAGCCTCTCCTATTAACGTCTCCCTCTCTCCTCAATGCGTCTCTCAGGGAAGCCTCTCCTCTTCTCCATTTCTCTTTCCCGCACTGCTTCTCTCACAGAAGCCTTTCTCTTCCTCTCTCTTTCTCTTCACTGCCTCTCTCACAGAATCCTCTCCTCTGCTCCCTCAGTTTTTCCTCAGTGCTTCTCTTCCAGAAACCTCTCCTCTCCTCTTCTCTCTCTCTCCTCAATGCATCTCTCAGGGAACCCTCTCCTCTTCTCCTCTCTTTTTCTCCACACTGCGTCTCTCACAAGAAACCTCTCCCACTCTCCCTTTCTCTTTCTCCTCACAGCTTCTCTCACAGAAGCCTCTCCTCTCCACTTCTCCCTCTCTCCTCACTGCATGTCTCACAGAAGCCTCTCCTCTTTTCCCACTCTCTTTATCCTTACTCTTTATCCTCTCCTCTTCTCCCTCAGTATCTCCTCAGTGCTTCTCTCACAGAACCCTCTCCTCTCCACTTCTCACTCAATTTTTCCTCAGTTGTTCTCTCACAGAAGCCTTTTCTCTCGACCTCTCCCTCTCTCCTCAATGCATCTCTCAGGGAAGCCTCTCCTCTTCTCCTCTCTTTTTCTCCTCACTGATTCTCTGACATAAGGCTCTCCTCTTCTTCCTCCTTCATTCTCCTCACTGCTTCTCTCACAGAAGTATCTCGTCTTCTCCTCTGTCTTTCTCCTCACTTCTTTTCTCACAGAAGCCTCTCCCCTTCTCCCTCTCTCCTTCACCTCATGACTTCATAGAAGCCTCTCTTTTTCTCCTCTCTTTCTCCTCACTGCTTCTCTCACAGAAGCTTCTCCCTTCCACTCTCTTTCTCCTCAATTTCTACTCACTGCTTCTCTGACAGAAGTCTCTCCTCTTCTCCTTCTCTTTCTCCACACTGCTTCTCTCAAAGAAGCCTCTCCTCTTCTCCCTGTCTCTCTCCTCACTACGTGTCTCACAGAAGCCTATATTTTCTCCTCTATTTCTCCCATTACTTTTCTCACAGAAAACTCTCCTCTCCTCCTCTCTGTTTCTCCTCACTGATTCTCTGAGATAAGCCTATCGTCTTCTCCTTCTCTTTCTTTCTTTCTCCTCACTTCTTCTTTCACAGAAGGTTCTCTTTCTTCTCCCTCAATTTCTCCTCACTTTCTTCTGTCACAGAAGCCTCTCCTCTTTACTTCTCCCTCTCCCCTCAATGCGTCTCTCAGGGGATTTTATTTTACTTTTTTTTTATTTTAACTTTTTAACCTCTTTTAATATTGTATTTTTACCTACACCTGTTTTAACTTTTTAAACCCATTTTTAACCCATTTTAACCTTTTAAACCATAGTTTTAAACTTATTTTTAAACCTGTTTTAACAAACCTGAACGGGGCAAAAAAGGAAGAGAGAGCACTCTGCAGCAGAAAGTATATCCAAGCCTTTGAAGCAGCAGAAAATGGAGGATTATATTGCAAACAAACAGTCTGCTCCAGTAAGTAACTCATTCGTAGGCACCTTATCAGATAAATTTAATTTATGTGACTCATTGGAATGGGACTTATAAACTGAACTGGAGAGCAGACAGCGTGTGGAGCTGTCCTCCTCCCTCTCGGAGAATTGCTTCCCTCCTTGGAACCCGGCAACAGCCTTTTTTGCACAGGAGGGAGATGTAGCAAATTTGAAGGGGGAAAATGTGACAGACTTCCTCTCTAGACAATGTTTGCTTACAGCTCAAACTGTAAACTCAATATATGATCTTTTGTCAATTGTCATAAATAAGGTCGACTGCCTGAAAGAATCTTTTGCAAAGTTTGTTAGGAGCCACCCAAATACTGTAGAAGGACTTGGGAGGATAACCATGGACAGACATGGGATGGCTAACTCAGAAAATGAAACTAGAGAAGGACCTTGTTTTCCTCCCAAAAATTTGAACACCCACAAAGAAAACACTCAATCAGGCAAAGGCCTAAGAGATGACCAATATAACTACAGTCTGCAAACTAACCAGGTTACTTTGCAAATTTATGACAAGAGAGTAAATAGAGGGCATTGGAGCAATAAAGAAGCTATTAGGCTGTCCCTGAGCCAGCTGCTCCGCTGTGAATTCACTCTGATAGATCTACTACATGCAGAGTGGCTGCCAGCAAGAACACAATGTATGAGAATTCTCCTATCGTTCAAGCAGCCCACAATTCCCTCCATGCTGTTCAGAATGAATCTCTTTCTGAGCATCTTCTCAATATTTCCAATAAGGGTTTTTTGCTCAGAAAAAGTGTGCCCACTCCTGAAACAGCGTCACCAAGAGGGAACTGTCGCTTTAAATCTAGGCTGCAACAGCCCTCACACTACTGAGCCTGGGGCTGCTGCAACTGAACTGACCCTGAGAAAGCAAGGAAGCAATATACAAACTGTGTTACCCACAGCTGCAGGAACTGCTGAGGATGTGCTAGAGGAAATGTTGATTGGCCTATTCAGTGCATTGCCAGAACCTGAGCAAGTTAACATCATTCAAAGATTGGATGACCTAAAAGAGGTCAACTCAATCTACAGCAAAGCCTCTACAGTATTTAATTTGGCTCCACTAACCACACAACCTTGTGACAAGATATTTAATCAACAATCTGCCTTTACCTCAACAGTAAAAAAGGTGCTGTCACACAGGCTGAGAGTGGGGCAACTGCACTGACTGACCCAGCCTCTGAGAAACAACTGAAAGACAAAGGGCTTCATCACACAGTGCCCCCTAAGCTGACAAACACTAAGGATATAATCCAGCTTCCATCCTCATTTGATTTAGAAGTTCCCACAACATCTTTCCACAAGATGAACCCTCAGCTATGCCCCTCCAAAAATGGACATAAATCTACATTTATAGACTTAAGCCAGAGTACCTGCCCATTGGAAAAAAAATCATTCTTGGAGCAAGAGCAGAGGCACACTGGCAACCGAGATATAGAGGAGCAACAACAAGTTCTGCAACCAATGAGGAGAAATATCGAACCTCACAACAACTGTATTTATATGGGAAGCTTAGATGATATTGACCCAGCTCCAATGTCAAGTTGACATCTGGCATTTTTACCATCTAGCCAATCAACCAAGCCAGACCACCTTGCCTCTGAGAACCCCATACAGTTGATGACCTGGATCATAGCTGGCTGGAAAGGGATGGTTGATAGTGGACTAATAAGCTTTCTCTCTAGATTTGATGTAATAGCCTTTCAAGAAACCTGGCTAACCGAAGTGGACGAACCAGTACAATTGCCAGGCTTTCAGGGATGGGCCTCCCCAGCCCTAAAAACAAAGAACAAAGGGAGACCCTCTGGTGGGCTATGCATTCTTATAAAGCAAGAGTTGCAATGGCAGGGAGAGAAATTATATAACGAAGATAAGTATCCGTACTTTCTAGCTGTCAAATTTGAATATGACCAGTTTGAGTTAATATTGGTAAATGTGTACATTCCTCCAAGCACATCCCAGCACTATAATTCTGAATATTGGATGGGCTTGGAAGTTATCTTAGAAGATATATCTATACTGTACCCTCAGTCCATAGTGGTATTATTAGGAGATCTGAACGCTAGACTGGGTCCCTCTCTGTATGAGCTTGCCCAGAAGAAGGGAATCCCAGGGGAGTTCTTTGATAACCATCCTCAGTGGCTCTCGAGAGACTGTAAAAGTAATGCCGCTGGCCTGCTCCTAGTCTCCTTAATTTTTAAGGGTAATCTCCAAATTTTGGGAGGTAAGGACAAGAATTATACATACCCTTATACATACCACTCAGCCAATTCAAGTAGTGTACTGGATCTCTTTTGTGTGTCTAGAGATAAGGCTGACCTCTTTTCAGAGGTCACAGTGCACCTTAGCGACAATAGCGACCATCAGCCTGTAAGTGTGACATTGCGAGGCCGCTCAGATTTAAGACCATATAACATGGCTGACAGATGGCTCACCAAAAAGGTAGAGGTGACCCAAAATAAAAGGTTAATTTGGGCCAAAGTTGATACTAAGGCAATATTAGAATGCCTTAAAACAGAGAATGCTACTAAGTGGGCTAGAACAATACAGTCATCTACTACTGACTGGATGTCAGCCTTCAATGCATTCTCCAATCTTTGTAACATACTGAAGAAACACCTAACAGCTAAACCTACTACAAAAAGAGCCCAAGTGGGTAGACCTCGCTGGTTTGATCCTGATTGCCAGCGACAGAAAAAGAAATTGAAGGCAGCCATGAGGCTTGCCCAGAGGAATCCTACTGCCCATATACAAGCTAAGATGCTGCACATAAGAAGGGAATATAAAAAAACTATAACATTAAAGAAAAAACGTTTTGCCATTTCAATCTGGTCAGAACTTGAGTTGGCTGCCAGAAGTCATAATTCAGTATTATTTTGGCACTCTGTAGCAGGTATCCTGAAGGAACGGAGATTTGCAGTTGACATACCAATCTCTGCTGCGGACTGGGAGAATTATTATCAGTGCTTGTTTGCCCCCACCGAACCGGCAAAGAAATTATTTTTAAACAGTGATTTGGTAAATCCTAGAACTCTCCCCCCTTGGCCACCAGTCTCAGAAAAGGAGATACAGTCCATCATTAAAAGCTTAAAGAGCAATAAAGCCCCAGGTGAGGATTTTTTACCAGCAGAATTATTTAAGAAATTTCCCAACTGGTGGGGCCCTGTATTAGCAGGTCTTTTTACACACATAAATAACACCTGCCATATACCAGATGGGTGGAAGATGGCAATAGTTGTCCCCATATATAAAAAAGGGAATAAAAAGGATCCTAGTAATTATAGGCCCATCAGCCTGATTGACATTGTAGCAAAAATATATGCTAGGTACCTTTTGAACAGAATTGAAATCTGGGTAGAGGAAAACAACATCCTCACAGAAGAACAAGCAGGTTTTAGACAAAACAGATCTACTATTGATAACTGCTTTGTCTTGAACCATCTAATTGCCAAATATGCCTATAAGAGGAGACCCCCTGTTTGCTGCGTTCATAGACCTTACAGCAGCATTTGATATGGTAAATAGAGATGTACTATGGAGTAAATTAACATCTCTTAAAATAGAACCCAGACTCCTGGCTTTGATTAAAGCCCTTTACACAAGTACCTGTTTGAGGGTGCGTTATGGGGTTAATGGGGCCCTGACTAACAGGATTCACACAAATAAAGGGATAAGGCAAGGGTGTATCCTGGCCCCATTATTATTTAATTTATACATCAATGACTTGCCAGGGTTAATGAAGGATACCATGGTACACATACCGATGATCCTAAATACTTACTGTAACAGCTTGCTTTATGCTGATGATATGATTTTATTATCATACTCACAAGTAGGATTACGTAGGCTATTAAGAAGATTCAGCTCTTATTGCCAGGATAACTCCCTAATCATTAGCAAATCCAAATCGAAAATAATGGTGTTTGGAAGAAACCATCAGAGACATAAGTGGCAATTAGATGGTGAACCAATTGAGCAGGTTAATACCTTTTTATATTTGGGATTAACTTTTTCCAAGACTGGATCTTGGGCCTGCCATCATCAACGGAGTACATTTAGAGCAAAAGCCCGTTTGAATTTATTGCTCAAACTAAAGAACCATAGTTACCCAGGGTCCCTAGCTCCATTACTCAAAGTTTATAAGGCTAAGGTTACCACAATGCTCTTGTATGGAGCAGAAATTTGGGGTCTTTACTCAACCACAGTTTTGGAACAAACACAGTCCCAGCATTTGAGATGTATTTTGGGTGTAGATCCAAGAACATCTGCTGCAGCAGTTAGAGCTGAATTGGGAATTCATACAATTCAGGCATTATCTAAAATTAGAGCTTATAACTACTGGTGCAAAGTTAATGAAATGGAGACTGATAGACTCCCCAAATTATGCCTACTAGAGCAAATAAAACTACAATCACAAATCTCCTGGATCACCAAACTAACAAATTTTGTAAGAAGCTGTGGCCTTCCTGTCTCTTGTGTAACAGGAGAACAATAAAAAAAGAGTTGCCCAAAGAATTAAGGATATAGAAGCACAAACTGATATAGCTATCCTTAGTAAGGTGGGTAACTTGAAATGGCTGAGTAAATACAAATGTACTTTTCAAGTGGACAGTTAGTTGAAGTTACAACTCCCAAAACATCTTAGGGAGATATTTACGAGAGCGAGATTCGAACAGCTTGACACAATGGTCAGATATGGGAGATTTCATGCTATACCGTACAATAAGCGTCTCTGCATTTGTGGAGCAGCAGAGGTAGAGGACCTGGCTCACATCCTATTTGACTGTTGTCTGTATAAGAGGGTGAGAGACAGGTATCTTGGTCTATATACCAAACGAATGACCCATTGGGATCCCCATATCAAAATAACTTACCTTATGTACGGTCAGAACTTGAAAATAGCATTTAACGTAGCACAGTATTTAAACAAAATGATCCGGTTAAGATATGCATATGTGGGACTGATTGGGGTAGATTGAAAGGGCGACTCCGAAATATAATGTTATCATATTTTATCTATATCTTAAATTATTGTACATTATTACAATTTCATTTTAGATTGTATTTTATTACTATTTCATCTTAAATTGTATTTTATTTTAATTCCATTTTAAATTGTATTTTATCAAATTCCATTTTGGATTGCTTTTATCAGGTTTTGGTGACGGTTTGTGTGAGATGATCTCATGAGGTCGATGGATCGTTAAGGTGCTTCCAAGTAAAAAGCATCACGCAGAGATGCAATCATATTAGCTTTATTCAATGATAGATTAAAGAGAAAGAAATACTTGGCATAAAGGCATTCATGCCTGCATGTGAGAGAGAAACAAAAGAAAAGAAAGCAAGCTAGCATAGCATAACTGGAACAGAACAAGAACTAAGCTGAAGAGAATCTTAAGACAAAGAGCAGCCCCTCGTGCAGAGGTATTTATGGGGGGTCTTGGTCCCTCCCTGACCATAAAACTCTCTCGCCAATGGGGCTGTAGGGGTCTGAGACCCTTGGCTCATCAGTGGAAGCAAAGAAGCCTCTTTGCTCCCATCTGATGACCTTTTTGGGGAACTGCCATGGCTGGCACAAAACATCTAACAATTCCCCTTCTTGCCAGCCAATGACAGGGACCAGTGAATGTGTGTGAGGGGCGAGCAGGTGTCATAGACATGCATAAAAACATTCAGAAGGCCAAACACAAACGCTTACACAGAAGGTTGTGCCGGTCAATGGGAACAGGTTTGGTGAACAGGTCAGCTATCTGGTCAGTTGTGTGACAGTGTTCAACATGTATAAAACCCTCTTTGGTAAGGTGCCGGACATTTTTATAGCGTATGTCTATGTGGCGAGACCTAGATCCTACTGCATAAGCGCCCGAGATTGCAATTGCGGCCGTGTTGCCCTCTAGAATTTGGATGGGCAGAGGAGGAGATGCCCAGATGCTTGTTATCAGCTCATTGAACCAAGTCAAATCATTGGCCGTGTCTGACAGGCTGGCATATTCAGCCTCGGCCGTGGAGCAAGAAATAAATTTTTGCTGCCTAACATGCCAATGTATTGGACAGCCATTTAGCAATATGAGGAAACCAGAGGTTGTTGTGACTCAGGGCCAGCCTGTGGGTCCGACAGCCGGCTCCGATGTATCGGAGGACTCAGATGTGGGGGAGGAGGGAAACGAACCGGCTGATGATGATTTGGAGGCTTTGCAGAGTCCTCAGCCGGGGACCTCTTCTCAGCTGCGTGAGCCCGAGAGTGCGGAGGAAGATGACCCACAGCTGGCCCTGTTCAAGGACGCCCGATGCAGGAGGCAGTCGAGCAGGAACAAACAAAGAAAGGCTGTGAGACTCCTCGGGAGGAGGCACAGGGAGACCACGCCCTGAGCTCTCTATAAAAGGAGTGTTTGGGGAGGGGCTGGTTGCTGAAAGCAACTTTTCCGCTTGAGAAGACAAGCTCTAGTGTTTTTGTTAACTGCGTAATTAAATCTTGGCAGAAGCCTTTTAGCCTTGGACGCTCTCCAGACTCTTCTTTTTGAATAGGGGTTGCGAGAAGAGGGCTGGTTCAGAACAGTTTGCTTTCAGCCACCCACCCCTTATTACTACGATGGAGCAGCTTCTTGCCGAGAATGCCCAGCTCACCCAGCAACTCACCTTGCTGGCCACTCAGGTGGCACAACTGCAGGCTCAGGTACATGCTGCCTCCCCACCCAGGAGGAAATGTCAGATAGCTATGCCGGATAAATTTGCTGGTAATCCAGAACTGTTTCCTGCCTTCCTGGGACAATGCCAGCTTTTTATCAGCGTGAGAGTAGCTGATTTCCCCACTGACCGAGATAAGGTGGGATTCGTGTTGAGCCTTCTGTCGGGAGATGCAGCTCGTTGGGGCACGCCTCTGTTGGCACAGCCTAGCCCTTTGTTGGATAACTTTGGGGGGTTTTGTGACCATATGCGCCTCATGTACAAGGACCCGATTAAGGCGCAGACTGCCACCCGATGCCTGAAAGCTTTGAGGCAGGGTCAGTGCCCTCTACAGGCCTATATCAGCGATTTCCGGCTGCTTAGCCAGGATTCCGCCTGGAATGAGGCTGCGCTCGTGGATGCCTTTCAGGATGGCTTGTCAGAGGAGATGTTGGATGAGCTGGCCCGCGTGGACATTCCCTCAGATCTGAATGGGCTGATCCATCTTTGTCTGCGGATCGATGCCCGGCTGCAGCAGCGAAAGAGTCGCCGTGCCACCCCACAGACCCCTGCCGCCCCTGTTGTGCGTGAGCCCCCAGTCCAGAGGGAGGAGCCAATGGAGCTGGGTGCCGCCAGGTCCCGTCTATCGGTGACGGAAATGGACAGACGACGATCGGGGGGGTTGTGTTTTTACTGTGGGGACCCTGGACATTTGGCTGCTTCTTGTCCAAAGAAGCGTCAGCGGGCATCCGTGACCAAGCCGGCCCCGAGAAAGTCCCCTGCTTTGCTGTCGGGAAACGGCCCGAGCCCGATCTAGATGGTGTGATAGATCGGACGACCCACCACGACCACGCCGAGCGACGCCATTCCGATGGTGCCTGTGAACCTCCACGGCATTTGATTTTGGAGGCACGACTGATCCTTCCTGGCAAGCCAGAGGGGATTCCGGTCCATGCCTTAATTGACTCTGGGGCTACCACTAACTTTATGGACTCGGCCTTCGTGGCCAAATGGGCTGTTCCTCAGTGTCCGGTGGATCCGCCCATGCTAGTGGAGACTATTGATGGTCGAGTGCTCCTGTCCGGGCCTATTACGGCCGCCACGCAACCAGTGAGTATGGCTATCAGTTCCCATGTGGAGGCCATTCAGTTCTACATCACTTCGGATCTGCACTTCCCCGTGGTCCTGGGACTGGCGTGGCTCCGGGCGCATGATCCACAGATCTATTGGTCTCAGAACTTGGTCACCTTCCCAAGTTTGCAGTGCGTGGACCACACCCGCCATATCTGTGCCGGCCAGGTGGAGGGCTCCTCAGGAGTTTCTTTGCCTCCCGAACTGTCCGACTTTGCTGATGTGTTCAGCGAGTCAGAGGCGGACCAATTACCCCCGCACAGGCCCTATGACTGTTCCATTGATCTAGTTCCTGATGCGCCTCTCCCAGTGGGGCGTTTGTATTCCATGTCGGAGCCCGAGTTGGCTGCATTGCGGGACTTCTTGACAAAGAATTTGGCTCGTGGTTTCATCCGGCCCTCGTCCTCGCCAGTGTCTGCGCCCGTGCTCTTCGTCAAAAAGAAGTCGGGCGAGTTACGGCTCTGCTGTGACTACCGGAAACTCAACGCCATCACGGTGCGTAACCGCTACCCGCTGCCCCTCATCCCCGAGCTCTTGGACCGACTCCGGGAGGCTAAGATTTTCACGAAACTGGACCTGCGTGGAGCTTACAACCTCGTCAGGGTTCGGCCGGGTGATGAGTGGAAGACGGCGTTTGGTACTCGCTATGGACATTTCGAGTACACGGTGATGCCGTTTGGCCTGACCAATGCCCCCGCTGTGTTTCAGCATTTTATGAACGACATCTTTCGAGATCTGTTGGACCAGTTTGTTGTGATTTACCTGGACGACATCCTGATTTACTCCCCGTCGCGTGAAGCGCATCATCAGCATCTCCGTCAGGTCCTGCAGCACCTCCGGAAACATCGGCTGTTTGCCAAGTTGGAGAAGTGCCAGTTCTACCAGGTGACCATTGATTTCTTGGGCCACCGCATTTCTCCTGAGGGCATCGCCATGGAACCGAGTAAAGTTGAGTCGTTGCAGAGTTGGCAACCCCCGCGTCGCGTGAAGGATGTTCAGCGACTTCTTGGATTTGCCAACTACTATCGGACATTCATCCCTGGCTTTGCTGCCTTGACAGCCCCCCTCACCCGGCTCCTGCAGAAGAAGACTCGGTTCCAGTGGAACGCCCCCGAACAACAGGCGTTCCAAGCTTTGAAGGACGCCTTCATGAAGGAGCCCATCTTGAAGCATCCTGACCCGCAACGGCCGTTTGTCGTGGAGGCGGACGCCTCCGACATTGCCATTGGGGCCGTGTTACTCCAGGCAGCGACGCCCAACGGTACCCTTTTCCCTTGCGCGTATCACTCTCGGAAATTGAATCCCTCGGAGCGCAACTATACCATCTGGGAGAAGGAGCTGCTGGCCATCAAGGCGGCGTTCGAGGCTTGGAGGCATCATCTGGAGGGGGCGCGGCATCAAATCGAGGTCCGGACGGAACACAAGAATCTGGAAAGCCTGCAGACCGCTCGGAATTTGAACCAACGCCAGATCCGGTGGTCCCTCTTCTTTGCGAGGTTTGACTTCCGGGTGCGGTACATACCAAGCGGGCACAACCAGAGAGCGGATGCTCTGTCCAGGAAGCCCGAGTACACCCGAGTGGAAGACAAGCTTCCGCCCAGGACAGTGATCCCTGTCGAGTCTTTTGCTGCGGTGCGGGAGCCGGTGGATATACGGGCTCGGATCCAGGAGGCGCAGCAGCAGGAGGCGTGGGTGGCTCAGCGGAAGGAAGAGGTGGGGCCAGATTCGCCTTGGTCGGTCACGGATGGACTCCTGTATTATCGTGACCGGCTCTATGTTCCAGGAGGGCCACTCAGGGGACTCGTCCTCAGCCAGTGTCATGATAACCCGGCTGCGGGGCATTTTGGCCTGTTCAAGACTCTGAACCTGGTCTCCCGTACATTCTGGTGGCCCCGAGTCCGACACGATGTCCAGTCTTATGTCACCTCCTGCGTCCCATGCAGGCAGGCCAAGTCAGCGACAGGGGCCCCGCCTGGTTTACTGCAGCCTTTGCCAACGCCCAAGAGACCCTGGGGGGCTGTGTCCATGGACTTTCTGACGGATCTACCCCCATCCTCCGGCTTCACGACAGTGTTTGTGGTGGTGGACATGTTGACCAAGATGGCGCACTTCATCCCCTGTCGCGGCTTACCGTCAGCTCGCGCCACTAGTCGCATGTTCATCCAACAGGTGTTCCGGCTGCACGGCCTTCCTGATAGAGTCGTCTCCGATAGGGGGGCCCAGTTTACAGCCCGCTTCTGGCTGGAGTTGATGCGGGCGTTGGACATTAAGGTTTGCCTCTCGTCCGCGCATCATCCTCAGACCGACGGGGGTACCGAGAAGGTCATCGGCATCTTAGAGCAGTATCTGCGCTGCTACGTTAACCTGCAGCAGGACAATTGGGTGGACTATTTGGCCATAGCCGAGTTTGCCTTTAACAACTCGCAGCACACCTCCACGCAGATGACACCGTTCTTGGCCAACGTGGGTTATCACCCCCGGTTTTTCCCCCTTTCTCCCGTGGACTCACCGGAGCCGGCAGCGAATGAATTCATGGCGGAGTTACAGGCGATCCATCGGTTGGTGCGACGGCAGCTGGAGAAGGCCAAGGCCGACTACAAGAGGTTCGCCGATCGGTCGAGAAGGGATACGCCTCCATTATCGGTGGGGGATCGGGTCTGGCTGTCCACCAGGAACCTACCATCCACTCGGCCGGCGAGGAAGCTGGACCACCGTTACCTTGGACCGTTCCCAGTCGAGGCCGTCATCAACCCGGTCGCCTATCGTTTAACTCTGCCACGTTCCCTGCGCGTGCACCCCGTCTTCCATCGGTCCTTGTTGGTCCCCGAACAACCGGCTTGTCCACTTCGCCAAGCGGAACCTCCCCCATCAGGACCTCGTGATGGCGACAGCACCCCCGAGTACGAGGTCGCCAGCATCAGGGATTCCCGCTGGCTGAAAGGTCGCTTCCAGTACCTGATCGAGTGGAAAGGGTACGGGCCGGAGGACTTCACATGGGAAGACGCGACCGCCGTTCATGCCCCTGCGTTGGTGACTGCTTTTCACGAACAGTTCCCATCCCGACCGCATCCGGATCGGCAGACCCGGGGGAAGGGCCCTGCGGTGCGGGATAGTGTTGTGACTCAGGGCCAGCCTGTGGGTCCGACAGCCGGCTCCGATGTATCGGAGGACTCAGATGTGGGGGAGGAGGGAAACGAACCGGCTGATGATGATTTGGAGGCTTTGCAGAGTCCTCAGCCGGGGACCTCTTCTCAGCTGCGTGAGCCCGAGAGTGCGGAGGAAGATGACCCACAGCTGGCCCTGTTCAAGGACGCCCGATGCAGGAGGCAGTCGAGCAGGAACAAACAAAGAAAGGCTGTGAGACTCCTCGGGAGGAGGCACAGGGAGACCACGCCCTGAGCTCTCTATAAAAGGAGTGTTTGGGGAGGGGCTGGTTGCTGAAAGCAACTTTTCCGCTTGAGAAGACAAGCTCTAGTGTTTTTGTTAACTGCGTAATTAAATCTTGGCAGAAGCCTTTTAGCCTTGGACGCTCTCCAGACTCTTCTTTTTGAATAGGGGTTGCGAGAAGAGGGCTGGTTCAGAACAGAGGTGCTCCGTCTACTTTTGGTGTCGCCAGCCCAGTCTGCGTCTGAGTAAGCGGAGAGCTGGGCCGTCTTCCCCTTCTCTGGTTCTAGCATTAGGAGAGCATCAGCTGTGCCCTTAAGGTATCTAAGCACCCTTTTAACAGCAGTCCAGTGGAATTCCTTTGGGTGTTCCACGTGCCTGGACAATAGATTCACAGCTAAAGCTATGTCAGGTCTGCTCCATGTCGGGCCTCGGCAGCCCGACACACGAGGGGGGGCCCCTCCACCCCCCCGGCACACCCGGCTACCCTCCCTCCGAACCCACCTGGAGACGGCATGGCCCGGAGAGCTCGGAGGCCCGCGACGCTCCCCTCGCCGCTCCCGGACGCGCCGCGGCTCCTCCCGGCCCCGCCAAACTGCAGCACGGCCCGGGGAGTCCAACGGCCCGCGGCGTTCGTCTCGGCGCTTCCGGACGCGCCGCGGCTGCTTCCTGCGCCCGGCGGCGCGTCATCCAGGGGCTCCCCGGCGTGGGAGGCTCCGAATCCCGGGCCGTCTCTTCTGGCGCTTCTGGACGCGCCGCAGCTGCAGGCCTCGCCCGCCGACGCGACGACGCGCGGTTCCCCGGCTCGGGAGCAACGGGCCCCGGACTGCAGCCAGCCTGGCGGAGGCCTGAGCCGACTTCCTAACTGTGCGGCCTGGGGGGGACTTCCTGGCTGCGCGGCGCAGTGTGGCGACGCTGTCAGGGGACGGGTCCTTCCCCCCTGCGGTGTCCGGGTGGCTGGGTGACAGGGGGCTTCGGGGGTGGGTGCAGCAGGGAGTGGGTGAGGGTGAAGGGAAAGGGCGCGTTGGTGGTGACACGTTGGGGGAGCCTTACCTGCCTGAGCGTCGGGCGGAAGGCTTTGTAAGGGAGGGGTGGGGAAGTTATAGGGACTGGGAGGGCGGAGGCTTGTTTGGGTGGAGTTTGGGTGGGGTTTTTGGATGTGTATATAGCAGCGTTGGATGCAGATAGCAGCCAACGCTGGCTTTGTTTCTCGTTGCGGCTAAAGCTCTGTGGAATAAAGTGCTTCTAGACTGCGGCAGGAGTCTCTCGTTCCTGTTTTCGATATCTACCCTGTTCGTTGCAGGACGAGTTTTGACACTCCAATTGCTGATGTATAGCAAGGAGCCAATCACAGATCTGTAAAGCGTGTTATCTGTGAACTCAGGACCGTCCTTATGAGTGTGGTTGTAAAAGTCGCTTTGCATTGGGCTATGCGTAGGATTAGATTCTGTCATTTTGCATTTGGCCAATAACTCCTCTATCTTTTCTTTTTGAGATAGGGTGAACCCCTTCTCAGTGGCCAAGACGTGCACTCCCAAGTACCTGTCAACCCGCCCCAAGGACTTCAGGGTAAACCTTTTCCCCAGGGCCTTGGCAAATTCATCACACCCTTCCTTGTCAGGCCCTACATATAATAGGTCGTCCACATAAATTAACACCCGTTCTGTGGTACCCTTGGAGTTGCGTGTGAAGACACATTCATCTGCATGGGATGCAGTGAAACCAACTCGTTCTAAACTCTTTCTAAGACAGTCATACCATAATTTCCCTGACTGCTTGAGGCCATATAACCCTTTGTGGAGCAACCATGTATTTCCCCCTTCTTGCTGGTAGCCAGGAGGAGCCCTCACGTAGATCTGCCGGTCCAAGTTGGCGTGGAGGTAAGCCGTCTGGATGTCGAATTGGAAGACTTCTTCTCCCAGAGCGGCTGCAGTCACGAGGGCGGCCTTGACGCTCTCTGCCCGGACGGTTGGAGAGTACGTCTCAGCGTAGTCCTCCATATAGCGCTGAGCGAAACCCTGGGCTACCAAACGGGCCTTATATAGGTAGAGGCCATTGGCAAGTGGTTTGGCTTTGTAAACCCACCTTGTGCCAATGACTTTCCTCTCCTTTGGTGGTTGCTGGGGGTTGAAGACTTTGAGTTTCTTTAAGCTCTGCATCTCCTTCTCCATCGCGAGCTGCCATTTCTCCTGCTCTTCGATGGGCAGCTCCTGGATGTCAGAGAAGGATTTTGGGGTGACCACAACGCTGTTGACAGACGCGATGTGGCCAATGTCAATTCTCTTTGGCGGGACCCCTTTGTTGGACCGCTTTGACCTCCTTACCTTCTGCCACTCACCGCCCTTTTCTTCCGTGGGTCTCTGAGGTGTCACTGGGGGTGAAGACGGCGTGTCTTCCTCCATGGGACTGGACGCATCTTCGTCTTGTTCCTCACTTTCATCGGTGGCAGGGTATGTGGTCGCCTCTGGTGATGTCGTGGTCGGTGTGTCCTTGCTGGGTCGGTTGGCATATGGGCTCAGATCATTCGAGTGGATCTGGGTCCAATTGGAGTCCTCTTCGAAAGAGGCAGATTGGGAAGTCACAGGCCTGCCCCCTTCTCCCAGGAAACGATAGGCCTTGGAGCCAGGAGCATAGCCCAAGAACCTTAGTCTCTGGGAGACAGATCTCCCCTTCTTCTGCAGCTGCTTGGGGATGTGCACCCATGCGTAGGAACCAAACACACGCAAATGTCCCAGATTTGGTTTCCTACCGTGAACCAGGAAATATGGGGTCTGGTTCACAACACTGCTCCAGGTGCAATTTAAGGTGTAATTGGCGTAGTGGATTGCCTCCACCCAGTATGATTCTGCGACTCCAGCGTCTGCAATCAGACTACGCATCATGGTTTGCAGGATTCCATTTCTTTTCTCAGCTACGCCATTCTGAGCAGGGGTGAAAGGTGCAGTAAGAAAATGGCGGATGCCCTTACGCCTTACCCAGTCCTGGAACTTTTGGGACATGAACTCAGCCCCGCGATCGCTCTGCAATTGTGCGTTCTTGGTCTTATACTGGGTCTCTATAAAGTTGTACAGTGACTTTATGGCGTCAAAGGCTTCGGATTTTTCTGTGAGGGTATACACGTGGCCGTATCGTGAAAAATCATCAACGGCAGTGAGAAAATACTTTTTCTTTCCTAGGGATGGTGTAAAAGGCCCAACCAGATCAACATGTACTAGTTGGTACGGGTACTGAGCCTTACGCAATGACACCTTTGGGGTAGGGGCAGCCTTCCTCTTTGTTTTCTTGCAAATGGCACAGTCCAGAAACACGTCACAATCCTTGAGCTGGACTCCCTCAGCAAATTCTCCCATCTTTTTAACTACAGGGAAGTTCGCATGACCCAATCTTCTGTGTAATAGGTGGGCACACTTATCGTGGAGCGGCTTCCCCACTGACACCCTCTTGGCTCTAGTTGCTTTGAGTGGTGCTGTAGGTGCCTGCTGAGATTCAGGCTCCTTGCCCACACTGCCTTTGGAAAGCCTTGGGGCAGGCTGTGGGGGCTTGGGTGCAACTGCTTCAGCCTTGCGCTCTTTAAACACCCTTGGGGCTTGCTGTGAGGCCCCTTCTGAGGTGGGTGGGCTCTCAGGGGAGAAATATGGTAGACCATTTATGATGGCGATATTTCCAATGACCCTCTGGTTCCAGGTGACATGACCTCCCCCCTTGCGAAATAAAACTTGCACCTTGTCATCGTCACATAATTTGATAATGCTTAATAGGTTGTTGGCAATGGAGGGAGCATGCAAAACACCTTCAACTTTTCCAAGTCCAGGTACAGAAACAATGCCCTCGCCAACAACTAAAGCCTTATCACCATTTGCCACTTTGACAGATGAGTTAATTTTCTTTAACCTTTTAAAACCTTGACTCATATTAGTAATGTGAGAAGAAGCTCCAGAGTCCAGCAACCATAAGTTAGTGGAGCTATCAGCCCTTGTTGTGGGGGTGAGGGAACAAGTATGCAGAAAATTTCCTTTGCCCCTGCCACGCCCCCTTCCTTGCCCCTTGCCCCTTACTTGATTGGGACCACGTTTAGGGGCTTGTTGTTGATGGGGGCAGTCTTTCTTGAGGTGCTCCTCAGAGCCACAGATGAAACACTTAAGTAGAGCATTAATTTGCTCTGAGTTGTGGCGCCCCCTTCTGGCTTGCTGAGTGGTGACTCTGGCGTATTCTCCTGCATCTCTTCTCCTTCTATCTTCTTCGATGAGTCTCCCTGTGAGGTAGGACAGATTTATGTCTTCCCTCCTGACTGCTTCCAGTGAAACAATGAAATTGCTCCAACTCCTGTCCAGGGAAGCAATAATGACCGAGACCATGTTCGCATCAGTCACTGGGTGGTCTCTGGACATCAATTCTGCCCTGAGTGCCTTTAATTTTGCAAGATGTTCAGGCATGCTGGCACCAAACCTCAGTCTGGTTGTATAAAACTCAGTTGTATATCTGGTGATGGAACCAATGGTATCGCTGTTGAATAAATTGTATAATAACTGCCACACTTCACCAGCTCTGAGTCCTACTGGAATGCTGGAGAACAAGTTATTATCCAGAGAACTGAGCAGAGTGGAGTAAGCCTGCAGGTGTTGCCACTCTTCTCGGGGTCCCCACGGGAGAGAAGGAGGTTTCTGAACCATTTCTAGAGTCCCATTCTTTAAGAGATATACCTGTATATCTCTACTCCAACTGTTGTAATTCTCCCCCCCAAGTTGCAGTTTTTTAAAGTCACTTGGAAGATTGGATGCTGGGAAAAAATCCCTCTCAGTTCTGTTAGCATACATCTCAGAGGTGTTCATTGACATAAAAGGTAAAGGGAAAGGTATCCCTCTAGTGGTTGAGGAGGGGATTTTTCCTTGATTATTTATCAAATCCGTCTGGGCATGCTCAAGATTCTGCTCTTCCCAGGATGCATTGGGGGGGCGGAGCCCAGATTTGCCGGCCTGCATTGATTCCTCCTGAGGATTGCAAGCACATGGATTGCCTGGATTGCCTGATTTGCCTTGAGAAGCCCATCGCTGGTCCTGAAGACCTGAAGAGAAGGTGGGAGGCCGCGGGGGTTGATTGTTGGGAGGCTCCAGGCTGGACCCCCCCCCAGCAGTTGGGCCCTGGGGAGAGGGTAGGAGGCCTTGGGGGGAGGCTGGTCACTCCCGATGCTAAAGCTGCTGTCTTTTTGGCCTGTAGGGCTGCAGTTAGGACCTGGATGGCTGTCTCAAGTGCCTCTGTATTTGTATTAGTCTCGGCTGGGCAGACCTCATTGTCATCATTGGACTTTAGGCTTTGTGGTGGGGAGGACCCAGGAATTTGCATGCTACTTTGTCTGGATGCCAGGGATTGCATGCTATTTCAGCTGGATGCCAGGGATTGCTGGGCCTTCAGGCTTAATTGAGGCTTGTCTTTGTTAGACCGTGTGGGGTTACTGGGGGCCGCCATCTTGTTTCGTGTGCCAGACCATGTGGGCGCTGTGGGGGGAGCCATCTTGTTTCCGGTTGCCCCAGGAAGCTGTAGCTCACAGCTGGGGGGGCTTCGCGCCAAAAGCCCTGGGGTCCCGGGGTCATTAAGGGTGGTGGGCGCCATATTTGGAGGCCTCGTGGTCGCTAGGGAAAGACTCACCAGGTGTTCAGAGGCTTTCTGCGCTGGTGTCCTCTTTTTCGTTGCAAGTAGCTTTACAAGCAGCTCTTCACGTTCCTGTTCTGTCATCTTGGTCACGCGGCATTTGGCTTCAGCCAGGTCCGTCTCTGCAGCATCTGAGCAGTCTTGGGCAGTCTGCAAGCCTTCTATGCTTTCCTCTGTAGCGTTCAGGGGTAGAGAGGCATGCGGTGGACTCCCAGATGCTCTGCTGGATCCTCTGACGGGATGGAGGTCATCTGTGCTCTCACCTGCAGTGGAGATTGCTTCAGGGGCTGAAGGCAGGGATGCCGTCTTTGATCGATGACTCCTGGTCACGATGGGAGAGGTCCTGCCATCTGTTATAAATGGATTTGTGCTGGATCTCCCAGACATCTTGTAGTATAGTACTTGGCTGGCTTGGAAGCATTCCTTTAAACCATGCTCTTGCTACCAACTTGTGAGATGATCTCATGAGGTCGATGGATCGTTAAGGTGCTTCCAAGTAAAAAGCATCACGCAGAGATGCAATCATATTAGCTTTATTCAATGATAGATTAAAGAGAAAGAAATACTTGGCATAAAGGCATTCATGCCTGCATGTGAGAGAGAAACAAAAGAAAAGAAAGCAAGCTAGCGTAGCATAACTGGAACAGAACAAGAACTAAGCTGAAGAGAATCTTAAGACAAAGAGCAGCCCCTCGTGCAGAGGTATTTATGGGGGGTCTTGGTCCATCCCTGACCATAAAACTCTCTCGCCAATGGGGCTGTAGGGGTCTGAGAACCTTGGCTCATCAGTGGAAGCAAAGAAGCCTCTTTGCTCCCATCTGATGACCCTTTTGGGGAACTGCCATGGCTGGCACAAAACATCTAACAGTTTGTTGCTGGAACTTTGCACTTTGATATGGCCCAAGGGCTAATCAATGAAGTTGTTGTTGTTGCGTCTCTCAGGGAAGACTCTCCTCTTCTCCAATTCTCTTTCCCCCACTGCTTCTCTCACAGAAGCCTCTCCCTTCCTCTCTCTTTCTCCTCACTGCCTCTCTCACAGAAAAATGTCCTCTTCTCCCTGATTATCTCCTCAGTTGTTCTCTCACAGAAGCCTTTCCTCTCCACTTCTCCCTCTCTCCTCACTGCGTCTCTCACAGAAGCCTCTCCTCTTTTCCCACTCTCTTTATACTTACTCCTTCTCTCACAGAAGCCTCTCCTTTTCTCCTCTCTTTCTCCTCAGTGCTTCTCTCAAAGAAGCCTCTCCTCTCCACTTCTCACTCAATTTTTCCTCAGTTCTTCTCTCACAGAAGCCTTTTCTCTCGACTTCTCCCTCTCTCCTCAATACATCTCTCAGGGAAGCCTCTCCTCTTCTCCTCTCCTCTTCTCCTCACTGATTCTCTGACATAAGCCTCTCCTCTTCTTCCTCCTTCATTCACCTCACTGCTTCTCTCACAGAAGCCTCTCATTTTCTCCTCTATTTCTCCTCACTGCTTCTCTCACAGAAGCCTCACTTCTTCTCCCTCAGTTTTTCCTTAGTGCTTCTCTTCCAGAAACCTCTCCTCTCCACTTAACTCTCTCTCTCTCCTCAATGCATCTCTCAGGGAACCCTCTCCTCTTCTCCTCTCTATTTCTCCACACTGCTTCTCTCACAAGAAACCTCTCCCATTCTCCCTTTCTCTTTCTCCACACTGCTTCTCTGACAAGAAACCTCTCCCATTCTCCCTTTATCTTTCTCCTCACTCCTTCTCTCACAGAAGACTCTCCTCTTTTCCTCTGTCATTTTACTCACTACTTATTTCACAGAAGCCTCTCCTCTTCTCTTTCTCTTTTGCCTCACAGCTTCTCTCACAGAAACCTCTCCTTTTCTCTATCTGTCTTTCTCTTCACTGATTCTCTCACAAAAGCTTCTCCTTTTCTCCTGTTTTTCCCCTCCCTGCTTCTCTCACGTAAGCCTCTCTTTTTCTCCTCTATTTCTATTTCTCCCTCTCTTTCTAGTCACTGCTTCTCTGACAGAAGCCTCTTCTCTTCTCCTCACTGCTTCTCTCACAGAAGGCTATCTTTCTTCTCCCTCAAATTCTCCTCACTTTCTTCTGTCACAGAAGCCTCTCCTTTTTACTTCTTCCTCTCTCCTCAATGCGTCTCTCAGGGAAGCCTCTCCTCTTTTCCATTTCTCTTTCCCCCACTGCTTCTCTCACAGAAGCCTCTCCCTTCCTCTCTCTTTCTCCTCAGTGCTTCTCTCAGAGAAAAATCTCCACTTCTCCCTGAATATCTCTTTAGTGCTTCTCTCACAGATGCCTCTCCTCTTCCCCTTCTCTTTCTCCTCACTGCTTCTCTCAAAGAAACCTCTCCTTTTTAAAAAATATATTTTATTTTTATTCTTTACATACATATGTTAATTTTCCAAACAACGTGTGAACTGAGTTTATAATTCATTAATACATAAACAAATCTCACTCTTTGGTTCTTTTTTCCAACCATTTATAAAATAAATTCCAGCTTTCATAATATTCTGTTTCTTCTTTGTCTTTTAGTCTCATAGTTAGTCTGTCCATCTCTGCGCATTCCAATATCTTCTTCATAGGCTCTTCTTCTGATGGTACTTGTTCATTTTTCCAGCATTGTGCATAGCTTATTCTTGCTGCGGTTATGATATGTAGAACCAAGTATGCATTTTGTTTATCATTCTTTTCTGGTAATATACCTAATAAAAATAATTCGGGATTAAATGCTACATGTTCTCCTAGTATATTTTCTAGCCAAACATATATTTTTCTCCAATTTTTCTCCATTCTCCCTTTCTCTTTCTCCTCATTCCTTCTCTCACAGAAGACTTTCCTCTTTTCCTGTGTCATTTTACTCACTACTTATTTCACAGAAGCCTCTCCTCTGCTCCTTCTCATTCTCCTCACTGCTTCTCTCAGAAAATCCTCTCCTTTTCTCCATCTCTCTTTCTCTTCACTGATTGTCTCACAAAAGCCTCTCCATTTCTACTGTTTTTCTCCTCCCTGCTTCTCTCACAGAACACTCTCTTTTTCTCCTCTATTTCTATTTCTCCCTCTCTTTCTACTCACTGCTTCTCTGACAGAAGCCTCTTCTCTTCTCCTTCTATTTCTCCTCACTGCTTCTCTCACAGAAGGCTATCTTTCTTCTCTCTCAAATTCTCCTCACTTTCTTCTGTCACAGACGTCTCTCCTCTTTACTTCTCCCTCTCTCCTAAATGCATGTCTCAGGGAACCCTCTCCTCTTCTCCTCTCTATTTCTCCACACTGCTTCTCTCACAAGAAACCTCTCCCATTCTCCCTTTCACTTTCTCCACACTGCTTCTCTGACAAGAAACCTCTCCCATTCTCCCTTTCTCTTTCTCCTCACTCCTTCTCTCACAGAAGACTCTCCTCTTTTCCTCTGTCATTTTACTCACTACTTATTTCACAGAAGCCTCTCCTCTCCTCTTTCTCTTTTGCCTCACAGCTTCTCTCACAGAAACCTCTCCTTTTCTCTATCTCTCTTTCTCTTCACTGATTCTCTCACAAAAGCTTCTCCTTTTCCCCTGTTTTTTTCCTCCCTGCTTCTCTCACATAAGCCTCTCTTTTTCTCCTCTATTTCTAATTTTCCCTCTCGTTCGCATCACTGCTTCTCTCACAGAAGCCTCTCTTTCTTCTCCCTCAATTTCTACTCACTGCTTCTCTGACAGAAGCCTCTCCTCTTCTCCCGCTCTCCTTCTCCTCACTACTTCTCTCCCAGAAGCCTCTCTTTTTCTCCTCTATTTCTCGGCATTACTTCCCTCACAGAAACCCCTCCTTTTCTCCTCTCTCTTTCTCTTCACTGCTTCTCTCACAGAAGCCTCTCTTTTTCTCCTCTTTTTCTCCTCACTGATTCTCTAATAGAAGACTCTCCTCTTCTCTCATTCTTTCTCCTCACTGCTTCTCTCACAGAAGGTTCCCTTTCTTTTTCCTCCATTTCCCAACTCACTGCTTCTGTCACAGAAGCCTCTCCTATTAACTTCTCCCTCTCTCCTCAATGCGTCTCTCAGGGAAGCCTCTCCTCTTCTCCATTTCTCTTTCCCGCACTGCTTCTCTCACAGAAGCCTTTCTCTTCCTCTCTCTTTCTCTTCACTGCCTCTCTCACAGAATCCTCTCCTCTGCTCCCTCAGTTTTTCCTCAGTGCTTCTCTTCCAGAAACCTCTCCTCTCCACTTCTCTCTCTCTCCTCAATGCATCTCTCAGGGAACCCTTCTCCTCTTCTCCTCTCTCTCCACACTGCGTCTCTCACAAGAAATCTCTCCCACTCTCCCTTTCTCTTTCTCCTCACAGCTTCTCTCACAGAAACCTCTCCTCTCCACTTCTCACTCAATTTTTCCACACTCCTTCTCTCACAGAAGACTCTCCTCTTTTCCTCTGTCATTCTACTCACTATTTATTTCACAGAAGCCTCTCCTCTCCTGTTTCTCTTTCGCCTCACAGCTTCTCTCACAGAAACCTCTCCTTTTCTCTATCTCTCTTCCTCTTCACTGATTCTCTCATAAAAGCTCCTCCTTTTCTCCTGTTTTGTTCCTCCCTGCTTCTCTCATGTAAGCCTCTCTTTTTCTCCTCTATTTCTATTTCTCCCTCTCTTTCGCCTCACTGCTTCTCTGACAGAAGCCTCTCCTATTCTCCCTGTCTTTCTCTTCACTGCTTCTCTCAGAAAAGCCTCTCCTTTTCTCCTCTATTTCTCCTCACTGCTTCTCTCACAGAAGGTTCTCTTTCTTCTCCTCACTGATTCTGTGAAAGAAGCCTCAGTAGTATAAGTACATACAAACTTTTAATGGAACTTATCAGTAGTTTTGATCAGTGATGTCATCAAAGTAAACAAAGCCACATGCTGATTACGTCACCAGGCCATGCCCATAAACGGAAGTGACGTTCGCACCCCTCCTCCCCGGAAGTGGCGTGCATAATCCACACCCCACCCCTCGTGGTACAGGACTCACAAGGCATAACCCTAGCCGGATATGACGTGTCTGCCCAACCCCATCAAAATAAGCATGGGTAACCCTAACAGATAAGGTGTGATATAAGGTGATAGCCCTATTTCCAGATGGTGCTTGCCGAACCTAATCCCATCAACAAACATGTGGCGGTCAAGCTTCTTTGTACTTGATTACATTAGCCCTAGACTAATTCCATGGACATGCAAATCCAAAAGAAACACAGAGACCTGTGTTTTTGGGAAACAAAACCCTGCTTTTTGGGGGATGATAATTAAAAAAAAAGCTTTTTATTTCTAATCATTTTAGCCTAATGATGCTTTTAATTTTTGTGGAGTTTTAAAAATCAATACCTCAAAAGCTGGGGGTGGGGGGGAAAAAGGATCACCTAAAAGGCTTCCAGGGTTTGCATTTAAACCAGGCAATTTTAAAAACATTTTCCCTGAATGTAGGGGGGAAAAACCACAGACCTTTTAAAGCCCACAGCTGGTTTTTTACCTTTGTAAAAATCTAAAGACGTATATTTTGGCATTTGCAACTCCCTCGAATTCATATGTACGCGTAACCGTTCATAGCAGAGATTTAATAAAATTTATTCTAACCTTACAGCAAAAGCGAAGTGTTTCTGACTGGCCAGAACAGATTGATGTATTAGGTATGTGTATTGTGGGCATGTCTGGACATGTCATTCCCCGTGATTCTGGACAGGCACAAGGCTCAACGACGTGTCATAGCATGCGTGGGGGTGTTGTACAGGCAGGTCTGAACAGCTAGCAAATTAATTCCAGCAGTCTTTTGAAGATGGCAAATATTGATGGTGATTTGTTTGATGTAAATTTGACCCCCAAACCTCCCAAGCGTAGATGTAGAATAAGAAAAGGACCTGACCTACGCGGCGTTGTGGAAGACAACAAATTTATAAAGCCTTGTTGTTGCAGATTCTGCAAAACATCAAATGGTAAGTAAATATAAAAATTAAGAAAACAGTATTTTGATTAGTTGAAACAGCTAGACTAATTCTACCTTATTTCCTGTTTTAGAAACGGTGGAATCTCAAAATGCCAGCATGCCTCAGATTCTGAAAGCGTGTATCATTAAAATATTACACCATTGTTTAATGGGGTGCCTACAATCAGATGAAGACCATACAGATGGAACCAGTGAAACAGAGCTTATTAGCAGCTTATGCTTTAGACTTTCTATGCCTCATGTTCTCTGGGTCATTGTCAGTATTTCTGACAAAGTGAATAACTTATATTTCACCAGGGATTCCCTTGGGGAGCTCAAGAAATTTATATATCGTATAGCTCTTATGCGTGACCCGCTGTCAGTAATGTCAAAGATTGAAGCCAAATTGCCATTGTCTCTGAAGAGGATCATATGTCAGAATGTAACAGAAATAGATTACAAGAAACTGTTAACGCTATGAAATTTATAATAAAAGGTGCTTTACAAATCACATGAAAGTTGTATTATATTTTTTTCTTGATATGAGGGTGGACTGGTCAAAAGGGGTGAAGAACTCAGCAGAATTAATTACAAGAAACTATTAACACTATGAAGTTTACATTTGCTGGTCTCATGTTTAATCCTATCAGGTGCTAGACACAGATATATAATCTAATCATTCGGCTGGGGGTTACCTGATTGGTGGGTGATGTGATTTTTGACATAGCCAGAGTGTACAAAAAGTAGGATTCATACTGACCCCAGACACGTTTGTCAGTTTCTGGCATATTCATACCTCTGGACCCTGTGATCTGCTAAGAAGACCCTCTTTACAGAATGGATGCTACAAATGTAAGTAATTTTATTGCTAATTTTTGAAACATTGTTCCTCTTAGCTATAAAAAAATGTGTTTATAATATTCATGGCCTGTTTGTTTTCTTTTACTAGATGGAATTAACTGATTCTGAATGTGTAAGGGGTGCTGATCTTGTAAGTAGTTTTATTGCTAAAATTTTGAAACACTGCCCCTCTTACATATAAAAAAGAATGTATTTATAATATTCATGGCCTGTTTGTTTTCTTTTACTAGATGGAATTAACTGATTCCGAATGTGTAAGGGGTGCGGATCTTGTAAGTAGTTTTATTGCTAAATTTTGAAACACTGTCCCTCTTAGATATAAAAAAAGAATGTGATTATAATATTTTTGGCATGTTTGTTTTCTTTTACTAGATGGAACTGACTGATTCCGAATGTCTGAGGTTTTATAATGGTATTTGTTTTTTATTCCTACATACATTCAGATTCTTACAAAAATTTCTGCAACATTTCTGACCATTGGGTTTTTCTTTTCCTTCAGAATGGGAAGGTGATCAACCATTTGTGGATCTCACTATACCCACAGAGCAGGAAGGACCCCGGCATGGCATGACCCCTCAACCATGCACAAGCCACACAGCACAAGAGTTAGGAGGTATAACATCTAGCATTTTATCCAACTACAAATCCATTCGTATTATTTTATAATCTAAAAAAGGGGGTGTGTTTGTATTACATTATTAGGAATGTAGGTGATAACATTTTGTTTGTTTGATTAACCAGGGCCACCCTGCAAAAAAGCAAAAATGCACGGAGGCGAACTCCCCGCACCCCCAGCAGACAGTGATAGTAGTGAACCTACGCCTGAATCTCAACTAGAAGAGGAGATAAATCATTCTATGCCCCAGCTACAAAGCACTAACTCTGCAAACTCTCAGAATACGAACAATGTTTATCTGGATTTGGTGCAAGAGTGGGAGCATCCTATCTGAAATTTCATGGCTGTGGAATACTATCAGCGATATAGATTCGTTAATGTTGACCAAATTCAGTCTTTTGTACATGCTATAGATGCTATTCATAATGCTATACAGCATGTTTTGAATAATGTTGCTAGAGACATAGGTGCAAATGATTTTGTTCAACTCCGGTTGGATGCAGATGGGTTAAATCATCCTCTCTTTTCTCTGAGGAGGAATATGGATGGTTTAAATGCTGATGATTTTCTGACCAGTATTGAAAATCTGCTTCAAAGTAAAGCAGAGATATTGTGGGGGGGGAGATTTACAATTAGTGGTTACCATTGTGAGGAACAATGAGGGGGGAGGGCTTAGGAAGTTAAGCACTGTGCTGCTCACCAAAGTACTGGAGAAAAAAAGACGTCACCTAGTAGATTTCAATGTGGAAGGTGCATTTCTGTGTTTTGCTAGCTGCTTGCTCTGGCTCATTGGCGAGGGTGTTAGTAATGAAGAAATTATTACCAGGGCCAGGGAACTTCACATCAGAATGGGTATTTCCACAGAAAACATGGTTAACTTTTCACAGATACACCTCTTTGAAAAAGCTTTAGGGGTTACTATAAAGATCTTGTTTTATCTGCAGGACGGATGGAGGTTTTTTGTTACAGGCCTCCCACAGCAAGAAAAAATAGTGTTTATATTGTTACACGACAATCATTACTATGCCATCAAAAATATAAAGGGTTTCCTGGGCGAATGCTATTTCTGTAAATTTTGCCACACTCACTATCACCATAAATTTAGTCATGGTTGTCAATATATCTGCAGATCATGTCTCAAGCAAGAATGCAAGCAGGTAGAGAAGGAAAAGATGCGCTGCTATAGGTGCAAAGTGGTTTGTCATTCTAAGGTATGTTTTGAAACTCACACACAGCTAGCTACGGAGGGAAAAGTTGACTGTAAGAGTAAAGAATATTGTGAAAAGTGTGGGGTTTACGTCTTTACTCCCCACGTGAAATGCAAGGAACCCAAGCGTGGGCAGTGTTCTGAGAAGGTTGAAAGTTTGGAATATCATTTATGTTTTCTAAAAGAGCTGGTCCGGCCACGAATTGGCCAAAGGTACATTATTTATGATTTTGAATGCTGCCAAGAAACTGGCACACATATACCTAATTATGCATGTGCCAGGGATATGTTGAAGGATGATGATGACGAAGATGTTGTGATGTGGGATTGTTATGGTGTTAGATGTCTGGATCAGTTTGTAAAGACATTTATAAATGATAAGTTTAAAGGATGCACTTTTATCGCTCACAATGCCAAAGGTTATGACGGGTACCTAGTACTGAGGCAGTTGATCCGGGAAAAGGTTAGGGTTCAGCTTATAAGCCTGGGAGGGAAACTTCTGTGTATCACCCTGCCGGCTTACAAGTTCCATTTTATTGATAGCCTCTCATTTTTGCCCCTTAAATTAAGTAAATTACCCAAGGCTATGGGGTTTCAAGGCTGCAAAGGATATTTCCCCCATTTGTTCAATACAATGGCCAATCAGGACTACGTTGGTCCGCTCCCTGAAGCCAAGTATTATAGCCCTGAAACCATGATGCCCGGTGAGAGAGAAGAATTCCTGAAATGGCACGCTGCTAATAGAGGTACTGTATTTAAACTAAAGAAGGCTCTGGCTTACTATTGCAGGCAGGATGTTGATATACTAAGAGAAGCATGTATTCGATTTAGGGAACAGGTAATGGAAATGACTGAGCATGAGTTCGTCAAGAGGGGCGGTGGGGATATTGTTGAGGAGATAGTGATTTGTTGCATTGACCCCTTCCAATATATCACACTGGCTTCTGTCTGTATGGCACAGTACCGGTTCATGTATTTGAACAGCAACTCCATTGCTTTGGCTCCTATGGATAATTATCACAAGACACAGAAAAGGTATTCAGCACCTGCGATACAATGGTTGATGTACATAGAGCACACTGAGAACGTCAATATCCAGCATGCCCTGAAGGGGGGTGAAAAACAAGTAGGCAAATATTTTTGGATGGTTTTGCTGTCATAAATGACACCCCCACAGCTTTTGAATTTTATGGTTGTTTTTTTCATGGGTGCCCTGTCTGCTACTCTGAAAGAGACTTCAACAACTTACTTGGCTCAAGATATGGCACCCTGCACAGCCGTACTAGGATTAAAGAAGAGGACCTCAGGAGCCAGGGTTATGCTGTGCGCTGCATCTGGGAACACGAATGGAGGGCCTTGGTGGAGGCTGACACCTCTTTGAAGCAGTTTCTGGTTGAGAATAAGCTCCAAATACCTTTGATACCTCGAGATGCCTTTTTTGGTGGTAGAACAAATGCTACATGTCTTTACTACAAACCAAAACCTGGTGAACAAATCTTATATTACGATTTCACCAGTTTGTACCCCTTTGTGAATAAGACCAAGGAGTACCCAATTGGCCATCCACAAATTATCTACCAAGATTTTGGGGACATAAAACAATATTTTGGGTTAGCCAAAGTCAAAGTGTACCCGCCAAGGAATCTCTATTTTCCTGTACTACCCCACAAATCAGGGGGCAAATTAATGTTTAGTTTGTGTGCAACCTGCACAGAAAAACTGCAAACTACCCCCTGTAAACACAGTGATGAGGAAAGAGCTCTGACTGGAACATGGTGTACTGTTGAATTGAATGTAGCTTTAGAAAAAGGTTACAGAATTGTTGAAATCTATGAGATCTGGCATTTTGAAAGTACATCAAAGGGGCTATTTTCAGATTATATTAACGCACATCTCAGACAGAAACAGGAGGCCAGCGGTTACCCTGACTGGTGCAAAACAGAACAGGATAAAGAGCAATATATTCGTGATTATGAAAAGATGGAAGGTGTCCGCTTACGCCGTGAACACATTGAGGTAAATCCTGCTAAAAGGCAGATTGCCAAACTTTTTTTAAACTCGCTGTGGGGCAAGTTTGGTCAGAGCACCAATCACCTGACAACATCTGTGGTGACAAACCCTGAAGAATTATTCAAATACCTTTTTGTGCCCTATTATGATGTTTCCTCCTGTGAGTTTGTGGATAGTGAGACAGCCGTTGTGACGTGGAAAACTGCCAAGAACCATCCCACCAAAGCCTCATGTACTAACGTATTCATTGCCAGCTTTACAACAGCGTATGCACGACTGGAATTATACAGGCTGCTGGATGGGCTGGGCGATAGATGCCTGTATCATGACACCGATTCAGTCATTTTTGTAAGTAGAGAGGGGGCGTGGACTCCACCTTTGGGTGATTATTTAGGACAGCTGACAAGTGAGATTCCTCCAAACACTACGATAACAGAGTTTGTTGCGGCCAGCCCCAAAACGTATGCCTATGCTTTGTCCAACGGTGAAGCGGTGCTAAAGGTGAAGGGAATCACACTAAACTGTGGTAACAGCAAAAAGGTTAATTTTGACAGCTTGAAAGATTTGGTAGATGATTATTGTCTGTCTGGTGCAGAGAGAAAAAAAGAGATCAGGGTAGAACAGTTGGGGATTGTTAGGGTTAAGAAACAGTGTTCCCTTGAAACGCGGGTCCTCCGAAAAACTCTAAAAGTAGTGTATAATAAAAGGTTATTAAAGAGCGAAGATTACTGTACGCTACCTTACGGTTATTAAGGATGGCAGAAAATATTGCACAATTTGTACACCCTTTCTCGTGTATTATAAGCGGTCCGTCCAATTCTGGCAAATCTTTTTTTATCAAACAAATGTTAGAACATGGTGATGTTGTGTTGTCTCAATTGCCTCAAAATATTGTATGGTTTTATAGCTGTTGGCAACCTCTGTACAAAGAACTGCTTAATAAATTCCCTTATATTAAGTTTATTGAGGGGCTTCCGTCTTCTTTTGAAGATGATGATTTGTTTCCGCCAAATCAAATTACTCTAGCTGTGATAGATGATCTCATGACATCGGCCAGTGAGAGCGATCAAATAGAGAAGGCATTTACACAGTACGTTCATCACAGAAACCTGAGCATTATTCTCATACTACAAAACCTGTTTTTTTCAAGGCAAGAAAATGAGAACAATAGCTCTGAATTCCAAATATTTGGTTTTATTCAGCAACCCCCATGATCAGATGCAAATTGTCACACTGGCCAGGCAGATGTACCCCACTAACACAAAGTATTTTTTAGAAGTATTCCAAGATGCCACTCACAAACCACACGGGTACCTTTTGGTAGATTTGGCAGCCACCACTCCAGAATCCTACAGGTTGAGAACAGGTCTCTTTCCACCTGATTGGCCTGCTGTTTACACAATGAAAAAGAAGTGTAAAAAGCAGTAGCCCGGCTGCCTTAGCACTAGTTCATTTAAGATGTCAGAGAGGGTACGTAGAAATTGGGGGCTTTTAAAAATCTTAGTAAAGGCCGGACCAAGACAGAGAAAAGCCATCTTATGCAATGCTAATAATGACCTGGTGGGGGCTATAGCAGAAATAGCTTTGAACACCCTAAAAGGAAACCTTCCTCTGAAACCTTCACAATTCCGGTCTCTGAAGAGAAAGAAAGGTGTCATTAAAAAGTTGAGTGATAGAAAGGTCTCACTCAAAAAGAAGAAGCAGGCCATACTTCAGTCGGATGGTTTTATCGGTCCCTTACTAGGGGCAGCTATTCCGCTGTTGACTAGCCTGTTAGCTGGATAAACCATGGATCATGCTGAGAAAATGTATCTGGTATCGCGTCATCAGATGGAGCAACTACAGGGCAGGCCCACTACTATGGGGGCTACAGCCACTAACCGGTTGGATGCTGAGATGCGTTCCATTCTTCAGAGAGCTGATTTGTCTGAGGATGACAAGATTAAGCTCTACAGTTCTGCATTGCAGAGGTATCTAAGACTAACCAGGCAAAATGAGTCTGAAAAGGACAGACTGAATCTCATTTACCCACCGGAAGAACCTTGGCCACTTCCAACATTACCAGAACAGCCACCACAGCCATCTCCGCAGGACACAGCGATGGACGAAATCCTAAGCGGTGTGAGCACCCGTTACAGGAAAAATGCGGAACTTTTGCTGAACAAAATGAAACAGCATCAGGACGTCTCAACCTGGGATGATCGCGGTACCTTTTTATACAAAGGGGTCCCTATTCCTGGGACTAATATTTTAGACTTGGTGAAAGGAGCTTCGCAGCACCGAGCCCCTACTGAGAAGCGGAAACCTAAAGGCTGGGATGACTTTATGAATGCTATGGCTGAGGTGAATGTTCCGAACTCTGTGTTGGGGTCTACAGCTGTTAAAGAGCAAGTAGAAAAGTTGAAAGATTCTCTGGTTGTTAAGGATGAAACTGCTACTAGCCCCGACTCTGTTATGACAGCCCCTTTTGGGGCTCAGAAGCCTCTGTTTTCCAGTGCCCCTTCTAGCCCTTGGACATTAAACCCTAGAAGTAGGTTCAGGTTTGGTGACTGGCTCAATTTGTAAAATGAATAAAAACACAGTGAAACAAGTAAAAACATTTAAGTCTTTTTCTTTATTTTACAGTAAGGCAGGCATGTCTGCATGCACTGGTGACGGTTACAGGTTCCAAGCCCCCTTCCCACCTTTATAGTTTTTACAAACAGCTTTACCATTTGATCATTTTTAATATCAACATTGGAGTACATTTTTAAAATATTTTCATAGTCTACTCCTTTAGTCCGGTTCAGTAGAAAAAATGCACAGTGTTGCCCGCAGGTCACAGCGCTGGGGTGCTGCAGTTGGCGTTGGTGAAATGTGTACTTCTCAGCTTGCTGCTCTAAAAACGTCGCTATGGAGCCAGGAAAGTCAGGGCTATCCGGCGGTCTTCCATAAGAATCAAAAAATTCGTACCAGATCGCTGCGGTGCTAATTTTTTTAGATGCTGAAAAAGCTTTTGATCAATTGAATTGGAAATTTTTGTTGAAAGTTTTAGACAAAATGGATTTTGGGGAAAAATTTTTACAACCGATTAGGGCATTATATCAAAAACAAACTGCCCGAATTATAGTTAATAATAGCTTGACAGAAGCATGTAATATTGAGAAGGGCACAAGGCAAGGGTGTCCGTTATCGCCCTTGTTATTTGTGTTAACATTAGAGATATTATTGGTTAAAATTCGGAATTCGGAAAAAATTAAGGGGATACAAATTGGAGATCAGGACTACAGATTGAGAGCATTCGCAGACGATCTGGTTGTTACAGTGACCCAGCCAGAGAACTCTGTTGTGGACCTGATGGAGATAATAACACAATATGGGAAGGTTTCTGGATTTAAAGTTAATACACAGAAAACCAAAATTTTGGCCAGAAATATGACAGCTTCGCAAAAGGCTCTCTTAGAAGGACTAACTGGATTTGAGATTGTTAAAAGGGTTAAATATTTGGGGGTGATTTTGTCGCCCTCTAATACAAAGCTATATAAAAATAATTATGAAAAACTATGGGGGAAAATTCAAAAAGAATTGGAGAGTTGGGAAAAATTGCAATTGTCTTTGTTGGGACGGATTGCAGCAGTAAAAATGAATGTCCTGCCTAAATTTTTATTTTTATTTCAAATGATACCGATTCTTAAGAAAGATTCTAATTTGGAGGAATGGCAGCGAGGTATCAATAAATTTGTCTGGGCAGGGAAAAAGCCACGAGTTAAACTTAAGATTATGCAGGATACTCGTGAGAGAGGTGGCCTTAAATTGCCTAATTTTAAATTATATTATGAAGCTGCTGCATTAGTAGGAATAAGTGATTGGATTAATTTGACGCAAGGGAGGTTATTAAATCTTGAGGGCCATGATTTGTTGTTTGGCTGGCATGCATATTTGTTGTATGATAAGAAGGTAGACAACGTGTTTAGGGTGCATATTTTAAGACAGGCATTGCTGAGAGTTTGGAAGAAGTATAGAAATAAGTTAAGTTGCAAGATACCATTGTGGGCAATTCCAAAACACGCAATAGAAAATATACATGCTGGCTTCAAACATGATGTGACTACGTACAAGGAGATCCTCAGTTTGGAAAGAAATGTTTGGTGTTTGAAATCATATAGCCTCTTGCGAGAAGAGAAGGTTGTTCAAAATTGGTTTCAATATACTCAGTTACGGGCCAGGTGGAAAGAAGACCAGAAAAATGGATTTACAATGACTGATGAAAATTTGATAAAGCAAATTAGAAATCAGGGACCAGCACATATCAAACGGATATATCTTGCATTGATAGAGATTGACTCAGAAACAGAGCTTGTTAAGGATTGTATGATAAAATGGGCCCAAAACATCCAGGAAGTTATCACAATGGACACGTGGGAAAAGATTTGGGTGAGGAACGTAAAATTTACTCAAGCTCAAAATCTAAGAGAGAACTTTTACAAAATGTTTTATAGATGGCATTTAGATCCTAAAAAGCTTGCAAGTATGTATCCGAATTATCAGCCTAAATGTTGGAGGTGCGGTGATGAAGATGCAACATATTTTCACATATGGTGGACATGTAAGAAGGTTAAGGCTTTTTGGATAAAAGTCTGGTGGAATATGCAGAAGATTTTTAAACAGAGGATAAAGTTTTGTCCGCAACTTTTTTTGTTGGGAATAATTGCAGACGCTACAGTTGTGGACACCAAGTTGATGTTGAATTTAATTACGGCAGCAAGACTTTTGATAGGCCAATATTGGAAGAAAGAGGAACTGCCGACCATAGAAGAGTGGACTTTAAAGGTTTCCGACCTGGCAGAGATGGCGAAGATTTCGGCCTATTTGAAAGATCATTCGCAAGAACGCTATATTATGGAATGGAGAAAATGGATTGAGTTTATCCAGAATAAGTATAGGGTTAAGAAGTTTTATGTAGCATTTGAATAAGTCTTCTTTCGTTTTTTTTCTTTTCTTATTTTAGTTTCTTTTTATATATATTCAATATTACTAAGGCTTGTTTTATCCTATATAAGCTAGAGAGTGATGGATTTTAGAGTTTATAGTTGTTAGTATATGATTGTTTATGATTGCTTTTTATATATATACCTTGTATTTAGCTCTGGGAAGTCGGGGGGGAGGGGGGGAGGGGGGGGAGGGAGGGGGGGAGGAGGGAGGGGGAAGGGGGGATTTTTAAAGGAAAATTGTATCTTAAAACTTTTCAATTAAAAAAAAAAGAATCAAAAAATTCGTCATATCCGGGAGATGGGAAGTAGAGGGCCAGCCAGTGTTCACCAGGCAGAGTGTGAGGGTGGGTATTTACAATTAATCCAAAAGGTCTTTTGGAGATCTGTCTCTGGGGTAACAGGTCGCAAGGGTAGACCCCTAGAAAGGCTTTATTTCCAGAGAACAAGTGGCAGAGTTGCAGTGTGTCCATACTCACATATAATCAAAGAGCACATTCCTTGTGTGACTTATTTCAATAAGGTTTTCGAAGATTGCATAGAGAATCATGTTGACGGTGTTGGGGAGGGGTTGCGCAAATCTAATTTCGGCTCTGAGGTTACCGTTCCTGATCAAAGAATAGTGCTCAGAGCACCCCTGATCAGGACTCAAGTCAAAACAATACAAAGTATACCCTCGGTTAAACTCTTCCCTACTGATTAACAGCGGCCTGTCTTTCATGCCTTTGCCTGTGGCCTGCACCATCTGCATGTACTCTCTCACAAAAAGACCGTGCTCATAATCAGGCTGAAGAGGCTTTGCAGGGATCTGCTCGCCATCACAATGCAAGGTGCAAAAATTGACATTGCAGTGTAGAAAATTGAACGGATTTCTTTCATAATCCCCACTAAAAGATGCATTGTCCACAAACCCAATCACTAATTGTTTAGGTAGCTGGCCCAGAAATAGATTTTCCTGATTACACACAAGGCTACCTGCAGGAATGCTGTAAACCTTCATTCCCACTCAATCAATGGGGTATTTGGCATTGGAGGAGAGCAAAGCTTCTGCATGGCCATGGCGCACTCCCGGGGCTACTTTTACACGTTTTACAAAGAGAGATGCCGCCAAGAGTTGCACTTTGTAATTCTCGTTGCCATCCTTCATCACGCAAAATTCATTTCTGCTTCTTGTGAGTTTGACTTTCACATCAACACCGTTAATTAGCAGTCTGTCTTGAAAAAACAGATCGCTATGCAGAGGCCCTAGCAGGTCCCATTTACGGCTACCGGCCGTCTGTCTTGCTCTCGCTTTGAAACCGGAGTTCCCAGCGGCTGTCAGTAGAGTACTCTCCATGAGGTCCGAGTCATCTTTGTAAAAACCGCCAGCTGTAAATTGGGTGCCCAGTGCATCACCACCAAAGTTCAGAATCAGTTCAATCATGGCCCGGTAAGAATAGCAATGATGGCTCTGTGTAATGAGCCAATCTCCCAAGGTAACATCCAGCTGATTAAACAGTGATGCTATGGGGTAGTTGGTCAGGGCCACCCTAGCCCCGTCATCAATATCCGAACCGTCAGCCTTTACAATCTTGCAACTCACATACAGCAGGGTGTTGTTTAAATCCGTGTA
This sequence comes from Vipera ursinii, assembly GCF_947247035.1. Lineage (NCBI taxonomy): Eukaryota > Metazoa > Chordata > Lepidosauria > Squamata > Viperidae > Vipera > Vipera ursinii. The sequence continues at coordinate 35,775,419 of NC_139522.1, forward strand.
ATGTTCACCATGCCCCGTGATAAAAAATTCGAGGGGAGCATTGGGTGTCAGCGCTGATAAAGGTGGGATCTCAACATAAACCGCTGGGTGAGATCATTCGTGGTTTTGGAGTTGGGTATCATCAGTATGCTGATGATGCCCAACTTTTCATTTCGACCCCAAACCACCCCAGTGATGCCCTCGACGTGATGTCCCGGTGCCTGGAGGCGGTCCGGGTCTGGATGGGGAGGAACAGGCTTCGTCTCAACCCTGACAAGACGGAGTGGCTGTGCGTACCGGCATCTCGGGATATTCAGGATATCCCACCCCTCATTATGGGGGGTGAGTCATTACCTCCTGTAGATAGGGCTCGCAACTTGGGAGTCCTCCTAGATTCACAGCTCTCCTTAGAAGACCATATTGTAGCTGTAACTAGGGGGGCGTTCGCCCAGGTTCGCCTGGTGCGCCAGTTGCGGCCCTATCTAGACCGGGATGCCTTGCGCACGGTCACTCATGCGCTCGTGACCTCTCGTCTTGATTACTGCAACGCTCTCTACATGGGGCTACCCTTGAAGACCACTCGGAGGCTCCAACTGGTACAGAATGCAGCCGCGAGAGTTGTATCGGGGGTTTCCCGATACTCCCGTGTTACACCTTTGCTCCGCGAGCTGCATTGGTTACCAGTTGTCTTCCGGGTGAGGTTCAAGGTGTTGGTAATGACCTACAAAGCCCTTCATGGCATGGGTCCAGAATACCTTGGGGAGCACCTGCAGCCGGCGTCAACTTCCCTCCGCCCAGTACGCTCCCACAGAGAGGGCCTCCTCAGGGTTCCGCCGGTCAAAGAATGCCGACTGGTGACACCCAGGGGGAGAGCGTTCTCTGTGGGTGCACCGGATTTATGGAATCATCTTCCGGTAGAGCTCCAGATGGCGCCCGATCTCCGCTCCTTCCGGCGCAACCTTAAAACCCACCTCTTTAAAGAAGCGGGCCTGGCCTGATGGGATGGGGTGGGATTTTTATTATGACTTCAATTTTAAATTTGTATTATTATGGGCATTGTTTAATCATGTTTTAATAATTTTAATTTTTGTATCTGATTTTTATGTATTGCCCTGTTAACTGCCCTGAGTCTCTTGACAGAAGGGTGGTATATAAATTAAATAAATAAATAAATAAATAAAAAAATAAATAAGTACTGTTTTCAATACTGGTCTGTGTAGGTGCCAGTTGAAAAAGATCCAGTTCTGATTTAACACATTCCTCTGAAGCAGAATGAATAAACGCCATATCGTATTAGAATATGTCTTCCTTGTCACAGGGCTTCCTCTTCTGTGCACGTCTCCTCTTGGTATGGCGGGTCTTTTTCACAAGTCTTCTCTTTTTAAACGGAATAGGCAGGCCCAATGCGTAATTCTTCTTGGTTATGATCATCCCTGATCCATCCTGCCCCCTCTCAACAACATGGGATACAAGATGACCCGCGACATCTCTGGCAATGTTTTTGGCAGCAGATTTCACATGCGGCTTAATGATTTCTAATCCTCGCCTCAAAAATGGAATTGCTTTTCAAAAAAGCCCACGGAACAGGCCCCCTAAACCTGTCCCGTACATAATGGGGGCTCCTTGAAAGCCTGGAAGGCCCCCGCCAGCTTGTGCCCTGTAGTAAGCCACGTAGTCTTGATGGTTCCCGTGCTCCTTGATTACAACCATCCTTCACTTTTCCAAGGCCTAAAATGAAGCTTGACAATCACCTTCCCGTGATAAAAATGCACATTTTTGTCCTGATCGGTTTTGATTTCTATGGTAATGGTATCGATGTGATGTTTGCTGACCGGTACATAATGCGGACGGTCATAGGTAATTGTGACGACATCATTGTCTTGCCCTCGCACAGGCACACAGCGCAGTAACGGCACATAGAAGTCGCCCACTATCTGGAGCTCTACAATGTCTGTGTAAACATATAATGTACTGAATCCAGGGAACATCCCTAACAGATGTCCGAGATCTCCGCTAACTAGAATGGTGTGCGGTTCGTCTCCTTTAAGATTAATTTTTCGTCCCACTGAATCATAATGTAGGGTTGTCTTAGGTCCGTCCTTGACGTTTGATATAAGCTTGTTCATATTTTCTAACAGATGATGGATGCTGTTATAGTACCTGCTTTTCAAAGAAAAATGCCATCTCTTTCTCTCGTTAGCAATTTCAAAATATCCAGGTGAAGTTAATATGTACCAACTATGCGGATACTGTATCTCTGCTAGCGCTACTTCCCACGCTCCTGGAAGATCCAGCGCTCTCGCTAATTGTATGGTAAAATTAGAATTTTTGTTTTGGGGGAAAATTGCTGCTGATGCATTGCTGGGTAGGGTGATGTAAAACTCCTCCATATCAAAGATGTTGTACTTCAGACTCCTTAATCCAACTGTTGAACTTTTCTGGCCAACCCTGCCATTTAACCAGGAATTCTCTTTGTTTACCCCTCCCTCTTTTCCGTAATATTTTTTCAATTCTGTAGACGCGTTCTTGATCACTAGGAATTTTTTGCAGCTCTTCTGGGTAAAAAGACCCATGTACCGGCTCGTCTGCATAATCCATTAATCTATATACATCCCTTTCTCTCCGCCTAACCCTTTCTTTGACGATAAATATTTCATCTGTAAAGGTTTGCTGATACCCCTTTTCAAACTTCCCCTTTAGCCTGGATATCCTAACGTGATCCCCCACATTAAAGTTTTCTGCCTTTCTGTCCGATTTTAAAATATTCCCATATAGACGCATCCACACATCTTTTTCATTAGATTGTTTCACCATGTTGGGGGCTGTCCGGATACTGCGATGGTAAGCGCTATTGTAACTCCGCATGAGGGCTGGTAATACATCCACATACCTGTGCGTATTTTTAGCTGTGAAAAATCTCCACAGCTTGTTTTTCAGAGTTCTATTAAACCTCTCTATAACCGCTGCTTTAGTTTCACTATGTGTGACAAAGTGATGTATGCCATAGCGTTCAAAAAGCTTCTTTACAGGCTTGTTTAAAAACTCTTTCCCGGCATCTGACTGCAGCTTTCTGGGCGCCCTTCCTGATTGGAATATACTTTGGAAAGCACCGGCAACCCCTCGTCCAGACTTATCGGTTAAACAGACTGCCCAAGCATATTTGGAAAGTACATCGATTACCGTTAAAATAAATTTTGTGCCGCTGTTTTCAGAGGCAAATCCTGATAAATCCACAAGGTCAGCCTGCCATTGGCAATCTATGCAGGAAACTATTGTAGCGTTCCTGGAGAATTTTATTCTTGCAGGCTTATGCAGGGTATAAGCTTCTTGACCGGAAAGCCATGTCTTGACTTGCCTCAAGGTTAAGTTTTTAAAGCGTTTCCTCCCAGCCTCAAATAGGGGTTTTACTCCACCATAGCTACCTGGACCTTCCGGCGTATAATACAGTTCCTTTAGTACATTTTCACACTTCATTCTGCACCGTTCAAACCTTACAATAAACACACTGCGCTTTAGCACAAACCTTTTATTTGTAATTTAGACGCAATTATCATCACGTTCATTTACAGAATAATATCCTTCATCATTACTATCATTACCGGGGTCATCTGTATCATCAGTATCTTCATTCTCTGTAGGCATTGTACATATACAATTCGATGCGCCACAATCACATTCTATATAGCAGTCATTTGGAGTATCTCTTTTGAGATCAAGCTGTAGACAGCCTGGACAATCAGACGGACACGGGGCTAGGTAATATCCGGGGTACCCACCTGTTTAAAAACGCAAAAATAATCCATTAGTAAAACCCTCTTTAACTCTCCTTTTATTATATAATATTAATGGCAGCATGCATAGTAAAAAGACAATTCATTTACCTAGATCGACCTCTGCATCCTCTTCATCACTTGAGACGTTTGTTATTAAGGAGGCGCCGGCGTTATAGCTATACCCCGGAACAGAACCTGAAAAATGTATTTAGCCATTAGCAATCACATCGTTAACGGGGGGTTATTGCACTTTACACATTTGAACACATAACAGGTTTTTACTTACTCGGTATGGCCTCATCTTTGCGACACGCCATCTCCCGCACATTACAACAGGGCAAGCGACATTCAGACAAGGTAGACCAGGAGTAGTTCGGGGTTTCATCACGAACATCACAGCACATCTTATGGCAATCTTTCCAAAGAGATTGTGTCGCCAACCAAGATGCAGCAGGTTCTACACCCTTTTTATTATTTTCTTCACAAGTTCCCATGACGCTGTTAAAATAGATCTACGCTTTAAAGTTTCCGAGTTGTCTGTGGCTACGCGCATGCTCTATAGCAAGAGCTTACAGGTCATGTCCAGACATGCCCACAATACACATACCTAATACATCAATCTGTTCTGGCCAGTCAGAAACGCTTCGCTTTTGCTGTAAGGTTAGAATAAATTTTATTAAATCTCTGCTATGAACGGTTACGCGTACATATGAATTCGAGGGAGTTGCAAATGCCAAATTATACGTCTTTAGATTTTTACAAAGGTAAAAAACCAGCTGTGGGCTTTAAAAGGTCTGTGGTTTTTTTCCCCCTACATTCAGGGAAAATGTTTTTAAAATTGCCTGGTTTAAATGGAAACCCTGGCCGCCTTTTAGGTGATTGTCGGGCCTCGTGAGCCTGACACTCGAAGGGGGGCCCCTCCACCCCCCCGGCACCCCCTGCCTTCCTGCCACCGAACTCACCAGGCTCCATGGCGGCCCGGAAAGCTCCGGGGGCCGCGCCGCCACTTCCGCCGCCTCCAGACGTGCCGCGGCTTCTGTCCTCGCCCGGCGGCGCGTCTGCACACGGCTCCCCGGCTCGGAAGGCTCCGGGACCCGCGCCGCCACTTCTGCCGCCTCCAGATGCGCCGCGGCTGCTGTCCTCGCCCGGCGGCGCGTCTGCACACGGCTCCCCGGCTTGAAAGGCTTCGGGGCCCCCGCTGCCACATCTGCCGCCTCCAGACGCGCCGCGGCTGCTGTCCTCGCCCGGCGGCGCATCTCCGCAGGGCTCCTCAGCTCGAAAAGCTCCAAGGCCCGCGCCGCCGTTTCAGCCGCCTCCAGACGCGCCGCGGCTGCCGTTCCCCCCCGGCGGTGCATTTGCGCAAGGTTTAAAGCTGGCGACGAATGGAAGACGGCTTTCAATTGCCCGTTGGGGAGCTTTCAGTTCAGGGTAATGCCGTTTGGTCTGCAAGGAGCCCCCGCGGTCTTCATGCAGTTGATTAACCAAGTCCTGCATGATCATTTGTACCGGGGGGTCCTAGTCTATCTTGATGACATCCTCATATATACGTCAACGCTGGAGGAGCATGTCGCCTTAGTTCGGAGTGTACTGACCAAGCTGAGGGACGCCCAGTTATATGTGAAGCTCTCTAAATGTGAGTTTCACAAGCCCCGGCTGGACTATTTGGGATATCGGGTGTCCTCCAACGGGGTGGAGATGGACCCGGGGAAGGTGGAGGCTATCCAACAGTGGCAGGCCCCACGGACCCGGAAACAGTTGCAGAGCTTCCTGGGCTTCGCTAACTTTTATCGTCAGTTTATTCCACATTTCGCTTCCATTGCCCTGCCGCTCACAGATCTACTGCGGACAAAACAAATGGCAACATTGCCGCGGCCAGGGCAGAAGCTAGCGTGGACCACTACATGCCAGCAGGCTTTTGAGACGCTCAAGGCACAATTTGCTAAGGAGCCCGTCCTGCGACACCCGAACCCTGACCTGCCCTACGTAGTGCAGGCTGATGCGAGCGACGTGGCTGTTGGAGCTGTCCTTCTGCAACGGCATGCGATGGGAGAACTGCGGCCCTGCGCTTACGCCTCCAAGAAACTGACCACCGCGGAGAGGGCTTGGGCTATCTGGGAGAAAGAGGCTTTCGCGGTCCGCTGGGCCTTGGGGACTTGGAGACACCTTCTGGAGGGGGCTAGCCAGGAGTTCGAGGTTTGGACGGACCATAAAAACCTGGAAGCCCTGCAAACACCCCGCCGTCTGTCCCCGAAACACGTACGGTGGGCCCAGTACTTTCAGCGCTTCCGGTTCCGTCTCAAGTATGTGCCCGGGGGTAGAAATTTCCTGGCGGACGCCTTGTCTCGGCTACCACAATACGATTGTCGGAAAGAGGAGGTAGTACAGGCACTGGTACCGCCACCCCGCCCGGTGGAGGGGGCGGAGCACAGGGCCAACGCCGTGACAGACGGCTTCCTGCAGACCTGTAAGGGAGCGTTGGCGACTGATGAATGGATGCAGGCGCACCCCGATACCCTCTCGTTGCGGGACGGCTTAGCTTGGCACGGGGTCAGGCTGTATGTGCCTGCGGCGGCACGGGATCAAGCGCTCTATCAATGCCATGACGCCAGGCAGGCAGGTCATTACGGGTTCGTGAAAACCCTGCATCTGGCCCGCCACCAGTTTTGGTGGCCAACCATGAGGCGAGACATTGAGAGCTATGTGCAGAAGTGCCGCATTTGCGCAACCACCAAGCCCTCCACTAATAAACCGGCAGGCCTTCTGCAACAGGTGGCAGACCCCGTACGACCTTGGCAGGACATTGCCATGGACTTTGTGGTCGAGCTACCGGAAAGCAGGGGATATAACATTTTGTGGACAGTAGTAGACTTATTCTCGAAACAAGCCCACTTTATCCCCTGCAAGGGGTTGCCTTCAGCCCGTCGGCTGGCCTGGCTGTTTGTCCAACACATTTACCGTCTCCACGGGGTGCCACGACGTATCATCTCCGACCGTGGGGTACAATTCACGGCCCGGTTCTGGAGGGATTTCGTGCGTTATATCGGAGCAACACAGGGCCTGAGCTCGGCGTACCACCCAAGCACAAATGGAGCTGCGGAATGTGCAAACGTGGCGGTGGAGCGATACCTGCGTTGTTATGTTTCATACAAACAGTCTGAATGGGTGGACCTGCTATCCTTCGCGGAAGTAGCCTACAACAACGCAGTGCATAGCAGCACCGGGTTCTCCCCCTTTAAAGTGGTCTCTGGTTACGAGTTCGTTCCTATCGCGGGGTGTGACCAGGGGGCCCCGGCATCCTGCACACCTGGGGAGTGGATGCACCGGTTGGAGGAGGTGTGGGGGATAGCAAAGAGGGCGTTAGAGCGAGCTGCAGGGTCATACAAAGAGCAGGCAGACAGGAAGAGACGGCCGTTTGCACTTCCTAAAGTAGGTGATCTTGTCTACCTCTCCACGAAGTACCTGCGGCTACAGGTGCCATGTAGGAAGCTAGGGCCCAAATATCTCGGACCGTTCCGGGTTATACAGGTAGTAAACCCTGTCACCGTCAGACTTCGGCTACCCCCCCTCCTTGGAAAGATACACCCCGTCTTCCACAGTAGCCTGCTGAAGCCTGCTACAACCGCCTCTGTGGCGGTGGGGGAGGGCGGCCCGGGGCCTGTACACGGCAACCACTATGAGGTACAGGAGATCCTGGACTCCCGGAAACGGAGGGGGCGGGTGCAATACTTGGTGCTCTGAAAGGGGTACCCCATGGAGGAGGCCACCTGGGTACGGGATGGGGATGTGTGCGCACCACGCCTTCTCCGCGCTTTCCACCGGAAACACCCAGGGAAGCCGGGGGGGACCCAGGGGGGGACTGCTGGTCATGTTACGGACTACTCACCTCTCTCTCCTTGCATTCCAGGTGGGCCCCTGGTAGAGGGGGCAGCATGTCGGGCCTCGGGAGCCTGACACTCGAAGGGGGGCCCCTCCACCCCCCCCGGCACCCCCTGCCTTCCTGCCGCCGAACTCACCAGGCTCCATGGCGGCCCGGAAAGCTCCGGGGGCCGCGCCGCCACTTCCGCCGCCTCCAGACGTGCCGTGGCTGCTGTCCTCGCCCGGCGGTGCATCGGCACACGGCTCCCCGGCTCGGAAGGCTCCGGGACCCGCGCCGCCACTTCTGCCGCCTCCGGATGCGCCGCGGCTGCTGTCCTCGCCCGGCGGCACATCTGCACATGGCTCCCCGGCTCGAAAGGCTCCGGGGCCCGCGCCGCCACTTCTGCCGCCTCCAGACGCACCGCGGCTGCTGTCCTCGCCCGGCGGCGCATCTCCGCAGGGCTCCTCAGCTCGAAAAGCTCCAAGGCCCGCGCCGCCATTTCAGCCGCCTCCAGACGCGCCGCGGCTGCCGTTCCCCCCCGGCGGCGCGTTTGCGCAAGGTTCCCCGGCCTGCGGCATGCCCGGTAGAGGCTCGGATCAACTCAGCGTCTCAGCGGCCTGGGAGGCTTCGAGAGCTTCGGCCTCGCAGCGGACTGCTTCGGAGACTCCGCCGTTGCGGCTGTCTCCTCTGGCCGACGCCATGCCTGCGCAGGACTGTGTAGTTCGGGAGCTGGCGACGCCGTTAGGGGACGGGTCCCTCCCCGCTGCGGTGACCGGGTGGCTGGGGGCCTCGGGCGTGGACGACGACAGGGGGGTTCGGAGTTGGGCGTGGCAGGGAGTGGGTGAGGGGGAGGAGCACGGTGGCGGCAACACATGGGAGGGGGCTTACCTGACCGGGCGACGGGTGAGAGGCCTTGTAGGGGAGGGGTGGGGAAGTTATAGGGAATGGGAGGGCGTGGGCGTGTTTGGGTGGAGTATGGGTGGGGTTTTCGGGTGTGTATATAGTAGCGTTGGCTGCAGGTAGCGGCCAACGCTGGCTTTGTTTCTTGTTGCGGCTGTTGCCCTGAAGAATAAAGTGCTTCTAGACCGCAGCGGAAGTCTCTCGTTCCTGTGTTCGGCACCCTGCCCTGCTTGCTGCAGGACGAGTTTTGACAGTGATCCTTTTTCCCCCCCACCCCCAGCTTTTGAGGTATTGATTTTTAAAACTCCACAAAAATTAAAAGCATCATTAGGCTAAAATGATTAGAAATAAAAAGCTTTTTTTAAATTACCACCCCCCCCAAAAGCAGGGTTTTGTTTCCCAAAAACACAGGTCTCTGTGTTTCTTTTGGATTTGCACGTCCATGGAATTAGTCTAGGGTTAATGTAATCAAGTACACAGAAGCTTGTCCGCCACATGTTTGTTGATGGGATTAGGTTCGGCAAGCACCATCTGGAAATAGGGCTATCACCTTATATCACACCTTATCTGTTAGGGTTACCCATGCTTATTTTGATGGGGTTGGGCCGACACGTCATATCCGGCTAGGGTTATGGCCTTGTGAGTCCTGTACCATGAGGGTTGGGGTGTGGATTATGCATGTCACTTCCGGGGAGGAGGGGTGCGAACGTCACTTCCGTTTATGGGCATGGCCTGGTGACGTAATCAGCACGTGGCTTTGTTTACTTTGATGACGTCACTGATCAAAACTACTGATAAGTTCCATTAAAAGTTTGTATGTACTTATACTACTAGCCTCTCCTATTAACTTCTCCCTCTCTCTTCAATGCGTCTCTGAGGAAAGCCTCTCCTCTTCTCCATTCCTCTTTCCCCTGCTGTTTATCTCTCAGAAGCCTCTCCTTTTCTCTCTTTTTCTCATCACTGCTTCTCTCACAGAAACATCTCCACTTCTCCCTCAATTTCTCCTCAGTGCTTCTCTGGAAGAAGTCTCTCCTGTTCTCTTTCTCCTCAGTGCTTCTCTCACAGAAGCCTCTCCTCCTCTCTCTCTCTCCTTCTCCTCACTAATTGTCTCACAGAAGCCTCTCTGTTCTCCGCTATTTCTCCAAATTACTTTTCTCACAGAATCCTCTCCTTTTCTCATCTCATCTCCATTTCTCTTTCCCCCACTGCTTCTCTCACAGAAACATCTCCTCTTCTCCATGAATATCTCCTCACTGCTTCTCTTACAGAAGCCTCTCCTCTTTTCCCACTCTCTTTATCCTTACTACTTCTCTCACAGAGGCCTCTTCTTTTCTCCTCTCTTTCTCCTCACTGCTTCTCTCACAGAAACCTCTCCCATTCTCCCTTTCTCTTTCTCCACACTGCTTCTCTGACAAGAAACCTCTCCCATTCTCCCTTTCTCTTTCTCCTCACTCCTTCTTTCACAAAAGCTTCTCCTTTTTGTTATGTATATAGAGTTCTTACAGCATTGAGCCACTGACACCACCAGGTGATGACATACTCTATCCGGATTGGCTGGATAGTCCATGGCAGGAAATCCAGACGAGGAGATTGGTTCCAGGTTCTCCTGGCTAGGTTTATATGAAGGACCAACAGTGGCCTTTGTTCCCAGTCCGGTGTGTCCATTCAATAAAGAGTGATATGATGAAAGAATTTTTTAATATAAATATGCATAAGGGTACTCCTATTGAAATGGTTTGGGGTGCAAGTAAAGCCTATATGAGAGGAGTGTTAATATATTTGAATAATAAATGTAGACGTAGATTGGAATATAAGCGTAAAGAGTTAGAAGAAGAAATTAAGAGGAAAGAGAAGGCTCTAATTTTGAACCCAACTGATAAGAGGGTGAAAGAAGCAATTACTTTGTTAAGAGGTCAGTTTAGTTTAGTTTAGTTTAGTTTAATATGTTGATGTCAGATCAAGTGGCAACTAACCTACGGTTTGTTAAACACAATACTTTTTGCAATGCTAATAAGCTGGGTAGGTGGTTAGCTTATTTGTTAAGGAAAAAACAAAGGTCACATAACATAGATAAGATAGAATATAAGGGAAAAGAGGTGTTTCAGCAAAATTATATTAAAAAGGCTTCTGTTGAATTTTATTCTAAGTTATATGCTAGGTATATAACTCAAGGTTTAAATATAGATAGGTATTTACAAGAAGTGAATATCCCTGTTCTTACACAAGAGCAAAGGGAAGGGATGAATCAATTGATAAATGCTGAAGAAATTATTTTAGCAATTAAACAATTAAAAGTGGGTAAAGCACCAGGAACAGATGGTTTGACTGCCATTTATTATAAAAATTTACAGTTAGAAATGGTGGAACCTTTAAAAGAATTATTTAGAGTAATTCAATCTGGAGGAGAAGTGCCTCCATCGTGGAAAACAGCTTTTATATCATTGATTCCAAAGGAAGATCAAGATCTTACCCAAACCAAAAATTACAAGCCAATATTGCTTTTAAATACTGATTATAAGATATTTGCTAAAATCTTAGCAAATAGATTAATGAAGGTTATGCAGCAAATGATTCATAGTGACCAAACAGGATTTATAAGTGGTAGACAAATGAAAAATAATGTGAGACATATTGTAGATTTATTGGAATTTTTGGAGAGAAATAAACAAGTGCTGATCTTTTTGGATGCTGAAAAGGCCTTTGATCAATTGAATTGGCAATTTTTATTTAAAGTATTAGAGAAGATGGTGTTTGGGGATAAGTTTTTACAACCTATTAGAGCAATATATCAGAAGCAAACAGCTCAAATAATAATTAATGGTAGTTTGACAGAAGCATGTAATATTGAAAAGGGTACAAGACAGGGGTGTCCATTGTCACCTTTGTTGTTTGTTCTAACATTGGAAATATTATTGATTAAGATACGTGACTCAAATAAAATTAAGGGAATTAAAATAAAAGATCAAGATTACAGATTGAGAGCGTTTGCGGACGACTTGGTTATTACATTAAGTCAACCGACTCAGTCGATTGTGGACCTGATGGAGATAATATTGTTATATGGAAAAATTTCTGGATTTAAGATAAATACGCAAAAAACTAAAATATTGTCTAAAAATATGACTACAGAACAAAAGGTATGTTAGAGGTTTTGTGCCAGCCATTGGCAGTTCCCCAAAAAGGTCATCAGATGGGAGCAAAGAGGCTTCTTTGCTTCCACTGATGAGCCAAGGGTCTCGGACCCGACAGCCCCATTGGCGAGAGAGTTTTATGGTCAGGGAGGGACCAAGACCCCCCATAAATACCTCTGCACGAGGGGCTGCTCTTTGTTCTATTCTCCATTTCTAGCTTCTAGTTCCAGTTCTCCTCTCCTAGCTCTCAGTCCTTCTTCTGTTTTAGTTATGTAATGCTAGCTTGTTTTATTTTATTTCTCTCTCACATGCAGGCATGAATGCTTTCATGCCAAGTATTTCTTTCTCTTTGATCTATCATTGAATAAAGCTAATATGATTGCATCTCTGCGTGATGCCTTTACTTGGAAGCTCCTTTAACGATTCATCGTGAGATCACCTCACAAGTTGGTAGCCAGAGGATGGTTTAAAGGAACGCTTCCAAGCCAGTCAGGATCTATCCAACAAGATGTCTGGAAGACCCGGCTCAAATCCATTTATAACAGATGGCAGGACTTCTTCTATCGTGACCAGAAGTCATCGATCAAAGACGGCGTCCCTGCCTACATCCAAGACTTCAGTCCCTGAAGCAATCTCAGCTGCAGATGAAAGCACAAATGGCCTTCATCCCGTCAGAGGATCCAGCAGAGCATCTAGGACTCCTTCACATGTCTCTTTACAACTGAACGCCACAGAGGAGAGCATAGAAGGCTTGCAGACTGCCCAAGACTGCTCAGATGCTGCAGAGACGGACCTGGCTGAAACCAAACGCCGCGTGAGTAAGCTGACTGCACAGGAACGTGAAGAGCTGCTTAAAGAGATCTTTGCAATGCAGGGGAGGGGGAAGGCAGCCCAGGAAACTGCGCAGGAAGCCTCCGAACACGTGGTGAGTCTTTCCCTACCGACCACGAGGCCTCCAAATATGGCGCCCGCCTCCCTTAGTGACCCCGGGACCCCAGGGCTTTTGGCGTGAACCCCCCCGCCCAGCTGTGAGCTACAGCTTCCTGGGGCAAACGGAAACAAGATGGCTCCGCCCACATGGTCTGGCACAAGAAACAAGATGGCGGCCCCCTGTAACCCCACACGGTCTAACAAAGACAACCCTTTTTTGAGCCTGGAAAGCCAGCAGTCCCTGGCATCCAGCCGAAATAGCATGCAATCCCTGGCATCCAGCAGAAATGGCATGCAATCCCTGGCATCCGGCCAAAATAGCATGCAAATTCCTGGGCTCTCCCCACCACAAAGCCTAAAGTCCTATGATGACAATGAGGTCTGTCCAGCCGAGACTCCTACAAATTCTGCAGCCATTCAGGCCGCCATCCAGCTCCTAACTGATGCCCTGGGGCCCAAAAAGATGTTGGGGGTAGCCACCCCCCCTCCAAGGCCTCCCATCCTCTCCCCAGGGCCCAACTGCTGGGGGGAATCCAGCCTGCAGCCTCCCAACAATCAACCCCCGCGGCCTCCCACCTTCTCTTCAGGTCTTCAGGACCAGCCAGGCAAACCAGGCAATGCTGAAAATGCATGTGCTTGCAATTCTCGGGAGGATTCATTGCAACAACTGCGAGCTGGCAAATCTGGGCTCCACCCCCCCAATGCCTCATGGGAAGAAGGGAGAAATCCTGAACAACGCCCTCCCCCGGATCACATGGTTTCCGGGCACGCCCATCTGGAGTTACTAAATAGTCAAGAAAGGATTCCCTCCTCGACGACTAGAGGGACCCCTTTCACTGTAGGAACCCCTTTCCCTTTCCCTTTTATGTCAATGGACATTTCAGAGATTTTTGAAAGTGGATCTGAGGACTATTTTCCAACAGCAAATCTTCCAAGCGACTTTAAAAAGCTGCAACTGGGAGGGGAAAATTATAACAGTTGGAGTAAAGATATACAGCTATATCTCTTAAAGAATGGGACTCTACAAATGGTTCAGAAACCACCCCCTCCCCCATGGGGATGTCAAGAAGAGCGGCGACATTTGCAAGCTTACTCTGCTCTGCTCAGTTCGCTGGATAATAACTTGTTCTCCAGCATCCCAGCAGGTCTCAGAGCTGCTCAAGTTTGGCAACTATTATACAATTTATTCAACAGTGATACCATTGGTTCCATCACCAGATATACAACTGAGCTTTATACAACCAAACTGAAGTTTGGTGCCAGCATGCCTGAACATCTTGCAAAATTAAAGGCACTCAGGGCAGAATTGATATCCAGAGATTTTCCTGTAACTGATGTGAACATGGTCGCGATCATTTTTGCTTCCCTAGACAGGAGTTGGAGCAATTTCATTGTTTCACTCGAAGCGGTCAAGAGGGAAGACATAAATCTGTCCTACCTCACAGGAAGACTGATCGAGGAGGATAGAAGGAGACGAGATGCTGGAGAATACGCCAGAGTCACCACTCAGCAAGCCAGAAAGGGGCGCCACAACTCAGAGCAAATTAATGCTCTACTTAAGTGTTTCATCTGTGGCTCTGAGGAGCACCTCAAGAAAGACTGCCCCCATCAACATCAAGCCCCTAAACGTGGTCCCAATCAAGTAAGGGGCAAGGGGCAAGGAAGGGGGCGTGGCAGGGGCAAAGGAAATTTTCTGCATACTTTTTCCCTCACCCCCACAACAAAGGCTGATAGCTCCACTGACTTATGGTTACTGGACTCTGGAGCTTCTTCTCACATTACTAATATGAGTCAAGGTTTTAAAAGGTTAAAGAAAATTAACTCATCTGTCAAAGTGGCAAATGGCGATACTGCCTCAATTGTTGGTGAGGGGTTTGTTTCTGTACCTGGGCTTGGAAAAGTTGAAGGTGTCTTACATGCCCCCTCCATAGCCAACAACCTATTAAGCATTACCAAATTGTGTAACGATGACAAAGTGGAAGTTTTATTTCGCAAGGGGGGAGGTCATGTCACCCGGAACCAGAAGATCATTGGAAATATAGCCATAATAAATGGCTTACCATATTTTTCTCCCAAGCCACCACAGCCTGCCCCAAGGCTTTCCAAGGGCAGTGTGGGCAAGGAGCCTGAATCTCAGCAGGCACCTACAGCACCACTCAAAGCAACTAGAGCCAAGAGGGTGTCAGTGGGGAAGCCGATTCACGATAAGTGTGCCCATTTATTGCACAGAAGGCTAGGTCACGCAAGCTTCCCTGTAGATAAAAAGATGGGAGAATTTGCTGAGGGAGTCCAGCTCAAGGATTGTGACGTTTTTCTGGACTGTGCCATTTGCAAGAAAACAAAGAGGAAGGCTGCTCCTACCTCAAAGGTGTCATTACGTAAGACTCAATACCCGTACCAACTAGTACATGTTGATTTGGTTGGGCCTTTCACACCATCCCTAGGAAAGAAAAAGTATTTTCTCACTGCCGTTGATGATTTTTCACGATACGGCCACGTGTATACCCTCACAGAACCCCAGTGTACTACCAGTACGAATCAAGCCCCGAAGAGTCCCATTCGCTCTCAAACATAAAATTGAGAGCGAATTGGACAGGCTCGTAGAACAAGGGGTGTTAGAGCCCATGGAAGGGGGAGAATGGGAGACCCCTATAGTGATCCCTCTGAAGGATAATGGAGAGGTAAGAATATGTGCAGATTATAAGGCCACGGTAACCCGGGCCTTGAATCCGCATGCTTACCCGGTCCCGACGGTCCGACACGTCCTCTCTGCAGTTCAGGGCGGCGCCATCTTTGCCAAGTTAGATTTGGTGCAGGCGTATCAGCAGCTCCCCGTTACCAAGGAAACGGCAGATGCTCAGACAATAGTGACACATAGAGGAGCTTTCAGAGTCACTCGCTTGCAGTTTGGCATCTCTGTACCTCCTGGGATTTTCCAAGAAGTGATGGAAAGAACTCTGAAGGGAATTCCTGGGGTATGTCCTTATTTTGATGATGTTCTGATTGCTGGAGAATCTGAGGACATCTTGG
Source organism: Vipera ursinii (assembly GCF_947247035.1). NCBI lineage: Eukaryota > Metazoa > Chordata > Lepidosauria > Squamata > Viperidae > Vipera > Vipera ursinii. Next base: position 35,791,018 of record NC_139522.1, read on the forward strand.
CTGACAGGCTGCAGGCTGTTTTAAGCAGATTCCGCTCTGCTGGGCTCAAACTAAAAAGGGGTAAGTGGAGTGGCATCCACTGAATTCTTAGGGTTCAGGATTGATGCCAGGGAAATTCACCCCACAGACTCTAAGATGAGAGCAATAAAAATGGCTCCAACCCCAATGAACAAGGATGAATTGCAAGCTTTCCTGGGGTTACTTAATTTCTACCATGCATTTTTGCCCCACAAAGCAGCAATTGCGGAGCCCTTACACAGATTATTAGATAAGAAATCCCCATGGAACTGGACCTCAATCCATGAACAGAGTTTCAGGAATCTTAAACAACTATTGTCCAGTGACTCAACTGTCACGCATTTTATGGAAAATAAGCCCATATGCATCGCTTGTGATGTGTCCCCTTATGGCGTGGGCGCTGTATTGAGTCACATAGAAGAAAATGGGGAGCAAAGGCCCATTGCATATTACTCCCGAACCCTGTCTAGGGCAGAAAGGAATTATGCCCAAATTGACAAGGAGGCCTTAGCAATTGTGACAGGAGTCAAAAAATTCCATGATTATCTGTATGGCAGAGAATTCACTATTTTTACAGATCACAAACCATTGTTGGGGTTGTTCACAACTGATAAACAAACATCACAAATTCTTTCCCCAAGAATGCTAAGGTGGTCTATATTCTTATCTGCCTATACTTGCAAACTGGTCCACAGACCAGGGAAGGATATGGGCCACGCTGATGCATTAAGCAGATTACCACTAATGATCACTGAGCCGGACCCAGCACCTGCGGAGCAGATCCTAGCCATCCAAGATCTACCAGATTGTCCACTTCAGGTGAAGGACATTGCTGCTGGCACCATGGTGGACAAGGTACTGTGCAGAGTCCTAACGTGGGTGGCATCCGGGTGGCAAGAAAAGAGTCCTGGCCCAGAGTTTCAGGCATATTTCATGAGAAGGCATGAGTTGTCTTCTCATAAGGGATGCCTGTTGTGGGGTAGTAGAGTTATCATCCTGGAGAAACTGCGGGAGTCTTGCAGTCGCTACATGAGGGTCACCCAGGCATAGTCAGGATGAAGGCACTAGCTCGAAGTTACTTATGGTGGCCTACTCTTGACAAAGCCATAGAAGAGCAGGTAGCTGGGTGCTATACATGCCAAAGGTCAAGGCCTGAACAGCCGCAAGCCCCCGTACACAAGTGGGAACCGACTCATACTCCGTGGTCAAGGGTACACATCGATTATGCGGGTCCCTTTCAAGGTCAGCTGTTTTTGGTGGTTGTGGACAGTCATTCAAAATGTCTAGAAGTAGTTCCTGTTGCTAGTATGACTACAGCAAAGACTATCCAGGTGCTCAGGGGACTATTTGCAACTCATGGTTTACCTGATGTGTTGGTCTCTGACAATGGCCCACAATTCACATCTGCTGATTTCCAGGCATTCACCAGGGCCAACTTGATTAGGCATGTCACATCCGCGCCCTTCCACCCGTCGTCTAACGGCCTAGCAGAACGAATGGTGAGAACGACTAAGGACTGTTAGGCAAATGGTGATAGCCTACAATGTTGGGTCGAAAATATATAAGCCATGATGATGTTGTAACTTTAAGAAGTTAATTGGCCAATGGGTGTGTAAGTGTTCTCATGACCATAAGAAGGAGCTAGGAACGTAGCTTTTATTTATTTATTTATTTATTTATTTATTTATTTATTTATTTATTTATTTATTTATTTTTGGGACTTATATGCTGCCCTATCTCCCGAAGGACTCAGGGCGGCTAACAACAATAAAAAAACAACAATACAAAAATTAAAAAAGAATTAAATAACAGCCCCAAAATAAATTAACTACATAGTTAAAAATTAAAACATATTTAAAAACCCATCATCAATCCAGGTCAGCCTGATGGAAAAAGAAAGTTTTGAGGTTGCGGCGAAAGGACCGGAGGCCCAGGGCCATCCGAAGCTCAAGGGGGAGTTGGTTCCAAAGGGCTGGTGCTCCCACAGAGAAGGCCCTCCCCCTGGGGGTCGCCAGCCAACATTGTCTGGCCGACGGCACCCTGAAGAGGCCCTCTCTGTGTGAGCGCACTGGGCGATGGGAAGCCGTCCCCGGTAGCAGACGGTCCTGCAAATATCCCGGGCCTAAGCCATGTTGGGCTTTAAAGGTAAGTACCAGCACCTTAAATCTCGCCCGGAAGACAACTGGTAGCCAATGCAGCTCACGCAGGAGGGGTGTAATATGGGAGTATTGGGATGCTCCCATTACTACCCACGCGGCCGCATTCTGCACCAGCTGAAGCCTCCGGGTGGTCTTCAAGGGCAGCCCCATGTAGAGAGCATTGCAGTAATCTATCCGAGAGGTAACGAGTGCATGAGTGACCGTACGTAGGGCATCTCGGTCCAGATAGGGGCGCAACTGGGGCACCAGGCGAACCTGGGCAAATGCCCCCCTGGCCACGACTCCAATATGATCTTCAAAACTGAGTCGTGAGTCCAGGAGGACGCCTAAATTGCGTGCCCTATCAACAGGAGGCAAAACCTCTCCTCCCATAACCAAAGATGGAACCTCTTGGACAAGTCGAGATGCCGGTACGTAGAGCCACTCAGTCTTGGCCGGGTTGAGCTGGAGCCTGTTCTTCTCCATCCAAATCCGTACCGCTTTCAGGCAACGGGACATCACATCAAGGGCATCACTGGCTTGGTTCGGGGTGGAGATAAAGAGCTGGGTATCATCGGCATATTGATAATACCTCACCCCAAAACCACAGATGATCTCACCCAGCGGCTTCATATAGATGTTGAACAGGAGGGGTGAGTGTACCGACCCCTGAGGCACCCCACAACTAAGGGGCCTAGGGGTTGACCTCTGCCCTCCTGTCAACACCGTCTGCGAGCGGCCCGAGAGGTAGGAGGAGAACCACCGTAAAACAGTGCCTCCCACTCCCAACCCCGCAAGACGTTGCAGCAAGATACCATGGTCGATGGTATCAAAAGCCGTTGAGAGATCTAAAAGGACCAGGACAGAGGAATAACCCCTGTCTCGGGCCCGCCAGAGATCATCCACCAGTGCAACCAATGCCGTCTCCGTGCTGTACCCGGGCCTGAAACCCGATTGGTATGGATCCAGATACTCAGTTTCCTCCAGGACCAAAGGGAGCTGCCGTGCCACCACGCTCTCAACAACCTTCTCTCTCTGAATTCACTGCTCTCTACTATTACTGTTTTTGCTCTGTTTTGCTGTACTGTTGGTTTACTACTGTGATAAACCTGTACAACTGTGTATTGACCGCTGGACCAGTAAGAAGACTTTGTATTTTGGATTGCTACTTGGACTGTTACTATTGTGTATGACCTGGATTGCTTATTTTTGACTGTGCATTTTTGTTTTTACACCACCTCAAAAGTAAAGTACTTTTTGCTTTTACAACTCAGTGTACTCTTGTGGTTACTGTGTGACTCTTACTGCTCTCAGTACCCTTCCTTGTCTGTGCAACTCTTTGGTAGCACAAGGAGACCTCTGCACAACAATTCCTAACAAGGACGCATTGAGGCGCATCATCAGTGGAGACTGGCACCAAAGGTTGGCTCAATTCCTCTTAGCACAACACACCACACCGTGCACATCAATGTGCAAGAGTCCTGCTGAGTTACGTTGGGGACGTTGCCTCATCACTAAGTTGGACAGACTTCACCTGGACAGAGTGGCTGCACAAACGGAGCAACCCGACATTCCTAGAGAACTGCACATAGGTGATATGGTTTGGGTCAGGAACTATGGTCCTGGGCACATGTGGATTCAAGGGGTGGTGGTTGATAAAACGGGCCCTGTATCATACATTGTAGAGGTGAAGGAGGGCCGCCAGGTCAGAAGACATCTAGATGAAGTGAGGAGACGAGCCCCTGAAAAATCTCAGGCAACTCAACATGACCAACCATCTTCCTCAGTTCCTTCGGGTCGGAGGGAGGTGGAAGAACACACTGACAGTAGATATTTACCCAGAAGCGTTGGTTGGGCAGAGCAACAACAGGCCCATGCCCCAAATGACGAGGGGCCGAATAGGGCATGGAATCAAGGCAAAACAGATGACCAAACAGATGACCAAATTGTGGACCCGGTTGACATGAACAAGGAGCAAACACCAAACGGTCCGCCAGGTCTCATAGGCCACCGGCGCATTTAGAGGAGTTTGTGAGGTTTTGAGGCAAGGGTCACTTAGGGCCTAGTCGTGTCCAAATAATTAGATATACATTTGTACGTTGTCAAATGTTGTGTTTTTATTACATATGGGGGGAAGGGGTGTTATGTACTGTATATAGAGTTCTTACAGCATTAAGCCACTGACACCACCAGGTGATGACATACTCTATCCGGATTGGCTGGATAGTCCATGGCGGGAAATCAAGACAAGGAGATTGGTTCCAGGTTCACCTGGCTAGGTGTATATGAAGGACCAACAGTGGCCTTTGTTCCCAGTCCGGTGTGTCCATTCAATAAAGAGTGATCTGATGCTGTAACATGTTGTCCGAGTCATCCATGTGGTCCACACAGTCCAGGCTTGCAATATAACACTTTTCTCCTGTTTTTTCCTCCCTGCTTCTCTCACGTAAGCCTCTCTTTTTCTCCTCTATTTTTATTTCTCCCTCTCTTTCTGCTCACTGCTTCTCTGACAGAAGCCTCTTCTCTTCTCCTTCTCTTTCTCCTCACTGCTTCTCTCAAAGAAACCTCTGCTTTTCTCCATCTCTCTTTCTCTTCACTGATTGTCTCACAAAAGCCTCTCCATTTCTCCTGTTTTTCTCCTCTCTGCTTATCTCACAGAAGCCTCTCTTTTTCTCCTCTATCTCTATTTCTCCCTCTCTTTCTCTTCACCAATTCTCTCAGAAAAGCCTCTCTTTCTTCTCCCTCAATTTCTCCTCACTGCTTCTCTGACAGTAGTCTCTCCTCTTCTCCTTCTGTTTCTCCTCAATGCTTCTCTCACTGAAACCTCTCCTCTTCTCCCTCTCTCCTTCTCCTCACTACTTCTCTCACAGAAGTCTCTCTTTTATCCTCTATTTCTCCGCATTAGTTTTCTCACAGAAACCTCTCCTCTCCTCCTCTCTGTTTCTCCTCACTGATTCTCTGAGATATGTCTCTCCTCTTCTCTTCTGTCATTCTCCTCAGTGCTTCTCGTACAGAAGCCTGTCTTCTTCACTTCTCCCTCTCTCCTCAATGTGTATCTCACAAAAGTGTCTTCTCTGCACTTCTCACTCAATTTATCCTCAGTTCTACACTCACAAAAGCCTGTCGTCTCCACTTCTCAATCAATTTTTCCTCACTGCTTCTCTCACAGAAGCCTCTCCTCTTCTCCTCTTTCATTCTCCTCACTGCTTCTCTCACAGAAGGTTCTCTTTCTTCTCCCTCAAATTCTCTTCACTAGCTTCTGTCACAGAAGCCTCTCCTCTTTAATTCTCCCTCTCTCCTCAATGCGACTTTTAGGGAAGCCTCTCCTCTTCTCCTTTTCTCTTTTCCACACTGCTTCTCTCACAGAAGACTCTCCCTTCCTCTCTCTTTATTCTCACTGCCTCTCTCAAAGAAACATCTCCTCTCCACTTCTCCCTGTCTCCTCAATGCATCTCTCAGGGAAGACTCTCCTCTTCTCCTCTCCCTTTCTCCACACTGCTTCTCACAGAAGAAACCTCTCCCATTCTCCCTTTCTCTTTCTCCTCACTGCTTCTCTCACAGAAGACTCTCCTCTTCTCCTCTATCATTATACTCACTACATATTTCACAGAAGCCTCTCCTCTTCTCCGTCTCTCCTTCTCCTCACTACTTGTCTCACAGAAGCCTCTCTTTTCTCCTCTATTTCTCCGCATTACGTTTCTCAAAGAAACATCTCCTCTTCTCCTCTCTGTTTCTCGTCACTGATTCTCTGAGATAAGCCTCTCCCCTTCTCCTCTGTCGTTCTCCTCAGTGCTTCCCATACAGAAGCCTCTCTTCTTCTGTTCTCCCTCTCTTCTCAATGCGTATCTCACAAAAGTTTCTTCTCTCCAATTCTCACTCAATTTTTCCTCAGTTCTACACTCACAAAAGCCTCTACTCTCCACTTCTCACTCAATTTTTCCTCACTGCTTCTCTCACAGAAGCCTCTCCCTTCCTCTCTCTTTATTCTCACTGCCTCTCTCAAAGAAACATCTCCTCTCCACTTCTCCCTGTCTCCTCAATGCATCTCTCAGGGAAGACTCTCCTCTTCTCCTCTCCCTTTCTCCACACTGCTTCTCACAGAAGAAACCTCTCCCATTCTCCCTTTCTCTTTCTCCTCACTGCTTCTCTCACAGAAGACTCTCCTCTTCTCCTCTATCATTATACTCACTACATATTTCACAGAAGCCTCTCCTCTTCTCCGTCTCTCCTTCTCCTCACTACTTGTCTCACAGAAGCCTCTCTTTTCTCCTCTATTTCTCCGCATTACGTTTCTCAAAGAAACATCTCCTCTTCTCCTCTCTGTTTCTCGTCACTGATTCTCTGAGATAAGCCTCTCCCCTTCTCCTCTGTCGTTCTCCTCAGTGCTTCCCATACAGAAGCCTCTCTTCTTCTGTTCTCCCTCTCTTCTCAATGCGTATCTCACAAAAGTTTCTTCTCTCCAATTTTCACTCAATTTTTCCTCAGTTCTACACTCACAAAAGCCTCTACTCTCCACTTCTCACTCAATTTTTCCTCACTGCTTCTCTCACAGAAGCCTCTCCCCTTCTCCCTCTCTCTTTCTCCTCACTACTTCATAGAAGCCTCTCTGTCAGAATCCATTTATATCCCATTCATAAAATCCTATATGTATGTTCTAAAAATTTTACAACCCCACTGGATTCTGACATTTTTTCCAAGGAGGAGAAGAGAAGATGTTAATGGGCACAAGGATGTTTATTCAGCCTGCCGGGAGGCTGTCTTCAAAGACCAGGGGGAGAACCTTTGAACTGAAACAACAAAGGAAGGGGGGGGAAGAGATCTGGTTTGTATCTTCGATTAGAATCTCTAAAGGGAGGGAGTAATTGTCGTAAGACATGAGAGTTCCCTCTTTCCCATGGAAGGATTTGACACCTGAATTTTAATTGATCTGGGACAAACTAGATGGCTTGAAGGGAGGGGGTTCGACTGGGGACTCTTTAAAAAGTACCAACCTGTAACACAGTTTCAGATCCTGTCTAGTAATTCCATCTCCAAACATGTTTTAGTAAAAGCTCCTTTTGGACAATTTCTGGTTCAAGAGTTCTTTCTTTCCTAAGATGTGGATTGGGGTGGGTCCTGACATTAGACAGGATCTGTAGTAAGAGTCAACCTGGAAGGGAAAACCTTACCGGGGGACTTTGCAATAAATACAATGTCTGACGATGGAGCAAGAGAGGAGGAAAGCCCCATGGAGAGGGAGTTTTCCTCCCAAACGAAATCCCAGCAACGGTCGGAAGCTGAAGCGTCATATTCCTCCGGGGAAGAAGTGGTGGAGCCATGCGACTGAAAACCCCGGTGGTCAATGGGCGTTGGAAGGAAAAGTGAGTGGGAAAAGGCATCAGGGAAAGTGACCCTGAGGCGGGGCAGCCACCAACTGGGATGGAGGCAAGAGATAGAGAGATCCCTGCACGTCAGTGAAGAGGAGCGAATACTAGAAAGAGCTATTGACCTGGTGAAGAAAACTCTTAGCTCACTAAGAGAGGAGAAAGCTGAGTACCGCAGCCGCAGCAGCGCCTGGGGCTGCAACTGGAGAGACAATGGAGGGGATCCGGTACCTGCAACACCGGGGCCATCAGCTGGAACAGGAGTTGCTGCCTCAGTAGTACCCACCCCCCCAGAACCACAGACGGGGATCAGGATGAGGGGCAATACTGCCCGCGGCGCAGACAATGGTCCAGTCAAAGTCTTCCACCCCTGGAAGCAAAATTCAAGGGGGAGCCACCACGCTTTGGGTTTTTCCTAACCCAAGTCCTCAGCTATATGGAAGAATACGGATGGGACATCCCCAGTGACAAAGCCCGCATCCGCATTGTGCAATCCGCCCTGGACGGATCGGCTGCAGACTGGGTGGTGAACCTACATGACTCCAACGCTCCAGAACTCAACGATTTCAACCGATTCATGTCATCCTTGAGGCGATGGTTCGAGGATCCTTTGGCTGAATGGAAGGCCCGGGAGAGAATCAAAATGGTGAGACAGGGCAGACGGGCGGTGGCTGAATATACCCAAGAATTCCGAGCCATTGCCAGCAAGCTGAACTGGCCAGAAGACATCCTCCTTAGCCATTTCAAAGACGGGCTAAACTATGACCTGTATGATGCTTCCCTGCCTCGAGGAGACCCACACCATCTAGATGACTGGTATGTCCTGGCAGAGGAAGTGGAAATAGACCTACTGAAGAGACACCACCGAGGAAAACCATGGGGCCGCCCGCCACTCGAGCAAACACGCGAGGGGGAAAAACCACCATCCACAGCTAAAAAATCAACGGGTTGTTTCAATTACAGGAGAGAGGGCCACCGCACCGCAGAATGTCACTCAAAAGCCCCCCCCAATAAAACAGAGGCATCACTTTCCAAGAAATTAGGGAAGCCCCAAGGAAGCCCCAAAGAATCTTCCATGAAGGGGACAGAGGCGGTAGAGCCTACAACCCCTGCCAAGAACTGGGATTGGATTCCGGCCTACACCGCAGGGGCAGTGGACACCTCGGAAGACAGCTCAGAGGGAGAACCATTGGTAAGTTGATCCATTCCACCCATCCTTAAGACAGTGACTATATTAGCTTCCTCTACACCTGAAGCTGTCAAAGTAAAAGCACTAATAGACTCTGGTTGCACCCGCTGCCTCATCAGCCCGACGCTGGTGGGGAGATTCGGCATCCCAGTGAGGAGACTAAAACAGCTGATCTCTTTTAGCCAATTAGATGGGTCAATAGCAGGGGGGGCAGCTACCCTAGTCACTTTACCAATTCACCTATACCTGGGGTCTCATGAGGAAGACATAATGTTTGTAGTGGCCCCAGGCATGGAATGCCCAATGATTTTAGGACTGGAATGGCTGAAAAAATGGAACCCTGGGATAAATTGGAGGAGAGCAGAACTCAATTTCCCAGAGGGAGAACATAGAAGCTTAAAACCCCAAAGCATTCCCCCAACCCAAAGGGAAGAGACAGCATCAGTGGGGGAAGAGAAGTGGTTACCAAAGGTACCGCAGGAATACAGGGACCTTGCTGAGGTTTTCAGTGAGGAACGGGCAGATGAGCTTCCCCCCCACCGCCCCACAGACTGTGCTATAGAATTCAAACCCGGGGCAAAGCTCCCAAAGCCCAGGATGTATGCCATGAGCCCAAAGGAAATGGCAGAAATGGAAAGATTCAAAAAGAAAAACTTAGAAAGAGGATTTATTGAGCCTGCCTAAACCAAAGTGGCCGCCCCAGTCCTGCTCAGGGAGAAGAAGGACGGTTCTTTCTGCTGTTGTGTAGATTACAGGAATCTGAACACAATTAGTGAATGTAATCTGTACCCCCTACCCCTAATGAAGGATATGCTCTCCCACCTATCGAAAGGAAGGATTTTCACTAAACTAGACCTGAGGGAAGCATATTACCGCATTAGGATTAAGGAAGGAGATGAATGGAAGACTGCATTCAACTGCCCATTGGGTTGCTACCAGTTCAAAGTACTGCCACTTGGACTGCAAGGGGCCCCCGCAGTCTTTGTGCAATTAATTAATGATGTGCTAAGAGAGCACCTATATAAGGGGGTCCTGGTTTACCTAGATGACATCCTGATATTCACTGAGACCAAAGAGGAACATATCAACCTAGTCAGAGCAGTCCTGGAAAAGTTGCGAGCTGCCCACCTATATGCTAAATTATCGAAGTGTGAATTCCACCAGGAAAAAATTGACTACCTGGGATATCTCATATCCCCAGAGGGCATCGAAATGGACCCTGAGAAAGTCAGGGCAGTATTAGAGTGGGCACCCCCTCTGCACACGGAAGCAATTGCAAAGTTTCCTGGGGTTTGCAACTTTCTACCGCCAATTCATCCCCGCATTTGGCCAAATAGCCATGCCCCTCACAAACCTGTTGAAAACGAAAGGGGGGTCCCACGTGAAATCCAGCCAGCCTGTAAAATGGACAATGGAATGTCAAGCAGCATTTGAGAGGCTAAAGAGACTTTTTTCTGCTGAACCTGTCCTAAAACACCTAGATCCCGACAAACCTTTTGTAATACAGGCAGATGCGAGCGATGTAGCGGTGGGAGCTGTATTATTACAGGAAAATTATGAGGGGACGTTGCAACCATGTGCATATACATCCAGAAAACTCACAGAAACAGAACAACATTGGCCAATATGGGAAAAGGAGGGAGGCATTCTCATTGAGGTGGGCGTTATTAACATGGCACCAATTTTTGGAAGGGAATAAAATACCTTTCCAGGTCTGGACAGATCACAAAAATTTGGAAGGACAAAAAATGCCCAGGAAACTCACTCCTAAGCAAGCCCGCTGGTCCCAACATTTTCACCGATTCAATTTCACTCTCAAACACTTACCGGGGGGGGGGGAGAACTTCCTGGCAGATGCATTATCCCGCATGCCCCAGTATAACAGCACACAGGTTACTGACTTTAAACCACTTGTGCCTGAACAACAACTGGCAGCACCAGTCACCACCAGGGCACAAGTAAAAATGAAGCCGAAGGTGGATAGCCAAACTGGAATCGAATTCCAGAAGTCTTTGGAAAGCGATGAATGGTTCCAGAAAAATAGACATGTGTGTACAATTAAAGATGGACTGACTTGGGTGGGGGAGAAGCTATATATAATTGCCACCCAGAGAATCAATTTCATGCAACTGTGCCATGATACAAAATCAGCAGGACATTTTGGGTTTGTAAAAACCTTACATTTAACTAAAAGGCAATTTTGGTGGCCATCCATGAAAAAGGACATAGAGAGCTATGTGGGCAGCTGTCAGATTTGTGCGATGGCCAAGAGACTGCAAGGGAAACCGCCAGGTCTGTTACAACCGGTGGCGAACCCCTCAGCCCCATGGAAAGAAATAGCCATGGATTTTATAGTTGAATTTATTTTATTTATTTATTTATTTATAATGAGACTTGTATGCCACCCTATCTCCCGAAGGACTCAGGGTGGCTAACAACAATAAAATACAAATAAGTACAAATATTAAAAAAGAATTAAATTACGTCAAAGTCCCACTAAAACCAATAAAAACATTTAAAATCATAATTAAAAACCCCATTATCATCAGTCCAGGTCGGCCTGTTGGAAAAGATATGTCTTAAGGTCACAGCGAAAGGACCGAAGGTCTGGGGCCATCCGGAGCTCCCGGGGGAGTTGATTCCACCAAGCAGGTGTCCCAACAGAGAAGGCCCTCCCCCAGGGGGTCACCAGCCGACATTGTCTGGCCGACGGCACCCTGAGGAGGCCCTCTCTGTGTGAGCGCACAGGGCGATGGGAAAACGTTCCTGGCAGCAGATGGTCCTGCAAATATCCTGGGCCTAAGCCATGTAGGGCTTTATAGGTAAGAACCAACACCTTGAATCTCACCCGGAGGGCAACTGGTAGCCAATGCAGCTCACGCAGGAGGAGTGTAATATGGGAGTATCGGGATGCTGCCATCACAACCCGCGCGGCTGCATTCTGCACCAGCTGAAGCCTTCGGGTGGTCTTCAAGGGCAGCCCCATGTAGAGAGCATTGCAGTAATCTATCCGGGAGGTGACGAGCACATGAGTGACCGTACGTAAAGCATCTCGGTCCAGATAGGGTCACAACTGGTGTACCAGGCGAACCTGTGCAAATGCCCCACTGGCCATGACTCCAACGTGATCTTCTAAACTGAGTCGTGCATCCAGGAGGAAGCCTAATTTGCGCGCCCTATCAACGGGAGGCAACACCTCTCCCCCCATAACCAAAGATGGAAGATCTTGGACTACACGAGATGCCGATACGTAGAGCCACTTGGTCTTGGCCGAGTTGAGCTGGAGCCTGTTCTTCCCCATCCATATTCGTACCGCTTCCAGGCACCGGGACATCACGTCTAGGGCATCACTGGGTTGGTTCGGGGTGGAGATGAAAAGCTGGGAATTACCAGAAAGCAACGGGAACACTGTAGTCTGGACGGTCACGGACCTGTTTTCTAAACAAGTACATTTCATAGCTTGCCAAAAAATTCCCACTGCAAAAGCATTAGCAAAATTGTTCATACAGCATATTTACAGACTGCATGGGGCTCCACAACGCATCATATCTGATAGAGGAGTGCAATTTACATCGGCATTTTGGAAGGAATTTTTATCCCTTTTAGGAACCACCCAAGGACTGACATCTAGTCATCACCCTCAGTCAAATGGTCAATGTGAAAAATCTAACTCAGTACTTGAGCAGTATTTAAGATGTTTGATTAATTTCCAGCAAACAAACTGGACGGACCAATTGCCTTTCGCAGAAGTGGCATATAATAATGCAGTCCACTCCAGCACAGGGTACACTCCTTTTCAAATAGCTACAGGTCAGAGTTTCAACCCCATACCTGAACTAACCCCAAAGGAACCGGTAATTCTCGAACTAAAGGAATGGATCGCTCAATTACAAAACATCTGGCCAATCGTTAGGAAAGCTTTAGAAGAAGCTAGACAGGCATACAAGACACAGGCGGACAAAAAAAGAGCCGATCCCACACCATTCAGGGTAGGAGAGATGGTATATTTATTCACAAAATACCTTAAATCACTCCAACCCTGTAAAAAGCTAGGACCAAAATATATTGGACCTTTTCCAATTAAAAGAATCATAAACCCAGTAACAGTTGAATTAGGATTACCCAAAAATCTTAGACGAATACACCCAATCTGTTAGATGTTTTTGTGCCAGCCATGGCAGTTCCTTAAAAGGTCACCAGATGGGAACAAAGAGGCACCTTTGCTCCCACTGGTGGGTCAGGGGCCTCCGGCCCCTGCAGCCCCATTGGAGAGAGTTAATGGCCCTCCGGCCCCTCACTCTCATTGGTAAGGGAGGGCTTGGGAAACCCTATAAAAACCCCTGCACAGGGGCTGCACTTTAGCTCTTGATCTAGCTCCCTTTGGGACTGATCCATGGGCTCAATCCAGGCATGGATGCCTCCATGCCAGGGAACTCTTTTTCTCTGCTTTATATTTAAATAAAGCTTTCACCTGATTGCATCCATGCGTGCTGCCTTTTTCTTGGAAGCGCCTCAACGAACCATTGGCCTTGTGAGGACTCTCACACAATCTTTCACTGCAGTTTAATAAAGAGAGAACAACAATCAACCCTACGAACAAAAACTCCCCCACCACCACCTCCCATCATGGTGGAAGGAGAACAACATTTTGAGGTGAAAGAGATCTTAGATTCCAGAAAACACCACGGAATGATCCAATATTTAGTGGTGTGGAAACACCTCCCCTCCTCAGAAAATGAGTGGGTTAATAAACTTCACATTAAAGCACCAAAGTTGCTTAAGAGATTTCATACAGAATATCCGAACAAACTGGGTTAATGTTTATATTTGGTTTTTTTTTCTTCTTTTTCTCCCCGCAGATGGACCTATCTTTTTTTAAAGAAAGGAGAGCCAACTGTCAGAATCCATTTATATCACATTCATAAATGTATGTTTAAAATACTGTGCCTTCCCTGGATTCTGCCATTTCTCCGAGGGGGAGAGGAGAAGACGTTTATTCAGCCTGGCCGGAGGCTGCATTCAAAGACCAGGGAAAACCCTTTTGATCTTAGGACAACAAAGGAGGGGAAGGGAGGGGGGATCTGGTTTGTATCTCCATTTGAATCTGAAAAGGAAGGAGGCAATAATCATAAAGACACGGGAAGTTCCCTCTTTCCCATGAAAGGGTCTGACCAAATGGGTTTTGAGGGGAGGGGGTTGAACCGGGAACTCTTTATAAAGCAGGGGTGTCAAACTCAATTTCATTGAGGGCTGCATCAGCATTGCGGTTGCCCTCAGGGGGCTTGGTGGGTATGGCCAGGGTGGGCGTGGCCTACTGGGTGGGCGTGGCTAGACTGCGTATGGCCTACTGGGTGAGCATGGCCAGCTCTACATCGTTCACATCAAGGGTGCCTATGGGAGCCTGGGCAGGAGTGGGACAGATCTGAGGGTCTCTGGTGGAAGGAGGGTCTCTGGGCCAGGGCCAAGGCAGTGGGGGCCGTTCCCTCACTGTTTCCAGGATGGCTTCACGGGCCACATGAAACCACTTCGCGGGCCAGATCCGGCCCCCGGGCCTTGTGTTTGACATGTCTGTTTATAAAGTATCAAGTTGTAACACAATGCCAGATCCTGTCTTGTATTTCCACAACCGAGCACATCCTAGTAAAACCTCCTTTTGGACAAGCCATGGCTCCAAGAGTTCTTTATTTTCCTAAGATGTGGATTGGGGTGGGTCCTGACACTATCTTTCTCTCTCTTTCTCTTTCTCTTTCTCTCTCTCTCTCTCTCTCTCTCTCTCTCTCTCTCTGTGTGTGTGTGTGTTTCTGTCTGTCCCTACACCCATCCATCCATCCATCTACCTATCTCTATGTCTCTGTCTATATAACAATCGTCTATCTATCTATCTACAAAATATCTCTCTCTCTATCTCTCTATCTCTCTCTCTATCTCTATCTATCTATCTATTTTTATCTCTGTAACATCTATCAATCAATCAATCAATCTTTCTATATATCTATATATCTATCTATTATGTATCATTATCTACCTATCTGTCTGTCTGTCTGCCCGTCCATCCATCCATCCATCCATCCATCCATCCATCTATGTACCTATCTCTCTCTCTCTCTCTCTCTGTAAGTCTGTCTGTCATTATGTCTTTCTGTCTACCTACCTACCTATCTACCTACCTACTATCTATCTATCTATCTATCTATCTATCTATCTATCTATCTATCTATCTATCTATCTTTCTATCTATCTATCTATCTATCTATCTATCTATCTATCTATCTATCTATCTATCTATCTATCTATCTATTATGTATCATTATCTACCTATCTGTCTGCCTGTCTGCCCGTCCATCCATCCGTCCATCCATCCATCTATGTACCTATCTCTCTCTCTCTCTCTCTTTATATATGTATATGTATATATATATGTATATATATATATATATATATATATATATATATATATATATATATATATATATATATATATATATATATATATATATATATATATATATGGATCTTTGGTCATTCGGGTTTTTCCCCGCGTAGAACTAAAGGTGTAGGAGCAACGTTTCGACGGAATCCCATCCGTCATCATCAGGCTGGTGGCTTCAGCTTCCTTCTTCTGGGAGAAGCATGTGGCTGTTTGTTCCTCTTTTTTAAACTGCCAGAGGGGGTGTGTTCTGTGGGTGGAGGTGTGCTCTGATTGGGTGGGGGATTAAGTGTGTTCTGATTGGGTGGGAGTGTGTTTTGAATGGTGGGTGTGTTTTTATTTATTTATTTAGAATGATTATGCTGGTGTCATTTTTTAGGTTAAGTTCTGCCAGCAGACAAAGGCAACGCCACGGTGGTAATGAACTCATCTGACTACCATACCAAATTATCCAACCTACTCCGAGACTCCACATACAAACTCCTCAAGACAGATCCCACCACCTACCTGGAAAAAACCACAAAATCCAAAATAAAAGCCACCCCCATCAGTGAAGAGATCCAGAAAACAATCATTCCCAGAGAAAAATCATCCAGATGTCCTAAGCTCTATGGTCTGCCCAAGATACACAAAGAAGGAACCCCACTCAGACCCATAGTCAGCTCCATAGGCTCACCTCTACAAAATCTAGCCAAATTTCTTGCCAAACAACTACAGCCTTACGCAAATTCCATCACCTCACACGTACAAAATTCATTCCAATTCATAGAGATCATAAGTAAACTAAACTTACAGCCCTGCGACCTACTTGTGAGCTTCGATGTCGTATTCCTCTTCACCCAAGTGCCAATCAAAGAAGCCTTGACAGCTATCCTAAATAAATACAATCCCCCAAAACACATCCTAGATCTGACCAACCACTGCCTATCTAACACATACTTCATCTACAATGGACAAAGATACAAACAAATGGAAGGAGCACCCATGGGATCACCCCTTTCACCTGTCATCGCAAACCTCTACATGGAACACTTTGAAACCCTCGCTCTAGAAAAATCCAACCACAAACCCAAACTCTGGCTCAGATACGTAGATGACACCTTCGTAATCTGGCCACACGGCAAAGAAAAACTGGATGACTTCCTCACACACCTCAATAGCCTACACCCCAAAATACAATTCACCGTGGAAACAGAAGCTAACAATCAACTTCCCTTCCTTGATGTCTTAGTCTACAAGAAATCCAACGGCTCCCTAGGACACACTATCTACCATAAAAAAACACACACAAACCGCTATCTGAACGCACTCTCACACCACCACCCAGCACAGATCAACTCCGTAGCCAAGACACTCATCTCCAGAACAAAACACCTAGCTGACGAACAACACCAAAAAACCAAACTACACACTCTCACTAATGTACTAACAGCCAATGGATTCCAAAGAAACACGATTACCAACTTAATCCGAAGAGAGACACCCACAAAAACCCAAGACAGAGAACAAGAAAATGGCAAAGCCCTCCTCCCATACTTAAAAGGGACCACAGACAGAATCAACAAGGTCCTCCAAAAACACAACATCAAAACAGCATTCTACACAGACAGAAAAATATCCACCATCCTAAGAAACCCCAAGGACATAATTGGCTTAGAAAACCAAGGAGTATACGAAATCCCATGCACCACCTGCCCCACCACATACATCGGACAGACCAACAGAAGAATAAGTGCACGCATTGAAGAGCACAAAAACTCACTCAGAAAGGGAGAACAAACGTCATCCCTGGTCCAACACTTTGAAGCCACGGGACATGAAATTGATTTTAAAAAAACCAAAACTATCGCCCAAATTGAACATTTTAACAACAGAATAATCAGAGAAGCCATTGAGATAGAAAAACACCCCCACAGCATGAACAAACGAGATGATACCTCTCGCCTACCAACCATTTGGAAACCCGCCTTGATTGACAGACGAGTCCCAACCACCAAGAATGATACCAGACCCAAACTCATGATAACACCACATGACATCACCACCACACAACTATTCAAAAAGCAAATCCGAACCCACAATGATAACGAGGCACAACCACAAAACAGAAACCTAACTACAGCTGCAACATCAGCCACTTTAAACCCCTCCAAACCACACAATAAGCAAACTGACACCCACTATAAAAACATGGCACCACCACAAACACGAAGCCGAACAAAAGCAGCACAACTCACCAGCTCAGGTCTAAGGCTGGCAGCTGAGACCAGCCCATCCACTCAAAACACACCCCCACCCAATCAGAACATACCCACCATTCAAAACACACTCCCACCCAATCAGAACACACTTAATCCCCCACCCAATCAGAGAACACCTCCACCCACAGAACACACCCCCTCTGGCAGTTTAAAAAAGAGGAACAAACAGCCACATGCTTCTCCCAGAAGAAGGAAGCAGAAGCCACCAGCCTGATGATGACGGATGGGATTCCGTCGAAACGTCGCGCCTACACCTTTAGTTCTACGCGGGGGAAAACCCGAAAAACCAAGGATCCATATATATATATATATATATATATATATATATATATATATATATATATATATATGTATATGTATATGTATATGTATATGTATATGTATATGTATATGTATATGTATATGTATATGTATATGTATATGTATATGTATATGTATGTATGTCTGTCTTTCTGTCTACCTACCTACCTACCTACCTACTATCTATCTATCATTATCTATCTATCTATCTATCTATCTCTTTCTTTTTATCTTATATCTATCCATTAACCCATCTTTGTCTGCCTGTCATTCTATATCTATCTATCTATCTATCTGTCTGTCTGTCTGTCTGTCTGTCTGTCTATCTATCTATCTATCCATCTATTATCTATCTATCTACCGATCTATCGATCTATCGATCTATTTATGTATCTATCGTTAAATAAATTATTGAATTCCAAACTTTATGTCAAATTGTCGAAATGTGAATTTCACCAAACCCGATTAGATTATCTTGGCTATAGAATCTCCAATGAGCGTATCGAAATGGACCCAGCCAAAGTAAAAACCTTAATTGTATGGCAGCCCCCCAAAACCCACAAACAGCTCCAGAGCTTCCTAGGGTTTGTTAACTTCTACCATCAATTTATTCCCTCTTTTGCCGAGATTGCTCTACCTTTTACAGAACTACTCACAACGGACAAGGGAGGGGGAAAACCGCGACCTGGCCAAATGCTAGCATGGACTATGAGTTGTCAGAAAGATTTCAAAAATTTAAAAAGACTATTTGCGGCTGAACCAGTCCTAAAGCACCCCTGCCCAGGGGAGTCCTTTGTAATTCAGGAAGACACCAGCAACATGGCAATTGGAGCGGTGTTTTTTCAAAAGAATAAAAGTGGGGTCCTGCAACCTTGTACTTACACCACCAAGAAATTTGCTGAAAGCGAGAGGAGATGGACAGTCTGGGAGAAGGAGGCTTTCGCTATTAGGTGGGGGCTATTAAACTGGCGGCACTACTTAGAAGGGAGCAAGGTGCCTTTTGAAGTATGGACAGATCACAAAAATTTAAAAGCACTAAAAACTCCCCGCAAATTGTCCCCAAAACAAGTACAATGTGCACAGTACTTCAACCGTTTTAACTTTACTCTAAAGTACATACCAGGAAGAAAAAACTTCCTAGCTGATGCGCTCTCCCGATTGCCCCAGTACAAAAGTGAACACAAAGAAGTTCACGAGGCAATTATCCCCGGTCCACAAACTGTGGCCCAGCTTACACCTCGCAGGACCCCTAATCCTGATGACCCCGGGGTAAAGAAAATAAAGAGAGAACTCCTGACTGATCAATGGTTTAAAGACAATCAGACATCCCTAACATGCAGGGATAGTCTGGCTTACAAGGGGGGAAAATAGTACTTGCCTGAAGCCCTTCATCTTAATGCCCTCAAACACAGCCATGATGTCAAACAGGCTGGACATTTTGGATATCTAAAAACTCTACATCTCACTCGCCGGCAATTTTGGTGGCCGGGTTTAAAACAAGATGTAGAAAACTATGTCAAGAGTTGTACTGTATGTGCCACCATGAAAAGAATCCCAGGAAAGACCCCTGGGTTACTGCAACTGGTGGCCGAACCTTCTCAACCATGGGAAGAAATAGCTATGGACTTTATAGTAGACCTACCCGACAGTAGAGGAAATACTGTCATTTGGACTGTGATAGACCTATTTTCAAAACAGGCTCACTTTATCACCTGCAAAGGACTTCCATCAGCTTAACGCCTGACTAGGTTGTTCATAAAACATATCTATCGACTTCATGGCACCCATAAGCGAATAATTTCGGACAAAGGGGTGCAGTTCACAGCAAAATTTTGGAGAAACTTTCTTAAATTTGTTAGGCATATGGTGTTAGCCTACAATGTTGGGTTGAAAATATATTAACCATAATGCTATGACTTTAAGAAGTTAATTGGCCAATGGGTGTGTAAGTGTTCTCATGGCCATAAGAGGAAGCTAGGAACGTAGCTTCTCTCTCTCTCTCTGAATTCACTGATCTCTACTATTACTGTTTTTGCTCTGCTGTTGGTTTACTACTGTTGTAAACCTGAACTGTGTATTGACCTCTGGACCAGTAAGAAGACTTTGTAGTTTGGATTACTCTTTGGACTGTTGCTATTGTTTATGACCTGGACTGTTTATTTTTGACTGTGCATTTTTGTTCTTACACCACCTCAAAAGTAAACTACTTTTTGTTTTTATAACTCAGTGTACTCCTGTGTGTGATTTTTACTGCTCTCAGTACCCTTCCTTGTCTGTGCAACTCTTTGGTAGCACAAGGAGACCTCTGCACAACAAATTCCTTAACACTGGTTATGGGCCCAGGCCTGTACTGAGAGTTAGTACACACAGTATTCCTAGCTGAGTTTGTGTTAGTTATTTGGTGTAAAATGGCACAAGAACTGTTGTCAGGCATCTCCTGGATAACCCGGTTGGATGGGACAAACTATGTTTCCTGGTCCACGAAATGCTGCTTGCTTTTGCGCAAGGAAGGACTATGGACTGTTGTAAATAACCCACCAGATACTACTGCTTGGGATCCAAATGACGAAGAGGATGTAAAGAAGTTAGACGACTTTAAACGTAGCAATGAGAAAGCTCTTTGCATTATTGGACTAACACTGAATGACCAGCAGCTTGTCCATATTCGTGGTGAGGAGTCTGCTGCTAGGTGTCTGTCTGTATATGTATATGTATATGTATATGTATATGTATATGTATATGTATATATATGTATGTCTGTCTTTCTGTCTACCTACCTACCTACCTACCTACTATCTATCTATCATTATCTATCTATCTATCTATCTATCTCTTTCTTTTTATCTTATATCTATCCATTAACCCATCTTTGTCTGCCTGTCATTCTATATCTATCTATCTATCTATCTGTCTGTCTGTCTGTCTGTCTGTCTGTCTGTCTATCTATCTATCTATCCATCTATTATCTATCTATCTACCGATCTATCGATCTATCGATCTATTTATGTATCTATCGTTAAATAAATTATTGAATTCCAAACTTTATGTCAAATTGTCGAAATGTGAATTTCACCAAACCCGATTAGATTATCTTGGCTATAGAATCTCCAATGAGCGTATCGAAATGGACCCAGCCAAAGTAAAAACCTTAATTGTATGGCAGCCCCCCAAAACCCACAAACAGCTCCAGAGCTTCCTAGGGTTTGTTAACTTCTACCATCAATTTATTCCCTCTTTTGCCGAGATTGCTCTACCTTTTACAGAACTACTCACAACGGACAAGGGAGGGGGAAAACCGCGACCTGGCCAAATGCTAGCATGGACTATGAGTTGTCAGAAAGATTTCAAAAATTTAAAAAGACTATTTGCGGCTGAACCAGTCCTAAAGCACCCCTGCCCAGGGGAGTCCTTTGTAATTCAGGAAGACACCAGCAACATGGCAATTGGAGCGGTGTTTTTTCAAAAGAATAAAAGTGGGGTCCTGCAACCTTGTACTTACACCACCAAGAAATTTGCTGAAAGCGAGAGGAGATGGACAGTCTGGGAGAAGGAGGCTTTCGCTATTAGGTGGGGGCTATTAAACTGGCGGCACTACTTAGAAGGGAGCAAGGTGCCTTTTGAAGTATGGACAGATCACAAAAATTTAAAAGCACTAAAAACTCCCCGCAAATTGTCCCCAAAACAAGTACAATGTGCACAGTACTTCAACCGTTTTAACTTTACTCTAAAGTACATACCAGGAAGAAAAAACTTCCTAGCTGATGCGCTCTCCCGATTGCCCCAGTACAAAAGTGAACACAAAGAAGTTCACGAGGCAATTATCCCCGGTCCACAAACTGTGGCCCAGCTTACACCTCGCAGGACCCCTAATCCTGATGACCCCGGGGTAAAGAAAATAAAGAGAGAACTCCTGACTGATCAATGGTTTAAAGACAATCAGACATCCCTAACATGCAGGGATAGTCTGGCTTACAAGGGGGGAAAATAGTACTTGCCTGAAGCCCTTCATCTTAATGCCCTCAAACACAGCCATGATGTCAAACAGGCTGGACATTTTGGATATCTAAAAACTCTACATCTCACTCGCCGGCAATTTTGGTGGCCGGGTTTAAAACAAGATGTAGAAAACTATGTCAAGAGTTGTACTGTATGTGCCACCATGAAAAGAATCCCAGGAAAGACCCCTGGGTTACTGCAACTGGTGGCCGAACCTTCTCAACCATGGGAAGAAATAGCTATGGACTTTATAGTAGACCTACCCGACAGTAGAGGAAATACTGTCATTTGGACTGTGATAGACCTATTTTCAAAACAGGCTCACTTTATCACCTGCAAAGGACTTCCATCAGCTTAACGCCTGACTAGGTTGTTCATAAAACATATCTATCGACTTCATGGCACCCATAAGCGAATAATTTCGGACAAAGGGGTGCAGTTCACAGCAAAATTTTGGAGAAACTTTCTTAAATTTGTTAGGCATATGGTGTTAGCCTACAATGTTGGGTTGAAAATATATTAACCATAATGCTATGACTTTAAGAAGTTAATTGGCCAATGGGTGTGTAAGTGTTCTCATGGCCATAAGAGGAAGCTAGGAACGTAGCTTCTCTCTCTCTCTCTGAATTCACTGATCTCTACTATTACTGTTTTTGCTCTGCTGTTGGTTTACTACTGTTGTAAACCTGAACTGTGTATTGACCTCTGGACCAGTAAGAAGACTTTGTAGTTTGGATTACTCTTTGGACTGTTGCTATTGTTTATGACCTGGACTGTTTATTTTTGACTGTGCATTTTTGTTCTTACACCACCTCAAAAGTAAACTACTTTTTGTTTTTATAACTCAGTGTACTCCTGTGTGTGATTTTTACTGCTCTCAGTACCCTTCCTTGTCTGTGCAACTCTTTGGTAGCACAAGGAGACCTCTGCACAACAAATTCCTTAACACTGGTTATGGGCCCAGGCCTGTACTGAGAGTTAGTACACACAGTATTCCTAGCTGAGTTTGTGTTAGTTATTTGGTGTAAAATGGCACAAGAACTGTTGTCAGGCATCTCCTGGATAACCCGGTTGGATGGGACAAACTATGTTTCCTGGTCCACGAAATGCTGCTTGCTTTTGCGCAAGGAAGGACTATGGACTGTTGTAAATAACCCACCAGATACTACTGCTTGGGATCCAAATGACGAAGAGGATGTAAAGAAGTTAGACGACTTTAAACGTAGCAATGAGAAAGCTCTTTGCATTATTGGACTAACACTGAATGACCAGCAGCTTGTCCATATTCGTGGTGAGGAGTCTGCTGCTAGGTGTTGGGGCGTTTTGCGAAGGCTTTATGTTCGAGACAGTGTGGGTGCACATATACACCTTACACGTAAGCTGTTTAGGGCTCGTCTGCAGAAGAATGGAGATATGCTGACCCATTTAAATTACATGAAGGCAACTTTTCAAGAGCTTCATGAAAAGGAGCTGATTTTTTCAGAGTTGCATCAGGTGTATATCATTTTGTCATCTTTGGATGAGAGTTATGAGTATGTTTCTTCTTTGGAAGTCCTGACCAGAGAGGAACTGACATTGACTAACATTACTGGGAGACTGCTGGAAGAGTCCAGAAGGAGGCGTGACAGAAACCAGCTGAGAGAGACACAGCCACAAGAGGAGCAGCAATTTACCACTGTTTACAACGTCAAGAAATGTTATTCTTGTGGGGCTAAAGGGCATATAGCCAAATTCTGTAGAAAGGGTAAAAAGCAGAATGTAAATAGCAGTGGGAAGGCTAAGAAGGGCATTGGTTTGGCTATTTCTGGTGAACCAACATCCAAAAATAATGAATTGTGGGTTGTTGATAGTGGGGCTTCACAATGCATTACTAAAGTGAAAAAGATGTTTTTTAATATGAAAAACAGCAACCAATATGTTTCACTGGCAAACGGTTGGAGGATGAAGGCCTCTGGTGAAGGTAATTCCAATTGTCCATGCATTGATGAACAGTTACCTATGTTATATATACCTAAACTAAGATTCAACCTGTTATCTGTAAGGGAATTGGTTAAGGTTGGGTTTGTGGTAACATTCAGAGGGGAGCAATGCACTATTGAGAGGAATGGAACCTGTGTAACTGTTAAATTGAAAAATGGTTTATTCGTTCTCACAAGTAACCAGGTTAGTACAGTTAAAGCTAACTCAATATGTGAGAACAAGAAGCCACATGATGAATGTATACATTTATTGCATAGGCGGTTAGGGCATGTAAACTTTAACTCACTACGTAAAACAGTTGAGTTAGTAGAAGGAATTAAACTGAAGCCATGTAGTAAGTATTTGAATTGCAATGCCTGTAATCAGGAAAAGAGTAAGGCAACTCCTGCAAACAGGTTAAACGGCTTCAAAACAACTGTACCTTTGGAAGTTGTGTTTGCTGATTTAATTGGACCCATGAAACCAAGTTTAGGAGGGTCATGCTATATGTTAAGTATATTGGACCACTACTCTCGATATGGATTTTGTTATCTGCTTAAGTCAAAGGCAGACACTTTCCAACAATTTGCAAACTGGCTCAAATTCGTCGAGAGAAAAACAAAGAGAAAGGTTCAGTGCATAATTACTGATAATGGTACTGAATTTACAAACAAGCGTTTTGTTGATATGTTAGAATCAGCTGGCATTGAGTATAAACGTTCAGCCCCTTATAGGCCTCAACATAATGCATTTGTTGAGAGACGTGGGCAAACGTTACAAGCCATGATTAGAACCATGATAAAAGATTCTGGCTTAACAGATAGACTGTGGGGGGAGGCAGCAAAATGTGCAAACCATGTTCTGAATATAGTTGTTAATACTTCTACTGGTAAAATACCATATACTATATGGCATGGTAAAAAACCAAACCTTGATTACCTGCACACATTTGGCACCCCAGCTTGGGTCCACATTCCTGCACAACTCAGGAGTAAAGGCCAACATAGGGCTAGGCAATTATACTTCGTAGGTTATGAAGCTAACCATAGATCCTATCGTTTCTGGGAACGAGGCACAACTAATGTATATTACAGTACTAGTGCAAAATTCCTTGAGCACGTTGGTTGGGATAGGTTAGAGCAAGTAACTGTTAATACTGATCCTCTAGTGTTTGAGGACTCTTCTGATAACGTAACTAGTAATGATAATACATCTCCTGTAAATATAAAAGATGAAGAGGAGATAGGGGAGATTAAAGAGGAATCAGAGGAAGGAAAGGAGTCAGAAATTCAAAACCCTGTAATTCCTTGGCGTTCAATGCATATCAGACATCCACCTGATCGCTATGAAGCCAGTATAATATGTCAAGTTAGTGTAGAGCCATCTAACTATGATGAGATCAGGATGTATCCTGAAAAGGAACAGGCATCATGGAAAGCTGCAATGAACAGGGAGTTGAAGTCTTTGCAGGATCTTAAGGTCTATGAGAAAGCAAAACTGCCACCTGGTGAGCAAGCTATAGGTTGTAAATGGATATATAAGTTAAAGAAGGGTGTAGATGGGACCGTAACCCATAAGGCACGTTTGGTTGCACAAGGTTTTGCCCAAACTACTGAGGATTATGACGAAGTGTTTGCACCCAGTCTGAGGGCAACTACTTTAAGAACAGCTTTAGTATGGGCGGCTAAAACCAATATATAGTTAACCATGTAGATGTTGAAACTGCATATTTACCTGCTCCATTGCAACATACTATTTATTTAAGAATACCACCAGGATTGACCAATGATAGAGACCATGATTGTTGGGAGTTAAAGAAAAGCCTCTATGGATTGAAACAATCAGGCTATGAGTGGAATAAATGTATAGTTAATGAGTTAAGTGCATTAGGTTTTGTAGCCAGTAATACTGATCCTTGTTTGTTTAGAAGAGAACACAACGGAGCGTTATCTTTTCTCTTATTATTCACAGATGATATTGCAATAATAACAAAAACTGGGTTAGAAGCACAAACTATCATTTCAAGATTGCAAAATAAATTCACAATTAGGAATCTTGGGAAAATAAGCCACTATTTGGGGTTAGATATTGTGAAAATGAATAGGGGTTTTAAGGTGTCGCAAGCCAGTAAAATATCTCAGTTATTAAAGAGATACAATATGGAAATGTGTAAACAAGCAAAAACTCCGATGGCTATGGATTTTAAGGACACTAATGTTGAGAGTCCTGTATTTGATAAGGCTATGTACCAATCTTTGATAGGAAGTCTTATGTATCTTAGTAATTGAACTAGACCTGATATTTCTTACTGTGTAAACCAATTGGCTAGGTACAACAATAATCCTACTGTTAGACACTGGCAATCAGCTAAACGAGTATTAAGGTATTTGAAGCAAACTATTCACTACTCGTTATATTTAGAGCCAAATCGTGAGTTAATCCTTACTGCATATGCAGATGCGAGTTTTGTCTCTGGTACAAGCACTCGTAAATCTACCTCAGGGTTGGCTGTAATGTTGGGTGATTCTTTAATTGGATGGAAGTCTATTAGACAAAAGCACATAAGCTTATCTACAATGGAGGCTGAATTTTCATGTCTATCAGTGTTATGTACAGAACTGCTAGTGTACAAACAATTATTGTTAGATATGGGTTTAAATGTAAATGATCCATTCATTGTGTATGAGGACAATCAAGCTGCAATAAAGATGGCTAACAATGCTGCAGTAAGAACAAGATCGTTATTTAAATGTCAGACAATGTGTCAAGGATAAATTAATACAGCTAGAGTATTGCCCATCTGATGTAAATATTGCAGACCATTTTACGAAGGTACAAAGTGCTGTGAAACACAATGCTAATTGTGAAAGAATGTGCATAAGATTGTAAGAGTTATATATTATTCTACCCAAAGGGGAGAATGTTAGGCATATGGTGTTAGCCTACAATGTTGGGTTGAAAATATATTAACCATAATGCTATGACTTTAAGAAGTTAATTGGCCAATGGGTGTGTAAGTGTTCTCATGGCCATAAGAGGAAGCTAGGAACGTAGCTTCTCTCTCTCTCTCTGAATTCACT
Organism: Vipera ursinii; assembly: GCF_947247035.1. NCBI lineage: Eukaryota > Metazoa > Chordata > Lepidosauria > Squamata > Viperidae > Vipera > Vipera ursinii. Next base: position 35,817,749 of record NC_139522.1, read on the forward strand.
GACCTCTACTATTACTGTTTTTGCTCTGCTGTTGGTTTACTACTGTTGTAAACCTGAACTGTGTATTGACCTCTGGACCGGTAAGAAGACTTTGTAGTTTGGATTACTCTTTGGACTGTTGCTATTGTTTATGACCTGGACTGTTTATTTTTGACTGTGCATTTTTGTTCTTACACCACCTCAAAATTAAACTACTTTTTGTTTTTATAACTCAGTGTACTCCTGTGTGTGATTTTTACTGCTCTCAGTACCCTTCCTTGTCTGTGCAACTCTTTGGTAGCACAAGGAGACCTCTGCACAACAAATTCCTTAACAAAATTAATTGGATCATCTCAAGGCCTATCAACTGTTTTTCACCCGGCTACTAACGGAGCCGCAGAATCCGCCAACAAAATGGTGGAACAATACCTTAGATGCTACGTCTCTTACCAACAAACAAACTGGACCGACCTCCTCCCTTTTGCAGAGGTGGCTTACAATAATTGAGTACACAGCAGCACCGGCTACTCTCCTTTCCATGTAGCCACAGGGGAAGAATTCAACCCCATACTGGAATACCCTCAGTTACCCTGTGCTTCCCAGACTCTTGATCATTGGGTGAGGGGTTGGGAAGAAGTTTGGAAAAATACAAAGGTGACCTTAAGAAAGACTTTTGAGACCTACAAAAAGCAAGCTGAAAAAAGAGGGCTCCCCAAAGAACATTCCAAGTTGGGGAAAAGGTCTATTTGTCGACCAAATACTTATACCTTAAACTACCCAATAAGAAATTGGGACCAAAATTCTTAGGGCCTTTCTCCATTGTGAAAATAATCAACCTGGTCACAGTAAAATTGAAACTACCCAGACTTTTGGGGAAAATTCACCCTGTGTTCCATTGTAGCTTGCTGAAACCTTTTCGAACGTCCACTTTGAGACCTCCCCCTAAGAAAGCACCTGGACCCCTCATGGTAGCAGGTCAGACCCATTATGAAATGAAACGTATTCTTGACTCTAGAATCTTTAAGGGAAAATTGCAATACCTAGTACAATGGAAGGGATACCCATTGTCTGAAGCCATTTGGGTGAAATCTAGTGATGTTAAGGCTGACAGACTTATCAAAAGGTTTTATGAGAAACACCCGAACAAACCAAAAGCCAGTTCCTAACTTGTGTTTTGTTTACATTACAGGATCTGTCCTTTTTGTAAGGGTGGGGTGGATGTCAACGCTGCTAACATTGAATGTTATTGCTTGACACGAGATAAAGAAGTAGCCATTTCATATGTTAAACTTGTGTATTGCTTTAAAAGATTTAGTTTAAGGTTGGGGGGGAGTGAGTAGGATTGCACTTTCAAGGCCAGTTCTAACTAAAGAAGATAAGACCTTGGTGGGTTTTCTAAAGGAAGGGAAACTGATTCTTTAAATTAATTGATGAATATGATTAATGACAAAATTAAAAAGGTGGAAAATTATGTTTTAATATATTGTGCAAGGGGCGGAGATTTCAGATTCCATCTTCCTTCGAGCAAGCATTTGCCGGTGTATTAGCCTAATAAATGACTTTTAAGGTAAACAATGCCTCAGAGTCATTTGGAAAGCCCATACGTTGGAAACTTGACAACAGGCTTCTGTGAGAGAAGGAGTGAGGAGAATGATAGAGGGAGAATAAGACAGGCTTCTGTGAAAGAAGGAGTGAGGAGAAATTGATGGAGAAGAAGAGAGGGTTCTTTGGTAGAATCAGTGAGGAGAAAGAGAGATGAAGAAGGCGAGAGGATTCTGTGAGAGAAGCACTGAGTGGAACGACTGAGGAGAAAATAAGAGGAGAGGCTTCTGTGAGAGAAGCAGTGAGGAGAAATTGAGGGAGAAGAGCAGAGGTTTCAGTGATAGAATCACTGAGGAGAAAGAGAGAGGAAGAAGGTGAGAGTCTTATGTGAGAGAAGCAGTGAGGAGAAAGAGGAGAAGAGGAGAGAGAGGAGAAAGAGAGAGGGAGAAGGGGAGAGGCTTCTGTGAGAGAAGCAGTGAGGAGAAAGAGAGGGAGAATTAGACAGGCTTCATTGTGAGAAGCAGTGAGGAGAAAGAGAGAGAGAAGAGTTCAGGCTTCTGGAAGAGACGTAATGGGAGAAATTGAGGAGAAAAGGGAAGGCTTCTGTGAGAGAAGCACCTAGGAGAAATTGAGGGAGAAGAACACAGGCTTCTGTGAGAGAAGCAGTGAGGAGAAAGAGAGGGAGAAGAAGAGAGCCTTCTGTGTGAGAAGCAGTGTTAGATGTTTTCATGCCAGCCATGGCAGTTCAATAAAAGGTCACCAGATGGGAACAAAGAGGCACCTTTGCTCCCACTGGTGGGTCAGGGGCCTCTGGCCCCTGCAGCCCCATTGGGGAGAGTTAATAGCCCTCCGGCCCCCTCACTCTCATTGGTAAGGGAGGGGCCGGGAACTCCCATAAAAACCCCTGCACAGGGGCTGCTCTTTGGCTCTTGTTCTAGCTCCCTTTGGGACTGATCCATGGGCTCAATCCAGGCATGGATGCCTCCATGCCAGGGGACTCTTTTTCTCTGCTTTATCTTTAAATAAAGCTTCCCCTGATTGCATCCCTGCGTACTGCCTTTTTCTTGGAAGCGCCTCAACGAACCATTGGCCTTGTGAGGACTCTCACACAATCTTTCACTGCAGTTTAATAAAGAGAGAACAACAATTGGTAGCAGAGAATTGAATTATCAATATATTGTATTTGAAGGCTTTTAGTGTCTTCACTCTTGGTGTTGCTTTCTTCAGGTGCTGTTGGTTTTTGGCTTGAAAGTTTTGTAGTTGCTATTAAGGTTTGGACTTTAAGGTTTTCTATAGGTTGCTTTTGTTGTTCTTTGAAATCTCCTGTTTTAGTATTAATTTCCACTTCTTCTATTTGGTTTTGGGTTATCTTTTCCTCATTTAAGGTTAGAGTTTGATTTAGTGGCTTTAAATTGTCAGGTTCTTCATGCAGCTTGGCTTTAATTTGCTCTGTCATTGCCAAAATCATGTCCAGAATCAGTTTATAATCCAGTGGTGGGATGTAAGCATCCATTTCATTGTTATTTACTGTTAAATCTTGCATGGAGGCTGTTTTAATAATAGATAAGGATTTTTCACCTCCTGAAGGGTTGTATTCAGTGCCAGGTGTTCCCACACTTACTGTATCTTCAAGGACAGCTCTGTTATTCAGACAGCTTTCACAACAAAAAGAGGAAATTTACTCTTCCAATTATTGAAAAGATGAATTGTTCTAAAGAATGGCAAAAGGTATTATCGAAATTTATCTGGCAGGGGAAAAAACCTAGAATTAAGCTCAAGCTATTAACAGATTCAAAAGATAGAGGGGGCTTTTCCCTGCCAGATTTGAAACTTTATTTTGAAGCTGCTGCTTTTTGCTGGTTGAGAGATTGGTTTGTGTTAGAGAATACAGATGTATTAGATTTGGAAGGTTTAGACAATGTATTTGGATGGCATGCATATTTATGGTATGATAAGATAAAGGTCCACAAAGGCTTTAAAAATCATATAATTAGAAAGTCATTGATTAATGTGTGGATGAGATATAAAGACCTGTTAGAAAGTAAAACACCCAGGTGGATTTCACCACTAGAGGCTAAGACCCAGAAAAGGTCAAATATGGAAATCAAGTGGCTGAAATATAAGGATATATTGGTACAAGAAGGAGACCAATTTAAGATAAAAACATATGAGCAGTTGAAAGTTAATGTTGATGATTAGTTTCAATATTACCAAATGAATGAAGTGTATAAAATGGATAAAAAAGAGGTTTTCAAATAGAGAAATCCAAATTGGAAATGTTACTGTTAGATACAAAATCAAAGAATCTTTCCAAGATGTATAATTTATTGCTGGAGTGGCACACGGAAGATGAACAAGTGAAATCAGTGATGATTGATTGGGCTAATGATGTGGGGCATAACATTATGATGGAGGACTGGGAGAGGATGTGGAAAAAGGGTATTAAGTTTACAGCATGCAATGTTTTTAAAGAAAATATGATGAAGATGATGTATAGGTGGTATTTAACACTGATTAAACTTGCAAAAATTTATCATACACATGATAATAAATGCTGGAAATGTAAAGCTGTAGAAGGAACCTTTTACCACATGTGGTGGACTTGCCCCATAGTAAAAGACTTCTGGGAAAAGATTTATAATGAATTAAAGAAAGTTTTGAAAAACACATTTATTAAGAAACCAGAAGCCTTCTTATTGGGTATAGTCGGAAAAGAAATTCCCAAAAAAGATGTTACTTTCTTTCTGTATGCCACAACAGCGGCGAGAATTTTGATAGCCAAGAATTGGAAGACACAAGAAATACCAACGGTGGAAGAATGGCAGATGAAAATAATGGACTATATGGAACTCACTGAGGTGACTGGGAGAATCCGTGACCAGGGTGAAGAGTCGGTGGAAGAAGATTGGAAGAAATTCAAGGACTATTTGAAGAAATATTGTTATATTAACTAGTTTGAAATGGACTTGGAAGTGTTTATAGGTTGTAGTTTTAGAGTTTAATGTTTAGTATTAAGGATAATATGAAATAATGATTGTTAAATGATAAGAAATTAAATATAGATAGATATTAAATATGATTTAAAATTATGAAATAGAATTTGCTAATGATGATTTACGATGAAACGCAGATAGAGGGGACTTGAAGTCACCTGAATATGATTAGAAAGATTAGGAATGACGGAAGTTAAGTACTCTTTTTGTATTTTTGTTGATTGTATTGTTTATGTTATGTCTTGTTTTTTATATGTATTTTTTTTTTGTTTTAATATATGTTTTCATAAAAGCAAAAAAAAAAAAAAGAGGAAATTTACTTGCTGTACCGGGTTTCGCCACACGATGTCATCAATAACATATAAGATGTAATGTAAGAGGTTTTGTTTTATTTTTTCTTTTTCTTTTTCCAAATTATTATAGAACTTTTGTAGAATTAGTCCAATTTTTTTTAAATTCCCAGTTTAAAGAGAAAATAGGATAGTGAGTCCCCAGCAACAAATAGAAGCTTTTTAGTAAAAAACAGCTGCAATTGCTTAGATTTTTTGCTGTATCAATTGGATTTCTTTAGTAACTTTGAGGCTTTAAGCTTTGTTGACCCTTTTGACCCTTTTCAGGGTCCTCCGAGCAAGAAAGAAATGGATGGCAGGAGACAGACTGTCTCTGCACGTCTGGAAGCGCTGTGCGCGCGAACTGGAAGCCTTGTTTCTACTGTTCTCAAGATAGACTATTGCCTAAACAAGTTGAAAATTTTGGACTCCCTTGGATTACAAATATAGAGAAGCCTGGAATCCCTATCAGTCATTTTTGAATATAATTTTCTGGATTACTATTTTGACAATTTTACCTATTTTACTACATTCTACATATTTTTATTACCTACTTTTACCATTTTTTTTAAATATTAACTTTTGTCTATGTTGTCTCTTATTTCTTCCCTTTTTGTTTGCCTTCTCCATTTTTCTTCTTTTTTTTCCTTCTTTTTCTTTTCTCATTTTTATGCTCTTTGGGGTAACCTCCTTTTTTTGCCCCACTATTTTTTTGCTCCCATTCCTTTTTTGGGGGTGAGGAATTTTCATATTTTTTACTATTTTTACTACTTTGATGGTTCTTCTCTCCTAACCATTAGGAGAGTATTGGATTATAAAATTTATCTATTGGGCAGAGACACCATACATCTTGAAGACAAAGATGAGTACTTCTAACCTAACCAAACTTGGAAAAAAAGGCTCTTCTGCCCCGGCTTCAACTTCTGCAAGCCCAGTCTACCACAAATCAATTACTACAATGTTACAACAGGAGAAGACTGATACCCAACAGAAGGACACTCAAGCAATTCTACAAGCAATCCAGGATGCTAACGCTGCTCGGTCTGCTACAGCATCTAAAAATCATCAAGAGTTGAAAAGTGATTTAGACAAAATGAACCAAAGAATTATTAATATATGGAAGAATTTTAAAAGACGATTGCAGAAAATCAACAAAGAATCCAAAAAATGGAACACAAGTCAACGGAGGTGGACCAGAAACTGGAAGACCTGAAAGATGAAAACCAAAAACTGATGCAAATTAATGGAGAACTGGAAGATTCTTTGGCTGTTATAGAAATGGAGCGAGCATCATACTTTTTAAGATTTCAAAATATACAGGAAGATAAGGAAGAGGATCCTTTAGAACTGATGACAGAGTTGCTGGCAGACGTACTTGGATTCGGGAAGTCACAAATGGCAGGAGAAATGGACCAGGCATATCGTGTTAAATCCAACTATGCTAGAAGAAATAAGGTGCCCAGAGAAGTGCATGTCAGATTTTTAAAAAGAGCTACAAGAGATGAGACCCTGAGAAAAATAAGAGATGAACCGCTGAAATACAAAGATAAAGAAGTTGTGGTTCTCAAGCAAATCCCTAGAAGGATAAGAGAGGCTCGAAGAGACTACCACTTTTTAACTAAGAAACTTGTCAAAAAAGGAGTGAACTTCAGATGGCTGATTCCAGAAGGGATCTTAATCTACTGGGATATGAAAAGATACAGACTAGATACACCACTTAAAGCATTGGAGTTTTTTGATAGCCACAGAGCTTTTCTGGAGAGAGATGACTCGGAATCCAAGAAACAAGACGAAGCACAAGTGGAAAGTGAGACCGACCAAAGAGTAAGAGAAGAAACCAAAGAAACTAAAACTACATACTCTTATCCAGAAGAGGGTGCAAGACCAAGAGACTAGAGACAGATAAGATCGACTAGGAGATTAAGACCCAGATATAATTGAAAAAGATGGAGGAAATTGGGATTTTATCAATAAATATTAATGGCTTAAACTCCCCCTCCAAAAGGAGGAAAAATTTTACACGTTTACAAAAATTAAAAATGGATATAATTTGTCTTCAAGAAACCCATATTAAGAGACAACATATCAAAATCTTAGAACAACCAAAAATCGGCAAACTTTACTTTACAGCGTCATCCCAAAAGAAAAGAGGAGTAGCTTTTTCTATCAAAGAAAAGATGATGCCCAAACAAATTTATTCATTTGATGAGGGGAGAATTTTAATGGTTGAAATTATGGTGGACCAAAAGCAGATATTAATGATCGGAATATATGCACCTAATGATAAACAAGAACAATTCTATCTTGAACTATATAAGAAAATATTAGACTCAAATTACCAAAACTTTTGTATAATGGGAGACTTTAATGCAATAGTGGATGGAACCTTGGACTATAAAAGTGCTAAACAAGGACAGAAAGGAGGAAATTTACTTCCTAAAGCATTTTCAAAAATGGTAGAAGAATTTAGTATTTTAGATATATGGTGAGAGAAAAACCCAGAGAAACTACAATATACTTTTTACTTGAATAGACATAAATCATGGTCAACAACTGACATGATATGGATGTCGTTGGACCTGAAACTGATGATCCAAGAGGCGGAAATTGAAACCAATGACTGGGCAGACCACAATCCAATAAAAATGATATGGAAAGGAATTAAGAAGAAACCTAGATGGTCCCAAAATACATCGAAAATGAAGGACAAAGAATTCCTGCAATTAACAATAAAGGAAATGGAATTCTTCTTTAAAATCAATAAGAAGGAAGAAACATCACTTCAAAATGTTTGGGACACTGCCAAAGCATACTTTACAGGCCTGGCAATAACTTTTATTGCTAAGAAGAACAAAGAAAAGAAACAACTATAATTAAAGCTGAGGGAGGAACTTAGAGAACTAGAACTAGAATTACAAATACATCCAGATAAACTAATACTCAAGAAACAAATAGGGTTGTGGACCAAAAGTATTTATCGAACTCAAGGTTGGGTACGCAATTTGTTGCTTCTGCAATGAATAAGAAAAATGGAGTGGTTGTTTATGTTAAAAGTGCTTTAACAGCAGACTTAATTGAAGCAGATAAGCATGGAAGATACGTTATGATAGAGTTGCTGCTAGAAGGTAAAAAGACGCTTTTAGTTGGATTATATGCTCCTAATCAACAACAAGCTGACTTTTTTAGTTTACTTCATACAAAGCTTACCCAGTTGGATTATAAATCTTTTATTTTTATGGGGGATTGGAATGGTGTTTTGGATGTACAGATGGACAAGGCTGGAGCTTTTAAGCGCGTCCCAAGTCATGCTAGACTGCCTAAATCCTTTTTTGAAATGAAGGATGACTTGGAACTGCGAGATATTTGGCGCGAGAGACATTTGCAGGAAAAGGATTATACTTTTTTTTCTGACAGACATCAATCTTTTTCCAGGATCGATTTTATTTTGTTGACTAATGATTTTTTTTTAAGGACTAAGAAGGTGAAGATTTGTGCAAGAACTATTTCTGATCATAGCCCAGTTTGGCTAGAGATTGATAAGGAGAATAGAGATAGGCGCTCGTGGCGCGTAAATGAGAATTTGTTTAGAAATCAGAGAAATGTGGAAGAATGCAAACAGCGGATGAAGGATTTTTTTGAAATTAATATGAATAAGGGCACCTCTATGGACATGGTTTGGGATGCTAGTAAGGCCTATATGAGAGGGGTGTTGATATATATGAATAATAAACATAGACGTGCTGTGGAAGCTAGGAGGAAAGAACTGGAGAATGAAATAAAGGAAAAAGAAAAGGCTTTGATTTTGAATTCAGAGGATGTGAAGACTAAGGAGGCTATTAAACTGTTAAGAGGACAATTTGATAAATTAATGGCTGACCAAGTGGCAACCAATTTGCGGTTTGCCAGGCATAATACCTTTTGCAATGCTAACAAACCAGGTAGATGGTTAGCTTATAGATTGAGGAAAAAGCAAAGGGCTTCTAATATAGACAAAATTGAGCATAAAGGAAGGGTTGTGTTTCAACAGGACCTTATCAAGGATGCTTTTGTGGATTTTTATTCTAAATTATATGCTAAGGAGAAGATTAATGAAAAAGACATTGATATATATTTGGAGAATGCTAGCATCCCGGTTCTTACGCAAGTACAAAAAGAGGGGATTAATCAATTAATTACAGAAGAAGAAATTTTTACAGCAATTAAGGAATTGAAGGTGGATAAAGCACCAGGTACGGATGGTTTGTCTGCGGCTTATTACAAAAATTTACAATCAGAGATGATAAAACCGTTAAAGGAACTGTTCCAGACAATCCAGAGGGGGGGAAAGGTGCCACCGTCTTGGAGAACAGCTTTTATTTCCTTGATTCCGAAGGAAGACCAAGATGCTACTCAAGTTAAAAATTATAGACCGATATCGCTTTTAAATACAGATTACAAGATATTTGCTAAGGTGTTGGCTAATAGACTGATGAGGGTTCTGCAACAGGTGATTCATGGGGACCAAACGGGGTTTATTAGTGGTAGGCAAATGAAAAATAATGTGAGGCATATAGTTGATGTGTTAGAGTTTTTGGAAAGGAACAACCAGATCCCTGCGGCGCTAATCTTTCTAGATGCTGAAAAAGCTTTTGATCAATTGAATTGGCAATTTTTGATGAAAGTTTTAGACAAAATGGATTTTGGGGAAATTTTTTTACAACCGATTAGGGCATTATATCAAAAACAAACTGCCCGAATTATAGTTAATAATAGCCTGACAGAAGCATGTAATATTGAGAAGGGCACAAGGCAAGGGTGTCCGTTATCGCCCTTGTTATTTGTGTTAACATTAGAGATATTATTGGTTAAAATACGGAATTCGGAAAAAATTAAGGGTATACAAATTAGAGATCAGGATTATAGATTGAGAGCATTCGCAGATGATCTGGTTGTTACAGTGACCCAGCCAGAGAACTCTGTTGTGGACCTGATGGAGATAATAACACAATACGGGAAGGTTTCTGGATTTAAAGTTAATATACAGAAAACCAAAATTCTGGCCAAAAATATGACAGTTTCGCAAAAGGCTCTCTTAGAAGGATTAACTGGATTTGAGATTGTTAAAAGGGTTAAATATTTGGGGGTGCTTTTGTCGCCCTCTAATACAAAGTTATATAAAAATAATTATGAAAAACTATGGGGGAAAATTCAAAAAGAATTGGAGAGTTGGGAAAAATTGCAATTGTCTTTGTTGGGACGGATCGCAGCAGTGAAAATGAATGTCCTGCCTAAATTTTTATTTTTATTTCAAATGATACCGATTCTTAAGAAAGATTCTAATTTGGAGGAATGGCAGCGAGGTATCAATAAATTTGTTTGGGCAGGGAAAAGGCCACGAGTTAAACTTAAGATTATGCAGGATACTCGTGAGAGAGGTGGTCTTAAAATGCCCAATCTTAAACTATATTATGAAGCTGCTGCATTAGTAGGAATAAGTGATTGGATTAATTTGACACAAGAGAGATTATTAAATCTTGAGGGCCACGATTTGTTGTTTGGCTGGCATGCATATTTGTTGTATGACAAGAAGGTAGACAATGTGTTTAGAGTGCATATTCTAAGACAGGCATTGTTGAGAGTTTGGAAGAAGTATAGACATAAGCTAGATTGCAAGATACCACTGTGGGCAATTCCAAAACACGCAATAGAAAATATACATGCTGGTTTCAAACATGATGTGACTACGTACAAGGAGATTCTGAGCTTGGAAAGAAATGTCTGGTGTTTGAAATCATATAGCCTCTTGCGAGAAGAGAAGGTTGTTCAAACTTGGTTTCAATATATTCAGTTACGGGCCAGGTGGAAAGAAGACCAGAAAATTGGTTTTACAATGACTGATGAAAATTTGATAAAGCAAATTAGAAATCAGGGTCCAGCACATATCAAATGGATATATCTTGCATTGATAGAAATTGACTCAGAAACAGAGCTTGTTAAAGATTGTATGATTAAATGGGCCCAAAATATCCAAGAAGTTATTACAATGGATACGTGGGAAAGGATTTGGGTGAGGAACGTAAAATTCACACAAGCTCAAAATCTAAGAGAGAATTTTTACAAAATGTTTTATAGATGGCATTTAGATCCTAAAAAGCTTGCAAGTATGTATCCGAATAATCAGCCTAAATGTTGGAGGTGCGGTGACGAAGACACAACATATTTTCACATATGGTGGACTTGTAAAAAGGTTAAGGCTTTTTGGATAAAAGTCTGGTGGAACATGCAGAAGATTTTTAAACAGAGGATAATGTTTTCTCCACAACTTTTTTTGTTGGGAATAATTACAGATGCTACAGTTGTGGACACTAAGTTGATGTTGAATTTAATTACGGCAGCAAGACTCTTAATAGGTCAGTATTGCAAGAAGGAGGAACTGCCGACTATAGAAGAATGGACTTTAAAGGTTTCTGATCTGGCAGAGATGGCAAAGATATCGGCCTATTTGAAAGATCATTCGCAAGAACGCTATATTATGGAGTGGAGAAAATGGATTGAGTATATCCAGAACAAATACGGGACTAAGAAGTTTCATGTAGCATTTGAATAAGTCTTCCTTTCTATTTTCCCCTTTTTTTATATATATTTTTATATATTTTATATTAATAGTGTTTGTAGTTATCCTATATGAGCTAGAGAGTGATAGATTTTAGAGTTTACGGTTGTTAGCATATGGTTGTTTATGATTCTTTTTTTTGTTTTTTATACCTTGTACTTAGCTCTGGGAAGTCGGGGGGGGGAGGGGGGGAGGGGTAAGGAGGGAGGGATAGGGGAGGGGTAGGGGGGTTTGTTAAAGATAAAATGTATGATAAAACTTTTCAATAAAAAAAAAGAAACAAATGGAAATAATAAAGCACAAATAAAATTTAGCTGAGATGGAATTAATGGCTCAACAGATCAAACGGGCCAAACAGAACTTTTTTGAAAATGCTAACAAGCCGGGAAGATGGCTAGCATATAGATTGAGACAGGAAAAAGAAAAGAAAATAATAAAGAAACTCCAAGATACAAAAGGAGAAATACAGTTTCAAAATGATGCAATCAGAAAAATTGTGAAAGAATATTATGAGATTCTTTATAAAGCAAAGGAAATTTCTAAGGAAAAAATAGAGCAGTATTTAATAAAAGTAAATTTACCAAAAATTCCTCAGATTATCCGAAACATATTGAACGAACCAATAACAATGACGGAGACCACAGAAGCTACAGGTGAAACTCGAAAAATTAGAATATTGTGCAAAAGTTCATTTATTTCAGTAATGCAACTTAAAAGGGGAAACTAATATATGAGATAGACTCATTACATGCAAAGCAAGATAGTTCAAGCCGTGATTTGTCATAATTGTGATGATTATGGCTTACAGCTCATGAAAACACCAAATCCACAATCTCAGAAAATTAGAATATTGTGAAAAGGTGCAATATTCTAGGCTCAAAGTGTCCCACTCTAATCAGCTAATTAAGCCATAACACCTGCAAAGGGTTCCTGAGCCTTTAAATGGTCTCTCAGTCTGGTTCAGGAGGAATCACAATCATGGGGAAGACTGCTGACCTGACAGTTGTGCAGAAAACCATCATTGACACCCTCCATAAGGAGGGAAAGCCTCAAAAGGTTCATGTAATTGCAAAAGAAGTTGGATGTTCCCCAAGTGCTGTATCAAAGCACATTAATAGAAAGTTATGTGGAAGGGAAAAGTGTGGAAGAAAAAGGTGCACAAGCAGCAGGGATGACCGCAGCCTGGAGAGGATTGTCAGGAAAAGGCCATTCAAAAGTGTTGGGGACTTTCACAAGGAGTGGACTGAGGCTGGAGTCAGTGCATCAAGAACCACCACACAGAGACGGATCCTGGACATGGGCTTCAAAGGTCGTATTCCTCTTGTCAAGCCGCTCCTGAACAACAAACAACATCAGAAGCGTCTTACCTGGGCTAAAGAAAAACAGACCTGGTCTGTTGCTCAGTGGTCCAAAGTCCTCTTTTCTGATGAGAGCAACTTTTGCATCTCATTTGGAAACCAAGGACCCAGAGTCTGGAGGAAAAATGGAGAGGCACACACTGCAAGATGCTTGAAGTCCAGTGTGAAGTTTCCACAGTCTGTGTTGATTTGGGGAGCCATGTCATCTGCTGGTGTTGGTCCACTGTGCTTCATTAAGTCCAGGGTCAACGCAGCCGTCTACCAGGAGATTTTGGAACACTTCATGCTTCCTTCTGCAGATGAGCTTTATGGGGATGCTGACTTCATTTTCCAGCAGGACTTCGCACCTGCCCACACTGCCAAAAGCACCAAAACCTGGTTCAATGACCGTGGGATTACTGTGCTTGATTGGCCAGCAAACTCGCCTGACCTGAACCCCATAGAGAATCTATGGGGCATTGCCAAGAGAAAGATGAGAGACATGAGACCGAACAATGCAGAAGAGCTGAAGGCCGCTATTGAAGCATCCTGGTCTTCCATAACACCTCAGCAGTGCCACAGGCTGATAGCTTCCATGCCACGCCGCATTGAGGCAGTAATTGCTGCAAAAGGGGCCCAAACCAAGTACTGAGTACATATGCATGCTTATACTTTTCAGAGGTCCGATATTGTTCTAGGTACACTCCTTGTTTTATTGATTGCATGTAATATTCTAATTTTCTGAGATTGTGGATTTGGGGTTTTCATGAGCTGTACGTCATAATCATCACAATTATGACAAATCACGGCTTGAACTATCTTGCTTTGCACGTAATGAGTCTATCTCATATATTAGTTTCCCCCTTTTTTATTGAAAAGTTTTACAATACATTTTTTAGATAGAAAAAAGAAACTCCCTCCTCCCCCTCCCCTCTCCCCAACCCTCCCCTCCCCTCCCCTCCCCCCCTCCCCGACTTCCCAGAGCTGAATACAGGGTATAGACTTACAAACATAAGTTAAAATATGCTAACAACAAGAATAAAATATTAAATTCTATCGCGCTTTAACTCTCCATAGTCATAATTATATTACTAACAAATAACAAATAACTAATAATGTAAAACCACTACTTATTCAAATGCTAAATGAAACTTTTTAGTCCCATATTTATTCTGAATATATTCAATCCATCTTCTCCATTCCACAATATATCTCTGTTGCGATTGTTCTTTCAAGTAAGCTGAGATCTTTGCCATTTCCGCCAAATTGGAAACTTTCAAAGTCCACTCTTCTATAGTCGGCAGTTCCTCCTTTTTCCAATATTGCGCTACTAAAAGTCTTGCTGCCGTAATTAAATTCAAAACTAATTTAGTATCTATAACAGTAAAGTCTGTAATAATACCCAACAAAAACAACTGCGGAGAAAACCTTAACTTTTTCTTAAATATCTTTTGCATATTCCACCAAATTTTAATCCAAAAAGCTTTGACTTTTTTACAAGTCCACCATATATGAAAATACGTTGCATCCTCACAACCACACCTCCAACATTTGGGCTGGCAGTTCGGATACATACTTGCTAACTTTTTAGGGTCTAAGTGCCATCTATAAAACATTTTATAAAAATTCTCTCTTAAATTTTGAGCCTGTGTGAATTTTACATTTCTGACCCAAATCTTTTCCCATAGGAACCTGGAATGTAAGATCCATGAATCAAGGAAAGCTGGACGTGGTCAAACAAGAGATGACAAGACTGAACATTGACATCTTAGGTATCAGCGAGCTAAAATGGACAGTAATGGGTGAATTTAATTCAGATGACCATCAGGTATACTACTGTGGGCAAGAATCCTTCAGAAGAAATGGAGTAGCCTTCATAGTCAATAAAAGAGTAGGAAAAGCAATACTGGGATACAATCCTCAAAATGACTGAATGATCTCAGTTCGAATCCAAGGCAAACCATTCAATATCACAGTAGTCCAAGTCTATGCCCCAACCACCAGTGCTGAAGAGGATGAAATTGACCAGTTCTATGAAGCACTACAGCACCTTATAGAACTAACACCAAAAAATGATGTTCTTATCATCATGGGGGATTGGAATGCTAAAGTAGGAAGCCAAAAGATAACTGGAATAACAGGCAAGTTTGGCCTTGGAGTGCAAAATGAAGCAGGGCACAGGCTGATAGAATTCTGTCAAGAGAATGCGATGGTCATAGCAAACACTCTTTTCCAACAACCCAAGAGACGGCTCTACACATGGACATCACCAGATGGTCAACACAGAAATCAGATTGACTATATGCTCTGCAGCCAAAGATGGAGAAGCTCTATACAGTCAGTAAAAACAAGACCAGGAGCTGACTGTGGCTCAGACCATGAGATTCTCCTTGCAAAGTTTAGGCTTAAACTGAAGAAAGTAGGGAAAAGCACTAGGCCACTCAGGTATGAATTAAATCATATCCCTTTTGAATATACAGTAGAGGTGACAAACAGATTTAAGGAATTAGATCTGATAGACAGAGTGCCTGAAGAACTATGGACAGAGGTTCACGACATTGTACAAGAGGTAGCAACAAAAACCATCCCAAAGAAAAAGAAATGCAAGAAAGCAAAATGGCTGTCTGAGGAAGCTTTGCAAATAGCTGAGGAAAGGAGGGAAGCGAAAGGCAAGGGAGAAAAAGAAAGATACGCCCAATTGAATGCAGAATTCCAGAGAATAGCTAGAAGAGATAAGAATGCCTTCTTAAATGAACAGTGCAAAGAAATAGAAGAAAACAATAGAATAGGGAGGACCAGAGATCTTTTCAAGAAAATTGGAGAAATGAAGGGAACGTTTAATGCAAAAATGGGCATGATAAAGGACCAAAATGGCAGGGACCTAACAGAGGCAGAAGAGATTAAGAAGAGGTGGCAAAATTACACAGAAGAACTATACAAGAATGAGCTTAACGTCCCTGATAATCACAATGAGGTGGTCACTGACCTCGAGCCAGACATCCTAGAATGTGAAGTGAAGTGGGCCTTAGAAAAGCTGAGCAACAACAAAGCTAGTGGAAGTGACAGTATTCCAGCTGAGCTATTCAAAATCTTAAAAGACAATGCAGTAAAAGTGCTACACTCAATTTGCCAGCAAATTTGGAAAACTCAACAGTGGCCACAGGATTGGAAAAGATCAGTTTACATTCCAATTCCAAAGAAAGGCAGTGCCAAAGAATGTTCAAACTATCGCACCATTGCACTCATTTCTCATGCTAGTAAAGTCATGCTTAAAATTCTACAAGCTAGACTTCAGCAGTATGTGGATCGAGAACTACCAGAAGTACAGGCAGGATTTTGAAGAGGCAGAGGAACTAGAGATCAAATTGCCAACATACGCTGGATCATGGAGAAAGCTAGGGAGTTCCAGAAAAACATCTACTTCTGCTTCATTGACTATGCTAAAGCCTTTGATTGTGTGGATCATAACAAACTGTGGCAAGTTCTTAAAGAGATGGGAGTACCAGACCATCTTATTTGTCTCTTGAGAAACCTATATGCGGGTCAAGAAGCAACAGTGAGAACTGGACACGGAACCACTGATTGGTTCAAAATTGGGAAAGGAGTCCGGCAAGGCTGTATACTGTCTCCCTGCCTATTTAACTTATATGCAGAGCACATCATGAGAAAGGCAGGGCTAGATGAATCAAAAGTTGGAATTAAGATTGCCGGAAGAAATATCAACAACCTAAGATACGCAGATGATACCACTCTAATGGAAGAAAGTGAAGAAGAACTAAAGAGCCTCGTGTTACGTGTGAAGAAGGAGAGTGCAAAACTTGGGTTGAAACTTAACATTAAGAAAACCAAGATCATGGCATCTGGCCCTCTCAATTCCTGGCAAATAGATGGGGAAGAAATGGAGGTAGTGACAGATTTTATTTTCCTGGGCTCCAAGATCACTGCAGATGGGGACTGTAGCCAAGAAATTAAAAGACGCTTGCTCCTGGGGAGGAAAGCCATGGCAAATCTAGACAGCACACTAAAAAGCAGAGACATCACCCTGTCAACAAAAGTGCGTATAGTCAAGGCTATGGTCTTCCCAGTTGCAATGTATGGCAGTGAAAGCTGGACCATAAGAAAGGCTGAGCGCCAAAGAATTGAGGCCTTTGAACTGTGGTGCTGGAGAAGACTCCTGCGAGTCCCTTGGACTGCAAGGCGATCAAACCGGTCAGTCCTAGAGGAGATCAATCCTGGCTGCTCTTTAGAAGGCCAGATTCTGAAGCTAAAACTCAAGTACTTTGGCCACCTAATGAGAAGGAAGGACTCACTGGAGAAGAGCCTAATGCTGGGAAAGATCGAGGGCAATAGAAGAAGGGGACGACAGAGAATGAGGTGGCTGGATGGAGTCACTGAAGCAGTAGGCGTGAGCTTAAATGGACTCCAGAAGATGGTAGAGGACAGGAAGGCCTGGAGGAATGTTGTCCATAGGGTCGTGATGGGTCGGACACGACTTCGCAGCTAACAACAACATCATTTGAAACAAAAATAAAAATTTTGGCAAAACATTCATTTTCACTGCTGCAATTCTTTCCAATAAGGATAATTGTAGTTTTTTCCAACTATCTAGGTCTTTTTAACGGTTCATAGTGATTCTTGTATAACTTCACATTTGAAGCTGACAAATAAACCCCAAAATATTTAGTCTTCTTGACTATTTCAAATCCCGTTAACTCTTCTAAAACAACCTTTTGTTCTATAGTCATATTTTTAGACAATATTTTAGTTTTTTGTGTATTTATCTTAAATCCAGAAACTTTCCCATATAACATTATTATCTCCATCAGCTCTACAACTGAGTAAGTCGGTTGACTTACTGTAATTGTCTACAGTAAGACAATTAGTTTCCCCTTTGGACGAATGGAAGACTGTGTTCAATTGCCCAATGGGTTGCTACCAGTTCAAGTCCTGCCGTTTGGATTGCAAAGGGCCCCCACAGTTTTTATGCAATTAATTAATGAAGTGCTAAGAGAGCACCTAAATAAGGGGGTCCTGGTTTACCTTGATGACATCCTTATCTTCACTGAGACCAAAGAGGAGCATATTAACCTAGTCAGAGCAGTTCTGAAAAATTGCGGGCTGCACACCTATATGCAAAATTATCGAAATGTGAATTCCACCAGGAAAGAATATTTATTTATTTATTTATTTATTAAATTTTTATACCGCCCTTCTCCCGAAGGACTCAGGGAGTACAGGGAGTACAGGGCAATAAATATCAAAATGTAAATACAAAAGTTAAAAAGAGATTAAAAAGAATTAAATAGTTATGCCCAATAATACAATACTAAAAATGTGTTAAAACTAAATCCAACCCCAAACCCATCAGACCAGGCCAGATTGTTCAAATAAATAAGTTTTTTTTTTATTGAAAAGTTTTAAGATACAATTTTCCTTTAAAAAACCCCCCTTCCCCCTCCCTCCTCCCCCCCTACCTCCCCCCTCCCCCCTCCCTCCTCCCCCCCCTCCCTCCCCCCCTCCCCCCCGACTTCCCAGAGCTAAATACAAGGTATATATATAAAAAAAAGCAAACATAAACAACCATATACTAACAACTATAAATTCTAAAATCCATCACTCTCTAGCTTATATAGGATAAAACAAACCTTAGCAATATTAAATATATATAAAAAACTAAGATAGAAAAAGAAACACTCTCTAGCTTATATAGGATAAAACAAACCTTAATAATATTAAATATATATTAAAAACAACAAAAAAAAGAAAAAAAACCCCAAGATAGAAAGAAAAAAAGAAAAAGAAAAAAAAGGAAAAAGAGTTATTCAAATACTACATAATACTTCTTAACCCTATACTTATCCTAAATAGACTCCATCCATTTTGTCCATTCCATGATATAACGTTCTTACAGATAATCTTTCAAATTAACCAAAATCTTCGCCACCTCAACCAAATCAGAAAACTTTAAAGTCAACTCTTCTGTAATCGGCAGTTCCTCTTCCAGTGCCACATCTATAATTATTCCAAACAAAAAAAAGATTGCAAACAAAACTTTAACCTCCATTTAAGAATCTTCTGTATATTCCACCAAACTTTAATCCAAAAAACCTCACCCTTTCCAGAAAACCACCACATATAAAAATATATTGCGTCTACACCCAAATCTTTTCCCACCTCCCATTACTTGACTATAAATACGTTGTAAAAAATCCATAGACTTCTGCAAATCCTGCTATTTTCTCTTTTTAGATCGTTTTGCAGCAGCACGCGTCACCCTCTGTTCTATAGGATCATCCGATGAAGTTGTATCTTGATCTCCTCCAACACCGTTGTCTTCTATCTGACCATCTTCGGCCTCTTGATGCACTCCTTCTCCAGATCCCTTTTCAGCTTCCAGAAGTGTTAATGGCGTTGCTTTTAAAACATTATTGTAGAAATCACGCGCTTGCATCACAGTAACCAGACGGTACCTTTTACCTTCGTGCGTCACCATCAACCCAACTGGGATCTCCCATCTGAACCTTATATCTCTTTGCTTGAGCTCTTGCACAAGAAATGTAAAATCCTTCCTTCTCCTTAAAATCTTTGGAGGAATTTCTTTTAGGACCAAAACTTCTTGATTAGCAATCACAACTTTAGTATCATAAGCAGCTCGTATAACTTCATCTCTAATTTCCCTTTTTGCAAAATATACCACCACATCTCTAGGCAACTTTCTCTGTCTAGCAATCCATGAATTCACACGAAACACTTTATCCATGCCTCCTTTTATTTCAGATGCTGGCTGTTTCAATACTACTTCGAAAGCCTCAGAAACCAGCTGCTTTAGATCTTCCTTAATATTCTCCTTTAAGCCTCTAATTCTAATGGCAAACTGCATCTGGTAATATTGAGCAAGACTCAGTTCCTTATCCATTTTGTCTTCATTCTCCAATACTTTTGCTTCTAATATAGCATTCTTTTGAGTCAAATCTTCTAGCTTTTCCTCCAATTCTTCCACACATCCAGCCACTTTATACACTGAAGACAAGATGTCTACCTTCATCACTCTGAACTTCTGTTCCATCCTCTCCTCCATTCTCTCCTCCAATTTCTCCAATTTCTCCTCCATCTGTGCAAATCTATCATTAATTGATTCCAAAATTACCTGGGTGTGTTT
Source organism: Vipera ursinii (assembly GCF_947247035.1). NCBI lineage: Eukaryota > Metazoa > Chordata > Lepidosauria > Squamata > Viperidae > Vipera > Vipera ursinii. The sequence continues at coordinate 35,837,680 of NC_139522.1, forward strand.
TTCAAGAGCATCTTGTAAGTCCTTTGATGTCAATACATCAGGAGGATGCAGCGCCTGCAGTAATGATTGTTGCACCGGAGAAGTTCCAGCACTCCGAAGAGTTTTAGGGGGTGGTTTAGCCGCCATCTTTTACCAATTGTGACGCACTTTCACTTCAGATTTAAAATCCAAAAAAGTCCATCAAGCTGGAGAGTAAAATATAATAATCCTCTTCACCTTTTCCTCTTGTACCGCTCTGCCTGCTCCTTTAATCCATAGTCATTCCTTCAGGCAGGGGTGGTCGCAGACGCCTGGCTCTGCTCCAAGAAATCAGGAGCAGAGGCGCTGGCCAGCTGGGAGCAGCCCAGGCTACGGGGGAGTTCAATCCTTCAGCCGCCCAAGCCACAAGCTCAGGCGGCTCCGGAGAACTCGACCCCTACCTGGGGGCTCACCCCCTCCTCTTCTCCCGAGGAGGGGGCTTCAAATTCGCCCGAACAGCTGATCGGCGCTGTTTCGGGCGAAAATAACTCAGCTGAGCCGCGGGCAGCCCGGGAAGGCTGTCTCCGGCGCCGCGCAGCCACCGGAAGCCTCCAAATAAATAAGTTTTTAAATCACGCCGGAAGGAGCGCAGGTCAGGAGCCATCCGGAGCTCAACCGGCAACCGGTTCCATAGGTCTGGCGCGCCCACAGAGAACGCCCTCCCCCTGGGGGCCACCAATCGACATTCTTTGATCGGAGGCACCCTGAGGAGGCCCTCTCTATGGGAGCGCACTGGACGGAGGGAAGTTGATGCCGGCAGCAGGTGCTGCCGTAGGTAATCCGGACCCATGCCATGTAGGGCTTTGTAGGTCATAACCAGCACCTTGAATCTCACCCGGAGGGCAACCGGCAGCCAATGCAGCTCGCGGAGCAGAGGTGTAACATGGGAGTATTGGGAGACCCCCAACACAACTCACGCGGCTGCATTCTGCACCAGTTGAAGCCTCCGGGTGGTCCTCAAGGGCAGCCCCATGTAGATAGCGTTGCAGTAGTCCAAACGAGAGGTCACGAGCGCATGAGTGACTGTACGCAAGGCATCCCGGTCTAGATAGGGCCGCAACTGGCGCACCAGGCGAACCTGGGCGAAGGCCCCCCTAGTCACAGCTCCTATATGATCTTCTAAGGAGAGCCGTGAATCTAGAAGGACCCCCCAGTTGCAAGCCCTATCTACGGGGGGTAATAGCTCACCCCCAATAGAAAGAGATGGACTATTCTGAATATCCTGAGATGCCGACATGTACAGCCACTCAGTCTTGTCAGGGTTGAGTCGAAGCCTGTTCCTCCCCATCCAGACCCGAACCACCTCCAGGCAATGGGACATCACGTCGAGGGCATCACTGGGGTGGTTTGGGGTTGAAATAAAAAGCTGGGTATCATCAGCGTACTGATGATAACCAACTCCAAAACCACGAATGATCTCACCCAGAAGCTTCATGTAGATGTTGAACAGGAGAGGCGAGAGGACCGATCCCTGAGGAACTCCACAAACAAGGGGCCTCAAGGTCGACCTCTGCCCTCCTGCCAACACTGACTGCGAACGCCCCAGAAGGTAGGAGGAGAACCACTGAAGAACTGTGCCTCCCACTCCCAACCCCCTGAGGCGCCGCAGCAGGATACCATGGTCGATGGTATCGAAAGCCGCTGAGAGGTCTAATAGGACTAGGACAGAGGAACAGCCCCTGTCCCGCGCCAGCCAGAGATCATTCACCAGCGCGACCAATGCCGTCTCCGTGCTGTCTCCTGAAGCCCGATTGGTACGGGTCTAGATAATCAGCTTCCTCCAGGAACAGAGAAAGCGAAGGTTGGAGACCGGACGAAAGTTATTTAATACAGCTGGGTCCAGGGCAGGCTTCTTGAGGAGGGGTCTCACCACCGCCTCCTTCAAGGCGGCGGGAAAACTACCCTCCCTCAGAGAAGCAGTTATCACTGCCTGGAGCCAGCCTTGTGTCCCGTCCCGGGCTGCATAAACCAGCCAGGAGGGGCACGGGTCCAACAAACACGTGGTGGAGCTCAGCTTCCCCATGATCCTGTCCACGTCTTCAGGAGTCACAGGATCGAACTCCTCCCAGATAACATCGACAAGACTGCCCGTATCCTCATCATCAGACTCTGCCCAGTCGGAGTCCTGACCGGTCCGGATCTGAGCGATTTTATCCGACAGATATCGACTAAACTCCTCGGCACGACCCTGCAAGGGCTCCTCCCTCACCTCCTGATTAAGGAGGGAGCGAGTTACTCTAAACAGGGCGGCCGGGCGATTATCTGCAGATGCGATGAGGGTGGCAAAGTGGTTAGACCTTGCCACCCTCATCGCCACGAGATAAGTTCTCGTGAACGACCTTAGTCGAATAGACTACCTGGGATATTGCATATCCCCACAGGGAATCGAAATGGACCCTGAGAAAGTCAGGGCAGTATTAGAATGGGCACCCCCCACCCCTGGCACAAGGAAGCAATTGCAAAGTTTCCTGGGGTTTGCAAACTTCTACTGCCAATTCATCCCTTCGTTTGCCCAAATAGCTCTGCCCCTCACAAACTTGTTGAAAATGAAGGGAGGGTCCCCAGTGAAACCCAGCCAGCCCCTGAATTGGACAATGGAATGTCAAGCAGCATTTGAGAGGCTAAAGAGGCTTTTTTCTGCCGAACCTGTACTGAGACACCCAGATTCCGATAAACCTTTTGTAATACAGGCAGACACGAGTGATGTGGTGGTGGGAGCTGTATTATTACAGGAAAATGATGAGGGGACATTGCAACCATGTGCATATATGTCCAGGAAACTCACTGAGACAGAACAACGTTGGGCCATGTGGGAAAAGGAGGCGTACTCTGTGAGGTGGTCATTACTTATATTTCCTTGAAGGAAATAAAATTCCCCTTCCAGGTCTGGACAGACCACAAAAATTTGGAAGCACTAAAAACACCCAGGAAACTCACTCCTAAGCAAGCCCGCTGGTCCCAACATTTTCACTGATTCCGTTTCACTCTCAAACACTTACCGGGGGGGGGAGAGAATTTCTTGGCTGATGCATTATCTCGTATGCCCCAATATAACAGCACACGGGACACTGACTCTAAACCACTTATGCCTGAACAACAACTGGCAGCACCAGTAACCACCAGGACCCAAGCTAAAATAAAGCCGCGGGTGGATAGCCAAACTGGAATAGAATTCCGGAAGTTGCATTACTGAAATGAAGGAACTTTTGCACGATATTCTAATTTTTTGAGTTTCACCTGTATAAAAAGGCAAAAAAAGGACAAGACTCCAGGGCCAGACGGACTGCCTGCAGAATACTACATTGCGTTACAAGACGTGCTTACTCCGATCTTGAAAGAACTTTGTAATGAAACTCTTCTGAAAACCAAAATACCAAAGACATGGACTGAAGCTAATATCACTTTAATTCACAAAAAAGATGTTGATTTGATACATATAAAAAATTATAGACCAATTTCATTGTTAAATGTAGACTATAAAATTTTCGCCTCGATAATGGCAGAAAGAATTAAGAAATTTTTGATTGAATTCATACACACGGATCAAAATGGCTTCCTGCCTAAAAGACAGGAAATAGAAGAAATAGATGAGAGAAGAAGAGGCTTCTGTGAGAGAAGCAGTGAGGAATTTCTCCTCACTGCTTCTCTCAGAGGAGCCTCTCTTCTTCTCCCTCAATTTGGGTCTCCGTTTCCTATCAGCCTGTTCTTTGTTTGTCAGTGCGGCCCTCTCTAATGCCTTCTTCACCGCTCCCCACACCTCCCCCAGTTGTTCCTTCCATTCCCTGGGTTGGAAAGAGGGAGGCTTCCCCTGATCATACTCAGGGATAGGGACAAAGTCATGACCTGACACCACCCTAAAAGGGGAGAACCCTGTGCTACTATGGACTGTGTTGTTATGGGCCACCTCGGCAAATGCTAGTAAGTCCACCCAATTCGATTGTTGATAGGACACGTAGCACCGTAAATAGCGCTCCACTATGGCATTGGCCCACTCCGCTGCTCCGTTGGTGCAAGGATGGTACGCCTAACTAAGACCCTGGGAGGATCCTATGAAACGGACAAACTCTCTCCAGAACCGGGCCATGAATTGCACCCCCCGGTCCGATATGATACGACGGGGCACTCCATGCAAACGGTAGATGTGGGTAATAAACATCCAGTCCAATTGCCGAGCTGATGGCAGTCCCTTGCATGGTACGAAATGGGCCTGCTTGGAAAACAGGTCGATGACTGTCCAAATGGCGTTGTATCCACGACTTTCTGGCAGTTCCATAATAAAGTCCATCGTTATATCCTGCCAGGGCCTGGTGGGGTTAGCCACTGGCTGAAGGAGCCCAAATGGTTTCCCCGCATGGGGTTTCATGATCGCACAGATGTGACAGTTCTGTACATAGTCCTCGATTTCACGCTTCATATGCAGCCACCAGAATTGCCGACGTGCCAGGTGTAGGGTTTTCAGAAACCCAAAGTGCCCTGCCTGCCTGGAGTCGTGACACCGATACAACACTTTTTTCCTCAGCGTCAGGGGTACATACATCCGAACCCTGTGCCAGGCCAGACTGTCCCATGTTGTCAGAACGTGTGGATGGTCTCGTAACCAGCCATCCCCCATAAGCGCTTCTCTCAGATCGTGGAGCAGGTCATCTGTTGTTATACAGGCAAAAATTCCCAGCTCTGCAGAACTGCATGGGGGCATGAGTACTTGTACCACCTCCTCCCTCTTGCTGTCATATTGTGGTAGATGTGACAATACGTCTGCCAAGAAGTTTCGTCCCCCTGGGACATATTTCAGGGTGAACCGAAATCACTGGAAATATTGGGCCCATCGGACATGTTTAGGCGACAACCGTCTGGGCGTCTGTAAGGCCTCCAGGTTTTTATGGTCAGTCCACACTTCAAATGGGTGGTTCACCCCCTCCAGGAGGTTTTGCCACGTCTCTAACACCCAGCAGACGGCGAAGGCCTCTTTCTCCCAGATTGCCCAGGCTCGCTCGGTGGTGGTCAGCTTCTTGGAGGCATACGCACACGGTTGGAGAGACCCATTGTTGTTATGTTGAAGGAGGACAGCCCCCACTGCAATGTCGCTAGCGTCCGCCTGAACAATGAACGGCAAGTCAGGATCTGGATGCAACAAAACGGGCTCCCTGGCAAACAGGGCTTTCAGTGACTCAAAGGCCCGCTGACACGCTGTGGACCATGCCAGCTTCTGCCCGGAACGTGGTTTCATCACCGACTGCTGTGTGCATAACAGATCCGTAAGAGGCAGGGCGATCTAAGCAAAAGACGGGATGAACTGCCGGTAGAAGTTGGCAAACCCCAAGAAGCTTTGCAGCTGGCGACGGGTCCATGGTGCCTGCCACTGTTGGATGGCTTCCACCTTCTTCGGGTCCATCTCCACCCCACCCGTGGATATCCTGGACCTGAAATAGATTTATTTAGATTTAGATTTATTTGATTTTTATACCGCCCTTCTCCCGAAGGACTCAGGGCGGTGTACAGGGCAAAGTAGTCCAACTGGGACTTGTGGAACTCACATTTTGAGAGTTTTACATATAGCTGAGCCTCCAGCAATTTTGTCAGCACCTGCCTGACCAGGGCAATATGTTCCTCCACAGTGTCGGTGTAAATAAGGATATCGTCCAGGTAGACCAGGACTCCATGGTACAAATGTTTATGCAACACCTGGTTAATCAGCTGCATGAACACCGCGGGAGCCCCCTGCAGACCAAACAGCATCACCCTAAACTGGTAACTACCGAGAGGACAGTTAAAGGCCGTCTTCCACTCATCACCAGCCTTAATACTCACCCTGTAGTATGTCTCCCTCAAGTCCAGTTTCATAAAAATTCGTCCTTTAGCCAGATGAGCCAGCAGGTCCTTCATGAGGGGAAGAGGGTACAGGTGTTCCACACACACCCCATTCACGCCCCGAAAATCCACACATAAACGGAAGGTCCTGTCCTTCTTCTCCTTGAATAGGACGGGCGCCGCGATCCTGGATCGAGCTGGTTGGATGAACCCCCTTGCCAGGTTCTTGTCTATGTACTGCCTTAGTTCCTGCATCTCCTGGGGTGTCATGGCATACATCCAGGGCTTAGGCAGTTTAACCCCTGGTTCTAACTCAATAGCGCAATCTGTTGGCCGGTGGGGTGGTAGGACATCACACTCTCGCTCATTGAAGACCTCAGCCAGGTCAGAGTATACCCGTGGCACCTGGTCCTCCTGTCCAAGCTCTGCTACACAGGCTTTCTCCTCCTCGGCCAACCCCTCTGGCCCCACATGGGTGTGACCCAGGGGTTGAGGTCCCGTCCCAAGGCAGAGGTGACGGTAACCCCCCCTCCAACCAGATCGTCGGAACCCATTTGTCTAGCCATGTAAGTCCCAGGATTATGGCCTCAGTCATGGAGGGCACCACGATGAAACGCAAGGTCTCCCAATGCTCACCCATCTCCAGTCAGATGGGTTCCATCACATGGGTCATGGGGGCTCCCCCCAGAAGGGACCCATCGACCTGCTGGAACCTGAGTGGGGTGGTCAAGCGCTCCATCCTGACGCCCACTTCAGACACCACTGCCTGGCGGATCAGACAATGGGTACTTCCGGAGTCAATCAACGCTTAGTACTCCCTCTTACATCCTGTCTGTGGGCTTACCAACAGCACCGGGATCGCAAAGGGACATACTGGCACACTTACCATAGGGTCCTCCTCCTGCTCCTCGGCACTATCGTAGAGCACAGGTCCGACAACCGTTGGCGTTTCCATCATCCCAGGCGCTTGGCCCTGTAGCTGGTGTGTGGCCCGCGAGAGCTCTGCGGACCTCCGGGGTGTAGCACCACATGCAAGAGGGTTGTGTTGTGATTCAGGGTCAGCCTGTGGGTTCGGCAGTTGGGTCGGACGATTCAGAGGAGGAGGAGGAGGAGGAGGGGTTTGGAGAGCCTGCAGAGGACAGTTCTGAGGCTTCGCAGAGTGCTCAGCCAGGCCCCTCCCATCTGGTTACTACGCAGACCCAGCTGTGTGAGCCTGACAGTGTGGATGAAGATGACCCACAGCTGGCCCTGTTCAAGGACGCCTGATGCAGGAGGCAGTCAATCAGGAGTAAACAGAGGAAGGCAATGGGGCACCTCGGAAGGAGGCAGAGAGAAGCCACGCCTTGAACTGTTTAAAAGGGGAATGTGTGAGAGGGCTGCTTTGCTGAAGGCAACTGTTTGAATAGCTCCTGTTTTAGTGGTTCGTGTTTTGTTTTGCTCAGTTTGCTCTGTTTTGGATCTGTTTTGTGTAAATAAATTTGGCAGGCTTACTTCCAGCCTTTTGTCTTTTGTAAAGGGGTTGTCCCTGCCTTTTCTGCAGGGCCGGTAGTGTTCTGAACCAGCCTGCTACCGGCCTTGCAATAAGGCAAACCCCTGTTCAAACAGTAGAGACTGGAGAGCGTCTGAGGCTGAAAAGCGTCTGCCAAGATTTATTACACAAACAACAGAACAAGAAACAAAACACTGGAACTTGAATCCTCAAACGGAAGGGTTGCTTTCAGCAACCAGCCCTTCCCCAAACACTCCTTTTATTTAGAGTTCAGGGCGTGGCCTCCCTGTGCCTCCTCCCGAGGAGTCCCACAGCCTTTCTCTGTTTGGTCCTGCTCGACTGCCTCCTGCGTCGGGTGTCCTTGAACAGGGCCAGCTGTGGGTCATCATCCTCCGCACTATCGGGCTCACGCAGCTGAGAAGAGGGCCCCGGCTGGGGGCTCTGCGAAGCCTCCAAGCCATCATCAGCCGGTTCGTCTTCCACACACTCCTCCTCCCCCTCATCTGAGTCATCCGAGACATCTGAGCCGGCTGCCGGACCCACAGGCTGGCCCTGAGTCACAACACTATCCCGCACCGCAGGGCCCTTCCCCCGGGGCTGCCGATCCGGATGCGGTCGGGATGGGAATTGTTCGTGAAAAGCAGTCACCAACGCAGGGGCATGAACGGCGGTCGCGTCTTCCCATGTGAAGTCCTCCGGCCCGTACCCTTTCCACTCGATCAGGTACTGGAAGCGACCTTTCAGCCAACGGGAATCCCTGATGCTGGCGACCTCGTACTCAGGGGTGCTGCCTCCATCACGAGGTCCTGATGGGGGAGGTTCCGCTTGGCGAAGTGGACAAGCCGGTTGTTCGGGGACCAACAAGGACCGATGGAAGACGGGGTGCACGCGCAGGGAACGTGGCAGAGTTAAACGATAGGCGACCGGATTGATGACAGCCTCGACTGGGAACGGTCCAAGGTAACGGTGGTCCAGCTTCCTCGCCGGCTGTGTGGATGGTAGGTTCCTGGTGGACAGCCAGACCCGATCCCCCACCGAGAGTGGAGGCGTATCCCTTCTCGACCGATCGGCGAACCTCTTGTAGTCGGCCTTGGCCTTCTCCAGCTGTCGTCGCACCAACCGATGGATCGCCTGTAACTCCGCCATGAAGTCGTTCGCTGCCGGCTCCGGTGAGTCCACGGGAGAAAGGGGGAAAAACCGGGGGTGATAACCCACGTTGGCCAAGAACGGTGTCATCTGCGTGGAGGTGTGCTGTGAGTTGTTAAAGGCAAACTCGGCTATGGCCAAATAGTCCACCCAATTGTCCTGCTGCAGGTTAACGTAGCAGCGCAGATACTGCTCTAAGATACCGATGACCTTCTCGGTACCCCCGTCAGTTTGAGGATGATGTGCGGACGAGAGGCAAACCTTAATGTCCAACGCCCGCATCAACTCCTGCCAGAAGCGGGCTGTAAACTGGGCCCCCCTATCGGAGACGACTCTATCGGGGAGGCCGTGCAGCCGAAACACCTGTTGGATGAACATGCGACTAGTGGCGCGAGCTGACGGTAAGCCGCGACAGGGGATGAAGTGCGCCATCTTGGTCAGCATGTCCACCACCACAAACACTGTCGTGAAGCCGGAGGATGGGGGTAGATCCGTCAGAAAGTCCATGGACACAGCCCCCCAGGGTCTCTTGGGTGTTGGCAAGGGCTGCAGTAAACCAGGCGGGGCCCCTGTCGCTGACTTGGCCTGCCTGCATGGGATGCAGGAGGTGACATAAGACTGGACGTCGTGTCGGACTCGGGGCCACCAGAAGGTACGGGAGACCAGGTTCAGAGTCTTGAACAGACCAAAATGCCCCGCAGCCGGGTTATCATGACACTGGCTGAGGACGAGTCCCCTGAGTGGCCCTCCCGGAACATAGAGCCGGTCACGATAATACAAAAGTCCATCCGTGACCGACCAAGGCGAATCTGGCCCCACCTCTTCCTTCCGCTGAGCCACCCACGCCTCCTGCTGCTGCGCCTCCCGGATCCGAGCCCGTATATCAACCGGCTCCCGCACCGCAGCAAAAGACTCGACAGGGATCACTGTCCTGGGCAGAAGCTTGTCTTCCACTCGGGTATATTCGGGCTTCCTGGACAGAGCATCCGCTCTCTGATTGTGCCCGCTTGGTATGTACCGCACCCGGAAGTCAAACCTCGCAAAGAAAAGGGACCACCGGATCTGGCGTTGGTTCAAATTCCGAGCGGTCTGCAGGCTTTCCAGATTCTTGTGGTCCGTCCGGACCTCGATTTGATGCCGCGCCCCCTCCAGATGATGCCTCCAAGCCTCGAACGCCGCCTTGATGGCCAGTAGCTCCTTCTCCCAGATGGTATAGTTGCGCTCCGAGGGGTTCAATTTCCGAGAGTGATACGCGCAAGGGAAAAGGGTACCGCTGGGCGTCGTTGCCTGGAGTAACACGGCCCCAATGGCAATGTCGGAGGCGTCCGCCTCCACGACAAACGGCCGTTGCGGGTCAGGATGCTTCAAGATGGGCTCCTTCATGAAGGCGTCCTTCAAAGCCTGGAACGCCTGTTGTTCGGGGGCGTTCCACTGGAACCGAGTCTTCTTCTGCAGGAGCCGGGTGAGGGGGGCTGTCAAGGCAGCAAAGCCAGGGATGAATGTTCGATAGTAGTTGGCAAATCCAAGGAGTCGCTGAACATCCTTCACGCGACGCGGGGGTTGCCAACTCTGCAACGACTCAACTTTACTCGGCTCCATGGCGATGCCCTCAGGAGAAATGCGGTGACCCAGGAAATCGATGGTCACCTGGTAGAACTGGCACTTCTCCAACTTGGCAAACAGCCGATGTTCCCGGAGGCGCTGCAGGACCTGACGGAGATGCTGATGATGCACTTCACGCGACGGGGAGTAAATCAGGATGTCGTCCAGGTAGATTACGACAAACTGGTCCAACAGATCCCGAAAGATGTCGTTCATAAAATGCTGAAACACAGCGGGGGCGTTGGTCAGGCCAAACGGCATCACCGTGTACTCGAAATGTCCATAGCAAGTACCAAACGCCGTCTTCCACTCATCACCCGGCCGAACCCTGACGAGGTTGTAAGCTCCACGCAGGTCCAGTTTCGTGAAGATCTTAGCCTCCCGGAGTCGGTCCAAGAGCTCGGGGATGAGGGGCAGCGGGTAACGGTTGCTCACCGTGATGGCGTTGAGTTTCCGGTAGTCACAGCAAAGCCGTAACTCGCCCGACTTCTTTTTGACGAAGAGCACGGGCGCAGACACTGGCGAGGACGAGGGCCGGATGAAACCGCGAGCCAAATTCTTTGTCAGGAAGTCCCGCAATGCAGCCAACTCGGGCTCCGACATGGAGTACAAACGCCCCACTGGGAGAGGCGCATCAGGGACTAGATCAATGGAGCAGTCATAGGGCCTGTGCGGGGGTAATTGATCCGCCTCTGACTCGCTGAACACATCAGCAAAGTCGGACAGTTCGGGAGGCAAGGAAACCCCTGGGGAACCCTCCACCTGGCCGGCACAGATATGGCGGGTGTGGTCCACGCACTGCAAACTTGGGAAGGTGACCAAGTTCTGAGACCAATAGATCTGTGGATCATGCGCCCGGAGCCACGCCAGTCCCAAGACCACGGGGAAGTGCAGATCCGAAGTGATGTAGAACTGGATGGCCTCCACATGGGAACTGATGGCCATACACACTGGTTGCGTGGCGGCCGTAATAGGCCCGGACAGGAGCACTCGACCATCGATAGTCTCCACTAGCATGGGCGGATCCACCGGACACTGGGGAACAGCCCATTTGGCCACAAAGGCCGAGTCCATAAAGTTTGTGGTAGCCCCAGAGTCAATTAAGGCATGGACCGGAATCCCCTCTGGCTTGCCAGGAAGGATCAGACGTGCCTCCAAAATCAAATGTCGTGGAGGTTCACAGGCACCATCGGAACGGCGTCGCTCGGCGTGGTCGTTGTGGGTCGCCCGATCTATCACACCGTCTAGATCGGGCTCGGGCCGTTTCCCGACAGCAAAGTAGGGGACTTTCTCGGGGCAGGCTTTCCCGCTGACGCTTCTTTGGGCAAGAAGCAGCCAAATGTCCAGGGTCCCCACAGTAAAAGCACAACCCCCCCGATCGTCGTCTGTCCATTTCCGTCACCGATAGACGGGACCTGGCGGCACCCAGCTCCATTGGCTCCTCCCTCTGGACTGGGGGCTCACGCACAACAGGGGCGGCAGGGGTCTGTGGGGTGGCACGGCGACTCTTTCGCTGCTGTAGCCGGGCATCGATCCGCAGACAAAGATGGATCAGCCCATTCAGGTCTGAGGGAATGTCCACGCGGGCCAGCTCATCCAACATCTCCTCCGACAAGCCATCCTGGAAGGCATCCACGAGCGCAGCCTCATTCCAGGTGGAATCCTGGCTAAGCAGCCGGAAATCGCTGATATAGGCCTGTAGGGGGCGCTGACCCTGCCTCAGAGCTTTCAGGCGTCGGGTGGCGGTCTGCGCCTTAATTGGGTCCTCGTACATGAGGCGCATATGGTCACAAAACCCCCCAAAGTTATCCAACAAAGGGCTAGGTTGTGCCAGCAGAGGCGTGCCCCAACGAGCTGCATCCCCTGACAGAAGGCTTAACACGAATCCCACCTTATCCCGGTCAGTGGGGAAATCAGCTGCTCTCACTCTGATAAAAAGCTGGCATTGTCCCAGGAAGGCAGGAAACAGTTCTGGATTGCCAGCAAATTTATCCGGCATAGCTATCTGACATTTCCTCCTGGGTGGGGGTGCAGCATGTACCTGAGCTTGCAGTTGAGCCACTTGAGCTGCCAGCAAAGTGAGTTGTTGGGTGAGCTGAGCATTCTCGGCACGAAGCTGCTCCATCGTAGTAATAAGGGGTGGGAGGCTGAAAGCAAACTGTTCTGAACCAGCCTGCTACCGGCCTTGCAATAAGGCAAACCCCTGTTCAAACAGTAGAGACTGGAGAGCGTCTGAGGCTGAAAAGCGTCTGCCAAGATTTATTACACAAACAACAGAACAAGAAACAAAACACTGGAACTTGAATCCTCAAACGGAAGGGTTGCTTTCAGCAACCAGCCCTTCCCCAAACACTCCTTTTATTTAGAGTTCAGGGCGTGGCCTCCCTGTGCCTCCTCCCGAGGAGTCCCACAGCCTTTCTCTGTTTGGTCCTGCTCGACTGCCTCCTGCGTCGGGCGTCCTTGAACAGGGCCAGCTGTGGGTCATCATCCTCCGCACTATCGGGCTCACGCAGCTGAGAAGAGGGCCCCGGCTGGGGGCTCTGCGAAGCCTCCAAGCCATCATCAGCCGGTTCGTCTTCCACACACTCCTCCTCCCCCTCATCTGAGTCATCCGAGACATCTGAGCCGGCTGCCGGACCCACAGGCTGGCCCTGAGTCACAACAGGTAGTAGGCTGGAACAGAACAGGTTGGTTGGGGCCACTCTGGGCACCGGGACTGGACACTCCACCACCCAATGGCCTGGCTGGTCGCACCGGAAACACCGAATCGTGGTTCGGGACACCAGAATGGGAACCTTCGATGTTGCCACTGGGGGTTTCCGTTCCTCCTCCCTTGGCTTCTCAACAGCTCTACGGTTTCCGGACACGTTCTCCATCTTTCCTCGGAATTCTTGTAGTCCTATGTCCAGCTCAACAGCCACCCGGAACCAGTCCTGCAGCCTGTTTGGAATGCCGCGGACGACACACGCTCTGCGGAGAGTCCCTTCGAGCCCCACCCTAAAATGATGCACCAGCAGATGCTCTGGCCATGAGCGTAGCTTACCGGCCACCCAGCGGAACTCACGGACGTACTCCACTACAGGTCTGCCACGCTGTCGAAGACCCAACATCTTAGCCTCGACTCGCTGGACCCGGGAGACATCCTTTAACCGTGCTCGCAATGTCTCCAAGAAGAGGCCGACATCTCCCAGCTCTCTGGCGTGGTCACTGTACAAATGAGCAGCCCAGGCTGCAGCCTCAACCTGCAGACTTGCTGTAACTGCCGCCACCATCGCCCACTGGGATGGGTAAATCAGGGCATAGCTGTCCAGATGGCCTATGGCGTGGCCCAGGAACATCGCCAAGCGGTCAGGATGACTGTCATACGTCATTGGCAGTGGTGGTGGGCCCCAAACCACGCCCGTCCCCCAAGGACCCATCTGTGGGCTCGGCCCTCCCCTACTGGTCCCATATTTCCATGGGCCAGGCGCCTGCCACTCCAAAGCACTGGCTGGTCATGATGTCTGCCGGGTGGAGCCTCTGTCCGTTGTCATCCAGGCACCCAAGCTGCTCTGTACCATTGTTGGGGGGGGCTGCACCATGGGCCCCTTCCCCTGGGATCTGCTCTGGCCAGGTGGACCCTGAAGCCAGGGGCTAGCCAGCTGAAAATGGGACGGTCCTGAGTGCACAGACTGGGTTCCGGCTTGCGACCATCGACCTGCATCGTATTCGGGCTCTGCGGTCTGCCATGGCTCCTGACTGCCAAACTCCCTGAACCTGTCCCTGAGTACGTCCATTGTCTGGCTGCCCGGTGCTGTGGAGTAGCTCCATTCCTCCCTGTCATCGTCCGTCAGACGCCGCTCCCTCCATTCCATCAATGGACCTCTTGGCTGCATTGTCTGTCCCTGGCTGAGGTCCATGCGACCCAGGGCAGGGCTGAATCACCATTCCCCTCCACGGGCCTGGTCTCCTGCCTCCTGGGTTTTATCCACTGTGGCCACTGGAGAAGGGTCCCGAACTTTGGGCCTCACCGCTGGTTGGGCCTCTGCCAGCTCCACCATCTCAAGGGGTGCTGCAGCACCAGCCGGCTCCTCCTCGCCAGCCACTGGGGCAACCCCCTGCGTTCCCTCTGCTATGCCTAATCCCAACCAAAAGGACAGGTAGAGGTGAACAATGGAAAGAAATTTAAGGAACGCTGACTTACTGTCAAGGCCACATCCGCATGAAGAAGCACACAGCAACAAGCAGGAATGGGTGACTAACCAAAGATCGCTTTATTCAGCTTCAAAGGGAAATCAAGTCAGTATTGGCAGAACAATGCTTCCAACACACATAAATAGCCAGCAGGCCCACAGACCCACCTCACAAGCCAACATCTGCCCATGCAGCCATTTAAGCAGTTCCCCTCCCCTTCGGTTCCTTTTTGCGTCTCCGCGTGCGTGCATTAGTCCCCTGTTCCCTTCTCTGGCATACTGCTCCTGACTATGTAAGTACCCCAGGTAACCCCCACCTCAAATCCCAGACACCCAGCCCCACACCCCAGACTGTTCCCCACCACCCCCATAACGTCCCGAGCCACCTTGACTTCACTGTTACACAGCCGGCCGGCACGAGGCCGGGTAGGAGGACCCAGGTGACCAGCCACATCAGCCTGGGTCACAGGAAGCCACCAGCCAGTGCCCAGGAGCCCATGCATCATCCGGCAGCCACCAAACACAGCTGGTAGGTCTCTTTGTAGGTCCGCAGCCACCAACACGCCTGGGCCCGACAAACAGGCAGCCGCAGACGACAGGACCAGCCGGGAATTGGCTGGTCCGGCTGGAAGCACCGTCTGCACATGTGCAGTGTCTAGCTGGGAAGCAGCAGGGAACAGCTGTGAGGCGGCAGGCCTGGCTAGCAAGCTCGTCTGCGCAGGTGCAGCCTCTTGAAGCACCAGGAAGCCAGGCAGCGAAGGAGAATGACCAGGAAGGCCCGCAGTGGTAAGAGGGTCGGCCTGCTGATGTGGCAGCTCGGTGGTGGGTTCCGGACCACCAGAGGCCCATCGGGTGGCAGCTGCTGGGCCGCTAATGGTTCCCCCCTTGGAGTGTCGGGCCCAAGGGGCTTGACACAGTGAGGAGAAAGAGAGAGGGAGAACAAGAGAGGCTTCAATGAGAGAAGCAGTGAGGAGAAAGAGAGTGAGAAGAGGAGACACTTCTCTGAGAGAAGCACAGAGGAGAAAGAGAGAGGAAGAAGAGAGGCTTCTGTTAGGGAAGCAGTGAGGACAAATTGAGGGAGAAGAAGAGAGGCTTCTCTGAGAGAAGCAGTGAGGAGCAATTGAGGGAGAAAAGTAGAGGCTTCAGTGAGACAAGTACTGAATAGAAATAGAAAAGAAAATGAGAGGCTTGTGTGAGAAAATCAGTGAGGAGAAAGAGGGTGGAGAAAAGGAGAGGATTCTGTGAAAGACTCAATGAGGAGAGATGGAGAAGAGGGGAGGCTTCTGTAAGAGAAACAGGGAGGAGAAAGCGAGGGAGAAGAAGAGAGGCTTCTTTGAGAGAATCAGTGAGAAGAAAGATTGAGAAGAGGAGAGGTTTCTGTGAGAGAAGCAGTGAGGAGAGTGGGTGAAGTGGAGAGAAGAGTCTTCTGTGAGACAAGCAGTGGAGAGAAATAGAGGAGAAAATAGAGGCTTCTGTGAGAGAAGAAGTGAGGAGAAAGAGGGAGGAGACTAGGAGAGGAATCTGTGAGAGAAGCAGTGAGGAGAAAGAGAGAGGAGAATATGAGAGCTTTCTTTCAGAGAAGCAGTGAGGAGAAATTGAGGGAGAAGAGGCTTCTGTGATAGAATCAGTGAGGAGAAAGAGAGGGAGAAGAAGAGAGGCTTCTGTGAGAGAAGCAGTGAGGGGAATGACAGAGGAGAAGAGTGACCAGCCGGGAGATAGGGTGGCAGAGTGCCTGGTCCCGGTGCCCGGAGCAGTCCCAACAACCCCTAGAACATGCAGCGCTACACCCAGGAGGCCCATGGAACGAATACAAGCCGCATATCAGATGCTGGGGGAAATGCCCAGAGTGTTCTGTCCCCCCCAGGGTACAAACAGACAGACAAGCAGGCACATCTAGCAAGGGTTAATTCCTCAATAAGGCCTTGGCAGCAAAATACAAACAGCCAAAATAGGCTCGTTACCACAAGTGTCCACTGGAATGAGTTAACTTCCAAACAATTACTCAAAATGAGTCCAAGCAAACAGTCCAGAAACAAAAGTACAGAAGCGTTGTCAAGAATTCAGGCCAGGGTTTCAAACAGGTAGTAAATCCGACAGAATTCTGAAGATGTGACCAGAAGTTGATTAAAGTATTGTTCGTCACAAAGTCCTGAGAGCAGCCACACCCCCTTTTGTACCTTGTGGGGTGTGGCTCAGTGACTCAGCTAATCCTTGGCCCTCCTACTCTTCTTACGCTGCTGTAAACGCTTGGCTCTGCATCGTTCTCGGGGATCCAGCCATGATTCATCTTCGTCACTCCCCATCTGCTGCAGCTGCTCGGGCTCGTTCCCAGCCTGGCTAATTACAGGCTGCTCCTGTCGGCCTTCAGATGGAGACAGAAGCCTTGCCAGAAAGGAGGGCCCTGGAGAGGGAGACCTTGCCAGAGGGGAGGGTCCCAGCGAGGGAGGCCTTGCCAGTTGCTCCCCATCATCCTCAGAGTCCTCTTCCTTGGGTAGGACAGGCCCCGAGCCACAACAATGACCTACGGAAAGCGCTTCAGGGAGATACTTGGTTGCAAGGCCATCCGAACGTTTTGACGAAACGGGATGGGCTGGCCTGGCACGGGGATAAGATCTATGTACCCCAAATGATGAGACAGAGAGTGCTGCATCAGTGTCACAACACCAAGCAGACAGGGCATTTTGGGTTTTTAAAGACCTTACATTTGGCCCGCCGGCAGTTCTGGTGGCCGCATATGAAACAAGAGATTGAAGACCACGTACGGGGTTGTCACATCTGTGCAACTGTGAAACCTCATGCGGGGAAGCCATTGGGGTTACTCCAAACTGTGGTGGACCCTACTAGACCCTGGCAGGACATTGCGATGGACTTCGTAGTCGAATTGCTGGAGAGCCATGGCTATAATGTCATTTGGACAGTTATCAACTTATTCTCCAAACAAGCGCATTTTGTTCCATGCAAGGGATTACCGTCAGCTAGGCGGCTGGCATGGATGTTCATCACCCACATATACCGCCTACATGGAGTGCCCCATCAGATCATCTCAGATCGAGGGGTGCAGTTTACAGCTCAATTCTGGAGGGAGTTTGTTCGCTTTATAGGATCCTCCCAAGGCCTCAGTTCGGCGTACCATCCAAGTACCAATGGGGCAGCAGAGCGTGCAAACGCCATGGTGGAGCGGTATCTACGCTGCTATGTGTCATATCAGCAATCTGATTGGGTGGACCTGTTGGCGTTTGCTGAGGTGGCACATAACGCAGTGCATAGCAGCACTGGGTTCTCCCCATTCAGGGTGGTGTCTGGCCATGACTTCATCCCCATCCCCGAGTATGTCCAGGGGGAGCCCCTCCCATGCCAACCCAAAGAATGGATGAGACAGGTGGGGGCGGTGTGGGAGACAGTAAAGAGGGCCCTAGTGAAGGCCACAGAGATGAGTAAAGAGCAGGCAGACAAGAAAAGGAGACCCTTTGAGCCCTTCCAGGTGGGGGACCTAGTGTACCTATCCACTAAATATCTGCAGCTTCAAGTACCTTGTAAAAAACCTGGTCCCAGGTTCCTGGGGCCTTTCCGGGTGACACAAATAATCAACCCTGTGACAGTGCGGCTCCGACTGCCCAAGTTTCTGGGTAAGATTTACCCAGTCTTTCACAGCAGCCTGCTAAATCTCAATAAATTAAATTAAAGCTGGCCAGGGTATCACCCCATGGACCAGGGGAGGGGGGTCCAGGGCCTGTACATGATGGTCATTTCGAGGTACAGGAGATCCTCGACTCTAGGGTGTGGAGGGGGAGGTTGCAATATTTGATATTGTGGAAGGGTTATCCCATGACAGAAGCCTTGTGGATGAAGGACATGGATGTCCATTCACCTCGCTTGATTCAGGCATTTCATCACCAGCATCCGGGGAAGCCAGGTGGGGGAAGGGCAGAGCCTTCCGGTTGGGTAGACGATCATTCATGTGCAACCTCTTGTCTTCCAAGTGTAGCCCTGGTAGGGGGAGCCACCTGTCGAGCCCCATGGGCCCGACACTCAATGGGGGGGCCGGCCTCTCACGCCGGCCTTGTGCCTCCCTGTCCGACCTCAAGCAGTCTCCGCGTGGGGCCTACTGCTGGGCGGCGGTGTCACTCACCCATTCCCACTGATGCTGTTGGCCTTCCTGGGTGTCTTGCTTCGTCGGCCGGTCTCCAGCTGCTTCCAGGATTTACAGCAGGCACGGCTGCGCAGACGGACCATCCGGCCGGGCCTGCCGAGTACCAGCTGCTCCCTGCTTCCTGCCAGCTGCTTCCAGGAATGCTGGCAGGTGCGGATGAGCGAACGAGCCTTCCTGCCGGGCCTGCTGACTGCCAGATAATCCCTGGGTACTCGGTCGCCTGCCAGCTGCTTTTGGGAACGTGGGCAGACGCGGCTGAGCAACCAAACCTTCTTCCCAGGCCTGCCGCCGAACAGCTGTTCCAGAGTGCAGGACCGGACCTCCTCGGCTTTGCGGAGGGTGGTTTGGGGCGTGGCTCCCCTTGTGTAGCTGGGTGCAGTGGGGTTGGGTACCTGGGGTTAAGGGTAGGGGTTACCTGGTTTACTTACCTGGCTGAGGGTGGGTTGCTGGACAGGGGGAGGCGGGCTGACATACGCACGTGGGAATGGCGTCTGGAGATAGCAGCAAACGGAGCTGTAGGGGGGAGGAGGGTTTATATGGATGTGTGGGTGGATGTTGGTCTGTGGATTGAGGGCAGAGCCCCTGTACCTGACGGCTATGTAAGCGTTGGGAGCGATGTGCTACCAATACTGACTTTGTTTTCGCTTTACGTGCGTTGGAGCTGAATAAAGCAACCTCTGTTTTGTCACACGTTCCTACTGGAGATTCGTCTTTGCTTCCATTCGAGGACGTGTACTGACAGCAGGGAGGAGAGGCTTCTGTGAGAGAAGCAGTGAGGAGAAGGAAGAATGAAGAAGAGGAGAGGCTTCTGTGAGAGAAGCAGTGAGGAGAAAGAGAAGGAGAAGAGGAGAAGCTTCTGTGAGAGAATCAGTGAGGAGAAAGAGAGAAGAAGAGGAGAGGCTTCTATGAGAGAATCAGTAAGGAGAAAGAGAAGGAGAAGAGGAGAAGCTTCTGTGAGAGGAGCAGTGAGGAGAAAGAGAGGAGAAGAGGAGAGGCTTCTATGAAAGAAGTAGTGAGGACAAGGAGAGAGGGAGAAGGGGAGAGGCTTCTGTGAGAGAAGCAGTGAGGAAAAATTGAGTGAGAAGTGGAGAGGAGAGGCTTTTGTGAGTGTACTGTAGAACTGTGAGAGAAGCAGTGGGGGAAAGAGAAATGGAGAAGAGGAGAGGCTTCCCTAAGAGACGCATTGAGGAGAGAGGGTGAACTGAAGAAGAGAGTCTTCTGTACAAGAAGCACTGAGGAGAACGACAGAGGAGAAGAGGAGAGGCTTATCTCAGAGAATCAGTGAGGAGAAACAGAGAGGAGAAGAGACGTTTCTGTGGGAGAAGTAATGCGGAGAAAAATAGGAGAAAAACAGAGGCTTCTATGAGAGAAGTCATGAAGAGACACAGAGAGGAGAAGAGTAGAAGTTTTTGTCAGAGACGCAGTTAGGAGAGAGGGAGAAGTGGAGAGGAGAGGTTTCTGTGAGAGAAGCGCTGAGGAGCTATTGAGGTAGAAGAGGAGACGCTTCTGTGAGAGAAGCAGTGAGGAGAAAGAGAAGAGAAGAGGCTTCTGTCAGAGAAGCAGTGAGTAGGACATTGAGGGAGAAGAAAGAGAGGCTTCTGTGAGAGAAGCAGTGAGGAGAAAGGGAGAAATAGAAATAAAGGAGAAAAAGAAAGGGTTCTGTGAGAGAAGCAGGGAGGAGAAAAAAAGGAGAAATCGAGAGGCTTTTGTGAGACAATCAGTGAGGAGAAAGAGGCAGAAGAGGAGAGGCTTATGTGAAAGAATCAGTAAGGAGAAAAAGAAGGAGAAGAGGAGAAGCTTCAGTGTGAGAAGCAGTGAGGAGAAAGAGAGGAGAAGAGGAGAGGCTTCTATGAAAGAAGTAGTGAGGACAAGGAGAGAGGGAGAAGGGGAGAGGCTTCTGTGAGAGAAGCAGTGAGGAGAAAGAGAGGAGAAGAAGAGAGGCTTCTATGAAAGAAGTAGTGAGGACAAGGAGAGAGGGAGAAGGGGAGAGGCTTATGTGAGAGAAGCAGTGTGGAAAAATTGAGTGAGAAGTAAAGAAGAGAGGCTTTTGTGAGTTTAGAACTGAGGAAAAATTCGGTGAGAAGTGGAGAGGAGACTTTTGTGAGATACGCATTGAGGAGACAGGGAGAACTGAAGAAGAGAGGCTTCTGTAGGAGAAGCACTGAGGAGAACGACAGTGGAGAAGAGGAAAGGCTTATGTCAGAGAATCACTGAAGAGAAAAAGAGAGGAGAAGAGGAGAGGTTTCTGTGAGAGAAGTAATGCGGAGAAAAAGAGGAGAAACAGAGAGGCTTCTGTGAGAGAAGTAGTGAAGAGACACAGAGAGGAGAAAAAGAGAGGCCTTTGTCAGAGACGCAGTGAGGAGAGAGGGGAAAAAAGGAGAGGAGAAGCTTCTGTGAGAGAAGCTGTGAGGAAAATGAAGGAGGAAGAAGAGGAGAGGCTTATTTCAGAGAATCAGTGAGGAGAAACAGAGAATAGAAGAGAAGATGTTTCTGTGAGAAAAGTAGAATAGAAGTAAAGAGAAATAGAGGAGAAAAAGTGAGGGTTCTGTGAGAGAAGCAGGGAGGAGAAAAAAGGAGAAATGGAATGGCTTTTGTGGGAGAATCAATGAAGAGAAAGAGAGATAGAGAAAAGGAAAGGTTTCTGTGAGAGAAGCTGAGAGGAGAAAGAGAAAGAGAAAGAGAAGAGGAGAGCCTTCTGTGAAAGAAGTAGTGAGTAGAATGACATAGGAGAAGAGGAGAGTCTTCCCTGAGAGATGCATTGATGATAGAGGAAGAGGTGGAGAGGAGAGGTTTCTGGAAGAGAAGCACTGAGGAAAAACTGAGGGAGAAGAGGAGAGGAGAGTCATCTGTGAGAGAAGAACTGAGGAAAAATTGAGAAGTGGAGAGGAGAGGCTTCTGTGAGAGAAGCAGTGAGGAGAAAGAAAAAGGTAGAATGGGAGAGGTTTCTTGTGAGAGAAGCAGCGTGGAGAAAGGGAGAGGAGAAGAGGAGAAGGTTCCCTGAGAGATGCATTGAGGAGACAGGGAGAAGTGGAGAGGAGAGGTTTCTGGAAGAGAAGCACTGAGGAAAAACTGATGGAGAAGAGGAGAGGCTTCTGTGAGAGATGCAGTGAGGAGATATTCAGGGAGAAGAGGACATTTCTCTGTGAGAGAGGGAGTGACAAGAAAGAGAGAGGAAGGGAGAGGCTTCTGTGAGAGAAGCAATGAGGGAAAGAGAAATGGAGAAGAGGAGAGGCTTCGCTAAGAGACGCATTGAGGAGAGAGGGAGAAGGAAAGAGGAGAGGCTTCTGTGACAGAAGAAAGTGAGAAGAAATTGAGGGAGAAGAAAGAGAACCTTCTGTGAAAGAAGCAGTGAGGAGAAAGAAGGAGGAAGAAGAGGAGAGGCTTATCTCAGACGATCAGTGAGGAGAAACAGAGAGGAGGAGAGGAGAGGTTTCTGTGAGAAAAGTAATGGGAAAAATAGCGGAGAAAAGAAAGGCTTCTGTTAGTCACGTAGTGAGGAGAAGGAGACAGGGAGAAGAGGAGAGGCTTCTGTCAGAGAAGCAGTGAGGAGAAAGAGAAGGAGAAGAGGAGAGACTTCTGTCAGAGAAGCAGTGAGTTGAAATTGAGGGAGAAGAAAGAGAGGCTTCTGTGAGAGAAGCAGTGAGGAGAAAGAGAGGGAGAAATAGAAATAGAGGAGAAAAAGAGAAGGTTCTGTGAGAGAAGCAGGGAGGAGAAAAACAGGAGAAATGGAGAGGCTTTTGTGAGACAATCAGTGAAGAGAAAGAGAGATGGAGAAAAGGAGAGGTTTCTGTGAGAGAAGCAGTGAGGAGAAAGAGAAGGAGAAGAGGAGAGGCTTCTGTGAGAGAAGCAGTGAGGAGAACGACAGAGAAGACGAGAGACTTCTGTGAGAGAAGGAGGGAGGAGAATGAAGGACGGAGAAGAGGAGAGGCTTACAGGTGAAACTCGAAAAATTAGAATATTGTGCAAAAGTTCATTTATTTCAGTAATGCAACTTAAAAGGGGGAACTAATATATGAGATAGACTCATTACATGCAAAGCAAGATAGTTCAAGCAGTGATTTCTCATAACTGTGATGATTGTGGCTTACAGCTCATGAATCTTTAAAAAGATTCAAATTTGGAAGAATGGCAGAAAGGTATTAATAAATTTGTTTGGGCAGGGAAAAGACCAAGCGTAAAATTTAAGATAATGCAAGATGTACGTGAAAGAGGTGGTCTTAAAATGCCCAATTTTAAATTATATTATGAGGCTGCGGCTTTATCATCAATTAGTGATTGGTTTAATTTAACACAAGGGAGATTACTGAATATTGAGGGATCTGATTTATTATTTGGTTGGCACGCATATTTATTGTATGATAAGAAGGTGGATAATATTTTTAAGACACATATATTAAGGTATGCCCTGTTGCGAGTTTGGAAAAAATATCGACATAAGCTAAATTATAAAATACCAATTTGGGCAATACCTAAACATGCAATAGAAAATATAAGTGTGGGATTTAAACATGATGTGACTACATATAAAGATATTCTGAGAATGGAAAGGAATGTATGGCAATTAAAGCCATTCAATATTTTAAAAGAAGAAAGAATAGTGCGGACTTGGTTTCAGTATGGTCAGTTACAAGCTAGATGGAAGGAGGATCAGAAAATTGGTATTTCGACAATCGATGAAAATTTGGTTAAACAAGAGATCAAAGTCCAGCGCATATAAGGAGGATATATAATGCACTGATAGAAATAGATTCAGAAATGGAACTTGTTAAAGATTGCATGATAAAATGGGCCCAGAATTTTCAGGAGACTATAGCGATGGATATCTGGGAAAAGATATGGGTCAGAAATGTGAAATTTACACAGGCACAAAATTTAAGAGAGAATTTCTACAAGATGTTTTATAGATGGCATTTAGATCCAAAAAAAATAGCATGTATGTATTCGAATTATCAGCCTAAATGTTGGAGGTGTGGTTGTGATGATGCAACTTATTATCGTATATGGTGGACTTGTAAAAAAGTTAAAGCTTTTTGGATTAAAATTTGGTGGAATATGCAGAAGATATTTAAGAAAAAGATAAGGTTTTCTCCACAGTTATTTCTGTTGGGTATTGTTACAGATTGTACTGTTATAGATATTAAATTGATGTTAAATTTAATTACGGCAGCAAGACTCTTGGTAGCACAATATTGGAAGAAGGAGGAACTGCCTACTATAGAAGAGTGGACTTTAAAAGTTTCAAACCTGGCGGAAATGGCAAAGATTTCAGCATATTTGAAAGAACACTTGCAACAGAGATATATTTTGGAATGGAGAAGATGGATCAATTATATTCAGAATAAATATGGGACTAGAAAGTTTCATTTAGTATATGAATAAGTATTAGTATTATATGATGTATTATTAATTAGTTATTATTTAGTTATTTAGTTATGTTAAGAGGAGTTAAAGTGCGATAGAATTTAAAGTGTCTTTTTTTAGTTGGTTAGCATATTTTAGCTTAAGTTGGTCAAAGTTAATACCCTGTATTCAGCTCTGGGAAGTTGGGGGGAGGGGAAGGCTGGGAAAGTGGGGGGAGGGGGAGGGAGGGAGTTTATGTTTTTAAAAATGTATTTTAAAACTTTTCAATTAAAAAAAAGAAAGTTATGTGGAAGGGAAAAGTGTGGAAGAAAAAGGTGCACAAGCAGCAGGGATGACCGCAGCCTGGAGAGGATTGTCAGGAAAAGGCCATTCAAAAGTGTTGGGGACTTTCACAAGGAGTGGACTGAGGCTGGAGTCAGTGCATCAAGAGCCACCACACACAGATGGATCCTGGACATGGGCTTCAAATGTCGTATTCCTCTTGTCGAGCCGCTCCTGAACAACAAACAACATCAGAAGCGTCTTACCTGGGCTAAAGAAAAACAGACCTGGTCTGTTGCTCAGTGGTCCAAAGTCCTCTTTTCTGATGAGAGCAACTTTTGCATCTCATTTGGAAACCAAGGACCCAGAGTCTGGAGGAAGAATGGAGAGGCACACACTGCAAGATGCTTGAAGTCCAGTGTGAAGTTTCCACAGTCTGTGTTGATTTGGGGAGCCATGTCATCTGCTGGTGTTGGTCCACTGTGTTTCATTAAGTCCAGGGTCAACGCAGCCGTCTACCAGGAGATTTTGGAGCACTTCATGCTTCCTTCCGCAGATGAGCTTTATGGGGATGCTGACTTCATTTTCCAGCAGGACCTGGCACCTGCCCACACTGCCAAAAGCACCAAAACCTGGTCTAATGACCGTGGGATTACTGTGCTTGATTGGCCAGCAAACTCGCCTGACCTGAACCCCATAAAGAATCTATGGGGCATTGCCAAGAGAAAGATGAGAGACATGAGACCGAACAATGCAGAAGAACTGAAGGCCGCTATTGAAGCATCCTGGTCTTCCATAACACCTCAGCAGTGCCACAGGCTGATAGCTTCCATGCCACGCTGCATTGAGGCAGTAATTGCTGCAAAAGGGGCCCAAACCAAGTACTGAGTACATATGCATGCTTATACTTTTCAGAGGTCCGATATTGTTCTAGGTACACTCCTTGTTTTATTGATTGCATGTAATATTCTAATTTTCTGAGATTGTGGATTTGGGGTTTTCATGAGCTGTACGCCATAATCATCACAATTATGACAAATCACGGCTTGAACTATCTTGCTTTGCATGTAATGAGTCTATCTCATATATTAGTTTCCCCTTTTAAGTTGCCTTACTGAAATAAATGAACTTTTGCACGATATTCAAATTTTTCGAGTTTCACCTGTATGTTCGAGGTAAAGCTGGGCTGTTTCTTTGGCAGAGGGCAAGCCTTGCAGGGTATAAAATGAGCCGACTTGGTGAACAGATCCCCCACCACCAAAATAGAGGTGAAACCTTTCACTGGGGTAAATCAGTAATGAAATCCAGAGAGACTATATACCAAGGGTGGGATGGCGTAGGAAGAGGGTACAAGAGTCCTGCTAGACACTGATGAAGTGGTTTTGCCTGCCTGCATGTGTCACAGGATGCCACCTAGTCTGCTACCATCTTTTGCCATGAGAAGTCTCTGAGAGTTCAGTGCAGAGCACACACACACATGGTGCTGTCTGATTGTCATGGCAAAGTTGTAAAACCTCTTCCCTGCAAGGAGGGTGAATGATGATCCTGCTCTTGTTTTTCAAAGCTTCTCCCTCTAATTCAAATGGGGATACTTTACCTGTTGGTGCCTCCTTGAGGTCATCCATCCAGGCCTGAGAGAAATGTTGCTGAGCCTTGATCCTGGTAAGTCCTGGTGTGGTTGGGTAGTTCCCAGCCTCTCAGTGTGGTGGGTGGTGTCATGACTGGAAATGCGAAGGCTGTAAAATTGTTGCTGGTTCTTCAGTATGGTGTACCTGAGAATACACAGTTTGGAGAGAAAGAGCATTTGCTATCAGGTTCTTCGAGCCTGGGATGTACTGAATATAAAAAATGAAGTGTGAAAAGAATTAACTCCATTATACTTATCTGGGCAAAAGTGTCTTGGTGTGTTGTAAGGTGTGTAGAATAGCATAGAATAGAACAGAGTAGAGTAGAGTAGAGTAGAGTAGAGTAGAGTAGAGTAGAGTAGAGTAGAGTAGAGTAGAGTAGAGTAGAGCTGGAAGGGACCTTGGAGGTCTTCTAGTCCAGCCCCCTGCTCAAGCAGGAGAACTTATACCATCTCAGACAAGTGAATGTCTAGTCTCTTCTTAAACATCTCCAGTGATGGAGCGCCCACGATTTCTGGGGGTAAGCTGTTCCACTGGTTGATTGTCCTCACTGTCAGGAGGTTTCTCCTTAAGTCCAGGTTGCTTCTCTCTTTGATCAGTTTCCAACCATTGTTTCTGTCAGAATCCATTTTTATCTCATTTCTAACTCCCTCTCTGTGCAAAACCCAAATCTCACCCCCTTACTGGATTCTGCCATTCCCAAGGAGGGAAAGAGAAGACAGGGTTGTTAATTGCCCATCTCTATCCCTTAGATGCAATGTTTGTTTGTTCAACCTGCCTGGAGGCAATCACAAAAGACCAGGGAAGAAACCCTCTGAACTACGAAGAACAAAGAAAGAGGGTGGGGGAAATTCTGGTTTGAATCTCCAAACGGAATGTGAAGGGGAGGAAGTAATAATGTTGCAAATGTACTGATGGTTCTCTTTTCCTACGAGGGGTTTGACACCTGAAACTTGATTGATCCGGGACTAACCAAATGGACTGAGGGGTGGGGTTTTTACTCGGGGACACTTTAAAAGTATCAATCTGTGAGACAGTTTTCAGATCCTGTCTATCCTATCCACTGTCATCTATGTTTTAGTAAAAGTTCCTGCTTGGACAAATTTGTCTCCAAGAGTTCTTCTTTCCTAAGATGTGGATTGGAGTGGGTTCTGACAGTTTCTCCTCCTTCCCTCTGGTGCTTTGGTGAACAACCTGGCCTCCTCTACCTTGTGGCAGCCCCTCAGATACTGGAACACTGCTATCATGTCTCTCCTATTTCTTCTTTTCTTTAGACTAGCCAAACCCAAGTCCCGTAGCCGTTCTTCGTATGTTTTAGTCTCCAGGCCTTTTATCATCTTAGTTGCTCTTCTCTGTATATCCTTATGGTTTGTGTAGACCTCTATGGGAAAACATGTGCCCTCCAGAAAGTATTTCCAGTATTAGAATGCAGATTTAATGGACAGGAAGCAGCTTATTAAAAATGTCATAGTTCTAGTAGGAAACACTAGTAGGAAATCAAGGTGGTCTGCCATGAGAAGGGTTAACTTTTTGGAATGCGGGTTTATAGTTAATTGCAAGGGCACTGTTGCATGAGTGATTGGACCTGCTTTTAAGAGCTGGCAATAGTCTTTACTTGCAATGGAAACTTCAAAGGGATGGTGGGGATCTTGAGTTTCTGAAAGGTGGCAAGGTTTATAAAATTGGCTGTTGCCCCTGATTCTAGTAAAACAGGCAGGATTGTCTCCAGACTGCTGGGGAGGGTTAGGATAGAATCAAGCTTCAATAACATACCTTGATTGGTATGTAAGTGAGCCCCCTTCAGAGCCCTCACCCCGTGAGCTTGTGCAGGAGGGGCATTTGTCATTTCCGTGGACCTGAGGCTTGTCCAGGCAGGGGTCAGCAGAAATATTGCTGGGCCATTTGTCTCCTTAGAAGGGCAGTGCTTAGAGGCTTAGAAGGGCAGTGCTTAACTATATGTCTGGGTTCTCTGTGGTAGAAACAGAGGGCTAATTCCCTGTGTCTCTGCTATTCTCCTGTGGCTGAGGCTTGTCTGGCTGCTCCGATTTGCATCGGCTCTTTGCCCTCCAGGTACGAAGTAGTCAGGAGGCTTGGAGTGGTGATGGGAGGAGGCAGCAGATAGGAGCAGTTGGAGAGAGACCGGATTTCTTTTTTTTTTTTATTTTTTTTAATTTTTTTTTATTAAATTTATTATTTAAAAACATTGGACACAGTACCAGCGAGCTGACAAACCTTTTTGTCTACAATGTTTAAATATATATATATATACATGTATATATGTACATCAAAAATACACTTAAATACACTTAGATTACAAATCGGTGAAATACCACAATATTTAAAACAGTGAGCTAGTCTGTAAAACCTAATAGAGACCTTTCTTTTTATCCATCCAAAGATACAATTTGTTCCAAATTCTATAATAGTCTGATTGATCTTTATTCTTTAATTCCAAAGTTAATCTGTCCATTTCAGCGCAATCCCAAATTTTCCTAATAACCTCTTTTTGTCCTGGGATCTCATTCTTTTTCCATTTTTGCGCAAATGATATTCTAGCTGCTGTGATAATATGGATCGTTAAGTATAGCACATCTTTAGGATATTTCTCTTTCGTGATTCCCAACAAGAAAAGTTCTGGACTAAACTCCAGATCTTGTTTCAATATTTCTTTCAGCCAAATCCAAATCATTCTCCAAAATTTTTGTGTTTTACTGCAAGACCACCACGTGTGGAAGTATGTGCCTATCTCTTCAGAACACTTCCAACATTTGGGAGATACTGTTGTGTACATTTTTGCTAAGCGGGCTGGGGGGAGATGCCATCGGTAAAACATTTTAAATAAATTTTCTTTATACGATGAGGCCAGTGTTATCCTTTTATTCCTATCCCAAATTGTTTGCCAAGTATCTAGGTCGATGTTATGTCCTAAATTGTTAGCCCAGATCAACATGGGGTCTTTCACTTGCTCTTCAAACAGCTTATATCCCAAAAGTAATTTATAAAAATTCCTTATTTGTTTAGAGTCCGGTCCCAATAATATTTTGTCCAATGCTGTTTCAGAGGTATATATCCCCCATTCATTTTTATCCTTCCTAAATCTCGATTGGATTTGTAAGTAGGCCCACCAATCGAGTTTTATACCTTGTAATTCTAGTTCATTCCTAAGTTTCAATTCCCCCTCCTCATTCAGAATATCCTTGTATGAGATTATGTTACCCAAATCAAACAGATTTGGGTAAACTATCGCTTCAAGGGTGGATAGCCAGACCGGTATTTTGGTGTAATTGTGAGATCTAATTTTTTTCCAAGTATTGAGTAGCGCTTGCCTGATCCGGTGTCTTTGAAAATGCGAGAAAAGACCTTGTTTCTCCGTCCATAGGAAAGCATGCCAGCCATATTGCAAATCGTGACCCTCTAAAGTTAATAGTCTTCTATTTCTCAAGATTACCCATTCTCTAATCCAGCTCAGGGCCGCGGCGTGGTAATATAATTCCCAGTCTGGCAATCCAAAACCCCCATTTTCCTTCGTGTCTTGTAAATATTTCAATTTAATTCTTGGTTTTTTCCCCTGCCAAATAAAATTTAGTGATAATTTATCCAAATTTCGAAAAAATTTAGAGTCGAGTTGAATTGGGATATTCTGAAACAGAAACAGGATTTTAGGCAGAATATTCATCTTAATGACAGCGATTCTTCCCAATAATGAGAGTTTTAGGTTTCCCCATCTTTCCAGGTCACCTTTTATTTGATTCACTACACTATCATAATTATCATTTTTGAGTGAAGTGCATCTAGCCGTAATGTTAATCCCTAAATATTTTATTTTCTTGACTATTTCTATATCCGTGATTTCGGCCAGATTACCTTTTTGTTTATTGGTCATATTTTTAACAATCATCTTGGTCTTATTTCTATTTATTCGCAGTCCGGCAACCTCACCATATTTAGATAATTCTTCCAATAGCTTTGGTCCCGTCTGACATGGATCCTCCATAATAAAAACTAGATCGTCCGCGAAAGCTTGCAATTTAAAGGTTTCCTTTTTAATGGTTAATCCTTTTATCTTTGGGTCGTTTCTTATAGTTCTCGTTAATACTTCAAGAGTCAATATAAACAGCAACGGTGATAAGGGGCAGCCTTGCCGTGTTCCCTTTTGAATTTGAAACTTGCTAGATGCTTCCCCATTAATAATTATTTTTGCTTCCTGATTGTCATAAATTGCCCTAATTATATTTATAAATTTTTCACCCATATTCATAAAGCTAAGCTGTTGGCACAAAAAAGACCATTTAACATTGTCAAATGCCTTTTGGGCGTCTAAGAAAAGTAATGCCATCTGTTGTTCGCTATGTAATTCATAGTACTCCAATGTATCTAATATTATTCTAATGTTGTGCTTAGTGTGTCTCTTAGCGAGAAAACCATTTTGATCTGCGTGTATGAAATCATTCAGAAATCGTTTCAATCGTTCCGCTATAATTGATGTAAATATCTTGTAGTCCGAGTTAAGAAGTGATATGGGTCTGTAATTTTGGATTAATGTATGGTCTGTGTTATCTTTCGGAATAAGGGTTATGTTTGCCTCTAGCCAAGATTTAGGCGTCCTTGCGCCTTCTAATACTGCGTTAAATACCTCCACTAGGGGTTGAGCTAGGATATTTTGTAATTCTTTATAAATCTCTGATGGAAGACCGTCGGGTCCCGATGCTTTATTATTCTTTTGTGCATTAATAGCTTTTATCACCTCAGATAGTCGAATTTCCTCGTTTAACATATTTCTGGTATCTTCTGTGACCTTAGGTAGTTTGGCTCTTTGAAAATATTCCTCCATTTTCTCCACACTTGCCTGGCTATCTTCTTTATATAAACGTTCATAAAATTCCTGGGCTATAATTTTTTTTTTTTCCTCCTGGTGGAATATTCTCCCTTCCTCATCTCGTAGTTCGTGAATCCAGTTTTTCCCCTTTTGTTTTCCCAATTTGTATGCGAGCCACCGGCCCGGTTTATTTGCATTTTCAAAAAAATTTTGTTTCGTGTTTCTCAATTGTTGTGCCAATTTCTCTTTGTCTAGAATGTTAAGTTTGTGTTTAATCAGATCCATAGATTGCTTGATATTCTCTTTTTGTGGATCTTGTTGGAGTGTAACTTCTAAGCTCTTATATTCCTCTTCTAATCTTTCCCGTTGTTGTCTTTTCCCCTTATTTTTATATACCATATATGCCCTCGCTACCCCTCTCATCACAGCCTTAGCTGTATCCCAATTGTTTTGTACTGAGGTGTCTATAGCTTTATTTTCCTTAAAGAAAAAACTTAGTTCTCTCTCCATCTTAGATTTGAATTCGTCTTCTTTTAAAATTGCTCTTTGAGAGACCGGATTTCTGTGAGTTGTGATTCAATTGTTATGGTGGTCAGGTAGATTTCCTCTAGTGTACAGGGCAGTCCTTGTCTGATGAGTTCTTTGGCAATGTTGCTGTTCAGGCTGCTTCTGAATTATGAGATCAGGGCTGGTTTGTTCCAATCTAAAACAGCAGCAAGGAGCTTGAATTCTTCAATGTAAGATCTTACTGTGCTGTTGCCTTGTAAAAGCTGGTGGATTGGCTGTTTCCATTTGTATGGGGTCACCTCGGTAAATCTGGTGAGGAAGTTTTGGAGGTTATCTAAACTGGGTCATTGCATTTGATGAGTAGAAGTGAGTCCTTCGGGAGAAGGGCGGTATATAAAAATTATTATTATTATTATTATTATTATTATTATTATTATTATTATTATTATTATTATTATTATTATTATTATTATTATTATTATTATTATTATCTGGTAGCAGAAGCAGTGAGCAGGCTGAGTATGAAAGAGACCTGAGATCCATCCATCAGAACCTCCCCTGGATGGGTGCCAATGAATACTTTGCACTGGGCTAGGAATGTTCTCATCTTTGCAGACTCTCCAGTAAATCTCTCTGGTAAGCAGTTGGGTGTTTTGGGAATCAGCATGGTGGCCACTGGTAGTGAACCCGGAGTGGGTCCTACAGGCGGCAGAGGTGGTGGGGGAGGAGTTTGTTGAGCCAGCATTTGTACCTGCTGAAGTATCGGATGCACATTAGCCTCTAAGTACAGAAACTCGAAAAATTAGAATATCGTGCAAAAGTTCATTTATTTCAGTAATGCAACTTAAAAGGGGAAACTAATATATGAGATAAACTCATTACATGCAAAGCAAGATAGTTCAAGCTGTGATTTGTCATAATTGTGATGATTATGGCTTACAGCTCATGAAAACACCAAATCCACAATCTCAGAAAATTAGAATATTGTGAAAAGGTGCAATATTCTAGGCTCAAAGTGTCCCACTCTAATCAGCTAATTAAGCCATAACACCTGCAAAGGGTTCCTGAGCCTTTAAATGGTCTCTCAGTCTGGTTCAGTAGGAATCACAATCATGGGGAAGACTGCTGACCTGACAGTTGTGCAGAAAACCATCATTGACACCCTCCATAAGGAGGGAAAGCCTCAAAAGGTAATTGCAAAAGAAGTTGGATGTTCCCCAAGTGCTGTATCAAAGCACATTAATAGAAAGTTATGTGGAAGGGAAAAGTGTGGAAGAAAAAGGTGCACAAGCAGCCATTCAAAAGTTTTGGGGACTTTCACAAGGAGTGGACTGAGGCTGGAGTCAGTGCATCAAGAGCCACCACACACAGACGGATCCTGGACATGGGCTTCAAATGTCATATTCCTCTTGTCAAGCCGCTCCTGAACAACAAACAAGGTCAGAAGTGTCTTACCTGGGCTAAAGAAAAACAGACCTGGTCTGTTGCTCAGTGGTCCAAAGTCCTCTTTTCTGATGAGAGCAACTTTTGCATTTCATTTGGAAACCAAGGACCCAGAGTCTGGAGGAAGAATGGAGAGGCACACACTGCAAGATGCTTTTGTTAACCTTAGAGATGGAAAGTGAACAAATTAAAAGGACAATGACAAGGTGGGCGGAAAACTTTGGTTATAATATAGAATTAGAAGAATGGCAAAAATTGTGGGAGAGAAATTATAAATTGACAATGTCTACTGCATATAAAGAAAATTTGTATAAAATGTTTTATAGAAGGCATTTACCTCCAGCTAGATTAGCAAAAATGTTTAAAAATGTATCAGGCAAATGTTGGAAATGCAAACATAACTTTGGTACATGCTATCATAATTGGTGGACATGTGATAAGGTAAAGGCTTATTGGAAAAAAAATACATGCCTGGCCAGAAAAAATATTATTTATTTATTTATTTATTTAATTAAATTTTTATACCGCCCTTCTCCCGAAGGACTCAGGGCGGTGAACAGGGCATATCTTAAAACTACAAAAGTACAAAAGTTAAAAAAAGAATTAAATTATTGCCCACAATAAAAAACAATAAAAAATATATATAAATATTAAAACCCTAAGTGATTCCCCATCAGGCCAGGCCAGCTTGTTCAAATAAATGGGTCTTTAACCCGCGCCGGAAGGAGCGGAGATCCGGTGCCATCCGGAGCTCAACCGGCAGCTGATTCCACAAAGCCGGAGTGCCCACAGAGAAGGCCCTCCCCCTGGGGGCCACCAGCCGACATTCTCTGACTGGAGGCACCCTGAGGAGGCCCTCGGGGCGGAGGGGAGTCGACGCCGGCAGCAGGTGGTCCCCGAGGTATTCCGGACCCATGCCATGTAAGGACTTAAAAACCATCACTAAGACTTTGAACCTCACCCGGAAGACAACTGGTAACCAATGCAGCTCGCGGAGCAAAGGTGTAACATGGGAGTACCGGGAAACTCCCAAGACAACTCTCGCGGCCGCATTCTGTACCAGTTGGAGCCTCCGAGTGGTCTTCAAGGGAAGCCCCATGTAGAGAGCATTGCAATAGTCAAGACGAGAGGTCACGAGCGCATGAGTGACCGTACACAGGGCATCCCGGTCTAGATAGGGCTGCAACTGCCGCACCAGGCGAACCTGTGCGAAAGCCCCCCTGGTCACGGCTACTACATGATCTTCTAAGGTAAGCCGTGCATCCAGGAGGACTCCCAAGTTGCGAGCCCTATCTACGGGGGGTAAAGACTCACCCCCCATAGAAAGTGATGGAACGTTTTGAATGTCCCGGGATGCCGGAATGTACAGCCACTCGGTCTTGTCAGGGTTGAGTTGAAGTCTGTTCCTCCCCATCCAGACCCGAACCGCCTCCAGGCAACGGGACATCACAGCGAGGGCATCACTGGGGTGGTTTGGGGTCGAAATGAAAAGTTGGGTATCATCAGCATATTGATGATACCCAACTCCAAAACCACGAATGATCTCACCCAGCGGTTTCATGTAGATGTTGAACAGGAGAGGCGAGAGAACCGAACCCTGAGGAACTCCACAAACGAGAGACCTAGGGGCCGATCTCTGCCCCCCTGCCAACACCGACTGCGAAGGTCCCAGGAGATAGGAGGAGAACCACCGAAGAACTGTGCCTCCCACTCCCAATCCCCTGAGACCCTGCAGCAGGATACCATGGTCGATGGTATCGAAAGCCGCCGAGAGGTCTAATAGGACCAGGACAGAGGAATATCCCCTATCCCGGGCCCTCCAGAGATCATTCACCAGAGCGACCAATGCCGTCTCCGTGCTGTACCCGGGCCTGAAACCCGATTGGTACGGGTCCAGATAATCCGCTTCATCCAGGACCAGAGGGAGCTGATGCGCCACCACACTCTCAACAACCTTCGCAAGAAAGCGAAGGTTGGAGACCGGACGAAAGTTGTTCAAGACAGCTGGGTCCAAGGCAGGCTTCTTGAGGAGAGGTCTCACCACCGCCTCCTTCAAGACGGTGGGGAAATTACCCTCACTCAAAGAAGCAGATATCACCGCCTGGAACCAGCATCGTGTCCTCTCCCTGGCTGCATAAACCAGCCAGGAAGGGCACGGATCCAATAAACATGTGGTGGAGCTCAACCTCCCCATAATCCTGTCCACTTCATCAGGGGTCACAGAATCAAACTCCTCCCAGATAACATTGACAAGACCGCCCGTGTCCTGATCGTCAGACTCTGCCCAGCTGGAGTCCAAACCGGTCCGAATCCAAGCGATTTTATCCGACAGATGTTGACCAAACTCCTCGGCACGACCCCGCAAGGGATCCTCCCTCACCTCCTGATTAAGGAGGGAGCGAGTCACCCTAAACAGGGCGGCCGGGCGATTATCTGCGGACGCGATGAGGGCAGAGAAGTAATTGCACCTCGCTGCCCTCATCGCTGCGAGATAAGACCTAATTAGAAGAACATGTAGCATTTAATCCTGAATTTCTTTTATTAGCTATAGTTCTAGAAAAGGCTAACAAACAAAATATATACTTGGTTTTACATATTGTAACTGCAGCAAGAATAAGCTATGCGGAATGCTGGAAAAATGAACAAAATACCGTCAGAAGAAGAGGTAATAAAGAAGATATTGGAATGCGCAGAGATGGATAGATTGACTATGAGACTAAAAGACAAAGAAGAATCAGAATATTATCAAAGCTGGAATTTATTTTATAAATGGTTAGAAGAGAGAAACAGAGAGTAGGACCTGACTATGTATTAGCGTGTTATGAACCCAGTTCGCATGTTGTTTGAAAAACTAAGATATGTATGTAGAGATTAAAAAACAATAATAATTTTTTTAAAAAAGATGAGAGATAGGTACATAGGTGGATGGATGGATGGATGGATTGATGGATGGATGAACGGACAGGCAGACCTACAGACAGATAGGTCCATAATGATACATAATAGATAGATGATAGATAGATAGATAGATAGATAGATAGATAGATAGATAGATAGATAGATAGATAGATAGATAGATAATGATAGATGATAGATAGATAGTAGGTAGGTAGGTAGGTACATAGGTAGGTAGGTAGGTATATAGACAGAAAGACAGACAGACTGACAGACAGACAGACAGACAGACAGACAGATAGATAGATTGATTGATAGATGATACAGAGATAACAAGAGAGAGAGAGAGAGAGAGAGAGAGAGAGAGATAGGTACATAGGTTGATGGAATGGATGGATGGATGGATGAATGGACGGGTAGACAGACAGACAGATAGGTAGATAATGATACATAATAAGATATATATATATATATATATAGAGAGAGAGAGAGACAGAATAATAATAATAATAATAATAATAATAATAATAATAATAATAATAATAATAATAATAATAAGAAGAAGAAGAAGAAGAAGAAGAAGAAGAAGAAGAAGAAGTAGTTGGAAGGGACCTTGGAGGTCATCTAGTCCAACCCCCTGCTCAAGCAGGAAACCCTATACCATTTCAGACAAATGGCTGGCTAGTCTCTTTTTTTTTATTGAAAAGTTTTACAATATATTTTATCTTTAACAATCCCTCCCCCCCTCCCCCCACCCAAACCTTCCTAACCCTCCCTAACCCTCCCCCCCTTCCCCCCTCCCCCCTCCCCGACTTCCCAGAGCTAAATACAAGGTATAAAAGTAGAAACAATCATAAACAACCATATGTTAACAACAATAAACTATTAAGTCTATCGCACTCTAGCTCATATGAAATGACTACAAGCAATACTAATATCACATAAAAAAAACTTATACAAATGCTAAATGAAACTTTTGGTCCCATATTTGTTCTGGATATAATCAATCCACTTTTTCCACTCCATAATATAACGTTGTTGCGAATGGTCTTTCAAATAAGCCGAAATCTTTGCCATTTCTGCCAGGTCAGAAACTTTTAGAGTCCATTCTTCTATAGTCGGCAGTTCCTCCTTCTTCCAATATTGACCTACTAAAAGTCTTGCTGCCGTAATTAAGTTCAGCATCAACTTGGTGTCCACAACAGTAGTATCTGTAATTATGCCCAATAAGAACAATTGCGGACAAAACTTTATCCTTTGCTTAAATATCTTCTGCATATTCCACCAAATTTTTATCCAAAAAGCTTTAACCTTTTTACAGGTTCACCATATATGAAAATACGTTGCGTCTTCGCCACCACATCTCCAACATTTAGGTTGATAGTTCGGATACATACTTGCAAGCTTTTTAGGATCTAAATGCCACCTATAAAACATTTTGTAAAAGTTCTCTCTTAAGTTTTGAGCTTGTGTAAATTTTACGTTCCTCACCCAAATCTTTTCCCAAGTGTCCATTGTGATAACTTCTTGAATATTCTGAGCCCACTTTATCATACAATCTTTAACAAGTTCTGTTTCTGAGTCAATTTCTATCAATGCAAGATATATCTGTTTGATATGTGCTGGACCCTGATTTCTAATTTGCTTTACCAAAGTTTCATCAATCATTGAGAAACCAATTTTCTGGTCTTCTTTCCACCTGGCCCGTAATTGACCATATTGAAACCAAGTTTGAACAATCTTCTCATCTCGTAAAAAATTATACGGCTTCAAACACCATACGTTCCTCTCCAAACTTAAGATCTCCTTGTATGTAGTCACATCATGTTTGAAGCCAACATTTATGTTTTCTATTGCATGTTTCGGAATTGCCCATAAAGGTATCTTGTAGTTTAGCTTATGTCTATACTTTTTCCAAACTCTCAGCAATGCCTGTCTTAAAATATGCACTTTAAACACATTATCTACCTTCTTATCATACAATAAATATGCATGCCAGCCAAATAACAAGTCATGGCCCTCCAGATTTAATAATCTCCCTTGTGTTAAATTAATCCAATCACTTATCGCTGACAACGCAGCAGCTTCATAATATAATTTAAAGTTGGGCATTTTAAGACCACCTCTTTCACGCGTATCCTGCATAATCTTAAATTTAACTCGTGGCCTTTTCCCTGCCCATACAAATTTATTGATACCCTTTTGCCATTCCTCCAAATTTGAGTCTTTTTTAAGAATAGGTATCATTTGAAATAAAAATAGAAATTTAGGTAAAACATTCATTTTCACTGCTGCAATTCTTCCCAGTAGAGACAACTGAAATTTTTCCCAGCTCTCCAATTCTTTTTGAATTTTTCCCCATAACTTTTCATAATTATTTTTATATAACTTTGCATTTGAGGGTGACAAATACACCCCCAAATATTTAACCCTTTTAACAATCTCAAATCCAGTTAACCCTTCTAGAAGGGCTTTTTGCGATACTGTCATATTTTTGGCTAATATTTTAGTTTTTTGTATATTGACCTTAAATCCAGAAACCTTTCCATATTGCATTATTATCTCCATCAGGTCCACAACAGAATTTTTTGGCTGGGTCACCGTAACAACCAGATCATCTGCAAACGCCCTCAGTCTATAATCCTGATCTCTAATTTGAATTCCCTTAATTTTTTCCGAATTTCGTATTTTAATCAATAATATCTCCAATGTTAAGATAAATAATAAAGGTGATAACGGACACCCTTGTCTTGTGCCCTTTTTAATATTACATACTTCAGTCAAACTATTATTTACTATTATTCGGGCTGTTTGTTTTTGATATAATGCCCTAATTGGTTGTAAGAATTTATCCCCAAAATTCATTTTATCTAAAACTTTCATCAAAAATTGCCAATCCAATTGATCAAAGGCTTTTTCGGCGTCTAAAAAGATCAGCGCCGCAGGGATCTGGTTGTTCCTTTCCAAAAATTCCAACAAGTCTACTATATGCCTCACATTATTTTTCATTTGTCTACCACTGATAAACCCAGTTTGGTCCCCATGAATTATCTGTTGCAGAACCCTCATCAATCTGTTAGCTAAAACCTTAGCAAATATCTTGTAGTCCGTATTCAAAAGTGATATTGGCCTATAATTTCTTACTTGAGTAACGTCCTGATCTTCCTTCGGAATCAAAGAAATAAAGGCAGTTCTCCAAGACGGAGGCACCCTTCCTCCCCTTTGAATTGTCTGAAACAATTCCCTTAGTGGCTTTATCATCTCCAATTGTAGGTTTTTGTAGTACACCGCAGTCAGTCCATCCGTGCCTGGCGCTTTATCCATCTTCAATTGTTTAATTGCTAAAAGGATTTCTTCTTCTGTTATCAGTTGATTAATCTCTTCATTTTGTTCTTGTGTAAGAACCGGGATGTTAGCATTCCTCAAATATACATCAATATCTGCTTCATTAATCTTATCTTTAGCATATAATTTAGAATAAAAGTCCAGAAAGGCTTCCTTGATAAGATCCTGTTGATACACAACCTTACCCTTATGTTCTATTTTATCTATGTTAGAAGCCCTTTGCTTCTTCCTTAACCTGTAAGCTAACCATCTGCCTGGTTTATTGGCATTGCAAAAAGTATTGTGCCTAGCAAACCGTAAATTAGTTGCCACCTGATCAGCCATCAACTTATCAAATTGTCCTCTTAACAGATTAATAACCTCTTTGATCTTCACATGCGATGGATTCCGAATTAGGGCCTTTTCTTTTTCTCTAATTTCATTCTCCAATTCCTTCCTCCTAAATTCCAAGTTACGTCTGTATTTGTTATTCATATATATTAACACCCCTCTCATATATGCTTTACTAGCATCCCAAACCATGTCCATAGAAGTGCCCTTATTCATGTTAGTTTCAAAAAAGTCCTTCATTGATGAAAATTTGGTAAAGCAAATTAGAAACTAGGGTCCAGCACATATCAAACGGATTTATCTTGCATTGATAGATATTGATTCAGAAACAGAACTTGTTAAAGACTGTATGATAAAGTGGGCTCAGAATATTCAAGAAGTTATCACAATGGACACTTGGGAAAAGATTTGGGTGAGGAACGTAAAATTTACACAAGCTCAAAACCTCAGAGAGAACTTTTATAAAATGTTTTATAGATGGCATTTAGATCCTAAAAAGCTTGCAAGTATGTATCCGAACTATCAACCTAAATGTTGGAGATGTGGTGGCGAAGATGCAACGTATTTTCATATATGGTGGACCTGCAAAAAGGTTAAGGCTTTTTGGATAAAAATTTGGTGGAATATGCAGAAGATCTTCAAGCAAAGGATAAAGTTTTGTCCGCAATTGTTTTTATTGGGCATAATTACAGATGCTACTGTTGTGGACATTAAGTTGATGTTGAATTTAATCACAGCAGCAAGACTCTTAATAGGTCAATATTGGAAGAAGGAGGAACTGCCGACTATAGAAGAATGGACTCTAAAAGTTTCTGACCTGGCGGAAATGGCAAAGATTTCGGCTTATTTGAAAGATCATTCGCAAGAACGTTATATTATGGAGTGGAAAAAGTGGACTGATTATATCCAGAACAAATATGGGACTAAAAAGTTTCACCTAGCATTTGAATAAGTTTTCTTTTCTTTCTTTTCCTTTTTTATGTAATATTAGTATTGCTTGTAGTCATTTCATATGAGCTAGAGTGCGATAGACTTAATAGTCTATTGTTGTTAGCATATGGATGTTTATGATTGTTCTTTGTTTTTATACCTTGTACTTAGCTCTGGGAAGTCGGGGGGGGAGTGGGGAGTGGGGGGGAGGGATAGGGAGGGTTAGGTAGGGGTGGGTGGAGGGAGGGGGGGATTGTTAAAGATAAAATGTATTGTAAAACTTTTCAATTAAAAAAAAGTCCTTCATCTGTTTTTTACATTCTTCCACATTTCTCTGATTTCTAAACAAGTTCTCATTTAAGCGCCAAGAGCGCCTATCTCTATTATCCTTATCAACCTCTAACCAAACTGGACTATGGTCAGACATAGTTCTTGGACAAATCTTTATCTTTTTAATCCTGGAAAAAATCATTAGTCAATAATATAAAATCAATCCTGGAAAAAGATTGATGTCTATCAGAAAAAAAAGTATAATCCTTTTCTTGTAGATGTATTTCTCTCCAAATGTCTCGCAACTCCAAATCATCCTTCATTTCAAAAAAGATTTAGGCAATCTAGCGTGGCTCGGAATATGCCTAAAAGAGCCACCCTTGTCCAGTTGTACGTCCAAGACTCCATTCCAATCTCCCATAAAAATAAAAGATTTATAATCCAACTGAGTAATCTTACTGTGTAATAAACTATAAAAGTCAGCTTGTTGTTGATTAGGAGCGTACATTCCAACCTAAAGCGTTTTTTTGCCTTCTAACAACAAATCTATTATAACAAATTTTCCTTGTTTATCTGCTTCTATTAGCTCCGCTGTCACAGTATTCTTGACATAAATAACCACTCCATTTTTCTTATTCATTGCTGAAGCACTAAATTGTGTACCCAAACTAGAGTTCAATAGGTACTTTTGGTCCATAACCCTAATATGTGTTTCTTGCAAGCAAATAACATCAATCTTAAATTGTTTTAAGTATTGAAAAACTTTCTTTCTCTTCTGTGGTGAGTTTAAGCCATTGACATTCCAAGTTAGAAACTTAGTCGCCATCCTTAGCGGCCTGAAGCTTCTGGAGCACGTCTGTCAAGAGTCCCTTAACTTCCTTAGGCCACGCCCCTCCCACAGCTTCGCTATAGGTACGCTTTGGAGGTTCCATAACTTTCTGCTGGTCTTGCTCTTGCTCTTGTCTCGCTCGTCTCAAGGCAGCACGCGTCATCCTCTGCTCTCTGGCATCTTCCGATGAAGCTGTAATTTGATCCCCTCCAGTAGCTTTCTCATCTGTCTGTGTTCCTTCAGCATCTTGAGGCTTTCCCTCGCCATTTTTCTTTGCAGATTCCAAAGGTGGTAAAGAGGTTGCTTTTAAAACATTGCTATAAAAATCACGTGCCTGGATCACTGTGACCAAACGGTGTCTCATGCCTTCATGCATCACCACCATGCCCACTGGTATCTCCCATCTAAATTTGATGTCGCGTTTCTTAAGTTCCTGTGCCAGAAAAGCAAAATCTTTCCTTCTCCTTAAAATTCTTGGAGGAATCTCTTTTAAAACCAAAACTTCTTGCTCAGCAACCACAAGCTTAGTATCATAAGAAACTTGGATAACTTCATTCCTGATTGCTCTCTTTGTGAAATAAACCACCACATCTCTAGGTAGCTTCCTCTGTCTTGCAATCCATGAATTCACACGAAAGATTTTGTCTATATTTCCCTCAATTTCAGCTGCTGGCTGTCCCAGTACCCCTTCCAAAGCCTCAGAGACTATCTGCTTTAAATCTTCTTTAGGATTCTCTTTTAAACCTCTGATTCTGATAGCAAACTCCATCTGGTGGTACTGGACCAGAGTCAAATCACCGTCCATTTTATCCATCACATTTTCATTCTCTAACACTTTTGCTTCTAATCTGGAATTCTTCTGGCTAAGATCTTCCATTTTTTCGTCCAAGCATTGAATACATGAAGCCACACCTTGAAGTGCAGGCAATGTCTGCCCTCATTGCTGTAAACTTCTCTTCCAGCTTTTCCATCTTCTCCTCCAGCTTTTCCATCTTTTCTTCTATAATATCTGCTATTTGTTGTGAGTGCTTTTCCAAAGCATCCTGTAAATCTTTAACCGTCAGTGCCGGAGAAGGTGCAGGAGGCAATAAGACTTGCAGCGAAGACTGTTGCACCGGGGAAGCCCCCGCACTCTGGAGAACTTTAGAAGTTTTAGCCGCCATCTTCCCCCACTTTGACTTGCTACGCACTTTCACTTTTAAAGTCCATAAAATCCATTGAACTAGAGAACAAAAATCCACTTCACCTTGACCTCCTGTATCGCTCTGCCTGCCTCTTCACACTCCAAAGTCCTTCCTTCTGGCAGGGGTGGTTGCTAATGCTTAGTTCTGCTCCCAAAAGCACGGAGCAGAAACGCTGCGCAACCCGAAGCAAACCCAGGCTTCGGGGGGGGCTCGATCCTTCAGCCGCCCGAACTAGAAGCTCAGGCAGCCCCGGAGAGCTCAACCCCTACCTGGGGCCTCACCCCTCCTCTTCTCCCAAGGAGGGGGCTTCCGAACCGCTGAAACAGCTGATCGGCGCTGTTTTCAGCAGTTCTACAAAGCCGTGGAGCGGACAGCCCGGAGATGGCTGTCTTCAGCGTCGCGTCGCCACCGGAAGAAGCGGCTGGCTAGCCTCTTCTTAAAAACTTCCAGTGTTGGAGCATTCACCACTTCTGGAGGCAGGTTGTTCCACTGGTTAGTTGTTCTAACTGTCAGGAAGTTTCTCCTTAGTTCCAGGTTGCTTCTCTCCTTGACTAATTTCCATCCGTTGCTTCTTGTCCTGCTTTCAGGTGCTTTGGAGAATAGCTTGACTCCCTCTTCTTTGTGGCAGCCCCTGAGATATTGGAACACTGCTATCATCTCACCCCTCAACCTTCTCTTCATTAAACTACAAATACCCAATTCCAGCAACCGTTCCTTATATGTTTTAGCCTCCAGTCCCCCAATCATCTTTGTTGCTCTTCTCTGTACCCTTTTTAGAGTCTCAACATCTTTTTTACATCGTGGTGACCAAAACTGGATGCAGTATTCCAGGTGTGGCCTTACCAAGGCATTGTAAAGTGGTATTAGTACTTCACATGATCTTGATTCTATCCCTCTGTTAATGCAGCCTAGCACTGTGTTGGCTTTTTTGGCAGCTGCAGCACACTGCTGGCTCATATTTAAGTGATTGTCCAGTAGGACTCTGAGATCTCACTCAGAGTTACTACTATTGAGCAAGGTACCACCTATACTATACCTGTGCATGTGATTTTTCCTGCCTAAATGTAGAACCTTACTTTTTTCACCATTGAATTTCATTTTGTTAGATAGCGCCCAGTGTTCGAGTCTGTCCAGATCCTCCTGTATCTTAAGCCTATCTTCTGGAGTATTGGCTATTCCTGCCAGCTTGGTGTCATCTGCAAATTTGATGAATTCCCCATCTATCCCCTCATCCAATTCATTGATGAAGATGTTGAAGAGCACTGGGCCCAGAACAGAGCCCTGGGGCACCCCACTACACACTTCTTTCCATGTAGATGCCGTTCCATTGAGGACCACACGCTGAGTACGGCCTGTCAGCCAGCTACGAATCCATCTGGTGGTGATGCTATCTAACCCACATTTTTCTATCTTATCAAGTCGTAGGTTGTGATCTACTTTATCAAATGCCTTACTGAAGTCCAAGTAAATTATATCTACAGCATTCCTCTGGTCCACTAGTTTTGTCACTTGGTCAAAGAATGCA
Organism: Vipera ursinii; assembly: GCF_947247035.1. Taxonomy (NCBI): domain Eukaryota; kingdom Metazoa; phylum Chordata; class Lepidosauria; order Squamata; family Viperidae; genus Vipera; species Vipera ursinii. Next base: position 35,881,386 of record NC_139522.1, read on the forward strand.
ATAAGATTTGTCTGGCATGATCTGTTTTTGACAAACCCATGTTGGCTTTTAGTGATAACTTTGTTTGCATCAAGGTGTTCGCTGATTTGTTGTTTGATTATCTTTTCCAGAATCTTCCCAGGTATTGAGGTCAAGCTGATAGGTCTGTAGTTTCCTGGATCTATTTTTTCCCTTTTTTGAAGATGGGAAGTACATCAGCTCTCTTCCAGTCCTCTGGTAGTTCCCCAGTGCTCCAGGATCTTTGAAAAATATAGTTCAGTGGTTCTGAGATCACGTCTGCCAGTTCCTTGAGAACCTTGGGGTGTAATCCGTCTGGTCCTGGTGATTTGAACTCGTCTAGGCTGGACAGGTGCTCACTTACCATTTTCTTGCCTATCTTAACTTGCGTTTCTATTCTGTTTTTTATGGCTGGTTTTGGTAGGTTGGACTGTTTTTTCCCTTTGTGTAAAGACAGATGCAAAAAACAAGTTAAATAGTTCTGCTTTCTCCCTGTTGCTTGTCACCTTCTTGCCACTTTCCCCCACTAATGGACCAATCATTTCCTTAACTTTTTTCTTGTTTTTTATATGTTGAAAGAAGCTTTTTTTGTTAATTTTGACTTTGGTCGCAAGCCTTAGTTCATTTTGAGCCTTAGCGTTCCTCACTTCATCTTTGCAGGCACGGGCTATTTGCTGATATTCTGACTTAGTTATGTGCCCCTCTTTCCACTTCTTATACTTGTCCTTTTTATCTTTCAGTTTATCAGAGAGTTCTTTATGCAGCCATGCTGGTTTCTTTTGAAAGCTGTTATTTTTCTTCTTTGTTGGTATTGTGCTAGACTGGGCCTTTATTATCTCACTTTTCAAAATTTCCCAAGCTTCTTGAGTTGTTTTCCCCTTGAGGATTCTCATCCATGGAATTCTTCCCAAGGTCTCTCTCAGTTTATTGAAATTAGCTCTTTTAAAGTCCAAGACTCTAGTTTGGCTGTGTTCTATTGCTTGTGCTTCCAGAATGTTGAATTCCAATATTGCATGTTCACTTCCCCCCAAGGTTCCTGTGGCTTCGACACTTTCTATCATTTCATCTCTGTTTGTGAGAATTAAATCCAATATGGCTAATCCCCTAGTTGCCTTCTCTACTTTTTGGGAGAGAAAGTTGTCTGCTAGGTTTGTCAGGAATCTGTTTGATCTTCCACTTGGTGCAGAGTTTGTCTCCCAGTTGATATCAGGGTAATTAAAGTCCCCCATTACTATTGTGATGTGCTTCTTACATATCTTAGTTAGCTGACTAGCAAAAAGTTCATCTATTTCCTCTGTTTGGTTGGGCGGCCTATAGTATACACCTATGGCAATGTCATTTTTCCCCCTTTTATATTGACCCAAATGCATTCAAGTTTACAGTTTTCGTCATTGTTGTGCTCTATTTCTGTAGAGATAAAGTTATTTCTTATATAGAAAGGAACTCCACCTCCTCTTTTGTTTAGTCTGTTTCTTTTAAATATTTTAAATCCCTCTAGCTGTGTGTTCCATTTGTGGGTTTCGTCCCACCATGTTTCCGTAATGACAACAATATCATATCCACCCTCATTTACCTGAATTTCTAGTTCACCCTGCTTACTGTTCATACTCTGTGCATTGGTGTATAGACATTTGAGTCCTTTATGACTGACCCTGTGTTTACTTGCTACATAACTTGTGTGATGCCTGACTTCCCCTATTTTCTTAGATTGCCGGGGACAGTGATGGTCTGTATCAATTAACTCACTGTCCCCATTGTTTAGTTTAAATGTTCCTCCAGAAAAGGTGTGAATTTATTGCCAAGTAACTCAGTCCCTTTCTTGGATGGATGCGGACCATCACTTTTGTACATTTTTTCATTGGACCAGCTACAGACATCGTGACTAATATAACCAAAGCCTTCTCCTTTACACCACTCCTTTAGCCACATGTTAAATTCTGCTATATGCTGTCCTTTTCCATTTTGCTCCTTATAGACTGGTAAAACCTCTGAAAAAGTAAGCCTACAGCCTATTCTGCTGAGTTCCTGCCCCAAGCTCTGGAAATCATTCTGCACAGAGAGTACATCTTTTTGGGACAGATCGTTAGTGCCAAGATGTACAATAGCCTCCACATCACAGTCCACATTCTTGATTATTTTAGAAATATGCTTCTTCTTCCTACTGGCAGTAGCACCTGGAAGACACCTGACCTCTTTCGAAACCTCTATGTCCTTTCCTAAATTTACATCCCTTATAATTGAATCACCAACTAGAAGGTGGCTTCTCTTTTTGGATGCCTTTCTGTTCTTGCATGACTGATGTGTAATACCAGATTCGCACTTCTCCCTGTCGAAAACAAGTTTTTGATCTTGGACCATGATCCCCTGCTTATTTGAGTTATTATCACAGATACCTTTACCTGTCTCCTTAATGTCCCTATTAAGGTCAGAAAGGGCACTGTATCTGTTGTGCAGGGACACAGCGAAAGCTTTGTGTTTATGGTTCACAGATCTCACCCTGCCAGATCCCACGGTTGTCCACACTGCCCTTCTCCTGCAGGATCTTTGTGGTAGAGGGGGCTGATAGCACGGAGGCTCAATAGGGTGGAAGGGCTGAACTGGACACCTAATTTCTGCCTGAAGAGCACAGATTACAGACCCTAGATAAATAATCTGTCCTTGTAGACTAGTGATTTGTTTACAGATAGGACAGTTTCCAAGTTTGAAAAGTGTACTGCGAAAGACAGCTGCAAAATAAGTGTTGCACTGAACTAAGCCAGACATTCTTAGACACAAGGAATCTCAGATGCACTTGCCCTGAATGTACCGCTGTTGTTTTCGATATTTAGTTATATAATTAGTGGGGGCCGCTACTTTTTTTGGTGCAGCCTTTCCAAAACTTACAGAATGTAGCACTTCCCAGCAGCTCTGAGCAGTTGAAATTCTGCTGAAAAGCGATGGATATCCAGTCAGGGCCCCAAATGCAGTTCAAATACAATGCAAACCAATCAGGGCCCTAGTTACTTTTTTGGTGCAGCCTTTCCAAAACTTACAGATTTGGTTTTCATCTTTCAGGTCTTCCAGTTTCTGGTCAACCTCTGTTGACTTATGTTCCATTTTTTGGATTCTTTGTTGATATTCTGCAATCATCTTTTTGAAATTTTCCAATTGGGAGTCTATATTATGAATTTTTTGGTTCATTTTGTCTAAGTCACTTTTCAACTCTTCATGATTTTTAGTTGCTGTAGCAGACTGGGCAGCGTTAGTGTCATAGTGTCGAGCCCCGCCGGCCTCCCGTCCGCTCGGGCCTCAACACTGGCTGTGCCGCCGCAGCCGCAGCCGCGCCGAGCAGCTGTCCGGTCCCCAGCTGATCGGCGCGCCCGAGCGGCACCCCCCTCCTCTCCTGGACCGCGTGGCTCCATCCTCCTCCACATCGAGCCGCCGCAGCTCCGCCGAACAGCTGGCCGGTCCCCAGCTGACCGGCGCGCCCAGGCGGCACCTTTCCCGGACCTCGGACGCTTACCTGGAGGGCGTGGCTTCGTCCGGGCTACGCGAGGCGCGCTGCCGCGATTCCGCCGAGCAGCTGCCCGGCGCACAGCTGTTTAGCGCGCCCAGCCCCGGACGGTCAGCGGGCGCGCGTTCACCTTGTCACCGGGGACGACGCCAAGCGCCCACCGGCCCGGCGCCGGACCCTGGACTGCGGCAGCCGGACCCTGGACTGCGGATGGCGCCCGGGCGGCAACAGGCTGCACCCAGCGAGCAGTTGGACACGCCCCAGCTTACTGTGGAGGGGGGTGCGACTGTGCCCGTTTTGCCACGCTCTGTTACTGGACATGGGGGGGGCTTAACGACCGCAACGCCAGCACGGCATGGGGCTCGCGAGGGAGCGGAAGGACAATACTTACCTGGAAGGGGGCTTGACGCGCTGCAGCAGCGCACACGGTGGGTGGTGGCTATGCACGGTGATGGGTGGGGTTTTTATGGGGAGGCGGGCGGATGCCGGTTTGCTTTGAAGGGGTGGGGTTAGGGTGTGGTAACATGTTAAAAGAGCGGTGAGGCTAGGAGCCTCAACGCTGACTTTACCGCAGTTTGTTTTGGAGAAAGAATAAACCTTGTTGCCCGTTCCTTTGGAAGTGCTTTTGTTTCCTGGCAGAGGACGTCGTGACAGTAAGTCAGCGTTATTCTAGGATACCTGCTGCTGTTACTCACGCTTTGGGCATGGCAGAGGATCCATCGGGGCTTGATCTGGCAGCCGTGGAGGAAGGGGCTGTTGGGGCTGCGGATGCAACTCCCCCTGATCCTGGCGAGCCAGAGGGGCCAGCAGTGCGGCCGAAGACCAAGGGGGTTATAGCCTCGGCTGAAGCTGGTGACAGCTGGGAGGTAGGGTCTCTGGCTCAAAGCGGGGGAGGGTGGCAAAGCCCTCCCTTGGAGCGTTGGGACCAAGACCGTGGTGAGGGCCGTCCACGGGCTGGTGTGCCGGCTTGGAGGGAACGGCGGCTGACGGAGGAGGAAGGCGAGGAGTGGAGCTACTCTACGGCCCCAGGGGCCTACACGATGGACGTGTTGCGGGACCGTTTTGGGGAGTTTGGCTATCAAGACACTGCACCTTGGTCACCTGCGGGACCGGCTCAGGAGTCGCGGCGCTGGTCACTACAGAGGCTGACACCCGGCCAGGCGGGCCAGCCCAGTTTCCGCCTGGCAGGCCCAAGGTTTCGGGCCCCGCCATCACGGCTGACGGAGGTGGGAGCTGTTCAGGCCGAACGACAACGCCCCGGGGTGTCAGACCGGGCAGAGGCCACCAGGTGGGCAACAACGGCCGGGGCTTCCGCCCGGCCATGGAGCGGGCGGCACCAAGCGCCAGGTACAAGGGGGCCCAGGGCCCAGGGGGACCCCTGGGGCCCGGGAGTGTTCTGGGGCCCTCCACCACTGCCGGTTACGTACGACGGCCATCCTGACCGGCTTGCCATGTTCCTAAGCCACACCATCCACCACCTGGACCAGTACGGTGCAGCCTATACCTCCCAATGGGCCATGGTGGTGGCCATCACAGCAAGCCTGCAGGGAGAGGCCGCGGCATGGGCGGCTGACCTGTACGGCGAGCATGCCCGGGAGCTCGCTGACGTCGGGTTGTTCCTGGAGTCACTGCGGACGCAGTTCGAGGATGTGGCCCGTACCCACAGAGCCGAGGCGGAGGTGGTGGGGCTGCGACAACAAGGCAGGCCCGCAGCGGAGTATGTTGCTGAGTTCCGCCGGGTGGCTCGTAAGCTCCGCTCTTGGCCGGAACGCTTGCTGGTTCACCACTTCCAGTCGGGGCTGGACGGCGCGCTGCGGAGGGCGTGCGTGGTGCGTGGAGTGCCCGAGCGACTGCTGGAGTGGTACCGGGTCACCGTGGAACTGGACGTCCGGCTGCGCGAATGCAGGGGTAAGGCGGAGGGGGTGGTCGGGACCCGTAGGACCCCCGAAAGGCCGAAGGAGGAGGGCCGAAAGGCCGTGGCCCCAACGGCAAGCCCACCTGTGCCGCCTCCAAGACCGGCTATAAGGTGTTTCCGGTGCGATCAGCCGGGGCACCGAGTGGCCGCTTGCCCCCTGCCGGCACCTCGTGCCGCCGCAGCAACTCCCACCGGAAAAGGCCCTACCGCACGGAAGTCGCTGGAGCGATCAAGAGCAGCTCACCAGCTGGCATCCCTGATGACCACAGCAGCAATCGGCACAGAACCACCCGAGGCCATCGACCCAGAGCCCTACGAGAGCCTGGAGGAGGAGGAGGACCCTATGGTGAGTGACCCAGTGGTGCCCTTCACAGTACCGGTCGTACTCATCAACCCGCGTACGGGACGTAGGGAGGCTTGCCCAGCACTGATCGACACAGGCAGCACCCGGTGCCTTATCAGCCAAGTGGTGGTTGCTCGGCTGGGATTGGAGGTACGCCGCCTGCCAACTCCTCTTCGTTTCCAGCAAGTGGACGGATCCCTTTTGGGGGGGGCTCCAGTCACTCGGGTGACGGGCCCTATTCGATTAGAGATGGGGACCCACTGGGAGACTTTGCGCTTCCTTGTCGTACCATCAATGACGGAGACAGTGATTCTGGGACTGACATGGCTCGACAAGTGGGGTCCCACAATCTGGTGGGGGGAGGGTTGCCGGCACTTGCGGTTGGGGACAGGGCCACAACCACCACCACACGCATATGTGGGCCCTGCAGAGCGGCCTGGTGGTGAGCGGGTCCAAGGGGCAGAGGGGGTGGCGGAAGCCTGCTTCCCACAGGTGTACACCGACCTAGCAGAGGTTTTCGACGAGAAAGAGTGCGACGCTCTGCCTCCCCACCGAACGACGGATTGTGCTATCGAGCTGGAGCCGGGCGTAAAACTGCCGAAACCGCGCATGTACGCGCTAACGCCTCGCGAGATGCAAGAGCTACGTCGTTACGTCGACAAAAACCTCGCGAGGGGGTTTATCCAACCTGCCCGATCCAAGATAGCAGCGCCAATACTGTTTCGGGAGAAGAAGGATGGCACGCTTCGCTTGTGTGTCGACTTCCGAGGCGTCAACGCGGTCTGCGTTGAACACCTGTATCCGCTGCCACTCATGAAAGATCTTCTGGCACACCTGTCGACGGGACGCATCTTCACGAAGCTAGACCTACGGGAGGCGTATTACCGGGTGCGGATCAAAGCTGGGGATGAGTGGAAAACGGCGTTTAACTGTCCGCTGGGCAGTTTCCAGTTCCGTGTCATGCCGTTCGGACTCCAGGGGGCCCCAGCCATTTTTATGCAGATGATAAACCAGGTGCTTCACAAGCACCTGTACCGCGGGGTGTTAGTGTACCTGGATGACATTCTGATATACACTAAGACTATGGAGGAGCACGTTGCCCTCGTGCGCCAGGTGCTTCGAAAGCTGCTGGCTGCCCGCCTCTATGTGAAGCTCTCCAAGTGCGAGTTCCACAAGACGAGGCTGGATTATCTGGGGTACCGCGTGTCGGCGAGCGGCATAGAAATGGACCCTCGCAAGGTGGAAGCCGTCCTGCAATGGCAGGCGCCGCGGACGCGGCGACAGCTTCAGAGTTTCCTGGGGTTCGCGAACTTTTACCGCCAGTTTATTCCAGGTTTTGCAGCAACAGCCCTGCCGCTGACGGACCTGTTGCGGACGCGGGACTCCGGGGTGAAACCACGTCCAGGGTTGAAGCTGGCATGGACCACCACGTGTCAACGGGCGTTCGAGACATTGAAGGCCCTGTTTGCGAAGGAGCCGGTGTTGGTACATCCTGATCCCGACCGTCCGTATGTGGTCCAAGTTGACGCCAGCGATGTCGCGGTAGGGGCTGTGCTGTTGCAACGGAACACGAAGGGCGTGTTGCAACCCTGTGCCTATTCTTCCAAAAAACTGTCATCGGCGGAACGTTCATGGGCGATCTGGGAGAAGGAGGCGTTCGCTGTGCGCGCGGCCTTGGAGACGTGGCGACACCTTCTGGAGGGGGCTGTCCATCCCTTCGAGGTCTGGACAGACCACAAGAACCTGGAGGTTCTGCAGTCCCCGAGGAAACTGGCGCCCAAGCACGTCAGATGGGCTCTCTTTTTCCGGCGCTTTAATTTCGTCCTGAAGTACGTACCGGGGGGGCGGAACTTCCTTGCTGACGCACTCTCACGGCTGCCGCAATACGACACCAAACGAGAAGCGGTTATACAAGAACTCATTCCGCCCAGTGCATCCCCGAGCGTGTCCCAGGCAGTTTGCAGCGTGGGGGACGATTTGTCCCGTGCCATGGACGAGGCCTTAGCTACAGACGCCTGGCTGAAGGAGCATCCTGGACTTCTGACTATGCGTGACGGCTTGGCCTGGCACGGGGATAAGCTGTATGTGCCTCAGGCACTACGCCCCGCCATTTTGCGCCGTTGTCACGACGCCAGGCAAGCCGGTCACTTCGGCTTCCTGAAAACGTTACACTTAGCACGCCGTCAATTCTGGTGGCCATGCATGAAGGCGGACGTGGAACACCACGTTCGGGGATGCCACGTATGCGCCACAGCAAAACCCCGCGTCGGGAAGCCATTGGGTTTGCTACAGACGGTTTCAGACCCCGTACGACCATGGCAAGACATCGCCATGGACTTCATTGTCGGGCTGCCGGACAGCAGAGGGTATTCGGTAATCTGGACGGTCATCGACCTATTTTCCAGACAGGCGCACTTCGTTCCCTGCAAGGGGTTGCCGTCCGCCAAACGGTTGGCACGACTGTTCATGACTCACATCTATCGGCTGCACGGGGTTCCCCGACGGATTATTTCGGACCGCGGGGTCCAGTTTACAGCACAGTTCTGGCGAGAGTTTCTACGACACATCGGCTCTACCCAGGGCCTCAGCTCCGGTTACCACCCAAGCACTAACGGGGCCGCTGAAAGGGCCAACGCCACGGTGGAAAGGTTACTCAGGAGTTATGTGTCGTTTCAGCAAACAGACTGGGCAGACCTCCTGGTGTTCGCGGAAGTCGCCCACAATAACGCCGTGCATAGCAGCACGGGTTTGACACCATACCGAGTGGTGGCGGGGTATGATTTTGTCCCTGTTCCGGAGTATGGACAGGGATCGGCGACACTCACCGGGCTTGAGGAATGGATGCACCACATGGGGGCCGCCTGGAAAACCGCTAGGGAGGCGATGGTGAAAGCGCAGGCACGGGTGAAGGAGCAGGCAGACAGGAAAAGGGAGCCCTTCGCCACCCCCAAGGTCGGGGAGTGGGTGTATCTGTCAACCAAATATCTGCGCTTACGGGTACCAAGCAAGAAGCTAGGCCCCAAGTTCCTTGGCCCTTTCCAAGTGATTCAAGTGATCAACCCCGTGACCGTCCGTTTACGGTTGCCACAGTTCCTAGGGAAAATCCACCCTGTCTTCCATAGCAGCCTACTAAAGCCCGCTAGGGGAACAACAGAAAAGGCGGGTGAGAACGCTCCGGGGCCTGTGCACGGGGATCAGTATGAAATACAGGCAATTTTAGATTCCCGGGTACGGAGGGGCCAGGTACAGTATCTCGTAATGTGGAAAGGGTATCCCTTGGCCGAGGCGTCATGGGTAAGCAAAGGGGATGTTCAAGCAGAACGCTTGGTCACGGCGTTTCACCGCACACATCCCTCCAAACCGGGGGGTAGCACCGGGGACGCAGCGGCTTGTATACGTGGGGGTCTATCTTGTCGCTCTTCTTTTGCAGGAGGACAGATGGTAGGGGGAGCCGACTGTCGAGCCCCGCCGGCCTCCCGTCCGCTCGGGCCTCAACACTGGCTGTGCCGCCGCAGCCGCAGCCGCGCCGAGCAGCTGTCCGGTCCCCAGCTGATCGGCGCGCCCGAGCGGCACCCCCCTCCTCTCCTGGACCGCGTGGCTCCATCCTCCTCCACATCGAGCCGCCGCAGCTCCGCCGAACAGCTGGCCGGTCCCCAGCTGACCGGCGCGCCCAGGCGGCACCTTTCCCGGACCTCGGACGCTTACCTGGAGGGCGTGGCTTCGTCCGGGCTACGCGAGGCGCGCTGCCGCGATTCCGCCGAGCAGCTGCCCGGCGCACAGCTGTTTAGCGCGCCCAGCCCCGGACGGTCAGCGGGCGCGCGTTCACCTTGTCACCGGGGACGACGCCAAGCGCCCACCGGCCCGGCGCCGGACCCTGGACTGCGGCAGCCGGACCCTGGACTGCGGATGGCGCCCGGGCGGCAACAGGCTGCACCCAGCGAGCAGTTGGACACGCCCCAGCTTACTGTGGAGGGGGGTGCGACTGTGCCCGTTTTGCCACGCTCTGTTACTGGACATGGGGGGGGCTTAACGACCGCAACGCCAGCACGGCATGGGGCTCGCGAGGGAGCGGAAGGACAATACTTACCTGGAAGGGGGCTTGACGCGCTGCAGCAGCGCACACGGTGGGTGGTGGCTATGCACGGTGATGGGTGGGGTTTTTATGGGGAGGCGGGCGGATGCCGGTTTGCTTTGAAGGGGTGGGGTTAGGGTGTGGTAACATGTTAAAAGAGCGGTGAGGCTAGGAGCCTCAACGCTGACTTTACCGCAGTTTGTTTTGGAGAAAGAATAAACCTTGTTGCCCGTTCCTTTGGAAGTGCTTTTGTTTCCTGGCAGAGGACGTCGTGACACATAGATTGCTCATAGAATTGCTTGGGTGTCCTTCTGTTGGGTATCGCTCTTCTGTTGTAACATTGTAGTAATTGGTTTCTGATAGACTGGGCTTGCAGAGGTTGAAGCAGGGGCAGAAGAGCCTTTTTTCCAAGTTTGGATAAGTTAGAGGTACCCTCATCTTTGTCTTCAAGTCGTATGGTGTCTCTGCCAAATGGCCAAATTTTGTAATCCAATAGGCTCCAAGTGATTAGGAAAGGAGAACCATCAAAGTAGTAAAAAATAGTAGGAAATATAGGAATCCACAAAAATAAAGATCCCCCCCCCAAAATGGAAGGGGAGCTAAAAGAAAAAAGAAAAAAAGAAGAGACCAAAAGTAAAAGGAGCAAAATAAGAGGTATCTGGAAAAATAGTAGGGGAAAAGAAAAAAGTTACCCCCAAAAGCATAAAAAAATGAGAAAAGAAAAAGAAAAAAATGAAGAAGGCACACAAAAGAGTAAAAGGAAAAAAAAGACAAAAAAACGAACTAAAAATGATAGAAGTAGGTGGTGGGAGTAAATAAAATGTAATAAAAATAAGTAAAATTGTCAAAATTGTAATCCAGGAAATTGTATTCAAAAACCAAATGATACGAATTACAAGCTTCTCTATATTTATAATCCAAAGGAGTCAAATATCTTCAAAGACAAACTTGTTTAGGCAATAGTCTATCTTAAGAAAAGTAGAAACACACCAGCAGGCCAAAAGGACAACAGGGAGTCTTCCCCCCCCCCAAAGAAAGTTTCCAAGGAACTTCAAAGGAATGTCTGGGCAAACAGCCAAGTTTCAAGCATAGATAACTCCTTTGGGGGGGTGAGGTGGATGTAGTTTTCAAGTTTTGCCAGTAGATGGCATTAACTATCCATTCCCCCCCTTCATGGATTACTGCCTTGTCGTGGCGAAGGGGCTTGCGTAATTCAATGAAACTATGAGCTATGCCATGCAGGGCCACCCAAGATGGACAGGTCACAGCAGAGAATTCTGACAAAACGTGATCCACTGGAGAAGGAAATGGCAACCCACTCCAGTATCTTTGCCATGGACAGTACCAAAAGGCAAAAAGATATGACGCTGGAAGATGAGCCCCTCAGGTCGGAAACCGTCCAATATGCTACTGGGGAAGAGCAGAGGGCTAGTACTAGTAGCGCCAGAAAGAATGAAGCGACAGAGCCAAAGCAAAAGGAAGCTCAGCTGTGGATGTGTCTGGTGGTGAAAGGAAAGTCCGATGCTGTAAAGATTTTTTCTCCATAGGAACCTGGAATGTAAGATCCATGAATCAAGGAAAGCTGGATGTCGTCAAACAAGAGATGACAAGACTGAACATCGACATCTTAGGAATCAGCGAACTAAAATGGACAGGAATGGGTGAATTTATTTCAGATGACCATCAGGTATACTACTGTGGGCAAGAATCTCTCAGAAGAAATGGAGTAGCCTTCATAGTCAATAAAAGAGTAGGAAAAGCAATACTGGGATACAATCCCCAAAATGACAGAATGATCTCAGTTCGAATCCAAGACAAACCATTCAATATCACAGTAGTCCAAGTCTATTTCCCAACCACGGGTGCTGAAGAGGATGAAATTGACTGGTTCTATGAAGCCCTACAACACCTTATAGAACTAACACCAAAAAATGATGTCCTTATCATCATGGGGGATTGGAATGCTAAAGTAGGAAGCCAAAAGATAACCTGAATATCAGGCAAGTTTGGCCTTGGAGTACAAAATAAAGCAGGGCACAGGCTGATAGAATTTTGTCAAGAGAATACGATGGTCATAGCAAACACTTTTTTCCAACAACCCAAGAGATGGCTCTACACATGGACATCACTAGACGGTCAACACAGAAATCAGATTGACTATGTGCTCTGCAGTCAAATATGGAGAAGCTCTATACAGTCAGTAAAAACAAGACCAGGAGCTGACTGTGGTTCAGACCACAAGCTTCTCGTTGCAAAATTTAGGTTTAAACTGAAGAAAGCAGGGGAAAGCACTAGGCCACTCAGGTATGAACTAAATCATATCCCTGACGAATATACAGTAGAGGTGACAAATAGATTTAAGGAAATAATAATAATAATAATAATAATAATAATAATAATAATAATAATAAGAAGAAGAAGAAGAAGAAGAAGAAGAAGAAGAAGTTTACTAAAAAACCGACAGATGTTATATGTACAGTTTGTTATAATAATAATAATAATAATAATAATAATAATAATAATAATAATAATAATAATAATAATAATAATAATAATAAGTTGGAAGGGACCTTGGAGGTCATCTAGTCCAACCCCCTGCTAAGGCAGGAAACCCTATACCATTTCAGGCAAATGGCTGTCCAGTCTCTTCTTAAAAACTTCCAGTGTTGGAGCATTCACCACATCTGGAGGCAGGTTGTTGCACTGGTTAATTGTTCTAACTGTAAGGAAGTTTCTCCTTAGTTCTAGGTTGCTTCTCTCCTTGACTAGTTTCCATCCATTGCTTCTTGTCCTGCTTTCAGGTGCTTTGGAGAATAGCTTGGCTCCCTCTTCTTTGTGGCAGCCCCTGAGATATTGGAACACTGCTATCATGTCACCCCTCACCCTTCTCTTCATTAAACTACACATACCCAATTCCAGCAACCGTTCACTATATGCTTTAGCCTCCAGTCCCCCAATCATCTTTGTTGCTCTTCTCTGTACTCTTTCTAGAGTCTCAACATCTTTTTTGCATCGTGGTGACCAAAACTGGATGCAGTATTCCAGGTGTGGCCTTACCAAGGCATTGTAAAGTGATATTAGTACTTCACGTGATCTTGATTCTATCCCTCTGTTAATGCAGCCTAGCACTGTGTTGGCTTTTTTGGCAGCTGCAGCACACTGCTGGCTCATATTTAAATGATTGTCCACTAGGACTCCGAGATCCCTCTCACAGTTACTACTATTGAGCAAGGTACCACCTATACTATACCTGTGCATTTGATTTTTCCTGCCTAAATGTAGAACCTTACTTTTTTCACAATTGAATTTCATTTTGTTAGATAGTGCCCAGTGTTCGAGTCTGTCCAGATCCTCCTGTATCTTAAGCCTATCTTCTGGAGTATTGGCTATTCCTGCCAGCTTGGTGTCATCTGCAAATTTGATGAATTCCCCATCTATCCCCTCATCCAAATCATTGATGAAGATGTTGAAGAGCACTGGGCCCAGAACAGAGCCCTGGGGCACCCCACTACACACTTCCTTCCATGTAGATGCAGTTCCATTGAGGACCACATGCTGAGTACGGCCTGTCAGCCAGCTACGAATCCATCTGGTGGTGATGCTGTCTAACCCACATTTTTCTATCTTATCAAGTAGTAGGTTGTGATCTACTTTATCAAATGCCTTACTGAAATCCAAGTAAATTATATCTACAGCATTCCTCTGGTCCACTAGTTTTGTCACTTGGTCAAGGAATGCAATAAGGTTTGTCTGGCACGATCTGTTTTTGATAGACAGAGTGCCTGAAGAACTATGGACGGAGGTTTGCAACATTGTACAAGAAGTAGCAACTAAAACCATCCCAAAGAAAAATAAATGCAAAAAACCAAAATGGCTGTCTGAGGAAGCTTTGCAAATGGCTGAGGACAGGAGAGAAGTGAAAGGCAAAGGAGAAAAAGAAATGCAGAATTCCAGAGAATAGCTAGAAGAGATAAGAATGTCTTCTTAAATGAACAGTGCAAAGAAATAGAAGAAAACAATAGAATAGGGAGGACTAGAGATCTCTTCAAGAAAATTGGAGAGATGAAGGGAACGTTTCATGCAAAAATGGGCATGATAAAGGTCCAAAATGGCAGGGACCTAACAGAGGCAGAAGAGATTAAGAAGAGGTGGCAAAATTACACAGAAGAACTATACAAGAACGAGCTTAACATCCCAGATAACCACGATGAGGTGTTCACTGACCTCGAGCCAGACATCCTAGAATGAGAAGTGAAATGGGCCTTAGGAAAGCTGAGCAATAACAAAGCTAGTGGAAGTGACAGTATTCCAGCTGAGCTATTCAAAATCTTAAAAGACGATGCAGTAAAAGTGCTACACTCAATTTGCCAGCAAATTGGCTGGTCTTCTGCTGTGCCACCCCCCGCCGCTGGGCTGTGGAACCGACCAGGTGGTTCTGTCCCAGGCACCTAATGGACCCAGAACGGTTCCAGATGGTGCTTGGGTCCTTACCTAGCTCCCTCACTCACAGCCTGGTCGATGCCTTGGTGGATGCCTGGGAAAGGGCGGCCACCGAGGCACTCGACCGTGTTGTACCCTTGCAACCCCAGACCCAGCACAGATCCCGTTGGGCCCCATGGTTTTCTGTGGAGCTCTGGGAGATGAAGCGTCGGAGATGCCTAATGGACCCAGAACGGTTCCAGATGGTGCTTGGGTCCTTACCTAGCTCCCTCACTCACAGCCCGGTCGATGCCTTGGTGGATGCCTGGGAAAGGGCGGCCACCGAGGCACTCAACCGTGTTGTACCCTTGCGACCCCAGACCCGGCACAGATCCCGTTGGGCCCCATGGTTTTCTGTGGAGCTCTGGGAGATGAAGCATCGGAGATGGGGTCTAGAGAGCGGTTGGAGATCCACCCGGTCTGAATCTGACCGATTGCGACTAAGAGCCTTTACAAGGTCTTATCTCACGGCGATGAGGACGGCGAAGTCTAATTACTTCGCTGCCCTCATCGCATCCGCAGATAATCGCCCAGCCTCCCTGTTTAGGGTGACTCGCTCTCTCCTTAATTGGGAGATGAGGGAGGATCCCTTACAGGGATGGGCCGAGGAGTTTAGTCATCATTTGACGGACAAAATCGCTCAGATCCGGGCCGGTTTGGACTCTGACTGGGCAGAGTCAGGCATGGAGGAATCAAGCGGTCTTGAGTATGTTATCTGGACTGAGTTCGATCCTGTTTCCCCCGATGACTTGGAC
Organism: Vipera ursinii; assembly: GCF_947247035.1. Classification (NCBI taxonomy): domain Eukaryota; kingdom Metazoa; phylum Chordata; class Lepidosauria; order Squamata; family Viperidae; genus Vipera; species Vipera ursinii. Next base: position 35,896,440 of record NC_139522.1, read on the forward strand.
AAGATCATGAGAAGGCTGAGCTCCACCACTTGTTTACTGGACCCGTGCCCCTCCTGGCTGGTCTATGCGGCTCGGGAGGAGACACGAGGCTGGTTCCAAGCAGTAATATCTGCTTCCTTGAAGGAGGGTATCTTCCCTGCCGCCTTGATGGAGGCGGTGGTGAGACCCCTCCTCAAGAAGCCTGCCCTGGACCCGGCTGTTTTAAATAACTACCGTCCGGTCTCCAACCTCCGCTTTTTGGCGAAGGTTGTTGAGAGTGTGGTGGCGCATCAGCTTCCTCTGTTCCTGGAGGAAACTGATTATCTGGACCCGTACCAATCGGGTTTCAGGCCCAGGTACAGCAGGGAGACGGCATTGGTCGCACTGGTGAATGATCTCTGGCGGGCTCGGGACAGGGGACGTTCCTCTGTCCTAGTCCTTTTAGATCTCTCAGCGGCTTTCAATACCATCGACCATGGTATCCTACTGCGGCGTCTCAGGGGGTTGGGAGTGGGAGGCACTGTTTTGCGGTGGTTCTCCTCCTACCTCCTGGGCCGCTCGCAGTCGGTGCTGACGGGAGGGCAGAGGTCCGCCCCGAGATCTCTCGTTTGCGGAGTCCCTCAGGGGTCGGTCCTCTCTCCCCTCCTGTTCAACATCTACATGAAACCACTGGGCGAGCTCATTCGTGGTTTCGGGGTGGGGTATCATCAGTACGCTGATGATACCCAACTTTTTCTTTCCACCCCGAACCAACCCAGTGATGCACTCGACGTGATGTCCCATTGCCTGGAGGCGGTCCGGGTTTGGATGGGGAGAAACAGGCTTCGTTTCAATCCTGCCAAGACTGAGTGGCTGTGCATACCGGCATCTCGGGTTAACCAGGTTGTTCCATCACTAATGATGGGGGGTGAGGTGTTACCCCCTGTCGATAGGGTTCACAACTTGGGCGTCCTCTTGGATTCACGGCTCAATTTCGAAGACCATATAGGAGCCGTGACCAGGGGGGCTTTTGCCCAGCTTCGTCTGGTGCGCCAGTTGCGGCCCTATCTGGACCGAGATGCCCTACACACAGTCACCCATGCGTTCGTGACCTCCCGGCTAGACTACTGCAACGCTCTCTACATGGGGCTGCCCTTGAGGACCACGCGGAGGCTTCAACTGGTGCAGAATGCAGCCGCGTGAGTTGTTATGCGAGTTTCCCGATACTCCCGTGTAACACCTCTTCTCCGTGAGCTGCATTGGCTTCCGGTTGCCCTCCGGGTGAGATTCAAGGTGCTGGTAATGACCTATAAAGCTCTAAATGGCTTGGGTCCGGATTATCTAAGGGAACACCTGCTGCCGGCATCAACTTCCCATCGTCCTGTGCGCTCCCACAGGGAGGGCCTTCTCAGAGTGCCGGCGGTTAAGGAGTGCCGGTGGGTGATCCCCAGGGGGAGGGCATTCTCTGTGGGCACGCCTGCCCTTTGGAATGATTTACCGGTGGAACTTCGGACCGCCCCCGATCTGCATTCATTTCGCCGGGACCTGAAAACCTGGTTTTTTGATCTATCAGGCCTAGACTGAAGGGGTTTTAGCTTTTAATATTGTTTTAATTGTTGGGCTTAAGTAATTTAATCTATTTTAATTTATACTATTTTTTTATTGAAAAGTTTTTCAATACATTTTATCTTTAACAATCCCTCCCCCCCTCCCCCCACCCAAACCTTCCTAACCCTCCCTAACCCTCCCCCTCCCCTTCCCCCTCCCCCCTCCCCGACTTCCCAGAGCTAAATACAAGGTATAAAGGTAAAAACAATCATAAACAACCATATGTTAACAACAATAAACTATTAAGTCTATCGCACTCTAGCTCATGTAAAATGACTACAAGCAATACTAATATCACATCACAACTTATACAAATGCTAAATGAAACTTTTTAGTCCCATATTTGTTCTGGATGTAATCAATCTACTTTTTCCACTCCACAATATAACGTTGTTGCGAATGGTCTTTCAAATAAGCCGAAATCTTTGCCATTTCCGCCAGGTCAGAAACTTTTAGAGTCCATTCTTCTATAGTCGGCAGTTCCTCCTTCTTCCAATATTGACCTACTAAAAGTCTTGCTGCCTTAATTAAATTCAACATCAACTTAGTGTCCACAACAGTAATATCAGTAATAATGCCCAGTAAAAACAATTGCGGACAAAACTTTATCCTTTTCTTAAATATCTTCTGCATATTCCACCAGATTTTAATCCAAAATGCTTTAACCTTTTTACAGGTCCACCATATATGAAAATACGTTGCATCTTCACCACCACACCTCCAACATTTAGGCTGGTAGTTCGGATACATACTTGCTAATTTTTTAGGATGTAAATGCCACCTATAAAACATTTTATAAAAGTTCTCTCTTAAATTTTGAGCTTGCGTAAATTTTACATTCCTCACCCAGATCTTTTCCCAAGTGGCCATTGTAATAACTTCTTGAATATTCTGAGCCCACTTTATCATACAATCTTTAACAAGTTCTGTTTCTGAGTCAATTTCTATCAATGCAAGATATATCCGTTTGATATGTGCTGGACCCTGATTTCTAATTTGCTTTACCAGATTTTCATCAGTCATTGAGAAGCCAATTTTCTGGTCTTCTTTCCACTTGGCCCGTAATTGACCATATTGAAACCAAGTTTGAACAATCTTCTCATTTCGTAAAAAATTGTACGGCTTCAAACACCATACATTCCTCTCCAAACTTAAGATTTCCTTGTATGTAGTCACATCATGTTTGAACCCAACATTTATGTTTTCTATTGCATGTTTCGGTATTGCCCATAAAGGTATCTTGTAGTTTAGCTTATGTCTGTACTTTTTCCAAACTCTCAGCAATGCCTGTCTTAAAATATGTACCTTAAACACATTATCTACCTTCTTATCATACAATTTAATTTAATTTAATTTAATTTAATAACATTTATATACCGCCCTTCTCCCTGAGGACTCAGGGCGGTTCACAGGGCAGAATAAAATAGCAAATACAAACATTAAAAGGAGATTAAACAATTGCCCTAATTAAAAACAATAGAGGTACAATTCTAAAAAACCCCGAGATAAAATTAAAAGACCAAAGATAAAACAACAATAAATATGCATGCCAACCAAATAACAAGTCGTGGCCTTCAAGATTTAATAATCTCCCTTGTGTTAAATTAATCCAGTCACTTATCGCTGACAACGCAGCAGCTTCATAATATAATTTAAAGTTGGGCATTTTAAGAAATTTATACTATTTTTATATTGTATTTTATGCTGCCCTGTAAACCACCCTGAGTTCTTCGGGAATAGGGCGGTATAAAAATTTAATTAAATAAATAAATAAAATAAATAAAATAAAATAAATTTGGAAAACTCAACAGTGGCCACAGGATTAGAAAAGATCAGTTTACATTCCAATTCCAAGGAAAGGCAGTGCCAAAGAATGTTCAAACTATCGCACCATTGCACTCATTTCACATGCTAGTAAAGTTATGCTTAAAATCCTACAAGCTAGACTCCAGCAGTATGTGGATCAAGAACTACCAGAAGTACAGGCAGGATTTCGAAGAGGCAGAGGAACTAGAGATCAAATTGCCAACATACGCTGGATCATGGAGAAAGCTAGGGAGTTCCAGAAAAACATCTACTTCTGCTTCATTGACTATGCTAAAGCCTTTGATTGTGTGGATCACAACAAACTGTGGCAAGTTCTTAAAGAGATGGGAGTACCAGACCATCTTATTTGTCTCTTGAGAAACCTATATGCGGGTCAAGAAGCAACAGTGAGAACTGGACACGGAACCACTGATTGGTTCAAAATTGGGAAAGGAGTCCGGCAAGGCTGTATACTGTCACCCTGCCTATTTAACTTATATGCAGAGCACATCATGAGAAAGGCAGGGCTAGATGAATCAAAAGTTGGAATTAAGATTGCCAGGAGAAATATTAACAACCTAAGATATGCAGATGATACCACTCTAATGGCAGAAAGTGAAGAAGAACTAAAGAGCCTCTTGTTGCAGGTGAAGAAGGAGAGTGCAAAAGTTGGATTGAAACTTAACATTAAGAAAACCAAGATCATGGTATCTGGCCCTCTCAATTCCTGGCAAATAGATGGGGAAGAAATGGAGGTAGTGACAGATTTTATTTTCCTGGGCTCCAAGATCACCGCAGATGGGGACTGCAGTGAAGAAATTAAAAGACGCTTGCTCCTGGGGAGGCAAGCCATGGCAAATCTAGACAGCACACTAAAAAGCAGAGACATCACCCTGCCAACAAAAGTGCGTATAGTCAAGGCTATGTTCTTCCCAGTTGCAATGTATGGCTGTGAAAGTTGGACCATAAGAAAGGCTGAGTGCCAAAGAATTGAGGCCTTTGAACTATGGTGCTGGAGAAGACTCCTGCGAGTCGCTGGGACTGCAAGGCAATCAAACCGGTCAGTCCTAGAGGAGATCAACCCTGACTGCTCCTTAGAAGGTCAGATCCTGAAGTTGAAACTCAAATACTTTGGCCACCTTATGAGAAGAAAGGACTCACTGGAGAAGAGCCTAATGCTGGGAAAGGTTGAGGACAAGAGAAGAAGGGGATGACAGAGAATGAGGTGGCTGGATGGAGTCACTGAAGCAGTAGGCGTGAGCCTAAATGGACTCCAAAAGATGGTATAGGACAGGAAGGCCTGGAGGAACGTTGTCCATGGGGTCGCGATGGGTTGGACATGACTCCGCAACTAACAACAACAACAATCCATTCCCACCCTTTTTGTCGGGAGAGAAGACAAACAATTTATATATGTGTGTGTGTGTGTGTGTGTGTATACATATACATATCTTTCAATTTTAAAAGGTTTGGAAAACATAAGTAAAAATAGAAATAAAAAAGGGAAAATAAAGGAAAAATAGAAGTTATAAATGGCTTTCAGCAAAATGCCCAGTTCTATAAAAACAAAAGCTTCCCAAACTTTTGTGCGACAGACAGCCTTGTAATGAAATGAAGTTTTCACTTAGCCAGAAGCTTAATCCACCGCTTGTAATTCGGGAGGGGAGGGAATGAAAGGAAAAAATTCCACCCCCCTCCCTGATAGTAAGGGCTTCGCTTTCAAGGGCTGGAAAAGTGCTCTCCACTAAAGATCTTGGCTTGTAGGGAGAGTAAAAGGAAATTTCTCACCCAGATCAGCTGATTGCTCTTTCAATTGCCGTTCTCTGTCTCTGCCAAACAGCTGTTAATGGGGAACGCAAGATGCGGTCCGCCTTTCTTCCTGCGAGTTCCAGGGGCTCTGTTGGGACAGGCGGTCTGGCTGCCGCCTAGCCGCAGTCCTCAGACATTCACCCGTTTGGGGCCACCTCTACAGGGTGGCATTCAGTCCATTTGGACCCACCAGCTGGTAGAATTCGGACCCGGGTGGGAGAGAAATAATTCCCCGAGTCTCTTCAGCTGACGTCAGCGGAAACTCCTCGATTCATATTTATGATGGTCACATTGTTCCAGGGTCATGTGATCGCCTTTTGCAACCTTCTGACAAGCAAAGTTAGTGGGGAAACCAGATTCACTTAACCACCACGTTACTAATTTAATCTCTCTCTCTCTCTCCCTCTCTTTCTCTCCCTCTCTCTCTCCCCCTCTCTATTTCTCTCTCTCCCTCTCTATTTCTCTCTCTCCCTCCCTTTCTTTCTCTCTCCTCCTCTCTCTCCCTCTTTATCTCTCTCTACCTCCCTCTCTCCCTCTTTCTCTCCCTCTATTTCTCTCTCCATCTCTCTCTCCCTCTTTCTCTCCCTCTATTTCTCTCTCCCTCTTTCTCTCTCTCCCTCTCTCTATTTCTCTCTCTCTCTCCCTCCCTTTCTTTCTCTCTCCTCCTCTCTCTCCCTCTTTATCTCTCTCTCCCTCCCTCTCTCCCTCTTTCTCTCCCTCTATTTCTCTCTCCCTCTTTCTCTCTCTCCCTCTCTCTATTTCTCTCTCTCTCTCCCTCTTTCTTTCTCTCTCCTTCTCTCTCTCCCTCTCTCTCTTTCTCTCTCTTTCTCTTTCTCTCCCTCTCTTTCTCTTTTTCTCTCTCCCTCCCTTTCTTTCTCTCTCCTTCTCTCTCTTTCCCTCTCTTTCTCCCTCTGCCTCTCTCTCTTTCTCTCTTTCTCTCCCTCTCTTTCTCTCCCTCTCTCTATTTCTCTCCCTCCCTCCCTCCCTCCCTCCCTCCCATTCTTCCTTCCTTCCTTCCTTCCTTCCTTCCTTCCTTCCTTCCTTCCTTCCTTCCTTCCTTCCTTCCTTCCTTCCTTCCTTCCGTATCCATTTTTACCAAAAAACCTGATGCCCACTTAACTCTTTATGAAGCACCGGAGGAAAGTTGGGGAAGATCTATCAACGATACTCAGAGGTTGCCACCTCATTTAATAAGCTTTATTCCAGCAACAGAAACACCTTGCATTTGCTCACAGTTGATCCATGCGCACCAGCAATGCTGCTGTGGACCGCGGGGCAGGAAGGCGCCCTTTACACGGGAGGGATGGAAGACACGCCAAAGCGCACTTCACCCCGCTGCCTTCTGCAGACATGGCCGGAGTCCCGGGTGGGGGGAGATCCGGGGCTGAGGCGCACTCGTGGAAGCGCATGGCAGCAAATCACAACCAGCTGCTCTTGGGGAACAGAGGGACAAGGCCAGACAGGGCTCGGAGCGGTTGACCGTACTGGACCACAGCTGCGCTTCCACCTTTCCCAGGGTGGCCCCCGCAGACAGAGTGCAGCGCAGGGAAGATGTGCCAAAGCTCCTCCCAGAGCCTCCCACTGCTGGAAGCCAGCACCGGCGGCATAATGGGGCTTGCAAAAAGCAAGGCGGGTGGCAGCGGCTGCTCATGGCGCTGACCAAGGGCAATTAGGGCAAGGCCGCTATCAAGCCCCGGGCTGGAAAATCAACCAGGTGTGGGTTGGAATCCACGCAGCAACCCGGCTACCTGGCCTGCCAGCTGCTCATTGCTGTGCTGATCAGCTGGGAGGCTGAGACTCTGGATTTGAGCTGCTGACCAGAGGAGAGCACTGCTGATCATCTGGGAGGCTGGGACTCCGGATCCGACGCCGCCAGCCAGCTGGAAGTTCTGGCGGGCGGCCCTGATGCTGCTGAACAGCCGAGAGCATCAGCAACCTTCTCTCAGGGCCGCCAGTCAGCTGGGAGCGCTGGTGTCAATGCTGCAAACATTGACATGTTTTTGCACTGACAATGTAAGAGACAGCCTTTTGTTTAAACTGCTTCACTTTGAATCTTGAAGGGAGGGAATTTCTTTCTCACTGCTGGTCCTGGTCTGTTCTGCTGTTGGGTGAAGGGGACTGGGCATTACGCTGCTCGATGTCCCTGCTGTCTGCATCGTAAACACTTAATTGCCAGGTCTACAGGTGGCTTAGGTCTTTCAGCCCTCACAGAAGTTGGAGATCTTCATGGGGGTGAGTGCCATTCAGGTTGTTCTGACCTTGGCTCAGGTTCAGGTAGGAGAGGGTTCTTCTGGCGGGCGAGCTGAACATCTAATTTCACCGCTGCCTGGTACCATTCATGCAGTTGGTCAAGCACAGCTCAGTAGATACATGCCAAAGAAAGGTAGTCATCTAATCCTTCTCTAAAAAGATGAATTATGGATTGCTCTCTCTATCCGACCGGCCAGCTTGCTTTATCTTATGGATTTGCTCTTCCGCTCTGAGGGCGACGGATAGGTCCTCAAATCTTTCCCTCAGCCCTAGGAGGAAAAGGAGGGGGTCCTCCAAGTCAGGGGCTTGCTCGTTATATAAATTGTTCAACCATTCAACCATTCAACTATTCAAATGAGAGCGTACGTGTTTGAGGAAGAAAATCAGTTTCTCTGGGTCCCCATTGAAGTTTGCTCTGAAGGGTGGGTTCATCATTGGTTGCCAGGGTCCCCACTGCTGCTGGCCCCAACTTGGTTGTTGGTTACATGGTTGCTGGGGCCCCCCATTGCTGCTGGCCCCACCCTGGTTGTTGGTTAAATGGTTGCTGGGGCCCCCACTGCTGTTGTTGTGTCTCCAGTTGCTGCTGGCCCCACTGGTCCTGCTGTACGTTCAGGGGTTGCACGTTTGGTTCCTGCTGCTGCCACCCATGCTGGTGTCCTCCCACCAGCTCCTGATCTCCAGGCTTCTGCACACCCCCAGCTTTTGCAAGGCTTCTATTAGGTGGGGCAAGCTCAGAGGTTGTTGGCCTTTCACTTGTGGGGGCTTCCCAACCTCCCATTGCTGCAGAGGCCCCAGGCTGGGGTCCTCTGTCTCTATGGGTCTGGAGGGCTTGGCAGGGGACTCCTGCGTCTGGCAGGCAGTTTGATCTGCAGACAGGATTTTCCACTCACCTAGATTCTCAGTGGTTGAAGAGCTGACATCTCCTCCCCATTCTGTTTCTGGGGCCTCTGGCCTCACGTATTCTCTACTGGAGTGGTTCCACCTTGACGATGAGATTATCTGCTGAAGTTTGGAGATCGGCTCAAATTCATCTTCCCACAGAAAACTATTTATTATTTCCTCTTCAGAAGTTTCACCAGCAATCAGGCCTTCTCTTTCCATCTTGAGGATTCTTCCCTGAATCTTTGCCAGCTTATCTCTCTTACCAGAGACAGCGGTGGGGGTTCAGAACCCCCCTTTGAAAGAAAGATCTGTTCTTTTTGTAAGGGGGGGGCGGATGTCAATGCTGCAAACATTGACATGTTTTTGCACTGACAATGTAAGAGACAGCCTTTTGTTTAAACTGCTACACTTTGAATCTTGAAGGGAGGGAATTTTTCTAACGTCTATTTTGAGAAGATAAGAAGCCCACATACAGAATGGGAGGAGAGACCTCATATGTGAAACTAATTGGATAATGTGATTTATGACGTGTAGATAAGGGCGGGGATTGTGTGTGTGTGACGATGGTTTGAGGGGAGGAGATTTCAGATTCTGGCACCCCTCCATGAGTGCCGATGTTTTGTTTCATTGCTAAGACTTTTTAGATAAATAATATGCCTGCAATTTGTTTGATTTGTCTTATTCATCGGAACCATGACAGCCGGTGCTTTTGAGCAGGAGTGGCTGTCAAGCCCCGGGCTGCCAGCTGACTGGCAGCCCTGAGAGAAGGTTGCTGATGCTCCCAGCTGTTTGGCAGCATCAGGGCCCCCCGCCGCGACTTCCAGCTGGTCGACGGCTCAAATCTGGAGTCTCAGCCTCTGAGCTGATCGGCAGAGCAATGAGCAGCTGGCAGGCCAGGTAGCCGGGTTGCTGTGCGGATCACCCCCCTTGGTTGATTGTCGAGCCCGGGGCTTGACAGCCACTCCTTCTCGAAAGGCAGGTGTCAACGCTGCTAACATCGAATGTTATTGCTTGACAAGAGATGAAGGAGTAGCTATTTCATAAATAGTGTCATTTGGACTGTGATAGACCTATTTTCAAAACAGGCTCACTTTATCACCTGCAAAGGACTTCCATCAGCTCAATGCCTGACTAAGTTGTTCCTAAAAAATATCTATCGACTACATGGTGCCCCTAAGCGAATAATTTTGGACAGAGGGGTGCAGTTCACAGTGAAATTGAAACTACCCAGACTTTTGGGGAAAGTTCACCCGGTGTTCCATTGTAGCTTGCTGTAAACTTTTCGAACCTCCACTTTAAGACCTCCCCCTAAGAAAGCACCTGGACCCCTCGTGGTAGCAGGTCAAACCTATTATGAAGTGAAATGTATTCTGGACTCTAGAATCTTTAAGGGAAAATTGAAATACCTAGTACAGTGGAAGGGATACCCATTGTCTGAAGCCACTTGGGTGAAATCTACTGATGTGAAAGCTGACAGACTTATCAAAAGGTTTTATGAGAAACACCCCAACAAACCAAAAGCCAATTCCTAACTTGTGTTTTGTTTATGTTACAGGATATGTCCTCTTTCTAAGGGGGGCCGGATGTCAATGCTGCTAACATCGAATGTTATTGCTTGACAAGAGATGAAGGAGTAGCTATTTCATATGTTAAACTTGTGTATTGCTTTAAGACTTGTGTATTGTTTTAGCTTAAAAAGGTGGGGGGAAGGGAAGAGTAGGAATGCACTTTCAAGGCCACGTGACTCTCTAAAGAAGATAAGATTTGGCGCTTCTTATAAGGGAAGGGAAACTGATTCTTTAAATTAATTGGAGAATATGATTAATGACAGAATTAGAAAGGTGGAGAATTGTGTTTAATATATTGTGCAAGGGGCGGAAATTTCAGATTCCAGCTTCCTTCGAGCAAGCATTTGCTGATGTATTAGGCTAATAAAGGACTTTTAAGGTAAACAATGCCTCAGAGTCACTTGAAAAGCCCACACGTCGGTGTTGTGATTCAGTGTTAGCCTGTGGGTTCGGCAGCTGAACCGGACAGTTCTGAGGAGGAGGAGGAGGAGGAGGAGGAGGAGGAGGAGGAGGAGGAGGAGGAGGGGATTGGAAAGCCTGCAGAGGAAAGTTCTGAGGCATCGCAGAGCTCTCAGCCAGGCCCCTCCCATCTGGTTCCTCCTCAGAACCAGCTGTGTGAGCCTGACAGCTTGGACAAAGACGATTCACAGCTGGCTTTGTTCAAGGACGCCCGAAGCAGGAGGCAGACAAGCAGGAGTAAACAAATGAAGGCAATGAGGCACCTCGGGAGGAGGCAAAGAGAAGCCACGCCTTGAAACTGTGTTTAAAAGGAGAATGTGTGGGAGGTGCTGGTTGCTGAAGGCAACCGTTTGAACAGCTTCTGATTTAGTCGTGGTTAGTATTTTGTTTTGCTCTGTTTTGGATCTGTTTTGTTTCCTTTGTGTAAATAAATTTGGCTGGCATACTTTCAGCCTATTGACTTTTGAAAAGGGGTTGTCCCTGACATTTCTGCAGGGCTGGTAGTAGGCTGGAACAGAACAGTTGGAAACTTGACATCAAGCTGGAATCTGCACTACTTTTTCAACTAATTAGGGAGTCCTGACTTCCCGTCATTGTCTCCAAGCTTTAGAGGCAGTCTGGCAAAGAGTTGGGGAAGATCCCATAATGGAAGGAGTAAAATTGCCTGAAGCCAGCTCCCCGGCACCAGCGGCCAACTCAGTCGGGGAAGGACCAGCTAAAAAGCTGGCAAGGAAAGAGTTTCAGCATTCCTCGCAGCTGGGAGCTGGACCCAAACAACCAGGAGAGTGGATTAAGCCCAGCAGAGACTCCAGGAGCCTCGGAGCAGCCAGGCCAGCTGAGACTGAATACTCGGGTGAGTGGAAAATCCTGTCTGCATTTCAGACTGCTTGCCAGACCCAGGAGTCCCCTGCCAAGCCCTCCAGATCCATAGAGACAGAGGACCCCAGCCTGGGGCCTTTGAAGAAATGGGAGTTTGGGGACCCCCCACAAGTGAAAGGCCAACAACCTCTGAGCTTGCCCCAGCTAATAGAAGCCTTGCAACAGCTGGGGGTGGTGCAGAAGCCTGGAGATCAGGAGCTGGTGGGAGGACAACAGCAAGGGTGGCATCAGCAGGACCCAGATGTGCAAACCCTGAATGTACAGCAGGAACATAGGGGCCAGCAGCAGGGGGGGGCATGGCAGCCATTAAATCAGCAACCAGATTGAGGCCAGCAGCCACTGGAGACACAACAACAGCAGTGGGGGCCCTGGCAGCTGGTGAATCAACAACCAGGAGGGGGCCAGCAGCAGTAGGGCCCCCAGCAACAGTTGATCCAACAACCAAGGGGGGGACAGCACCAATGGGGGCCCCAGCAGCCGTTGAACCAACAACTAGGGTGGGGCCAGCAGCAGTGGGGGCCCCAGCAAGCAATGATGAGCCCACCCTTCAGAAGAACCTTCGATGGGGACCCAGAGAAACTGATTTTTTTCCTCAACCAAGTACACTCTCACTTGAATCGTTGGGGTCACTCTTACCTGGACCCAGGTGCGATGGTCGATGTGATTGCATCCAACCTAAATGGAGAAGCATCTGAATGGTTCAACAATTTATATAACGAGCAGGCCCCTGAATTGGAGAACCCCCAACTTTTCCTCCTGGGGCTGAGGGAAAGATTTGAGGACCCATCCATTGCCCCCAAAGCAGAAGAACAAATCCATAAGATAAAGCAAGCTGGCCAGCCTGCCCTAGAGTACGTGTGGGAGTTTTGAAAGATGGCAGGTCGGATAGAGACATGGCCTGAGCAATCAATGATTCATCTCTTTAGAGAAGGGTTAGATGACCACCTTTCTCAGGCATGTATCTACCGAGCTGTACCAGACCAGCTGCATGAACGGTACCAGGCAGCGGTGAAATTAGATGTCCAGCTCGCCTGCTATAAAAAGCCTCCCCCATCTGAAGCTGTGCCAAAACCAGGATCCAGATGGCTACCACCCCCCAAAAATTCCCAACGACTGCTACTTCTGAAAGACCTAAACCACCTACAGGTCCGCCAATCAAGTGCTTTCGATGTGGACAGCAGGGACATCGAGCAGCAAACTACCCAGACTTTTGAGGAAAATTCACCTGGTGTTCCATTGTAGCTTGCTGAAACGTTTTCGAACCTCCTATTTAAGACCTCCCCCTAAGAAAGCACCTGGACCCCTCATGGTAGCAGGTCAAACCCATTATTGAGTCCCTAGGGAGAAGGGCGGTATAGAAATCAAATAAAACTTAAACTTAAACTTAAATTATGAAGTGAAACATATTCTTGACTCTAGAATCTTTAAGGGAAAATTGCAATACCTAGTACAGTGGAAGGGATACCCAGTGTTGTGATTCAGGGTCAGCCTGTGGGTTCGGCAGTTGGGTCGGACGACTCAGAGGAGGAGGAGGGGGGTGTTGAAGACCTTGCTGAGGGGGTTGAAGATCTTGCTGATGAGAGCCCTCAGCCAGGCCCCTCCCACTTGGTCACCACGGAGACCCAGCTGTGTGAGCCTGACAGCGTGGATGAAGATGACCCACAGCTGGCTCTGTTCAAGGACGCCCGACGCAGGAGGCAGTCAATTAGGAGTAAACAGAGGAAGGCAATGGGGCTTCTCGGAAGGAGGCAGAGAGAAGCCACGCCCTGAACTCTATATAAGGGGAATGTGTGGGGAGGGCTGGTTTGCTGAAGACAACTGCTTGGATAGTTCGTGTTTCTTAAAGCTCCTGTTTCTTGGTTCGTGTCTTGTTTGTTTTTGTAGCTATAAATTTGGCAGGCGTAATTCCAGCTTCTTGCCGTTTGTAAAGGGGTTGTCCCTGCCTTTTCTGCAGGGCCGGTAGCAGGCTGGTACAGAACACCCATTGTCTGAAGCCACTTGGGTGAAATCGACTGATGTGAAAGCTGACAGACTTATCAAAAGGTTTTATGAGAAACACCCCAACAAACCAAAAGCCAATTCCTTACTTGTGTTTTGCTTACATTACAGGATCTGTCCTTTTTCTAAGGGGGGCTGGATGTCAACGCTGCTAACATCGAATGTTATTGCTTGACAAGAGATGAAGAAGTAGCTATTTCATATGTTATACTTGTGTATTGCTTTAAGACTTGTGTATTGCTTTAGTTTAAAGTTGGGAGGAGGGAAGAGTAAGAATGCACTTTCAAGGCCATTTGTCTCTCTAAAGAAGATAAGACTTTGGCGGTTCTTCTAAGGGAAGGGAAGCTGATTCTTTAAATTATTTGGAGAATATGATTAATGACAAAATTAGAAAGGTGGAGAATTCTGTTTAATTATATTGTGCAAGGGGTGGAGATTTCAGATTCCAGCTTCCTTCGAGCAAGCATTTGCCGGTGTATTAGGCTAATAAAGGACTTTTAAAGTAAACAATGCCTCAGTGTCACTTGAAAAGCCCTTAGGTCGGAAACGTGACACTAGTATTAGGTAGATAAATACCGTGTTTCCCTAAGAATAAGACCCACCCAGAAAATAAGCCCTAGCCTGATTTTTTAGCGTGCTCCTAATATAAGCCCTACCCCAAAAATAAGACTGGGGGGTGGGGGTGGCCAGCACAGGAGGCGGAGAGTGCCCAGTGGTCAATGGTGTCCAGAAGCAGCCACAACCCACTGTCCCCTTGGCACAGCACAGGTAAGTCTAAACGTGGAGGCAGAGGCGGGGGGAGGGGGAAGGCAGGCAATCTGGACATGCTGCACAGCCACCTGGCTCATGGGAGGCTCCCCTGGCAGCAGGTGGAGGCAGAGGCATGGGGGGGGAGGCAGGTGATCCTGACATGCCACCCACTCCATCTCATCTCTTGGCTTGCTCATGGCTGTGCCGGGGCAGGTGGCCACATGGCGCATTGGGATCACCTGCCTCCCCCGTGCCTCTGCCTGCTGGTGGTGCTGCTGCACAAATCTCCCGCAAGCCAGGTGGCTGCACAGCACATCCAGATTGCCTGCCTCCCCCCCCCCGCCTCTGTCCTTGGACTTATCTGTGCTGCCCCAACGGGCTGTCAGGTTGCGGCGACTGCCAGACACTGTCATCCCCTGTGCGCTTGTCACCTCTTATGCATGTGCCCGAGGGTGAGGCGCCCAGTTGGGCTGATCACCCTTATACAGTGTTTACACGAAAATAAGCCCTAATGTGTCTTTTGGAGAAAAAAATATAAGATCCAGTCTTATTTTCAGGGAAACACGGTATTAGATTTGTAAAGGCAGATTAAGTATTATCAAATTATAGGATTTTTTACACTATTTGTATCCTGCCTCAATCCACAGACTCTGAGCAGCATGTAAGAGTAAAGAATTAGAAAACTGAAACAAAGAACACTCTTAATATTAACAACCTTAGGTGGCTGTCATAAACATTCAGATCTAGTTAAAAGCATGGTGAAATAGTGCTGCTTTGACAGCTTCACAAAATTCTAAGAGGGAGGGAGCTGCACAAACTTCCGGGGCCAAGGAGTTCCAAAATACAAGAACTGCAACAGAGAAGGCCTGCCACCTAGTACGTATACTCCTGACCTCACATGAAGTGCAGACTCTCAATACACTTTCATGAGATGTTTTATTAGAAAAGCAGATTCAAGCTTGGCAAGGCAGTGCCTGATATAACCCAATGCCACAGCATAGAGAGCTTTTCAATTGCTAACCAACACTTACTTTTTTCCCTTTCTGTTCAATCATGTCCAATTCTCAGAGACTACCTGAACAAGTCCCTGTAAGTATTTTGGCAAGGTTTTTAAGACATGATTTGCTTTTACTTATTTATTTATCGGAAGTGATTTGCCATTAACCTCTTCCTAGGACTGAGGGAGGGTGACTGGCCCAAAGTCATCCAGTTGGCTTTGTGTCTAAGGCAGGACTAGAACTCACAGTCACCTGGTTTCTAGCCTGGTACTTTAACCACTACAGCAAGCATGCTAAGCCAAACAAGTACAGCAATCTCACTGGAAAGCAGGGGA
Organism: Vipera ursinii; assembly: GCF_947247035.1. Lineage (NCBI taxonomy): Eukaryota > Metazoa > Chordata > Lepidosauria > Squamata > Viperidae > Vipera > Vipera ursinii. The sequence continues at coordinate 35,911,740 of NC_139522.1, forward strand.
TCATGGGTTCTAGTCCTGTCTTAGGCAAGAAGCCAGCTGGGTGACTTTGGGCCAGTCACTCTACTTTTGAAATCTTGCCAAGAAAACTGCAAGGGCTTAGCTATCTAGCTTCATACTTGTTTGCTTAGCATGTTTCAGCATTTTAACATTCTAAGGAAGTACAAAAAACACATAACAAAGCATATGTGGGCCAAGCTACTATAATTGTGGTTTATTTAATAACACAGGTTAAAACAAAGCAGGATTTAGCACAACATATTAGTCAGACCAGATCTGGCTTTCTAGTTTTAGTCAAGAGTTCTTCCAGTCCTACCTGGAAATTCTAGGAATGGACCTAGGACTTTCAGCATTCAACACATTTATTCCATTACTAAGCTCAGTTATAGACAGAAAGTTTAACTGGAGTACATTATCTTAGGTATGTTTATCAAGGGTGCCCCTATAAATGGGATCCATGCAATTTTTTATTGCCAGATTGCCACCTGCAGCATCCAGATCTAGGATTGTAATACAATTAATCCTCAACTTACAACCATTCATTTAGTGACCATTTGAAGTTACAATGGCACTGAAGAAAGTAACTTACAACTGTTTTTCACACTTACAACCATTGCAGTAACCCCGTAGTCAAAATTCCAAATTCAGATGCTTGGTAATTGGCTCATATTGATTACAGTTGCAGTGTACTGGGGTCATGTGATCATCTTTCATGACTTTCTGACAAAGTCAATGGGGAAGCCAGATTCACTTAACAACTGCAATGATTCACTCAACAACTGTGGGGGAAAAATCTTGTGTACAAAAAAGGGGGAAAAAATCTCAAATGTCAAATAGGTTTAATGTTAAACATAAAGAATCCACCCCAGCTGGATGCTGAAAAATAAATAAATAAAAATTAATAGGTTCTCCTCCCCTTACGTAATGGGTCTACAAATAGTTATAAGCTTTCCAATCCATATTTAACAAAAATGGTATATTAAATATTTCAGATGTGGAAATCTATCTAATAATCAAATTGACCCAATGTCTAATCACAATATATATGTAAATGAAAAAAAATGTCAACAGGTTAGCCCAAACTTTACACTAATCTTCAAATCCCTCTGTTAACCATCAGTCATTGTGTTTAACATGTAAAAAGTCCACAAATAGCTTCCAATCTCTTATAAAGTTGTCTAATCCATTGTCTCTAATCAAGGCAGTTAGTTTTGCCATCTCTGCTGATTCAGTCAAATTTAAAATCCACTCTTCAACAGTTGGCATCTCTTTTTCTTTCCAATGCTTAGCATATACAATCCTCGTAGCGGATACCATGCAAAGAAATAGTGTCCCAAACTGTTTTTTGATTGGTATGCCCATAATACCCAAAAGAAAAGCTTCAGGTTTCATTAATATTTGTGTATTAAATATTTTCTGCATTATCATTATTGTGCTTATCCAGTTTGAATTAACATGTTTACAAGACTACCACATACTGTATGATAAAATGTACCTGGATTTTGATTACACTTTTCACTCTATACATTTTTATTAGCCTGTCTGGGGTCAAATACCAATGATACATCATTTTATAAAAAAATTCTTTCAAACTGTATTTCAAAGTAAATTTTAAGCCACTGCTCCATACATTCTCCCATTTATCTAATGTTATGTTATACCCAAAATTTTTCACTCATTTTACCACACAATCTTTAAAATATTCATCTTTCAGATTCATCTTAAGTAACATTTTATATACTTTGGCAATCAGGTGGTCATCTCCAAAACATAAGCTGATATCCAGAAACTTTTCCATATAACAATATTATCTCCATCAAATCTACAACTAAATAAGTCGGTTGACTTAATGTAATAACCAAGTCATCCGCAAACGCTCTCAATCTATAATGTTGACCTCTTATTTTGATTCCCTTAATTTTATTTGAATCTCTTATCTTAATCAATAATATTTCCAATGTTAAAACAAACAACAAAGGTGACAACGGACATCCCTGTCTTGTCCCCTTTTCAATGCTACATGCTTCTGTCAAACTACCATTAATTATTATTTGAGCTGTTTGCTTCTGATATATTGCCCTAATAGACTGCAAAAAATTATCCCCAAACTTCATTTTCTCCAGTACTTTAAATAACAATTGCCAATCCAATTGATCAAAAGCTTTTTCAGCATCCAAAAAAATCAGCGCTGCAGAGACCTGGTTATTTCTTTCCAAAAATTCCAATAAATCTACAATATGTCTCATATTATTTTTCATTTGTCTACCACTTATAAATCCTGTTTGATCACTTATGAATCATTTGCTGCATTACCTTCATTAATCTATTTGCTAAAATTTTTGCAAATATCTTGTAATCAGTATTTAAGAGCGATATTGGCCTATAATTTTTAGTTTGGGTAAGATCTTGATCTTCCTTCGGAATCAGCGATATAAAAGCTGTTTTACACGATGGAGGCACTTCTCCTCCAGACTGAATTGTTCTAAATAATTCTTTTAAAGGTTCCACCATTTCTAACTGTAAATCTTTATAATAGACGGCAGTCAAACCATCTGTTCCTGGTGCTTTCCCCACCTTTAATTTTTTAATTGCTAAAATAATTTCTTCAGCATTTATCAGTTGATTCATCCCTTCCCTTTGCTCTTGTGTAAGAACAGGAATATTCACTTCTTGTAAATATCTATCTACTGTATATCTATACCTTGAATCTTGTCCCTAACATATAACTTAGAAGAGAATTCAACAAAAGCCTTTTTAATAAAATTTTGCTGAAACACTTCCTTTCCCTTATGTACTATTCTATCTATGTTATGTGACCTTTGTTTCTTCCTTAACAAATAAGCTAACCACCTACCCGGCTTATTAGCATTACAAAAAGTATTATGTTTAACATACCGTAGGTTGGTTGCCACTTGATCTGCCATCAACATATTAAACTGACCTCTTAACAAAGTAATTGCTTCTCTAACCCTCTTATCTGATGGATTCAAAATTAGAGCCTTCTCTTTCCTCTTAATTTCCTCTTCTAACTCTTTTAGCTTATATTCCAATTTACGCCTATATTTTTTATTCAGATATATTAACACTCCTCTCATATAAGCTTTACTTGCATCCCAAACCATTTCAATCGAAGTACCCTTATACATATTTGTATTAAAAAATTCTTCCATCTGTTTTTTACATTCATCCACATTTTCTTGATATCTAAACAGATTTTCATTCAGTCTCCAAGACCTCCTCTCTCCACTCTCTTTTTCCAATTCCAACCATACTGGACTATGATCTGATAAAGATCTTGGACATATCTTAATCTTCTTGATCCTAGAAAAAAAATCATTAGTAGTTAATACAAAGTCAATCCTGGAAAAAGATTGATGTCTATCAGAAAAAAAGGTAAAATCTTTTTCTTCCAAATTTCTTTCTCGGCCATTTAAATTTTTCAAATGCAGCTTGGCACTCCATCGTCCAGTTCAAGGGCTGGTTTGGCTGGGGCTTCTCTACCCCTCCTCCAGTCTTCAATAATCCTGTGATAGGCAGGGTGATCTTGGTGAAGGAAGGGATGAATTGCCTGTAAAAGTTTGTGAATCCCAAGAAGCTCTGTAGCTGCTTGCGGGTCCAAGGAGCTTGCCATTCCAATAATTCAGTTTTTCTGGGTCCATCTCCACCCCCTCGCATGACAATCTGTAGCTCAGGTAATCCAGGCTGGTCTTGTGAAACTCGCATTTTGAGTTTGGCATATAGCTTAGCGTCCAAAGGTTTTTTCAGCACCTGTTGCACAAGTTTCACATGTTCGTCCATTGTTTCAGAGTAGATGAGGATGTCATCCAGATACACCAAAAACCCTTTTTAGTGATGTTTATGCAGCACCTTGTTTATTACCTAAATTACCTAAGGCAACACCTGCGGCCGGCGTCAACTTCCCTCCGTCCAGTGCACTCCCACAGAGAGGGCCTCCTCAGGGTGCCTCCGATCAAAGAATGCCGATTGGTGGCCCCCAGGGGGAGAGCGTTCTCTGTGGGCGCACCAGACCTATGGACCCGCTTGCCGGTCGAGCTCTGGATGGCCCCCGACCTTTGCTCCTTCCGGCGCGATCTCAAAACCTTCTTTTTTGAACAAGCTGGCCTGGTCTGATGGGATGGGGTTGGGTTTTTTATAAATTAGTTTTAACTTTTAATATGTATTAATTATTACGGGCATAGTTGTTTAATCACTTTTTAATTTTTGTATCCTGTTTTTTATTATGTATTGCCCTGTTCACCGCCCTGAGTCCTTCGGGAGAAGGGCGGTATACAAATTAAATTATTATTATTATTATTATTATTATTATTATTATTATTATTATTATTATTATTATTATTATTATTATTATTATTATTATTATTAATATGCCTGGGGCCCCCTGTAGCCCGAAAGGCATCACCTTAAATTGATGGCTCCCTAGGGAGCAGTTGAAGGCAGTTTTTCACTTGTCACCTTCCTTGATTCTCACTCGATAGTATGCCTCCCTCAGGTCTAACTTTGTGAAGACTTTCTCCTTGGCTAAGTGTCCTAACATGTCTTTCATAAGGGGGAGTGGGTACATTTTCCATGCACACTCAGTTAATTCCATGAAAATCAACACACAATCTCAGTGACCCATCTTTCTTCTCTTTGAATAGTACAGGGGTTGCCACTTGTGATTTTGCTGCTCAGATAAACCCCCTAGCCAAATTCTTATCAATGTAGTCCCTCAGCATCTTCATCTCCCTTGGAGTCATGGTATACATTTTTGGCTTTGGAAGTTTCGCTCAGGGCAGAATCTCGATGACAGAGTCTGTGGGGCGGTGAGGGGGTAGCACGTCACACTCTTTCTCACTGAACATCTCCATGAAGTCTCAGTATTCTCTTGGTACAGTCTGCTGCTCCTCCCCCTGCTCTGACACAGCCTTGCTGTGTTTGAGGTTTCCCTTTTCCTTTCTCTCTTGCATGGACCTGCCCTTCTGCTCCTCCAGGAGGTTGGTACTCCTCCTTTTCATTACTACTCATTTTGCGGGTTTTTTCCAATGGACATTGGGGCTCCACTTAGCTAGCTAGGGCAATCCTAAAATTACCACCTTGGCCATTTTTGGGGCGACCACTAACCAAATAGTCTCTTGGTGGTCCCTTTGCCTCAGGTGCACCAGTTCAGTCAAGTAGGAGGCAGCCAGACCCCCGCCCACCACCACCAGGGAGCTGCTCAAATTTCATGGGCTGCCTTAGCTTCATCACTCGCAAACCTAGTTTCTGCACCATTGGCAGGCTGATTAGGCACCTTTACCACCTCTCTTGCCCCTGAACAGGGCACTACTAGGTCCAATTGGGCTGCAAGGGGGCTGATGGGTCCACTCACCATTGGGTCGTCTTCTCCCTTATTTTCACTCTCGTAGAGGTTCATCTTTAAGATTTCTTTGGCTGGAGTTTCCTCCCCTTCACTTTCAGGGGCGGAGACCTCAACGATCTGGCGAGCCACATACAGCTTTTCTTTCACTTTGCTTGGTGGCTTTTTGGGTTTTGGAGGAGGCAGGGCTGCCGGCACTGCCCTGGGTGTCAGAGTGGGGCACACTGTGGCTCGGTGGTCTCCCTGACCACAGTGGAAGCACAAGATGGGAGCGCGTCTCAGGGTTTAGGCCGGGGCAGGAGATGGCGCCGATTGATTCCTACCCAGCATGCGCTTCTCCTGGCCCCTCAGATGGGCCTCGAATCTCCCACACCACTTGTACTCCATCAGGTCCAACTCCACATTCGTCAATGTGGTAGCAGTCATTGAGTTGGTCTGGCATTCCTCTAGGCAAGCACGTGTGGTACAACCCGCAGTTCAAGCCATCTCTGAAGTAGTGGGTCAGGAGTTGCTCCGGCCAATGTCTCAGTCTCCCCGTGAGTCTCCTGAATTCTCTGATGTACTATGCAATGGGCCTGCTTCCTTGCCTTATGTTGCAAACCTAAGCCTCTGCACGTCGGGTCTGTGTGGTATCACCAAATCGAGCTTTGAGCTCTCGCAAAAATGCATCAGGATCCCCCAGCTCGGGGGCTCCTTCATCATGGAGAGCTGTCACTCATTTCACCACTTCCCCTTCGAGGTTGGCCACGATGGCATCATACACTCGTCGTCAGCATACACTCCCCCATGTCAGTCCAGTTGCGACCAGACTTGATTCAGGAAGAACGCCAACTTCTCCAGGTTGCCATCAAAGGTGGCCTTGATTGGAAGGAGAGGCGGAGGTCTTGGTGTGCCCCAGTACCCTGGTGGCCATCCCATCCCATAAGGGAACATCCATGGTTGGGCTCCATACATTTGCCATGGCGGCGGCTGGGTGGCTGCCCTGGGCAGCAGGGCAGTGGCTGTTTGAGTAGGAGCTCCAGGTCCCGGACTAGGGCCAGGCTGGGGAGAAACAGCTGGCTGGAGATTGACTGCCCTCCCTGTTGTGGCTGCCACTGCTCTTGGCCAGGGTCGAGGAGAAAGGGTTGGCACCAGCACCAGCAGTTAACCAGATCCCAAATAGGGGGTAGGTCCAGCCTTCGGATCAGGTCTCCTCCCTGCACCTCCAAGCCGTTGAACCTCTCCCTCAGCTGCTCAACCAATAGACTGCTGCATGTCAGTAATTGCCTCCACTCCACTGGTCCTCCCCACTCCGAGGCTCTCCTGTCCCACCACTTCGGCTCCCAGGTGTACTTGAACCACGGGTAGGATAGTGGGAATTTGGCCTCAGCGGCTTTCCACATTCCTTCTCACCACCACTCAAAATTCAGTTGGCTGAAGGCTGCCATTGCTCCTGTGCATTCCAGTGTCACCAGCAGCTCCACGCTTTCTGACTTCATCTTAGGATGCATCGAAGCCTGCTGGGTTCTGGAGTTGCTCTTGGTTCCAGTCGGGGTGCTGCTCACTGACCCTGACCCAGCTTTGGCTGGCTTTTCTGTCTCCGGCATATTCTCCTGAGTCTTCACTACCCCTCTGGAGTTAGCTAGATGGGGCATAGAGGCTCAGAACCCCTTAGTTGGAAGTGAGTTTAAAGGAGAGCTGGTTTAGTGTCATGGTTCCAACTGATGATCCCAACAAAGCAAGCACAGCTGAGACATTTAAATCTCTAATGCAAAACTTAAATTGAGTACGGCATATTGGCACTGATGAATAGAAAATGAGCTCTAGTTAAATTGGTGCCAGAACAGTAAATTAAAAGTATAGAACCTCCCCCCCCCTTGACAATGCAGGTCACATTCCCCAATTAAGTGTCAGACAATTGTTATGAGAAAAATCTTCAATTCCCAGCCAAACGGTTCTCCAATGACCTTGGTTCCCAGGCTAAACCGTTTACAGGTGTGCTGAGTGCTCCAAGCATCCCCCTCCCCCTGCATCTGTAGGCAAGCTAAGAAACAGCAATGGCTGAATCAGAATGTTTCTTTGATGCTTGACACAACGGCTCTTTTCAGAACCAACTGACAAAGGACATAGGAGATGTCCTGAAAATTGTACAACTTAATGTGGAAGGTATGAGCAGGGCTAAAGCTATTTACTTAGGCTTATGAATGATTACTCAGTGGATGTTGTTCTACTACAAGAAACTCATTGTGTTGATGAAATCCAGCTTAAAAACAAATGCAAACTTCCAGGATATTCTCTGGCTGTGGCTACTTACCATACAATGTACTGTACGACCCAGCTACCTGCATAAAAAACAACATAGATGAAGTACAAAATGTGAAAACTCATACCAAAGCAAATGTATTTGTCACATGAATAAAAATTTCCAACACTGTCAACTCATATAAACTACCTGCACAACCAAAGGATGACAGTGTGCTGTATAATATATAGCATCCCACAGTAATCATGGACAATTTTAATAGCTGAAACACATTATGGGGATACAGCGACACTAATGAAGATGGTGAAATGATAGCATAGTGGGCAAACACTGAAAATGTCTTCTTGGCCCATGATGCTATGGACAAGGGTACATTCCATTCAGTCAGATTTTATTTATTTTTATTTATTTTATTGAATTTATATACCGCCCTTTCCCGAATGACTCAGGGCAGTTTACAGGGTACTTAAAACATTGATACAAAAATTAAAAGCAATTAAAAAGATTAAATTTAATCCCTGAAAAAAAATATAAAAAACCCCAATTAAAAACTCTCAGCCTGGGCTGGAAAGCTCGAAGAGTCAGGTCTTCAGGTCCCGGCGAAATGAACGAAGGTCGGGGGTGGTCCTAAGGTCCGCGGGCAGCTGGTTCCAGAGGGCAGGCACACCCACAGAGAAGGCCCTCCCCCTGGGTGTTACCCGCCGGCAATCTTTAACCAGTGGCACCCTGAGAAGGCCCTCCCTGTGGGAGCGCACTGGACGAACGGAACTGTTGTGATTCAGGGTCAGCCTGTGGGTCCGGCAGCCGGGTCGGATGACTCGGATGACTCAGACGAGGGGGAGGAGGAGGGTGTTGAAGACGAACTTGCTGATGATGGCTTGGAGGCTTCGCAGAGCCCCCAGCCAGGCCCCTCTTACTTGGTGGAGACTCAGCTGCACGAGCCCGACAGTGCAGATGATGATGACCCACAGCTGGCCCTGTTCAAGGACGCCCGACGCAGGAGGCAGTCAAGCAGGAGCAAGCAGAGAAAGGCTGTGGGACTCCTCGGAAGGAGGCACAGGGAGGCCACGCCCTGAACTCTAATAAAGGGAGTGTTTGGGGATGGGCTGGTTGCTGAAAGCAACCGCTCCGTTTGAGGATCAAAGTTCCGGTATCTTGTTTCTTGTTCTGTTGTTTGTTTGTGTATTAAACTTGGCAGACGTTTTCCAGCCTCAGACGCTTTCCAGCCTCTGCCGTTTGTACAGGGGTTGCCTTTCTGCAAGGCCGGTAGCAGGCTGGTACAGAACAGTTTGTTTTCAGCCACCCACCCCTTACAACTATTATGGAGCAGCTACGTGCCGAGAATGCTCAGCTCACTCAGCAACTCACTTTGCTGGCAGCTCAGGTGGCTCAACTGCAAGCACAGGTTCATGCTGCACCCCCACCCAGGAGAAAATGCCAGGTAGCAATGCCGGATAAGTTTACAGGTACTCCAGAACTGTTTCCTGCTTTCCTGGGACAATGCCAGCTCTTTATCAGCGTGAGAGCAGCTGATTTCCCCACTGACCGGGATAAGGTGGGCTTTGTGTTAAGCCTTCTTTCGGGGGATGCAGCTCGTTGGGGCACGCCTCTGCTGGCTCAACCTAGCCCATTGTTGGACAACTTTGTGGGGTTTTGTGACCATATGCGTCTAATATACGAGGACCCAATTAAGACGCAGACTGCCACCCGACGCCTGAAAGCTCTGAGGCAGGGTCAATGCCCCCTACAGGGCTATATCAGCGATTTCCGGCTGCTTAGCCAGGATTCCGCCTGGAATGAGGCTGCGCTCGTGGATGCCTTCCAGGATGGATTGTCGGAGGAGATGTTGGATGAGCTGGCCCATGTGGACATTCCCTCAGACCTGAATGGGCTGATCCATCTTTGCCTGCGGATCGATGCCCGGTTGCAGCAGCGAAAGAGTCGCCGTGCCACCCCACAGACCCCTGCCGCCCCTGTTGTGCGTGAGCCCCCAGTCCAAAGGGAGGAGCCAATGGAGCTGGGTGCTGCCAGGTCTCGTCTATCGGTGACGGAAATGAACAGACGACGATCGGGGGGTTGTGTTTTTACTGTGGGGACCCTGGACATTTGGCTGCTTCTTGCCCAAAGAAGCGTCAGCGGGCATCAGTGACCAAGCCTGCCCCGAGAAAGTCCCCTAATTTGCTGTCGGGAAACGCCCCGAGCCCGATCTAGACGGTGTGATAGATCGGGCGTCCCACAACAACACCGAGCGACGCCGTTCCGATGGTGCCTGTGAACCTCCACGGCATTTGATTTTGGAGGCACGTCTGATCCTTCCTGGCAAGCCAGAGGGGATTCCAGTCCATGCCTTAATTGACTCTGGGGCCACCACAAACTTTATGGATTCAGCCTTTGTGGCCAAATGGGCTGTTCCCCAGTGTCCGGTGGATCCGCCCATGTTAGTGGAGACTATCGATGGTCGAGTGCTCCTGTCTGGGCCTATTACGGCCGCCACGCAACCAGTATGTATGGCCATCAGTTCCCATGTGGAGGCCATCCAGTTCTACATCACTTCAGATCTGCACTTCCCCGTGGTCTTGGGACTGGCGTGGCTCCGGGCGCATGACCCACAGATCTATTGGTCACAGAACTTGGTCACCTTCCCAAGCTTGCAGTGCGTGGACCACTCCCGCCATATCTGTGCCGGCCAGGTGGAGGGTTCCCCAGGGGTTTCTTTGCCTCCCAAACTGTCCGACTTTGCTGATGTGTTCAGCGAGTCAGAGGCGGATCAATTACCCCCGCACAGGCCCTATGACTGCTCCATTGATTTAGTCCCTGATGCGCCTCTCCCAGTGGGGCGTTTGTACTCCATGTCGGAGCCCGAGTTGGCTGCATTGCGGGACTTCCTGGAGAAGAATTTGGCTCGCGGTTTCATCCGGCCCTCGTCCTCGCCAGTGTCTGCACCCGTGCTCTTCGTCAAAAAGAAGTCGGGCGAATTACGGCTTTGCTGCGATTACCGGAAACTCAACGGCATCACGGTGCGCAACCGTTACCCGCTGCCCCTCATCCCCGAGCTCTTGGACCGACTCCGGGAGGCTAAGATCTTCACGAAACTGGACCTGCGTGGAGCTTACAACCTCGTCAGGGTTCGGCCGGGTGATGAGTGGAAGACGGTGTTTGGTACTCGCTATGGACATTTCGAGTACACGGTGATGCCGTTTGGCCTGACCAACGCCCCCGCTGTGTTTCAGCATTTTATGAACGACATCTTTCGGGATTTGTTGGACCAGTTTGTCGTGGTCTACCTGGACGACATCCTGATCTACTCCCCGTCCCGTGAAGTGCATCATCAGCATCTCCGTCAGGTCCTGCAGCGACTCCGAGAACATCGGCTGTTTGCCAAGTTGGAGAAGTGCCAGTTCTACCAGGTGACCATCGATTTCCTGGGTCACCGCATTTCTCCTGAGGGCATCGCCATGGAGCCGAGTAAGGTTGAGTCGTTGCAGAGTTGGCAACCCCCGCGTCGCGTGAAGGACGTTCAGCGACTTCTTGGATTTGCCAACTACTATCGGACATTCATCCCTGGCTTTGCTGCCTTGACAGCCCCCCTCACCCGGCTCCTGCAGAAGAAGACTCGGTTCCAGTGGAACGCCCCCGAACAACAGGCGTTCCAAGCTTTGAAGGACGCCTTCATGAAGGAGCCCATCTTGAAGCATCCTGACCCGCAACGGCCGTTTGTCGTGGAGGCGGACGCCTCCGACATTGCCATTGGGGCAGTGTTACTCCAGGCAACGACGCCCAGCGGTACCCTTTTCCCTTGCGCGTATCATTCCCGAAAGCTGAACCCTTCGGAGCGCAACTATACCATCTGGGAGAAGGAGCTGCTGGCCATCAAAGCGGCGTTCGAGGCCTGGAGGCATCATTTGGAGGGGGCGCGGCATCAAATCGAGGTCCGGACGGACCATAAGAATCTGGAAAGCCTGCAGACCGCTCGGAATTTGAACCAACGCCAGATCCGGTGGTCTCTTTTCTTTACGAGGTTTGACTTCCGGGTTCGGTACATACCAAGCGGGCACAATCAAAGAGCGGATGCTCTGTCCAGGAAGCCCGAATATACCCGAGTGGAAGACAAGCTTCTGCCCAGGACAGTGATCCCTGTCAAGTCTTTTGCTGCGGTACGGGAGCCGGTTGATATACGGGCTCGGATCCGGGAGGCACAGCAGCAGGAGGCGTGGGTGGCTCAGCGGAAGGAGGAGATGGGGCCAGATTCGCCCTGGACGGTCACGGATGGACTCTTGTATTATCGTGACCGGCTCTATGTTCCGGGAGGGCCACTCAGGGGACTCGTCCTCAGCCAGTGTCATGATAACCCGGCAGCGGGGCATTTTGGCCTGTTCAAGACTCTGAACCTGGTTTCCCGTACCTTCTGGTGGCCCCGAGTCCGACACGACGTCCAGTCTTATGTCACCTCCTGCATCCCATGCAGGCAGGCCAAGTCAGCGACAGGGGCCCCGCCTGGATTACTGCAGCCTTTGCCAACACCCAAGAGACCCTGGGGGGCTGTGTCCATGGACTTTCTGACGGATTTACCCCCATCCTCTGGTTTCACGACAGTGTTTGTGGTGGTGGACATGCTGACCAAGATGGCGCACTTCATCCCCTGTCGCGGCTTACCGTCAGCTCGCGCCACTAGTCGTATGTTTATTCAACAGGTGTTTCGGCTGCACGGCCTCCCCGATAGAGTCGTCTCCGATAGGGGGGCCCAGTTTACAGCCCGCTTCTGGCAGGAGTTGATGCATGCGTTGGATATCAAGGTTTGCCTCTCGTCCGCGCATCATCCTCAGACTGACGGGGGAACCGAGAAGGTCATCGGTATCCTGGAACAGTATCTGCGCTGCTACGTCAACCTGCAGCAGAACAATTGGGTGGACTATCTGGCCATAGCTGAGTTTGCCTTTAACAACTCGCAGCACACCTCCACGCAGATGACACCGTTCTTGGCCAATGTGGGTTATCACCCCCGGTTTTTCCCCCTTTCTCCCGTGGACTCACCGGAGCCGGCAGCGAACGACTTCATGGCAGAGTTACAGGCGATCCATCGATTGGTGCGACGGCAATTGGAGAAGGCCAAGGCCGATTACAAAAGGTTTGCTGATAGGTCAAGATGGGATACGCCTCCACTATCGGTGGGGGATCGGGTCTGGCTGTCCACCAGGAACTTACCGTCCACACGGCCGGTGAGGAAGTTAGATCACCGATATTTAGGACCGTTCCCAGTCGAGGCTATCATCAATCCGGTCGCCTATCGCTTAACTCTGCCACGTTCCCTGCGCGTGCACCCCGTCTTCCATCGGTCTCTGTTGGTCCCCGAGCAACCGGCTTGTCCACTCCGCCAAGCGGAACCTCCCCCATCAGGACCTCGTGATGGAGGCAGCACCCCCGAGTACGAGGTCGCCAGCATCAGGGATTCCCGTTGGCTGAAAGGTCGTTTCCAGTACCTGATCGAGTGGAAAGGGTACGGGCCGGAGGACTTCACCTGGGAAGACGCGACCGCCGTTCATGCCCCTGCGTTGGTGACTGCTTTTCACGAACAATTCCCATCCCGACCGCATCCGGATCGGCAGCCCCGGGGGAAGGGCCCTGCGGTGCGGGATAGTGTTGTGATTCAGGGTCAGCCTGTGGGTCCGGCAGCCGGGTCGGATGACTCGGATGACTCAGACGAGGGGGAGGAGGAGGGTGTTGAAGACGAACTTGCTGATGATGGCTTGGAGGCTTCGCAGAGCCCCCAGCCAGGCCCCTCTTACTTGGTGGAGACTCAGCTGCACGAGCCCGACAGTGCAGATGATGATGACCCACAGCTGGCCCTGTTCAAGGACGCCCGACGTAGGAGGCAGTCAAGCAGGAGCAAGCAGAGAAAGGCTGTGGGACTCCTCAGAAGGAGGCACAGGGAGGCCACGCCCTGAACTCTAATAAAGGGAGTGTTTGGGGATGGGCTGGTTGCTGAAAGCAACCGCTCCGTTTGAGGATCAAAGTTCCGGTATCTTGTTTCTTGTTCTGTTGTTTGTTTGTGTATTAAACTTGGCAGACGTTTTCCAGCCTCAGACGCTTTCCAGCCTCTGCCGTTTGTACAGGGGTTGCCTTTCTGCAAGGCCAGTAGCAGGCTGGTACAGAACAGGAACTTGATGCCGGCAGCAGGTGTTCCCTCAGATATCCCAGACCCAAGCCATTTAGGGCTTTATAGGTCATCACCAGCACCTTGAATCTCACCCGGAGGGCAACCGGAAGCCAATGCAGTTCGCAGAGTAGAGGTGTTACATGGGAGTGTCGGGAAACCCCCATCACAACTCGCGCGGCTACATTCTGCACCAGCTGAAGCCTCTGAGTGGTCCTCAAGGGCAGCCCCATGTAGAGAGCGTTGCAGTAGTCTAAACAGGAGGTCACGAGTGCATGAGTGACTGTGCGTAGAGCATCTCGGTCCAGGTAGGGTCGCAACTGGCGCACCAGGCGAACCTGGGCAAAAGCCCCGCTGGTCACGGCTCCTACGTGATCTTCAAAATTGAGCCGTGAGTCCAGGAGGACGCCCAAGTTGCGAGCCCTATCAACGGGGGGTAACACCTCACCCCCCATCATTAAAGATGGAATAGTCTGGTTAACCCGAGATGTCGGTATGCACAGCCACTCAGTCTTGGCAGGATTGAGACGAAGCCTGTTTCTCCCCATCCAGACCCGGACCGCCTCCAGGCAACGGGACATCACGGCGAGGGCATCACTGGGTTGGTTCGGGGTGGAGAAAAAAAGTTGGGTATCATCAGCATACTGATGATACCCCACCCCGAAACCCTGAATGATCTCACCCAGCAGCTTCATATAGATGTTGAACAGGAGGGGAGAGAGAATCGACCTCTGAGGGACTCTACAAATGAGAGGCCTCGGGGCGGATCTCTGCCCTCCTGTCAACACCGACTGCGAGCAGCCCAGGAGATAGGAGGAGAACCACCGTAGAATGGTGCCTCCCACTCCCAACCCCCTGAGACGCCGCAGTAGGATACCATGGTCGATGGTATCAAAAGCCACTGAGAGATCTAATAGGACTAGGACAGAGGAACAACCCCTGTCCCGAGCCCACCAGAGATCATTCACCAGTGCAACCAATGCCATCTCCGTGCTGTACCCGGGCCTGAAACCCGATTGGTATGGGTCCAGATAATCAGTTTCCTCCAGGAACAGAGGAAGCTGATGCGCCACCACACTCTCAACAACCTTCACCAAAAAGTGAAGGTTGGAGACCGGACGATAGTTATTTAAAACAGCCGGGTCCAGGCCAGGCTTCTTGAGGAGGGGTCTCACCACCGCCTCCTTCAAGGTGGCGGGGAAGATACCCTCCTTCAAGGAAGCAGTTATTACTGCCTGGAACCAGCCTCGTGTCTCCTCCCGGGCCGCATAAACCAGCCAGGAGGGGCACGGGTCCAACAAACAGGTGGTGGAGCTCAGCCTCTTCCTCATCCTGTTTCAGGGGAAACAGGATCGAACTCAGTCCAGATAACATGCTCAAGACTGTCCAATTCCTCCACGTCAGACTCTGCCCAGTCAGAGTCCAAACCGGCCCGGATCTGAGCGATTTTGTCTGTCAAATGATGACTAAACTCCTCGGCCCATCCCTGTAAGGGATCCTCCCTCACCTCCTGGTTAAGAAGGGAGTGTTGTGGACACCAAGTTGATGCTGAACTGTTCTGAACCAGCCCTCTTCTAGCAAACCCCTATTCAAAAGAAGAGACTGGAGAGCGTCCAAGGCTAAAAGGCTTCTGCCAAGATTTAATTACGCAGTTAACAAAAACACTAGAGCTTGTCTTCTCAAGCGGAAAAGTTGCTTTCAGCAACCAGCCCCTCCCCAAACACTCCTTTTATAGAGAGCTCAGGGCGTGGTCTCCCTGTGCCTCCTCCCGAGGAGTCCCATAGCCTTTCTTTGTTTGTTCCTGCTCGACTGCCTCCTGCGTCGGGCGTCCTTGAACAGGGCCAGCTGTGGGTCATCATCCTCCGCACTCTCGGGCTCACGCAGCTGAGAAGAGGTCCCCGGCTGAGGACTCTGCAAAGCCTCCAAACCATCATCAGCCGGTTCGTCTCCCTCCTCCCCCTCATCTGAGTCCTCCGATACATCGGACCCGGCTGTCGGACCCACAGGCTGGCCCTGAGTCACAACATGAACTTAATTACAGCAGCAAGACTTTTAGTAGGTCAATATTGGAAGAAGGAGGAACTGCCGACTATAGAAGAATGGACTCTAAAAGTTTCTGACCTAGCGGAAATGGCAAAGATTTCGGCTTATTTGAAAGATCATTCGCAACAACGTTATATTATGGAGTGGAAAAAGTGGATTGATTATATCCAGAACAAATATGGGACTAAAAAGTTTCACTTAGCATTTGAATAAGTTTTTTTTCTTTTTTTTATGTGATATTAGTATTGCTTGTAGTCATTTCATATGAGCTAGAGTGCGATAGACTTAATAGTTTATTGTTGTTAGCATATGGTTGTTTATGATTGTTTTTTGCTTTTATACCTTGTATTTAGCTCTGGGAAGTCAGGGAGGGGGGAGTGGGGAAGGGGGGGAGGGTTAGGGAGGGTTAGGAAGGGATGGGCGGAGGGAGGGGGGGATTGTTAAAGATAAAATGTATTGTAAAACTTTTCAATAAAAAAAAAAGAAGGGAGTGAGTCACCCTAAACAGGGCGGCCGGGCAATTATCTGCGGACGCGATGAGGGCAGCAAAGTAATTAGCCTTCGCCGTCCTCATTGCCACAAGATAAGACCTTATAAAGATTCTTAACTGCAATCGGTCAGATTCGGATCGGCTGGACCTCCAACAGCTCTCTAGACCCCGTCTCCTACGCTTCATCTCCCGGAGCTCCACAGAAAACCATGGAGCCCACCGGGATCTGCGCCGGGTCAGGGGTCGCAAGGGTACAACACGGTCGAGCGCCTCGGTGGCAGCCCTTTCCCGGGCATCCACCAAGGCGTCAGCCGGGCTGTGAGTGAGGGGGGTAGGTATAGACCCAAGCGCCGTCTGGAACCGTTCCAGATCCATTAGGCGCCTGGGGCGGAACTATGTGGTCGGTTCCGCAGATGAAGTAAGGACTATAATCCTGATTTATGTTTTGTCTCCACGGATACGCACAACAGACCATTACACTGTAACAAAAGAATACTCCCAGATTTCCCTCCAAGTTAGCACAGAACTGTGCTGTTAAATGTTGGAGTGCAGATCCTAACTGTAAAATTGACCCCTAACCCTGGAATTTTCAAAACGCCAAATGGAAAGCATTTGCTGCTGAACTCAACCACAACATACAATGGATTCACCCTAACATAGAAAAACTACAATTGATTTGTTGGATTGCTATTTTCTGTAGCTAAGAAGCACATCCCAAGGGGCTACAGAAAAGCATACATCCCAGGCTGGAGCCAAGAATGCACAGAGTTATACAAACAATATGTGGAAAGTCATGAGACTGAAGTTGCTGATGAACTCTTCCAGTGTCCCGACTCCGCCAAGAAAGAAAAGTGGTACGCTCTGAGGGACCAAATGAGTTTTCAGCATGCCAGCAAAAAGGCTTGGTCCCTGCTTACAAAACTGGGAGATAGCTCCATGAAACAAATCCGAAACATTGGCAAAATGAGTCCTAATGATATTGCAATTATAATTTTAAATCTTACAAGGAAAACATCAGGAATAAATAGATAACTAGTGAAATCAAAAGGAAGAAAAAAAGCCAAAGTCAATGAACTAATGCCTAAAAACAACATCTCAGAAGAATTTTCTGCATCAGAAATTGATGAAGCATTGAAAATGATAAAATCAGGGAAAGCGGCTGGCCTAGATGGAGTATAGTCTGAGTTCCTGAAGCACTGCGGGCCATATAAAATTGTGGCTCACACAATTTTATAATGATATCCAACAAACAGAGAGACTGCCAACAATACTCAAAAGAACAAAAATTGTGACTTCTGGTTTGCCATCATGGCGCCACGGACGCAGGAAGGTGAGCTCTGTCTTCCGCGTCTGAATTTGTTCCGCTGGAGGAGCCTGGAAATGACCCTTTCCAGGAGGACCCCCGTTTGATCGCAGGAGGGCAGCAGCCCTTCCGTTTGATCCAGGGAAGTCCTCCAAACTGGCGGGGGAAAGACCAGCCTATCAATATGGCTCGTCACTAAGCTGCTGACAGCCAAAGTCAAAATCACCACCAAGCAACTTTAAAGCAAGGCAGATGAAACTGGTTGAGACCTGATCCTCTCTTTAAGATTTTAAGTATTTTTTTCCTGTAAAAGCTGCCCAAAGTATTTTTCCCCCTGTGAGGAGAGAGGGAAGTTTTAACCCACCCTCTAAGAAAAGCGGCAACTAACTACCCAGGGGAAACAGAGCAACTATAAGAACAATTTTAATCTAATTGGATGTATATTCTTTTGAAACTTGGGGACTAAAAGTATTCCTTTTCTCATTGGAGACATTTGTTTTTATTTTTTTAAAAAAATAAGACTTGAAAAACCACCATATAAATTTTGGAATTAAAAAGATTAAAGCGGTGTCGGTGACATCTTGTGGTGAAGTATGGTACTATAATTTGTTATTGCTTAAAAGAGACTTGGCTTGAAGCCCAGACTTTAGATGAAATTTCTTTGATCTTGACAGCTACCACCTGTGAAATACCCAGCTGCAAAGAAGGAACTTCTAGGCAGCATTATCTAGCCTTCTGGAACTACAAATGTAAACTTTTACTGACTCTCAGAGCTATACTTGGGGAATTGCTTTTCTATTTCTTTACATGAAAAGCATATGTTGTTATATGAGATGATGGAACACCTTGGACTATAAACTTTTACTTGACAAACAACTTCTACTATAAAGACCACCTATAACACATGAAATAGATGTCCCAAAAGACAAAAAACTATTTTTAACGTTTGATTCTAAAGTCTGCAACTTAACATACTATTAAGAGAATATGGATGAAGGCCAGGAAAAAATCCTTGCCATGTTGAAATCAATACATGAAACCATCCTTTCAGGTTGTGACGAAATAAGAAGCAACATAAAGGAACAAGATGCCAGCTTAAATATACAAACTCAGATCTTGACTACAACCAAAAAACTAACAATGCAGGAAATAACAGGAAAAATGGAACAACTAAACACCAAGATAGAGAACCCAATTGATCAACAGACCCAACGAACGGAAAAATCAGAAAAGGGAGTGACAACATTGAAACTGGAAAAGACTTTTTACAAAAAACAGAAGAAAATTGAGCAAAAGGAAGAAGAACAGACTGAATGGAAGTTAAACCTATCAGGACAATTGTGGGAAATTGGAGTAATAGAGAGGCGATCTAATGAATACAAATGGGCTCATTTTTCCAAAACAACTTCAATCAAATGGTCTTTTTTATTCCAAATAATATATATAATAATAGAGGGAGAACTATTTGATGATTCAAAGGCACTGACATGGAAGTTTAGCTGGCAAAGGAAGAAAGCCAGAGTAATGCTGAAGAAAATAATGGCTTTGATTTATTAGAGGAGATACTATATTACTAATTAGAGGGTTGAATATGGTGGAAAATAGGTAACTTTTAGAAAACAAAGTAACATTATAATTGAATAGCTAAGATGTGAAAGAAGACTATTAGGCTTTGGTATGAAAAGGGAAAAAGGGAGAAGTTGAGATAAGGGAAATTTTGATCACCTAACATAAAATATTTGGAAATCATAAATAACAGTATGTTGTTTTTTTCTCTTTGAATATTGATGGGAAATTAAAGTTTATGTATAGTATTGATAAATGTAACAAGAATGTTTTTACTTAGTTGAAAATAAGAACTTTCTTTGCCTAATATGAGATATTTATGTATATTACTGAATTATTGGTTAACCCAGATAACACATATAATGGTTTTGACTTATTAGAGGGGATACGGTATTATTAATTAGATGGTTTAATAAAGGGGAAAATAGATAACTTTTAGAAAACAGAACAAGACTATAATCAAATAGATAAGATGTGTACTTAGAATATTACACTTCGTTATGAAAAGGGGAAAAAGAAGAAGTTGAGATAAGGGAAATTTTGGTCACCTAAATATAAAACACTTGGAAATCATAAATAACAAATGTTAATTTGAATATTAATGGGAAATTAAAGCTTGAGGGAAAAAAGCAATAACAGGACATTGATCGTATATAACAGGGGTGGTGTTCTGTTCCCCCCTCCGGAGTACAAACAAACAGACAAGCAGGCATGACTAGCAAGAGTTAATTCTACAGGCTGTAGTTAACTGCCTTCAGATAAGGCCTTGGCAGTAAAATAGGCTCGTTACCTCAAGCGTCCGCTGGAATGAGATAACGTCCAAACAAACAGTTCAGAAGCAGATGTACAGAAGCATTGCCAAGAATTCAGACCAGGGTTTCAAACAAGAAGCAGAGTTCCGAAGATGTGACCAGAAGTTGTTTAAACTATTGTTTGTCACAAAGTTCTGAGAGCAGCCACACCCCCTTTTGTACCTAGTGGGGTGTGGCTCAATGACTCAGCTAATCCCTGGCCCTCCTACTCTTCCTACGCTGCTGTAAACGCTTGGCCCTGCGTCTTTCTCAGGGGTCTAGCCATGAGTCATTTTCACTAGACTGTATCTGCTGCAGCTGCTCAAGCTCCGTCCCAACCTGGCTCCTAGCCTGGCTACTCCCAGGCTGCTTCTGTCAGCCTTCAGATGGAGACGGAGGCCTTGCCAGAGAGGAGGGCCCCAGAGAAGGAGGCCTTGCCAGAGGGGAGGGTCCCGGAGAGGGAGGCCTTGCCAGTTCTTCCCCATCATCCTCAGAGTCCTCTTCCTTGGGTAGGACAGGCTCGGGGCTCGGGGCCACAACACTATTCCCCACCGCAGGGCCCTTCCCCCGGGTCTGACGGTCGGGATGCGGTCGAGATGGAAATTGTTCGTGGAAAACCCGCACAAGGTCAGGGGCGTGGACTGTGGAAGCATCTACCCAGGAGAAGTCCTCAGGTCCTTACCCCTTCCACTCGACCAGATATTGGAAGCACCCCTTTAGCCAGCAGGCATCCCGGATACTGGCCACCTCGTACTATGCTGAACCGTTGTTGTCGAGTGTAGTCAGTGGGGCAGGAGCCGTCGGTCATCGAAGGGAACACGAGGGGGCTTCGGGGACCAGCAGGGATCGGTGAAAGACCGGGTGGATCTGCATGGAGCGTGGCAGGGTCAACCAGTAGGCCACAGGGTTGATGACTGCTTCGATTGGGAACGGGCCGATGTATCGATGGTCCAGTTTCTTTACCGGTTGGTCGGTCGGGAGATGCTTCATGGATAACCACACTTGATCTCCGACCGCCAGCGGTGGCGTTGCCCGTCGGGAGTGGTCAGTGAACCATTTATAGTGCTCCTTGGCCCGGATCAATTGTCGCCATACCAATTGTTGGACTGCCTGCAACTCCGACAGGAAGTCCTGGGTCTTGGGAACCAGAGAATCTGAGGGAGCCAGAGGGAAGAGCCGCGGATGGTACCCCATGTTGGCATAGAACGGGGTGGTCTGGGTGGAGGTGTGTTGGGAGTTGTTGAAGGCAAATTCCGCTAGGGAGAGGTAATTGGCCCAGTTGTCCTGCTGCTGGTTCACGAAACAGCGCAGGTACTGCTCCAGGATGCCGATTACCTTCTCCATCCCCCCCATCGGTCTCTGGATGGTGTGCCGACGACAAACACACCTGCACCTCCAACGCGGCCATCAGGCTTTTCCAAAATTGTGCCGTGAATTGCACACCGCGTTTCGACACTACCCTGTCTGGCAAGCCGTGGAGATGGAAAACGTGCTGCAGGAACAACCGGGCAGTCGTACGGGCCGTTGGCAGCCCCCGGCACAGAATAAAATGCGCCATTTTAGTTAACATATCGACCACCACTAGGATGGTGGTAAACCCTGAGGATGGCGGAAGGTCTGTTAAGAAGTCTATGGAGATTGCTCCCCATGGTCTCTCTGGCATTGGCAGGGGTTGGAGGAGGCCAGGAGATGCACCCGTGGGGGCCTTTGCATGTTGGCACAGCACGCAGGACGTCACGTACACATGTACGTTGTGCCGTACCCGAGGCCACCAAAAGGTCCGCGTCACCAAATTGAGGGTCTTGAAAAACCCAAAGTGCCCCGCCGCAGGGTTGTCATGACACTGTGTCATCACAAGGGTTCGGAGTGGCCCTGTAGGTATGTATAGTCGCCCCCGATGTTTCAGCAAACCCTCCTCCAAAGTCCACGGGGACGCGGGACCAACCTCAGCCTTCCTCTGTTGTGACCAGTCGTCCAGACGCTGTGCCTCATGCACCTGAGCCCGCAGGTCCACCGGCTCATGGACTGTGGCCAAGGATTCTGCGGGCAGCACCGTCCGTGGGGACAGTGGGTTATTGGTGCAGAGGTACTCTGGCTTGCGGGACAGGGCATCTTCCCTCTGGTTGTGATCGCTGGGGATGTAGGTCACATGAAAGTTGAACTGGGCAAAAAACAAAGACCACCGGATCTGCCGCTGGTTCAACTTCCTGGCCGTCTTCAGGTATTCTAGGTTCCGATGGTCCGTCCGGACCTCCACCTGGTGTCGGGCCCCCTCGAGATGATGCCGTCAAGCCTCGAACGTGGCCTTGATAGCCAGCAACTCTTTTTCCCAGATGGTATAGTTGCGCTCGGAAGGATTGACTTTTCGCAAATAGTAAGCGCAGGGAAAAAGAGTGCCGCCATCCACTGGGACCTGCAATAACGCTGCCCCAAGAGCCACATTGGATGCGTCCATCTCCACGACGAAGGGACGGTTCGGGTCAGGGTGCCTCAGGATGGGTTCCGTGATGAAGGCCTTCTTAAGGGCCTCGAACACCTGTTGCTGCGGGGGACCCCACTGGAATGGGACCTTCTTCTGAAGGAGCTGTGTTAGTGGAACTGTCAGTGTAGCAAAGCTCGGGATGAAGGTACGGTAATAGTTGGCAAACCCCAGAAGGCGCTGGATATCTTTCACTCGATGAGGGGGTTCCCAACTACACAAGGCCTCCACCTTGCGCGAGTCCATGGTGATGCCTTCGGGAGAGATGATGTGGCCAAGGAACTCTATGGAATTCTGGAAGAAGAGGCATTTCTCCAGCTTCGCATAGAGTTGATGCTCCTGAAGGTGCTGCAAGACGAGGCGGACATGCTGCAGATGGCTTTTCCTGGACCGGGAGTATATCAGAATATCGTCCAGGTAGACCACCACGAACCTGCCCAACATGTCCCAGAAAACATCGTTCATCAGGTGTTGGAAGACTGCGGGGGTGTTGGTCAGCCTGAACGGCATAATGGTATATTCAAAATGACCGTATCGGGTGCCAAACGCCATCTTCCATTCATCCCCCTTTCGCATCTGTACCAGGTTGTAGGCCCCTCAGAGATCGAGCTTGGTGAAGATAGTTGCCTCACACAGCCTCTCCATCAGTTCCGGGATGAGCAGCAGGGGGTACCGATTCTGCACCATGATGGCGTTCAGTCGGCGGTAATCACAACACAACCATAGATCCCCCATCTTCTTCTTGACCAAGAGGACTGGGGCCGAGAGAGGGGATGACGAAGACCGAATGAACCCCCTGGCCAGGTTATTGTCCCCAAAGTCCCGCAAAGCAGCCAACTCGGGCTCCGACATGGGGTACAGGCGTCCCACTGGCAGCAGCACGTTGGGCAGAAGGTCCACGGGGTAATCGTAGGACTGGTGTGGGGGCAAACAGTCCGCCGCCTTCTTGCTGAACACATCCACGTAGTCCGCCAGGTGAGGAGGCAAGGAGATGGCAGGGGCGGAGACTTCCTGGCCGGCACAGGTGTGGCGGACATGGTCTACGTACTGCAGGCTTGGAAAAGCGATGGTGTTCTGCGACCACGCCACCTGAGGATCGTGGGTTCGAAGCCAAGCCATACCCAGGACCAAAGGGAAATGGAGGTCTGCTGTGATATAAAACTGAATCACTTCCTCATGTTCCCCAATGGCTAGGCGCAAAGGTTGGGTGGCAGATTTAATGGGGCCCGATACAAGCTCCCGCCCATCAATGGTCTCTACCCTCAATGGAGGGTCCACCGGAGTCAAAGGAACACCAAAATGGGCCGCAAAGGCCTGATCCATAAAATTGGTCGTGGCCCCCGAATCCACCAGTGCATGCACCTGGATCCACCCCAGTCGGTCAGACAAAAAGACCCGAGTCTGGGTGAGGATGGGGTCCTCATACATGAGCCTCATGTGTTGCCAGAAGCCCTGGTAATCAGTTAACAAGGGGCTTTTCTGGGTTAACAACGGTGTGGCCCATCGAGCGGCAGAGCCAGAAAGAAGGCTAATCACAAACCCCACTCTAACCCAGTCATCAGGGAAATCCTCTGGCCTCATGGCCATAAACAATTGGCACTGTCCCATGAAGGTTGGGAACATCTCAGGCTGTCCAGAAAACTTATCCAGCACCGCTACCGGGCATTTCTGACGAGGGAGGGGAACTGCAGGAGCATTCAGCAAGGCGAGTTGTGCAGTTAATTGTGCCAATTGCTGTTGCAGGGGTTGATTGTCAGCCTGCAGCTGCTGCTGCTGCTGCTGCTACTGTTGTTGGTCCATCTTGGTTAAAAGATGGCCTGTTTGGGGTGATGAACAAGTTCTGTTCCCCCCTCCAGAGTACAAACAAACAGACAAGCAGGCACGACTAGCAAGAGTTAATTCTACAGGCTGTAGTTAATTGCCTTCAGATAAGGCCTTGGCAGTAAAATAGGCTCGTTACCTCAAGCGTCCGCTGGAATGAGATAACGTCCAAACAAACAGTTCAGAAGCAGATGTACAGAAGCGTTGCCAAGAATTCAGACCAGGGTTTCAAACAAGAAGCAGAGTTCCAAAGATGTGACCAGAAGTTGTTTAAACTATTGTTCGTCACAAAGTTCTGAGAGCAGCCACACCCCCTTTTGTACCTAGTGGGGTGTGGCTCAATGACTCAGCTAATCCCTGGCCCTCCTACTCTTCCTACGCTGCTGTAAACGCTTGGCCCTGCGTCTTTCTCAGGGGTCTAGCCATGAGTCATCTTCACTAGACTGTGACTGCTGCAGCTGCTCAAGCTCCGTCCCAACCTGGCTCCTAGCCTGGCTACTCCCAGGCTGCTCCTGTCGGCCTTCAGATGGAGACGGAGGCCTTGCCAGAGAGGAGGTCCCCAGAGAAGGAGGCCTTGCCAAAGGGGAGGGTCCCGGAGAGGGAGGCCTTGCCAGTTCTTCCCCATCATCCTCAGAGTCCTCTTCCTTGGGTAGGACAGGCTCGGGGGTCGGGGCCACAACACTATTCCCCACCGCAGGGCCCTTCCCCCGGGTCTGATGGTTGGGATGCGGTCGAGATGGAAATTGTTCGTGGAAAACCCGCACAAGGTCAGGGGCGTGGACTGTGGAAGCATCTACCCAGGAGAAGTCCTCAGGTCCTTACCCCTTCCACTCGACAGGCTTGGGGTTCGGGGCCACAAAAGGTGGTGAACCTATGGCATGTGTGCCACAGGTGGCACGGGGAGCCATCACCCAAGAGGGAGGTGGGGCCAGGATGCCCCGCCCCCTCTCCATGTGCTCCTGTGCTCTTGCTCTCTTTCTGCACTGAGAGTCAGGGAGCAGCTGCAAGAGCTGGGTGGATCCGGGCTGGATGGTAGAGGCAGCTGCAGCACGAGTCCAGCTAAGCCTCGGGAGTGATTTCGCGCCACCCCCCACAGGCGATCAGGGTGGCAGAGGCCTTTTTGAAGCCTCTGGAGCTCGCATCCATAGCCGCGGGGCAATTGTGCGGTGCGCCAGCGGCCCGATCCAGGCTCCAGAGGCCTGTAAAAGACCTCTGCCCTATGGATCTAGGGCTGCACAACAATTTTGCACCCTCCCCACTGCCGATCCAGGCCGCTGAGGTTCCACAAAATTGCTCCACAGCCATGGATGCGAGATCCAGAAGCTTCAAAAAGGCCTCTTCCGCCTGGATTGGCCATGGGGGAGGCGCAAAATTACTGTGCAGCCCTAGATCCATGGGGCAGAGGCCTTTTCCAAGCAGCAGCTGGGTGATCCATGTGGGGGGCGGAAACGGCAGCAGTAAGACAATCCATATGGAGGGAAATGGCAGCAGCGGCAGGAGAATCTGTACATAATAATAATAAGTTGGAAGGGACCTTGGAGGTCATCTAGCCCAACCCCCGGCTCAGGCAGGAAACCCTATACCATTTCAGGCAGGGAACAGTGGTAGCGGCAGGTCAATCCTTGCGATGGCTCCGCCAGGGCTCGAGGAACTGATGGGGTGCCAATCTTCCCTCCCCCTGCCATGGCAGGCTGCTACTCACCACACTGTGGGCCGCCAGTAGTCAAAGGCCGGCTGTGACCACCTCGCTTCCGGTCAAATCGAGCTGGCCACTTGGGCTACGGGGGTGGAACGGGGTTCTGCTCTCCCAAAAGGCCAAGGCTGGGGCCAAGAGGAGGCAAAGATCCACGCCATTTGCTTGTTTTTTGTCTCTGGCCGGAGGCAAAGATCCGTCGCATTTGCTAGCTCTTTCCCTCCACCGGGAGGCAAACAACCACACAGTGCCGAAACCAAACATTTGCCACGAGGCAGCTGTTTGCCTCTCACTGGAGGCAAACAGCTGCCTTGCGCGTCACGGTAAATGTCTGGTTTGGCCTGGTGTGGCTGTTTGGCCTCGTGCCACTCACCTCCCTCCATAGGAGAACGGCTGCCAGGTGCGTTGTGGCAAAGGGCCGCTTTCGGGTGCGTACCGGCCACTCGTGTCCCTCCAAATTGGCCATGGGGAGGGAGTGAAATTGCTTTGCAGCCCTAGATCTGGGCGGCAGAAGCATTTTTGAAGCCTCTGGAGCTCACATCCATGGCTGTGGGTGCGATTTTATGATGCTCCAGCGGCCCAATACGGACGTCGGAGGCCTGCAAAATGCTTCTACTGTCCAGATCTAGGGCTGCAGAGTGATTTCGCTCCCCCCCATGGCCAATTTGGGCAGCAGAAGCATTTTTCAGGCCTCCGACACCTGGATCAGGCCACTGGAGGATCGTAAAATTGCCCCACAGCCATGGAGGCGAGCTCCAGAGGCTTCAAAAATGCTTCTGCTGCCCAGGTTGGCCATGGGGAAGGGAAGTGAAATTGCTCTGCAGCCATACATCTGGGCAACAGAAGCGGCAGAAAGAGAGATTGAGCCAGCAGGGAAGCAAAAGTGTGGGGAAAGGAAAGCAATGCAAAGTAAGCAAACTTACAAAAACAGGACCTCTCTCTCTGTCTCACACACACTACTTCCCCTTCACCTTTAATATGTCTTCCCCACACCCCCTTTAATATCATGTCTTTCCCCACCCCCTTTAAAATCTCTTCTCCTACCCCCATTAGTAGCATGTCTTCCCCCACCCACTTTAATATCTCTTCTCCCACCCACTTTAATATCATGTCTTCCCCACACCTCCTTTAATATGATCTTTTCTCCCACCTCCTTTAATATGTCTTCCCCACACCCCCTTTAATATCATGTCTTCCCCCACCCCCTTTAATATCATGTCTTTCCCCACCCCCTTTAATATCCCTTCCCCCACCCCCTTTAATATCTCTTCTCCCACCCCCTTTAATATGTCTTCCCCCACCCCCTTTAATATCTCTTCTCCCACCCCCTTTAATATGTCTTCCCCCACCCCTTTAATACCTCTTCTCCCACACTCTTTAATATCATGTCTTTCCCCCATGCCCTTTAATATCATGTCTTCTCCCAACCCCTTTAATATCTCTTCTCCCACTCCCTTTAATGTCTTCCCCACAGCCCCTTTAATATTATGTCTCTCCCACCCCCTTTAATCTCTTCTCCCACCCTTTAATATGTCTTCACCCACCCCCTTTAATATGTCTTTCCCCACCCCCTTTAATATCATGTCTTCCTCCACCTCCTTTAATGTCTTCCCCCACCCCCTTTGATATCATTTCTTCCCCCACCCCCTTTAATATCTCTTCTCCCACCCCCTTTAATATCATCTCACTCCCTCCTTAATCAGGAGGTGAGAGAGGAGCCCTTGCAGGGGCGGGCTGAGGAGTTTAGTTATCATCTGATGGACAAAATTGCTCAGATCCGGGCTGGTTTGGACTCTAACTGGGCAGAGTCGGATGTGGAGGAATCGGACGGTCTTGAGCATGTTATCTGGACTGAGTTCAATCCTGTTTCCCCTGATGATGTGGACAGGATTATGGGGAGGCTGAGTTCCACCACATGTTTATTGGACCCGTGTCCCTCTTGGTTGATTTATGCGGCTCGGGAGGAGACATGAAGCTGCTTCCAGGCAGTAATATCTGCCTCTTTGAGTGAGGGTGTCTTTCCCGCCACTTTGAAGGAGGCGGTGGTGAGGCTCCTTCTCAAGAAGCCTGCCCTGGACCCAGCAATTTTAAACAACTATCATCCTGTCTCCAACCTTCGCTTTCTGGCGAAGGTTGTGGAGAGCGTGGTGGCGCATCAGCTTCCTCTGTTCCTGGAGGAAACTGATTATCTGGACCCATACCAATCGGGTTTCAGGCCCGGGTACAGCACGGAGACGGCATTGGTCGCACTGGTGAATGATCTCTGGCGGGCTCAGGACAGGGGTTGCTCCTCTGTCCTAGTCCTATTAGATCTCTCCGTGGCTTTTGATACCATCGACCATGGTATCCTATTGCGGCGTCTCAGGGGGTTGGGAGTGGGAGGCACTGCTTTGCAGTGATTCTCCTCCTATCTCCTGGGCCGTTCGCAATCGGTGTTGACGGGAGGGCAGAGGTCTGCCCCGAGGCCTCTCGTTTGTTCAGTCCCTCAGGGGTCGGTTCTCTCTCCACTCCTGTTCAAAATCTATATGAAGCCGCTGGGCGAGATCATTTGTGGTTTCGGGGTGGGGTATCATCAGTACGCTGATGATACCCAACTTTTTCTTTCCACCCCGAACCAACCCAGTGATGCCCTCGCCATGATGTCCCGTTGCCTGGAGGCGGTCCAGGTCTGGATGGGGAGAAACAGGATTCGTCTCAATCCTGCCAAGACTGAGTGGCTGTGCATACTGGCATCTCGGACTAACCAGTCTATTCCACCTTTAATGATGGGGGGTGAGGTGTTACCCCCCGTCAATAGGGCTCGCAACCTGGGCATCCTCCTGGACTCATGGCTCAGTTTTGAAGACCATATAGGAGCCGTGACCAGGGGGGCCTTTGCCCAGGTTCGCCTGGTGCGCCAGTTGCGGCCCTACCTGGACCAAGATGCCCTGCGCACAGTCACTCATGCATTCGTGACCTCCCGATTGGACTACTGCCATGCTCTCTACATGGGGCTGCCCTTGGGGACCACCCAGAGGCTTCAGCTGGTGCAGAATGCAGCCGCGCGGGTAGTGATGGGGGTTTCCCGATACTCCCATGTAACACCTCTGCTCCGCGAACTGCATTGGCTTCCGGTTGCCCTCCGGGTGAGATTCAAGGTGCTGGTGATGACCTATAAAGCCCTAAATGGCTTGGGTCCGGGATATCTGAGGGATCACCTGCTGCCGGCATCATCTTCGCTTCGTCCTGTGCGCTCCCAAAGGGAGGGTCTTCTCAGGGTACCGCCAGTAAAAGATTGCCGGCGGACAATACCCAGGGGGAGGGCCTTCTCTGTGGGTGTGCCTGCCCTTTGGAATCAGCTGCCTGTAGAGCTTAGGACTGCCCCTGACCTTTGTTAATTCCGCCGGGACCTGAAGACCTGGCTCTTTGAGCTCTCTGCCCTGGTCTGAGCATATTAAATGGGATTTTAACTGTTTTTAACTGGGGTTTTATTGCAAGGTTTATATAATTCTTTTAATTGATTTTAAGATTTTTGTAATTGTTGTATCTGTTTTTTAAAATACCTTGTGAACCACGCTGAGTCCTACGGGAGAAGGGCGGTATATAAATTGAATGAATGAATAAATAAATAAATAAATAAATAAATAAATAAATAAATAAATAAATCTCTTCCCCCATCCCCTTTAATATCTCTTCTCCCAGCCGCTTTAATATCTCTTCCCCAAAGCCTTTAATATTTCTTCTCCCACCCCCTTTAATATGTCTTCCCCCACTCCCTTTAATATTATGTCTTCCCCCACCCCTTTTAATATCTCTTCTCCTACCCCTTTTAATGTCTTTCCCCACCCCCTTTACTATCTCTTCTCTTAGCCCTTTAATATCTCTTCTCCCACCCCCTTTAATATCATGTCTTCCCGCACTCCCTTTAATATCTCTTCTCCCACCCCCTTTAGTAGCATGTCTTCCCCCACCCTTTAATATGTCTTCTCCCACCCACTTTAATATCATGTCTTCCCCACACCCCCTTTAATATGATATCTTCACCCACACGCTTTAATATGTCTTCCCCCACCAACTTTAATATCAAGTCTTCCTCCACCCTGTTTAATATGTCTTCCCCCACCCCTTTAATATCTTTTCTCCCACCTCCTTTAATATGTCTTCCCCACACCACCTTTAATATCATGTCTTCACCCATCCCCTTTAATATCTCTTCCCCACCCACTTTAATATCATGTCTTTCCCCCACCCCCTTTAATATCTCTTCTCCCACCCTTTAATAAGTCCTCCCCAACCCCTTTAATATCTCTTCTCTCCCACTCTCTTTAATATCATGTCTTCCCCACACCCTTTAAAATGTCTTCCCCCACCCCCTTTACTATCATGTGTTTCCCCACCCCGTAATATCTCTTCCCCCACCCCCTTTAATATCATGTCTTCTCCCAACCCCTTTAATATCTCCTCTCCCACTCGCTTTAATATTATGTCTTCCCCACACCCCCTTTAATATATCTTCACCCACCCCCTTTAATGTCTTTCCCCACCCCCTTTAATATCATGTCTTCGTCCACCTCTTTTAATGTCTTCCCCCACCCCCTTTAATATCTCTTCCCCCACCCCCTTTAATATCTCTTCCCCCACCCCCTTTAATATCATGTCTTTCCCCCACCCGCTTTAATATCATGTCTTACCCCACTCCCTTTAATATGTCTTCCCCCACCAACTTTAATATCACGTCTTCCCCTACCCCTTTAATATCTCTCCCCCACCCCCTTCAATATCATGTCTTCTCCCACCCCTTTTAATATCAGTGAGGGTCCTCCAGTGGACCATGACCTGGCACTCGCCCCGGTCCCATCCCCACTCCGCTGGAGACCCTCAGATCTGTTATGACTCAGGGCCAGCCGGGGGGTCCGGCAGCCGGTTCAGATGTATCGGATGACTCAGATGAGGGGGAGGAGGAGGGTGTGGAAGACGAACCGGCTGATGATGGCTTGGAGGCTTCGCAGAGCCCTCAGCCGGGGACCTCTTCTCAGCTGCGTGAGCCCGATAGTGCGGAGGATGATGACCCACAGCTGGCCCTGTTCAAGGACGCCCGACGCAGGAGGCAGTCGAGCAGGAACAAACAAAGAAAGGCTGTGGGACTCCTCGGGAGGAGGCACAGGGAGACCACGCCCTGAACTCTAAATAAAAGGAGTGTTTGGGGAGGGGCTGGTTGCTGAAAGCAACCCTTCCGCTTGAGGATTCAAGTTCCTGTGTTTCTTGTTCTGTTGTTTTGCTTGTGAATAAAACTTGGCAAACGCTTTGCAACCTCAGACGCTCTCCAGTCTCTACTGCTTGAACAGGGGTTTGCTTTATTACAAGGCCGGTAGTGGCTGGTTCAGAACAGTTTGCTTTCAGCCTCCCACCCCTTACTACTACGATGGAGCAGCTTCTTGCCGAGAATGCTCAGCTCACCCAGCAACGCACTTTGCTGGCAGCTCAGGTGGCTCAACTGCAAGGTCAGGTACATGCTGCACCCCCACCCAGGAGGAAATGTCAGATAGCTATGCCGGATAAATTTGCTGGCAATCCAGAACTGTTTCCTGCCTTCCTGGGACAATGCCAGCTTTTTATCAGCGTGAGAGCAGCTGATTTCCCCACTGACCGAGATAAGGTGGGATTCGTGTTGAGCCTTCTGTCGGGGGATGCAGCTCGTTGGGGCACGCCTCTGCTGGCACAGCCTAGCCCTTTGTTGGATAACTTTGGGGGGTTTTGTGACCATATGCGCCTCATGTACGAGGACCCGATTAAGGCGCAGACTGCCACCCGACGTCTGAAAGCTTTGAGGCAGGGTCAGCGCCCCCTACAGGCCTATATCAGCGATTTCTGGCTGCTTAGCCAGGATTCCGCCTGGAATGAGGCTGCGCTCGTGGATGCCTTCCAGGATGGCTTGTCAGAGGAGATGTTGGATGAGCTGGCCCGCGTGGACATTCCCTCAGACCTGAATGGGCTGATCCATCTTTGTCTGCGGATCGATGCCCGGCTGCAGCAGCGAAAGAGTCGCCGTGCCACCCCACAGACCCCTGCCGCTCCTGTTGAGCGTGTGCCCCCAGTCCAGAGGGAGGAGCCAATGGAGCTGGGTGCCGCCAGGTCCCGTCTATCGGTGACGGAAATGGACAGACGACGATCGGGGGGGTTGTGTTTTTACTGTGGGGACCATGGACATTTGGCCGCTTCTTGCCCGAAGAAGCGTCAGGGGGCGTCAGTGACCAAGCCTGCCCCGAGAAAGTCCCCTGCTTTGCTGTCGGGAAACGGCCCGAGCCCGATCTAGACGGTGTGATAGATCGGGCGACCCACAACGACCACGCCGAGCGACGCCATTCCGACGGTGCCTGTGAACCTCCACGGCATTTGATTTTGGAGGCACGTCTGATCCTTCCTGGCAAGCCAGAGGGGATTCCGGTCCATGCCTTAATTGACTGTGGGGCTACCACTAACTTTATGGACTCGGCCTTCGTGGCCAAATGGGCTGTTCCCCAGTGTCCGGTGGATCCGCCCATGCTAGTGGAGACCATCGATGGTCGAGTGCTCCTGTCCGGGCCTATTACGGCCGCCACGCAACCAGTCTGTATGGCCATCAGTTCCCATGTGGAGGCCATCCAGTTCTACATCACTTCGGATTTGCACTTCCCCGTGGTCTTGGGACTGGCGTGGCTCCGGGCGCATGATCCACAGATCTATTGGTCTCAGAACTTGGTTACCTTCCCAAGTTTGCAGTGCGTGGACCACACCCGCCATATCTGTGCCGGCCAGGTGGAGGGTTCCCCAGGGGTTTCCTTGCCTCCCGAACTGTCCGACTTTGCTGACGTGTTCAGTGAGTCAGAGGCGGACCAATTACCCCCGCACAGGCCCTACGACTGCTCCATTGATCTAGTCCCTGATGCGCCTCTCCCAGTGGGGCGTTTGTACTCCATGTCGGAGCCCGAGTTGGCTGCATTGCGGGACTTCCTGACAAAGAATTTGGCTCGTGGTTTCATCCGGCCCTCGTCCTCGCCAGTGTCTGCGCCTGTGCTCTTCGTCAAAAAGAAGTCGGGCGAGTTACGGCTTTGCTGTGACTACCGGAAACTCAACGCCATCACGGTGCGTAACCGCTACCCGCTGCCCCTCATCCCCGAGCTCTTGGACCGACTCCGGGAGGCTAAGATCTTCACGAAACTGGACCTGCGTGGAGCTTACAACCTCGTCAGGGTTCGGCCGGGTGATGAGTGGAAGACGGCGTTTGGTACTCGCTATGGACATTTCGAGTATACGGTGATGCCGTTTGGCCTGACCAACGCCCCCGCTGTGTTTCAGCATTTTATGAACGACATCTTTCGGGATCTGTTGGACCAGTTTGTCGTGATTTACCTGGACGACATCCTGATTTACTCCCCGTCGCGTGAAGCGCATCATCAGCATCTCCGTCAGGTCCTGCAGCGCCTCCGGAAACATCGGCTGTTTGCCAAGTTGGAGAAGTGCCAGTTCTACCAGGTGACCATCGATTTCCTGGGTCACCGCATTTCTCCTGAGGGCATCGCCATGGAGCCGAGTAAAGTTGAGTCGTTGCAGAGTTGGCAACCCCCGCGTCCCGTGAAGGACGTTCAGCGACTTCTTAGATTTGCCAACTACTATCGGACATTCATCCCTGGCTTTGCTGCCTTGACAGCCCCCCTCACCCGGCTCCTGCAGAAGAAGACTCGGTTCCAGTGGAACGCCCCCGAACAACAGGCGTTCCAAGCTTTGAAGGACGCCTTCATGAAGGAGCCCATCTTGAAGCATCCTGACCCGCAACGGCCGTTTGTCGTGGAGGCGGACGCCTCCGACATTGCCATTGGGGCCGTGTTACTCCAGGCAGCGCCGCCCAGCGGTACCCTTTTCCCTTGCGCGTATCACTCTCGGAAATTGAATCCCTCGGAGCGCAACTATACCATCTGGGAGAAGGAGCTGCTGGCCATCACGGCGGCGTTCGAGGCTTGGAGGCATCATCTGGAGGGGGCGCGGCATCAAATTGAGGTCCGGACGGACCACAAGAATCTGGAAAGCCTGCAGACCGCTCGGAATTTGAACCAACGCCAGATCCGGTGGTCCCTCTTCTTTGCGAGGATTGACTTCCGGGTGCGGTACATACCAAGCGGGCACAACCAGAGAGTGGATGCTCTGTCCAGGAAGCCCGAGTACACCCGAGTGGAAGACAAGCTTCCGCCCAGGACAGTGATCCCCGTCGAGTCTTTTGCTGCGGTGCGGGAGCCGGTGGATATACGGGCTCGGATCCGGGAGGCGCAGCAGCAGGAGGCGTGGGTGGCTCAGCGGAAGGAAGAGGAGGGGCCAGATTCGCCTTGGTCGGTCACGGATGGACTCTTGTATTATCGTGACCGGCTCTATGTTCCGGGAGGGCCACTCAGGGGACTCGTCCTCAGCCAGTGTCATGATAACCCGGCTGCGGGGCATTTTGGCCTGTTCAAGACTCTGAACCTGGTCTCCCGTACCTTCTGGTGGCCCCGAGTCCGACACGACGTCCAGTCTTATGTCACCTCCTGCATTCCATGCAGGCAGGCCAAGTCAGCGACAGGGGCCCCGCCTGGTTTACTGCAGCCGTTGCCAACACCCAAGAGACCCTGGGGGGCTGTGTCCATGGACTTTCTGACGGATCTACCCCCATCCTCCGGCTTCACGACAGTGTTTGTGGTGGTGGACATGCTGACCAAGATGGCGCACTTCATCCCCTGTCGCGGCTTACCGTCAGCTCGCGCCACTAGTCGCATGTTCATCCAACAGGTGTTCCGGCTGCATGGCCTTCCCGATAGAGTCGTCTCCGATAGGGGGGTCCAGTTTACAGCCCGCTTCTGGCAGGAGTTGATGCGGGCGTTGGACATTAAGGTTTGCCTCTCGTCCGCGCATCATCCTCAGACCGACGGGGGTACCGAGAAGGTCATCGGCATCTTAGAGCAGTATCTGCGCTGCTACGTTAACCTGCAGCAGGACAATTGGGTGGACTATTTGGCCATAGCCGAGTTTGCCTTTAACAACTCGCAGCACACCTCCACGCAGATGACACCGTTCTTGGCCAACGTGGGTTATCACCCCCGGTTTTTCCCCCTTTCTCCCGTGGACTCACCGGAGCCGGCAGCGAACGAATTCATGGCGGAGTTACAGGCGATCCATCGGTTGGTGCGACGGCAGCTGGAGAAGGCCAAGGCCGACTACAAGAGGTTCGCCGATCGGTCGAGAAGGGATACGCCTCCACTATCGGTGGGGGATCGGGTCTGGCTGTCCACCAGGAACCTACCATCCACTCGGCCGGCGAGGAAGCTGGACCACCGTTACCTTGGACCGTTCCCAGTTGAGGCCGTCATCAACCCGGTCGCCTATCGTTTAACTCTGCCACGTTCCCTGCGCGTGCACCCCGTCTTCCATCGGTCCTTGTTGGTCCACGAACAACCGGCTTGTCCACTTCGCCAAGCGGAACCTCCCCCATCAGGACCTCGTGATGGCGGCAGCACCCCCGAGTACGAGGTCGCCAGCATCAGGGATTCCCGCTGGCTGAAAGGTCGCTTCCAGTACCTGATCGAGTGGAAAGGGTACGGGCCGGAGGACTTCACATGGGAAGACGCGACCGCCGTTCATGCCCCTGCGTTGGTGACTGCGTTTCACGAACAGTTCCCATCCCGACCGCATCCGGATCGGCAGCCCCGGGGGAAGGGCCCTGCGGTGCGGGATAGTGTTATGACTCAGGGCCAGCCGGGGGGTCCGGCAGCCGGTTCAGATGTATCGGATGACTCAGATGAGGGGGAGGAGGAGGGTGTGGAAAACAAACCGGCTGATGATGGCTTGGAGGCTTCGCAGAGCCCTCAGCCGGGGACCTCTTCTCAGCTGCGTGAGCCCGATAGTGCGGAGGATGATGACCCACAGCTGGCCCTGTTCAAGGACGCCCGACGCAGGAGGCAGTCGAGCAGGAACAAACAAAGAAAGGCTGTGGGACTCCTCGGGAGGAGGCACAGGGAGACCACGCCCTGAACTCTAAATAAAAGGAGTGTTTGGGGAGGGGCTGGTTGCTGAAAGCAACCCTTCCGCTTGAGGATTCAAGTTCCTGTGTTTCTTGTTCTGTTGTTTTGCTTGTGAATAAAACTTGGCAAACGCTTCGCAACCTCAGACGCTCTCCAGTCTCTACTGCTTGAACAGGGGTTTGCTTTATTACAAGGCCGGTAGTGGCTGGTTCAGAACAAGATCTGCCCCAGTCCTGCTCAGCTCTGAACAAGTGCCCCTGATGCAAGTGACCAAGTGACGTTGAGCTGGCCATGCCCACCCAGTAGGCCACGCCCATGCCAGCCATGTCCACTCAGTGGGCCATGCCCATCCAGCATCAGACGATAAATTAGTGGGGTTTGGGTTGCTGTTTGGGTACTCGGTCTCAAAAAGGTTTGCCACCACTGGTATATAAGGATTGAATGCAAACGCGATTAAGATATGTATAAGCTAAATGTAATGTCCGTAACGGTCCCTGGCCTCCTCCAACACAGGGAAATACAGGTAACCAAGAATCAGGAACAAACAGATGCTGAATCGCAAACAAAGTTAGCACAGGGAGTGGTTTGCTCCCAGTGCATTAAATACAGCCTATCACCTTTCCCTGCCAGGCTCTCCCTTCGTGTCAAGAGGTCTGGGTGTTCCTATACCCAGGGGTCGTCCCAAACTGCCTTGTGTAGCTCTTGGAGCATGACAACAGCCAGGTTGTGGGGCACTGCTCGTGCTGCTGCTTGCCGGTAAGGGGGCATGATTGCTTGTACTACCTCCTTCCGCTTGCTGTCATATTGCGTCATCCGCGAGAGGGCATTGGTGAGGAAATTCCTCCCCCCTGGTAGATACCACAGCCAGAAGCGGAAACGTTGGAAATACTGCACCCAGCGGATATGTTTGGGAGAAAGGTGCCTAGGCGATTGCAGCACCTTGAGGTTCTTGTGGTCCATCCATTCCTCAAACGGTACCACTGCCCCCTCCAACAGATGTCGCCATGTGGACAATGCCCACCGCACTGCAAACGCCTCCTTCTCCCAAATAGCCCAGGCCCTCCTGGTGTTGTGGCCCCGACCCCCAAGCCTGTCCTACCCGAGGAAGAGGACTCTAAGGATGATGAGGAGAAACTGGCAAGGCCTCCCTCTCCGGGACCCTCCCTTCTGGCAAGGTCTCCCTCTCCAGGGCCCTCCTTTCTGGCAAGGCTTCCGTCTCCATCTGAAGGCTGACAGGAGCAGCCTGTAATTAGCCAGGCTGGGAATGAGCCCGAGCAGCTGCAGCAGATGGGGAGTGACGAAGATGAATCATGGCAGGATCTCCAAGAACGACGCAGAGCCAAGCATTTACAGCAGCGTAAGAAGAGTAGGAGGGCCAAGGATTAGCTGAGTCACTGAGCCACACCCCACAAGGTACAAAAGGGGGTGTGGCTGCTCTCAGGACTTTATGACGAACAATAATTCAAACAACTTCTGGTCACGTCTTTGGAACTCTGTCGGATTTTCTACCTGTGTGAAACCCTGGTCTGGCTTCTTGACAACGTTTCTGTATCTCTGTATTTCTGGACTGTTAGTTTGGACGTTATCTCATTTCAGCGGATGCTTGAGGTAATGAGTTTATTTTGGCAGACTGCTTGTATTTTGCTGCCAAGGCTTTATCGGATGGCAAATTACTTCAGCCAGAGCAATTAACCCTTGCTAGTCGTGCCTGCTTGTCTGCCTGTCTGTACCTCGGGAGGGGGAACAGAACACTCGGTCTCTGTCAGTTTTCGAGACGTATACGTGCATTGCTGCAATGATCCCTGACTGTTCTTTTGCAGTAAAACCACTCCCACTGCAACGTCACTGGCATCGGCTTGTACCACGAAGGGCATATCGGGATTTGGGTGCAGCAAGACCGGGTCCCTTGCAAACAAGCCCTTCAGATCCTTGAAAGCCTTTTGGCATGCCATGGTCCATGCTAGTGGCTGACCAGGCCGTGGCTTTGTCACGGTGTGTCTTGTGGGGAGTAGGTCCATCAGGGGCAAGGCCACTGCCGTGAATGAGGGGATGAATTGCCTGTAGAAATTGGCAAATCCCAGGAAGCTCGGCAGTTGCCGACGGGTTCGAGGGGCTTGACCTTGTTAGGGTCCATTTCCACTCCTGCCCCTGATATCCTATAGCCAAGGTAGTCCAGTTGGGTCTGGTGGAAATTGCACTTGGCGAGTTTGATGAACAGGCATGCCTTCAATAATGTGTCCAGCACCTGTCTCACCAGTCGCACATGTTCTTCCAGGGTATCAGTGTATATGAGGATATCGTCCAGATAAACAATCACCCCGCGGTACAAATGCTGATGCAGCACTTGATGAGTTGCATGAATACCGCGGGGGCCCCCTGCAACCCAAATGGCATCACCTTAAATTGGTAACTACCAAGTGGACAGTTGAAAGCCGTCTTCCATTCATCCCCTTTCCTTATGCAGACCCTGTAATACGCCTCCCGTAAATCCAGCCTGGTGAATACTTTTCCTTTTGCTACGTGGGCCAACAGATCTTTCATAAGAGGCAAGAGATACAGGTTCTCCACACAGACCCCGTTGATGCCACGGAAGTCAACACATAACCTCAACGAGCCATCTTTCTTTTCTCTGAAGAGAACAGGAGCCGCTATCCGGGAATGAGCTGGCTGAATAAAGACCCTTGCCAGGTTCTGGTCTATGTATCTACGCAGTTCCTCCATTTCCCGGGGCATCATAGCGTACATACAAGGTTTGGGCAGCTTGGGGCCAGGCATGATGTCAATGGCACAGTTGGTTGGCCAGTGAGGAGGTAGGACATTGCACTCTTGTTCACTGAACACTTCAGCAAGGTCCGTATACATGGCTGGATAGGAACCCTTACTCTCTGCACTCTCCCAACTCTCCCGTTTGCCACCCCACTCTCTGTTCCACCATCCTTTTCTTTTTCCTGGTTTGGTGTCTGGGGACCGATCCCAATCCGTAACTTCTGATAACCCCCTTCCCACCAAATGGTAGCACCCCATTTATCCAACCATGCCAGCCCTAATATCACGGCCTCGGTCATGGAAGGAACAATGACAAATTGGAGGACCTCCCAATGATCCCCCAACTCTAACTGGACAGGTTCCGTCACATGGGTAACTGGAGCCCCCCCCAGAAGGGACCCATCCACCTGTTCAAACCTAATAGGGGTAGCCAGTGGTTTCATGCCGATTCCGGCTTCGGCCACCACGGCCTTACTGTTCAGGCAGCGGGTGCAGCCAGAATCAATCAAGGCCTTGTACTCCCCCCGACCGTTGGTGACTCTTCCTTCTCTTGGGTTCTCTGCCAGGGGGTGACCCCCTCTGTTTGTTGAGCCATCCTTGATCTCTCCGGGCCCTTCCTAGGTTTAGGTGTGGACCCGCTCTTCCCTGGGGTTGGCGGGGGTCCCCGTGGAATGGGAAGGGGGCATTCTGCTGCTTGATGGCCAGGCCAGTCACACCAGAAACACCTAAACGATGGCCAGGAAGGAAGCCCAGAGGAGCCAGTACCGGGAACTGGGGTCCTGCGTCCTTCATCCCTCGACTTCTCTACGCTTCTACAGGACATGGCCAGTTCCTCCCCCTTGTTCCTGAACTCACGCAGCCCTGCGTCCAGGTCCACCACCATACGGTAGCTCGGGTGGAGAGAGCAGCTGGTTGGCGGGTGCGGGGAGACAATGCCGGCTCTCCCAGCTGTCTGGCAGTGATGCAAACAAGCCACGGAGACACTCAGCTGGTTGGCAGTGGCAGGGAGGCGGTTCCGGCACTCCCAGATGTCTATTGGTGATGTGAGCGGGCCGCCAGAGCCCTCAGCAGTTCGGTGGTGGCAGGGAGAAGGATCCAGCACTCCCAGGTGTCCGGCGGTGGCACGAGCAGCTGCCGGACCAGGATTTTCCCCCCCCCACACTTGATTGTCGAGCCCAGGGGCTTGACACTAAACACTATTGGTAATTGTAACAAAGATGTTTTTATTTAGTTGATAATAATAACTGTATTAGCTTAATATGAGACAGTAGATATTAAGGGAAAAAGAGAGGAAATATCTGATGTTGTAACATGAGGTTTATACTAAAGATTTATGTATGCTATTGAACTATTGATTAACCCAGTCATCACGTTGCTTTTTAAATAATTGTAAAATGGGAAAATTAAATAAAATATTATTTTAAAAAAGAACAAAAATTGTAGCCATCCTGAAACCTGGTAAAGAGAGGAAATCTGCAGAAGATTTTAGACCTATAGTGCTCTTAAGCATTTCTTACAAATTACTGGAGAGACTCATCTTAAACAGCATTAAACCCCTAGCCAAGGAACATACACCTATAGAACAGGCTCGATTTAGATCAAAAAGAAGCTTCTGTAATCAGGTATTGGCACTAACCTCCCATATAGAAAATGTAAGGACCTGCCTCAATCAGTCATCCCAAGGAAGAACTCTTGAAACAGCACCATTTCAAAAGGAACTTTTAGTGGGACGTGTTGACAGCAAGAATAGAAGTCAGGATCTGAGGGTTTCCCATGCAAATCAAATAGTCAAGAGTCCAAACTAACCCCACCCCAACTGTCTGTCCAGACAGTTCAAACGGGCCAATCCGCAGCTGTGAAAGTGTCATGGGAACGGATTGATAAGGCACCACTTCCAAGGCTGTTTAGGTCTCTGTGCCATTTCTTCTGCAGCCAGAGATAAGGCAGATGGCCAGAGGCACATTCCATTCTTATTGTTAGAAATTAGAGTCCTAACCTGGTTTGGGTGAAATACATATAATATGATTGTGTACCTTTAAGAAGAGAAATGGCCTAAGGGTGTGACTAATTCTATTCAGCATAAATGAATTTCAGATGTTAGACTTTAGCTCTCTCTCTAGTGTTTTTTCTCTGACTGACTTGTTACTGTGTGTATTGATATTTGACTTTTAACTGGTAAGGATTTTTGACTTTGACTTTGTTTACTCCTGAACTGTTATTCAATGGTGATTCTTCATTACTGACCTTGGATTGAAAACTGGACTATATGTAATTGTGTTTTATTTGTTTTGTTTTATATTGTCTGAGTAAAAATATTGTTATGATACAACTCAAGTTAGTTTGCCTTTTACTGTTTGCTTCTTAAAGGTCCCAGTACACTTTCCTTTGTGCATTGCAAGCCTTGTATAAGGCATTCTGCACATTCTAATTTTGTTTCCTATTAACACTCACCCCGATAGAGAAACATCAAAGAGGATAGAGCAAGGAACAAAGCACAGGAAATACACATCAGTACCCCAAGCATCCCCCTCCCCCACCAGGAGAATGGCAGAACCCAAAAAGAGTAAGAAATCCCATGCCCATAGAAAGACCAGGTTCTGACATGCCGCCCCCTTTAAATAAATGATCCACCTGGAGAGAAAGAAAATAACAATAGTGAGAGAAAAGTACAAATACTTTAGTAAAGTTTATTAGGGTACTGGGAGTGAAACTTTTTTTTAGCAACCTAGGAGCTCTGACATGTCGTTTATGAACCCACTCATTCTGAGAAGAGGGAAGATCTTTCCAAGCTATTAGGTATTGTATTAGGTCCGCCCCGAGGCCTCTCGTTTGTGGAGTTCCTCAGGGGTCGGTTCTCTCGCCCCTCCTGTTCAACATCTATATGAAGCCGCTGGGCGAGATCATTCGTGGTTTCGGGGTGGGGTATCATCAGTACGCTGATGATACCCAACTTTTTTTCTCCACCCCAAACCAACCCAGCAATGCCCTCGCCGTGATGTCCCGTTGCCTGGAAGCGGTCAGGGTCTGGATGGGGAGAAACAGGCTTCGTCTCAATCCTGCCAAGACTGAGTGGCTGTGCATACCGTCATCTCGGGTCAACCAGACTATTCCATCTCTAACAATGGGGGGTGAGGTGTTACCCCCCCGTTGATAGGGCTCGCAACTTGGACGTCCTCCTGGATTCGCGGCTCAATTTTGAAGATCACATAGGAGCCGTGACCACGGGGGCTTTTGCCCAGGTTCGCCTGGTGCACCAGTTGCGACCCTACCTGGACCGAGATGCCCTACGCACAGTCACTCATGCGCTCGTGATCTCCCGTTTAGACTACTGCAACGCTCTGTACATGGGGCTGCCCTTGAGGACCACCCGGAGGCGCGAGTCGTGATGGGGGCCTCCCGATACTCCCATGTAACACCTCTACTAGCTGCATTGGCTTCCGGTTGCCCTTCGGGTGAGATTCAAGGTGCTGGTGATGACCTATAAAGCCCTAAATGGCGAGGGTCCGGGATATTTGAGGGAACACCTGCTGCCAGCATCAAGCTCCCTTCGTCCAGTGTGCTCCCACAGGGAGGGTCTTCTCAGGGTGCCACCAGTTAAAGATTGCCGGCGGGTAACACACAGGGGTAGGGCCTTCTCAGTGGGCGCGCCTGCCCTTTGGAACCAGCTGCCCGCGGAGCTTAGGACTGCCCCCGACCTCCGTTCATTCCGCCGGGACCTGAAGACCTGGCTCTTCGAGCTCTCTGGCCCAGCTGAGAATTTTTTAATTTTTAATTTTAACTGGGTTTTTATTTTTCTCAGGGTTTTATTTAATCTTTTTAAATTTGTTTTTAACTTTTGTATTAATTTTCTTTTAAATATCCTGTAAACCGCCCTGAGTCCTTCGGGAAAGGGCGGTATATAAATCTAAATAAATAAAAAAAATAAATATTGTGTGGACCCATGGTGTTTCCTGGAATCTAGGATCTCTTTGATCTCAAAATGCTGTTCTCCTTCCACCATAATAGGTGGGGAGGAGGAACTGCAGCTGGCCTTAGAGGTGAGCTCAGTTCACATTTTAACAGGCTGCAATGAAATACAGGGTGAACCTGTCTTAACATTTTTGGGAGTTCTAATTCTACGGTTACTGGGTTGATGACCCTTTTTATGGGGAATTGTTCCACAAATTTTGGGCCTAATTTGACGACTGCAAAGATTTTAAATACTTTGTGGACAAGTATACTTTCTCCCCCACTTTGAACGGCTAAGGTTCTACCCACTTCTTATCTGCCTGTGCTTTATATGCTTCCCTAGCCTCGTCTAATGCTTTTCTCACTATTGGCCATTCATTTTGAAGTTTTGTGATCCACTCCTTCAGGGAGGGGATGGTGGGTTAATTCGGGCATTGGGTTGAAGCTTTGTCCCACTGCAACCTGGAATGGGGTGTAACCCGTGCTGGAGTGAACAGCATTATTGTTAAGCCACTTCCGCAAAAGGAAGTAGGTCAGTCAAATTGTCTTGTTGATAATTAATAAAGCATCTTAAGTATTTTCCAATACTGAGTTTGAACGTTCTGTCCCACCATTCGTTTGTGGATGATGACTAGATGACAAGCCCTGGGAGGTCCCCAGAAGGTCCAAAAAGGCTCTCCAGAACTCTAAAGTGAATTGCACCCCCGTCTGAAATTATTTGTTGTGGAGCCCCATGCAGTCAGTAGATATGTTGTAGAAACATCTTTGCTAGAGCCTTGGCCATGGGAATCTTGGTGCACGGAATGAAGTGCACCTGTTTGGAGAATAGGTATGTCACCACCCAAATGACTGTGTTCCCTGCACTCTCCGGTAACTCTACAATAAAATCCATAGAAATCTCTTGCCAAGGTGCTGATAAGCTTGCTACTGCCTGCAATAGCTCTGGTGTT
Source organism: Vipera ursinii (assembly GCF_947247035.1). Taxonomy (NCBI): domain Eukaryota; kingdom Metazoa; phylum Chordata; class Lepidosauria; order Squamata; family Viperidae; genus Vipera; species Vipera ursinii. Next base: position 35,955,340 of record NC_139522.1, read on the forward strand.
CTACCCTGTCTTCGCTTTGCCACTGCACAAATGGGGCAGCTAGCCACATAGCTTTCAATGTCTTTCTTTATGGATGGCCACCAAAACTGTCTTTTCACAAGGTGAAGTGTTTTTACAAACCCAAAATGTCCAGCCGCCTTTGAGTCGTGACATAGCTGCATAAATTTCAGTCTTTGGGCTTTAGGCACATATAGCTTCCCCCCTACCCATGGTAGTCCATCATCCATTGAGCAGAGGTTTTTATGACTCAGGAACCACTCATCCATTGCCAAAGCATGCCTGAATTCCACTCCTGCTTCGCTATCCAGGGGTTTTGACTTCTTTGCTTGCAACCATGTGGTTACTGGGGCTGCTAATTGTTTGGATGGCATGAGGGGGTCCACCACTTCTGTTTTGGTACTATTATAATGTGGCAACCTTGACAAAGCATTGGCTAAAAAATTCTTCCCCCCAGGCAGGTATTTGATAGTGAAGTTAAATCAGTGGAAATGTTGAGACCACCTTGCCTGTTTCAGTGACAGTTTTCTGGGGTTTTTAAGGCTTCAAGGTTTTTGTGGTCAGTCCACACCTGGAAGGGGATTTTACTCCCTTCCAGGAAGTGCCTCCATGTGAGGAGGGCCCAGCGCACTGCATAGGCTTCCTTCTCCCACACTACCCACCTTTGTTCTGTCTTAGTGAGTTTTCTGAATGTGTAAGCATAGGGTTGTAACTGGCCCTCTTGGTTTTCTTGGAGCAGTACCATGCCTACTGCTACATCGCTGGCGTATGCCTGCATGACAAAGGGTTTCTCTGTGTCTGGGTGCTTTGGGACCAGCTCAGCTGAGAAAAGTCTTTTTAACTTCTCGAATGCGGCTTGACATTTCATAGTCCATTTCAATGGTTGGCTAGGTTTTGGTTTACCCTCCCCTTTTGTTTTTAGCAAATTGGTAATGGGGAGCGTGATCTGAGCAAAAGAAGGCATGAACTGACGGTACAAATTAGCGAACCCCAGGAAACATTGCAATCACCTCGTGCGTGGCGGTGCCCATTCTAGCACTGCCCTTTTTCTGGGTCCATCTCTATCCCATTTTGGGATATACAATATCCCAAATAGTCAATCTTCTCCTTATGGAACTCACACTTTGACAGTTTGGTGTAGAGTTGGGTGGCCCACAATTTATTTACTATTTACTACTATTTACTATTTACTACTATTTACTATTTACTATTGATCAATTTTACGTGCTCCTCCCTTGTTTTGGTGAAAATTAAGATGTCATCCAAATATACAAGAACCCCCTTGTAGAGGTGCTACTGGAGGACCTCATTGATCAGTTGCATGAACGCTGCCGGCACTCCTTGCAGTCCAAATGGGAGCACCCTAAATTGGAAGCACCCCATGGGGCAGTTAAATGCCATCTTCCATTCGTCCCCTTCCTTAATCCTAACCCGGTAATATGCTTCCCGTAGGTCCAATTTTGAGAATATTTTCCCTTTTGCTAGGTGGACCAACATATCCATCAGAGGCAGGGGATAAATATTGTTTTCGCTCACTGCATTTAAAGACTTGTAGTCTACACAGTGGCGAAGAGATCTGTCTTTTTTTTCTTGGAATAAAACTGGAGCCGTTTTTGGTCTCACTGGCTGAAACCTCATGCCAATTTTTTCTCTATGAATTTCTGCAATTCCCCTAGCTCCCAAGGGGTCATCGAGTACATTTTAGGCTTAGGTAACTTGTTGCCTGGTAGGATCTAAATGGTGCAGTCAGTGGGCCGATGGGGGGGTAGCTCATCGGACTGCTCTTCACTGAACACCTCAGCTAAATCCTGGTATTCCTCGGGCACAGTTTCCAACCCCCAATCTTTTGCCACTACTACCACCTCCGGGGTTCCTTTTGTCTTGGTCTTGTGGTTTCCACCCCACACTGGGAGATTCCTTTGGGAATCTCAACTCTCCGGTTCTCCAGTCCACCCTTGGGTTCCATTTCCTCAACCACGTCATTCTCCATATTAGGGGCCACTCCATGCCAGGGGTTACTATAAAAGTCAACATCTCTGTGTGATCCCCCATCATAAGATGGATTGGCTGGGTGGCAAGGGTGGCTGGGATCCCCCCTGTGATGGACCCATCTAATTGGCCGAATGAAATTGGTTTCTTCAACCTCTTCACCAGGATTCCTAGGTTCCCCAAAAAGGTTGGGCTTATTTGGCAACGGGTGCAACCCAAGTCCACTAGGACCTTCAGGGTTATCTTTCTCAGTATCCCTGAACTCAATAGTTCTATGGTTCTGATGAGGGCTGTGATGGGTCCACTTACTAGGGGTTCATCTTCAGAGTTGCTCTCGGGAGAGTCGGGCGATTTTCCAGCCTGAGCCAGCGCTCTTCATGGCGGTCTCCCTGGGTCGTTGCAAGGTCTTATCAGGCTTCCTTCCACTGGCTCAGTTGGGTTTTCACATGGGAGTCTTTGAATGGCATTCTGCAGCCCAGTGCCCCTCCTTACTGCACTTGAAGCAAGCTATTGAGTGTGGTGCTGTAGAGGGGGGGGGTTGTTGCCTCCAGTTTTTCCCCCTGAGGAGGAGCATCTCCAGGTTCACCCCAGGTGCTGCTGCCTTCAGGCTTGGTTGATCTCGGCTTCCTTGGCTAGAATACACCAGTCATGGAGGTGGTCTGGATCTCCCCTAGCGATACATGGGTGGTACAGGTCATCATTCAGCCCATCTTTGAAATGGCCCACTAGGACATCCTCTGGCCAGTTAAGTTGGCACGCCAGGTCTCTAAACTCCTCCATATACTCAGCCACTGGGCGATGAACTTGCTTCACTGTTTTTATGCATTCTCTAGCCTTCCGATCGGCCAAGGGGTCCTCAAACCTTCTCCTCAGGGCAGCCATGAATTTGTTGAAGTTTCAAAGTTCAGAAGCGTCGGTGTTATGTAGGGTCACCATCCAATGAGCTGCCGCTCCCTCCAGGTCCATGGTCATCTCTCACCCATCCGTTGTCACTGAGGATGTGCCTAATGTAAGGACCTGCCTCAATCAGTCCTCCCAAGGAAGCAGAACTCTTGAAAAAGCATCATTTCAAAAGAAACTTGTATTGGGAGGTGTTGACAGCAGGATTAGAAGGTAGGATCTGAGGGTTTCCCACGTGACTCAAATAGTCAAAAGAGTCCAAACTAACCCCACCCCAACTGTCCGTCCATACGGTTCAAATGGGCCAATCCACAGCTGTGAAAGCATTGTGGGAACGGATTAAAGTGTCGCTTCCAAGGCTGTTAGGTCTCGGCGCCGTTTCTTCCTCAGCCGGAGATAAAGCAGATGGCTGGAGGCACATTCCATTCTCACCCCGATAGAGAACCATCAAAGAGGATAGAGCAAGGAACAAAGCAAAGGAAATACACATCAGCACTCCAAGCATCCCCCCCCAGGAGAATGGCAGAACCCGAAATGAGTAACAAATCCCATGGCCATAGAAAGACCGGATTTTGAAAGAAAATGGATTTCAGCAAGAGAAAAAAAATTTGTTGCTGTGTTCATTGACTTATCATCGGCCTATGGTACAGTGTGGAGAGAAGGGATGATTCTAAAATTCTTATGTACTGTGCCTAGTAAGAAAACAGCTATTATACTCAAGAATATGCTTTCAAACAAATATACTGAAGTACATCTAGGTCAGGCATGTCAAACTGCTGGCCAGCGGCCCGGATGCATCATACTGAAACCACGCCCACCCCATTGCTGGCAATGGGGAAAAAGTCGTGATACATTGTGCGACGTCACGTGATGTTGCGAGTTTGACATGCCTGATAGATGGCCAAATTAGTCAGAAGTATAGGTTAAATCAGGGGTCCCCAAACTGTGGGCTGCCAGCGCTAGCACCACCCTGCCCCCGAGCATCCCGCCGGCACTAGGTCCACCCCAGGCATCCCACAGGCACTAGCTCCACTCCAAGCATCACGCTGGCACTAGCACCGCCTGCCCCAAAGCATCCCATTGGCACTAGTGCTGCCCATAGCATTCCGCCAGTGCTAGCGCCGACCCATTTGCAGCACTCGCACCCACACAGCCATTTGAAAATGCGCATGCACTCATGCATGGCCCATTTGTGCACACACATGTAGCAGTGCCTGCCTCCCTTTCTACCAGGCACTGCTGCAAGAAAGTTTATATATGCTGATGACATTGTGCTGATAAAACAATCTGAAGACTTTAATACCTCTGAAATACCTTGAAAATGATTTAAAGGAAATGGATAAGTTTTTTGAAATCTGAAGGCTAAAACCCAACGTTTAACAAAACCAATTGCCTGTTTTCATTTGAACAACAGACAAGCTAACTATACACCAGAAGTGGAATTTAGTAACCAGCTAAAGTTTAATTGTAATCCCAAGTATTTAGGATTGACCCTTGATCTCTCCTTAATCTATAGGGAACACTTAAGAAAAACCATGGATAAAATAAAAACCAGTAACAATATTCTACATAAACTTTCTGGCACCAGCTGGAAAATGAGTGCTACAGCTCTTAGGTCATCAGCACTTGCTTTGGTATATTTGGCAGCTGAGTATTGCAGCCCTGTATGGTTAAATAGCATTCACACAAAAGAAGTGGACACCCAGCTTAATCATACTATGTGGCTAATATCAGGAACTATTAAATCAACACCTTCTGAATGGCTATTGGTACTATCTAACATACCACCTCCACACCTTAGAACAGGGCTTTTCAACCGGTGGTACGTGTACCACCAGTGGTACTTTAGGACCTGGCTGGTAGTACACAAGCCCTAGCCAAGTTTAGCGGAGGAGAGAACCAGCTAAAGCGGCACCGCACAGACCTGGAGATCAGCTGGAGCTGCAGAGCTTGGCAGAAGCTTGCCAGGATCAGCGCACATGGCAACATGGTAATTGGAGCTTCCAGCACACCCAGAGAAAAGGAGGAGGAGGGTGGAGAGAAGTATAAAAGGGGTAGAGCGAGAAGAGGGTTTTCTTACCAAAGCAGTGAGGAGAGACAGAGCGAGAGGCCTGTTTTTGGAGGAAGGGCGAGCAAGCGGCCAGTTTTTGGGGGAAGGGCAAGTGAGTGAGCTGGGCAGGAGCCCAGGATTGGCCCGTGCAGCTACAGCTGATCAGAACTTTTGCTGAGCTCGCTAAAAGCACTGATCAGCTGGAGGCCAGCGCTGATCCTGGCGCTTCTCCTGAGCCCTCCAGAAGTGCTGATCAGCTGGAGCCCAGCTTTCTGGGAGAAGTGTATGAGAGAGACGGAGGAAAGGCTTTCTGGGAGAATGTGTGAGAGACAGAGGAAAGGCTTTCTGGGAGAATGTGTGAGAGAGACGGAGGAAAGACTTTCTGGGAGAATGTGTGAGAGAGACGGAGGAAAGACTTTCTGGGAGAATGTGTGAGAGAGACGGAGGAAAGACTTTCTGGGAGAAGTGTGTGGGAGAGATGGAGGAAAGGCTTTTTGTGAGAAGTGTATGAGAGAGACAAAGGAAAGGCTTTCTGGGAGAATGTGTGAGAGAGACAGAAGAAACGCTTTCTGGGAGAAGTGTGTCGGAGAGATGGAAGAAAGGCTTTCTGGGAGAATGTGTGAGAGAGACGGAGGAAAGGCTTTCTGGGAGAAGTATGTGAGAGCGAGCGAGGGGCTTTTTCAAGTGAAGGGTGAACGAAAAAAGGAAAAAAGTGAGGGGGAGAAGGGAAAAAGAAAAGGCATTGACTTCCTACTTTCTCTGTTGCAGTAGCAGGAAGCATTAACATTGAACCTGAACTTTTTACTTTTCCATAATATTATAAACTAGCCATTTCTCTAACAACAAATGAACCTAACAGTAAAATCCAAAATCCTCCCCCTTTTTTTAGTCATCAAGTTTTTGACACCTTGCTAAGCACTGGTGGCACTGGCCTTGGTGGAGCAGTGGGCTAATGCCTCCTTAAGTAACACCAGCTGCCTGCAATTAGTGCAGGTTCGCATCCCACCAGGCTCAAGGTTGACTCAGCCTTCCATCCTTCCGAGGTAAGTAAAATGAGGACCCAGATTGTTGGGGGCAATTAAGCTGACTTTGTAATAATGCCGCTGGGGTGTGTGTGAAAGCCCTAATAAGCAGGCATATACATAGAATGAAGGCTACTGCTAAGCTTGTAAGCCGCCTTGAGTCTTTGGAGAAGGGCGGGATATAAATGGAATAAAAATAAAAATAAATAAATAAAGGACTTCCGGTGGCGACGCAGCGCCGAAGACAGCCGTCTCCGGGCTGTCCGCTCCGCACCTGTGTTTATTCCATCGAAAACAGCGCCAATCAGCTGTTTAGGTGGATTTGAAGCCCCCTCCTTGGGAGAAGAGGAGGGGGTGAGGCCCCAGGTAGGGGTTGAGCTCTCCGGGGCCGCCTGAGCTGAAAGTTTGGGCGGCTGAAGGATTGAGCCCCCCCGAAGCCTGGGTTAGCTCCGAGCCGCGCAGTGTCTCTGCTCCGTGATTTTTGGAGCAGAGCCAGGCGTTAGCAACCACCCCTGCCAGAAGGAAAGATTCTCGAGTATTAAGGTGCAGTTAGAGCGGTACAGGAGGTCAAGGTGAAGTGGACTTTTATCTTTACTCTCTAGCTCAATGGATTTTATAGCTTTAAAGTGAAAGTACGCAACAAGTGAAAGTGGGGAAAGATGGTGGCTAAAACTTCTAAAGTTCTTCGGAGTGCGGGAACTTCCCCGGTGCAACAGACTTCGTTGCAAGCTTTGCTTCCTCCTGCACCTCCTCTGGCATTGACGCTTAAGGACTTACAAGTTGCCTTTGCAAAGCAATCGCAAGTAATGTCAGATATGATGGATGATAAGATGGAAAAGCTGGAGGCAAAGCTGGAGGAGAAAATGGAGAAATTGGAGGAGAAGATGGAAGAGAAGTTTAGTGCAATGAGGGTAGACATTTTGTCTACAATTGAAAGTGTGGCTGAATGTGTGCAACGTTTGGATGAAAAAGTGGAGGATCTTAGTCAAAAGAACTCTATATTAGAAGTAAAGGTACTAGAGAATGAAAATATAAGGGACAAAATGGACGGAGAATTGAGCCTTGTCCAGTACCATCAGATGCAGTATGCTATTAGAATCAGGGGCTTAAAAGAGAATCCTAAAGAAGACTTAAAGCAGCTGATCTCTGAGGCTTTGGAAGCAGTACGGGGCCAGCCAGCATCTGAAATAGAGGGAAGTATGGATAAAATCTTTCGTGTAAATTCATGGATTGCAAGGCAGAGGAAGTTACCTAGAGATGTGGTGGTCTATTTTACAAAGAGAGCAACTAGAGATGAAGTTATTCAAGCTGCTTACGATACTAAATTTGTGGTTGCTGAGCAAGAAGTCCTGGTTTTAAAAGAGATTCCTCCAAAGATTTTAAGGAGAAGGAAAGATTTTGCATTCCTTGCACAGGAACTTAAGAAATGTGATATCAAGTTTAGATGGGAGATTCCAGTCGGAATGGTGGTGATGCATGAAGGTAAAAGACATCGTCTGGTTACCGTGACTCAGGCACGTGATTTTTTCAGCAATGTGTTAAAAGCAACCCCTCTATCACTTCTGGAAGCTGCAAAGGGATTCGGAGAGGGAAAGCCTCAAGATGCTGAAGGTAGACAGACAGAGGAGAATGGTGCTGGAGGGGATCAAGTTACAGTTTCATCAGCTGCTGCTGGAGAGCAGAGGATGACGCGTGCCGCCTTAAGACGAGCGAGACAAGAGCAAGAGCAAGACCAGCAGAAAGTTATGGAACTTCCAAAGCGTACTTACAGTGAAGCTGTGGGAGGGGCGCGGCCCAAGGAAACTACAGGGGCCATTGCAGATGTGCTCCAAAAGCTTCGGGACGCCAAGCATGGCAACTAAATTTCTAACTTGGAATGTTAATGGATTAAACTCACCACAGAAGAGAAAGAAAGTTTTTCAATATTTAAAACAATTTAAGACTGATGTTATCTGTTTGCAAGAAACGCATATTAGGGTTATGGACCAAAAGTACTTATCGAACTTAAGGTTGGGTACGCAATTTGTTGCTTCTGCGACCAACAAGAAAAATGGAGTGGTTGTCTACGTTAAAAGTACTCTAACAGCGGAACTAATTGAAGTAGATAAGCAAGGAAGATATGTCATGATAGATTTGCTGTTAGAAGGTAAAAAAACGCTTCTAGTTGGACTGTATGCTCCTAACCAACAACAAGCTGACTTTTTTAACTTACTTCACACAAAGGTTACCCAATTGGATTATAAATCTTTTATTTTTATGGGAGACTGGAATGGTGTTTTAGACGTACAGATGGACAAAGCTGGTTCTTTTAAGCGTGTTCCGAGCCATGCTAGATTGCCTAAATCTTTTTTTGAAATGAAGGACGATTTGGAACTGCGAGATATTTGGCGTGATACACATCTACATGAAAAGGATTATACTTTTTTTTCTGATAGACACCAATCTTTTTCCAGGATTGATTTTATTTTGCTGACTAATGACTTTTTTTCTAGGATTAAGAAGGTAAAGATCTGTGCAAGAACTATTTCTGACCATAGCCCAGTTTGGTTAGAGATCAATAAGGACAATAGGGATAGGCGCTCTTGGCGCGTAAATGAGAATTTGTTTAGAAATCAAAGAAATGTGGAAGAATGTAAACAGCAGATGAAGGATTTTTTTGAAATTAATATGAATAAGGATACCTCTATGGACATGGTTTGGGATGCTAGCAAGGCCTACATGAGAGGGGTGTTGATATATATGAATAATAAATACAGACGTACCTTGGAAGTTAGAAGGAAAGAACTGGAGAATGAAATTAGGGAGAAAGAAAAGGCCCTAATTTTGAACCCATTGGATGTGAAGATTAAGCAGGTTATTAACCTATTAAGAGGACAATTTGATAAGTTGATGGCTGATCAAGTGGCAACCAATTTACGGTTTGCTAGGCATAATACTTTTTGCAATGCTAATAAGCCAGGTAGATGGCTAGCTTACAGATTAAGGAAAAAGCAAAGGGCTTCTAATATAGATAAAATTGAATATAAGGGAAAAGTTGTGTTTCAACAGGATCTTATTAAGGAAGCCTTTGTGGATTTTTATTCTAAATTATATGCTAAGGAGAAGATTAATGAAAAAGATATTGATGTATATTTGAAGAATGCTAGCATCCCGGTTCTTACGCAAGCACAAAAGGAGGAGATTAGTCAATTGATAACAGAAGAAGAAATTCTTATAGCAATTAAGGAACTGAAGGTGGATAAAGCGCCAGGCACGGATGGCTTGACTGCGGCTTACTACAAAAATTTACAATTGGAGCTGATAAAGCCGTTAAAGGAACTGTTCCAGACAATTCAGAGAGGGGGAAAGGTGCCTCCGTCTTGGAGAACTGCTTTTATTTCTTTGATTCCGAAGGAAGATCAAGATGCTACTCAAGTAAAAAACTATAGACCGATATCACTTTTAAATACAGATTACAAGATATTTGCCAAGGTGTTAGCTAACAGATTGATGAGGGTCCTGCAACAGGTGATTCATGGGGATCAAACTGGGTTTATTAGTGGTAGACAAATGAAAAATAATGTGAGGCATATAGTTGATGTGGTGGAGTTTTTGGAAAGGAACAACCAGATCCCTGCGGCGCTAATTTTTCTAGATGCTGAAAAAGCTTTTGATCAATTGAATTGGCAATTTTTGATGAAAGTTTTAGATAAAATGAATTTCGGGGATAAATTTTTGCAAACAATTAGGGCATTATATCAAAAACAAACTGCCCGAATAATAGTTAACAATAGTTTGACTAAAGTATGTAATATTGAGAAGGGCACAAGACAAGGGTGTCCGTTATCACCTTTATTATTTGTCTTAACATTGGAGATATTATTGGTAAAAATACGGAATTCGGAAAGAATTAAGGGTATACAAATTAGAGATCAGGATTATAGACTGAGAGCGTTCGCAGATGACCTGGTTTTACGGTGACCCAGCCAGAAAATTCTGTTGTGGACCTGATGGAGATAATAATGCAATATGGGAAGGTTTCTGGATTTAAAGTTAATGCACAAAAAACTAAAATTTTGGCCAAAAATATGACGGTATCAGAAAAGGCCCTTTTAGAAGGATTAACTGGATTTGAGATTGCTAAAAGGGTCAAATATTTGGGGGTGTTTTTGTCACCCTCTAATACAAAGTTATATAAAAATAACTATGAAAGGTTATGGGGAAAAATTCAAAAAGAATTGGAGAGCTGGGAAAAATTGCAATTGTCTTTGCTGGGAAGAATTGCAGCAGTGAAAATGAATGTCCTGCCTAAATTTTTATTTTTATTTCAAATGATACCGGTCCTTAAAAAAGACTCTAATTTGGAAGAATGGCAACGGGGTATCAATAAATTTGTTTGGGCAGGGAAAAGGCCACGAGTTAAACTTAAGATTATGCAGGATACTCGTGAAAGAGGTGGTCTTAAAATGCCTAATCTTAAATTATATTATGAAGCTGCTGCGTTATCAGGAATAAGTGATTGGATTAATTTGACACAAGAGAGATTATTAAATCTTGAGGGCCATGACTTGTTATTTGGCTGGCATGCATATTTGTTGTATGATAAGAAGGTAGATAATGTGTTTAAAGTGCATATTTTAAGACAGGCATTGTTGAGAGTTTGGAAGAAGTACAGACATAAGCTAGATTAAAAGATGCCGTTGTGGACAATTCCAAAACACGCAATAGAAAACATAAATGTTGGCTTCAAACATGATGTGACTACGTATAAGGAGATTTTAAGCTTGGAAGGAAATGTTTGGTGTTTAAAGCCGTACAACCTCTTGCGAGATGAGAAGATTGTTCAAACTTGGTTTCAATATACTCAGTTATGGGCCAGGTGGAAAGAAGATCAGAAAATTGGTTTTGCAATGACTGACGAAAATTTGATAAAGCAAATTAGAAATCAGGGTCCAGCACATATTAAACGGATATATCTTGCATTGATAGAAATTGACTCAGAAACAGAACTTGTTAAAGATTGTATGATAAAATGGGCCCAGAATATCCAAGAAGTTATTACAATGGACACGTGGGAAAAGATATGGGTGAGGAACGTAAAATTCACACAAGCCCAAAACTTAAGAGAGAACTTTTATAAAATGTTTTATAGATGGCATTTAGATCCTAAAAAGCTTGCAAGTATGTATCCGAACTATCAGCCAAAATGTTGGAGGTGTGGTGGCGAAGATGCAACATATTTTCATATATGGTGGACCTGCAAAAAGGTTAAGGCTTTTTTGATAAAAATTTGGTGGAATATGCAGAAGATCTTCAAGCAAAGGATAAAGTTTTGTCCGCAATTGTTTTTGTTGGGCATTATTACAGATGCTACTGTTGTGGACACTAAGTTGATGTTGAATTTAATTACAGCAGCAAGACTTTTAATAGGTCAATATTGGAAGAAGGAGGAATTGCCGACTATAGAAGAATGGACTTTAAAGGTTTCTGACCTGGCGGAAATGGCAAAGATCTCGGCTTACTTGAAAGATCATTCGCAAGAACGTTATATTATGGAGTGGAAAAAATGGATTGATTATATCCAGAACAAATATGGGACTAAAAAGTTTCATTTAGCATTTGAATAAGTCTTCCTTTCTTTTTTCTTTTTCTTTTTTTCTTTTTATATGTAATATCAATATTGCTTGTAGTTATCTTATATGAGCTAGAGAGCGATAGATTTAATAGTTTATTGTTGTTAGTATATGGATGTTTATGATTGTTCTTTGTTTTTATACCTTGTACTTAGCTCTGGGAAGTCGGGGGGGAGGGGGAAATGGGGGGGAGGGACAGGGAGGGTTAGGTAGGGGTGGGGGGAGGGGGATTGTTAAAGATAAAATGTACTGTAAAACTTTTCAATAAAAAAAATATTGTCATGTCCTAAAAGTGGTACAATCTCTGAAAAGATTGAAAAGCCCTGCCTTAGAAGACTATTAGCCTTAAAAGGGGAGTGGCAAAACTGTTAAGGCAAACCAATTATTACCTATACACAAGGACTGTCATGATCAATTTCTCAGACTCAAATCTCGGAACCATGGAAACTTGGACAGCAATTAGTCAGAGAAGACTTTGATATTGAGACAGCATGGTACCAGGAATGGGCAACTTCTAACCCACAACTGTTTAATTTAGTGTCTGATCCAGTACAATGCCCCTCCAGCTTTGATCTTCCAAGGAAAAACTGGACAGTGCTCAACTGGATCCAAAACCATGGCAGGTGCCAATATTGGAACTTCAAATGGGGGCTGGTTGATAATACCAACTGTGACTGTGCAAACTCCCCACAAACTTTACATCATATTGCAATGGAATGCCCCCTCAGGTTCCCTGGATCCCTGCAATAACTAGATCATCTTGAGGGCACTGTTGTCCAATGGCTTAATGGTCTAGAACAGGGGTGTCAAACTCACAATATCACGTGACGTATCTCGACTTTTTTTCCATTGCTGGCAATGGGGTTGGTGTGGTTTCACCATGACGCATCTGGCCTGTGGGCCAGCACTTTGACACCCCTGGTCTAGAAGATATCCGGCCATAGGCTTAGCCAGTCTAGTAACTGCTCATACATAATTTAATTTTATTCACAATTTTATTCATCATTCATATTGTGCATTTTTAAAATAATTCACTGTTCTGGTGTTTTATGTTTTGATACACATTTTATATGCTGTTTTGCGAATTTTATGCATTAATGCTGTATTCTGTTACACCATACAAAATAACATAATTTATGACCTGACCAAATCTGAAGAAGTACAGACATTTTAAAATGCTAACAATTTCTTTTCCTTACACTTTTTAAAACTACAATCAATATTTACAAACCACACTTCAAATTTCAGCTGTGATATCAATAATTGCTTTACCAGATGTATTTCATCCAATAATTTAGTTTATATGGACTCTTCCACACCTCTGTGTCTATTACATAATCCCATAATAAGTAAAAGCAGGGCTTTTTTTCTCATAGAACGCTCAGAACGGCGTTCCGGCACCTTTTTTTGGGAAAAAACCCCTTTTTAACAAGCTGTGTTGAGATTGCCAGGAGCACGAATCGGCACATGCTGAGAAACGCCGATCTCGCGCTCCTGCAATCTCCCTCGCTCGATTTCAGCTTCCCTTGCTACAAGAGAAAGCAGGCTGAAACGTAGCGAGGGAGATTGCCAGGAACGCAAATCGGCTGATCTCGCTTGCACTGCTGCAATCTCCCTCGCTTCGTTTCAGCCTGCTTTCTCTTGTAGCAAGGGAAGCTGAAACCGAGAGAGGGAGATTGCAGCAGCGCGAGATCGGCTGATTCGCGTTCCTGGCAATCTCCCTTGCTCCATTTCAGCTTGCTTTCTGCAAGAGAAAGCCGGGCCGCAGGGCCGCCTCCACGGGTACTGCTCTAACGTAGAGAGGGAAGGACAAAGAGGGAGGGAAGGAAGAAAGAAAGGAAGGAAAGAAAGGACAATGGGAGAGGGAGGGAGAGAAATAGAGAGAGAGAAAGAGAGAGAAAGAGAGGGAGAGAGAGGAGAAAGAAATAGGGAGAGAAAGAGGGAGAGAGAGAGAAGGAGAAAGAAAGGGAGAGAAATAGAGGGAGAGAAAGAGGGAGAGGGAAAGAGAGGGAGAGAAAGAAAGAGAGAGAGACAAGGAGAAAGAGGGAGGGAAATAGAGGGAGAGAGAGAAAAGGAGAAATAGAGGGAAAGAAAAATAGGGAGAGAAAGGGAGAGAGAGAGAAGGAGAAAGAAAGGGAGGGAAATGGAGAGAGAAAGAGGGAGAAATAGAGGGAAAGAGAAAAATAGGGAGAGAGAGAGAGGAGAGAGAAAGAAAGATGGAGGGGGAGAGATGGAGAGAAAGAGAAGGGGAGAGAGAGAAATTAAATTAGTAACATGATTGTTAAGTGAATCTGGTTTCCCCACTAACTTTGCTTGTCAGAAGGTTGCAAAAGGCAATCACATGACCCTGGAACAATGTGACCATCATAAATATGAATCGATTGCAAAGCATCCGAATGTAAATCACATGACCCTGGGGATGCTGCAACGGTCATAAGTGTGAAAAATGGTCATAAGTCACTTTTTTCAGTGCCGTCGTAACTGAACAGTCACTGGGCGACTGGTGGTACTTGGACATTGCCTTGTCCTAAAAGTGGTGCAATGGATGAAAAGGTTGAAAAGCCCTGTTTTAGTATACTGGTACTATTTGGTTCAGAATATTTTTTTTCTTGTTTCCTTCTCTAAAAACTGGGTGCATCTTATGGTCCGAAAAATACGGTAGTTCTTGCCTTGCTCAGCAGTGCAGGTTGATCCCTTTCCATCGTCCCACCCTTCCTTTCCTCACACAGCCTGCTACTTGACCACAAAGAGCTGCTGCCCAGCACATTAGATCACAATAAATTACTGGTTGACCTCTACCTTCTGGAGTGTTCAGTTTCTAATTTTATGGCCTGTATCAATCAGATTATTGAATGGTGTCTGAAATGCAGCCATCTAACACAGAAATCCAAGCCACATGGAGTGGAGCCTTAAGAGCCAGACTAGAGTTTACAGATGCTCACTTTTCATAAATTAAATCCTTGGCCAGGAGGCAGAATCATGCATCTCCTTCCTTGTGATCAGAGTTACTGATAAAACACACTATGCAAATACACAGATCTGGGTCAGTAAAGAATCCATATAGATAGTCTGACAGTATTTCTTATTTCTTTGAATCCACAACTAATCTTTGAATTGGACAGCATATCACATACCTGTGTCTGATATTATTACAGAGTTATAAAATAGACTGCTGTCACTAAATAATTATATGAGATTCTAGATCTATCAGCCCAGTTCATCGCAGGTCTGAACTCCCATGCAGTGAAAAGGAGAGGGGTTGCAACTTCTGTTTGTAGTTATCCACGTTTCTGCACACTGAGATAATCGGCCATCGTACAAATACAGAGCCTATCATGCTTTTATATTTATATATGGAACAGATACATTACCTGAAATTTTTGGAATGTGTAAAAAATTTGAACCAGCCCAGAAACTCATTTCCCATTGTTTGTGTATATAGAAAGTAAACCCTGAAATAGATTTGGAAACAGCAAGGACTTTGATTAAATGGAAATGTTGCTAAGCATAGAACTGTTGAGTTAATTTGCAGCTGTTTCTGCTGTTATCTTTTTATGTGCTTATGATTTTAAATCACATTTTAAAATCAGCCAAATCAGGAATAAGATTGTGACTGAAAGAATACTAATTCTGAAAATGTTAAATTTAGCTTTAGTGTAATTTGCTTGTTTACTGTAGCTAAAAAGAAATTATATTTCTAAAGCATTGGTTTGGATCATTGTAAAGAAAAAAGATGTAATATTTATGATTCAAAAATATAAATATGTGAGAAACATGTTTTTAAAGACCTTTGCAGCTTGTTCTCATATATACCTTGCCACAAAGGAATAACTAAAATTATGAAATTTAGAATCTACCAAGCTTCCCTCCCATGGACAGAAGACAATCCATGGCAAATGTGAATCAGTAATCCATAGTTTTGCAGCAATAATAAATCTAATTATGCTATGCATATTTAAGTTAGCCAAACCCTGGAGCAGTGGTAGCAATCTTCTATCACAATGGCAAGCCATTTAAGATTATATTTTAAAGAACCAATGGAACCCCTGACAGAGGCACTGGAAATATAACTTGTTAAGTGTAAAAGAAATTAATGTCAACTTCCATGCATTCCCTCAACGTCAATGTTCGCTACTAAAAAAACTAGGAAACTTTAAAAGAAACTATAATTGTAGAACTGATTTTTTTTACTTTTTTTATTTTTAGTGTAAAAGTGTGACACCAAATTAAAACATGAAAAAAAAACACCAATTACTTTTCAACAACCTGTCCTGCTAACAAAAAGGCCAGAATATCAACAGGCACGACAGAACACACAGAAATGACAATGCCTGTTAATATATCTGATCTTGATAAGCAGAGCCAAACCGCAAATGACTGGCCAGACTACTGGACCTATGAGCAAAAAAAAGATTTTTGCTTGAAGAATGACTGGCTCTATGCTTGTAACATGAAACTTGGCTGTACGCCTTGTAAAAAAGTTGGAACTCTTGGTGTTGAGTCAAAAATGGGTATGAAACTTTCCAAAGAATGGATTAACAATGAGATAACCTATTCTGGCACAGATAGGAAGCAACAGTTGACCTCAGTTTTGGCTGTATGGAATAATTTTGAATCCCTTGTGTATCATTTTGAACAAGTAATGCATGATCCTACAAGAGATAAAAATGATAAATGCACTTATGATGGCTTGAAAAGAAAAATAACATCTACAGAATTTTTATTGGACCTAGGATTGATGTGTGATGCTCTCCAAGAATTGTCAGATTTAAGTTTGGATCTACAGGACCGCAACATCAACTTGTATAAGGCAAATAAGAAAATAAAAATACTGGTACAAGTTTTTAAAGAAAGAAGACAGAACTTTGGGCCCTATTATAAATGTGCTGTTGCTGCTGTAAGTGATCTTCGCTTTCGTGGAGTTTTACTTCACAAAAGAGATTCAAGAAAGGATCCTCCCATTGACCCAAGTATATTTTATACAAAATTGAGAGAGTCAATTGAAAAAAGATTACTTGATAGCAAAGACGATGAGTTGGCATATTGGTCTCGCGTACTTGATCAAAAACATTGGCCTGAAGATGTTAATACTCAACTGACATTTGGAGAAGTGGAAATTAGAAACTTATCAATCAGACTGCAACTAAATGAAAGAGAAATGATTTGTGGATTCCGTGAATACATTCTCGAAAAGACATACCCAGAAAAACTGTTGCATTTGATACGGACTCTGAATACCATTCCTATTTCAAGTGAATGTGAATGTGGATTTTCACAGATGAATCTAATTGCCACCTCAACAAGAGCTTCGTTAAAGACTAAGACAATTTCAGCACTTTTGTTCATCAAATTTGTCGGACCACCTCCGAGACTTTTCAATCCTTCAAAGTACGTTGATCTGTGGTTACTCAGACAATGACATTTGGCCATAGATACTAAGAGCAAGGAAAGGAGTCGAGAACATTTGCCAGACGAGAATTGGACAAAAGTTTGGAATTATCTATGAACATTTGCCTTAAATACAATAAATTAAATGCATGTTAAGAATTGAATATATAATTGTTTAATTATATAAATAAATATATAAATAAAATTATATAAATAAATAACAAGATGAGAGTTCTGGCACCTTTTTTTTTTTTTTTTAGAAAAAAAAGCCCTGAGTAAAAGTCCTATCATTTGGGCTTTGGATATGGTTTGTTATTTGTCAAGCTCCCTGCGCCCTGTGCGTTCCCACAGAGAGGGCCTCCTCAGGGTGCCACCGATCAGAGAGTGTCGATTGGTGGCCCCCAGGGGGAGATCCTTCTCTGTGGGCGCTCCGGAGCTGTGGAATCAGCTACCGGTAGAGCTCCGGATGGCGCCCGATCTTCGCTCCTTTCGCCGCGATCTCAAGACATTTTTGTTTGTACAAGCCGGCCTAGCCTGAGGGGGAGTGTTGGGGTTGTTTTATTTTTTGTTTTTTAATTGTTCTGGGGGTTTTTAGCGTTGTATTATATTGTTTTTAACTAGGGCAATTGTTTAATCTGTTTTTAATGTTTGTATTGGTTATTTTATTCTGCCCTGTGAACCGCCCTGAGTCCTCAGGGAGAAGGGCGGTATATAAATGTTATTAAATTAAATTAAATTAAATTAGTAAAAACGGGCTATTGTGTATTTTTAAAGACATGCAGCATCTTGAACAGAACAAAACAACCCCCCCCCAAACACACTTTACTTTGTATTTTAGTTCTATTAAAAACAAGAACAAATCTCAAAATACAATGTTGTTTAAAGAGTGCAACACTCCTAAAAACTCTTACCTTCATAATGGATAAAGGTACCTAGGACACATATGCACCTGAGGGAAAGGGGAGTTTAATACTTCACATGTGCAGTAGGCAGAATATAAATACATAGACAATCACTCACTAATAGTTAAATATAATCATAGTTTTCTATTACATCTGTGACAATATGTCAGCTTTTAAGTGCTGAAACAGAAGCCACAGTAGTGAGCATATAAAATTGACATGGAAGCGGACTTCCGGTGGCTCCGCGGCGCCGGAGACAGCCTTCCCGGGCTGCCCGCGGCTCAGCTGTGTGATTTTTCGCCCGAAACAGCGCCGATCAGCTGTTCGGGCGAATTTGAAGCCCCCTCCTCGGGAGAAGAGGAGGGGGTGAGCTCCCTGGTAGGGGTCGAGTTCTCCGGGGCCGCCTGAGCTTGGAGCTTGGGCGGCTGAAGGATTGAACTCCCCCGTAGCCTGGGCTGCTCCCAGCTGGCTAGCGTCTCTGCTCCGGACTTTATGGAGCAGAGCCAGGCGTCTGCGACCATCCCTGCTTGAAGGAGAGACTATGAAAGGAAAAGAGCAGGCAGAGCAGTACAAGAGGGAAAGATGAAGAGATGAAGAGGATTATTTTATTTTACTCTCAAGCTTGATGGACTTTGCTTAAAACTTAAAGTGAAAGTGCGTCACAATTGTAAGTAAAAGATGGCGGCTAAACCTCCCCCTAGAACTTTTCGGAGTGCTGGAAATTCTCCGGTGCAACAACAATCATTACTGCAGGCGTTGCATTCTCCTGATGTATTGACATTGAAGGATCTTGAAAAACATACCCAGTTAATTTTGGAGTCAATGGGTGTTAAATTTGCACAGATGGAGGAGAAATTGGAGAAATTGGAGCAGAGAATGGAAGAAAGGATGGAGCAGAAACTTAGAGAGATGAAGGTAGACATTTTGTCCTCAGTGCATAAAGTAGCTAAATGTGTGGAGGTGCTGGATGATCAAGTGGAAGACTTGACTCAAAAGAATGCTATATTAGAAGCAAAAGTATTGGAAATTGAAGATTTAAAAGACAAAATGGATAGCGAACAGAGTTTGGCTCAATTTTACCAGATGCAGTTTGCTGTTAGAATTAGAGGCCTAAAAGAGAATATTAAGGAAGATTTAAAGCAGCTGGTTTCTGAGGCTTTTGAGGGGGTATTGAACCATCCAGCATCTGAAATAAAACAAGGCATGGACAAAGTGTTTCGTGTGAATTCGTGGATTGCTAAGCAGAGAAAGTTGCCTAGAGATGTGGTGGTTTATTTTGTAAAAAGGGAAATTAGAGATGAAGTTATACAAGCTGCCTATGATACTAAAGTTGTGATTGCTGGTCAAGAAGTTTTGGTTCTAAAAGAAATTCCTCCAAAGATTTTAAAGAGAAGGAAGGACTTTATATTTCTTGTGCAAGAGCTCAAGCAAAGAGATATAAGGTTCAGATGGGAGATCCCAGCTGGGTTGAGCTTCATGTATGATGGCAAAAGGTACTGTTTGGGTACTGTGAAGCAAGCGCATGATTTTTACAACAATGTTTTAAAAGCAACCCCATCAACACTTCTGGAAGCTGCAGAGGGATCTGGAGAAGGAGAACATCAAGAGGATGAAGATGGACAGATAGACGAGAAGGGTACAGGAGGAGATCAAGCTGCAACTCTTTTGGATGATCCTAGGAAACAGAGGGTGACGCGTGCTGCCTTAAAACGCTCAAAAAAGATTAAAAAATAAGACTAGTAGAAATCTATGGAACTTCCACAATATACTTATAGTCAAGTGGTAGTTGTGTTTTTAAGAGTTTTGGGATGCTATGTATGGTAACAGAATTTTCAATTTGGAATTAATGGACAATTAATTACAGAGGAAGAGGAAGAAAGTTTTGTGGGTTAATGTGGGTTAATTTGTGTAAGAACTATCTATTATAGCCTATTTTGGCTAGAGAGGTTAATAGGGATAGGTGCTTGTGATGTGTAAGTGAGAATATGTTTAGGTAATAGTGAATTGTGGAAGAACATAGATGGGAATGATGCTAGTTTTCTTTTATTTTAGTTCTTTATACATATTTAGTATTGTTAAGGATTGGTTTACTCTATATAAGCTAGAGAGTGATGGATTTTAGAGTTTATAATTGTTAGTATATGATTGTTTATGATTGCTTTTTAGATATATACCTTGTATTTTGCTCTGGGAAGTCGGGGGGGGGGAGGGGGGGAGGAGGGGAAGTAGAGGGGGGGGCAGGGGAGGGAGGAGGGAGAGGGGGAGGGGGGGGAGATAGGGGGGAGGTAGGGAGGGGAGGAGGGAGGGGGAAGGGGGGTTTTTCAAAGGAAAATTGTATTTTAAAACTTTTCAATAAAAAAAAAAATTGACATGGAAGTCTTTTTTGCACCAATCAAAAGACCATTTTTATTAATTGGATTTTTGTCACACACCATGAATAGTTACATAGTGAAGAACGCTAAACATTGCTGGAAGAAATTGACAAAGATCAACTGATATTTCTGTACCCTCTCTTAAAATGCTTAGCTTTCCTCCATACAGTTCTGCCTAATTTAACTGCTACTTGCAAAATTAATTCTGTGTCAAGATTGTTTAATCTTAAATACAGATAAACTGCTAGAGGTACATTATATATTCATAGAGAAAAATATAAGACTAAAGTTGCTTTTCACAATATTTATGTGCTACAGTAACTTTAAGCAATTTGTAAAGACAAATTTAAGGGGTACAGGAAACTGTTACTTGTTCTACAATTGTTTGGTCCAATATATTTTAATGTAGTAGTTATTCTCTCCCTCTTTAACAGAACATAATACAACATACAATACATGCATAGTTATTCACTTGTGAACAAATGAATAAAAGACAACATTCAAGCTAACATCTGTAGTAGTTCACACAACCATACATAACTAAAGGCTATTTTACAGCTATACAGCATAATGGTCAACACTGCTGATCTAAAGTGATTACTACAGGTTAAACTCGAAAAATTAGAATATCGTGCAAAAGTTCATTTATTTCAGTAATGCAACTTAAAAGGGGAAACTAAAATATGAGATAGACTCATTACATGCAAAGCAAGATAGTTCAAGCCATGATTTGTCATAATTGTCAGGCGAGTTTGCTGGCCAATCAAGCACAGTAATCCCACCATCAATGAACCAGGTTTTGGTGCTTTTGGCAGTGTGGGCAGGTGCCAGGTCCTGCTTGAAAATGAAATCAGCATCCCCATAAAGCTCGTCTGCAGAAGGAAGCATGAAGTGCTCAAAAATCTCCGGGTAGATGGCTGCATTGACCCTGGACTTAATGAAGCACAGTGGACCAACACCAGCAGATGACATGGCTCCCCAAATCAACACAGACTGTGGAAACTTCACACTGGACTTCAAGCATCTTGCAGTGTGTGCCTCTCCATTCTTCCTCCAGACTCTGGGTCCTTGGTTTCCAAATGAGATGCAAAAGTTGCTCTCATCAGAAAAGAGGACTTTGGACCACTGAGCAACAGACCAGGTCTGTTTTTATTTAGCCCAGGTAAGACGCTTCTGACGTTGTTTGTTGTTCAGGAGCGGCTTGACAAGAGGAATACGACATTTGAAGCCCATGTCCAGGATCCGTCTGTGTGTGTTGGCTCTTGATGCACTGACTCCAGCCTCAGTCCACTCCCTGTGAAAGTCCCCAACACTTTTGAATGGCCTTTTCCTGACAATCCTCTCCAGGCTGCGGTCATCCCTGCTGCTTGTGCACCTTTTTCTTCCACACTTTTCCCTTCCACATAACTTTCTATTAATGTGCTTTGATACAGCACTTGGGGAACATCCAACTTCTTTTGCAATTACCTTTTGAGGCTTTCCCTCCTTATGGAGGGTGTCAATGATGGTTTTCTGCACAACTGTCAGGTCAGCAGTCTTCCCCATGATTGTGATTCCTACTGAACCAGACTGAGAGACCATTTAAAGGCTCAGGAACCCTTTGCAGGTGGGACACTTTGAGCCTAGAATAGTGCACCTTTTCACAATATTCTAATTTTCTGAGATTGTGGATTTGGGGTTTTCATGAGCTGTACGCCATAATCATCACAATTATGACAATTATTATCACGGCTTGAACTATCTTGCTTTGCATGTAATGAGTCTATCTCATATATTAGTTTCCCCTTTAAAGTTGCATTACTGAAATAAATGAATTTTTGCACGATATTCTAATTTTTCAAGTTTCACCTATATATACATAGACACAGAGCTGTATAGAAAAACAGAAGAAACAACTCTTGTGATTGGTCAAAAAGATGCCATTCCTAGGCTGTACATAATGTATGATAAGAATATTTACAGCAACTTGAAAATAAAAGCTGCAAAATTTATTGCCAATGCCCTTTTTATAAAATTTCTACTTTTTACATCACTGATATCTACAGTAGTGGCCAAAATTGTGGAAATCTTTTGGGAAAAGTGTATTTTTGAGGTTTTGGGAAAAGTGTATTTTTGAGGTTTGATGGCTAATAACACCACTTTTTTTGGGAGTACCATAAAATTATATATCAATGGAAAGATAATTTAATCAAGAATGTAATGCAACAAAGTTTGTTCAATTATCTGTACTGTATTCTATGAAAAGTTGTAGCCAAATAACCAGAAAAAGGAAACAGAACTTGCTTAGGTTGATATCAGGTAGCTTTCCTTCATCTGATTGTAGCCAATGAGCATGAGTGCTTAGAGAGCCAATCAGGTGTCATCTTGTTTTGGCAATGAGCCAATCAGATCACAGTAGGATTCAGTTGTTGATATCATGTATTGAATCTGAGAGGAGGACATTTGTCAGTGTGATATGTGATCGCTATCAAGTTGGTTGTGGTTTTTTGTGTTCTTTCATTTAGTGAGCTTGTAAAACGTAATAAAATTAAAGTAATGGTGCAAAGAGTTGACTGGTTGCCCAGAAAGCAATGTAAAATAGTATTATTAAGTGAACAAGGCTACAGTTATAAAGAAATTAGAGGAAAAATTGGTGGAAACGTAACCAAAGGTGGCATTTCTACTGTACTTTTCCCAAAAGGTTTCCACAATTTTGGCCACTAATGTATAAACAGTCCATATTTCTGACCCTTTATAACAGGGGTCCCCAACCCGCGGACCACTACTAGGCCTTAAGCCCTTTGGAAGTGGGTGGCGGAAGTGGCAGGCAAGCGTGCATGCACATCCCCACTGCAGAACCATCTCCTATCTCCCTCCCCTCCCCACCGGTGCGCAAAGCCGGAAAGGTTAGGGAACTCTGCTTTATAAGATCCCTGCTAAAGAAAATTTCAAGCAACCATGTTCTATGACTTCACCCATACATCAGTTCTTCCAGCTTTGTGCATGTGTATACACACACAATCATACAGAGAGTACTTATTTCACACTGGTAAAGTATCTAAGCAGTTTTAAACTAAATTGTAACAAAAGTTTGAAAAACAAAAGTGAAATATTTCATTTATGCCTTGCCACACTTGGGAAATAAAATTTATAAACCCTGAACTAGGATAAATATTAAAATATACTGCATGATTTAGAATTATAGATGAATACATATTTACTTGGAAATAAGACATAATGAACTCAAGTGGCTTCCTAGTAAAATGCTTTAGACTATACCTTCAGACAGATTTACCATACTAAAAAAAGGAAGCATACAATCGTAATCCAATGTAACAATTCTTTGGCGCTCCACAATCTATAATGTAAATGAAATACATTTTATTTGACTATTTTGCTAGCATCACAATACTACTAAGCTATGTAAACTCTGACAATAACTGTCTGGGATGCTGTTACATAATACTCTCAGTTCTTACCAGCATTGCTTTGAAGACCAGTGTACAGAGCATGACAAAGTAACATTCTTGTTTTCCCCCAAATTGGGAATATTTTATTCCAGATATTTTATTTTTTTATTTTTAATTTTAATTCCATTTATATCCCGCCCTTCTCCGAAGACTCAGGGCGGCTTACAAGCTTAGCAGTAGCCTTCATTCTTATGTATGCCTGCTTATTAGGGCTTTCACACACCCCCGCAAGCGGCATTATTACAAAGTCAGCTTAATTGCCCCCAACAATCTGGGTCCTCATTTTACCTACCTCGGAAGGATGGAAGGCTGAGTCAACCTTGAGCCTGGTGGGATGCGAACCTGCACTAATTGCAGGCAGCTGGTGCTACTTAAGGAGGCATTAGCCCACTGCTCCACCAAGGCTCTTTTATGTTATTCTAGATAACATAGAGTGAGGGAAAAAGTATTTGATCCCCTGCTGATTTTGTACATTTGCCCAGTGACAAATAAATGATCAGTCCATAATTTTAATGGTAGGTTTAACAGTGAGACATAACAACAACAAAAATCATAAAAACGCATTTCAAAAAAGTTATAAATCGATTTACATTTTAATGAGTGAAATAAGTATTTGATCCCCTATCAATCAGCAAGATTTCTGGCTCCCAGGTGTTATTTTATACAGGTAACAAGCTGAGATTAGGAGCACTCTCTAAAAGGGAATGCTCCTAATCTCAGCTTGTTACCTGTATAAAAGACACCTGTCCACAGAAGTAATCAATCAAATTCCAAACTCTCCACCATGGCCAAGACCAAAGAGCTGTCCAAGGATGTCAGGGACAAGATTGTAGACCTACACAAGGCTGGAATGGGCTACAAGACTATTGCCAAGCAGCTTGCAGAGAAGGTGATAACAGTTGGTGCGATTATTCGCAAATGGAAGAAACACAAAATAACTGTCAATCTCCCTCAGTCTGGGGCTCCATGCAAGATCTCACCTCATGGAGTTTCAATGATCATGAGAATGGTGAGGAATCAGCCCAAAACTACATGAGAGGATCTTGTCAATGATCTCAAGGCATCTGAGACCATAGTCACCAAGAAAACAATTGGTAACACACTATGCCGTGAAGGACTGAAATTCTGCAGCACCCGCAAGGTCCTCCTGCTCAAGAAAGCACATGTACAGGCCAATGAACATCTGAATGATTCAGAGGAGAACTGGGTGAAAGTGTTGTGGTCAGATGAGACCAAAATCAAGCTTTTTGGCATCAACTCAACTCACCGTGTTAGGAGGAGGAGGAATGCTGCCTGTGACCCCAAGAACACCAACCCCACCATCAAACATGGAGGTGGAAACATTATGCTTTGGGGGTGTTTTTCTGCTAAGGGGACAGGACAACTTCACTGCATCAAAGGGACAATGGACAGGGCCATGTACCATCAAAACTTGGGTGAGAACCTCCTTCCCTCAGCCAGAGCACTGAAAATGGGCCGTGGATGGGCTTTCCAGCATGGCAATGACCCAAAACACACAGTCAAGGCAACAAAGGAGTGGCTCAAGAAGCAGCACATTAAGGCCCTGGAGTGGCCTAGCCAGTCTCCAGACCTTAATCCCATAGAAAATCTGTGGAGCAAGCTGAAGGTTTGAGCTGCCAAATGTCAGCCTTGAAACCTTAATGACTTGGAGAAGATCTGCAAAGAGGAGTGCGACAAAATCCCTCCTGAGATGTGTGCAAACCTGGTGGCCAACTACAAGAAACGTCTGACCTCTGTGATTGCCAACAAGGATTTTGCCACCAAGTCCTAAGTCACATTTTGCAAAGGGGTCAAATACTTATTTCACTCATTAAAATGCAAATCAGTTGGTAACTTTTTTGAAATGCGTTTTTCTGGATTTTTTTGTTGTTATTCTGTCTCACTGTTAAACCTACCATTAAAATTATGGACTGATCATTTCTTTGTCAGTGGGCAAACATACAAAATCAGCAGGGGATCAAATACTTTTTCCCCTCACTATACATCTTCAGAAAAAGCAGAGACATCACCCTGCCAACAAAAGTGCGTATAGTCAAGGCTATGGTCTTCCCAGTTGCAATGTATGGCTGTGAAAGTTGGACCATAAGAAAGGCTGAGCACCAAAGAATTGAGGCCTTTGAACTATGGTGCTGGAGAAGACTCCTGCGAGTCCCTTGGACTGCAAGGCAATCAAACCGGTCAGTCCTAGAGTAAATCAACCCTGACTGCTCTTTAGAAGGCCAGATCCTGAAGTTGAAACTCAAATACTTTGGCCACCTAATGAGAAGGACTCACTGGAGAAGAGCCTAATGCTGGGAAAGATTGAGGGCAATAGAAGAAGGGGACGACAGAGAATGAGGTGGCTGGATGGAGTCACTGAAGCAGTAGGCGTGAGCTTAAATGGACTCCAGAAGGAGGTAGAGGACAGGAAGGCCTGGAGGAACATTGTCCATGGGGTCACGATGGGTCGGACACAGTAGCCTGTCCATGATGGTTGTAACTCATGATGGTCACAAAGCAGGTCAGTCAGATGGCTGAGCTGAGTTTATGATCTTTTTTGCTGTAGTCATTAAGTGAACACATGCGGTGGTCATTATGTGAATCAGTGTTTCACTGTGGGTGGAGTTTGGCCAAAAACCAGAAGTAAATGCAGAGCTTGGGCAAAAACATTGCAAAACAGGGTCACTTGATCGCGGGCTGTTGCAAATTGCTATAAATGTGGCCTGGATGCCAAGCACATGAAATGCAGTCATGTGACCATGGGAAGAAGTGACTGTTGGAACTTCAAATCCAGGTCATAAGTACCCCCAGGTATCTCTGTCAGAACTTTTAATGGTCACTATGGGACCGTTTGTACGTCAAGAACTACCTATAAAGGTGTACAGTGCAGTGTAAGTTACATTACCTTAAGCTATATTACATTATTTAAATCTGTCGTCCAGATTTTGTTGCTAGCTTTAAAATGAGAAGTGATTTTTCATATGAAAGATGACAGGAAGGCCTGGAGGAATGTTGTCCATGGGGTTGCAATGGGTCGGACATGACTTCGCAACTAACAACATCTTCAGAAAAGTTAATTCATCTGGTCAAAAGTATTTTTTAACAGGAAAAGTGCCAACATATTTATTTGTTGGCATTTCAATAGCAAGGGTTTTTTAAAAAGCAAATACATTGAATAGAAGAAAAATGCTCCATGTCAACTTGTGATATTGACTTAATTTGGAGAATTATTAAAGCAAATTAAATGTCACATCCAAAACTAAATGTGTAATTAAAATAGTTTGTTTTCCAGTAAGTTATCCCATGGTGCATTTTGAGATCCATGGAGAGGACTTGGGATATACCATATTAAAGTATTCCAATTTGCCTCTCTGATAATCTGAACAGACTTTTCTTTTATTCAAATTCCAGCAACTGCTTCTACTCTCCTTTACTAGAAATGTCTAGCTGAAATGACTGTATGTAGTTAGGTATTCTGAAGCACTTTTGATATACTTAACACTATACAAAAGTGACAATTATCTATCTTGCCTCATTTACCTGCATGCTCAAAGTACTTTATTACATCCTTAATTGGCATTCTGTTTAATATTGAAAATATTAAAGGGCACAGTGGAAAGTAGATTTGGAAGAAAAAACTTTTGTTCTTTCAATATTTTTGTCAACTGTTATTGTATATGAATTGATTTACCTGAATACACCTCAGCTACCACAAATCGGTCCATTTTAAATATTTTGCACAATACTTTATAACTGATTATATATGTCAGTAATGAATGCTTTCCCTTGGATGGGGAAAAAAACTCAAATTACAGTGTTCCTTTGTTAGATAATTCTTTAAAGATTGTCTGCATTTAATAATGGGGAAAGCTGCCTTAATTTTTTTAAAATCTTGTCTATATCAAATCAAGATCTTCATTTCAACCATCACTTATGCTTATTATTTAAAACAAAGATCTGGGATTAAAAATCAAGAGTTCAAGAAAACTTTTCAGTGCACTTTTGCTTTGTACAAGCCTTGACATTCTGAAAGGTCCAGAAGAGATTTCAGCATCAAAATATTATTGCTTTGGTTCTGTTGCAATCACTGAGAACTATGTCACATCTCACATATTTTAAGTAATACAGAACATCTGAATAAGATTTGACGTCTTACAAAGAAACAAAAGCTCTGTTTCTAATTTAAGTGCAGAATGTGAACTGCTAAATGCTTAATTTGTACTGGATTTGGACACAAGCCTTACTATAATCCAGATTTTTATAGTAAAATTAGAAAGGAAAAATTTACACAAATCTTGGTTTGTTTGGAACAAAATAAATTACTGGCTAGCTGCATGCACAGTATTACGCATTGTCATAAGAAGCAAAACTAAATATGTCATAAATTACTGCTTAAAGCCTATGTTAAAATATTAAAACAAAGTCAACAAAAGGTTCAGTGAAATAAAATATTCACAGCTCTGAACAGGAAGATTAGTGATGTCAAGTAGAATGGGTTAAATTTGATTATTGTCAAACAACATGACAGCAAGTTGTCTGACCCAATGTACGTAACAGTCCCTCCTTTGGGTCTCGCTGAATATTCACAGATATTGTTTTTTCACATAGAGGTAGTTGTAGCACATTGTTTTTCAAGTTCTTGTTCTTTATTTGTTCTAACTCATTTGCTGCATCTGACATTTGGTCAGAAAACAATTTTATGCTGCCCAAAGATGAAACAGGATTTATACTCCTAGAACTTATGCACATTTTCCATATTGATTTCTCTTGCACCTTAACACTGGAAAATGAAATGGTGTTTTGGGGGTCAGTTATGTACTTAGTGCTACTGTGAATCTGAGAACCTAAACAAATGCTCATCAATTTGAAGCTTTCAACCACATCACCCGCACTTCTTGATGACAACTGTACAGAATTACCAGATCCTGCACATCTGTGAGTGGAACCTGAATTGTTATTCATGCTTCCACTAGAGCTACTGGAAGGACTTCCATCCTCTTTATGATTATCACCAGGACTTGTTTTGCCAACCCCTCCATTTCCATTGCTTGGTTTGCCTTGTCCACTTCCATCTCCCTGATTGCCAGGAGGACCTTCGCTACTATCTCTTCTATGCCAGGAGTAAGTAAATCCACTATCTTTATCTAGACATCGCCTGCTTTCTGAGTCATCATCACTTGTTTCTGAGCTACTGCAACTAGATCCACGACCCTGACTTTTCCTTCTGTGGTAATGTTTATGCACAGTGCTGGGTGAAGCAATATTCATTTTTAGCCGACTAAGTTTTGGAGGCAAATTCTCATCCGTATCAAATTCATCATCAGATTCCCCTTCTTCAAAAATCTGATTAAGGACTGGGGCACTTTTCCGGGAAGTAAGACGACTTGTAACAGAAGGTTTATGACGCAGAACAACTTGATTTGAGAGGGAAACAGTTTTTTTATCTTCACCATCCTCCTCTTCATCTTCTTGTACTTTAAACAAGCACTTCCGACTAGTTGTAGGTTTTAAATTCACTGAGGGAACAACTGAAAGTGTTGGTCCAACTAATTCAGGAATATCCTCTTTGTTGGCTGAATCATTAAGTGCCTTACTTCTGTGTCCATTAAGAACATTTTCAGCACTACGAGCAGGAGACTGAGCAACAGCTCCATGGGTCAAAGGAGAAGCTGTAAAGTCATCATCTAAATCTTGAGGAACATCATTTTTTGTTGGCCATGATTGCCTAGAATAACAATAAAATGGGGGAAACAGGAAAATGCAAATTTGGTTAAAACTAAAAAGCAAAACTAGCAAACCCTCTACTCCTTGATAACTGTTTCTCATTTTTAATATAGTATATTACTGCTGCCAGTAATATTAAAAAAGTGAGAAATAATCAACATGCATTTTAAAATTAGTCATATTTTTACTTGTTAGCTTGGGTACAAACAATTGAACAATTAATTCTGGCTGGCTGGACTATAAACTTCAGTTTCTTAAATCTTTTCAGGGCATTGCCAAGTCTCTTCTGAAAATGAAGAGACAATTTGAGGCAAATTTGGGGTAGGGCTTATATTAGGCACACCCTAAAAAATCAGGCTAGGGCTTATTTTCTGGGTGGGTCTTATTTTCAGGGAAACATGGTACTAGCCAGCATTGATTCCCATCCTGTGGCTCTCAAAAGAACTGCTAGAGCCTTCCTACGTGCAAGTGGGACAGGTGACTGACATCCCAGCCTGTAGGCAGGAAAATTGAAGAGAGAGCCAACTGTTCACTTTCCCAAAGGAAAAGTAGTGAGAACCACATAAAAAAAATAGGTGAAAGAAAAATAATTGTATTGGCTTTCATGGAAATCACAGGTACCCCACAGTGCCATTTGAATATTTTTCATCAGTGAGGAATCAGATCAATTTGGAACTAGGTTGAGAATGAGACACCAGGTATCAGTTAATTTTTATGATTAGTAGATTTCCAGTTCAAACTTTAGGTGTGGAAACAACATTTGTTTTATTAACATTTTACCTCCTCTGCCCTTGTCATGTTTTGATATTTATTACAACTGTGGCAGATTTATTGCTTCAGAGCTACTTAAATACCTAAAAGTAGATAGTTTAGACTTGTTTGCATTGATTGTCTTACTGCTAATTTTAAATTTGGGTTTTTAAGAAATATGTCTCCAGTCAACCAATCTTATGCCTATATTTCAGAAGTTTATGCCTATATTTCAGAAGTTTATGCCTGGTCAGGTCAACATATTTCCAAGTGCATGCAGATTTGCACTCTAAAAATACACATAAGTTTTAATCCTATCCTCAGACTCGGCATCTCCCCATTCCTAATCTTCCCTATTAAAATCACACTCTCCAAAAGCACTTTAAACCTTTAAAAATTACCTTAAAAACAAACATCAATTTTGAGAACAGTGACATTGTAGGAAAATATAAGTATGGAGAAGGTTATCTTTCTCTCTGCTTAATTCCAACTGCAGTCATCCCAGTCACTACTTTGAATATATAAAATGTAGCTAACATGAAGTATTAGATCTAAACATATAATTGGAGTAGTATCTGACTTGTTAGATTTTTTTATTTACTAAAGAAACATTTCTTGCTTTATAT
This sequence comes from Vipera ursinii, assembly GCF_947247035.1. NCBI lineage: Eukaryota > Metazoa > Chordata > Lepidosauria > Squamata > Viperidae > Vipera > Vipera ursinii. The sequence continues at coordinate 35,986,121 of NC_139522.1, forward strand.
AGCAATAGCACTTAGACTTATATACCACCTTATAGTGCTTTACAGCACTCTCTTTGCCGTTTAAAATGTCAGGATATTCCCCCCATTTTACCCACCTTGGAAGGATGGAAGCCTGAGTCAACCTTGAGCCAGTTGGGCAGAGTTAGTCTGCAATACTGCATTCTAACCACTTCGCCACCAGGGCTCTGTTTGACACAGTGTTTTAAAGACAGTGGCATTTTCCTGAACTCATTTGGGCTCTTTCTATATCGCAATATAAAATTAATTTTTGCCTCTATTATAATAGTTTTAAATAGTCTTCCTGAAGAGACTCTCCTAATTATATCTTCCAGTCATTTATTCTATTTGTACATTTAAATTAGTTTGATATTTTTAGACAGTTTATTTATTTATTTTGCTATCTCCTGTTTCTTCACACAAGCATTCTTCAAAAAAGGCTGCAATAAGATTTAAGTGTTACTATCTTTAACTGTCTTGTTTTTCTGTATCTCAAAATAAAAACCACAGTTCTGCTTTAAAAATATTAGAAGACACGCTCTTATTTTGCATCCATCTTAAATTTAATGCCTCTATCAATAAATTTCAGCACCAGCACTTGTTAGCCTTGAAATTCATATAACATCTCTCATCCTGCAATTCATTCAGTTGAGCATACTGAACGGGAGCCCTTTACCTAAAAATCTACACATCTGATCTACAAGTGAAACTCGAAAAATTAGAATATCGTGCAAAAGTTCATTTATTTCAGTAATGCAACTTTAAAGGGGAAACTAATATATGAAATAGACTCATTACATGCAAAGCAAGATAGTTCAAGCCGTGATTTGTCATAATTGTGATGATTATGGCGTACAGCTCATGAAAACCCCAAATCCACAATCTCAGAAAATTAGAATATTGTGAAAAGGTGCAATATTCTAGGCTCAAAGTGTCCCACTCTAATCAGCTAATTAAGCCATTAACACCTGCAAAGGGTTCCTGAGCCTTTAAATGGTCTCTCAGTCTGGTTCAGTAGGAATCACAATCATGAGGAAGACTGCTGACCTGACAATTGTGCAGAAAACCATCATTGACACCCTCCATAAGGAGGGAAAGCCTCAAAAGGTAATTGCAAAATAAGTTGGATGTTCCCAAAGTGCTGTATCAAAGCACATTAATAGAAAGTTACGTGGAAGGGAAAAGTGTGGAAGAAAAAGGTGCACAAGGAGCAGGGATGACCGCAGCCTGGAGAGGATTGTCAGGAAAAGGTCATTCAGAAGTGTTGGGGACTTTCACAAGGAGTGGACTGAGGCTGGAGTCAGTGCATCAAGAGCCACCACACACAGACAGATCCTGGACATGGGCTTCAAATGTCGTATTCCTCTTGTCAAGCCGCTCCTAAACAACAAACAACGTCAGAAGCGTCTTACCTGGGCTAAAGAAAAACAGACCTGGTCTGTTGCTCAGTGGTCCAAAGTCCTCTTTTCTGATGAGAGCAACTTTTGCATCTCATTTGGAAACCAAGGACCCAGAGTCTGGAGGAAGAATGGAGAGGCACACACTGCAAGATGCTTGAAGTCCAGTGTGAAGTTAGGCATATGGTGTTAGCCTACAATGTTGGGTTGAAAATATATTAACCATGATGTTATGTCTTTAAGATGTTAATTGGCCAATGGGTGTGTATGTGTTCTCATGGCCATAAGAGGGAGCTAGTAACGTAGCTTCTTTCTCTCTCTGAATTGACTGCTCTCTACTATTACTCTTTTTGCTCTGTTACTGTGATAAACCTGAACTGTGTATTGACCTCTGGACCGGTAAGAAGACTTTGTATTTTGGATTACTCCTTGGACCGTTGCTATTGTGTATGACCTGGACTGTTTATTTTTGACTGTGCATTTTTATTTTTACATCACCTTAAAGTAAACTACTTTTTGCTTTTACAACTCAGTGTACTCTTGTGTTTACTGTGTGACTCTTACTGCTCTCAGTACCCTTCCTTGTCTGTGCAACTCTTTGGTAGCACAAGGAGACCTCTGCACAACAAATTCCTTAACATGAAGTTTCCACAGTCTGTGTTGATTTGGGGAGCCATGTCATCTGCTGGTGTTGGTCCACTGTGCTTCATTACGTCCAGGGTCAACGCAGCCGTCTACCAGGAGATTTTGGAGCACTTCATGCTTCCTTCCGCAGACGAGCTTTATGGGGATGCTGATTTCATTTTCGAGCAGGACCTGGCACCTGCCCACACTGCCAAAAGCACCAAAACTTGGTTCAATGACCGTGGGATTTCTGTGCTTGATTGGCCAGCAAACTCGCCTGACCTGAACGCCATAGAGAATCTATGGGGCATTGCCAAGAGAAAGATGAGAGACATGAGACCGAACAATGCAGAAGAGCTGAAGGCTGCTATTGAAGCATCCTGGTCTTCCATAACACCTCAGCAGTGCCACAGGCTGATAGCTTCCATGCCATGCCGCATCGAGGCAGTAATTGCTGCAAAAGGGGCCCAAACCAAGTACTGAGTACATGCTTATACTTTTATACTTATACTTATACCAAGTACATGCTTATACTTTTCAGAGGTCCGATATTGTTCTATGTACACTCCTTGTTTTATTGATTGCATGTAATATTCTAATTTTCTGAGATTGTGGATTTGGGGTTTTCATGAGCTCTATGCCATAATCATCACAATTATGACAAATCACAGCTTGAACTATCTTGCTTTGCATGTGATGAGTCTATCTCATATATTAGTTTCCCCTTTTAAGTTGCATTACTGAAATAAATGAACTTGTGCACGATATTCTAATTTTTTGAGTTTCACCTGTATATTCACTATGAGAAACAATGTATTATTATTGAATGAGGACACAGACTGCTAAAGAGATTTACCATTTTCCATAGCCAACACCTTTTCAAATATGCACTGCTTATTTTTCAGAAGCTGTAAGTTTGTTATACTGATAATTGAATCTGTTTTACAATGTAAAAGTTTAAAAATGTACATTTAAAATAAAAAGGCTGTGAACCCTCTTAAAGAATTTAGATACAAATAATAAAGGTGGGATAAAAATAAATGATGTACGGTTGCAAGAAAAAAGTATGTGAACCCTTTGGGATTACGTGGAGTTTTGCATGAATTGGCCATAAAATGCGCTCTAAACGTCATGTAAGTCACAACAATAGAAAAACACAGTCTGCTTAAAATAATACTACACAAACATTAGCTGTTGTCATGTTTTAATTGAAGATAAGATGGAAACATTCACAGTGCAGGGTGGAAAAAGTATGTGAACCTTTGGCCTTAATAACTGGTTGACCCTCCTTTGGCAGCAATAACCTCAACCAAACGTTTCCTGTAGTTGCAGATCAGACCTGCACAACGATCTGGAATAATTTTGGACCACTCCTCTGCACAAAACTGTTTCAGTGTAGCAATATTCTTGGGATGTCTGGTGTGAATCACTCTCTTAAGGTCATGCCACATCATTTCAATCGGGTTGAGGTCAGGACTCTGACTGGGCCACTCCAGAAGGCATATTCTGTTCTGTTGAAGCCATTGTTTTGTTGAATTACTTGTATGCTTTGGGTCATTGTCCTGTTGCATCACCCATCCTCTGCAGAGCTTCAGTTGGTGGACAGATGGTCATACGTTTTCCTGCAAAATGTCCTGATAAACTCTGGAATTCATTTTCCCATTAATGACAACAATCCGTCCAGCCCCTGAGGCAGCAAAGCAGCCCCAAACCATGATGCTCCCTCCGCCATGTTTTACAGTGGGGATGAGGTTTTGATGTTGGTGTGCTGTGCCTTTTTTTCTCCACATATAGTGTTGTGTGTTTTTCCCAAACAACTCAATTTTGGTTTCATCTGTCCACAGTATGTTTTGCCAGTAGTGCTGTGGAACATCCAGGTGCTCTTTTGCAAACTTCAAATGTGCTGCAATATTTTTTTTGGACAGCAATGGCTTCCTTCGTGGTGTCTTCCCATGTACTCCATTCTTGTTTAATGTTTTCCTTATTGTAGATGTGTCAACAAAAATGTTAGCATGTGCCAGAGATTTCTGTAGGTCTTTAGCTGACACTCTAGGATTCTTCTTTACCTCATTAAGCATTATGCGCTGTGCCCTTGCAGTCATTTTTACAGGACGACCACGCCTAGGGAGAGTAGCAACGGTGCTAAAGTTTCTCCATTTGTAGACAGTCTGTCTTACCGTGGACACATGAACATCAAGGCTTTTGGAGATACTTTTGTAACCCTTTCCAGCTTCATGCAAGTCAACAATTCTTGATCGTAGGTCTTCTGAGATCTCTTTTCTGCGAGGCATGGTTCACATCAGACAGTGCTTCTTGAGACCAGTAAAACCAAAACAGGTGTGTGTTTTTAAAGGGCAGGACAGCTGTCAGCAACACATCCAATATCATCACACTGGTTGGAGTCAAGGTTGGCTCACTCCTGGCTCCAATTATTTCTTGGAGAAGTCATTAGGCTAGGGGTTCACATACTTTTTCCACCCTGCACTGTGAATGTTTCCATCTGATGTTCAATTAAAACATGACAAAAGCTAATGTTTGTGTAGTATTATTTTAAGCAGACTGTGTTTTTCTATTGTTGTGACTTACATGACGTTTAGAGTGCATTTTATGGCCAATTCATGCAAAACTCCACGTAATCCCAAAGGGTTCACATACTTTTTCTTGCAACTGTAAATAAATAAATAAATAAATTGTACAATTTGTAGAATCTTAATTCTTACCTAAATTGTGCTTTTATATTGCTTGGACTTGATCTGGTTTGTATTTCTTTCTCTTGTTTCTCTCTTAAAATCCGCTCTGCTAGTAAAAAATAGGTAGCAGTGATATGATTGTATTTGTTAGTTTCCAGAGCCCTGAAGAAATGAAACATATATTAATCGTTTCCACAAACTGGATATAACACCAACAGAACGTATCATGTTCCTTAACAGAAAAGTGGAAAAGTACCTCAGTACAGAAATTTGTACTCTGGACCAGGGGTTTTCAACCCGTGGTATGCATACCACCAGTGGTATGCAAGCACCTGGCTGGTGGTATGGGCCGAGTGTCTTGGTCGCCTTCCTCCCCCCCGCTCGGCTCCTGCCCAGCTCACTTGCTTGTGGAAAACATGCTGCTTGGCAGCAGCCTGCAAAAACCCTACTGAACGTGCCCTGCAGGAGGGCGCGCAAAGAGCGCAAGTGCAGAGCAAGGCCCCGCCCTCCCCAGGGACACATTATGCAGTAACTGGATTGACTTCTTCTCGTGCATGCGGGCCAGTGGGATCCATGTTGACCGTCCCCCCCCTCTTCTTACTTCACAAGCAAGCGCGAGTCTGATAGGGGACAGAGCCGTCCACTCCCTTGGCAGGAAGGGGTTTGAGACTGCTCGTGTCACGGCCCTGAGTGCCAACATCACAATCGCCCCCTCCTTCTTTTCCCCCTTCTCTCTCTCTCTCTGTTGCATCACTCTCTTCCATCTTCTTTTCCTCTCCCCTCCCCCATGACCTTGCGATACCCCTCACAGCCCTCACATTGCCTCCCAGGGCTCAAGACTTTTCCCCCTCTCCTCTTCCTGAGGCGCTCGACTTTACAGAGGGGAAAGCAAAGTGGCCAAATGGCGCATGCCCTCCCAGAGGACTCATCCCACGGCAGCAGGTGGGAATTGAGGCCGTTTGTTTTGCTGACGCGTGCCAGATGAAGCCAACAGAATGTGGGTGTGGAGGGAGAAATGCGCCCGCCTGACTCACTCCCCCCCACTGTTTCACAGCATTTAACCCTTCCCCATTTCCGCGATGGCTGGCCTGCCCATCCACCAGTTTCCACTTCCGGGCTGGGAGAAGCGCACGGTGTTGCCTGTATCGCGGGCTTAAAGTGTGAAACAGCCAGGCTCTTGACTGACTGATCGCCTTTCTCCTCCCCCCCATCTTTTCGGGTTTTTTTTTTAACTCGCCGCTTTAGAGGCAGTGTAAAGGCAAACTCCAGGAAGCGCGCACGGGGCGATTGTCTCGGCCGCCTTCCTCCCTCTGCTCTGCTTTTATTCCTGCCCTTTCCTCAACAGCCTTGAACGCATGATGAGGAGGTGCAGGGGCGTCCGGCCCTTTTTCTTTCTGTCGTCACCACCGCCAGCGTCATGTTTAAAGAACTGTTGCCACCGCCCTCCCCTCAACCTGCTGCGCCTTCCTTGGGGCCCCCTCCTCCGACCACGCCGCTGCTGTTTTCCGCAAGCGAGCTGGGCAGGAGCCCAGGAGACAATGGCACTTGTGGCTTTTCTGCAGCGCAGAACCGAGGGCTGCTTTGTTCCCACTCGGCCTCTCGCAGAACCTGGGCTGCCTGCACTGGCAGGAAACGCAGCGCTTCTTTTTCCGCAGCAGTGGAGCACAGGCATCGCTTGGCGGAGACTCTGCGAGATGTGTCTTTGCAGTGGGATTCCCCTTCCGTTAGATATCTAAGGTTTGAAAGGCAAGCTGCTCCCGGGGCATAAAAGTAGAGGGTCCTGAGGAGAGCCCAGGATCAGCACGCGCAGCTCCAGATGATTGGGGTGTCAGGCGGCCTAACGGAGTTTTCAGGCAGAGATTCACCTGGAGCTGCGCGAGGCATTGCCTGGGTTCTGCTGAAGGGGAGGAAAGAGATGATATTGAAGGGGGTGGGGGAAGAGATATTAAAGGATAGGACTACCTGTACTTTATCACTTTTTTCCGGGGGGTTTTTTGGGGGGGGTGTCAAGTTTTTGACACCTTGCTAGGCGACTGGTGGTACTTGAATATTGCCATATTCTAAAAGTGGTACAATCGGTGAAAGGTTGAAAAGCCCTGCTCTACACATCTTGACAAATGGCCACTTGATTACTAAAGACTAGTGCATTATTACAGTAAATTCAATAATCGCACAATGTGTCAAGTTTGGAAAAAAACTCCATGCTGTTTCAGATTCTTTCTTTCCTTGATTTGCCAACACAGACAGGAGGAGGAGAATGGAATGTGGGTTGTATATGCAGCTGTAGAGATTGTTTTGGAAACTGAAGGTTCTTTCTCATAATAATTGTCTGATGCTTAATTGGGTAATGTGACCTGCACTGTCAGGGGGAGGAAGGGAGTTGCTATGCTTTGAATATACAGGTGAAACTCGAAAAATTAGAATATCGTGCAAAAATTCATTTATTTCAGTAATGCAAGTTAAAAGGGGAAACTAATATATGAGATAGACTCATTACATGTAAAGCAAGATAGTTCAAGCCGTGATTTGTCATAATTGTGATGATTATGGCGTAGAGCTCATGAAAACCCCAAATCCACAATCTCAGAAAATTAGAATATTACATGCAATCAATAAAACAAGGAGTGTACATAGAACAATATCGGACCTCTGAAAAGTATAAGCATGCGTATGTACTCAGTACTTGGTTTGGGCCCCTTTTGCAGCAATTACTGCCTCGATGCGGCGTGGCATGGAAGCTATCAGCCTATGGCACTGCTGAGGTGTTATGGAAGACCAGGATGCTTCAATAGCGGCCTTCAGCTCTTCTGCATTGTTCGGTCTCATGTCTCTCATCTTTCTCTTGGCAATGCCCCATAGATTCTCTATGGGGTTCAGGTCAGGCGAATTTGCTGGCCAATCAAGCACAGTAATCCCACGGTCATTGAACCAGGTTTTGGTGCTTTTGGCAGTGTGGGCAGGTGCCAAGTCCTGCTGGAAAATGAAGTCAGCATCCCCATAAAGCTCGTCTGCGGAAGGAAGCATGAAGTGCTCCAAAATCTCCTGGTAGACGGCTGCGTTGACCCTGGACTTAATGAAGCACAGTGGACCAACACCAGCAGATGACATGGCTCCCCAAATCAACACAGACTGTGGAAACTTCACACTGGACTTCAAGCATCTTGCAGTATGTGCCTCTCCATTCTTCCTCCAGACTCTGGGTCCTTGGTTTCCAAATGAGATGCAAAAGTTGCTCTCATCAGAAAAGAGGACTTTGGACCACTGAGCAACGGACCAGGTCTGTTTTTCTTTAGCCCAGTTAAGACGCTTCTGACGTTGTTTGTTGTTCAGGAGCGGCTTGACAAGAGAAATATGACATTTGAAGCCCATGTCCAGGATCCGTCTCTGTGTGGTGGCTCTTGATGCACTGACTCCAGCCTCAGTCCACTCCCTGTGAAAGTCCCCAACACTTTTGAATGGCCTTTTCCTGACAATGCTCTCCAGGCTGCAGTCATCCTTGCTGCTTGTGCACCTTTTTCTTCCACACTTTTCCCTTCCACATAACTTTCTATTAATGTGCTTCGATACAGCACTTGGGGAACATCCAACTTCTTTTGCAATTACCTTTTGAGGCTTTCACTCCTTATGGAGGGTGTCAATGATGGTTTTCTGCACAACTGTCAGGTCAGCAGTCTTCCCCTTGATTGTGATTCCTCCTGAACCAGACTGAGAGACCATTTAAAGGCTCAGGAACTCTTTGCAGGTGTTATGGCTTAATTAGCTGATTAGAGTGGGACACTTTGAGCCTAGAATATTGCACCTTTTCACAATATTCTAATTTTCTGAGATTGTGGATTTGGGGTTTTCATGAGCTGTACGCCATAATCATCACAATTATGACAAATCACGGCTTGAACTATCTTGCTTTGCATGTAATGAGTCTATCTCATATATTAGTTTCCCCTTTTAAGTTGCATTACTGAAACAAATGAACTTTTGCACGATATTCTAATTTTTTGAGTTTCACCTGTAGGCAACTAACAAAGTTTCCACATACTGGCATTCAATAGACTCTGATAGGCTACCCAAAATGTGTTTAGCACAACAGGTAAGTATGGCTCAGCCCAATTCCTGGGTAAGCCAATTTACCAAAGTTATTTCACAGTACAGGTAATCCCCGAGTTACAATCATTCTGCAACATTTACCCTATTCCCCCCCTCCCCACAACTGCTTAACCCTCCCATCTTGCCGTGCCAGACTCACTTACCTTGCAAAAATCTCTCTCCTCTCTGCTGCGGTTTTTTTGCCTTTGAGGGAGAGGAGAGTCTGTGGAAGCTCTTGGGCACCGTAATATCACACGAGTTCAGGCACCCATCCTCTTTTGCAGAGAATGGGTGCCTGAACTCTTGTGAGATCACGGTCCCCAGAAACTTTCATTCTCAGCACAAAAAGTGTTTGTGATGCGTGTCTCCTGCTCCTCCCCCCCCCCAAACTCCTTTCCACCACCACCGGAACACTTTTCGCCCAGACGGAGACTGGAAGCTTCATCTGCTTGCAAATGGGGCACTTGGAAACAGAGCAATTCTCTCCGTTTCCAAGCGCCCCATTTGCAAGCAGACAAACCTTCCAGTCTCCATCAATTCTCTGTCCAGGTGAAAAGTGTTTGGGTGCCTATGGAGTGCTTAGAAACAGAGTGATTCGCACAGTTTCCAAGTACCCTGTTTGCAAGCAGACAAAGCTTCCAGTCTGCATCAGTTCTCCATCTGGGCGAAAAGTGTTTGGGTGCCTATGGAGCGCTTGGAAACAGATTAAATTGCTCCATTCCCAAGCGCCCCATAGGCGCCCAAACACTTTTCACCCAGAGACCTGATGGAGACTGGAAGGTTTGTCTGCTTGCAAATGGGGTGCTTGGAAATGGAGCGACTCCCTCTGTTTCCAAGCACCCAATTTGCAGGCAGACAAACCTTCCAGTCTCCCTCTGGGCGAAAAGTGTTTGGCTGCCTATGGGGCACTTGGGAATGGAGTGATTCGCTCCATTTCTAAGCACCCCATAGGCGCCCAAACACTTTTCGCCTGGACAGAGAACTGAGAGAGACTGAAAGCTTCATCTGCTTGCAAATGGGACGCTTGGAAATAGAGCGATTCACTCCATTTCCAAGTGCCCCACTTGCACAATGATAAAGCTTTCAGTCTCCATCAGGTCTCTGGGTGAAAAGTGTTCTGGTGGTGGCAGAAAGGAGTTGGGGAGGAGCAGGCACTGCAAACACTTTTCACTCCCAGGAGCCTCCATCGACTCTCCCTGAAAGGCAAAGAAACCGTAGCAGAGAGGAGACAGATCTTTGCAAGGTAAGTGAGTCCGGCACAGCAGGAAGGAAGGGGGAAGCATGAGTTATCTTAATGGGTCAGGGAGGCCTTGGGGGCCTGTTCCATCACTAGCCCCCCCATGGCCTTCCCCACCCTGAGATACCTCTTGTATACTTAACAAACCGCACATTCAATTAGCGAATGCATGGGCAAAAGCCGGGAGTGATCTTGTTCAAGGTACAAGATTCACTCCTACGAATCCTCGAGTTACAAATGGAATGGGTAGGTTCCATTACATTAGTAAGTCGAGGACTACCTGTATAGGTTTTCCACTCAGTATTTATTATTATTATTATTATTATTATTATTATTATTATTATTATTATTATTATTATTATTATTATTATTAATTTTATTTATATACCGCCCTTCTCCCGAAGGACTCAGGGCAGTGAACAAGGCAATACATATTAAAAAACAAGATACAAAAATTAAAAACGATTAAACAAAATGCCCATGAATAAGTTAAAACACATTAAAAAGTAAGTTAAAACAGATTAATAAAACCCAACCCCATCCCATCAGGCCAGGCCAGCTTGTTCGAAAAAGTAGGTTTTGAGATCGCGCCGGAAGGAGCGGAGGTCAGGCGCCATCCGGAGCTCGACCGGAAGGTGGTTCCATAAATCCGGCGCGCCCACAGAGAACGCCCTCCCCCTGGGGGCCACCAGTCAACATTCTTTGACCAGACTTCCGGTGGCGACGCGACGCCGAAGACAGCCGTTTTTGGGCTGCCCGCTCCGCAGCTGTGTTTTTCCATCGTAAACAGCGCCGATCAGCTGTTTAGATGGATTTGAAGCCCCCTCCTCGGGAGAAGAGGAGGGGGTGAGGCCGCAGGTAGGGGTTGAGCTCTCCGGGGCCGCCTGAGCTGAGAGTTTGGGTGGCTGAAGGATGAGCCCCCCCGAAGCCTGGGTTGCTCCGAGCTGCGCAGCGCCCCTGCTCCGGGATTTTTGGAGCAGAGCCAGGCGTTAGCAACCACCCCTGCCAAAAGGAAATACTTTTGATTATCAAGATGCAGGCAGAGCGGTACAGGAGGTCAAGGTGATGTGGACTCTTATCTTTACTCTCTAGCTCAATGGATTTTATAGCTTTAAAGTGAAAGTGCGCAATAAGTGAAAGTGGGGGAAGATGGCGGCTAAAACTTCTAAAGCTTTTCGGAGTGCGGGGTCTTCCCTGGTGCAACAGACCTCATTGCAAGCTTTGCTTCCTCCTGCACCTCCTCCGGCATTGACGCTTAAGGATTTACAAGATGCTCTTGGAAAGCATTCACAATTGATGTCTGACATGATGGATGAAAAGTTGAAAAAGCTGGAGGAGAAAATGGAGGAGAAAATGGAGAAACTGGAGAAGATGGAAGAGAAGTTTAGAGCAATGAGGGTGGACATGTTGTCTATGATTGAATCTGTAGCTGAATGTGTGCAACAGCTGGATGTAAAAGTGGAGGATCTCAGTCAAAAGAACTCTATATTAGAAGCAAAGGTATTAGAAAATGAAAATATAAGGGATAAAATGGACGGAGAATTGAGCCTTGTTCAGTATCATCAGATGCAGTATGCTATTAGAATCAGGGGTTTAAAGGAGAATTGTAAAGAAAATTTAAAGCAGCTGATTTCTGAGGCTCTGGAAGGGGTATTGGGCCAGCCAGCATCTGAAATTGAGGGAAATATGGACAAAATTTTTCGTGTAAATTCATGGATTGCAAGACAGAGGAAGTTACCCAGAGATGTGGTGGTCTATTTTACAAAGAGAGTAATTAGAGATGAAGTCATTCAAGCTGCTTATGATACTAAATTGGTAGTGGCTGAGCAAGAAGTCTTGGTTTTAAAAGAGATTCCTCCGAAGATTTTAAGGAGAAGGAAAGATTTTGCATTTCTAGTACAGGAACTTAAGAAATGTGATATTAAGTTTAGATGGGAGATTCCAGTTGGACTGGTGGTGACGCACGAAGGTAAAAGACATCGTCTGGTTACTGTGGCCAAGGCACGTGATTTTTATAGCAATGTGTTAAAAGCAACCCCCCTATCATTTTTGGAAGCTGTAAAGGGATACGGCGAGGGAAAGCTTCAAGATGTTGCAGATAGACCGACAGAGGACAATGGTGTTGGAGGGGATCAAGTTACAGTCTCATCGGTTGCTGCAGGAGGCCAGAGGATGACGCGTGCCGCCCTAAGAAGAGCGAGACGAGAGCAAGACCAGCAGAAAGTTATGGAATCTCCAAAGCGTACTTACAGTGAAGCTGTGGGAGGGGCGTGGTCCAAAGAAGTTATGGGGGTCATGACAGACGTGCTCCAAAAGCTTTGGGGCGTCAAGATTGCTGATTAAATTTTTAAATTAGAATGTCAATGGATTAAATTTATCATAGAGGAGAAAGAAAGTTTGTTTAATATTTAACACAATTTAAGATTGATGTTATTCGCTTGCTAGAAAAGTATATTAGGGTTATGGACTAAAAGTATGTGTTGAACTAAGAATGGGTACGTAAGCTCCTAATTAACAACAAGTTGTCTTAGAGAGTGCCTAAACCTTTTTTTTACTCTTTTTATTTGAACTCAAGGATGATTTGGAACTGCGAGACATTTGGCGTGATACATGCAAGAACTATTTTTGATCATAGTTTAGTTTGGTTGGAGATTATTAAGGTTAACAGAGATAGGCGCTTTTGGCGCGTAACTGAGAATTTGTTTAGAAATTAGAGAAAGGTGGGAGAATGTAAATAGTAGGTGAAAGTTTTTTTTCTTTTTTTTGAAATTAATATGAATAAGGACTGGGATTAAGAAAATCTATTCTGAGTAAAGCTCTTTTTCTGTTTTCCTCTTTTTCTTTTTTACTTTATTTGCAATATTAATATTGTTTGTATTCATTTTATATGAGCTAGAGGGAGATAGAATTAATAGTTTATTGTTGATAACATAGGGGTGCTTATGTCTGTTTTTCGATTTTATACCCTGTATTTAGCTCTGGGAAGTCGGGGGGGGAGGAGGGAATGGGGGAGAGGGATAGGGAGGGTTAGATAGGGGTGGGGGAGGGGGGGATTAAAGTCAAAATGTATTGTAAAACTTTTTAAATAAAAAAAACATTCTTTGACCGGTGGCACCCTGAGGAGGCCCTCTCTGTGGGAGCGTACTGGGCGGAGGGAAGTTGACGCCGGCCGCAGGTGCTCCCCAAGGTATTCCGGACCCATGCCATGTAGGGCTTTGTAGGTCATTACCAACACCTTGAATCTCACCCGGAAGACAACTGGAAGCCAATGCAGCTCACGGAGCAGAGGTGTAAAATGGGAGTGTCGGGAAACTCCCAACACAACTCTCGCGGCTGCATTCTGTACCAGCTGGAGCCTCCGAGTGGTCTTCAAGGGTAGCCCCATGTAGAGAGCGTTTCAGTAGTCCCGACGCGAGGTCACAAGGGCGTGAGTGACCGTACATAAGGCATCCCGGTCTAGATAGGGCCGCAACTGGCACACCAGGTGAACCTGGGCGAAGGCCCCCCTAGTCACAGCTACTATATGGTCTTCTAGAGAAAGCTGTGAATCTAGGAGGACTCCCAAGTTGCGAGCCTTATCTACGGGGGGTAATAACTCACCCCCCCCATAGAGAGAGATGGGATATCCTGAATATCCCGGGATGCCGGTACGCACAGCCACTCGGTCTTGTCAGGGTTGAGTCGAAGCCTGTTTCTCCCCATCCAGACCTGAACCGCCTCCAGGCAGCGGGACATCACGTCGAGGGCATCACTGGGGTGGTTTGGGGTCGAAATGAAAAGCTGGGTATCATCAGCATAGTGATGATACCCAACTCCAAAACCACGAATGATCTCACCCAGCGGTTTCATGTAGATGTTGAACAGGAGGCGAGAGGACCGACCCCTGAGGGACTCCACAAGCGAGAGGCCTCGAGGTCGACCTCTGCCCCCCTGACAACACCGACTGCGAGCGTCCCAGGAGATAGGAGGAGAACCACTGAAGTACCGTGCCTCCCACTCCCAATCCCCTGAGACGCCGCAGCAAGATACCATGGTCGATGGTATCGAAAGCCGCTGAGAGGTCTAATAGGACTAGGACAGAGGAATATCCCCTGTCCCGGGCCCTCCAGAGATCATTCACCAGCGTGACCAATGCCGTCTCTGTGCTGTACCCGGGCCTGAAGCCCGATTGGTATGGGTCTAGATAATCCGCTTCATCCAGAACCAGAGGAAGCTGATGCGCCACCACACTCTCAACAACCTTCGCAAGAAAGCGAAGGTTGGAGACCGGACGAAAGTTATTTAACACAGCTGGGTCCAAGGCAGGCTTCTTGAGGAGAGGTCTCACCACCGCCTCCTTCAAGGCGGTGGGGAAACTACCCTCACTCAAAGAGGCAGATATAACCGCCTGGAACCAGCCTCGTGTCCCCTCCCGGGCTGCATAAACCAGCCAGGAAGGGCACGGGTCCAATAAACATGTGGTGGAGCTCAGCCTCCCCATAATCCTGTCTACTTCCTCCAGAGTTACAGGATCGAACTCCTCCCAGATCACATTGACAAGATCACCCGTGTCCTGATCGTCCAACTCTGCCCAGTCGGAGTCCAAATCGGTCCGAATCCGAGCGATTTTATCCAACAGATGTTGACTAAACTCCTCGGCACGCCCCTGCAAGGGTTCCTCACTCACCTCCTGATTGAGGAGGGAGCGGGTCACCCTAAACAGGGCGGTCAGGCGGTTATCTGCGGACGCGATAAGGGTAGCGAAGTAATTAGACCTCGCCACCCTTATTGCTGCGAGATAAGACCTAATATGGGTTCTTAGTCGCAATCGGTCGGATTCAGATCGGCTGGACCTCCAACCGCTCTCTAGGCCCCGTCTCCGACGCTTCATCTCCCGGAGCTCCGCGGAGAACCATGGAGCCCACTGGGATCTGCGCCGGGTCAGGGGCCGCAAGGGTACAACTCGGTCAAGTGCCTCCGTGGCCGTCCTTTCCCAGGCTTCCACTAAGGCATCTGCCGAGCTGTGAGCAGAGGAGGCAGGTGGGGACCCCAGCACTGCCTGGAACCTCTCAGGGTCCATTAAGCGCCTGGGGCGGAACCATCTAGTTGGCTCAACACACCCACGGTGGGGAGTGGCAAAACGGAAGACCAGCCGCATGAGATGATGATCGGTCCATGACAGGGGCATAACAATTGGGGAGCCCCCACCAAGATCACCTAACCACCGTCCAGATAGAAAAACCAAATCCAGGGTGTGACCTCCCACATGAGTCGGTCCATGAATTACTTGCATCAGGTCCATGGCCGTCATGGAAGCCATGAACTCCCGAGCTAACTCAGATGATCCTCCCAGGGATGGTAGATTGAAGTCACCCAAAACCATGAGTTTGGGGAACTCAATCACCAGCCCTGAGAGGATATCGAGAAGCTCAGGCAGGGCTGCTGCTGCGCGACTAGGCGAAAGGTACACCAGCAGCAAGCCCAGCTGCGCCCTAGGACCACACCTCAATAAGAGAGATTCACACCCGACTATCTGAAGAACGGTGGCCTCCTGCGGGCATAAGGTCTCCCTCATAACCACAGCCACTCCCCCACCCCTACCCTGAGTCCGAGGCCGGTGTAGCACCCGGAAGCCTGGTGGGCAAAGATCAACCAGGGGGATACCACCCTCTGGGCCCAACCAGGTCTCCGTGATGCAAGCCAGGTCCGCATGCTCACCCTCAACCAGATCCCGGACGAGAGGAGCCTTATTAACGATGGACCTGGCGGTCAAGTAAACCAGCCGGAACTCAGGTGGCTGCACATCCTCTCTCCCGGGGCCTTGGGGTGAAGACAGAGGGTCGGAGCGCCTCACCGCTTGTAGATAGCGGGGATGCCCTCCCGGATATCGATATGGCTCTCTGTTCATACACCTGCTGCCATTCCCTAACGTCGTGGGAATAGGAAGTCCCACGACCCGCTCCCGAGATCCGGAGGCAGCAGACCCCGGCTCCCCCCCCCGCGATCTGTCCCAGGCCTGGCCTGAACAACGGTTGGTGGATTACCCCCCATTTCCAGCCAACCACGACCCTCCCCCCTCCCTAACCCCACAAAAAATTTGACTAAAAAGGTAATCAGGGGCCTCTTATTAAATTTATATCGGAGGCCCCTGCCCCTGCCCAACCATCTCTCAGGGTCCCAGCAATCGGGCCCTTCATCAAGAGGAAATGTAAAGAGTGAGGCGGGTCGCACCCAGGATGGGGGGCCCCCCGAGGGCGAACAAAACCGTGCTCGGATAAGTCAGACGCATGGTGGTTGTTAGACCAATCCGGCAGAAAAAGGCAGACCCAGATCGAAACGGGAGGATCTCAAGATAGAAGGAGAATGTCCAGAGTGCAAACCCAGCTCCACTGCCACTAGAGCTGGGTAACCCCGGGACAGGTCGATTCCCGCCCTCTCACGACGGTTAGAACCGGGGAGCAGCCTGGAACATACAACCGGGGAAGGCAATACCACCTAGAGCTCTCACCTCTAGGAGGTAGCAGATGTAAAGTCTCAACCACCCTCCCACAGTGGTTGTAACCCGGGCCTTCCAAAACCATGGGGGAGAGGAGAAAAGAGGGGGGAGTTAGAGCAAAAGAGTCACTCTCAACTGCCTCCCAGGCAAGGGACATGATGTCCTAGACATCAGTGCTCAAACTGACATGGAGTTACTAGCAAAAAATAGATCTTCCAAGTTGGTTGTTGTTGTTAGCTGCGAAGTCGTGTCCGACCCATCGCAACATTATGGACAACGTTCCTCCAGGCCTTCCTGTCCTCTACCTCCTTCTGGAGTCCATTTAAGCTCACGCCTATTGCTTCAGTGACTCCATCCAGCCACCTCATTCTCTGTCATCCCCTTCTTCTATTGCCCTCAATCTTTCCCAGCAATAGGCTCTTCTCCAGTGAGTCCTTCCTTCTCATTAGGTGGCCAAAGTATTTGAGTTTCAACTTCAGGATCTGGCCTTCTAAAGAGCAGTCAGGGCTGATCTCCTCTAGGACTGACCAGTTTGATCGCCTTGCAGTCCAAGGGACTCGCAGGAGTCTTCTCCAGCACCACAATTCAAAGGCCTCAATTCTTTGGCGCTCAGCCTTTTTTATGGTCCAACTTTCACTGCCATACATTGCAACTGGGAAGACCATAGCCTTGACTATACGTCCAAGTTGGTTAGCTAAGAACAAAGCTACTTTACAATTTGAAAAATGCCTGTCAATGAGATTGACACAATATCATAAAAGGCCTATTCTAGAGCCAAGCTGTTGGATTTCATGACCAAATATGGGTCCTTCCACCACCTGTCATATCATGACAGGACGTGTATATATGCAGTGCTCCAGCCATCAAAGACATTGCTTATGTTTTGTTTGATTGTCAGTTATACAGTATGCCCCTCTTAGGCTTAGATACGTAACATCCCTACTTGAAAGAACAGCCCACTTGGATATGAATCACAGATTGTCCAGTTTCTTCCTGGGTTCTAATCTATGCAGCGTCAGTAGAACTACTAAGTTAAGCCAGTTGAGCTAAGAACCCGTTACATCGAACAGATTGGGGTATCTTGTAAAGGTGATGTGTTTATCTGAATGTTCATTCCTTGTATTTACCACATACAGTGGGTATAAAGACACTACACACCTCTGTTAAAATTACAGGTTTTTGAGATGCAAAAAAAATCAGACCAAGACAAATCACTTCAGAATTTTTTCCATCTTTAATGTAACATATAAGCTGTAGAATTCAATTGAAAAACAAACTGGAATCTTTTAGGGGGGAAAATAAAAACAAAAACATGTACAATAATGTGGTTGCATAAGTGTGCACACCCTTAAACTAATACTTTGTTGAAGCACCTTTTGATTTTATGACAGCTTTCAGTCTTTTGGGGTAGGAGCCTATCACCATGGCACATCTTGCCTTGGGAATCTTTGCGCACTCTTCCTTGCACAACTGCAAAAACCTGGCATTTTAACAGGGGTGTATAGACTTTTTATATCATCTGTATGTATTTTATTACTATATTTTCTTTTACCTATTTTACCCTGAAATTAAATTCTGTATTTTATTTTTGTTTTATACTTTGATATGGTCGTATCTATCTGCCCCGGGGAGGTCCAGCATAACTTTGAATGGATGCTAAGCAACCAGTCATAAGTTGAGGACTAACTGCATATTGTCACAACTCTTGCTGATGATCCCAACAAAGCAAACACACCTGAGACATTGCAATCTCTAATGCCAGACTTTATTAGGAAAAGCATACCGGTAGTAATGAACTCCAAGTCTGCTCTGATTAAATTGGCATGAAAGCAGTACAGGTGAAAGTCGAAAAATTAGAATATCGTGCAAAAGTTCATTTATTTCAGTAATGCAACTTAAAAGGGGAAACTAGTATATGAGATAGACTCATTACATGCAAAGCAAGATAGTTCAAGCCGTGATTTGTCATAATTGTGATGATTATGGCATAGAGCTCATGAAAACCCCAAATCCACAATCTCAGAAAATTAGAATATTACATGCAATCAATAAAACAAGGAGTGTACATAGAACAATATCGGACCTCTGAAAAGTATAAGCATGCATATGTACTCAGTACTTGGTTTGGGCCCCTTTTGCAGCAATTACTGTCTCGATGCGGCATGGCATGGAAGCTATCAGCCTGTGGCACTGCTGAGGTGTTATGGAAGACCAGGATGCTTCAATAGCGGCCTTCAGCTCTTCTGCATTGTTCGGTCTCATGTCTCTCATCTTTCTCTTGGCAATGCCCCATAGATTCTCTATGGGGTTCAGGTCAGGTGAGTTTGCTGGCCAATCAAGTGCTCCAAAATCTCCTGGTAGACGGCTGCGTTGACCCTGGACGTAATGAAGCACAGTGGACCAACACCAGCAGATGACATGGCTCCCCAAATCAACACAGACTGTGGAAACTTCACACTGGACTTCAAGCATCTTGCAGTGTGTGCCTCTCCATTCTTCCTCCAGACTCTGGGTCCTTGGTTTCCAAATGAGATGCAAAAGTTGCTCTCATCAGAAAAGAGGACTTTGGACCACTGAGCAACAGACCAGGTGTTTCTCTTTAGCCCAGGTAAGACGCTTCTGACATTGTTTGTTGTTCAGGAGCGGCTTGACAAGAGGAATACGACATTTGAAGCCCATGTCCAGGATCCGTCTGTGTGTGGTGGCTTTTGATGCACTGACTCCAGCCTCAGTCCACTCCTTGTGAAAGTCCCCAACACTTTTGAATGGCCTTTTCCTGACAATCCTCTCCAAGCTGCGGTCATCCCTGATGTTTGTGCACCTTTTTCTTCCACACTTTTCCCTTCCACATAACTTTCTATTAATGTGCTTTGATACAGCACTTGGGGAACATCCAACCTCTTTTGCAATTACCTTTTGAGGCTTTCCCTCCTTATGGAGGGTGTCAATGATGGTTTTCTGCACAACTGTCAGGTCAGCAGTCTTCCCCATGATTGTGATTCCTACTGAACCAGACTGAGAGACCATTTAAAGGTTCAGGAACCCTTTGCAGGTGTTATGGCTTAATTAGCTGATTAGAGTGGGACACTTTGAGCCTAGAATATTGCACCTTTTCACAATATTCTAATTTTCTGAGATTGTGGATTTGGGGTTTTCATGAGCTGTACGCCATAATCATCACAATTATGACAAATCACGGCTTGAGCTATCTTGCTTTGCATGTAATGAGTCTATCTCATATATTAGTTTCCCCTTTTAAGTTGCATTACTGAAATAAATGAACTTTTGCACGATATTCTAATTTTTCGAGTTTCACCTGTACATTTAGGTAAGAAAAACCAAACATACAGGTAGAGTATAGGTGGTTCCTTGCTCAATAGTAGTAACTGTGAGAGGGATCTTGGAGTCCTAGTGGACAATCACGTAAATATGAGCCAGCAGTTTGCTGCAGCTGCCAAAAAAGCCAACGGAGTGCTAGGCTGCATTAACAGGCATAGAATCAAGATCACGTGAAGTGTTAATACCACTTTATAAGGCCTTGGTAAGGCCACACTTGGAATACTGCATCCAGTTTTGGTCACCACGATGTAAAAAAGATGTTGAGACTCTAGAAAGAGTACAGAGAAGAGCAACAAAGATGATTAGGGAACTGGAGGCTAAAAGATATAAGGAACAGTTGCTGGAATTGGGTATGTCTAGTTTAATTAAAAGAAGGACTAGGGGTGACATGATAGCAGTATTCCAGTATCTCGGGGGTTGCCACAAAGAAGAGGGAGTCAAGCTATTCTCCAAAGCACCTGAAGACAGGAGAAGAAGCAACGGATGGAAATGAATCAAGGAGAGAAGCAACCTAGAACTAAGGAGAAACTGTCCGTGTCCTTACCAGTCCCTAGTCTCCTCAGATGCGAAAGGTACACCAGGTCGCCCACCCGAAAAGTCTTTTGGGGCCTTCACTTGTCGGCCTGCGCTTTTGTGCTCTCGGCTTTTACCAAGGCCTTCTTTACGTTACCCCACACACCCCAATGTGCATTATCCAATCTCGGAGTTGGCAGGGCGAGGGGACCCCTTGTTTATACGCGGGGATTGGGACAAAGTCTAGGCCGTGCACCACTGTATTGTTATACGCCACTTCTGCAAACGGCAGTAGGTCAACCCAGTCCGTCTGCTGGTATGAAATGTAGCTCCGCAGGTAGTGCTCCACCATCGCATTTACGCATTCTGCTACCCCATTGGTGCTAGGGTGATACGTAAAACTGAGACCTTGGGACGACCCGATGAACCAGATAAACTCACACCAAAATTGAGCTGTGAACTGCCCCCCCCCCCGATCTGAGATGATCCATCGGGGTACCCCGTGCAAGCAATACAACCCCTTGTCATAGAGCTTGTGGGACGTACAGCTTGTTGCCTTTCCATGCTAGGCCATCCCTCCTTGTCAGTAGGCCTGGATGTTCCTGTAACCAGGGGTCATCCAGGACTGCCTTGTGGAGCTCCTGGACCAGGTCGATTTCTAGGTTATGTATTAGTGCCCGCGCTGTGGCTTGCCAATAGGGGGGCATGATTGCCTGTACCACCTCCTCCCGCTTACTATTGTATTGGGGCATGCACAACAAAGTGCTGGCGAGAAAGTTTTTCCCGATACATACTTGAACTGGAAACAGAAATACTGCGCCCACCAGATATGTTTAGGGGACAGGCGCCTCAGCGACTGCAACACCTCAAGAATCTTATGGTCTGACCAGACCTCGAACGGTTCCTTCGCCCCCTGTAGTAGGTGTTGCCATGTCGACAGCTCCCACCGTACGGCAAATGCCTCCTTCTCCCATATGGCCCATGCCCTCTCGGTATCCATCAGTTTATGTGATGTATAGGCACAGGGCTGTAACGTCCCCTGGCTATTCTTTTGCAGTAACACTCCCCCACAACGACGTCACTGGCATCGGCCTGTACTACAAATGGCATGTCAGGGTTTGGGTGAAGCAAAACCGGCTCCCTCACGAACAGGGCCTTTAGGTCCTCAAAGGCCTTATGTCATGCCATGGTCCACGCTAGCGGTTGACCGGGCTGTGGCTTCATCGCAGTCTGTCGTGTGCGGAGCAGGTCTGTCAAGGGTAGAGCCACTGCTGCAAGCGAACGGATGAACTGCTGATAAAAGTTGGCAAATCACAAGAAACTCTGTAGTTGACGGCGGGTCCGTGGCGCTTGCCACTCCAGTACAGCCTTGACTTTGTTAGGGTCCATTTCCACCCTTGCCCCCGATATCCGGTAGCCCAGATAGTCCAGCCAGGTTTGGTGGAATTCGCACTTAAGCGAGTTTCACAAACAGATGTGCCTTCAACAGTTTCTGCACCACCTGTCACACCAATTGGATGTGTTCCTCCATGGTGGTGGTGTAGATTAATATGTCATCCAGGTATACGAGCATCCCACGGTAAAGGTGTTCATGCAGCACCTCGTTGATGAGCAGCATAAATACCATGGGGGTCCCCTGCAACCCAAACGGATGTCATGGTTCCGATTAATGAGACAGATCAAAGAACACTGCATGATTGTTTATTCCAAAAAAGTCTATAATAATGACAACGGAGCATCGGCACTCATGGATGGATGCCAGAATCTGAATTCTCCTCCCCTTAACACATCATATCATACAGAATCTCCCTCCCTTAATTACATGTCATAAATCACATTCACCAATTAGTTTAACACATGAAGTTTCACTTCCCTTCTGAAGCGCGCTATCTTCTCAAAACATCTGGGTTGAATTCGTCCCGCACTTTAGTGATTCAAAGCCAAACAGTTAAAGCAAAATGCTGCTTCTTATATTGTCAGTGCAAAAACATGGCAATTTTTGCAGCATTGACAACGGCATTACCCTGAACTGGTAGCTACCAAGCAGGCAGTTGAAGGCTGTCTTCCACTCTTCCCCTCACTTGATACAGACTCTGTAATACACCTCCTGTAAGTCCAGCTTGGTAAACACCATTCCCTTCGCCAAATGGGCTAACAAGTCTTTCATTAGCTGTAGGGTGTACATGTTCTCCACACAAACCCCGTTTATACTGCGGAAGTCTACACACAAATGCAAGGAGCCGTCTTTTTTCTCCTTGAACAGAACTGGAGCTGTGATCCGCGATTGGGCCGGCTGGATAAAGCCCCTTGCTAGATTCCAGTCAATATATCGACGCAGCTCCTCCATCTCTGTGGGTGTCATTGCGTACATCTGGGGTTTGGGCAGTTTGACGTCTGGCATGATGTCAATCGCGCAGTCGGTTGGCCAGTGGGGAGGCAGGACGTCACACTCCTGCTCGTTTGAACACCTTGGCAAGGTTGGCATACACAGCTGGGAAGGGGTTTTCCCCCTGGCACTCTCTTAGCTTGCTTTTGCCACCCTACTCCCTTCTCCACCCCCTTTTTCTGTTTCCTGGTCTGGCGGCCGGGGACCGATCCCGATCCGTAGTTTTCGGTAACCCCCTTCCCACCAAACCGTAGGACCCCACTTGTCCAACCACGCCAGTCCTAGGATCACAGCCTCGGTCATGGAAGGAACCACAATAAAGCAGAGGACCTCCCAATGGGCCCCCATCTCTAGCCTGACGGGCTCCATTATAAGGGTAGCCGCCCCCCCCCCAGGAGGGATCCATCCACCTGTTCGAATCTCATAGGGTTGGCCAGCTGCCTCACCCTGATCCTGGTCTCAGCCACCACGCCCTTACTAATCAGGCAGCGAGTGCAGCCAGAATCAATCTGGGCCCTGTATTCCCCCCGATGGCCTGTCTGTGGACTCGTCAGCATGATAAGGATGACGAATGGCCGTATCAGCTCACTCACCATAGGATCTTCCACTGGATCATCCTCACTATCGTACACCACCAAGTGGTATCTGGTGGCTGCCATTGCCTCCTCCTCCTCCAGAGGCATCTGTCGAGGGGTGGTCCTTTCCGATTGCTGCACCGCCCTCAACCTCTCCGGGGCCTTCTTGGGTGTGGGTCCGGCCTTCCCAGGGGACGGTTGTGTTCCCCGTGGAACGGAGACAGGACACTCCGCTGCCCGATGCCCTGTCTGGTTGCACTGGAAACATTTGAACGATGGCCTGAGATTAGGCCCAGAGGAACCTGAACCCGAAGCCTGGGTCCTGCGTCCTTCGTCCCTCGGTTTCTTCACACTCCTACGTGGTACTGACAGGTCCTCCCCCTTTTTGCAGAACTCCTGCAGCCCTGCATCCAAGTCTACCACCACACAAAACCAATCCTGAAGCCGACTCGGGACACCATGGAAAACACATGCCTGGCGCAAATCTCGGCACAGGCCTGCTCGGAACTGGTGAACCAACAGACATTCTGGCCAGGATTGCAGTCTACCGGTCGGCTGCCGGAAGTCCTGGATGTACTCTGCCAGAGACCAGCCTCGCTGCTTCAGCACCAGGATCTCCGCCTCGGTCCGCTGAACCTAGGAGACATCCTCAAACCGGGACCGCAGAGCCTCCAAGAACAGACCAGCATCGGCCAGCTCCCTGGCGTGGTCACTGTAGAGGTCAGCCACCCATTCCGCCACTTCACCCTGCAATCCCGCCATTATCGCTACCACCATAGCCCACTGGGATGGATAGAAGCAGGCGTACCGGTCCAGATGGCTTATGACCTGGCTGAGGAACATCGCCAAAGGGTCCAGGTTTCCGTTGAACGTCACTGGTATCGTTGGCGGACCCCAAACCACCCCTGGACCCCATGGCCCCAAAGGCAATCCTGTTCCCTGTAGAGTATCAGTCATAGGGGAGGAGCATTGGTCCCCAGACCCTACCACCCGCTGGACTGAGGTCCCAGGTGGCCTTGCCATCTGCCTGGTGGGGGCTCCGCCTGGGTCCATTAACGACCTGCCTTCCCACACAGGCCGTGATTGTTCTGCTGGCACTCCCTGCTTGGAGCCTCCCACCTGGGAAGCCACCCTGAACATAGGGCTGGCCAGACAGAACCGGGGTGGGCCTGACCGGGTTGGCTGTGTCTCTGTCCGGGGCCATGAAGCTGTCTCTCAGCCTGCTTCCCATCTTGACCACAAGGGGGGATCCTGGAACCCGTCCTCACTGAACCTATCCCTCAGGATGTCCATGAGGTGTTGTCCGGGTGCCGTGGAGTAGCTCCATTCTCCGTCGTCTTTGTCCGTAAGACGCCTCTCCCTCCACTCCATCAGAGGCCCTGCAGCACCTGGTGTGTGTGCATGGCCGGCATCCAGGTTGGTAAGCGCAGAACTGTGCCACCACTCCCCCGAAGGGCCTGGGTCCCCTGCATCCTGGGCCTCACTCACCAGAGCTGCAGGCTGTGCCTCCCGCACTTTGGGCCTTACCACTGGCTGAGCCTCCCCACCTTCTGCAACAGGTGTTGGCCTGGTGGCCTCAGCTGGCTCTCCTCCTTCAGCCACTGGTGTTGCCTCCTGTGTTCCCTCAGCAATTCCCTAGAGAGCACACAAGGGTAATGGGAAGGGTAACAAAAAGGTTCAGCGCTGACTTTTCTGTCAGTGTCCTTACCAGTCTCTAGTCTCCTCAGACGCGAAAGAAGAAGGACAAGGTGACTGGAACACAGGAACGATTCAACAAGTGCTTTAATCCACAAACGATTCACAAAGTTAGCGCTGGGAGTGATCTGCTCCCAGCGCTTTACATACACTCCCCATCCACAGCTCCACCCCCAGCATGATAAGCCAACATCTGGTGCCTGTCCATTAAAGCTGCACCGCGGGAACCTCCGTCTCTCCTGGCTGGCTGTCCAGCCACTGCTGGTCATGACGAGTTCCATTGGAGGTGTCTGCAGCGCTGGTAGGCCCCTCTCCCCCCCTGAAAACCGTGTCTCTCAGTTTCTTAGAGGCCTTGTTGCGGTTCTCCCTTGTCCATTGCCAGCTAGTTGGCAGGCTTGCCACGGGGCTTCCGCAAACAGCTGGTCGGCGGTCTCACAAGGCTTCCCTGTCCATTACCGCCGTTGCTGGCGCCGGGCTGCGAGACCGCCCAGCTGTTCGGCGGTGCGGTGTGTGGCGGTCCCGATCCCAAGCTGCGGTGCTTCTTGCTTGCCACCGGTGTTGCTGGGGCCGGGCTGCGAGTCCGCCCAGCCTTCCATCGGCATCCTTGCCTTACCAGCGCTAAGAGCGTGGCCTGGCTGTACAGCGGCTGTGGCACACAGGGTCTGCGGGGTGTGCTCCCTCAATTGCCTTCTCCCCCTTTGCCTTGAGTGTCGAGCCCACAGGCTTGACAGAAACTTCCTGACAGAACAATTAACCAGTGGAACAACCTGCCTCCAGAAGCGGTGAATGCTGCAACACTGGAAGTTTTTAAGAAGAGACTGGACAGCCATTTGTCTGTAATGGTATAGGGTTTCCTCCCTGAGCAGGGGGTTGGACTAGATGACCTCCAAGGTCCCTTCCAACTATTATTATTATTATTATTATTATTATTATTATTATTATTATTAAATACAAAAGCAAATAATAGGAAAAGTAGGGGAGGGAAAAGGGAAGAGAAAACTATAGAGAAGAAGGGAAAAAGAAAGAAAAGGCATTGACTTACGACTCCCTTTGGTGCAAGAGAATAAGAAGTAACATCGCACCTCAACTTTTTACTTTTACATAATAGTATAAACTAGTCATTTCTATAACAACAGATTTATCTAATCAGTAAAACCCAAGAGAAAAGTTTCTGGTTTTATCTTTATATTCACTTTGAAAAACCTCTGTATTAGAATATGAATCCTATTCCAATATTTCTTTGCTTGATCACATGTCCACCATAAATGATAAAAACTGCCTTCTTTATATTGCATTTCCAACATTCATTTGAAATACCTTTATACATTTTTGATAACTTATCTGGTGTTAAATACCAACGGCACATCATCTTATAAACATTTTCTTCTAAATTGTAGTTTAATATAAATTTTAAACCTTTGTTCCACATATTATCCCATTGTTCAAGCTTTACATTGTATCCAAACCTTGCCCATTGAATCATACAATGCTTACATATTCACTTTCCAAATTCAATGTTTTGTAGACCTTAGCAGTAATATGTTCATCACTACCACACAATAAGATTTCCAATTCATTTTTAACATAGTCAAACCCATAGCTCTTTTTGTCTAATTTAAATCTTTTTTTCAGTTGTAAATATGTAAACCAGTGGCAAACATGTCCTGATTCTAGCTCTTCACTTATGACCCAATTCTCATGGCTGCCAGTCCTCTCATTTATGGCCATTTGCAGTGTCCTGTGGTCATGTGATTGCGTTTTGTGATGGTTTTACTGAAAACCAGCATTTACTTCCAGTTTTCAGCAAAATTAGCCCACAGCAAACCATTGGTTCACTTAACGACCACAGAATTTGCTTTTTTATATGTAAGTTTTTATTAATTTTTTAATACAATTCAACAGTGCTTATTCAACAAACATGTTGTCTGAGTTCATCATTCACTAATACAAATTAGTTCGTTTCTCCGACCATAGGTAAAATAAGTCCCAAGTTTGAAAATATTCTTTCTTCTTTTTCTTTCAATCTCAGAGTAAGTCTCTCCATTTCTGCACAATCTAGTATTTTTTTAATTATTTCTTCCTCCAATGGTATTAATTGTGCAAATATAAGTCTTGCTGCTGTTATCACATGCAAAATCAGATATATACTTTGCTTATCAAGCTTTTCTGGCATTATACCTAATAAAAAAAGTTCAGGTTTAAAGTCTACATGTTTCCCCAGCATCTTTTCTAGCCAAGTATGTATTTTTGTCCAATATTTCTTTGCCTTAACACATGTCCACCATAAATGATAATAAGTACCTGGTTTGTGATTACATTCCAAAATTTATCTGACATATTTTTAAACATTTTTGCTAATCTTGATGGTGGCAAGTGCCATCTATAAAACATTTTGTATAAGTTTTCTTTATAAGAGGTTAACATTGTCAACTTATAATTTCTTTCCCACAGGCTTTACCATTTCTCCTAGTCTAAATCTATATTATATCCAAAATTCTTTGCCCATGTTATCATTGTTTCTTTTACTTGTTCATCTTCCATTTTCAAATTTAACAGAAAATTATACATTTTCTTAATTGGTTTTTCATCAGAGGTTAATAATATCTGATCAATCAGAGTCTGCTCTTTATAAAATCCATAAAATTTAACATCTTTATCATATCTCACTTGCATCTGTAAATGTGACCACCATGATAAATCAATACCCTGATTTTCCATCTCTTGTCTAGGTTTTAATTTCCCTTCAGAGTTTAGAATATCTTTATATGTCCATATTTTCTCAAGGCTAACTAGATTTGGGTGTACAAATGCCTCCATTGTTGAAAGCCATCCTGGAATTTCCAAATATATTTTACATTTTATTTTTTCCCATGTTAGCAATAATGCATTTCTAATATAGTGGTTTTGAAAGTATTTATGAATTTTATTTTTCCCATACCATAAAAAGGCATGCCAACCAAGTTTTAAATCATGTCCCTCTAAATATAACAATCTGTTATGTCTGAGGGTTATCCATTCTTTTATCCATGTTAACACTGATGCTTGATAATATAGAACCCAATCTGGCAAACCAAAACCTCCATTTCCTTTAGGTTCTTGTAACATTTTCAGTTTAATTCTAGCTTTCTTTCCTTGCCCAATAAATTTTAAAATTAAGGAATTCAGATCTTCAAGCAAAATGTCTCTAGTTTTATGGGTATCATTTGAAATAAAAAAAGTATTTTTGTAATATATTCATTTTCATCGTAGCAATTCTCCCTAACATCGACAATTGCAGATTTTTCCATTTTTCCAGGTCAAGTTTTATTTGGTTTAGTAGTTTTGCATAGTTATCTTATCGTTGAGCATCTTGTTGTCAAATATTCCCAAATATTTAACCTTTTTAGCTATTTGTAAATCTACTCTTTCTGACGTTGTTTTTGCTTATCTGTAAGATTTTTAACTATCACTTTAATTTTTTCTCTATTTATCTTCAATTCTGCTGTCTCTCCAAACTGTTCTATCTTTTCCAATAGTTTAGGAATCATCTCTAAAGGTTCCTCTAAAATGAATACCAAATCATCTCCAAATGCTTGCAATTTATAGCTTTCACCTTTTATTTCCAGTCTTTTAATTTCTGAATCTTGTCTAATATCTCTATTTAAAACTTCCAAGTTTAAAATAAATAGCAATGGGGTAATGGACATCCTTGTCTTGTGCCTTTTCTTATATCAAAGTTCTCTGTATAGTCCCCATTTACAATCACTTTTGCTGTTTGTGTATAATATATTGTCTTAATCATATTTATAAAGTTTTGTCCAAAATCCATTATTTTTAGTTGTTGAATCATAAATTGCCAAGAAACGTCAAATGCCTTTTCAGCGTCTAAAAATACTAATGCCATTTGCTTCCCTGGATGCATTTCATAATATTCCAGTACGTCCATTATGATTCTTAAGTTTTTTTTATTTGTCTCTTTGGTAAGAATCCATTTTGATCTGGGTGAATAAATTCAATCAAAAATCTTTTCAGTCTCTCAGCTATTATTGAGGTAAAGATTTTATAGTCCACATTTAATAATGATATTGGTCTATAATTTTTTATCTGTATTAGATCTGAGTCCTCTTTCAGTATCAGAGTAATATTTGCTTCTGTCCATGTATTTGGCAATTTAGCCTCCAATAAAAGCTCATTACAGACCTCTTTCATCGGTAAGCTTAGTATATCTTGTAGATTAGGGGTGTCAAACTCACAACGTCACGTGACGTGTCGCGCCGTATCACCACTTTTTTTCCATTGCCAGCAATGGGGTGGGTGCGGTTTCGGCATGATGCATCCGGCCCACATGCCGGCAGTTTGACATCCCTGTTGTAGACAATTGTAAAACTCTGCCGGCAGCCCATCTGGTCCCGGCGTTTTATCATTTTTTTGTCTTTTTATAGCCTCTGTTACTTCCCTCATTGTTATTTTCTCATTTAACAGTTTTAAAATTTTCTGGAATTTTTGGTAAGTTAGTGTTTTCCATATAATGAACTGTTTTCTCCCATAAAATTTCTTCCATATCATACAGTTTTGTCACTGTGTAAGAAATTTTATGAACTGGAATAGCCATAGCAACAAACCAGCCAATGAGAACTGTTTTTGATTAAGACACAGTATTGGCTGTGTGAGGCATGTGATCCAGCCTAGGTCTGGGCGTGTCTGAGTCTTCTCTGTGTTGTTTTTTCTGATCTCCAAATTAAGATTTGTTGATGTTCCCCAGAGCTGAATAAAACTGTATGTATCATGTTTATATATATTTTATAAAGTTTTTCTAAACTATGCCTCCTGCTCATTTTGAATGTGTGCTTATTTTGGGGGCTTATTTTTGCGCTGGAAAGCTGTAAAACTCTAACAAGTTTCTCATAATATTCTTTAATTATCTTGTTTATTGTCTCATTTTAAAATTATAGACAGCCTTTTTCATCCACTAAATCAGGGCTTTTCAACCTTTTCAGAGATTGTACCACTTTTTGGACATGACAATATTTGAGTACCACCAGTGCTTAGCAAGGTGTCAAAAACTTGATGACTAAAAAAAAGGGGGGATTTTGGGTTTTACAGTTAGATTCATTTGTTGTTAGAGAAATGGCTAATTTATAATATTATGGAAAAGTAAAAAGTTCAGGTTCAATGTTAATGCTTCCTTCTACTGCAACAGAGAAAGTTGGAAATCAATGCCTTTTCTTTTTCCCTTCTCCCCCTCACATTTTTCCTTTTTTCTTTCACCCTTCACTCGCAAAAGCCCCTCGCTCGCTCTCACACCCTTCTCCCAAAAAACCTTTCCTCCGTCTCTCTCATGCACTTCTCCCAGAAAGCCTTTCCTCCGTCTCTCACACACGCTTCTCTCAGAAAGCCTTTCCTCTGTCTCTCTCTCACACATTTTTGTCTTGTACACCAATTTCATCTATCATGTTGAAAAAAGTCTTAAGCACTCTCTTTCTTCCTTGTTTTCCTGTTTTACTACTTTTATAATCTAATGTCCCATCTACTATTGCATTAAAATCCCCTACTAAGCAAATATTTTGATATTTCATTTCCACTATTTTTAATGAAGTTTTTGATAAAATTCTTCTTGCTTATTGTTTGGTGCACATATTGCTACCAGAAGTATCTGTCTTTGATTTAAAAATATTTCCACTATTAAGATTCTTCCTTCCTCATATGAATAAATCATTTTAGAGTCTATTGTCTCTTTAACATATACAGCTACTCCTCTTTTTTTGTTGTTGTGCTGATGCGTAGTAGAGTTTCCCAATTTCTGGACATTCCAAAAGTTTACAATGTTGTTTTTTATGTGTCTCTTGCATACAAATTATATCCATGTTTAATTTCTGCAATCTTTTAAAAATTCTTTTCCTTTTTGTTGGGGAATTCAATCCATTTATATTCACTGGAAAAAATCCATTTTCCTTCTCCATTTTGTTTACTTATATTTAGGTCTTGTCGATCTCATGGTTCTCTGCTCTCTTGCCATTCCCTCACCCTCCTGGTCTGCCTTTTCTTTCTCTTCTTCAATTTGTGTAGTTGTTTCCTCTGTTGCTTGTTCTATCTGTTTCTGGACTTCTCTATCTTCTTGTTGGTATTTTGTTCTTTCTTCAAGAAATGCTCTATTTCTTTCATAGAAGTCTGCTGCCTTCCAAGTTGAATCCAATTGATATCTTTTGTTGTTCCAGTTAATTAAAATCCCTTCTGGAATTAACCATCTAAAGTTCACACCTATTACAATTAGCTTTGTAGTCAGAAAATGGTATTGTTTTCAGGTGTCCCTTATTCTCTTAGGAATCTGTTTCAACACCACAATTTCCCTATTTCTATATTGTAGTGGAAGGGACGCGGTGGTTCAGTGGATTAGGACGCTGAGCTTGTCGATCAGAAGGTTGGCAGTTTGGCGGGTTGAATCCCGAGTGCCACGTAACAGAGTGAGCGCCTGTTACTCGTCCCAGCTTCTGCCAACCTAGCAGTTTGAAAGCACGTAAAAATACAAGTAGAAAAATAGGTACCACTACGGTGGGAAGGTAACAGCGTTCCGTGTGCCTTTGGTGTCTAGTCATGCCGGCCACATGACCACGGAGATGTCCTTGGACAAGCGCTGGCTCTTCAGCTTTGAAACGGAGATGAGCACCGGCCCCTAGAGTTGGAAACGACTAGCACGCATGTGCGGGGGAACCTTTACCTTTTTATATTGTAGTGGATCATCCCTCATTGTTTTCTTTACAAATCTTACATGAGCTTCTCTAGGCACTTTGTGTCTTCTCGCATAGCTTGAGTTCATTCTAAATATCTCATCAATTTCTAATTGCATCTTGGCCCTGTCTATTTTCAGGGCCTCAGCCAATAAATTACTAATCACTTCCACTGTATCTTCCTCCTTGTCTTCAAGTATATTCTGGAATCTTAAATAGTGTACAGCTTTCTCCATTTCCAAGGCTGTGACCATTCCTTCTAGGCTTTGATTTGCTTGTCCTAGCCTTTCATTTTCTTCCATTATTTCCTCCATTTTTAAAATCAGTTTCTTCTGATTTATCTTCCATTTTCTGGATTCTTTGTTCATTTTCAGCAATCATTTTTGATGAGCATCAAACTGTGTCTTTATATCAAGCATTTGCTCATTTAGCTTTATCTAAATTATTTTTTGTCTCTTCATGATTCTTCTTTATTGTTTCTTGAATTAATTGTAATGTGGCTTGAATTTCTTTTTGGAAATTGTTTGTTTTTTCTCATTGTAACATTGTTTTAATGGATCCCTGACTTGCTGGACTGGATGTCCCAGAGGAGGGTGCAGAAAAAGTTTTTTTTGTGTGAGTTTGATAAGATTTGGTGTGCCAATTTTTCAATTAGTCAGATTTTGTAAATCCATAGCAAAAAAGAAAAGAAAAAAAGCCCATCTGCTTTAGGCTATAATCCAGCCATAAAAGAAGCCAACTACTTTAGGCCAATCCAGATATTCCAATCAGTTCAAAGGTATAAAAAGTCCTCTATCTCCAAGTAGTTTCTTTAATAATTATATCCAAAGTCAGGAGATGTAATTATGCCAAACTTTTTCTAGTGTAAAGTCACACGAAGTCCTCTTTGTTTACAACAGGTGTTAATTGAAGGTCAGCAGTCTCTCTAGCTTTTTTCCCTATATTATAGTAGTGTCTTCTTCCCACCACTAGGTGTCCTCATTTAACTGTAATGTCTATATCCAGGTTTAAAAATCTTTTCAAAATACTTTCTCACAAAAAATAAACAAAGAAATTTTCCCAAATAATTTTCTATATATTTTTTTGTATTCCTTAATTTCATCCCCCATTTAAAGTTTTTTGCCGCTTTTAACTCCCTTCTTCCTGGGGTCTTTTGCTTTTGGAAACTGTCCAATCCAGGGGGTTATATTTGTAAATCCATAGGGAAAAGAAATAAAAAGCAGTCTCACCCAGATCTCAACATGTTGCTGAAAATCAGCTGTTCAGCGGCATGCTGCATTCTTCGTTTCTTTCGGGCTGTTTATGACTTGGGCTGTCTGCACAGTTGCTGGCAGCCTTTCTCGCGTCTGTTTGGGCCGACCGCCGTCAGCTCCAAGCTCCCAAGGCTTCACTTCCTCCTCGTTGCCTCTCCAGGGCAACTTTGATAACTTTTTTGAAATGCGTTTTTCTGGATTTTTGTTGTTGTTATACTATCTCTCACTATTAAAATAAATCTACCATTAAAATTATAGATTGATCATTTCTTTGTCAGTGGGCAAGCATACAAAATCAGCAAGGGATCAAATAATTTTTTCCCTCACTGTAGATGTCCTATTATGGAATTGCTTTTAATGATCAAATAATCAAAATAAAAAATTATAAAGAAATAATATATTGCTTTATTTGTTATAAACAGCTCTTCAGTTTAAAGTAGAAAATTGCCAAATAAACACCTGACATGAAGAAGTTTCTCTGAAAAATATTAAGGACATACAGACAAGAATTTTAGGTACATATCCTGATTATGATACCACAAATGTTCTTATGCTTTTGCATGTGCTTTTCCAATTACATCTTCTCGACTACAATATTTATAATTAGCACATACAGTAACATGGCTGTTGACTGTGATAGCTGTTAATTCTGGGCCTGAAATCTAAATACCTACAAAGGGCACCAGATTGAAGAAGGTTCTATATAGACAAATCATACTCGTTAACAGAATAAGAACAGTTACATATTGAATTATAAAACTATATAAAATGTTACCTACTCCACAATAGTGTCTCTATCTGCAATGTCTCCAAGAACCATGCGTTGTATGATGCTATTGTGTTCCTCCTCTGAAAGATTTTTATATGAAACCAAAGGAATATTGTATTTTGTTGCAGGTGATGGATCAACTCCTTGTAGCCAAGTATGATTTTCAATTTCTTCTAAAGATGCCCTTTGTTTTGGGTCTCTTTGCAACATTCGTGTAATTAAACTAGCAAGAAAAATATTAGCATATATTAGCGTCATTATATAAGGGTATATTCTACAAAGCTGTTTTTCTCCTATTATACAAATGGTTCTCACCCAACATGTAATTGACTCTATTTCATTTGTAGAATTCTGGCTATTCAACATTATCTTACTGAGATACTAGATCTCCACTTTTTTAAAAAAATTACCACACAGGTCTATATGAGAAACTTTACAGGTGCATCAATATGTAAATAAATTCATTTGAGATAAAGGATGTAAGTCACAGCAGATGGTAGAACCTATCTAACCTTAGCTTTTATTTTGACAGGCAAAAAGGATCAGACTTGGTAAGGGTTTCAACAGAAGACCGCCAGGAAACCCATTGCTGTAAACTAAAATAGAAAGCACGTAAGCATTTTTTGTTTAATACTGTTTTGCTTTGTCCTTTAATACTTCTAGAAAGCTTTGCACAAGTACAGAAGTAGCATGAAACAGAAGATCACAGCATAAAGTGAGGGTTTATATAAATGAAAGATCTACAACATACACATAGGTTCTGATCAGATTTATCTTTATAACATACATGCAAGCTGCACTGGTTGCTGCTTTACTTCCAGGTCCAATTCAAGGTGTTGGTTATCACATTTAAAGCCCTTCATGACATGGGGCCAAGTTATCTGAGGAACCATCTCACCCCAATGGTATTGGCCCGCCCCACGTGATCTGGCAGAAGGGGCATGCTGTGGGCCACATCAGTCAAAGAGTTTTGGCTGGCCCCAGGGTCTAGAAGGAGAGCCTTTTCTGCCGTGGCCTCCGCTCTCTGGAATATCTTGCCACCTAAGGTGAGGTATGCATCTACCCTTTTGGACTTTCAGAAGGGCATTAAAACCTGGTCCTGCCAATTGTCTTGGGGTCCTGATGGGGGTGCTCCATGTTAGAGGTGGCTGGTGGACTAACAGGGAAGATGACCCCACTGTACCAATCTTGCCTTTTGTTTATCTTTCTACCAAATATTTGTAATATTTTATATTTATGGTTTTAATTGTAAGCCACATTTTAATATGATACTGTAGGACAGGGGTGTCAAACTCAATTTCATTGAGGGCCGCATCAGCATTACGGTTGCCCTCAGGGGGCCGGGTGGGTGTGGACTGGGTGGGCGTGGCCTACTGGGTGGGCGTGGCTAGAGTGTGTATGGCCTACTGGGTGGGCATGGTCAGCTCTACATCGTTCGCATCAAGGGTGCCTATGGGGGCCTGGGCAGGAGTGGGACAGATCTGAGGGTCTCTGGCAGAAGGAGGGTCTCTGGGCCAGTGCCAACGCAGTGGGGGCCGTTCCCTCACTGTTGCCAGGATGGCTTTGCGGGCCACATGAAACCACTTTGCGGGCCGGATCTGGCCCCCGGGCCTTGTGTTTGACATGTCTGCTGTAGGATCTTGAACTGCAATGTCTCCCAGAACCAGAATTAATTGTCAAGCCCCACCGGCTTGCCAACCATCCGGGCCTCGCCATCCTCATCCTGGCTCTCGACGTTGTTTCCGCCGCTCCCCACACCAGCACGGGGAAGCGATTCCTCCCTCCTCTCATCACCAGCCGTCGCTGGTGGCCGCCGACTTATCAAGGCCGCAGCAGCTGATGCCTACGCCGGGACTCGTCGACCACGCGGCGCCGGAGCAGCTGGCGTTAGGGCCGCCGGCCGCACCTACACCCAACCAACAAGAGCGGTGCCGGGTCCCCGCCGGTCAGCTGACGGGTACGCCCACATCCAAACAGCGAGAGCGGTGCCGGGCGCCCGCCAGCCAGCTGGCGGGTGCGCCTGCATGGGATGCAATCTCGGTACCCGGGTGGCCAGACCCGGAGCCGCGAGCTGCGCCTGCACCTAGCCTCTGGGAACAGCGCCAGCCGCCTGCCTACTGGTCGGCGGACACACCAACAACGGAGCACCCCGTGGGTGCTCGGATGCAGCCAGAGCCGGGGCGAGTGGAGAACAATAGAGAGGCAGCCGGAAGGACTGACCTGCCGCAGGCAGCCGCAGACTGGTTGGTGGCCATGCCTGCGCTGCCTCTCTTCAGCCAGGCGTTCAGACGGACCAAGGGGGGGAACGCGGTTACAGAAACAGGACAGCCAGGGGGGCATGGGGAGGGGGAAGGACGGGACTTACCTGAAGGATGGCCCGGCGGGCCACAGCAACGCACGCAGTGGGTGGTGGGTGTGCAGGGTGATGGGTGGGGTCTTTAGGGGGAAGTGGGCGGATGCCAGTTTGCTCTGAAGGGGTGGGGTTAGGGTGTAACTGCATGATAAAAGAACGTTGAGGCTGGATGCCGTCAACGCTGACTTTTTCGCGGTTTGCTTGTGTTGGAGAAATAAACCTTGTCACCCGTACCTTCGCTGTGTTTGTGTTTCTTCGCCGAGGACGTCGTGACAGTAAGTCAGCGTTGACCTGGTTTTCCTTCTGCTGTTACCTTCGCTTCACAGCATGGCAGAGGAACCACAGAGGCTTGCTTCGGCAGCCGACGGGGAAGGGCCCGTGGGGGCCACAGCTGCGGCACCACCTGACCCGGTTGTGGCGGAGGGGCCTCAACTGGTGGTGCAGCCTAAGACCAGGGGTGTTGCGCCAATGGCCGACAGCAGTGGAGGCAGGGAGGAAGGGCCTCGGCCTCGGAGCGGGGAGTGGTGGTACAGTCCTGCACTGGAGCACCTGGACTTGGCCCATGGAAAGTCCCACTCAGGGGTTTCGGCAGCAGCCTGGAGAGAGCGGCGGCTGACGGAGGAGGAAGGCGAGGAATGGAGTTACTCCACGGCTCCAGGAGCCTATACGCTGGACGTGTTGCGGGACCGTTTTGGGGAGTTTGGGTGTCAGGAACACACGCCTTGGTCGCCTTTGGGCCCGGGCCGTGAGACGCGGCAGTGGTTGCAGCAGGGGCCGATGCCTGGTCAGACGGGCCGGTCCGGCTTCCATTTGGCAAGCCTGAGGTTCCGTGGGCCGCCATCACAGCCGTCGGCTTCGGGGTTCACCCGGTCTGAACAATGACCCCCGAGGGCACTGGACCAGACAGAGCCTGCCAGGTGGACAATGACGGCCGGGGCTCCC
Organism: Vipera ursinii; assembly: GCF_947247035.1. NCBI lineage: Eukaryota > Metazoa > Chordata > Lepidosauria > Squamata > Viperidae > Vipera > Vipera ursinii. The sequence continues at coordinate 36,023,153 of NC_139522.1, forward strand.
ACCAGGCCGACGAGTGGGCAGAACCAGGCACCAGGTACGGGGGGCCCCAGGACCCAGGGGGGGCCCTGGGGGTCGGGGATGTTCTGGGGCCTTCCGCCCCTGCCGGTGACGTACGATGGTCACCCCGATCAGCTCGCCATGTTTCTGAGCCACACCATCCATCATTTACATCAGTACAGTACAGCTTACGCCTCCAATGGGCCATGGTGGTAGCCATCACTGCGAGCCTACAGGGAGAGGCCGCGGCGTGGGCAGCCGACCTGTATGGTGAGCACGTCAGGGAGCTGGCTGACGTTGGACTGTTCCTGGAAGCACTGCGTACGCAGTTCGAGGACGTGGCCCGTACCCACAGGGCTGAGGCAGAGGTGGTAGGGCTGCGACAACAAGGCAGGCCTGCGGCGGAATACGTCGGTGAGTTCCGGCGAGTGGCTCGCAAGCTACGTTCCTGGCCGGAATGCCTACTGGTGCACCACGTCCAGGAGGGGTGGCTGTGGCCACACGGGGCGCTGGCAGTGGGCAATCGGCTACCCGGTGCCCCGGCTGGTCACACCGGAAGCAGCCCGCTGATGCCACGGTCTTCCGGTCCTCCTGCTTCGGCTTATCGGGGATCCTGCGGGGCCCGACCACCCCCTCTGGCCTCCCCCTGCACTCACGCAGCCCAACGTCGAGTTCAACAGCGACACGATACCACTCCAGCAGTCGCTCGGGAACACCGCGCACCATGCACGCCCTACGTAGCGCCCCGTCCAACCCCGCCTGGAACCGGCACCATGTGGTCGACGAGTCCCGGCGTAGGCATCAGCTGCTGCGGCCTTGGTAAGTCGGCAGGCACCGGCGATGGCCGGTGGTGAGAGGGGGGAGGAATCGCTTCCCTGTGCTAGTGTGGGGAGCGGCGGAAACGGCGTTGAGAGCCAGGACGGGGACGGCGAGGCCCGGACGGTTGGCAAGCCGGTGGGGCTTGACAGTCGGCTCCCCCTACCACAGGCCCACCTGCAAGGGAAGGACAACAAGATGGACGTCCGCGGACCCAGGCCACTGAGTCCCCGGCGCCACCCCCAGGTTTGTTCGGATGTTTACGATGAAAGGCTGTGACCAGATGGGCTGCTCGGACATCCCCTTTTTCCACCCATGAGGCCTCCGCTAGTGGGTATCCCTTCCACAACACAAGGTACTGCAGCCGCCCCCTCCGTACCCGTGAATCGAGGACTGCTTGTATTTCATAATGGTCTCTGTGGACGGGGCCCGGTGCGTTTCCACCCGCCTTCCCTGGCAGCCCCCGGGCAGGTCTCAGCAGGCTGCTGTGGAAGACCGGGTGGACCTTCCCCAGGAATTTCGACAACCGTAGTTGTACTGTTACGGGATTGATCACTCGGACCACTTGGAAGGGGCCGAGGAACTTGGGGCCCAACATTTTGCTTGGTAGATAGGGCTCGCAACTTGGGAGTCCTCCTAGATTCACGGCTCACCCTGGAAGACCACATAGGAGCTGTGACTAGGGGGGCTTTCGCCCAGGTTCGCCTGGTGCGCCAGTTGCGGCCCTATCTAAGCCGGGATGATCTATGCACAGTCACTCACGCCCTCGTGACCTCTCGACTAGACTACTGCAACGCTCTCTACATGGGGCTGCCCTTGAGGACCACCCGGAAGCTCCAACTGGCACAGAATGCAGCCGCGAGAGTTGTGTTGGGAGTTTCCCGATACTCCCATGTCACACCTCTGCTCCGTGAGCTGCATTGGTTGCCAGTTGTCTTCCGGGTGAGATTCAAGGTACTAGTTATGGTGTTTAAAGCCCTACATGGCAGGGGTCCGGAGTACCTTAGGGAACACCTGCTGCCGGTGTCAACTTCCCTCCGCCCTGTGCGTTCCCACAGAGAGGGCCTCCTCAGGGTGCCACCGGTCAGAGAATGTAGATTGGTGGCCCCCAGGGGGAGATCTTTCTCTGTGGGCGCCCCGGAGCTATGGAACCAGTTACCAGTTGAGCTCCGGACGGCGCCCGATCTTCGCTCCTTTCGCCGCGATCTGAAAACATACTTGTTCGAACAAGCCGGCCTGGCCTGAGGGGGGATTGGTGGGGTTTTTACTATCATTTTATTGGGGTTTTATTAATGTACTTATTGTTTTTATGGGCATGTATTTAATTACTTTTTAATTTTTGTAGCTTTGTGTTTTATTCTTGCCCTGTACACCGCCCTGAGTCCTTCGGGAGAAGGGCGGTATAGAAATATTAATAAATTAAATTAAAATTAAATTAATCTGCAACTGCAGATACTTAGTTGACAGATATACCCAATCCCCTGACTTGGGGGTCTCATATGGTTCCCGCTTCCTATCTGCCTGCTCCTTTGCCCTTGCCAGGGCTTTTGCCATCGCCTCCCTGGCAACCGCCCAAACACTCTCCATTTGGCGTACCCACTCCCCGGCCCCAGAAGGTACCGTCAGTCCCTGACTGCACTCAGGGATAGGGACGAGGTCATACCCCGCCACCACCCGATACGGTGTCAAACCCGTGCTGCTGTGCACTGCGTTGTTGTGGGCGACCTCAGCAAACACGAGGTCTACCCAGTCCGTTTGTTGGTATGACACGTAGCTTCTGAGGAGCCTTTCCACCGTGGCGTTGGCCCTCTCAGCGGCTCCATTGGTGCCCGGGTAGTAGCCAGAGCTCAATCCCTGGGTGGACCCGATATGTTGCAGAAACTCCCGCCAGAACCGTGCCGTGAATTGAACCCCACGATCCGAGATTATCCGATGGGGAACCCCGTTTAGCCGATACACGTGCGTAAGAAACAGCCATGCCAACCGTTTGGCAGATGGTAGTCCTTTACAGGGGATGAAGTGTGCTTGCCTAGAGAAGAGATCGATGACCGTCCAGATCACATTACAGCCCCTGCTTTCCGGCAACCCGACGACGAAATCCATGGCGATGTCTTGCCACGGCCGTTCAGGGTCGGATACCATCTGTAACAGTCCCAACGGCTTCCCAACACGGGGTTTTGCTGTGGCACACACGTGACAACTCCAGACGTACTGTTCCACGTCCGTCTTCATGCACGGCCACCAAAATTGTCGCCATGCCAGGTGCAGGGTGTTAAGGAAGCCAAAATGGCCGGCCTGTTTGGCGTCGCGGCATCGGTACAAAACGGTAGAGCAAAGAGCTCGGGGTACATACAGCCTATCCCCATGCCAGGCCAAGCCATCCCGCATGGTGAGAAGGCCGGGGTGCTCCTTCAGCCAGGCATCCGTAGCCGCCCATGGCACGGGACAAATCGTCCCCCACCCTGAAGATCACCTGGTTCACGACTGTAGAGCCGCCTGGCGGGATATGTTCTTGCACCACCGCTTCCCATTTGGTGTTGTATTGTGGAAGCCGTGATAGTGCGTCGGCAAGAAAATTCCGTCCCCCCGGCACATATTTCAAAACAAAGTTGAACCGCCGGATGTAGAGAGCCCACCTGACATGTTTGGGCGCCAGCTTTCTTGGCGACTGGAGGACCTCCAGGTTTTTATGATCCGTCCAGACCTCGAAGGGGTGGGCGGCCCCCTCCAAGAGATGACACCACGTCTCCAGGGCCGTGCGCACGGCGAACGGCTCCTTTTCCCCAACTCGCCCCCAGCCGTCGCTGGTGCCCGCCGACTTACCAAGGCTGCAGCAGCTGATGCCTACGCCGGGACCCGTCGACCATGCGGTGCCGGAGCAGCCAGCGTTGGGGCTGCCGGCCGCACCCACACCCAACCAACGGGAGCGGCGCCGGGTCCCTGCCGATCAGCTGATGGGCGCGCCCACATCCAACCGGCAAGAGCGGCGCCAGGCGCCCACCAGCCAGCTGGTGGGCGCGCCTGCGCAGAATGCAATCTCAGTACCCGGGCAGCCGGACCCGGAGCCGTGGGCTGCGCCTGCGCCTGGCCTCTGGGAACAGCACCAGCCGCCCGCCTACCGGTCGGCGGACAGACCAACGACGGAGCACCCCGTGGGTGCTCGGATGCAGCCGGAGCCGGGGCGAGTGGAGAACAATAGAGAAGCAGCCAGAAGGACTGACCCACCGCAGGCAGCCACAGACTGGTTGGTGGCCATGCCTGCGCTGCCTGTCTCTTCGGCCGGGCGTTCAGACGGACCAAGGGGGAGGAACGCGGTTACAGAAACAGGACGGCCAGGGGGGCATGGGGAGGGGGAAGGATGGGACTTACCTGAAGGATGGCCGGGGGGGCCACAGCAACACACGCAGTGGGTGATGGGTGGGGTCTTTATGGGGAAGTGGGCGGATGCCAGTTTGCTCTGAAGGGGTGGGGTTAGGGTGTAACTGCATGATAAAAGAGCCTTGAGGCTGGATGCCGTCAACGCTGACTTTTTTGCGGTTCACTTGTGTTGGAGAAATAAACCTTGTCACCCGTACCTTCGCTGTGTTCATGTTTCTTCACCGAGGACGTCATGACATTAATACAATAGTGAATGCAAACAAAGGGAAAATAAAACCAGTAAAGAATTCATGCATAATTATTAAATAGGCAAAATGATGTTCAAAAAACAAATGTGAATATTTTGTAGAATGTGGATACAGTAAATCAGACATGTCAAACTCACGACATCATATGACGTCGCACAATGTATTGGGATGGTTTTGCCATTGCCGGCAATGGGGTGGGCACGGCTTCTGGATGACGTGTCCAGCCCGTGGGCTGGCAGTTTGACACCCCTGCAGTAAATCATATCATTCTTTAACATGTATTTTATATATATCCTACCTCTCCTCCAAGGAATTCAACATAGTATACACAATTCTCCCATTTTATCCTCTCAGAAATTCTGAGGAAATAGATTAGGTTGAAAGAAAGGGGGGTTGTGTGTGTTTTTCATTGTAGTGAAATGAAAATATCAACTGGGTTCCCTCAGTCTTCACCAGTACACCTTACTGCCTATTGCTGGCATAATGCTTTTAATTTCAAGGCATTCTATAGAATAATTTACTTACTTTTTACATTCTTTGGATACCCGAGATGGTACTGTGTATTTACAATCCATTATCATGGTCAAGGTTTCACTATCGTTTGCTTCTTGAAAAGGTAGTTGTCCACATACTAACATGTAAAGAATAACTCCCAGGCTCCATATATCTGGGTAAAAATAATGAATTTTAAACTTCAAGACAGTAAATATTCATTTACTATAACAATTAATTTGAACTGACATTTTAATTAGTCAGAATTTACAGGATCACAAATAACCAGATAATGGCTGGAATGATTTTTATGTACTTCCTTGAAAGTGTTGTTTTAATTTTTATGTCTTCCACTTTGTTATAGTTTTCAACATAAGCCACCTTAAGTCTTTCTCATTTGGTGACCCTATCAGTAAAACAAATAATAAAGCAACTGCTCTGACTGCCACGCAGCTACCAAGCCAAGTTCAAGTTTTTCTTATGATGTCCAAGGCTCTAAACAGCAAGGAACAAGGATGCCGGATTGACTACATGTAGTACTCACTTACAAACTGCAATGGGTTCAAGCAACATGGTCCTTAAGCAAACTATGAGAGAGAGAGAGAGGGCACTCGGTGTCTAAAAGGTTCGCCATCACTGCCCTATAATATATCAGTCAAATGATTGTCCAGTCTCTTCTTAAAAACTTCCAGTGTTAGAACATTCACAAATTCTGGAGGCAAGTTGTTCCACTGATTAATTGTTCTGTCAGGAAATTTCTCCTTAGTTCTAGGTTGCTTCTCTCCTTCGTTAGTTTCCATCCATTGCTTCTTGTCCTGCCTTCAGGTGCTTTGGAGAATAGCGTGACTCCCTCTTCTTTGTGGCAACCCCTGAGATATTGGAACACTGCTATCATGTCACCGTTACTCCTTCTTTTCATTAAACTAGACATACCCAATTCCAGCAACCGTTCCTTATACAGTGTTTTACCCTCCAGTTCCCTAATCATCTTTGTTGCTCTTCTCTGCAATCTTTCTAGATTCAACATGTTTTTTACATCACGGTGACCAAAACTGGATGCAGTATTCCAAGAGTGGCCTTACCAAGGCATTATAAAGTGGTATTAACACTTCACATGATCTTGATTCTATCCCTCTTTTAATGCAGCCTAGAACTCTGCTGGCTTTTTTGGCAGCTGCAGCACACTGCTCACTCATAGTTAAGTGATTGTCCACTAGGACTCCAAGATCCCTCTCACAGTTGCTACTATTGAGCCAGGTACCATCTATACTATACCTGTGCATTTGGTTTTTCTTGACTAAATGTAGAACCTTACTTTTTTCACCATTGAATTTCATTTTGTTAGATAGCACCCAATGTTAAAGTCTGTCAAGATCCTTCTGTATCTTAAGCCTATCTTCTGGAGTGTTGTCTATACCTGCTAGCTTGGTGTTGTCTGCAGATTTGATGAGTTTGCCATCTATCCCATCATCCAAATCATTGAGGTAGATATTGAAGAGTACTGGGCCTAAGAACAGAGCCTTGGGGTACCCCACTGCATACTTCCCTCTATGTAGATGCAGTTCCATTGAGGACTACATGTTGAGTGCAGTTGGTCAGCCAGCTACAAATCCATCTGGTGGTGATGCTGTCTAACCCACATATTTCTATTTTATCAAGTAGTAGGTTGTGGTCTACTTTATCAAATGCCTTACTGAAGTCCAAGTAAATTATATCCACAGCATTCCTCTGGTCCACTAATTTTGTCACAGGCAGCTAGCACGTCAGCTGAGCCGAGGTGGTGTGGTGCAAATGGAGGTCACTGAGCAGTAGTGAAACAGAGCTAGGCGGCAGCAGACCAGCAGCTGTGAGCATCACTGTGGACCAGCTGAGCAGCAGTGGTACAGAGTTAAGTAGTAGAGGAACTGAGTGCCCAGAGCAGTGACTGAGAGCAGCACGGTGGACCAGCTGAGCAGCGGCAGTACACAGCTATGTATGACAGCAAACTGGAATGCCCACAGTAGCGGCTGAGAGCAGCACGGTGGACCAGCTGCACAGCAGCTTGGTGGAGCAGAATGCCCAGATCAGCACATAACATAATAACTAAAAATCCCGGCAGTGGCCAGGCAACCAAAGAGCAAGAAGACAGGGAGGAAAAGGAAAGTACAAATCACTTGTGGACAGGAAGGAAAGGGATAAACTTTCAAGACAGGGAGTAGAGTGTTAAGAGCAAAGCATCTCCTAGAAAACAGCCTGAGATTTCCAGTAAAAAGAAGTGTATATCACTTAATAAAAGGCCAAGAACTTTTGTAAATTTTAAAATCTATTTTTTTAAAAAAAGCTATTTTTTAATTTTAAATTCTTTTTCAATTTTTAAATCTTTTTCAATTTAAATTTTATTTTTTCACTTTTTTAAAAAAATCTTTTTCAATTTTTAAGATTTTTTAAAATTTTAAATTTCTTTTTTCAACTAAAACATTGAAAAAAGTTTACTTATTTTAATTCTTTCAAAATTTTTAAATTCTTAATGATCTAAGAGGAAAAAAATAAAAAAAAATCACAGAGAGACAGACACTTCAAAAGAGGGAAGATAGTAATGAAGTTTTTAAGACAGAGAATAAAGGGCCAAGGACTTTTGTAAACTATTGTAAACTGATACTTCACAACAGGGGAAATATTTAATTTTTAGAAAAAAAGTCATGGAAACAGTAACATTATAGTGATTTACAAAATATGTCATATGTTTGAGCTTATGCCCACAGAAGACCCAAAGTGTATGTATCAAATCTATTTTTATGAACTACTAGAAGAAAAAGTAAAGGGTCTAGAACAGAGGTTCCCAACCAGGAGTGCTCGCACCCCCTGGGTGTACGAGATGATATTCCAGGGGGTACGAAAACTTGGGTTTTCAAAATTATAGTGTATATGCATAATTCATTGCCGTTATTTCAAACTTTTGTAAGGGGTGTGAGAATATATCAGAAGTGTTCTGCATTTCCAACACTTGTTTGAAGTATTTTTAAACATTTTCGCTAATCTCACTGGTGTTAAATGCCATCTGTAAAACAATTTATATAAGTTTTCTTTATATTCCAACGTTTTTGTTAATTTAGCATTTCTTTCCCATAAACTTTGCCAGTTTTCTAATTCTATATTATGTCCAAAGTTCTTTGCCCATGTTATCATTGTTTCTTTTACTTGTTCCTCTTCCATCTTTAAGCTTAACAAATATTTATAGTTTTAGTTTTTTGTCCATTTTTAGCAGTATCTGATCGAATTGTCTGTTCTTTATAGAATCCCATTGTTTTAACATCTTTTTCATATCTTGTTTGGATTTGCAAATATGGCCACCATGCTAGATCAATACCTTGTTCTTGTAAATCTTGTCTGCCTTTCGATTTCCCTTCATTGTCCAAAATAACTTTATAGGTCACAACTTTGTTGTAATTAATTAAATTTGGCTAAGCAAATGCTTCCATTGTTGAAAGCCATCCAGGTATCTTGATATAAATTTTCGCTTTTATTTTTTCCCATTCTAAAAGAAGTGCATTCTTATAAAGTGGTTTTGAAAGTAGCCAGGCACCTATTACTGTATCTGGTGGACATGCCCTAAAGCTAAAAGATTTTGGTCAAAAATACACTTATGGTTGGAGAAAATGACTAAAAAACAAATAGATTTTAACCCAGAATTATTTTTGTCAGGAATAATAGTATCAAATTATGAGAAAGACTGTATATATTTAATTTTACATGTAGTAACTGAAGCAAGAATTGTATTTGCCCAATATTGGAAAAATGAAAACTTACCAACTGAAGAAGTATTAATCAAGAAAATTTTAGTGTGCAAAAATGGATAGACTGACTTTAAAGATAAAAGAGAAAGAAGAGTCAGTTGTCAACGCTGCAAACATTGGAAGTTCCTGCTGTGACAACTGATGAAAATGCAGCCATTTTCTCTTCTCCTTTAACATGCTTTTCTTTACTTTTAGAATTCAGGTGCAGTGGGGGGGGGCAGGTTGGGATGTAAGCTCATTAAGCCATAATGATAATGCTGCTGTGGGAACTCAAGGACGAGCTGATAACATTTTGGCAGGCTGAAGAGCTGAGGAGAAAGCCCGTGCTTGAAGCTAATTGGGGAATGTGTTTTATGACAGTTTATTGGAGGTGGGAATTATACTTTGTTACTTTGTGTCAGGGGGAAGGGAATTTAGTTTTTGTGTTCAACTATGTAGTGCCGATACTTTGTTTCCTGAATAAAAGTTCTTTAAGGAAGAATTTTGCCTCGAAGTTCTTTTGATGGGTTTCATCTATCGGAACCACGACATCAGTGTATTTTAGAACATGGGATAATTTTTATCAATGGCTAGAAAAACGAGTTAGAGAGAAAAGAATGTGATATGTAACATTGAATATATACTAGTAAGAAGAAGACTACTGAGCAGTTAATTAACATATTGTTTATGATAATTATCTTTTTCTTAAAAAAATACATGAACCCAGACAACATGCTGTTGTTATTTTAAAAAATCCTAATCCCAACCCCAACCTATTCCTAATCCTATAAAAATTATATATATAAATAAAATTATATATAAAAATAAAAGTGTTCTAGGGGTGTGGGGCATAGAAAATGTTGGGAAACTTTCCGGTTTACGTGTGCGGCGCTTGCAGGCGTGCAGGAAAAGCTGTCTCCCTGCTGTCCAATCTTTCTTCCTTGGAGGACCCTGAAAAGGGTGGAAAGTTGCCCTGGAGGGGCGAACACTGTGAGGAGGCCCTCCTTGTGATTGCGGAAGGGTGGCAGCCCTCCGCTTGAATCTGGAGCAGCTCCTTTGGCCCAAAGAAGAGATCAGCCATTAAGATGGCTGATCATTAAGCCGTTCCCTGCCGAAAGCCGAAAGCACCATCTAGCACAACGAAGCAATCTGGAGGATCTGGGTGAGACCTTACCATTTTTATTCCCCTATTTTCCTGTGGGACTTTTCCGAAAATTTCCTCCCCCTCTTTGGAAAGACCGGCGACTGCATACTTGGCGAATAAACTTTAAAGCCTTAAAATAAATCACATGGCTAAGCAAAGAAATTAAGCAACCTTATTTGTACTTATTAATAAGCTTTTATACCACCCTATTTTCTGCTTAAGCTGTGAATTAAGGGGAAAAATGGACTAATTGAACAAAAGCTTTATATTAATTTGGAAAAAGACTTTACATCTTATTCTATATGCTATTGATGACATCATGTGGCGAAACCTGGTATAGCAAGTAAACTTTTTTTTATTGTGAGAGCTGACTGAATAACAGAGCTGTCCTTGACATTATCCTCAAAGATAAGAATTGGGAACACCTGGCACTGAAAACAATTTTTTGGAATACTGTAGGTGGACAATCATTGACTCTTATTAAAACAGCCTCCATGAAAGACCTATCTGTAAACATCAACGAAATGCAGGAATATATTCCACCACTTAACTACAAACTGATACTAGACACAATCTTGGCAATGACTGAGTAAATCAAAGCCAAACTGCAAGATAAATCTGACAGCTTAAAGCTACCAAATCACAACTTTGACCTTAAATGATGAATTGACAATACAAAAACAAACAGGAGAAGTGGAAACTAACATTAAAATAGGAGACTCTAAAGTACAACAAATACAATTTACAGAGAACCTTGAAACAGTTACTACTTCTTACCTAAGCCAGATGGAATCGGAAGAAGAAAAAGACCAAACTGAACTAATGACAATTATATTACACCAAACATCGAAAATTGAGCTATTAAAGCAACACTTCAATTATTACAAAGGGGACACTTTCTTTGCAAAACTGATATTTGGATGGTCTCCCTGGATTCAAACAATGTGTGTAGGAAGAAAGGGAGACACATCTGAGAATCCAAAGGCACCAATATGGAAGCCTGATTGGCACAAAAAGAAGGCGAGAGTTAGATTTAAAAAAATTAGACTTGTCTCTTTCTTGGGATTTGTAAGGATAGAGCTTAAAAAATTTCTTTTAATGGGTTAAGGGAAATCTTTAAAAAATATAAACTGATTTTATAGTTAGGTTTTAGTTTTTTAAGGGAAAACAAAATTAAGCTACTAGAACATAACTCTGAACCATATTATAGAATCTGCAATAAGACATTATTTTAATAATTGATGAACTATTAAGATGACATATAGAATATATTTGTCGTAATGATACAGATATAAATTGATTTTATATTTAACTTTTAGGTGTCTAAGGGAAAGGAAAGATGTCTATTAGAATTGATTTGTATTAGAATTTGGAAGGATATAACAAGAGATATTTTTCTAATAATTGGTGAACTATTAAGATGACCCCCTTCATGGATTACTGCCTTGTCGTAGCGAAGGGGCTTGCATAATTCAATGAAGCTATGAGCTATGCCGTGCAGGGCCACCCAAGGTGGACAGGTCATAGCAGAGAGTTCTGACAAAACGTGATCCACTGGAGAAGGAAATGGCAACCCACTCCAGTATCTTTGCCATGAAAACCCCATGGACAGTACCAAAAGGAAAAAAAGATATGACGCTGGAAGATGATCCCCTCAGGTCGGAAGGCGTCCAATATGCTACTGGGGAAGAGCAGAGGGCTAGTACTAGTAGTGCCAGAAAGAATGAAGCGACTGGGCCAAAGCCGAAAGGAAGCTCAGCTGTGGATGTATCTGGTGGTGAAAGGAAAGTCCGATGCTGTAAAGATTTTTTCTCCATAGGAACCTGAAATGTAAGATCCATGAATCAAGGAAAGCTGGACATGGTCAAACAAGAGATGACAAGACTGAACATCGACATCTTAGGAATCAGCGAACTAAAATGGACAGGAATGGGTGAATTTAATTCAGACAAACATCAGGTATACTACTGCAGGCAAGAATCCCTCAGAAGAAATGGAGTAGCCTTCATAGTCAATAAAAGAGTAGGAAAAGCAATACTGGGATACAATCCCAAAAATGACAGAATGATCTCAGTTCGAATCCAAGGCAAACCATTCAATATCACAGTACTCCAAGTCTATGCCCCAACCACCGGTGCTGAAGAGGATGAAATTGACCGGTTCCATGAAGCCCTACAGCACCTTATAGAACTAACACCAAAAAATGATGTCCTTATCATCATGGGGGATTGGAATGCTAAAGTAGGAAGCCAAAAGATAACCGGAATAACAGGCAAGTTTGGCCTTGGAGTACAAAATGAAGCAGGGCACAGACTGATAGAATTTTGTCAAGAGAATACGATGGTCATAGCAAACACTCTTTTCCAACAACCCAAGAGATGGCTCTACACATGGACATCACCAGACGGTCAGCACAGAAATCAGATTGACTATGTGCTCTGCAGCCAAAGATGGAGAAGCTCTATACAGTCAGTAAAAACAAGACCACGTTTAATGCAAAGATGGGCATGATAAAGGACCAAAATGGCAGGGACCTAAGAGAGGCAGAAGAGATTAAGAGGAGGTGGCAAAATTACACAGAAGAACTATACAAGAATGACCTTAACGTCCCTGATAACCATGATGAGGTCGTCACTGACCCCGAGCCAGACATCCTAGAATGTGAAGTGAAATAGGCCTTAGGAAAGCTGAGCAACAAAAAAGCTAGTGGAGGAGGGGGGCGGAGCCAACTGTCAGAGCGGGCGGCTGTGTGAACGGAGCTCTCTCCTCGCACAACCTCTCACCCAGTGTTCGCGGGGGCTTTTCGGAGCTTCAGGAGGTCCTGTAGGGACATCCGAAGTTGCAGGCAGCCCGGAGAACCTTCATGAGCGGCAGTTCGTGTTGAAGATCCGGAGAAAGTCTGATGCGAGCGAACCGGGGAGAAGGAGGCCAGTAATGGCCGACATGAAGATCTGACAGAGGGACGGAGCTAGCACGTAAGCAGCGGGACAACGGTAGAGCGGAGCTGACGGAGAGTGTATCCGAATATTAAATAGGAAGCGCTTGTGAAAGAGGTACTGGTTCGAAGTGGGAGCCTCACGGAGAGGGAATAAGCGGCGATAGAAGTCTTGAGGGAGGCGTTTGGCAAAAACAGCAAGGGAAAGAAAGCCGAAGACTATATGACTGTATTCTAGCTGGAAAAAAGCTACAACAAGTCAAAGTCTGAGCTTTGGAGCCTTAGAGACTGAACTCTGGATTGTCGGGCGTGGAAAGCGATCAGCTTGGTCTAGTCTGGTCTATCCTGGTAAATTTTGAATTTGTGAACTTTTGAAACTTTTGAAATTCTACTCTACTTGTCACGGGCGGCCATTTGATATAGCAATTTAGTAACTGGAGGTTTGTTTAGTGGGACACCTACTGGTCTTTGACAGCAGAGGAAGACGGAAAAGGTGCCAATTTCTGTGCCGGAAACGGGGGGGGGGGGGGAAAGAAGAAGAACGTGACTTTGATTATATTCATACTATAGAATTTTATTATATAAATTGCTTAGTTGGTAATAAGTATCTGGTGGTAACTGTTTTATATATCTTTTGTCATAGAGTTAAAAGGTTTATATAAGACTCAGGGTATTATACATTGATAAAACGCTGTTAAAATTGGGGAAACATGACAAGTATCTCGGGAGCAACTAAGCCTAGCGCTGGCAAAAAGGCAGCAGCACAGGGACAGGGGATGGCCTCAAGTCCCTCCAATCAGAAATCTATAGAGGATATGCTGCAAAGGGAAAGATCTAACTCGAATTCCTTTAAAGATTTACATGCCCTTTTGCAAAACCTACACGAGGCAATGGCCAAAAACCACGAGGAGATGAAGAGAGAAATAGGCCAAATAAGAAACGACACTGGTGAATTAAAGGGGAAAATCCAAGCGATAGATGATAAATTTGAAGGGATTCAACAGCAATTAGTCAAAAATGAACAAAGACTTCAAGATATGGAAGCTAGAATGGAAAAAGAGGAAAAGAGAGTAGATGATTTAAATGAAACACTCCTTCAGGCTAATAAGGAATTAGAAACAACAGTCATTTTTCTGGAAGCAGAAAAGGCTGCTCATTATCTACGCTTCCAGAACGTTCAAGAAAAAAGAGGGGAAGATCTGTTGGTCATGATGGCAGAACTGATGGCAAAGGCACTCGGTGTAGGGAAGGAGGAAATGCTGGCGGAAATTGATGAAACATACAGGGTCCAAACTAATTATGCGAGAAGGCACAACCTCCCAAAAGAAGTACATGTAAGGTTAGTTAAAAAATCAATTCGGGATGAGCTTCTGCATAGATCTAGAGAGGAACCATTAGAATTTCGGGGCCAACCAATCACCATCCTTAAACAGATACCTAAAAGGATGAGGGATCTGAGACGCGGCTATCAATTCTTAACATCCAAACTAATAAGAGAAAATGTAAACTTTAGATGGCTAACTCCAGAGGGTATTCTTGTTACGTGGCAGGATAGAAGGCATAGACTGGACACGATAGAGAAGGCAGAAGATTTTTACAAACGCCACTTCCATAGCCAAGAGGAAGTAGATTTAGAAGATCAAGATGGAAGGGAGGTAAGAGAAAGAGATACAATACGTGTGGCAATGGATGGGAAGATCTTAGCTACAGAGGATAGAAGGAACAAATCCGGTGAGTTAACAGAGAAACATGGAACTAGAGACAAGGAAGAGAGAGAGCCCCGAATCACGAGATCCACAAAAACCAGAAATAAGTAAGATGAAGGGAGGTGAGTGTAGTATTATGTCTGTGAATATTAATGGATTGAATTCGCCAGTGAAAAGGCGGAAATTTTTTAATAGGCTTATTCACCAACAATTGGATATCGTGGCAATACAAGAAGTCCATATAAAGGAACAACAAAAATATTTGTTAGTACAACCAAGAATAGGGAACCTATTCGTTTCCTTAGACCGACACAAGAAAAAGAGAGGAGTGGCACTATATGTAAACCCAAAATTGACTGCAAAACTAATTTATAACGATAAAGAGGGTAGAATACTGATAGTCGAGGTTATAATAAATCACAGGAAGGTCATGATGGTAGAGATATATGCCCCAAACCATAACCAAGAACAATTTTTCAAAACACTTCACAATAAGATATGTAGCATTGATTATGAGGAGATTTGTTTAATAGGAGATTTTAATGCTATCCTAGATATAAATTTGGATTATATGGGAAAGACGCTTAGGAAAAAGAAGAGAAGAACTCTACCGAGATCTTTTCTTAACTTGGCTGAGGAACTAAATATCCAAGATGTCTGGAGGGAAAGAAATCGTAAGGCTAGACAATATACATATTACTCCAACCGACATAACTCATGGTCTAGAATAGACATGGTGTGGATGACGAAAGAAATTAGTTCAGAAATAGATGAGGTACATATAGCGACAGGTACTTGGGCAGATCACAATCCTATTAAACTTATCTGGAAAGGTTCCAAAAAAATATCCAGATGGACGCTTCAAAGAGCAATTTTAAAAGAAGACGAATTCAAATCTAAGATGGAGAGAGAACTAAGTTTTTTCTTTAAGGAAAATAAAGCTATAGACACCTCAGTACAAAACAATTGGGATACAGCTAAGGCTGTGATGAGAGGGGTAGCGAGGGCATATATGGTATATAAAAATAAGGGGAAAAGACAACAACGGGAAAGATTAGAAGAGGAATATAAGAGCTTAGAAGTTACACTCCAACAAGATCCACAAAAAGAGAATATCAAGCAATCTATGGATCTGATTAAACACAAACTTAACATTCTAGACAAAGAGAAATTGGCACAACAATTGAGAAACACGAAACAAAACTTTTTTGAAAATGCAAATAAACCGGGCCGGTGGCTCGCATACAAATTGGGAAAACAAAAGGGGAAAAACTGGATTCACGAACTACGAGATGAGGAAGGGAGAATATTCCACCAGGAGGAAAAAAAAAAAATTATAGCCCAGGAATTTTATGAACGTTTATATAAAGAAGATAGCCAGGCAAGTGTGGAGAAAATGGAGGAATATTTTCAAAGAGCCAAACTACCTAAGGTCACAGAAGATACCAGAAATATGTTAAACGAGGAAATTCGACTATCTGAGGTGATAAAAGCTATTAATGCACAAAAGAATAATAAAGCATCGGGACCCGACGGTCTTCCATCAGAGATTTATAAAGAATTACAAAATATCCTAGCTCAACCCCTAGTGGAGGTATTTAACGCAGTATTAGAAGGCGCAAGGACGCCTAAATCTTGGCTAGAGGCAAACATAACCCTTTTTCCGAAAGATAACACAGACCATACATTAATCCAAAATTACAGACCCATATCACTTCTTAACTCGGACTACAAGATATTTACATCAATTATAGCGGAACGATTGAAACGATTTCTGAATGATTTCATACACGCAGATCAAAATGGTTTTCTCGCTAAGAGACACACTAAGCACAACATTAGAATAATATTAGATACATTGGAGTACTATGAATTACATAGCGAACAACAGATGGCATTACTTTTCTTAGACGCCCAAAAGGCATTTGACAATGTTAAATGGTCTTTTTTGTGCCAACAGCTTAGCTTTATGAATATGGGTGAAAAATTTATAAATATAATTAGGGCAATTTATGACAATCAGGAAGCAAAAATAATTATTAATGGGGAAGCATCTAGCAAGTTTCAAATTCAAAAGGGAACACGGCAAGGCTGCCCCTTATCACCGTTGCTGTTTATATTGACTCTTGAAGTATTAACGAGAACTATAAGAAACGACCCAAAGATAAAAGGATTAACCATTAAAAAGGAAACCTTTAAATTGCAAGCTTTCGCGGACGATCTAGTTTTTATTATGGAGGATCCATGTCAGACGGGACCAAAGCTATTGGAAGAATTATCTAAATATGGTGAGGTTGCCGGACTGCGAATAAATAGAAATAAGACCAAGATGATTGTTAAAAATATGACCAATAAACAAAAAGGTAATCTGGCCGAAATCACGGATATAGAAATAGTCAAGAAAATAAAATATTTAGGGATTAACATTACGGCTAGATGCACTTCACTCAAAAAGGATAATTATGATAGTGTAGTGAATCAAATAAAAGGTGACCTGGAAAGATGGGGAAACCTAAAACTCTCATTATTGGGAAGAATCGCTGTCATTAAGATGAATATTCTGCCTAAAATCCTGTTTCTGTTTCAGAATATCCCAATTCAACTCGACTCTAAATTTTTTCGAAATTTGGATAAATTATCACTAAATTTTATTTGGCAGGGGAAAAAACCAAGAATTAAATTGAAATATTTACAAGACACGAAGGAAAATGGGGGTTTTGGATTGCCAGACTGGGAATTATATTACCACGCCGCGGCCCGGAGCTGGATTAGAGAATGGGTAATCTTGAGAAATAGAAGACTATTAACTTTAGAGGGTCACGATTTGCAATATGGCTGGCATGCTTTCCTATGGACGGAGAAACAAGGTCTTTTCTCGCATTTTCAAAGACACCGGATCAGGCAAGCGCTACTCAATACTTGGAAAAAAATTAGATCTCACAATTACACCAAAATACCGGTCTGGCTATCCACCCTTGAAGCGATAGTTTACCCAAATCTGTTTGATTTGGGTAACATAATCTCATACAAGGATATTCTGAATGAGGAGGGGGAATTGAAACTTAGGAATGAACTAGAATTACAAGGTATAAAACTCGATTGGTGGGCCTACTTACAAATCCAATCGAGATTTAGGAAGGATAAAAATGAATGGGGGATATATACCTCTGAAACAGCATTGGACAAAATATTATTGGGACCGGACTCTAAACAAATAAGGAATTTTTATAAATTACTTTTGGGATATAAGCTGTTTGAAGAGCAAGTGAAAGACCCCATGTTGATCTGGGCTAACAATTTAGGACATAACATCGACCTAGATACTTGGCAAACAATTTGGGATAGGAATAAAAGGATAACACTGGCCTCATCGTATAAAGAAAATTTATTTAAAATGTTTTACCGATGGCATCTCCCCCCAGCCCGCTTAGCAAAAATGTACACAACAGTATCTCCCAAATGTTGGAAGTGTTCTGAAGAGATAGGCACATACTTCCACACGTGGTGGTCTTGCAGTAAAACACAAAAATTTTGGAGAATGATTTGGATTTGGCTGAAAGAAATATTGAAACAAGATCTGGAGTTTAGTCCAGAACTTTTCTTGTTGGGAATCACGAAAGAGAAATATCCTAAAGATGTGCTATACTTAACGATCCATATTATCACAGCAGCTAGAATATCATTTGCGCAAAAATGGAAAAAGAATGAGATCCCAGGACAAAAAGAGGTTATTAGGAAAATTTGGGATTGCGCTGAAATGGACAGATTAACTTTGGAATTAAAGAATAAAGATCAATCAGACTATTATAGAATTTGGAACAAATTGTATCTTTGGATGGATAAAAAGAAAGGTCTCTATTAGGTTTTACAGACTAGCTCACTGTTTTAAATATTGTGGTATTTCACCGATTTGTAATCTAAGTGTATTTAAGTGTATTTTTGATGTACATATATACATGTATATATATATATATTTAAACATTGTAGACAAAAAGGTTTGTCAGCTCGCTGGTACTGTGTCCAATGTTTTTAAATAATAAATTTAATAAAATTTTTAAAAAAAAAAAAAAAAAAAAAGCTAGTGGAGGAGACAGTATTCCAGCTGAGCTATTCAAAATCTTAAAAGACGATGCAGTAAAAGTGCTACACTCAATTTGCCAGCAAATTTGGAAAACTCAACAGTGGCCACAGGATTGGAAAAGATCAGTTTACATTCCAATTCCAAAGAAAGGCAGTGCCAAAGAATCTTCAAACTATCGCACCATTGCACTCATTTCACATGCTAGTAAAGTTATGCTTAAAATCCTACAAGCTAGACTCCAGCAGTATGTGGATCGAGAACTACCAGAAGTACAGGCAGGATTTCGAAGAGGCAGAGGAACTAGAGATCAAATTGCCAACATATGCTGGATCATGGAGAAAGCAAGGGAGTTCCAGAAAAACATATACTTCTGCTTCATTGACTATGCTAAAGCATTTGATTGTGTGGATCACAACAAACTGTGGCAAGTTCTTAAAAAGATGGGAGTACCAGACCATCTTACAGGTGAAACTCGAAAAATTAGAATATTCCACTGATTAATTGTTCTGTCAGGAAATTTCTCCTTAGTTCTAGGTTGCTTCTCTCCTTCGTTAGTTTCCATCCATTGCTTCTTGTCCTGCCTTCAGGTGCTTTGGAGAATAGCGTGACTCCCTCTTCTTTGTGGCAACCCCTGAGATATTGGAACACTGCTATCATGTCACCGTTAGTCCTTCTGTTCATTAAACTAGACATACCCAATTCCAGCAACCGTTCCTTATACAGGTGAAACTCGAAAAATTAGAATATCGTGCAAAAGTTCATTTATTTCAGTAATGCAACTTATCCCGAAAGATAATGCCGATCATACATTAATTCAAAATTACAGACCTATATCTCTACTTAATTCTGACTACAAGATATTCACAACAATCATAGCAGAGCAACTAAAAAGGTTCCTAAATGACTTTATACATGTGGATCAGAACGGTTTCCTTGCTAAAAGGCAAACTAATGTTAAATGATCGTTTTTATATGAACAACTTAGATATATGGCTATGGGTGAAAAATTTATCAATATAATAAGGGCAATTTATACTAATCAGTAAGCAAAAGTAATTATAAACGGGGAAGCATCTAGGAAATTTCAAATACAAAAGGGAACACGGCAAGGCTGTCCCTTATCTCCATTATTGTTTATATTGACATTAGAAGTCCTAACGAGGATAATTAGAAATGAACCGCAGATAAAAGGATTAGATATTAAAAAGGAAACTTTCAAACTTCAAGCATTTGCAGATGATTTGGTCTTTATCATGGAGGACCCACAACATTCGGGACCAAAATTGTTGGAAGAATTAGTTAAATATGGTGAAGTCGCTGGGCTGAAAATAAATAGGTGCAAAACCAAGATGATTGTTAAAAATATGTCTAATAAACAGAAAGATAATTTGGCTAGAACTATGGACATAGAAATAGTTAAGAAAATAAAATATTTAGGAATCACTACCGTATTTTCCGGCGTATAAGACGACCCCCTACATTTCCTGTTAAATTATAGGGTTTTGGCTATACTCGCCGTATAAGACTACCCCTCTTCCAACGCACACCAAATAAAAATTAAAAAACATCAGATTTGATTTTAATATGGTAATTTTAATTCAAATGCTTATGACATGCAGGTGCTTAGTAGGAAAACTGTCACTTATAAACATAAGGCTGTTTGTCATCAAACATGTAAACATAAAACAGTGCAAATAGATTAAACTATAATAAGAATAAGAAGAAGAAGAAGAAGAAGAAGAAGAAGAAGAAGAAGAAGAAGAAGAAGAAGAAGAAGAAGAAGAAGAAGAAGAAGAAGAAGAAGAAGTAGTAGTAGTTGGAGGGGACCTTGGAGGTCATCTAGTCCAACCCCCTGCTTAGGCAGGAAACCCTATACCATTTCAGACAAATGGCTGGCCAGTCTCTTCTTAAAAACTTCCAGTGTTGAAGCATTCACCACTTCTGGAGGCAGGTTGTTCCACTGGTTAATTGTTCTAACTGTCAGGAAGTTTCTCCTTAGTTCTAGGTTGCTTCTCTCCTTGATTAGTTTCCATCCATTACTTCTTGTCCTGCTTTCAGGTGCTTTGGAGAATAGCTTGACTCCCTCTTCTTTGTGGCAGCCCCTGATTCCAGCAACCATTCCCTATTTTCCTAATTCACTTTTTCACTTTTCCTAATTCACTCTAAAGCTTTCCCTGCGCAGAGCCTTAAGTAACACAAGCTGCCTGCAATTAGTGCAGGTTCGCATCCCACCAGGCTCAAGGTTGACTCAGCTTTCCATCCTTCCAAGGTAGGTAAAATGAGGACCCAGATTGTTGGGGGCAATAAGCTGACTTTGTAATAATGCTGCTTGGGGGGGGGGGGGGGTGAAAGCCCTAATAAACAGGCATATACACAGAATGAAGGCTATTGCTAAGCACATTAATTTGTGCTTTAAATTGTAAGCCACCCTGAGTCTTCGGAGAAGGGCAGGATATAAATGGGATTTTTTTTATTGAAAAGTTTTAAAATACATTTTATCTTTAACAATCCCCCCCTCCCCCTCCCCTACCTATCCCTCCCTACCCCTCCCCCCTCTCCCCCCCCCGACTTCCCAGAGCTAAGTACAGGGTATAAAAACAAAAAACAATCATAAACATCCATATGCTACCAACAATAAGTTCTTAAATCTATCACTGTCTAGCTCATATAAGATAACTACAAACAATACTAATATTTCATATAGAAAAAAAAAAGAAAATAGAAAGGAAGACTTATTCAAATGCTAAATGAAACTTTTTAGTCCCATATCTCTTCTGGATATATTCAATCCATTTTTTCCACTCCATAATATAGCGTTCTTGCGAATGATCTTTCAAATAAGCCGAGATCTTTGCCATTTCTGCCAGGTCAGAAACCTTTAAAGTCCATTCCTCTATAGTCGGCAATTCCTCCTTCTTCCAATACTGACCTATTAAAAGTCTTGCTGCTGTAATTAAATTCAACATCAACTTAGTGTCCACAACAGTAGCTTCTGTAATTATACCCAGCAAAAAGAATTGCGGACAAAACTTTATCTTTTGCTTGAAGATCTTCTGCATATTCCACGAAATTTTTATCCAAAAAGCCTTAACCTTTTTACAAGTCCACCATATGTGAAAATATGTTGCATCTTCGTCACCGCACCTCCAGCATTTGGGCTGATAATTCGGATACATACTTGCAAGCTTTTTAGGATCTAAATGCCATCTATAAAACATTTTATAAAAGTTCTCTCTTAAATTTTGAGCTTGTGTAAATTTTACGTTCCTCACCCAAATCTTTTCCCACGTGTCCATTGTAATAATTTCTTGGATATTTTGGGCCCATTTTATCATACAATCTATAACAAGTTCTGTTTCTGAGTCAATTTCTATCAATGCAAGATATATCCGTTTGATATGTGCTGGACCCTGATTTCTAATTTGCTTTATCAGATTTTCATCAGTCATTGTAAAACCAGTTTTCTGATCTTCTTTCCACCTGGCCCGTAGCTGGATATATTGAAACCAAGTTTGAATAATCTTCTCATCTCGCAAGAGGCTGTACGGTTTCAGACACCAGACATTTCTTTCCAGACTTAAAATCTCCTTATACGTAGTCACATCATGTTTAAAACCAACATTTATATTTTCTATTGCGTGTTTTGGGATTGCCCACAATGGTATCTTACAATCTAACTTATGTCTATACTTCTTCCAAACTCTCAACAAACTCTGTTGGTCTTGCTCTTTTATTTGTTTTGCTCGTTTTAAAGCGGCACGTGTCACCCTCTGCTCTCCAGCAACAGCCGACGAGGCTATAATTTGATCCCCTCCAGCACCATTCTCCTCTTTCTGTACACCTTCAGCCTCTTGGGATTTCCCTTCTCCAAATCCCTTTGCAGCTTCCAGAAGTGATAGTGGGGTCGCTTTTAAAACATTATTGTAGAAGTAACGCGCCTGTGTCACAGTAACCAGACGGTATCTTTTACCTTCATACATCACCACCAATCCGACAGGAATCTCCCATCTAAACTTTATTTCACGTTGCTTAAGTTCTTGCACAAGAAATGCAAAATCTTTCCTTCTTAAAATCTTTGGAGGAATTTCTTTTAAAACCAAAACTTCTTGGTCAGCAATCACAACTTTAGTGTCATAAGCGGCTTGAATAACATCATTGGTTTCTCTCTTTGTAAAATAAACCACCACATCTCTAGGTAGCTTTCTCTGTCTAGCAATCCATGAGTTTACACGAAAAACTTTATCCATGCATCCCTTTATTTCAGATGCTGGCTGACCCAATACTTCTTCCAAAGCCTCAGAAATCAGCTGCTTTAGGTCTTCTTTAGGATTCTCTTTTAAGCCCCTGATTCTAATAGCATACTGCATCTGGTGATACTGGACAAGACTCAATTCTCCGTCCATTCTATCCCTTAAATCTTCATTCTCCAGTACCTTTACTTCTAATATAGCATTCTTTTGACTCAGATCCTCCACTTTTTCGTCCAAACTTTGCACACATTCAGCCACGCGTTGCACTGTAGACAAAATGTCTACCCTCATCGCACTAAACTTCTCTTCTATCCTCTCCTCCAATTTCTCCAGTTTCTCCTCCACCTTTGCCAACTTGTCACCCAGCATTTCTGATATTACCTGGGATTGTTTTTCCAAAGCATCTTCTAAATCCTTCGATGTCAATGCAGCAGGAGGAAGCAAAGCTTGCAACGATGTCTGTTGCACCGGGGAAGTTCCCGCACTCCGAAGAGTTTTTGAGGGAGGTTTAGCCGCCATCTTTTCACTTTCACTTGTTGCGCACTTTCACTTTAAGTTTATAAAGTCCATTAAGCTAGAGAGTAAAAATAAAAGTCCTCTTCACCTTGACCTCCTGTACTGCTCTGCCTGCTCCTTTTTATTCCAAGGTCTTTCCTTCTGGTAGGGGTGGTCGCAAACGCCTGGCTCTGCTCCAAAAATCCCGGAGCAGAGACGCTGAACAGCTGGGAGCAACCCAGGCTATGGGGGAGTTCAATCCTTCAGCCGCCCAAGCTTTAAGCTCAGGCGGCCCCGGAGAACTCAACCCCTACCTGGGGCCTCACCCCCTCCTCTTCTCCCGAGGAGGGGGCTTCAAATCCACCCGAACAGCAAATCGGCGCTGTTTCGGGTGAAAACAACTCAGCTGAGCCGCGGGCAGCCCGGGAAGGCTGTCTCCGGCGCCGCGCCGCCACCGGAAGTCCAAATGGGATTTTTTTTTAAAAAAAAGACCAAATGGGAGATCCGCTCCAGGTTTTCCAGCCAGCCCGCCCAGTTCCTGAGTCAAATGTGTCCTTAGAGCTAAGCCGCTGCTCTGGCTGCTGGCTTCCCCACCTGCCTTTCAAGTTGGGATATACTACAGCTGGTCTTCAACTTTAGAAGAAAAGACGCCCAGACCCCAGCCTGTAAAAAATCACAGACTGCAGCTTCTTCTCCAATTGGTCCCGCTTTCCCTGCGCAGACTAAATTTGAGATCCGCTCCAGGTATTCCAGCCAGCCCTGTCCCTAAATTTTCAGCACCCGGCGTATAAGACGACTCCTGACGTTTGAGAAGATTTTCATGGGTTAAAAAGTAGTCTTATACGCCGGGAACTACGGTATCACGGCTAGATGAACTTCACTTAAAGAAGATAATTACGATAAAATAGTGAAACAAATAAAAGGTGATTTGGAAAGATGGGGAAACTTGAGTCTTTCACTACTGGGGAGAATTGCGGTGATTAAAATGAATGTCTTGCCTAAAATCTTGTTCCTGTTTCAAAATATTCCAATACAACTTGATTCAAAAAAAAATTTGAAATCTGAATAAACTGAATAAATTTTATTTGGCAAGGGAAAAAACCAAGAATTAAAATGAAATATTTGTAGGATGCAAAGGAAAACAGGGGATTTGGATTGCCAGTCTGGGAAATATATTATTATGCCGCAGCGTTAAATTGGATTAGAGAATGGATAATTCTGAAGAACATAAGATTACTAACTTTAGAAGGCCATGATTTACAATTTGGTTGGCAAGCTTTTCTATGGACTGAGAAACAAGGATTATTTTTACATTTTCAAAAACATCGGATTAGACAAGCATTATTCAATATTTGGATCAAAATTAGAAACCAAAACTATACCAAAGTACTAGTCTGGCTGTCCACCCTTGAAGCGATTGTTTATCCAAATCTGTTTAATTTGGGTAATAACATTACATACAAAGATATTATGGATAATGAGGGGGAATTGAAATCTAGAAGCGAATTAGAACTACAAGGGATAAAATTAGATTGGTGGGCCTATCTACAGATACAATCTTGATTCGGGAAAGATAAGAAAGAATGGGGGATAAATACCCAAGAAACTGCTTTGGATAAAATATTATTGGGGCCAGATGACAAACAAATAAGGAAATTGTATAGTTTGCTTTTGGGATATAAAATGTTTGAGGAACATTTGAAGGAACCTATGTTGACCTGTGCCAAAAATTTGGGACATGGCATCGATCTTGACATATGGCAAACGCTCTGGGATAGAAATAAAAGGATAACACTGGCATCACCCTATAAAGAAAATTTATTTAAAATGTTTTATCAATGGCATCTCCCCCAGCAAGTTTAGCTAAAATGTACAAGACAATACCTCTTAGTTGTTGGAAATGCTCTGAAGAAATAGGCACATATTTTCATGTATGGTGGTCTTGTAGTAAGACACAAAGATATTGGCAAAGGATTTGGACTTGGTTAAAAGAAATACTAGGACGCAAAGTCGAGTTTAGACCACAATTTATTTATTGGGCATAACAGATGAGAAATACTCCAAAGAAGAGTTATATTTGGTGATCCATATCATTACAGAAGCAAGAACGTCGTTCGCCCAGAATTGGAAAAGGAGTGAAATACCGGAGGAAAGCGAGGTGATAAATAAAATTTGGCCGTGCGCAGAAATGGACAAATTAACCCTGGAAATCAAGAATAAAGATCAATCAGGTTATTATAAAATCTGGAATAAGTTCTACTTTTGGCGGGAACAAGAGGAAGGTCTCCATTTGAGTTCATGGATTGGTTGATTGCTTTAAATATGGTATAATTGTATATAACTGATGTGTATATTATGTGTATATTTATTTATTTATTTATTTATTTATTTATTATTTATAATTAAATTTCTATACCGCTCTTCTCCCGAAGGACTTAGGGCGGTGTACAGGGCAGTAAAAGCTTTACATACAAAAGTTAAAATTAAATTAAATTAATTAAGCCCTAACAATAAATAATTAAAAATACCCCAAACCCTTAAACCAGGCCGGCCTGTTCAAATAAATAGGTTTTCAGATCCCGGCGGAAAGAGCGAAGGTCGGGAGCCATCCGGAGGTCAACCAGTAATTGATTCCAAAGGGCTGGCGCGCCCACAGAGAATGCTCTCCCCCTGGGGGCCGCAAGCCGACACTCTCTGGCCTGAGGAGGCCCTCTCTGTGGGAGCGCACAGGACGAAGCGAAGATGATGCCGGCAGCAGGTGATCCCGTAAGTAGTCCAGACCCATGCCATTTAGGGCTTTATAGGTAATCACCAGCACCTTGAATCTCACCCGGAGGGCAACTGGAAGCCAATGCAGCTCGCAGAGAAGAGGTGTTACATGGGAGTACCAGGAGACCCCCATCACAACTCGCGCGGCCGCATTCTGCACCACCTGAAGCCTCTGAGTGGTCCTCAAGGGCAGCCCCATGTACAGAGCATTGCAGTAGTCCAAACGGGAGGTCACGAGTGCATGAGTGACTGTACGCAAGGCATCCCAGTCCAGATAGGGTCGCAACTGGCGCACCAGGCGAATCTGGGCAAAAGCCCCCCTGGTCACAGCTCCTACATGGTCTTCCAAACTGAGCTGTGAATCCAGGAGGACACCCAAGTTGCGAGCCCTATCTACGGGGGGGTAACACCTTACCCCCTATGGTTAAAGATGGAATAAACTGAATTTCCCGAGATGCCGAAACGTACAACCACTCGGTCTTGTCGGGATTGAGCCGAAGCCTGTTCCTCCCCATCCAGACCCGAACCGCCTCTAGGCAACGGGACATCACATCGAGGGCATCAATGGGGTGGTTTGGGGTGGAGATGAAAAGCTGGGTATCATCGGCGTACTGATGATACCCCACTCCAAAACCACGAATGATCTCACCCAGCGGCTTCATATAGATGTTGAACAGGAGAGGTGAGAGGACCAACCCCTGAGGAACTCCACAAAAAAGAGGCCTCGTGGCCGACCTCTGCCCTCCTGTCAACACCGACTGCGAACATCCCAGGAGGTAGGAGGAGAACCACTGGAGAACAGTGCCCCCCACTCCCAACCCCCTGAGGCGCCGCAGTAAGATACCATGGTCGATGGTATCGAAAGCCGCTGAGAGATCTAATAGGACTAGGACAGAGGAACAACCCCTGTCCCGAGCCCGCCAGAGATCATTCACCAGCGCAACCAATGCCGTCTCCGTTCTGTACCCGGGCCTAAAGCCCGATTGGTATGGGTCCAGATAATCCGCTTCCAACAGGAACAGAGGGAGCTGATGCGCCACCACGCTCTCAACAACCTTCGCAAGAAAGCGAAGGTTGGAGACCGGATGATAGTTATTCAAAATAGCCGGCTCCAGGGCAGGCTTCTTGAGGAGGGGCCTCACGACCGCGTCCTTCAAGGCAGCAGGAAAGCTACCCTCACTCAAAGAAACAGTTATCACTGCCTGGAGCCAGCCTCGTGTCCCCTCCCGAGCCGCATAGACCAGCCAGGAGGGGCACGGGTCCAATAAACACGTGGTGGAGCTCAGCTTCCCCATGATCCTGTCCACATCTTCCGGAGTCACAGGGTCAAACTCTTCCCAGATAACATAGCCAAGACCACTCATGTCATCTCCGTCAGACTCTGCCCAGTCGGAGTCCAGACCGGCCCAAATCCGAGCGATTTTGTCCGACAGATATTGGCTAAACTCCTCGGCACGACCCTGCAAGGGCTCCTCCCTCACCTCCTGATTAAGGAGGAAGCGGGTCACCCTGAACAGGGTGGCCGGGCAATTATCTGCGGACGCGATGAGGTCAGCAAAGTAATTAGACTTTGCCACCCTCATCGCAGCGAGGTAAGACCTCGTAGAGGACCTTAGTCGCAATCGGTCGGATTCAGACCGGCTGGATCTCCAACAGCTCTCTAGGCCCCATCTCTGACGCTTCATCTCCTGGAGCTCAACAGAAAACCATGGAGAAGGTGGATAATGTGTTTAAGATACATATTTTAAGGTATGCTCTGTTGCGAGTTTGGAAAAAGTATAGACATAAGTTAAATTATAAGATACCAACTTGGGCAATACCTAAACATGCAATAGAAAATATAAATGTGGGATTCAAACAGGATGAGACTACATATAAGGAAATTTTAAGTCTAGAAAGGAATGTATGGCAATTAAAGCCATATAATATTTTAAAAGAAGAAAAGATTGTACAAACTTGGTTTCAGTATGGGCAATTACAGGCAAGATGGAAAGAGGACCAGAAAGCTGGCTTTTAGATGACTGATGAAAATTTGGTAAAACAAATTAGAGATCAAGGTCAAGCACATATTAAAAGGATATATAATGCATTGATAGAAACTGACTCAGAAACGGAACTTGTTAAAGATTGCATGATAAAGTGGGCCCAGAATTTTCAAGAAGTTATAACAATGGACACTTGGGAAAAGATCTGGGTTAGAAATGTAAAATTTACACAGGCCCAAAACTTAAGAGAGAATTTTTATAAAATGCTTCATAGGTGGCACTTAGACCTTAAAAATTAGCAAGTATGTATCCGAACTGCCAGCCCAAATGTTGGAGGTGTGGTTGTGAGGATGCAACATATTTTCATATATGGTGGACTTGTAAAAAGGTTAAAGCTTTTTGGATTAAAATTTGGTGGAATATGCAAAAGATATTTAAGAAAAGGATAAAGTTTTCCCCGCAATTGTTTTTATTGGGTATTATTACAGATACTACTGTAATAGACACTAAGTTGATGTTGAATCTAATTACGGCGGCAAGACTTTTAGTTGCGCAATACTGGAAGAAGGAGGAATTGCCGACTATAGAAGAGTGGACTTTGAAAGTTTCCAATTTGACAGAAATGGCAAAGATTTCGGCATATTTGAAAGATCAATCGCAACAGAGATATATTGTGGAATGGAGAAGATGGATTGAATATATTCAGAATAAATATGGGACTAAAAAGTTTCATTTAGCATTTGAATAAGTAGTGGATTTTTATGATGTATGATTAGTCATTTGTTATTTTATTAATATTATGACTATGGAGAGTTAAAGTCCGATAGAACTTAATGTGTTATTTTTGTTGTTAGCATATTTTAGTTTATGTTTGTATTATTATACCCTGTATTCAGCTCTGGGAAGTCGGGGAGGGGGGAGGGGGGATGGGAGGGTTGGGGAGAGGGGAGGGGGAGGAGGGAGTTTTTTGTATTTAAAAATGTAAAACTTTTCAATAAAAACAAAAAACAAAAACCATGGAGCCCACTGGGATCTGCGCCGGGTCAGGGGCCGCATGGATATATATATGTAAACCTCAAAAATAATGTAAGACAAGAAGGTATGTCAGTCCGTTCACATCGTGTCCAATGTTTTAAACAATAAAATTTGAAAAAAAAATAAAAAATGTCTTCCCCAACCCCCTTTAATATCTCTTCCCCCACCCCCTTTAATATCTCTTCTCCCACCTTTTAATATCTCTTCTTCCACACCCTTTAATGTGAATTCCTCCACCCCCTTTAATATCTCTTCTCCCCCCTTTAATATGTATTCACCCACCCTTTAATGTCTTCCTCCACCCCCTTTAATGTCTTTCCCCACCCCCTTTAATATCGTCTTCCACCCCCTTTAATATCTGTTCTCCCACTCCCTTTAATATCATGTCCTCTCCACACCCTTTAATATCATCTCTTCACCCATTCCCTTTAATGTCTTCCCCCACCCCTTCATATATCTTCCCCCACCCCCTTTAATGTCTTCCCCCACCCCCTTTAATGTCTTTAATGCCAACGCCTTTTAATATGTCTTCCCACATCCCCTTCAATGTCTTTCCACTAACCCCTTTAATATGGTCTTCCTCCACCTCCTTTAATGTCTTGCCCACACCCCCTTTAATATCTCTTCTCCCACCCTTTAATATCATCTCTTCTCCTACCCCATTTAATATCATCTCTTCCCACACCCCCTTTAATATGTCTTCCCCCACCCCGTTTAATATCTCTTCCCCCACCCCTTTTAATGTCTTTCCCCAAACCCTTTAATATCTTGTCTTCCCCACCTTTATTATCTGTTCTCCCACCCCCTTTAATAAGATGTCTTCCCCACACCCCCTTTAAAGTCATGTCTTTCCACCACCTTTAATATCATGTCTTCACCCACCGCCTTTAATATGTCTTTCCTCATCCCCTTTAATATCTCTTCTCCCACCCTTTAATGTCTTTCCCCACACCTTTAATATCTCTTCTCCCACCCGTTTTAATATCATGTCTTCCCCACCTTTAACATCTCTTCTCCCACCCGTTTAATGTCTTCCCCAACCCCCTTGAATATCATGTCTTCCCCCACCCCCTTTAATATCATGTCTTTCCACCACCTGCTTTAATATCACTTCTCCGACTCCCTTTAATATGTCTTCCACACACCACCTTTAATATCGTGGATTCCCCCAACCCAATATCTCTTCTCCCACTCCCTTTAATATCATGCCTTCCCCCACCCCCTTTAACATCTCTTCTCCCACCCACTTTAATATCATGTCTTTCACCACTCCCTTTAATATGTCTTCTCCCACCCCTTTAATATCATTTCCTCCCCACACCCTAATACCATGGCTTCACCCAACCCCTTTAAAATGTCTTCCCCAACCCCCTTTAATTTCATGTTTTCACCCAGCCCCTTTAACATCATCTCTTCACCCACCCCCTTTAACAGCTTCCCCAACCCTTTGTCTTCCCCCACCGCTTAATATCATCTTTCCCCCACTTGCTTTAATATCTCCTCTCACCTTTAATACGTCTTCCCCACACCCCTTTTAATATCATGTCTTCCCCCACTCCCTTTAATATTACCTCTTCCCCCAAACCATTTAATATGTCTTCTTCTAGCCCTGCTAATATCATGTCTTCCCAAAAACCCCTTTAATATGTCTTCACCCACCCTATTTAATATCATATCTTCCCCCACCCCTTTAATATCGTCTTTCCTCCACCCCCTTTAATATCTCTTCTCCCACCCCCCTTTAATATCATGTATTCACCCACCCCCTTTAATATGTTTTCCCACACCCCCTTTAATATCATATCTTCCCCCACCCCCTTTAATATCAAGTCTTCCCCCACCCCCTTTAATATATCTTCTCCCACTCCCTTTAATGTCTTTCCCCCACCCCTTTTAATATCTCTTCTCCAACCCTTTAATGTCTTCCCCCACCCGGTTTAATGTCTTCACCACACCCTTTAATGTTTTTCCCCACCCCCTTTAATATCATGTCTTCTCACACCCCCTTTAATATGTCTTCACCACCCACTTTAATATCATGTCTTTTCCCCACCCCCTTTAATCTCTTCTCCCACGCTGTCTTCACCGACCCCCTTCAATATCTCTTCTCCCACCCGCTTTAATGTGTTCCCCCACCCCCTTAATATCTCTTCTCCCATTCTTTTAATATCTCTTCCCCAACCCCCTTTAATATATCTTCACCCACCGCCTTTAATATGTCTTTCCACCACCCCCTTTAATATCATGTCTTCACCCAACCCTTTTAATATAGCTTCCCCCACCCCCTTTAATATCATATCTTCCCCCACCCCCTTTAATATCATGTCTTCACCCACCCCTTTAATGTCTTCTACCACCCCTTAATATCATCTCTTCCCCACACCCTTTAATATGTCTTCCCCCACCAACTTTAATATCATGTCTTCCTCCATCAGCTTAAATATCATGTCTTCACCCAACGCCTTTAATATATCTTCACCCACACCCTTTAATATCATGTTTTCCTCCATTTAATATCTCTTCTCCCATCCCCTTTAATATCATGTCTTCCCCACAACTTTAGTATCTCTTCTACCACCCACTTTAATGTCTTCCCACAACCCCTTTAATATCATGTCTTCCCCCACCCACTTTAATATCTTTCCCCACACCCTTTAATATCTTGTCATTCCACCAACCTTTAATATCATGTCTTCCCCCACTCCCTTGAATCTCTTTTTTTAAATCCTATTTATATCCCGCCCTTCTCCGAAGACTCAGGGCGGCTTACAATCTAAAGCACAAATCAATGTGCTTAGCAATAGCCTTCATTCTATGTATATGCCTGCTTATTAGGGCTTTCGCCCCCCCCCCAAGAGGCATTATTAAAAAGTCAGCTTATTGCCCCCAGAAATCTGGGTCCTCATTTTTCCTACCTCAGAAGGATGGAAGGCTGAGTCAACCTTGAGCCTGGTGGGACTTGAACCTGCACTAATTGCAGGCAGCTGGTGTTACTTAAGGAGGCATTAGCCCACTGCTCCACCAAGGCTCTTCTCCCACCCCCTTTAATATCTGTTCTCCCACCCTTTAATATGTCTTCAACCACCCCCTTTAATATCATGTTTTCCTCCACCCCTTAATATCTCTTCCCCCACCCCCTTTAATGTCTTCCCCCACCCGCTTTAATCTCTTCTCCCACCCCATTTATTGTCTTTCCCCCAGCCCCATTAATATCTCCTCACCCCCTTTAATATTGTGTCTTCCCCATCCCCTTTAATCTCTTCGCCCTCCCCCTTTAATATCATCTTTTCCACAGCCCCCTTAATATGTCTTCTCCCACCCTTTAATGTCTTTCTCCCACCCCCTTTAATATCTCTTTTCCCACCCTTTAATGTCTTCGCCCTCCCCCTTTAATATCATCTTTCCCCCACCCCCTTTAATATCTCTTCTCCCACCCCCTTTAATATCATCTTTCCCCCACCTCCTTTAATCTCTTTTCCCACCCTTTGTCTTCACCCACCCCCTTTAATATCTCTTTTCCCACCCTTTAATGTCTTCACCCACCCCCTTTAATATCATCTTTCCCCCACCCCCTTTAATATCTCTTCTCCCACCCCCTTTAATATCATCTTTCCCCCACCCCCCTTAATATCTCTTCTCCCACCCCTTTAATATCTTTCCCAACCCCCCTTTAATATCTTCACCCACCCCCTTTAATGTCTTCACCCACCCCCTTTAATATCATGTCTTTCCCCCAACTCCTCTAATATCTCTTTTCCCACCCTTTGTCTTCACCCACCCCCTTTAATGTCTTTCCCACACCCCTTTAATATCTTCTCTTCCCCCACCCCCTTTAATGTCTTCCCCCACCTGCTTTAATCTCTTCTCCTACCCCATTTATTATGTCTTTCCCCCACCCCCATTAATAACTTTTCTCACTCCCTTTAATATTGTGTCTTCCCCCATCCCCTTTAATATCTCTTCTCCCTCCCCCTTTAATACAGTTGCAAGAAAAAGTATGTGAACCCTTTGGGATTACTGGAGTTTTGCATGAATTGGCCATAAAATGCACTCTAAACGTCATGTAAGTCACAACAATAGAAAAACACAGTCTGCTTAAGATAATACTACACAAACATTAGCTGTTGTCATGTTTTAATTGAACATAAGATTGAAACATTCACAGTGCAGGGTGGAAAAAGTATGTGAACCCCTAGCCTAATGACTTCTCCAAGAGCTAATTGGAGCTAGGAGTGAGCCACCCTTGACTCCAACCAGTGTGATGATATTGGATGTGTTGCTGACAGCTGTCCTGCCCTTTAAAAACACACACCTGTTTTGGGTTTACTGGTCTCAAGAAGCACTGTCTGATGTGAACCATGCCTCGCAGAAAAGGGCTCTCAGAAGACCTACGATCAAGAATTGTTGACTTGCATGAAGCTGGAAAGGGTTACAAAAGTATCTCCAAAAGCCTTGATGTTCATGTGTCCACAGTAAGACAGTCTACAAATGGAGAAAGTTTAGCACCGTTGCTACTCTCCCTAGGCGTGGTCGTCCTGTAAAAATGACTGCAAGAGCACAGTGCATAATGCTTAATGAGGTAAAGAAGAATCCTAGAGTGTCAGCTAAAGACCTACAGAAACCTCTGGCACATGCTAACATTTTTGTTGACACATCTACAATAAGGAAAACATTAAACAAGAATGGAGTACATGGGAAGACACCACGGAGGAAGCCATTGCTGTCCAAAAAAAATATTGCAGCACGTTTGAAGTTTGCAAAAGAGCACCTGGATGTTCCACAGCACTACTGGCAAAATATACTGTGGACAGATGAAACCAAAATTGAGTTGTTTGGGAAAAACACACAACACTATGTGTGGAGAAAAAAAGGCACAGCACACCAACATCAAAACCTCATCCCCACTGTAAAACATGGCGGAGGGAGCATCATGGTTTGGGGCTGCTTTGCTGCCTCAGGGGCTGGACGGATTGTTGTCATTAATGGGAAAATGAATTCCAGAGTTTATCAGGACATTTTGCAGGAAAACGTAAGACCATCTGTCTGCCAACTGAAGCTCTGCAGAGGATGGGTGATGTAACAGGACAGTGACCCAAAGCATACAAGTAATTCAACAAAACAATGGCTTCAACAGAACAGAATACGCCTGCTGGAGTGGCCCAGTCAGAGTCCTGACCTCAACCTGATTGAAATGCTGTGGCATGACCTTAAGAGAGTGATTCACACCAGACATCCCAAGAATATTGCTACACTGAAACAGTTTTGTGCAGAGGAGTGGTCCAAAATTACTCCAGATTGTTGTGCAGGTCTGATCTGCAACTACAGGAAACGTTTGGTTGAGGTTATTTCTACCAAAGGAGGGTCAACCAGTTATTAAGTCCAAAGGTTCACATACTTTTTCCACCCTGCCCTGTGAATGTTTCCATCTTATGTTCAATTAAAACATGACAACAGCCAATGTTTGTGTAGTATTATTTTAAGCAGACTGTTTTTCTATTGTTGTGACTTACATGACGTTTAGAGCGCATTTTATGGCCAATTCATGCAAAACTCCACATAATCCCAAAGGGTTCACATACTTTTTCTTGCAACTGTATCATGTCTTTCTCTCACCCCCCCTTAATATCTCTTCTCCCATGCTTTAATGTCTTCACCCACCCCCTTTAATATCATGTCTTCCTCCACCCTCTTTAACGTGTTCCCCACACCCTTCAGTATCTCTTCTCCCACCCCCTTTAATATCATCTCTTCATGCAGCCCCTTTAATGTCTTTCCTCATCTGCTTTAATCTCTTTTCCCACCCCCTTTAATATCATGTCTTCCCGCACCCCCTTTAATATGTCTTGCCCACCCTTTAATATGTCTTTCCCCACCCCCTTTAATATCTCTTCTCCCACCCCCTTTAATATGTCTCTCTCCCACCCCCTTTAATATCTTTTCCCACCCTTTAATATGTCTTCACCCACCTCCTTTAATGTCTTCCCCCACCCCCTTTAATATCATGTCTTCCCCCACCCTCTTTAATATCTCTTCTCCCACCCCATTTAATGTCTTCCCCACACCCCCTTTAATATCTCTTCACCCACCCCCTTTAATGTCTTCCCCCACCTGCTTTAATCTCTTCTCCCACGCCATTTAATGTCTTCCCCACACCCCCTTTAATCTCTTCTACCCTTTAATGTCATGTCTTCCCCCACCCACTTTAATATATCTTCCTCCACCCGCTTTAATGTCTTCTGCCACCCCATTTAATCTCTTCTCCCACCCCCTTTATCATGTCTTCCCCGACCCCCTTTAACATGTATTCTCCCACCTTTAATATCATGTCTTCCCCACACCCTGTTTAATGTCTTCACCCACCCCTTTAATGTCTTCCCCCACTCCCTTTAATATCATTTCTTTCCCCACTCCATTTAATATCTCTTCTCCCACCCTTTAATATATCTTCCCCCACCCCCTTTAATATCACGTCTTCCCCCACCCTTTAATATCATGTCTTCCCCCACCCCCTTTAATATGTCTTTCCCCACCCTTTAATATCAGTGAGGCTCCTCCAGTGGACCATGACCCGGCACTCGCCGCAGTCCCATCCCCCCTCTGTCCAAGAACCTCAGTTCAAGCCCAGTCCTGCCCAGCTCCAAACAAGTGCCCCTGACACAAGTGACGTTGAGCTGGCCACGCCCACCCAGTGGGCCACGCCCATGCCAGCCACCCTCACCCAGTGGGCCACGTCCATCCAGCACTCGAAGATAAATTGATGGGGTTTGGTTTGCAGTTTGGGCACTCGGTCTCAAAAAGGTTCGCCACCACTGGTATAGGTGGTACCTTGCTCAATAGTAGTAACTGTGAGAGGGATCTCGGAGTCCTAGTGGACAATCACTTAGATATGAGCCAGCTGTCATGGTTCTGACTAACAAAACACTTTAAAGAACTTTCAGGCATGGTTTATCCCAAAAAGTCTTTTATTGTGACAACAAAGTTTTGGCACAACATGGTGAAGTGCCAAGATCTGAATTCCCCTCCCTTCAGCACCTAATATCTGGCACAATTCCCTCCTCCAATTAGCAGTCATAAATCATATTCTCCAATCAGTTTGAAGGTCAAAGCTTCCCTTCCGTTCTGTAACGCACCATTTCTTATCTTATTAAAAACAACCGGGGGAAACATTTTCCCTCCTCCCCCCAGCATCATCTAATTCTAAGAGCAAAACAATTTAAAGGAAAAGGCTGCCTCTTATATTGTCAAAGCAAAAACATCCAATGTTTGCAGCATTGACACCAGCAGTGTGCTGCAGCTGCCAAAAAAGCCAACAGTGTTAGGCTGCATTAAAAGAGGGATAGAATCAAGATCACGTGAAGTATTAATACCACTTTACAATGCCTTGGTAAGGCCACACATGTAATACTGCATCCAGTTTGGGTCACCATGATGTAAAAAAGATGTTGAGACTAGAAAGAGTGCAGAGAAGAGCAACAAAGATTAGAGGTCTGGAGGCTAAAGCACATGAGGAACGGTTGCTGGAATTGGGTATGTCTAGTTTAATGAAGAGAAGGATGAGGGGGGACATGATAGCAATGTTCCAATATCTCAGGGGCTGCCACAAGGAAGAGGGAGTCAAGCTATTCTCCAAACCACCTGAAGGCAGGACAAGAAGCAATGGATGGAAACTAATCAAGGAGAGAAGCAACTAGAACTAAGGAGAAACATCCTGACAGTTAGAACAATTAATCAGTGGAACAACCTGCCTCCAGAAGTGGTGAATGCTCCAACACTGGAAGAGACTGGACAGCCATTTGTCTGAAATGGTATAGGGTTTCCTGCCCGAGCAGGGGGTTGGACTAAATGACCTCTAAGTTCCCTTCCAACTTCATTATTATTATCATTAAATTCAATGTAGAGAAAAGTAAAGTTTGGGGCGGAGCCAGCTGTCAGAGCGGGCGGCTGTGTGAACGGAGTTCTCTCCACGCACAACCTCTCACCCAGTGTTCGCGGGGGCTTTTCGGAGCTTCAGGAGGTCCTGTAGGGACATCCGAAGTTGCAGGCAGCCCGGAGAACCTTCATGAGCGGCGGTTCGTGTTGGAGATCCGGAGAAAGTCTGATGCGAGCGAACCGGGGAGAAGGAGGCCAGTAATGGCCGACATGAAGATCTGACAGAGGGACGGAGCTAGCACGTAAGCAGCGGGACAACGGTAGAGCGGAGCTGACGGAGAGTATATCTGAATATCTAATAGGAAGCGCTTGAGAAAGAGGTACTGGTTTGAAGTGGGTGCCTCACGGAGAGGGAATAAGCGGCGATAGAAGTCTCGAGGGAGGCGTTTGGTCAAAAACAGCAAGAAAAAGAAATTCGAAGACTATATGACTGCATACTAGCTGGAGATAAACTACAACAGGTCAAAGTCTGATCTTGGAGCCTTAGAGACTGAACTCTGGATTGTCGGGCGTGGAAAGCGATCAGCTTGGTTTATCCTGGTCTATCCTGGTAAATTTTGAACTTTTGAACTTTTGAAACTTTTGAAATTTTACTCTACTTGTCACGGGCGGCCATTTGACATAGCAATTTAGTAATTGGAGGTTTGTTTAGTGGGACACCTACTGGTCTTTGACAGTAGAGGAAGACGGAAAAAGTGTCAACTTCTGCGCCGGAAACGGGGCAAAAAAAAAAAAAAGAACGTGACTTTGAATATATCCAGACATATATATTATAGAATTCTATTATATAAATTGCTTAGTTGGTAATAAGTATCTGGTGGTAACTGTTTTATATACTTTTTGTCATAGAGTTAAAAGGTTTATATAAGACTCAGGGTATTACATATTGATAAAACGCGTGTTATAACCGGGAAAACATGACAAGTATTTCGGGAGCAACTAAGCCTAGCGCTGGCAAAAAGGCGGCAACACAGGGACAAGGGATGGCCTCAAGTCCCTCCAATCAGAAATCTATAGAGGATATGCTGCAAAGGGAAAGATCTAACTCAAACTCTTTTAAAGATCTACATGCCCTTTTGCAAAACTTACACGAGGTAATGGCCAAAAACCATGAGGAGATGAAGAGAGAAATAGGCCAAATAAGAAAC
This sequence comes from Vipera ursinii, assembly GCF_947247035.1. Lineage (NCBI taxonomy): Eukaryota > Metazoa > Chordata > Lepidosauria > Squamata > Viperidae > Vipera > Vipera ursinii. Next base: position 36,061,313 of record NC_139522.1, read on the forward strand.
GACACTGGTGAATTAAAGGGGAAAATCCAAGCGATAGATGATAAATTTGAAGGGATTCAACAACAATTAGTCAAAAATGAACAAAGACTTCAAGATATGGAAGCTAGAATGGAAAAAGAGGAAAAGAGAGTAGATGATTTAAATGAAACACTTCTTCAGGCTAATAAGGAGTTAGAGACAACAGTCATTTTTCTGGAAGCAGAAAAGGCTGCTTATTATCTACGCTTTCAAAATGTTCAAGAAAAAAGAGGGGAAGATTTGTTGGTCATGATGGCAGAACTGATGGCAAAGGCACTCGGTGTAGGGAAGGAGGAAATGCTGGCGGAAATTGATGAAACATACAGGGTTCAAACTAATTATGCGAGAAGGCACAACCTCCCAAAAGAAGTACATGTAAGGCTAGTTAAAAAATCAATTCGGGATGAGCTTCTGCATAGATCTAGAGAGGAACCATTAGAATTTCGGGGCCAACCAATTACCATCCTTAAACAGATACCTAAAAGGATGAGGGATCTGAGACGTGGCTATCAATTCTTAACATCTAAATTAATTAGGGAAAATGTAAACTTTAGATGGCTAACCCCAGAGGGTATCCTAGTTACGTGGCAGGACAGAAGGCATAGACTGGACACGATAGAGAAGGCAGAAGATTTTTACAAACTCCACTTCCATAGCCAAGAGGAAGTAGATTTAGAAGATCAAGATGGAAGGGAGGTAAGAGAAAGAGATACAATACGAGTGGCAATGGATGGGAAGGTCTTAGCAACAGAGGATAGAAGGAACAAATCTGGAGAGTTAACAGAGAAACATGGAGCCAGAGACAAGGAAGAGAGAGAGCCCCGAATCACGAGATCCACAAAAACCAGAAATAAGTAAGATGAAGGGAGGTGAGTGTAGTATTATGTCTGTGAATATTAATGGACTGAATTTGCCAGTGAAAAGGCGAAAAATTTTTAATAGGCTTATTCACCAACAATTGGATATCGTGGCAATACAAGAAGTCCATATAAAGGAACAACAAAAATATTTGTTAGGACAACCAAAAATAGGGAACCTATTCGTTTCCTTAGACCGACACAAGAAAAAGAGAGGAGTGGCATTATATATAAACCCAAACTTGATAGCAAAACAAATCTATAACGATAAAGAGGGTAGAATACTGATAGTCGAGGTTGTAATAAATCACAGGAAGGTCATGATGGTAGAGATATATGCCCCAAATCATAACCAAGAACAATTTTTTAAAACACTTCACAATAAGATATGTAGCATTGATTATGAGGAGATCTGTTTAATAGGAGACTTTAATGCTATCCTAGATATAAATTTGGATTATATGGGTAAGACGCTTAGGAAAAAGAAGAGAAGAACTCTACCGAGATCTTTCCTCAACTTGGCTAATGACCTAAATATCCAAGATGTCTGGAGGGAAAGAAATCGTAAGGCTAGACAATATACATATTACTCCAATCGACATAACTCATGGTCTAGAATAGACATGGTATGGATGACGAAAGAAATTAGTTCTGAAATAGACGAGGTGCATATAGCGACAGGTACTTGGGCAGATCACAATCCTATTAAACTTAACTGGAAAGGTTCCAAAAAAATACCCAGATGGACGCTACAAAGAGCAATTTTAAAAGAAGACGAATTCAAATCTAAGATGGAGAGAGACCTAAGTTTTTTCTTTAAGGAAAATAAAGCTATAGACACCTCAGTACAAAACAATTGGGATACAGCCAAGGCAATGATGAGAGGGGTAGCGAGGGCATACATGGTATACAAAAACAAGGGGAAAAGACAACAACGGGAAAGATTAGAAGGGGAATATAAGAGTTTAGAAGTTATACTCCAACAAGATCCACAAAAAGAGAATATCAAGCAATCTATGGATCTGATTAAACACAAGCTTAATATTTTAGACAAAGAGAAATTAGCACAACAACTGAGAAACACGAAACAATTTTTTTTTGAAAATGCAAATAAACCGGGCCGTTGGCTCGCATATAAATTGGGAAAACAAAAGGGGAAAAACTGGATTCGCGAACTACGAGATGAGGAAGGGAGAATATTCCACCAGGAAGAAAAAAAAAAATCATAGCCCAGGAATTTTATGAGCGTTTATACAAAGAAGATAGCCAGGCAAGTGTGGAGAAAATGGAGGAATATTTTCAAAAAGCCAAACTACCCAAGGTCACAGAAGATACCAGAAATATGCTAAACGAGGAAATTCGGCTATCTGAGGTGATAAAAGCTATCAATGCACAAAAGAACAATAAAGCATCGGGCCCTGACGGTCTCCCGTCAGAAATCTATAAAGAACTACAAAATATCTTAGCACAACCCCTAGTGGAGGTATTTAACGCAGTATTAGAAGGCGCAAGAACGCCTAAATCTTGGTCGGAGGCAAACATAACCCTTATCCCGAAAGATAATACGGACCATACATTAATCCAAAATTATAGACCCATATCACTTCTTAATTCGGACTATAAGATATTTACATCAATTATAGCGGAACGATTGAAACGATTTCTGAACGATTTCATACACGCAGACCAGAATGGTTTTCTCGCTAAGAGACACACTAAGCACAACATTAGAATAATATTAGATACGTTGGAGTACTATGAATTACATAGTGGACAACAGATGGCATTACTTTTTTTAGACGCCCAAAAGGCATTTGATAATGTTAAATGGTCTTTTTTGCACCAACAACTTAGCTTCATGAATATGGGTGAAAAATTTATAAATATAATTAGGGCAATTTATGACAACCAGGAAGCAAAAATAATTATTAATGGGGAAGCATCTAGGAAGTTTCAAATTCAAAAGGGAACACGGCAAGGCTGCCCCTTATCACCATTGCTGTTTATATTGACACTTGAAGTATTAACGAGAATTATAAGAAACGACCCAAAGATAAAAGGATTAACCATTAAAAAGGAAACCTTTAAACTTCAAGCTTTCGCGGACGATCTGCTTTTTATTATGGAGGATCCATGTCAGACGGGACCAAATCTATTGGAAGAACTATCTAAATATGGTGAGGTTGCCGGACTGCGAATAAATAGAAATAAGACCAAGATGATTGTTAAAAATATGACCAATAAACAAAAAGAAAATCTGGCTGGAATCATGGATATAGAAATAGTCAAGAAAATAAAATATCTAGGGATTAATATTACGGCTAGATGCACCTCACTCAAAAAAGATAATTATGATAATGTAGTGAATCAAATAAAAGGTGATCTGGAAAGATGGGGAAATCTAAAACTCTCATTATTGGGAAGAATCGCTGTCATTAAGATGAATATTCTGCCTAAAATCCTGTTTCTGTTTCAGAATATCCCAATACAACTCGACTCTAAATTTTTTCGAAATTTGAATAAATTATCATTAAATTTTGTTCGGCAGGGGAAAAAACCAAGAATTAAATTGAAATATTTACAGGACACGAAGGAAAATGGGGGTTTTGGATTGCCAGACTGGGAATTATATTACCATGCCGCGGCTCTGAGTTGGATCAGAGAATGGGTAATCTTGAGAAATAGAAGACTATTAACTTTAGAGGGTCATGATTTGCAATATGGCTGGCATGCTTTCCTATGGACGGAGAAACAAGGTCTCTTCTCACATTTTCAAAAACATTGGATCAGGCAAGCGTTACTTAATATCTGGAAAAAAATTAGATCTCACAATTACACTAAAGTACCGGTCTGGCTATCCACCCTTGAAGCGATTGTTTACCCAAATCTATTTGATTTGGGTAACATAATTTCATACAAGGATATTCTGAATGAAGAGGGGGAATTGAAACTTAGGAATGAACTAGAATTACAAGGTATAAAACTCGATTGGTGCGCCTACTTACAAATCCAATCAAGATTTAGGAAGGATAAAAATGAATGGGGGATATATACCTCTGAAACAGCATTGGACAAAATATTATTGGGACCAGACTCTAAACAAATAAGGAATTTATATAAATTGCTTTTGGGATATAAGCTGTTTGAAGAGCAAGTGAAGGATCCCATGTTGATCTGGGCTAACAATTTAGGACATAACATTGACTTAGGTACTTGGCAAACAATTTGGGACAGAAATAAAAGGATAACACTGGCCTCATCGTATAAAGAAAATTTATTTAAAATGTTTTATCGATGGCATCTTCCCCCAGCCCGTCTAGCAAAAATGTATACAACAGCATCTCCCAAATGTTGGAAGTGCTCTGAAGAGATAGGCACATACTTCCATACGTGGTGGTCTTGCAGCAAAACACAAAAATTTTGGAGAATGATTTGGATTTGGCTGAAAGAAATATTGAAACAAGATATTGAGTTTAGTCCAGAACTTTTCTTGTTGGGAATTACGAAAGAGAAATATCCTAAAGATGTGCTATATTTAACGATCCATATTATCACAGCAGCTAGAATGTCATTTGCGCAAAAATGGAAAAAGAATGAGATCCCAGGAGAAAAAGAGGTTATTAGGAAAATTTGGGATTGCGCAGAAATGGACAAACTAACTTTGGAACTAAAGAATAAAGATCAATCAGACTATTATAGAATTTGGAACAAATTGTATCTTTGGAGGGATAAAAAGAAAGGTCTTTAATAGGTTTTACAGACTAGCTCATTGTCTTAAATATTCTGTTATTTCACTGATTTGTAACTTAAGTGTATCTAAGTGTTTCTTTGATGTACATATATACATGTATATATATATATTTGAACATTGTAGACAAAAAGGTTTGTCAGCCCGCTGGTACTGTGTCCAATGTTTTTAAATAATAAATTTAATAAAAATTAAAAAAAAAGAAAAGTAAAGTTTTTCAGTTAGGCTAGAAAACCAAAAGTACACACATATATTGGGTGAAACGAGGCTTAATAGCAGTAACTGTGAGAGGGATCTTGGAGTCTTAGTGGACAATCAATTAAATATGAGCCAACTGTGCAGTACTAATACCACTCTATAAAGCCTTAGTAAGACCACATGTAGAATACTGCAACCAGTTTTGGTCACACTATAAAAATATGTTGAGACTCTGGAAAACGTGCAGAGAAGAGCAAAAAAGATGATTAGGGGACTGGAGGCTAAACCATATGAAGAACGGTTACAGGAACTGGGCATGGGTAGTCTAGTGAAGAGAAGGATCAGGGGAGACATGATAGCTGTGTTCCAATATTTGAGGGGCTGTCACAGAGAGGGGGGGAATCAACCTATTTTCCAAAGCACCTGAGGGCCAGACAAGGAATAACAGATGGAAACAGATCAAGGAGAGATTCAACCTAGAAATAAGGAGAAATTTTCTGACAGTGAGAACAATCAACCAATGGAACAGATTGCCTTCAGAAGTTGTGGGAGCTTCATTGCTGGAGGCGTTCAAGAAGAGACTGGACTGCCATCTGTCAGAAATGGTGTATGATCTCCTGCTTGGGTGGGGGGGATTGGACTAGATGATCTACAACTGTGGTGGCGAACCTATGGTATGCATGCCACAGGTGGCACACGGAGCCCTCTCTGTGGGCACACGTGCCATCGCCCCACTCCTTGGCCTCCACGACCGTGTGCAAAAAACCCCATTTCAATCAATTTCAACTTCTTGCGGGGGGAAAAAAAGATCTCGCAAAGTTGGAATGCTTGATTGAACTTTATTTTCAGTCCTACACAGAGGCTGATGAAGTGACGTGTCGGAGCTGGAAAAAAGGTGCCGTGTGGGGGTGGGGGAAGCGGCAGGAGCAGGGCACTCCATGCGAGGGGTGGGGCGGGGCCTGTTGCTTCCCTCCCCCTGCCAGACACCTGCCGAAGCTGCACAGGGTAAGGTTGCCACCTCCGCTCCCACCCAGATGCCCTCGCCTCCCCCAAGCATATTTTTACGAACCTGCTTTCAGCTGCATTCTGTTTCTCCATTCGCTTCTCAGCCTTTGCCAGGTGTTTGTGGGACAAAAAAAAAGTTCCATGAGACTTTCTAACTTCTCGCAAGATTTCGCGAGAATTTAAAAAGTCTCATGGATTTTTTTTTCTTTTTTACCGATCATCCCACAAACACGTGGCGAAGGCTGAGAAGCAGAGAAACGGAATGCAGCTGAAAGCAGGTTAGTAAAAAACGCTTGGGGGAGGCGAGGGAATCTGGGCAGGGGCGACAACCTTACCCTGCATGGTGGCGGGTTAATGGTGGGTGCGAGGGGCCCAGGAGGAGTTGCGTAAAGCAGGCGTAGGGGAGGCTGGGCAGATTGTGTGCGCCGGCAGCGGTGGCGTGGAGGCCGATTGCATGTACGAGCGGGACAGCCATACAGGGCAGAGGCAAAGACAAGCCTGGCCAGCTGCAAAGGAAATGGGCGGAAAAGCTGAGCAATGCAACTCAAAACAAAAGCAAAAAAAAGGAGAGAGAGCGGGAAAAGCGACGAGCCAAGCCAGGAAAGGAAAACTGGGATCTTCCCGACCAGCCGCAGAGGGAGCGTCCAGCCCGCCTGGCCTATGTTTAACAAGGAGGGGGAAAAGAAGAAGGAAAAAAGGGCAGAAGATCGGGAGGATTTTCTCTGCAGGCAACCCACAAAGCCTGAGGCCGGGCTGAAGGAAGAGGTGGCGACGCTTTCTCCCTTGGGATCACGCAATCACATCCGGAGGAAGCACAGGAGGGTCTCCCAGAGCCCAACCAGGGTCTCTCCAGCCGCAGAAAAGGGAACCAGAACAGAGCAGAGCCTCCTTCAGCTGGCTGTGGCTCAGAGCCTTTGACGGGGCTGATTTCCGTGCTGCACCCAGCAGCGCGCCTCACTCTTCCTGTGCCGAGTGAATGCCTTTTCCTTCTCCGGGAGCCTGGCCCTGGTGTCGGTTTGCTCCCCTCACCAAGCACCCGGCCAGGGAATGGGCTGGCCGAGTTGCCCTTCACCCGGAAAGGAGCCAGAGACAAGTCCTGGAGAAGGAAGCCACAGGACGGACTTCACTCTTTCCACCATCCCTTAATCCCGCCGGCAGGTCTTTGCCCTCTACCCGTTGCTGCCGGCAGCACCTCCCAGAGACGGCTGGAAGTTACGATCCCTCCACAGAAGTTTCCCACCCCTCCACTGTCCGCCTTCTATGAGGGTGCTGGTTAAAGTTTCGAGAAGTTTTTTTCCCCCGCTTTTTTTTTGGGGGGGGGATTTACCAGGAACGGTGCCTCTCCCCAGGATCACCAGAAGGGATCCCCTTCTTCAAAGGGAGCCCCTGAGTTCGGCTGTCCAGAGAGCTCCCCGTCCAATCCAAGCAAGCCCCTCCCAGCCCCGATCCTCACTTCTTCTGAATCAACAGACGCTTTCAGGGCGTCCCTGCTCCAGAAAAGGCCGACCTCACTTCTCTTGCCCTCCGCTTCAACACTCCACTCCTCCTGAACGGAGCCTTCCCGAAGTTCTCCCAGTGTCGCTCTTCCCACATTCCTTGAACTCCTCACTCCAGGCAGGCCTTTTATCTTTCGACACCTCTGCTTCAGCCTAGAAAGGGAGAAGCTGGGTGCACGCTCTTTTTTCCCCAAACTTGGACAGGGAATATCACTTTCCCTTTCAATGCTGGCCTCCTGATTCCGGTTAGTTGCCCTCTCTCTGCTCCAGCATCTCAGCCTCCCCTCCCCAATAGCAGAACAGGCTCCCCGCAATTGACCTCCACCCCACATTCCTATATCTCTCCCCCCAGTCCCCGGCCATCTCTGCCGTTTGGGGGCTCTTCCCTTTGTCCCTAGACACCGGTCCATGGGAGATGGCTTCTCCCCATCCAAAGAAGGCTCCGTGGCTTCAGATGTCCGACCTGGGGATGCTGGCGGTGGGGCCGAGGGATGGCACCTCCCGGCCGAGCGCCTTCCTGCACAGCAGCCCGCCACTGGCCGCCCTGCACAGCATGGCTGAGATGAAGACGCCGCTCTACTTGGCCGCCACCGCCGGTGCCCGCAATCAGCCCGGCCTCCCCTCTGGCCCCAGGCAGCACCTCTGCCTTGCGTGGCTGTCCTGCTCGTGTGTGCAATTGGCCTTGTGGGCAGCAGCGGCGGGGCGGGGGGAGGAGGACGCGTGTGTTTGCACTTTGGAGCAGGCAGGTGGGACGTGGCCTCCATTTGCACTTTGCAGAAGCTCGTGGGGGGTGGGGTGAGGAGGACATGCCCGTTTGCACTTCGGAGGAGGCAGGTAGGACGTGGCCTCCATTTGCGCTTTGCAGAAGCTTGCGAGGGGGGCGGGAGAGAGGAGGACATGTGCATTTGCACTTCGGAGGCAGGTGGGACGTGGCCTCCACTTGCACTTTGCAGAAGCTCACGGGGGTGGGGGGAGGGCATGCCCGTTTGCACTTCGGAGGAGGCAGGTAGGACGTGGCCTCCATTTGCGCTTTGCAGAAGCTTGCGAGGGGGCGGGAGAGAGGAGGACATGTGCATTTGCACTTCGGAGGCAGGTGGGACGTGGCCTCCATTTGCACTTTGCAGAAGCTCACGGGGGCGGGGGGAGGGCATGCGCGTTTGCACTTCAAAGGAGGCAGGTGGGATGTGGCCTCCATTTGCACTTTGCAGAAGCTTGCGGGGGCAGGGGGAGGAGGACGTGCACATTTGCACTTCGGAGGAGGCAGGTGGGATGTGGACTCCATTTGTGCTTTGCAGAAGCTTGTGGGGGGCGGGGGGAGGACGAGCGCGTTTGTACTTTGGAGGAGGCAGGTGGGATGTGGACTCCATTTGCACTTTGCAGAAGCTCACGGGGGGCGGGGGGGACGCTGCGCATGTTTGCACCAGAGGATGCAGGTGGGATGTGGCCTCCATTTGTGCTCTGCAGAAGCTTGTGGGGGGCGGGGGGAGGACGAGCGCATTTGTACTTCAGAGGAGGCAGGTGGGATGTGGACTCCATTTGCGCTTTGCAGAAGCTCATGGGGGCGGGGGGAGGAGGACACGTGCGTTTGCACTTTGGAGAGGGAAGGAAGGGAGGGAGGGAGGGAGGGAGGGAGGGAGGGAGGGAGGGAGACGGGAATGAGAAGGAGGGAGGCACATGACCCTGGGGATGCTGCAACAGTCTTAAGTGAAAAATGGTCATAAGCCACTTTATTCAGTGCCTTTGTAACTTCAAACAGTCATTAAGTCAACTGTTGTAAGTTGAGGACTACTGTAGTTTATCACTTTTTTTTCCTTTTTTGGGAGGGGGGGTGTCATCAAGTTTTTGACACCTTGCTAGGCGACTGGAAAAGCCCTGAGCTAGAGTACTCGGATTGCAGCTGCTTTCTTGCAGGTATGTGGAATGGCGTGGGACCCACAGGTTTTGCAAAATTAAGTGAAGAAGTTGGTTACAGCTTATTAGGAAAGATAAAATAGACAACCAAGAATGCTTTATTGACCATTCTTCGTACAGATTTTATATCAGTTGCATCTGCTAATACAGGCGTTCTGCTTCAGATTTGTTATTTTCAGCATCTGGTAAAATGAATGAGTACTTTTCCAACAACCTGTAAAATCCAAGACACTGTGCTTTCTTTGTTTAATTCCCCCCTCATACAGTAGTGGCCAAAATTGTGGAAACCTTTTGGGAAAAGTGTACAGTAGAAATGCCACCTTTGGTTAAGTTTCCACCAATTTTTCCTTTAATTTCTTTATAACTGTAGCCTTGTTCACTTAATAATACTATTTTACATTGCTTTCTGGGCAACCAGTCAACTCTTTGCACCATTACTTTAATTTTATTACGTTTTACAAGCTCACTAAATGAAAGAACACAAAAAACACAGCCAACTTGATAGTGATCACATAACACACTGACAAATGTCCTCATCTCAGCTTCAATACGACAACAATAACTGAATCCTACTATGATCTGATTGGCTCATTCCCAAAACAAGATGACGAGCCTCCTGCCCACTGCCCCACCTGCCAGAGACTCCCTGGATCTCCCCCAACCCTACCCGGCCCCCACAGGCATCCTTCCTCAGGAGGAAAATTGAGGTAGCCACGCCTACCCTGGCCACGCCCATCCACGCTGCCATGACTTCCATAGCCACGCCCACTTGGTGGCCATGCCCAATTGGGGGGCCACGCCCACTCAGTGGCCATGCCCTCCCGGCACCCAGCGATGCATAAGTGGGTTTTGGGTTGCAGTTTGGGCACTCGGTCTCTAAAAGGTTCGCCACCACTGACCTACAAGGTCCCTTCCAACTCTTTTATTCTATTCTAAGTACAAAAAATGGAAAGAGGGACACATAAGTAAGGCAGAATATCAGCATATAACCCAAATCTGCAAAGATGAAGTCAGGAAAACAAAGGCTCAGAATGAACAAAGACTTGCAACAAAAGTCAAAGATATTTTTTAAAAAGTTTCTTTCAGCATAAAAATAACAAGAAAAAAATCAAGGAAACAGATGGTTCACTAAAGAGAGAAGATGGCAAGAAAGTAACAGGCAGTAGAGAGAAAGCAGAGGTGCTTAACTCATTCTTTGCATCAGTCTTCACGCAAAAATAAACTATAGCCCAACCTATCCAAAAACATATTCATAAAAGACAGATTAGAAATAAAAATTAAAATAAGCAAGAAAATGGTTAGAAAACACCTATCTGATCTTGACAAATATAAATCACTGGGACCTGATGGATTACATTCCAGACTTCTGAAGGAGCTGGCAGATGTTATTTCAGAACCATTGTACCATATCTTTCAAAAATCCTGGAACACTGGGGAACTACCTGAGGATTAGAAAAGAGCTGTTGTGGTTCCCATATTCAAAAAAAAGGCGGGGGGGAGAAGACCCAGGAAACTACAGACCAATCAGCCTAACATCAATACCTGGGATATACTGGGAAAGATAATCAAAAACGAGATCTGCGAACATCTAGAAACAAAGTTATAACTAAAAGCCAACATGGGTTTGTTAAAAACAGATCATGCCAAACCAATCTTATTAATTCTTTGACAAAGTGACTAAATTAGTAGACCGGCAAAATGCTGTGGACATAGTATACTTAGATTTCAGTAAGGCATTTGACAAAGTAGACCACAACCTACTTCTTAGTAAACTAGAAAAATGTGGGATAGACAGCTTCACCACCAGATGGATTTGTAACTGGCTGACAAACGGTTCTCAATGAGTAATTCTTAACGGTACTACATCCACATGGAGGGAAGTAAGCAGTGAGGTACCACAAGGTTCTGTCTTAGGCGCAGTAGTCTTCAATATCTTCATAAATGACTTAGATAAGGGAATAGAAGGGGAACTCATCAAATTTGCATATGACACTAACCTTGCAGGAATAGCCAACACCCCAGAATACAAGCTCAGGATCCAGAAAGATCTTGACAGAGTTGAACAATGGGCCCTATCCAACAAAATGAAATTTAATGTGGAGAAAAGCAAGGTTTTACACTCAGGCAGGAAAAACCAAAGGTACAAGTACATATTAGGCGAAATCTGGGTCTGTGAGAAAACTGTGAGAGATGTAAGACCTTGGAGTCCTAGTGAACAATTACTTAAGTATGAGCCAGCAGTGAGTGGCAGCAGACAAAAAAGCACCAGAGGGCAGGACAAGAAACAATGGATGGAAACTAATCAAGGATAAAGTTTCTAACAGTGAAAACAATTAACCAGTTGAACAGCTTGCCTTCAGAAGTTGTGGGTGCTTCATCACTGAATGTTTTTAAGAAGAGACTGGACAGCCACTTGTCTCAAATTTTATAGGGTCTCCTGCTAGAGCAGGAGGTTGGACTAGAAGACCTCCAATGCCCCTTCCAACTCTATTCTGATTTTTTGTGAGGGAGGAAACCAGAAATTCAGCTTTTTTAACCCCAAAATGTTCTCAAGATCCCTCCACCTCAGAGTTTAATGTTCATTTTAAGAATTTTCACTATTACATGATTTTAGCTATTTTTCACATTTTTATATTGGTTGCCCCCATTAGCAAATAATCTGGCAACATATCTTCATGAAAACTCTGCAGCAGTATCGGGAATAATTACCACAGTAATAATTACCACAGTAATTTCTCTAGGCAGATAAAAAAGCCTACACATGACAGTCATCAGCTCCCCAGATGTGGAACTGATGACTGTCATATGTAGGCCTTTTTATCTGCCTAGAGAAATTACTGTGGTAATTATTACAGCTGTTTACATTCCACCTGATGCCAATGTCAGCACGGCACTTTCCCAGATGTATGACATCATCACCAGGCAGCAGCAAACTCACCCAGAGGGCACTCTTGTCATGGCTGGGGACTTCAATCAAGCTTGTCTGAAGACAGTTCTCCCCAAGATGGGGTGCTGGGGATAGTGGTTAAGAACTGTGCCGACCAATTAGCAGGGGTCCTGACAAGGAACTTTAACATCTCCTTGCAAACGGCATGTGTACCATCATGCTTGAAAGCAGCAACCATTGTCCCAGTCCCAAAGAAAACTGCAGTTGAGTGCCTGAATGACTACAGACCTGTTCCATTAACGTCTGTAGTCATGAAATGCTTCAAAAGACTGGTTCTCCAACATCTTAGGACATGCCTCCCACTGGATTTCGACAAACATCAATTTGCCTACAGGGGGAACAGGTCGACAAATGATGCCATAGCTACTGCTCTACACTCTATAGCAAGCCATCTTGAGAAACCTGGAAGCTGTCAGGATGCTTTTTGTTGATTACAGCTCGGCTTTCAACACCATTTTGCCGAGCACTCTCACTGAAAAGCTGACTGACTTGAAATTTTCCCCCTCCATCTGCGATTGAAGACTTTCTCAGGGACCGCTTACGGTGAGGGTCGGGTCTGCTTTATTCCCCCCCCCCTGAAGCTTTGCACCGGCTCGCCACAGGGCTGCGTGCTTAGCCCCTACCTGTACTCATTGTACACATACGATTGTGTATCATCCGACCCATCTACTGCGATAAGTTCGCAGATGATACTACCGTAGTGGGTCTTATTACAGGTGAGGATGAGACAGCATACAGGGGGGAGGTACAAAAACTATCAATATGGTGTTGCAACAACAACTTGCACCTGAACATCGGCAAGACGAAAGAGATGGTGCTAGACTTCCAGAGGAAAAAGGAGGAACCTGCCCCACTTTACATCGAGGGGGGGCTGTGTGGAGAGAGTTTCCTCCTTTAAATTTCTGGGAGTCTACCTCTGTGAAGATCTTACCTGGAAAGTTAATACAACCCAGGTGGCCAGAAAGGCCCAACAGAGACTTCACTTCCTCAGGGTTGTGCGGAAGAACAGGGTAGAACAACGGCTAATGACCCTCTTTTACCAGTCTACTATAGAGAGCATCCTCTCGTACTGTATTGTGGTTTGGTATGCTGGTCTGACAGCCGCGGATAGAAAAGTATTACAGAGGGTGGTGAGCACAGTACAAGACATTGTGGGCTGTCCCCTGACACTACTGGATGTCATCGCCAGGACTTGCTGCCTTGGAAGAGTGAGGAAAATTCTCAGGGACGACTCACACCCTGGTCAGTATCTCTTTACTCTCCTACCATCGGGTAGGAGATACAGGAGTATAGCCAGCCGTACCAACAGGCTGAAGAACAGCTTTTATCCATGGGCTGTTAGGCTCTTGAACGGGAAATAATTTTATAAACTTTATGCATGATTGACTTGCGAGGCCGGTGTGTTGTGCAATTAGATCACATGGTGTAATAAGATGGAGGGTTTGTTGTCACTGTGAGTTGGGGGTGGGGGCACAAAGGGAGGCTCAGCCAATCTCAATGTATACATGGTTGTACTTTGACAATAAAGGTTCATTCATTCATTGGGAATCAAAATTTACTAAAACAGATTCAGAATTCTGTTAAATACCTTTAAACAACAGATCTGAGAGTACAGAAATATTAGGAACATCAGTGGTTTTAAAACATAATTCTTCATTCTAAGGAAGGACATAATTCTTAAGGAAAACACAGTACATAACTTGGAATTGCAATGGAGATTCATAGCTGCTGGTTAGCATTTGCAATTTTCAAATGTTTCTGAAACACCCCAATTGTGCAGTTTGTTCCAGCAGGATTGTCAGAGCCATGACAACCAAGCAGAATACATGTAACTTCCTTACATAACATCAATTCACTACTATGGAAACCAAGCTTTGTCACTGACTGCCCTTTTTGATGCTTGTCACAAATCTAGTAAGCAGTGAGCCCCAAAGTTCATTGTGGATTTTGTGCAGATTATTAAAAAAATATAATTGTTTCATTTTCAAAAGAACTCCAACCAATGCATTTCACACTGAATCTTTAAGGAATTAATAAACTGCTCTTTATTGAAACAAATGTTATGGTTTAGTAAGACTGTTAATCAGCAAAAAAATCTGCAATGTATTTTTAATATAGTTGCATCGTGACAAAAGAGGCATATTGTACTTTCTCAGTCACTAATCTCTAAAACCACAGAAATAAATGTGATAAAAATTATACATCTTTATTCATGTCAGTGGCCATGAGCAGAATCTTTTTAATAGTCTAATTGATTATACAGGTGAAACTCGAAAAATTAGAATATCGTGCAAAAGTTCATTTATTTCAGTAATGCAACTTAAAAGGGGAAACTAATATATGAGAAAGACTCATTACATGCAAAGCAAGATAGTTCAAGCCGTGTGGTGGTGTACAGAGGCTAAATGCCAAAACACTTATCATTGTACCAATATATGAGAACCTGACTGTAAATCTCATAGAAAATAACCATATGAATATGTGCATAGAGTGTCATCCTAAAATTCATTTGGAACAACACATGAGGCATGAAGAGTACTGTTTTTTCTATTAAAAATACTTAGATTATAAATATTACTATAGCTTTAGAACATATATGAAATCTGAACTGAATACATCAGGGACAAAATGGAAGCCTTTAACTTCTTTTCCATACCCCACCAGGAACTTTCTCTTAGATTGACAGAAAGATGCTGAAGACTGCACAGTTCTAGTAATCACTACATACTGTAGGTTGCACAGACAGTCCTACTAATTATTATACATTTTATATTTTAATTCTAATGGTTATGTTCTAATTCTACAACAAACTGTTCCTTATTTTTCTAAAAGATTCGGGAACTGAACAGCTTAATAATTGCATTATCCTGTACATTTGCCTTCAGCATACAATCTTCCACAATGGAAAATACACAGGACATAAACACTATGGGAATGTACTCCTGAGGAAGTATACCTGGTGTCAGGCCTGCCATCTTCAGCATACTTTGCTTCACTGGCATCCTGCCATAAAACGCAGGGGAGGGGGAAGGAGGATAGGCCATGAGAGTGGAATGTGAAACTACACTGAAGAGGTGCCAAACCTCAAAGCCATTCCCCAAACACCTAAAATGAATGTGATTGGACATTGATGGACTGGTCAAGGGGAGGGGGCCAAAGAAGTGGGAAAAACACACGCTTTGTGCGGGAATATTCAGATCCAGCTTTGCTTATGCTGTAACGACTTCAACTTAGTAAAAGTGAACCTTTCACTTCAACCGTGGAGTTGAGGGTCTTTCTTTCCTAAGGACCAAGTTGGGATAACCGTGACACCTGGCTTTACCTTTGGTATCTGTTCAAATGTCCTTTTTTAGGAAAACCTTTCCCAGAAGGCAAGGGATGCAGATATTTTTGAAAACAGCCTTGAATGGGATTGATTTCTTTCTTATCCCCAATTTTTTACTATTGCTGATTTTGTCTTTTATATACTTTATCAGAATCAAGAGAAAAAATAACATAAATAGAGATCCTCTCTGTCAAAGAGAAATTCAGATATGTATTCTAGTAGTAACAATCAAACACCTGCAAAGGGTTCCTGAGCCTTCAAATGGTCTGTCAGTCTGGTTCAGTAGGAATCACAATCATGGGGAAGACTGCTGACCTGACAGTTGTGCAGAAAACCATCATTGACACCCTCCATAAGGAGGGAAAGCCTCAAAAGGTAATTGCAAAAGAAGTTGGATGTTCCGACTTCCGGATGGCAAGGCGTCGCCGGAGGCAGCCATTCTTCGGCTGTCAGCCCCGCGGCTCCATAGAGCCGCTGAAAACAGCGCCGATCAGCTGTTTCGGCGGCTCGGAAGCCCCCTCCTCGGGAGAAGAGGAGGGGGTGAGCGCCCAGGTAGGGGTAGAGCTCTCCGGGGCCGCCAGAACTTAAAGTTTTGGCAGCTGAAGGATTGAGCCCCCACGAAGCCTGGGCATGCTCCGGACTGTGAGGCGCCTCTGCTCCGAGATCTTTGGAGCAGAACAGGGCGTTCGCAACCATCCCTGCTAGCAAGAAAGAACTTTGGAGAACGAGGACGCAGGCAGAGCGATACAGGAGATTTTGGTGAAGATGGTCTTTTGATCTTTAACTCAATGGATTTTGCTGAGCTCGTAAGTGGAAGTGCGTAGCAAACAATAGTGGGTGAAAATGGCGGCTATATCTTCTAAAGTTCCTGCTCTGGTGCAGCAGTCTTCATTGCAAGCTTTATTGTCCCCTGCACCCGTATTTGCATTAGCCCTTACAGTAAAAGATTTGCAGAATGTGCTGCAAGAGACTATGGAAAAGCAATTGCAACAATTTGCTGAGATAATGGATAAAAAGTTGGAGGAGAAGTTAACAGAAAAACTAGCTAAGGTTATGGACGAAAAGATTACAGAGAAATTAACAGAAATGAGAGCAGACATTTTATCTGCATTGCAAGGTATGGCTATATGTATTGAGAATTTGGATGAAAGAGTGGAAGATCTCAGTCAAAATGATATTAGATTGGAAGCAAAAATGACAGAAACTGAAAATGTGGTAGAGAAAATTGATTGTGATTTGACCTCGACACAGTATTATCAGATGGAGTTTGCTTTAAGGATTAGAGGCTTAAAAGAAAATCCTAAATTTTTTTTGAAGAAAATGGTTTCTGAGGCTCTAGAAGGGGTGCTGGGACGACCAGCAGATGAAATAATGGAAAATATAGATAAAAATTTTCGTGTTAATTCTTGGATTGCAAGACAAAGGAAATTACCCAGAGATGTGGTGGTTTATTTTACAAAGAGAGTGATTAGAAATGAAGTTATTCAAGCCTCCTACAACATTGAATTTGTAATTGCTGAGCAAAAAGTTTTGATTTTAAAAGAGATCCCTCCAAGAATTTTAAGAAAAAGGAAGGAATTTGCTTTTTTGACACAAGAATTGAGACGACGTGATATCAAGTTTAGATGGCAAATACCAGTGGGTATGGTGGTGACCTATGAAGGTACGAGGCATCGTCTTACTACGGTGATTCAGGCACGTGATTTCTACAGTAATGTTTTAAAAGCAGCCCCCATACCACTTTTGGAATCTACAAAGAAGAAAGGTGAGAGAGAGTCTCAACGATACAGAGAGAATCTACAAGGTGCTGAAGGAATAATGCAGACAGATGAGAAAGTTACAGGAGTGGATCAAATTTCAGTATCACTGGAGGAGGCCAGAAATTGGAAGAGGCGTGCTGCTTCTAGACGAATGAGCCAAGCCTGAAGATTTAGTTGTATAACTGAAGGAGATAATAATGTAATAAGGATTATGGGAATTGAAATTGTTAGAAGGGCTAAATATTTGGGGATATACTTTTCACCCTTATAAAATAACTATGTGTTGTAATATTTTATGTTGCTTTAATTTTAAGATAATTATGAAAATTTAATTGGGAAGATTTGTAGTAGTGCGGAGGGGAGGGGGTTGGGAGGGGTTTTGTTTTGCTAAAGATAAAATGTATTGTAAAACTTTTCAATAAAAAAAAGAAGTTGGATGTTCCCAAAGTGCTGTATCAAAGCACATTAATAGAAAGTTATGTGGAAGAGAAGAGTGTGGAAGAAAAAGGTGCACAAGCAGCAGGGATGACCGCAGCCTGGAGAGGATTGTCAGGAAAAGGCCATTCAAAAGTGTTGGGGACTTTCACAAGGAGTGGACTGAGGCTGGAGTCAGTGCATCAAGAGCCACCACACACAGACGGATCCTGGACATGGGCTTCAAATGTCGTATTCCTCTTGTCAAGCCGCTCCTGAACAACAAACAACGTCAGAAGCGTCTTACCTGGGTTAAAGAAAAACAGACCTGGTCTGTTGCTCAGTGGTCCAAAGTCCTCTTTTCTGATGAAAGCAACTTTTGCATCTCATTTGGAAACCAAGGACCCAGAGCCTGGAGGAAGAATGGAGAGGCACACACTGCAAGATGCTTGAAGTCCAGTGTGAAGTTTCCACAGTCTGTGTTGATTTGGGGAGCCATGTCATCTGCTGGTGTTGGTCCACTGTGCTTCATTAAGTCCAGGGTCAACGCAGCCGTCTACCAGGAGATTTTGGAGCACTTCATGCTTCCTTCCACAGATGAGCTTTATGGGGATGCTGACTTCATTTTCCAGCAGGACTTGGCACCTGCCCACACTGCCAAAAGCACCAAAACCTGGTTCAATGACCGTGGGATTACTGTGCTTGATTGGCCAGCAAACTCGCCTGACCTGAAGCCCATAGAGAATCTATGGGGCATTGCCAAGAGAAAGATGAGAGACATGAGACCGAACAATGCAGAAGAGCTGAAGGCCGCTATTGAAGCATCCTGGTCTTCCATAACACCTCAGCAGTGACACAGGATGATAGCTTCCATGCCACGCCGCATTGAGGCAGTAATTGCTGCAAAAGGGGCCCAAACCAAGTACTGAGTACATATGCATGCTTATACTTTTCAGAGGTCTGATATTGTTCTATGTACACTCCTTGTTTTATTGATTGCATGTAATATTCTAATTTTCTGAGATTGTGGATTTGGGGTTTTCATGAGCTGTAAGCCATAATCATCACAATTATGACAAATCACGGCTTGAACTATCTTGCTTTGCATGTAATGAGTCTATCTCATATATTAGTTTCCCCTTTTAAGTTGCATTACTGAAATAAATGAACTTTTGCACGATATTCTAATTTTTCGAGTTTCACCTGTATGTGATCCTTTTATTAGGTATCTATTGGACTAACTACAAAGGTATTTTTGTCAGCATAAAGGGCCTTGCGTTACTATGATATAATGTGGATGCCAGGTGGCAGGGAGTGGTATTTGCAGGAAAGATCTGTGAACAACACCTTCATGGGACTGTCTTGTACATTCACATCAATTTTCTTTAAAATGCCATGGAAAAGTTATCTGCAGAATAAAATTAATTATATAAGATACTAGTAATATTCTGTAGCATGTGGCTTGAAACAACTAATGCAGGCCAAAGTTGTCCAAATGATTTACCATCAGATCTTCACTTCCTTCATATTAAAGGTAAAGGTTCCCCCGCATATGCGTGCTAGTCGTTTCCAGCTCTAGGGGCCAGTGCTCATCTCCATTTCAAAGCCGAAGAGCCAGCGCCTGTCCGAGGACGTCTCCGTGGTCATGTGGCTGGCATGACTAGACGCCAAAGGCGCACGGAACGCTGTTACCTTCTCACCGTAGTGGTCCCTATTTTTCTACTTGCATTTTACGTGCTTTCGAACTGGTAGGTTGGCAGAAGTTGGGACGAGTAACAGGCGCTCACTCTGCTACACGGCACTCAGGATTCGACCCGCCAAACTGCCGACCTTCTGATCGACAAGGTCAGCGTCCTAACCCACTGAGCCACCGCATCCCTATTCCTTCATATTAAGAAACATAAAAATCTACTAGAATATCCAAAATTGGGAGAATTATATACCTCACTTGCAGATCAGAGTAAAAGAGGTGTGGTATTATATATTCAAAAAGCAATACAAACTACATTGTTATATTCAGATGAAGAAGGGCGAATTTTAATGGTGGAAGTAATTATGAATTGTAAAAAAAACTTTATTGGTAGCGATTTACGCCCCAAATGAAAACCAAGCAAATTTCTATTCAAAATTACACCAGAAAATAATGGAATTGGAATTCGAAAGCATATGTATGATTGGAGATTTCAATGCTATTGTAAAGGCCAGGCTGGATTATAATACTACAAAAAAAAAATAAGACCCTAAGGAGAACACTTCCAAAATCTTTTCATAATATGGTCGACAAATTAAATATACTAGATGTTTGGAGAGAAAAATATCCGGAAAAGAAGCAATATACATTCTATTCTAACAACCTGTCCTGGTCGAGAATAGATATGATATGGACATCAATAGACTTATTTACAAGTACACAAAATATAAACATAGAAACAAGCACATGGGCGGACCACAACCGTCACAATTACACGGAAAGAACAAAACTAAAGAACAAGGTGGGCATCAAATCAAACTGTATTGAATGAAAAAGACTTCCAGCAATATATGGAAAAAGAAATGACTTTCTTCTTTAAGGAAAACCTCACTTCAAAATGTCTGGGATACGGCGAAAGCGTACATGAGAGGACTTGCTATATCTTATATGGGGAAAAAGAACAAACAGAAAAGACAAATTAGGGAAAAACTGGAGGAAGAATATAAGACTCTTGAGAAAGAATTACAGAAAGATACAGAAAACAAAAAGATAAAAAATTTAATGGAGTTGAACAAGCATAAAATGAACTTAATAGAAAATGAAGAGGTGGCAAGGAAAATAAAGGCAGCTAAACAAACCTTTTTTCAACATGCAAACAAACCAGGGAGATGGTTGATATATAAAATTAAAAAGGAGAAAGAAAAGAGATGGATTAAACAACTGGAAGATGCAGAGGGGACTTTACAACACCAGAATGAAGAAAAGAAAAAAATAGCTTGGGAATATTATGAGAATTTATATAAGCAACAAATAGTTTCAGATGATAGGATAAAACAATTCTTGGGAAAAACAGAGATACCTAAAGTATCAGAGAAATTTAAAAAGCTACTAGAAGAGAAAATAACAATGATGGAATTAACAGAAGCAATTAAAAAACAAAAGAATGGCAAAACACCTGAATATTAAACAGATTTGGACACGATTTGATTATGGAGGCTGGCAAGCTTCACTGAAGTAACTGCTAAAAAGATAAAATGATTTTATTAAATGTTCTTAACCTTTTTTATCAAGTAAATGTTCTACATATTTTACTTGAACTTTCATGTATTCTAACATATTTTAATTATGGTTGGTTATCAAACAAATTTTTGTTTTACTCAGTATCTTAATTTTTGACTATATTTCTCTCTAGCTAAATGTCAGGGTATTTTAAGGACAACTTGAGTTTTTTTATGTTACCCTTTAGACTCAAGTTGGCTTTCTACTTAGCCCAGGGGTGCTTGTGGGAAACTGGCACCATAATCAGGGACTCCGTGGAGGGGCAGGAGGCAGCACTGGTGGCAAGCAGCGAGGGGGCAGCAGCACAGGGGTGGCAGTGGGACCCTCGGCCCCAGGGTGTTTGTGGGGAAGCAGTGCCAGGATCAGAGCCTCTGTGGAAGTGCAAGGGGTGGCAACAGGTGGGGTGGGGGCGGCAGCACTTTGCAGCATCAGGACCCTTGGCCCCGGGGTGATTGTGGGAAAGTGGTGCCAGGATCAGTGCCTCCATGTAGGCCCAGTGGGTGGCAGCAGTAGCAAGTGGGGAGGGGGAAACAGAGCAGGAGTAGCACTGGGACCCTCAGCCCAGGGGCGCTTGCAGGGAACTGGCACCAGGATCAGGGACTCCGTGTAGGTGCAGGAGGTGGTGGCTGCAGGCAGGGAGTGGGCAGCAGCGTGGGGGTAGCATTGGCCCAGACGCACTTCTGGGGAAGCAATGCCGGGATTGGGGCCTACATGGAGGCGCAGGGGGCTGCCCCCGCGCTGCCATCCCCTCCCCGCCTGCTGCTGCTGCCCCCTGGGTCTCTGATTCCTGAACCCATGGGCTGTTGGTGGCGTTGGAGAAGGAAGAGGGAAAGGATTGCACTCTCCATGACCTTTGGAATGCACACTGTGTTGAGAATACCAATCCTTTGGGAGGCTGATGCTGGATTCATGGATTGGGCCCCACTGTCCCACCCACCCTTTCTGCACAAGGTAACAGCTGCCCTGGGTGCAAAGGCAAGCAGCCCCCGGGCAGACAGGCTCCTCCCCCTGTGAATAACTCTTTCACACACTAATGCAAGCAAACCCCTGGGCCTTTTTACTGTATTCTTTTCCTCTTTTGGCACATGTAATGCACATGTCGGCACAGCCAGCAACTCTACTACAGCATCTCCACCAGGGAGGAAGAGCAGGTCAACATTGAAAAACGCCTCCCCTCTGACCCCAGAGTAACTATTGCCCACATGGGATGTGGTGTACTTCCTGTACCTGCCCATGTCACACCTCTACAAGTAAGAAATTGGCTCTTGCTAGCCAGAAGGTTCAACCCCCTGCCCTGTTCCTTTGGGCGGGGCATCTCCAAGTGCCCCAGGGCCAAGGGTCCCAATGCTGCCCCCACTCTGCCACCCCTTACACTTCCACAGAGGCCTTGATCCCAGTTCCACTTCCTTGCAAGGGCACCTGGGCCAAGGGTCCTGATGCCGCCACCGCGCTACTGCCCCCTCCCCACCTGCCGCCACCCCGAGCATCCACAGAGGTATGCTGTCCCGCTCACTCACACACACACACACACGTTAACCATGGTTTAGTCAGTTTATTAATATTCCCCAGCAATTCCCTTCACCAAAACCCCAGAACTGTCCCAATTAAGGCCAGCCACAAGCAGACCAATGCTAGTCCACAGAGCAATTGCCAATGAGGCCACAAGGCACTTGAAAGTTTCCCAAACAAAATAAACCCACCAGACAAAATTAAATCCACAATACAAGAGGGTTCATGAGGCAAGAAAAGTCGAGAGTTAACAAGGGATGATCTAAGTCAAGGCACAGTGTCAATCCAAAGATAGGCAGGAATCACAATGACCAGAAAACACACAGCTAGGAAATGAACACATTGCTCCCAACATCACCTCCATCTGTCTGCTGTGCTAAACAGCCAGCTTCTGGTGCAGCCCATCAAGAAGGGTGAGGCTGCCTCATCATGAGTAATCAGGTTGACCTCCACTGCTCCTGCCTTTTCTCTGCCCTTTGTGTTCTGGGATCAGGTGCAGAAGGCAGTTCCTCTTCCTCATTCCTGACCGAGTGCAGCTGCATGCTTTCCCCATCTGATACCTCAGGGCTGTCCTGCTGCAGCTGTGCTTCAGCCAAATCCCTCTCAGATGGCTGCTGGAGCCATTGACCAACTTCCCTCCTGAAGTGCCAGGAACTGGTTCATCCTCCCCAGAGCTGACATCTGAAGAGGTATCTGGGGAAGCATCCGGGGGAGTCATCACAAGAGGCCCCAATCCCAGCATCACTTCCCCACAAGTGCCCCGGGGCAGAGGGTCCTGATGCCACCCCCTCCCCACCGGCTGCCGCCTCTGCACCTCCTCCTCTCCCAGTTTGCTCCAGCACGCTACAGGCATTGCTATTCGTCCCATGCAGGGAATTGACCATGGAGATTTGTTCCATGGTGCATTGCTCAGTAGGCAGTGTTGGAAGACCGGCAGGGGAATAGTGGCAGCAGAGGAGCACCGGTGGAGAGGCAGCAGTGGACAAATGCCTGTGGTGGGTCATAGGTGGTGGGGGGGAGGGGGGAGGGGGGCAGGGTGAAGGTGGTGGGGCAGGGGGGAGGGGGGCAGGACATGGCTGTGCCCAATTGTCGTAGACATTCTGGGGGATACCTGGTTGTTTACCTCTAACACTAGATTAGTACAATGAAAGTATACAAAGACCTTTAAAAATGTATGCTTCAAAAATTTAATTCCACCCTTTCATAACATGGTATCCTCAAGATATCTTAGAATTGCAACTTTCAGAATTCTGTCTTGCCTATTAGGTATAAATTCTGGAAACTGCAGTTCTTGGATGGCATAAGATTGTGACTATTGAATGATTTTTCAAGAATAGCTCATTTGAATACAAAAATATAGCAATTATGGTTATTTAATAGTCCATTAACTTACCTACTGCAGGTGCATCGTATTCATCTCCAAGTAGAATTTCAGGGGCAGAATATGCAAGAGAGCCACAACTTGTTGTGAGGTTTTTTCCAGGCTGAAATTTGTTGCTAAATCCAAAATCAGTTAATTTCACAAGTCCTGGTTTTTCAAAAAAGACAACGTTTTCGGGTTTTAAGTCTCTATGAACGACATGCAGTTTATGGCAATAGGATATAGCATGAACAATCTGAGCAAAATACTTCTTTGCCAGATCTTCATTAAGACCTTCTTCATGTTTCATGATGTAATCAAACATATCTCCTCCATCACCAAGTTCTAAGATCAGATAAAGTTTGGTCTGGGTGTCAATAACTTCATACAGGCGAACTACATTAGGATGTTGCACTAGTTTCATGCATCTGACTTCTTGAAAAAGATGTCCTGTGGCAAGAGTATCTAGCTTGGTCTTGTCAATTACTTTAACTGCCACTTTTTCACCTGTAAATACATGTCGGGCAAGCTTCACCACAGCAAAATGCCCTCTGCCTAAGGTTTTATCTAAATCATACAATCCAGCAATTTTTCCATCATAACCTCGTTTAAAACCTGCCATATTCTCCAAGTAGTAATGCTGACACTCTGAAACTTGTCGTTTCATATAAGGTTTTCTGAAATAGATGCACAACTCTTCTTCACCGCCAAATGCATCTAAAAGATCAGAAATGAAATTATTATAGAACATATATTTAG
Source organism: Vipera ursinii (assembly GCF_947247035.1). NCBI lineage: Eukaryota > Metazoa > Chordata > Lepidosauria > Squamata > Viperidae > Vipera > Vipera ursinii. Next base: position 36,085,870 of record NC_139522.1, read on the forward strand.
AAAAACATTTCTGCTTTTTTAAACATTGAACTTTGGTTAGGAAAGAACCCAATATAAAAGGATTTTCTTGAAAGAAAGTTGAATAATTCATTTAGATCTGTCACCTCTAGATATTCCAGATACATAGACAAGCTTTGTCTAACACTCCAAGTAGTGAATTCATCAATCAAATTATGCAGTTTAAATAAAAGAAAAAAAGGGGGAAAAGAAAGCTAATTCCACAAAAAATGATTGCTGTCTCCTGAACTTAAAAACATATACTAAGAAATCTGATGAAACTGCTGAAAATATTGCCAAATATTCGTAAATGATAAGAGAAATTTCAAAATGATTATCTGTATATCTGACATACTTTCTAATGGATGTAGATAATTCTATACTTGTCTATTTATTTTATATTAGAATAGTCTTATATGGGGAGAGTATAGGGAGAGAGTAACAAAGAAGCATAATAGAAATGAACTCCTGAACATCCAAGAAAATAACAATAGTCTGTACTTTCTGCTTATTTCCATATACGGTAATATTTTCACCATATGCAATTTTCTCCAGTTCCCTCTAGAATCTATTTGGCACCATCAGTTACTGGGGTGGACCACACAAATGGGTCCAGCCTCCCTGCAAAGGGGGACAGCACAAGAGAATCTCAAGGACACCAGGACGTGATGTGACCATGACAGGGGGGATAATGTTAAATCCTCCACCAGATCATATAGCCATTGCTCCAACAAGAAAACCGTATCTGGTGTATGACCACTGTCCTGATTCGGTCCGAGATGTGGGATAAGCCCAGGGCCACCATGGTGGCCACAAACTCCTGGGCTGCTTCTGAGCTGAAACCCAGGGAATGCAGGTTGAAGTCCCCCAGAACCATACATCTGGGGAACTCCACCACCAGCCCTGAGATGGCCTCCAGCAGATCAGGCAGGGAAGCTGCTATGCAGCAGGGAGGCTGATACAGTGGCAACACTCCCAACTGATCCTGCAAGCCCAGGTTCAGGAACAGGGTCTCACAGACAAAGACTTGGGGAATATGGCCACCGAACGCCAGAATAGATTCTGAGATGACCACTGCTTGGGGGCCAGAACACTAGTACTGCACTTTAGGGGTATCTTCCCCTGTGAAGGCCTGCCCTGTGGCTTCTGTAGCAACCTAGGTCCATCACCACTCTAATGCGTTGTTGTGCCCCACAGACCCCAAGGTGATCATCCCCCTCCCTCACCAACCTCCCTCTTCCAAGAGCCAAGAGCTCTGCCATCCCTGTCCAGCCACTCCCATACACTCCCCCAGACACCCTGAGGGGATAGGTGACAGAAGGATCCTGCACAGTGCTATAGCTTCAGCTCTTAGCACTAGCTGGGTTCCCACCTCTCCACTCTTTCCACCTAGAGGTGGGAAGGCCTGGAAAAAAACAAGAAAAATTGGGAAAAAGAAGTATTTTTCCCCAAAGCCTTTGATGTAAATTTAGGAAAGGATACAGAGGTTTCAAAAGAGGTCAGGTGTCTTCTAGGTGCTACTGCCAGTAGGGACAAGAAGCGTATTTTCAAAATAGTCAACAATGCCAGCAAGGACTGTGATGTGGATGCTATTGTACATCTTGGCACTAATGATCTGTCCCAAAAGGATGTACTTACTCTCTGTGCAGAATGATTTCCAGAGCTTGGGGCAGGAACACAGCAGAATAGGCTGTAGGCTCACTTTTTCAGAGGTTTTACCAGTGTCTAAGGAGCAAAATGGAAAAGGCCAGCGTATAGCAGAACTCAATATGTGGCTAAAGGAGTGGTGTAAAGGAGAAGGCTTTGGCTATATTAGTCACCATGTCTGTAGCTGGTCCAATGAAAAAATGTACAAAAGAGATGGTTTGCATCCATCCAAGAAAGGGACTGAGTTACTTGGCAACAAATTCACAGATTTTCTGGAGGAATATTTAAACTAAACAATGGGGACAGTGAGTTGATTGATACAGAACATCACTGTCCCCGGCAATCTAAGAAAATAGGGGAACTCAGGCACCACACAAGTTATGCAGCAAGTAAACACAGGGTCAGTCATAAAGGACTCAAATGTCTATACACCAATGCACAGAGTATGAACAGTAAGCAGGGTGAACAAGAAATTCAGGTAAATGAGGGCAGATATGATATTGTTGTCATTACGGAAACATGGTGGCATGAAACCCACAAATGGAACACACAGCTAGAGGGATTTAAATTATTTAAAAGAAACAGACCAAAGAAAAGAGGAGGTGGAGTTGCTCTCTATATAAGAAATAACTATATCTCTACAGAAATAGAGCACAGCAATGATGAAAACTGTCTTGAATGCATTTGAGTCCATATAAAGGGGGGGGAGAAATGACATTGCCATAGGTGTATACTATAGGCCGCCCAACCAAAAAGTGGAAATAGATGAACTTTTTGCTAGTCAGCTAACTAAGGTATGTAGGAAGCACATCACAGAAGTAATGGGAAACTGTAACTCCCCTGATATCAACTGGGAGACAAACTTTGCACCAAGTGGAAGATCAAACAGATTCCTGACAAACCTAGCAGACAACTTTCTCTCCCAAAAAGTAGAGAAGGGAACTAGGGGATCAGCCATATTGGACTTAATTCTCACTAACAAAGATGAAATGATAGGAGGTGTTGAAGCCACAGGAACATTTGGGGGAAGTGATCATGCAATACTGGAATTCAACATTATGGAAGCACAAGCAATAGAACACAGTCAAACTAGAGTCTTGGACTTTAAGAGAAGTGATTTCAATAAACTTAGAGAGAGCTTGGGAAGGATTCCATGGATGAGAATCCTCAAGGGGAAAACAACTCAAGAAACTTGGGAAATTTTGAAAACTGAGATAATAAAAGCCCAGTCTAGCACAATACCAACAAAGAAGAAAAATAACAGCTCTCAAAAGAAACCAGCATGGCTACATAAAGAACTCTCTGATAAATTGAAAGATAAAAAGGACAAGTGTAAAAAGTGGAAAGAGGGGCACATAACTAAGGCAGAATATCAGCAAATAGCCCGAGCCTGCAAAGATGAAGTGAGGAAAAGCTAAGGCTCAAAATGAACTAAGGCTTGTGACCAAAGTCAAAAATAACAAAAAAAACTTTCTTTCAACAGGTAAAAAACAAGAAAAAAGTTAAGGAAATGATTGGTTCATTAGTGGGGGAAAGTGGCAAGAAGGTGACAAGCAACAGGGAGAAAGCAGAACTATTTAACTTGTTTTTTGCATCTGTCTTTACACAAAGGGAAAAAACAGTCCAACCTACCCAAACCAGTGCCATAAAAAACAGAATAGAAACGCAAGTTAAGATAGGCAAGAAAAATGTAAGTGAGCACCTGTCCAGCCTATACAAGTTCAAATCACCAGAACCAGATAGATTACACCCCAAGGTTCTCAAGGAACTGGCAGACGTGATCTCAGAACCACTGAACTATATTTTTCAAAGATCCTGGAGCACCTGGGAACTACCAGAGGACTGGAAAAGAGCTGATGTAGTTCCCAACTTCAAAAAAGGGAAAAAATAGATCCAGAAAACTACAGACCTATCAGCCTGACCTCAATACCTGGGAAGATTCTGGAAAAGATAATCAAACAACAAATCAGCGAACACCTAGAGGCAAACAAAGTCATTATTAAAAGCCAACATGGGTTTGTCAAAAACAGATCATGCCAAACAAATCTTATTGCATTCTTTGACCAAGTGACAAAATTAGTGGACCAGAGGAATGCTGTGGATATAATTTACTTGGACTTCAGTAAGGCATTTGATAAAGTAGATCACAACCTACTACTTGATAAGATAGAAAAATGTGGGTTAGACAGCATCTTCACCAGATGGATTCGTAGCTGGCTGACAGGCCGTACTCAGTGTGTGGTCTTCAATGGAACTGCATCTACATGGAAGGAAGTGTGTAGTGGGGTGCCCCAGGACTGTTCTGGGCCCAGTGCTGTTCAACATCTTCATCAACGATTTGGATGAGTGGATAGATGGGGAACTCATCAAATTTGTAGACGACACCAAGCTGGCAGGAATAGCCAATACTCCAGAAGATAGGCTTAAGATACAGGAGGATCTGCACGGACTTGAACACTGGGCACTATCTAACAAAATGAAATTCAATGGTGAAAAAAGTAAGGTTCTACATTTAGGCAGGAAAAACCAAATGCACAGGTATAGTATAGGTGGTACTTTGCTCAATAGTAGTTACTGTGAGAGGGATCTTGGAGTCCTAGTGGACAATCACTTCAATATGATAGAATCAAGATCACATGAAGTATTAATACCACTTTACAATGCCTTGGTAAGGCCACACATGTAATACTGCATCCAGTTTTGGTCACCGTGATGTAAAAAAGATGTTGAGACTCTAGAAAGAGTACAGAGAAGAGCAACAAAGATGATTGGGGGACTGGAGGCTAAAACATATGAGGAACAGTTGCTGGAATTGGGTATGTGTAGTTTAATGAAGAGAAGGGCGAGGGGTGACATGATAGCAGTGTTCCAATATCTTGGGCTGCCACAAAGAAGAGGGAGTCAAGCTATTCTCCAAAGCAACTGAAGGCAGGACAAGAAGCAACAGATGGAAACTAGTCAAGGAGAGAAGCAACCTAGAACTAAGGAGAAACTTCCTGACAGTTAAGTGGTGAATGCTCCAACACTGGAAGTTTTTAAGAAGAGACTGGACAGCCATTTGTCTGAAATGGTATAGGGTTTCCTGCCTGAGCAGGGGGTTGGACTAAATGACCTCCAAGGTCCCTTCCAACTTAATAAATAATAATAATAATAATAATAATAATAATAATAATAATAATAATAATAATAATAATAATAAACTTTTATTCATTAAACATGAAACTCAGTCACGCAAATTGACTGGCACTAATGGTTGACACGGGTTGCTGCCTAGGTATCAACCAGGTATCTCCTTAAAATGTAAGATGTTCCGAGTCGCGCAGTTTTTTGTAGCTTTGCTGGAGTTATTGCAGGAAGCTGCAATTTCTTGATGTATTTTGCAAAGTTTTTGGACACATAAACACATTCTAGTTCTATCTCATAAACATTTTCTGTTTTAGATCCTGATAGATCACTGATTACTAAAAGGATAACCTTTAATGGTTCTCTAAGTACTCACTTTTTAAATCTAACTTTATCTTCAGTTTGGTCTGGATTCCTCTTCCATCTGGGTTCATCTGCTTTACGTAAAGAGTCTTATCCAAGTTTGTAATTAATGCTTGGCTATCCAGGCTTTCAGAAAACTGTCTTTGTTGATCTTCCACGTCCTCTATGTTAGCATCACTATGTATACTTCTAAAGTTATAGGCTCTTTTGATGGAGTCAAAAGTTGAGTATTACGTTTTCCCATAGTTTGTTGTTGGCCCTTGTTATTTGCCATAGTGATAGTTCCTTGTACTTTTAGAGTTGTCAGTTCTTTGGATAGTTGTTGCTTATATTCCTCTGTCTCAATAGTAATATTTTCCAATTTTGTTATATTCTGAAGTATAAATTCTTTAGTTGCAGTCTGGGTTTCAATTTGTGACTTAAGGTTGGCATGTAAATTATTAAATCTGGAGTTAGAAATCTCAGGGACTCTGTAGATTGTTTTAAGTATGAGGTTATAATCAAGCAAGGTTTGTGGCTGATCCTTCTCCATTTTGTAATAACTATAAATAGTCCTTGGTGGAGACTATTTTTCAAACAAAAATCAGTAAGAGTCCACCTGCACAAGTCTAAGCCAAATTCATCTCCAGCTGTTTCAGGTTTTTATCTTAATGCCAAGGTCAGTCCAAAATGTAAGCAAGCTTGTGTGCCAATAGTATTCACTAGGTATCCCCAGAGTACTTCAAATCCTTTTCAGACAGTATCTTTTTATTTCTCTTTTTTGTCCCCTTTTTTAGACTAATAGGTAGAATAGTCCATTTCTGTAAATATAGGAAGTTTGGGCCAAAAGTAGAAAGGCAGTAAGTCCAATAAATCAGTATAATTTAGTAGAAGGCTTTTTCTTTTCTCTCCCAATGTAGACAAAGGCCGCTCTTAAAGACGGTGGGGGGGAAAAATCCCTTCCCTCTCTCCTCGCAGGGGGAAGCAAATTCAAGAAGCTTTTGACAGGGAAAGTAGAGAGTTAGGAAAACAAGAAGGCAATTCTCACCCAGTTTTCAAGTGCTTTCAAGTGCTTTGTTGTGCTTTTGGCTTTGGCAGGAAACGGCTAAATGATGGGCCATGGGAGTGGCCGATCCTTTCTTCAGTTCGGAGAGTAGCTCCAAGCCGATGTGAGGGCCAACGCCATCCTACCGCCGACTAGAGACCTCTCCCCCGCTCATCGCCCCTCCAGGGTGACTTTTGACCCCTTTACAGGCCCCCCCCCCGATGAAGAAATCCAGGTGACACAAGGAGCGATTCCCTCATGCGTCTGGCTGCACCAAAAATCCGGAAACGGAAGCCTGTAGTGCTTGTTCTTGAGCAGGCAGTATTAAGCTGTTTCTTTCTTGATGGTTCCCATCTTAAGCCATGCCCATGTCAAGCCATTATCACATTTTCCTTCAATATTTTTTCAAATGCTGTCCATGCAAAGCTTTGGTTTTCCATCTATTTAATCTGTCATCCAGCCATTTTTCCTTATATTCTGCCTTTGTTTCTGATATTTTTATAGTGCTCTGTTTTTACAGCCTGCAGCAATTTTTCTGTACTTTGATTTACATAGTCATTCAAACTTCGTTTTTCTTCTTCTACAGTTTGGTGGATTTGCAGTAGCCCTCTGCCCCCTATTCTTCTTGGCAGGTACAACCTGTCGATGTCACTTCATGGATGTACAGTGTGGTGCATATTCAAAAGTTTATGCGTTTTCCGGTCTAGGTGTTCCAATTCAGCCAAAGTCCAGTTGATAATTCCAGCTGGGTAGCGTATCACTGGGACTGCCCATGTATTAATGGCTTTAATTATATTTCCAGCATCCAGCTTTGATTTTAGTATTTTGCAGACTGTCCTGATGTATTCCTTTTGTGTTGACTCTTTGACTTCTCCATTCAAGATGGAGCTTGTAAGCCGCCCTGAGTCTTCGGAGAAGGGCAGGATATAAATGGAATAAAAAAAAAAGATGTTATCTGCTTCCAATATGCCTAAGTATTTGTAACTGTCATCCTTTGCTAGTGCTTTCTTCTTCTTATTATTATTATTGTTATTATTATGCTTTTATTCATAAAACATGAAACTCAGTCAACCGAACACTCAAACTGACTGGCACTAATGGTTGACACGGGTTGCTGCCAGCATCCTAGGTATCAACCAGGTATCTCCTTAAAATGTAAGATGTTCCGAGTAGCGCAGTTTTTTGTAGCTTTGCTGGAGTTATTGCAGGAAGCTGCAATTTCTTGATGTACTGTATTTTGTAAAGTTTTGGGGCATAGTTCCCAGTGCCCCAATGACAATGGTTATCACTGTTACGTTTCATCCATAATCGCGCAGTTTCGATGGCCAGGTCGCGTCATTTCGTAATTTTTTCCAGTTCTTTTTCTTCGACTCTGGCACCTCCTGGTACAGCGATATCAATCAACTGTATGCTTCAGTTCTCTATGCCTGCGATATCTGGCGTGTTGTGTTCCAAATGGCGATCTGTCTGTATTCGGAATTCCCACAAGATCTTCACCCTCTCATTCTCAACAACTTTTTCCACCCTATGTTCCCATGACTTTTCGGACACAGGCAAGTCGTATTTTTTACACAATGACCAGTGGATTAGTTTAGCAATTCGGTCATGTATAGCTTTGTAATCAGTTTGCGTGATTTTGCTGCACTCACATATTAAATGTGAAACAGTTTCAACTTTGTCGTTGCAAAGTCGGCAATTTGGATTGTCAATAGATTTTTGTATCTTTGCTTTCATGGCATTAGTTTGTAGTGGTTGTTCTTGAGCAGCCAGTATTAAGCCTTCTGTTTCTTTCTTGATGGTTCCCATCTTAAGCCATGCCCATGTCAAGTTATCACATTTTCCTTCCCATTATTATTATTATTATTATTATTATTATTATTATTATTATTATTATTATTATTATTATTATCTATGACATGGTATTCAAACTATATAACATGAAGACCTTAATGAAAGTTTTCTGAGACTTTTTGTAAAGTCTTAAATTATTGCAAGTTCTCTCAGGTGAAGACAAGCAAATCCTGGAATAACAATTCAAGTAACACTGTACTTCTCAATGCAGTTCTCAAAACAAGAGAAATATGCATTTGTGCCACTAGGGGGCACTGCAGGGAAAAGGCTCCAGTTTAGTTTGCTTGTGTACCTCGGACCACCTACAGTTGAGTAATTGTTCATACACAGTAAATGTCCTCCTATCAGGGCTTAACCTTAACTGACAGGTAAGAGGGTAAATTTGACAGATCAGTTTCTCTTTTATAATCCTTAAATGATTCCTATTAATGTTCTCCACCATCAAAGCATAATGTTTACCTATAGTCTGGTCAGTAAATTGGTTTTTCTTTTCCTCCTCTCAGTAAAATGGTGAGACCAACATCTAGAGTTTGGAAGCATTTCCACAGTGCAATTTCTGCTGACAGCAAAGCTGCAATTTGCAAATATTGTGAGAAGAAATATTCTTTTCCAAATGCTACAAGGATGACAAAACACATCCTTGTATGCCAGAGGTGCCCTAAATGATGAGGACCAGAATGAAAGTGCAAGTAGCTTTTCCTTCCAGAGTTCTAATTCCAGAAACACTCTTTCTGCTGCTTCTGGATCATCACAAAGTGTTTCTTCACCAGCAGCATCTTCAAGTAAGGAAGTGTTGCAAACCACTGCCTCACAAAAATACACAATACCTTCGTTTATAGATAAAATGACACCTGAAAATCAGAAGAAAATTGATCACGCTCTTTGAAGAGCAATATATGCTTCTGGATCAGCATTGTTAATAACTGAAAATGCATATTGGCAGGAAGCTTTTAAATTACGACCATCATACCATTTGCCAAGCAGACATTCCATGAGCAAGCTGTTCTGAACCAGCCCTCTTCTCGCACCCCTAATCAAAAGAAGAGTCTGGAAAGCGTCCAAGACCAAAAGGCTTCTGCCAAGTTTTAATTACACTGTTACAAGAATACAAGAGCTTGACTTCTCAAACGGAAAAGTTGCTTTCAGCAACCAGCCCCTCCCCAAACACTTCTTTTATAGAGAGCTCAGGGCGTGGTCTCCCTGTGCCTCCTCCCGAGGAGTCCCATAGCCTTTCTTTGTTTGTCCCTGCTCGTCTGCCTCCTGCGTCGGGCGTCCTTGAACAGGGCCAGCTGTGGGTCATCATCCTCCGCACTCTCGGGCTCACACAGCTGAGAAGAGGTTCCCGGCTGAGGACTCTGCAAAGTCTCCAAATCATCATCAGCCGGTTCGTTTCCCTCCTCCCCCACATCTGAGTCCTCCGATACATCGGACCCGGCTGTCGGACCCACAGGCTGGCCCTGAGTCACAACACTATCCCGCACCGCAGGGCCCTTCCCCCGGGTCTGCCGATCCGGATGCGGTCGGGATGGGAACTGTTCGTGAAACGCAGTCACCAACGCAGGGGCATGAACGGCGGTCGCGTCTTCCCATGTGAAGTCCTCCGGCCCGTACCCTTTCCACTCGATCAGGTACTGGAAGCGACCTTTCAGCCAGCGGGAATCCCTGATGCTGGCGACCTCGTACTCGGGGGTGCTGTCGTCATCACGAGGTCCTGATGGGGGAGGTTCCGCTTGGCGAAGTGGACAAGCCGGTTGTTCGGGGACCAACAAGGACCGATGGAAGACGGGGTGCACGCGCAGGGAACGTGGCAGAGTTAAACGATAGGCGACCGGGTTGATGACGGCCTCGACTGGGAACGGTCCAAGGTAACGGTGGTCCAGCTTCCTCGCCGGCCGAGTGGATGGTAGGTTTCTGGTGGACAGCCAGACCCGATCCCCCACTGATAATGGAGGCGTATCCCTTCTCGACCGATCGGCGAACCTCTTGTAGTCGGCCTTGGCCTTCTCCAGCTGCCGTCGCACCAACCGATGGATCGCCTGTAACTCCGCCATGAATTCGTTCGCTGCCGGCTCCGGTGAGTCCACGGGAGAAAGGGGGAAAAACCGAGGGTGATAACCCACATTGGCCAAGAACGGTGTCATCTGCGTGGAGGTGTGCTGCGAGTTGTTAAAGGCAAACTCGGCTATGGCCAAATAGTCCACCCAATTGTCCTGCTGCAGGTTAACGTAGCAGCGCAGATACTGCTCCAAAATGCCGATGACCTTCTCGGTACCCCCGTCGGTCTGAGGATGATGCGCGGACGAGAGGCAAACCTTAATGTCCAACGCCCGCATCAACTCCTGCCAGAAGCGGGCTGTAAACTGGGCCCCCCTATCGGAGACGACTCTATCGGGAAGGCCGTGCAGCCGGAACACCTGTTGGATGAACATGCGACTAGTGGCGCGAGCTGACGGTAAGCCGCGACAGGGGATGAAGTGCGCCATCTTGGTCAACATGTCCACCACCACAAACACTGTCGTGAAGCCGGAGGATGGGGGTAGATCCGTCAGAAAGTCCATGGACACAGCCCCCCAGGGTCTCTTGGGCGTTGGCAAAGGCTGCAGTAAACCAGGCGGGGCCCCTGTCGCTGACTTGGCCTGCCTGCATGGGACGCAGGAGGTGACATAAGACTGGACATCGTGTCGGACTCGGGGCCACCAGAATGTACGGGAGACCAGGTTCAGAGTCTTGAACAGGCCAAAATGCCCCGCAGCCGGGTTATCATGACATTGGCTGAGGACGAGTCCCCTGAGTGGCCCTCCTGGAACATAGAGCCGGTCACGATAATACAGGAGTCCATCCGTGACCGACCAAGGCGAATCTGGCCCCACCTCTTCCTTCCGCTGAGCCACCCACGCCTCCTGCTGCTGCGCCTCCCGGATCCGAGCCCGTATATCCACCGGCTCCCGCACCGCAGCAAAAGACTCGACGGGGATCACGGTCCTGGGCGGAAGCTTGTCTTCCACTCGGGTGTACTCGGGCTTCCTGGACAGAGCATCCGCTCTCTGGTTGTGCCCGCTTGGTATGTACCGCACCCGGAAGTCAAACCTCGCAAAGAAGAGGGACCACCGGATCTGGCGTTGGTTCAAATTCCGAGCGGTCTGCAGGCTTTCCAGATTCTTGTGGTCCGTCCGGACCTCGATTTGATGCCGCGCCCCCTCCAGATGATGCCTCCAAGCCTCGAACGCCGCCTTGATGGCCAGCAGCTCCTTCTCCCAGATGGTATAGTTGCGCTCCGAGGGATTCAATTTCCGTGAGTGATACGCGCAAGGGAAAAGGGTACCGTTGGGCGTCGCTGCCTGGAGTAACACGGCCCCAATGGCAATGTCGGAGGCGTCCGCCTCCACGACAAACGGCCGTTGCGGGTCAGGATGCTTCAAGATGGGCTCCTTCATGAAGGCGTCCTTCAAAGCTTGGAACGCCTGTTGTTCGGGGGCGTTCCACTGGAACCGAGTCTTCTTCTGCAGGAGCCGGGTGAGGGGGGCTGTCAAGGCAGCAAAGCCAGGGATGAATGTCCGATAGTAGTTGGCAAATCCAAGAAGTCGCTGAATATCCTTCACGCGACGCGGGGGTTGCCAACTCTGCAACGACTCAACTTTACTCGGTTCCATGGCGATGCCCTCAGGAGAAATGCGGTGACCCAAGAAATCAATGGTCACCTGGTAGAACTGGCACTTCTCCAACTTGGCAAACAGCCGATGTTTCCGGAGGCGCTGCAGGACCTGACGGAGATGCTGATGATGCGCTTCACGCGACGGGGAGTAAATCAGGATGTCGTCCAGGTAAATCACAACAAACTGGTCCAACAGATCCCGAAAGATGTCATTCATAAAATGCTGAAACACAGCGGGGGCGTTGGTCAGGCCAAACGGCATCACCGTGTACTCGAAATGTCCATAGCGAGTACCAAACGCCGTCTTCCACTCATCACCCGGCCGAACCCTGACGAGGTTGTAAGCTCCACGCAGGTCCAGTTTCGTGAAGATCTTAGCCTCCCGGAGTCGGTCCAAGAGCTCGGGGATGAGGGGCAGCAGGTAGCGGTTACGCACCGTGATGGCGTTGAGTTTCCGGTAGTCACAGCAAAGCCGTAACTCGCCCGACTTCTTTTTGACGAAGAGCACGGGCGCAGACACTGGCGAGGACGAGGGCCGGATGAAACCACGAGCCAAGTTCTTCGTCAGGAAGTCCCGCAATGCAGCCAACTCGGGCTCCGACATGGAGTACAAACGCCCCACTGGGAGAGGCGCATCAGGGACTAGGTCAATGGAGCAGTCGTAGGGCCTGTGCGGGGGTAATTGGTCCGCCTCTGACTCGCTGAACACGTCAGCAAAGTCGGACAGTTCGGGAGGCAAGGAAACCCCTGGGGAACCCTCCACCTGGCCGGCACAGATATGGCGGGTGTGGTCCACGCACTGCAAACTTGGGAAGGTGACCAAGTTCTGAGACCAATAGATCTGTGGATCATGCGCCCGGAGCCACGCCAGTCCCAAGACCACGGGGAAGTGCAGATCCGAAGTGACGTAGAACTGAATGGCCTCCACATGGGTACTGATGGCCATACACACGGGTTGCGTGGCGGCCGTGATAGGCCCGGACAGGAGCACTCGACCATCGATGGTCTCCACAAGCATGGGCGGATCCACTGGACACTGGGGAACAGCCCATTTGGCCACAAAGGCCGAATCCATAAAGTTAGTGGTAGCCCCAGAGTCAATTAAGGCATGGACCGGAATCCCCTCTGGCTTGCCAGGAAGGATCAGTCGTGCCTCCAAAATCAAATGCCGTGGAGGTTCACAGGCACCGTCGGAACAACGTCGCTCGGTGTGGATGTTGTGGGTCGCCCGATCTTTCACACCGTCTAGATCGGGCTCGGGCCGTTTCCCGATAGCAAAGCAGGGGACTTTCTCGGGGCAGGCTTGGTCACTGACGCCCGCTGACGCTTCTTCGGGCAAGAAGCAGCCAAATGTCCAGGGTCCCCACAGTAAAAACACAACCCCTCCGATCGTCGTCTGTCCATTTCCGTCACCGATAGACGGGACCTGGCGGCACCCAGCTCCATTGGCTCCTCCCTCTGGACCGGGGGCTCACGCACAACAGGGGCGGCAGGGGTCTGTGGGGTGGCACGGCGACTCTTACGCTGCTGCAGCCGGGCATCGATCCGCAGACAAAGATGGATCAGCCCATTCAGGTCTGAGGGAATGTCCACGCGGGCCAGCTCATCCAACATCTCCTCTGACAAGCCATCCTGAAAGGCATCCACGAGCGCAGCCTCATTCCAGGCGGAATCCTGGCTAAGCAGCCGGAAATCGCTGATATAGGCCTGTAGAGGGCGCTGACCCTGTCTCAAAGCTTTCAGGCGTCGGGTGGCCGTCTGCGCCTTAATCGGGTCCTCGTACATGAGGCGCATATGGTCACAAAACCCCCCAAAGTTATCCAACAAAGGGCTAGGCTGTGCCAACAGAGGCGTGCCCCAACGAGCTGCATCTCCCGACAGAAGGCTCAATACGAATCCCACCTTATCTCGGTCAGTGGGGAAATCAGCTGCTCTCACGCTGATATAAAGCTGGCATTGTCCCAGGAAGGCAGGAAACAGTTCTGGTTTACCAGCAAATTTATCCGGCATAGCTATCTGACATTTCCTCCTGGGTGGGGGGGCAGCATGTACCTGAGCCTGCAGTTGTGCCACCTGAGTGGCCAGCAAGGTGAGTTGCTGGTTGAGCTGGGCATTCTCGGCAAGAAGCTGCTCCATCGTAGTATTAAGGGGTGGGTGGCTGAAAGCAAACTGTTCTGAACCAGCCCTCTTCTCGCACCCCTAATCAAAAGAAGAGTCTGGAAAGCGTCCAAGACCAAAAGGCTTCTGCCAAGTTTTAATTACACTGTTACAAGAATACAAGAGCTTGACTTCTCAAACGGAAAAGTTGCTTTCAGCAACCAGCCCCTCCCCAAACACTTCTTTTATAGAGAGCTCAGGGCGTGGTCTCCCTGTGCCTCCTCCCGAGGAGTCCCATAGCCTTTCTTTGTTTGTCCCTGCTCGTCTGCCTCCTGCGTCGGGCGTCCTTGAACAGGGCCAGCTGTGGGTCATCATCCTCCGCACTCTCGGGCTCACACAGCTGAGAAGAGGTTCCCGGCTGAGGACTCTGCAAAGTCTCCAAATCATCATCAGCCGGTTCGTTTCCCTCCTCCCCCACATCTGAGTCCTCCGATACATCGGACCCGGCTGTCGGACCCACAGGCTGGCCCTGAGTCACAACACAAGCCTCTTTTGGAGTCCGATTATGAGCACACGTGATGGAATCTGTACAAGGAAAAATCAGTGAAGCACTATGTCTTGCAGTACTTACAGATGGACGGACAAATGTTCGGGGAGAAGGAATCATCAACTTTGTGATAACAACACCTCAACCAGTCTTTTATAGAAGCATTGAAACTGGAGAGAACAGACATACTGCAGAGTATATCAGCAGTGAAATATGTGCAGTTTTAGATAAAATTGAGAGTGGTAAAGTATTTGCTTTGCTGACTGACAATGCAAGTAATATGAAAGTTGCATGGGAAATCATAATGGACAAGTATCCACATATTACTGCAATAGGATGTGCATCTCATGGACTAAACTTACTTCTTAGTGACTTCATGAAACTGGACACACTTCAAAGGATTTATAGAAGAGCTAAAGAAGTTATCAAATATGTAAAAGCTACTCATGTTGTCACCGCACTCTTCAAGAAGAAGCAAGAAGAAAAAATGCACAGAATAAAATAGTGACACTGAAGCTCGGTAGTAAAACACGTTGGGTTGGAGTGGTGATCTCCTTTGAAAGTTTACTAAAAAACAAAGAAGCTCTTCAAGCAACAGCAATAATTGAGGATCTTAAAATTCCCAGAAATATAAGGAACACTGTGCTTGATGAGGACATGTTTTGGGTTCAGCTGCAGAACTCCCTACAGATTTTAACACCAATTTTTTCAGTGCTCATCATGCTTAGTCAATTATGTCAAATTAGTTTTTAAAAAATAAATGCAAGATGGACTATAAGTAGCAATGCAGTTAAACTGTACCGGCAAGGCCTTTGCAAGGAAGATGCCCAAAATATATTAGTAACCATCATTAAAGTAAAACAAAGACTTAACAAAAACTAAAACAATACTGCAGCATCTTCTAATCTTGTATATCAAATTAAGCATCCCAGGTAAGGAAAATTCATCTCAACAGCTTGACCTGGTCCATCTCTTTCTTCTTTTCTCTCTTTAATCCTGTAATAGGTCATAATCTTTTGTCATTATATGTACATTTTTAAGGAAAAGAAAAATAGATTTGAAGATACACCATTAGTTGAAGATCCACTCTTAGAACTGTGTACAAAATCATATCACTGTGACAACTAAGACAAATTTCACAGTGAAATATAATCTATATTGAATAAGTTGAGGTCTACTAACCTTGGCAATGCCCTTTTCAAAGGTAACATCTTAGTTATGTTTTGATCATCAAGTTCCAACTTTTCTTCATGTTTTTAGAAGATCCATGTGCTGATATTTCCATATCCAGATCCAACAGCAGTTTCACATTCATCCACTATTATTTCCTAAGTAAAAGATATTTACTTTGTGACCATAAGTACCAAATACTCAAAGGTGTTATATACAGTCAGGTTCATATACTGTATATTGGAACAATAAGTGTTTTGGCATTTGGCCTCTGTACACCACCACATTGAATATGAAATGAAACACTCAAGATATGAGCAAAGTGAAGACTTTCAGCTTTATTTCAAGGGGTTTATTTTAATTCTAATGGTTATGTTCTAATTCTACAACAAACTGTTCCTTATTTTTCTAAAAGATTCGGGAACTGAACAGCTTAATAATTGCATTATCCTGTACATTTGCCTTCAGCATACAATCTTCCACAATGGAAAATACACAGGACATAAACACTATGGGAATGTACTCCTGAGGAAGTATACCTGGTGTCAGGCCTGCCATCTTCAGCATACTTTGCTTCACTGGCATCCTGCCATAAAATGCAGGGGAGGGGGAAGGAGGGAGGGGGAAGGAGGATAGGCCATGAGAGTGGAATGTGAAACTACACTGAAGAGGTGCCAAACCTCAAAGCCATTCCCCAAACACCTAAAATGAATGCGATTGGACATTGATGGACTGGTCAAGGGGAGGGGGCCAAGGAAGTGGGAAAAACACACGCTTTGTGCGGGAATATTCAGATCCAGCTTTGCTTATGCTGTAACGACTTCAACTTAGTAAAAGTGAACCTTTCACTTCAACCGTGGAGTTGAGGGTCTTTCTTTCCTAAGGACCAAGTTGGGATAACTGTGACACCTGGCTTTACCTTTGGTATCTGTTCAAATGTCCTTTTTTAGGAAAACCTTTCCCAGAAGGCAAGGGATGCAGATATTTTTGAAAACAGCCTTGAATGGGATTGATTTCTTTCTTATCCCCAATTTTTTACTATTGCTGATTTTGTCTTTTATATACTTTATCAGAATCAAGAGAAAAAATAACATAAATAGAGATCCTCTCTGTCAAAGAGAAATTCAGATATGTATTCTAGTAGTAACAATCAGCCTGTACAAATTTTGGAGATTAAGACCTTCAGAAAACCTTTGTAGTGATATCTTTCAGGAACAATTCTAAATGGTAAACTTTTGGAATTTCTTGGGGTATGGTCAATTACTTGATTCAGTGTTAGTTACTGTGAGATGATCTCACGAGGACGATGGATCGTTAAGGTGCTTCCAAGTAAAAGGCATCACGCAGAGATGCAATCATATTAGCTTTATTCAATGATAGATCAAAGAAAAAGAAATACTTGGCATGAAAGCATTCATGCCTGCATGTGAGAGAGAAACAAAATAAAAGAAAGCAAGCTAGCATTACATAATTAAAACAGAAGAAGAACTAGAAGCTAGGAGTAGAATCTCAAGAGGCTAGGACTAGAACAAAGAGCAGCTCCTCGTGCAGAGGTATTTATGGGGGGTCTTGGTCCCTCCCTGACCATAAAACACTCTGCCAATGGGGTCTGAGACCCTTGGCTCATCAGTGGAAGCAAAGAAGCCTCTTTGCTCCCATCTGATGACCTTTTTGGGGAACTGCCATGGCTGGCACAAAACATCTAACAATTCCCCTTCTTGCCAGCCAATGACAGGAACCAGTGAATGTGTGTGAGGGGCGAGCAGGTGTCATGGACATGCATAAAAACATTCAGAAGGCCAAACACAAACGCTTACACAGAAGGTTGTGCCGGTCAATGGGAACAGGTTTGGTGAACAGATCAGCTATCTGGTCAGTTGTGTGACAGTGCTCAACATGAATGAAACCCTTTTTGGTAAGCTGCCTAACATTTTTATAGCGTATGTCTATGTGGCGAGACCTAGATCCTACTGCATAAGCGCCCGAGATTGCAATTGCGGCCGTGTTGTCCTCTAGAATTTGGATGGGCAGAGGAGGAGATGCCCAGATGCTTGTTATCAGCTCACTGAACCAAGTCAAATCATTGGCCGTGTCTGACAGGCTGGCATATTCAGCCTCGGCCGTGGAGCAAGAAATAAATTTTTGCTGCCTAACATGCCAATGTATTGGACAGCCATTTAGCAATATGAGGAAACCAGAGGTGCTCCATCTACTTTTGGTGTCGCCAGCCCAGTCTGCGTCTGAGTAAGCGGAGAGCTGGGCCGTCTTCCCCTTCTCTGGTTCTAGCATAAGGAGAGCATCAGCTGTGCCCTTAAGGTATCTAAGCACCCTTTTAACAGCAGTCCAGTGGAATTCCTTTGGGTGTTCCACGTGCCTGGACAATAGATTCACAGCTAAAGCTATGTCAGGTCTGCTCCAATTGCTGATGTATAGCAAGGAGCCAATCACAGATCTGTAAAGCGTGTTATCTGTGAACTCAGGACCGTCCTTATGAGTGTGGTTGTAAAAGTCGCTTTGCATTGGGCTATGCGTAGGATTAGATTCTGTCATTTTGCATTTGGCCAGTAATTCCTCTATCTTTTCTTTTTGAGATAGAGCGAACCCCCCCTTAGTGGCCAAAATATGCACACCCAAGTACTTGTCAACCCGCCCCAAAGACTTCAGAGTAAACTTTTCTTCCAGGGCCTTGGCAAATTTATCACACCCTTCCTTTTCAGGCCCTACATATAATAGGTCGTCCACATAAACTAACACCCGTTCTGTGGTACCCTTGGAGTTGCGTGTGAAGACACATTCATCTGCATGGGACGCAGTGAAACCAACTCGTTCTAAACTCTAAGACAGTCATACCATAATTTCCCTGACTGCTTGAGTCCATATAACCCTTTGTGGAGCAACCATGTATTTCCCCCTTCTTGCTGGTAGCCAGGAGGAGCCCTCACGTAGATCTGCCGGTCCAAGTTGGCGTGGAGGTAAGCCGTCTGGATGTCGAATTGGAAGACTTCTTCTCCCAGAGCGGCTGCTCACGAGGGCGGCCTTGACGCTCTCTGCCCGGACGGTTGGAGAGTACGTCTCGGCGTAGTCCTCCATATAGCGCTGAGCGAAACCCTGGGCTACCAAATGGGCCTTATTTAGGTAGAGGCCATTGGCAAGTGGTTTGGCTTTGTAAACCCACCTTGTGCCGATGACTTTCCTCTCCTTTGGTGGTTGCTGGGGGGTGAAGACTTTGAGTTTCTTTAAGCTCTGCATCTCCTTCTCCATCGCGAGCTGCCATTTCTCCTGATCTTCGATGGGCAGCTCCTGGATGTCAGAAAAGGATTTTGGGGTGACCACAACGCTGTTGACAGACGCGATGTGGCCAATGTCAATTCTCTTTGGCGGGATCCCTTTGTTGGACCGCTTTGACCTCCTTACCTTCTGCCAATCACCGCTCTTTTCTTCCGTGGGTCTCTGAGGCGTCGCTGGGGGTGAAGACGGCGTGTCTTCCTCCATGGGACTGGACGCATCTTCGTCTTGTTCCTCACTTTCGTCGGTGGCAGGGTATGTGGTCGTCTCAAATGATGTTGTGGTCGGTGTATCCTTGCTGGGTCGGTTGGCATATGGGCTCAGATCATTCGAGTGGATCTGGGTCCAATTGGAGTCCTCTTCGAAAGAGGCAGATTGGGAGGTCACAGGCCTGCCCCCTTCTCCCAGGAAACGATAGGCCTTGGAGCCAGGAGCATAGCCCAAGAACCTTAGTCTCTGGGAAACAGATCTCCCCTTCTTCCGCAGCTGCTTGGGGATGTGCACCCATGCGTAGGAACCAAACACACGCAAATGTCCCAGATTTGGTTTCCTACCGTGAACCAGGAAATATGGGGTCTGGTTCACAACACTGCTCCAGGTGCGATTTAAGGTGTAATTGGCGTAGTGGACTGCCTCCCCCCAGTATGATTCTGCGACTGCAGCGTCTGCAATCAGACTACGCATCATGGTTTGCAGGATTCCATTTCTTTTCTCAGCTACGCCATTCTGAGCGGGGGTGAATGGTGCAGTAAGAAAATGGCGGATGCCCTTACGCCTTACCCAGTCCTGGAACTTTCGGGACATGAACTCAGCCCCGCGATCGCTCTGCAATTGTGCGATCTTGGTCTTATACTGGGTCTCTATAAAGTTGTACAGTGACTTTATGGCGTCAAAGGCTTCAGATGTTTCTGTGAGGGTATACACGTGGCCGTATCGTGAAAAATCAACGGCAGTGAGAAAATACTTTTTCTTTCCTAGGGATGGTGTGAAAGGCCCAACCAGATCAACATGTACTAGTTGGTACGGGTACTGAGCCTTACGCAATGACACCTTTGGGATAGGGGCAGCCTTCCTCTTTGTCTTCTTACAAATGGCACAGTCCAGAAACATGTCGCAATCCTTGAGCTGGACTCCCTCAGCAAATTCTCCCATCTTTTTAACTACAGGGAAGCTCGCATGACCTAATCTTCTGTGTAATATGTGGGCACACTTATCGTGGAGCGGCTTCCCCACTGACACCCTCTTGGCTCTAGTTGCTTTGAGTGGTGCTGTAGGTGCCTGCTGAGATTCAGGTTCCTTGCCCACACTGCCTTTGGAAAGCCTTGGGGCAGGCTGTGGGGGCTTGGGTGCAACTGCTTGCTGTGAGGCTCCTTCTGAGGTGGGTGGGCTCTTAGGAGAAAAATATGGTAAGCCATTTATGATAGCAATATTTCCAATGACCCTCTGGTTCCGGGTGACATGACCTCCCCCCTTTGTCATTGTCACATAATTTGATAATGCTTAATAGGTTGTTGGCAATGGAGGGGGCATGTAAAACACCTTCAACTTTTCCAAGTCCAGGTACAGAAACAATCCCCTCCCCAACAACTGAGGCAGTATCGCCATTTGCCACTTTGACAGATGAGTTAATTTTCTTTAACCTTTTAAAACCTTGACTCATATTAGTAATGTGAGAAGAAGCTCCAGAGTCCAGTAACCATAAGTCAGTGGAGCTATCAGCCTTTGTTGTGGGGGTGAGGGAACAAGTATGCAGAAAATTTCCCTTGGTATTTCCTTTGCCCCTGCCACGCCCCCTTCCTTGCCCCTTGCCCCTTACTTGATTGGGATCACGTTTAGGGGCTTGTTGTTGATGGGGGCAGTCTTTCTTGAGGTGCTCCTCAGAGCCACAGATGAAACACTTAAGTAGAGCATTAATTTGCTCTGAGTTGTGGCGCCCCCTTCTGGCTTGCTGAGTGGTGACTCTAGCGTATTCTCCTGCATCTCGTCTCCTTCTATCTTCCTCGATGAGTCTCCCTGTGAGGTAGGACAGATTTATGTCGTCCCTCCTGGCCGCTTCGAGTGAAACAATGAAATTACTCCAACTCCTGTCCAGGGAAGCAATAATGACCGAGACCATGTTCACATCAGTTACTGGGTAATTTCTGGACATCAATTCTGCCCTGAGTGCCTTTAATTTTGCAAGATGTTCAGGCATGCTGGCACCAAACCTCAGTCTGGTTGCATAAAACTCAGTTGTATGTCTGGTGATGGAACCAATGGTATCGCTGTTGAATAAATTGTATAATAACTGCCAAACTTCACCAGCTTTGAGTCCTGCTGGAATGCTAGAGAACAAGTTATTATCCAGCGAACTGAGCAGAGTCGAGTAAGCCTGCAGGTGTCGCCACTCTTCTCGGGGCCCCCATGGGAGAGAAGGAGGTTTCTGAACCATTTCTAGAGTCCCATTCTTTAAGAGATATACCTGTATATCTCTACTCCAACTGTTGTAATTCTCCCCCCCAAGTTGCAGCTTTTTAAAGTCACTCGGAAGATTGGTTGTTGGGAAAAAATCCCTCTCAGCTCCATTAGCATACATCTCAGAAGTGTCCATCGACATAAAAGGTAAAGGGAAAGGGATCCCTCTAGTGGTCGAGGAGGGAATTTTTCCTTGATTATTTATTAAATCCTTCTGGGCGTGCCCGGAAACCATGTGATCCGGGGGAGGGCGTTGTTCAGGATTTTCCCTTCTTCCTGTGAGGCATTGGGGGGGCGGAGCCCAGATTTGCCGGTTTGCATTTGGTTCTTTGTTGTATGCTGCAATGATTCCTCCTGAGATCCCCTGGGCACTGGATTTCCAGGATTGCCTGATTTCCCTTGAGAAGCCCATCGCTGGTCCTGAAGACCTGAAGAGAAGGTGGGAGGCCGCGGGGGTTGATTGTTGGGAGGCTCCAGGCTGGACTCCCCCTGGCAGTTGGGCATTGGGGAGAGGGTAGGAGCCCTTGGAGGGAGGCTGGTCACTCCCGATGCTAGGGCCGCTGTCCTGCTGGCCTCTAGGGCTGCAGTCAGGGCTTGTATGGCTGTCTCAAGTGCTGTTGTAACAGTTTCGGCTGGACAGACCTCATTGCCATCATAGGACTTTAGGCTTTGTGGTGGGGAGGACCCAGGAATTTGCATGCTATTTTGGCTGGATGCCAGGGATTGCATGCTATTTCGGCTGGATGCCAGGGATTGCTGGCTTTCCAGGCTTAATTGAGGCTTGTCTTTGTTAGACCGTGTGGGGTTACTGGGGGCCGCCATCTTGTTTCCTGTGCCAGACCATGTGGGCGCTGTGGGCGGAGCCATCTTGTTTCCGCTTGCCCCAGGAAGCTGTAGCTCACAGCTGGGCGGGGGGGTTCGCGCCAAAAGCCCTGGGGTCCCGGGGTCACTAAGGGTGGCGGGCGCCATATTTGGAGGCCTCGTGGTCGCTAGGGAAAGACTCACCAGGGGTTCAGAGGCTTTCTGCACTGGTGTCCTCCTCTTTTTCGTTGCAAATAGCTTTACAAGCAGCTCTTCACGTTCTTGTTCAGTCATCTTACTCACATGATGTTTGGCTTCAGCCAGGTCCGTCTCTGCAGCATCTGAGCAGTCTTGGGCAGTCTGCAAACCTTCTATGCTTTCCTCTGTGGCGTTCAGGGGTAGAGAGGCATGCGAAGGGGTCCTAGATGCTCTGCTGGATCCTCTGACGGGATGGAGGTCATCTGTGCTCTCACCTGCAGCGGAGATTGCTTCAGGGGCTGAAGGCTTGGAAGTAGGCAGGGACGCCATCTTTGATCGATGACTCCTGGTCACGATGGGAGAGGTCCTGCCATCTGTTATAAATGGATTTGTGCTAGTTCTTCCAGACATATTGTTGGCTGGCTTGGAAGCGTTCCCTTAAACCATGCTCTTGCTACCAACTTGTGAGATGATCTCACGAGGACGATGGATCGTTAAGGTGCTTCCATGTAAAAGGCATCACGCAGAGATGCTGTTCTGTACCAGCCTGCTACCGGCCTTGCAGAAAGGCAACCCCTGTACAAACGGCAGAGGCTGGAGAGCGTCTGAGGCTGGAAAGCGTCTGCCAAGATTTATTACACAAACATCAAAACATGAAACAAGATACCGGAACTTTGATCCTCAAACGGAGCGGTTGCTTTCAGCAACCAGCCCTTCCCCAAACACTCCCTTTATTAGAGTTCAGGGCGTGGCCTCCCTGTGCCTCCTTCCGAGGAGTCCCACAGCCTTTCTCTGCTTGCTTCTACTGGTCTGCCTCCTGCGTCGGGCGTCCTTGAACAGGGCCAGCTGTGGGTCCTCTTCATCTGCACTGTCGGCCTCTCGCAGCTGAGTCTCCACCAAGCCAGAGGGGCCTGGCTGGGGGCTCTGCGAAGCCTCCAAGCCATCATCAGCAAGTTCACCCTCCTCCTCCCCCTCGTCTGAGTCATCCGAGTCATCCGACCCGGCTGCCGGACCCACAGGCTGACCCTGAATCACAACAGATGCAATCATATTAGCTTTATTCAATGATAGATCAAAGAGAAAGAAATACTTGGCATGAAAGCATTCATGCCTGCATGTGAGAGAGAAACAAAATAAAAGAAAGCAAGCTAGCATTACATAACTAAAACCGAAGAACTAGAAGCTAGGAGTAGAATCTTAAGAGGCTAGGACTAGAACAAAGAGCAGCCCCTCGTGCAGAGGTATTTATGGGGGGTCTTGGTCCCTCCCTGACCATAAAACTCTCTGCCAATGGGGTCGGAGACCCTTGGCTCATCAGTGGAAGCAAAGAAGCCTCTTTGCTCCCATCTGATGACCTTTTTGGGGAACTGCCATGGCTGGCACAAAACATCTAACAGTTACAGGTAGTCCTTGACTTACAACAGTTCATTTGGTGACCATTTGAAGTTACAATGGCACTGAAAAAAGTGACTTATGACCATTTTTCACTTTTGACTCTTGCAGCATCCTGATGGTCACATAATAAAAATTCAGATACTTGGCAACTGACTCATATTTATATGACAGTTGCAGTGTCCTGGGGTCATGTGATGCCATTTTCTGACCTTCTGACAAGCAAAGTCAATGAGGAAACCAGATTCACTTAACAACCATGTTACTAACTTATCTCCAGTGATTCACTTAACAACTTTGAAAAGAAAGGTCGTCAAATTGGGCAAAATTCATTTAACTGTTTCACTTATCAACAGAAGTTTTGAGCTCAATTGTGGTAATAAGTCAAGGACTACCTGTATTTGACAAGATTCCACAATCACAGAAATTGACAAAAAAAGAATTTTGTAAGAGTCTACTTGAAATACAGGTGAAACTCAAAAAATTAGAATATTGTGCAAAAGTTCATTTATTTCAGTAATGCAACTTAAAAGGGGAAACTAATATATGAGAAAGACTCATTACATGCAAAGCAAGATAGTTCAAGCCGTGATTTGTCATAATTGTGATGATTATGGCTTACAGCTCATGAAAACCCCAAATCCAGAATCTCAGAAAATTAGAATATTGTGAAAAGGTGCAATATTCTAGGCTCAAAGTGTCCCACTCTAATCAGCTAATTAAGCCATAACACCTGCAAAGGGTTCCTGAGCCTTTAAATGGTCTCTCAGTCTGGTTCAGTAGGAATCACAATCATGGGGAAGACTGCTGACCTGACAGTTGTGCAGAAAACCATCATTGACACCCTCCATAAGGAGGGAAAGCCTCAAAAGGTAATTGCAAAAGAAGTTGGATGTTCCCAAAGTGCTGTATCAAAGCACGTTAATAGAAAGTTATGTGGAAGGGAAGAGTGTGGAAGAAAAAGGTGCACAAGCAGCAGGGATGACTGCAGCCTGGAGAGGATTGTCAGGAAAAGGCCATTCAAAAGTGTTGGGGACTTTCACAAGGAGTGGACTGAGGCTGGAGTCAGTGCATCAAGAGCCACCACACACAGACGGATCCTGGACATGGGCTTCAAATGTCGTATTCCTCTTGTCAAGCCGCTCCTGAACAACAAACAACGTCAGAAGCGTCTTACCTGGGTTAAAGAAAAACAGACCTGGTCTGTTGCTCAGTGGTCCAAAGTCCTCTTTTCTGATGAAAGCAACTTTTGCATCTCATTTGGAAACCAAGGACCCAGAGCCTGGAGGAAGAATGGAGAGGCACACACTGCAAGATGCTTGAAGTCCAGTGTGAAGTTTCCACAGTCTGTGTTGATTTGGGGAGCCATGTCATCTGCTGGTGTTGGTCCACTGTGCTTCATTAAGTCCAGGGTCAACGCAGCCGTCTACCAGGAGATTTTGGAGCACTTCATGCTTCCTTCCACAGACGAGCTTTATGGGGATGCTGACTTCATTTTCCAGCAGGACTTGGCACCTGCCCACACTGCCAAAAGCACCAAAACCTGGTTCAATGACCGTGGGATTACTGTGCTTGATTGGCCAGCAAACTCGCCTGACCTGAAGCCCATAGAGAATCTATGGGGCATTGCCAAGAGAAAGATGAGAGACATGAGACCGAACAATGCAGAAGAGCTGAAGGCAGCTATTGAAGCATCCTGGTCTTCCATAACACCTCAGCAGTGACACAGGATGATAGCTTCCATGCCACACCGCATTGAGGCAGTAATTGCTGCAAAAGGGGCCCAAACCAAGTACTGAGTACATATGCATGCTTATACTTTTCAGAGGTCCGATATTGTTGTATGTACACTCCTTGTTTTATTGATTGCATGTAATATTCTAATTTTCTGAGATTGTGGATTTGGGGTTTTCATGAGCTGAGTCTATCTCATACAGGTGAAACTTAAAAAATTAGAATATCGTGCAAAAGTTCATTTATTTCAGTAATGTAACTTAAAAGGGGAAACTAATATATGAGATAGACTCAGTCCACTCCTTGTGAAAGTCCCCAACACTTTTGAATGGCCTTTTCCTGACAATCCTCTCCAGGCTGCGGTCATCCCTGATGCTTGTGCACCTTTTTCTGCCACACTTTTCCCTTCCACATAACTTTCTATTAATGTGCTTTGATATAGCACTTGGGGAACATCCAACTTCTTTTGCAATTACCTTTTGAGGCTTTCCCTCCTTATGGAGGGTGTCAATGATGGTTTTCTGCACAACTGTCAGGTCAGCAGTCTTCCCCATGATTGTGATTCCTACTGAACCAGACTGAGAGACCATTTAAAGGCTCAGGAACCCTTTGCAGGTGTTATGGCTTAATTAGCTGATTAGAGTGGGACACTTTGAGCCTAGAATATTGCACCTTTTCACAATATTCTAATTTTCTGAGATTGTGGATTTGGGGTTTTCATGAGCTGTAAGCCATAATCATCACAATTATGACAAATCACGGCTTGAACTATCTTGCTTTGCAAGTAATGAGTCTATCTCATATATTAGTTTCCCCTTTTAAGTTGCATTACTGAAATAAATGAACTTTTGCACGATATTCTAATTTTTCGAGTTTCACCTGTACATGTACAATTACATGCAAAAAAACCACCCCCATTCCTTCTCTCTCCATGTCTGGTACACATACGCATTTCAGCGCCTCGCCCATCTAACGCAAAGAGCAAAGAAGGAACGCGAGACGGGTGTGTATGTGAGAAAGAGAACACATATGAACCGCAGCGACACACCTCCTTCGCGGCGCCGCGGAGTTCGGCCTTCGGGAATGACGGCGAAGGCCTGGATAACTCACTTTCTTCGCCCCCAATAGCTGCTCCCTTCCTAACCGCACCTGTCCCCATAGGCCTCAGATAGCTTAGCGGCCTCAGAGAAAACCAAACTGGACCTCAGTCTCGCAACCCTTCCTTAGCAAGTTAGCAAGCACCTACCCAGCCACTGAAGACGACCAGCCGACGGCTCCGCGTTTCGTGGCTCGCGCCCCTTTCCTTCGAGTTCCAAGGACCGCGCGCTCAATGGTCTACGCTCGTGCCTCCTGTCTCCCACACCGGGCGATTAAACATATTAACAACAGCTCGCTCATACTCCTAGGACTGCAACGGAAAAGGAAACGCAGGATAAGGAGGGGCCTCGGCAGAGAAAAGGAAATACGCGTGCGTCCCAGGGAGGAGAGTGTCTAATGGGGGCGTTCGATTTCTGCTGCTTGTCTTTCCACACGGCCGCCGCGTGAGTTAGTTTGCTAATCGTAAGCGGAGAGGGTGGTATGGTTGGTGCGAACCAATAAGTGACTCCTGACTGTTGGAAAATGCTTCATAAAATAACATCTAGCGTAGCTTAGTAGGTTAATGGCGAAAAGGGTTGTTTTTTCCCTCGTCGAGTTCTGAATTGTTAGCTTTATAATGCCCCTGTAATTCACCAACGAAGCTGAAGGGGTAGTCTCGAGATCATAAATGAAGTTTAAGCACAGGGACCGCTCAGGTTTGTGTACTGGGGAAGTTAAAAAGAGACCGGAGACCAAACTGTAATTATCGGTGAAATGTTAAATTCCAGTTTTCATTCGTGAGACAATACACTCAACAGTGGCAGTTTATTATGGATTAATTAATTAGATTTGGCCAGTGCTTTTTTTGTAATAGAAAAAGGTGCCGGAACTCACACGTCATACAACCCGCCTTGCCTACCCTACAAGGTTCCATCCAAAAAAGGTGCCGGAACTCCGTTCTGAGCGTTCTATGACAAAAAAAGCCCTGGATTTGGCGTGCCAGACCTTTTTTTAAAAAATAGAACGTGGCAGGAGGTTGGTTGCTGGTCCATACTGTAGGACAGGGCTTTTCAACCTTTTCACCCATTGTACCACTTTTAGGATAAGGCAATATCTGAGTACCACCAGTCACCCAGCAAGGTGTCAAAAACTTGACCCCCCCAAAAAAGGAAAAAAATGATAAAAGTACAGGTAGTCCTCGACTTACAACAATTCACTTAGTGACTGTTCGAAGTTACAACGGCACTGAAAAAAGTGACTTATGACCATTTTTCACACTTATGACTGTTGCAGCATCCCCAGGGTCATGTGATCACCTTTTGCAACTTTTTGACAAGTGAAGTCAATGGCCGGGGGGGCGTGGCCAGCTCATCACTCAGGTTGTGGGGTGCCCGTGGGGGGGATCCGTGGGTGTCTGGTGGAGGGGGGGTGGGACAGGGGTGGGTGCCTTCCTTCCCTCCCTCCCTGTCTCCCATTGTCCCTTCCTTCCTTCTTTCCTTGTAGTGGGGTGCTCCAGGGCTCTGTTCTGGGCCCAGGGCTCTTCAACATCTTCATCAACGATTTGGACAAGGGGATAGATGGGGAACTCATCAAATTTGCAGACGACACCAAACTGTTATGTACATGTCTGTCTGTCTGTCTGTCTGTCTGTCTGTCTCTCTCTCTCTCTCTCTCTGTGTGTGTGTGTGTGTGTGTGTGTGTGTGCACATATCAGTATTTCTGTCGCATCCGTCAGAAACTTGACATCAAGCTGGAATCCTCCAACTTTACAAACTAACTAGGGGGTCCCAACCTCCCGTAGCTGTCTCCAAGTTTGGGAGACAGTCTGGCAAAGAGTTGGGGAAGATCCCATCATGGAAGAAGAAAAATTGCCTGAAGCAAGCTCCTCAGCACCAGCAGCCACCCCAAGGGGGGAAGGGCCAGTGAAGAAGCTGGCAGGAAAAGAGTTTCAGCAATCCTCCCAGCTGGGAGCTAGACCCAAACAACCAGGAGAATTGGTCTGGTCGTCAGAGTGGATTAAGCCCAGTGAAGACTCCAGGCGCCTCGAAGCAGCCTTGCCATTCCCAAGGGCTTCAAAGGCAGAGGAGGTGGGACAACAACAAAGAGATTCCAGCTTGATGTCAAGTTTGTGACGGATGAGCTTTTCAAGTGACTCTGAGGCATTGTTTGCCTTAAAAGTCCTTTATTAGCCCTATCGGCAAAAGCTTGCTAGAGGAAGCTGGAATCTGAATCCCCTTCCCTTTCGCACAATATATTAAAGACAATTCTCCACCTTTCTATTTCTGTCATGAATCACATTCTCCAATTAATTTGAAGAATCAGTTTCTCTTCTGTTAGACAACCCGCCAAGTTCTTATCTTCTCTTATTTCAGACAGCCTTGATGTACAATCTTCTTCCTCCTTCCTCCCAGCAATAATCCTAGCTCTTAAAGTAATACACAAGTTTAACATATGAAATAGCTGCTTCTTCATCTCTTGTCAAGCAAGAACATTCTTGCTTGACAAGACTTGGTTGTGACATTATCTCAACCGATACAATCGGTTATAGATTTGATGGAAATTAAAACTCAGTATGTTAAGGTT
The DNA here is from genome assembly GCF_947247035.1 of Vipera ursinii. NCBI lineage: Eukaryota > Metazoa > Chordata > Lepidosauria > Squamata > Viperidae > Vipera > Vipera ursinii. Next base: position 36,114,865 of record NC_139522.1, read on the forward strand.
TCAGGGTTTAAGGTAAATAGTAATAAGACTAAGATATTGTCTAAGAATATGTCTATGAGTGAAAGGGAAATCTTAATTAAACTAACAGGTTTTGAAATAGTAAAAAAGGTTAAGTATTTGGGAGTGTATATTGCAGCTTCAAATGCAAAATTATATAAGAATAATTATGAAACACTATGGTTGAAGATACAAAAGGATTTAAATAATTGGAAAAAATTACAATTATCTCTATTGGGAAGAATCGCAGCTGTTAAAATGAATGTTCTGCCGAAGTTTCTTTTTTTGTTTCAAATGATACCTATATTGAAAAAGGATGCCAACCTTGATGATTGGCAGAAGGGTATTAATAAATTTATCTGGGCGGGGAAAAAACCAAGAGTTAAATTTAAGATTCTGCAAGATGCTAGGGAAAGAGGGGGACTCAAGGCGCCTAACTTGAAATTGTATTATGATGCGATGGTCTTGACATGGGTTAGCGATTGGCTTAATTTAACTAATAAAAGAATACTTCACCTTGAGGGTTGGGATTTGGTATATGGATGGCATGCATATTTGCTTTGTGATAAAAAGGTGGATAGGGCTTTTAAATCTCATGCCTTGCTGCATGTCTGGAAAAAGTATTATTATAAGTTAAATTATAAAAGTATTATAAGTTAAATTATAAAATACCGATTTGGGGAATTCCCGGACACACAATATCTATGGGAGTGTGAGATTTAAAAGCCCAAAATCTTATACTCACAACTCGAAGACAAGTCTGGTTAACAAAGGCAAAGATTGATTGAAAAGAAAATTGAAAATAATAAAGAAAATAAAGAAGAAAGAAAGCATTTGCAAACGCGGCCTCTTAGACCCTTCCCAAGTTGGATTGGGTTCAAAGAGCGCACTGAGCAAATTTCAAACTAGGCATTTATACTTTCTTTTCTCGATACATGCCCCCCTAAGAAACTTAAGTTAGTCTTTGAAGTCATTTACTGTGAGATGGCCTCACGAGGTCGATGGTTCATTAATGTGCTTCCAAGTAAAAGGCAGCACACAGGGATGCAATCATTCAAAGCTTTATTTAACGATAAAGTAAATAGAGTTCCCTGGCATGGAGGCATCCATGCCTGGATTGAGCTCATGGATCAGCAAGCAAGCAAGCAGAAGAGAGAACAAAGACAGCAGGGAGAGAGCAGCCCCTGAGCAGAGGTTTTTATGGGGGTCTTCAGCCCCTCCCTTACCAATTAACTCTCTCCAATGGGGTTGCAGGGGCCGGGGACCCCTGACCCACCAGTGGGAGCAAAGATGCCTCTTTGCTCCCATCTGATGACCTTTTTGGGGAACTGCCATGGCTGGCACAAAAACATCTAACATTTACATTTCTAAAAGATCTTCTTTGAACTTTTACATCCAAAAGATTTATTGTAGCAACTTCCTTACATCCCTCGCTACACTATCTTGTTTTACTCACCACCTTGAGATGTTCCTATCCTTTTTAACATTTCAAAAGAACTTTGTTGATTACCATGTGTGAATTCTCTAAGCAGGAAATACTGTAGATAGCCCCACATCTTAGTGTTACATTTTATACAATTCATTGGTGTTATATTTTATACAATTTATAAAAGAATAACCTTTATTTATTTTCCTTTAATTCCACCCTTTTTCTCTTCTACCTGAATTATTCTTTTATACTTTTAGGAATTCATCATTCGCTAATTTTTCTTCAAATTCCTGTGGAAGCAAGTTATTATATTCTGAATCTTCTTTCTCCAACCCTTGTTTTCCTACCTTCATTATTAACATTGTGTCGGGCCTCGGGAGCCCGACACTCGAGGGGGGGTCCCTCCGCCTCCCCGGCGACCCCCGCCTACCGCCCGCCGGACCAGCCTGCCTCCTCGGGGAACTGCGGCTCTGTAGCGGCCTGGGAGACTCCAGGGGCCGCGTCGCCGTTTCCGCCGCCCTCGCCCGACGCCGCACACCAGCTGACAACGCCTGGCGGCGCGTCGGCGGCTCGGGAGGTCGCGCCGCCGCTTCAGCCGTCCTCCTCCCCCGCCGCACAACAGCTGACTGTGCTTGGCGGCGCGGCGGCAGCTCGGAAGGTTCGGGAGGCTGCGCAGTCGCTTCAGCTGTCCTTCTCCGCCGTGCAACAGCTGACTTTGACTGGCGGCGCGTCGGCGGTTCGGAGGGCCCGGGAGGCCGCGCCGCCGCCCCGGTCGTCCGCCTCCGCACGGCTGACCGGCGGAGGCTCGGGTCCACTCACGGCGGCCGGGGGGGGTTCAGGACCTACGGGGGATTCGTTAGGAGACAAGCTCCTTCCCGCCGCGGTGCCTGGGTGGCTAGGAGCTTCGGGTGTAAATGACCACAGGGGGTTTCGGAGTTGGGCACGGCAGGGAGTTGGTGAGGGGGTGGAGCACGGTGACGGCAACGCACGAGAGGAGGCTTACCTGGTTGGGCGGCGAGCAAAGGGATTTGTAGGGGTGGGGTGGGGCAGTTATAGGGAATGGGAGGGCGTGGGCGTGTTTGGGTGGAGTATGGGTGGGGGTTTTGAGTGTGTATATAATAGCGTTGGCTGCAGATAGCGGCCAACGCTGGCTTTGTTTCTTGTTGCGGCTGTTGCCTTGAAGAATAAAGTGCTTGCAGATCGCATCGGAAGTCTCTCGTTCCTGTGTTCGGCATTCTGCCCTGCTTGCTGCAGGACGAGCTTTGACAGAAAGCCAGCGTTTTCCCCTTAGGATTGTGGCCTGACTGCCTTTCTGCTGTGTTCGGTTTGTGCGCCATGGCAGAGGGCTCGCAAGGGGCTGCTTTGGAGACTGCATCGGAGGAGGCTGGCGTGGCCGGGGCGGAGGCGACAACCCCTGCGGAGAGGGACGTGGAGGACGTCCAGCCTGCTGTGAGGCCTAAAGTGCGGGAAGTACCACCAGCAGACCCTGCGGTGGAGTCCCAGGGTGCTAGTAGCCAGACCCAGGGGGGGGAGTGGTGGCTGAGCTCGATCCTGGGGCGCACAGGGGTCGAGCAAGGACGAACGGGCCGGCCCAGTGGGGCTCCACTGGGTTGGAGGGAGCGACGGCTGACTGATGACGACGGCGAGGAATACAGTTATTCAACCGCACCCGGGAGCCAGACTATGGACGTGCTGCGCGATAGGTTCGGAGAAGTCGGGGCACGTGACGGCGGTTCCTGGGTGGCCATGGGCCCTGACGAAGACACGGGACAGTGGTCTCTTGGGGGGGCTCCCAGTCAGCCAGCAACGTCCCGTTTCCGACTGGCCAGCCCAAAGTTCAAGGTGCCTGGGGAGGGTGGCGTTCGGGCCCCATCCACACGAGCACAAGGAGGGCGTGATGCCTGGCCAACGCCTGATCGAGGCCCTGGACGTCCGGCACCCAGATCGGTGGGGGTGTCCCAGGCTCAGACCCGTCCACCTGTTGGACATTGGGGTCCGGGTGTGGTGTGGGGACCCCCACCGCTCACCACGACCGATGATGGGCATCCCGACCGCCTGGCCATGTTCCTAGGGCAGGTGATTAACCATCTGGACGGGTATGCCCATGCCTATCCATCACAGTGGGCGATGGTGGTGGCGGTCACCGCGTGCCTTCAGGGAGAGGCTGCAACCTGGGCAGCGGACCTTTACAGTGACCACGCCTGCGAACTCGGGGACGTGGGGCTGTTCTTGGAAGCCCTGCGTGTCCGCTTCGAAGATGTGTCCCGCTTACATCGCGCGGAGGCTGAAGTGTTAGCCATCAGGCAGCGAGGACGACCGGCAGAGGAGTATGTGCTCGAGTTCCGAAGTGTTGCGGGCAGGTTACGCTCGTGGCCCGAGCGCTTGTTGGTGCACCACTTCCGGGCCGGTCTGGATGGGGCTCTCCGACGGGCATGTGTGGTGCGGGGGGTTCCTGCACGGCTTCAGGATTGGTTCCGGGTGGCGGTGGAGCTAGATATTGGGTTGCAGGACACCCGGGGCAGGCCAGTAGTGGGTCCTGGAGCCTGGAGGGCCCCGGAGGGGCCGAAGACCGAGAGCCGGAAGCCCGAGCTGGCGGCGACACAACCCGGCCCCCTACCAGCACCCCGTCCAACGATCCGCTGTTTCCGCTGCGACCAACCGGGCCATCGGGCAGTGGACTGCCTGTTACCTCCGCTACGACCGGGGTCCAACCCTCCGGTGGCGCGGGTCCCGACCCCCAGGAGAGCTGCGGAACGCTCCAGAACAGCGTACCAGGTGGCCAACAAGACACCCCGAACATCAACACCGGTGCGTCCAGTGGGCCCGGCGGATGGACGGACTGACACATCCGATGGGTCTGAGGATCACGAGTACGAAGAGGACCCGATGGTAAGCGCTCCGGTGTGCCCTTTTGTGCTGCCTGTGGTGTTGATAAGCCCACGAACAGGTGAGAGGAGGGAGTGTAAGGCTTTGGTTGATACAGGCAGCACGCGCTGCCTCATTAGCCTGGTGATGGCAAGGGAGGCCGGTATCCCCCTTCAACGGCTCCCCAAACCTATCCGATTTCAGCAGGTAGACGGGTCCCTTTTGGGTGGAGCACCTATTACGCATGTAACGGCACCGGTGAGAATGGAATTGGGTACACACTGGGAGACTCTCCGGTTTGTCGTGGTGCCGTCTATGACGGAGGCGGTTATCCTGGGGCTTACGTGGTTGGACAGGTGGGGCCCCACGGTTTGGTGGGAGGGGGGATGCCGACACCTCCGTCTCGGGACAGGGCCCCAGCCTCCTGCAAAGCATTCCTTCATGGGTCCGGAGGGGATTGGTGGGCCAGAGGGGGCCACTGGGGTGGGAACTGAGTTTGAGACACAGGTGCCACGGGAGTACAGCGATCTCGCAGATGTCTTCGATGAGAAGGAGTGTGATGTCTTGCCACCCCACCGCCCGACGGACTGCGCTATTGAACTGGAGCCGGGGGCAAAACTGCCGAAACCCCGCATGTACGCAATGGCACCCCGGGAGATGCAGGAGCTTCGTCAATACATAGACAAGAACCTGCGGAGGGGGTTCATCCAGCCCGCTCGGTCTAAGATGGCGGCCCCTGTCTTGTTCAGGGAGAAGAAAGACGGGACCCTAAGACTGTGCGTTGATTATCGGGGGATTAACGCGGTATGTGTAGAGCACTTGTACCCCCTCCCTTTGGTGAAGGACCTTTTAGCTCATTTGGCTACGGGCCGGGTGTTCACCAAGTTAGATCTCAGGGAGGCGTACTACCGTGTCCGGATTAAAGCTGGTGATGAATGGAAGACGGCTTTTAACTGCCCGTTGGGGAGCTTTCAGTTTAGGGTAATGCCGTTTGGACTGCAAGGAGCCCCCGCGGTCTTCATGCAGTTGATCAACCAAGTCCTGCATGACCATTTGTACCGGGGGGTCCTAGTCTATCTTGATGACATCCTCATATATTCGTCAACGCTGGAGGAGCATGTCGCCTTAGTCCGGAGTGTGCTGACCAAGCTGAGGGACGCCCAGTTATATGTGAAGCTCTCTAAATGTGAGTTTCACAAGCCCCGGCTGGACTATTTGGGATATCGGGTGTCCTCCAACGGGGTGGAGATGGACCCGGGGAAGGTGGAGGCTATCCAACAGTGGCAGGCCCCACGGACCCGGAAACAATTGCAGAGCTTTCTAGGCTTTGCTAACTTTTATCGACAATTTATTCCACACTTCGCTTCCATTGCCCTGCCGCTCACGGATCTACTACGGACTAAACAGTTGGCAACATTGCCGCGGCCAGGGCAGAAGCTTGCGTGGACCACTACATGCCAGCGGGCTTTTGAGGCGCTCAAGGCGCAATTTGCTAAGGAGCCCGTCCTACAACACCCGAACCCTGACCTGCCCTACGTAGTACAGGCTGACGCAAGCGATGTGGCTGTTGGAGCTGTCCTTCTGCAACGGCATGCAATGGGAGGATTACGGCCCTGCGCTTACGCCTCCAAGAAGCTAACAACCGCGGAGAGGGCTTGGGCTATCTGGGAGAAAGAGGCCTTCGCGGTCCGCTGGGCCTTGGGGACTTGGAGACATCTTCTGGAGGGGGCTAGCCAGGAGTTCGAGGTTTGGACGGACCATAAAAACTTGGAAGCCCTGCAGACACCCCGCCGTCTGTCTCCGAAACACGTACGGTGGGCCCAATATTTTCAACGCTTCCGGTTTCGCCTCAAGTATGTGCCCGGGGGTAGAAATTTCCTGGCGGATGCCTTATCTCGGCTACCACAGTACGATTGTCGGAAAGAGGAGGTAGTACAGGCACTGGTACCACCGCCCCGCCCGGTAGAGGAGACGGAGCACAAGGCCAATGTTGTGACAGACGGTTTCCTGCGGACCTGTAAGGGGGCTTTGGCGACTGATGAATGGGCACAGGCGCACCCCGACACCCTCTCGTTGCGGGATGGCTTAGCTTGGCACGGGGCCAGGCTGTATGTGCCTGCAGCGGCACGGGATCAAGCGCTCTATCAATGCCATGACGCCAGGCAGGCAGGTCATTACGGGTTCGTGAAGACCCTGCATCTGGCCCGCCACCAGTTTTGGTGGCCGACCATGAGACGAGATATTGAAAGTTACGTGCGGAGGTGCCACATTTGCGCAACCACGAAGTCCTCTACTAACAAACCAGCGGGTCTTCTGCAACAGGTGGCAGACCCCATACGACCCTGGCAGGACATTGCCATGGACTTTGTGGTCGAGCTACCGGAAAGCAGGGGATATAACGTTTTGTGGACAGTAATAGACTTGTTCTTGAAACAAGCCCACTTTATCCCCTGCAAGGGGTTGCCTTCAGCCCATCGACTGGCCTGGCTGTTTGTCCAACATATATATCGTCTCCACGGGGTGCCACGACGTATCATCTCCGACCGTGGGGTACAGTTCACGGCCCGGTTCTGGAGGGACTTCGTGCGTTATATTGGAGCAACACAGGGCCTGAGCTCGGCGTATCACCCAAGCACAAATGGAGCTGCAGAACGTGCAAACGCGGCGGTGGAGCGATACCTGCGTTGCTACGTCTCATATCAGCAGTCTGAATGGGCGAATCTGCTGACCTTTGCGGAAGTAGCCTACAACAACGCAGTGCATAGCAGCACTGGCTTCTCCCCCTTTAAAGTAGTCTCAGGTTATGAATTCGTCCCCATTGCCGGTTGTGAACAGGGTGCCCCGGCATCCTGCACACCTGGGGAGTGGATGCACCAGTTGGAAGAAGTGTGGGGGTGGCAAAGAAGGCGTTAGAGCGGGTTACAGAAACGTATAAAGAGCAGGCAGACAAAAAGGGACGGCCATTTGCACTCCCTAAAGTAGGTGATCTTGTGTACCTCTCCACGAAGTACCTGCGGCTACAGGTGCCCTGCAAAAAGTTAGGCCCCAAATATCTCGGCCCATTCCGAGTTATACAAGTGGTAAACCCTGTCACCGTCAGGTTGCGGCTACCCCCCCCTCCTTGGGAAGATACACCCCGTCTTCCACAGTAGCCTGCTGAAACCTGCTACAACTGCCTCTGTGGCAGTGGGGGAGGGCGGCCCTGGGCCTGTATACGGCAACCACTACGAGGTACAGGAGATCCTGGACTCCCGGAAACGGAGGGGACGAGTGCAGTACTTAGTGCTCTGGAAGGGATACCCCATGGAGGAGGCCACCTGGGTGCGGGATGGGGATGTGTGCGCACCACGCCTTCTCCGCGCGTTCCACCAAAAACATCCAGGGAAGCCGAGAGGGATCCAGGGGGGGACAGCAGGCCACATAACGGAGCACTCACCTCTCTCTTCTTGCATTCCAGGTGGGCCCCTGGTAGAGGGGGCAGCATGTCGGGCCTCGGGAGCCCGACACTCGAGGGGGGGTCCCTCCGCCTCCCCGGCGACCCCCGCCTACCGCCCGCCGGACCAGCCTGCCTCCTCGGGGAACTGCGGCTCTGTAGCGGCCTGGGAGACTCCAGGGGCCGCGTCGCCGTTTCCGCCGCCCTCGCCCGACGCCGCACACCAGCTGACAACGCCTGGCGGCGCGTCGGCGGCCTGGGAGGCTCGGGAGGTCGCGCCGCCGCTTCAGCCGTCCTCCTCCCCCGCCGCACAACAGCTGACTGTGCTTGGCGGCGCGGCGGCGGCTCGGAAGGTTCGGGAGGCTGCGCCGTCGCTTCAGCTGTCCTCCTTCTCCACCGCGCAACAGCTGACTTTGACTGGCGGCGCGTCGGCGGCTCGGAGGGCCCGGGAGGCCACGCCGCCGCCCCGGTCGTCCGCCTCCGCACGGCTGACCGGCGGAGGCTCGGGTCCACTCACGGCGGCCGGGGGGGGTTCGGGACCTACGGGGGATTCGTTAGGAGACAAGCTCCTTCCCGCCGCGGTGCCTGGGTGGCTAGGAGCTTCGGGTGTAAATGACCACAGGGGGTTTCGGAGTTGGGCACGGCAGGGAGTTGGTGAGGGGGTGGAGCACGGTGACGGCAACGCACGAGAGGAGGCTTACCTGGTTGGGCGGCGAGCAAAGGGATTTGTAGGGGTGGGGTGGGGCAGTTATAGGGAATGGGAGGGCGTGGGCGTGTTTGGGTGGAGTATGGGTGGGGGTTTTGAGTGTGTATATAATAGCGTTGGCTGCAGATAGCGGCCAACGCTGGCTTTGTTTCTTGTTGCGGCTGTTGCCTTGAAGAATAAAGTGCTTGCAGATCGCATCGGAAGTCTCTCGTTCCTGTGTTCGGCATTCTGCCCTGCTTGCTGCAGGACGAGCTTTGACACATTGTTTCTTTCTTCCCACTCTTTTGTTGTTATTAAAGTCATGTTCTTTTCATATAAGCAATCACCTGTACCTAAAGCATGAAACATTTGCTTTTATATAACTAATTTCCCAATATAAAGAACCTACAAAGTTGCTTGCACATAAACAAAGATACATATACATGATTACAAGCTTTCACATTTCTGTCAGTGACTTCTTTGACATATTCCGTATATGTAATATTGGACTGGGGTCTAATAATACAGTTTAGGGCCACAATGACAAAATAGAGAAGCAATTTGGTTGGACAGTCCTTTTCTTTTTAAGTCAAATTCTCAAACTTCACATTTGAAAATGAAACAATTGTTTGGGCCAGATCAATAAAAAATGTATTTGATACTGAAGGAATCTCAAATGTGGTTTCCAGTTCAGGAAGATCAACTTGAACCCATATTTGTATCTGGTTCAATTGAAAGCAAGTTCAAATGATACTGAAAAATCCATTGGTCTGGTTATCTTGAAGCACACCGGGTTGCAGGAAACCTTTGATTATGCCAGGTTGGGTAGGATGTGCAAACATATTTGGCATTTAATGAGTACGCCTGTCTCCACACTTAGTCCATTTAGCTTGATTACAGTCAATAGCTTTACATGCATCAAAAAAAAAGTTTCTGGCACCTGTCCATAAGTCTGGTGTTATTCTTCCCCAAAAGGTAATGTTTGTATGTTCCTCCATATGTCCATATTTAAAGTTGTTGGTAAAGCTGCACTGTATTGACAGGAGCATAACAAGTGACCCTGTTGCCCCTTTGCAAGTGGAATACGTAGCCTTGTTGTAAACACAACTCCCTTTTGCCCATGGTCCTTCCTTCTACCAAAGAAGGTACGAGGGAAACAACAGTAGCAGAAGAAAAATATTGCAATACACAGTCCAGGTTCCAGGAACATGATTTTCAGGGTAGTCCAATCCATTGAGGTTTTTCTCGTACTTGGATGGAAACAGTTCAACAGGCGAGGCAGGTTGAAATTTCATTTGCAGGCCGTCCAGCTGCAGAGTTTGTCACTGGAGAGGGAATGATGGTACTTTCCATGGACTCACGCCTTGATTCCTTAAATCAGGAGGACTTGTCATGGTTGAGACCACTCAGGACTGGTATTTTTAGGTGACAGTTCTTTTCACCTGAACCCACTCTCCAGGAACAACAATGGCCAGAGACAGGTGGTAGGGCAGCCTGGGCCTGTACTGAGATAGAAGAGAAAACCTACGCCAGATTAAATATTGAGTAATTTTCTACTCTTTCTCATTGACATTCTTGAAAGTAACAAAAGTGTCCCATACATCATTTGAAAGGGACAAAGACAGTTTTCTGATTGAGGCCTATGTATGTATGTATGTATATATATATATATATATATATATATATATATATATATATATATATATATATATATATATATATATATATATATATATGTATATATATATATATATATATATATTCCATTTATATCCCGCCCTTCTCCGAAGACTCAGGGCGGCTTACAAGCTTAGCAGTAGCCTTCATTCTATGTATATGCCTGCTTATTAGTGCTTTCACACACACCCCAGCGGCATTATTACAAAGTCAGCTTAATTGCCCCCAACAATCTGGGTCCTCATTTTACCTACCTCGGAAGGATGAAAGGCTGAGTCAACCTTGAGCCTGGTGGGATGCGAACCTGCACTAATTTTGAAATGGCCTCAACACCAAACTTTGTAAAGCTTTTTATTTATTTGTATTTATCACATTTGTTTAACTAAAATATAAATACAACCGTACACCTTTTTTTAAATCTGTAATATTTTTTAACAAAAACGATTTAATAGTTGCTTCACAGTTTCTATTATAGGAATGAGAGAACTTGTGAACGAAGAATGGAATGACAAACATCATACAGATATCTCCACTTTTTCAACACAATTTGAAATTAACATTCTTTATGGCAAAAATCTCAGAAGTTTCTGATAAAGCAAACCAGTCTTTCATTTATTACACATCCTATGAGGAGTGTTCATTGTGTAGTATCACCAGCATTTATCTCTTTTTTTTCTGCTTCTGTGTTCTAGCTATTTTTTTTCTTTCTGTCTTTTCAACATCCGACTCCCATCATGCAAAATCCACCTCTCACTTTCTTCTACTTCCCATGTTTCTCTCTTTCCATATTTCTATAGTACATTCTTGTTCCTTCAGCATTTTAAGGCTTGCGTTATGGCATACAATTCACACGTTTAGGATGACCCCGTTAGTGGCAATCCCCTTGTTTCCAACAATTTTAATGCATGCAATTCACAAATCTGTGCAAACCAACTTAAAAACAACTTTTCTGTTTCTCCCTTCTATTATCCATTCATTCACTGCCCTTCTGCCAATCTGGCCTAATTTCTGTCTTTTCTGCTTCCACAGCTTCTATCAACTTTTGCATGAGCCAACTGTTTCCCTTAGCTATTAATCAATCCTCTACATTTCTCTTCTCCAAAAGTATTGAAGATTCCATAATCCTATTTGGAGTCAGTGTATATGTTCCCCTTTTCCTTTATTAACAATCTCAGAGCCTGTTGTAAGGCATCAAATCCACAGGTTAGTGCTGATTAAGGGAGGGAAATTCTCCCAGCTTCCACTTCCATTTTCTTTCCATTTACTATCCCACCTTCATTGTGGTTTTTTTTTTCTGTTTTTTTCCCCAACTACTTTGCTATGAGCAAGTGGATACCTCCTTTCGGCTTTCTGATTTAAAATTACCCACACTTAACAAGAAATGCTAACCACCAAGACTTCCCCAAATGTCAATTTTAGACAAAAATGCCACTGGCTGCCTCTTTCCCTAATAGTTTTGCATGCAAATCATTAGTCAAAACAACATAGCCATTCACAATCCTAAAAAAAAATCTTCCCAACTCCTTCCCTGTTCCAAACAAGGACAGAATTGCAATTCCCCCAATTCTCCCAGATATCACCTTCCTTCAATGTGTCCTGCACACAGACACAAAAACATCAAAAAACAAACAAAAAAAACAACTCCACAAAAAATTAGAGTAATTTCTAAAACTCAAAGATTTCCAAAAAATTGTCCAACAATTACTGTATCCTCTTTCCAAAAAAAAATTACAAGCTGAAACTGCAAGAGTGGGCATTACATTTCACACCCACCCCCCTTCCTCAAACCAGAATTCTAAGCAGAAAAAAATGGTTAAAATGACCAGCCCCCCCTTCTCTCTCTCTCTCTCTCTCTCTCTCTCTCTCTCTCCCTCTCTCTCTCTCTCTCTCTCCAGGGGAGGGGGGAAGAGAAAGAGACAGGAGTAAAAGAAACTTTACAAAAATCTCACCACTAAAAATTTTTGGCTGTCCTTCACATGCATTTTCCATAAATTCTCTCACACATTGTCCATGAAACTTGTCTCATTGTTGTTTTTTCATTTACTTTTACAACAATAAAATCTGCAATTTACTATTCCTTTCACAGCCTGGGACTGGTGGGGTTGAGTGATGTTTGAAGGCTAACACACACATTTACATATCAGCAAATTAACTCATTCACTTCCATTCTGACTGCTTGCATAAACAATTTCACATACAAAAATTTCATTTCATACTTTCTCCAGACAAACCATACATTGTTAAATAAGGCCTTTTTGTTTGGTGTTATCAGAGAGGATTTTGACCCTCTTCCAAGTCTTGGAAATAACACAGAACAACACAGACAGACATATATACACAGATACTATTAAAACAACATTTATTTAGACATATGGCTTGTCTTACAAGAGGTGAGAAAAATCATGAGGTGATTCCAACCGAACATGGTTTCTATTGGGCCCTTTAACCATCTCCTATTTTTCTCACCATTCCAAGTCCAAGCTTAATGTTCCAAATGTCCAAATATATATATATAACAAAACAAAACACACATATCAATTTGGGGTTTTAGGCCAAAACAGGTCTCCCCTTTTAATTAAAAAAAGGGGGGAAACATTTATGGTTACCTCCAATTTACCCAACCAACTTCAAAAGACAGTGGGGAAAGACTAAAAGGAATTTTGAACCTGGGGTCTTTTGCAGGTGTAAAGGGGGAGAGGAAAAGTAGCACCCTCCTCACCTCACCTTTGACAAAGGGAATTGAATAGTCCAAAGAGCTAGATTAAAAGAAAAAGAGAGAAGAAAAACTTACTTTTATTTCTCTGAATTTTCTTTTCTTTAGGTTTACAACAACAACTACAACAATTGCCCATCTTCTTTGACAGTTTCCCTGATTATGGTTCCCTGAGGTTCTCGATCTTATGGCCACTCAAAATTTTCAACACCAGTTCGCTTCCCTTCAGGCTGTCCTTTACCCTCGCAGGTTAAGGAAATGCAACCTTTCAGGTCCGCACTCACTTTGGACTTACCAGTGTTCCCAGAACACAGCCCATCACACTCACACAGCCATTATCGCAGAAACCTCCTACAATCGCTCTCCTGACCACCCAGGTACAATTGCGTGCTTCCCTCCTTCGGGGCAAAAGTTTCTTACCTGGGCCAGTGCACTGGGTTACCTGGTCCTGGGCCTCAGTTGTTGACTCTCTTCCTTTTTCCTATTCTTTGATTTTGTAGACCAGAATTGTTAATTTAGTTTGGCTCGGAGCCTGCAATGGGAAGCTAGATCTCAGACAGCTCCAGGCAGTTGAAATCAACAGGCGCACCCCTGGGCTTTACTGAGAACAGCTCCTCCCTAGAGGCTCTTTCAAGCCCCACATTGGGTCGCCAAGATTGTGAGATTTAAAAGCCCAAAATCTTATACTCACAACTCGAAGACAAGTCTGGTTAACAAAGGCAAAGACTTATTGAAAAGAAAATTGAAAATAATAAAGAAAATAAAGAAGAAAGAAAGCGTTTGCAAACGCGGCCTCTTAGACCCTTCCCAAGTTGGATTGGGTTCAAAGAGCGCACTGAGCAAATTTCAAACTAGGCATTTATACTTTCTTTTCTCGATACATGCCCCCCTAAGAAACTTAAGTTAGTCTTTGAAGTCATTTACATTTCTAAAAGATCTTCTTTGAACTTTTACATCCAAAAGACTTATTGTAGCAACTTCCTTACATCCCTCGCTACACTATCTTGTTTTACTCACCACCTTGAGATGTTCCTATCCTTTTTAACATTTCAAAAGAACTTTGTTGATTACCATGTGTGAATTCTCTAAGCAGGAAATACTGTAGATAGCCCCACATCTTAGTGTTACATTTTATACAATTCATTGGTGTTACATTTTATACAATTTATAAAAGAATAACCTTTATTTATTTTCCTTTAGGAGTGAGTTTGGATATGTTTTCCTATAAGGAATTACTTAGATTGGAAGGGAATAATTGGCAACTCAAATCATTTGATGAGTTAAAACAAGAAAATATAAGTTACTCTTGGTTCCAATATACCCAACTGAAAGCTAGGTGGAAGCTAGATCAGAAGGTTGGCATCACAATTATAGATGAAAACTTAGTAAAACAAATTAGAGATTTAAATCATGCGCATATAAAGAGGAGATATAATGTTTTAATTGAATTGGACTCGGAGACGGAATTAGTTAAACATTGTATGATAAAGTGGGCACAAAACATACAGGAACCAATTCCATTGGATACTTGGGAGGTAATCTGGGTCAGAAATGTTAAATTTACTCAGGCTCAAAATTTAAGAGAAAATTTCTATAAAATGTTTTATAGATGGCATTTGGATCCCAAAAAGTTGTCTAATATGTATCCTAACCTACAGTCTAAATGCTGGAGATGTGGTAGTTTAGATGCTACTTATTTTCATATGTGGTGGACTTGTAGAAATATAAAAGCTTTTTGGATTAAAATTTGGTGGAACATTCAAAAGATTTTTAAGAGAAAGATAAAGTTTTCTCCACAATTGTTTTTATTGGGTATTGTTGTAGATTGTGATACTAAAGAAATCAATTTGATGTTGAATTTGATAGCAGCACAGTTACTGGTGGGACAATATTGGAAGAAGGATAGTTTGCCTACTATAGAAGAATGGGTACTTAAGGTATCGAATCTTGCAGAAATGTCTAAGATTTCTGCTTATTACCAGTTACCCATAGAGCTTAGGACTGCCCCTGATTTTCGTTCGTTCTGCCTGGACCTGAAGACCTGGCTCTTTGAGCTTTCCGGCCAGGACTGAGGATTTTTTAATTTTTTAACTTATTGTAATTGGGTTTTTAATTAGAGTTATAGGGGGTTTAGATTTTAATTAAGGAAAATTTAATCTATTTTAATTGTTATTAATTTTTCTATTGTAATGTTTTAATTGCCTTGTGAACCGCCCTGGGTCCTACGGGAGAAGGGCGGTATATAAGTTTAATAAATAAATAAATAAATAAATATTTGAAGGATCACTCGCAAGAAAGATATATTTCAGTTTGGAGGAGATGGATAGATTATATTCAGAATAAATATGGGACTAAAAAGTTCCATTTAGCTTATGAGTAGATTTTAGATTGTTATTAATTCTAGTATTAGTATTGATTATATTTTTGTTTAAGTTATTATTATTATGTTTTTAATAATTTGAATGTATCTATGTTAAAGGGGAGTTAAAGCACATTATGAATTTGGTTAATTTTATAATGGATAATCTTACTTAGACTATGATTATTATATCTATAACCCTGTATTCACCTTTGGGAAGTGGGGGGGAAGGGGGTTGGTTTGGGGTGGGTGGGTTTTGGGGATATGTATTGTAAAAAATTTTTTTTGTAAAACTCTTTAATAAAAAAATAAAAAAGCAAGAACATTTTATGTTAGCAGCGTTGACACTTTATTGTTTTCACTTCCTCCATAAATGTACCCTTTTGTTTATCCGCCTGTCTGCTATCCATTACACTGTAACAAACTGCTTTCTATGCTATGCATTCTCTCTGAACTTCCCTCCCTTACCGGGCAACTAGAAAAAGGGGAGGGGGAAGAGATACAACCCTCCGGGATCTGGTTTATTTCTCCAAAGGAGGTGTGAGGAGCTGTGGAAATGATTGTGCTGCAGACGGAACCAGATTGATGTTATCTTTCCTTTCCCATGATGGACTTACCACCTGGAGATTGGCTGATCTGGAACTGACCGAATGAACTGTGGGGTGGGGTTTTTCTTGGGGACACTTTAAAAATATCAATCTGTAAGGGAATCCCACAGATCCTGTCTATTATGCCAGCTATCACCTATTTCTTACTAAAAGTTCCTGCTTGGAAAAACTGTCTCCAAGAGTTCTGCTTTCTTAAGATGAGGGTTTGAGGTGGGCCTTGACATTAGACGGGATCTACATTAATAGTCAACCTGGAAGGAAGATCTTTACCAGGGGACTTTGCAAAAAATACAATGTCGAACGAAGAGGCAGGGAAGGAAGAAAACCCTATGGGAAGGGAGCCTTCCCCCGACCGAGATCCCACCAGCTATCGCGATCTGAAGCGTCATATTCCTCAGGGGAAGAGGTGATGGAGATGTGCGACCACAAACCTCGGTGGTCAATGGGTGTTGGAAGGAAAAGCGAGTGGGAAAAGGCATCAAGAAAAGTGACCTTGAGCCGGGGCAGCCACCAACCCGAATGGAAGCAAGAGATGGAGAAATCCCTGCACGTTAGCGAAGAGGACGGGAGTTATGCACCACACTCAGACTGGATCCTAGAGAAAGCTATTGACCTGATGAAAAACACCCCTCAGCTCTCTAAGGGAGGAGAAACCTGAGCCCCGCAGCTCCACCAGCGCCTGGAGCTGCAGGTGGAGAGACAGTGGGGGGGGATCCAGAACTTGTAGCCCCGGGGACGTCCGCTGAACCTGTAGCTACCACCTCAGCAGCCCCCCCGCTGACCTGCAGATGGGGATCAGGATGGGAGGTAATACCGCCAGCAGCGACGGCACCAATCCATTCAAAGACTCCCGCTGCTGGAAGCGAAATTCAGGGGGGAGCCGCCATGTTTGGGGTTTTTCCTAACTCAAGTCCTCAGTTACATAGAAGAATATGGACAGGACATCCCCAGCAACAAAGCCCTCATCCATATCGTGCAATCCACCCTGGACAGACCTGCTGCAGACTGGGTGGTGACCTGCATGACTCCTGTTAGGCATATGGTGTTAGCCTACAATGTTGGGTTGAAAATATATTAACCATAATGCTATGACTTTAAGAAGTTAATTGGCCAATGGGTGTGTAAGTGTTCTCATGGCCATAAGAGGAAGCTAGTAACGTAGCTTCTCTCTCTCTCTCTGAATTCACTGATCTCTACTATTACTGTTTTTGCTCTGCTGTTGTAAACTACTGTTGTAAACTACTACTGTTGTAAACCTGAACTGTGTATTGACCTCTGGACCGGTAAGAAGACTTTGTAGTTTGGATTACTCCTTGGACTGTTGCTATTGTTTATGACCTGGACTGTTTATTTTTTGACTGTGCATTTTTGTTTTTACACCACCTTAAAGTAAAATACTTTTTGCTTTTACTCTTACTGTGTGACTCTTGTTGCTCTCAGTACCCTTCCTTGTCTGTGCAACTCTTTGGTAGCACAAGGAGACCTCTGCACAACAAATTCCTTAACACTGGTTATGGGCCCAGGCCTGTACTGAGAGTAAGTTCACACAGTGTTCCTAGCTGAGTTTGTGTTAGCTATATTTGGTGTAAAATGGCACAAGAACTGTTGTCAGGCATCTCCTGGATAACCCGGTTGGATGGGACAAACTATGTTTCCTGGTCCATGAAATGCTGCTTGCTTTTGCGCAAGGAAGGACTATGGACTGTTGTAAATAACCCACCAGATACTACTGCTTGGGATGCAAATGACGAAGAGGATGCGAAGAAGTTAGACGACTTTAAACGTAGCAATGAGAAGGCTCTTTGCATTATTGGGCTAACACTGAATGACCAGCAGCTTGTCCATATTCGTGGTGAGGAGTCTGCTGCTAGGTGTTGGGGCGTTTTGCGAAGGCTTTATGTTCGAGACAGTGTGGGTGCACATATACACCTTACACGTAAGCTGTTTAGGGCTTGTCTGCAGAAGAATGGAGATATGCTGACCCATTTAAATTACATGAAGGCAACTTTTCAAGAGCTTCATGAAAAGGAGCTGATTTTTTCAGAGTTGCATCAGGTCTACATTATTCTGTCATCTTTGGATGAGAGTTATGATGGGTATGTTTCTTCTTTGGAAGTCCTGACCAGAGAGGAACTGACATTGACTAACATTACTGGGAGACTGCTTGAAGAGTCCAGAAGAAGGCATGACAGAGACCAGCTGAGAGAGACACAGCCACGAGAGGAGCAGCAATTTACCACTGCTTACAACGTCAAGAAATGTTATTCTTGTGGGGCTAGAGGGCATATAGCCAAATTCTGTAGAAAGGGTAAAAAACAGAATGTGAATAGCAGTGGGAAGGCCAAGAAGGGCATTGGTTTGGCTGTTTCTGGTGAACCAACATCCAGAAATAATGAATTGTGGGTTGTTGATAGTGGGGCTTCACAATGCATTACTAAAGTGAAAAAGAGGTTTATTAATATGAAAAACAGCAACCAATATGTTTCACTGGCAAACGGTTGGAGGATGAAGGCCTCTGGTGAAGGTAATTCCTATTGTCCATGCATTGATGAACAGTTACCTATGTTATATATACCTAAGCTAAGATTCAACCTGTTATCTGTAAGGGAATTGGTTAAGGTTGGGTTTGTGGTAACATTCAGAGGGGAGCAATGCACTATTGAGAGGAATGGAACCTGTGTAACTGCTAATTTGAAAAATGGTTTATTCGTTCTCACAAGTAACCAGGTTAGTACAGTTAAAGCTAACTCAATATGTGAGAATAAGAAGCCACATGACGAATGTATACATTTATTGCATAGGCGGTTAGAGCATGTAAACTTTAACTCACTACGTAAAACAGTTGAGTTAGTAGAAGGAATTAAACTGAAGCCATGTAGTAAGTATTTGAATTGCAATGCCTGTAATCAGGAAAAGAGTAAGGCAACTCCTGCAAACAGGTTAAACGGCTTCAAAACAACTGTTCCTTTGGAAGTTGTGTTTGCTGATTTAATTGGACCCATGAAACCAAGTTTAGGAGGGTCATGTTATATTTTAAGTATATTGGACCATTACTCTCGATATGGATTTTGTTATCTGCTTAAGTCAAAGGCAGATACTTTCCAACAATTTGCAAACTGGCTGAAGTTTGTGGAGAGAAAAACAAAGAGAAAGGTTCAGTGCATAATTACTGATAATGGTACTGAATTTACAAACAAGCTGTCGGGCCCGGCACGCCCGACATTCAGTGGGGCCGCGGAGCAACCCGCCAGGCCCCGAAACCTGCCGCCGGCGCCCGTGGTCTCCCGGAGGGCCGGGACAGTGCACGGCCCCCCCAGCACCCCAGCAACCGCCCGCCCGCTACGGAGCGACCTACCGGCCTCCAGGGACGTTCGCCGGCCTCCTCGCCTCTCCGATGAGCTGCCGGGCTCCGGAAACGGCCGCCCGCGCCCACGCCATCCCGACAGTCCGGGGGGAGGAGCAGCTGAGGGAACAGCGCAGCGGCGGCCCGCCTGTCATCTGGGGAGGCCGCGGACCAGCCTGCCGGCCCCCGGAAGCTGCCGACAAGCCGGGAAGGAGTGCGGCTGCCGAGCGCAGCCACGGAGCGATCTGCTGGTCTCCAGGGACCGGAGAGAAGGGCGGGGACGCCGACACGGCCCAGCAGCCTCTGGGACCAACCAGGAGGCCGGGAAGAGGCCGTACGACGGAGCGGCCGGTGGCTGCCCAGCGCCCGAGCGGCAGAACAGGAACGGGCGCCAGGGTGGCCCAGGGGGTGGCAGAGACTACCGGTGGGCCGGGGAGGGGTTCAGGGCACAACTCGCGGTGGTCTGGGGAGGCGAGGGGAAAGATGAGCATAGGCGGAGCTCTGGGTGAAGGGAGGGTGGTTTGGGCTGGGGGGTAGCTTACCGGCTGCAATGGTGGTGGGACGGGAGCCAAAAGGAGGGAACCTTGGGAGGCGGTGGTTAAGTAGGGTGAGGGCGTGGTGGAGCAATTAAGGGTGTGGTGGTGGGTGTCGGCTTTGCCGGTTACTTAACAGCGTTGATTGTGCTGTGAAATCAACGCTGACTTAGTCTGTCTTCGAGCAATTGTTTATGAGGCTAATAAACGTGGCTTAGGAGAACCAGCTCCCATTCCGGATTCATTCTTTTGGTGACTCGTCGGACGGGGCCTGAAACAAGCGCTTTGTAGATATGCTTGAATCAGCTGGCATTGAGCATAAACGTTCAGCCCCTTATAGGCCTCAACATAATGCATTTGTTGAGAGACGTGGGCAAACGTTACAAGCCATGATGAGAACCATGTTAAAAGATTCTGGCTTAACAGATAGACTGTGGGGGGAGGCAGCAAAATGTGCAAACCATGTTCTGAATATAGTTGTTAATACTTCTACTGGTAAAATACCATATACAATATGGCATGGTAGAAGACCAAACCTTGATTACCTGCACACGTTTGGCACCCCAGCTTGGGTCCACATTCCTGCACAACTCAGGAGTAAAGGCCAACATAGGGCTAGGCAATTATACTTCGTAGGTTACGAAGCTAACCACAGATCCTATCGTTTCTGGGAACAGGGCACAACTAATGTATATTACAGTACTAGTGCAAAATTCCTTGAGCACGTTGGTTGGGATAGGTTAGAGCAAGTAACTGTTAATACTGATCCTCTAGTGTTTGAGGACTCTTCTGATAACGTAACTAGTAATGATAATATATCTCCTGTAAATATAAAAGATGAAGAGGAGATAGGGGAAATAATAGATGAATCAGAGGAAGGTAAGGAGTCAGAGAACTGCCTGCCTGCCGATCTGCCGAGCTTCGCTATGGCGCTGAGCACTGCGACAGCGATGTGAAGTCCGGGATACCTTGCCTTGCTTCTTTCTTCTGCCGGCTTGCCGAAGCGTCTCTGGGGATTGGGGGGATTTTAAAACAGCTGCTGGGCGCTGCTTTTGTGGTGCTGAGCCCCCCCCCCTCCGAACTAGCGGCTTGCTGATTTGCACTAGCGGCGTTTGAGAATTTGCCTGCCTGCCGACCTGCTGTTCTCCGCTATGACGCTGAGTAGTCCGGGATGCCTTGCCCTGCCTTCCCTCTTCTGCTTGCTTGCCGTGAATACCCTCCGCTTGTCGGAGGGGCAGCGGCGACGATCCCACCGGTCAGAGATCTTTTTACGATCATCAGCTGGCTGGCGCCGTTTTTGGCGGCGCGGAGCCTTTTTCTCCTCCCGGATGGTGGCTGCAGACGGTGGGCCTGGTCATCGGCCTCGGCGGACATGTTGGCGAATTCCCGGACTTAATACATCGGCTGGGATTGCCTCTCTCCGCCGTTGGAAGATTGCCTGGACTGGCGGACGGGCGTTGGGAAAGAATGCTTTTGTTCTTCCCCCTCCCGGACTGGTGGTGCTGGCTGGAGATGCGAGGATCGACAGAGGCCTGGCCTGCCTGTTCTTACTTTCCCTGTTGACAGGCAGGCATTTGGCTAGCTCCATGCCTGATGGGAGTTAAGATCCCTCCTATTGATAGTCCAGTGTGGCTGGGACCGGACCGTGGTGGGAGGACGGTTTTGGACTGGTCAGCGGCCACCTCACTGGTGTGAGAGACCAGTTGGGGTGGCCCTGGCTCAGGATTCCCTTTCTCTCTCTGCTCCTGATTGGACTCCTCAGCCGGAGTGAGAGGACGACTGAGGCTGTCCCTTGGATTTCCATCTCAGGTGAGAGCTGAGATGGCTTTGCAGATTAGGAGATATGCCTACTGGACTTTTTACCATCTATACACCATCACTGAGCGATCCTTGGACATATTCATAACATCTGCCCTAAAAGACTATCCCAGCGCAGTATGATTTATCATTATTCCGGAGCGGACTTGTATGCCCTTAGGGCAGTTCCTGCCTCATGGGCGCGACCTGTCGCCTGTTTCCATACTCCCCTTAATGACGATCCCAAGCTTTGGGATTCCGAGAGGTGGCTGGGCTTAGATAGGGGCCTCGAGTTAAGACATGCTAAGAGGCCCCTGATAAAATTTTTAGCCGGTTATTTTAAGAAGTTAGGGAGGGGGAGGGAGGGGGGGGTAGGGAGGGAATCTTTAACCGGCACTCAGTCTGGTCCTGTTAGAGGTCCTGACGGGACGGGGTCTGGGGAGGTGGCTGCTGGTTCTGGGAATGTGGGGGTGGGGCTTCAAATCCCCACGGCGATAGGGAATGGCAGCAGGTGTTTGCGCGGAGGGCCATATCAACATCTGGGATCGCGCCCCCGCTATCTCCGAGCGGTGGCGCGCTCCGACCCTCCGGTTAGCACCCTCTTATCCGGGGATGAGGGTGATCAGGCCCCTGAGCTCAGGTTGGTCTATTTTAACGCTAGATCCGTAGTTAACAAAGCTCCCCTCATCCGGGATCTGATCGAGGAGGAATGTGCGGATCTAGCGTGCATCACGGAAACTTGGTTGGGTTCGGAGGGAGGGGTGCCTCTCACCGAGTTATGCCCGCCAGGTTTCCGGGTGCTGCACCAGCCACGGGCTCAGGGCAGGGGTGGTGGGGTGGCAGTGGTTATTCGGGAGACCTTGTGTCCTCGGGAGGCCACCATTGTCCAGATGGCCGGGAGTGAATCCCTCCTCTTGAGATGTGGTCCTCGGGTTCAATTGGGCTTGTTGCTCACATACCTGGCGCCCAGCTGTGTGGCAACAGCCCTGCCTGAGCTGCTCGACACCCTCTCAGGGTTGGCGGTGGAGTTCCCCAGGCTTATAGTCCTGGGTGACTTCAACCTGCCATCACTGGGGGGGTCGTCGGAGTTAGCTCGGGAGTTCATGGCTTCCATGACAGCCATGGGCCTGACCCAGGTTATTGAGGGCCCTACTCACGAGGGGGATCATACTCTCGACCTGGTGTTCCTGTCTGGACAGTGGTTGGATGATCTGGGAGGGGGTTCTCCATCCATCTCCCCTCTGTCATGGTCAGATCATTACCTCCTGAGGCTGGTTTTCTGTCATGCCATCCCCCGCCGCTGGGCGGCGGAACCGTCCAGGTGGTTCCGCCCCAGGCGCCTAATGGACCCGGACCGGTTCCAGAGGGCGCTTGGGCCGATACCTATCACCCTTACCCACAGCCCAGTCGATGCTCTGGTGGAGGCCTGGGAAACGGCTGCCACCAGGGCACTCGACTGCGTTGTACCCATGCGACCTCTGACTCGGCGCAGATCCCGTTGGGCCCCATGGTTCTCTGTGGAGCTCCGGGAGATGAAGCGTCGGAGACGAGGTCTAGAGAGCGGTTGGAGATCCAGCCGATCCGAATCCGACCGATTGCAGTTAAGAACCTTTATAAGGTCTTATCTTGCGGCGATAAGGACGGCGAAGTCTAACTACTTTGCCGCCCTTGTCGCATCCGCAGATAATCGCCCGGCCGCCCTGTTTAGGGTGACTCGCTCCCTCCTTAACCAGGAGGTGAGAGAGGATCCCTTGCAGGGACGAGACGAGGAGTTTAGTCATCATCTGGCGGACAAAATCGCTCGGATCCGGACCGGCCTGGACTCTGACTGGGCAGAGTCTGATGTGGAGGAATCAGGCGGTCTTGAGCATGTTATCTGGACTGAGTTCGACCCTGTTTCCCCTGATGATGTGGACAGGATCATGGGGAGACTGAGCTCCACCACCTGTTTGTTGGATCCGTGCCCCTCCTGGCTAGCTTATGCAGCTCGGGAGGGAACACGAGGCTGGTTCCATGCAGTAATAACTGCTTCTTTGAAGGAGGGTGTCTTCCCTGCCGCCCTGAAGGAGGCGGTGGTGAGACCCCTCCTCAAGAAGCCTGCTTTGGACCCGGCTGTTTTAAACAACTATCGTCCAGTCTCCAACCTTCGCTTTCTGGCGAAGGTTGTTGAGAGTGTGGTGGCGCATCAGCTCCCTCTGTTCCTGGAGGAAACTGATTATCTGGACCCGTACCAATCGGGCTTCAGGCCCGGACACAGCACGGAGACGGCATTGGTCGCACTGGTGAATGATCTCTGGAGGGCTAGGGACAGGGGTTGCTCCTCTGTCCTGGTCCTATTAGATCTCTCAGCGGCTTTTGATACCATCGACCATGGTATCCTGCTGCGGCGTCTCAGGGGGTTGGGAGTGGGAGGCACCGTTTTACGGTGGTTCTCCTCCTACCTCCGGGGCCGCTTGCAGTCGGTGTTGACAGGAGGGCAGAGATCCGCCCCGAGGTCTCTCATTTGTGGAGTTCCTCAGGGGTCGGTTCTCTCACCTCTCCTGTTCAACATCTACATGAAGCCGCTGGGCGAGATCATTCGTGGTTTTGGGGTGGGGTATCACCAGTATGCTGATGATACCCAACTTTTTCTTTCCACCCCGAACCAACCCAGTGATGCCCTCTCCGTGATGTCCCGGTGCCTGGAGGCAGTTCAGGTCTGGATGGGGAGAAACAGGCTTCGTCTCAATCCCGCCAAGACCGAGTGGCTGTGCATATCGGCGTCTCGGGTTAACCATGTTATTCCACCTCTAATGATGGGGGGTGAGGTGTTACCCCCCGTTGATAGGGCTCGCAACTTGGGCGTCCTCCTGGATTCACGGCTCAATTTTGAAGATCACATAGGAGCCGTGACCAGGGGGGCTTTTGCACAGGTTCGCCTGGTGCGCCAGTTGTGTCCCTATCTGGACCGAGACGCCCTACGCACAGTCACTCATGCGCTTGTGACCTCCCGTTTGGACTACTGTAACGCTCTCTACATGGGGCTGCCCTTGAAGACCACTCGGAGGCTTCAACTGGTGCAGAATGCGGCCGCGCGAGTTGTAATGGGGGTTTCCCGATACTCCCATGTAACACCTCTACTCCGCGAGCTGCATTGGCTTCCGGTTGCCCTCCGGGTGAAATTCAAGGTGCTGGTTATCACCTATAAAGCCCTACATGGCCTGGGTCCGGGATATTTGAGGGAACACCTGCTGCCGGCATCAAACGCCCTTCGCCCAGTGCGCTCCCACAGGGAGGCTCTGCTCAGGGTTCCGCCGGTGAGAGATTGCCGGCGGGTGACACCCAGGGATAGGGCCTTCTCAGTGGGAGCGCCTGCCCTCTGGAACCAGCTGCCGGTGGAGTTGAGGACTGCCCCCGACCTCCGATCATTCCGCCGGGGCCTGAAGACCTGGCTCTTTCAGCTCTCGGGCCCAGACTGAGGAGGAATTTTTAATTTGGGGTTCTTTTTAACTGACTACAGGGTTAATTTAATATTTTTTAATTTGTTCTTAATTTTTGTATTTTGGATTTTTAATTCCCTGTAAACCGCCCTGAGTCCTCAGGGAATAGGGCGGTATATAAATATAACTAAATAAAAACCCTGTAATTCCTTGGCATTCAACGTGCATTAGACGTCCACGTGATCGCTATGAAGCTGGTATAATATGTCAAGTTAGTTCAGTACCTTCTAACTATGATGAGATCAGGATGTATCCTGAAAAGGAACAGGCATCATGGAAAGCTGCAATGAACAGGGAGTTGAAGTCTTTGCAGGATCTTAAGGTCTATGAGAAAGCAAAACTGCCACCTGGTGAGCAAGCTATAGGTTGCAAATGGATATATAAGATAAAGAAGGGTGTAGATGGGACCGTACCCCTTAGGGCACGTTTGGTTGCACAAGGGTTTGCCCAAACTACTGAGGATTATGACGAGGTGTTTGCACCCAGTCTGAGGGCAACTACTTTAAGAGCAGCTTTAGTATGGGCAGCTAAAAACCAATATATGGTTACCCATGTAGATGTTGAAACTGCATATTTACATGCTCCATTGCAACATACTATTTATTTAAGAATACCACCAGGATTGACCAATGATAGAAACCATGATTGTTGGGAATTAAAGAAAAGCCTCTATGGATTGAAACAATCAGGCTATGAGTGGAATAAATGTATAGTTAATGAGTTAAGTGCATTAGGTTTTGTAGCCAGTAATGCTGATCCTTGTTTGTTTAGAAGAGAACACAACGGAGCATTATCTTTTCTCTTATTATTCACAGATGATATTGCAACAATAACAAAAACTGAGTTAGAAGCACAAACCATCATTTCAAGATTGGAAAATAAATTCACAATTAGAAATCTTGGAGAAATTAGCCACTATTTGGGGTTAGATATTGTGAAAACGAATAGGGGTTTTAAGGTGTCGCAAGCCAGTAAAATATCCCAGTTATTAAAGAGATACAATATGGAAATGTGTAAACCAGCAAAAACTCCGATGGCTATGGATTTTAAGGACACTAATGTTGAGAGTCCTGTATTTGATAAGACTATGTACCAATCTTTGATAGGAAGCCTTATGTATCTGAGTAATTGGACTAGACCTGATATTTCTTACTGTGTAAACCAATTGGCTAGGTACAACAATAATCCAACTGTTAGACACTGGCAATCAGCTAAACGAGTATTAAGGTATTTGAAACAAACTATTCACTACTCGTTATATTTAGAGCCAAATCGTGAGTTAATCCTTACAGCATATGCAGATGCGAGTTTTGCCTCTGATACAAGCACTCGTAAATCTACCTCAGGGTTGGCTGTAATGTTGGGTGATTCTTTAATTGGATGGAAGTCTATTAGACAAAAGCACATAAGCTTATCTACAATGGAGGCTGAATTTTCATGTCTATCAGTGTTATGTACAGAACTGCTAGTGTACAAACAATTATTGTTAGATATGGGTTTAAATGTAAATGATCCATTCATTGTGTATGAGGACAATCAAGCTGCAATAAAGATGGCTAACAATGCTGCAGTAAGAACAAGATCTAAACATACTGATCTTCGTTATTTAAATGTCAGACAATGTATCAAAGATAAATTAATACAGCTAGAGTATTGTTCATCTGATGTAAATATTGCACACCATTTTACAAAGGTACAAACTGCTATGAAACACAATGCTAATTGTGAAAAAATGTGCATAAAATTGTAAGTTATATATTATTCTACCCAAAGGGGAGAATGTTAGGCATATGGTGCTAGCCTACAATGTTGGGTTGAAAATATATTAACCATAATGCTATGACTTTAAGAAGTTAATTGGCCAATGGGTGTGTAAGTGTTCTCATGGCCATAAGAGGAAGCTAGTAACGTAGCTTCTCTCTCTCTCTCTGAATTCACTGATCTCTACTATTACTGTTTTTGCTCTGCTGTTGGTTTACTACTGTTGTAAACCTGAACTGTGTATTGACCTCTGGACCGGTAAGAAGACTTTGTAGTTTGGATTACTCCTTGGACTGTTGCTATTGTTTATGACCTGGACTGTTTATTTTTTGACTGTGCATTTTTGTTTTTACACCACCTTAAAGTAAAATACTTTTTGCTTTTACTCTTACTGTGTGACTCTTGTTGCTCTCAGTACCCTTCCTTGTCTGTGCAACTCTTTGGTAGCACAAGGAGACCTCTGCACAACAAATTCCTTGACAACTCCAATGCCCCACAGCTCAATGACTTCAACCGATTCATGTCCTCTTTGAGAAGGTGATTCGAGTACCCCCTGGCTGATCGCAAGGCCCGTGAGAGAATCAAAATGGTGAGGCAGGACAGATGCCTGGTAGCTGAATATACACAAGAATTCTGGGCCATTGCCAACAAGCTGAACTGGCTGGAAGACATCCTCCTTAGCCATTTCAAAGACGGGCTAAAATATGACCTGTATGATGCTTGCCTGCCTCGAGGAGACCCACATCACCTCAATGACTGGTACGTCCTGGCAGAGGAGGCAGAGATAGACCTACTGAAGAGGCACTGTCGAGGATAACCATGGGCCCACCCACCTCCCAAGTAGACATGTGAGCCAGCAAAACCACCGGCTACAGCTAAGAAGTCAATAGGCTGTTTCAAATGTGGGAGAGAGGGCCACCACACCGTAGAATGCCACTCAAAAGCCCCTCAGCGCAAATCAGACCCATCACCAGCCAGGAGATCAGGGAAGTCCCCAGCCAAACCAAAAGAGCCCGCCATGAGGGAGATAGAGGCTGTAGAGTCCCCAACCCCTGCCAAGGACTGGGAGGGGACTCCGGCCTAAACTGCAGGGGCAGTGGACACCTCGGAGGACAGTTTGGAGGGCAAACCCCTCCGACAATCTCTTGACCATCTATCTGCCCATAGCTGCCCCATGTGGATATTATTTTATGACTTTTTTGCGGTATTCCAGTGCAGACTTGTACGCCCTCAGGAGGCCCCCCCCCTCCTGGGTGCGTCCTGCCATCCTTTCCAATGTTTCCCTTAAGGACGGGCCCAATTGTTGGGACCCTGAGAGGTGGTTGGGCATAGACAGGGGCCTCTGGTGGAAATATTTTAAGAGGCCCTGGTATGTTTTTAGCTGGTTGTTTTAAGGGGTTAGGGAGGGGGTGGATGGTAGGGTTGGGTTGGAATCAGGGGGTGTTCCACCAACCGTTTGTCAGTCCGGGCCTGAGATGGGTCCTGGGGGGATGGGGGTGGGGTTGGGGACCTTTGGTTTTCCTGGCAGCAGGGTGGGGTTTCAAATCCCCACGATGATTGGGAACGGGAGCAGGCGATTATATGGAGGGCCATATCATCATTTGGGAGTATGCCCCCGCTGTCTCCAAGCGGTGGCACAGTCTGACCCTCCGGTTAGGACCCATTTATCCGGGAGTGAGGGGGATCAGGCCCCTGAGCTCAGGCTAGTGTATTTTAATGCCAGGTCCGTTGTGAATAAGGCTCCCCTCGTTCGGGATCTGATCGAGGAGGAATGCGCGGACCTGGCATGCATTATGGAAACCTGGTTGGGCCCAGAGGGAGGTGTCCTTCTGACTGAACTTTGCCTTCCAGGTTTCCGTGTGCTTCACCAGCCTTGGGCTCAGTGCAGGGGCGGGGGGGTGGCGGTGGTTTTACGGGAGACCTTATGTCCGCGAGAGGCCACTGTCGTACAGATAGTCGGGTATGAGTCTCTACTCCTGAGATGCGGCCCTGGGGCTCAGTTGGGCCTGTTGCTAACGTACCAGGCACCCAGCTGTGTGGCAACGGCCCTGCCCGAGCTTCTCGACGCCCTCTCAGGGTTGGCGGTTGAGTTCTCCAGACTTATAGTTCTGGGGGACTTTAACTTGCCTTCCCTGGGAGGGTCGTCAGAGTTGGCTCGGGAGTTCATGGCCTCCATGACGGCCATGAACCTGACCCAAGTAATTCAGGGTCCGACTCATGGGGGGGCCACACACTCGACCTTGTTTTTTTATCTGGACAGAGGCTTGATGATCTGGGAGGGGGTTCGCCAACTTTTGTCCCCGTCATGGTCCAATCATTATCTCCTGCTGTTGGTCTTCCGCTTTGCCACCCCTCGCCGCTGGGCTGCGAAACTGACCAGGTGGTTCCACCCCAGGCGCCTAATGGATCCGGAACGGTTCCAGACGGCGCTTGGGCCTATACCTATCTCCCTCACAGCCCGGCCGATACCTTGGTGGATGCCTGGGAAAGGGCTGCCACCGAGGCGCTCAACCATGTTCTACCCCTGCGACCCCTGACCCGGTGCAGATCCTGTTGGGCTCCATGGTTTTCTGTGGAGCTCCGGGAGATGAACCACCGGAGACGGCATCTGGAGAGCTGTTGGAGATCCAACCGGTCTGAATCTGACCGATTGTGGTTAAGAACCTCAACGAGGTCTTATCTTGCCGCAATGGAGGCGGCGAAGTCTAACTACTTCGCTGTCCTCATCGCTTCCACAGATAATCGCCCGGCCGCCCTGTTTAGGGTCACTCGCTCCCTCCTTAATCAGGAGGTGAGGGAGGAGCCCTTGCAAGGGCGGGCCGAGGAGTTTAGCCAGCATTTGACGGATAAAATCTCTCAGATCCGGACCGGTTTGGACTCTGACTGGGCAGAGTCGGATGGGGGGGAGACGAGCGATCTTGGAAATATTATCTGGGATGAATTCGATCCTGTGACTCCGGAGGAGGTGGACAGGATCATGGGGAGGCTGAGTTCCACCATGTGTTGGACCCGTGCCCCTCCTGGCTGGTGTATGCAGCTCGGGAGGGGACACGAGGCTAGATCCATGCAGTAATAACTGCTTCTTTGTGGTAGGGTAGCTTCCCTGCAGCCTTGAAAGAGGCGGTGGTGAGGCCCCTCCTCAAGAAGCCTCTCCTGGATCCAGCTGTTTTGAACAACTACCGTCCTGTCTCCAACCTTCGCTTTGTAGCGAAGGTTGTTGAGAGCGTGGTGGCACGTCAGCTCCCTTTGTTCATTGAGGAAACTGATTACCTGGACCCATACCAATCGGGTTTCAGGACCGGATACAACACAGAGACGGCATTGGTCACGCTGGTGAATGATCTCTGGCGGGCTCGGGACAGGGGTTGTTCCTCTGTCCTAGTCCTATTAGACCTCTCAGCGGCTTTCGATACCATCGACCATGGTATCTTGCTGCGGCGTCTCAGGGGGTTGTGAGTGGGGGGCACTGTTTTACAGTGGTTCTCCTACCTCCTAGGCCGTTTGCAGTCGGTGTTGGCAGGAGGGCAGAGGTTGGCCCCAAGGTCTCTCATTTGTGGAGTTCCTCAGGGGTCGGTCCTCTCTCCCCTCTTCTTCAACATCTATATTGAGCTGCTGGGTGAGATCATTCGTGGTTTTGGGGTGGGGTATCATCAGTATGCTGATGATACCCAGCTTTTTCTCTCCACCCCCAACCAACCCAGTGATGCCCTCGACGTGATGTCCTGTTGCCTGGAGGCGGTCCAGGTCTGGATGGGGAGAAACAGGCTTTGACTTAATCCCGCCAAGACTGAGTGGCTGTGCATACCGGCATCTCGGACTAACCAGCCTATTCCATCGTTAATTATGGGAGGGGAGGTGTTACCCCCCCCGTAGATAGGGCCTGTAATTTGGGCGTCCTCCTGGACTCACGGCTCAGTTTGGAAGTTCATATAGGAGCCGTGGGCAGGGGGGCTTTTGCCCAGGTTCGCCTGGTGCACCAGTTGCGGCCCTACCTGGACCGAGACGCCCTACGTACAGTCACTCATGCGCTCGTGACCTCCCGGATAGACTACTGCAATGCTCTCTACATGGGGCTGCCCTTGAAGACCACTCGGAGGCTTCAACTGGTGCAGAATGCGGCCGCGCGAGTTTTGATGGCGGTTTCCCAATAGTCCCATGTAACACCTCTTCTCCGCGAGCTGCACTGGCTTCCGGTTGCCCTCCAGGTGAGATTCAAGATGTTGGTGATGACCTATAGAGCCCTTAATGGCATGGGTCCGGATCATCTTCGGGAGTACCTGCTGCCAGCATCAACTTCCCATCGTCCTGTGCGTTCCCACAGGGAGGGCCTCCTCAGGGTGCCGCCGGTCAGGGAGTGCCGGCTGGCAGTCCCCAGGGGGAGGGCATTCTCGGTGGGTGTGCCTGCCCTTTGGAATCAGCTGCCTGTGGAACTCCAGATGGCCCCCGACCTTCTCCCGTTTTGCCGGGACCTAAAAACCTGGCTATTCGAGCTTGCCAGCCTGGACTGAGGGTTTGGGTTTTTAGTTTTTAATTTTCGGGGCTATTTAATTTAATTCTATTTTAACTTTGTATATTGTATTGTTTTAATTGCCCTGTAAACCGCCCTAAGTCCTTTGGGAAATGGGCGGTATATAAATCCAAATAATAAATAAATAAGTGGATCCATTCCACACATCCTCAAGACAGTGACTATATTAGCTCCCTCCATGCCCGAAGCTGTCAAAGTGAAAGCATTAATAGACTCTAGCTGCACCTGCTGCCTTATTACCCCAACGCTAATGGGGAATTTGGACATTCTGGTGAGGAGACTAAAGCAACCAATCTCATTTGGCCATTTAGATGGGTCCATAGCACGGGGGATGCCAGCTACCCTAGCCATCTTACCAGTCCACCTGTCCCTGGGGAACCATGAGGAAGATATAACGTTTGTAGTGACCCCAGGCATGGAATGCCCAATGATCCTAGGGCTGGAATGGTTAAAAAGATGGAACCCCTGGGTGAATTGGAGGACAGCAGAACTCAAATTCCCAGAGGGGGATTGTGCGAACCTAAAACTCCAAATCCCCCCACAAACCCTAGGAGCAGAGAAAGCATCAGTGGGAGAAGAGGAGGGGTTACCAGAAATACTGGAAGAATACCGGGACCTTGCTGAAGTTTTCAGTGAGGAACGGGTGGAGGAGCTCCCTCCTCACTGATGCATGGACTGTGCTATAGAAATCAAACTTGGGGCAAAACTCCTGAAGCCCAGGCTGTACTCCATGAGCCCTAAAGAGACGGAGGAGATGGAAAGAATCATAAATAAAAACTTAGGAAATTTATTGAACCTGCCAAACCCAAAGTGGCCGCCCTGGTCCTGTTTAGCAGGACTTTTCAACTGGTGGTACGCGTACCACTGGTGGTACATGAGCACCTGGCTGGTGGTACGCGGCAAGTGTCTTGGTCGCCTTCCTCCCCCCGCACACCGCTCCGCTCCTTCCCAGCTCACTTGCTTGCAGAAAACATGCTGCTTGGTGGCGGCCTGCAGGAACCCTACCGAGGTCGCACGAAGAGCGCAGGCGGAGAGTGAGGCCCTGCCCTCCCCAGGGACTCATTGTGCGGCAACTGGATCGACTTCTTCTCCTGCGTGCGGGCCAGCAGAATCTGTGTTGCTTCCCCCCCTCTTCTTACTTCGCAAGTAAGCATGAGCCTGAAGGGGACAGAACCATCCACTCCCTCAGTTTGAGAGTGCTCACATCGTGGCCGTGAACCAACCTCACAACCGCCCCCTCCTTCTTTTCCCCCTTCTCTGTCTCTTTCTCTGTTGTGGCCTCACTCTCTTCCATCTTCTTTTGCTCTCCCCCCCCCTGCAAGCTTGCAATACCCCTCACGGCCCTCACATTGCCTCCCGGGGCTCGAGACTTTTCCCCCTGTCCTCTTCCAGAGGTGCCAGGCTTTACAGAGGGGAAAGCAAAGCGGCCAGATGGTGCGCACCCTCCCAGAGGTGGGAATCGAGGCCCACGTTTGTTTTGCTGATGTGCACCAGCTGAAGCAATCAGAATGCCGGCGTGGAGGGAAAAAATGTGGCCACCTGACTCCCTCCCCCCACGCTGATCCTGCTCGCTTGCAGAAAGGAAGCAGAAACGAAAAAGCAGAAACCCTGGGCATCTCCTGGAGAGTTGGGGCCACTTTCCCTTACTGGAAAGAGCCTCTCCTTCCACTCCGTCCGGCTTTCCAGTCGGTTGGTGCCTGGGAAGGTGAATCATTAAAGAACCCCCAGTGCTCAGGACTTCCGGGTGGCAAGGCTCCGTCGATGGCGGCCGTTTCGGCCGTCAGCCCCGTTGTTTTCCGTTGGAACCGCTAAAACAGCAACAATCAGCTGTTTTGCGGTTCAGAAACCCTCTCCTTGGGAGAAGAGGGGAGGGTGAGCATTCAGGTAGGGGTAGAGCTCCCCTAGACCCTCAGAGTTTAAATTCTGGGGGTTGAAGGGTGAGAGCCCTCCCGAAGCCTGAATTTGCTCCGGACTCAGGGACTCCTCTGCTCCAAGGCTTTGGAGCGGAGCAGGACGCTGCAAACATCCCTGCAATCAACAATTAACTTTGGATTACTTGGATGCAGGCAGAGCTGTGCAGGAGAATATTGAAACAGCAAGTATTTGAACTTTAACTCTGGTTTACTTTGAAAGAAAAAGTTGCAAGCGGTGTGGAAAGTGAAAGTGCGCAACGGAAATTAACTGGGTGTTAAGATGGCTTCTAAATCAACCAAAGCTTCTGTTCCTAGAAGTGTTGGTGCTTCACCAGTTCAGCATTCTTCATTACAGGCTTTGATGCCTCCTCCTGTGGCACCTGCACCCGCATTAACATTAAAAGATTTACAAGATGATTTAAAAATACAATCCCAGCAAATAGCTGAACTTATTGAGGAGAAGAATACTGAAATAAGAGCAGACATTTTGGCTGCATTTCAGGGGCTTGCAGTCTGTATTGAGCGCCTGGATGATCATGTAGAAGAGCTGAATCAAAATAATTTGAGATTGGATGCTAAAATGTTGGAAGCTGAAAATAAGATGGAAAAGATTGATGATGATGTAGTTATGATACAATATAGAGATATGGAGTTTGCTTTGAGGATTAGAGGATTGAAAGAGGACCCAAAGGAAAATTTGAAAGAGTTATTGGCACAAGCCCTCGAACCGATCTTGGAGCATCAAGCGGAAGATATTATGGGGGATATAGACAAAATATTTCATGTTAATTCTTGGATTGCCAGACAAAGAAAACTACCTTGGTGATCTATTTTACAAAGAGATCGATCAGAAATGTGATTATCCAAGCCTTTTATAATAATAGATTTAAAGTTGCTGAGCAAGAAGTTTTACTTCTGAAAGAGATTCCTCCAAGAATTTTAAGGAAAAGAAAAGAATTTGCTTTTTTGGCAGATGAATTAAAGAAACGGCAGCTTCAGTTTAGATGGGAGATACCAGTAGGCTTGGTGGTGAATTATGCTGGCACGAGATATCGTCTTAATACAGTTTTGAAGGCACAAGATTTTTATTCTAACATATTGAAGGCAGGTCCTCCGCCATCTCTAGAATTCAAAGGAAGGAAGGAAGAAGGAGAGCGTCAGACTCAAATGGAGAGTAAACAAGGAGAAGAAGGAGTTACTTTGCAGATGGTTAAAGAATCTCAGCTAATTGTAGAAGTTGAGCAGCCCCAGACGTTGACAGAAGAGGTTAAAGAACAAAGAATGACAAGGGCTGCAATTAGACAAGAACAAGAACAACAGAAAGCTGCAATCATATCTCAAGAATTTACTTATAGTGAAGCTGTGGGAGGAGCGAGACCGAAGAGGCAGGTCCAGGTGGTTCTGCAAGAGGCACTCCGAAAGCTTCAGGTCGCAAAAGATGGCGACAAAGTTTCTAACCTGGAATGTTAATGGATTAAATTCCCTGCAAAAGAGAAAGAAAGTTTTTCAGTATTTGAAACAATTTAAAAATGATGCTATTTCTTTACAAGAAATGCATATTCGTGCAGCTGATCAAAAATATTTGATAAATTCTAGATTGGATATACAGTTTAGTGCGTCTGCTCCAGATAAGAAAAATGGAGTAGTTATTTATGTGAAGAAGAATTTAACAGCTAATTTAATTGAAATAGATAAACAAGGAAGATATATTATAATTGAACTTTTAATAGAAGGCAAGAAAATACTTTTGGTTGGATTATATGCTCCTAATCAACAGCAAGGAGAATTTTATAAACTTTTACATAATAAGATAATTCAATGGGATTATAAATCGTGTATTTTGATGGGAGATTGGAATGGAGTCCTGGACACACAGAAAGACAAAAAAGGTCTTTTCAAAAGCATACCAAATCATGCTAGATTGCCTAAATCTTTTTTTGAGATGAAAGATGACTTGGAATTGAGAGATGTTTGAAGAGAAAGAAATTTAGAAGAAAAAGATTTTACCTTTTTTTCTGATAGACATCAATCCTTTTCCAGGATTGACTTTGTATTAACTACTAATGATTTTTTTTCTAGGATCAAGAAGATTAAGATATGTCCAAGAACTTTATCAGATCATAGTCCAGTATGGTTGGAATTGGAAAAAGAGATTGGAGAGAGGAGGTCTTGGAGATTGAATGAAAATCTGTTTAGATTACAAGAAAATGTGGATGAATGTAAAAAACAGATGGAAGAATTTTTTAATACAAATATGTATAAGGCTACTTCTATTGAAATGGTTTGGGATGCAAGTAAAGCTTATATGAGAGGAGTGTTAATATATCTGAATAATAAATATAGGCGTAAATTGGAATATAAGCTAAAAGAGTTAGAAGAGGAAATTAAGAGGAAAGAGAAGGCTCTAATTTTGAATCCATCAGATAAGAGGGTTAGAGAAGCAATTACTTTGTTAAGAGGTCAGTTTAATATGTTGATGGCAGATCAAGTGGCAACCAACCTACGGTATGTTAAACATAATACTTTTTGTAATGCTAATAAGCCAGGTAGGTGGTTAGCTTATTTGTTAATGAAGAAACAAAGGTCACATAACATAGATAGAATAGTACATAAGGGAAGGAAGTGTTTCAGCAAAATTTTATTTAAAAGGCTTTTGTTGAATTCTCTTCTAAGTTATATGTTAGGGACAAGATTCAAGGTATAGATATAGATAGATATTTACAAGAAGTGAATATCCCTGTTCTTACACAAGAGCAAAGGGAAGAAATGAACCAACTGATAAATGCTGAAGAAATTATTTTAGCAATTAAACAAAGGTGGGGAAAGCACCAGGAACAGATGGCTTGACTGCCGTTTATTATAAAGATTTACAGTTAGAAATGGTGGAAGCTTTAAAAGAATTATTTAGAACAATCCAATCCGGAGAAGTGCCTCCATCGTGGAAAACAGCTTTTATATCGCTGATTCCGAAGGAAGATCAAGATCTTACCCAAACCAAAAATTATAGGCCAATATCGCTTTTAAATACTGATTACAAGATATTTGCAAAAATTTTAGCAAATAGATTAATGAAGGTAATGCAGCAAATGATTCATAGTGACCAAACAGGATTTATAAGTGGTAGACAAATGAAGAATAATATGAGACATATTGTAGATTTATTGGAATTTTTGGAAAGAAATAACCAGGTCTCTGCAGCGCTGATTTTTTTGGATGCTGAAAAAGCTTT
The DNA here is from genome assembly GCF_947247035.1 of Vipera ursinii. NCBI lineage: Eukaryota > Metazoa > Chordata > Lepidosauria > Squamata > Viperidae > Vipera > Vipera ursinii. The sequence continues at coordinate 36,151,214 of NC_139522.1, forward strand.
TGATCAATTGGACTGGCAATTTTTATTTAAGGTACTGTAGAAAATGGAGTTTGGGGATAACTTTTTGCAAACTATTAGGGCAATATATCAGAAGCAAACAGCTCAAATAATAATTAATGGTAGTTTGAGAGAAGCATGTAACACTGAAAAGGGGATAAGACAGGGGTGTCCGTTGTCACCTTTGTTGTTTGTTTTAACATTGGAAATATTATTAAGATAAGAGACTCAAATAAAATTAAGGGAGTTAAAATAAGAGGTCAAGATTATAGATTGAGAGCGTTTGCGGATGACTTGGTTATTACATTAAGTCAACCAACCTACTCAGTTGTAGATTTGATGGAGATAATATTGTTATATGGCAAAGTTTCTGGATTTAAGATAAATACACAAAAAACTACAATATTGTCTAAAAATATGACTACAGAACAAAAGGTTGTTTTAGAAGAACTAACTGGATTTGAAATAGTTAAAAAGACTAAATACTTGGGGGTATATCTTTCAGTTTCAAATGTGAAATTATATAAAAATAATTATGAATTGTTATGGTTAAAAATACAAAAAGAGTTAGATAGTTGGAAAAAATTACAACTGTCTTTATTGGGAAGAATTGCAGCAGTGAAAATGAATGTTTTGCCGAAGTTTTTATTTTTGTTTCAAATGATACCTATACTTAAAAAGGATTCAAACTTGGAGGAATGGCAGAAAGGTATTAATAAATTTGTTTGGGCAGGGAAAAGACCAAGCGTAAAATTTAAGATAATGCAAGATGTACGTGAAAGAGGTGGTCTTAAAATGCCCAATTTTAAATTATATGAGGCTGCTGCTTTATCATCAATTAGTGACTGGTTTAATTTAACACAAGGGAGATTATTGAATATTGAGGGTTGTGATTTGTTATTTGGTTGGCATGCATATTTATTGTATGACAAGAAGGTGGATATTGTTTTTAAGACACATATATTAAGGTATGCTCTGTTGCGAGTTTGGAAAAAATATCGATATAAGTTAAATTATAAAATATCAATTTGGGCAATACCTAAACATGCAATAGAAAATATAAATGTGGGATTTAAACACGATGTGACTACATATAAAGAAATTCTTAGGATGGAAAGGAATGTATGGCAATTGAAGCCATATAATATTTTAAAAGAAGGGAAAATAGTACAAACTTGGTTCCAGTATGGGCAGTTACAAGCTAGATGGAAGGAAGATCAGAAAGTTTGTATTTCGATAACTGATGAAAATTTGGTAAAACAAATTAGAGATCAAGGTCAAGCACATATAAGAAGGATATACAATGCATTGATAGAAATAGACTCAGAAACGGAACTTGTTAAAGACTGTATGATAAAATGGGCCCAGAATATTCAGGAGGTCATAACAATGGATGTCTGGGAAAAGATATGGGTTAGAAATGTAAAATTTACACAGGCTCAAAATTTAAGAGAGAATTTTTATAAAATGTTTTATAGATGGCATTTAGATCCTAAAATATTAGCAAGTATGTATCTGAATTGTCAGTCTAAATGTTAGAGGTGTGGTTGTGATGATGCAACGTATTATCATATATGGTGGACTTGTAAAAAAGTCAAAGCTTTTTGGAATAAAATTTGGTGGAACATGCACAAGATATTTAAGAAAAAGATAAGGTTTTCTCCACAGATATTTCTGTTGGGTATTATTACAGATTGTACTGTTATACATACTAAATTGATGTTGAATTTAATTACGGCAGCAAGACTTTTAGTAGCGCAATATTGGAAGAAGGAGGAACTGCCTACTATAGAATAATAATAATAATAATAATAATAATAATAATAATAATAATAATAACAATAATAATAATAATAATAATAATAATAATAATAAAAGTTGGAAGGGACCTTGGAGGTCATCTAGTCCAACCCCCTGCTTAGGCAGGAAACCCTATACCATTTCAGGCAAATGACTGTCCAGTCTCTTCTTAAAAACCTCCAGTGTTGGAGCATTCACCACCTCTGGAGGCAGGTTGTTCCACTGGTTAATTGTTCTAACTGTCAGGAAGTTTCTCCTTAGTTCTAGGTTGCTTCTCTCCTTGACTAGTTTCCATCCATTGCTTCTTGTCCTGCTTTCAGGTGCTTTGGAGAATAGCTTGACTCCCTCTTCTTTGTGGTAGCCCCTGAGATATTGGAACACTGCTATCATGTCACCCCTCACCCTTCTCTTTATTAAACTACACATACCCAATTCCAGCAACCGTTCCCTATATGTTTTAGCCTCCAGCCCCCTAATCATCTTTGTTGCTCTTCTCTGTACTCTTTCTAGAGTCTCGACATCTTTTTTACATCGTGGTGACCAAAACTGGATGCAGTATTCCAGGTGTGGCCTTACCAAAGCATTGTAAAGTGGTATTAGTACTTCACTTGATCTTGATTCTATCCCTCTGTTAATGCAGCCTAGCACTGTGTTGGCTTTTTTGGCAGCTGCAGCACACTGCTGGCTCATATTTAAGTGATTGTCTACTAAGACTCCGAGATCCCTCTCACAGTTACTACTATTGAGCAAGGTACCACCTATACCTATGCATTTGATTTTTCCTGCGTAAATGTAGAACCTTGCTTTTTTCACCATTGAATTTCATTTCGTTAGATAGTGCCCAGTGTTCGAGTCTGTCCAGTTCCTTCTGTATCTTAAGCCTATCTTCTGGAGTATTGGCTATTCCTGCCAGCTTGGTGTCGTCTGCAAATTTGATGAGTTCCCCATCTATCCCCTCATCCAAACTGTTAATTAAGATATTGAAGAGCACTGGGCCCAGAACAGAGCCCTGGGGCACCCCACTACACACTTCCTTCCATGTAGATGCGGTTCCATTGAGGACCACACGCTGAGTACGGCCTGTCAGCCAGCTACAAATCCATCTGGTGGTAATGCTATCTAACCCACATTTCTCTATCTTATCAAGTAGTAGGTTGTGATCTACTTTATCAAATGCCTTACTGAAGTCCAAGTAAATTATATCTATAGCATTCCTCTGGTCCACTAGTTTTGTCACTTGGTCAAGGAATGCAATAAGGTTTGTCTGGCATGATCTGTTTTTGACAAACCCATGTTGACTTTTAGTGATGACGTTGTTTGCATCAAGGTGTTCACTGATTTGTTGTTTGATTATCTTTTCCAGAATCTTCCCAAGTATTGAGGTCAGGCTGATAGGTCTGTAGTTTCCTGCATCTATTTTTTTCCCTTGTTTGAAGATGGGAACTACATCAGCTCTCTTCCAGTCCCCCAGTGCTCCAGGATCTTTGAAAAATATAGTTCAGTGGTTCTGAGATCACGTCTGCCAGTTCCTTGAGAACCTTGGGGTGTAATCTATCTGGTTCTGGTGATTTGAACTCGTCTAGGCTGGACAGGTGCTCACTTACCATTTTCTTGCCTATCTTAACTTGCGTTTCTATTCTGTTTTTTATGGCACTGGTTTGGGTAGGTTGGACTGTTTTTTCCCTTTGTGTAAAGACAGATGCAAAAAACAAGTTAAATAGTTCTGCTTTCTCCCTATTGCTTGTCACCTTCTTGCCACTTTCCCCCACTAATGGACCAATCATTTCCTTAACTTTTTTCTTGTTTTTTATATGTTGAAAGAAGCATTTTTTGTTATTTTTGACTTTGGTCGCAAGCTTTAGTTCATTTTGAGCCTTAGCTTTCCTCACTTCATCTTTGCAGGCACGGGCTATTTGCTGATATTCTGACTTAGTTATGTGCCCCTCTTTCCAATTCTTATACTTGTCCTTTTTATCTTTCACTTTATCAGAGAGTTCTTTATGCAGCCATGCTGGTTTCTTTTGAGAGCTGTTATTTTTCTTCTTTGTTGGTATTGTACTAGACTGGGCCTTTATTATCTCACTTTTCAAAATTTCCCAAGCTTCTTGAGTTGTTTTCCCCTTTAGGATTCTCATCCATGGAATTCTTCCCAAGGTCTCTCTCAGTTTATTGAAATTAGCTCTTTTAAAGTCCAAGACTCTAGTTTGACTGTGTTCTATTGCTTGTGCTTCCAGAATGTTGAATTCCAATATTGCATGATCACTTCCCCCCAAGGTTCCTGTGGCTTCGACACTTTCTATCATTTCATCTCTGTTTGTGAGAATTAAATCCAATATGGCTAATCCCCTAGTTGCCTTCTCTACTTTTTGGGAGAGAAAGTTGTCTGCTAGGTTTGTCAGGAATCTGTTTGATCTTCCACTTGGTGCAGAGTTTGTCTCCCAGTTGATATCAGGGTAATTAAAGTCCCCCATTACTATTGTGATGTGCTTCTTACATATCTTAGTTAGCTGACTAGCAAAAAGTTCATCTATTTCCTCTGCTTGGTTGGGCGGCCTATAGTATACACCTATGGCAATGTCATTTTTTCCCCTTTTATATTGACCCAAATGCATTCAGGTTTACAGTTTTCGTCATTGCTCTATTTCTGTAGAGATAAAGTTATTTCTTATATAGAAAGGAACTCCACCTCCTCTTTTGTTTAGTCTGTTTCTTTTAAATATTTTAAATCCCTCTAGCTGTGTGTTCCATTTGTGGGTTTCGTCCCACCATGTTTCCATAATAGCAACAATACCCTCATTTACCTGAATTTCTAGTTCACCCTGCTTACTGTTCATACTCTGTGCATTGGTGTATAGACATTTGAGTCCTTTATGACTGACCCTGTGTTTACTTGCTACATAACTTGTGTGATGCCTGACTTCCCCTATTTTCTTAGATTGCCGGGGACAGTGATGGTCTGTATCAATTAACTCACTGTCCCCATTGTTTAGTTTAAATGTTCCTCCAGAAAAGGTGTGAATTTATTGCCAAGTAACTCAGTCCCTTTCTTGGATGGATGCAGACCATCTCTTTTGTACATTTTTTCATTGGACCAGCTACAGACATCGTGACTAATATAACCAAAGCCTTCTCCTTTACACCACTCCTTTAGCCACATGTTAAATTCTGCTATATGCTGGCCTTTTCCATTTTGCTCTTTATAGACTGGTAAAACCTCTGAAAAAGTAAGCCTACAGTCTATTCTGCTGAGTTCCTGCCCCAAGCTCTGGAAATCATTCTGCACAGAGAGTACATCTTTTTGGGACAGATCGTTAGTGCCAAGATGTACAATAGCCTCCACATCACAGTTCTTGCTGGCATTCTTGATTATTTTAGAAATATGCTTCTTCTTCCTACTGGCAGTAGCACCTGGAAGACACCTGACCTCTTTCGAAACCTCTATGTCCTTTCCTAAATTTACATCCCTTATAATTGAATCACCAACTAGAAGGTGGCTTCTCTTTTTGGATGCCTTTCTGTTCTTGCATGACTGATGTGTAATACCAGATTCGCACTTCTCCCTGTCGAAAACAAGTTTTTGATCTTGGACCATGATCCCCTGCTTATTTGAGTTATTATCACAGATACCTTTACCTGTCTCCTTAATGTCCCTATTAAGGTCAGAAAGGGCACTGTATCTGTTGTGCAGGGACACAGCGAAAGCTTTGTGTTTATGGTTCACAGATCTCACCCTGCCAGATCCCACGGTTGTCCACACTGCCCTTCTCCTGCAGGATCTTTGTGGTAGAGGGGGCTGATAGCACGGAGGCTCAATAGGGTGGAAGGGCTGAACTGGACACCTAATTTCTGCCTGAAGAGCACAGATTACAGACCCTAGATAAATAATCTCTCCTTGTAGACTAGTGATTTGTTTACAGATAGGACAGTTTCCAAGTTTCAAAAGTGTACTGCGAAAGACAGCTGCAAAATAAGTGTTGCACTAAACTAAGCCAGACATTCTTACACACAAGGAATCTCAGATGCACTTGCCCTGAATGTACCGCTGCCGTTTTCGATATTTAGTTATATAATTAGTGTGGGCCGCTACTTTTTTTGCTGCAGCCTTTCCAAAACTTACAGCATGGAACACTTCCCAGCAGCTCTGAAAGCTGAAATTCTGCTGAAAAGCGATGGAGATCCAATGAGGACCCCAAATGCAGTTGAAATACAATGCAAACCAATCAGGGCTCTAGCTCCTTTTTTGGTGCAGCCCTTGCAAAACTTACAGCATGGAGCACTTCCCAGCAGCTCTGAAAGTTGAAATTCTGCTGAAAAGGGATGGAGATCCAATGAGGACCCCAAATGCAGTTCAAATACAATGCAAACCAATCAGGGCTCTAGCTCCTTTTTGGTGCAGCCCATGCAAAACTTACAGCGTGGAGCACTTCCCAGCAGCTCTGAAAGTTGAAATTCTGCTGAAAAGCAATGGAGATCCAATGAGGACCCCAAATGCAGTTCAAATACAATGCAAACCAATCAGGGCTCTAGCTCCTTTTTGGTGCAGCCCTTGCAAAACTTACAGCATGGAGCGCTTCCCAGCAGCTCTGAAAGTTGAAATTCTGCTGAAAAGCGATGGAGATCCAATGAGGACCCCAAATGCAGTTCAAATACAATGCAAACCAATCAGGGCTCTAGCTCCTTTTTGGTGCAGCCCTTGCAAAACTTACAGCATGGAGCACTTCCCAGCAGCTCTGAAAGTTGAAATTCTGCTGAAAAGGGATGGAGATCCAATGAGGACCCCAAATGCAGTTCAAATACAATGCAAACCAATCAGGGCTCTAGCTCCTTTTTTGGTGCAGCCCTTGCAAAACTTACAGCATGGAGCGCTTCCCAGCAGCTCTGAAAGTTGAAATTCTGCTGAAAAGGGATGGAGATCCAATGAGGACCCCAAATGCAGTTCAAATACAATGCAAACCAATCAGGGCTCTAGCTCCTTTTTTGGTGCAGCCCTTGCAAAACCTACAGCATGGAGCGCTTCCAAGCAGCTCTGAAAGTTGAAATTCTACTGAAAAGGGATGGAGATCCAGTGAGGACCCCAAATGCAGTTCAAATACAATGCAAACCAATCAGGGCTCTAGCTCCTTTTTTGGTGCAGCCCTTGCAAAACGTACAGCATGGAGCACTTCCCAGCAGCTCTGAAAGTTGAAATTCTGCTGAAAAGGGATGGAGATCCAATGAGGACCCCAAATGCAGTTCAAATACAATGCAAACCAATCAGAGCTCTAGCTCCTTTTTTGGTGCAGCCCTTGCAAAACTTACAGCATGGAGCGCTTCCCAGCAGCTCTGAAAGTTGAAATTCTGCTGAAAAGGGATGGAGATCCAATGAGGACCCCAAATGCAGTTCAAGTACAATGCAAACCAATCAGGGCTCTAGCTCCTTTTTTGGTGCAGCCCTTGCAAAACGTACAGCATGGAGCACCTCCCAGCAGCTCTGAAATTTGAAATTCTGCTGAAAAGCGATGGAGATCCAATGAGGACCCCAAATGCAGTTCAAATACAATGCAAACCAATCAGGGCTCTAGCTCCTTTTTGGTGCAGCCCTTGCAAAACTTACAGCATGGAGCACTTCCCAGCAGCTCTGAAAGTTGAAATTCTGCTGAAAAGGGATGGAGATCCAATGAGGACCCCAAATGCAGTTCAAATACAATGCAAACCAATCAGGGCTCTAGCTCCTTTTTGGTGCAGCCCATGCAAAACTTACAGCGTGGAGCACTTCCCAGCAGCTCTGAAAGTTGAAATTCTGCTGAAAAGCAATGGAGATCCAATGAGGACCCCAAATGCAGTTCAAATACAATGCAAACCAATCAGGGCTCTAGCTCCTTTTTGGTGCAGCCCTTGCAAAACTTACAGCATGGAGCGCTTCCCAGCAGCTCTGAAAGTTGAAATTCTGCTGAAAAGCGATGGAGATCCAATGAGGACCCCAAATGCAGTTCAAATACAATGCAAACCAATCAGGGCTCTAGCTCCTTTTTGGTGCAGCCCTTGCAAAACTTACAGCATGGAGCACTTCCCAGCAGCTCTGAAAGTTGAAATTCTGCTGAAAAGGGATGGAGATCCAATGAGGACCCCAAATGCAGTTCAAATACAATGCAAACCAATCAGGGCTCTAGCTCCTTTTTTGGTGCAGCCCTTGCAAAACTTACAGCATGGAGCGCTTCCCAGCAGCTCTGAAAGTTGAAATTCTGCTGAAAAGGGATGGAGATCCAATGAGGACCCCAAATGCAGTTCAAATACAATGCAAACCAATCAGGGCTCTAGCTCCTTTTTTGGTGCAGCCCTTGCAAAACCTACAGCATGGAGCGCTTCCAAGCAGCTCTGAAAGTTGAAATTCTACTGAAAAGGGATGGAGATCCAGTGAGGACCCCAAATGCAGTTCAAATACAATGCAAACCAATCAGGGCTCTAGCTCCTTTTTTGGTGCAGCCCTTACAAAACGTACAGCATGGAGCACTTCCCAGCAGCTCTGAAAGTTGAAATTCTGCTGAAAAGGGATGGAGATCCAATGAGGACCCCAAATGCAGTTCAAATACAATGCAAACCAATCAGAGCTCTAGCTCCTTTTTTGGTGCAGCCCTTGCAAAACTTACAGCATGGAGCGCTTCCCAGCAGCTCTGAAAGTTGAAATTCTGCTGAAAAGGGATGGAGATCCAATGAGGACCCCAAATGCAGTTCAAGTACAATGCAAACCAATCAGGGCTCTAGCTCCTTTTTTGGTGCAGCCCTTGCAAAACGTACAGCATGGAGCACCTCCCAGCAGCTCTGAAATTTGAAATTCTGCTGAAAAGCGATGGAGATCCAATGAGGACCCCAAATGCAGTTCAAATACAATGCAAACCAATCAGGGCTCTAGCTCCTTTTTGGTGCAGCCCTTGCAAAACTTACAGCATGGAGCACTTCCCAGCAGCTCTGAAAGTTGAAATTCTGCTGAAAAGGGATGGAGATCCAATGAGGACCCCAAATGCAGTTCAAATACAATGCAAACCAATCAGGGCTCTAGCTCCTTTTTTGGTGCAGCCCTTGCAAAACGTACAGCATGGAGCACTTCCCAGCAGCTCTGAAAGTTGAAATTCTGCTGAAAAGGGATGGAGATCCAATGAGGACCCCAAATGCAGTTCAAATACAATGCAAACCAATCAGGGCTCTAGCTCCTTTTTGGTGCAGCCCTTGCAAAACTTACAGCATGGAACACTTCCCAGCAGATCTGAAAGTTGAAATTCTGCTGAAAAGGGATGGAGATCCAATGAGGACCCCAAATGCAGTTCAAATACAATGCAAACCAATCAGAGCTCTAGCTCCTTTTTGGTGCAGCCCTTGCAAAACTTACAGCATGGAACACTTCCCAGCAGCTCTGAAAGTTGAAATTCTGCTGAAAAGGGATGGAGATCCAATGAGGACCCCAAATACAGTTCAAATACAATGCAAACCAATCAGGGCTCTAGCTCCTTTTTTGGTGCAACCTTAGCAAAACTTACAGCATGGAGCGCTTCCCAGCAGCTCTGAAAGTTGAAATTCTGCTGAAAAGAAATGGAGATCCAATGAGGACCCCAAATGCAGTTCAAATACAATACAAACCAATCAGGGCTCTAGCTCCTTTTTTGGTGCAGCCTTTGCAAAACTTACAGCATGGAGCGCTTCCCAGCAGCTCTGAAAGTTGAAATTCTGCTGAAAAGGGATGGAGATCCAATGAGGACCCCAAATGCAGTTCAAATACAATGCAAACCAATCAGGGCTCTAGCTCCTTTTTTGGTGCAGCCCTTGCAAAACCTACACCACGGAGCACTTCACAGCAGCTCTGAAAGTTGAAATTCTGCTGAAAAGGGATGGAGATCCAATGAGGACCCCAAATGCAGTTCAAATACAATGCAAACCAATCAGAGCTCTAGCTCCTTTTTGGTGCAGCCTTTGCAAAACTTACAGCATGGAGCGCTTCCCAGCAGCTCTGAAAGTTGAAATTCTGCTGAAAAGGGCTGGAGATCCAATGAGGACCCCAAATGCAGTTCAAATACAATGCAAACCAATCAGGGCTCTAGCTCCTTTTTTGGTGCAGCCCTTGCAAAACGTACAGCATGGAGCGCTTCCCAGCAGCTCTGAAAGTTGAAATTCTGCTGAAAAGGGATGGAGATCCAATGAGGACCCCAAATGCAGTTCAAATACAATGCAAACCAATCAGGGCTCTAGCTCCTTTTTTGGTGCAGCCCTTGCAAAACTTACAGCATGGAGTGCTTCCCAGCAGCTCTGAAAGTTGAAATTCTGCTGAAAAGGGCTGGAGATCCAATGAGGACCCCAAATGCAGTTCAAATACAATGCAAACCAATCAGGGCTCTAGCTCCTTTTTGGTGCAGCCCTTGCAAAACTTACAGCATGGAACACTTCCCAGCAGATCTGAAAGTTGAAATTCTGCTGAAAAGGGATGGAGATCCAATGAGGACCCCAAATGCAGTTCAAATACAATGCAAACCAATCAGGGCTCTAGCTCCTTTTTTGGTGCAGCCCTTGCAAAACTTACAGCATGGAGCACCTCCCAGCAGCTCTGAAAGTTGAAATTCTGCTGAAAAGCGATGGAGATCCAATGAGGACCCCAAATGCAGTTCAAATACAATGCAAACCAATCAGGGCTCTAGCTCCTTTTTTGGTGCAGCCCTTGCAAAACTTACAGCATGGAGCGCTTCCCAGCACCTCTGAAAATTGAAATTCTGCTGAAAAGCAATGGAGATCCAATGAGGACCCCAAATGCAGTTCAAATACAATGCAAACCAATCAGGGCTCTAGCTCCTTTTTTGGTGCAGCCCTTGCAAAACTTACAGCATGGAGCACCTCCCAGCAGCTCTGAAAGTTGAAATTCTGCTGAAAAGGGATCGAGATCCAATGAGGACCCCAAATGCAGTTCAAATACAATGCAAACCAATCAGGGCTCTAGCTCCTTTTTGGTGCAGCCCTTGCAAAACTTACAGCATGGAAGACTTTCCAGCATCTCTGAAAGTTGAAATTCTGCTGAAAAGGGATGGTGATCCAATGAGGACCTCAAATGCAGTTCAAATACAATGCAAACCAATCAGGGCTGTAGCTCCTTTTTTGGTGCAGCTCTTGCAAAACGTACAGCATGGAGCGCTTCCCAGCAGCTCTGAAAGTTGAAATTCTGCTGAAAAGGGATGGAGATCCAATGAGGACCCCAAATGCAGTTCAAATACAATGCAAACCAATCAGGGCTCTAGCTCCTTTTTTGGTGCAGCCCTTGCAAAACCTACACCACGGAGCACTTCACAGCAGCTCTGAAAGTTGAAATTCTGCTGAAAAGCAATGGAGATCCAATGAGGACCCCAAATGCAGTTCAAATACAATGCAAACCAATCAGGGCTCTAGCTCCTTTTTTGGTGCAGCCCTTGCAAAACTTACAGCATGGAGTGCTTCCCAGCAGCTCTGAAAGTTGAAATTCTGCTGAAAAGGGATGGAGATCCAATGAGGACCCCAAATGCAGTTCAAATACAATGCAAACCAATCAGGGCTCTAGCTCCTTTTTTGGTGCAGCCCTTGCAAAACTTACATCATGGAGCGCCTCCCAGCAGCTCAGAAAGTTGAAATTCTGCTGAAAAGCGATGGAGATCCAATGAGGACCCCAAATGCAATTCAAATACAATGCAAACCAATCAGGGCTCTAGCTCCTTTTTGGTGCAGCCCTTGCAAAACTTACAGCATGGAGCGCTTCCCAGAAGCTCTGAAAGTTGAAATTCTGCTGAAAAGGGATGGAGATCCAATGAGGACCCCAAATGCAGTTCAAATACAATGCAAACCAATCAGGGCTCTAGCTCCTTTTTTGTTGGAGCCCTTGCAAAACTTACAGCATGGAGCGCTTCCCAGCAGATCTGAAAGTTGAAATTCTGCTGAAAAGGGATCGAGATCCAATGAGGACCCCAAATGCAGTTCAAGTACAATGCAAATCAATCAGGGTTCTATCTCCTTTTTTGGTGCAGCCCTTGCAAAACCTACACCACGGAGCACTTCCCAGCAGCTCTGAAAGTTGAAATTCTGCTGAAAAGGGATGGAGATCCAATGAGGACCCCAAATGCAGTTCAAATACAATGCAAACCAATCAGAGCTCTAGCTCCTTTTTGGTGCAGCCCTTGCAAAACTTACAGCATGGAACACTTCCCAGCAGCTCTGAAAGTTGAAATTCTGCTGAAAAGGGATGGAGATCCAATGAGGACCCCAAATACAGTTCAAATACAATACAAACCAATCAGGGCTCTAGCTCCTTTTTTGGTGCAGCCCTTGCAAAACTTACAGCATGGAGCGCTTCCCAGCAGCTCTGAAAGTTTTAAATTCTGCTGAAAAGGGATGGAGATCCAATGAGGACCCCAAATGCAGTTCAAATACAATACAAACCAATCAGGGCTCTAGCTCCTTTTTTGGTGCAGCCCTTGCAAAACTTACAGCATGGAGCGCTTCCCAGCAGCTCTGAAAGTTTTAAATTCTGCTGAAAAGGGATGGAGATCCAATGAGGACCCCAAATGCAGTTCAAATACAATGCAAACCAATCAGGGCTCTAGCTCCTTTTTTGGTGCAGCCCTTGCAAAACTTACAGCATGGAGCACCTCCCAGCAGCTCTGAAAGTTGAAATTCTGCTGAAAAGCGATGGAGATCCAATGAGGACCCCAAATGCAGTTCAAATACAATGCAAACCAATCAGGGCTCTAGCTCCTTTTTTGGTGCAGCCCTTGCAAAACTTACAGCATGGAGCACCTCCCAGCAGCTCTGAAAGTTGAAATTCTGCTGAAAAGGGATCGAGATCCAATGAGGACCCCAAATGCAGTTCAAATACAATGCAAACCAATCAGGGCTCTAGCTCCTTTTTGGTGCAGCCCTTGCAAAACTTACAGCATGGAAGACTTTCCAGCATCTCTGAAAGTTGAAATTCTGCTGAAAAGGGATGGTGATCCAATGAGGACCTCAAATGCAGTTCAAATACAATGCAAACCAATCAGGGCTGTAGCTCCTTTTTTGGTGCAGCTCTTGCAAAACGTACAGCATGGAGCGCTTCCCAGCAGCTCTGAAAGTTGAAATTCTGCTGAAAAGGGATGGAGATCCAATGAGGACCCCAAATGCAGTTCAAATACAATGCAAACCAATCAGGACTCTAGCTCCTTTTTTGGTGCAGCCCTTGCAAAACCTACACCACGGAGCACTTCACAGCAGCTCTGAAAGTTGAAATTCTGCTGAAAAGCAATGGAGATCCAATGAGGACCCCAAATGCAATTCAAATACAATGCAAACCAATCAGGGCTCTAGCTCCTTTTTGGTGCAGCCCTTGCAAAACTTACAGCATGGAGCGCTTCCCAGAAGCTCTGAAAGTTGAAATTCTGCTGAAAAGGGATGGAGATCCAATGAGGACCCCAAATGCAGTTCAAATACAATGCAAACCAATCAGGGCTCTAGCTCCTTTTTTGTTGGAGCCCTTGCAAAACTTACAGCATGGAGCGCTTCCCAGCAGATCTGAAAGTTGAAATTCTGCTGAAAAGGGATCGAGATCCAATGAGGACCCCAAATGCAGTTCAAGTACAATGCAAATCAATCAGGGTTCTATCTCCTTTTTTGGTGCAGCCCTTGCAAAACTTACAGCATGGAGCACTTCCCAGCAGCTCTGAAAGTTGAAATTCTGCTGAAAAGGGATGGAGATCCAATGAGGACCCCAAATGCAGTTCAAATACAATGCAAACCAATCAGGGCTCTAGCTCCTTTTTGGTGCAGCCCTTGCAAAACTTACAGCATGGAGCGCTTCCCAGCAGCTCTGAAAGTTGAAATTCTGCTGAAAAGCAATGGAGATCCAATGAGGACCCCAAATGCAGTTCAAATACAATGCAAACCAATCAGGGCTCTAGCTCCTTTTTTGGTGCAGCCCTTGCAAAACTTACAGCATGGAGCGCTTCCCAGCAGCTCTGAAAGTTGAAATTCTGCTGAAAAGGGATGGAGATCCAATGAGGACCCCAAATGCAGTTCAAATACAATGCAAACCAATCAGGGCTCTAGCTCCTTTTTTGGTGCAGCCCTTGCAAAACTTACAGCATGGAGCGCTTCCCAGCAGCTCTGAAAGTTTTAAATGATGCTGAAAAGGGATGGAGATCCAATGAGGACCCCAAATGCAGTTCAAATACAATGCAAACCAATCAGGGCTCTAGCTCCTTTTTTGGTGCAGCCCTTGCAAAACTTACAGCATGGAGCACCTCCCAGCAGCTCTGAAAGTTGAAATTCTGCTGAAAAGGGATGGAGATCCAATGAGGACCCCAAATGCAGTTCAAATACAATGCAAACCAATCAGGGCTCTAGCTCCTTTTTTGGTGCAGCCCTTGCAAAACTTACAGCATGGAGCACCTCCCAGCAGCTCTGAAAGTTGAAATTCTGCTGAAAAGGGATCGAGATCCAATGAGGACCCCAAATGCAGTTCAAATACAATGCAAACCAATCAGGGCTCTAGCTCCTTTTTGGTGCAGCCCTTGCAAAACTTACAGCATGGAAGACTTTCCAGCATCTCTGAAAGTTGAAATTCTGCTGAAAAGGGATGGTGATCCAATGAGGACCTCAAATGCAGTTCAAATACAATGCAAACCAATCAGGGCTGTAGCTCCTTTTTTGGTGCAGCTCTTGCAAAACGTACAGCATGGAGCGCTTTCCAGCAGCTCTGAAAGTTGAAATTCTGCTGAAAAGGGATGGAGATCCAATGAGGACCCCAAATGCAGTTCAAATACAATGCAAACCAATCAGGGCTCTAGCTCCTTTTTTGGTGCAGCCCTTGCAAAACCTACACCACGGAGCACTTCACAGCAGCTCTGAAAGTTGAAATTCTGCTGAAAAGCAATGGAGATCCAATGAGGACCCCAAATGCAGTTCAAATACAATGCAAACCAATCAGGGCTCTAGCTCCTTTTTTGGTGCAGCCCTTGCAAAACTTACAGCATGGAGTGCTTCCCAGCAGCTCTGAAAGTTGAAATTCTGCTGAAAAGGGATGGAGATCCAATGAGGACCCCAAATGCAGTTCAAATACAATGCAAACCAATCAGGGCTCTAGCTCCTTTTTTGGTGCAGCCCTTGCAAAACTTACATCATGGAGCGCCTCCCAGCAGCTCAGAAAGTTGAAATTCTGCTGAAAAGCGATGGAGATCCAATGAGGACCCCAAATGCAATTCAAATACAATGCAAACCAATCAGGGCTCTAGCTCCTTTTTGGTGCAGCCCTTGCAAAACTTACAGCATGGAGCGCTTCCCAGAAGCTCTGAAAGTTGAAATTCTGCTGAAAAGGGATGGAGATCCAATGAGGACCCCAAATGCAGTTCAAATACAATGCAAACCAATCAGGGCTCTAGCTCCTTTTTTGGTGGAGCCCTTGCAAAACTTACAGCATGGAGCGCTTCCCAGCAGATCTGAAAGTTGAAATTCTGCTGAAAAGGGATCGAGATCCAATGAGGACCCCAAATGCAGTTCAAGTACAATGCAAATCAATCAGGGTTCTATCTCCTTTTTTGGTGCAGCCCTTGCAAAACCTACACCACGGAGCACTTCCCAGCAGCTCTGAAAGTTGAAATTCTGCTGAAAAGGGATGGAGATCCAATGAGGACCCCAAATGCAGTTCAAATACAATGCAAACCAATCAGAGCTCTAGCTCCTTTTTGGTGCAGCCCTTGCAAAACTTACAGCATGGAACACTTCCCAGCAGCTCTGAAAGTTGAAATTCTGCTGAAAAGGGATGGAGATCCAATGAGGACCCCAAATACAGTTCAAATACAATGCAAACCAATCAGGGCTCTAGCTCCTTTTTTGGTGCAGCCTTTGCAAAACTTACAGCATGGAGCGCTTCCCAGCAGCTCTGAAAGTTGAAATTCTGCTGAAAAGAAATGGAGATCCAATGAGGACCCCAAATGCAGTTCAAATACAATACAAACCAATCAGGGCTCTAGCTCCTTTTTTGGTGCAGCCCTTGCAAAACTTACAGCATGGAGCACTTCCCAGCAGCTCTGAAAGTTGAAATTCTGCTGAAAAGGGATGGAGATCCAATGAGGACCCCAAATGCAGTTCAAATACAATGCAAACCAATCAGGGCTCTAGCTCCTTTTTTGGTGCAGCCCTTGCAAAACTTACAGCATGGAGCGCTTCCCAGCAGCTCTGAAAGTTTTAAATTCTGCTGAAAAGGGATGGAGATCCAATGAGGACCCCAAATGCAGTTCAAATACAATGCAAACCAATCAGGGCTCTAGCTCCTTTTTTGGTGCAGCCCTTGCAAAACTTACAGCATGGAGCACCTCCCAGCAGCTCTGAAAGTTGAAATTCTGCTGAAAAGGGATGGAGATCCAATGAGGACCCCAAATGCAGTTCAAATACAATGCAAACCAATCAGGGCTCTAGCTCCTTTTTTGGTGCAGCCCTTGCAAAACTTACAGCATGGAGCGCTTCCCAGAAGCTCTGAAAGTTGAAATTCTGCTGAAAAGGGATGGAGATCCAATGAGGACCCCAAATGCAGTTCAAATACAATGCAAACCAATCAGGGCTCTAGCTCCTTTTTTGGTGCAGCCCTTGCAAAACTTACAGCATGGAGCACCTCCCAGCAGCTCTGAAAGTTGAAATTCTGCTGAAAAGGGATCGAGATCCAATGAGGACCCCAAATGCAGTTCAAATACAATGCAAACCAATCAGGGCTCTAGCTCCTTTTTGGTGCAGCCCTTGCAAAACTTACAGCACGGAGCACTTCCCAGCAGCTCTGAAAGTTGAAATTCTGCTGAAAAGGGATGGTGATCCAATGAGGACCTCAAATGCAGTTCAAATACAATGCAAACCAATCAGGGCTGTAGCTCCTTTTTTGGTGCAGCTCTTGCAAAACGTACAGCATGGAGCGCTTCCCAGCAGCTCTGAAACTTGAAATTCTGCTGAAAAGGGATGGAGATCCAATGAGGACCCCAAATACAGTTCAAATACAATGCAAACCAATCAGGGCTCTAGCTCCTTTTTTGGTGCAGCCCTTGCAAAACCTACACCACGGAGCACTTCACAGCAGCTCTGAAAGTTGAAATTCTGCTGAAAAGCAATGGAGATCCAATGAGGACCCCAAATGCAGTTCAAATACAATGCAAACCAATCAGGGCTCTAGCTCCTTTTTTGGTGCAGCCCTTGCAAAACTTACAGCATGGAGTGCTTCCCAGCAGCTCTGAAAGTTGAAATTCTGCTGAAAAGGGATGGAGATCCAATGAGGACCCCAAATGCAGTTCAAATACAATGCAAACCAATCAGGGCTCTAGCTCCTTTTTTGGTGCAGCCCTTGCAAAACTTACATCATGGAGCGCCTCCCAGCAGCTCAGAAAGTTGAAATTCTGCTGAAAAGCGATGGAGATCCAATGAGGACCCCAAATGCAATTCAAATACAATGCAAACCAATCAGGGCTCTAGCTCCTTTTTGGTGCAGCCCTTGCAAAACTTACAGCATGGAGCGCTTCCCAGAAGCTCTGAAAGTTGAAATTCTGCTGAAAAGGGATGGAGATCCAATGAGGACCCCAAATGCAGTTCAAATACAATGCAAACCAATCAGGGCTCTAGCTCCTTTTTTGGTGGAGCCCTTGCAAAACTTACAGCATGGAGCGCTTCCCAGCAGATCTGAAAGTTGAAATTCTGCTGAAAAGGGATCGAGATCCAATGAGGACCCCAAATGCAGTTCAAGTACAATGCAAATCAATCAGGGTTCTATCTCCTTTTTTGGTGCAGCCCTTGCAAAACCTACACCACGGAGCACTTCCCAGCAGCTCTGAAAGTTGAAATTCTGCTGAAAAGGGATGGAGATCCAATGAGGACCCCAAATGCAGTTCAAATACAATGCAAACCAATCAGAGCTCTAGCTCCTTTTTGGTGCAGCCCTTGCAAAACTTACAGCATGGAACACTTCCCAGCAGCTCTGAAAGTTGAAATTCTGCTGAAAAGGGATGGAGATCCAATGAGGACCCCAAATACAGTTCAAATACAATGCAAACCAATCAGGGCTCTAGCTCCTTTTTTGGTGCAGCCCTTGCAAAACTTACAGCATGGAGCGCTTCCCAGCAGCTCTGAAAGTTGAAATTCTGCTGAAAAGAAATGGAGATCCAATGAGGACCCCAAATGCAGTTCAAATACAATACAAACCAATCAGGGCTCTAGCTCCTTTTTTGGTGCAGCCCTTGCAAAACTTACAGCATGGAGCACTTCCCAGCAGCTCTGAAAGTTGAAATTCTGCTGAAAAGGGCTGGAGATCCAATGAGGACCCCAAATGCAGTTCAAATACAATGCAAACCAATCAGGGCTCTAGCTGCTTTTTTGGTGCAGCCCTTGCAAAACTTACAGCATGGAGCGCTTCCCAGCAGCTCTGAAAGTTTTAAATTCTGCTGGAAAGGGATGGAGATCCAATGAGGACCCCAAATGCAGTTCAAATACAATGCAAACCAATCAGGGCTCTAGCTCCATTTTTGGTGCAGCCCTTGCAAAACTTACAGCATGGAGCACCTCCCAGCAGCTCTGAAAGTTGAAATTCTGCTGAAAAGCGATGGAGATCCAATGAGGACCCCAAATGCAGTTCAAATACAATGCAAACCAATCAGGGCTCTAGCTCCTTTTTTGGTGCAGCCCTTGCAAAACTTACAGCATGGAGCACTTCCCAGCAGCTCTGAAAGTTGAAATTCTGCTGAAAAGGGATGGAGATCCAATGAGGACCCCAAATGCAGTTCAAATACAATGCAAACCAATCAGGGCTCTAGCTCCTTTTTTTGTGCAGCCCTTGCAAAACTTACAGCATGGAGCGCTTCCCAGCAGCTCTGAAAATTGAAATTCTGCTGAAAAGCAATGGAGATCCAATGAGGACCCCAAATGCAGTTCAAATACAATGCAAACCAATCAGGGCTCTAGCTCCTTTTTTGGTGCAGCCCTTGCAAAACTTACAGCATGGAGCACCTCCCAGCAGCTCTGAAAGTTGAAATTCTGCTGAAAAGGGATCGAGATCCAATGAGGACCCCAAACGCAGTTCAAATACAATGCAAACCAATCAGGGCTCTAGCTCCTTTTTGGTGCAGCCCTTGCAAAACTTACAGCATGGAAGACTTTCCAGCATCTCTGAAAGTTGAAATTCTGCTGAAAAGGGATGGTGATCCAATGAGGACCTCAAATGCAGTTCAAATACAATGCAAACCAATCAGGGCTGTAGCTCCTTTTTTGGTGCAGCCCTTGCAAAACTTACAGCATGGAGCACTTCCCAGCAGCTCTGAAAGTTGAAATTCTGCTGAAAAGCGATGGAGATCCAATGAGGATCCCAAATGCAGTTCAAATACAATGCAAACCAATCAGGGCTCTAGCTCCTTTTTTGGTGCAGCCCTTGCAAAACTTACAGCATGGAGCGCTTCCCAGCAGCTCTGAAAGTTTTAAATTCTGCTGAAAAGGGATGGAGATCCAATGAGGACCCCAAATGCAGTTCAAATACAATGCAAACCAATCAGGGCTCTAGCTCCTTTTTTGGTGCAGCCCTTGCAAAACTTACAGCATGGAGCACTTCCCAGCAGCTCTGAAAGTTGAAATTCTGCTGAAAAGGGCTGGAGATCCAATGAGGACCCCAAATGCAGTTCAAATACAATGCAAACCAATCAGGGCTCTAGCTCCTTTTTTGGTGCAGCCCTTGCAAAACTTACAGCATGGAGCGCTTCCCAGCAGCTCTGAAAATTGAAATTCTGCTGAAAAGCAATGGAGATCCAATGAGGACCCCAAATGCAGTTCAAATACAATGCAAACCAATCAGGGCTCTAGCTCCTTTTTTGGTGCAGCCCTTGCAAAACTTACAGCATGGAGCACCTCCCAGCAGCTCTGAAAGTTGAAATTCTGCTGAAAAGGGATCGAGATCCAATGAGGACCCCAAACGCAGTTCAAATACAATGCAAACCAATCAGGGCTCTAGCTCCTTTTTGGTGCAGCCCTTGCAAAACTTACAGCATGGAAGACTTTCCAGCATCTCTGAAAGTTGAAATTCTGCTGAAAAGGGATGGTGATCCAATGAGGACCTCAAATGCAGTTCAAATACAATGCAAACCAATCAGGGCTGTAGCTCCTTTTTTGGTGCAGCCCTTGCAAAACGTACAGCATGGAGCACTTCCCAGCAGCTCTGAAAGTTGAAATTCTGCTGAAAAGCGATGGAGATCCAATGAGGATCCCAAATGCAGTTCAAATACAATGCAAACCAATCAGGGCTCTAGCTCCTTTTTTGGTGCAGCCCTTGCAAAACTTACAGCATGGAGCGCTTCCCAGCAGCTCTGAAAGTTTTAAATTCTGCTGAAAAGGGATGGAGATCCAATGAGGACCCCAAATGCAGTTCAAATACAATGCAAACCAATCAGGGCTCTAGCTCCTTTTTTGGTGCAGCCCTTGCAAAACTTACAGCATGGAGCACCTCCCAGCAGCTCTGAAAGTTGAAATTCTGCTGAAAAGCGATGGACATCCAATGAGGACCCCAAATGCAGTTCAAATACAATGCAAACCAATCAGGGCTCTAGCTCCTTTTTTGGTGCAGCCCTTGCAAAACTTACAGCATGGAGCGCTTCCCAGCAGCTCTGAAAATTGAAATTCTGCTGAAAAGCAATGGAGATCCAATGAGGACCCCAAATGCAGTTCAAATACAATGCAAACCAATCAGGGCTCTAGCTCCTTTTTTGGTGCAGCCCTTGCAAAACTTACAGCATGGAGCGCTTCCCAGCAGCTCTGAAAGTTTTAAATTCTGCTGGAAAGGGATGGAGATCCAATGAGGACCCCAAATGCAGTTCAAATACAATGCAAACCAATCAGGGCTCTAGCTCCATTTTTGGTGCAGCCCTTGCAAAACTTACAGCATGGAGCACCTCCCAGCAGCTCTGAAAGTTGAAATTCTGCTGAAAAGCGATGGAGATCCAATGAGGACCCCAAATGCAGTTCAAATACAATGCAAACCAATCAGGGCTCTAGCTCCTTTTTTGGTGCAGCCCTTGCAAAACTTACAGCATGGAGCGTTTCCCAGCAGCTCTGAAAATTGAAATTCTGCTGAAAAGCAATGGAGATCCAATGAGGACCCCAAATGCAGTTCAAATACAATGCAAACCAATCAGGGCTCTAGCTCCTTTTTTGGTGCAGCCCTTGCAAAACTTACAGCATGGAGCACTTCCCAGCAGCTCTGAAAGTTGAAATTCTGCTGAAAAGGGCTGGAGATCCAATGAGGACCCCAAATGCAGTTCAAATACAATGCAAACCAATCAGGGCTCTAGCTCCTTTTTGGTGCAGCCCTTGCAAAACCTACACCACGGAGCACTTCCCAGCAGCTCTGAAAGTTGAAATTCTGCTGAAAAGCAATGGAGATCCAATGAGGACCCCAAATGCAGTTCAAATACAATGCAAACCAATCAGGGCTCTAGCTCCTTTTTTGGTGCAGCCCTTGCAAAACTTACAGCATGGAGCGCTTCCCAGCAGCTCTGAAAGTTGAAATTCTGCTGAAAAGGGATGGAGATCCAATGAGGACCCCAAATGCAGTTCAAATACAATACAAACCAATCAGGGCTCTAGCTCCTTTTTTGGTGCAGCCCTTGCAAAACCTACAGCATGGAGCGCTTCCAAGCAGCTCTGAAAGTTGAAATTCTACTGAAAAGGGATGGAGATCCAGTGAGGACCCCAAATGCAGTTCAAATACAATGCAAACCAATCAGGGCTCTAGCTCCTTTTTTGGTGCAGCCCTTGCAAAACGTACAGCATGGAGCACTTCCCAGCAGCTCTGAAAGTTGAAATTCTGCTGAAAAGGGATGGAGATCCAATGAGGACCCCAAATGCAGTTCAAATACAATGCAAACCAATCAGAGCTCTAGCTCCTTTTTTGGTGCAGCCCTTGCAAAACTTACAGCATGGAGCGCTTCCCAGCAGCTCTGAAAGTTGAAATTCTGCTGAAAAGGGATGGAGATCCAATGAGGACCCCAAATGCAGTTCAAGTACAATGCAAACCAATCAGGGCTCTAGCTCCTTTTTTGGTGCAGCCCTTGCAAAACGTACAGCATGGAGCACCTCCCAGCAGCTCTGAAATTTGAAATTCTGCTGAAAAGCGATGGAGATCCAATGAGGACCCCAAATGCAGTTCAAATACAATGCAAACCAATCAGGGCTCTAGCTCCTTTTTGGTGCAGCCCTTGCAAAACTTACAGCATGGAGCACTTCCCAGCAGCTCTGAAAGTTGAAATTCTGCTGAAAAGGGATGGAGATCCAATGAGGACCCCAAATGCAGTTCAAATACAATGCAAACCAATCAGGGCTCTAGCTCCTTTTTGGTGCAGCCCATGCAAAACTTACAGCGTGGAGCACTTCCCAGCAGCTCTGAAAGTTGAAATTCTGCTGAAAAGCAATGGAGATCCAATGAGGACCCCAAATGCAGTTCAAATACAATGCAAACCAATCAGGGCTCTAGCTCCTTTTTGGTGCAGCCCTTGCAAAACTTACAGCATGGAGCGCTTCCCAGCAGCTCTGAAAGTTGAAATTCTGCTGAAAAGCGATGGAGATCCAATGAGGACCCCAAATGCAGTTCAAATACAATGCAAACCAATCAGGGCTCTAGCTCCTTTTTGGTGCAGCCCTTGCAAAACTTACAGCATGGAGCACTTCCCAGCAGCTCTGAAAGTTGAAATTCTGCTGAAAAGGGATGGAGATCCAATGAGGACCCCAAATGCAGTTCAAATACAATGCAAACCAATCAGGGCTCTAGCTCCTTTTTTGGTGCAGCCCTTGCAAAACTTACAGCATGGAGCGCTTCCCAGCAGCTCTGAAAGTTGAAATTCTGCTGAAAAGGGATGGAGATCCAATGAGGACCCCAAATGCAGTTCAAATACAATGCAAACCAATCAGGGCTCTAGCTCCTTTTTTGGTGCAGCCCTTGCAAAACCTACAGCATGGAGCGCTTCCAAGCAGCTCTGAAAGTTGAAATTCTACTGAAAAGGGATGGAGATCCAGTGAGGACCCCAAATGCAGTTCAAATACAATGCAAACCAATCAGGGCTCTAGCTCCTTTTTTGGTGCAGCCCTTACAAAACGTACAGCATGGAGCACTTCCCAGCAGCTCTGAAAGTTGAAATTCTGCTGAAAAGGGATGGAGATCCAATGAGGACCCCAAATGCAGTTCAAATACAATGCAAACCAATCAGAGCTCTAGCTCCTTTTTTGGTGCAGCCCTTGCAAAACTTACAGCATGGAGCGCTTCCCAGCAGCTCTGAAAGTTGAAATTCTGCTGAAAAGGGATGGAGATCCAATGAGGACCCCAAATGCAGTTCAAGTACAATGCAAACCAATCAGGGCTCTAGCTCCTTTTTTGGTGCAGCCCTTGCAAAACGTACAGCATGGAGCACCTCCCAGCAGCTCTGAAATTTGAAATTCTGCTGAAAAGGGATCGAGATCCAATGAGGACCCCAAATGCAGTTCAAATACAATGCAAACCAATCAGGGCTCTAGCTCCTTTTTGGTGCAGCCCTTGCAAAACTTACAGCATGGAGCACTTCCCAGCAGCTCTGAAAGTTGAAATTCTGCTGAAAAGGGATGGAGATCCAATGAGGACCCCAAATGCAGTTCAAATACAATGCAAACCAATCAGGGCTCTAGCTCCTTTTTTGGTGCAGCCCTTGCAAAACGTACAGCATGGAGCACTTCCCAGCAGCTCTGAAAGTTGAAATTCTGCTGAAAAGGGATGGAGATCCAATGAGGACCCCAAATGCAGTTCAAATACAATGCAAACCAATCAGGGCTCTAGCTCCTTTTTGGTGCAGCCCTTGCAAAACTTACAGCATGGAACACTTCCCAGCAGATCTGAAAGTTGAAATTCTGCTGAAAAGGGATGGAGATCCAATGAGGACCCCAAATGCAGTTCAAATACAATGCAAACCAATCAGAGCTCTAGCTCCTTTTTGGTGCAGCCCTTGCAAAACTTACAGCATGGAACACTTCCCAGCAGCTCTGAAAGTTGAAATTCTGCTGAAAAGGGATGGAGATCCAATGAGGACCCCAAATACAGTTCAAATACAATGCAAACCAATCAGGGCTCTAGCTCCTTTTTTGGTGCAACCTTAGCAAAACTTACAGCATGGAGCGCTTCCCAGCAGCTCTGAAAGTTGAAATTCTGCTGAAAAGAAATGGAGATCCAATGAGGACCCCAAATGCAGTTCAAATACAATACAAACCAATCAGGGCTCTAGCTCCTTTTTTGGTGCAGCCTTTGCAAAACTTACAGCATGGAGCGCTTCCCAGCAGCTCTGAAAGTTGAAATTCTGCTGAAAAGAAATGGAGATCCAATGAGGACCCCAAATGCAGTTCAAATACAATGCAAACCAATCAGGGCTCTAGCTCCTTTTTTGGTGCAGCCCTTGCAAAACTTACAGCATGGAGCACTTCCCAGCAGCTCTGAAAGTTGAAATTCTGCTGAAAAGGGATGGAGATCCAATGAGGACCCCAAATGCAGTTCAAATACAATGCAAACCAATCAGGGCTCTAGCTCCTTTTTTTGTGCAGCCCTTGCAAAACTTACAGCATGGAGCGCTTCCCAGCAGCTCTGAAAGTTGAAATTCTGCTGAAAAGCAATGGAGATCCAATGAGGACCCCAAATGCAGTTCAAATACAATGCAAACCAATCAGGGCTCTAGCTCCTTTTTTGGTGCAGCCCTTGCAAAACGTACAGCATGGAGCGCTTCCCAGCAGCTCTGAAAGTTGAAATTCTGCTGAAAAGGGATGGAGATCCAATGAGGACCCCAAATGCAGTTCAAATACAATGCAAACCAATCAGGGCTCTAGCTCCTTTTTTGGTGCAGCCCTTGCAAAACCTACACCACGGAGCACTTCACAGCAGCTCTGAAAGTTGAAATTCTGCTGAAAAGGGATGGAGATCCAATGAGGACCCCAAATGCAGTTCAAATACAATGCAAACCAATCAGAGCTCTAGCTCCTTTTTGGTGCAGCCTTTGCAAAACTTACAGCATGGAGCGCTTCCCAGCAGCTCTGAAAGTTGAAATTCTGCTGAAAAGGGCTGGAGATCCAATGAGGACCCCAAATGCAGTTCAAATACAATGCAAACCAATCAGGGCTCTAGCTCCTTTTTTGGTGCAGCCCTTGCAAAACGTACAGCATGGAGCGCTTCCCAGCAGCTCTGAAAGTTGAAATTCTGCTGAAAAGGGATGGAGATCCAATGAGGACCCCAAATGCAGTTCAAATACAATGCAAACCAATCAGGGCTCTAGCTCCTTTTTTGGTGCAGCCCTTGCAAAACTTACAGCATGGAGTGCTTCCCAGCAGCTCTGAAAGTTGAAATTCTGCTGAAAAGGGCTGGAGATCCAATGAGGACCCCAAATGCAGTTCAAATACAATGCAAACCAATCAGGGCTCTAGCTCCTTTTTGGTGCAGCCCTTGCAAAACTTACAGCATGGAACACTTCCCAGCAGATCTGAAAGTTGAAATTCTGCTGAAAAGGGATGGAGATCCAATGAGGACCCCAAATGCAGTTCAAATACAATGCAAACCAATCAGGGCTCTAGCTCCTTTTTTGGTGCAGCCCTTGCAAAACTTACAGCATGGAGCACCTCCCAGCAGCTCTGAAAGTTGAAATTCTGCTGAAAAGCGATGGAGATCCAATGAGGACCCCAAATGCAGTTCAAATACAATGCAAACCAATCAGGGCTCTAGCTCCTTTTTTGGTGCAGCCCTTGCAAAACTTACAGCATGGAGCGCTTCCCAGCACCTCTGAAAATTGAAATTCTGCTGAAAAGCAATGGAGATCCAATGAGGACCCCAAATGCAGTTCAAATACAATGCAAACCAATCAGGGCTCTAGCTCCTTTTTTGGTGCAGCCCTTGCAAAACTTACAGCATGGAGCACCTCCCAGCAGCTCTGAAAGTTGAAATTCTGCTGAAAAGGGATCGAGATCCAATGAGGACCCCAAATGCAGTTCAAATACAATGCAAACCAATCAGGGCTCTAGCTCCTTTTTGGTGCAGCCCTTGCAAAACTTACAGCATGGAAGACTTTCCAGCATCTCTGAAAGTTGAAATTCTGCTGAAAAGGGATGGTGATCCAATGAGGACCTCAAATGCAGTTCAAATACAATGCAAACCAATCAGGGCTGTAGCTCCTTTTTTGGTGCAGCTCTTGCAAAACGTACAGCATGGAGCGCTTCCCAGCAGCTCTGAAAGTTGAAATTCTGCTGAAAAGGGATGGAGATCCAATGAGGACCCCAAATGCAGTTCAAATACAATGCAAACCAATCAGGGCTCTAGCTCCTTTTTTGGTGCAGCCCTTGCAAAACCTACACCACGGAGCACTTCACAGCAGCTCTGAAAGTTGAAATTCTGCTGAAAAGCAATGGAGATCCAATGAGGACCCCAAATGCAGTTCAAATACAATGCAAACCAATCAGGGCTCTAGCTCCTTTTTTGGTGCAGCCCTTGCAAAACTTACAGCATGGAGTGCTTCCCAGCAGCTCTGAAAGTTGAAATTCTGCTGAAAAGGGATGGAGATCCAATGAGGACCCCAAATGCAGTTCAAATACAATGCAAACCAATCAGGGCTCTAGCTCCTTTTTTGGTGCAGCCCTTGCAAAACTTACATCATGGAGCGCCTCCCAGCAGCTCAGAAAGTTGAAATTCTGCTGAAAAGCGATGGAGATCCAATGAGGACCCCAAATGCAATTCAAATACAATGCAAACCAATCAGGGCTCTAGCTCCTTTTTGGTGCAGCCCTTGCAAAACTTACAGCATGGAGCGCTTCCCAGAAGCTCTGAAAGTTGAAATTCTGCTGAAAAGGGATGGAGATCCAATGAGGACCCCAAATGCAGTTCAAATACAATGCAAACCAATCAGGGCTCTAGCTCCTTTTTTGTTGGAGCCCTTGCAAAACTTACAGCATGGAGCGCTTCCCAGCAGATCTGAAAGTTGAAATTCTGCTGAAAAGGGATCGAGATCCAATGAGGACCCCAAATGCAGTTCAAGTACAATGCAAATCAATCAGGGTTCTATCTCCTTTTTTGGTGCAGCCCTTGCAAAACCTACACCACGGAGCACTTCCCAGCAGCTCTGAAAGTTGAAATTCTGCTGAAAAGGGATGGAGATCCAATGAGGACCCCAAATGCAGTTCAAATACAATGCAAACCAATCAGAGCTCTAGCTCCTTTTTGGTGCAGCCCTTGCAAAACTTACAGCATGGAACACTTCCCAGCAGCTCTGAAAGTTGAAATTCTGCTGAAAAGGGATGGAGATCCAATGAGGACCCCAAATACAGTTCAAATACAATACAAACCAATCAGGGCTCTAGCTCCTTTTTTGGTGCAGCCCTTGCAAAACTTACAGCATGGAGCGCTTCCCAGCAGCTCTGAAAGTTTTAAATTCTGCTGAAAAGGGATGGAGATCCAATGAGGACCCCAAATGCAGTTCAAATACAATACAAACCAATCAGGGCTCTAGCTCCTTTTTTGGTGCAGCCCTTGCAAAACTTACAGCATGGAGCGCTTCCCAGCAGCTCTGAAAGTTTTAAATTCTGCTGAAAAGGGATGGAGATCCAATGAGGACCCCAAATGCAGTTCAAATACAATGCAAACCAATCAGGGCTCTAGCTCCTTTTTTGGTGCAGCCCTTGCAAAACTTACAGCATGGAGCACCTCCCAGCAGCTCTGAAAGTTGAAATTCTGCTGAAAAGCGATGGAGATCCAATGAGGACCCCAAATGCAGTTCAAATACAATGCAAACCAATCAGGGCTCTAGCTCCTTTTTTGGTGCAGCCCTTGCAAAACTTACAGCATGGAGCACCTCCCAGCAGCTCTGAAAGTTGAAATTCTGCTGAAAAGGGATCGAGATCCAATGAGGACCCCAAATGCAGTTCAAATACAATGCAAACCAATCAGGGCTCTAGCTCCTTTTTGGTGCAGCCCTTGCAAAACTTACAGCATGGAAGACTTTCCAGCATCTCTGAAAGTTGAAATTCTGCTGAAAAGGGATGGTGATCCAATGAGGACCTCAAATGCAGTTCAAATACAATGCAAACCAATCAGGGCTGTAGCTCCTTTTTTGGTGCAGCTCTTGCAAAACGTACAGCATGGAGCGCTTCCCAGCAGCTCTGAAAGTTGAAATTCTGCTGAAAAGGGATGGAGATCCAATGAGGACCCCAAATGCAGTTCAAATACAATGCAAACCAATCAGGACTCTAGCTCCTTTTTTGGTGCAGCCCTTGCAAAACCTACACCACGGAGCACTTCACAGCAGCTCTGAAAGTTGAAATTCTGCTGAAAAGCAATGGAGATCCAATGAGGACCCCAAATGCAATTCAAATACAATGCAAACCAATCAGGGCTCTAGCTCCTTTTTGGTGCAGCCCTTGCAAAACTTACAGCATGGAGCGCTTCCCAGAAGCTCTGAAAGTTGAAATTCTGCTGAAAAGGGATGGAGATCCAATGAGGACCCCAAATGCAGTTCAAATACAATGCAAACCAATCAGGGCTCTAGCTCCTTTTTTGTTGGAGCCCTTGCAAAACTTACAGCATGGAGCACTTCCCAGCAGCTCTGAAAGTTGAAATTCTGCTGAAAAGGGATGGAGATCCAATGAGGACCCCAAATGCAGTTCAAATACAATGCAAACCAATCAGGGCTCTAGCTCCTTTTTGGTGCAGCCCTTGCAAAACTTACAGCATGGAGCGCTTCCCAGCAGCTCTGAAAGTTGAAATTCTGCTGAAAAGCAATGGAGATCCAATGAGGACCCCAAATGCAGTTCAAATACAATGCAAACCAATCAGGGCTCTAGCTCCTTTTTTGGTGCAGCCCTTGCAAAACTTACAGCATGGAGCGCTTCCCAGCAGCTCTGAAAGTTGAAATTCTGCTGAAAAGGGATGGAGATCCAATGAGGACCCCAAATGCAGTTCAAATACAATGCAAACCAATCAGGGCTCTAGCTCCTTTTTTGGTGCAGCCCTTGCAAAACTTACAGCATGGAGCGCTTCCCAGCAGCTCTGAAAGTTTTAAATGATGCTGAAAAGGGATGGAGATCCAATGAGGACCCCAAATGCAGTTCAAATACAATGCAAACCAATCAGGGCTCTAGCTCCTTTTTTGGTGCAGCCCTTGCAAAACTTACAGCATGGAGCACCTCCCAGCAGCTCTGAAAGTTGAAATTCTGCTGAAAAGGGATGGAGATCCAATGAGGACCCCAAATGCAGTTCAAATACAATGCAAACCAATCAGGGCTCTAGCTCCTTTTTTGGTGCAGCCCTTGCAAAACTTACAGCATGGAGCACCTCCCAGCAGCTCTGAAAGTTGAAATTCTGCTGAAAAGGGATCGAGATCCAATGAGGACCCCAAATGCAGTTCAAATACAATGCAAACCAATCAGGGCTCTAGCTCCTTTTTGGTGCAGCCCTTGCAAAACTTACAGCATGGAAGACTTTCCAGCATCTCTGAAAGTTGAAATTCTGCTGAAAAGGGATGGTGATCCAATGAGGACCTCAAATGCAGTTCAAATACAATGCAAACCAATCAGGGCTGTAGCTCCTTTTTTGGTGCAGCTCTTGCAAAACGTACAGCATGGAGCGCTTTCCAGCAGCTCTGAAAGTTGAAATTCTGCTGAAAAGGGATGGAGATCCAATGAGGACCCCAAATGCAGTTCAAATACAATGCAAACCAATCAGGGCTCTAGCTCCTTTTTTGGTGCAGCCCTTGCAAAACCTACACCACGGAGCACTTCACAGCAGCTCTGAAAGTTGAAATTCTGCTGAAAAGCAATGGAGATCCAATGAGGACCCCAAATGCAGTTCAAATACAATGCAAACCAATCAGGGCTCTAGCTCCTTTTTTGGTGCAGCCCTTGCAAAACTTACAGCATGGAGTGCTTCCCAGCAGCTCTGAAAGTTGAAATTCTGCTGAAAAGGGATGGAGATCCAATGAGGACCCCAAATGCAGTTCAAATACAATGCAAACCAATCAGGGCTCTAGCTCCTTTTTTGGTGCAGCCCTTGCAAAACTTACATCATGGAGCGCCTCCCAGCAGCTCAGAAAGTTGAAATTCTGCTGAAAAGCGATGGAGATCCAATGAGGACCCCAAATGCAATTCAAATACAATGCAAACCAATCAGGGCTCTAGCTCCTTTTTGGTGCAGCCCTTGCAAAACTTACAGCATGGAGCG
Source organism: Vipera ursinii (assembly GCF_947247035.1). NCBI lineage: Eukaryota > Metazoa > Chordata > Lepidosauria > Squamata > Viperidae > Vipera > Vipera ursinii. Next base: position 36,181,230 of record NC_139522.1, read on the forward strand.
CTTCCCAGAAGCTCTGAAAGTTGAAATTCTGCTGAAAAGGGATGGAGATCCAATGAGGACCCCAAATGCAGTTCAAATACAATGCAAACCAATCAGGGCTCTAGCTCCTTTTTTGGTGGAGCCCTTGCAAAACTTACAGCATGGAGCGCTTCCCAGCAGATCTGAAAGTTGAAATTCTGCTGAAAAGGGATCGAGATCCAATGAGGACCCCAAATGCAGTTCAAGTACAATGCAAATCAATCAGGGTTCTATCTCCTTTTTTGGTGCAGCCCTTGCAAAACCTACACCACGGAGCACTTCCCAGCAGCTCTGAAAGTTGAAATTCTGCTGAAAAGGGATGGAGATCCAATGAGGACCCCAAATGCAGTTCAAATACAATGCAAACCAATCAGAGCTCTAGCTCCTTTTTGGTGCAGCCCTTGCAAAACTTACAGCATGGAACACTTCCCAGCAGCTCTGAAAGTTGAAATTCTGCTGAAAAGGGATGGAGATCCAATGAGGACCCCAAATACAGTTCAAATACAATGCAAACCAATCAGGGCTCTAGCTCCTTTTTTGGTGCAGCCTTTGCAAAACTTACAGCATGGAGCGCTTCCCAGCAGCTCTGAAAGTTGAAATTCTGCTGAAAAGAAATGGAGATCCAATGAGGACCCCAAATGCAGTTCAAATACAATACAAACCAATCAGGGCTCTAGCTCCTTTTTTGGTGCAGCCCTTGCAAAACTTACAGCATGGAGCACTTCCCAGCAGCTCTGAAAGTTGAAATTCTGCTGAAAAGGGATGGAGATCCAATGAGGACCCCAAATGCAGTTCAAATACAATGCAAACCAATCAGGGCTCTAGCTCCTTTTTTGGTGCAGCCCTTGCAAAACTTACAGCATGGAGCGCTTCCCAGCAGCTCTGAAAGTTTTAAATTCTGCTGAAAAGGGATGGAGATCCAATGAGGACCCCAAATGCAGTTCAAATACAATGCAAACCAATCAGGGCTCTAGCTCCTTTTTTGGTGCAGCCCTTGCAAAACTTACAGCATGGAGCACCTCCCAGCAGCTCTGAAAGTTGAAATTCTGCTGAAAAGGGATGGAGATCCAATGAGGACCCCAAATGCAGTTCAAATACAATGCAAACCAATCAGGGCTCTAGCTCCTTTTTTGGTGCAGCCCTTGCAAAACTTACAGCATGGAGCGCTTCCCAGAAGCTCTGAAAGTTGAAATTCTGCTGAAAAGGGATGGAGATCCAATGAGGACCCCAAATGCAGTTCAAATACAATGCAAACCAATCAGGGCTCTAGCTCCTTTTTTGGTGCAGCCCTTGCAAAACTTACAGCATGGAGCACCTCCCAGCAGCTCTGAAAGTTGAAATTCTGCTGAAAAGGGATCGAGATCCAATGAGGACCCCAAATGCAGTTCAAATACAATGCAAACCAATCAGGGCTCTAGCTCCTTTTTGGTGCAGCCCTTGCAAAACTTACAGCACGGAGCACTTCCCAGCAGCTCTGAAAGTTGAAATTCTGCTGAAAAGGGATGGTGATCCAATGAGGACCTCAAATGCAGTTCAAATACAATGCAAACCAATCAGGGCTGTAGCTCCTTTTTTGGTGCAGCTCTTGCAAAACGTACAGCATGGAGCGCTTCCCAGCAGCTCTGAAACTTGAAATTCTGCTGAAAAGGGATGGAGATCCAATGAGGACCCCAAATACAGTTCAAATACAATGCAAACCAATCAGGGCTCTAGCTCCTTTTTTGGTGCAGCCCTTTCAAAACCTACACCACGGAGCACTTCACAGCAGCTCTGAAAGTTGAAATTCTGCTGAAAAGCAATGGAGATCCAATGAGGACCCCAAATGCAGTTCAAATACAATGCAAACCAATCAGGGCTCTAGCTCCTTTTTTGGTGCAGCCCTTGCAAAACTTACAGCATGGAGTGCTTCCCAGCAGCTCTGAAAGTTGAAATTCTGCTGAAAAGGGATGGAGATCCAATGAGGACCCCAAATGCAGTTCAAATACAATGCAAACCAATCAGGGCTCTAGCTCCTTTTTTGGTGCAGCCCTTGCAAAACTTACATCATGGAGCGCCTCCCAGCAGCTCAGAAAGTTGAAATTCTGCTGAAAAGCGATGGAGATCCAATGAGGACCCCAAATGCAATTCAAATACAATGCAAACCAATCAGGGCTCTAGTTCCTTTTTGGTGCAGCCCTTGCAAAACTTACAGCATGGAGCGCTTCCCAGAAGCTCTGAAAGTTGAAATTCTGCTGAAAAGGGATGGAGATCCAATGAGGACCCCAAATGCAGTTCAAATACAATGCAAACCAATCAGGGCTCTAGCTCCTTTTTTGGTGGAGCCCTTGCAAAACTTACAGCATGGAGCGCTTCCCAGCAGATCTGAAAGTTGAAATTCTGCTGAAAAGGGATCGAGATCCAATGAGGACCCCAAATGCAGTTCAAGTACAATGCAAATCAATCAGGGTTCTATCTCCTTTTTTGGTGCAGCCCTTGCAAAACCTACACCACGGAGCACTTCCCAGCAGCTCTGAAAGTTGAAATTCTGCTGAAAAGGGATGGAGATCCAATGAGGACCCCAAATGCAGTTCAAATACAATGCAAACCAATCAGAGCTCTAGCTCCTTTTTGGTGCAGCCCTTGCAAAACTTACAGCATGGAACACTTCCCAGCAGCTCTGAAAGTTGAAATTCTGCTGAAAAGGGATGGAGATCCAATGAGGACCCCAAATACAGTTCAAATACAATGCAAACCAATCAGGGCTCTAGCTCCTTTTTTGGTGCAGCCCTTGCAAAACGTACAGCATGGAGCGCTTCCCAGCAGCTCTGAAAGTTGAAATTCTGCTGAAAAGAAATGGAGATCCAATGAGGACCCCAAATGCAGTTCAAATACAATGCAAACCAATCAGGGCTCTAGCTCCTTTTTTGTTGCATCCCTTGCAAAACTTACAGCATGGAGCGCTTCCCAGCAGCTCTGAAAGTTTTAAATTCTGCTGGAAAGGGATGGAGATCCAATGAGGACCCCAAATGCAGTTCAAATACAATGCAAACCAATCAGGGCTCTAGCTCCATTTTTGGTGCAGCCCTTGCAAAACTTACAGCATGGAGCACCTCCCAGCAGCTCTGAAAGTTGAAATTCTGCTGAAAAGCGATGGAGATCCAATGAGGACCCCAAATGCAGTTCAAATACAATGCAAACCAATCAGGGCTCTAGCTCCTTTTTTGGTGCAGCCCTTGCAAAACTTACAGCATGGAGCACTTCCCAGCAGCTCTGAAAGTTGAAATTCTGCTGAAAAGGGATGGAGATCCAATGAGGACCCCAAATGCAGTTCAAATACAATGCAAACCAATCAGGGCTCTAGCTCCTTTTTTTGTGCAGCCCTTGCAAAACTTACAGCATGGAGCGCTTCCCAGCAGCTCTGAAAATTGAAATTCTGCTGAAAAGCAATGGAGATCCAATGAGGACCCCAAATGCAGTTCAAATACAATGCAAACCAATCAGGGCTCTAGCTCCTTTTTTGGTGCAGCCCTTGCAAAACTTACAGCATGGAGCACCTCCCAGCAGCTCTGAAAGTTGAAATTCTGCTGAAAAGGGATCGAGATCCAATGAGGACCCCAAACGCAGTTCAAATACAATGCAAACCAATCAGGGCTCTAGCTCCTTTTTGGTGCAGCCCTTGCAAAACTTACAGCATGGAAGACTTTCCAGCATCTCTGAAAGTTGAAATTCTGCTGAAAAGGGATGGTGATCCAATGAGGACCTCAAATGCAGTTCAAATACAATGCAAACCAATCAGGGCTGTAGCTCCTTTTTTGGTGCAGCCCTTGCAAAACTTACAGCATGGAGCACTTCCCAGCAGCTCTGAAAGTTGAAATTCTGCTGAAAAGCGATGGAGATCCAATGAGGATCCCAAATGCAGTTCAAATACAATGCAAACCAATCAGGGCTCTAGCTCCTTTTTTGGTGCAGCCCTTGCAAAACTTACAGCATGGAGCGCTTCCCAGCAGCTCTGAAAGTTTTAAATTCTGCTGAAAAGGGATGGAGATCCAATGAGGACCCCAAATGCAGTTCAAATACAATGCAAACCAATCAGGGCTCTAGCTCCTTTTTTGGTGCAGCCCTTGCAAAACTTACAGCATGGAGCACTTCCCAGCAGCTCTGAAAGTTGAAATTCTGCTGAAAAGGGCTGGAGATCCAATGAGGACCCCAAATGCAGTTCAAATACAATGCAAACCAATCAGGGCTCTAGCTCCTTTTTTGGTGCAGCCCTTGCAAAACTTACAGCATGGAGCGCTTCCCAGCAGCTCTGAAAATTGAAATTCTGCTGAAAAGCAATGGAGATCCAATGAGGACCCCAAATGCAGTTCAAATACAATGCAAACCAATCAGGGCTCTAGCTCCTTTTTTGGTGCAGCCCTTGCAAAACTTACAGCATGGAGCACCTCCCAGCAGCTCTGAAAGTTGAAATTCTGCTGAAAAGGGATCGAGATCCAATGAGGACCCCAAACGCAGTTCAAATACAATGCAAACCAATCAGGGCTCTAGCTCCTTTTTGGTGCAGCCCTTGCAAAACTTACAGCATGGAAGACTTTCCAGCATCTCTGAAAGTTGAAATTCTGCTGAAAAGGGATGGTGATCCAATGAGGACCTCAAATGCAGTTCAAATACAATGCAAACCAATCAGGGCTGTAGCTCCTTTTTTGGTGCAGCCCTTGCAAAACGTACAGCATGGAGCACTTCCCAGCAGCTCTGAAAGTTGAAATTCTGCTGAAAAGCGATGGAGATCCAATGAGGATCCCAAATGCAGTTCAAATACAATGCAAACCAATCAGGGCTCTAGCTCCTTTTTTGGTGCAGCCCTTGCAAAACTTACAGCATGGAGCGCTTCCCAGCAGCTCTGAAAGTTTTAAATTCTGCTGAAAAGGGATGGAGATCCAATGAGGACCCCAAATGCAGTTCAAATACAATGCAAACCAATCAGGGCTCTAGCTCCTTTTTGGTGCAGCCCTTGCAAAACTTACAGCACGGAGCACTTCCCAGCAGCTCTGAAAGTTGAAATTCTGCTGAAAAGGGATGGTGATCCAATGAGGACCTCAAATGCAGTTCAAATACAATGCAAACCAATCAGGGCTGTAGCTCCTTTTTTGGTGCAGCTCTTGCAAAACGTACAGCATGGAGCGCTTCCCAGCAGCTCTGAAACTTGAAATTCTGCTGAAAAGGGATGGAGATCCAATGAGGACCCCAAATACAGTTCAAATACAATGCAAACCAATCAGGGCTCTAGCTCCTTTTTTGGTGCAGCCCTTTCAAAACCTACACCACGGAGCACTTCACAGCAGCTCTGAAAGTTGAAATTCTGCTGAAAAGCAATGGAGATCCAATGAGGACCCCAAATGCAGTTCAAATACAATGCAAACCAATCAGGGCTCTAGCTCCTTTTTTGGTGCAGCCCTTGCAAAACTTACAGCATGGAGTGCTTCCCAGCAGCTCTGAAAGTTGAAATTCTGCTGAAAAGGGATGGAGATCCAATGAGGACCCCAAATGCAGTTCAAATACAATGCAAACCAATCAGGGCTCTAGCTCCTTTTTTGGTGCAGCCCTTGCAAAACTTACATCATGGAGCGCCTCCCAGCAGCTCAGAAAGTTGAAATTCTGCTGAAAAGCGATGGAGATCCAATGAGGACCCCAAATGCAATTCAAATACAATGCAAACCAATCAGGGCTCTAGTTCCTTTTTGGTGCAGCCCTTGCAAAACTTACAGCATGGAGCGCTTCCCAGAAGCTCTGAAAGTTGAAATTCTGCTGAAAAGGGATGGAGATCCAATGAGGACCCCAAATGCAGTTCAAATACAATGCAAACCAATCAGGGCTCTAGCTCCTTTTTTGGTGGAGCCCTTGCAAAACTTACAGCATGGAGCGCTTCCCAGCAGATCTGAAAGTTGAAATTCTGCTGAAAAGGGATCGAGATCCAATGAGGACCCCAAATGCAGTTCAAGTACAATGCAAATCAATCAGGGTTCTATCTCCTTTTTTGGTGCAGCCCTTGCAAAACCTACACCACGGAGCACTTCCCAGCAGCTCTGAAAGTTGAAATTCTGCTGAAAAGGGATGGAGATCCAATGAGGACCCCAAATGCAGTTCAAATACAATGCAAACCAATCAGAGCTCTAGCTCCTTTTTGGTGCAGCCCTTGCAAAACTTACAGCATGGAACACTTCCCAGCAGCTCTGAAAGTTGAAATTCTGCTGAAAAGGGATGGAGATCCAATGAGGACCCCAAATACAGTTCAAATACAATGCAAACCAATCAGGGCTCTAGCTCCTTTTTTGGTGCAGCCCTTGCAAAACGTACAGCATGGAGCGCTTCCCAGCAGCTCTGAAAGTTGAAATTCTGCTGAAAAGAAATGGAGATCCAATGAGGACCCCAAATGCAGTTCAAATACAATACAAACCAATCAGGGCTCTAGCTCCTTTTTTGGTGCAGCCCTTGCAAAACTTACAGCATGGAGCACTTCCCAGCAGCTCTGAAAGTTGAAATTCTGCTGAAAAGGGCTGGAGATCCAATGAGGACCCCAAATGCAGTTCAAATACAATGCAAACCAATCAGGGCTCTAGCTCCTTTTTTGTTGCATCCCTTGCAAAACTTACAGCATGGAGCGCTTCCCAGCAGCTCTGAAAGTTTTAAATTCTGCTGGAAAGGGATGGAGATCCAATGAGGACCCCAAATGCAGTTCAAATACAATGCAAACCAATCAGGGCTCTAGCTCCATTTTTGGTGCAGCCCTTGCAAAACTTACAGCATGGAGCACCTCCCAGCAGCTCTGAAAGTTGAAATTCTGCTGAAAAGCGATGGAGATCCAATGAGGACCCCAAATGCAGTTCAAATACAATGCAAACCAATCAGGGCTCTAGCTCCTTTTTTGGTGCAGCCCTTGCAAAACTTACAGCATGGAGCACTTCCCAGCAGCTCTGAAAGTTGAAATTCTGCTGAAAAGGGATGGAGATCCAATGAGGACCCCAAATGCAGTTCAAATACAATGCAAACCAATCAGGGCTCTAGCTCCTTTTTTTGTGCAGCCCTTGCAAAACTTACAGCATGGAGCGCTTCCCAGCAGCTCTGAAAATTGAAATTCTGCTGAAAAGCAATGGAGATCCAATGAGGACCCCAAATGCAGTTCAAATACAATGCAAACCAATCAGGGCTCTAGCTCCTTTTTTGGTGCAGCCCTTGCAAAACTTACAGCATGGAGCACCTCCCAGCAGCTCTGAAAGTTGAAATTCTGCTGAAAAGGGATCGAGATCCAATGAGGACCCCAAACGCAGTTCAAATACAATGCAAACCAATCAGGGCTCTAGCTCCTTTTTGGTGCAGCCCTTGCAAAACTTACAGCATGGAAGACTTTCCAGCATCTCTGAAAGTTGAAATTCTGCTGAAAAGGGATGGTGATCCAATGAGGACCTCAAATGCAGTTCAAATACAATGCAAACCAATCAGGGCTGTAGCTCCTTTTTTGGTGCAGCCCTTGCAAAACTTACAGCATGGAGCACTTCCCAGCAGCTCTGAAAGTTGAAATTCTGCTGAAAAGCGATGGAGATCCAATGAGGATCCCAAATGCAGTTCAAATACAATGCAAACCAATCAGGGCTCTAGCTCCTTTTTTGGTGCAGCCCTTGCAAAACTTACAGCATGGAGCGCTTCCCAGCAGCTCTGAAAGTTTTAAATTCTGCTGAAAAGGGATGGAGATCCAATGAGGACCCCAAATGCAGTTCAAATACAATGCAAACCAATCAGGGCTCTAGCTCCTTTTTTGGTGCAGCCCTTGCAAAACTTACAGCATGGAGCACTTCCCAGCAGCTCTGAAAGTTGAAATTCTGCTGAAAAGGGCTGGAGATCCAATGAGGACCCCAAATGCAGTTCAAATACAATGCAAACCAATCAGGGCTCTAGCTCCTTTTTTGGTGCAGCCCTTGCAAAACTTACAGCATGGAGCGCTTCCCAGCAGCTCTGAAAATTGAAATTCTGCTGAAAAGCAATGGAGATCCAATGAGGACCCCAAATGCAGTTCAAATACAATGCAAACCAATCAGGGCTCTAGCTCCTTTTTTGGTGCAGCCCTTGCAAAACTTACAGCATGGAGCACCTCCCAGCAGCTCTGAAAGTTGAAATTCTGCTGAAAAGGGATCGAGATCCAATGAGGACCCCAAACGCAGTTCAAATACAATGCAAACCAATCAGGGCTCTAGCTCCTTTTTGGTGCAGCCCTTGCAAAACTTACAGCATGGAAGACTTTCCAGCATCTCTGAAAGTTGAAATTCTGCTGAAAAGGGATGGTGATCCAATGAGGACCTCAAATGCAGTTCAAATACAATGCAAACCAATCAGGGCTGTAGCTCCTTTTTTGGTGCAGCCCTTGCAAAACGTACAGCATGGAGCACTTCCCAGCAGCTCTGAAAGTTGAAATTCTGCTGAAAAGCGATGGAGATCCAATGAGGATCCCAAATGCAGTTCAAATACAATGCAAACCAATCAGGGCTCTAGCTCCTTTTTTGGTGCAGCCCTTGCAAAACTTACAGCATGGAGCGCTTCCCAGCAGCTCTGAAAGTTTTAAATTCTGCTGAAAAGGGATGGAGATCCAATGAGGACCCCAAATGCAGTTCAAATACAATGCAAACCAATCAGGGCTCTAGCTCCTTTTTTGGTGCAGCCCTTGCAAAACTTACAGCATGGAGCACCTCCCAGCAGCTCTGAAAGTTGAAATTCTGCTGAAAAGCGATGGACATCCAATGAGGACCCCAAATGCAGTTCAAATACAATGCAAACCAATCAGGGCTCTAGCTCCTTTTTTGGTGCAGCCCTTGCAAAACTTACAGCATGGAGCGCTTCCCAGCAGCTCTGAAAATTGAAATTCTGCTGAAAAGCAATGGAGATCCAATGAGGACCCCAAATGCAGTTCAAATACAATGCAAACCAATCAGGGCTCTAGCTCCTTTTTTGGTGCAGCCCTTGCAAAACTTACAGCATGGAGCGCTTCCCAGCAGCTCTGAAAGTTTTAAATTCTGCTGGAAAGGGATGGAGATCCAATGAGGACCCCAAATGCAGTTCAAATACAATGCAAACCAATCAGGGCTCTAGCTCCATTTTTGGTGCAGCCCTTGCAAAACTTACAGCATGGAGCACCTCCCAGCAGCTCTGAAAGTTGAAATTCTGCTGAAAAGCGATGGAGATCCAATGAGGACCCCAAATGCAGTTCAAATACAATGCAAACCAATCAGGGCTCTAGCTCCTTTTTTGGTGCAGCCCTTGCAAAACTTACAGCATGGAGCGCTTCCCAGCAGCTCTGAAAATTGAAATTCTGCTGAAAAGCAATGGAGATCCAATGAGGACCCCAAATGCAGTTCAAATACAATGCAAACCAATCAGGGCTCTAGCTCCTTTTTTGGTGCAGCCCTTGCAAAACTTACAGCATGGAGCACTTCCCAGCAGCTCTGAAAGTTGAAATTCTGCTGAAAAGGGCTGGAGATCCAATGAGGACCCCAAATGCAGTTCAAATACAATGCAAACCAATCAGGGCTCTAGCTCCTTTTTGGTGCAGCCCTTGCAAAACCTACACCACGGAGCACTTCCCAGCAGCTCTGAAAGTTGAAATTCTGCTGAAAAGCAATGGAGATCCAATGAGGACCCCAAATGCAGTTCAAATACAATGCAAACCAATCAGGGCTCTAGCTCCTTTTTTGGTGCAGCCCTTGCAAAACTTACAGCATGGAGCACTTCCCAGCAGCTCTGAAAGTTGAAATTCTGCTGAAAAGGGCTGGAGATCCAATGAGGACCCCAAATGCAGTTCAAATACAATGCAAACCAATCAGGGCTCTAGCTCCTTTTTTGGTGCAGCCCTTGCAAAACTTACAGCATGGAGCGCTTCCCAGCAGCTCTGAAAATTGAAATTCTGGTGAAAAGCAATGGAGATCCAATGAGGACCCCAAATGCAGTTCAAATACAATGCAAACCAATCAGGGCTCTAGCTCCTTTTTTGGTGCAGCCCTTGCAAAACTTACAGCATGGAGCACCTCCCAGCAGCTCTGAAAGTTGAAATTCTGCTGAAAAGGGATCGAGATCCAATGAGGACCCCAAACGCAGTTCAAATACAATGCAAACCAATCAGGGCTCTAGCTCCTTTTTGGTGCAGCCCTTGCAAAACTTACAGCATGGAAGACTTTCCAGCATCTCTGAAAGTTGAAATTCTGCTGAAAAGGGATGGTGATCCAATGAGGACCTCAAATGCAGTTCAAATACAATGCAAACCAATCAGGGCTGTAGCTCCTTTTTTGGTGCAGCCCTTGCAAAACGTACAGCATGGAGCACTTCCCAGCAGCTCTGAAAGTTGAAATTCTGCTGAAAAGCGATGGAGATCCAATGAGGATCCCAAATGCAGTTCAAATACAATGCAAACCAATCAGGGCTCTAGCTCCTTTTTTGGTGCAGCCCTTGCAAAACTTACAGCATGGAGCGCTTCCCAGCAGCTCTGAAAGTTTTAAATTCTGCTGAAAAGGGATGGAGATCCAATGAGGACCCCAAATGCAGTTCAAATACAATGCAAACCAATCAGGGCTCTAGCTCCTTTTTTGGTGCAGCCCTTGCAAAACTTACAGCATGGAGCACCTCCCAGCAGCTCTGAAAGTTGAAATTCTGCTGAAAAGCGATGGACATCCAATGAGGACCCCAAATGCAGTTCAAATACAATGCAAACCAATCAGGGCTCTAGCTCCTTTTTTGGTGCAGCCCTTGCAAAACTTACAGCATGGAGCGCTTCCCAGCAGCTCTGAAAATTGAAATTCTGCTGAAAAGCAATGGAGATCCAATGAGGACCCCAAATGCAGTTCAAATACAATGCAAACCAATCAGGGCTCTAGCTCCTTTTTTGGTGCAGCCCTTGCAAAACTTACAGCATGGAGCGCTTCCCAGCAGCTCTGAAAATTGAAATTCTGCTGAAAAGCAATGGAGATCCAATGAGGACCCCAAATGCAGTTCAAATACAATGCAAACCAATCAGGGCTCTAGCTCCTTTTTTGGTGCAGCCCTTGCAAAACTTACAGCATGGAGCACTTCCCAGCAGCTCTGAAAGTTGAAATTCTGCTGAAAAGGGCTGGAGATCCAATGAGGACCCCAAATGCAGTTCAAATACAATGCAAACCAATCAGGGCTCTAGCTCCTTTTTGGTGCAGCCCTTGCAAAACCTACACCACGGAGCACTTCCCAGCAGCTCTGAAAGTTGAAATTCTGCTGAAAAGCAATGGAGATCCAATGAGGACCCCAAATGCAGTTCAAATACAATGCAAACCAATCAGGGCTCTAGCTCCTTTTTTGGTGCAGCCCTTGCAAAACTTACAGCATGGAGTGCTTCCCAGCAGCTCTGAAAGTTGAAATTCTGCTGAAAAGGGATGGAGATCCAATGAGGACCCCAAATGCAGTTCAAATACAATGCAAACCAATCAGGGCTCTAGCTCCTTTTTTGGTGCAGCCCTTGCAAAACTTACAGCATGGAGTGCTTCCCAGCAGCTCTGAAAGTTGAAATTCTGCTGAAAAGGGATGGAGATCCAATGAGGACCCCAAATGCAGTTCAAATACAATGCAAACCAATCAGGGCTCTAGCTCCTTTTTTGGTGCAGCCCTTGCAAAACGTACATAATGGAGCGCCTCCCAGCAGCTCAGAAAGTTGAAATTCTGCTGAAAAGGGATGGAGATCCAATGAGGACCCCAAATGCAGTTCAAATACAATGCAAACCAATCAGGGCTCTAGCTCCTTTTTTGGTGCAGCCCTTGCAAAACCTACACCACGGAGCACTTCACAGCAGCTCTGAAAGTTGAAATTCTGCTGAAAAGCAATGGAGATCCAATGAGGACCCCAAATGCAGTTCAAATACAATGCAAACCAATCAGGGCTCTAGCTCCTTTTTTGGTGCAGCCCTTGCAAAACTTACAGCATGGAGTGCTTCCCAGCAGCTCTGAAAGTTGAAATTCTGCTGAAAAGGGATGGAGATCCAATGAGGACCCCAAATGCAGTTCAAATACAATGCAAACAAATCAGGGCTCTAGCTCCTTTTTTGGTGCAGCCCTTGCAAAACTTACATCATGCAGCGCCTCCCAGCAGCTCAGAAAGTTGAAATTCTGCTGAAAAGCGATGGAGATCCAATGAGGACCCCAAATGCAATTCAAATACAATGCAAACCAATCAGGGCTCTAGCTCCTTTTTGGTGCAGCCCTTGCAAAACTTACAGCATGGAGCGCTTCCCAGAAGCTCTGAAAGTTGAAATTCTGCTGAAAAGGGATGGAGATCCAATGAGGACCCCAAATGCAGTTCAAATACAATGCAAACCAATCAGGGCTCTAGCTCCTTTTTTGGTGGAGCCCTTGCAAAACTTACAGCATGGAGCGCTTCCCAGCAGCTCTGAAAGTTGAAATTCTGCTGAAAAGGGATCGAGATCCAATGAGGACCCCAAATGCAGTTCAAGTACAATGCAAATCAATCAGGGTTCTATCTCCTTTTTTGGTGCAGCCCTTGCAAAACTTACAGCATGGAGCGCTTCCCAGCAGCTCTGAAAGTTGAAATTCTGCTGAAAAGAAATGGAGATCCAATGAGGACCCCAAATGCAGTTCAAATACAATACAAACCAATCAGGGCTCTAGCTCCTTTTTTGGTGCAGCCCTTGCAAAACTTACAGCATGGAGCACTTCCCAGCAGCTCTGAAAGTTGAAATTCTGCTGAAAAGGGCTGGAGATCCAATGAGGACCCCAAATGCAGTTCAAATACAATGCAAACCAATCAGGGCTCTAGCTCCTTTTTTGGTGCAGCCCTTGCAAAACTTACAGCATGGAGCGCTTCCCAGCAGCTCTGAAAATTGAAATTCTGCTGAAAAGCAATGGAGATCCAATGAGGACCCCAAATGCAGTTCAAATACAATGCAAACCAATCAGGGCTCTAGCTCCTTTTTTGGTGGAGCCCTTGCAAAACTTACAGCATGGAGCGCTTCCCAGCAGCTCTGAAAGTTGAAATTCTGCTGAAAAGGGATCGAGATCCAATGAGGACCCCAAATGCAGTTCAAGTACAATGCAAATCAATCAGGGTTCTATCTCCTTTTTTGGTGCAGCCCTTGCAAAACTTACAGCATGGAGCGCTTCCCAGCAGCTCTGAAAGTTGAAATTCTGCTGAAAAGAAATGGAGATCCAATGAGGACCCCAAATGCAGTTCAAATACAATACAAACCAATCAGGGCTCTAGCTCCTTTTTTGGTGCAGCCCTTGCAAAACTTACAGCATGGAGCACTTCCCAGCAGCTCTGAAAGTTGAAATTCTGCTGAAAAGGGCTGGAGATCCAATGAGGACCCCAAATGCAGTTCAAATACAATGCAAACCAATCAGGGCTCTAGCTCCTTTTTTGGTGCAGCCCTTGCAAAACTTACAGCATGGAGCGCTTCCCAGCAGCTCTGAAAATTGAAATTCTGCTGAAAAGCAATGGAGATCCAATGAGGACCCCAAATGCAGTTCAAATACAATGCAAACCAATCAGGGCTCTAGCTCCTTTTTTGGTGCAGCCCTTGCAAAACTTACAGCATGGAGTGCTTCCCAGCAGCTCTGAAAGTTGAAATTCTGCTGAAAAGGGATGGAGATCCAATGAGGACCCCAAATGCAGTTCAAATACAATGCAAACCAATCAGGGCTCTAGCTCCTTTTTTGGTGCAGCCCTTGCAAAACGTACATAATGGAGCGCCTCCCAGCAGCTCAGAAAGTTGAAATTCTGCTGAAAAGGGATGGAGATCCAATGAGGACCCCAAATGCAGTTCAAATACAATGCAAACCAATCAGGGCTCTAGCTCCTTTTTTGGTGCAGCCCTTGCAAAACCTACACCACGGAGCACTTCACAGCAGCTCTGAAAGTTGAAATTCTGCTGAAAAGCAATGGAGATCCAATGAGGACCCCAAATGCAGTTCAAATACAATGCAAACCAATCAGGGCTCTAGCTCCTTTTTTGGTGCAGCCCTTGCAAAACTTACAGCATGGAGTGCTTCCCAGCAGCTCTGAAAGTTGAAATTCTGCTGAAAAGGGATGGAGATCCAATGAGGACCCCAAATGCAGTTCAAATACAATGCAAACAAATCAGGGCTCTAGCTCCTTTTTTGGTGCAGCCCTTGCAAAACTTACATCATGCAGCGCCTCCCAGCAGCTCAGAAAGTTGAAATTCTGCTGAAAAGCGATGGAGATCCAATGAGGACCCCAAATGCAATTCAAATACAATGCAAACCAATCAGGGCTCTAGCTCCTTTTTGGTGCAGCCCTTGCAAAACTTACAGCATGGAGCGCTTCCCAGAAGCTCTGAAAGTTGAAATTCTGCTGAAAAGGGATGGAGATCCAATGAGGACCCCAAATGCAGTTCAAATACAATGCAAACCAATCAGGGCTCTAGCTCCTTTTTTGGTGGAGCCCTTGCAAAACTTACAGCATGGAGCGCTTCCCAGCAGCTCTGAAAGTTGAAATTCTGCTGAAAAGGGATCGAGATCCAATGAGGACCCCAAATGCAGTTCAAGTACAATGCAAATCAATCAGGGTTCTATCTCCTTTTTTGGTGCAGCCCTTGCAAAACTTACAGCATGGAGCGCTTCCCAGCAGCTCTGAAAGTTGAAATTCTGCTGAAAAGAAATGGAGATCCAATGAGGACCCCAAATGCAGTTCAAATACAATACAAACCAATCAGGGCTCTAGCTCCTTTTTTGGTGCAGCCCTTGCAAAACTTACAGCATGGAGCACTTCCCAGCAGCTCTGAAAGTTGAAATTCTGCTGAAAAGGGCTGGAGATCCAATGAGGACCCCAAATGCAGTTCAAATACAATGCAAACCAATCAGGGCTCTAGCTCCTTTTTTGGTGCAGCCCTTGCAAAACTTACAGCATGGAGCGCTTCCCAGCAGCTCTGAAAATTGAAATTCTGCTGAAAAGCAATGGAGATCCAATGAGGACCCCAAATGCAGTTCAAATACAATGCAAACCAATCAGGGCTCTAGCTCCTTTTTTGGTGCAGCCCTTGCAAAACTTACAGCATGGAGCACTTCCCAGCAGCTATGAAAGTTGAAATTCTGCTGAAAAGGGCTGGAGATCCAATGAGGACCCCAAATGCAGTTCAAATACAATGCAAACCAATCAGGGCTCTAGCTCCTTTTTGGTGCAGCCCTTGCAAAACCTACACCACGGAGCACTTCCCAGCAGCTCTGAAAGTTGAAATTCTGCTGAAAAGCAATGGAGATCCAATGAGGACCCCAAATGCAGTTCAAATACAATGCAAACCAATCAGGGCTCTAGCTCCTTTTTGGTGCAGCCCTTGCAAAACTTACAGCATGGAGCGCTTCCCAGAAGCTCTGAAAGTTGAAATTCTGCTGAAAAGGGATGGAGATCCAATGAGGACCCCAAATGCAGTTCAAATACAATGCAAATCAATCAGGGTTCTATCTCCTTTTTTGGTGCAGCCCTTGCAAAACCTACACCACGGAGCACTTCCCAGCAGCTCTGAAAGTTGAAATTCTGCTGAAAAGGGATCGAGATCCAATGAGGACCCCAAATGCAGTTCAAATACAATACAAACCAATCAGGGCTCTAGCTCCTTTTTTGGTGCAGCCCTTGCAAAACTTACAGCATGGAGCACTTCCCAGCAGCTCTGAAAGTTGAAATTCTGCTGAAAAGGGCTGGAGATCCAATGAGGACCCCAAATGCAGTTCAAATACAATGCAAACCAATCAGGGCTCTAGCTCCTTTTTTGGTGCAGCCCTTGCAAAACTTACAGCATGGAGCGCTTCCCAGCAGCTCTGAAAGTTGAAATTCTGCTGAAAAGGGCTGGAGATCCAATGAGGACCCCAAATGCAGTTCAAATACAATGCAAACCAATCAGGGCTCTAGCTCCTTTTTTGGTGCAGCCCTTGCAAAACTTACAGCATGGAGTGCTTCCCAGCAGCTCTGAAAGTTGAAATTCTGCTGAAAAGCAATGGAGATCCAATGAGGACCCCAAATGCAGTTCAAATACAATACAAACCAATCAGGGCTCTAGCTCCTTTTTTGGTGCAGCCCTTGCAAAACTTACAGCATGGAGCACTTCCCAGCAGCTCTGAAAGTTGAAATTCTGCTGAAAAGGGCTGGAGATCCAATGAGGACCCCAAATGCAGTTCAAATACAATGCAAACCAATCAGGGCTCTAGCTCCTTTTTTGGTGCAGCCCTTGCAAAACTTACAGCATGGAGCGCTTCCCAGCAGCTCTGAAAGTTTTAAATTCTGCTGAAAAGGGATGGAGATCCAATGAGGACCCCAAATGCAGTTCAAATACAATGCAAACCAATCAGGGCTCTAGCTCCTTTTTTGGTGCAGCCCTTGCAAAACTTACAGCATGGAGCACCTCCCAGCAGCTCTGAAAGTTGAAATTCTGCTGAAAAGCGATGGAGATCCAATGAGGACCCCAAATGCAGTTCAAATACAATGCAAACCAATCAGGGCTCTAGCTCCTTTTTTGGTGCAGCCCTTGCAAAACTTACAGCATGGAGCACTTCCCAGCAGCTCTGAAAGTTGAAATTCTGCTGAAAAGGGCTGGAGATCCAATGAGGACCCCAAATGCAGTTCAAATACAATGCAAACCAATCAGGGCTCTAGCTCCTTTTTGGTGCAGCCCTTGCAAAACCTACACCACGGAGCACTTCCCAGCAGCTCTGAAAGTTGAAATTCTGCTGAAAAGCAATGGAGATCCAATGAGGACCCCAAATGCAGTTCAAATACAATGCAAACCAATCAGGGCTCTAGCTCCTTTTTTGGTGCAGCCCTTGCAAAACTTACAGCATGGAGTGCTTCCCAGCAGCTCTGAAAGTTGAAATTCTGCTGAAAAGGGATGGAGATCCAATGAGGACCCCAAATGCAGTTCAAATACAATGCAAACCAATCAGGGCTCTAGCTCCTTTTTTGGTGCAGCCCTTGCAAAACTTACAGCATGGAGTGCTTCCCAGCAGCTCTGAAAGTTGAAATTCTGCTGAAAAGGGATGGAGATCCAATGAGGACCCCAAATGCAGTTCAAATACAATGCAAACCAATCAGGGCTCTAGCTCCTTTTTTGGTGCAGCCCTTGCAAAACTTACATCATGCAGCGCCTCCCAGCAGCTCAGAAAGTTGAAATTCTGCTGAAAAGCGATGGAGATCCAATGAGGACCCCAAATGCAATTCAAATACAATGCAAACCAATCAGGGCTCTAGCTCCTTTTTGGTGCAGCCCTTGCAAAACTTACAGCATGGAGCGCTTCCCAGAAGCTCTGAAAGTTGAAATTCTGCTGAAAAGGGATGGAGATCCAATGAGGACCCCAAATGCAGTTCAAATACAATGCAAACCAATCAGGGCTCTAGCTCCTTTTTTGGTGGAGCCCTTGCAAAACTTACAGCATGGAGCGCTTCCCAGCAGCTCTGAAAGTTGAAATTCTGCTGAAAAGGGATCGAGATCCAATGAGGACCCCAAATGCAGTTCAAGTACAATGCAAATCAATCAGGGTTCTATCTCCTTTTTTGGTGCAGCCCTTGCAAAACTTACAGCATGGAGCGCTTCCCAGCAGCTCTGAAAGTTGAAATTCTGCTGAAAAGAAATGGAGATCCAATGAGGACCCCAAATGCAGTTCAAATACAATACAAACCAATCAGGGCTCTAGCTCCTTTTTTGGTGCAGCCCTTGCAAAACTTACAGCATGGAGCACTTCCCAGCAGCTCTGAAAGTTGAAATTCTGCTGAAAAGGGCTGGAGATCCAATGAGGACCCCAAATGCAGTTCAAATACAATGCAAACCAATCAGGGCTCTAGCTCCTTTTTTGGTGCAGCCCTTGCAAAACTTACAGCATGGAGCGCTTCCCAGCAGCTCTGAAAATTGAAATTCTGCTGAAAAGCAATGGAGATCCAATGAGGACCCCAAATGCAGTTCAAATACAATGCAAACCAATCAGGGCTCTAGCTCCTTTTTTGGTGGAGCCCTTGCAAAACTTACAGCATGGAGCGCTTCCCAGCAGCTCTGAAAGTTGAAATTCTGCTGAAAAGGGATCGAGATCCAATGAGGACCCTAAATGCAGTTCAAGTACAATGCAAATCAATCAGGGTTCTATCTCCTTTTTTGGTGCAGCCCTTGCAAAACTTACAGCATGGAGCGCTTCCCAGCAGCTCTGAAAGTTGAAATTCTGCTGAAAAGAAATGGAGATCCAATGAGGACCCCAAATGCAGTTCAAATACAATACAAACCAATCAGGGCTCTAGCTCCTTTTTTGGTGCAGCCCTTGCAAAACTTACAGCATGGAGCACTTCCCAGCAGCTCTGAAAGTTGAAATTCTGCTGAAAAGGGCTGGAGATCCAATGAGGACCCCAAATGCAGTTCAAATACAATGCAAACCAATCAGGGCTCTAGCTCCTTTTTTGGTGCAGCCCTTGCAAAACTTACAGCATGGAGCGCTTCCCAGCAGCTCTGAAAATTGAAATTCTGCTGAAAAGCAATGGAGATCCAATGAGGACCCCAAATGCAGTTCAAATACAATGCAAACCAATCAGGGCTCTAGCTCCTTTTTTGGTGCAGCCCTTGCAAAACTTACAGCATGGAGTGCTTCCCAGCAGCTCTGAAAGTTGAAATTCTGCTGAAAAGGGATGGAGATCCAATGAGGACCCCAAATGCAGTTCAAATACAATGCAAACCAATCAGGGCTCTAGCTCCTTTTTTGGTGCAGCCCTTGCAAAACGTACATAATGGAGCGCCTCCCAGCAGCTCAGAAAGTTGAAATTCTGCTGAAAAGGGATGGAGATCCAATGAGGACCCCAAATGCAGTTCAAATACAATGCAAACCAATCAGGGCTCTAGCTCCTTTTTTGGTGCAGCCCTTGCAAAACCTACACCACGGAGCACTTCACAGCAGCTCTGAAAGTTGAAATTCTGCTGAAAAGCAATGGAGATCCAATGAGGACCCCAAATGCAGTTCAAATACAATGCAAACCAATCAGGGCTCTAGCTCCTTTTTTGGTGCAGCCCTTGCAAAACTTACAGCATGGAGTGCTTCCCAGCAGCTCTGAAAGTTGAAATTCTGCTGAAAAGGGATGGAGATCCAATGAGGACCCCAAATGCAGTTCAAATACAATGCAAACAAATCAGGGCTCTAGCTCCTTTTTTGGTGCAGCCCTTGCAAAACTTACATCATGCAGCGCCTCCCAGCAGCTCAGAAAGTTGAAATTCTGCTGAAAAGCGATGGAGATCCAATGAGGACCCCAAATGCAATTCAAATACAATGCAAACCAATCAGGGCTCTAGCTCCTTTTTGGTGCAGCCCTTGCAAAACTTATAGCATGGAGCGCTTCCCAGAAGCTCTGAAAGTTGAAATTCTGCTGAAAAGGGATGGAGATCCAATGAGGACCCCAAATGCAGTTCAAATACAATGCAAACCAATCAGGGCTCTAGCTCCTTTTTTGGTGGAGCCCTTGCAAAACTTACAGCATGGAGCGCTTCCCAGCAGCTCTGAAAGTTGAAATTCTGCTGAAAAGGGATCGAGATCCAATGAGGACCCCAAATGCAGTTCAAGTACAATGCAAATCAATCAGGGCTCTAGCTCCTTTTTTGGTGGAGCCCTTGCAAAACTTACAGCATGGAGCGCTTCCCAGCAGCTCTGAAAGTTGAAATTCTGCTGAAAAGGGATCGAGATCCAATGAGGACCCCAAATGCAGTTCAAGTACAATGCAAATCAATCAGGGTTCTATCTCCTTTTTTGGTGCAGCCCTTGCAAAACTTACAGCATGGAGCGCTTCCCAGCAGCTCTGAAAGTTGAAATTCTGCTGAAAAGAAATGGAGATCCAATGAGGACCCCAAATGCAGTTCAAATACAATACAAACCAATCAGGGCTCTAGCTCCTTTTTTGGTGCAGCCCTTGCAAAACTTACAGCATGGAGCACTTCCCAGCAGCTCTGAAAGTTGAAATTCTGCTGAAAAGGGCTGGAGATCCAATGAGGACCCCAAATGCAGTTCAAATACAATGCAAACCAATCAGGGCTCTAGCTCCTTTTTTGGTGCAGCCCTTGCAAAACTTACAGCATGGAGCGCTTCCCAGCAGCTCTGAAAATTGAAATTCTGCTGAAAAGCAATGGAGATCCAATGAGGACCCCAAATGCAGTTCAAATACAATGCAAACCAATCAGGGCTCTAGCTCCTTTTTTGGTGCAGCCCTTGCAAAACTTACAGCATGGAGCACTTCCCAGCAGCTATGAAAGTTGAAATTCTGCTGAAAAGGGCTGGAGATCCAATGAGGACCCCAAATGCAGTTCAAATACAATGCAAACCAATCAGGGCTCTAGCTCCTTTTTGGTGCAGCCCTTGCAAAACCTACACCACGGAGCACTTCCCAGCAGCTCTGAAAGTTGAAATTCTGCTGAAAAGCAATGGAGATCCAATGAGGACCCCAAATGCAGTTCAAATACAATGCAAACCAATCAGGGCTCTAGCTCCTTTTTGGTGCAGCCCTTGCAAAACTTACAGCATGGAGCGCTTCCCAGAAGCTCTGAAAGTTGAAATTCTGCTGAAAAGGGATGGAGATCCAATGAGGACCCCAAATGCAGTTCAAATACAATGCAAATCAATCAGGGTTCTATCTCCTTTTTTGGTGCAGCCCTTGCAAAACCTACACCACGGAGCACTTCCCAGCAGCTCTGAAAGTTGAAATTCTGCTGAAAAGGGATCGAGATCCAATGAGGACCCCAAATGCAGTTCAAATACAATACAAACCAAACAGGGCTCTAGCTCCTTTTTTGGTGCAGCCCTTGCAAAACTTACAGCATGGAGCACTTCCCAGCAGCTCTGAAAGTTGAAATTCTGCTGAAAAGGGCTGGAGATCCAATGAGGACCCCAAATGCAGTTCAAATACAATGCAAACCAATCAGGGCTCTAGCTCCTTTTTTGGTGCAGCCCTTGCAAAACTTACAGCATGGAGCGCTTCCCAGCAGCTCTGAAAGTTGAAATTCTGCTGAAAAGGGCTGGAGATCCAATGAGGACCCCAAATGCAGTTCAAATACAATGCAAACCAATCAGGGCTCTAGCTCCTTTTTTGGTGCAGCCCTTGCAAAACTTACAGCATGGAGTGCTTCCCAGCAGCTCTGAAAGTTGAAATTCTGCTGAAAAGCAATGGAGATCCAATGAGGACCCCAAATGCAGTTCAAATACAATACAAACCAATCAGGGCTCTAGCTCCTTTTTTGGTGCAGCCCTTGCAAAACTTACAGCATGGAGCACTTCCCAGCAGCTCTGAAAGTTGAAATTCTGCTGAAAAGGGCTGGAGATCCAATGAGGACCCCAAATGCAGTTCAAATACAATGCAAACCAATCAGGGCTCTAGCTCCTTTTTTGGTGCAGCCCTTGCAAAACTTACAGCATGGAGCGCTTCCCAGCAGCTCTGAAAGTTTTAAATTCTGCTGAAAAGGGATGGAGATCCAATGAGGACCCCAAATGCAGTTCAAATACAATGCAAACCAATCAGGGCTCTAGCTCCTTTTTTGGTGCAGCCCTTGCAAAACTTACAGCATGGAGCACCTCCCAGCAGCTCTGAAAGTTGAAATTCTGCTGAAAAGCGATGGAGATCCAATGAGGACCCCAAATGCAGTTCAAATACAATGCAAACCAATCAGGGCTCTAGCTCCTTTTTTGGTGCAGCCCTTGCAAAACTTACAGCATGGAGCGCTTCCCAGCAGCTCTGAAAATTGAAATTCTGCTGAAAAGCAATGGAGATCCAATGAGGACCCCAAATGCCGTTCAAATACAATGCAAACCAATCAGGGCTCTAGCTCCTTTTTTGGTGCAGCCCTTGCAAAACTTACAGCATGGAGCACCTCCCAGCAGCTCTGAAAGTTGAAATTCTGCTGAAAAGCGATGAATATCCAATGAGGACCCCAAATGCAGTTCAAATACAATGCAAACCAATCAGGGCTCTAGCTCCTTTTTGGTGCAGCCCTTGCAAAACTTACAGCATGGAAGACTTTCCAGCATCTCTGAAAGTTGAAATTCTGCTGAAAAGGGATGGTGATCCAATGAGGACCTCAAATGCAGTTCAAATACAATGCAAACCAATCAGGGCTCTAGCTCCTTTTTTGGTGCAGCCCTTGCAAAACTTACAGCATGGAGCGCTTCCCAGCAGCTCTGAAAGTTGAAATTCTGCTGAAAAGGGATGGAGATCCAATGAGGACCACAAATGCAGTTCAAATACAATGCAAACCAATCAGGGCTCTAGCTCCTTTTTTGGTGCAGCCCTTGCAAAACTTACAGCATGGAGTGCTTCCCAGCAGCTCTGAAAGTTGAAATTCTGCTGAAAAGCAATGGAGATCCAATGAGGACCCCAAATGCAGTTCAAATACAATACAAACCAATCAGGGCTCTAGCTCCTTTTTTGGTGCAGCCCTTGCAAAACTTACAGCATGGAGCACTTCCCAGCAGCTCTGAAAGTTGAAATTCTGCTGAAAAGGGCTGGAGATCCAATGAGGACCCCAAATGCAGTTCAAATACAATGCAAACCAATCAGGGCTCTAGCTCCTTTTTTGGTGCAGCCCTTGCAAAACTTACAGCATGGAGCGCTTCCCAGCAGCTCTGAAAATTGAAATTCTGCTGAAAAGCAATGGAGATCCAATGAGGACCCCAAATGCAGTTCAAACACAATGCAAACCAATCAGGGCTCTAGCTCCTTTTTTGGTGCAGCCCTTGCAAAACTTACAGCATGGAGCACCTCCCAGCAGCTCTGAAAGTTGAAATTCTGCTGAAAAGCGATGGAGATCCAATGAGGACCCCAAATGCAGTTCAAATACAATGCAAACCAATGAGGGCTCTAGCTCCTTTTTTGGTGCAGCCCTTGCAAAACTTACAGCATGGAGCGCTTCCCAGCAGCTCTGAAAATTGAAATTCTGCTGAAAAGCAATGGAGATCCAATGAGGACCCCAAATGCAGTTCAAATACAATGCAAACCAATCAGGGCTCTAGCTCCTTTTTTGGTGCAGCCCTTGCAAAACTTACAGCATGGAGCACCTCCCAGCAGCTCTGAAAGTTGAAATTCTACTGAAAAGCGATGAATATCCAATGAGGACCCCAAATGCAGTTCAAATACAATGCAAACCAATCAGGGCTCTAGCTCCTTTTTGGTGCAGCCCTTGCAAAACTTACAGCATGGAAGACTTTCCAGCATCTCTGAAAGTTGAAATTCTGCTGAAAAGGGATGGTGATCCAATGAGGACCTCAAAAGCAGTTCAAATACAATGCAAACCAATCAGGGCTGTAGCTCCTTTTTTGGTGCAGCCCTTGCAAAACTTACAGCATGGAGCACTTCCCAGCAGCTATGAAAGTTGAAATTCTGCTGAAAAGGGCTGGAGATCCAATGAGGACCCCAAATGCAGTTCAAATACAATGCAAACCAATCAGGGCTCTAGCTCCTTTTTGGTGCAGCCCTTGCAAAACGTACAGCATGGAGCACTTCCCAGCAGCTCTGAAAGTTGAAATTCTGCTGAAAAGGGCTGGAGATCCAATGAGGACCCCAAATGCAGTTCAAATACAATGCAAACCAATCAGGGCTCTAGCTCCTTTTTTGGTGCAGCCCTTGCAAAACTTACAGCATGGAGCACCTCCCAGCAGCTCTGAAAGTTGAAATTCTGCTGAAAAGCGATGGAGATCCAATGAGGACCCCAAATGCAGTTCAAATACAATGCAAACCAATCAGGGCTCTAGCTCCTTTTTTGGTGCAGCCCTTGCAAAACTTACAGCATGGAGCGCTTCCCAGCAGCTCTGAAAATTGAAATTCTGCTGAAAAGCAATGGAGATCCAATGAGGACCCCAAATGCAGTTCAAATACAATGCAAACCAATCAGGGCTCTAGCTCCTTTTTTGGTGCAGCCCTTGCAAAACTTACAGCATGGAGCACCTCCCAGCAGCTCTGAAAGTTGAAATTCTGCTGAAAAGGGATCGAGATCCAATGAGGACCCCAAACGCAGTTCAAATACAATGCAAACCAATCAGGGCTCTAGCTCATTTTTGGTGCAGCCCTTGCAAAACTTACAGCATGGAGCGCTTCCCAACAGCTCTGAAAGTTGAAATTCTGCTGAAAAGGGATGGAGATCCAATGAGGACTCCAAATGCAGTTCAAATACAATGCAAAGCAATCAGGGCTCTAGCTCCTTTTTTGGTGCAGCCCTTGCAAAACTTACAGCATGCAGCGCTTCCCAGCAGCACTGAAAGTTGAAATTCTGCTGAAAAGGGATGGAGATCCAATGAGGACCCCAAATGCAGTTCAAATACAATGCAAACCAATCAGGGCTCTAGCTCCTTTTTTGGTGCAGCCCTTGCAAAACTTACAGCATGCAGCGCTTCCCAGCAGCACTGAAAGTTGAAATTCTGCTGAAAAGGGATGGAGATCCAATGAGGACCCCAAATGCAGTTCAAATACAATGCAAACCAATCAGGGCTCTAGCTCCTTTTTGGTGCAGCCCTTGCAAAACTTACAGCATGGAGTACTTCTCAGCAGCTCTGAAAGTTGAAATTCTGCTGAAAAGCGATGGAGATCCAATGAGGACCCCAAATGCAGTTCAAATACAATGCAAACCAATCAGGGCTCTAGCTCCTTTTTTGGTGCAGCCCTTGCAAAACTTACAGCATGGAGCACTTCCCAGCAGCTCTGAAAGTTGAAATTCTGCTGAAAAGGGATGGAGATCCAATGAGGACCCCAAATGCAGTTCAAATACAATGCAAACCAATCAGGGCTCTAGCTCCTTTTTGGTGCAGCCCTTGCAAAACCTACACCACGGAGCACTTCCCAGCAGCTCTGAAAGTTGAAATTCTGCTGAAAAGGGATGGAGATCCAATGAGGACCCCAAATGCAGTTCAAATTCAATGCAAACCAATCAGGGCTCTAGCTCCTTTTTGGTGCAGCCCTTGCAAAACTTACAGCGTGGAGCACTTCCCAGCAGCTCTGAAAGTTG
This sequence comes from Vipera ursinii, assembly GCF_947247035.1. Taxonomy (NCBI): domain Eukaryota; kingdom Metazoa; phylum Chordata; class Lepidosauria; order Squamata; family Viperidae; genus Vipera; species Vipera ursinii. The sequence continues at coordinate 36,206,246 of NC_139522.1, forward strand.
AAATTCTGCTGAAAAGGAATGGAGATCCAATGAGGACCCCAAATGCAGTTCAAATACAATGCAAACCAATCAGGGCTCTAGCTCTTTTTTGGTGCAGCCCTTGCAAAACTTACAGCATGGAGTGATTCCCAGCAGCTCTGAAAGTTGAAATTCTGCTGAAAAGGGATGGAGATCCAATGAGGACCCCAAATGCAGTTCAAGTACAATGCAAACCAATCAGGGCTCTAGCTCCTTTTTTGGTGCAGCCCTTGCAAAACTTACAGCATGCAGCGCTTCCCAGCAGCACTGAAAGTTGAAATTCTGCTGAAAAGGGATGGAGATCCAATGAGGACCCCAAATGCAGTTCAAATACAATGCAAACCAATCAGGGCTCTAGCTCCTTTTTGGTGCAGCCCTTGCAAAACTTACAGCATGGAGCACTTCTCAGCAGCTCTGAAAGTTGAAATTCTGCTGAAAAGCGATGGAGATCCAATGAGGACCCCAAATGCAGTTCAAATACAATGCAAACCAATCAGGGCTCTAGCTCCTTTTTTGGTGCAGCCCTTGCAAAACTTACAGCATGGAGCACTTCCCAGCAGCTCTGAAAGTTGAAATTCTGCTGAAAAGGGATGGAGATCCAATGAGGACCCCAAATGCAGTTCAAATACAATGCAAACCAATCAGGGCTCTAGCTCCTTTTTGGTGCAGCCCTTGCAAAACCTACACCACGGAGCACTTCCCAGCAGCTCTGAAAGTTGAAATTCTGCTGAAAAGGGATGGAGATCCAATGAGGACCCCAAATGCAGTTCAAATTCAATGCAAACCAATCAGGGCTCTAGCTCCTTTTTGGTGCAGCCCTTGCAAAACTTACAGCGTGGAGCACTTCCCAGCAGCTCTGAAAGTTGAAATTCTGCTGAAAAGGAATGGAGATCCAATGAGGACCCCAAATGCAGTTCAAATACAATGCAAACCAATCAGGGCTCTAGCTCTTTTTTGGTGCAGCCCTTGCAAAACTTACAGCATGGAGTGATTCCCAGCAGCTCTGAAAGTTGAAATTCTGCTGAAAAGGGATGGAGATCCAATGAGGACCCCAAATGCAGTTCAAGTACAATGCAAACCAATCAGGGCTCTAGCTCCTTTTTTGGTGCAGCCCTTGCAAAACTTACAGCATGGAGCACCTCCCAGCAGCTCTGAAAGTTGAAATTCTACTGAAAAGGGATGGAGATCCAATGAGGACCCCAAATGCAGTTCAAATACAATGCAAACCAATCAGGGCTCTAGCTCCTTTTTGGTGCAGCCCTTGCAAAACTTACAGCATGGAGCGCTTCCCAGAAGCTCTGAAAGTTGAAATTCTGCTGAAAAGGGATGGAGATCCAATGAGGACCCCAAATGCAGTTCAAATACAATGCAAACCAATCAGGGCTCTAGCTCCTTTTTTGGTGCAGCCCTTGCAAAACTTACAGCATGGAGCACTTCCCAGCAGCTCTGAAAGTTGAAATTCTGCTGAAAAGCAATGGAGATCCAATGAGGACCCCAAATGCAGTTCAAATACAATGCAAACCAATCAGGGCTCTAGCTCCTTTTTTGGTGCAGCCCTTGCAAAACTTACAGCATGGAGCACTTCCCAGCAGCTCTGAAAGTTGAAATTCTGCTGAAAAGGGATGGAGATCCAATGAGGACCCCAAATGCAGTTCAAATACAATGCAAACCAATCAGGGCTCTAGCTCCTTTTTGGTGCAGCCCTTGCAAAACCTACACCACGGAGCACTTCCCAGCAGCTCTGAAAGTTGAAATTCTGCTGAAAAGGGATGGAGATCCAATGAGGACCCCAAATGCAGTTCAAATTCAATGCAAACCAATCAGGGCTCTAGCTCCTTTTTGGTGCAGCCCTTGCAAAACTTACAGCGTGGAGCACTTCCCAGCAGCTCTGAAAGTTGAAATTCTGCTGAAAAGGAATGGAGATCCAATGAGGACCCCAAATGCAGTTCAAATACAATGCAAACCAATCAGGGCTCTAGCTCTTTTTTGGTGCAGCCCTTGCAAAACTTACAGCATGGAGTGCTTCCCAGCAGCTCTGAAAGTTGAAATTCTGCTGAAAAGGGATGGAGATCCAATGAGGACCCCAAATGCAGTTCAAGTACAATGCAAACCAATCAGGGCTCTAGCTCCTTTTTTGGTGCAGCCCTTGCAAAACTTACAGCATGGAGCGCCTCCCAGCAGCTCAGAAAGTTGAAATTCTGTTGAAAAGCGATGGAGATCCAATGAGGACCCCAAATGCAGTTCAAATACAATGCAAACCAATCAGGGCTCTAGCTCCTTTTTTGGTGCAGCCCTTGCAAAACTCACAGCATGGAGCTCTTCCCAGCAGCTCTGAAAGTTGAAATTCTGCTGAAAAGGGATGGAGATCCAATGAGGACCCCAAATGCAGTTCAAATACAATGCAAACCAATCAAGGCTCTAGCTCCTTTTTTGGTGCAGCCCTTGCAAAACTTACAGCATGGAGCGCTTCCCAGCAGCTCTGAAAGTTGAAATTCTGCTGAAAAGGGATGGAGATCCAATGAGGACCCCAAATGCAGTTCAAATACAATGCAAACCAATCAGGGCTCTAGCTCCTTTTTTGGTGCAGCCCTTGCAAAACTTACAGCATGGAGCGCCTCCCAGCAGCTCAGAAAGTTGAAATTCTGTTGAAAAGCGATGGAGATCCAATGAGGACCCCAAATGCAGTTCAAATACAATGCAAACCAATCAGGGCTCTAGCTCCTTTTTCGTGCAGACCTTGCAAAACTTACAGCATGGAGCGCTTCCCAACAGCTCTGAAAGTTGAAATTCTGCTGAAAAGGGATGGAGATCCAATGAGGACTCCAAATGCAGTTCAAATACAATGCAAAGCAATCAGGGCTCTAGCTCCTTTTTTGGTGCAGCCCTTGCAAAACTTACAGCATGCAGCGCTTCCCAGCAGCACTGAAAGTTGAAATTCTGCTGAAAAGGGATGGAGATCCAATGAGGACCCCAAATGCAGTTCAAGTACAATGCAAACCAATCAGGGCTCTTGCTCCTTTTTGGTGCAGCCCTTGCAAAACTTACAGCATGGAGCACTTCCCAGCAGCTCTGAAAGTTGAAATTCTGCTGAAAAGGGATGGAGATCCAATGAGGACCCCAAATGCAGTTCAAATACAATGCAAACCAATCAGGGCTCTAGCTCCTTTTTTGGTGCAGCCCTTGCAAAACTTACAGCATGGAGCGCTTCCCAGCAGCTCTGAAAGTTGAAATTCTACTGAAAAGGGATGGAGATCCAATGAGGACCCCAAATGCAGTTCAAATACAATGCAAACCAATCAGGGCTCTAGCTCCTTTTTTGGTGCAGCCCTTGCAAAACTTACAGCATGGAGCACTTCCCAGCAGCTCTGAAAGTTGAAATTCTGCTGAAAAGGGATGGAGATCCAATGAGGACCCCAAATGCAGTTCAAATACAATGCAAACCAATCAGGGCTCTAGCTCCTTTTTTGGTGCAGCCCTTGCAAAACTTACAGCATGGAGCGCTTCCCAGCAGCTCTGAAAGTTTTAAATTCTGCTGAAAAGGGATGGAGATCCAATGAGGACCCCAAATGCAGTTCAAATACAATGCAAACCAATCAGGGCTCTAGCTCCTTTTTTGGTGCAGCCCTTGCAAAACTTACAGCATGGAGCACCTCCCAGCAGCTCTGAAAGTTGAAATTCTGCTGAAAAGGGATGGAGATCCAATGAGGACCCCAAATGCAGTTCAAATACAATGCAAACCAATCAGGGCTCTAGCTCCTTTTTTGGTGCAGCCCTTGCAAAACTTACAGCATGGAGCGCTTCCCAGCAGCTCTGAAAATTGAAATTCTGCTGAAAAGCAATGGAGATCCAATGAGGACCCCAAATGCAGTTCAAATACAATGCAAACCAATCAGGGCTCTAGCTCCTTTTTTGGTGCAGCCCTTGCAAAACTTACAGCATGGAGCACCTCCCAGCAGCTCTGAAAGTTGAAATTCTGCTGAAAAGGGATGGAGATCCAATGAGGACCCCAAATGCAGTTCAAATACAATGCAAACCAATCAGGGCTCTAGCTCCTTTTTGGTGCAGCCCTTGCAAAACTTACAGCATGGAAGACTTTCCAGCATCTCTGAAAGTTGAAATTCTGCTGAAAAGGGATGGTGATCCAATGAGGACCTCAAATGCAGTTCAAATACAATGCAAACCAATCAGGGCTGTAGCTCCTTTTTTGGTGCAGCTCTTGCAAAACGTACAGCATGGAGCGCTTCCCAGCAGCTCTGAAAGTTGAAATTCTGCTGAAAAGCGATGGAGATCCAATGAGGACCCCAAATGCAGTTCAAGTACAATGCAAATCAATCAGGGTTCTATCTCCTTTTTTGGTGCAGCCCTTGCAAAACCTACACCACGGAGCACTTCCCAGCAGCTCTGAAAGTTGAAATTCTGCTGAAAAGGGATGGAGATCCAATGAGGACCCCAAATGCAGTTCAAATACAATGCAAACCAATCAGAGCTCTAGCTCCTTTTTGGTGCAGCCCTTGCAAAACTTACAGCATGGAACACTTCCCAGCAGCTCTGAAAGTTGAAATTCTGCTGAAAAGGGATGGAGATCCAATGAGGACCCCAAATACAGTTCAAATACAATGCAAACCAATCAGGGCTCTAGCTCCTTTTTTGGTGCAGCCTTTGCAAAACTTACAGCATGGAGCGCTTCCCAGCAGCTCTGAAAGTTGAAATTCTGCTGAAAAGAAATGGAGATCCAATGAGGACCCCAAATGCAGTTCAAATACAATACAAACCAATCAGGGCTCTAGCTCCTTTTTTGGTGCAGCCCTTGCAAAACTTACAGCATGGAGCACTTCCCAGCAGCTCTGAAAGTTGAAATTCTGCTGAAAAGGGCTGGAGATCCAATGAGGACCCCAAATGCAGTTCAAATACAATGCAAACCAATCAGGGCTCTAGCTCCTTTTTTGGTGCAGCCCTTGCAAAACTTACAGCATGGAGCGCTTCCCAGCAGCTCTGAAAGTTTTAAATTCTGCTGGAAAGGGATGGAGATCCAATGAGGACCCCAAATGCAGTTCAAATACAATGCAAACCAATCAGGGCTCTAGCTCCATTTTTGGTGCAGCCCTTGCAAAACTTACAGCATGGAGCACCTCCCAGCAGCTCTGAAAGTTGAAATTCTGCTGAAAAGCGATGGAGATCCAATGAGGACCCCAAATGCAGTTCAAATACAATGCAAACCAATCAGGGCTCTAGCTCCTTTTTTGGTGCAGCCCTTGCAAAACTTACAGCATGGAGCGCTTCCCAGCAGCTCTGAAAATTGAAATTCTGCTGAAAAGCAATGGAGATCCAATGAGGACCCCAAATGCAGTTCAAATACAATGCAAACCAATCAGGGCTCTAGCTCCTTTTTTGGTGCAGCCCTTGCAAAACTTACAGCATGGAGTGCTTCCCAGCAGCTCTGAAAGTTGAAATTCTGCTGAAAAGGGATGGAGATCCAATGAGGACCCCAAATGCAGTTCAAATACAATGCAAACCAATCAGGGCTCTAGCTCCTTTTTTGGTGCAGCCCTTGCAAAACGTACAGCATGGAGCGCTTCCCAGCAGCTCTGAAAGTTGAAATTCTGCTGAAAAGGGATGGAGATCCAATGAGGACCCCAAATGCAGTTCAAGTACAATGCAAACCAATCAGGGCTCTAGCTCCTTTTTTGGTGCAGCCCTTGCAAAACCTACACCACGGAGCACTTCACAGCAGCTCTGAAAGTTGAAATTCTGCTGAAAAGCAATGGAGATCCAATGAGGACCCCAAAAACAGTTCAAATACAATGCAAACCAATCAGGGCTCTAGCTCCTTTTTTGGTGCAGCCCTTGCAAAACTTACAGCATGGAGTGCTTCCCAGCAGCTCTGAAAGTTGAAATTCTGCTGAAAAGGGATGGAGATCCAATGAGGACCCCAAATGCAGTTCAAATACAATGCAAACCAATCAGGGCTCTAGCTCCTTTTTTGGTGCAGCCCTTGCAAAACTTACATCATGGAGCGCCTCCCAGCAGCTCAGTAAGTTGAAATTCTGCTGAAAAGCGATGGAGATCCAATGAGGACCCCAAATGCAATTCAAATACAATGCAAACCAATCAGGGCTCTAGCTCCTTTTTGGTGCAGCCCTTGCAAAACTTACAGCATGGAGCGCTTCCCAGCAGATCTGAAAGTTGAAATTCTGCTGAAAAGGGATCGAGATCCAATGAGGACCCCAAATGCAGTTCAAGTACAATGCAAATCAATCAGGGTTCTATCTCCTTTTTTGGTGCAGCCCTTGCAAAACCTACACCACGGAGCACTTCCCAGCAGCTCTGAAAGTTGAAATTCTGCTGAAAAGGGATGGAGATCCAATGAGGACCCCAAATGCAGTTCAAATACAATGCAAACCAATCAGAGCTCTAGCTCCTTTTTGGTGCAGCCCTTGCAAAACTTACAGCATGGAACACTTCCCAGCAGCTCTGAAAGTTGTAATTCTGCTGAAAAGGGATGGAGATCCAATGAGGACCCCAAATACAGTTCAAATACAATGCAAACCAATCAGGGCTCTAGCTCCTTTTTTGGTGCAGCCTTTGCAAAACTTACAGCATGGAGCGCTTCCCAGCAGCTCTGAAAGTTGAAATTCTGCTGAAAAGAAATGGAGATCCAATGAGGACCCCAAATGCAGTTCAAATACAATACAAACCAATCAGGGCTCTAGCTCCTTTTTTGGTGCAGCCCTTGCAAAACTTACAGCATGGAGCACTTCCCAGCAGCTCTGAAAGTTGAAATTCTGCTGAAAAGGGCTGGAGATCCAATGAGGACCCCAAATGCAGTTCAAATACAATGCAAACCAATCAGGGCTCTAGCTCCTTTTTTGGTGCAGCCCTTGCAAAACTTACAGCATGGAGCGCTTCCCAGCAGCTCTGAAAGTTTTAAATTCTGCTGAAAAGGGATGGAGATCCAATGAGGACCCCAAATGCAGTTCAAATACAATGCAAACCAATCAGGGCTCTAGCTCCTTTTTTGGTGCAGCCCTTGCAAAACTTACAGCATGGAGCACCTCCCAGCAGCTCTGAAAGTTGAAATTCTGCTGAAAAGCGATGGAGATCCAATGAGGACCCCAAATGCAGTTCAAATACAATGCAAACCAATCAGGGCTCTAGCTCCTTTTTTGGTGCAGCCCTTGCAAAACGTACAGCATGGAGCGCTTCCCAGCAGCTCTGAAAATTGAAATTCTGCTGAAAAGCAATGGAGATCCAATGAGGACCCCAAATGCAGTTCAAATACAATGCAAACCAATCAGGGCTCTAGCTCCTTTTTTGGTGCAGCCCTTGCAAAACTTACAGCATGGAGCACCTCCCAGCAGCTCTGAAAGTTGAAATTCTGCTGAAAAGGGATGGTGATCCAATGAGGACCTCAAATGCAGTTCAAATACAATGCAAACCAATCAGGGCTGTAGCTCCTTTTTTGGTGCAGCCCTTGCAAAACGTACAGCATGGAGCACTTCCCAGCAGCTCTGAAAGTTGAAATTCTGCTGAAAAGCGATGGAGATCCAATGAGGACCCCAAATGCAGTTCAAATACAATGCAAACCAATCAGGGCTCTAGCTCCTTTTTTGGTGCAGCCCTTGCAAAATTTACAGCATGGAGCACTTCCCAGCAGCTCTGAAAGTTGAAATTCTGCTGAAAAGGGATGGAGATCCAATGAGGACCCCAAATGCAGTTCAAATACAATGCAAACCAATCAGGGCTCTAGCTCCTTTTTTTGTGCAGCCCTTGCAAAACTTACAGCATGGAGCGCTTCCCAGCAGCTCTGAAAGTTGAAATTCTGCTGAAAAGGGATGGAGATCCAATGAGGACCCCAAATGCAGTTCAAATACAATGCAAACCAATCAGGGCTCTAGCTCCTTTTTTGGTGCAGCCCTTGCAAAACTTACAGCATGGAGCACTTCCCAGCAGCTCTGAAAGTTGAAATTCTGCTGAAAAGGGCTGGAGATCCAATGAGGACCCCAAATGCAGTTCAAATACAATGCAAACCAATCAGGGCTCTAGCTCCTTTTTGGTGCAGCCCTTGCAAAACCTACACCACGGAGCACTTCCCAGCAGCTCTGAAAGTTGAAATTCTGCTGAAAAGCAATGGAGATCCAATGAGGACCCCAAATGCAGTTCAAATACAATGCAAACCAATCAGGGCTCTAGCTCCTTTTTTGGTGCAGCCCTTGCAAAACTTACAGCATGGAGCACTTCCCAGCAGCTCTGAAAGTTGAAATTCTGCTGAAAAGGGCTGGAGATCCAATGAGGACCCCAAATGCAGTTCAAATACAATGCAAACCAATCAGGGCTCTAGCTCCTTTTTTGGTGCAGCCCTTGCAAAACTTACAGCATGGAGCGCTTCCCAGCAGCTCTGAAAATTGAAATTCTGGTGAAAAGCAATGGAGATCCAATGAGGACCCCAAATGCAGTTCAAATACAATGCAAACCAATCAGGGCTCTAGCTCCTTTTTTGGTGCAGCCCTTGCAAAACTTACAGCATGGAGCACCTCCCAGCAGCTCTGAAAGTTGAAATTCTGCTGAAAAGGGATCGAGATCCAATGAGGACCCCAAACGCAGTTCAAATACAATGCAAACCAATCAGGGCTCTAGCTCCTTTTTGGTGCAGCCCTTGCAAAACTTACAGCATGGAAGACTTTCCAGCATCTCTGAAAGTTGAAATTCTGCTGAAAAGGGATGGTGATCCAATGAGGACCTCAAATGCAGTTCAAATACAATGCAAACCAATCAGGGCTGTAGCTCCTTTTTTGGTGCAGCCCTTGCAAAACGTACAGCATGGAGCACTTCCCAGCAGCTCTGAAAGTTGAAATTCTGCTGAAAAGCGATGGAGATCCAATGAGGATCCCAAATGCAGTTCAAATACAATGCAAACCAATCAGGGCTCTAGCTCCTTTTTTGGTGCAGCCCTTGCAAAACTTACAGCATGGAGCGCTTCCCAGCAGCTCTGAAAGTTTTAAATTCTGCTGAAAAGGGATGGAGATCCAATGAGGACCCCAAATGCAGTTCAAATACAATGCAAACCAATCAGGGCTCTAGCTCCTTTTTTGGTGCAGCCCTTGCAAAACTTACAGCATGGAGCACCTCCCAGCAGCTCTGAAAGTTGAAATTCTGCTGAAAAGCGATGGACATCCAATGAGGACCCCAAATGCAGTTCAAATACAATGCAAACCAATCAGGGCTCTAGCTCCTTTTTTGGTGCAGCCCTTGCAAAACTTACAGCATGGAGCGCTTCCCAGCAGCTCTGAAAATTGAAATTCTGCTGAAAAGCAATGGAGATCCAATGAGGACCCCAAATGCAGTTCAAATACAATGCAAACCAATCAGGGCTCTAGCTCCTTTTTTGGTGCAGCCCTTGCAAAACTTACAGCATGGAGCGCTTCCCAGCAGCTCTGAAAATTGAAATTCTGCTGAAAAGCAATGGAGATCCAATGAGGACCCCAAATGCAGTTCAAATACAATGCAAACCAATCAGGGCTCTAGCTCCTTTTTTGGTGCAGCCCTTGCAAAACTTACAGCATGGAGCACTTCCCAGCAGCTCTGAAAGTTGAAATTCTGCTGAAAAGGGCTGGAGATCCAATGAGGACCCCAAATGCAGTTCAAATACAATGCAAACCAATCAGGGCTCTAGCTCCTTTTTGGTGCAGCCCTTGCAAAACCTACACCACGGAGCACTTCCCAGCAGCTCTGAAAGTTGAAATTCTGCTGAAAAGCAATGGAGATCCAATGAGGACCCCAAATGCAGTTCAAATACAATGCAAACCAATCAGGGCTCTAGCTCCTTTTTTGGTGCAGCCCTTGCAAAACTTACAGCATGGAGTGCTTCCCAGCAGCTCTGAAAGTTGAAATTCTGCTGAAAAGGGATGGAGATCCAATGAGGACCCCAAATGCAGTTCAAATACAATGCAAACCAATCAGGGCTCTAGCTCCTTTTTTGGTGCAGCCCTTGCAAAACTTACAGCATGGAGTGCTTCCCAGCAGCTCTGAAAGTTGAAATTCTGCTGAAAAGGGATGGAGATCCAATGAGGACCCCAAATGCAGTTCAAATACAATGCAAACCAATCAGGGCTCTAGCTCCTTTTTTGGTGCAGCCCTTGCAAAACGTACATAATGGAGCGCCTCCCAGCAGCTCAGAAAGTTGAAATTCTGCTGAAAAGGGATGGAGATCCAATGAGGACCCCAAATGCAGTTCAAATACAATGCAAACCAATCAGGGCTCTAGCTCCTTTTTTGGTGCAGCCCTTGCAAAACCTACACCACGGAGCACTTCACAGCAGCTCTGAAAGTTGAAATTCTGCTGAAAAGCAATGGAGATCCAATGAGGACCCCAAATGCAGTTCAAATACAATGCAAACCAATCAGGGCTCTAGCTCCTTTTTTGGTGCAGCCCTTGCAAAACTTACAGCATGGAGTGCTTCCCAGCAGCTCTGAAAGTTGAAATTCTGCTGAAAAGGGATGGAGATCCAATGAGGACCCCAAATGCAGTTCAAATACAATGCAAACAAATCAGGGCTCTAGCTCCTTTTTTGGTGCAGCCCTTGCAAAACTTACATCATGCAGCGCCTCCCAGCAGCTCAGAAAGTTGAAATTCTGCTGAAAAGCGATGGAGATCCAATGAGGACCCCAAATGCAATTCAAATACAATGCAAACCAATCAGGGCTCTAGCTCCTTTTTGGTGCAGCCCTTGCAAAACTTACAGCATGGAGCGCTTCCCAGAAGCTCTGAAAGTTGAAATTCTGCTGAAAAGGGATGGAGATCCAATGAGGACCCCAAATGCAGTTCAAATACAATGCAAACCAATCAGGGCTCTAGCTCCTTTTTTGGTGGAGCCCTTGCAAAACTTACAGCATGGAGCGCTTCCCAGCAGCTCTGAAAGTTGAAATTCTGCTGAAAAGGGATCGAGATCCAATGAGGACCCCAAATGCAGTTCAAGTACAATGCAAATCAATCAGGGTTCTATCTCCTTTTTTGGTGCAGCCCTTGCAAAACTTACAGCATGGAGCGCTTCCCAGCAGCTCTGAAAGTTGAAATTCTGCTGAAAAGAAATGGAGATCCAATGAGGACCCCAAATGCAGTTCAAATACAATACAAACCAATCAGGGCTCTAGCTCCTTTTTTGGTGCAGCCCTTGCAAAACTTACAGCATGGAGCACTTCCCAGCAGCTCTGAAAGTTGAAATTCTGCTGAAAAGGGCTGGAGATCCAATGAGGACCCCAAATGCAGTTCAAATACAATGCAAACCAATCAGGGCTCTAGCTCCTTTTTTGGTGCAGCCCTTGCAAAACTTACAGCATGGAGCGCTTCCCAGCAGCTCTGAAAATTGAAATTCTGCTGAAAAGCAATGGAGATCCAATGAGGACCCCAAATGCAGTTCAAATACAATGCAAACCAATCAGGGCTCTAGCTCCTTTTTTGGTGGAGCCCTTGCAAAACTTACAGCATGGAGCGCTTCCCAGCAGCTCTGAAAGTTGAAATTCTGCTGAAAAGGGATCGAGATCCAATGAGGACCCCAAATGCAGTTCAAGTACAATGCAAATCAATCAGGGTTCTATCTCCTTTTTTGGTGCAGCCCTTGCAAAACTTACAGCATGGAGCGCTTCCCAGCAGCTCTGAAAGTTGAAATTCTGCTGAAAAGAAATGGAGATCCAATGAGGACCCCAAATGCAGTTCAAATACAATACAAACCAATCAGGGCTCTAGCTCCTTTTTTGGTGCAGCCCTTGCAAAACTTACAGCATGGAGCACTTCCCAGCAGCTCTGAAAGTTGAAATTCTGCTGAAAAGGGCTGGAGATCCAATGAGGACCCCAAATGCAGTTCAAATACAATGCAAACCAATCAGGGCTCTAGCTCCTTTTTTGGTGCAGCCCTTGCAAAACTTACAGCATGGAGCGCTTCCCAGCAGCTCTGAAAATTGAAATTCTGCTGAAAAGCAATGGAGATCCAATGAGGACCCCAAATGCAGTTCAAATACAATGCAAACCAATCAGGGCTCTAGCTCCTTTTTTGGTGCAGCCCTTGCAAAACTTACAGCATGGAGTGCTTCCCAGCAGCTCTGAAAGTTGAAATTCTGCTGAAAAGGGATGGAGATCCAATGAGGACCCCAAATGCAGTTCAAATACAATGCAAACCAATCAGGGCTCTAGCTCCTTTTTTGGTGCAGCCCTTGCAAAACGTACATAATGGAGCGCCTCCCAGCAGCTCAGAAAGTTGAAATTCTGCTGAAAAGGGATGGAGATCCAATGAGGACCCCAAATGCAGTTCAAATACAATGCAAACCAATCAGGGCTCTAGCTCCTTTTTTGGTGCAGCCCTTGCAAAACCTACACCACGGAGCACTTCACAGCAGCTCTGAAAGTTGAAATTCTGCTGAAAAGCAATGGAGATCCAATGAGGACCCCAAATGCAGTTCAAATACAATGCAAACCAATCAGGGCTCTAGCTCCTTTTTTGGTGCAGCCCTTGCAAAACTTACAGCATGGAGTGCTTCCCAGCAGCTCTGAAAGTTGAAATTCTGCTGAAAAGGGATGGAGATCCAATGAGGACCCCAAATGCAGTTCAAATACAATGCAAACAAATCAGGGCTCTAGCTCCTTTTTTGGTGCAGCCCTTGCAAAACTTACATCATGCAGCGCCTCCCAGCAGCTCAGAAAGTTGAAATTCTGCTGAAAAGCGATGGAGATCCAATGAGGACCCCAAATGCAATTCAAATACAATGCAAACCAATCAGGGCTCTAGCTCCTTTTTGGTGCAGCCCTTGCAAAACTTACAGCATGGAGCGCTTCCCAGAAGCTCTGAAAGTTGAAATTCTGCTGAAAAGGGATGGAGATCCAATGAGGACCCCAAATGCAGTTCAAATACAATGCAAACCAATCAGGGCTCTAGCTCCTTTTTTGGTGGAGCCCTTGCAAAACTTACAGCATGGAGCGCTTCCCAGCAGCTCTGAAAGTTGAAATTCTGCTGAAAAGGGATCGAGATCCAATGAGGACCCCAAATGCAGTTCAAGTACAATGCAAATCAATCAGGGTTCTATCTCCTTTTTTGGTGCAGCCCTTGCAAAACTTACAGCATGGAGCGCTTCCCAGCAGCTCTGAAAGTTGAAATTCTGCTGAAAAGAAATGGAGATCCAATGAGGACCCCAAATGCAGTTCAAATACAATACAAACCAATCAGGGCTCTAGCTCCTTTTTTGGTGCAGCCCTTGCAAAACTTACAGCATGGAGCACTTCCCAGCAGCTCTGAAAGTTGAAATTCTGCTGAAAAGGGCTGGAGATCCAATGAGGACCCCAAATGCAGTTCAAATACAATGCAAACCAATCAGGGCTCTAGCTCCTTTTTTGGTGCAGCCCTTGCAAAACTTACAGCATGGAGCGCTTCCCAGCAGCTCTGAAAATTGAAATTCTGCTGAAAAGCAATGGAGATCCAATGAGGACCCCAAATGCAGTTCAAATACAATGCAAACCAATCAGGGCTCTAGCTCCTTTTTTGGTGCAGCCCTTGCAAAACTTACAGCATGGAGCACTTCCCAGCAGCTATGAAAGTTGAAATTCTGCTGAAAAGGGCTGGAGATCCAATGAGGACCCCAAATGCAGTTCAAATACAATGCAAACCAATCAGGGCTCTAGCTCCTTTTTGGTGCAGCCCTTGCAAAACCTACACCACGGAGCACTTCCCAGCAGCTCTGAAAGTTGAAATTCTGCTGAAAAGCAATGGAGATCCAATGAGGACCCCAAATGCAGTTCAAATACAATGCAAACCAATCAGGGCTCTAGCTCCTTTTTGGTGCAGCCCTTGCAAAACTTACAGCATGGAGCGCTTCCCAGAAGCTCTGAAAGTTGAAATTCTGCTGAAAAGGGATGGAGATCCAATGAGGACCCCAAATGCAGTTCAAATACAATGCAAATCAATCAGGGTTCTATCTCCTTTTTTGGTGCAGCCCTTGCAAAACCTACACCACGGAGCACTTCCCAGCAGCTCTGAAAGTTGAAATTCTGCTGAAAAGGGATCGAGATCCAATGAGGACCCCAAATGCAGTTCAAATACAATACAAACCAATCAGGGCTCTAGCTCCTTTTTTGGTGCAGCCCTTGCAAAACTTACAGCATGGAGCACTTCCCAGCAGCTCTGAAAGTTGAAATTCTGCTGAAAAGGGCTGGAGATCCAATGAGGACCCCAAATGCAGTTCAAATACAATGCAAACCAATCAGGGCTCTAGCTCCTTTTTTGGTGCAGCCCTTGCAAAACTTACAGCATGGAGCGCTTCCCAGCAGCTCTGAAAGTTGAAATTCTGCTGAAAAGGGCTGGAGATCCAATGAGGACCCCAAATGCAGTTCAAATACAATGCAAACCAATCAGGGCTCTAGCTCCTTTTTTGGTGCAGCCCTTGCAAAACTTACAGCATGGAGTGCTTCCCAGCAGCTCTGAAAGTTGAAATTCTGCTGAAAAGCAATGGAGATCCAATGAGGACCCCAAATGCAGTTCAAATACAATACAAACCAATCAGGGCTCTAGCTCCTTTTTTGGTGCAGCCCTTGCAAAACTTACAGCATGGAGCACTTCCCAGCAGCTCTGAAAGTTGAAATTCTGCTGAAAAGGGCTGGAGATCCAATGAGGACCCCAAATGCAGTTCAAATACAATGCAAACCAATCAGGGCTCTAGCTCCTTTTTTGGTGCAGCCCTTGCAAAACTTACAGCATGGAGCGCTTCCCAGCAGCTCTGAAAGTTTTAAATTCTGCTGAAAAGGGATGGAGATCCAATGAGGACCCCAAATGCAGTTCAAATACAATGCAAACCAATCAGGGCTCTAGCTCCTTTTTTGGTGCAGCCCTTGCAAAACTTACAGCATGGAGCACCTCCCAGCAGCTCTGAAAGTTGAAATTCTGCTGAAAAGCGATGGAGATCCAATGAGGACCCCAAATGCAGTTCAAATACAATGCAAACCAATCAGGGCTCTAGCTCCTTTTTTGGTGCAGCCCTTGCAAAACTTACAGCATGGAGCACTTCCCAGCAGCTCTGAAAGTTGAAATTCTGCTGAAAAGGGCTGGAGATCCAATGAGGACCCCAAATGCAGTTCAAATACAATGCAAACCAATCAGGGCTCTAGCTCCTTTTTGGTGCAGCCCTTGCAAAACCTACACCACGGAGCACTTCCCAGCAGCTCTGAAAGTTGAAATTCTGCTGAAAAGCAATGGAGATCCAATGAGGACCCCAAATGCAGTTCAAATACAATGCAAACCAATCAGGGCTCTAGCTCCTTTTTTGGTGCAGCCCTTGCAAAACTTACAGCATGGAGTGCTTCCCAGCAGCTCTGAAAGTTGAAATTCTGCTGAAAAGGGATGGAGATCCAATGAGGACCCCAAATGCAGTTCAAATACAATGCAAACCAATCAGGGCTCTAGCTCCTTTTTTGGTGCAGCCCTTGCAAAACTTACAGCATGGAGTGCTTCCCAGCAGCTCTGAAAGTTGAAATTCTGCTGAAAAGGGATGGAGATCCAATGAGGACCCCAAATGCAGTTCAAATACAATGCAAACCAATCAGGGCTCTAGCTCCTTTTTTGGTGCAGCCCTTGCAAAACGTACATAATGGAGCGCCTCCCAGCAGCTCAGAAAGTTGAAATTCTGCTGAAAAGGGATGGAGATCCAATGAGGACCCCAAATGCAGTTCAAATACAATGCAAACCAATCAGGGCTCTAGCTCCTTTTTTGGTGCAGCCCTTGCAAAACCTACACCACGGAGCACTTCACAGCAGCTCTGAAAGTTGAAATTCTGCTGAAAAGCAATGGAGATCCAATGAGGACCCCAAATGCAGTTCAAATACAATGCAAACCAATCAGGGCTCTAGCTCCTTTTTTGGTGCAGCCCTTGCAAAACTTACAGCATGGAGTGCTTCCCAGCAGCTCTGAAAGTTGAAATTCTGCTGAAAAGGGATGGAGATCCAATGAGGACCCCAAATGCAGTTCAAATACAATGCAAACAAATCAGGGCTCTAGCTCCTTTTTTGGTGCAGCCCTTGCAAAACTTACATCATGCAGCGCCTCCCAGCAGCTCAGAAAGTTGAAATTCTGCTGAAAAGCGATGGAGATCCAATGAGGACCCCAAATGCAATTCAAATACAATGCAAACCAATCAGGGCTCTAGCTCCTTTTTGGTGCAGCCCTTGCAAAACTTACAGCATGGAGCGCTTCCCAGAAGCTCTGAAAGTTGAAATTCTGCTGAAAAGGGATGGAGATCCAATGAGGACCCCAAATGCAGTTCAAATACAATGCAAACCAATCAGGGCTCTAGCTCCTTTTTTGGTGGAGCCCTTGCAAAACTTACAGCATGGAGCGCTTCCCAGCAGCTCTGAAAGTTGAAATTCTGCTGAAAAGGGATCGAGATCCAATGAGGACCCCAAATGCAGTTCAAGTACAATGCAAATCAATCAGGGTTCTATCTCCTTTTTTGGTGCAGCCCTTGCAAAACTTACAGCATGGAGCGCTTCCCAGCAGCTCTGAAAGTTGAAATTCTGCTGAAAAGAAATGGAGATCCAATGAGGACCCCAAATGCAGTTCAAATACAATACAAACCAATCAGGGCTCTAGCTCCTTTTTTGGTGCAGCCCTTGCAAAACTTACAGCATGGAGCACTTCCCAGCAGCTCTGAAAGTTGAAATTCTGCTGAAAAGGGCTGGAGATCCAATGAGGACCCCAAATGCAGTTCAAATACAATGCAAACCAATCAGGGCTCTAGCTCCTTTTTTGGTGCAGCCCTTGCAAAACTTACAGCATGGAGCGCTTCCCAGCAGCTCTGAAAATTGAAATTCTGCTGAAAAGCAATGGAGATCCAATGAGGACCCCAAATGCAGTTCAAATACAATGCAAACCAATCAGGGCTCTAGCTCCTTTTTTGGTGGAGCCCTTGCAAAACTTACAGCATGGAGCGCTTCCCAGCAGCTCTGAAAGTTGAAATTCTGCTGAAAAGGGATCGAGATCCAATGAGGACCCCAAATGCAGTTCAAGTACAATGCAAATCAATCAGGGTTCTATCTCCTTTTTTGGTGCAGCCCTTGCAAAACTTACAGCATGGAGCGCTTCCCAGCAGCTCTGAAAGTTGAAATTCTGCTGAAAAGAAATGGAGATCCAATGAGGACCCCAAATGCAGTTCAAATACAATACAAACCAATCAGGGCTCTAGCTCCTTTTTTGGTGCAGCCCTTGCAAAACTTACAGCATGGAGCACTTCCCAGCAGCTCTGAAAGTTGAAATTCTGCTGAAAAGGGCTGGAGATCCAATGAGGACCCCAAATGCAGTTCAAATACAATGCAAACCAATCAGGGCTCTAGCTCCTTTTTTGGTGCAGCCCTTGCAAAACTTACAGCATGGAGCGCTTCCCAGCAGCTCTGAAAATTGAAATTCTGCTGAAAAGCAATGGAGATCCAATGAGGACCCCAAATGCAGTTCAAATACAATGCAAACCAATCAGGGCTCTAGCTCCTTTTTTGGTGCAGCCCTTGCAAAACTTACAGCATGGAGTGCTTCCCAGCAGCTCTGAAAGTTGAAATTCTGCTGAAAAGGGATGGAGATCCAATGAGGACCCCAAATGCAGTTCAAATACAATGCAAACCAATCAGGGCTCTAGCTCCTTTTTTGGTGCAGCCCTTGCAAAACGTACATAATGGAGCGCCTCCCAGCAGCTCAGAAAGTTGAAATTCTGCTGAAAAGGGATGGAGATCCAATGAGGACCCCAAATGCAGTTCAAATACAATGCAAACCAATCAGGGCTCTAGCTCCTTTTTTGGTGCAGCCCTTGCAAAACCTACACCACGGAGCACTTCACAGCAGCTCTGAAAGTTGAAATTCTGCTGAAAAGCAATGGAGATCCAATGAGGACCCCAAATGCAGTTCAAATACAATGCAAACCAATCAGGGCTCTAGCTCCTTTTTTGGTGCAGCCCTTGCAAAACTTACAGCATGGAGTGCTTCCCAGCAGCTCTGAAAGTTGAAATTCTGCTGAAAAGGGATGGAGATCCAATGAGGACCCCAAATGCAGTTCAAATACAATGCAAACAAATCAGGGCTCTAGCTCCTTTTTTGGTGCAGCCCTTGCAAAACTTACATCATGCAGCGCCTCCCAGCAGCTCAGAAAGTTGAAATTCTGCTGAAAAGCGATGGAGATCCAATGAGGACCCCAAATGCAATTCAAATACAATGCAAACCAATCAGGGCTCTAGCTCCTTTTTGGTGCAGCCCTTGCAAAACTTATAGCATGGAGCGCTTCCCAGAAGCTCTGAAAGTTGAAATTCTGCTGAAAAGGGATGGAGATCCAATGAGGACCCCAAATGCAGTTCAAATACAATGCAAACCAATCAGGGCTCTAGCTCCTTTTTTGGTGGAGCCCTTGCAAAACTTACAGCATGGAGCGCTTCCCAGCAGCTCTGAAAGTTGAAATTCTGCTGAAAAGGGATCGAGATCCAATGAGGACCCCAAATGCAGTTCAAGTACAATGCAAATCAATCAGGGCTCTAGCTCCTTTTTTGGTGGAGCCCTTGCAAAACTTACAGCATGGAGCGCTTCCCAGCAGCTCTGAAAGTTGAAATTCTGCTGAAAAGGGATCGAGATCCAATGAGGACCCCAAATGCAGTTCAAGTACAATGCAAATCAATCAGGGTTCTATCTCCTTTTTTGGTGCAGCCCTTGCAAAACTTACAGCATGGAGCGCTTCCCAGCAGCTCTGAAAGTTGAAATTCTGCTGAAAAGAAATGGAGATCCAATGAGGACCCCAAATGCAGTTCAAATACAATACAAACCAATCAGGGCTCTAGCTCCTTTTTTGGTGCAGCCCTTGCAAAACTTACAGCATGGAGCACTTCCCAGCAGCTCTGAAAGTTGAAATTCTGCTGAAAAGGGCTGGAGATCCAATGAGGACCCCAAATGCAGTTCAAATACAATGCAAACCAATCAGGGCTCTAGCTCCTTTTTTGGTGCAGCCCTTGCAAAACTTACAGCATGGAGCGCTTCCCAGCAGCTCTGAAAATTGAAATTCTGCTGAAAAGCAATGGAGATCCAATGAGGACCCCAAATGCAGTTCAAATACAATGCAAACCAATCAGGGCTCTAGCTCCTTTTTTGGTGCAGCCCTTGCAAAACTTACAGCATGGAGCACTTCCCAGCAGCTATGAAAGTTGAAATTCTGCTGAAAAGGGCTGGAGATCCAATGAGGACCCCAAATGCAGTTCAAATACAATGCAAACCAATCAGGGCTCTAGCTCCTTTTTGGTGCAGCCCTTGCAAAACCTACACCACGGAGCACTTCCCAGCAGCTCTGAAAGTTGAAATTCTGCTGAAAAGCAATGGAGATCCAATGAGGACCCCAAATGCAGTTCAAATACAATGCAAACCAATCAGGGCTCTAGCTCCTTTTTGGTGCAGCCCTTGCAAAACTTACAGCATGGAGCGCTTCCCAGAAGCTCTGAAAGTTGAAATTCTGCTGAAAAGGGATGGAGATCCAATGAGGACCCCAAATGCAGTTCAAATACAATGCAAATCAATCAGGGTTCTATCTCCTTTTTTGGTGCAGCCCTTGCAAAACCTACACCACGGAGCACTTCCCAGCAGCTCTGAAAGTTGAAATTCTGCTGAAAAGGGATCGAGATCCAATGAGGACCCCAAATGCAGTTCAAATACAATACAAACCAAACAGGGCTCTAGCTCCTTTTTTGGTGCAGCCCTTGCAAAACTTACAGCATGGAGCACTTCCCAGCAGCTCTGAAAGTTGAAATTCTGCTGAAAAGGGCTGGAGATCCAATGAGGACCCCAAATGCAGTTCAAATACAATGCAAACCAATCAGGGCTCTAGCTCCTTTTTTGGTGCAGCCCTTGCAAAACTTACAGCATGGAGCGCTTCCCAGCAGCTCTGAAAGTTGAAATTCTGCTGAAAAGGGCTGGAGATCCAATGAGGACCCCAAATGCAGTTCAAATACAATGCAAACCAATCAGGGCTCTAGCTCCTTTTTTGGTGCAGCCCTTGCAAAACTTACAGCATGGAGTGCTTCCCAGCAGCTCTGAAAGTTGAAATTCTGCTGAAAAGCAATGGAGATCCAATGAGGACCCCAAATGCAGTTCAAATACAATACAAACCAATCAGGGCTCTAGCTCCTTTTTTGGTGCAGCCCTTGCAAAACTTACAGCATGGAGCACTTCCCAGCAGCTCTGAAAGTTGAAATTCTGCTGAAAAGGGCTGGAGATCCAATGAGGACCCCAAATGCAGTTCAAATACAATGCAAACCAATCAGGGCTCTAGCTCCTTTTTTGGTGCAGCCCTTGCAAAACTTACAGCATGGAGCGCTTCCCAGCAGCTCTGAAAGTTTTAAATTCTGCTGAAAAGGGATGGAGATCCAATGAGGACCCCAAATGCAGTTCAAATACAATGCAAACCAATCAGGGCTCTAGCTCCTTTTTTGGTGCAGCCCTTGCAAAACTTACAGCATGGAGCACCTCCCAGCAGCTCTGAAAGTTGAAATTCTGCTGAAAAGCGATGGAGATCCAATGAGGACCCCAAATGCAGTTCAAATACAATGCAAACCAATCAGGGCTCTAGCTCCTTTTTTGGTGCAGCCCTTGCAAAACTTACAGCATGGAGCGCTTCCCAGCAGCTCTGAAAATTGAAATTCTGCTGAAAAGCAATGGAGATCCAATGAGGACCCCAAATGCCGTTCAAATACAATGCAAACCAATCAGGGCTCTAGCTCCTTTTTTGGTGCAGCCCTTGCAAAACTTACAGCATGGAGCACCTCCCAGCAGCTCTGAAAGTTGAAATTCTGCTGAAAAGCGATGAATATCCAATGAGGACCCCAAATGCAGTTCAAATACAATGCAAACCAATCAGGGCTCTAGCTCCTTTTTGGTGCAGCCCTTGCAAAACTTACAGCATGGAAGACTTTCCAGCATCTCTGAAAGTTGAAATTCTGCTGAAAAGGGATGGTGATCCAATGAGGACCTCAAATGCAGTTCAAATACAATGCAAACCAATCAGGGCTCTAGCTCCTTTTTTGGTGCAGCCCTTGCAAAACTTACAGCATGGAGCGCTTCCCAGCAGCTCTGAAAGTTGAAATTCTGCTGAAAAGGGATGGAGATCCAATGAGGACCACAAATGCAGTTCAAATACAATGCAAACCAATCAGGGCTCTAGCTCCTTTTTTGGTGCAGCCCTTGCAAAACTTACAGCATGGAGTGCTTCCCAGCAGCTCTGAAAGTTGAAATTCTGCTGAAAAGCAATGGAGATCCAATGAGGACCCCAAATGCAGTTCAAATACAATACAAACCAATCAGGGCTCTAGCTCCTTTTTTGGTGCAGCCCTTGCAAAACTTACAGCATGGAGCACTTCCCAGCAGCTCTGAAAGTTGAAATTCTGCTGAAAAGGGCTGGAGATCCAATGAGGACCCCAAATGCAGTTCAAATACAATGCAAACCAATCAGGGCTCTAGCTCCTTTTTTGGTGCAGCCCTTGCAAAACTTACAGCATGGAGCGCTTCCCAGCAGCTCTGAAAATTGAAATTCTGCTGAAAAGCAATGGAGATCCAATGAGGACCCCAAATGCAGTTCAAACACAATGCAAACCAATCAGGGCTCTAGCTCCTTTTTTGGTGCAGCCCTTGCAAAACTTACAGCATGGAGCACCTCCCAGCAGCTCTGAAAGTTGAAATTCTGCTGAAAAGCGATGGAGATCCAATGAGGACCCCAAATGCAGTTCAAATACAATGCAAACCAATGAGGGCTCTAGCTCCTTTTTTGGTGCAGCCCTTGCAAAACTTACAGCATGGAGCGCTTCCCAGCAGCTCTGAAAATTGAAATTCTGCTGAAAAGCAATGGAGATCCAATGAGGACCCCAAATGCAGTTCAAATACAATGCAAACCAATCAGGGCTCTAGCTCCTTTTTTGGTGCAGCCCTTGCAAAACTTACAGCATGGAGCACCTCCCAGCAGCTCTGAAAGTTGAAATTCTACTGAAAAGCGATGAATATCCAATGAGGACCCCAAATGCAGTTCAAATACAATGCAAACCAATCAGGGCTCTAGCTCCTTTTTGGTGCAGCCCTTGCAAAACTTACAGCATGGAAGACTTTCCAGCATCTCTGAAAGTTGAAATTCTGCTGAAAAGGGATGGTGATCCAATGAGGACCTCAAATGCAGTTCAAATACAATGCAAACCAATCAGGGCTGTAGCTCCTTTTTTGGTGCAGCCCTTGCAAAACTTACAGCATGGAGCACTTCCCAGCAGCTATGAA
Source organism: Vipera ursinii (assembly GCF_947247035.1). NCBI lineage: Eukaryota > Metazoa > Chordata > Lepidosauria > Squamata > Viperidae > Vipera > Vipera ursinii. The sequence continues at coordinate 36,228,566 of NC_139522.1, forward strand.
AGTTGAAATTCTGCTGAAAAGGGCTGGAGATCCAATGAGGACCCCAAATGCAGTTCAAATACAATGCAAACCAATCAGGGCTCTAGCTCCTTTTTGGTGCAGCCCTTGCAAAACGTACAGCATGGAGCACTTCCCAGCAGCTCTGAAAGTTGAAATTCTGCTGAAAAGGGCTGGAGATCCAATGAGGACCCCAAATGCAGTTCAAATACAATGCAAACCAATCAGGGCTCTAGCTCCTTTTTTGGTGCAGCCCTTGCAAAACTTACAGCATGGAGCACCTCCCAGCAGCTCTGAAAGTTGAAATTCTGCTGAAAAGCGATGGAGATCCAATGAGGACCCCAAATGCAGTTCAAATACAATGCAAACCAATCAGGGCTCTAGCTCCTTTTTTGGTGCAGCCCTTGCAAAACTTACAGCATGGAGCGCTTCCCAGCAGCTCTGAAAATTGAAATTCTGCTGAAAAGCAATGGAGATCCAATGAGGACCCCAAATGCAGTTCAAATACAATGCAAACCAATCAGGGCTCTAGCTCCTTTTTTGGTGCAGCCCTTGCAAAACTTACAGCATGGAGCACCTCCCAGCAGCTCTGAAAGTTGAAATTCTGCTGAAAAGGGATCGAGATCCAATGAGGACCCCAAACGCAGTTCAAATACAATGCAAACCAATCAGGGCTCTAGCTCATTTTTGGTGCAGCCCTTGCAAAACTTACAGCATGGAGCGCTTCCCAACAGCTCTGAAAGTTGAAATTCTGCTGAAAAGGGATGGAGATCCAATGAGGACTCCAAATGCAGTTCAAATACAATGCAAAGCAATCAGGGCTCTAGCTCCTTTTTTGGTGCAGCCCTTGCAAAACTTACAGCATGCAGCGCTTCCCAGCAGCACTGAAAGTTGAAATTCTGCTGAAAAGGGATGGAGATCCAATGAGGACCCCAAATGCAGTTCAAATACAATGCAAACCAATCAGGGCTCTAGCTCCTTTTTTGGTGCAGCCCTTGCAAAACTTACAGCATGCAGCGCTTCCCAGCAGCACTGAAAGTTGAAATTCTGCTGAAAAGGGATGGAGATCCAATGAGGACCCCAAATGCAGTTCAAATACAATGCAAACCAATCAGGGCTCTAGCTCCTTTTTGGTGCAGCCCTTGCAAAACTTACAGCATGGAGTACTTCTCAGCAGCTCTGAAAGTTGAAATTCTGCTGAAAAGCGATGGAGATCCAATGAGGACCCCAAATGCAGTTCAAATACAATGCAAACCAATCAGGGCTCTAGCTCCTTTTTTGGTGCAGCCCTTGCAAAACTTACAGCATGGAGCACTTCCCAGCAGCTCTGAAAGTTGAAATTCTGCTGAAAAGGGATGGAGATCCAATGAGGACCCCAAATGCAGTTCAAATACAATGCAAACCAATCAGGGCTCTAGCTCCTTTTTGGTGCAGCCCTTGCAAAACCTACACCACGGAGCACTTCCCAGCAGCTCTGAAAGTTGAAATTCTGCTGAAAAGGGATGGAGATCCAATGAGGACCCCAAATGCAGTTCAAATTCAATGCAAACCAATCAGGGCTCTAGCTCCTTTTTGGTGCAGCCCTTGCAAAACTTACAGCGTGGAGCACTTCCCAGCAGCTCTGAAAGTTGAAATTCTGCTGAAAAGGAATGGAGATCCAATGAGGACCCCAAATGCAGTTCAAATACAATGCAAACCAATCAGGGCTCTAGCTCTTTTTTGGTGCAGCCCTTGCAAAACTTACAGCATGGAGTGATTCCCAGCAGCTCTGAAAGTTGAAATTCTGCTGAAAAGGGATGGAGATCCAATGAGGACCCCAAATGCAGTTCAAGTACAATGCAAACCAATCAGGGCTCTAGCTCCTTTTTTGGTGCAGCCCTTGCAAAACTTACAGCATGCAGCGCTTCCCAGCAGCACTGAAAGTTGAAATTCTGCTGAAAAGGGATGGAGATCCAATGAGGACCCCAAATGCAGTTCAAATACAATGCAAACCAATCAGGGCTCTAGCTCCTTTTTGGTGCAGCCCTTGCAAAACTTACAGCATGGAGCACTTCTCAGCAGCTCTGAAAGTTGAAATTCTGCTGAAAAGCGATGGAGATCCAATGAGGACCCCAAATGCAGTTCAAATACAATGCAAACCAATCAGGGCTCTAGCTCCTTTTTTGGTGCAGCCCTTGCAAAACTTACAGCATGGAGCACTTCCCAGCAGCTCTGAAAGTTGAAATTCTGCTGAAAAGGGATGGAGATCCAATGAGGACCCCAAATGCAGTTCAAATACAATGCAAACCAATCAGGGCTCTAGCTCCTTTTTGGTGCAGCCCTTGCAAAACCTACACCACGGAGCACTTCCCAGCAGCTCTGAAAGTTGAAATTCTGCTGAAAAGGGATGGAGATCCAATGAGGACCCCAAATGCAGTTCAAATTCAATGCAAACCAATCAGGGCTCTAGCTCCTTTTTGGTGCAGCCCTTGCAAAACTTACAGCGTGGAGCACTTCCCAGCAGCTCTGAAAGTTGAAATTCTGCTGAAAAGGAATGGAGATCCAATGAGGACCCCAAATGCAGTTCAAATACAATGCAAACCAATCAGGGCTCTAGCTCTTTTTTGGTGCAGCCCTTGCAAAACTTACAGCATGGAGTGATTCCCAGCAGCTCTGAAAGTTGAAATTCTGCTGAAAAGGGATGGAGATCCAATGAGGACCCCAAATGCAGTTCAAGTACAATGCAAACCAATCAGGGCTCTAGCTCCTTTTTTGGTGCAGCCCTTGCAAAACTTACAGCATGGAGCACCTCCCAGCAGCTCTGAAAGTTGAAATTCTACTGAAAAGGGATGGAGATCCAATGAGGACCCCAAATGCAGTTCAAATACAATGCAAACCAATCAGGGCTCTAGCTCCTTTTTGGTGCAGCCCTTGCAAAACTTACAGCATGGAGCGCTTCCCAGAAGCTCTGAAAGTTGAAATTCTGCTGAAAAGGGATGGAGATCCAATGAGGACCCCAAATGCAGTTCAAATACAATGCAAACCAATCAGGGCTCTAGCTCCTTTTTTGGTGCAGCCCTTGCAAAACTTACAGCATGGAGCACTTCCCAGCAGCTCTGAAAGTTGAAATTCTGCTGAAAAGCAATGGAGATCCAATGAGGACCCCAAATGCAGTTCAAATACAATGCAAACCAATCAGGGCTCTAGCTCCTTTTTTGGTGCAGCCCTTGCAAAACTTACAGCATGGAGCACTTCCCAGCAGCTCTGAAAGTTGAAATTCTGCTGAAAAGGGATGGAGATCCAATGAGGACCCCAAATGCAGTTCAAATACAATGCAAACCAATCAGGGCTCTAGCTCCTTTTTGGTGCAGCCCTTGCAAAACCTACACCACGGAGCACTTCCCAGCAGCTCTGAAAGTTGAAATTCTGCTGAAAAGGGATGGAGATCCAATGAGGACCCCAAATGCAGTTCAAATTCAATGCAAACCAATCAGGGCTCTAGCTCCTTTTTGGTGCAGCCCTTGCAAAACTTACAGCGTGGAGCACTTCCCAGCAGCTCTGAAAGTTGAAATTCTGCTGAAAAGGAATGGAGATCCAATGAGGACCCCAAATGCAGTTCAAATACAATGCAAACCAATCAGGGCTCTAGCTCTTTTTTGGTGCAGCCCTTGCAAAACTTACAGCATGGAGTGCTTCCCAGCAGCTCTGAAAGTTGAAATTCTGCTGAAAAGGGATGGAGATCCAATGAGGACCCCAAATGCAGTTCAAGTACAATGCAAACCAATCAGGGCTCTAGCTCCTTTTTTGGTGCAGCCCTTGCAAAACTTACAGCATGGAGCGCCTCCCAGCAGCTCAGAAAGTTGAAATTCTGTTGAAAAGCGATGGAGATCCAATGAGGACCCCAAATGCAGTTCAAATACAATGCAAACCAATCAGGGCTCTAGCTCCTTTTTTGGTGCAGCCCTTGCAAAACTCACAGCATGGAGCTCTTCCCAGCAGCTCTGAAAGTTGAAATTCTGCTGAAAAGGGATGGAGATCCAATGAGGACCCCAAATGCAGTTCAAATACAATGCAAACCAATCAAGGCTCTAGCTCCTTTTTTGGTGCAGCCCTTGCAAAACTTACAGCATGGAGCGCTTCCCAGCAGCTCTGAAAGTTGAAATTCTGCTGAAAAGGGATGGAGATCCAATGAGGACCCCAAATGCAGTTCAAATACAATGCAAACCAATCAGGGCTCTAGCTCCTTTTTTGGTGCAGCCCTTGCAAAACTTACAGCATGGAGCGCCTCCCAGCAGCTCAGAAAGTTGAAATTCTGTTGAAAAGCGATGGAGATCCAATGAGGACCCCAAATGCAGTTCAAATACAATGCAAACCAATCAGGGCTCTAGCTCCTTTTTCGTGCAGACCTTGCAAAACTTACAGCATGGAGCGCTTCCCAACAGCTCTGAAAGTTGAAATTCTGCTGAAAAGGGATGGAGATCCAATGAGGACTCCAAATGCAGTTCAAATACAATGCAAAGCAATCAGGGCTCTAGCTCCTTTTTTGGTGCAGCCCTTGCAAAACTTACAGCATGCAGCGCTTCCCAGCAGCACTGAAAGTTGAAATTCTGCTGAAAAGGGATGGAGATCCAATGAGGACCCCAAATGCAGTTCAAGTACAATGCAAACCAATCAGGGCTCTTGCTCCTTTTTGGTGCAGCCCTTGCAAAACTTACAGCATGGAGCACTTCCCAGCAGCTCTGAAAGTTGAAATTCTGCTGAAAAGGGATGGAGATCCAATGAGGACCCCAAATGCAGTTCAAATACAATGCAAACCAATCAGGGCTCTAGCTCCTTTTTTGGTGCAGCCCTTGCAAAACTTACAGCATGGAGCGCTTCCCAGCAGCTCTGAAAGTTGAAATTCTACTGAAAAGGGATGGAGATCCAATGAGGACCCCAAATGCAGTTCAAATACAATGCAAACCAATCAGGGCTCTAGCTCCTTTTTTGGTGCAGCCCTTGCAAAACTTACAGCATGGAGCACTTCCCAGCAGCTCTGAAAGTTGAAATTCTGCTGAAAAGGGATGGAGATCCAATGAGGACCCCAAATGCAGTTCAAATACAATGCAAACCAATCAGGGCTCTAGCTCCTTTTTTGGTGCAGCCCTTGCAAAACTTACAGCATGGAGCGCTTCCCAGCAGCTCTGAAAGTTTTAAATTCTGCTGAAAAGGGATGGAGATCCAATGAGGACCCCAAATGCAGTTCAAATACAATGCAAACCAATCAGGGCTCTAGCTCCTTTTTTGGTGCAGCCCTTGCAAAACTTACAGCATGGAGCACCTCCCAGCAGCTCTGAAAGTTGAAATTCTGCTGAAAAGGGATGGAGATCCAATGAGGACCCCAAATGCAGTTCAAATACAATGCAAACCAATCAGGGCTCTAGCTCCTTTTTTGGTGCAGCCCTTGCAAAACTTACAGCATGGAGCGCTTCCCAGCAGCTCTGAAAATTGAAATTCTGCTGAAAAGCAATGGAGATCCAATGAGGACCCCAAATGCAGTTCAAATACAATGCAAACCAATCAGGGCTCTAGCTCCTTTTTTGGTGCAGCCCTTGCAAAACTTACAGCATGGAGCACCTCCCAGCAGCTCTGAAAGTTGAAATTCTGCTGAAAAGGGATGGAGATCCAATGAGGACCCCAAATGCAGTTCAAATACAATGCAAACCAATCAGGGCTCTAGCTCCTTTTTGGTGCAGCCCTTGCAAAACTTACAGCATGGAAGACTTTCCAGCATCTCTGAAAGTTGAAATTCTGCTGAAAAGGGATGGTGATCCAATGAGGACCTCAAATGCAGTTCAAATACAATGCAAACCAATCAGGGCTGTAGCTCCTTTTTTGGTGCAGCTCTTGCAAAACGTACAGCATGGAGCGCTTCCCAGCAGCTCTGAAAGTTGAAATTCTGCTGAAAAGCGATGGAGATCCAATGAGGACCCCAAATGCAGTTCAAGTACAATGCAAATCAATCAGGGTTCTATCTCCTTTTTTGGTGCAGCCCTTGCAAAACCTACACCACGGAGCACTTCCCAGCAGCTCTGAAAGTTGAAATTCTGCTGAAAAGGGATGGAGATCCAATGAGGACCCCAAATGCAGTTCAAATACAATGCAAACCAATCAGAGCTCTAGCTCCTTTTTGGTGCAGCCCTTGCAAAACTTACAGCATGGAACACTTCCCAGCAGCTCTGAAAGTTGAAATTCTGCTGAAAAGGGATGGAGATCCAATGAGGACCCCAAATACAGTTCAAATACAATGCAAACCAATCAGGGCTCTAGCTCCTTTTTTGGTGCAGCCTTTGCAAAACTTACAGCATGGAGCGCTTCCCAGCAGCTCTGAAAGTTGAAATTCTGCTGAAAAGAAATGGAGATCCAATGAGGACCCCAAATGCAGTTCAAATACAATACAAACCAATCAGGGCTCTAGCTCCTTTTTTGGTGCAGCCCTTGCAAAACTTACAGCATGGAGCACTTCCCAGCAGCTCTGAAAGTTGAAATTCTGCTGAAAAGGGCTGGAGATCCAATGAGGACCCCAAATGCAGTTCAAATACAATGCAAACCAATCAGGGCTCTAGCTCCTTTTTTGGTGCAGCCCTTGCAAAACTTACAGCATGGAGCGCTTCCCAGCAGCTCTGAAAGTTTTAAATTCTGCTGGAAAGGGATGGAGATCCAATGAGGACCCCAAATGCAGTTCAAATACAATGCAAACCAATCAGGGCTCTAGCTCCATTTTTGGTGCAGCCCTTGCAAAACTTACAGCATGGAGCACCTCCCAGCAGCTCTGAAAGTTGAAATTCTGCTGAAAAGCGATGGAGATCCAATGAGGACCCCAAATGCAGTTCAAATACAATGCAAACCAATCAGGGCTCTAGCTCCTTTTTTGGTGCAGCCCTTGCAAAACTTACAGCATGGAGCGCTTCCCAGCAGCTCTGAAAATTGAAATTCTGCTGAAAAGCAATGGAGATCCAATGAGGACCCCAAATGCAGTTCAAATACAATGCAAACCAATCAGGGCTCTAGCTCCTTTTTTGGTGCAGCCCTTGCAAAACTTACAGCATGGAGTGCTTCCCAGCAGCTCTGAAAGTTGAAATTCTGCTGAAAAGGGATGGAGATCCAATGAGGACCCCAAATGCAGTTCAAATACAATGCAAACCAATCAGGGCTCTAGCTCCTTTTTTGGTGCAGCCCTTGCAAAACGTACAGCATGGAGCGCTTCCCAGCAGCTCTGAAAGTTGAAATTCTGCTGAAAAGGGATGGAGATCCAATGAGGACCCCAAATGCAGTTCAAGTACAATGCAAACCAATCAGGGCTCTAGCTCCTTTTTTGGTGCAGCCCTTGCAAAACCTACACCACGGAGCACTTCACAGCAGCTCTGAAAGTTGAAATTCTGCTGAAAAGCAATGGAGATCCAATGAGGACCCCAAAAACAGTTCAAATACAATGCAAACCAATCAGGGCTCTAGCTCCTTTTTTGGTGCAGCCCTTGCAAAACTTACAGCATGGAGTGCTTCCCAGCAGCTCTGAAAGTTGAAATTCTGCTGAAAAGGGATGGAGATCCAATGAGGACCCCAAATGCAGTTCAAATACAATGCAAACCAATCAGGGCTCTAGCTCCTTTTTTGGTGCAGCCCTTGCAAAACTTACATCATGGAGCGCCTCCCAGCAGCTCAGTAAGTTGAAATTCTGCTGAAAAGCGATGGAGATCCAATGAGGACCCCAAATGCAATTCAAATACAATGCAAACCAATCAGGGCTCTAGCTCCTTTTTGGTGCAGCCCTTGCAAAACTTACAGCATGGAGCGCTTCCCAGCAGATCTGAAAGTTGAAATTCTGCTGAAAAGGGATCGAGATCCAATGAGGACCCCAAATGCAGTTCAAGTACAATGCAAATCAATCAGGGTTCTATCTCCTTTTTTGGTGCAGCCCTTGCAAAACCTACACCACGGAGCACTTCCCAGCAGCTCTGAAAGTTGAAATTCTGCTGAAAAGGGATGGAGATCCAATGAGGACCCCAAATGCAGTTCAAATACAATGCAAACCAATCAGAGCTCTAGCTCCTTTTTGGTGCAGCCCTTGCAAAACTTACAGCATGGAACACTTCCCAGCAGCTCTGAAAGTTGTAATTCTGCTGAAAAGGGATGGAGATCCAATGAGGACCCCAAATACAGTTCAAATACAATGCAAACCAATCAGGGCTCTAGCTCCTTTTTTGGTGCAGCCTTTGCAAAACTTACAGCATGGAGCGCTTCCCAGCAGCTCTGAAAGTTGAAATTCTGCTGAAAAGAAATGGAGATCCAATGAGGACCCCAAATGCAGTTCAAATACAATACAAACCAATCAGGGCTCTAGCTCCTTTTTTGGTGCAGCCCTTGCAAAACTTACAGCATGGAGCACTTCCCAGCAGCTCTGAAAGTTGAAATTCTGCTGAAAAGGGCTGGAGATCCAATGAGGACCCCAAATGCAGTTCAAATACAATGCAAACCAATCAGGGCTCTAGCTCCTTTTTTGGTGCAGCCCTTGCAAAACTTACAGCATGGAGCGCTTCCCAGCAGCTCTGAAAGTTTTAAATTCTGCTGAAAAGGGATGGAGATCCAATGAGGACCCCAAATGCAGTTCAAATACAATGCAAACCAATCAGGGCTCTAGCTCCTTTTTTGGTGCAGCCCTTGCAAAACTTACAGCATGGAGCACCTCCCAGCAGCTCTGAAAGTTGAAATTCTGCTGAAAAGCGATGGAGATCCAATGAGGACCCCAAATGCAGTTCAAATACAATGCAAACCAATCAGGGCTCTAGCTCCTTTTTTGGTGCAGCCCTTGCAAAACGTACAGCATGGAGCGCTTCCCAGCAGCTCTGAAAATTGAAATTCTGCTGAAAAGCAATGGAGATCCAATGAGGACCCCAAATGCAGTTCAAATACAATGCAAACCAATCAGGGCTCTAGCTCCTTTTTTGGTGCAGCCCTTGCAAAACTTACAGCATGGAGCACCTCCCAGCAGCTCTGAAAGTTGAAATTCTGCTGAAAAGGGATGGTGATCCAATGAGGACCTCAAATGCAGTTCAAATACAATGCAAACCAATCAGGGCTGTAGCTCCTTTTTTGGTGCAGCCCTTGCAAAACGTACAGCATGGAGCACTTCCCAGCAGCTCTGAAAGTTGAAATTCTGCTGAAAAGCGATGGAGATCCAATGAGGACCCCAAATGCAGTTCAAATACAATGCAAACCAATCAGGGCTCTAGCTCCTTTTTTGGTGCAGCCCTTGCAAAATTTACAGCATGGAGCACTTCCCAGCAGCTCTGAAAGTTGAAATTCTGCTGAAAAGGGATGGAGATCCAATGAGGACCCCAAATGCAGTTCAAATACAATGCAAACCAATCAGGGCTCTAGCTCCTTTTTTTGTGCAGCCCTTGCAAAACTTACAGCATGGAGCGCTTCCCAGCAGCTCTGAAAGTTGAAATTCTGCTGAAAAGGGATGGAGATCCAATGAGGACCCCAAATGCAGTTCAAATACAATGCAAACCAATCAGGGCTCTAGCTCCTTTTTGGTGCAGCCCTTGCAAAACCTACACCACGGAGCACTTCCCAGCAGCTCTGAAAGTTGAAATTCTGCTGAAAAGGGATGGAGATCCAATGAGGACCCCAAATGCAGTTCAAATTCAATGCAAACCAATCAGGGCTCTAGCTCCTTTTTGGTGCAGCCCTTGCAATACTTACAGCGTGGAGCACTTCCCAGCAGCTCTGAAAGTTGAAATTCTGCTGAAAAGGAATGGAGATCCAATGAGGACCCCAAATGCAGTTCAAATTCAATGCAAACCAATCAGGGCTCTAGCTCCTTTTTGGTGCAGCCCTTGCAATACTTACAGCGTGGAGCACTTCCCAGCAGCTCTGAAAGTTGAAATTCTGCTGAAAAGGAATGGAGATCCAATGAGGACACCAAATGCAGTTCAAATACAATGCAAACCAATCAGGGCTCTATCTCCTTTTTTGGTGCAGCCCTTGCAAAACCTACACCACGGAGCACTTCCCAGCAGCTCTGAAAGTTGAAATTCTGCTGAAAAGGGATGGAGATCCAATGAGGACCCCAAATGCAGTTCAAATACAATGCAAACCAATCAGAGCTCTAGCTCCTTTTTGGTGCAGCCCTTGCAAAACTTACAGCATGGAACACTTCCCAGCAGCTCTGAAAGTTGTAATTCTGCTGAAAAGGGATGGAGATCCAATGAGGACCCCAAATACAGTTCAAATACAATGCAAACCAATCAGGGCTCTAGCTCCTTTTTTGGTGCAGCCTTTGCAAAACTTACAGCATGGAGCGCTTCCCAGCAGCTCTGAAAGTTGAAATTCTGCTGAAAAGAAATGGAGATCCAATGAGGACCCCAAATGCAGTTCAAATACAATACAAACCAATCAGGGCTCTAGCTCCTTTTTTGGTGCAGCCCTTGCAAAACTTACAGCATGGAGCACTTCCCAGCAGCTCTGAAAGTTGAAATTCTGCTGAAAAGGGCTGGAGATCCAATGAGGACCCCAAATGCAGTTCAAATACAATGCAAACCAATCAGGGCTCTAGCTCCTTTTTTGGTGCAGCCCTTGCAAAACTTACAGCATGGAGCGCTTCCCAGCAGCTCTGAAAGTTTTAAATTCTGCTGAAAAGGGATGGAGATCCAATGAGGACCCCAAATGCAGTTCAAATACAATGCAAACCAATCAGGGCTCTAGCTCCTTTTTTGGTGCAGCCCTTGCAAAACTTACAGCATGGAGCACCTCCCAGCAGCTCTGAAAGTTGAAATTCTGCTGAAAAGCGATGGAGATCCAATGAGGACCCCAAATGCAGTTCAAATACAATGCAAACCAATCAGGGCTCTAGCTCCTTTTTTGGTGCAGCCCTTGCAAAACGTACAGCATGGAGCGCTTCCCAGCAGCTCTGAAAATTGAAATTCTGCTGAAAAGCAATGGAGATCCAATGAGGACCCCAAATGCAGTTCAAATACAATGCAAACCAATCAGGGCTCTAGCTCCTTTTTTGGTGCAGCCCTTGCAAAACTTACAGCATGGAGCACCTCCCAGCAGCTCTGAAAGTTGAAATTCTGCTGAAAAGGGATGGTGATCCAATGAGGACCTCAAATGCAGTTCAAATACAATGCAAACCAATCAGGGCTGTAGCTCCTTTTTTGGTGCAGCCCTTGCAAAACGTACAGCATGGAGCACTTCCCAGCAGCTCTGAAAGTTGAAATTCTGCTGAAAAGCGATGGAGATCCAATGAGGACCCCAAATGCAGTTCAAATACAATGCAAACCAATCAGGGCTCTAGCTCCTTTTTTGGTGCAGCCCTTGCAAAATTTACAGCATGGAGCACTTCCCAGCAGCTCTGAAAGTTGAAATTCTGCTGAAAAGGGATGGAGATCCAATGAGGACCCCAAATGCAGTTCAAATACAATGCAAACCAATCAGGGCTCTAGCTCCTTTTTTTGTGCAGCCCTTGCAAAACTTACAGCATGGAGCGCTTCCCAGCAGCTCTGAAAGTTGAAATTCTGCTGAAAAGGGATGGAGATCCAATGAGGACCCCAAATGCAGTTCAAATACAATGCAAACCAATCAGGGCTCTAGCTCCTTTTTGGTGCAGCCCTTGCAAAACCTACACCACGGAGCACTTCCCAGCAGCTCTGAAAGTTGAAATTCTGCTGAAAAGGGATGGAGATCCAATGAGGACCCCAAATGCAGTTCAAATTCAATGCAAACCAATCAGGGCTCTAGCTCCTTTTTGGTGCAGCCCTTGCAATACTTACAGCGTGGAGCACTTCCCAGCAGCTCTGAAAGTTGAAATTCTGCTGAAAAGGAATGGAGATCCAATGAGGACACCAAATGCAGTTCAAATACAATGCAAACCAATCAGGGCTCTAGCTCTTTTTTGGTGCAGCCCTTGCAAAACTTACAGCATGGAGTGCTTCCCAGCAGCTCTGAAAGTTGAAATTCTGCTGAAAAGGGATGGAGATCCAATGAGGACCCCAAATGCAGTTCAAGTACAATGCAAACCAATCAGGGCTCTAGCTCCTTTTTTGGTGCAGCCCTTGCAAAACTTACAGCATGGAGCACTTCCCAGCAGCTCTGAAAGTTGAAATTCTGCTGAAAAGGGCTGGAGATCCAATGAGGACCCCAAATGCAGTTCAAATACAATGCAAACCAATCAGGGCTCTAGCTCCTTTTTTGGTGCAGCCCTTGCAAAACTTACAGCATGGAGCGCTTCCCAGCAGCTCTGAAAGTTTTAAATTCTGCTGAAAAGGGATGGAGATCCAATGAGGACCCCAAATGCAGTTCAAATACAATGCAAACCAATCAGGGCTCTAGCTCCTTTTTTGGTGCAGCCCTTGCAAAACTTACAGCATGGAGCACTTCCCAGCAGCTCTGAAAGTTGAAATTCTGCTGAAAAGGGATGGAGATCCAATGAGGACCCCAAATGCAGTTCAAATACAATGCAAACCAATCAGGGCTCTAGCTCCTTTTTTGGTGCAGCCCTTGCAAAACTTACAGCATGGAGCGCTTCCCAGCAGCTCTGAAAGTTGAAATTCTGCTGAAAAGCAATGGAGATCCAATGAGGACCCCAAATGCAGTTCAAATTCAATGCAAACCAATCAGGGCTCTAGCTCCTTTTTGGTGCAGCCCTTGCAAAACTTACAGCGTGGAGCACTTCCCACCAGCTCTGAAAGTTGAAATTCTGCTGAAAAGGGATCGAGATCCAGTGAGGACCCCAAATGCAGTTCAAATACAATGCAAACCAATCAGGGCTCTAGCTCCTTTTTTGGTGCAGCCCTTGCAAAACCTACAGCACGGAGCACTTCCCAGCAGCTCTGAAAGTTGAAATTCTGCTGAAAAGCAATGGAGATCCAATGAGGACCCCAAATGCAGTTCAAATACAATGCAAACCAATCAGGGCTCTAGCTCCTTTTTTGGTGCAGCCCTTGCAAAACTTACAGCATGGAGCGCTTCACAGCAGCTCTGAAAGTTGAAATTCTGCTGAAAAGGGATGGAGATGCAATGAGGACCCCAAATGCAGTTCAAATACAATGCAAACCAATCAGGGCTCTAGCTCCTTTTTTGGTGGAGCCCTTGCAAAACTTACAGCATGGAGCGCTTCCCAGCAGATCTGAAAGTTGAAATTCTGCTGAAAAGGGATGGAGATCCAATGAGGACCCCAAATGCAGTTCAAATACAATGCAAACCAATCAGGGCTCTAGCTCCTTTTTTGGTGCAGCCCTTGCAAAACTTACAGCATGGAGCACTTCCCAGCAGCTCTGAAAGTTGAAATTCTGCTGAAAAGGGCTGGAGATCCAATGAGGACCCCAAATGCAGTTCAAATACAATGCAAACCAATCAGGGCTCTAGCTCCTTTTTTGGTGCAGCCCTTGCAAAACTTACAGCATGGAGCGCTTCCCAGCAGCTCTGAAAGTTTTAAATTCTGCTGAAAAGGGATGGAGATCCAATGAGGACCCCAAATGCAGTTCAAATACAATGCAAACCAATCAGGGCTCTAGCTCCTTTTTTGGTGCAGCCCTTGCAAAACTTACAGCATGGAGCACCTCCCAGCAGCTCTGAAAGTTGAAATTCTGCTGAAAAGGGATGGAGATCCAATGAGGACCCCAAATGCAGTTCAAATACAATGCAAACCAATCAGGGCTCTAGCTCCTTTTTTGGTGCAGCCCTTGCAAAACTTACAGCATGGAGTGCTTCCCAGCAGCTCTGAAAGTTGAAATTCTGCTGAAAAGCGATGGAGATCCAATGAGTTCCCCAAATGCAGTTCAAATACAATGCAAACCAATCAGGGCTCTAGCTCCTTTTTTGGTGCAGCCCTTGCAAAACTTACAGCATGGAGTGCTTCCCAGCAGCTCTGAAAGTTGAAATTCTGCTGAAAAGGGATAGAGATCCAATGAGGACCCCAAATGCAGTTCAAATACAATGCAAACCAATCAGGGCTCTAGCTCCTTTTTGGTGCAGCCCTTGCAAAACTTACAGCATGGAGCGCTTCCCAGCAGCTCTGAAAGTTGAAATTCTGCTGAAAAGAGATGGAGATCCAATGAGGACACCAAATGCAGTTCAAATACAATGCAAACCAATCAGGGCTCTTGCTCCTTTTTGGTGCAGCCCTTGCAAAACTTACAGCATGGAGCACTTCCCAGCAGCTCTGAAAGTTGAAATTCTGCTGAAAAGGGATGGAGATCCAATGAGGACCCCAAATGCAGTTCAAGTACAATGCAAACCAATCAGGGCTCTAGCTCCTTTTTTGGTGGAGCCCTTGCAAAACTTACAGCATGGAGCGCTTCCCAGCATATCTGAAAGTTGAAATTCTGCTGAAAAGGGATCGAGATCCAATGAGGACCCCAAATGCAGTTCAAATACAATGCAAATCAATCAGGGTTCTATCTCCTTTTTTGGTGCAGCCCTTGCAAAACTTACAGCATGGAGCGCTTCCCAGCAGCTCTGAAAGTTGAAATTCTGCTGAAAAGGGATGGAGATCCAATGAGGACCCCAAATGCAGTTCAAATACAATGCAAACCAATCAGGGCTCTAGCTCCTTTTTTGGTGCAGCCCTTGCAAAACTTACAGCATGGAGTGCTTCCCAGCAGCTCTGAAAGTTGAAATTCTGCTGAAAAGCAATGGAGATCCAATGAGGACCCCAAATGCAGTTCAAATACAATGCAAACCAATCAGGGCTCTAGCTCCTTTTTTGGTGCAGCCCTTGCAAAACTTACAGCATGGAGTGCTTCCCAGCAGCTCTGAAAGTTGAAATTCTGCTGAAAAGCAATGGAGATCCAATGAGGACCCCAAATGCAGTTCAAATACAATACAAACCAATCAGGGCTCTAGCTCCTTTTTTGGTGCAGCCCTTGCAAAACTTACAGCATGGAGCACTTCCCAGCAGCTCTGAAAGTTGGAATTCTGCTGAAAAGGGCTGGAGATCCAATGAGGACCCCAAATGCAGTTCAAATACAATGCAAACCAATCAGGGCTCTAGCTCCTTTTTTGGTGCAGCCCTTGCAAAACTTACAGCATGGAGCGCTTCCCAGCAGCTCTGAAAGTTTTAAATTCTGCTGAAAAGGGATGGAGATCCAATGAGGACCCCAAATGCAGTTCAAATACAATGCAAACCAATCAGGGCTCTAGCTCCTTTTTTGGTGCAGCCCTTGCAAAACTTACAGCATGGAGCACCTCCCAGCAGCTCTGAAAGTTGAAATTCTGCTGAAAAGCGATGAATATCCAATGAGGACCCCAAATGCAGTTCAAATACAATGCAAACCAATCAGGGCTCTAGCTCCTTTTTGGTGCAGCCCTTGCAAAACGTACAGCATGGAAGACTTTCCAGCATCTCTGAAAGTTGAAATTCTGCTGAAAAGGGATGGTGATCCAATGAGGACCTCAAATGCAGTTCAAATACAATGCAAACCAATCAGGGCTGTAGCTCCTTTTTTGGTGCAGCCCTTGCAAAACGTACAGCATGGAGCACTTCCCAGCAGCTCTGAAAGTTGAAATTCTGCTGAAAAGGGATGGAGATCCAATGAGGACCCCAAATGCAGTTCAAATTCAATGCAAACCAATCAGGGCTCTAGCTCCTTTTTGGTGCAGCCCTTGCAAAACTTACAGCGTGGAGCACTTCCCAGCAGCTCTGAAAGTTGAAATTCTGCTGAAAAGGGATGGAGATCCAATGAGGACCCCAAATGCAGTTCAAATACAATGCAAACCAATCAGGGCTCTAGCTCCTTTTTTGGTGCAGCCCTTGCAAATCTTACAGCATGGAGCGCTTCCCAGCAGCTCTGAAAGTTGAAATTCTGCTGAAAAGGGATGGAGATCCAATGAGGACTCCAAATGCAGTTCAAATACAATGCAAACCAATCAGGGCTATATCTCCTTTTTTGGTGCAGCCCTTGCAAAACTTACAGCATGGAGCACTTCCCAGCAGCTCTGAAAGTTGAAATTCTGCTGAAAAGGGATGGAGATCCAATGAGGACCCCAAATGCAGTTCAAATACAATGCAAACCAATCAGGGCTCTAGCTCCTTTTTGGTGCAGCCCTTGCAAAACCTACACCACGGAGCACTTCCCAGCAGCTCTGAAAGTTGAAATTCTGCTGAAAAGCAATGGAGATCCAATGAGGACCCCAAATGCTGTTCAAATACAATGCAAACCAATCAGGGCTCTAGCTCCTTTTTTGGTGCAGCCCTTGCAAATCTTACAGCATGGAGTGCTTCCCAGCAGCTCTGAAAGTTGAAATTCTGCTGAAAAGGGATGGAGATCCAATGAGGACCCCAAATGCAGTTCAAGTACAATGCAAACCAATCAGGGCTCTAGCTCCTTTTTTGGTGCAGCCCTTGCAAAACGTACAGCATGGAGCGCCTCCCAGCAGCTCAGAAAGTTGAAATTCTGCTGAAAAGCGATGAATATCCAATGAGGACCCCAAATGCAGTTCAAATACAATGCAAACCAATCAGGGCTCTAGCTCCTTTTTGGTGCAGCCCTTGCAAAACTTACAGCATGGAAGACTTTCCAGCATCTCTGAAAGTTGAAATTCTGCTGAAAAGGGATGGAGATCCAATGAGGACCCCAAATGCAGTTCAAATACAATGCAAACCAATCAGGGCTCTAGCTCCTTTTTGGTGCAGCCCTTGCAAAACTTACAGCATGGAGCGCTTCCCAGCAGCTCTGAAAGTTGAAATTCTGCTGAAAAGGGATGGAGATCCAATGAGGACCCCAAATGCAGTTCAAATACAATGCAAACCAATCAGGGCTCTAGCTCCTTTTTTGGTGCAGCCCTTGCAAAACTTACAGCATGGAGTGCTTCCCAGCAGCTCTGAAAGTTGAAATTCTGCTGAAAAGCGATGGAGATCCAATGAGTTCCCCAAATGCAGTTCAAATACAATGCAAACCAATCAGGGCTCTAGCTCCTTTTTTGGTGCAGCCCTTGCAAAACTTACAGCATGGAGTGCTTCCCAGCAGCTCTGAAAGTTGAAATTCTGCTGAAAAGGGATGGAGATCCAATGAGGACCCCAAATGCAGTTCAAATACAATGCAAACCAATCAGGGCTCTAGCTCCTTTTTGGTGCAGCCCTTGCAAAACTTACAGCATGGAGCGCTTCCCAGCAGCTCTGAAAGTTGAAATTCTGCTGAAAAGAGATGGAGATCCAATGAGGACACCAAATGCAGTTCAAATACAATGCAAACCAATCAGGGCTCTTGCTCCTTTTTGGTGCAGCCCTTGCAAAACTTACAGCATGGAGCACTTCCCAGCAGCTCTGAAAGTTGAAATTCTGCTGAAAAGGGATGGAGATCCAATGAGGACCCCAAATGCAGTTCAAGTACAATGCAAACCAATCAGGGCTCTAGCTCCTTTTTTGGTTCAGCCCTTGCAAAACTTACAGCATGGAGCGCCTCCCAGCAGCTCCGAAAGTTGAAATTCTGTTGAAAAGTGATGGAGATCCAATGAGGACCCCAAATGCAGTTCAAATACAATGCAAACCAATCAGGGCTCTAGCTCCTTTTTGGTGCAGCCCTTGCAAAACTTACAGCATGGAGCGCTTCCCAGCAGCTCTGAAAGTTGAAATTCTGCTGAAAAGGGATGGAGATCCAATGAGGACTCCAAATGCAGTTCAAATACAATGCAAACCAATCAGGGCTCTAGCTCCTTTTTTGGTGCAGCCCTTGCAAAACTTACAGCATGGAGCACCTCCCAGCAGCTCTGAAAGTTGAAATTCTGCTGAAAAGCGATGGAGATCCAATGAGGACCCCAAATGCAGTTCAAATACAATGCAAACCAATCAGGGCTCTAGCTCCTTTTTGGTGCAGCCCTTGCAAAACTTACAGCATGGAGCACTTCCCAGCAGCTCTGAAAGTTGAAATTCTGCTGAAAAGGGATGGAGATCCAATGAGGACCCCAAATGCAGTTCAAATACAATGCAAACCAATCAGGGCTCTAGCTCCTTTTTGGTGCAGCCCTTGCAAAACCTACACCACGGAGCACTTCCCAGCAGCTCTGAAAGTTGAAATTCTGCTGAAAAGCAATGGAGATCCAATGAGGACCCCAAATGCAGTTCAAATACAATGCAAACCAATCAGGGCTCTAGCTCCTTTTTGGTGCAGCCCTTGCAAAACTTACAGCATGGAGCGCTTCCCAGAAGCTCTGAAAGTTGAAATTCTGCTGAAAAGGGATGGAGATCCAATGAGGACCCCAAATGCAGTTCAAATACAATGCAAACCAATCAGGGCTCTAGCTCCTTTTTTGGTGGAGCCCTTGCAAAACTTACAGCATGGAGCGCTTCCCAGCAGATCTGAAAGTTGAAATTCTGCTGAAAAGGGATCGAGATCCAATGAGGACCCCAAATGCAGTTCAAGTACAATGCAAATCAATCAGGGTTCTATCTCCTTTTTTGGTGCAGCCCTTGCAAAACCTACACCACGGAGCACTTCCCAGCAGCTCTGAAAGTTGAAATTCTGCTGAAAAGGGATGGAGATCCAATGAGGACCCCAAATGCAGTTCAAATACAATGCAAACCAATCAGAGCTCTAGCTCCTTTTTTGGTGCAGCCCTTGCAAAACTTACAGCATGGAGCACTTCCCAGCAGCTCTGAAAGTTGAAATTCTGCTGAAAAGGGCTGGAGATCCAATGAGGACCCCAAATGCAGTTCAAATACAATGCAAACCAATCAGGGCTCTAGCTCCTTTTTTGGTGCAGCCCTTGCAAAACTTACAGCATGGAGCGCTTCCCAGCAGCTCTGAAAGTTGAAATTCTGCTGAAAAGGGATGGAGATCCAATGAGGACCCCAAATGCAGTTCAAATACAATGCAAACCAATCAGGGCTCTAGCTCCTTTTTTGGTGCAGCCCTTGCAAAACTTACAGCATGGAGTGCTTCCCAGCAGCTCTGAAAGTTGAAATTCTGCTGAAAAGCAATGGAGATCCAATGAGGACCCCAAATGCAGTTCAAATACAATACAAACCAATCAGGGCTCTAGCTCCTTTTTTGGTGCAGCCCTTGCAAAACTTACAGCATGGAGCACTTCCCAGCAGCTCTGAAAGTTGGAATTCTGCTGAAAAGGGCTGGAGATCCAATGAGGACCCCAAATGCAGTTCAAATACAATGCAAACCAATCAGGGCTCTAGCTCCTTTTTTGGTGCAGCCCTTGCAAAACTTACAGCATGGAGCGCTTCCCAGCAGCTCTGAAAGTTTTAAATTCTGCTGAAAAGGGATGGAGATCCAATGAGGACCCCAAATGCAGTTCAAATACAATGCAAACCAATCAGGGCTCTAGCTCCTTTTTTGGTGCAGCCCTTGCAAAACTTACATCATGGAGCACCTCCCAGCAGCTCTGAAAGTTGAAATTCTGCTGAAAAGCGATGAATATCCAATGAGGACCCCAAATGCAGTTCAAATACAATGCAAACCAATCAGGGCTCTAGCTCCTTTTTTGGTGCAGCCCTTGCAAAACTTACAGCATGGAGCACTTCCCAGCAGCTCTGAAAGTTGAAATTCTGCTGAAAAGGGCTGGAGATCCAATGAGGACCCCAAATGCAGTTCAAATACAATGCAAACCAATCAGGGCTCTAGCTCCTTTTTTGGTGCAGCCCTTGCAAAACTTACAGCATGGAGCGCTTCCCAGCAGCTCTGAAAGTTTTAAATTCTGCTGAAAAGGGATGGAGATCCAATGAGGACCCCAAATGCAGTTCAAATACAATGCAAACCAATCAGGGCTCTAGCTCCTTTTTTGGTGCAGCCCTTGCAAAACTTACAGCATGGAGCACCTCCCAGCAGCTCTGAAAGTTGAAATTCTGCTGAAAAGGGATGGAGATCCAATGAGGACCCCAAATGCAGTTCAAATACAATGCAAACCAATCAGGGCTCTAGCTCCTTTTTTGGTGCAGCCCTTGCAAAACTTACAGCATGGAGTGCTTCCCAGCAGCTCTGAAAGTTGAAATTCTGCTGAAAAGCGATGGAGATCCAATGAGTTCCCCAAATGCAGTTCAAATACAATGCAAACCAATCAGGGCTCTAGCTCCTTTTTTGGTGCAGCCCTTGCAAAACTTACAGCATGGAGTGCTTCCCAGCAGCTCTGAAAGTTGAAATTCTGCTGAAAAGGGATGGAGATCCAATGAGGACCCCAAATGCAGTTCAAATACAATGCAAACCAATCAGGGCTCTAGCTCCTTTTTGGTGCAGCCCTTGCAAAACTTACAGCATGGAGCGCTTCCCAGCAGCTCTGAAAGTTGAAATTCTGCTGAAAAGAGATGGAGATCCAATGAGGACACCAAATGCAGTTCAAATACAATGCAAACCAATCAGGGCTCTTGCTCCTTTTTGGTGCAGCCCTTGCAAAACTTACAGCATGGAGCACTTCCCAGCAGCTCTGAAAGTTGAAATTCTGCTGAAAAGGGATGGAGATCCAATGAGGACCCCAAATGCAGTTCAAGTACAATGCAAACCAATCAGGGCTCTAGCTCCTTTTTTGGTGGAGCCCTTGCAAAACTTACAGCATGGAGCGCTTCCCAGCATATCTGAAAGTTGAAATTCTGCTGAAAAGGGATCGAGATCCAATGAGGACCCCAAATGCAGTTCAAATACAATGCAAATCAATCAGGGTTCTATCTCCTTTTTTGGTGCAGCCCTTGCAAAACTTACAGCATGGAGCGCTTCCCAGCAGCTCTGAAAGTTGAAATTCTGCTGAAAAGGGATGGAGATCCAATGAGGACCCCAAATGCAGTTCAAATACAATGCAAACCAATCAGGGCTCTAGCTCCTTTTTTGGTGCAGCCCTTGCAAAACTTACAGCATGGAGTGCTTCCCAGCAGCTCTGAAAGTTGAAATTCTGCTGAAAAGCAATGGAGATCCAATGAGGACCCCAAATGCAGTTCAAATACAATGCAAACCAATCAGGGCTCTAGCTCCTTTTTTGGTGCAGCCCTTGCAAAACTTACAGCATGGAGTGCTTCCCAGCAGCTCTGAAAGTTGAAATTCTGCTGAAAAGCAATGGAGATCCAATGAGGACCCCAAATGCAGTTCAAATACAATACAAACCAATCAGGGCTCTAGCTCCTTTTTTGGTGCAGCCCTTGCAAAACTTACAGCATGGAGCACTTCCCAGCAGCTCTGAAAGTTGGAATTCTGCTGAAAAGGGCTGGAGATCCAATGAGGACCCCAAATGCAGTTCAAATACAATGCAAACCAATCAGGGCTCTAGCTCCTTTTTTGGTGCAGCCCTTGCAAAACTTACAGCATGGAGCGCTTCCCAGCAGCTCTGAAAGTTTTAAATTCTGCTGAAAAGGGATGGAGATCCAATGAGGACCCCAAATGCAGTTCAAATACAATGCAAACCAATCAGGGCTCTAGCTCCTTTTTTGGTGCAGCCCTTGCAAAACTTACAGCATGGAGCACCTCCCAGCAGCTCTGAAAGTTGAAATTCTGCTGAAAAGCGATGAATATCCAATGAGGACCCCAAATGCAGTTCAAATACAATGCAAACCAATCAGGGCTCTAGCTCCTTTTTGGTGCAGCCCTTGCAAAACGTACAGCATGGAAGACTTTCCAGCATCTCTGAAAGTTGAAATTCTGCTGAAAAGGGATGGTGATCCAATGAGGACCTCAAATGCAGTTCAAATACAATGCAAACCAATCAGGGCTGTAGCTCCTTTTTTGGTGCAGCCCTTGCAAAACGTACAGCATGGAGCACTTCCCAGCAGCTCTGAAAGTTGAAATTCTGCTGAAAAGGGATGGAGATCCAATGAGGACCCCAAATGCAGTTCAAATTCAATGCAAACCAATCAGGGCTCTAGCTCCTTTTTGGTGCAGCCCTTGCAAAACTTACAGCGTGGAGCACTTCCCAGCAGCTCTGAAAGTTGAAATTCTGCTGAAAAGGGATGGAGATCCAATGAGGACCCCAAATGCAGTTCAAATACAATGCAAACCAATCAGGGCTCTAGCTCCTTTTTTGGTGCAGCCCTTGCAAATCTTACAGCATGGAGCGCTTCCCAGCAGCTCTGAAAGTTGAAATTCTGCTGAAAAGGGATGGAGATCCAATGAGGACTCCAAATGCAGTTCAAATACAATGCAAACCAATCAGGGCTATATCTCCTTTTTTGGTGCAGCCCTTGCAAAACTTACAGCATGGAGCACTTCCCAGCAGCTCTGAAAGTTGAAATTCTGCTGAAAAGGGATGGAGATCCAATGAGGACCCCAAATGCAGTTCAAATACAATGCAAACCAATCAGGGCTCTAGCTCCTTTTTGGTGCAGCCCTTGCAAAACCTACACCACGGAGCACTTCCCAGCAGCTCTGAAAGTTGAAATTCTGCTGAAAAGCAATGGAGATCCAATGAGGACCCCAAATGCTGTTCAAATACAATGCAAACCAATCAGGGCTCTAGCTCCTTTTTTGGTGCAGCCCTTGCAAATCTTACAGCATGGAGTGCTTCCCAGCAGCTCTGAAAGTTGAAATTCTGCTGAAAAGGGATGGAGATCCAATGAGGACCCCAAATGCAGTTCAAGTACAATGCAAACCAATCAGGGCTCTAGCTCCTTTTTTGGTGCAGCCCTTGCAAAACGTACAGCATGGAGCGCCTCCCAGCAGCTCAGAAAGTTGAAATTCTGCTGAAAAGCGATGAATATCCAATGAGGACCCCAAATGCAGTTCAAATACAATGCAAACCAATCAGGGCTCTAGCTCCTTTTTGGTGCAGCCCTTGCAAAACTTACAGCATGGAAGACTTTCCAGCATCTCTGAAAGTTGAAATTCTGCTGAAAAGGGATGGAGATCCAATGAGGACCCCAAATGCAGTTCAAATACAATGCAAACCAATCAGGGCTCTAGCTCCTTTTTGGTGCAGCCCTTGCAAAACTTACAGCATGGAGCGCTTCCCAGCAGCTCTGAAAGTTGAAATTCTGCTGAAAAGGGATGGAGATCCAATGAGGACCCCAAATGCAGTTCAAATACAATGCAAACCAATCAGGGCTCTAGCTCCTTTTTTGGTGCAGCCCTTGCAAAACTTACAGCATGGAGTGCTTCCCAGCAGCTCTGAAAGTTGAAATTCTGCTGAAAAGCGATGGAGATCCAATGAGTTCCCCAAATGCAGTTCAAATACAATGCAAACCAATCAGGGCTCTAGCTCCTTTTTTGGTGCAGCCCTTGCAAAACTTACAGCATGGAGTGCTTCCCAGCAGCTCTGAAAGTTGAAATTCTGCTGAAAAGGGATGGAGATCCAATGAGGACCCCAAATGCAGTTCAAATACAATGCAAACCAATCAGGGCTCTAGCTCCTTTTTGGTGCAGCCCTTGCAAAACTTACAGCATGGAGCGCTTCCCAGCAGCTCTGAAAGTTGAAATTCTGCTGAAAAGAGATGGAGATCCAATGAGGACACCAAATGCAGTTCAAATACAATGCAAACCAATCAGGGCTCTTGCTCCTTTTTGGTGCAGCCCTTGCAAAACTTACAGCATGGAGCACTTCCCAGCAGCTCTGAAAGTTGAAATTCTGCTGAAAAGGGATGGAGATCCAATGAGGACCCCAAATGCAGTTCAAGTACAATGCAAACCAATCAGGGCTCTAGCTCCTTTTTTGGTTCAGCCCTTGCAAAACTTACAGCATGGAGCGCCTCCCAGCAGCTCCGAAAGTTGAAATTCTGTTGAAAAGTGATGGAGATCCAATGAGGACCCCAAATGCAGTTCAAATACAATGCAAACCAATCAGGGCTCTAGCTCCTTTTTGGTGCAGCCCTTGCAAAACTTACAGCATGGAGCGCTTCCCAGCAGCTCTGAAAGTTGAAATTCTGCTGAAAAGGGATGGAGATCCAATGAGGACTCCAAATGCAGTTCAAATACAATGCAAACCAATCAGGGCTCTAGCTCCTTTTTTGGTGCAGCCCTTGCAAAACTTACAGCATGGAGCACCTCCCAGCAGCTCTGAAAGTTGAAATTCTGCTGAAAAGCGATGGAGATCCAATGAGGACCCCAAATGCAGTTCAAATACAATGCAAACCAATCAGGGCTCTAGCTCCTTTTTGGTGCAGCCCTTGCAAAACTTACAGCATGGAGCACTTCCCAGCAGCTCTGAAAGTTGAAATTCTGCTGAAAAGGGATGGAGATCCAATGAGGACCCCAAATGCAGTTCAAATACAATGCAAACCAATCAGGGCTCTAGCTCCTTTTTGGTGCAGCCCTTGCAAAACCTACACCACGGAGCACTTCCCAGCAGCTCTGAAAGTTGAAATTCTGCTGAAAAGCAATGGAGATCCAATGAGGACCCCAAATGCAGTTCAAATACAATGCAAACCAATCAGGGCTCTAGCTCCTTTTTGGTGCAGCCCTTGCAAAACTTACAGCATGGAGCGCTTCCCAGAAGCTCTGAAAGTTGAAATTCTGCTGAAAAGGGATGGAGATCCAATGAGGACCCCAAATGCAGTTCAAATACAATGCAAACCAATCAGGGCTCTAGCTCCTTTTTTGGTGGAGCCCTTGCAAAACTTACAGCATGGAGCGCTTCCCAGCAGATCTGAAAGTTGAAATTCTGCTGAAAAGGGATCGAGATCCAATGAGGACCCCAAATGCAGTTCAAGTACAATGCAAATCAATCAGGGTTCTATCTCCTTTTTTGGTGCAGCCCTTGCAAAACCTACACCACGGAGCACTTCCCAGCAGCTCTGAAAGTTGAAATTCTGCTGAAAAGGGATGGAGATCCAATGAGGACCCCAAATGCAGTTCAAATACAATGCAAACCAATCAGAGCTCTAGCTCCTTTTTTGGTGCAGCCCTTGCAAAACTTACAGCATGGAGCACTTCCCAGCAGCTCTGAAAGTTGAAATTCTGCTGAAAAGGGCTGGAGATCCAATGAGGACCCCAAATGCAGTTCAAATACAATGCAAACCAATCAGGGCTCTAGCTCCTTTTTTGGTGCAGCCCTTGCAAAACTTACAGCATGGAGCGCTTCCCAGCAGCTCTGAAAGTTGAAATTCTGCTGAAAAGGGATGGAGATCCAATGAGGACCCCAAATGCAGTTCAAATACAATGCAAACCAATCAGGGCTCTAGCTCCTTTTTTGGTGCAGCCCTTGCAAAACTTACAGCATGGAGTGCTTCCCAGCAGCTCTGAAAGTTGAAATTCTGCTGAAAAGCAATGGAGATCCAATGAGGACCCCAAATGCAGTTCAAATACAATACAAACCAATCAGGGCTCTAGCTCCTTTTTTGGTGCAGCCCTTGCAAAACTTACAGCATGGAGCACTTCCCAGCAGCTCTGAAAGTTGGAATTCTGCTGAAAAGGGCTGGAGATCCAATGAGGACCCCAAATGCAGTTCAAATACAATGCAAACCAATCAGGGCTCTAGCTCCTTTTTTGGTGCAGCCCTTGCAAAACTTACAGCATGGAGCGCTTCCCAGCAGCTCTGAAAGTTTTAAATTCTGCTGAAAAGGGATGGAGATCCAATGAGGACCCCAAATGCAGTTCAAATACAATGCAAACCAATCAGGGCTCTAGCTCCTTTTTTGGTGCAGCCCTTGCAAAACTTACATCATGGAGCACCTCCCAGCAGCTCTGAAAGTTGAAATTCTGCTGAAAAGCGATGAATATCCAATGAGGACCCCAAATGCAGTTCAAATACAATGCAAACCAATCAGGGCTCTAGCTCCTTTTTGGTGCAGCCCTTGCAAAACGTACAGCATGGAAGACTTTCCAGCATCTCTGAAAGTTGAAATTCTGCTGAAAAGGGATGGTGATCCAATGAGGACCTCAAATGCAGTTCAAATACAATGCAAACCAATCAGGGCTGTAGCTCCTTTTTTGGTGCAGCCCTTGCAAAACGTACAGCATGGAGCACTTCCCAGCAGCTCTGAAAGTTGAAATTCTGCTGAAAAGCAATGGAGATCCAATGAGGACCCCAAATGCAGTTCAAATTCAATGCAAACCAATCAGGGCTCTAGCTCCTTTTTGGTGCAGCCCTTGCAAAACTTACAGCGTGGAGCACTTCCCAGCAGCTCTGAAAGTTGAAATTCTGCTGAAAAGGGATGGAGATCCAATGAGGACCCCAAATGCAGTTCAAATACAATGCAAACCAATCAGGGCTCTAGCTCCTTTTTTGGTGCAGCCCTTGCAAATCTTACAGCATGGAGCGCTTCCCAGCAGCTCTGAAAGTTGAAATTCTGCTGAAAAGGGATGGAGATCCAATGAGGACTCCAAATGCAGTTCAAAT
The DNA here is from genome assembly GCF_947247035.1 of Vipera ursinii. NCBI lineage: Eukaryota > Metazoa > Chordata > Lepidosauria > Squamata > Viperidae > Vipera > Vipera ursinii. Next base: position 36,254,777 of record NC_139522.1, read on the forward strand.
ACAATGCAAACCAATCAGGGCTATATCTCCTTTTTTGGTGCAGCCCTTGCAAAACTTACAGCATGGAGCACTTCCCAGCAGCTCTGAAAGTTGAAATTCTGCTGAAAAGGGATGGAGATCCAATGAGGACCCCAAATGCAGTTCAAATACAATGCAAACCAATCAGGGCTCTAGCTCCTTTTTGGTGCAGCCCTTGCAAAACCTACACCACGGAGCACTTCCCAGCAGCTCTGAAAGTTGAAATTCTGCTGAAAAGCAATGGAGATCCAATGAGGACCCCAAATGCTGTTCAAATACAATGCAAACCAATCAGGGCTCTAGCTCCTTTTTTGGTGCAGCCCTTGCAAATCTTACAGCATGGAGTGCTTCCCAGCAGCTCTGAAAGTTGAAATTCTGCTGAAAAGGGATGGAGATCCAATGAGGACCCCAAATGCAGTTCAAGTACAATGCAAACCAATCAGGGCTCTAGCTCCTTTTTTGGTGCAGCCCTTGCAAAACGTACAGCATGGAGCGCCTCCCAGCAGCTCAGAAAGTTGAAATTCTGTTGAAAAGCGATGGAGATCCAATGAGGACCCCAAATGCAGTTCAAGTACAATGCAAATCAATCAGGGCTCTAGCTCCTTTTTTCATGCAGCCCTTGCAAAACTTACAGCATGGAGCACATCGCAGCAGCACTGAAAGTTGAAATTCTGCTGAAAAGCGATGGAGATCCAATGAGGACCCCAAATGCAGTTCATGTACAATGCAAACCAATCAGGGCTCTAGCTCCTTTTTGGTGCAGCCCTTGCAAAACTTACAGCGTGGAGCACTTCCCAGCAGCTCTGAAAGTTGAAATTCTGCTGAAAAGGGATCGAGACCAATGAGGACCCCAAATGCAGTTCAAATACAATGCAAACCAATCAGGGCTCTAGCTCCTTTTTTGGTGCAGCCCTTGCAAAACCTACAACACGGAGCACTTCCCAGCAGCTCTAAAAGTTGAAATTCTGCTGAAAAGCAATGGAGATCCAATGAGGACCCCAAATGCAGTTCAAATACAATGCAAACCAATCAGGGCTCTAGCTCCTTTTTTGGTGCAGCCCTTGGAAAACTTACAGCATGGAGCGCTTCACAGCAGCTCTGAAAGTTGAAATTCTGCTGAAAAGGGATGGAGATCCAATGAGGACCCCAAATGCAGTTCAAATACAATGCAAACCAATCAGGGCTCTAGCTCCTTTTTTGGTGCAGCCCTTGCAAAACCTACAGCACAGAGCTCTTCCCAGCAGCTCTGAAAGTTGAAATTCTGCTGAAAAGGGATGGAGATCCAATGAGGACCCCAAATGCAGTTCAAATACAATGCAAACCAATCAGGGCTCTAGCTCCTTTTTTGGTGCAGCCCTTGCAAAACTTACAGCATGGAGCACTTCCCAGCAGCTCTGAAAGTTGAAATTCTGCTGAAAAGGGATGGAGATCCAATGAGGACCCCAAATGCAGTTCAAATACAATGCAAACCAATCAGGGCTCTAGCTCCTTTTTTGGTGCAGCCCTTGCAAAACTTACAGCATGGAGCACTTCCCAGCAGCTCTGAAAGTTGAAATTCTGCTGAAAAGGGATCGAGATCCAATGAGGACCCCAAATGCAGTTCAAATACAATGCAAACTAATCAGGGCTGTAGCTCCTTTTTTGGTGCAGCCCTTGCAAAACCTACAGCACAGAGCTCTTCCCAGCAGCTCTGAAAGTTGAAATTCTGCTGAAAAGGGATGGAGATCCAATGAGGACCCCAAATGCAGTTCAAATACAATGCAAACCAATCAGGGCTCTAGCTCCTTTTTTGGTGCAGCCCTTGCAAAACTTACAGCATGGAGTGCTTCCCAGCAGCTCTGAAAGTTGAAATTCTGCTGAAAAGGGATGGAGATCCAATGAGGACCCCAAATGCAGTTCAAATACAATGCAAACCAATCAGGGCTCTAGCTCCTTTTTTGGTGCAGCCCTTGCAAAACTTACAGCATGGAGCACTTCCCAGCAGCTCTGAAAGTTGAAATTCTGCTGAAAAGGGATCGAGATCCAATGAGGACCCCAAATGCAGTTCAAATACAATGCAAACTAATCAGGGCTGTAGCTCCTTTTTTGGTGCAGCCCTTGCAAAACCTACAGCACAGAGCTCTTCCCAGCAGCTCTGAAAGTTGAAATTCTGCTGAAAAGCAATGGAGATCCAATGAGGACCCCAAATGCAGTTCAAATACAATGCAAACCAATCAGGGCTCTAGCTCCTTTTTTGGTGCAGCCCTTGCAAAACTTACAGCATGGAGTGCTTCCCAGCAGCTCTGAAAGTTGAAATTCTGCTGAAAAGGGATGGAGATCCAATGAGGACCCCAAATGCAGTTCAAATACAATGCAAACCAATCAGGGCTCTAGCTCCTTTTTTGGTGCAGCCCTTGCAAAACTTACAGCATGGAGCACTTCCCAGCAGCTCTGAAAGTTGAAATTCTGCTGAAAAGGGATCGAGATCCAATGAGGACCCCAAATGCAGTTCAAATACAATGCAAACTAATCAGGGCTGTAGCTCCTTTTTTGGTGCAGCCCTTGCAAAACCTACAGCACAGAGCTCTTCCCAGCAGCTCTGAAAGTTGAAATTCTGCTGAAAAGCAATGGAGATCCAATGAGGACCCCAAATGCAGTTCAAATACAATGCAAACCAATCAGGGCTCTAGCTCCTTTTTGGTGCAGCCCTTGCAAAACCTACACCACGGAGCACTTCCCAGCAGCTCTGAAAGTTGAAATTCTGCTGAAAAGCAATGGAGATCCAATGAGGACCCGAAATGCAGTTCAAATACAATGCAAACCAATCAGGGCTCTAGCTCCTTTTTTGGTACAGCCCTTGCAAAACTTACAGCATGGAGCACTTCCCAGCAGCTCTGAAAGTTGAAATTCTGCTGAAAAGGGATGGAGATCCAATGAGGACCCCAAATGCAGTTCAAATACAATGCAAACCAATCAGGGCTCTAGCTCCTTTTTGGTGCAGCCCTTGCAAAACCTACACCACGGAGCACTTCCCAGCAGCTCTGAAAGTTGAAATTCTGCTGAAAAGCAATGGAGATCAAATAAGGACCCCAAATGCAGTTCAAATACAATGCAAACCAATCAGGGCTCTAGCTCCTTTTTTGGTGCAGCCCTTGCAAAACTTACAGCATGGAGTGCTTCCCAGCAGCTCTGAAAGTTGAAATTCTGCTGAAAAGGGATGGAGATCCAATGAGGACCCCAAATGCAGTTCAAATACAATGCAAACCAATCAGGGCTCTAGCTCCTTTTTTGGTGCAGCCCTTGCAAAACGTACAGCATGGAGCGCTTCCCAGCAGCTCTGAAAGTTGAAATTCTGCTGAAAAGGGATGGAGATCCAATGAGGACCCCAAATGCAATTCAAATACAATGCAAACCAATCAGGGCTCTAGCTCCTTTTTGGTGCAGCCCTTGCAAAACTTACAGCATGGAGCGCTTCCCAGAAGCTCTGAAAGTTGAAATTCTGCTGAAAAGGGATGGAGATCCAATGAGGACCCCAAATGCAGTTCAAATACAATGCAAACCAATCAGGGCTCTAGCTCCTTTTTTGGTGGAGCCCTTGCAAAACTTACAGCATGGAGCGCTTCCCAGCAGATCTGAAAGTTGAAATTCTGCTGAAAAGGGATCGAGATCCAATGAGGACCCCAAATGCAGTTCAAGTACAATGCAAATCAATCAGGGTTCTATCTCCTTTTTTGGTGCAGCCCTTGCAAAACCTACACCACGGAGCACTTCCCAGCAGCTCTGAAAGTTGAAATTCTGCTGAAAAGGGATGGAGATCCAATGAGGACCCCAAATGCAGTTCAAATACAATGCAAACCAATCAGAGCTCTAGCTCCTTTTTGGTGCAGCCCTTGCAAAACTTACAGCATGGAACACTTCCCAGCAGCTCTGAAAGTTGAAATTCTGCTGAAAAGGGATGGAGATCCAATGAGGACCCCAAATACAGTTCAAATACAATGCAAACCAATCAGGGCTCTAGCTCCTTTTTTGGTGCAGCCTTTGCAAAACTTACAGCATGGAGCGCTTCCCAGCAGCTCTGAAAGTTGAAATTCTGCTGAAAAGGGATGGAGATCCAATGAGGACCCCAAATGCAATTCAAATACAATGCAAACCAATCAGGGCTCTAGCTCCTTTTTGGTGCAGCCCTTGCAAAACTTACAGCATGGAGCGCTTCCCAGAAGCTCTGAAAGTTGAAATTCTGCTGAAAAGGGATGGAGATCCAATGAGGACCCCAAATACAGTTCAAATACAATGCAAACCAATCAGGGCTCTAGCTCCTGTTTTGGTGCAGCCCTTGCAAAACTTACAGCATGGAGTGCTTCCCAGCAGCTCTGAAAGTTGAAATTCTGCTGAAAAGGGATGGAGATCCAATGAGGACCCCAAATGCAATTCAAATACAATGCAAACCAATCAGGGCTCTAGCTCCTTTTTGGTGCAGCCCTTGCAAAACTTACAGCATGGAGCGCTTCCCAGAAGCTCTGAAAGTTGAAATTCTGCTGAAAAGGGATGGAGATCCAATGAGGACCCCAAATGCAGTTCAAATACAATGCAAACCAATCAGGGCTCTAGCTCCTTTTTTGGTGCAGCCCTTGCAAAACTTACAGCATGGAGCGCTTCAAAGCAGATCTGAAAGTTGAAATTCTGCTGAAAAGGGATGGAGATCCAATGAGGACCCCAAATGCAGTTCAAGTACAATGCAAATCAATCAGGGTTCTACCTCCTTTTTTGGTGCAGCCCTTGCAAAACTTACAGCATGGAGCACTTCTCAGCAGCTCTGAAAGTTGAAATTCTGCTGAAAAGGGATGGAGATCCAATGAGGACCCCAAATGCAGTTCAAATACAATGCAAACCAATCAGGGCTCTAGCTCCTTTTTAGGTGCAGCCCTTGCAAAACTTACAGCATGGAGCACTTCCCAGCAGCTCTGAAAGTTGAAATTCTGCTGAAAAGGGATGGAGATCCAATGAGGACCCCAAATGCAGTTCAAATACAATGCAAACCAATCAGGGCTCTAGCTCCTTTTTGGTGCAGCCCTTGCAAAACCTACACCACGGAGCACTTCCCAGCAGCTCTGAAAGTTGACATTCTGCTGAAAAGCAATGGAGATCCAATGAGGACCCCAAATGCAGTTCAAATACAATGCAAACCAATCAGGGCTCTAGCTCCTTTTTGGTGCAGCCCTTGCAAAACTTACAGCATGGAGCACTTCCAAGCAGCTCTGAAAGTTGAAATTCTGCTGAAAAGGGATGGAGATCCAATGAGGACCCCAAATGCAGTTCAAATACAATGCAAACCAATCAGGGCTCTAGCTCCTTTTTTGGTGCAGCCCTTGCAAAACTTACAGCATGGAGCACTTCCCAGCAGCTCTGAAAGTTGAAATTCTGCTGAAAAGGGATGGAGATCCAATGAGGACCCCAAATGCAGTTCAAATACAATGCAAACCAATCAGGGCTCTAGCTCCTTTTTTGGTGCAGCCCTTGCAAAACTTACAGCATGGAGCACTTCCCAGCAGCTCTGAAAGTTGAAATTCTGCTGAAAAGGGATCGAGATCCAATGAGGACCCCAAATGCAGTTCAAATACAATGCAAACTAATCAGGGCTGTAGCTCCTTTTTTGGTGCAGCCCTTGCAAAACCTACAGCACAGAGCTCTTCCCAGCAGCTCTGAAAGTTGAAATTCTGCTGAAAAGGGATGGAGATCCAATGAGGACCCCAAATGCAGTTCAAATACAATGCAAACCAATCAGGGCTCTAGCTCCTTTTTTGGTGCAGCCCTTGCAAAACTTACAGCATGGAGTGCTTCCCAGCAGCTCTGAAAGTTGAAATTCTGCTGAAAAGGGATGGAGATCCAATGAGGACCCCAAATGCAGTTCAAATACAATGCAAACCAATCAGGGCTCTAGCTCCTTTTTTGGTGCAGCCCTTGCAAAACTTACAGCATGGAGCACTTCCCAGCAGCTCTGAAAGTTGAAATTCTGCTGAAAAGGGATCGAGATCCAATGAGGACCCCAAATGCAGTTCAAATACAATGCAAACTAATCAGGGCTGTAGCTCCTTTTTTGGTGCAGCCCTTGCAAAACCTACAGCACAGAGCTCTTCCCAGCAGCTCTGAAAGTTGAAATTCTGCTGAAAAGCAATGGAGATCCAATGAGGACCCCAAATGCAGTTCAAATACAATGCAAACCAATCAGGGCTCTAGCTCCTTTTTTGGTGCAGCCCTTGCAAAACCTACAGCACAGAGCTCTTCCCAGCAGCTCTGAAAGTTGAAATTCTGCTGAAAAGCAATGGAGATCCAATGAGGACCCCAAATGCAGTTCAAATACAATGCAAACCAATCAGGGCTCTAGCTCCTTTTTGGTGCAGCCCTTGCAAAACCTACACCACGGAGCACTTCCCAGCAGCTCTGAAAGTTGAAATTCTGCTGAAAAGCAATGGAGATCCAATGAGGACCCGAAATGCAGTTCAAATACAATGCAAACCAATCAGGGCTCTAGCTCCTTTTTTGGTACAGCCCTTGCAAAACTTACAGCATGGAGCACTTCCCAGCAGCTCTGAAAGTTGAAATTCTGCTGAAAAGGGATGGAGATCCAATGAGGACCCCAAATGCAGTTCAAATACAATGCAAACCAATCAGGGCTCTAGCTCCTTTTTGGTGCAGCCCTTGCAAAACCTACACCACGGAGCACTTCCCAGCAGCTCTGAAAGTTGAAATTCTGCTGAAAAGCAATGGAGATCAAATAAGGACCCCAAATGCAGTTCAAATACAATGCAAACCAATCAGGGCTCTAGCTCCTTTTTTGGTGCAGCCCTTGCAAAACTTACAGCATGGAGTGCTTCCCAGCAGCTCTGAAAGTTGAAATTCTGCTGAAAAGGGATGGAGATCCAATGAGGACCCCAAATGCAGTTCAAATACAATGCAAACCAATCAGGGCTCTAGCTCCTTTTTTGGTGCAGCCCTTGCAAAACGTACAGCATGGAGCGCTTCCCAGCAGCTCTGAAAGTTGAAATTCTGCTGAAAAGGGATGGAGATCCAATGAGGACCCCAAATGCAATTCAAATACAATGCAAACCAATCAGGGCTCTAGCTCCTTTTTGGTGCAGCCCTTGCAAAACTTACAGCATGGAGCGCTTCCCAGAAGCTCTGAAAGTTGAAATTCTGCTGAAAAGGGATGGAGATCCAATGAGGACCCCAAATGCAGTTCAAATACAATGCAAACCAATCAGGGCTCTAGCTCCTTTTTTGGTGGAGCCCTTGCAAAACTTACAGCATGGAGCGCTTCCCAGCAGATCTGAAAGTTGAAATTCTGCTGAAAAGGGATCGAGATCCAATGAGGACCCCAAATGCAGTTCAAGTACAATGCAAATCAATCAGGGTTCTATCTCCTTTTTTGGTGCAGCCCTTGCAAAACCTACACCACGGAGCACTTCCCAGCAGCTCTGAAAGTTAAAATTCTGCTGAAAAGGGATGGAGATCCAATGAGGACCCCAAATGCAGTTCAAATACAATGCAAACCAATCAGAGCTCTAGCTCCTTTTTGGTGCAGCCCTTGCAAAACTTACAGCATGGAACACTTCCCAGCAGCTCTGAAAGTTGAAATTCTGCTGAAAAGGGATGGAGATCCAATGAGGACCCCAAATACAGTTCAAATACAATGCAAACCAATCAGGGCTCTAGCTCCTTTTTTGGTGCAGCCTTTGCAAAACTTACAGCATGGAGCGCTTCCCAGCAGCTCTGAAAGTTGAAATTCTGCTGAAAAGGGATGGAGATCCAATGAGGACCCCAAATGCAATTCAAATACAATGCAAACCAATCAGGGCTCTAGCTCCTTTTTGGTGCAGCCCTTGCAAAACTTACAGCATGGAGCGCTTCCCAGAAGCTCTGAAAGTTGAAATTCTGCTGAAAAGGGATGGAGATCCAATGAGGACCCCAAATGCAGTTCAAATACAATGCAAACCAATCAGGGCTCTAGCTCCTTTTTTGGTGCAGCCCTTGCAAAACTTACAGCATGGAGCACTTCCCAGCAGCTCTGAAAGTTGAAATTCTGCTGAAAAGGGATGGAGATCCAATGAGGACCCCAAATGCAGTTCAAATACAATGCAAACCAATCAGGGCTCTAGCTCCTTTTTTGGTGCAGCCCTTGCAAAACTTACAGCATGGAGCACTTCCCAGCAGCTCTGAAAGTTGAAATTCTGCTGAAAAGGGATCGAGATCCAATGAGGACCCCAAATGCAGTTCAAATACAATGCAAACTAATCAGGGCTGTAGCTCCTTTTTTGGTGCAGCCCTTGCAAAACCTACAGCACAGAGCTCTTCCCAGCAGCTCTGAAAGTTGAAATTCTGCTGAAAAGGGATGGAGATCCAATGAGGACCCCAAATGCAGTTCAAATACAATGCAAACCAATCAGGGCTCTAGCTCCTTTTTTGGTGCAGCCCTTGCAAAACTTACAGCATGGAGTGCTTCCCAGCAGCTCTGAAAGTTGAAATTCTGCTGAAAAGGGATGGAGATCCAATGAGGACCCCAAATGCAGTTCAAATACAATGCAAACCAATCAGGGCTCTAGCTCCTTTTTTGGTGCAGCCCTTGCAAAACTTACAGCATGGAGCACTTCCCAGCAGCTCTGAAAGTTGAAATTCTGCTGAAAAGGGATCGAGATCCAATGAGGACCCCAAATGCAGTTCAAATACAATGCAAACTAATCAGGGCTGTAGCTCCTTTTTTGGTGCAGCCCTTGCAAAACCTACAGCACAGAGCTCTTCCCAGCAGCTCTGAAAGTTGAAATTCTGCTGAAAAGCAATGGAGATCCAATGAGGACCCCAAATGCAGTTCAAATACAATGCAAACCAATCAGGGCTCTAGCTCCTTTTTTGGTGCAGCCCTTGCAAAACCTACAGCACAGAGCTCTTCCCAGCAGCTCTGAAAGTTGAAATTCTGCTGAAAAGCAATGGAGATCCAATGAGGACCCCAAATGCAGTTCAAATACAATGCAAACCAATCAGGGCTCTAGCTCCTTTTTGGTGCAGCCCTTGCAAAACCTACACCACGGAGCACTTCCCAGCAGCTCTGAAAGTTGAAATTCTGCTGAAAAGCAATGGAGATCCAATGAGGACCCGAAATGCAGTTCAAATACAATGCAAACCAATCAGGGCTCTAGCTCCTTTTTTGGTACAGCCCTTGCAAAACTTACAGCATGGAGCACTTCCCAGCAGCTCTGAAAGTTGAAATTCTGCTGAAAAGGGATGGAGATCCAATGAGGACCCCAAATGCAGTTCAAATACAATGCAAACCAATCAGGGCTCTAGCTCCTTTTTGGTGCAGCCCTTGCAAAACCTACACCACGGAGCACTTCCCAGCAGCTCTGAAAGTTGAAATTCTGCTGAAAAGCAATGGAGATCAAATAAGGACCCCAAATGCAGTTCAAATACAATGCAAACCAATCAGGGCTCTAGCTCCTTTTTTGGTGCAGCCCTTGCAAAACTTACAGCATGGAGTGCTTCCCAGCAGCTCTGAAAGTTGAAATTCTGCTGAAAAGGGATGGAGATCCAATGAGGACCCCAAATGCAGTTCAAATACAATGCAAACCAATCAGGGCTCTAGCTCCTTTTTTGGTGCAGCCCTTGCAAAACGTACAGCATGGAGCGCTTCCCAGCAGCTCTGAAAGTTGAAATTCTGCTGAAAAGGGATGGAGATCCAATGAGGACCCCAAATGCAATTCAAATACAATGCAAACCAATCAGGGCTCTAGCTCCTTTTTGGTGCAGCCCTTGCAAAACTTACAGCATGGAGCGCTTCCCAGAAGCTCTGAAAGTTGAAATTCTGCTGAAAAGGGATGGAGATCCAATGAGGACCCCAAATGCAGTTCAAATACAATGCAAACCAATCAGGGCTCTAGCTCCTTTTTTGGTGGAGCCCTTGCAAAACTTACAGCATGGAGCGCTTCCCAGCAGATCTGAAAGTTGAAATTCTGCTGAAAAGGGATCGAGATCCAATGAGGACCCCAAATGCAGTTCAAGTACAATGCAAATCAATCAGGGTTCTATCTCCTTTTTTGGTGCAGCCCTTGCAAAACCTACACCACGGAGCACTTCCCAGCAGCTCTGAAAGTTGAAATTCTGCTGAAAAGGGATGGAGATCCAATGAGGACCCCAAATGCAGTTCAAATACAATGCAAACCAATCAGAGCTCTAGCTCCTTTTTGGTGCAGCCCTTGCAAAACTTACAGCATGGAACACTTCCCAGCAGCTCTGAAAGTTGAAATTCTGCTGAAAAGGGATGGAGATCCAATGAGGACCCCAAATACAGTTCAAATACAATGCAAACCAATCAGGGCTCTAGCTCCTTTTTTGGTGCAGCCTTTGCAAAACTTACAGCATGGAGCGCTTCCCAGCAGCTCTGAAAGTTGAAATTCTGCTGAAAAGGGATGGAGATCCAATGAGGACCCCAAATGCAATTCAAATACAATGCAAACCAATCAGGGCTCTAGCTCCTTTTTGGTGCAGCCCTTGCAAAACTTACAGCATGGAGCGCTTCCCAGAAGCTCTGAAAGTTGAAATTCTGCTGAAAAGGGATGGAGATCCAATGAGGACCCCAAATACAGTTCAAATACAATGCAAACCAATCAGGGCTCTAGCTCCTGTTTTGGTGCAGCCCTTGCAAAACTTACAGCATGGAGTGCTTCCCAGCAGCTCTGAAAGTTGAAATTCTGCTGAAAAGGGATGGAGATCCAATGAGGACCCCAAATGCAATTCAAATACAATGCAAACCAATCAGGGCTCTAGCTCCTTTTTGGTGCAGCCCTTGCAAAACTTACAGCATGGAGCGCTTCCCAGAAGCTCTGAAAGTTGAAATTCTGCTGAAAAGGGATGGAGATCCAATGAGGACCCCAAATGCAGTTCAAATACAATGCAAACCAATCAGGGCTCTAGCTCCTTTTTTGGTGCAGCCCTTGCAAAACTTACAGCATGGAGCGCTTCAAAGCAGATCTGAAAGTTGAAATTCTGCTGAAAAGGGATGGAGATCCAATGAGGACCCCAAATGCAGTTCAAGTACAATGCAAATCAATCAGGGTTCTACCTCCTTTTTTGGTGCAGCCCTTGCAAAACTTACAGCATGGAGCACTTCTCAGCAGCTCTGAAAGTTGAAATTCTGCTGAAAAGGGATGGAGATCCAATGAGGACCCCAAATGCAGTTCAAATACAATGCAAACCAATCAGGGCTCTAGCTCCTTTTTAGGTGCAGCCCTTGCAAAACTTACAGCATGGAGCACTTCCCAGCAGCTCTGAAAGTTGAAATTCTGCTGAAAAGGGATGGAGATCCAATGAGGACCCCAAATGCAGTTCAAATACAATGCAAACCAATCAGGGCTCTAGCTCCTTTTTGGTGCAGCCCTTGCAAAACCTACACCACGGAGCACTTCCCAGCAGCTCTGAAAGTTGACATTCTGCTGAAAAGCAATGGAGATCCAATGAGGACCCCAAATGCAGTTCAAATACAATGCAAACCAATCAGGGCTCTAGCTCCTTTTTGGTGCAGCCCTTGCAAAACTTACAGCATGGAGCACTTCCAAGCAGCTCTGAAAGTTGAAATTCTGCTGAAAAGGGATGGAGATCCAATGAGGACCCCAAATGCAGTTCAAATACAATGCAAACCAATCAGGGCTCTAGCTCCTTTTTTGGTGCAGCCCTTGCAAAACTTACAGCATGGAGCACTTCCCAGCAGCTCTGAAAGTTGAAATTCTGCTGAAAAGGGATGGAGATCCAATGAGGACCCCAAATGCAGTTCAAATACAATGCAAACCAATCAGGGCTCTAGCTCCTTTTTTGGTGCAGCCCTTGCAAAACTTACAGCATGGAGCACTTCCCAGCAGCTCTGAAAGTTGAAATTCTGCTGAAAAGGGATCGAGATCCAATGAGGACCCCAAATGCAGTTCAAATACAATGCAAACTAATCAGGGCTGTAGCTCCTTTTTTGGTGCAGCCCTTGCAAAACCTACAGCACAGAGCTCTTCCCAGCAGCTCTGAAAGTTGAAATTCTGCTGAAAAGGGATGGAGATCCAATGAGGACCCCAAATGCAGTTCAAATACAATGCAAACCAATCAGGGCTCTAGCTCCTTTTTTGGTGCAGCCCTTGCAAAACTTACAGCATGGAGTGCTTCCCAGCAGCTCTGAAAGTTGAAATTCTGCTGAAAAGGGATGGAGATCCAATGAGGACCCCAAATGCAGTTCAAATACAATGCAAACCAATCAGGGCTCTAGCTCCTTTTTTGGTGCAGCCCTTGCAAAACTTACAGCATGGAGCACTTCCCAGCAGCTCTGAAAGTTGAAATTCTGCTGAAAAGGGATCGAGATCCAATGAGGACCCCAAATGCAGTTCAAATACAATGCAAACTAATCAGGGCTGTAGCTCCTTTTTTGGTGCAGCCCTTGCAAAACCTACAGCACAGAGCTCTTCCCAGCAGCTCTGAAAGTTGAAATTCTGCTGAAAAGCAATGGAGATCCAATGAGGACCCCAAATGCAGTTCAAATACAATGCAAACCAATCAGGGCTCTAGCTCCTTTTTTGGTGCAGCCCTTGCAAAACCTACAGCACAGAGCTCTTCCCAGCAGCTCTGAAAGTTGAAATTCTGCTGAAAAGCAATGGAGATCCAATGAGGACCCCAAATGCAGTTCAAATACAATGCAAACCAATCAGGGCTCTAGCTCCTTTTTGGTGCAGCCCTTGCAAAACCTACACCACGGAGCACTTCCCAGCAGCTCTGAAAGTTGAAATTCTGCTGAAAAGCAATGGAGATCCAATGAGGACCCGAAATGCAGTTCAAATACAATGCAAACCAATCAGGGCTCTAGCTCCTTTTTTGGTACAGCCCTTGCAAAACTTACAGCATGGAGCACTTCCCAGCAGCTCTGAAAGTTGAAATTCTGCTGAAAAGGGATGGAGATCCAATGAGGACCCCAAATGCAGTTCAAATACAATGCAAACCAATCAGGGCTCTAGCTCCTTTTTGGTGCAGCCCTTGCAAAACCTACACCACGGAGCACTTCCCAGCAGCTCTGAAAGTTGAAATTCTGCTGAAAAGCAATGGAGATCAAATAAGGACCCCAAATGCAGTTCAAATACAATGCAAACCAATCAGGGCTCTAGCTCCTTTTTTGGTGCAGCCCTTGCAAAACTTACAGCATGGAGTGCTTCCCAGCAGCTCTGAAAGTTGAAATTCTGCTGAAAAGGGATGGAGATCCAATGAGGACCCCAAATGCAGTTCAAATACAATGCAAACCAATCAGGGCTCTAGCTCCTTTTTTGGTGCAGCCCTTGCAAAACGTACAGCATGGAGCGCTTCCCAGCAGCTCTGAAAGTTGAAATTCTGCTGAAAAGGGATGGAGATCCAATGAGGACCCCAAATGCAATTCAAATACAATGCAAACCAATCAGGGCTCTAGCTCCTTTTTGGTGCAGCCCTTGCAAAACTTACAGCATGGAGCGCTTCCCAGAAGCTCTGAAAGTTGAAATTCTGCTGAAAAGGGATGGAGATCCAATGAGGACCCCAAATGCAGTTCAAATACAATGCAAACCAATCAGGGCTCTAGCTCCTTTTTTGGTGGAGCCCTTGCAAAACTTACAGCATGGAGCGCTTCCCAGCAGATCTGAAAGTTGAAATTCTGCTGAAAAGGGATCGAGATCCAATGAGGACCCCAAATGCAGTTCAAGTACAATGCAAATCAATCAGGGTTCTATCTCCTTTTTTGGTGCAGCCCTTGCAAAACCTACACCACGGAGCACTTCCCAGCAGCTCTGAAAGTTGAAATTCTGCTGAAAAGGGATGGAGATCCAATGAGGACCCCAAATGCAGTTCAAATACAATGCAAACCAATCAGAGCTCTAGCTCCTTTTTGGTGCAGCCCTTGCAAAACTTACAGCATGGAACACTTCCCAGCAGCTCTGAAAGTTGAAATTCTGCTGAAAAGGGATGGAGATCCAATGAGGACCCCAAATACAGTTCAAATACAATGCAAACCAATCAGGGCTCTAGCTCCTTTTTTGGTGCAGCCTTTGCAAAACTTACAGCATGGAGCGCTTCCCAGCAGCTCTGAAAGTTGAAATTCTGCTGAAAAGGGATGGAGATCCAATGAGGACCCCAAATGCAATTCAAATACAATGCAAACCAATCAGGGCTCTAGCTCCTTTTTGGTGCAGCCCTTGCAAAACTTACAGCATGGAGCGCTTCCCAGAAGCTCTGAAAGTTGAAATTCTGCTGAAAAGGGATGGAGATCCAATGAGGACCCCAAATACAGTTCAAATACAATGCAAACCAATCAGGGCTCTAGCTCCTGTTTTGGTGCAGCCCTTGCAAAACTTACAGCATGGAGTGCTTCCCAGCAGCTCTGAAAGTTGAAATTCTGCTGAAAAGGGATGGAGATCCAATGAGGACCCCAAATGCAATTCAAATACAATGCAAACCAATCAGGGCTCTAGCTCCTTTTTGGTGCAGCCCTTGCAAAACTTACAGCATGGAGCGCTTCCCAGAAGCTCTGAAAGTTGAAATTCTGCTGAAAAGGGATGGAGATCCAATGAGGACCCCAAATGCAGTTCAAATACAATGCAAACCAATCAGGGCTCTAGCTCCTTTTTTGGTGCAGCCCTTGCAAAACTTACAGCATGGAGCGCTTCAAAGCAGATCTGAAAGTTGAAATTCTGCTGAAAAGGGATGGAGATCCAATGAGGACCCCAAATGCAGTTCAAGTACAATGCAAATCAATCAGGGTTCTACCTCCTTTTTTGGTGCAGCCCTTGCAAAACTTACAGCATGGAGCACTTCTCAGCAGCTCTGAAAGTTGAAATTCTGCTGAAAAGGGATGGAGATCCAATGAGGACCCCAAATGCAGTTCAAATACAATGCAAACCAATCAGGGCTCTAGCTCCTTTTTAGGTGCAGCCCTTGCAAAACTTACAGCATGGAGCACTTCCCAGCAGCTCTGAAAGTTGAAATTCTGCTGAAAAGGGATGGAGATCCAATGAGGACCCCAAATGCAGTTCAAATACAATGCAAACCAATCAGGGCTCTAGCTCCTTTTTGGTGCAGCCCTTGCAAAACCTACACCACGGAGCACTTCCCAGCAGCTCTGAAAGTTGACATTCTGCTGAAAAGCAATGGAGATCCAATGAGGACCCCAAATGCAGTTCAAATACAATGCAAACCAATCAGGGCTCTAGCTCCTTTTTGGTGCAGCCCTTGCAAAACTTACAGCATGGAGCACTTCCAAGCAGCTCTGAAAGTTGAAATTCTGCTGAAAAGGGATGGAGATCCAATGAGGACCCCAAATGCAGTTCAAATACAATGCAAACCAATCAGGGCTCTAGCTCCTTTTTTGGTGCAGCCCTTGCAAAACTTACAGCATGGAGCACTTCCCAGCAGCTCTGAAAGTTGAAATTCTGCTGAAAAGGGATGGAGATCCAATGAGGACCCCAAATGCAGTTCAAATACAATGCAAACCAATCAGGGCTCTAGCTCCTTTTTTGGTGCAGCCCTTGCAAAACTTACAGCATGGAGCACTTCCCAGCAGCTCTGAAAGTTGAAATTCTGCTGAAAAGGGATCGAGATCCAATGAGGACCCCAAATGCAGTTCAAATACAATGCAAACTAATCAGGGCTGTAGCTCCTTTTTTGGTGCAGCCCTTGCAAAACCTACAGCACAGAGCTCTTCCCAGCAGCTCTGAAAGTTGAAATTCTGCTGAAAAGGGATGGAGATCCAATGAGGACCCCAAATGCAGTTCAAATACAATGCAAACCAATCAGGGCTCTAGCTCCTTTTTTGGTGCAGCCCTTGCAAAACTTACAGCATGGAGTGCTTCCCAGCAGCTCTGAAAGTTGAAATTCTGCTGAAAAGGGATGGAGATCCAATGAGGACCCCAAATGCAGTTCAAATACAATGCAAACCAATCAGGGCTCTAGCTCCTTTTTTGGTGCAGCCCTTGCAAAACTTACAGCATGGAGCACTTCCCAGCAGCTCTGAAAGTTGAAATTCTGCTGAAAAGGGATCGAGATCCAATGAGGACCCCAAATGCAGTTCAAATACAATGCAAACTAATCAGGGCTGTAGCTCCTTTTTTGGTGCAGCCCTTGCAAAACCTACAGCACAGAGCTCTTCCCAGCAGCTCTGAAAGTTGAAATTCTGCTGAAAAGCAATGGAGATCCAATGAGGACCCCAAATGCAGTTCAAATACAATGCAAACCAATCAGGGCTCTAGCTCCTTTTTTGGTGCAGCCCTTGCAAAACCTACAGCACAGAGCTCTTCCCAGCAGCTCTGAAAGTTGAAATTCTGCTGAAAAGCAATGGAGATCCAATGAGGACCCCAAATGCAGTTCAAATACAATGCAAACCAATCAGGGCTCTAGCTCCTTTTTGGTGCAGCCCTTGCAAAACCTACACCACGGAGCACTTCCCAGCAGCTCTGAAAGTTGAAATTCTGCTGAAAAGCAATGGAGATCCAATGAGGACCCGAAATGCAGTTCAAATACAATGCAAACCAATCAGGGCTCTAGCTCCTTTTTTGGTACAGCCCTTGCAAAACTTACAGCATGGAGCACTTCCCAGCAGCTCTGAAAGTTGAAATTCTGCTGAAAAGGGATGGAGATCCAATGAGGACCCCAAATGCAGTTCAAATACAATGCAAACCAATCAGGGCTCTAGCTCCTTTTTGGTGCAGCCCTTGCAAAACCTACACCACGGAGCACTTCCCAGCAGCTCTGAAAGTTGAAATTCTGCTGAAAAGCAATGGAGATCAAATAAGGACCCCAAATGCAGTTCAAATACAATGCAAACCAATCAGGGCTCTAGCTCCTTTTTTGGTGCAGCCCTTGCAAAACTTACAGCATGGAGTGCTTCCCAGCAGCTCTGAAAGTTGAAATTCTGCTGAAAAGGGATGGAGATCCAATGAGGACCCCAAATGCAGTTCAAATACAATGCAAACCAATCAGGGCTCTAGCTCCTTTTTTGGTGCAGCCCTTGCAAAACGTACAGCATGGAGCGCTTCCCAGCAGCTCTGAAAGTTGAAATTCTGCTGAAAAGGGATGGAGATCCAATGAGGACCCCAAATGCAATTCAAATACAATGCAAACCAATCAGGGCTCTAGCTCCTTTTTGGTGCAGCCCTTGCAAAACTTACAGCATGGAGCGCTTCCCAGAAGCTCTGAAAGTTGAAATTCTGCTGAAAAGGGATGGAGATCCAATGAGGACCCCAAATGCAGTTCAAATACAATGCAAACCAATCAGGGCTCTAGCTCCTTTTTTGGTGGAGCCCTTGCAAAACTTACAGCATGGAGCGCTTCCCAGCAGATCTGAAAGTTGAAATTCTGCTGAAAAGGGATCGAGATCCAATGAGGACCCCAAATGCAGTTCAAGTACAATGCAAATCAATCAGGGTTCTATCTCCTTTTTTGGTGCAGCCCTTGCAAAACCTACACCACGGAGCACTTCCCAGCAGCTCTGAAAGTTGAAATTCTGCTGAAAAGGGATGGAGATCCAATGAGGACCCCAAATGCAGTTCAAATACAATGCAAACCAATCAGAGCTCTAGCTCCTTTTTGGTGCAGCCCTTGCAAAACTTACAGCATGGAACACTTCCCAGCAGCTCTGAAAGTTGAAATTCTGCTGAAAAGGGATGGAGATCCAATGAGGACCCCAAATACAGTTCAAATACAATGCAAACCAATCAGGGCTCTAGCTCCTTTTTTGGTGCAGCCTTTGCAAAACTTACAGCATGGAGCGCTTCCCAGCAGCTCTGAAAGTTGAAATTCTGCTGAAAAGGGATGGAGATCCAATGAGGACCCCAAATGCAATTCAAATACAATGCAAACCAATCAGGGCTCTAGCTCCTTTTTGGTGCAGCCCTTGCAAAACTTACAGCATGGAGCGCTTCCCAGAAGCTCTGAAAGTTGAAATTCTGCTGAAAAGGGATGGAGATCCAATGAGGACCCCAAATACAGTTCAAATACAATGCAAACCAATCAGGGCTCTAGCTCCTGTTTTGGTGCAGCCCTTGCAAAACTTACAGCATGGAGTGCTTCCCAGCAGCTCTGAAAGTTGAAATTCTGCTGAAAAGGGATGGAGATCCAATGAGGACCCCAAATGCAATTCAAATACAATGCAAACCAATCAGGGCTCTAGCTCCTTTTTGGTGCAGCCCTTGCAAAACTTACAGCATGGAGCGCTTCCCAGAAGCTCTGAAAGTTGAAATTCTGCTGAAAAGGGATGGAGATCCAATGAGGACCCCAAATGCAGTTCAAATACAATGCAAACCAATCAGGGCTCTAGCTCCTTTTTTGGTGCAGCCCTTGCAAAACTTACAGCATGGAGCGCTTCAAAGCAGATCTGAAAGTTGAAATTCTGCTGAAAAGGGATGGAGATCCAATGAGGACCCCAAATGCAGTTCAAGTACAATGCAAATCAATCAGGGTTCTACCTCCTTTTTTGGTGCAGCCCTTGCAAAACTTACAGCATGGAGCACTTCTCAGCAGCTCTGAAAGTTGAAATTCTGCTGAAAAGGGATGGAGATCCAATGAGGACCCCAAATGCAGTTCAAATACAATGCAAACCAATCAGGGCTCTAGCTCCTTTTTAGGTGCAGCCCTTGCAAAACTTACAGCATGGAGCACTTCCCAGCAGCTCTGAAAGTTGAAATTCTGCTGAAAAGGGATGGAGATCCAATGAGGACCCCAAATGCAGTTCAAATACAATGCAAACCAATCAGGGCTCTAGCTCCTTTTTGGTGCAGCCCTTGCAAAACCTACACCACGGAGCACTTCCCAGCAGCTCTGAAAGTTGACATTCTGCTGAAAAGCAATGGAGATCCAATGAGGACCCCAAATGCAGTTCAAATACAATGCAAACCAATCAGGGCTCTAGCTCCTTTTTGGTGCAGCCCTTGCAAAACTTACAGCATGGAGCACTTCCAAGCAGCTCTGAAAGTTGAAATTCTGCTGAAAAGGGATGGAGATCCAATGAGGACCCCAAATGCAGTTCAAATACAATGCAAACCAATCAGGGCTCTAGCTCCTTTTTGGTGCAGCCCTTGCAAAACCTACACCACGGAGCACTTCCCAGCAGCTCTGAAAGTTGACATTCTGCTGAAAAGCAATGGAGATCCAATGAGGACCCCAAATGCAGTTCAAATACAATGCAAACCAATCAGGGCTCTAGCTCCTTTTTGGTGCAGCCCTTGCAAAACTTACAGCATGGAGCACTTCTCAGCAGCTCTGAAAGTTGAAATTCTGCTGAAAAGGGATGGAGATCCAATGAGGACCCCAAATGCAGTTCAAATACAATGCAAACCAATCAGGGCTCTAGCTCCTTTTTTGGTGCAGCCCTTGCAAAACTTACAGCATGGAGCACTTCCCAGCAGCTCTGAAAGTTGAAATTCTGCTGAAAAGGGATGGAGATCCAATGAGGACCCCAAATGCAGTTCAAATACAATGCAAACCAATCAGGGCTCTAGCTCCTTTTTGGTGCAGCCCTTGCAAAACCTACACCACGGAGCACTTCCCAGCAGCTCTGAAAGTTGAAATTCTGCTGAAAAGCAATGGAGATCCAATGAGGACCCGAAATGCAGTTCAAATACAATGCAAACCAATCAGGGCTCTAGCTCCTTTTTTGGTACAGCCCTTGCAAAACTTACAGCATGGAGCACTTCCCAGCAGCTCTGAAAGTTGAAATTCTGCTGAAAAGGGATGGAGATCCAATGAGGACCCCAAATGCAGTTCAAATACAATGCAAACCAATCAGGGCTCTAGCTCCTTTTTGGTGCAGCCCTTGCAAAACCTACACCACGGAGCACTTCCCAGCAGCTCTGAAAGTTGAAATTCTGCTGAAAAGCAATGGAGATCAAATAAGGACCCCAAATGCAGTTCAAATACAATGCAAACCAATCAGGGCTCTAGCTCCTTTTTTGGTGCAGCCCTTGCAAAACTTACAGCATGGAGTGCTTCCCAGCAGCTCTGAAAGTTGAAATTCTGCTGAAAAGGGATGGAGATCCAATGAGGACCCCAAATGCAGTTCAAATACAATGCAAACCAATCAGGGCTCTAGCTCCTTTTTTGGTGCAGCCCTTGCAAAACGTACAGCATGGAGCGCTTCCCAGCAGCTCTGAAAGTTGAAATTCTGCTGAAAAGGGATGGAGATCCAATGAGGACCCCAAATGCAGTTCAAATACAATGCAAACCAATCAGGGCTCTAGCTCCTTTTTTGGTGCAGCCCTTGCAAAACTTACAGCATGGAGTGTTTCCCAGCAGCTCTGAAAGTTGAAATTCTGCTGAAAAGGGATGGAGATCCAATGAGGACCCCAAATGCAGTTCAAATACAATGCAAACCAATTAGGGCTCTAGCTCCTTTTTTGGTGCAGCCCTTGCAAAACTTACATCATGGAGCGCCTCCCAGCAGCTCAGAAAGTTGAAATTCTGCTGAAAAGCGATGGAGATCCAATGAGGACCCCAAATGCAATTCAAATACAATGCAAACCAATCAGGGCTCTAGCTCCTTTTTGGTGCAGCCCTTGCAAAACTTACAGCATGGAGCGCTTCCCAGAAGCTCTGAAAGTTGAAATTCTGCTGAAAAGGGATGGAGATCCAATGAGGACCCCAAATGCAGTTCAAATACAATGCAAACCAATCAGGGCTCTAGCTCCTTTTTTGGTGGAGCCCTTGCAAAACTTACAGCATGGAGCGCTTCCCAGCAGATCTGAAAGTTGAAATTCTGCTGAAAAGGGATCGAGATCCAATGAGGACCCCAAATGCAGTTCAAGTACAATGCAAATCAATCAGGGTTCTATCTCCTTTTTTGGTGCAGCCCTTGCAAAACCTACACCACGGAGCACTTCCCAGCAGCTCTGAAAGTTGAAATTCTGCTGAAAAGGGATGGAGATCCAATGAGGACCCCAAATGCAGTTCAAATACAATGCAAACCAATCAGAGCTCTAGCTCCTTTTTGGTGCAGCCCTTGCAAAACTTACAGCATGGAACACTTCCCAGCAGCTCTGAAAGTTGAAATTCTGCTGAAAAGGGATGGAGATCCAATGAGGACCCCAAATACAGTTCAAATACAATGCAAACCAATCAGGGCTCTAGCTCCTTTTTTGGTGCAGCCTTTGCAAAACTTACAGCATGGAGCGCTTCCCAGCAGCTCTGAAAGTTGAAATTCTGCTGAAAAGGGATGGAGATCCAATGAGGACCCCAAATGCAATTCAAATACAATGCAAACCAATCAGGGCTCTAGCTCCTTTTTGGTGCAGCCCTTGCAAAACTTACAGCATGGAGCGCTTCCCAGAAGCTCTGAAAGTTGAAATTCTGCTGAAAAGGGATGGAGATCCAATGAGGACCCCAAATGCAGTTCAAATACAATGCAAACCAATCAGGGCTCTAGCTCCTTTTTTGGTGCAGCCCTTGCAAAACTTACAGCATGGAGCGCTTCAAAGCAGATCTGAAAGTTGAAATTCTGCTGAAAAGGGATGGAGATCCAATGAGGACCCCAAATGCAGTTCAAGTACAATGCAAATCAATCAGGGTTCTACCTCCTTTTTTGGTGCAGCCCTTGCAAAACTTACAGCATGGAGCACTTCTCAGCAGCTCTGAAAGTTGAAATTCTGCTGAAAAGGGATGGAGATCCAATGAGGACCCCAAATGCAGTTCAAATACAATGCAAACCAATCAGGGCTCTAGCTCCTTTTTTGGTGCAGCCCTTGCAAAACTTACAGCATGGAGCACTTCCCAGCAGCTCTGAAAGTTGAAATTCTGCTGAAAAGGGATGGAGATCCAATGAGGACCCCAAATGCAGTTCAAATACAACGCAAACCAATCAGGGCTCTAGCTCCTTTTTGGTGCAGCCCTTGCAAAACCTACACCACGGAGCACTTCCCAGCAGCTCTGAAAGTTGAAATTCTGCTGAAAAGCAATGGAGATCCAATGAGGACCCCAAATGCAGTTCAAATACAATGCAAACCAATCAGTGCTCTAGCTCCTTTTTTGGTGCAGCCCTTGCAAAACTTACAGCATGGAGCACTTCCCAGCAGCTCTGAAAGTTGAAATTCTGCTGAAAAGGGATGGAGATCCAATGAGGACCCCAAATGCAGTTCAAATACAATGCAAACCAATCAGGGCTCTAGCTCCTTTTTTGGTGCAGCCCTTGCAAAACTTACAGCATGGAGCACTTCCCAGCAGCTCTGAAAGTTGAAATTCTGCTGAAAAGGGATGGAGATCCAATGAGGACCCCAAATGCAGTTCAAATACAACGCAAACCAATCAGGGCTCTAGCTCCTTTTTGGTGCAGCCCTTGCAAAACCTACACCACGGAGCACTTCCCAGCAGCTCTGAAAGTTGAAATTCTGCTGAAAAGCAATGGAGATCCAATGAGGACCCCAAATGCAGTTCAAATACAATGCAAACCAATCAGTGCTCTAGCTCCTTTTTTGGTGCAGCCCTTGCAAAACTTACAGCATGGAGCACTTCCCAGCAGCTCTGAAAGTTGAAATTCTGCTGAAAAGGGATGGAGATCCAATGAGGACCCCAAATGCAGTTCAAATACAACGCAAACCAATCAGGGCTCTAGCTCCTTTTTGGTGCAGCCCTTGCAAAACCTACACCACGGAGCACTTCCCAGCAGCTCTGAAAGTTGAAATTCTGCTGAAAAGCAATGGAGATCCAATGAGGACCCCAAATGCAGTTCAAATACAATGCAAACCAATCAGGGCTCTAGCTCCTTTTTTGGTGCAGCCCTTGCAAAACTTACAGCATGGAGCACTTCCCAGCAGCTCTGAAAGTTGAAATTCTGCTGAAAAGGGATGGAGATCCAATGAGGACCCCAAATGCAGTTCAAATACAATGCAAACCAATCAGGGCTCTAGCTCCTTTTTGGTGCAGCCCTTGCAAAACCTACACCACGGAGCACTTCCCAGCAGCTCTGAAAGTTGACATTCTGCTGAAAAGCAATGGAGATCCAATGAGGACCCCAAATGCAGTTCAAATACAATGCAAACCAATCAGGGCTCTAGCTCCTTTTTTGGTGCAGCCCTTGCAAAACTTACAGCATGGAGCACTTCCCAGCAGCTCTGAAAGTTGAAATTCTACTGAAAAGGGATGGAGATCCAATGAGGACCCCAAATGCAGTTCAAATACAATGCAAACCAATCAGGGCTCTAGCTCCTTTTTGGTGCAGCCCTTGCAAAACCTACACCACGGAGCACTTCCCAGCAGCTCTGAAAGTTGAAATTCTGCTGAAAAGCAATGGAGATCCAATGAGGACCCGAAATGCAGTTCAAATACAATGCAAACCAATCAGGGCTCTAGCTCCTTTTTTGGTACAGCCCTTGCAAAACTTACAGCATGGAGCACTTCCCAGCAGCTCTGAAAGTTGAAATTCTGCTGAAAAGGGATGGAGATCCAATGAGGACCCCAAATGCAGTTCAAATACAATGCAAACCAATCAGGGCTCTAGCTCCTTTTTTGGTGCAGCCCTTGCAAAACGTACAGCATGGAGTGCTTCCCAGCAGCTCTGAAAGTTGAAATTCTGCTGAAAAGGGATGGAGATCCAATGAGGACCCCAAATGCAGTTCAAATACAATGCAAACCAATCAGGGCTCTAGCTCCTTTTTTGGTGCAGCCCTTGCAAAACTTACATCATGGAGCGCCTCCCAGCAGCTCAGAAAGTTGAAATTCTGCTGAAAAGCGATGGAGATCCAATGAGGACCCCAAATGCAATTCAAATACAATGCAAACCAATCAGGGCTCTAGCTCCTTTTTGGTGCAGCCCTTGCAAAACGTACAGCATGGAGCGCATCCCAGAAGCTCTGAAAGTTGAAATTCTGCTGAAAAGGGATGGAGATCCAATGAGGACCCCAAATGCAGTTCAAATACAATGCAAACCAATCAGGGCTCTAGCTCCTTTTTTGGTGGAGCCCTTGCAAAACTTACAGCATGGAGCGCTTCCCAGCAGATCTGAAAGTTGAAATTCTGCTGAAAAGGGATCAAGATCCAATGAGGACCCCAAATGCAGTTCAAGTACAATGCAAATCAATCAGGGTTCTATCTCCTTTTTTGGTGCAGCCCTTGCAAAACCTACACCACGGAGCACTTCCCAGCAGCTCTGAAAGTTGAAATTCTGCTGAAAAGGGATGGAGATCCAATGAGGACCCCAAATGCAGTTCAAATACAATGCAAACCAATCAGAGCTCTAGCTCCTTTTTGGTGCAGCCCTTGCAAAACTTACAGCATGGAACACTTCCCAGTAGCTCTGAAAGTTGAAATTCTGCTGAAAAGGGATGGAGATCCAATGAGGACCCCAAATACAGTTCAAATACAATGCAAACCAATCAGGGCTCTAGCTCCTTTTTTGGTGCAGCCTTTGCAAAACTTACAGCATGGAGCGCTTCCCAGCAGCTCTGAAAGTTGAAATTCTGCTGAAAAGAAATGGAGATCCAATGAGGACCCCAAATGCAGTTCAAATACAATACAAACCAATCAGGGCTCTAGCTCCTTTTTTGGTGCAGCCCTTGCAAAACTTACAGCATGGAGCACTTCCCAGCAGCTCTGAAAGTTGAAATTCTGCTGAAAAGCGATGGAGATCCAATGAGGACCCCAAATGCAGTTCAAATACAATGCAAACCAATCAGGGCTCTAGCTCCTTTTTTGGTGCAGCCCTTGCAAGACTTACAGCATGGAGCACTTCCCAGCAGCTCTGAAAGTTGAAATTCTGCTGAAAAGGGATGGAGATCCAATGAGGACCCCAAATGCAGTTCAAATACAATGCAAACCAATCAGGGCTCTAGCTCCTTTTTTGGTGCAGCCCTTGCAAAACCTACAGCATGGAGCGCTTCCCAGCAGCTCTGAAAGTTGAAATTCTGCTGAAAAGCAATGGAGATCCAATGAGGACCCCAAATGCAGTTCAAATTCAATGCAAACCAATCAGGGCTCTAGCTCCTTTTTGGTGAAGCCCTTGCAAAACTTACAGCGTGGAGCACTTCCCAGCAGCTCTGAAAGTTGAAATTCTGCTGAAAAGGGATCGAGATCCAATGAGGACCCCAAATGCAGTTCATATACAATGCAAACCAATCAGGGCTCTAGCTCCTTTTTTGGTGCAGCCCTTGCAAAACCTACAGCACGGAGCACTTCCCAGCAGCTCTGAAAGTTGAAATTCTGCTGAAAAGCAGTGGAGATCCAATGAGGACCCCAAATGCAGTTCAAATACAATGCAAAGCAATCAGGGCTCTAGCTCCTTTTTTGGTGCAGCCCTTGCAAAACTTACAGCATGGAGCACTTCCCAGCAGCTCTGAAAGTTGAAATTCTGCTGAAAAGGGATGGAGATGCAATGAGGACCCCAAATGCAGTTCAAATACAATGCAAACCAATCAGAGCTCTAGCTCCTTTTTGGTGCAGCCCTTGCAAAACTTACAGCATGGAACACTTCCCAGCAGATCTGAAAGTTGAAATTCTGCTGAAAAGGGATGGAGATCCAATGAGGACCCCAAATGCAGTTCAAATACAATGCAAACCAATCAGGGCTCTAGCTCCTTTTTTGGTGCAGCCCTTGCAAAACTTACAGCATGGAGCACTTCCCAGCAGCTCTGAAAGTTGAAATTCTGCTGAAAAGGGATGGAGATCCAATGAGGACCACAAATGCAGTTCAAATACAATGCAAACCAATCAGGGCTCTAGCTCCTTTTTTGGTGCAGCCCTTGCAAAACTTACAGCATGGAGCGCTTCCCAGCAGCTCTGAAAGTTTTAAATTCTGCTGAAAAGGGATGGAGATCCAATGAGGACCCCAAATGCAGTTCAAATACAATGCAAACCAATCAGGGCTCTAGCTCCTTTTTTGGTGCAGCCCTTGCAAAACTTACAGCATGGAGCACCTCCCAGCAGCTCTGAAAGTTGAAATTCTGCTGAAAAGCGATGGAGATCCAATGAGGACCCCAAATGCAGTTCAAATACAATGCAAACCAATCAGGGCTCTAGCTCCTTTTTTGGTGCAGCCCTTGCAAAACTTACAGCATGGAGCGCTTCCCAGCAGCTCTGAAAATTGAAATTCTGCTGAAAAACAATGGAGATCCAATGAGGACCCCAAATGCAGTTCAAATACAATGCAAACCAATCAGGGCTCTAGCTCCTTTTTTGGTGCAGCTCTTGCAAAACTTACAGCATGGAGCACCTCCCAGCAGCTCTGAAAGTTGAAATTCTGCTGAAAAGCGATGAATATCCAATGAGGACCCCAAATGCAGTTCAAATACAATGCAAACCAATCAGGGCTCTAGCTCCTTTTTGGTGCAGCCCTTGCAAAACTTACAGCATGGAAGACTTTCCAGCATCTCTGAAAGTTGAAATTCTGCTGAAAAGGGATGGTGATCCAATGAGGACCTCAAATGCAGTTCAAATACAATGCAAACCAATCAGGGCTGTAGCTCCTTTTTTGGTGCAGCCCTTGCAAAACGTACAGCATGGAGCACTTCCCAGCAGCTCTGAAAGTTGAAATTCTGCTGAAAAGCGATGGAGATCCAATGAGGACCCCAAATGCAGTTCAAATACAACGCAAACCAATCAGGGCTCTAGCTCCTTTTTGGTGCAGCCCTTGCAAAACCTACACCACGGAGCACTTCCCAGCAGCTCTGAAAGTTGAAATTCTGCTGAAAAGCAATGGAGATCCAATGAGGACCCCAAATGCAGTTCAAATACAATGCAAACCAATCAGGGCTCTAGCTCCTTTTTTGGTGCAGCCCTTGCAAAACTTACAGCATGGAGCACTTCCCAGCAGCTCTGAAAGTTGAAATTCTGCTGAAAAGGGATGGAGATCCAATGAGGACCCCAAATGCAGTTCAAATACAATGCAAACCAATCAGGGCTCTAGCTCCTTTTTGGTGCAGCCCTTGCAAAACCTACACCACGGAGCACTTCCCAGCAGCTCTGAAAGTTGACATTCTGCTGAAAAGCAATGGAGATCCAATGAGGACCCCAAATGCAGTTCAAATACAATGCAAACCAATCAGGGCTCTAGCTCCTTTTTGGTGCAGCCCTTGCAAAACTTACAGCATGGAGCACTTCTCAGCAGCTCTGAAAGTTGAAATTCTGCTGAAAAGGGATGGAGATCCAATGAGGACCCCAAATGCAGTTCAAATACAATGCAAACCAATCAGGGCTCTAGCTCCTTTTTTGGTGCAGCCCTTGCAAAACTTACAGCATGGAGCACTTCCCAGCAGCTCTGAAAGTTGAAATTCTGCTGAAAAGGGATGGAGATCCAATGAGGACCCCAAATGCAGTTCAAATACAATGCAAACCAATCAGGGCTCTAGCTCCTTTTTGGTGCAGCCCTTGCAAAACCTACACCACGGAGCACTTCCCAGAAGCTCTGAAAGTTGAAATTCTGCTGAAAAGCAATGGAGATCCAATGAGGACCCGAAATGCAGTTCAAATACAATGCAAACCAATCAGGGCTCTAGCTCCTTTTTTGGTACAGCCCTTGCAAAACTTACAGCATGGAGCACTTCCCAGCAGCTCTGAAAGTTGAAATTCTGCTGAAAAGGGATGGAGATCCAATGAGGACCCCAAATGCAGTTCAAATACAATGCAAACCAATCAGGGCTCTAGCTCCTTTTTGGTGCAGCCCTTGCAAAACCTACACCACGGAGCACTTCCCAGCAGCTCTGAAAGTTGAAATTCTGCTGAAAAGCAATGGAGATCCAATGAGGACCCCAAATGCAGTTCAAATACAATGCAAACCAATCAGGGCTCTAGCTCCTTTTTTGGTGCAGCCCTTGCAAAACTTACAGCATGGAGTGCTTCCCAGCAGCTCTGAAAGTTGAAATTCTGCTGAAAAGGGATGGAGATCCAATGAGGACCCCAAATGCAGTTCAAATACAATGCAAACCAATCAGGGCTCTAGCTCCTTTTTTGGTGCAGCCCTTGCAAAACGTACAGCATGGAGCGCTTCCCAGCAGCTCTGAAAGTTGAAATTCTGCTGAAAAGGGATGGAGATCCAATGAGGACCCCAAATGCAGTTCAAATACAATGCAAACCAATCAGGGCTCTAGCTCCTTTTTTGGTGCAGCCCTTGCAAAACTTACAGCATGGAGTGCTTCCCAGCAGCTCTGAAAGTTGAAATTCTGCTGAAAAGGGATGGAGATCCAATGAGGACCCCAAATGCAGTTCAAATACAATGCAAACCAATCAGGGCTCTAGCTCCTTTTTTGGTGCAGCCCTTGCAAAACTTATATCATGGAGCGCCTCCCAGCAGCTCAGAAAGTTGAAATTCTGCTGAAAAGCGATGGAGATCCAATGAGGACCCCAAATGCAATTCAAATACAATGCAAACCAATCAGGGCTCTAGCTCCTTTTTGGTGGAGCCCTTGCAAAACTTACAGCATGGAGCGCTTCCCAGCAGATCTGAAAGTTGAAATTCTGCTGAAAAGGGATCGAGATCCAATGAGGACCCCAAATGCAGTTCAAGTACAATGCAAATCAATCAGGGTTCTATCTCCTTTTTTGGTGCAGCCCTTGCAAAACCTACACCACGGAGCACTTCCCAGCAGCTCTGAAAGTTGAAATTCTGCTGAAAAGGGATGGAGATCCAATGAGGACCCCAAATGCAGTTCAAATACAATGCAAACCAATCAGAGCTCTAGCTCCTTTTTGGTGCAGCCCTTGCAAAACTTACAGCATGGAACACTTCCCAGCAGCTCTGAAAGTTGAAATTCTGCTGAAAAGGGATGGAGATCCAATGAGGACCCCAAATACAGTTCAAATACAATGCAAACCAATCAGGGCTCTAGCTCCTTTTTTGGTGCAGCCTTTGCAAAACTTACAGCATGGAGCGCTTCCCAGCAGCTCTGAAAGTTGAAATTCTGCTGAAAAGAAATGGAGATCCAATGAGGACCCCAAATGCAGTTCAAATACAATACAAACCAATCAGGGCTCTAGCTCCTTTTTTGGTGCAGCCCTTGCTAAACTTACAGCATGGAGCACTTCCCAGCAGCTCTGAAAGTTGAAATTCTGCTGAAAAGGGCTGGAGATCCAATGAGGACCCCAAATGCAGTTCAAATACAATGCAAACCAATCAGGGCTCTAGCTCCTTTTTTGGTGCAGCCCTTGCAAAACTTACAGCATGGAGCGCTTCCCAGCAGCTCTGAAAGTTGAAATTCTGCTGAAAAGCAATGGAGATCCAATGAGGACCCCAAATGCAGTTCAAATACAATACAAACCAATCAGGGCTCTAGCTCCTTTTTTGGTGCAGCCCTTGCAAAACTTACAGCATGGAGCACTTCCCAGCAGCTCTGAAAGTTGGAATTCTGCTGAAAAGGGCTGGAGATCCAATGAGGACCCCAAATGCAGTTCAAATACAATGCAAACCAATCAGGGCTCTAGCTCCTTTTTTGGTGCAGCCCTTGCAAAACTTACAGCATGGAGCGCTTCCCAGCAGCTCTGAAAGTTTTAAATTCTGCTGAAAAGGGATGGAGATCCAATGAGGACCCCAAATGCAGTTCAAATACAATGCAAACCAATCAGGGCTCTAGCTCCTTTTTTGGTGCAGCCCTTGCAAAACTTACAGCATGGAGCACCTCCCAGCAGCTCTGAAAGTTGAAATTCTGCTGAAAAGCGATGAATATCCAATGAGGACCCCAAATGCAGTTCAAATACAATGCAAACCAATCAGGGCTCTAGCTCCTTTTTGGTGCAGCCCTTGCAAAACTTACAGCATGGAAGACTTTCCAGCATCTCTGAAAGTTGAAATTCTGCTGAAAAGGGATGGTGATCCAATGAGGACCTCAAATGCAGTTCAAATACAATGCAAACCAATCAGGGCTGTAGCTCCTTTTTTGGTGCAGCCCTTGCAAAACTTACAGCATGGAACACTTCCCAGCAGCTCTGAAAGTTGAAATTCTGCTGAAAAGGGATGGAGATCCAATGAGGACCCCAAATACAGTTCAAATACAATGCAAACCAATCAGGGCTCTAGCTCCTTTTTGGTGGAGCCCTTGCAAAACTTACAGCATGGAGCGCTTCCCAGCAGATCTGAAAGTTGAAATTCTGCTGAAAAGGGATCGAGATCCAATGAGGACCCCAAATGCAGTTCAAGTACAATGCAAATCAATCAGGGTTCTATCTCCTTTTTTGGTGCAGCCCTTGCAAAACCTACACCACGGAGCACTTCCCAGCAGCTCTGAAAGTTGAAATTCTGCTGAAAAGGGATGGAGATCCAATGAGGACCCCAAATGCAGTTCAAATACAATGCAAACCAATCAGAGCTCTAGCTCCTTTTTGGTGCAGCCCTTGCAAAACTTACAGCATGGAACACTTCCCAGCAGCTCTGAAAGTTGAAATTCTGCTGAAAAGGGATGGAGATCCAATGAGGACCCCAAATACAGTTCAAATGCAATGCAAACCAATCAGGGCTCTAGCTCCTTTTTTGGTGCAGCCTTTGCAAAACTTACAGCATGGAGCGCTTCCCAGCAGCTCTGAAAGTTGAAATTCTGCTGAAAAGAAATGGAGATCCAATGAGGACCCCAAATGCAGTTCAAATACAATACAAACCAATCAGGGCTCTAGCTCCTTTTTTGGTGCAGCCCTTGCAAAACTTACAGCATGGAGCACTTCCCAGCAGCTCTGAAAGTTGAAATTCTGCTGAAAAGGGCTGGAGATCCAATGAGGACCCCAAATGCAGTTCAAATACAATGCAAACCAATCAGGGCTCTAGCTCCTTTTTTGGTGCAGCCCTTGCAAAACTTACAGCATGGAGTGCTTCCCAGCAGCTCTGAAAGTTGAAATTCTGCTGAAAAGCAATGGAGATCCAATGAGGACCCCAAATGCAGTTCAAATACAATACAAACCAATCAGGGCTCTAGCTCCTTTTTTGGTGCAGCCCTTGCAAAACTTACAGCATGGAGCACTTCCCAGCAGCTCTGAAAGTTGGAATTCTGCTGAAAAGGGCTGGAGATCCAATGAGGACCCCAAATGCAGTTCAAATACAATGCAAACCAATCAGGGCTCTAGCTCCTTTTTTGGTGCAGCCCTTGCAAAACTTACAGCATGGAGCGCTTCCCAGCAGCTCTGAAAGTTTTAAATTCTGCTGAAAAGGGATGGAGATCCAATGAGGACCCCAAATGCAGTTCAAATACAATGCAAACCAATCAGGGCTCTAGCTCCTTTTTTGGTGCAGCCCTTGCAAAACTTACAGCATGGAGCACCTCCCAGCAGCTCTGAAAGTTGAAATTCTGCTAAAAAGCGATGAATATCCAATGAGGACCCCAAATGCAGTTCAAATACAATGCAAACCAATCAGGGCTCTAGCTCCTTTTTGGTGCAGCCCTTGCAAAACTTACAGCATGGAAGACTTTCCAGCATCTCTGAAAGTTGAAATTCTGCTGAAAAGGGATGGTGATCCAATGAGGACCTCAAATGCAGTTCAAATACAATGCAAACCAATCAGGGCTGTAGCTCCTTTTTTGGTGCAGCCCTTGCAAAACTTACAGCATGGAACACTTCCCAGCAGCTCTGAAAGTTGAAATTCTGCTGAAAAGGGATGGAGATCCAATGAGGACCCCAAATACAGTTCAAATACAATGCAAACCAATCAGGGCTCTAGCTCCTTTTTTGGTGCAGCCTTTGCAAAACTTACAGCATGGAGCGCTTCCCAGCAGCTCTGAAAGTTGAAATTCTGCTGAAAAGAAATGGAGATCCAATGAGGACCCCAAATGCAGTTCAAATACAATACAAACCAATCAGGGCTCTAGCTCCTTTTTTGGTGCAGCCCTTGCAAAACTTACAGCATGGAGCACTTCCCAGCAGCTCTGAAAGTTGAAATTCTGCTGAAAAGGGCTGGAGATCCAATGAGGACCCCAAATGCAGTTCAAATACAATGCAAACCAATCAGGGCTCTAGCTCCTTTTTTGGTGCAGCCCTTGCAAAACTTACAGCATGGAGTGCTTCCCAGCAGCTCTGAAAGTTGAAATTCTGCTGAAAAGCAATGGAGATCCAATGAGGACCCCAAATGCAGTTCAAATACAATACAAACCAATCAGGGCTCTAGCTCCTTTTTTGGTGCAGCCCTTGCAAAACTTACAGCATGGAGCACTTCCCAGCAGCTCTGAAAGTTGGAATTCTGCTGAAAAGGGCTGGAGATCCAATGAGGACCCCAAATGCAGTTCAAATACAATGCAAACCAATCAGGGCTCTAGCTCCTTTTTGGTGCAGCCCTTGCAAAACTTACAGCATGGAAGACTTTCCAGCATCTCTGAAAGTTGAAATTCTGCTGAAAAGGGATGGTGATCCAATGAGGACCTCAAATGCAGTTCAAATACAATGCAAACCAATCAGGGCTGTAGCTCCTTTTTTGGTGCAGCCCTTGCAAAACGTACAGCATGGAGCACTTCCCAGCAGCTCTGAAAGTTGAAATTCTGCTGAAAAGCGATGGAGATCCAATGAGGACCCCAAATGCAGTTCAAATACAATGCAAACCAATCAGGGCTCTAGCTCCTTTTTTGGTGCAGCCCTTGCAAGACTTACAGCATGGAGCACTTCCCAGCAGCTCTGAAAGTTGAAATTCTGCTGAAAAGGGATGGAGATCCAATGAGGACCCCAAATGCAGTTCAAATACAATGCAAACCAATCAGGGCTCTAGCTCCTTTTTTGGTGCAGCCCTTGCAAAACTTACAGCATGGAGCGCTTCCCAGCAGCTCTGAAAGTTGAAATTCTGCTGAAAAGCAATGGAGATCCAATGAGGACCCCAAATGCAGTTCAAATTCAATGCAAACCAATCAGGGCTCTAGCTCCTTTTTGGTGCAGCCCTTGCAAAACTTACAGCGTGGAGCACTTCCCACCAGCTCTGAAAGTTGAAATTCTGCTGAAAAGGGATCGAGATCCAGTGAGGACCCCAAATGCAGTTCAAATACAATGCAAACCAATCAGGGCTCTAGCTCCTTTTTTGGTGCAGCCCTTGCAAAACCTACAGCACGGAGCACTTCCCAGCAGCTCTGAAAGTTGAAATTCTGCTGTAAAGCAATGGAGATCCAATGAGGACCCCAAATGCAGTTCAAATACAATGCAAACCAATCAGGGCTCTAGCTCCTTTTTTGGTGCAGCCCTTGCAAAACTTACAGCATGGAGCGCTTCACAGCAGCTCTGAAAGTTGAAATTCTGCTGAAAAGGGATGGAGATGCAATGAGGACCCCAAATGCAGTTCAAATACAATGCAAACCAATCAGGGCTCTAGCTCCTTTTTTGGTGGAGCCCTTGCAAAACTTACAGCATGGAGCGCTTCCCAGCAGATCTGAAAGTTGAAATTCTGCTGAAAAGGGATGGAGATCCAATGAGGACCCCAAATGCAGTTCAAATACAATGCAAACCAATCAGGGCTCTAGCTCCTTTTTTGGTGCAGCCCTTGCAAAACTTACAGCATGGAGCACTTCCCAGCAGCTCTGAAAGTTGAAATTCTGCTGAAAAGGGCTGGAGATCCAATGAGGACCCCAAATGCAGTTCAAATACAATGCAAACCAATCAGGGCTCTAGCTCCTTTTTTGGTGCAGCCCTTGCAAAACTTACAGCATGGAGCGCTTCCCAGCAGCTCTGAAAGTTTTAAATTCTGCTGAAAAGGGATGGAGATCCAATGAGGACCCCAAATGCAGTTCAAATACAATGCAAACCAATCAGGGCTCTAGCTCCTTTTTTGGTGCAGCCCTTGCAAAACTTACAGCATGGAGCACCTCCCAGCAGCTCTGAAAGTTGAAATTCTGCTGAAAAGGGATGGAGATCCAATGAGGACCCCAAATGCAGTTCAAATACAATGCAAACCAATCAGGGCTCTAGCTCCTTTTTTGGTGCAGCCCTTGCAAAACTTACAGCATGGAGTGCTTCCCAGCAGCTCTGAAAGTTGAAATTCTGCTGAAAAGCGATGGAGATCCAATGAGTTCCCCAAATGCAGTTCAAATACAATGCAAACCAATCAGGGCTCTAGCTCCTTTTTTGGTGCAGCCCTTGCAAAACTTACAGCATGGAGTGCTTCCCAGCAGCTCTGAAAGTTGAAATTCTGCTGAAAAGGGATGGAGATCCAATGAGGACCCCAAATGCAGTTCAAATACAATGCAAACCAATCAGGGCTCTTGCTCCTTTTTGGTGCAGCCCTTGCAAAACTTACAGCATGGAGCACTTCCCAGCAGCTCTGAAAGTTGAAATTCTGCTGAAAAGGGATGGAGATCCAATGAGGACCCCAAATGCAGTTCAAGTACAATGCAAACCAATCAGGGCTCTAGCTCCTTTTTTGGTGCAGCCCTTGCAAAACTTACAGCATGGAGCACCTCCCAGCAGCTCTGAAAGTTGAAATTCTGCTGAAAAGCGATGGAGATCCAATGAGGACCCCAAATGCAGTTCAAATACAATGCAAACCAATCAGGGCTCTAGCTCCTTTTTGGTGCAGCCCTTGCAAAACTTACAGCATGGAGCACTTCCCAGCAGCTCT
This sequence comes from Vipera ursinii, assembly GCF_947247035.1. Taxonomy (NCBI): domain Eukaryota; kingdom Metazoa; phylum Chordata; class Lepidosauria; order Squamata; family Viperidae; genus Vipera; species Vipera ursinii. The sequence goes on from NC_139522.1 coordinate 36,289,278, forward strand.
GAAAGTTGAAATTCTGCTGAAAAGGGATGGAGATCCAATGAGGACCCCAAATGCAGTTCAAATACAATGCAAACCAATCAGGGCTCTAGCTCCTTTTTGGTGCAGCCCTTGCAAAACCTACACCACGGAGCACTTCCCAGCAGCTCTGAAAGTTGAAATTCTGCTGAAAAGCAATGGAGATCCAATGAGGACCCCAAATGCAGTTCAAATACAATGCAAACCAATCAGGGCTCTAGCTCCTTTTTGGTGCAGCCCTTGCAAAACTTACAGCATGGAGCGCTTCCCAGAAGCTCTGAAAGTTGAAATTCTGCTGAAAAGGGATGGAGATCCAATGAGGACCCCAAATGCAGTTCAAATACAATGCAAACCAATCAGGGCTCTAGCTCCTTTTTTGGTGGAGCCCTTGCAAAACTTACAGCATGGAGCGCTTCCCAGCATATCTGAAAGTTGAAATTCTGCTGAAAAGGGATCGAGATCCAATGAGGACCCCAAATGCAGTTCAAATACAATGCAAATCAATCAGGGTTCTATCTCCTTTTTTGGTGCAGCCCTTGCAAAACTTACAGCATGGAGCGCTTCCCAGCAGCTCTGAAAGTTGAAATTCTGCTGAAAAGGGATGGAGATCCAATGAGGACCCCAAATGCAGTTCAAATACAATGCAAACCAATCAGGGCTCTAGCTCCTTTTTTGGTGCAGCCCTTGCAAAACTTACAGCATGGAGTGCTTCCCAGCAGCTCTGAAAGTTGAAATTCTGCTGAAAAGCAATGGAGATCCAATGAGGACCCCAAATGCAGTTCAAATACAATGCAAACCAATCAGGGCTCTAGCTCCTTTTTTGGTGCAGCCCTTGCAAAACTTACAGCATGGAGTGCTTCCCAGCAGCTCTGAAAGTTGAAATTCTGCTGAAAAGCAATGGAGATCCAATGAGGACCCCAAATGCAGTTCAAATACAATACAAACCAATCAGGGCTCTAGCTCCTTTTTTGGTGCAGCCCTTGCAAAACTTACAGCATGGAGCACTTCCCAGCAGCTCTGAAAGTTGGAATTCTGCTGAAAAGGGCTGGAGATCCAATGAGGACCCCAAATGCAGTTCAAATACAATGCAAACCAATCAGGGCTCTAGCTCCTTTTTTGGTGCAGCCCTTGCAAAACTTACAGCATGGAGCGCTTCCCAGCAGCTCTGAAAGTTTTAAATTCTGCTGAAAAGGGATGGAGATCCAATGAGGACCCCAAATGCAGTTCAAATACAATGCAAACCAATCAGGGCTCTAGCTCCTTTTTTGGTGCAGCCCTTGCAAAACTTACAGCATGGAGCACCTCCCAGCAGCTCTGAAAGTTGAAATTCTGCTGAAAAGCGATGAATATCCAATGAGGACCCCAAATGCAGTTCAAATACAATGCAAACCAATCAGGGCTCTAGCTCCTTTTTGGTGCAGCCCTTGCAAAACGTACAGCATGGAAGACTTTCCAGCATCTCTGAAAGTTGAAATTCTGCTGAAAAGGGATGGTGATCCAATGAGGACCTCAAATGCAGTTCAAATACAATGCAAACCAATCAGGGCTGTAGCTCCTTTTTTGGTGCAGCCCTTGCAAAACGTACAGCATGGAGCACTTCCCAGCAGCTCTGAAAGTTGAAATTCTGCTGAAAAGGGATGGAGATCCAATGAGGACCCCAAATGCAGTTCAAATTCAATGCAAACCAATCAGGGCTCTAGCTCCTTTTTGGTGCAGCCCTTGCAAAACTTACAGCGTGGAGCACTTCCCAGCAGCTCTGAAAGTTGAAATTCTGCTGAAAAGGGATGGAGATCCAATGAGGACCCCAAATGCAGTTCAAATACAATGCAAACCAATCAGGGCTCTAGCTCCTTTTTTGGTGCAGCCCTTGCAAATCTTACAGCATGGAGCGCTTCCCAGCAGCTCTGAAAGTTGAAATTCTGCTGAAAAGGGATGGAGATCCAATGAGGACTCCAAATGCAGTTCATATACAATGCAAACCAATCAGGGCTATATCTCCTTTTTTGGTGCAGCCCTTGCAAAACTTACAGCATGGAGCACTTCCCAGCAGCTCTGAAAGTTGAAATTCTGCTGAAAAGGGATGGAGATCCAATGAGGACCCCAAATGCAGTTCAAATACAATGCAAACCAATCAGGGCTCTAGCTCCTTTTTGGTGCAGCCCTTGCAAAACCTACACCACGGAGCACTTCCCAGCAGCTCTGAAAGTTGAAATTCTGCTGAAAAGCAATGGAGATCCAATGAGGACCCCAAATGCTGTTCAAATACAATGCAAACCAATCAGGGCTCTAGCTCCTTTTTTGGTGCAGCCCTTGCAAATCTTACAGCATGGAGTGCTTCCCAGCAGCTCTGAAAGTTGAAATTCTGCTGAAAAGGGATGGAGATCCAATGAGGACCCCAAATGCAGTTCAAGTACAATGCAAACCAATCAGGGCTCTAGCTCCTTTTTTGGTGCAGCCCTTGCAAAACGTACAGCATGGAGCGCCTCCCAGCAGCTCAGAAAGTTGAAATTCTGCTGAAAAGCGATGAATATCCAATGAGGACCCCAAATGCAGTTCAAATACAATGCAAACCAATCAGGGCTCTAGCTCCTTTTTGGTGCAGCCCTTGCAAAACTTACAGCATGGAAGACTTTCCAGCATCTCTGAAAGTTGAAATTCTGCTGAAAAGGGATGGAGATCCAATGAGGACCCCAAATGCAGTTCAAATACAATGCAAACCAATCAGGGCTCTAGCTCCTTTTTGGTGCAGCCCTTGCAAAACTTACAGCATGGAGCGCTTCCCAGCAGCTCTGAAAGTTGAAATTCTGCTGAAAAGGGATGGAGATCCAATGAGGACCCCAAATGCAGTTCAAATACAATGCAAACCAATCAGGGCTCTAGCTCCTTTTTTGGTGCAGCCCTTGCAAAACTTACAGCATGGAGTGCTTCCCAGCAGCTCTGAAAGTTGAAATTCTGCTGAAAAGCGATGGAGATCCAATGAGTTCCCCAAATGCAGTTCAAATACAATGCAAACCAATCAGGGCTCTAGCTCCTTTTTTGGTGCAGCCCTTGCAAAACTTACAGCATGGAGTGCTTCCCAGCAGCTCTGAAAGTTGAAATTCTGCTGAAAAGGGATGGAGATCCAATGAGGACCCCAAATGCAGTTCAAATACAATGCAAACCAATCAGGGCTCTAGCTCCTTTTTTGGTGCAGCCCTTGCAAAACTTACAGCATGGAGCGCTTCACAGCAGCTCTGAAAGTTGAAATTCTGCTGAAAAGGGATGGAGATGCAATGAGGACCCCAAATGCAGTTCAAATACAATGCAAACCAATCAGGGCTCTAGCTCCTTTTTTGGTGGAGCCCTTGCAAAACTTACAGCATGGAGCGCTTCCCAGCAGATCTGAAAGTTGAAATTCTGCTGAAAAGGGATGGAGATCCAATGAGGACCCCAAATGCAGTTCAAATACAATGCAAACCAATCAGGGCTCTAGCTCCTTTTTTGGTGCAGCCCTTGCAAAACTTACAGCATGGAGCACTTCCCAGCAGCTCTGAAAGTTGAAATTCTGCTGAAAAGGGCTGGAGATCCAATGAGGACCCCAAATGCAGTTCAAATACAATGCAAACCAATCAGGGCTCTAGCTCCTTTTTTGGTGCAGCCCTTGCAAAACTTACAGCATGGAGCGCTTCCCAGCAGCTCTGAAAGTTTTAAATTCTGCTGAAAAGGGATGGAGATCCAATGAGGACCCCAAATGCAGTTCAAATACAATGCAAACCAATCAGGGCTCTAGCTCCTTTTTTGGTGCAGCCCTTGCAAAACTTACAGCATGGAGCACCTCCCAGCAGCTCTGAAAGTTGAAATTCTGCTGAAAAGGGATGGAGATCCAATGAGGACCCCAAATGCAGTTCAAATACAATGCAAACCAATCAGGGCTCTAGCTCCTTTTTTGGTGCAGCCCTTGCAAAACTTACAGCATGGAGTGCTTCCCAGCAGCTCTGAAAGTTGAAATTCTGCTGAAAAGCGATGGAGATCCAATGAGTTCCCCAAATGCAGTTCAAATACAATGCAAACCAATCAGGGCTCTAGCTCCTTTTTTGGTGCAGCCCTTGCAAAACTTACAGCATGGAGTGCTTCCCAGCAGCTCTGAAAGTTGAAATTCTGCTGAAAAGGGATGGAGATCCAATGAGGACCCCAAATGCAGTTCAAATACAATGCAAACCAATCAGGGCTCTAGCTCCTTTTTGGTGCAGCCCTTGCAAAACTTACAGCATGGAGCGCTTCCCAGCAGCTCTGAAAGTTGAAATTCTGCTGAAAAGAGATGGAGATCCAATGAGGACACCAAATGCAGTTCAAATACAATGCAAACCAATCAGGGCTCTTGCTCCTTTTTGGTGCAGCCCTTGCAAAACTTACAGCATGGAGCACTTCCCAGCAGCTCTGAAAGTTGAAATTCTGCTGAAAAGGGATGGAGATCCAATGAGGACCCCAAATGCAGTTCAAGTACAATGCAAACCAATCAGGGCTCTAGCTCCTTTTTTGGTGCAGCCCTTGCAAAACTTACAGCATGGAGCACCTCCCAGCAGCTCTGAAAGTTGAAATTCTGCTGAAAAGCGATGGAGATCCAATGAGGACCCCAAATGCAGTTCAAATACAATGCAAACCAATCAGGGCTCTAGCTCCTTTTTGGTGCAGCCCTTGCAAAACTTACAGCATGGAGCACTTCCCAGCAGCTCTGAAAGTTGAAATTCTGCTGAAAAGGGATGGAGATCCAATGAGGACCCCAAATGCAGTTCAAATACAATGCAAACCAATCAGGGCTCTAGCTCCTTTTTGGTGCAGCCCTTGCAAAACCTACACCACGGAGCACTTCCCAGCAGCTCTGAAAGTTGAAATTCTGCTGAAAAGCAATGGAGATCCAATGAGGACCCCAAATGCAGTTCAAATACAATGCAAACCAATCAGGGCTCTAGCTCCTTTTTGGTGCAGCCCTTGCAAAACTTACAGCATGGAGCGCTTCCCAGAAGCTCTGAAAGTTGAAATTCTGCTGAAAAGGGATGGAGATCCAATGAGGACCCCAAATGCAGTTCAAATACAATGCAAACCAATCAGGGCTCTAGCTCCTTTTTTGGTGGAGCCCTTGCAAAACTTACAGCATGGAGCGCTTCCCAGCATATCTGAAAGTTGAAATTCTGCTGAAAAGGGATCGAGATCCAATGAGGACCCCAAATGCAGTTCAAATACAATGCAAATCAATCAGGGTTCTATCTCCTTTTTTGGTGCAGCCCTTGCAAAACTTACAGCATGGAGCGCTTCCCAGCAGCTCTGAAAGTTGAAATTCTGCTGAAAAGGGATGGAGATCCAATGAGGACCCCAAATGCAGTTCAAATACAATGCAAACCAATCAGGGCTCTAGCTCCTTTTTTGGTGCAGCCCTTGCAAAACTTACAGCATGGAGTGCTTCCCAGCAGCTCTGAAAGTTGAAATTCTGCTGAAAAGCAATGGAGATCCAATGAGGACCCCAAATGCAGTTCAAATACAATGCAAACCAATCAGGGCTCTAGCTCCTTTTTTGGTGCAGCCCTTGCAAAACTTACAGCATGGAGTGCTTCCCAGCAGCTCTGAAAGTTGAAATTCTGCTGAAAAGCAATGGAGATCCAATGAGGACCCCAAATGCAGTTCAAATACAATACAAACCAATCAGGGCTCTAGCTCCTTTTTTGGTGCAGCCCTTGCAAAACTTACAGCATGGAGCACTTCCCAGCAGCTCTGAAAGTTGGAATTCTGCTGAAAAGGGCTGGAGATCCAATGAGGACCCCAAATGCAGTTCAAATACAATGCAAACCAATCAGGGCTCTAGCTCCTTTTTTGGTGCAGCCCTTGCAAAACTTACAGCATGGAGCGCTTCCCAGCAGCTCTGAAAGTTTTAAATTCTGCTGAAAAGGGATGGAGATCCAATGAGGACCCCAAATGCAGTTCAAATACAATGCAAACCAATCAGGGCTCTAGCTCCTTTTTTGGTGCAGCCCTTGCAAAACTTACAGCATGGAGCACCTCCCAGCAGCTCTGAAAGTTGAAATTCTGCTGAAAAGCGATGAATATACAATGAGGACCCCAAATGCAGTTCAAATACAATGCAAACCAATCAGGGCTCTAGCTCCTTTTTGGTGCAGCCCTTGCAAAACGTACAGCATGGAAGACTTTCCAGCATCTCTGAAAGTTGAAATTCTGCTGAAAAGGGATGGTGATCCAATGAGGACCTCAAATGCAGTTCAAATACAATGCAAACCAATCAGGGCTGTAGCTCCTTTTTTGGTGCAGCCCTTGCAAAACGTACAGCATGGAGCACTTCCCAGCAGCTCTGAAAGTTGAAATTCTGCTGAAAAGGGATGGAGATCCAATGAGGACCCCAAATGCAGTTCAAATTCAATGCAAACCAATCAGGGCTCTAGCTCCTTTTTGGTGCAGCCCTTGCAAAACTTACAGCGTGGAGCACTTCCCAGCAGCTCTGAAAGTTGAAATTCTGCTGAAAAGGGATGGAGATCCAATGAGGACCCCAAATGCAGTTCAAATACAATGCAAACCAATCAGGGCTCTAGCTCCTTTTTTGGTGCAGCCCTTGCAAATCTTACAGCATGGAGCGCTTCCCAGCAGCTCTGAAAGTTGAAATTCTGCTGAAAAGGGATGGAGATCCAATGAGGACTCCAAATGCAGTTCAAATACAATGCAAACCAATCAGGGCTATATCTCCTTTTTTGGTGCAGCCCTTGCAAAACTTACAGCATGGAGCACTTCCCAGCAGCTCTGAAAGTTGAAATTCTGCTGAAAAGGGATGGAGATCCAATGAGGACCCCAAATGCAGTTCAAATACAATGCAAACCAATCAGGGCTCTAGCTCCTTTTTGGTGCAGCCCTTGCAAAACCTACACCACGGAGCACTTCCCAGCAGCTCTGAAAGTTGAAATTCTGCTGAAAAGCAATGGAGATCCAATGAGGACCCCAAATGCTGTTCAAATACAATGCAAACCAATCAGGGCTCTAGCTCCTTTTTTGGTGCAGCCCTTGCAAATCTTACAGCATGGAGTGCTTCCCAGCAGCTCTGAAAGTTGAAATTCTGCTGAAAAGGGATGGAGATCCAATGAGGACCCCAAATGCAGTTCAAGTACAATGCAAACCAATCAGGGCTCTAGCTCCTTTTTTGGTGCAGCCCTTGCAAAACGTACAGCATGGAGCGCCTCCCAGCAGCTCAGAAAGTTGAAATTCTGCTGAAAAGCGATGAATATCCAATGAGGACCCCAAATGCAGTTCAAATACAATGCAAACCAATCAGGGCTCTAGCTCCTTTTTGGTGCAGCCCTTGCAAAACTTACAGCATGGAAGACTTTCCAGCATCTCTGAAAGTTGAAATTCTGCTGAAAAGGGATGGAGATCCAATGAGGACCCCAAATGCAGTTCAAATACAATGCAAACCAATCAGGGCTCTAGCTCCTTTTTGGTGCAGCCCTTGCAAAACTTACAGCATGGAGCGCTTCCCAGCAGCTCTGAAAGTTGAAATTCTGCTGAAAAGGGATGGAGATCCAATGAGGACCCCAAATGCAGTTCAAATACAATGCAAACCAATCAGGGCTCTAGCTCCTTTTTTGGTGCAGCCCTTGCAAAACTTACAGCATGGAGTGCTTCCCAGCAGCTCTGAAAGTTGAAATTCTGCTGAAAAGCGATGGAGATCCAATGAGTTCCCCAAATGCAGTTCAAATACAATGCAAACCAATCAGGGCTCTAGCTCCTTTTTTGGTGCAGCCCTTGCAAAACTTACAGCATGGAGTGCTTCCCAGCAGCTCTGAAAGTTGAAATTCTGCTGAAAAGGGATGGAGATCCAATGAGGACCCCAAATGCAGTTCAAATACAATGCAAACCAATCAGGGCTCTAGCTCCTTTTTGGTGCAGCCCTTGCAAAACTTACAGCATGGAGCGCTTCCCAGCAGCTCTGAAAGTTGAAATTCTGCTGAAAAGAGATGGAGATCCAATGAGGACACCAAATGCAGTTCAAATACAATGCAAACCAATCAGGGCTCTTGCTCCTTTTTGGTGCAGCCCTTGCAAAACTTACAGCATGGAGCACTTCCCAGCAGCTCTGAAAGTTGAAATTCTGCTGAAAAGGGATGGAGATCCAATGAGGACCCCAAATGCAGTTCAAGTACAATGCAAACCAATCAGGGCTCTAGCTCCTTTTTTGGTTCAGCCCTTGCAAAACTTACAGCATGGAGCGCCTCCCAGCAGCTCAGAAAGTTGAAATTCTGTTGAAAAGTGATGGAGATCCAATGAGGACCCCAAATGCAGTTCAAATACAATGCAAACCAATCAGGGCTCTAGCTCCTTTTTGGTGCAGCCCTTGCAAAACTTACAGCATGGAGCGCTTCCCAGCAGCTCTGAAAGTTGAAATTCTGCTGAAAAGGGATGGAGATCCAATGAGGACTCCAAATGCAGTTCAAATACAATGCAAACCAATCAGGGCTCTAGCTCCTTTTTTGGTGCAGCCCTTGCAAAACTTACAGCATGGAGCACCTCCCAGCAGCTCTGAAAGTTGAAATTCTGCTGAAAAGCGATGGAGATCCAATGAGGACCCCAAATGCAGTTCAAATACAATGCAAACCAATCAGGGCTCTAGCTCCTTTTTGGTGCAGCCCTTGCAAAACTTACAGCATGGAGCACTTCCCAGCAGCTCTGAAAGTTGAAATTCTGCTGAAAAGGGATGGAGATCCAATGAGGACCCCAAATGCAGTTCAAATACAATGCAAACCAATCAGGGCTCTAGCTCCTTTTTGGTGCAGCCCTTGCAAAACCTACACCACGGAGCACTTCCCAGCAGCTCTGAAAGTTGAAATTCTGCTGAAAAGCAATGGAGATCCAATGAGGACCCCAAATGCAGTTCAAATACAATGCAAACCAATCAGGGCCCTAGCTCCTTTTTGGTGCAGCCCTTGCAAAACTTACAGCATGGAGCGCTTCCCAGAAGCTCTGAAAGTTGAAATTCTGCTGAAAAGGGATGGAGATCCAATGAGGACCCCAAATGCAGTTCAAATACAATGCAAACCAATCAGGGCTCTAGCTCCTTTTTTGGTGGAGCCCTTGCAAAACTTACAGCATGGAGCGCTTCCCAGCAGATCTGAAAGTTGAAATTCTGCTGAAAAGGGATCGAGATCCAATGAGGACCCCAAATGCAGTTCAAGTACAATGCAAATCAATCAGGGTTCTATCTCCTTTTTTGGTGCAGCCCTTGCAAAACCTACACCACGGAGCACTTCCCAGCAGCTCTGAAAGTTGAAATTCTGCTGAAAAGGGATGGAGATCCAATGAGGACCCCAAATGCAGTTCAAATACAATGCAAACCAATCAGAGCTCTAGCTCCTTTTTTGGTGCAGCCCTTGCAAAACTTACAGCATGGAGCACTTCCCAGCAGCTCTGAAAGTTGAAATTCTGCTGAAAAGGGCTGGAGATCCAATGAGGACCCCAAATGCAGTTCAAATACAATGCAAACCAATCAGGGCTCTAGCTCCTTTTTTGGTGCAGCCCTTGCAAAACTTACAGCATGGAGCGCTTCCCAGCAGCTCTGAAAGTTGAAATTCTGCTGAAAAGGGATGGAGATCCAATGAGGACCCCAAATGCAGTTCAAATACAATGCAAACCAATCAGGGCTCTAGCTCCTTTTTTGGTGCAGCCCTTGCAAAACTTACAGCATGGAGTGCTTCCCAGCAGCTCTGAAAGTTGAAATTCTGCTGAAAAGCAATGGAGATCCAATGAGGACCCCAAATGCAGTTCAAATACAATACAAACCAATCAGGGCTCTAGCTCCTTTTTTGGTGCAGCCCTTGCAAAACTTACAGCATGGAGCACTTCCCAGCAGCTCTGAAAGTTGGAATTCTGCTGAAAAGGGCTGGAGATCCAATGAGGACCCCAAATGCAGTTCAAATACAATGCAAACCAATCAGGGCTCTAGCTCCTTTTTTGGTGCAGCCCTTGCAAAACTTACAGCATGGAGCGCTTCCCAGCAGCTCTGAAAGTTTTAAATTCTGCTGAAAAGGGATGGAGATCCAATGAGGACCCCAAATGCAGTTCAAATACAATGCAAACCAATCAGGGCTCTAGCTCCTTTTTTGGTGCAGCCCTTGCAAAACTTACATCATGGAGCACCTCCCAGCAGCTCTGAAAGTTGAAATTCTGCTGAAAAGCGATGAATATCCAATGAGGACCCCAAATGCAGTTCAAATACAATGCAAACCAATCAGGGCTGTAGCTCCTTTTTTGGTGCAGCCCTTGCAAAACGTACAGCATGGAGCACTTCCCAGCAGCTCTGAAAGTTGAAATTCTGCTGAAAAGCAATGGAGATCCAATGAGGACCCCAAATGCAGTTCAAATTCAATGCAAACCAATCAGGGCTCTAGCTCCTTTTTGGTGCAGCCCTTGCAAAACTTACAGCGTGGAGCACTTCCCAGCAGCTCTGAAAGTTGAAATTCTGCTGAAAAGGGATGGAGATCCAATGAGGACCCCAAATGCAGTTCAAATACAATGCAAACCAATCAGGGCTCTAGCTCCTTTTTTGGTGCAGCCCTTGCAAATCTTACAGCATGGAGCGCTTCCCAGCAGCTCTGAAAGTTGAAATTCTGCTGAAAAGGGATGGAGATCCAATGAGGACTCCAAATGCAGTTCAAATACAATGCAAACCAATCAGGGCTATATCTCCTTTTTTGGTGCAGCCCTTGCAAAACTTACAGCATGGAGCACTTCCCAGCAGCTCTGAAAGTTGAAATTCTGCTGAAAAGGGATGGAGATCCAATGAGGACCCCAAATGCAGTTCAAATACAATGCAAACCAATCAGGGCTCTAGCTCCTTTTTGGTGCAGCCCTTGCAAAACCTACACAACGGAGCACTTCCCAGCAGCTCTGAAAGTTGAAATTCTGCTGAAAAGCAATGGAGATCCAATGAGGACCCCAAATGCTGTTCAAATACAATGCAAACCAATCAGGGCTCTAGCTCCTTTTTTGGTGCAGCCCTTGCAAATCTTACAGCATGGAGTGCTTCCCAGCAGCTCTGAAAGTTGAAATTCTGCTGAAAAGGGATGGAGATCCAATGAGGACCCCAAATGCAGTTCAAGTACAATGCAAACCAATCAGGGCTCTAGCTCCTTTTTTGGTGCAGCCCTTGCAAAACGTACAGCATGGAGCGCCTCCCAGCAGCTCAGAAAGTTGAAATTCTGTTGAAAAGCGATGGAGATCCAATGAGGACCCCAAATGCAGTTCAAGTACAATGCAAATCAATCAGGGCTCTAGCTCCTTTTTTCATGCAGCCCTTGCAAAACTTACAGCATGGAGCACATCGCAGCAGCACTGAAAGTTGAAATTCTGCTGAAAAGCGATGGAGATCCAATGAGGACCCCAAATGCAGTTCATGTACAATGCAAACCAATCAGGGCTCTAGCTCCTTTTTGGTGCAGCCCTTGCAAAACTTACAGCGTGGAGCACTTCCCAGCAGCTCTGAAAGTTGAAATTCTGCTGAAAAGGGATCGAGACCAATGAGGACCCCAAATGCAGTTCAAATACAATGCAAACCAATCAGGGCTCTAGCTCCTTTTTTGGTGCAGCCCTTGCAAAACCTACAACACGGAGCACTTCCCAGCAGCTCTAAAAGTTGAAATTCTGCTGAAAAGCAATGGAGATCCAATGAGGACCCCAAATGCAGTTCAAATACAATGCAAACCAATCAGGGCTCTAGCTCCTTTTTTGGTGCAGCCCTTGGAAAACTTACAGCATGGAGCGCTTCACAGCAGCTCTGAAAGTTGAAATTCTGCTGAAAAGGGATGGAGATCCAATGAGGACCCCAAATGCAGTTCAAATACAATGCAAACCAATCAGGGCTCTAGCTCCTTTTTTGGTGCAGCCCTTGCAAAACCTACAGCACAGAGCTCTTCCCAGCAGCTCTGAAAGTTGAAATTCTGCTGAAAAGGGATGGAGATCCAATGAGGACCCCAAATGCAGTTCAAATACAATGCAAACCAATCAGGGCTCTAGCTCCTTTTTTGGTGCAGCCCTTGCAAAACTTACAGCATGGAGCACTTCCCAGCAGCTCTGAAAGTTGAAATTCTGCTGAAAAGGGATGGAGATCCAATGAGGACCCCAAATGCAGTTCAAATACAATGCAAACCAATCAGGGCTCTAGCTCCTTTTTTGGTGCAGCCCTTGCAAAACTTACAGCATGGAGCACTTCCCAGCAGCTCTGAAAGTTGAAATTCTGCTGAAAAGGGATCGAGATCCAATGAGGACCCCAAATGCAGTTCAAATACAATGCAAACTAATCAGGGCTGTAGCTCCTTTTTTGGTGCAGCCCTTGCAAAACCTACAGCACAGAGCTCTTCCCAGCAGCTCTGAAAGTTGAAATTCTGCTGAAAAGGGATGGAGATCCAATGAGGACCCCAAATGCAGTTCAAATACAATGCAAACCAATCAGGGCTCTAGCTCCTTTTTTGGTGCAGCCCTTGCAAAACTTACAGCATGGAGTGCTTCCCAGCAGCTCTGAAAGTTGAAATTCTGCTGAAAAGGGATGGAGATCCAATGAGGACCCCAAATGCAGTTCAAATACAATGCAAACCAATCAGGGCTCTAGCTCCTTTTTTGGTGCAGCCCTTGCAAAACTTACAGCATGGAGCACTTCCCAGCAGCTCTGAAAGTTGAAATTCTGCTGAAAAGGGATCGAGATCCAATGAGGACCCCAAATGCAGTTCAAATACAATGCAAACTAATCAGGGCTGTAGCTCCTTTTTTGGTGCAGCCCTTGCAAAACCTACAGCACAGAGCTCTTCCCAGCAGCTCTGAAAGTTGAAATTCTGCTGAAAAGCAATGGAGATCCAATGAGGACCCCAAATGCAGTTCAAATACAATGCAAACCAATCAGGGCTCTAGCTCCTTTTTTGGTGCAGCCCTTGCAAAACCTACAGCACAGAGCTCTTCCCAGCAGCTCTGAAAGTTGAAATTCTGCTGAAAAGCAATGGAGATCCAATGAGGACCCCAAATGCAGTTCAAATACAATGCAAACCAATCAGGGCTCTAGCTCCTTTTTTGGTGCAGCCCTTGCAAAACTTACAGCATGGAGTGCTTCCCAGCAGCTCTGAAAGTTGAAATTCTGCTGAAAAGGGATGGAGATCCAATGAGGACCCCAAATGCAGTTCAAATAAAATGCAAACCAATCAGGGCTCTAGCTCCTTTTTTGATGCAGCCCTTGCAAAACTTACAGCATGGAGCACCTCCCAGCAGCTCTGAAAGTTGAAATTCTGCTGAAAAGCGATGGAGATCCAATGAGGACCCCAAATGCAGTTCAAGTACAATGCAAACCAATCAGGGCTCTAGCTCCTTTTTTGATGCAGCCCTTGCAAAACTTACAGCATGGAGCACCTCCCAGCAGCTCTGAAAGTTGAAATTCTGCTGAAAAGCGATGGAGATCCAATGAGGACCCCAAATGCAGTTCAAATACAATGCAAACCAATCAGGGCCCTAGCTCCTTTTTGGTGCAACCCTTGCAAAACTTACAGCATCGAACACTTCCCAGCAGCTCTGAAAGTTGAAATTCTGCTGAAAAGGGATGGAGATCCAATGAGGACCCCAAATGCAGTTCAAATACAATGCAAACCAATCAGGGCTCTAGCTCCTTTTTTGGTGCAGCCCTTGCAAAACCTACACCACGGAGCACTTCCCAGCAGCTCTGAAAGTTGAAATTCTGCTGAAAAGCAATGGAGATCCAATGAGGACCCCAAATGCAGTTCAAATACAATGCAAACCAATCAGGGCTCTAGCTCCTTTTTTGGTGCAGCCCTTGCAAAACGTACAGCATGGAGCGCCTCCCAGCAGCTCAGAAAGTTGAAATTCTGCTGAAAAGCAATGGAGATCCAATGAGGACCCCAAATGCAGTTCAAATACAATGCAAACCAATCAGGGCTCTAGCTCCTTTTTTGGTGCAGCCCTTGCAAAACTTACAGCATGGAGCACTTCCCAGCAGCTCTGAAAGTTGAAATTCTGCTGAAAAGGGATGGAGATCCAATGAGGACCCCAAATGCAGTTCAAATACAATGCAAACCAATCAGGGCTCTAGCTCGTTTTTTGGTGCAGCCCTTGCAAAACCTACACCACGGAGCACTTCCCAGCAGCTCTGAAAGTTGAAATTCTGCTGAAAAGCGATGGAGATCCAATGAGGACCCCAAATGTAGTTCAAATACAATGCAAACCAATCAGGGCTCTAGCTCCTTTTTTGGTGCTGCCCTTGCAAAACTTACAGCATGGAGCACTTCCCAGCAGCTCTGAATGTTGAAATTCTGCTGAAAAATTCTGCTTCTCTCCTTGACTAGTTTCCATCCATTGCTTCTTGTCCTGCTTTCAGGTACTTTGGAGAATAGCTTGACTCCCTCTTCTTTGTGGCAGCCCCTGAGATGTTGGAACACTGCTATCATGTGTCCCCTCACTCTTCTCTTCGTTAAACTACACATACCCAATTCCAGCAACCGTTCCCTATATGTTTTAGCCTCCAGTCCCCCAATCATCTTTGTTGCTCTTCTCTGTACCCTTTCTAGAGTCTCGACATCTTTTTTACATCGTGGTGACCAAAACTGGATGCAGTATTCCAGGTGTGGCCTTACCAAAGCATTGTAAAGTGGTATTAGTACTTCACTTGATCTTGATTCTATCCCTCTGTTAGTGCAGCCTAGTACTGTGTTGTCTTTTTTGGCAGCTGCAGCACACTGCTGGCTCATATTGAAGTGATTGTCCACTAGGACTCCGAGATCCCTCTCACAGTTACTACTATTGAGCAAGGTACCACCTATACTATACCAATGCATTTGATTTTTCCTGCCTAAATGTAGAACCTTACTTTTTTCACCATTGAATTTCATTTTGTTAGATAGTGCCCAGTGTTCGAGTCTGTCCAGATCCTCCTGTATCTTAAGCCTATCTTCTGGAGTATTGGCTATTCCTGCCAGCTTGGTGTCGTCTGCAAATTTGATGAGTTCCCCATCTATCCTCTCATTCAAATCGTTAATGAAGATATTGAAGAGCACTGGGCCCAGAACAGAGCCCTGGGGCACCCCACTACACACTTCCTTCCATGTAGATGCAGTTCCATTGAGGACCACACGCTGAGTACGGCCTTTCAGCCAGCTACGAATCCATCTGGTGGTGATGCTATCTAACCCACATTTTTCTATCTTATCAAGTAGTAGGTTGTGATCTACTTTATCAAATGCCTTACTGAAGTCCAAGTAAATTATATCTACAGCATTCCTCTGGTCCACTAATTTTGTCACTTGTTCAAAGAATGTGATAAGATTTGTCTGGCATGATCTGTTTTTGACAAACCCATGTTGACTTTTAGTGATGACTTTGTTTGCATCAAGGTGTTCGCTGATCTGTTGTTTGATTATCTTTTCCAGAATCTTCCCAGGTATTGAGGTCAGGCTGATAGGTCTGTAGTTTCCAGGATCTATTTTTTTCCCTTGTTTGAAGATGGGAACTACATCAGCTCTCTTCCAGTCCTCTGGTAGTTCCCCAGTGCTCCAGCGTCTGAAAAATATAGTTCAGGACTTTGAAAGTTTCAAACCTGGCGGAAATGGCAAAGATTTCAGCATATTTGAAAGAACAATCGAAACAGAGATATATTGTGGAATGGAGAAGATGGATCGAGTATAATCAGAATAAATGCGGGACTAAAAAGTTTCATTTAGCATATGAATAAGTATTAGTTTTATATGATGTATTATTAGGTATTCATTATTAGTTATTTAGTTATGTTTAAGGGGAGTTAAAGTGCGATAGAATTTAATGTGTTTTTTTTAGTTAGTTAGCATATTCTAGCTTTAGTTTGTAAAACTTAATACCCTGTATTCAGCTCTGGGAAGTTGGGGGGGAGGGCGAGGGAGGGTGAGTGGGGGGGAGGGGGAGGGAGGGAGTTTATGTTTTTAAAATGTATTCTAAAACTTTTCAATAAAAAAAGAACCCCCAGCGCTCTGACAGCTTTCCCTGAGAGGCCGGCACCTCCTCTCAGCTTGGGCAGGTCCGCATGGGGCATCTGGGGAGGCCAGCGTCCCCAGTGCCTTCTCCCTCCTCCTCCTCCGGTGGCTGCTGTGGAGGAGTGTGGGTGGTTGTGTCAGGCACAAGTGGGAAGAGCCTGCTCAGTATTTTAGAATAGGACATTGTTGGCAGTGCTCGCTCCATTTGAGATACCGCAAGCGCACCACCATAAAGTTATTTTGCTTAATCTTTGTAATCTCTCATATTTTGGAAAATCTTAGGCTTTCATCTCCGGAAAGGGGTGGGGCTGCAGGAGGTATGAGTCATATATTAATTGCAGAGTTTAGTTTGGTTGAATTCGCTGTGGGAATCTCTGGTGCTCGATCTGCTCAGGATTCCACGTTTTGCTACTTTGGTTCCCGTAGTTACTTTCAACCTGGAGCAGTTGGGTTTGAGAGCTGTTCATTGGCCCCGACTCTCCAGGAGATGCCCAGGGTTTGAAAAGAGCAAGGGCAAACATGTGAACTGACTTCATAGGAGGAGGCTCGGAAACATTAGCACACATGTTGCTGAAGTGCCTTCTCAAAGACAAGCCGCATCTCCGCTTCTACCCCCCGAGCGGTGAATTACGTGTGGACACAATCGCAAACCAGCTCACATTCTACCGCCTTTTAAATTGCTAGACCTCGAGGTGCATGCGCCTTGTTGCCTTGGGAGTGACGTTGACTTGCCCAAATTTGGGGCCAAAGGAGCGTTTCTTGTCTGGAGACGGGGCGAAGTGACTTTCTCGTCTGCTCCCACCTAAGTTCCAGCCTTTGGGAATTACCTGATTACAGTATTGCAAAAAGAAGTCCTTCACTCCCCTCCCAAATTATGTGACTCTCTAAAATTATGACCAAAGGGTTAATGACTCCCTCAGACAGTTGAGGTAAACAATGTTATTTGCGGATAAAATACCAACACAGAAATATACAACATGATTAAAAATAAAAATGCAAAAAGTGCATGTTAATTTAGGCGCCTGCTTTAAAAAATTAAGTACAAAATATAACACAAACAATATAGTTATGATCAAATTGGAATTTGAAACCAATACTGTATCATTAAAATAATTTAACAATGGGGCACACCATAACCTGGGAATAAAGCAGAAATCCTCCTTTTTGAAGCATTAACATTGAACCTCAACTTTTTTACTTTTCCATATTATTATAAACTAGCCATTTCTATAACAAAAAATCAATCCAATCAGTAAAACCCAAAATTCCCTCCCCCTTTTTAAAAGTCATCAAGTTTTTGACACTTTGCTAAACACTGGTGGTACTCGGATGTTGCCATATCCTAAAAATGGTACAATGGGTGAAAAGGTTGAAAAGCCCTGCTGTTTAGGGAGAAGAAGGACGGCACTTTGCATTTGCGTGTGGATTACCACGCCCTGAATGCAATTAGTGAAAGTAATCTGTATCCCCTACCCCTCATGAAGGACATGTTATCCCACCTATCAAAAGGAAGGATTTTTACCAAACTAGACCTAAGAGAAGCATACTACCGTGTTAGGATCAAGGAAGGGGATGAATGGAAGACCGCATTTAATTGTCCAATGGGTTGCTACCAGTTCAAAGTTTTGCCGTTTGGACTGCAAGAGGCCCCCACAGTTTTTATGCAATTAATCAATGAAGTGCTAAGAGAGCACCTATTTAAGAGGGTCCTGGTTTACTTAGATGACATTCTTATCTTCACCAAGACCAAAGAGGAGCATATTAACCTAGTCAGAGTGGTTTTTAAAAAATTATGGGCTGCCCACCTATATGCCAAATTATCAAAATGCGAATTCCACCAGGAAAGAATAGACTACCTGGGGTATTGCATATCCCCACAGGGCATCTAAATGGACCCCGAGAAGGTCAGAGCAGTATTAGAATGAGCACCACCCCGCACAAGGAAGCAATTGCAAAGTTTCTTGGGTTTCGCAAACTTCTACCGCCAATTCATCCCTTCGTTCGCCCAGATTGTTGGGGGCAATTAAGCTGACTTTGTAATAATGCCGCTTGGGGTGTGTGTGAAAGCCCTAATAAGCAGGCATATACATAGAATGAAGGCTACTGCTAAGCTTATAAGCCGCCCTGAGTCTTCGGAGAAGGGCAGGATATAAATGGAATTAAAATTAAAAAAAATAGCCCTGCCCCTCACGAACTTGTTAAAAACAAGAGGGGGGGGGTGAAACCCAGCCAGCCCCTGAAGTGGACAATGGAATGTCAAGCAGCATTCGAGAGGCTAAAGAAACTTTTTTCTGCTGAACCCGTACTGAGGCACCCGGACCCAGATAAACCTTTCGTAATACAGGCAGATGCAAGTGATGTGGCAGTGGGAGCGGTATTATTACAGGACAATGACGGGGCACTGCAACCGTGTGCATATACATCCAGGAAACTCACTGAGACAGAACAACATTGGGCTGTGTGGGAAAAGGAGTCTTACGCTGTGAGGTGGTCATTACTTATGTGGCGTCATTTCCTTGAAGGAAATAAAATCCCCTTCCAGGTCTGGACAGACCACAAAAACCTGGAAGTGCTAAAAACATCCAGAAAAATCCTAAGCAAGCCCGCTGGTCTCAGCACTTTCACCAATTCCATTTCACACTTAAAACACTTGCCGGGGGAAAAGAATTTCCTGGCAGATGCACTGTCTCGCATGCCTCAATACAACAGCACACGAGCCACTGACTCTACACCACTTATGCCCGAACAATAACTGACAGTGCCAGTAACCACCAGGGCCCAAGCTAAAATAAAGCCGCAGCTGGGTAGCCAAACTGGAATTGAATTCCGAAACTATTTGGAAACAGATGAATGGTTCCAGAAAAATAGACATCTGTGCATAAAGATGGGCTACCCTGGGTGGGGGAGAAGTTATATATACCAGCCACCCAGAGGATCAATTTCATGCAGTTGTGCCATGATACAAAATCAGCAGGGCATTTTGGATTTGTAAAAACTTTACTGTCAATGCTGCTAACATCGAATGTTATTGCTTGACATGAGATGAAGAAGTAGCCATTTCATATGTTAAACTTGTGTATTGCTTTAAGAAATTGGATTATGGTTGGGAGGGGGGAAGAGGAAGATTATGGTTGGGAGGGGGGAAGAGGAGGATTGTAGCTCAAGGCCATCTAATTAAAGAAGATAAGAACTTGGTGGGTTTTCTAACGGAAGGGAAACTGATTCTTTAAATTAATTGGAGAATATGATTAATGACAAAATTAGAAAGGTGGAGAATTGTGTTTTAATATATTGTGCAAGGGGCGGAGATTTCAGATACCAGCTTCCTTCGAGCAAGCATTTGCCAGTGTATTAGGCTAAATAAAGGACTTTTAAGGTAAACAATGCCTCAGAGTCACTTGAAAAGCCCATACGTTGGAAACTTGACATCAAGCTGGAATCTATACTACTTTTTAAACTAATTAGGGAGTCCCGACCTCCCGTTGCTGTCTCCAAGTTTGGGAGGCAGTCTGGCAAAGAGTTGGGGAAGATCCCATCATGGAGGAAGAAAAATTGCCTGAAGCCAGCTCCCCGGCACCAGCAGCCATCCCAGTGGGGGAAGGGCCAGAGAAGAAGCCGGCAGTGAAAAGGATGTGCAGAGTACCTCTTGAGCTAACAAGAGCTTGCACAGAAAAAGAGGATACTGAGAGTAGTCAAGTTTACGCAGCAAGCACACAGATACACTGAGGTGTGTAAAAAAGTTTTACTTGTGGAATAATACAATAGCACAGTCCAAGAAAAAATCAGTCCAGGTCATACACGAGTAAAGAGATGATAGCAAATAACAATAGTCCAAGGATTATCCAATACAGAGTCTTCTTACCAGTCCGTAAGTCAAACACAGATCTTCAGGTTTAGCAAACAGTAGCAAACCCACAAACCACAATAATCAGCAAGTAACAGCAAACATAACAGAGAGAATAACAGAGAGAAAGAAGCCATGTCTCTAGCTCCCTCTTATGGCCGTTGGAAAAACAGCGTTGGCCAATCATCACACATTTAAAGTGATACAATACAGTTTCTATTACAACAATACAATCATAGTTTATATTGCCAACCCAACCAGTTAGGCCATAGTCATCTACCTAACATTCTCCCCTTTGGGTAGGACAATATATTGCTCTTTACAACCTTAGGCCATAACTTTCATAACAAGCTTTGTGCTTAACTGCACCCTGAGCTTTGGTAAAATGATCTGCAATGTTATCGTCGGTTGCACAGTATTCCAACCATATTAGAGCTTTGGTGGAGCAGTGGGCTAATGCCTCCTTAAGTAACACCAGCTGCCTGCAATTAGTGCAGGTTCGCATCCCACCAGGCTCAAGGTTGACTCAGCCTGCCATCCTTCCGAGGTAGGTAAAATGAGGACCCAGATTGTTGGGGGCAATAAGCTGACTTTTTAATAATGCCGCTTCGGGTGTGTGAAAGCCCTAATAAGCAGGCATATACATAGAATGAAGGCTACTGCTAAGTTTGTAAAGCCGCCCTGAGTCTTCGGAGAAGGGCGGGATATAAATGGAATTAAAATAAATAAATAAATAAATAAATAAATATTAGTTTATCTTTTACACACTGACGTTTAAGTATCATAGGTCAGTATGCTTAGATCGTATTCTGATGGCTGCGTTCATTGCCATCTTGATTGCGGATTGATTATCCTCATAAATGAGGATTGGACTTTCTACAGTTAGTCCCATGTCCCTTAATACTTGTTTATAACATAGTAGTTCAGTACACAAAACAGACAAACAGGAAAATTCAGCTTCCATTGTGGACAGACTGATATGTTTCTGCCTAATGGATTTCCATCCTATTAGCGAGTTACCTAACATTATCACCAAACCTGATGTTGATTTCCGAGTAGTTACATCAGTAGGAAAACTCGCATCCGCATAAGCAGTTAAAACCAAATCACGATTAGGTTCCAAATATAATGAGTAATGTATGGTTTGTTTTAGATATCTTAACACCCGCTTCGCTGCCTGCCAGTGCCTAACAGTAGGTTCAGCATTATATCTAGCTAGTTGGTTCACACTATATGAAATATCTGGCCTAGACCAATTACCTAGATATGAGAGACTACCAATCAAAGATTGATACACCAATTTGTCAAATGCAGGACTTGCTACATTAGCATGTTTAAAGTCCTGTGCCATTGGAGTCTTTGCAGGCTTACAGAGCTCCATGTTGTATCGCTTCAGCAGTTGGCTTATCTTTCCAGCCTGTGAAATCTTGTAACCTTCATCAGTCTTCACAATATCCAGACCTAAATAGTGATTAATTTCTCCTAGGTTTCTAATTCTGAACTTCTTTTGCAATTGTGAAACAATATTAGTTGCTTCCTGTTCAGTCTTAGTAACAATTGCTATGTCGTCAGTAAATAGCAACAACAAAGAAATTATACCATTATTTTCCTTCTTAAACAAACATGGATCTACGATACTGGCAACAAATCCCATTGCAGCTAACTCATTAACAATACACTTGTTCCATTCATATCCTGATTGTTTCAAGCCATAAAGACTCTTCTTTAGTTTCCAACAATCAGTTGTCCGATCTGTGTTTACTCCTAGTGGTTTTGTAAGATAGACAGTGTGTTGTAAGGGCGCATGCAGATATGCTGTTTCTACATCTACATGGTTTATTTTGAACCAATTCTTAGCTGCCCAAACTAATGCTGCTCTCAACGTAGTAGCCCTCAGACTAGGTGCAAACACTTCATCATAGTCCTTGTCTGACTGAGCAAATCCTTGAGCAACTAAACGTGCCTTATGGGTAACAGTCCCATCTACACCCTTCTTCAGTTTATAGACCCACTTGCAACCAATTGCACGCTCTCCTGGTGGAAGTCTAACGTTTTCTTTTTCTTTTTATTGAAAAGTTTTAAAATACATTTTTGAAACATATACCCCATCTACCCCGCCCCCCTCCCTCTCCCTCCCATCCCAACACACACACCCCGACTTCCCAGAGCCGAATACAGGGTGTTACATCATACAATCTTACTCTAAAATATTCTAATTACTATAATTACTCTTTAAACCCTATCGCACTTTAACTCTCCTTAGTCATAGAAAAGAAAAATAATATAGCCTCTAATTACAATAACTAATAACTATTCAAATGCTAAATGATACTTTGTAGTCCCATATTTGTTCTGAATATAATCAATCCCTCTTCTCCATTCCACTATATATCTCTGTTGCGAGTGATCTTTCACATATGCCGAGATTTTAGCCATTTCTGCCAAGTTCGAAACTTTCAAAGTCCATTCTTCAATAGTAGGTAGGTCCTCCTCCTTCCAGTATTGTGCTACCAAAAGTCTTGCAGCTGTTATTAAATTCAGCATCAATTTAGTTTCTATAACAGTACAATCGGTGATAATACCCAACAAAAACAATTGTGGTAAAAATCTTCTGCATATTCCACCAAATTTTAATCCAAAAAGCTTTAACTTTTTTACAAGTCCACCATACATGATAATACGTTGCATCATCACAACCACATCTCCAACATTTTGGCTGACAATTTGGATACATACATGCTATTTTTTGGGGATCTAAATGCCATCTATAAAACATTGGTTCTTGAAAGTTCTGGGCCCATTTTATCATACAATCCTTAATCAATTCCGCTTCTGAGTCAATTTCTATCAATGTATTATATATCCTTCTTATATGCGTTCGACTTTGATCTCTAATTTGCTTTACCAAATTCCCATCTGATATTGAAATACCAATTTTCTGATCTTCTTTCCATCTAGCCTGTAACTGCCCATACTGAAACCAAGTTTGTACTATTTTTTCTTCTTTTAAAATATTGAAAGACTTCAATTGCCATTCATTCTTTTCCAATCTAAGAATTTCTTTATATGTTATCACATCATGTTTAAATCCCACATTTATGTTTTCTATTGCATGTTTAGGTATTGCCCAAATAGGATTTTTATAATTCAGCTTGTATCAATACTTTTTCCAAACTCTCAACAAGGCAGACCTTAATATATGTGTTTTAAAAACTTTGTCCACTTTTTTATCATACAATAAATAAGCATGCCACCCATATAACAAATCACACCCTTCAATATTCAATAAACTCCTTTGTGTTAAATTAAACCAATCACTAATTGATGATAATGCTGCTGCCTCATAATATAATTTAAGATTGGGCACTTTGAGACCACCTCTTTCACGTACATCTTGCATTATCTTAAATTTAACTCTCGGTCTCTTCCCTGCCCAAATAAATGTATTAATACCTCTCTGCCATTCCTCCAAATTTGTATCTTTTTTAAGTATAGGTATCATTTGAAATAAAAATAAACATTTAGGTAAAACATTCATTTTCACAGCTGCAATTCTTCCCAATAAAGACAGTTGTAATTTTCTCCAGCTATCAAACTCTTTTTGTATTTTTGACCATAAAAATTCATAATTATTCTTGTATAGTTTAGTATTTGAAGCTGAAAGATGTACCCCCAAATATTTAACCTTTTTAACTATTTCAAATCCCGTTAATTTTTCTAAAGCTACCTTTTGTTCTATGCTCATATTTTTAGACAATATCTTAGTTTTTTGTCTATTTACCTTAAATCCAGAAACTTGTCCATATTGTAAAATTATTTCCATTAAATCCAAAACTGATTGAATAGGTTGACTTAACGTAATAACCAAGTCATCTGCAAATGCCCTCAATCTATAATCTTGATCTCTAATTTTAATTCCCTGTATTTTGTTTGAGTCACGTATTTAAATCAATAATATTTCCAATGTTAAAACAAACAACAATGGTGATAATGGACATCCCTGTCTTGTACCCTTTTCAATTTTACAAACTTCTGATAAGCTACCATTAATTATTATTTGTGCTGTTTGTTTTTGATATATAGCCCTAATAGGTTGTAAAAACGTATCCCCAAACTGCATCTTCTCTAACACCTTAAATAAGAATTGCCAATCCAATTGATCGAAAGCTTTTTCAGCGTCCAAAAAAATCAGCGCTGCAGGGACTTGGTTATTTCTTTCTAAATATTCTAATACATTTACAATGTGTCTCACGTTATTTTTCATTTGCCTACTGCTTATGAATCCTGTTTGATCAGTATAAATCATTTGTTGCATAACCTTCATCAATCTATTTGCTAAATTTTTTGCAAATATCTTGTAATCAGTATTTAACAACGATATAGGTCTATAATTTTTGGTTTGCACAGGATCTTGATCTTCCTTTGGAATCAACATTATAAATGCTGTTTTCCGTGATGGAGGTACCTCCCCTCCGGATTGAATTATTCTAAACAATTCTTTTAAAGGTTCCACCATTTCTAATTGTAAATTTTTATAATAAGTAGCAGTCAATCCATCTGTCCCAGGTGCCTTTCCTACTTTTAATTGTTTAATTGCTAGAATAATTTCTTCAGTGGTTATCAATTGATTCATCTCTTCCTGTTGCTCTTGTGTGAGCGCCGGGATCTTCACTCCTTGCAAATAACTATGTCTAAACCTTGACTTTTATCCCTTGCATAAAGGAGCTCCAGCCGGGCCTGGCTCCCCGGAGCCTTCTAGGCCGGGCAAAGAAGAGCGCCTCCGACTTGTGGCCTATGGAGTTTCCGGTCGGAGCGGCCCGAAGGAGGAGTCACGCTGTGTGGTTGTGTGTGTGTGTGTGTGGCGCGCCGTGGGGTGTCAGGCCCTTCCCGGCTGGGGCTCCGGTGCCTCCGCCCTGCCGGATCCTGGCGCCGTCGAGCGCGCCCCCACCAGATGTTGCGCCCGGTGCGGCCGGCCCCCCCCCTGCACCCCCCACGCTACGCCACTGCCACCTGGTCCACCATTAACATATCAAACTGACTTCTTAACAAATTAATTGATTCTTTTAGCCTCTTATCAGATGGATCCATAGTAAAAGCTTTCTCTTTCCTCTTTATTTCCTCCTCTATTTCTTTACGCTTTCTTTCCTAAGGACCAAGTGGTAAAGAAAGGAGACGGTGGTGAACCTGCTTTAAGGACCTTTGTATAAAAATCTTTTGCTTTTAAAATTGTGTTCAACCTATACCTCGTCCCTGCATAATTCACCACAATTCCAATGGGTATTTCCCATCTAAACTGAATTTGTCACTTCTTAAGATCATCAGACAGAAAGGCGAAATCTTTCCTTTTTCTAAGAATTTTTGGGGGTATCTCCTTTAAAATTATAATATCTTGGCCTGCAATTTGAAATCTTTCCCGGTAGAAAGCTTGGATAATTGCATTTCTAATTGATCTGGAGAAATAAATCACTACATCTCTAGGTAAATTTTTCTGTCTGGCAATCCAGGAATTAACCCTAAATATCTTGTCCATCTCTTTAACTAATTCTTCAGGTTCACATTTCAAGACAGGAGCCACTGCTTGCACCACTTCCCATTCCAAATCTTCTTTAGGGTTCTCTTTCAAACCCCTTATATGCAATGCAAACTCCATGTCTATATATTGTGAGATGGTGACTTCATCTTCTGTTCTGTCAATTTTAATCTCTGCTCTGTCTACTTTCTGTTCAGCACTGATAATTTTATTTTCCAAATTCTCAACATACTCCATAACTGAATCCACATGAACATCCAGGCGTTCAATATGTGCAGCCAAGCCCTGAAGTGCAAGCATTATATCCTCCCTCATCTGCTTGTTTTAATTAACAAATTCTTCCTTTGTTTCCTTTATTTCTTGCTGTAATACTTGCGTTGATTGCATCACAACTTGCTGAATATCTGCCAATGTGAATGCAAGTGGTGGTGGGGAAGGTGGTTGTGCTGTAGGTTTCATTGTAGTTTGCCCTGCAGCTTGTGGTACCGGTGAAGAAATTGCACTTTTGGAAATTGTAGGGCCTCCCCCACGCCTTGCAGCCATCTCTTAGGTTTCAATTTCCTCTTTCTTCCAGCAGAATCAAAGTTCAAAAAAAAAGAAGGGGGAAAGAATAAAAGTTTTTCTCCCAAAGTTCCTTGTCCTTCAGTAAAAAAAAAAGGGCAAACTCTCAAATACACAAAATCCGGTACTGGTTAGAATCAATTGCAAATTATATCTCTTGGTATGTTGCAAAATATAGCAACTTTCCAAAACTGTCAGTTCATACAAGAAAGCAACATTCCAGCACCATTTTTACTCCGTTTCCATCATCTTAAAACTTGAAGAAGATAATGAGTCTGAGTTAAAGTTAAAATCCAACTTGAAAATTCAAATCCTCCTGTTTCGCTCTGCCTGCTTCTTAAAGAAAAAATACTCACAGTCCTGTATAAGCAGCAGATGTAGTTGTTGCGTCTAGTTCCACTCCGTTATGGAGCGAAAGCGTCCTGGGAGCGGAGAAAGCCTGGGCTCTGAGGGAGCTCACTCCGTTAACCCCAAACTGGTTGAGGGAATCACAGGGGAGCTCTACCTCTACCCAGACAAGCTCGTCTCTCCCTCTTCTCCTGAGGGAGAGACTTCAGCGTCGCGGGACAGCTGATTTTCGCTGTCTCCGAGCACTCTAACGCTTCCCAAGATTGGGCGGCTTCTGAAACGCCACCATTCGGCGTGGCAGCGCTACCGGAAGTCGCCAGCAGCAGACCTCTTGAGTTTATGGGTGTGTTTCCTGGACCTTGCCCATTTGGAGCAAGGGTAGTAAAGGGAGGTTTGAGTCTTTCGCTCAATGGCTGCTTGGAAAGGATGTGAGTTCCTCTAAATTTTAACTTTTGAGGCCCAGGAGAGTGAGGAAAGTGTGTGCATGTGTGAATATGAATGAAAGGGCCCCTTTTCCCAACCACAGCTGGATTCCGCACCCTCCGTGCTGTTCCTAGATGCACCCAGGCTGTTCCTCATCCCAGAGGACTGTGACTGACAGACCCTGGAAAGCAAGGGGGTTTGGCCGGAGTGTGGGACCTTCTGTGAGGGAAAAGGAGGCTGTATGAAAGGGGAACAGAAGGCAAGCTCACACCTCGGCAGCCAGCTATGAATCACTGAGCAAAATCCTATTCCATCAGGAGGGGCCAATACTCTGTGAAAAGAAGTCAGAGTCCTCCCAGACCATTTGTCTGAAAACACAGAGGTGGCAGACTGAAGGCTGGAAGGCACCTTTGCCTTCGGTGCAGAGTCAATCCACGGATTTTGGGAGATCCAGTAAAGGGAGTCTCACTGCAGGTGGTGTTCTGTACCAGCCTGCTACCGGCCTTGCAGAAAGGCAACCCCTGTACAAACGGCAGAGGCTGGAGAGCGTCTGAGGCTGGAAAGTGTCTGCCAAGATTTATTACACAAACAAACAACAGAACAAGAAACAAGATACCGGAACTTTGATCCTCAAACGGAGCGGTTGCTTTCAGCAACCAGCCCTTCCCCAAACACTCCCTTTATTAGAGTTCAGGGCGTGGCCTCCCTGTGCCTCCTTCCGAGGAGTCCCACAGCCTTTCTCTGCTTGTTTCTACTGGTCTGCCTCCTGCGTCGGGCGTCCTTGAACAGGGCCAGCT
Organism: Vipera ursinii; assembly: GCF_947247035.1. Lineage (NCBI taxonomy): Eukaryota > Metazoa > Chordata > Lepidosauria > Squamata > Viperidae > Vipera > Vipera ursinii. The sequence goes on from NC_139522.1 coordinate 36,316,815, forward strand.
GTGGGTCCTCTTCATCTGCACTGTCGGGCTCGCGCAGCTGAGAAGAGGGGCCTGGCTGAGGGCTCTGCGAAGCCTCCAAGCCATCATCAGCAAGTTCGTCTTCAACACCCGCCTCCTCCCCCTCGTCTGAGACATCCGAGTCATCCGACCCGGCTCCCGAACCCACAGGCTGGCCCTGAATCACAACACTATCCCGCACCGCAGGGCCCTTCCCCCGGGGCTGCCGATCCGGATGCGGTCGGGATGGGAATTGTTCGTGAAAAGCAGTCACCAACGCAGGGGCATGAACGGCGGTCGCGTCTTCCCAGGTGAAGTCCTCCGGTCCGTATCCTTTCCACTCGATCAGGTACTGAAAACGACCTTTCAGCCAACGGGAATCCCTGATGCTGGCGACCTCGTACTCGGGGGTGCTGCCTCCATCACGAGGTCCTGATGGGGGAGGTTCCGCTTGGCGGAGTGGACAAGCCGGTTGCTCAGGGACCAACAGGGACCGATGGAAGACTGGGTGCACACGCAGGGAACGTGGCAGAGTTAAACGATAGGAGACCGGATTGATGACAGCCTCGACTGGGAACGGTCCTAGGTAACGGTGATCCAACTTCCTCACCGGCCATGTGGACGGTAGGTTCCTGGTGGACAGCCAGACCCGATCCCCCACCGATAGTGGAGGCGTATCCTGTCTTGACCGATCAGCAAACCTCTTGTAATCGGCCTTGGCCTTCTCCAGCTGCCGTCGCACCAATCGATGGATCGCCTGTAACTCTGCCATGAAGTCGTTCGCTGCCGGCTCCGGTGAGTCCACGGGAGAAAGGGGGAAAAACCGGGGGGTGATAACCCACATTGGCCAAGAACGGTGTCATCTGCGTGGAGGTGTGCTGCGAGTTGTTAAAGGCAAACTCGGCTATGGCCAGATAGTCCACCCAATTGTCCTGCTGCAGGTTGACGTAGCAGCGCAGATACTGTTCCAGGATACCGATGACCTTCTCGGTACCCCCGTCAGTTTGAGGATGATGCGCGGACGAGAGGCAAACCTTGATGTCCAACGCACGCATCAACTCCTGCCAGAAGCGGGCTGTAAACTGGGCCCCCCTATCGGAGACGACTCTATCGGGGAGGCCGTGCAGCCGAAACACCTGTTGGATAAACATACGACTAGTGGCGCGAGCTGACGGTAAGCCGCGACAGGGGATGAAGTGCGCCATCTTGGTCAGCATGTCCACCACCACAAACACTGTCGTGAAGCCGGAGGATGGGGGTAAAGCCGTCAGAAAGTCCATGGACACAGCCCCCCAGGGTCTCTTGGGTGTTGGCAAAGGCTGCAGTAATCCAGGCGGGGGCCCTGTCGCTGACTTGGCCTGCCTGCATGGGATGCAGGAGGTGACATAAGACTGGACGTCGTGTCGGACTCGGGGCCACCAGAAGGTACGGGAGACCAGGTTCAGAGTCTTGAACAAGCCAAAATGACCCGCTGCCGGGTTATCATGATACTGGCTGAGGACGAGACCCCTGAGTGGCCCTCCCGGAACATAAAGCCGGTCACGATAATACAAGAGTCCATCCGTGACCGTCCAAGGTGAATCTGGCCCCACCTCCTCCTTCCGCTGAGCCACCCACGCCTCCTGCTGCTGCGCCTCCCGGATCCGAGCCCGTATATCAACCGGCTCCCGCACCGCAGCAAAAGACTCGACGGGGATCACTGTCCTGGGCAGAAGCTTGTCTTCCACTCGGGTATATTCGGGCTTCCTGGACAGAGCATCCGCTCTCTGATTGTGCCCGCTTGGTATGTACCGAACCCGGAAGTCAAACCTCGCAAAGAAAAGAGACCACCGGATCTGGCGTTGGTTCAAATTCCGAGCGGTCTGCAGCCTTTCCAGATTCTTATGGTCCGTCCGGACCTCGATTTGATGTCGCGCCCCCTCCAGATGATGTCTCCAAGCCTCGAACGCCGCCTTGATGGCCAGCAGCTCCTTCTCCCAGATGGTATAGTTGCGCTCCGAGGGGTTCAATTTCCGAGAGTGATACGCGCAAGGGAAAAGGGTACCGCTGGGCGTCGTTGCCTGGAGTAACACGGCCCCAATGGCAATGTCGGAGGCATCCGCCTCCACGACAAATGGCCGTTGCGGGTCAGGATGCTTCAAGATGGGCTCCTTCATGAAGGCTTCCTTCAAAGCCTGGAACGCCTGTTGTTCGGGTGCGTTCCACTGGAACCGAGTCTTCTTCTGCAGGAGCCGGGTGAGGGGGGCTGTCAAGGCAGCAAAGCCAGGGATGAATGTTCGATAGTAGTTGGCAAATCCAAGAAGTCGCTGAACATCCTTCACGCGACGCGGGGGTTGCCAACTCTGCAACGACTCCACCTTACTCGGCTCCATGGCGATGCCCTCAGGAGAAATGCGGTGACCCAGGAAATCGATGGTCACCTGGTAGAACTGGCACTTCTCCAACTTGGCAAACAGCCGATGTTCTCGGAGGCGCTGCAGGACCTGACGGAGATGCTGATGATGCACTGCACGCGACGGGGAGTAGATCAGGATGTCGTCCAGGTAGATCACGACAAACTGGTCCAACAAATCCCGAAAGATGTCGTTCATAAAATGCTGAAACACAGCGGGGGCGTTGGTCAGGCCAAACGGCATCACCGTGTACTCGAAATGTCCATAACGAGTACCAAACGCCGTCTTCCACTCATCACCCGGCCGAACTCTGACGAGGTTGTAAGCTCCACGCAGGTCCAGTTTCGTGAAGATCTTAGCCTCCCGGAGTCGGTCCAAGAGCTCGGGGATGAGGGGCAGCGGGTAACGGTTGCGCACCGTGATGGCGTTGAGTTTCCGGTAGTCGCAGCAAAGCCGTAATTCGCCCGACTTCTTTTTGACGAAAAGCACGGGTGCAGACACTGGCGAGGACGAGGGCCGGATGAAACCGCGAGCCAAGTTCTTCTCCAGGAAGTCCCGCAATGCAGCCAACTCGGGCTCCGACATGGAGTACAAACGCCCCACTGGGAGAGGCGCATCAGGGACTAAGTCAATGGAGCAGTCATAGGGCCTGTGCGGGGGTAATTGATCCGCCTCTGACTCGCTGAACACATCAGCAAAGTCGGACAGTTCGGGAGGCAAGGAAACCCCTGGGGAACCCTCCACCTGGCCAGCACAGATATGGCGGGAGTGGTCCACGCACTGCAAGCTTGGGAAGGTGACCAAGTTCTGTGACCAATAGATCTGTGTGTCATGCGCCCGGAGCCACGCCAGTCCCAAGACCACGGGGAAGTGCAGATCCGAAGTGATGTAGAACTGGATGGCCTCCACATGGGAACTGATGGCCATACATACTGGTTGCGTGGCGGCCGTAATAGGCCCGGACAGGAGCACTCGACCATCGATAGTCTCCACTAACATGGGTGGATCCACCGGACACTGGGGAACAGCCCATTTGGCCACAAAGGCTGAGTCCATAAAGTTTGTGGTGGCCCCAGAGTCAATTAAGGCATGGACTGGAATCCCCTGTGGCTTGCCAGGAAGGATCAGACGTGCCTCCAAAATCAAATGCCGTGGAGGTTCACAGGCACCATCGGAACGGCGTCGCTCGGTGTTGTTGTTGTGGGACGCCCGATCTATCACACCGTCTAGATCGGGCTCGGGGCGTTTCCTGACAGCAAAGTAGGGGACTGTCTCGGGGCAGGCTTGGTCACTGATGCCCGCTGACGCTTCTTTGGGCAAAAAGCAGCCAAATGTCCAGGGTCCCCACAGTAAAAACACAACCCCCCCGATCGTCGTCTGTTCATTTCCGTCACCGATAGACGAGACCTGGCGGCACCCAGCTCCATTGGCTCCTCCCTTTGGACTGGGGGCTCACGCACAACAGGGGCGGCAGGGGTCTGTGGGGTGGCACGGCGACTCCTTCGCTGCTGCAACCGGGCATCGATCCGCAGGCAAAGATGGATCAGCCCATTCAGGTCTGAGGGAATGTCCACACGGGCCAGCTCATCCAACATCTCCTCCGACAATCCATCCTGAAAGGCATCCACGAGCGCAGCCTCATTCCAGGCGGAATCCTGGCTAAGCAGCCGGAAGTCGCTGATATAGGCCTGTAGGGGGCGCTGACCCTGCCTCAGAGCTTTCAGGCGTCGGGTGGCAGTCTGCATCTTAATTGGGTCCTCGTACATTAGACGCATATGGTCACAAAACCCCACAAAGTTGTCCAACAATGGGCTAGGTTGAGCCAGCAGAGGCATGCCCCAACGAGCTGCATCCCCCGAAAGAAGGCTTAACACAAACCCCACCTTATCCCGGTCAGTGGGGAAATCAGCCGCTCTCACGCTGATAAAGAGCTGGCATTGTCCCAGGAAAGCAGGAAACAGTTCAGGAATACCTGTAAATTTGTCCGGCATTGCTACCTGGCATTTTCTCCTGGGTGGGGGTGCAGCATGAACCTGTGCTTGCAGTTGAGCCACCTGAGCTGCCAGCAAAGTGAGTGTTATGACTCAGGGCCAGCCGGTGGGTCCGGCAGCCGGTTCAGATGTATCGGATGACTCAGATGAGGGGGAGGAGGAGGGTGTGGAAGACGAACCGGCTGATGATGGCTTGGAGGCTTTGCAGAGCCCTCAGCCGGGGACCTCTTCTCAGCTGCGTGAGCCCGATAGTGCGGAGGATGATGACCCACAGCTGGCCCTGTTCAAGGACGCCCAATGCAGGAGGCAGTCGAGCAGGAACAAACAAAGGAAGGCTGTGGGACTCCTCGGGAGGAGGCACAGGGAGACCACGCCCTGAACTCTAAATAAAAGGAGTGTTTGGGGAGGGGCTGGTTGCTGAAAGCAACCCTTCCGCTTGAGGATTCAAGTTCCAGTGTTTTTGTTTCTTGTTCTGTTAATTGACTAATAAATCTTGGCAGACGCTTTTCAGCCTTGGACGCTCTCCAGTCTCTTCTGTTTGAATAGGGGTTTGCCTTACTACAAGGCCGGAAGAGGGCTGGTTCAGAACAGTGAGTTGCTGAGTGAGCTGAGCATTCTCGGCACGAAGCTGCTCCATAATAGTTGTAAGGGGTGGGAGGCTGAAAGCAAACTGTTCTGTACCAGCCTGCTACCGGCCTTGCAGAAAGGCAACCCCTGTACAAACGGCAGAGGCTGGAGAGCGTCTGAGGCTGGAAAGCGTCTGCCAAGATTTATTACACAAACAAACAACAGAACAAGAAACAAGATACCGGAACTTTGATCCTCAAATGGAGCGGTTGCTTTCAGCAACCAGCCCTTCCCCAAACACTCCCTTTATTAGAATTCAGGGCGTGGCCTCCCTGTGCCTCCTTCCGAGGAGTCCCACAGCCTTTCTCTGCTTGCTTCTACTGGTCTGCCTCCTGCATCGGGCGTCCTTGAACAGGGCCAGCTGTGGGTCCTCTTCATCTGCACTGTCGGGCTCGCGCAGCTGAGAAGAGGGGCCTGGCTGAGGGCTCTGCGAAGCCTCCAAGCCATCATCAGCAAGTTCGTCTTCAACACCCGCCTCCTCCCCCTCGTCTGAGACATCCGAGTCATCCGACCCGGCTCCCGAACCCACAGGCTGGCCCTGAATCACAACAGGTGGCAGGAAGGGTGGCCTGAGGAATACGGCCCGAATATGGGGAACTCAGGATCAAGGATCCCCCTGGGGTCTCCACTAGAGAGTCCAATGGAAGCCTGAGTTTGGAGGAAGTTGCCCGTCCAGGCAGGAAGCGTGCTTGTCAGGTCACCTTCTTTTTGGGTGCCCTGCCATTCTGATGGAGGGCGGGGAGGAAGACACTCCGGGGTAGCATTTTTTGCATGCTTTCACTTTTGCAGCAACCGCATGGGAATTAGGGAGGGGGATCATCTTTGGATGTGGAGCAGACTCCTTCCCAACTGGTTCCAGCCTAACTTCAAGGTCACTGTGCCCTGAGAATGACCCTGTTATGTACTGATAACAACAGTTAATGTGTTTTGTTTTAAATGTGTCTCCAACTGTTTTGGAGGGAAACTAAAGTTTGTATTTGAGCGGGAAAACAAGCTTTAAATCTGATTGGTCGCCACCTAGTGGCGGCACGTATAAATATCTGTCAGTCTGTTGGTTGAGTTCAGTTCTGTTATTCTTGCAATAAACATGTTGCATTAGATCGGTCTGGTCAATGTCTCCAAGAACCCACTACGCAACAGGGGTGACGAAGGTGGGATCTTGCCAAAGGAATGATGCCTATTAGAGTTGAAGTCACCAGGTGTTAGCCCAGGCACCAGAGCCCTGGTGGGACCACGTCCCCACCCTGCCTGCCAGTTAGCCCGACTGGAGGCACATCATCCTGAGGGATCTGTCCCCAGGATCTAGGCAGTTCAACTCCTTTGTAGCAAGAGAGGCAGCGTCCAAGACCTCACAAAAATACAACCATGGCCTAGGTGGGCAGGTTCAATGAGTTCGGTGTCTCCCACCCAGAACAGTGGAGCCCCACGGTGGACACCTACTTGCAGACCAACCAGGTCAGAGAGGACGGGTTGAAAGCGGCAACCCCGCTCTGCGTGTGTGGTCAGGCCACATACAACATCACCGAGAATTTGGTAGCGCCAGCCAGCATTGAGTCAGTAACATATGCTGAATTGAAAATGATAAAAATATATTAGTTTAAAAATAAAATAGTTCTTTAAACCCATTCCTATCCTATGTTTCCTGGAGGAGAAAGGGGAAGAGAGAGATAGAGACTGATGTTAGTTCTTAGGAAGTACTTAGCAAAACAAATTTAAACCAAAAGGTTTTTTTTTTGAGGTACTCTAGTTAGGCGATCCGGACAAGAATGTAACCTTTGAAGTCCTTCAAATGGACTGAAAGGGAGGGGAAAGGGAGGGTGTCATGGTAGGAATGTATATAATGCTATGGATTTAAAGATTTGAGTGTGGTCTCTGTTTTTAGATGCTTTCTGTTGAAGTATCTCTGAGATTTACCATGTTGTGATTCAGTGTCAGCCTGTGCTCCCAGCAGCTGAGTCCGATGAATCTGAGGAGGAGGAGGAGGGGTTTGGAGAACCTTTGGTGTCAGAGGGAGGTTCTGATGCACTGCAGGACTCTCAGCCTGGCCCCTCCAGTTGTGTTCCTCATGAGGCCCAGCTGTGTGAGCACGAGGTGTCGGACTTAGATGAGTCACAGCTGAATCTGTTCAGAGATGCTAGAAGCAGAAGGCAATCCAGCAGAGCAGAGCAGAGCAAATCAATGAGGCAACTCAGTGAGAGGAGGAGAAGGCAGTGAGAAGCCACGCCTTGGGACTGATAATAAAAGGGGAAGGTGTGGGCAGGGCTGGTTGCTGAAGGCAACCGTTTGAAGACATTCTGAGAGAGTCCTGGTCTGTTTTTGTTACTTCTGTTTAACTCTTGTTTGATATTTTGATTCATTTATTCTATTGCTTTTTTGTTTGAACTGTAAATAAATTTGGGTTGGATTTTTCCAGCCTATTGACTGTAAAAAGGAAAAAGGGGTTGACCCTGACACACAAACAGGGCCGGTTGTAAGCTAGAACAGAACACACCACACTTTGCAAATTGCTTTTTCTATTTTCTGCAGAATAAACTCTTTTCTTACCAGTCCAATTTTGTTAGTGTTTTAAACACATTTCTAACAAATTGGCTGCCCAACGTGGGGCATAGGGCATCTGTTGCTGCATCTTCGGGAGGTGAAATCATCTGAGGAAGGCATGCCCCATTGATTTCAATGGTCCAAGTTTTCAGTCGCAGGTCGAGGAGGCAGAACAGAACCAGGCACACGGACCAAATCGTGATTGGTAAGAACTGAGAGAGGGGATCAGAGAATTACCAGAATAAGAACCGGGCAACTTCGTGCACGAACCTAGGTGAGTAAAAATTGGGGTGAACTAAGGAGTAAAACCTAGGCGATTGGGAGAAGGTTGGGTAGGACAGTTTGAGTCTGAGATCTGTGAGAGGTGTGTGTGAGACACCTCGAGAGCCATAAAGGCTGGCAAGGCAAAGCAAGAGTGGACTCCTGAGTACGCACTTCCATACCTCCGCGAGGAGATTGGTCGGAAAAGGAGGAAGCGGCTTGGTGAAGTGAACCGTGGTCTCATTAGATTGGTAAAGACAACAGAATTATGCAGTAAACCAACCATGGGTAATTTGGGAGGGTCCCAGGAGAAGAACTGTGTGAAAAAGATTAGGAATAACCCAAAACTAAAAATAGATCCCCACAGCCCATTAGGGAGATTATTAGAAAACTGGGGGAAACCACCATATAACAAACTGATCATTAAGCTAAATTTAACAAAAGAAGATATGGTAAATTTGTGTTGCTTCATATGGTGGGAGGATGAAAAAATTGAGTGGCCCCGATTAGGGACTAATGATTATTTCGTCTGCCAGAACCTATATGATTACGTTAAAACTAAGGCTTGTAAATCCCTGGATAATAAAATAGATTATGCCCTTGTCTGGAATCCAGGCAAATGGACCAATATATCAGAAAAAAAAATCCTTCTCATGTCTTCTTAGTAGATGAAGAAGAGGAAGAAGATGAGAAGAGAAAATATTTACCTCCACCGTATAGTCTGGGTCCAATTAACATTGCCCAGGCTCCACCCGGTGCACCATCACCCCCAGGGAGCCCCCAAATAAGACAAAAAGTTAATCAGTATAAAGCCTTATGGAAAGAATTGGAACAATGTAAAAAGGATATAGAGGACTTTCCGTTTAAACCCATAGAGGAAAAGGATACAATGTTTCCCTTGAGAGAGATTTTTAACGGAGTAAATGGCCAGGTCCAACCAATAATAGGTTTTGTACAGGATCCGCTCCAGGCATCGGAGGTGAGAGCTTTTAGGAAAGAAATGAAAAATAGGAGCAGATGAACAGTTAGACAATTTATTAGGACCAAACATTTATACGTGGGAGGAGTTAATGGCTATACAAAACACATTGTTCTCGGAGGAAGAGAGGCAATTGATCCAGACCACTGCGATACAAGTCTGGGAGTGGGACCATCCCCCTTCGACTAATAATAATATAAAGGGGGAGGATAAAATTCCCATTGTGAGACCTAACTGGGATAATAACAATCAGGCACATAGGACAAATATGGAAGACATGAGGAACATAATTATAAGGGGAATAAAAGAGGCAGTCCCAAAAGCACAAAGTATGACACAGGCTCTAAGCCTTGAGCAGGAAAAGGAGGAATCCCCTGCCGCCTTCTTGCAAAGATTAAAGGACACCATGAGAAGGTATTCAGGAATGGATCCTGATGATGATGCAAATGTGCCGATCGTCAGAATCCAGTTTGTGACTAAGGCATGGCCAGATATTTCATGAAATTGCAAAAACTGTAGAATTGGACTACTGAATCCATAGATGATTTATTAAAAGCAGCTCAGAAAGTGTATGTCCAGAGAGACGCAGAGAAAGCGAAGCAAAAAGGGAGAGTGATGGTAGCCACAGTTAAAGAGGTAGTGAGACAGCAAGAACCCCCACCTCCCCGAGCTCCAGAAGGAGGACCAGGATGTGGGAGAGCAGATTGGAACAGGGAAGGTTGTAATCAGGGATTCAGGGGAAGGACACAGGGAAGTAGAAATGGCAAGGGTTGGGAGGAATGCATAAGGAGATGCTTTGGGTGTGGCCAAGTTAATGGAAGAGGATGAGGAGCAATATTAGGGGTGTCAGGGGCACTTTATATTTAAGTCCCATGAAGAGCCCTTGATAAATTTATTGGTGGGACCCAGTGAAGAGGAATTAGTATTTCTGATAGACACAGGAGCAGCCCGTACTTTTGTTTCTGTATTAACTCCAGAAATGAAATTGAGTGGGCAAGTGATCAGAGTTTCTGGGGTGTAAGGGGAAGGATTTGAAGTCCCCAAAATCAATCCCCTGGAAATTAAAGTAAAAGATGGGGGACAGAAAATTAAGATTTAGATGTTATATATTCCTGAGGCTGGAGTAAACCTATTAGGGCAAGATGCTCTGATGGCATTACAATTAAAATTAGAATTCAAACCTGAGACATTCATGAGAAAACTGACTCAGGAGGAGGAGGATAAGATCAACCCATCTGTTTGGGTGAAAGAGGGGAACCGGGGGTGGGGGGTGGGTTACAGATTCCCCCTTTGAAAATCAACTTGAAAGAACCCAATGTAATAATTAGGCTGAAACAATATCCCATTTCAATGGAAGGAAGAAAAGGTCTACAGCCAGTGATTGATGCCCTCTTAAAGGATGGTCTTTTGGAATCCTCTATGTCACCTTATAATACTCCAATATTACCAGTAAAGAAACCAGATGGGACCTACAGAATGGTCCAGGATCTTAGACTTCTGAACAGAATTGTTCAGACCCGGCACCCCCTTGTGCCAAATCCCTACACTTTAATGGGGAGAATTCCCCCAGACCACCAATGGTTTAGTGTAGTGGACCTGAAGGATGCCTTTTGGGCATGTCCTCTAGATAAAGAGTCGAGACCCATGTTTGCATTTGAATGGGAGAATCCTTACACAGGAAGGAAACAACAATACCAATGGACTGTACTCCCTCAGGGGTTTACAGAATCTCCCAACTTATTCGGACAGGTCTTAGAAGAAGTTTTGGAGGCTTTGCAGTTGCCCAAGGGGACCTGTTTAATACAGTATGTGGATGATCTTCTAATGTCTGGGAAAAAGAAAGCAGAAACTATTGACGCTACCAATGCATTACTAAACTTTCTGGGACAACAGGGACTAAGAGTTTCCAAAACCAAATTGCAATATGTGGAAAGGGAGGTGAAATACAGGTAGGAGGGAGGCCACCTGCCCTAAGACCCTTTCAATGCATTCAGGTAGATTTCACCAAGCTGCCTAGAATAGGCAAACTGAAGTTTCTGTTGGTTATAACAGACCATTTAACCGGATGGACAGATGCATATCCTTGTAGTAATACAACTGCCAAGGTTGTATCAAGAGTACTACTAGTTCAGATTATTCCTAGATATGGGATTGTCACTCAAATTGATAGCAACCAGGGGAGCCATTTCACAGCAAAGGTATTGCAGAATATTATGGAAGCCTTGGGAATAAGTTGGAAATTTCACACAGCTTGGCATGCGGCCAGCGGTGGAAAAGTTGAAAGGGCTAATGCAAAGATAAAGGAATCATTAACTAAACTAATTTTAGAGACCCACATGCCCTGGACTAAGTGTCTGCCACTGGCACTGCTGAGAATCAGGACTCAGCCACGAAAAGACATAGGACTGTTGCCCTATGAATTATTATTTAGAGTTGCTTTTACATCAGGAAAAATTTGTATAGACTCACTCCAAACTCGAGATAGAGTACTGAAGCAATATGTACATAAACTGTCCAGATATTTTGATTTTCTCAGGAAACAAGGATTGCTGGCACAAACACCTCCCTTGGAGTTTCCAGTCCACAGATTTCAGATTGGAGACTGGGTGCTGATCTGAAGTTGGAAGGAAGAAAAACTGGTTCCAAAGTGGGAAGGCCCTTTCAAGGTGCTGCTGAAATCCGAAACAGTAGTACGAATGGCAGAAAAAGGCTAGACCCATTACACTCGTGTGAAAGGACCGGTGGATGCTCCAACTGAGTGGAGAAGTGTGCCTCAATCTGATCCTTTGAAGTTGATAATAAGAAAAAGCAAAATATAGAGACATTAGAAAAAGAGGGGTTTTTTGTTATATGTTAGTTTTGTGACTCTATTGTTGATTGTACCCATTGCCCAGACTGTGCACCAACACACAGAGACTGCAGAGAGAAGTGTGATATAGTGATCATCGAAGATTGATCTCCTGAATACAGATCTCAGCCCCTGTTAAGTACTTTTCCAGGGGTGGACAGAATTGGGATAATGACAGACTTCAATATGGCTCTGGTTACAGGAGTAATTAAGATTTGGATGATAGCGGGAGTAGTAGGGTTCGAAAGCACATGCAATAGCCAAAGTACAGATAATCCTGATAACTGTAATGCTTGTATCAAAACCACTAAAATGGGTAATAAGATAACCGAAACTCTGACATATCATGCTCAGATGAGTTGCAAGTTGGTGGTAGGAACGTGTGTTCATAATACTACCCGATTTTCCCTTTGTAATGAAACAGGAAGGATTACGTGTGTTGACCCCTCTAGTGTGGAATATCAGACAACCATTCAGGTATTTGCCCTTCAAAGTGGAAGGAGCCAAAAGCTATTATTATTAGGACAAAGCACCAGTACCTCTGCAAATCACAGAAGTAGAATCTGCTTTAATGCCTGCTATGCCATGAAATTTAGTCCTTGGGCCACCTGGGGTGACCTGAGTTGGCAGCAGAGGTACCTCACACAAAGGATATATGTTTACAATGGGGCTTCCCAGACATATTGGTATTCTGATGATAAAGGTCCATCTAGAGTGTGGACAGAGAAGGGCAGTTGGTTTGGTTTAACCAAGGGGGTCGGACAATCTGATTGTTTAGAAGACCATTGTACCCCCATCTGTTTGCATTTTGTAGATCCCAACGAAGGGTTACAAGAATACGGGCTGGGAATTGAGAGTGTGGGAAAGGACCCCAGCACCCGCATCTCCATTAACATAACCAGGAAAAACCTGACCCCAATAGAAAGGAGGTTATTTCATTCCTTTTATGAGGAACTTGAAAAGGCCCATCATCCTGATACTTTGGGACTCACTTTTCTCAGCAGAAATCTGTTTATAGATCTAGCTGAAAGAATTGTAAAGAGGTAAAGAATTGTTATGTATGTGGTGGGACAAATATGGGGGAACAATGGCCCTGGGAACCCAAAGAGGTTGATATCCAAGACACCAATATTACGTCTACACGGACTACTAAATTAGCAAAGAGAAGTCAAAAGTGGGCTCTAACTACATCCATTATAGGTTACTTCTGCTTTCAGAGAAACTGCTCCAAAAATCAGGAGGAAGTAGGAATTATGGTATGCGAAGGTCAAGATCTTATGGAGACTCAAGTATTCAGAATTGGGGACCATGCATAGTATTGATTATAATCCCTTTAATAATACAGTTTTACAGGGATTATGGAACAATGCATCCCAAGAATGGCCTGCTCCACAAGGATTTTATTGGATATGTGGAAAGTTTGCATATACCACCTTACCTAACAATTGGTGTGGTTCATGTGTATTGGGAAATATAAAACCCAGCTTTTTTCTACTTCTCATTCCTCAAGGGGAAAAACTTGGAATAGCAGTATACGAGGATAAGGGAGCTAGGAAAAAGCGATCAGTGAAAATTGGAGAGTGGAAGGATAATGAATGGCCTCCTGAATGCATAATAGCAGTCTACGGGCCGGCCACATGGGTTGAGGATGGATGATGGGGATATAGGACTCCAATTTATATGCTGAATCGCATTATTAGGCTACAAGCGGTTTTGGAAATTATCACTAATGAAACAGCACTAGCATTAAATAAGATGACTAAACAAAGTACTCAAATGAGCACTGCAATTTATCAAAATAGGTTAGCATTGGATTATTTATTGGCAGAAGAAGGGGGAGTCTGTGGAAAATTTAATCTCACCAACTGTTGTCCACAAATGGACAATGAAGGGAAAGCCATTGAGGAAATAACAAATAAAATAAGAAAAATAGCCCATGTACCAGTCCAAACCTGGACTGGAATACTTGGTGAGGGATTCATGGGAGGAATTTTTCGGAATTGGAAACAAGCTTTATTTATGTTAATAGTAATATTTATAGGATTAATGTGCTTACCCTGCTTGATTCCTATAATACGAAGTATTGTACAAAACACTGTGGAGGGAATGGTGAATACCATTACCAAAAGTGACTGGTTACAGAGGGAACCCGTTAGATGGCATCGTCCTACAGAACAAGCAACTAGTCCTCAAAGCTGCGCAAACTGCGGGGGACAACACAAAAGGACTGAGTGCAGGTTTCGCACAGCAGTGTGCCGTGCCTGTGGGAAGCAAGGCCACATCGCCAGAGTCTGTAGAGGTTGCCAGAGAGATGCTCAGACTGCAGATGCCCAGCAGAAAGATAAATGGGCCCTGGGGCAGAACAGGGTCGGATACTGTTCTGGGAGGAGAAGCATTCTGCGGACAGGAGCCCAATGCCCCCTTAAAGAGAAGCTGAGACTTCAAGTCAAAATACAAGGGGTTCCTTGCTCCATGGAGCTCGACACAGGGTCAGCGTTGTCCATCATTTCATACAAGACTTTCAGTTATATCTGCAGACAGAAGAAGTGAGTTCAACTCAAACCATCAAGCCATGTTCTGACAGATTTTCAAAATTGCCACGTCACAATAAAAGGCGAAGCCACCATAAGAGTCAGGTTCAAAGAGTTTGATGCCCTCAACATTGTGGTCTTTGAAGGACAACATACAAGTCTAATAGGATTAGACTGGTTTGAAGCCCTGGGCATCCGAGTAACTGGCATAAATCTCACTCAAACAGCTGACCTGGCAACAGTATGCCAAGAGTATGCTGATGTGTTCAGTCCTAACCTAGGACAATACAAAGGGGTACCAATATCCCTTAATCTTGATCTGGCTGTCACTCCAATCAGGATAAAACCGTGCAGAGTGCCATTTGCGCTAAAACAAAAAAACCAATGCGGAGCTGGACAAATTAGTGCAAATGGCAGTGCTGCACCTGTGGGCAGTAGCCTATGGGAGACTCCCACAGTGACCCCAGTGAAGTCCAATGAGGACGTCCATATCTGTGCAGACTACAAGTGCACAATCAACAAGGCACTACAGCAACACACTTACCCAGTGCCAGTAGTTAGTCACATCCTCGATCACTTCAAGGAGGTCACCTGTTTGCCAAACTCGACCTTGCACAAACCTACTAACAGCTGCCAGTTGATGATGCCACAGCAGAGGCACAGACAATCGTCACTCACAGAGGGGCATTCAGAGTTCGTCGCCTGGAGTTTGGGGTAAGTGTTGCCCCAGGATTGTTCCAAAGTGTTATGGAATGGACACTTAAAAATATACCAGGCGTCTGACCCTATTTTGATGACGTCCTGATTGCAGGTGAATCTGCGGCAGTCCTAGCAGATCCCCTCAGAGCAGTGCTTCAACAGTTTCGCGAAGCGGGGTTGAAGTAAAAAAAAGAAAAGTGTCAGATTGGAGTGGACTGTACTGAGTTCTTGGGATTTTGGATAGATGCTGCCAGAATCCATCCATCAGAAGCTAAGCTAAAAGCTATCCATCAAGCCCCAAGACCTGGGACTTTTAAATTTTTATCAATTGTTTCTGCCACAGAAAGCGGCATTGGCAGAGCCACTCCATCTTCTTTTAGACAAAAAAGCACCCTGGCTGTGGGAAAGCACCCATGATAAAGCATTCAGAGCAGTCAAATAACTGCTATCGTCTCACTTCGTGTTAGCACATTTTAACAAAAAACTGCTTGTGATTTTAGAATGTGATGCATCACCATATGGCATCAGAGCAGTTCTAAGCCATAAAATGGCAGATGGCCATGAAGCTCCTATAGCTTATTATTCTAGAACATTATCTGCAGCAGAGAGAAATTATGCGCAGATAGACAAGGAAGCTATTGTAGCAGGAATTAAGAAATTCCATGACTTCCTATATTGATGACTCTTCACCATTTTCACTGATCACAAGCCATTGCTCGGCCTCTTTACAGCAGACAAGCAGACTCTGCAGTTCCTATCACCAAGGATGCTGCAATGGTTAATTTTTATGGCTGCCTATTCATACAGGCTAGTCCACAAACCAGGTAAGGAAATGGGCCATGCTGATGCACTCAGCTGACTGCCTCTGCCTCAAACAGATCCAGACCCAGACCCAGCAGCTTGCATCCTGGCAATCCAGGATCTTCCTGAAACGCCCCTACACACGGGAGATGTGGCCGCCGAAACTGCCACTGACAGAACACTCAGCTGCGTTCTGAACTGGGTGTTGAGGGGGTGGCCAGAAAACAGGCCAAGTCCAGAGTTCCAGAGTTATGCCAGCAAAAAGGATGAGCTGTCAGCCCACAAGGGTTGCATATTGTGGGGAATCAGGGTGATTGTTCCACCCACATTTCAAACCAGAGTATTAGAATCTCTGCATGAGGGGCATCCTGGCATCGTCAGAATGAAGGCACTTGCAAGAAGCTACTTGTGGTGGCCAGGTCTGGATAAGGACATTGAGGCTCAAGTAAGTTGCTGTAGGGTCTGTCAAGAAACCCGGCCAGAAATGCCTCAAGCACCAGTGCACTGCTGGGAGACCGCGCAAACTCCATGGTCTCGCGTGCATATCGACTTTGCAGGACCATTTCAGGGACAGGTATTCCTCATTGTAGTGGACAGCTATTCAAAATGGCTAGAGATAGTACCTGTCCAATCTATGACTACTGCCAGGACCATCCAGGAACTGCACAGACTTTTTGCTACACACGGCCTGCCAGACGTCATTGTGTCAGACAACCGGGCACAATTCATGGCAGCAGAGTTCCAGTCCTTCCTTAAAGCTAACATGATTAGACACACCACTTCAGCTCCATTCCACCCAGCTTCCAACAGCCAAGCTGAACGGATGGTGAGATCCACAAAAGAGTCTTTGAAGAGATTAACGACTGGAGACTGGAATCACCGCCTGGCAGACTTTCTTTTATGCCAGCACACAACACCGAGTTCCACTACAGGTTGCAGCCCAGCTGAGCTCAGATGGGGTTGTCGACTCACAACAAAGTTGGACCGTCTTCATCCTGAAAGAGCAGCTAAAGAAACGTCACAACCCAAGTGTCCAAGGAATTTACAGCTGAGTGAGCCTGTTTGGGCAAGAAACTATGGGCAGGGGGCACCTTGGGTGGTTGCTATTGTAACAAAGGTGTCAGGGCCACTATCCTACGAGGTGGCCCTGGATGACGGTCGTGTGGTTCGATGCCACATTGACCAGTTGCAGCGGCAGCAGGCTAATCAGAGTCCTGGAGCAGAAAATGAGAGGACTATAGACATGTATAGGTAAGTGGCCATTCCCGAATCACCCAGACCCACAGAAATTGTACGAGTAGAACCAGAGGCGACGTAGAACAGCGAACCGTGTTTGCCAGCAAGTGACACGAGCGGACACAGTGGTACAGGTCTACCCAGTACAGCCGAACATAGCAGCACCAGTCTACCCAGTGCGGACAGTCACAGCAGCACAGGTCTACTGGGTATGGCTAACCGGCAAGTTGATCGGGAGCCCCAAACAGCTTTGTGGCACTCTGAAAGTACCCATAATCCACCAACATATTTAAATGATTATGTCAATAAAATGTACTGGGGTTGACTTGTCCATGTTCTGTTCCAGCCTACGACCAGCCCTGTTGGAATGTCAGGGACAACCCCTTTTTATATTCAATAGGCTGGAATTAAGCCAACCAAATTTATTTGCAAAAACTAAACAAAACAGTTCAAAACGGAGTTAAACAAATACAGACCGAGACTATATCAGAAGCTCTTCAAACGGTTGCCTTCAGCAACCAGCACCTCCCACACATTCCCCTTTTAAACAGCAGTCTCAAGGCGTGGCTTCTCTTTGCCTTCTCCCAAGGTGCCTCATTGCTTTTCTTTGTTCACTTCTGCTAGTCTGCCTCCTGCTTCGAGCGTCCCTGAACAGAGCCAGCTGTGGATCGTCTTCTTCCAATCTTTCAGGCTCACACAGCTGGGTCTGAGGAGGAACAAGACGGGAGGGGCCTGGCTGAGAGCTCTGTGGTGCATCAGAACTTTCCTCTGCAACCAAAGGCTCTCCAAACCCCTCCTCCTCCTCCTCTTCAGAATTGTCCGACTCAGCTGCCGAAACCACAGGCTGACGCTGAATCACAACTGTCCAGGGGAAAGGGGTGTTATGCATTGATAATAACAAGTTAATGTGTTTTGTTTTAAATGTGTCTCCAACTGTTTTGGAGGGAAACTAAAGTTTGTATTTGAGGGAGAAAACCAGCTTTAAATCTGATTGGTCACCGCCTAGTGGTGGCACGTATAAATATCTGTCAGTCTGTCGGCTGAGTTCAGTTCTGTTATTCTTGCAATAAACATGTTGCATTAGATTGGTCTGGTCAATGTCTTCAAGAACCCACTACGCAACAGACCCATTATCTATTTTGTACTTCAGCACTGTATTGGCTGCCGGTGGACTGATCAGGGGGACTGGGTTTCAAAGGGGGAAGAATTGCTTGGTGCTTTGCCCGGGAATGTTAGATTCCTCTTGACTTTACTGCCACCACTGTTTCTCAGTAAAAGTTCTTTTGATTAACCACATGGCATCAAGAGTTGTACTTTCCATTGGGGATATATTTGTCACCCTCAAATGTAAAGTTATATAAAAATAATTATGAAAAGTTATGGGGAAAAGTTCAAAAAGAATTGGATAGCTGGAAAAAATTACAATTATCTTTATTGGGAAGAATTGCAGCTGTGAAAATGAATGTTTTGCCAAAATTTTTATTTTTATTTCAAATGATACCTATACTTAAAAAGGATTCAAATTTGGAGGAATGGCAAAAAGGTATTAATAAATTTGTTTGGGCAGGGAAAATGCCACGAGTTAAATTTAAGATTATGCAGGATACGCGTGAGCGAGGTGGTCTTAAAATGCCTAATTTTAAATTATATTATGAAGCTGCTGCTTTGTCAGCGATAAGTGATTGGTTTAATTTAACACAAGGGAGATTATTAAATCTTGAAGGCCATGATTTGTTATTTGGTTGGCATGCATATTTTTTTTTGATAAGAAGGTGGATAATGTGTTCAAGGTACATATTTTAATGCATGCTCTGTTGCAAGTTTGGACTTAATTACGGCAGCGAGACTTTTAGTAGCGCAATATTGGAAGAAGGAAGAACTGCCGACTATAGAAGAATGGACTTTAAAAGTCTCCAATCTGGCGGAAATGGCAAAGATTTCAGCGTACTTGAAAGATCAAACGCAACAGAGATATATTGTGGAGTGGAGAAGATGGATTGATTATATTCAGAATAAATATGGGACTAAAAAGTTTCATCTAGCATTTGAATAAGTACTGATGTGATATTTATATTGCTTGTAGTTATTTTATAAGAGTTAAAGTGCGATAGATTTAATATTTTATTGTTGTTTGCATAAGGTAGACTATGATTGCTTGTATTTTTATACCCTGTATTGAGCTCTGGGAAGTCGGGGAGGGGGGAGGGGGAAGGGAGGGAGGTGTTGGGGAGGGTTGGGGAGAGGGGAGGGGGTTGGGAGGGGTTTTGTCTTTTTAAAAAATGTATTGTAAAACTTTTCAATAAAAAAAGAGTTGTACTTTCCTGAGAGGGACAGCTGGGGCAGGTCCTTACAGCATGCACCAGTTATGCAGGAAATGGACTTTGCTCAGGGATGAAGGAGGAAAACCAACTTGGCTAAATAAAGGTACTTAAAAGAAAAGAAAAAATATATAGTAACATTGATCTTTCCTCCTTTCTATGCAATCACTGAGCAAGTAATATGTTTGATGAGATTTTTGCCTTTCCTAATTTAACTAAGATTTACAGTGAGAATGACCAGGGTGTGTAAACCTGAGTATTCTGTTTTCCTTTTCTTTTTTCTTTCCTTTGTCTTTGTGTGCCCTCAAGATAAATGTAACGGTTAAATGTATGTAATCCCTAGAGAAAAGAATTTTAAATTCTGTTAGGGAAAAAAATGTTAAAATAAGCCATAAAAAGAAAATACCTGCACCCTAGTTTGCCTGGCCAGCAATGGGGTGATGAGAACTGTGTTCCCTTTTTCCTCTCTGTGCCTTTAAGAACAGCCCTAGGTTGTCAGGAGGGAATGATTTCAGAAGAAAAGTGTCAACCTCCAGCTTGAGTATCCAAACAAAAGTCCAGGATTAGTTTAATTTCTAAAAAGCTTAATGTTTACTGAATACATGGCCTGGTAAAGGTGAGGTAAAACTAACTTTAAAATCCCAAGGCATCAACCCACAGCATATAACAATAACTTTCCCAGCCAAACCTCCCAGATGTCCACATAGCTCATGTAAAACAAGTTCTCTCTTTGTTATGGAACCTGTCTGCTATCTTCTTCACACCTGCTATAATGTCCTTGAAAGATTTCCATACTGCGGACTCTCAGCAAGCTTCCGTAGAACTGGAGAGGTTTCTTTTCTCTATCTAACTCATTCAAAAGCAACACCTCCCTCCCTTTACTCTAATGCCAAGATGAAAACAGAGGCACATAGCTGCAAAATTTTCACTCTTGACAAAAGTTTATTTTCTGTAAGTATCATAAGTGGGTTTTATCTCTCTTTTTTCTAAAACATGAGGTATGTCCATCCACAGGAGCCTCATGAACTCAGATTCGCTTGTGTGGAAATAACCTTTTCTTATTAAGTTACTTTTCTTGTCATCGATCAAGGATGAACATGTAGTAGTTAGTAAAGTTGCTGTGAAACTGGTCCTGAAACATATAGGCACTTTTGAATCTCTAAAATGGTGTGGCCTTTTCATCTGAACTGTGTATTGATAATACTGGGCCAAATGCTGTCAGGATGTTTAGATACTTTAAAACAAAGGTCAAAGTTGGACTTTCCATGCCCCTCACAAATTGTAGAATATTGTGTTGTTAAAATTGTTTGGACCTTGCAGCATTCTCAATCTGCCCAGCATTCTCAAGCTGCCAGTCTTTAAGTCCCCTTTAATATGTGCTTTACAAAAAGCACATATTATGTTGCATTTGTTCATTTGCAGAGGTGGGACCCTTCATCTTTCCTTGTACTCTTTCATCTCCAGACATCTTTTCCTTATTACCAGAATCCAGTTTCTCTCTTTTTTTCTTTATCTCATCTGTAGTGTCACCATTTTGTTGTGACTGGTTTATCTGTTTCTTTAACAACTGTAGTGTTAATGTCTTTTAAAATCCTGCCTGCAAGCTATCCACCCCACTCCAACTCTCCATCTCTTCTCCCCTGTTCTCCATTTCTCATGTCAGACCAACAATGCCTCTTCTGGGAGGGTCACCCACAAAGCGGGGAGGTGGTCTTGTCCTCATATCTTTCAGCCCTGCATAGATGACTCTGGACCCTGTGGAAGCAGAGCTCAGTGACCCAGACACTGCTTCTAGAGGAGACCCTCCTCCCATTCAAGCCAGGGGACTGGGTTTGGATCAAATCGTTCACTCGGAAATCACCTCTGCAGCCCAAGTGGAAAGGACCCTTCAAAGTACTCCTGACAACTCAGACAGCTGTGAAAGTAGCTGAGAAATACAGTACACCTGGATCCACTGGTCCCACTTCAAGCCAGCTCCCCCCCCCTCATTTGCTCTCTAATTGGCCAGATAAATGTATTCAGTGCTTTTTTTCTAAAAAAAAAAGGTGCCGGAACTCTCATCTTGGCGGGCGCAGGAGGTGGGGGGGTTGGGGGGGCAGTGCTGCTGCAGTCACAGGTGTGAAGGGTGTTGGTGGTGGGCTCCCCTCCCTGGGGCTGGAGCCGGCGCAGCTGGTGCTGTGAGAGAAGCAGAGCCCACTCTATATGGCCGGGCTGCGCAATGCGGGCAGCAGAGGCGGTACGGGCCAGGCGATGTTTTAATCTTATGATTTTAAAAATATATTTTTTCTATTTTCCCCAAACCTCGCCATGTGGATTGCATACAAATATTATATAATTGGTAAATAAAGGTAGAACATATGTTAAATATACATCAAATGATAATATGCTTCCCTACAAAGTCAATTCTTGCTCAATGACAAACCAAGAAGTTAACTCGGAAAGGCAAGAGGAAAATCTAGAAGAGGTCTGTGCAGCTCTTCAGCATCTTCATCAACGATTTGGATGAGGGGATAGATGGGGAACTCATCAAATTTGTAGACAACACTAAGCTGGCAGGAATAGCTAATACTCCAGAAGATAGGCTTAAGATACAGGAGGATCTGGACAGACTCGAACACTGGGCACTATCTAACAAAATGAAATTCAATTGTGAAAAAAGTAAGGTTCTACATTTAGGCAGGAAAAATCAAATGTACAGGTATAGTATAGGTGGTACCTTGCTCAATAGTAGTAACTGTGAGAGAGATCTCGGAGTCCTAGGGGACAATCACTTAAATATGAGCCAGCAGTGTGCTGCAGCTGCCAAAAAAGCCAACACAGTGCTAGGCTGCATTAACAGAGGGATAGAATCAAGATCACGTGAAGTACTAATACCACTTTACAATGCCTTGGTAAGGCCACACCTGGAATATTGCATCCAGTTTTGGTCACCATGATGTAAAAAAGATGTCGAGACTCTAGAAAGAGTACAGAGAAGAGCAACAAAGATGATTGGGGGACTGGAAGCTAAAACATATAGGGAATGGTTGCTGGAATTGGGTATGTGTAGTTTAATGAAGAGAAGGTTGAGGGGTGACATGATAGCAGTGTTCCAATATCTCAGGGGCTGCCACAAAGAAGAGGGAGTCAAGCTATTCTCCAAAGGACCTGAAAGCAGGACAAGAAGCAACGGATGGAAACTAGTCAAGGAGAGAAGCAACCTAGAACTAAGGAGAAATTTCCTGACAGTTAGAACAATTAACCAGTGGAACAACCTGCCTCCAGAAGTGGTGAATGCTCCAACACTGGAAGTTTTTAAGAAAAGACTGGCCAGCCATTTGTCTGAAATGGTATAGGGTTTCCTGCCTGAGCAGGGGGTTGGACTAGATGACCTCCAAGGTCCCTTCCAACAACTTCTTCTTCTTCTTCTTCTTCTTCTTCTTCTTCTTCTTCTTCTTCTTCTTCTTCTTCTTCTTCTTCTTCTTCTTCTTCCTCTTCTTCCTCTTCTTCTTCTTCTTCTTCTTCTTCTTCTTCTTCTTCTTCTTCTTCTTCTTATTATTATTATTATTATTATTATTATTATTATTATTATTATTATTATTATTATTATTATTATTATTATTATTATTATTATTATTATTATTATTATCTTGTAGAAAGGAAAGGCCCACAATGATAAATTAAAAATCTTTGTGGTCTGCAAAGGAATGCTGGTGGGCTAATCAATGATTTGGTGACTAGAGAAGCATCTACAGTGTTGGAGCTTGTGGTCATGGTAAGCCATGGAGGCACTAGGCAACATGACTTTCAGGGCAGTGGTGGTGATTTTATTACTTTTTAAAAAAGTCTGTGCTCTGTCCAAGGGTGCTTGGTAGGCTGCATCTAGGCCTGGTCTAGAATTTATTTTGGAGCATTCAACTATCTAGAGCAGGCATGTCAAACTCATTTTGTATGAGGCAACTTTTTATAAAAGAATTGCCATTAATTTGTTTTAATAAAATAATTTAAATCAATTTTTCACTTGATTTCAAACTAAATGAATGAGACTTTTTTTAGTACAATTGCCAAATGTAATAAACTGGTTTTAGGTATATGTTACTGGAAGGAAAAAGCAATCCCTGTTGCGTTACTGATCCCAGAGAAACATTTGCATGTATGCAGGTATCCTAAGGGTGCCATAGTTATGGATGAGAAATATTGGTTGCAAAGTTGGCATTTCTGGATGTAATACAGATATTTTGGATTTATTTTTGTTTCTTTGCATGTTTGATATTTTTAAAAAGGCATATGCTACTGACTACACTTATGCACATATGTAACATGATCACTGCTTGTCCAAAATTTTACTATACAGATAATACCCCCAGAAATTATTTTAGCCTTTTTAATAAACGTTGTTATTGATGTTAAGCTCACCAGGGAAAACATCATATATTGTTATGTATATACTAGGCTAATTATTTAAAGACTGAAGTGCAACATAACTAGATTCTAAATAATCTATTTTTCAAAACACACAACAGTCCAAACAGTAAAAGTAAAGTCCAAATTAAGAATATTTCATTCTTAAGAATTGTTTAGATTCAAAATAGTTTTCAAGAGTGTACAAAAGATACTATTTTTTTCTAGAATCAGCTAAATTAGACATATTACATTGAGAAAAATGTTTCTAATTTCTTTCCTGTTACCTTTGATTTCATTGCAGAGATGTTAACATAAGAAATAGATTATTTTGTTATCTAATTTTACCTTCTAAAAGACAGAAGCAGATGAAAAATGTGAGGTTCTTTCCTGTTGGCTTTTCTGAATTAGCTGTTTTAGATTCTAAAAGTTTAGTTCCTAAAGAAGTAATCCTGCAAATAATTTTAACATCCTCCTCTAGTGCAGGCTAGCAATCTTGGCTCTTTTTTATGACTCTCAGCATGGCTGGCTCAGGATTTCTGGGAGTTGAAGTCCACGAGTCATAAAAAAGAGCCAAGATTGGTAGCCCTGCAATAGGCTTAGGAAAACCAATAAGGGATCTGGGGTTTTCTTTGCAAAAAAGGTGCCGGAACGCAGTTCTGAGCGTTCTATGAGAAAAAAAGCCCTGAATGTATTCATGGAGGGGTGGCCTTTGGGAGTGGTTGGCACAGCAAGTCCTGAACAT
The DNA here is from genome assembly GCF_947247035.1 of Vipera ursinii. NCBI lineage: Eukaryota > Metazoa > Chordata > Lepidosauria > Squamata > Viperidae > Vipera > Vipera ursinii. Next base: position 36,341,159 of record NC_139522.1, read on the forward strand.
ATCGGACTTCAGTTTGGTTGAAGGGAAATTGTCAAGGATGTTTGTACTACCTGGCTTGTAGGAGTAGCTGCACACACACACCATTCAGAACCACACTGAAGCTATCCCCTTCACCCTACCTCAGTGTAAAGCTCCCCCTAGGGTGGTTCTTGCTCTGTGGCACTAAGGCCTATTCATACCTCCCTGCCAATTTCACGGGGGGACCATGCATCCTTGGGCGATTAACAATTCTTATGTTCTCACTGAGGAGGTGGAAGAAAAGAGATCTCCAATTCCCAACATTTGATTGTGACTCACAAATGGTGCTGCCCAGTAAGGCAGAATATGTTGCAATGGCACTCTCATCAGTGGGAGTCCCAGGGCTTGTTGTGTGCAATTTCAGGAATATTAACAGCCTGGCTTGCACACTGGTGAAAAGCCTCAATTCAACCTCCCAAGCCCTGGACACACAAAACCGAAAGCTAAAGCAGTGTCATAGTCTGGCTGAATAAGCCCAACCAAGCAAAACACTAGAGACATGCTGAACTCCAATGTTAACTTTATTAGGCAAAAACAATTTGGCAAGTTTAAAGGAAAGCTAACTTTAAAGCCCCCTTCATGGATTACTACCTTTATTTATTTATTTATTTATTTATTTAATTTATATACCGCCCTTCTCTCGAGAGACTCAGGGCGGTTAACAGGGCAATACGTAAAAGACAGATACAAAAGTTAAAATAATTAAAACATGATTAAACAATGCCCATAGTACAGATTTAAGATTAACGTCATAATAACAAAACCCACCCCGTCCCATCAGGCCAGGCCCGCTTCCTTAAAAAGATGGGTTTTAAGGTCGCGCCGGAAGGAGCGGAGGTCGGGCGCCATCCGGAGCTCTACCGGAAGATGATTCCATAAGTCCGGTGCACCCACAGAGAACGCTCTCCCCCTGGGGGCCACCAGTCGGCATTCTTTGACCGGCGGCACCCTGAGGAGGCCCTCTCTGTGGGAGCGTACTGGGCGGAGGGAAGTTGACGCCGGCTGCAGGTGCTCCCCAAGGTATTCTGGACCCATGCCATGGAGGGCTTTGTAGGTCATTACCAACACCTTGAACCTCACCCGGAAGACAACCGGCAACCAATGCAGCTCGCGGAGCAAAGGTGTAACACGGGAGTATCGGGAGACCCCCGACACAACTCTCGCGGCTGCATTCTGTGCCAGCTGGAGCCTCCGAGTGGTCTTCAAGGGTAGCCCCATGTAGAGAGCGTTGCAGTAATCAAGACGAGAGGTCACGAGCGCATGAGTGACCGTGCGCAAGGCATCCCGGTCTAGATAGGGCCGCAACTGGCGCACCAGGCGAACCTGGGCGAACGCCCCCCTAGTCACAGCTACAATATGGTCTTCTAAAGAGAGCTGTGAATCTAGGAGGACTCCCAAGTTGCGAGCCCTATCTACAGGAGGTAATGACTCACCCCCCATAATGAGGGGTGGAATATCCTGAATATCCCGGGATGCCGGTACGCACAGCCACTCCGTCTTGTCGGGGTTGAGACGAAGCCTGTTCCTCCCCATCCCTTGTTGTGGCGAAGGGGTTGCATAATTCAATGAAGCTATGAGCTATGCCATGCAGGGCCACCCAAGACAGACAGGTCATAGCAGAGAGTTCTGACAAAACGTGATCCACTGGAGAAGGAAATGGCAACCCACTCCAGTATCTTTGCCATGAAAACCCTATGGACAGTACCAAAAGGAAAAAAGATATGACGCTGGAAGATGATCCCCTCAGGTCGGAAGGCATGCAATATGCTACTGGGGAAGAGCAGAGGGATAGTACTAGTAGCGCCAGAAGGAATGAAGTGACTGGGCCAAAGCCGAAAGGACGCTCAGCTGTGGATGTGTCTGGTGGTGAAAGTAAAGTTCGATGCTGTAAAGATTTTTTCTCCATAGCAGTGGCGTAGCGTGGGTTGTCAGCACCCGGGGCAAGGCAAGTAATTTGTGCCCCCTAACCTGTGGATTTTAGCACTCGAGTCTCTTCCACTAGCTCAGGAATTCTGGGAGTTGAAGTCCATGAGTCATAAAAGAGCCAAGGTTGCCTACCCCTGAGTTAGGTTCAAGGCAAAAAAGGGTCTCTGGAGAAGAGGGAAAATGCTAGTTTAAAACTGAAACAAGGCAACTTTAAGGTGCCTCAGCTGTGATTTAGGATGAGACAAAGAGAGGACATGGCGTTGAAAATGGTTAATGGGGCATGTTTGTTCCACTCTTAGTGGACGTCAAGATAAACCCGAGAGAATGACCTTACAACAGATGTGAATAGGCTTGGACTACGTTTGTAGATTGAGTGCATACATCACATGGAGCGATGATGGGCTTCATCAAGATTTATGATCCCACAATTGGCTAGTTTTCTCCATCTTGTCCTAAACCCTGGATACCAACCACGGTTTATGGCTTAGCATGTGGCGTGGGGTTGACCCAACATGTTAGGCGACAAACAATGACTTCCAACTTACAATGCCTCAGCTTCCCAAGGTTATTCCAAAGCCGGAAAAGCCAACCAACCCACCCTGCAGCTTTGCCTGCTTAGGCTGAACCCCAGGAGTTCATACTTGCTGCAGCGCCCAACCTATTTTCTGCCCAGACTCTGCTTATCCAAGCCAAGCCGCCTCCTTCTCTTTGGCACCTCACCCCAAAGATTCACCGGCCTGGCTGGAAACTCTCGCTGCTGGCGACGTGTGTCGGGGAGGCGTCCTGATCGCCTCCTGCAGGGGGAACCGAGTGGCTGCAGAGAGTCAATATGGCAGGAGGAGGAGGAGGAGGAGGAGGAGGAGCAAGCAGCCGCAGGTGCGGTGGCTGCAGTTGTTACCTTTACCTCCGGGAAAGGAGGAGACGGGGCGGGAGCTGGGTCGGGGGGGCCGGGCTTGCAGGTTGAGAGCCAAGTGGAGGAGAGCTGCGGCGGGAGAAAGAGAGGAAGGCGAGACGCCGCCAAGCCTCCCCACCCTCACCCGAGAAAGGAGGCGATCCGCAGCCGCGAGAGGACGGGATCCCACTCTGGCTGGGCGCAGCGAATGCGGTTGCTTTCTACGCTCCGCTCGCTCGCTCACTCGCTCGCTCCTCCGACCCTCGGCGAAGCGGAATCGTCCCCCTCCGGCAAGCTTAATGGGCGCCCCCCCAGATGTTGCGCCCGGTGCGGCCGGCCCCCCCTGCACCCCCCATGCTACGCCACTGCTCCATAGGAACCTGGAATGTAAAATCCATGAATCAAGGCAAGCTGGACGTGATCAAACAAGAGATAACAAGACTGAACATCGACATCTTAGGAATCAGCAAACTAAAATGGACAGGAATGGGTGAATTTAATTCAGATGACCATCAGGTATACTACTGCGGGCAAGAATCCCTCAGAAGAAATGGAGTAGCCTTCATAGTCAATAAAAAAGTAGGAAAAGCAATACTGGGATACAATCCCCAAAATGACAGAATGATCTCAGTTCGAATCCAAGGCAAACCATTCAATATCACAGTAGTTCAAGTCTATGCCCCAACCACCAGTGCTGAAGAGGAAGAAAGCCCTATGAAGCCCTACAGCACCTTATAGAACTAACACCAAAAAATGATGTCCTTATCATCATGGGGGATTGGAATGCTAAAGTAGGAAGCCAAAAGATAACCAGAATAACAGGCAAGTTTGGCCTTGGAGTACAAAATGAAGCAGGGCACAGGCTGATAGAATTTTGTCAAGAGAATACGATGGTCATAGCAAAGACTCTTTTCCAACAACCCAAGAGACGGCTCTATAGATGGACATCACCAGACGGTCAACACAGAAATCAGATTGACTATGTGCTCTACAGCCAAAGATGGAGAAGCTCTATACAGTCAGTAAAAACAAGACCAGGAGCTGACTGTGGCTCAGACCATGAGCTTCTCGTTGCAAAATTTAGGCTTAAACTAAAGAAAGTAGGGAAAAGCACTAGGCCACTCAGGTATGAATTAAATCATATCCCTGTTGAATATACAGTAGAGGTGACAAATAGATTTAAGGAATTAGATCTGATAGACAGAGTGCCTGAAGAACTATGGGCAGAGGTTCGCAACATTGTACAAGAGGTAGCAACTAAAACCATCCCAAAGAAAAAGAAATGCAAGAAAGCAAAATGGTTGTCTGAGGAAGCTTTGCAAATAGCTGAGGAAAGGAGGGAAGCGAAAGGCAAGGGAGAAAAAGAAAGACATGCCCAACTGAATGCAGAATTCCAGAGAATAGCTAGAAGAGATAAGAATGCCTTCTTAACTGAACAGTGCAAAGAAATAGAAGAAAACAATAGAATAGGGAGGACTAGAGATTTCTTCAAGAAAATTGGAGAGATGAAGGGAAAGTTTCATGCAAAAATGGGCATGATAAAGGACCAAAATGGCAGGGACCTAACAGAGGCAGAAGAGATTAAGAAGAGGTGGCAAAATTACACAGAAGAACTATACAAGAACGAGCTTAACGTCCGTGATAACCACGATGAGGTGGTCACTGACCTTGAGCCAGACATCCTAGAATGTGAAGTGAAGTGGGCCTTAGAAAAGCTGAACAACAACAAAGCTAGTGGAGGTGACAGTATTCCAGCTGAACTATTCAAAATCTTAAAAGACGACACAGTAAAAGTGCTACACTCAATTTGACAGCAAATTTGGAAAACTCATCAGTGGCCACAAGATTGGAAAACACCAGTTTACATTCCAATTCCAAAGAAAGGCAGTGCTAAATAATGTTCAAACTATCACACCATTTCACTCATTTCACATGCTAGTAAAGTTATGCTTAAAATCCTACAAGCTAGACTCCAGCAGTATGTGGACTGAGAACTACCAGAAGTACAGGCAGGATTTTGAAGAGGCAGAGGAACTAGAGATTCAAATTGCCAACATACGCTGGATCATGGAGAAAGCTAGGGAGTTCCAAAAAAACATCTACTTCTGCTTCATTGACTATGCTAAAGCCTTTGATTGTGTGGATCACAACAAACTGGGAAGTTCTTAAAGAGATGGGCATACCAGATCATCTTATTTGTCTCTTGAGAAACCTATATGTGGGTCAAGAAGCAACAGTGAGAACTGGACACGGAACCACTGATTGGTTTAAAATTGGGAAAGGAGTCCGGCAAGGCTATTGTGTAGTGGGTCCGACGCAAGGAAGAGACGCCAGCCGGTGTGTGAGTTCAGCTCTTTATTGGAAGGGGGAAGTGAACTGGGAAATGAGGGCTACCTGGCCTCCTTATATACCTGGCCAGGTAAGCTAACAGCCAATGGGATTGGCCCTAGGTTTCCCGCTGAAACTGTCCAGGCCAACGCCCCCTGGTGGCTGTTGCTATGCAGGTGCCTGCATACATAACACCCCTCTCCCCTTAGAGAAGAACCACATAACAGCAACAACAACAACAACAACAACTATGACTATGCCTATGTAAGAAAACACGAAGTCCAGTGTGCGGGTCACTTGCACACATAGTCCGACAGGTAGGCAGGTGTCCTGTGTGGTCGTGTGGATTGTCTGGGGGTGGTTGGGCCCTGGGCTTGGACCGTAGGTTCTGGCGGCCTTTGTGCAGGGCTGCAAGGAGCCGGAATCAGGAAGTCCTCCTCCTCTGGTCCCTGCCTTGCGACGTCTGCGGCTGGGTTGACCTCTGCTGGAGTGTGGGCCCTTTGTTGCACGTGTGTGTTGAGTTCAGGGTCGTGTGTGATGTGCTCAGGGACGTGTGTGATGTGCTCAGGGACCCTTCCTCTGAGTTGATCAATGTGTCGCCTTATGCGCCTGTCCCCCTCCACCCCCACAATGTACGATAGGGGTCCTGTTTTCTCGATCACTGTCCCTGGAACCCAAGGGTGTCTGGCCCTGTAGTTCCTTGCCCAAACCAGGTCCCCCAGTTTGAGGACCCTGTGTGTGGGTGATGATGGTGATGTGTGTGGGTGATGGTGGTGCTGGCCTTCCGGTCTCAGCTGCTACTCGGTCTGGGTGTAGGCGGTCCAGCTTGGTGATGAGGCACCGTCCCCACCGCAGTTCTGCTGGGCTCTTCCCAGTAGTCATGCATGGTGTTGTGTGTTGGGCTAGCAAAAATTTCGCCAGTCTGTGATGCCAATCCCCGCTGATGATGCGCCGGAGTGCGTCTTTGGTCATCCTTACCATCCGTTCGGCCTGCCCGTTGGTTGATGGATGGAAGGGTGCGGATGTGGCATGCCTAATCCAGTTCGCCTTCAAGAACGCCTGGAAATCAGCAGCGGTAAACTGAGGCCCATTATCAGATACAATTACGTCGGGGAGGCCGTGTGTTGCAAAGATCGCTCTGAGCACCTGGATTGTCCTCCCCGAGGTCATATTGGGGACAGGGACTACCTCTAACCACTTGGAGTGACTGTCCACCACTACTAGAAATAGTTGGCCCTGGAATGGCCCCGCATAGTCAATGTGAATGCGGGACCAAGGCGTGTGCGTGGCCTCCCACCGGTGTACTGGTGCGTGTGGCATTTCTGGCCTGGATCTCTGGCACGTGTAACAGGCCTTGACCCGATCCTCAACTTCCTTGTCCAACCCGGGCCACCAGAGGTAGCTCCTAGCCAGTGCCTTCATCCTGACCACCCCCGGGTGCCCCTCATGTAAGGAATCCAATACCCTGGCGCGTAGTGTGGGTGGAATGATGACCCTGCTACCCCACAGGAGGCATCCCTTGTGAGTGGAGATTTCATCGCACCTAGTGAAGTAGGCCTGAAACTCTGGTCCCGGGGATTTGTCCTGCCACCCTGTGCAAACCCATGAGAGCACCCTGCCCATGATGTTATCCGTGGCTGTGTGGCTGGCAATGTCCTTGGCTAGCACTGGGCACTCGGGTAGTTCCTGCAGGGCTAGGATCTGTGTGGCTGGTGCTGGATCTGGCTCGTGTGTGTCTAAAGGAAGCCTGCTTAGACCGTCTGCGTGGCCCATCTCCTTCCCTGGCTTGTGCACCAGCTTGCAATTGTAGGAAGATGGACCACCGGAGCATTCTGGGGGACAGAATTTGGGGGGTCTGCCTGTCTGTGGTGAACAGGCCCAGGAGTGGTTTGTGGTCTGTAAAGACAGTGAACTCCCTGCCATATAAGTAATTGTGGAATTTCTTTATTCCTGCCACGATTGCCAGGGCTTCCTTGTCAATTTGTGCGTAGTTTCTTTCTGCTCCAGACAGTGTCCTAGAATAGTAAGCTATGGGGATCTGTGCCTCATTGGGCTCAAGGTGACTGAGAACAGTGCCCACACCATAAGGGGATGCATCGCAGGCGATGCAAATGGGCTTAGCCTCGATAAAATGGGTTACTGTGGACTTGTCCGACAGCAATGCTTTCAAGGCCTTGAAACTCTGGTCATGGGTGGCCGTCCAGGCCCAGGTTGCCTGCTTGTCTAGCAGCCTGTGGAGCGGTTCAGCGATGGCTGCCTTGTGTGGGAGGAATGTATGATAGAAGTTCAGCAGACCCAGGAATGCCTGAAGCTCTGCTTTGTTCTTGGGTGTGGGTGCTAGTTTGATGGCCTTCACCTTGGGGTGGATTCCCCTGGCATCTACTCTGAACCCCAAGAATTCTGTGGAAGGGACGCCTATGCTGCATTTTTCCTTTTTGAGTTTGAGGCCAGCTGTGCGCAGCCTTGATAGCACTTCCCTGAGCCTACCTGCCAGCTCCTCTGCTGATGCTCCTGTGATCAGGATGTCATCAAAATACGGGCAGACTCCTGGAATGCCCTTAAGTGTCTTTTCCATGACCTCCTGGAAAATGCCAGGAGCAACGCTGACTCCAAACTGCAGTCTGTTCACCCGGAACGCCCCCCTGTGGGTTACTATTGTTTGAATGTCCGCTGTTTCCCTAGTGACCATGAGTTGCTGGTACGCCTGCGCAAGATCGAGCCTTGCAAAGATGGCGCCGCCTTGGAGGGAAGCGAGAACGTGGCTGACTGCGGGAACCGGGTAAGCGTGCGGGTTTAGGGCGCGGTTTACCGAGCACTTATAGTCGGCACAGATCCTTATTTCCCCATTGGATTTGAGGGCGGTAACTATGGGGGTCTCCCACTCCCCCCCGTCTACGGGCTCTAGAATTCCCTGGGCCACCAGCTTGTCTAGTTTGCGCTCGATTTTGTGTTTGAGCGCGAAAGGCACTCGCCGTGGCCGGACCCTAACGGGGGGAACGTTCGAGTTAAGCTTGAATGAAATGGGGCCCCCGATGTAGTTTCCCAATGACCCATCGAAAACGTCGGCGAACTCCCGGCAAACGGTCTCAATGGGGTCCCCTTGGATCCGATGGATCCCCGATACTGTGATTCCCAGGGCCTCAAACCAATCCAGCCCCACCAGGCTGGCTCTGCGGCCCTCTACCACCACAACGTCCAGGTGCCCTTTGCGACCCTTAAAACACACTGACACGGTGGCCTCCCCCTTCACCTTGACCGGTGAGTTCTGGAAATCGGTCAGGGTTAATTTAGTAGGCCGTAATTTAATCCGTTGCTTGCTCCGGCTAATTATGTGATTAAGGGTCTCGTCTGAAATAATCGAGACCGCTGATCCGGAGTCAAGCTCCATGCTGCAAGGGACGCCTTGCAAACGGATTGCTAATCTAATTTTGGGTCTGAGCAGCCGGCGGCTACCCGTGTGGTTAACGGCCAGCCGGCTCTCGATAAAGCCAATTTTTGTTTTGGTGGGGGCCCCAGTACCTTCGAACGGCGGTTCCTCTGGCTGCAGCTTGTGAATCTCCTCCCGGGGGCAGCGGCTATGGCAGACGACAGCTATGTGGCCTGTTTTCTTGCAGGCCCGACACGTGGCAGACCGGAACTTGCAGAGGCTGCGCACGTGGTTCCCACCACACCCTGTGCACCTCTGAGGGATGGCGGTGTTGCTGGGAGACCTGGGCCTGTCTGGGCATCTGGCTCGCTGGTCGGGGGTTGACTTCCGCTGGAGGAGGTCGATGCTCAGGTCGTCCTCCTCTGTGGCCCCTTGCCGGTGGATGCTGGCTGCCTGGTTGCCGGGCCAGACTCCCTGGCAGGCTTGGACGGCCCCGCAGGCCGCTTCGTGGGCTAGGATGGCGTCCTTGGCTTCTTGGAGGGATATCTCCTCTCTTTCAAACAGGCGCTCCTGCAGCCGCCTGTCGCGTAGGCCGCAAATCAGCCGGTCCCGTAGCCGCTCCTCCAAATTTGTGAACCTGCAAGCGACGGCAGCTTCTCGCACGGCGGCGAGGAAGTCAGCGCCGGTCTCGTCGGGGCGCTGGTCCCTTTTCTCGAATTGTGACCGCGCGGCCACCTTGGAGCGCTGGGGCTTGAAGTGGGCGTTGAGCCTGGCCACGAGGTCTCGGTAAACGATGGTGTTGATGGCCTCCTGGGGGAACAGATTCGCGGTGACTTCCAGCAACGCTGGTCCCCCGATGCAGAGCAGGGCGTCCGCCTTTGCACCGTCCTCCGATATTTGATTGAACCGCATGTACAGTTCAACGTGAGCCAGGTAGCGGGCCCAGGTCTCGGGGCGGCGTATCTCGAATTCGTGGGGTTGTCCGGCTCTAGCCATGGCGATGGTTCTGGTCTTGGTTGCGGATGCGGCGCTTGGCGTTGCCGGGTTGGCTGGCGGTCGTGGGGGGGAAGAAGGAAAATGCCTTTCCCTTCAGCTCTCGGAGCGTTTCCCCAGTGAGTTCAGCTCTTGGTCGGCAGCAATCCCACCTTCGTCGCCACTATTGTGTAGTGGGTCTGACGCAAGGAAGAGATGCCAGCCGGTATGTCAGTTCAGCTCTTTATTGGAAGGGGGAAGTGAACTGGGGAATGAGGACTACCTGGCCTCCTTATATACCTGGCCAGGTAAGCTAACAGCCAATGGGATTGGCCCTAGGTTTCCCGCCAAAACTGTCCAGGCCAACGCCCCCTGGTGGCTGTTGCTATGCAGGTGCCTGCATACATAACAAAGGCTGTATACTGTCACCCTGCCTATTTAACTTACAGAGCACATCATGAGAAAGGCAGGGCTAGATGAATCAAAAGTTGGAATTAAGATTGCCGGGAGAAATATCAACAACCTAAGATATGCAGATGATACCACTCTAATGGCAGAAAGTGAAGAAGAACTAAAGAGCCTCTTGTTGCAGGTGAAGAAGGAGAGTGCAAAAGTTGGATTGAAACTTAACATTAAGAAAACCAAGATCATGGCCTCCGGCCCTCTCAATTCCTGGCAAATAGATGGGGAAGAAATGGAGGTAGTGACAGATTTTATTTTCCTGGGCTCCAAGATCACTGCAGATGGGGACTGTAGCCAAGAAATTAAAAGACGCTTGCTCCTGGGGAGGAAAGCCATGGCAAATCTAGACAGCACACTAAAAAGCAGAGACATCACCCTGTCAACAAAAGTGCGTATAGTCAAGGCTACGGTCTTCCCAGTTGCAATGTATGGCAGTGAAAGTTGGACCATAAGAAAGGCTGAGGACCAAAGAATTGAGGCCTTTGTACTATGGTGCTGGAGAAGACTCCTGCGAGTCCCTTGGACTGCAAGGCGATCAAACCGGTCAGTCCTAGAGGAGATCAACCTTGACTGCTCTTTAGAAGGCCAGATCCTGAAGTTGAAACTCAAATACTTTGGCCACCTAATGAGAAGGAAGGACTCACTGGAGAAGAGCCTAATGCAGGGAAAGATTGAGGGCAAGAGAAGAAAGGGACGACAGAGAATGAGGTGGCTGGATGGAGTCACTGAAGCAGGAGGCGTGAGCTTAAATGGACTCCAGAAGATGGTAGAGGACAGGAAGGCCTGAAGGAACGTTGTCCATGGGGTTGCGATGGGTCAGACACGACTTTGCAGCTAACAACAACAAAACTTTAAAGCAGGGCTTTTCTTTTTTCTTTTTGTATATATTTTATTAGAATTTTTTTTCTTTAACATACCGTAGATTCCGGCGTATAAGACTACTTTTTAACCCATGAAAATCTTCTCAAAAGTCAGGGGTCGTCTTATACGCAGGGTGCTGAAACTTTAGGGACAGGGCTGGCTGGAAAACCTGGAGCGGATCTTCCATTTAGTCTGCGCAGGGAAAGCGGGACCAATTGGAGTAGAAGCTGCAGTCTGTGATTTTTTACAGGCTGGGGTCTGGGCTTTTTTCCTTCAGGTGGGGAATGCAAGAGCAATTTGAAAGGCAGGTGGGGAATGCGTAGCAGAGCAGCAGCTTAGCTCTAAGGACACATTTGACTCAGGAACTGGGCGGGCTGGCTGGAAAACCTGGAGCGGATCTCCCATTTGGTCTTTTTTTTTAATCCCATTTATATCCCACCCTTCTCCGAAGACTCAGGGCGGCTTACAATTTAAAGCACAAATCAATGTGCTTAGCAATAGCCTTCATTCTATGTATATGCCTGCCTATTAGAGCTTTCACCCCCCCCCCCACAAGCAGCATTATTACAAAGTCAGCTTATTGCTCCCAACAATCTGAGTCCTCATTTTACCTACCTCGGAATGATGGAAGGCTGACTCAACCTTGAGCCTGATGGGATGTGAACCTGCACTAATTGCAGGCAGCTGGGGTTACTTAAGGCTCTGCGTAGGGAAAGCTTTAGAGTGAATTAAGAAAAGTGAAAAAGTGAATTAGGAAAATAGGAAAAGGGTTGCTGGAATTGGGTATGTGTAGTTTAACGAAGAGAAGGGTGAGGGGTGACACGATAGCAGTGATCCAATATCTCAGGGGCTGCCACAAAGAAGAGGGAGCCAGGCTGTTCTCCAGAGCACCTGAGAGCAGGACAAGAAGCAATGGATGGAAACTAGTCAAGGAGAGAAGCAACCTAGAACTAAGGAGAAACTTCCTGACAGTTAGAACAATTAACCAGTGGAACAACCTGCCTCCAGAAGTGGTGAATGCTCCAACACTGGAAGTTTTTAAGAAGAGACTGTACAGCCATTTGTCTGAAATGGTATAGGGTTTCCTGCCTTAGCAGGGGGTTGGACTAGATGACCTCCAAGGTCCCTTCCAACTACTACTACTACTACTTCTTCTTCTTCTTCTTCTTCTTCTTCTTCTTCTTCTTCTTCTTCTTCTTCTTCTTCTTCTTATTATTATTATTATTATTATTATTATTATTATTATTATTATTATTATTATTATTAAGTTTAATCCACTTGCACTGTTTTATGTTTACATGTTTGATGACAAACAGCCTTATGTTTATAAGTGACAGTTTTCCTACTAAGTACCTGCATGTCATAAGCATTTGAATTAAAATTACCATATTAAAATCAAATCTGATGTTTTTTAATTTTTATTTGGTTTGCGTTGGAAGAGGGGTAGTCTTATACGGCGAGTATAGCCCAAACCCTATAATTTAACAGGAAATGTAGGGGGTCGTCTTATACGCCCAGTTGTCTTATACGCCGGAAAATACGGTAACATAAATCATTATAAAACAGAATGTTGTCTGGGTGACATTTATAAAACACTCCTTAACAATTAATTTCTAAAAACTATATTCCATCTGTTAATTTCATTTGATTTCCCCTATCCCTAACATATCATTCCTTGCAAAACATCAAATTAAAGCAATTTTGTTTGTTTAACAACAGTTAAATATATAATCTCAATGATCCGATATATTGTTTTAGTTGCCTTATCATAGATCCTGTCACTATATTTATTTCAGTTTGTTTTCCCCCCTCAAAAAAAAATTACAAATAACATGCAAACCTTCTCATACTTTTGTATTTCCCAATCAATATAGAAAAAAAACAAACCAAAGAACAAAAACAACTTATTTCTTCCTTTACCTTCTAAATGTTCTTACAATCATTTCAACATTCAGCTATATTTACATTTATGAATTTAATTCTGTTTATATATATATATATATATAAACCCTCTATACTTTTATATTTCTTAATAAAAAGACAAAAGAGAGACAAATACGAAGAGATATGCATTTCTTCCAATTCAAAATATATCCATTTCCTCAATTTCCACTCTTCTCAACTTATACTAAAATATATTTAATCCATTTAAACTTTAAACATTCCCCTTAATCTTTCCAATCATCTAATCCTCTAAAACTCATTTAAAACATAACTTTTTTATTTTATTCCTGTTTAAATCGTTCCAACATAAAAGAGTAAAACAAAAAAGGAAAAGGAAAAGAAAAGAAAAATCCCTCTAAAAATAATATATTTCAAAATTTTCATGTTATTCAGCCAAATTCAAACATATGTACTGTATCTTCTTTCCCCTATATTCCAGATTGTTTTAATCCATTTAAACTTTAAACATTCCCTTTAATATTTCCAATCATCTAATCTTCTGAAACTTATTTAAAACATAACTTTTATATTTTACTCCTGTTTAAATCGTTCCAACATAAAAAAATAAAACAAAAAAGGAAAAGGAAAAGGAAAAAATAAATCCCTCTAAAAATAATATATTTCAAAATTTTCACATTATTCAGCCAAATTCAAACATATGTATCTTCTTTCCCCTATATTCCAGATTGTTTAGGCAGATTAAAATGATTCCCTTTTGAATTAAGTCATGATTTTTTATTTTATATAGTTCCATTTTATTCATCTCTGCTATCTTCTCCTGAGGAAGTTGTTGAAATGAAGTTAAGTTGAAAGTAACTTGGCTCATACTCTCAAGGTTCTTCTGCATTATCTTGTAGTAGTCTCTTTCCTCAAAGTTGCATTTATTCATCTCCGGTATCTTTTCCTGAAAGAGTTCTTGAAGTGAAGATGAATTGAAAATAAGTTGGTTCATACTCTCAGGGTTCTTCTGTATTATCTTGTGATTTAAAATCATTATCCTTTGGGAGTTTTGCTGCTTAATATATAATTCCTTCTGTAAAGCAAGTATTTCAATTTTTTGTTCTATATTTTCAGACACTTCTTGAAGTGAAATTACATTGAGAATAAGTTCATTCATCCTTTCAAAGTTATTTTGCATCTCTATGTGATTTAAAATCATTGTCCTTTGAAAGTATTGTTGCTCATCACATATTTCTTTTTGTAGTATATTCATTGTTTCAGCCATGTATTGTTTACACAGGTGCAGTCCAAAAGCTTAGAGGTTCAGAAACAAAGGAAAAGAAGGAAAAGAAATCCTCATCCACCAGCAGATGTCAGCATTTACTCATTTATCATGTCTTTGTACTTGTACTTATACTTGTTTTCCAGATCGTGACAAAGACGCAGCCCAAACAAAAGAGAAAGAACAAATTTTCCTCCCCCTCTCTTTTCGGAGATATTATCTTGGGGATTTCTTCTTCAGGAAAAGTAAATAAGGTAGAGAAAATCAATATTCTTACCCAGATTCAAACATGCTGTTTATTATTCGCTTTTTAAAAATCGCTTTTGACTTCTCTTGGTTTCAGCTGTGACTTGACGCGACGTTAGCAAGTCTTTTATTCTGTTGTTCTTTTGGGAGGGTTCTCCTGGGCTATTCGGAGAGATTGCCATCTCTCCTAGGTCCCTGGAATTTCCTTCCTTCAGTCCACCCCTCCAGGGTGGAATCTGGCCCCTTAGGGTCCCCAACAAAAAGAAATTTCAGCCGGAGGATCAAGTCCTCTGGCTTTCCCTCACTGAACCGGAACAGGAAGTCTAAAGCAGGGCTTTTCAACCTTTTCACCCATTGTACCACTTTTAGGATATGGCAATATCCAAGTAGCACCAGTCGCCTAGCAAGGTGTCAAAAACTTGACACCCCCCCAAAAAAAGGGAAAAAAGTTCGCTTAGTGACTGTTCGAAGTTACAACAGCACTGAAAAAAGTGACTTATGACCATTTTTGACCATTATGACCATTTCAGCATCCCCAGGATCACATCATTTACATTTGGATGCTTGGCAACTGATTCATAGTTATGATGGTCACAGTGTCCCAGGGTCATGTGATCTCCTTTTGCAACCTTCTGAAAAGCAAAGTCAATGGTGAAACCAGATTCACTTAACAACCTTTTATATCAGGGGTGTCAAACTCAATTTCATTGAGGGCCGCATTAGCATTGTGGTTACCATTGGGGGGGTGTTCTTCCTTTTCCCCTCCCTCCTTCTTATTCCCATCTCCCTCCCTCCTTCCTTCCTTCCTTCCTTCCTTCCTTCCTTCCTTCCTTCCTTCCTTCCTTCCTTGCTTCCTTTCTTCCTTGCTTCCGCAGGGCTGTCATGGCTCAGCAGAAGTGCCAGGATCAGCACCAGGAAGAAAGATAATTAAATCCACCCACCAAATCATCTTTTCACAGCCTTGGGGGCTATGCAAAATGTGGCTCTTTGGAAACTCAGCCTCTACAAAAACTTTTGTTTTGTTTTGTTTTTACATGTCAGGCACTGTTAAGGCTCTCTGGCAGCTTCATTCTTCAATGCATCTGGCCAATATTTAAGAATATAGCCCCAAACCTCTTATGTAAACACAATGCATCATGTCAGTTGTAGGACAAATAACATGAGCAAGCATTTTATTTCCTCCCTGGATACAATTCCTGCAGCTGCAGAAAAAGCAGCAAAAATAGAAAAAAGACAGAATGTGCATTTCATTAATGGAGAACAAAGGAACAGTGAGTGACTCAGACTTAAGGGGAAAAATAAGGCTAAAAATAAATTTAAAAAGACACATCACAACGACGTATTTTCTTCTGTGAAAAGAAATTTCTCAGGTTCGTTCCTCCAGCTGAGAGTAAGTCTTCAGTGTGGACAAATAAAAAAAAATTGACACTGAGCGAAGCAAGCTGCCAAAAAGTGGTTTTTATTACAGAAGCCAGAGAGAGAAGTGATTCAGCAATGACTTCTGGACTAGCTAGTAAAAATCACCTAAATCAGACATGTCAAACTCATGACGTCACGTGACATCACGCGATGTATCGGAACTTTTTCCCCATTGCCAGCAATGGGGTGGGCGCAGTTTCCTCATGACGCGTCCGGCCCATGGGCCGGCAGTTTGACACCCCTAACCTAAATGCATGGCACAATTTATACTCTTTTTCCTATTTTAAATTTTGATGAGATTTGTAAGAAGTTTGTTCTTCTTAATTTCCTAGCCTGTTTTTTTTCCTGTCAGCAGGATTGATTAATCCTATCATCCAGGGAAGGAAATAACTTGTTGATGAAGTTTTTGTGTGTCTAGGTTAATCTTGTCATAGGTGCGGGTGTGTGTCTCGGGTTAATCCTGTTATTGGTTTCTATGTGTGTATAGGGCAATCCTGTCAGCTTTCTTTTAGTTTGTTCAAGGCTAGCGCTTATCGCTACATTGTTTCTTTTGCTTCGTGTTTCTTGGCTGTCTGCCTGAGGCTATTAACTGAGCTGGGCTGGGGAGGAAGAGAGAGGAGAGAGAGAGAGAGAAAAAAAACCAACTCCTCTCTGGTATTTTTATTTTTTGGCTTGACTTTTCTAAGAGAAGGGCAATGGATGTTTCTTTTGGAGCAGCCTTTTGTATTTGTAATAGTTGGTTACTGGGGCTAGGTTTTCTACCTCTTTTCCTATTGTTCCTGCCTGTTTAATATTTCCCAAAGATATTTCTTCTTCATGGGTATGTAGATGCTAACTTCTAATTATTGATTGAATCAATAATCCATCACTGCCATGGAGCAAGTTTCAAATTGACTCTGGAGTTCAGAGATCTTAAACCAGGGGTGGGGAACCTTGGCTCTTTTATGACTTGTGGACTTCAACTCCCAGAATTCCTGAGCCAGCATGGCTCAGCGTGGAAACCTCTCCCTTTCCCCTCAGCATGGCTGGCTCAGGAATTCTGGGAGTTGAAGTCCACAAGTCATAAAAGAGCCAAGGTTCCCCATCCCTGCTTCAAACGGTTGTTCCATGGGAATTGCATCCCATGAGGGAAGTCGAGCGAGGGATTTACTAAGGCTTTGGAAATGGCCATTTGTAAGTCTAACCAAACAGGCCAAAGCTGACAGCTGCTCTTTGCTAAACAGCCCACCCTCCCAAAAAAGCAATGTTGCAAAAAAGAGAAACCAGCAAAGGAGCCATACTTTTTCCTTCAACCTTCTCCAGAGGAAAGAGGAACGTGGCATCTGCTAGGCGTTTTTTGTCCAAATTGGGCACCCAAAGCCAAGGGTAAAAACTGCTGTGGAGTTTTGAAAAACTGCCAGGGCTGCTGTGCCCCTTCCTGAAATGAACTGCATTGTTATATGCCACTTCTGCAAATGGCAAGAGTTCTGACTGGTTCGTTTGCTGATAGTTGACATAGCAACACAGGTACTGTTCCACTATTGCGTTAGGTCATTCTGCTGATCCATTTGTACTTGGATGAAAAGCAGAACTGACCCTAAATTAACAACTAAACAACTAAACTAAATTAACATCTAACAACTAAATTAACAACTCTGGTCTACAAAATCAAAGAATAGGAAAGAGGAAGAGAGTCAACAGCTGAGGCCCAGGACCAGGTAACCCAGTGCACTGGCCCAGGTAAGAAACTTTTGCCCCAAAGGAGGGAAACATGGAATTGTACCTGGGTGGTCAGGAGAGCAATTGTGGGAGGTTTCTGTGATAATGGCTGTGTGAATGTGATGGGCTGTGTTCTGGGAACACTGGTAAATACAAAGCGAGTGCGGACCTGAAAGGTTGCATTTCCTTAACCCACGAGGGGGAATGACAGCCTGAAGGGAAGCGAACTGGTGTTGAAAATTTTGAGTGGCCATAAAATCGAGAAACTCAGGGAACCATAATCAGGGAAACTCTCAAGAAGATGGGCAATTGTTGTAGTTGTTGTTGTAAACCTAAAGAAAAAAATAACTATAAAATTAACTAATCGGGATATAGAAATTCCTTCTGATAGTCCATTAGGACAATTACTAAGTCAGTGGGATGATGAAAATTTGGAAGCATGGACTTGTAAAATAACAAAAAGCAGGATGATAACTTTGTGTTTAAAGAAGTGGCCTCATTATTTAATTAGTCCACCTGATTATCATTGGGACCGGTTGGGAGAGCCAAATAAATATTGGATAGGGAAATTAGAGCAATATATTCTTAAAAGACTTGCCCTAAGCAGTGAAATACCGTACGTAAAACCATGGTATTTTGTGAATTGGGAAGGACCAGTACCACCAGAGGAAGATAAGATTTTTAAATTGAAGGAGGAAAGACCGGGATGGGATCCTTTAGAAAACCTCCCTTTCTCACCTCCTCCTCTTGCTCCCCTCCACAAGTAATACCAAATGCTCCAGCCTTAGAGGATGATCAAGGAGCAGTAGGGGGAGTTGAAGAACAACCTATAGCTGAAAGAACACGAAAAAGAGAGAGAGAGAGAAAATGAAAAAGAAGAAAAATTATATCCTTTGCGGCAAGTCCCTCAGGGCATAAATGCACAGGGACAGCCAGTGATGGGTTATGTAGCAGTAAATATCACAGCTACTGAATTAAGGGAATTTAAGCAAAGAATAAAGAAGGTTCAAGAGGAACCCCAAACAGTAACTGAGGCGTTCTCTGCCTTTTTAGGTCCCAATACATACACATGGGATGAACTCCAGTATTCTCTGGGTTTTCTATTTACTCCGGAAGAGAGGGATCTAATCCGAAATGCTGCTATGGCATATTGGAAAGACCATCATTCGGGGGCAAATGATCCAACTCCTGAGGAAAAGTTTCCATTACAAAGACCAGATTGGGATAATAACGATCCCGCCCATAGGCAGCAAATGGATGATTTAAAACAAATAATTATAGAGGGCATTCGGAACTGTGTGCCCCAAAGCAAAAATATCAGTAAGGCTTTTAATGTGAAACAGAAAAAGGAAGAGTCACCAGGGGAATACTTAGAAAGACTTAGAGACCAGATGAGGAAATATGGAGGAATGAAGGAAGAAAGTGAAGGTTTTAGACAATTATTGAAGAGTCAGTTTGTGATAGGAGCATATGGAGATATACAAAGAAAGATACAGAAGATGGAAGGATTGGGAGAAAAGAGTATAATGGATTTGTTAGCAGAGGCTTGGAAAGTGTTTGTGACTTGTGATATACAAGAGCAGAGAGAAGATAAGAAAGTGTTATTGTCAGCAGTAGGAGAAATGATGGACAAAAAGTTAGGAGACGAGAAGGGGCAGAGAAGGGAATTTGGAAATCAAGGGCAATGGAGAGGAAGAGCAAGGGGAAAAGGCAGGGGAATGATGGGACTAGGTGGTAGCAGGAACCAGTGTTTTAATTGTGGAAAGGAAGGGCATTTTGCAAGGAATTGCCCACAGCTAGTGAGAGAAAGGGAGAGAGAGAGCAGAAAGTGTATAGGCTAATGGATAAGGATGAAGAATAAGGGGGTCAGGGGCCCTTGATATTAAGGTTCCACCAAGAGCCCTTGATAAATATACAAGTGGGACCTGAAAAACAGGAATTAGTGTTTCTATTTGACACCAGAGCTTCTAGGACGTCTCTGACAAATATACCCCAAGGCTGCTGTTTAATTAATAGTAGAATAAGAATTTCGGGGGTAGCCGGACAATCTTTTGAAGTCCCTCAAATAGAAGAAATAACTCTTAAATGGAAAAACTACGAAACTAAGATCCAACCATTATATGTC
The DNA here is from genome assembly GCF_947247035.1 of Vipera ursinii. Classification (NCBI taxonomy): domain Eukaryota; kingdom Metazoa; phylum Chordata; class Lepidosauria; order Squamata; family Viperidae; genus Vipera; species Vipera ursinii. Next base: position 36,360,639 of record NC_139522.1, read on the forward strand.
CCAGTGGCTGGAGTAAATTTGTTAGGAAGGGACATGCTCAAATGCTGGGAGCGGGGAATACAAATACTTAGGGAACAGATCTTAATATTAACTGAGCAGAATGAGGAAGAAATAACTCTGATAGTTTGGGCCACAAAGGGAAACCGGGGAGGATTGCAATAGGATATAAAGATTACTCTCAAAAACACGGAGCCCATAAGGCAGAAGCAATATGAGATTAGTTTAGAAGGAAGAAGACGGTTAAAACCAGTAATAGAAGAATTAATACAAGACGGATTGTTGGAACCAGCCATGTCCCCATACAATTCTCCTATCTTAGTGGTTCGAAAACCTGATGGGAGTTACCACTTAGTGGAGGATTTGAGAAAAATCAAGATAATTGTATCTTGACACCCTGTAGTCGCCAATCCCTACACATTATTGAGTAGAATCCCTCCAGAGCAACAATTGTTTAGTGTAATTGATTTAAAGGATGCTTTTGGGGCATGTCCACTTGATCCTGAATCCCGGGATGTGTTTGCATTAGAGTGGGAAGACCCAGATACAGGAAGAAAAAGCCAACTCAGATGGACAGTATTGCCCCAAGGGTATACTGAAAGTCCTAACTTATTCGTCCAAATCCTAGAACAAATTCTGGAAAAATATGAAAAAGATCCAAAATTATCTTTGATACAATATGTGGACAATTTATTACTCTCAGGGAAAAGGAAACAGGATGTTGAGAAAGGAACTAACGACTTGCTAAATTATTTAGCTTCTCAAGGGCTGAGAGTATCTAAAAACAAACTCCAGTATGCAGAAAGGGAAGTAAAATACTTAGGGCATTTGATAAGTAAAGGCAGTAGAAAAATTACTCCCTCTAGAATAGAAGGAATGACACAACCACTGCCAAAGGATAAAAAAACCCTTAGAAAATTTTTGGGATTGGTAGGGTATTATAGACAATGAATTGTAAATTATGCAGAAACAACTAAACCATTGTACTCAAAACTGATAGATTCCGAACGATGGGTAATCAAATGGTCGGAGGAAGAGAAAGGGAAATTCCAGGAACTAAAGGAGAAATTAGAAAAGGCACCTGTCCTATCATTACCAGACTTAGAAAAAAACATGTCATCTTTTTGTCGCTGTAGAGAATGGAGTAGCCAAAGGGGTTCTAGCCCAGAAATGGGGAGGATTAAAGAAACCTGTAGCATTTTTATCAAAATTGATGGATCTGGTAATAAAAGGGTGGCCGGTCTGTGTACAAGCAATCGCTGCCACTGCCTTGCTAGTTTAAGAAAGCTGGAAGATAGGTTTTGGAGGGGCAATTGTAGTGAGTAATCCACACCAAGTAAGAAATATTTTGAATCAGCAAGCTCAGAAGTGGATGACAAACTCTAGACTAATGAAATATGAAAGCATTTTACTAGAAGATCCAAATCTAGTGATCGTGACTGAAGCTAATGAAAACCCAGCTCAGTTTCTAAGTGGAGAAAGAGATTTGCAAGAAATAGAACATGACTGCTTAGAAGCAATTGACTATCAGACGAAGGTGAGGGATGATTTGAAAGAAACTCGAATAGGAGGACTAAGAACTTTGTTTATAGATGGGAGCTCTAGGGTGATAGAGGGGGAGCAAAGAAGTGCCTATGCCATAGTAGAAGGGGAAACATGGGAAACTGTGCTAGCTGAGAGATTACCAAGTCAGTGGTCTCCTCAGACTTGTGAACTATATGCATTAAAAATGGCTTTGAAGGAATTAGGAAAGGAAGGTGGTAATATATACACAGATTCTATGTATGCTTTTGGAATAGCGCACACTTTTGGAAAAATATGGAAAGAAAGAGGGTTGGTAAATACAGGTGAAACTCAAAAAATTAGAATATCGTGCAAACGTTCATTAACTTCAGTAATGCAACTTAAAAGGGGAAACTAATATATGAGATAGACTCATTACATGCAAAGCAAGATAGTTCAAGCCGTGATTTGTCATAATTGTGATGATTATGGCGTACAGCTCATGAAAACCCCAAATCCAGAATCTCAGTAAATTAGAATATTGTGAAAAGGTGCAATATTCTAGGCTCAAAGTGTCCCACTCTAATCAGCTAATTAAGTCATAACACCTGCAAAGGGTTCCTGAGCCTTTAAATGGTCTCTCAGTCTAGTTCAGGAGGTATCACAATCATGGGGAAGACTGCTGACCTGACAGTTGTGCAGAAAGCCATCATTGACACCCTCCATAAGGAGGGAAAGCCTCAAAAGGTAATTGCAAAAGAAATTGGATGTTCCCAAAGTGCTGTATCAAAGCACATTAATAAAAAGTTATGTGGAAGGGAAAAAGGTGGAAGAAAAAGGTGCACAAGCATCAGGGATGACCGCAGCCAGGAGAGGATTGTCAGGAAAAGGCCATTCAAAAGTGTTGGGGACTTTCACAAGGAGTGGACTGAGGTTGGAGTCAGTGCATCAAGAGCCACCACGCACAGACGGATCCTGGACATGGGATTCAAATGTCGTATTCCTCTTGTCAGGCCGCTCCTGAACAACAAACGTCAGAAGCGTCTTACCTAGGCTAAAGAAAAACAGACCTGGTCTGTTGCTCAGTGGTCCAAAGTCCTCTTTTCTGATGAGAGCAACTTTTGCATCTCATTTGGAAACCAAGGACCCAGAGTCTGGAGGAAGAACGGAGAGGCACACACTGCAAGATGCTTGAAGTCCAGTGTGAAGTTTCCACAATCTGTGTTGATTTGGGGAGCCATGTCATCTGCTGGTGTTGGTCCACTGTGCTTCATTAAGTCCAGGGTCAATGCAGCCGTTTACCAGGAGATTTTGGAGCACTTCATGCTTCCTTCCGCAGATGAGCTTTATGGGGATGCTGACTTCATTTTCCAGCAGGACTTGGCACCTGCCCACACTGCCAAAAGCACCAAAACCTGGTTCAATGACCGTGGGATTACTGTGCTTGATTGGCCAGCAAAACTTGCCTGACCTGAACCCCATAGAGAACCTATGGGGCATTGCCAAGAGAAAGATGAGAGACATGAGACCAAACAATGCAGAAGAGCTGAAGGCCGCTATTGAAGCATCCTGGTCTTCCATAACACCTCAGCAGTGCCACAGGCTGATAGCTTCCATGCCACGCCGCATTGAGGCAGTAATTGCTGCAAAAGGGGCCCAAACCAAGTAATGAGTACATATGCATACTTATACTTTTCAGAGGTCCGATATTGTTCTAGGTACACTCCTTGTTTTATTGATTGCATGTAATATTCTAATTTTCTGAGATTGTGGATTTGGGGTTTTCATGAGCTGTACACCATAAAAATCACAATTATGACAAATCACAGCTTGAACTATCTTGCTTTGCATGTAATGAGTCTATCTCATATATTAGCTTCCCCTTTTAAGTTGCATTACTGAAATAAATGAACTTTTGCACGATATTCTAATTTTTTGAGTTTCACCTGTACATGTAGAAGCACACCAGAAGGGGGAGAGGTTTGAAATCCATGGCAACAATTTAGGAGATGAAAGGGCTAAAGAAGCAGGACTCATGGAAAAAGAAAAAGAAAATTTTTTATAATGATACCTGAAATAGAAGAACAAGGGATAGCAAAGTTCTCCAATGGAGAGGAAGAAGCAATGAGGAAAGAGGGGATAGTTCAAAATTCAAATGGAGAGTGGATATTGCCAGATGGGAGAAAGATGTTAAATAAACGTATCATGAGAAATCTGATTGAGAGGCTACATGAAGGGACACACTGGGGGGCACAAGCTTTAATAGATTTGATACAAAGAAAATATGTATGTAAATGAATATATAGACTGGCCTTACAAATGGTTAGAAAACGCATGGTCTGTCTGAAAACAAACAAAGCAGCACTAAGAAAACAACCAATGGGGGGAAGGGAGTTGGCAATATGACCTTTTCAGAGAATACAAATTGGCTATACTGAATTACCCAAAGCAGGAAAAATAAGATTTTTGCTTGTCATGGTGGATCATTTAACTCAATGGGTGGAAGCTTTTCCATGTGTGAATGCAAAGGCTAGCACCACGGGCAGAATATTGCTAGAAAATATAATACCCAGGTATGGTCTTCCTGAGGTAATAGATAGTGACCAGGAGACACATTTTACTGCAAGGGGAGTCAAATTAATTAATGAGGCTGTGGGAATTAAGTGGGATTATCACACAGCTTGGCATCCCAGTAGTTCTGGGACTGCTGAACGTTCAAATCAAAAATTAAAACAAACTTTGATTAGATAAATGGAGGAAACAAATTTACCCTGGAATAAATGCCTCCCCTTGGCCTTATTAAGAATACAAACGCAACCACGTTAAGATATTGGGTTGTCATCATTTAAACTCATGTTTGGAATACCTTATATGGGGAAGGAGGGATTACCAAGGATTGAATTGAAAGATAAAATAATTAGAAAATATGTACTCGAACTCTCCAGATGTTTTTCTCTCTTGTGACAGAAAGGCATCCTTGCTCAGACTCCACCCTTGGACTTTGCAGTACACCAATACAAGGCAGGACAGAGGATGTTGATAAAAGCCTGGAGAGATGAAAAATTAACTCCAATTTGGGAGGGACCTTACATCATCTTGCTAACTACTGAGACAGCCATCCGGACAGCTGGAAAAGGTTGGAACCATTATTCCTGATTAAAAGGGCCTGTGCCAGCCCCAGAGAGGTGGAAGGTGGAATCTCACCAAGGAGACTCACTGAAGTTAAAGTTTCGAAGGACTTAACAGACTAATAATCAATCTTCCTGACAGAAGGAGGGGTAAAAAAAATAGAAACATAAGGACTAAACATTGCATTTCTTTTAAATCTAGAACTGAATGGTTGTCTATGCTTCTGCCTCAACCAAGGAAAACCAAGAGTGAGCAAATCCAATACCTCCCAGATGTGCTGATTTTGTGGGTGCCTTAGTGGGTGTTGTTGCTGCTCTCACTGTTGTTGCTGCTCTCGTTTTGTGTACAGGGTGTAAGATAGAGTGTGATATTAAGATCATAGAAGATGTATTGGAACGTTACGAGGTGGTGTGTGTGTGTGGGGGTTTCTTATTATACTCTTAAAACTTTTCCAACCATTAGAACCATGTACACAATGCATTAAAATGACAAGGAGAGAAGGGAAAATTGAGAACAGAATGATATATCATACTATGATTCCTGAATGTTTACAAACTTACTTAACAGACTGCATTCAGAATGAAACACAATACAAGCGTTGCAACACCAGCACAGGGGAAGAATGTTATGACCCAAAAGCAATAGGACCTGTAACTGCAAGAATGTGGGTATATGCTTATAAAGGAGGGGAAAATGCATTTCAGATTTATTTATTTATTTATTAAACTTATATACCGCCCTTCTCCCATAGGACCCAGGGCGGTTCACAAGGCAATTAAAACAACATTACAATACAAAAATTAATAACAATTAAAATAGATTAAATTTTCCTTAATTAAAATCTAAAACCCCTATAACTCTGATTAAAAACCCAATTACAATAAGTTAAAAAATTAAAAAATCCTCAGTCCTGGCCGGAAAGCTCAAAGAGCCAGGTTTTCAGGTCCCGGCGGAACGAACGAAAATCAGGGGCAGTCCTAAGCTCTACAGGTAACTGGTTCTAGAGGGCAGGCGTGCCCACAGAGAAGGCCCTCCCCCTGGGTATTGCCCGTCGGCAATCCTTTGCCGTCGGCACCCTGAGAAGGCCCTCCCTGTGGGAGCGCACAGGACGAAGGGAACTTGATGCCGGCAGCAGGTCTTCCCTCAGATATCCCGGACCCAACCCATTTAGGGCTTTATAGGTCATCACCAGCACCTTGAATCTCACCCGGAGGGCAAGCGGAAGCCAATGCAGCTCACGGAGCAGAGGTGTTATATGGGAGTATCGGGAAGCCCCCATCACAACTCGCGCGGCTGCATTCTGCACCAGTTGAAGCCTCCGAGTGGTCCTCAAGGGCAGCCCCATGTAGAGAGCATTGCAGTAGTCTAACCGGGAGGTCACAAGCGCATGAGTGACTGTGCGCAAGGCATCTCAGTCCAGATAGGGCCGCAACTGGCGCACCAGGCGAACCTGGGCAAAAGCCCCCCTGGTCACGGCTCATATATGATCTTCAAGGCTGAGCCGCGAGTCCAGAAGGACACCCAAGTTGCGAGCCCTATCGATGTGGGGTAACACCTTACCCCCCATCATTAAAGATGGAATAGAATGGTTCACTCGAGATGCCTGTACGCACAGCCACTCAGTCTTGGCAGGATTGAGTCTGAGCCTGTTTCTCCCCATCCAAACCCAAACCGCCTCCAGGCAACGGGACATCACGTCGAGGGCATCACTGAGTTGGTTTGGGGTGGAAGAAAAAGTTGGGTATCATCGGCGTACTGATGATACCCCACCCCAAAACCACGAATGATCTCGCCCAGCGGCTTCATATAGATATTGAACAGGAGGGGAGAGAGGACCGAACCCTGAGGAATTCCACAAATGAGAGACCTCGGGGCGGACCTCTGCCCTCCCATCAACAACGACTGCGAACGGCCCAAGAGGTAGGAGGAGAACCACTGCAAAACAGTGCCCCCCGCTCCCAACCCCCTGAGACGTCACAATAGGATACCATGGTCGATTGTATCAAAAGCCGCTGAGAGGTCTAATAGGACTAGGACAGAGGAACAACCCCTGTCCCGAGCCCGCCAGAGATCATTCACCAGAGCGACCAATGCCGTCTCCGTGCTGTACCCGGGCCTGAAACCCGATTGGTACGGGTCAAGTTAATCCGTTTCATCCAGGAACAGAGGAAGCTGATGCGCCACCACACTCTCAACAACCTTCGCTAAAAAGCGAAGATTGGAGACTGGACGATAGTTATTCAAAATAGCTGGATCTAGGGCAGGCTTCTTGAGAAGGGGTCTCACCACCGCTTCCTTCAAGGCGGCGGGAAAGACACCCTCGCTCAAAGAAGCAGATATCACTGCCTGGAACCAGCCTCGTGTCTCCTCCCGAGCTGAATAAACCAGCCAGGAAGGGCACGGGTCCAATAAACAGGTGGTAGAGCTCAGCCTCCCCATAATCCTGTCCACCTCCTCGGGAGTCACAGGATCAAACTCAGTCCAGATAATACTCTCAAGACCGCTCGATTCCTCCCCGTCAGACTCTGCCCAGTCAGAGTCCAAACCGGTCCGAATCTGAGTGATTTTTTTTTATTTTTTTTTATTGAAAAGTTTTAAAATACAGTTTTCCTTTAAAAACCCCCCTTCCCCCTCCCTGCTCCCCCTCCTACCTCCCCCCAACCTCCCTTCCTCCCCCCCCCCCTCCCCCCCGACTTCCCAGAGCTAAATACAAGGTATATATATATAAAAAGGCAATCATAAACAACCATATACTAACAACTATAAATTCTAAAATCCATCACTCTCTAGCTTATATAGGATAAGACACACCTTAACAATATTAAATATATATAAAAAACTAGAATAAAAAAAGAAAAAAAAACGAAAGAAGACTTATTCGAATGCTACATAAAACTTCTTAACCCTATACTTGTTCTGGATAAACTCAATCCATTTTCTCCATTCCATAATATAACGTTCTTGCGAATAATCTTTCAAATAGGCCGAAATCTTCGCCATCTCTGCCAGGTCGGAAACCTTTAAAGTCCACTCTTCTATGGTCGGCAGTTCCTCTTTCTTCCAATATTGGCCTATCAAAAGTCTTGCCGCCGTAATTAAGTTCAACATCAGCTTGGTGTCCACAACTGTAGCGTCTGCAATTATTCCCAACAAAAAAAGTTGCGGACAAAACTTTATCCTCTGTTTAAAAATCTTCTGCATATTCCACCAGACTTTTATCCAAAAAGCCTTAACCTTCTTGCATGTCCACCATATGTGAAAATATGTTGCATCTTCATCACCACACCTCCAACATTTAGGCTGATAATTCGGATACATACTTGCAAGCTTTTTAGGATCTAGATGCCATCTATAAAACATTTTGTAAAAGTTCTCTCTTAGATTTTGAGCTTGAGTAAATTTTACGTTCCTCACCCAAATCTTTTCCCACGTATCCATTGTAATAACTTCCTGGATGTTTTGGGCCCATTTTATCATACAATCCTTAACAAGCTCTGTTTCCGAGTCAATCTCTATCAATGCAAGATATATCCGTTTAATATGTGCTGGTCCCTGATTTCTAATCTGCTTTATCAAATTTTCATCAGTCATTGTAAATCCATTTTTCTGGTCTTCTTTCCACCTGGCCCGTAATTGAATATATTGAAACCAAGTTTGAACAACCTTCTCTTCTCGCAAGAGGCTATATGATTTCAAACACCAAACATTCCTTTCCAGGCTTAAAATTTCCTTATACGTAGTCACATCATGTTTGAAACCAGCATGTATATTTTCTATTGCGTGTTTTGGAATTGCCCACAATGGTATCTTGCTGCTTAGCTTATGTCTATACTTCTTCCAAACTCTCAGCAATGCCTGTCTTAAAATATGCATCCTAAACACAGTATCTACCTTCTTATCATACAACAAATATGCATGCCAGCCAAACAACAAATCATGGCCCTCAAGATTTAATAACCTCAATTGCGTCAAATTAATCCAATCGCTTATTCCTACTAATGCAGCAGCTTCATAATATAATTTAAAATTAGGCAATTTAAGGCCACCTCTCTCACGAGTATCCTGCATAATCTTAAGTTTAACTCGTGGCTTTTTCCCTGCCCACACAAATTTATTGATACCACGCTGCCATTTCTCCAAGTTAGAATCTTTCTTAATAATCGGTATCATTTGAAACAAAAATAAAAATTTGGGCAGGACATTCATTTTCACTGCTGCAATCCGTCCCAACAAAGACAATTGCAATTTTTGCCAACTCTCCAATTCTTTTTGAATTTTCCCCCATAGTTTTTCATAATTATTTTTATATAGCTTTGTATTAGAGGGCGACAAAATCACCCCCAGATATTTAACCCTTTTAACAATCTCAAATCCAGTTAATCCTTCTAAGAGAGCCTTCTGTGAAACTGTCATATTTCTAGCCAAAATTTTAGTTTTCTGTGTATTTACTTTAAATCCAGAAACCTTCCCATATTGTGTTATTATCTCCATCAGGTCCACAACAGAGTTCTCTGGCTGGGTCACTGTAACAACCAGATCATCTGCAAATGCTCTCAATCTATAGTCCTGATCTCCAACTTGTATCCCCTTAATTTTTTCCGAGTTCCGAATCTTAACCAATAGTATCTCTAATGTTAACACAAATAACAAGGGCGATAACGGACACCCTTGCCTTGTCCCCTTCTCAATATTACATGCTGCTGTGAGGCTATTGTTAACTATGATTCGGGCAGTTTGTTTTTGATATAATGCCCTAATCGGCTGTAAAAAATTTTCCCCAAAATCCATTTTATCTAAAACTTTCAACAAAAATTGCCAATTCAATTGATCAAAGGCCTTTTCAGCATCTAAAAAGATTAGCGCTGCAGAGATCTGGTTGTGCCTTTCCAAAAACTCTAACACATCAACTATATGTCTCACATTATTTTTCATTTGCCTACCACTAATAAACCCCGTTTGATCCCCATGAATCACCTGTTGCAGAACCCTCATCAGTCTATTAGCCAAAACCTTAGCAAATATCTTATAATCTGTATTTAAAAGCGATATCGGTCTGTAATTTTTAACTTGAGTAGCATCCTGGTCTTCCTTTGGAATCAAAGAGATAAAAGCTGTTCTCCAAGACGGTGGCACCTTTCCCCCCCTCTGAATTGTCTGAAACAGTTCCTTTAACGGCTTTATCATCTCAAATTGTAAATTTTTATAATAGGCCGCAGTCAAGCCATCCGTGCCTGGCGCTTTATCCACCTTCAGTTCCTTAATTGCTGTAAGAATTTCTTCTTCTGTAATCAGTTGATTAATCCCCTCTTTTTGTACTTGCGTAAGAACCGGGATGCTAGCATTCTCCAAGTATATATCAATATCTTTCACATTAATTTCCTCTTTAGTATATAATTTCGAATAAAAATCCACAAAAGCATCCTTAATAAGATTCTGTTGAAACACAACCCTTCCTTTATACTCAATCTTATCTATATTAGAGGCCCTTTGTTTTTTCCTCAGTCTATAAGCTAACCATCTGCCTGGTTTATTAGCGTTGCAAAAAGTATTGTGCCTAGCAAACCGCAGATTGGTTGCCACTTGATCTGCCATTAATTTATCAAATTGTCCTCTTAGCAGTCTAATAGCCTCCTTGATCTTCACATCCTCTGGATTCAAAATCAAAGCCTTTTCTTTTTCCTTTATTTCATTCTCCAGTTCTTTCCTTCTAGTTTCCACTGCACGTCTATGTCTATTATTCATATATATCAACACCCCTCTCATATAGGCCTTGCTAGCATCCCAAACCATGTCCATAGAGGTACCCTTATTCATATTAATCTCAAAAAAATCCTTCATCCGCTGTTTGCATTCTTCCACATTTCTCTGATTTCTAAACAAATTCTCATTTACGCGCCACGAGCGCCTGTCTCTTTTCTCCTTATCAATCTCCAACCAAACTGGACTGTGGTCAGAAATAGTTCTTGCACAAATCTTCACCTTTTTAGTTCTCAAAAAAAAATCATTAGTCAACAAAATAAAATCAATCCTGGAAAAAGATTGGTGTCTGTCAGAATAAAAAGTATAATCCTTCTCCTGCAAGTGTCTCTCACGCCAAATATCTCGCAATTCCAGGTCATCCTTCATTTCAAAAAAAGATTTAGGCAGTCTAGCATGACTTGGAATGCGCTTAAAAGCTCCAGCCTTGTCCAACTGTACATCCAAAACACCATTCCAGTCTCCCATAAAAATAAAAGATTTATAATCCAACTGGGTAAGCTTTGTGTGGAGTAAGCTAAAAAAATCAGCTTGTTGTTGGTTAGGTGCATATAATCCAACTAGAAGCGTCTTTTTACCTTCTAACAATAGCTCAATCATAACATATCTTCCATGCTTATCTGCTTCAATTAAGTCTGCTGTTAAGGCACTTTTAACATAAACAACCACTCCATTTTTCTTATTCTCTGCAGAGGCAACAAATTGCGTACCCAGTCTCGAGTTCAATAAATACTTTTGATCCAAAACTCTAATATGCGTTTCTTGCAAACATATAACATCTATCTTAAATTGTTTTAAATATTGAAAAACTTTCTTCCTCTTCTGCGGTGAATTTAGTCCATTAACATTCCAGGTTAGAAATTTAGTTGCCATGCATATCCTCCAAAAGCTCTTGGACCACAGCTTTGATAGGACTAACTTCTTTAGGCCGTGCTCCTCCCACAGCTTGACTATATGTACGTTGTGAAGAATCTGAAGACTTTTGCTGATCTTGTTCTTTTATTTTCTTTGCTCGTTTTAAAGCAGCACGCGTTACTCTTTGCTCTCTAGGATCATCCAAAGAAGTTGTAGCTTGATCTCCTCCAGCACCACTTTCCTCTGTTTCATCCTCTTGATGTTCTCCTTCACCAGATCCCTTTCCAGCTTCCAGAAGTGTTAATGGGGTTGCTTTTAAGACATTATTGTAGAAATCACGCGCTTGCTTCACAGTAATCAGCCGATACCTTTTACCTTCATGCATCACCATCAGCCCATCTGGAATCTCCCATCTGAACCTTATATCTCTTTGCTTAAGCTCATGCACGAGAAATGTATAGTCCTTCCTTCCCCTTAAAATCCTTGGAGGAATTTCTTTTAAAACCAAGACTTCTTGTTCAGCAATCACCACTTTAGCATCATAGGCAGCTTGTATAACTTGATCTCTAATCTCTCTTTTTGCAAAATAAACCACCACATCTCTAGGCAACTTTCTCTGTCTGGCAATCCATGAATTCACCCGAAACACTTTATCCATAGCTGCTCTTATTTCAGATGCTGGCTGGTTTAATACCACTTCGAGAGCCTCAGAGATCAGCTGCTTTAAATCTTCTTTAATATTCTCTTTTAAACCTCTGATTCTGACAGCAAACTGCATCTGGTAATATTGGGCTAGGCTTAACTCCCTTTCCACTTTGTCTCTTGCATTTTCATTCTCCCGTGCTTTTACTTCTAATATAGCATTCCTTTGAGCCAGATCATCCATTTTTTCATCTAATTCTTCCACACATTCCGCCACTTTATGCACTGAAGACAAAATGTCTACCTTCATCACGCTGAACTTCTGTTCCATCCTCTCTTCCATTCTCTCCTCCAATTTCTCCAATTTCTCCTCCATCTGTGCAAATTTATCACCCATTGATTGATTGATTGATTCCAAAAGTTTATCCAGAGCATCTCGTAAGTCCTTCGATGTCAGCGCTTCAGGAGGGTGCAACGCCTGTAGTGATGATTGTTGCACCGGCGAGGATCCACCGCTCCGAAGAGTTTTAGGGGGAGGTTTCGCCGCCATCTTTTAGTCCTCAATTATGACGCACTTTCACTTAAAGTTTAAAAAGTCCAACAAGCTAGAGAGTATAGTAAAATAATCCTCTTCACCTTTGCCTCTTGTACCGCTCTGCCTGCTCCTTTAAATCATAGTCCTTTCTTCAGGCAGGGATGGTTCGCAGACGCCTGGCTCTGCTCCAAGAAGTTCGGAGCAGAGACGCCGGCCAGCTGGGAGCAACCCAGGCTTTGGGGGAGTTCAATCCTTCAGCCGCCCAAGCTCCAAGCTCAGGCGGCCCTGGAGAACTCTACCCCTACCTGGGGCCTCACCCCCTCCTCTTCTCCCGAGGAGGGGGCTTCAATTTCGCCCGAACAGCTGATCGGCGCTGTTTCGGGCGAAAAAACAAACAGCTGAGCCGCGGGCAGCCCGGGAAGGCTGTCTTCGGTGCCGCGCCGCCACCGGAAGTCCGAATCTGAGTGATTTTGTCTGCCAGATGCTGGCTAAACTCTTCGGCCCGCCCCTGCAAGGGCTCCTCCCTCACCTCCTGAGAAAGGAGGGAACGAGTTACCCTAAACAGGGCGGCCGGGCGATTATCTGCGGATGCGATGAGGGCGGCGAAGTAATTAGACTTCGCCGTCCTCATCGCCACGAGATAAGACCTAGTGAAAGATCTTATTCGCAATCAGTCAGATTCAGACCGGCTGGATCTCCAACAGCTCTCCAGATGTTTTCATTAAGCCAAATCAGACAAGGTTATATAGCCCATAATGAAACTAGGGGCGGAACTAGTGTGGGTGTGTGTTTTGTTGCTTGCCAAGCTATTAATAATGGACAAGGATCTGATAACTCATTTGGGGTGAGATGTGAAAACTTAGAATGGGAAAGAAGTTATATGAAAGAAAGGAAGTATTTATTTCAGAGAGCATCTACATTAAGTACAGAACATGTCGCCTTTGCTCCAAGCTATGATTACTGGTACACTACTACAGTCCCAAATGAGAAAAGTATAGGACCAAAGAAAATGAACATCAGCATGGGGAGTACCAGGACTGATTGCACTCAAGGAAAATGTAATCCAATTTGTATATATATAAATCAGTCACTGGAAAAAGGAATCCAATATAAAGAATTTGGAATAGGAATAGACGGAACCAGAAAGGACCTGTGGGGGTGGCTAGTATTAAAAATAGAAACAACTAAGGTAAAGCCAATACAAAAAAGTATATTTTGTTTTTCTTTTTGGAGATATCAACTTTTAAATGCAGTGTGTTAAAGCAATTCAACATGGATTTTTCCTTTTTTCACAATACAATAGCCTCTCATTATAATAATTGAGAGCCAGGGTTCCTAGCAATTGTAAGGGCTGAAGTTAATTTAAAGGGATTTGATAAAGTAAATCATAGTCTCCTTTTTGATAAAGTGGAAAAAATGGGCTTAATGGCCCCACTGTGCATGGATTCACAGTTGACTTCAGAGTCATCTTGGTGAAATAGTCAGCATATAAATTTAATAAATAACATTTTTTTTCAAATGCCCCTATCAGGAATTGAATTTGAATGAAGTTTCAGAAAAGCAAATGTTCTGTGCTGGTGGTACTAAGCTCCCAAAGATCTAGCATGGGATAAATAAATTCTTCCTAATAAAAATAACTTCCTGCCTTTTTCTAATCATCATTTCTTCCCTACAGCAATTTGAAAAGTGAAACAAACCACTACTCCCTCCATGCAGGGAAAATTTCCTTGAGTCATACTTGGATATCCTATTTGCAAATAATATCTTACTTACCTAGTTGAGATGGTGTAGTTGGGGAGCAGGGAGGAGCGCAAAGTTCCTGCCTTCACTGCAACTTGCCTGTGCAACATTTGCCAGCCGGGTCTTTTGGCAAGCTCAGCAGCAATTCCTATTGGCTTTCAAAAGCAAATAGCATAGCTGACTCAGGAATTCAAGGAGTTGAAGTCCATGAGTCATAAAAGAGCAAAGTCTGCAATAGGCTTAAGCCAATAGCAGCACAGCTTGTGCAAAAGTTTTTTTTTTGCAAAAAAAAAAGGTGCCGGAACGCCGTTCTGAGCGTTCTATGAGAAAAAAAGCCCTGACTATCACTCCTTTAAGATGTGCTGATGACAGCTCTCAGAATTCCCCAGCCAGAACTCTGGGTGTTGAAGTCCACAGATCTTAAAATGGCCAAGGTTTTAAGACACTGGCTTTGCCTCTAGCTAGGGATGAGAAAGAAATGCATACACGGCAAGTCTAACAATTGCAGCAACTTAGGCCTATATCCTTGTAAATTACCCATTGCTAGGCACAGGTTTATGTGACTTTCTCACTGAAAGCATATACTCTAATCCTCTATAACAGCGGTCCTCAACCTTGGCAACTTCAAGACTTGTGGACTTCAACTCAACTTCAACAGCTTTGCTGGTTGAGGAATTCCAGGAGTTGAAGTCCACAAGTCTTAAAGTTGCCAAGGTTGAGGACCCCTGCTCTACAAAATCCCCAGTATTGAATGTTAGGAAACTTAAGAAAGAGACAACCCCCCCAAAACATAATTGTTAATTTGAGATTTGACATTCGGGTTCCAGGTACTGCTCCAATGGACACACCTGATAAATAATATTGCCTATATACTGAAAGTTTTAAACAGGACAGCAAAAATAACCAAGAAGCTGAAGCAACTTGCCTAATTGAAAATGACACAACCTTGGAGGCATTCATATTAGAAAAATGGGAAACTATGGGAATATAAAAATGTATGGGATGTGGAGACAGCAGATAGATACCTCTTTAATAATTCTGGAATTGGGTTCATATGATTTAAAAGAATTAAGGTAGATTCTCTCCTTCCCCAATAAACCCATAAACAAGTTCTTCTTCACACATTGTGCATAGTTAGAAAATGAAATCTGGTAACATAAAATGTGGCAAAAGCCATCAACAAACAGCTTTAAAAGGGGCTAGCCAACTTCATGTAAGATAATTTTTATCTATATTTGTTAGTAAAGATGGTTAAACATTCAGCCATCCAATCACTGGGGAGGCAAAGTGGGGTGGCCTTCTTGTAGATATCAAGTTCTCACTTTAGAAATAGAATGCAGGATAAGACAAGGCTTTGGCTATCACTGTGGTTTTTCATAATCTTATGATTTATGTTCTTATGCTACTCTTGCTTGTAATATTGGCAGGATGGCCAGATAAGTATCTCTTGCCTGATAGGTCCAAAGGAATGATGTGCATACCTATAAATAAAAGGGACATTTGCCTAGTTTATATTCTGGTAGGCCAACAATCAAGGAAACCAGGATTTTACATTTAGTTGGAATTGTTTATGACAGAGGTGTCAAAGTGCCGGCCTGCAGGCTGGTTTCATCATACCAAAACCGGGCGCACCCCATTGTCGGCAATGCAAAAAGAGTCACGATACGTCACGACACATCATGTGATGTGGCGAGTTTCACACCCGTGGTTTATAACATTTTGCCTTAACTATGGGAAACACTGATAAGGAAGACATAGACCAATATAGTCAGGAAACTAAAGAAAGCAAACTGGTATATCTCCTATGGACTGTGAGTTTCCCAACAGTACATGTGGAAGCAGGGCAAGAGATATAAATGGCTGGGATAAGAAGAAGCAGGAAAAAATATTGGCTTTTATTAAATGCATCGGTATAATCTAAAAGTTTAGTACCTGGATTTAGTGCCAAAGTCTAACTACAAAGCAAGCATAATACATGGTATATACAGGAACTGTAAAACTAGTTTGTCTCTTATTAAAAAAATAATATCAGAAAGTAGAGGTGGACAGTGGTATCCAAAATCAAACTGTTAGGATATTTTTGGGGGGTGGGCAGGAGAGACACAACAAGAACTGTCAAACTGCACTGAAAATATAGAATATCCACCCTCCCCTCTGTTGTGACTCAGGGCCAGCCTGTGGGTCCGACAGCCGGCTCCGATGTATCGGATGACTCAGATGTGGGGGAGGAGGGAAACGAACCGGCTGATGATGATTAGGAGGCAGTCGAGCAGGAACAAACAAAGAAAGGCTGTGAGACTCCTCGGGAGGAGGCACAGGGAGACCACGCCCTGAGCTCTCTATAAAAGGAGTGTTTGGGGAGGGGCTGGTTGCTGAAAGCAACTTTTCCGCTTGAGAAGACAAGCTCTTGTGTTTTTGTTAACTGCGTAATTAAATCTTGGCAGATGCCTTTTAGCCTTGGAAGCTCTCCAGTCTCTTCTTCTTAAATAGGGGTTTGCCTTTACAAGGCCAGAAGAGGGCTGGTTCAGAACACCCTCCTTCTGTTTATCTCCTCCCCCGTTTCCTCCCTTCCCTTCCCCATTTCTGTGGATTTGACCAAACAGGGAATGAATCCCTTCCCTGATTCAGTGAGATTGCTGCAAAAGGACTTGTGCTTTGTGAGGATTTATAACTCTAAATAAATGTAGAAGTCACATCCAGCACTCATCATCGTCACATGCTCCATGTTGTGAACCAGCCCCCATATTTTGTAGAGAAACCTCTCCTCAGAAAGTGGGTCTGGAGAATGAAAAACGGAACATTTCTGCAAGTTGGGGGGGAGGGGTAATCCTCCATCCCCTTTCCTTTCAAACTTTGCAGGGAAACCTCTCCTGAGCATGAAAGCAAGTGAATCTTGTTCAGTGCCCATCTGGGTAGTGAGTACTGGAGACATTGCTGGGCTGTTTATTTCCTCTTCTGGGAGGCTTAGTAGAGCAGTCCTTGACCATATGTCCAGGTTCTCAGCACTAGAAACAAAGGACAATTGATCTCTGTTGTTGCCATTCCCCTGCTGCAGGAGCCTGTCTGGCTGCTCCAATCTGCATTGCTTCTTCACCATCCCAATCCAAGTAGTTTTATGACTTTTGTCAGGGGAAAAACTTGTTAAAGAGAAACAAGAGACAACACACAACAAAATTTTCACTTTAGGATCCAGAGGTTTATTTAAATTTAACACACAAACTCAGTACTTACATTTCAACAACTTGCTGCAATAAGGACCAAATGGACAGCAGTCATTAAGTGTGACAGCTGGGCCAGGTGGCAACACTCAGATCTTTGAGGCAGGCTTTATACCTTAGCAGTGTGCCCACCCCTTGACATTCTGGTGCCGCCCAATAGCCATCCCATTTCCTTTTTCTTGTTTAAACCATCATTAAACCTTTCTGGAATGCTTCCTTTGCTACTTCCCTTTTCTCGGAACTGACCTCTGGGTCAGCTCCCTATTCCTGGAACTGACCACTGGGTTAGTTCCTTATTCTTCTATTGTCCTGGTTACCGAGCCACTTCCCTGTTGGATTGGGTTCAAAGAGCACCCTGAGCAAGTTTCAAAGCAAGCATTTATACTTTCTTTTCTCGATACATGCCCCCCCCTTAAGAAACTTAAGTCAGTCTTTGAAGTCAAAAAGATCTTCTTTGAACCTTTACTTCCAAAAGACTTATTGTAACAACTTCCTTACATCCGTCACTACACTATCTTGTTTTACTCACCCTCTTGAGGTGAGTATCCTTTTTAACATTTCAAAAGAGCTTTGTTGATTACCATGTGTGAATTCTCTGTCTAAGCAGGAAATAGATGGCCCCCACATCTTAGTGTTACATTTGATACAATTCATTGGTGTTACATTTGGTGTTACATTTGGTACCATTTATAAAAGAATAACCTTTATTTATTTTCCTTTAATTCCACCCTTTTTCTCTTCTACCTGAATTATTCTTTTATACTTTTAGGAATTCATCATTTCCTAATTTTTTTCAAATTTGTGTGGAAGCAAGTTATTGTATTCTGAATCTTCTTTCCCCAACCCTTGTTTTCCTACCTTCATTATTAACATTGTTTCTTTTTTCCCATTTTCAACTGAAGATGTTATTAAAGTCATACTTTTCATTGTTCGTCTTATTAGTATTTGTATGAGAGGAATCAAACATGGTAAAAACATAATAGCCAAGAATCCTAGTATTGCAAATTTTGCTAGTTCATTCCAATTTGCAAACCACTCTCCAAACCAATTATTTACCCCATCTAAGGTCAACCCCTTCCAGGTTTGGACTGGGACATGAGCTAATTTTATCATTTTGTCTGTAATTTCCTTTACTACCATACCACTCTCATCTACTTCAGTGCAGCAATTGCTCAGATTAAATTTTCCACACACACCTCCTTCTTGAGCTAATAAGTAGTCTAAGGCTAACCGATTCTGCATAATGTAAGTTCGAGACTTTACACTTTCCTTAGCTAACTGCGTTAGAGTACTTACAGTGTCATTTGTAATTACTTCAAGCACTGTTTGTAGCCTAATTACCCTATTTAGAATATAGATGGGCTCTCTGGCACCTAAAGTGCCATCTTCCGCCCATGTAGCTGGTCCATAATAGTTGATGATCTTCTCTGGAGTCCAATCATCATCTTTCCAGATTCCAATTTTCATATTACTTGGTTGTATGGCTCTTTTCTTTCGGACTTTATCTGATAAATCATCATATACAGTTAGTCCCAGCAATTGTTTTTATTCGATGGGGAGAAGGAAAAAACTTGGCTTTATTATTCCTAAGATACAAGATCCATACCACCCCTTGGGTAGATACCCATAGGCATATTTTCCACATATCCAATACATACCTTCCGGGGCTACCCAGTCCAGGGTGTCGTTTTCAGGATCTTTTAAATAAGCCATCTCAGTTATTTCACTTAATGTCTCTTTCTTTGATATTCCACTTCCTCCCCACCAACTGTCATTGTTCCATACAGCCAAGCAAATCATGTCTCCTACTGCTACTTTCCTATTCTTTCTTTGTCTTTCATAACATACTTTCCCTACTAAATTTGTGGTTAATGCCCATGTTCCCTCTTTTCCTTTTGTGAACTTGAGAGTTTTATTTTTCCACATTTCCACCACAATGTCATGTTTTAATTCTTGAGCCTCCCATGGCCATTGTTCTCCCATATTTGTTCCTCCACAAACAAAACAATTTCTTAGTTAGAGTTTTAGCAATTTCTTCAGCCAATTGTACAAACATATTCACTGTTTTCTTAGGAAATTCAGGTAATTCTAATTTTTCAAATTCCTGATAATATGACCAAAAGATACTCTTGCATATTGGTTTTATTTTAGTTGTTTCTATTTTTAATACTAGCCACCCCCACGGGTCTTTTCCAGTTCCATCAATTCCTATTCCAAAGTCCTTATATTGAATTCCTTTTTCTAATGACTGATTTATATGTATACACATTGGGTTACATTTTCCTTGAGTGCAATCAGTCCTGGTACTTCCGATACTAATATTCACTTCCTTTGGACCTATACTTCTCTCATTTGGGACCGTAGTAGTGTACCAATAATCATAGCTTGGAGCAAAGGCAACAGGTACTGCACTTAATATATGCACTTTCTGAAATAAATACTTCCTTTCTTTTATATAATTTCTTTCCCACTCTAAGTTTTCACATCTCACCCCAAACGAGTTATCAGATCCTTGTCCATTATTAATAGCTTGGCAAGCATCAAAGCACACCCCCACACTAGTTTCGCCCCTGGTTTCATTATGGGCTATGTAACCTCATCTGATTTGACTTAATGAGAACATCTGAATTGCACCTACCCCTCCCTTATAAGCATACACCCACATTTTTGCAGTTACTGGTCCTATTGCTTTTGGGTCATAACATTCTACCCCTATGCTGGTGTGACAACGCTTATATTGTGTGTCATTTTGAATGCAGTCTGTTAAGTTAGTTTGTAAACATTCAGGAATCATAGTATGGTATATCATTGTTTTCTCAATTTTCCCTTCCCTTTTTGTCATTTTTACACATTGCGTACATGGTTCTAGTGGTTGGACAGGTTTTAAGAGTATAATAAGAAGAACTCCCAAGTACCACCCAGTACTAGGGGACCACCTGCTGCCGGCGTCAACTCCCCTCCGCCCTGTGCGTTCCCACAGAGAGGGCCTCCTCAGGGTGCCTCCAGTCAGAGAATGCCGGCTGGTGGCCCCCAGGGGGAGGGCCTTCTCTGTGGGCGCCCCGGCTTTGTGGAATCAACTGCCGGTGGAGCTCCGGATGGCACCGGATCTCAGCTCCTTCCGGCGCGGGTTAAAGACCCACCTGTTTGAACAAGCTGGCCTGGCCTGATGGGGAGTTAATTTGGGTTTTAAATATTTGTATATTTTATTGTTTTATCTTGGGCATTAATTTAATTCTATTTTAACTTTTGTAGTTTTGTACTTTTATCATATGCCCTGTTCACCGCCCTGAGTCCCTTGGGAGAAGGGCGGTATAAAAATTTAATAAAAACTAAACTAAAACTAAACTAAATAAGTTAGGGCTTTCAGTATACCCTTGGGGCAACACTGTCCATCTGAGTTAGCTTTTTCTTCCTGTATCTGGATCTTCCCACTGAAATGCAAACACATCCCGAGATTCAGGATCGAGTGGACAAGCCCAAAAAGCATCCTTTAAATCAATTACACTAAACAATTGATGCTCTGGAGGGATTCTACTCAATAATGTGTAGGGATTAGCAACTAGAGTGTGTCGAGATACAATTATCTTATTGATTTTTCTCAAGTCTACCACCAAGCGGAAATTTCCAACAGGTTTTTGAACTGCTAAGATAGGAGAATTATATGGAGACATGGCTGGTTCCAACAATCCATCTTGTATTAATTCAGCCTCGAGCTCAGGGTAGTGGTGGGGGTGTGGCGGTGATTGTTAGGGAGACCTTATGTCCGCGGGAGACCACCGTTCCTCAGATAGTCGGGTGTGAGTCTCTCTTTATGAGATTTGGCTCTGGGGCGCAGTTGGGCTTGCTGCTCGTGTACATTTCGCCTAGTCGCGTAGCGACAGCCCTGCCCGAGCTGCTCGATATCCTCTCGGGGTTGGTGGTTGAGTTCCCCAAACTTATAGTTTTGGGAGACGTCAATCTACCATCCCTGGGAGGTTCATCTGAGCTTGCTCGGGAGTTCATGGCTTCCATGACGGCCATGGACCTGACGCAGGTAATTTCTGAGCCAACTCATGAGGGAGGCCACACCCTTGACCTGATTTTTTTATCTGGACGGTGGTTGGATGATCTTGGTGGGGGCTTTCCATTTATTACGCCCCTGTCATGGACCGATCATCACCTCCTGCGGCTGGTCTTCCATTTTGCCACCCCCCGCCGTGGGGGTACGGAGCCAACTAGATGGTACCGCCCCAGACGCCTAATGGATCCTGATAGATTCCAAGCGGCGCTGGGGTCCCCACCTGCCTCCATTGCTCACAGCTCGGCGGATGCCTTAGTGGAAGCCTGGGAAAGGGCAGCCACTGAGGCACTCGACCGGGTTGTACCCTTGCGGCCCCTGACCCGGCGCAGATCCCAGCGAGCTCCATGGTTCTCCGCGGAGCTCCGGGAGATGAAGCGTCGGAAACGGGGCCTAGAGAGCTGCTGGAGGTCCAGCCGATCTGAACCCGACCGATTGCGGTTAAGAACCTACATTAGGTCTTATCTCGCTGCGATGAGGGAGGCGAGGTGTAATTACTTCTCCACCCTCATCGCGTCCGCAGATAATCGCCCGGCCGCCTTGTTTAGGGTGACTCGCTCCCTTCTTAATCAGGAGGTGAGGGAGGATCCCTTGCAGGGTCGTGCCGAGGAGTTTAGTCAACATCTGTTGGATAAAATCGCTCGGATTCGGACCGGTTTGGACTCCAGCTGGGCAGAGTCTGGCGATCAGGACGCGGGCGGTCTTGTCAATGTTATCTGGGAGGAGTTTGATTCTGTGACCCCTGATGAAGTGGACAGGATTATGGGGAAGCTGAGTTCCACCACATGTTTATTGGACCCGTGCCCTTCTTGGCTGGTTTATGCAGCTAGGGAGAGGACACGAGGCTGGCTCCAGGCGGTTATATCTGCTTCTTTGAGCGAGGGTTATTTCCCCACCATCTTGAAGGAGGCGGTGGTGAGACCTCTCCTCAAGAAGCCTGCCTTGGACCCAGCTGTATTGAACAACTTTCGTCCAGTCTCCAACCTTCGCTTCCTTGCGAAGGTTGTTGAGAGTGTGGTGGCGCATCAGCTCCCCCTGGTCCTGGATGAAGCGGATTATCTGGACCCTTACCAATCGGGTTTCAGGCCCGGGCACAGCACGGAGATGGCATTGGTCGCTCTGGTGAATGATCTCTGGAGGGCTCGGGATAGGGGATATTCCTCTGTCCTAGTCCTATTAGACCTCTCGGCGGCTTTCGATACCATCGACCATGGTATCCTGCTGCAGCGTCTCAGGGGATTGGGAGTGGGAGGCACGGTTTTCCGGTGGTTCTCCTCCTATCTCCTGGGACGCTCGCAGTCGGTGTTGGCAGGGGGGCAGAGGTCGACCCCTAGGACTCTCACTTGTGGAGTTCCTCAGGGGTCGGTCCTCTCGCCTCTCCTGTTCAACATCTATATGAAACCGCTGGGTGAGATCATTCGTGGTTTTGGAGTTGGGTATCATCAATATGCTGATGATACCCAACTTTTTATTTCGACCCCAAACCACCCCAGTGATGCCCTCGCTGTGATGTCCCGTTGCCTGGAGGCGGTTCGGGTCTGGATGGGGAGGAACAGACTTCAACTCAACCCTGACAAGACTGAGTGGCTGTACATTCCGGCTTCCCGGGACACCTGGGATGTTCCACCTCTTTCTATGGGGGGTGAGCTTTTACCCCCTGTGGATAGGGCTCGCAACTTGGGAGTCCTCCTAGATTCACGACTCACTCTGGAGGATCACATAGTAGCCGTGACTAGGGGGGCTTTCGCCCAGGTTCGCCTGGTGCGCCAGTTGCGACCCTATCTGGACCGGGAGGCCTTATGTACGGTCACTCATGCGCTCGTGACCTCTCGCCTAGACTACTGTAACGCTCTCTACATGGGACTTCCCTTGAAGACTACTCGGAGGCTCCAACTGGTACAGAATGCGGCCGCGAGAGTTGTCTTGGGAGTTTCCCGGTACTCCCATGTTACACCTTTGCTCCGTGAGCTGCATTGGTTGCCAGTTGTCTTCCGGGTAAGGTTCAAGGTGTTGGTTATGATCTTTAAGTGGCCTACATGGCATGGGTCCGCGATACCTCGAGGACCACCTGCTGCCGGCGTCGACTCCCCTCCGCCCTGTGTGCGCCCACAGAGAGGGCCTCCTCAGGGTGCCTCCTGTCAAGGAATGTCGACTGGTGGCCCCCAGGGGGAGGGCCTTCTCTGTGGGTGCTCCGGCGTTATGGAACCAACTGCCGGTAGAGCTCCGGATGGCATCAGACCTCCGATCCTTCCGTCGCGGGTTGAAGACCCATTTATTTGAACTAGCGGGTCTGGCCTGATGGGGGTACATGGGTTTTTTATATAGGCTTGTTTTATTATTGGTTTTAACTTGGGCATTGATTTAATTGTTTTTTAATGTTTGTATTGTTATTTATATTTATGCCCTGTGAACCGCCCTGAGTCCCCTTGGGAGAAGGGCGGTATAAAAATCTCAATAAATTAAATTAATTAAATTAAATTCTATTACTGGTTTTAACCCTCTTCTTCCTTCCAAACTAATCTCATATTGCTTCTGCCTTATGGGCTCTGTGTTTTTAAGAGTAATCTTTATAGGAGTTATTTGCAATCCTCCCCGGTTTCCCTTTGTGGCCCAAACTATTGGAGTTATTTCTTCCTCATTTTGTTCAGTCAATATTAACATCTGTTCCCTAAGTATTTCTATTCCCCACTCCCAACTTTTGAGTACGTCTCTTCCTAACAAATTTACTCCAGCCGCTGGGACATATAATGGTTGAATCTTGGTTTCATAGTTTTTCCATTTAAGAGTTATTTCTTCTATTTGAGGGACTTCAAAAGATCGTCCGGCTACCCCCGAAATTCTTATTGTACTATTAATTAAATGGCAGCCTTGGGGAATATTTGTCAGAGATGTCCTAGAAGCCCCGGTATCTATTAGGAACACTAATTCCTGTTTTTCGGGTCCCACTTGTATGTTTATCAAGGGCTCTTGGTGGAACCTTAATATCAAGGGCCCCTGACCTCCCTATTCTTCATCCTCATCCATTAGCCTATATACTTGCTGCTCTCTTTCCCTTTCTCTCATTTGCTGTGGGCAATTTCTTGCGAAATGCCCTTCCTTTCCACAACTGAAACACTGGTTCTTGCTACCCAATCCCATAGTTTTCCTGCCTCTCCCTCTTCCTCTCCCTCTCTCTTGATTCCCAAATTCTCTTCTTTGTCCCCTCTGATCTCCTAACTTCTTATCCATCATTTGTCCTACTGTTGACAATAACACTTTCTTATCTTCTCTTCGCTCTTGTATATCACGATTCACAAATACTTTCTGAGCCTCTGCTAACAAGTCCATTATACTCTTTTCTCCTCATCCTTCCATCTTCTGTATTTTTCTTTGTATATCTCCATATGCTCCAATCACAAACTGACTCTTTAATAATTGTCTAAAACCTTCACTTTCTTCTCTCATTCCTCCATATTTTCTCATCTGGTCTCTAAGTCTCTCTAAGTATTTCCCTGGTGACTCTTCCTTCTTCTGTTTTACATTAAAAGCTTTACTGATATTTTTGCTTTGGGGCACACAGTTCCGAATGCCCTCTATAATTATTTGTTTTAAATCATCCATTTGCTGCCTATGGGCGGGATTGTTATTATCCCAATCTGGTCTTTGTAATGGAAACTTTTCCTCAGGAGTTGGATCATTTGCCCCCGAATGATGGTCTTTCCAATATGCCATAGCAGCATTTCGGATTAGATCCCTCTCTTCCGGAGTAAATAGAAAACCCAGAGAATACTGGAGTTCATCCCATGTGTATGTATTGGGACCTAAAAAGGCAGAGAACTCCTCAGCTACTGTTTGGGGTTCCTCTTGAACCTTCTTTATTCTTTGCTTAAATTCCCTTAATTCAGTAGCTGTGATATTTACTGCTACATAACCCATCACTGGCTGTCCCTGTGCATTTATGCCCTGAGGGACTTGCCGCAAAGGATATAATTTTTCTTCTTTTTCATTTTCTCTCTCTCTCTCTCTTTTTTTCGTGTTCTTTCGGCTATAGGTTGTTCTTCAACTCCCCCTACTGCTCCTTGATCATCCTCTAAGGCTGGAGCATTTGGTATTACTTGTGGAGGGGGAGCAAGAGGAGGAGGTGAGAAAGGGAGGTTTTCTAAAGGATCCCATCCCGGTCTTTCCTCCTTCCATTTAAAAATCTTATCTTCCTCTGGTGGTACTGGTCCTTCCCAATTCACAAAATACCATGGCTTTACGTATGGTATTTCACTGCTTAGGGTAGGTCTTTTAAGAATATATTGCTCTAACTTTCCTATCCAATATTTATTTGGCTCTCCCAACCGGTCCCAATGATAATCAGGTGGACTAATTACATAATGAGGCCATTTCTTTAAACACAAAGTTATCATTCTGCTCTTTGTTATCTTACAAGTCCATGCTTCCAAATTTTCATCATCCCACTGACTTAGTAATTGTCCTAATGGACTATCAGAAGGAATTTCTATATCTCGATTAGTTAATTTTATAGTTTTTTTCTTTTCTTCAGGTTTGCAACAACAACTACAACAATTGCCCATCTTCTTTGAGAGTTTCCCTGATTATGGTTCTCTGAGGTTCTCGATTTTATGGCCACTCAAAATTTTCAACACCACTTCGCTTCCCTTCAGGCTGTCCTTTCCCCTCGCGGGTTAAGGAAATGCAACCTTTCAGGTCCGCACTCGCTTTGGACTTACCAGTGTTCCCAGAACACAGCCCATCGCACTCACACAGCCATTATCGCAGAAACCTCCCACAATCACTCTCCTGACCACTCAGGTACAATTGCGTGTTTCCCTCCTTCGGGGCAAAAGTTTCTTACCTGGGCCAGTGCACTGGGTTACCTGGTCCTGGGCCTCAGTTGTTGACTCTCTTCCTTTTTCCTATTCTTTGATTTGGTAGACCAGAATTGTTAATTTAGTTTGGCTCGGAGCCTGCAATGGGAAGTTAGATCTCAGACAACTCCAGGCAGTTGAAATCAACAGGCACGCCCCTGGACTTTACTGAGAACAACTCGCCCCAAGAGGCTCTTTCAAGCCCCACGTTTGGTCGCCAAGATTGTGAGATTTAAAAACCCAAAATTTGCTACTCACAACTCAAAGACAAGTCTGGTTAACAAAAACAAAGATTTATTGAAAAGAAATTGAAAATAATAAAGAAAATAATAAAGAAAGAAAGCGTTTGCAAACGCGGCCTCTTAGACCCTTCCCAAGTTGGATTGGGTTCAAAGAGCGCCCTGAGCAAGTTTCAAAGCAAGCATTTATACTTTCTTTTCTCGATACATGCCCCCCCTTAAGAAACTTAAGTCAGTCTTTGAAGTCAAAAAGATCTTCTTTGAACCTTTACTTCCAAAAGACTTATTGTAACAACTTCCTTACATCCGTCACTACACTATCTTGTTTTACTCACCTTCTTGAGGTGAGTATCCTTTTTAACATTTCAAAAGAGCTTTGTTGATTACCATGTGTGAATTCTCTGTCTAAGCAGGAAATAGATGGCCCCCACATCTTAGTGTTACATTTGATACAGTTCATTGGTGTTACATTTGGTGTTACATTTGGTACCATTTATAAAAGAATAACCTTTATTTATTTTCCTTTATCATTGAAGAAGTCGTACCCAGTAGTGTTAGAAATGCGTTTAAAACACTAACAAAATTGGATTGGTAAGAAAAGAGTTTATTCTGCAGAAAATAGAAAAAGCAGTTTGCAAAGTGCGGTGGATCTCTAAGAGATACTTCAACAGGAAGCATCTAAAAACAGAGACCACACCCAAATGTTCAAATCCAAAGCATTATATACATTCCTATCATGATGCCCCCCCTTTCCACTCCCTTTCAGTCCATTTGAAAGACTTCAAAGGTTACATTCTTGTCCAGGTCGCCTAACCAGAGTACATCAACCCCCCCCTTTTTGTTTGCATTTGTTTTGCTATGCACAGTACTTCCTAAGAACTAACATCAGTCTCTTATCTCTCAGTGGATACAATGGTAAGAAAAGGTTATACATATCAAAGAGCAATAAACGATAGTAGAAGGGTTGTACAGATCAAACAGCAATAAATAATAGTTTACATAGGAAGCAATACATTCTTCCCCTTTCTCCTCCAGGAAACATAGGATAGGAATGGGTTTAAAGAACTATTTTATTTTTAAACTAATGTATTTTTATCAAATTCACCCTTTTCTATTTTTACACTAATTTAAAAATAAAAAAAATGTTTTTCAAATGATTTTAAACTTTCCCGGATCTCCTCAGCATTCTCAAAATCAATTTTTGCAGTATGTTCAGTTACATTGTTTAACATCATCATTTGCTTGTCACTTTTGGTAATGGTATTCACCATTCCCTCCACAGTGTTTTGTACAATACTTTGTATTACAGGAATCAAGCAGGGTAAGCACATTAATCCTACAAATATCTTTTTTTATTAGTATTTTTTTAACAGAACATAAATCATCCAGTAATTTGTAAACAGTATGTTGTCTGGGTAACATTTATAAGACAATCTTTAACAATTGATTTCTATAATATTCCATATGTTAATTTCAGTTGATTTCCCCTTTCCCCAAAGTATCTTTCTTTGCAAACATTAGATTAAAACAATTCTCATTATTTTGATAAACAACAATTAAGTACAGGTGAAACTCGAATAATTAGAATATTATTTCAGTAATGCAACTTAAAAGGGGAAACTAATATATGAGATAGACTCATTACATGCAAAGCAAGATAGTTCAAGCCGTGATTTGTCATAATTGTGATGATTATGGCGTACAGCTCATGCAAACCCCAAATCCACAATCTCAGAAAATTAGAATATTGTGAAAAGGTGCAATATTCTAGGCTCAAAGTGTCCCACTCTAATCAGCTAATTAAGCCATAACACCTGCAAAAGGTTCCTGAGCCTTTAAATGGTCTCTCAGTCTAGTTCAGTAGGAATCACAATCATGGGGAAGACTGCTGACCTGACAGTTGTGCAGAAAACCATCATTGACACCCTCCATAAGGAGGGAAAGCCTCAAAAGGTAATTGCAAAAGAAGTTGGATGTTCCCCAAGTGCTGTATCAAAGCACATTAATAGAAAGTTATGTGGAAGGGAAAAGTGTGGAAGAAAAAGGTGCACAATCATCAGAGATGACCGCAGCCTGGAGAGGATTGTCAGGAAAAGGCCATTCAAAAGTGTTGGGGACTTTCACAAGGAGTGGACTTCAAATGTCGTATTCCTCTTGTCAAGCCGCTCCTGAACAACAAACAACTGTAGAAATGGAGGTCAAGGATATGAAGGGACCCTGCGCAGCAAACTGCCTGCCTTAGTATCTTGTTATTCACATGCTCTATGAGCTCATTCCAATTAGCCTTGCGAAGGACAGCCAGGAACCAGCTAGATAAGGAAGACTCTGCCCTGGCTTGGATGTTTTGGATGTTCTCTAAGATTGACTAGGGAGTACACCAATAAACAATGCTTTTGCTGTGTGTAGTTTCCTGCTTGTTAAACTGTATAAATACAATAAACTCTGCGTAGGCAGACAGACATATTTGGGACACCCTGCGTTGACTGGTCTCTGAATCCCACATTTTGGCGCCCGAACTGGGACAATAGATCTTTAAAAACAAATTAATAGGGATCATAAATCTTTAAAGACAAACAAAAGGAACCTCCCTCCGGGGGAGCAACTTTCAACATATTTACCTTCGTCTGGAATAGACCCCAAAGGTACCTTCGTCCTACGGGACCCCTCAGAGGTAAGTATGGGTTGCAATCTATCTCACCAGCAGCAACAGCATGTAGAGGAACTTACCTTCCTGTTACAAAAGTCAGGGCTTAAAGCACCTGTGGCAGAGATAAAGAAGCTCATAGGAGAGATAGGGAAACATTGTCCTTGGTATCCGGAGTGAGGGACGGTTCGTTTACAGGACTGGGTAAAGATAGGGCATACTTTACATCTTGAACCCCAGGCTCCAGTTCAGATATTACATCTATGGTTTCAATGCCGTCAAGCAGTGGAAAAATTTGGCTTTGATGCTTTGGCAGGACAGCAATTGAACACAACACCTCCACCTAATTATGATCAAATGATTTTTTTTCCTCCAAAGTTATCTTTAATTGGACCTTAAGCTCCTCATGAAGAGGTTAATTCTTCTGCTTCTTCACAGCCATTGTATACCCCCAAGAGGCAAATTTTAGAGGAACAATTAGCAAAAGAGCCTTGGTGGAGCAGTGGGCTAATGCCTCCTTAAGTAACACCAGCTGCCTGCAATTAGTGCAGGTTCGAGCCCACCAGGCTCAAGGTTGACTCAGCCTTCCATCCTTCCGAGGTAGGTAAAATGAGGACCCAGATTGTTGGGGGCAATAAGCTGACTTTGTAAAAATGCCGCTTGGGTGGGGTGAAAGCCCTAATAAGCAGGCATATACATAGAATGAAGGCTATTGCTAAGCACATTGATTTGTGCTTCTTAGATTGTAAGCCGCCCTGAGTCTTCGAAGAAGGGCGGGATATAAATGGGATTTAAAAAAAGAAGAAAAAAAGAAGGGGGGAATGTAGAAGAAATTGCTGACGGGTCTGGTCCCTTTGTTCCAGTTGATGCTGAAATTGTTTTACCAGCTGCCACTCTACAGGTTTCTTCTGAATACATTTACCAAGCATTTGGAAAAGTACCTGTTTCTGGCAAACCTCATCAAGCCTTCTCTAACATCAGGCAGAAGGCTACTGAGCCGTATCCTGATTTTGTTAACAGATTACAGGATATAGGAACAGTCTTTTATCAAACCAATTTATTGGCAGCCGCTTTATCACAAGGCAGCAAGCCTCAAGGAAAGTGTTATAACTGTGGAAAACCTGGTCATTTTAAAAGGGAATGTCAAAATCCAGGGGGGGGCATGTCTGCAGCATCTCACAGCCCTTTCTATCAGAGGTTGAAACCAAAAGCAAGTTTTTTCTTCTGTCTTTTTCTTTTAATCTGGCTCTTTGGACTATTTGATTCTTTTGTCGGAGGTGAGGACACCTCCCACTTCACACCTACAAAAGATCCCAGGTTCAATATTCCTTTTAGTCTTTTCCCACTGTCTTTTGCAGTTGGTGGGATAAATTGTAAGTAACCATAAACGATCCTCTTCTTTTAATTAAAAGGGGAAGCTTGTTTTGGCCTCCAACTCCAAATTGATGTGTGTTTTGTTTTGTTACTTATATTTGACTCAGGTTGACTCAGCCTTCCATCCTTCCGAGGTAGGTAAAATGAGGACCCAGATTGTTGGGGGCAATTAAGCTGACTTTGTAATAATGCTGCTTGGGGTGTGTGTGAAAGCCCTAATAAGCAGGCATATACATAGAATGAAGGCTACTGCTAAGCTTGTAAGCCGCCCTGAGTCTTCGGAGAAGGGCGGGATATAAATGGAATAAAATAAAATAAATAAAAATAAAAATTTGTACATTTGGAACAAGGAGTTCATTGGCTTGTAAACAGCTCCCTGAAATTATAATAATAGTGATTGGTTTGCCTGGAGAAAGTATGAAATGAAATTTTTGTACGTGAAATTGTTTATGCCGGCAGTTGGAATGGACGTGAATGAGTTAATTTGCTGATGTGTAAATGTGTGTGTTAGCCCTAAAAAACACCTACCACCCCCACCTTCGTCCCAGGCTGTGAAAGGAACAGTAAATTGCTGATTTTATTGTTGTAAGTGTTTGCATGAGAAAAGTTTATGGGGGATCTGTGAATGAATTTATGGTAAATGCATGTGAAGGAAAATTCCTTTTACCTTTTCTTTTCCCCCTCCAGTCTCTTTCTCCCCCCCTCCTCGTTGTGTTACTTTAAGAATGAGAGTGAGAGAGAGAGAGAGAGAGAGAGAGAGAGAGAGAGAGAGAGAGAGAGAGAGAGAGAAGGGAGGGGGGGCTGGTTGTTTTAACTGTTTTTTTTCTCCTCTGCTTTGTTAGATGTTTTGTGCCAGCCATTGGCAGTTACCCAAAAAGGTCATCAGATGGAAGCAAAGAGGCTTCTTTGCTTCCACTGATGAGCCAGGGGTCTCAGACCCCTGCAGCCCCATTGGAGAGAGTGTTTTATGGTTAGGGAGGGGCCGAGATCCCCCATAAATACCTCTGCTCAGGGGCTGCTCTTTATTCTAGTGCTTCTCATCTTTCTCTCTCTCTTGCATGCATTCTCTCTCTATCATACAAGCATGGATGCCTCCATGCCATATAGCTCTTTTTATATAATCTATCGATGAATAAAGCTTCATAATGATTGCATCTCTGCATCCTGCCTTTTTTACTTGGAAGCACCTTAACGACCCATCGATCTCTTGTGAGAGCTGCTTACAAGTTGGTAGCAGAGGATGGTTTAAGGTAAAGCTTCCAAGCTTGCAGATAGCAGTAAGATCCCTAGATTTGAAACTGAAATGGATGGCCGGAGATCCCAGATTGTGACCAGGAGTCTTCAATCAAGATCAACAGCCCTAGCCCCTGAAGCAAGCTCCGCTCCAGGTGAGAGCACAGATGGCTTCCTTCTGAACGCCACAGAGGGAAGCTTGGAAGTTTTACAGTCCGCCCAAGACTGTCCAGATGCAGCAGAAGCGCTCCGGACCCAACACAGGCACCGCGTGGACCAAATGTCTACACAGGAATGCAAGGAACTGCTTCTAAAATTCCTTGCAGTACAGGAGACCCCACAAGCCTCTCCACGAGGGACATCAGCGCAGAGGGACTCTGGATGCCGGGTAAGCCCCCCCTCAGCGACCACGAGGCCCCTTAATATGGCGCCCACCACCCTGAGTAACCCCGGGACCCCAGGGCTTTCGGCGCAAAATTCCCTGCCAAACTGTGACCTACAGCTTCCTGGGGCAACAGGAAACAAGATGGCTGCACCCAGGGAGACCGCATGGCCTGGCACAGGAAACAAGATGGCAGCCCCCTGTGCGCCCACATGTTCTAACAAAGAAAGGCCTCAATTAAGCTTGGGGCCCCAGCAATCCCTGGCATCCAGCCGTAGCAACATGCAAACCCCTGAGCTCTCTCCACCAGAAACCCTCAAGACCTATGATGGCAATAAGGACTGTTCAGCCGAGGCTGGTACAAATACAGCTGCGCTTAAAACTGCCATCCAGGTCCTAATTACGGCCCTTGAAGCCAAAGAGACTGCAGCTCAAACATCGGGAGTAGCCAGCCTCCCTCATTACCCTCCAAGGCCCCCGACCCTCTCTCCGGGGCCCCCAATTTTCCTTTCGCCCCCGCCCAGGCGCTCTCCTTACCAGATGGCCTTCGGAGGGGGGTTGGCCCCCTCCTCCAGCATCGGCTTTAGCCATCCCCAAGGTTTTCAGGACCAGCGATGGGCTTCTCATGAAAATCCAGGGCCGGGGGGGCTCCAGGAAGGATTTCCAGAGCTTTTTCAAAACCAAATGCCGGCTGGCAATCTTGGGCAACGCCCACCCCCTGATCACATGTTTTCCGGACATGCCCAGTACGGGCCTTTTAACCCTGAAGGGGGGCCATCCAAAAATCAAGGAAAAATACCACCAACGTCCACTAGAGGGGTTCCTTTGCCTTTCTTTTCAATGGGAACCTCTCAGATGTTCTCGGAACAAGACAAAACGCTTGTGCCTGCGTCCCCGTTACCACACAACTTTGAAAAACTGAAAATTGGGGGGGAGAACTACCACAGTTGGAATAGAAATGTGCAGGTATGTCTATTAAAGGATGGGACTCTTGAAATGGTTCTGAACCCCCCACCTTTCCCGTGGGGATCACGAGAAGAGTGGCTCCACAGACAGACGTTCACAACTCTGATGGGTTCGATGGATGACAACTTGTTCCCTAGCATTCCAGATGGGCTCACAGCTAGTGCAGTTTGGCGGATATTATACAATTTATTCAAC
Organism: Vipera ursinii; assembly: GCF_947247035.1. NCBI lineage: Eukaryota > Metazoa > Chordata > Lepidosauria > Squamata > Viperidae > Vipera > Vipera ursinii. The sequence goes on from NC_139522.1 coordinate 36,393,958, forward strand.
AGCAACAACATTGGTTCCCTCACCAGACTCACAACTGAGTTTTACAACACAAGACTCAGGTTTGGGGCCAGCATGGCAGAACATCTCGGAAAATTAAAATCGCTCAGGGCGCAACTGATGTCCAGAAATTACCGTGTACCTGAAGATAACATGGTCGCAGTCATCGTGGCTTCCCTGGACAAAAATTGGAGCAATTTTATTATTTCCCTGGAAGGGGGCAGGGATGAAGCCATGCCTCTGTCCTATTTCGAGGGCAGACTCATTGACGAAGATAGAAGATGAAGAGACGCAGGAGAATACACCAGAGTCACCAGCCAGCCAGCCAGCAGACGACACCGCAACTCAGAGCAGGTTAATGCTCTACTCAAGTGTTTCACCTGTGGCTCTGAGGGACACCTCAAGAAGGACTGCCCCCATTATCAACAAGACCCCAAGCGTGGTCCCAATCAAGGTAGGGGCAAGGGACAAGGAAGGGGGCGTGACGGGGCGAAAAGTACTGCCAAAGGCAATTTTGTGTCTACTTGTGCCCCCACCACAAAGGCTGATAGCCCCACTGACTTATGGTTACTGGACTCTGGAGCTTCTTCTCACATTACCAATATGAAACAAGGGTTTAAAAGCTTAAAGAAAATTAACTCATCTGTCAAAGTGGCAAATGGTGATAAAGATTTAGTTGTTGGGGAGGGAACTGTTTCTGTACCCGGACTTGGAAAAGTTGAAGGGGTGTTACATGCCCCCTCCATTGCCAACAACCTATTAAGCATTATCAAATTATGTGACGATGACAGGGTGGAAGTTTTATTTCGCAAAGGGGGAGGTCATGTCACCCAGAACCAGAGGGTCATTGGAAATATAGCCATCATAAATGATTTGCCATATTTTTCCCCTGAGAAACCACCCACCTCAGAAGGGGCCTCACAGACAACCCCAAGGCTGCTTAACGAGCGCAAGGCCGAAGCGGTTGCATCCAAGCCCCCACAGCAAGGCAGTGTGGATAAGAAATCCGAACCTCAGCTGTCACCTAAAGCACCGCTCAAGGTAACCAATGCCAAGAGGGTGTCAGTGGGGAAGCCACTCCATGATAAGTGTGCCCATCTCTTACACCGAAGATTAGCTCATGCAAGCTTCCCTGTAGTTAAAAAGATGGGAGAGTTTGCTGAGGGAGTCCAGCTCAAAGATTGTGAGGTATTCCTGGACTGTGCAATCTGTAAGAGGTCAAAGAGGAAGGCTGCGCCCATTCCAAAAACATCACTGCGTAAGACCCAATACCCATACCAACTAGTACATGTTGATTTGGTCGGGCCTTTCACACCATCCCTAGGGAAAAGTCAGTATTTTCTCAATGCCGTTGATGATTTTTCACGGTACGGCCACGTGTATATCCTCACAGAAAAATCTGAAGCCTTTGACGCCATAAAATCACTCTACAACTTCGTAGAGACCCAATATAAAACCAAGATCGCACAACTGCAGAGCGACCGCGGGGCTGAGTTCATGTCCCGAAAATTCCAGGACTGGGTAAAGCGTAAGGGCATCCGCCATTTTCTTACCGCGCCTTTCACTCCCGCTCAAAATGGCGTGGCAGAGAAAAGAAATGGAGTCTTACAAACTATGATGCGTAGTCTGATTGCAGACGCTGGGGTCGCAGAATCATACTGGGCAGAAGCGGTAAAATACGCCAATTACACCTTAAACCGCACCTGGAGCAGTGTTGTGAACCAGACCCCATATTTCCTAGTTCATGGTAGGAAACCAAATCTGGGACATTTACGTGTGTTTGGGTCCTACGCATGGGTTCACATCCCCAAGCAGCTGCGGAAGAAGGGGAGATCTGTCTCCCAGAGACTGAGGTTCTTGGGCTACGCTCCTGGCTCCAAGGCCTACCGTTTCCTGGGAGAAGGGGGCAGGATTGTGACTTCTCAATCTGCCTCCTTCGAAGAGGACTCCAATTGGGCCCAGATACACTCCAATGATCTGAGCCCATATATCAACCGTCCCAGCAAGGGCACACCGACTACGACATCACCTGACACGTCCACGTACCCTGCCACCGACGAAAGTGTGGAACAAGATGAAGATGTCATCCCACCTGGTTCAGATGGGGAGGATGAGCCGTCCAGTTCCCCAGCAACGCCTCTGAAACCCGCGGAAGAAAAAGGCGATGAGTGGCAGAAGGTAAGGAGGTCAAAGCGGTCCAACAAAGGCATCCCGCCAAAGAGAATTGACATTGGGCACATCGCGTCTGTTAACAGCGTTGTGGTCACCCCAAAATCCTTCTCTGACATCCAGGAGCTGCCCATCGAAGAACAAGAGAAATGGCAGCTCGCGATGGAGAAGGAAATGCAGAGCCTAAAACAACTCAAGGTTTTCACCCCACAGCAACCTCCAAAGGAGAGGAAAGTCATTGGCACAAGGTGGGTGTCGCGCCCCGTGGGCTCGACGCCCAGCGGCGCCACGGGCGCGACACCCACCAGCGCCGGTAGTCTCTGTTCCTCTTCCTCCTGCACGATCCGGGAGAGTGCCTGGCGGCCTGGAACGGGAGAGCGCCGTTTCTGTTCCTCTTCCTCCTGCACGACCCGAGAGAGTGCCTGGCGGCCTGGAACGGGAGAGCGCCCGACGGCCTCCTCCTTCTGCCGCCCAACAGCTGCGACGACGGCCGAGCCGGTTGAAGCCGCCCGACAGCTGCACGACGCCCGAGCCAGTTGAAGCCTCGATAGTGCGCACGCGCGTCGTGCGACCCGGCCCCGCCCTGCCGGCTACGGTGGCCGCACAGGACCATGGGGCCAAACCAAATAGAGACTCGGCCCTTGCGGCGATGGCGGGCGGGGCCTTCGGCAGCGGAGCCCGTCTACGACAGGAAAGGACTGGGGGCTTGCCAGTCTTGCAAGGGGGGGCCGGGCAGCAGGGCAGCGGTGTATTCGCAACAGGAGGGAAGGTGCCGGGTACAGGGACGGGGGTGGGGGTGGTGACTAGCGGCGATGGGGTGGGCGTTCGCGGGGAGACTCACCTGGGAGGGAGAGGGTGCCGGGTGGCAGGGCGTGTCACAAAAGGAAGTGTTTGGGAGAAACGGGAGTTAAGTAGGGAATGGGCGGAAGTGGGTGCGGTTGGGTGGGGCGTGGGTGTATACATGCAATGTTTATTTAACAGCGTTGGATGCGGGTAGCAGCCAACGCTGGCTTTGTTCCGTTTGAAGATCGTTTGCTTTTGCTTATTAAACCACTTTGGACACTCAGCTTTCGTCTCGGTTGCTTGAATCTCCTGCTCTCCGGACGAGGTTTGAGAGAAAGCCAGCGTTGCTCCCTCACCCTTTCATTTTTCCTTCCGAGCGACAAGTGGGTGAGTTGTATGGCGGAGGGATCGCAGGGGCCCGCCTCGGCGGCTGCTTCGGAGAAGGAGGTCGGGCCTGAGATGGGGGCTGGGGCTGGTGTAGCCTCCCCCAGGACAGTGGATGTAGGAGAGGTTGTGCTTCCGGCAGTTCGGCCTAGGCAGCGGCCATCGTTGCTCGAGGATCGCTTGGTGGAGCCAAGGGAGGCAGGGGCCCAGAGCCACGGCAGAGGGAGGAGGCCGGGACTTGCCCTGGGCCAAAGAGGATATGAGGAGGCTCACGAACCTCGGCTGAGGGGTCCTTCATCAGTATGGAGGGAGCGCTGCCTTGTGGAGGACGAGGGGGAGGAGTGGAGTTATTCCACCACCCCTGGTAACCAGACTATGGACATTCTACGAACCAGGTTTGGGGAGGCTGGTGGCCAGGAACCGGGCCAATGGTCCCCTGCCGGGGCTCCGCCTTTGGATGCGCCATCCCACCTGAACCAACCTGGTCTGGGCATGCCCCGTGAGGGCTCCACTCCTGTAGGCCTCGGGCGAGGTGCTGCAGGGTTGTGGTCAGGGACGGACGACAGGCCCGGGCAGTCGACAACACGGCCAGTTGGAGCCTCTCCTGTGCTGGGCCCGCAAGTGGCTTCGTGGGGACCCGGAGTGGTATGGGGACCTCCACCTTTGTCAGTTACTTATGATGGCCACCCTGACCGCCTGGCAATGTTCCTGGGCCAGGTGATAGGACATATGGACCAGTATGCCCAGGCTTACGTGTCCCAGCGGGCTATGGTGGTGGCAGTAACAGCTTGCCTGCAAGGGGAGGCAGCGGCTTGGGCAGCCGATTTATACACTGACCACGCTCGGGAGCTCGGGGATGTTGGCCTGTTTTTGGAGTCGTTGCGGGCTCGTTTCGAGGACATTTCCCGGGTGCAGCGGGCCGAAGCCGACATCCTTTCTCTACGGCAGCGAGGTCGATCTGCGCTGGAGTACGTGAGGGAGTTCCGTAAGGTGGCCGGGAAGTTGCGTTCGTGGCCGGAGCGTCTTCTTGTCCACCATTTTAGGGCTGGCCTGGACGAAGCTCTCCGTCGAGCTTGTGTGGTCCGTGGCGTTCCAGCACGACTGCAGGAGTGGTACCGTGTGGCCGTGGAGCTGGATGTGGGTTTGCAGGACGTGCGAGGCCGGTTTGAACCTCCTTCTGGAAGCCGACGGCCGGCCGAGAAGCCGAAAGTGGCAGAGCCATCCGTAGCAACGTCTACCCGGCCTTCTGTTGTGACTCAGGGCCAGCCTGTGGGTCCGACAGCCGGCTCCGATGTATCGGATGACTCAGATGTGGGGGAGGAGGGAAACGAACCGGCTGATGATGATTTGGAGGCTTTGCAGAGTCCTCAGCCGGGGACCTCTTCTCAGCTGCGTGAGCCCGAGAGTGCGGAGGAAGATGACCCACAGCTGGCCCTGTTCAAGGACGCCCGACGCAGGAGGCAGTCGAGCAGGAACAAACAAAGAAAGGCTGTGAGACTCCTCGGGAGGAGGCACAGGGAGACCACGCCCTGAGCTCTCTATAAAAGGAGTGTTTGGGGAGGGGCTGGTTGCTGAAAGCAACTTTTCCGCTTGAGAAGACAAGCTCTTGTGTTTTTGTTAACTGCGTAATTAAATCTTGGCAGATGCCTTTTAGCCTTGGAAGCTCTCCAGTCTCTTCTTCTTAAATAGGGGTTTGCCTTTACAAGGCCAGAAGAGGGCTGGTTCAGAACAGTTTGCTTTCAGCCCCCACCCCTTATTACTACGATGGAGCAGCTTCTTGCCGAGAATGCCCAGCTCACTCAGCAACTTACTTTGCTGGCAGCTCAGGTGGCTCAACTGCAAGCTCAGGTACATGCTGCACCCCCACCCAGGAGGAAATGTCAGATAGCTATGCCGGATAAATTTGCTGGTAATCCAGAACTGTTTCCTGCCTTCCTGGGACAATGCCAGCTTTTTATCAGCGTGAGAGCAGCTGATTTCCCCACTGACCGAGATAAGGTGGGATTCGTGTTGAGCCTTTTGTCGGGAGATGCAGCTCGTTGGGGCACGCCTCTGTTGGCACAGCCTAGCCCTTTGTTGGATAACTTTGGGGGGTTTTGTGACCATATGCGCCTCATGTACGAGGACCCGATTAAGGCGCAGACTGCCACCCGACGCCTGAAAGTTTTGAGGCAGGGTCAGCGCCCTCTACAGGCCTATATCAGCGATTTCCGGCTGCTTAGCCAGGATTCCGCCTGGAATGAGGCTGCGCTCATGGATGCCTTTCAGGATGGCTTGTCAGAGGAGATGTTGGATGAGCTGGCCCGCGTGGACATTCCCTCAGATCTGAATGGGCTGATCCATCTTTGTCTGCGGATCGATGCCCTGTTGCAGCAGCGAAAGAGTCGCCGTGCCACCCCACAGACCCCTGCCGCCCCTGTTGTGCGTGAGCCCCCAGTCCAGAGGGAGGAGCCAATGGAGCTGGGTGCCGCCAGGTCCCGTCTATCGGTGATGGAAATGGACAGACGACGATCGGAGGGGTTGTGTTTTTACTGTGGGGACCCTGGACATTTAGCTGCTTCTTGTCCAAAGAAGCGTCAGCGGGCATCAGTGACCAAGCCGGCCCTGAGAAAGTCCCCTGCTTTGCTGTCGGGAAACGGCCCGAGCCCGATCTAGACGGTGTGAAAGATCGGGCGACCCACAACGACCACGCCGAGCGATGCCGTTCCGACGGTGCCTGTGAACCTTCACGGCATTTGATTTTGGAGGCACGTCTGATCCTTCCTGGCAAGCCAGAGGGGATTCCGGTCCATGCCTTAATTGACTCTGGGGCTACCACTAACTTTATGGATTCGGCCTTTGTGGCCAAATGGGCTGTTCCCCAGTGTCCAGTGGATCCGCCCATGCTTGTGGAGACCATCGATGGTCGAGTGCTCCTGTCCGGGCCTATTACGGCCGCCACGCAACCCGTGTGTATGGCCATCAGTACCCATGTGGAGGCCATTCAGTTCTACGTCACTTCGGAACTGCACTTCCCCGTGGTCTTGGGACTGGCGTGGCTCCGGGCGCATGATCCACAGATCTATTGGTCTCAGAACTTGGTCACCTTCCCAAGTTTGCAGTGCGTGGACCACACCCGCCATATCTGTGCCGGCCAGGTGGAGGGTTCCCCAGGGGTTTCCTTGCCTCCCGAACTGTCCGACTTTGCTGACGTGTTCAGCGAGTCAGAGGCGGACCAATTACCCCCGCACAGGCCCTACGACTGCTCCATTGACCTAGTCCCTGATGCGCCTCTCCCAGTGGGGCGTTTGTACTCCATGTCGGAGCCCGAGTTGGCTGCATTGCGGGACTTCCTGACAAAGAACTTGGCTCGTGGTTTCATCCGGCCCTCGTCCTCCGGGAGGCTAAGATCTTCACGAAACTGGACCTGCGTGGAGCTTACAACCTCGTCAGGGTTCGGCCGGGTGATGAGTGGAAGACGGCGTTTGGTACTCGCTATGGACATTTCGAGTACACGGTGATGCCGTTTGGCCTGACCAACGCCCCCGCTGTGTTTCAGCATTTTATGAATGACATCTTTCGGGATCTGTTGGACCAGTTTGTTGTGATTTACCTGGACGACATCCTGATTTACTCCCCGTCGCGTGAAGCGCATCATCAGCATCTCCGTCAGGTCCTGCAGCGCCTCCGGAAACATCGGCTGTTTGCCAAGTTGGAGAAGTGCCAGTTCTACCAGGTGACCATTGATTTCTTGGGCCACCGCATTTCTCCTGAGGGCATCGCCATGGAACCGAGTAAAGTTGAGTCGTTGCAGAGTTGGCAACCCCCGCGTCGCGTGAAGGATGTTCAGCGACTTCTTGGATTTGCCAACTACTATCGGACATTCATCCCTGGCTTTGCTGCCTTGACAGCCCCCCTCACCCGGCTCCTGCAGAAGAAGACTCGGTTCCAGTGGAACGCCCCCGAACAACAGGCGTTCCAAGCTTTGAAGGACGCCTTCATGAAGGAGCCCATCTTGAAGCATCCTGACCCGCAACGGCCGTTTGTCGTGGAGGCGGACGCCTCCGACATTGCCATTGGGGCCGTGTTACTCCAGGCAGCGACGCCCAACGGTACCCTTTTCCCTTGCGCGTATCACTCTCGGAAATTGAATCCCTCGGAGCGCAACTATACCATCTGGGAGAAGGAGCTGCTGGCCATCAAGGCGGCGTTTGAGGCTTGGAGGCATCATCTGGAGGGGGCGCGGCATCAAATCGAGGTCCGGACGGACCACAAGAATCTGGAAAGCCTGCAGACCGCTCAGAATTTGAACCAACGCCAGATCCGGTGGTCCCTCTTCTTTGCGAGGTTTGACTTCCGGGTGCGGTACATACCAAGCGGGCACAACCAGAGAGCGGATGCTCTGTCCAGGAAGCCCGAGTACACCCGAGTGGAAGACAAGCTTCCGCCCAGGACAGTGATCCCCGTCGAGTCTTTTGCTGCGGTGCGGGAGCCGGTGGATATACGGGCTCGGATCCGGGAGGCGCAGCAGCAGGAGGCGTGGGTGGCTCAGCGGAAGGAAGAGGTGGGGCCAGATTCGCCTTGGTCGGTCACGGATGGACTCCTGTATTATCGTGACCGGCTCTATGTTCCAGGAGGGCCACTCAGGGGACTCGTCCTCAGCCAATGTCATGATAACCCGGCTGCGGGGCATTTTGGCCTGTTCAAGACTCTGAACCTGGTCTCCCGTACATTCTGGTGGCCCCGAGTCCGACACGATGTCCAGTCTTATGTCACCTCCTGCGTCCCATGCAGGCAGGCCAAGTCAGCGACAGGGGCCCCGCCTGGTTTACTGCAGCCTTTGCCAACGCCCAAGAGACCCTGGGGGGCTGTGTCCATGGACTTTCTGACGGATCTACCCCCATCCTCCGGCTTCACGACAGTGTTTGTGGTGGTGGACATGTTGACCAAGATGGCGCACTTCATCCCCTGTCGCGGCTTACCGTCAGCTCGCGCCACTAGTCGCATGTTCATCCAACAGGTGTTCCGGCTGCACGGCCTTCCCGATAGAGTCGTCTCCGATAGGGGGGCCCAGTTTACAGCCCGCTTCTGGCAGGAGTTGATGCGGGCGTTGGACATTAAGGTTTGCCTCTCGTCCGCGCATCATCCTCAGACCGACGGGGGTACCGAGAAGGTCATCGGCATCTTAGAGCAGTATCTGCGCTGCTACGTTAACCTGCAGCAGGACAATTGGGTGGACTATTTGGCCATAGCCGAGTTTGCCTTTAACAACTCGCAGCACACCTCCACGCAGATGACACCGTTCTTGGCCAACGTGGGTTATCACCCCCGGTTTTTCCCCCTTTCTCCCGTGGACTCACCGGAGCCGGCAGCGAACGAATTCATGGCGGAGTTACAGGCGATCCATCGGTTGGTGCGACGGCAGCTGGAGAAGGCCAAGGCCGACTACAAGAGGTTCGCCGATCGGTCGAGAAGGGATACGCCTCCATTATCGGTGGGGGATCGGGTCTGGCTGTCCACCAGGAACCTACCATCCACTCGGCCGGCGAGGAAGTTGGACCACCGTTACCTTGGACCGTTCCCAGTCGAGGCCGTCATCAACCCGGTCGCCTATCGTTTAACTCTGCCACGTTCCCTGCGCGTGCACCCCGTCTTCCATCGGTCCTTGTTGGTCCCCGAACAACCGGCTTGTCCACTTCGCCAAGCGGAACCTCCCCCATCAGGACCTCGTGATGGCGACAGCACCCCCGAGTACGAGGTCGCCAGCATCAGGGATTCCCGCTGGCTGAAAGGTCGCTTCCAGTACCTGATCGAGTGGAAAGGGTACGGGCCGGAGGACTTCACATGGGAAGACGCGACCGCCGTTCATGCCCCTGCGTTGGTGACTGCTTTTCACGAACAGTTCCCATCCCGACCGCATCCGGATCGGCAGACCCGGGGGAAGGGCCCTGCGGTGCGGGATAGTGTTGTGACTCAGGGCCAGCCTGTGGGTCCGACAGCCGGCTCCGATGTATCGGATGACTCAGATGTGGGGGAGGAGGGAAACGAACCGGCTGATGATGATTTGGAGGCTTTGCAGAGTCCTCAGCCGGGGACCTCTTCTCAGCTGCGTGAGCCCGAGAGTGCGGAGGAAGATGACCCACAGCTGGCCCTGTTCAAGGACGCCCGACGCAGGAGGCAGTCGAGCAGGAACAAACAAAGAAAGGCTGTGAGACTCCTCGGGAGGAGGCACAGGGAGACCACGCCCTGGCTCTCTATAAAAGGAGTGTTTGGGGAGGGGCTGGTTGCTGAAAGCAACTTTTCCGCTTGAGAAGACAAGCTCTTGTGTTTTTGTTAACTGCGTAATTAAATCTTGGCAGATGCCTTTTAGCCTTGGAAGCTCTCCAGTCTCTTCTTCTTAAATAGGGGTTTGCCTTTACAAGGCCAGAAGAGGGCTGGTTCAGAACACCTTCCTCCCAGCCAGCACGGGCTGCTCTGAGGTGTTTCAGATGTGACCAGCCAGGGCACCGGGCAGTCGATTGTCCTCTGCCTCCTGCCCGGCCAGCCCCTGTTTCCCCAGCACGGGGGACCGGAACTCGGAGATCCATGGAGCGGACACGGGCCGCTCACCAACTAGGCAGGGATGTCTCCAGACCAGCTGCTCCTGTTCGGGTGGAGACGCCGGTAGATACGCAGCCTCCTCCGTACGAGAGTCCAGAAGAACAGGATCTAGACGTAGATCCGTTGGTAAGTGCTCTGGTTTGTCCCTTTGTATTCCCTGTGGTGCTGGTTAGTCCCCGCACCGGTCAGAGGACGGCATATAAAGCCCTCGTAGACTCAGGTAGCACACGGTGCCTAATGAGCCAAGCGGTGGTAGTAAGGCTAGGGGTCACGGTGAAGCGACTAACTAGCCCGCTACGCTTTCAGCAGGTGGACGGGTCTCTCTTGGGGGGGCACCTGTCACTCACGTCACTGAACCAATTCGATTGGAGATGGGCGATCACTGGGAGACTTTACGGTTTATAGTGGTGCCTTCTATGACCGAGGCGGTTATTTTGGGGCTCACATGGTTGGATCGGTGGGGTCCTACGATCTGGTGGGAGGGGGGTAGCCGCCATCTCTGGTTGGGGTTGGGCCCACAACCTCCGCGAGAGCACGCATTTTTGGGACCACTACACACGGGGGAACGGGAGAGGGTCTGTGCGGGTGAGTTAGCGCAAGAGGCTCAAGTACCCCGTGAATATTCCGACCTGTTGGACGTCTTCAATGAACGGGAGTGCGACACGCTACCACCCCATCGCTCCACGGACTGCGCCATTGAGCTGGAAAAGGGTGCTAGGTTACCAAAACCCCAGATGTACGCCATGTCCCCGAAAGAAATGCAGGAACTCCGGCGGTACATCGACAAGAACCTGGAGCGGGGATTCATCCAGCCCGCACGGTCTAGGATGGCGGCGCCCGTGCTGTTTCATGAGAAAAAGGATGTTGGGCTTAGACTATGCGTGGACTATCGCGGTGTGAACGCGGTGTGCGTTGAGCACCTTTACCCGCTCCCACTAATGAAAGACCTGTTAGCCCATCTGGCTAAAGGACGGGTCTTTACCAAACTGGACCTCAGGGAGGCCTATTATCGTGTTCGAATCAAAGCAGGGGACGAATGGAAGACGGCGTTCAACTGTCCTCTGGGTAGTTTCCAGTTTAGGGTGATGCCGTTTGGGTTACAGGGTGCTCCCGCCGTTTTCATGCAATTGATTAACCAGGTCTTGCATGAGTTCCTATATCGTGGGTTCTTGGTTTACCTGGATGATATCCTGGTTTACACCGAGACGATGGAGGAGCACGTTGCCTTGGTCAGGCGGGTATTAACGAAATTGCGGGACGCACGGCTTTTTGTGAAACTATCCAAGTGCGAGTTCCACCAGCAGCGACTTGACTATTTGGGGTACAGAATCTCTACAGGGGGGGTAGAAATGGACCCAAAAAAGGTGGAGGCCATCCAGCAGTGGCAGGCCCCGCGGACACGGCGGCAGTTACAAGCGTTTCTAGGCTTTGCGAACTTTTATCGCCAATTCATACCCTGTTTTGCGGCCATAGCCCTGCCACTTACGGACCTTCTTCGCACACGACAACTAACCATACGACCACGTCCTGGGTTACGGGTGGGATGGACTGCAGAGTGTCAACGAGCTTTTGATACGTTAAAAGCTCTTTTTGCTAAAGAACCAATCTTACGACACCCAAACCCTGCCCTGCCTTTCGTGGTCCAAGCCGACGCCAGCGATGTTGCCCTCGGAGCTGTCCTCCTCCAACGAAACAACGACGGGGTGCTTCAGCCATGCGCTTATGCGTCTAAAAAATTGTCTCCTGCAGAACGTGCCTGGGCAATATGGGAGAAAGAGGCTTTTGCGGTACGCTGGGCACTGGAACTGTGGCGACATCATTTGGAGGGGGCCGTCCACCCGTTTGAGGTGTGGACGGACCATAAGAATCTGATGGCATTGCAGACACCCCGACGGCTGTCCCCCAAGCATGTACGGTGGGCACTGTACTTCCGTCGGTTCCGCTTCACATTGAAATATGTTCCGGGGGGAAAAACTTCCTGGCGGACGCGTTGTCACGTATGCCACAGTTTGAGGGGAAGAGGGAGGACGTTGTACAAGCGCTTGTGCCTACCGGAGGTCCAGATCAGGAGGGGGACACCGCTTTAGCAGCACGGGACGAGTTCTGTGAAGAGCTTCGGATGGCCCTTCAGGGGGATACCTGGCTACAGGCCCACCCAGAACTTGTTGACATGCGTGATGGCTTGGCCTGGCATGGGACCCGACTGTATGTACCAGCCCCTTTGAGGGAGCGAGTGCTGTATCGGTGCCACGACACCAAGCAAGCTGGACACTATGGGTTTTTGAAGACCCTGCATTTGGCACGTCGGCAATTTTGGTGGCCGCACATGGCAAGAACGGTGGAGGACTATGTACGGCAATGCCACATTTGTGCCACCACAAAACCTATGGTGGGAAAACCTTTGGGCCTCCTACAGAGGGTGGCTGATCCTACTCGTCCATGGCAGGATATAGCCATGGACTTCATTGTAGAATTACCCGACAGTAAGGGCCATAACGTTATTTGGACGGTGGTAGACTTATTTTCTAAGCAGGCCCACTTTATTCCCTGTAAAGTGTTGCCTTCAGCACGTCGATTGGCTTGGCTCTTTGTAACCCATGTCTACCGTTTACATGGAGTGCCACGCCGTATCATTTCGGACAGAGGAGTTCAGTTTACGGCACGTTTCTGGAGGGAATTTGTTAAATTCATCGGGTCAACCCAAGGACTCAGTACGGCGTACCACCCTAGCACCAATGGCGCAGCAGAACGGGCCAATGCTGCCGTTGAGCGGTATCTGCGTTGCTACGTTTCGTACCAGCAAACCAACTGGGTGGATCTCTTAGCGTTTGTGGAAGTAGCGTATAACAACGCCGTACATAGCAGTACGGGGTTTTCCCCTTTCAAAGTGGTTATGGGTAATGATTTTGTCCCCATCCCCGAATGCAGCCCGGGGCATGAGGATCCCTGTCAGCCACAGGAATGGATGAGGCAGATTGAGGGGGCCTGGGGTGCAGTGAAAAAAGCGTTGGAGCGGGCTGCGATAACGAATAAGGAGCAGGCTGATAGGAAGCGAAAAGCGTTCGCAGTCCCGAAGGTGGGGGACCTGGTCTATTTGTCTACTAAGTATCTGCGGGGCCAAGTTCCCTGTAAAAAGCTAGGGCCCAAATACATCGGACCATTCCGAGTGGTACAGGTAATTAACCCTGTAACAGTACGGCTACGACTACCAAAGATCCTAGGCAAACTTCACCCAGTATTCCACAGTAGCCTTCTGAAACCTGCCACCTCAGGCGCAACGGCGGTGAGGGAGGGTGGGCCTGGGCCCACCCATGGCGACCATTATGAGGTCCAAGAGATCCTTGATTCCAGAGCTCGTCGGGGGGGCATCCAGTACCTCATCAGGTGGAAGGGATATCCTGTGGAAGAGGCGACGTGGGTGGGGGAAGCAGATGTTCATGCTCCTCGGTTAGTGCGGGCATTTCACCGGTTGCACCCTGGGAAGCCGAGGGGAGGACGGGGGAACACCGCGGACAAGGTGGACGTTTGCTTACCTCTTGTGTCTTCCCCTGCAGGAGGGGCCCTGGTAGGAGGGGCGGCATGTCGCGCCCCGCGGGCTCGACGCCCAGCGGCGCCATGGGCGCGACACCCACCAGCGCCGGTAGTCTCTGTTCCTCTTCCTCCTGCACGATCCGGGAGAGTGCCTGGCGGCCTGGAACGGGAGAGCGCCGTTTCTGTTCCTCTTCCTCCTGCACGACCCGAGAGAGTGCCTGGCGACCTGGAACGGGAGAGCGCCCGACGGCCTCCTCCTTCTGCCGCCCAACAGCTGCGACGACGGCCGAGCCGGTTGAAGCCGTCCGACAGCTGCACAACGCCCGAGCCGGTTGAAGCCTCGATAGTGCGCACGCGCGTCGTGCGACCCGGCCCCGCCCTGCCGGCTACGGTGGCCGCACAGGACCATGGGGCCAAACCAAATAGAGACTCGGCCCTTGCAGCGATGGTGGGCGGGGCCTTCGGCAGCGGAGCCCGTCTACGACAGGAAAGGACTGGGGGCTTGCCAGTCTTGCAAGGGGGGGCCGGGCAGCAGGGCAGCGGTATATTCGCAACAGGAGGGAAGGTGCCGGGTACAGGGACGGGGGTGGGGGTGGTGACTAGCGGCGATGGGGTGGGCGTTCGCGGGGAGACTCACCTGGGAGGGAGAGGGTGCCGGGTGGCAGGGCGTGTCACAAAAGGAAGTGTTTGGGAGAAACGGGAGTTAAGTAGGGAATGGGCGGAAGTGGGTGCGGTTGGGTGGGGCGTGGGTGTATACATGCAATGTGTATTTAACAGCGTTGGATGCGGGTAGCAGCCAACGCTGGCTTTGTTCCGTTTGAAGATCGTTTGCTTTTGCTTATTAAACCACTTTGGACACTCAGCTTTCGTCTCGGTTGCTTGAATCTCCTGCTCTCCGGACGAGGTTTGAGAGTGGGTTTACAAGGCCAAACCACTTACTAATGGCCTCTACCTGTATAAGGCCCGTTTGGTAACTCAGGGATTCGCCCAACGCTACATGGAGGACTATGGGGAGACATACTCTCCAACTGTCCGGGCAGAGAGCGTCAAGACCGCCCTCGTGACTGCAGCAGCTCTGGGGGAGGAAGTCTTCCAATTCGACATCCAGACGGCTTACCTCCACGCCAACCTGGACCGGCAGATCTACGTGAAGGCCCCTCCTGGCTACCAGCAAGAAGGGGAAAATACATGGTTGCTCCACAAAGGGTTATATGGCCTCAAGCAGTCAGGGAAACTATGGTATGACTGCCTTAGAAAAAGTTTAGAATGAGTTGGTTTCACTGCATCCCATGCAGATGAATGTGTTTTCACACGCAACTCCAAGGGTACCACAGAAAGGGTGTTAGTTTATGTGGATGACCTACTATATGTAGGGCCTGGCAAGGAAGGGTGTGATGAATTTGCCAGGGCCCTGGAAGAAAAATTTACTCTGAAGTCTTTGGGGCAGGTTGATAAGTACTTGGGTGTACACATTTTGGCCACTAAGGGGGGGTTCGCTTTATCTCAGAAAGAAAAGATAGAGGAGTTATTGGCCAAATGCAAAATGACAGAATCCAACCCCAATGCAAAGTGACTACTTCAACCACACCCACAAGGACGGTCCTGAGTTCACAGATAATACGCTTTACAGATCTGTGATTGGCTCCTTGCTATATATCAGCAATTGGAGCAGGCCTGACATAGCTTTAGCTGTGAATCTATTGTCCAGGCATGTGGAACACCCAAAGGAATTCCACTGGACTGCTGTTAAGAGGGTACTTAGGTATCTCAGGGGCACGACCGATGCTCTCCTTGTGCTGGAACCAGAAAAGGGGAAGACGGCCCAGCTCTCTGCTTACTCAGACGCAGACTGGGCTGGCGACACCAAAAGTAGACGGAGCACCTCTGGTTTCCTCATATTGCTAAATGGCTGCCCTATTCATTGGCATGTTAGGCAGCAAAAATTTGTTTCTTGCTCCACGGCCGAGGCTGAATATGCCAGCCTGTCAGACACGGCCAATGATTTGATTTGGTTCAATGATCTGATAACGAGCATCTGGGCATCTCCTCCTCTGCCCATCCAAATTCTAGAGGACAACACGGCTGCCATTGCAATCTCGGGGGCTTATGCAGTAGGCTCTAGATCTCGCCACATAGACATACGCTATAAAAATGTCAGGCAGCTTGCCAAAGAGGGTTTCATACATGTTGAGCACTGTAACACAGCTGACCAGATAGCTGATCTGTTCACCAAACCTGTTCCCATTGACCGGCACAACATTCTGTGTAAGCGTTTGTGTTTGGTCTTCTGAACGTTTTTATACATGTCTATGACACCTGCTCGCCCCCTCACACACATTCACTGGGCCCTGTCATTGGCTGGCAAGAAGGGGAATTGTTAGATGTTTTGTGCCAGCCATTGGCAGTTACCCAAAAAGGTCATCAGATGGAAGCAAAGAGGCTTCTTTGCTTCCACTGATGAGCCAGGGGTCTCAGACCCCTGCAGCCCCATTGGAGAGAGTGTTTTATGGTTAGGGAGGGGCCGAGACCCCCCATAAATACCTCTGCTCAGGGGCTGCTCTTTGTTCTAGTGCTTCTCATCTTTCTCTCTCTCTTGCATGCATTCTCTCTCTATCATACAAGCATGGATGCCTCCATGCCATATAGCTCTTTTTATATAACCTATCGATGAATAAAGCTTCATAATGATTGCATCTCTGCATCCTGCCTTTTTTACTTGGAAGCACCTTAACAACCCATCGATCTCTCGTGAGAGCTGCTTACATGCTTAGAATTCTGGTTTGAGAAAGGGAGGGTGGATGTGAAATTTAATACCCACTCTTGCAGTTTCAGCTTGCAGTTTGTTTGTTTTTTCCTGGAAGGAGGAGACAGTACTTGTTGGACAATTCTTTTTGAAATCTCTTTTGAGTTTTAAAAGAAATTACTCTGCATTGTTTTGTTTAGATTTGTAAGTTTTAACCTACTTGACAGAAGTTTGTTTCCATCTGATTGGAATCTGATTTTCAATTTTATTTTCAGAATAACCTATCTCTTCAGTGTGCTTTAACTGACTATGTGGGCTGTATTGCATATCATTTGCCTAAAGTTCCTCAGCTTGCGTGTTTAATGACTTCTTTTCCTATCCGCCCGTTGCTTTCGTCTTCTTCACTTTTGCAAGCTCCGACTGTTTTTTTTCAGATGGAGGGAGAATGAGAGGAGCGATTGCTTACAAGGATGATACATGGAAGGTGTCCTACACCGCAACGCTCAGAATTGTCTGCTGCTATTTTAGCTTTTTATACCTTTTTTCAACAGCCTTTTAATTTAATCTCTGACTCTCATTATGTGTGTCAACTCATTTTTAATCTTCCAGGTGCTTACATTACACCCAGGATTGACTCCAATCTCATGGCGCTGTTTTTAACTTTACAGCAACTACTACAAGACTGAAAGCATTTATATTTTGTTTCTCACATACGCTGTCACTCATCTCTTCCTGGACCTCTTTCTGAAGGCAACAGTCGAGCCGATACTGCTGTTCATGTTTTACCTACTTTGTTTTCAGATCCTTTTTTCAGTCACTCTTTTTCCCATCAAAATTCCAGGGGGCTGGCACAAGCTTGCCATATTCCATTTGACCAAGCCAAGCAAATTGTTTCATCCTGTCCCCAATGTTCTGGGGCATCCCCCTTGGGGGACATGGGAGTTAATCCCCGTGGTTTCACCTCTAATCAACTATGGCAAATGGATGTCACTCATGTTCCATCCTTGGCTCCCTGGAAGTATATTCACTTATCTATTGATACCTATTCAGGAGCACTTTGGGCCATACCTCAATGAGGGGAAACAGCTAATCATGTTATTTCTCATCTTTTTTCAGCCATTACTGCCTTGGGCAAACCCTCCTCTTTAAAAACTGATAACGGCCCGGCCTATTCTTCATTGGCCTTTTTGCAATTTTGTACAACCTGGAATATTGTTCTTACTCATGGGTTACCCTGCAGTTCCACAGGTCAAGCCATCGTGGAACGTGCTAATCAGTCCTTTAAGGACTGTTTTCACAAACAAATAAAAAAGGAAGGATATAGGGAACCCAATTTGTCGTGGGTAACACAACAGGTTATAAAAGTTTTATTTACCTTAAATCAGTTGAATGTCTCTATTCAAAATTCGACCGCTTGTCAGAGACACTTTCAACAGAAAACAGGTTTGCCTCCCCCTCTAGTATATTATCGGGCATTACCAGACAAAACATGGTTAGGGCCAGTCCCTCTAATTACTTGGGGATGAGGATATGCTGCTGTGCTTGCTCCTACAGGACCTTTGTGGATTCCAGCACATTGTGTCCGCCCAGCTAAGGATGTTGTGGCACCAGTCCCAGAATCTGGTTCCAGAAATGGCCAAAATGACTTTACAGACGGCACAGCAGCCAATATCTCACCGGACCAGCCATCCAGTAATGTGGGGAGATATGAAAAGCCTGACCACCAAAGCACAGGCAGTGCTGCAACAGCAGCATGTGGAGCAAACCCCTGAGAACTTATGCGCTGCCGTTTTTGTGGTTTTAACTGCCAATTCCTTAGCCATTATTTGTTTATGCTTATTAATTGTTGCCCTTTAGTGTCAGCAGCTGTCATCTCACCCAAACATTCACTCAGCAAATGAAGCAAAACTTATGGGTGCAGCTAGCTAACATCACACAAAATGAATTCTTTTGCTTATTTGAATCGTATGACATGGAAAATTTGCTTTCTACATGTTTGATTCCTGTCTGTACCCCTTCTGCAGTAATTCAAAACTTTACTGGCTTGAGCAAATTTCTATTGTATAAAAACTTTACCTATGGGACTATATCTAGTTGGGGGCTGACTGCCTATGATCTACCCCCTGATGTAATTGCTTTGCACACCCTGATAGTAGCAATTCCTGAGAATATAACATGCGCTAAAATAGTTAATTGTACATCTTCAAGTAAGAAGCCTCATTGTTTTCATATTAGTTCACCTGTTTTAAATTGTACAACTTTTGAGGAAACTTCCTTTAATTTTGCTCATGTTTGGCTTCCGCAAGGATGGTTTTTTACATGTGGTCAAGAAACTTTTAATTACATTCCTGCTAATATTAGTGAAGCATAGTGTTGTCTCAGCCGGATGATTCCTGTTTTGCTTTACAAAGAGCAAATTCACTCAAATCGTTTTCGATGTGGAGTCACGCTAGATAACACCTGTGATTCTGAACCAGCTTTACTTAATAAAGCAGAATATGTAGCTTTGGCTATATCTATACTGGGTGTGCCAGCACTTGCTGCTCACGCTCATCTTAACATTAACGCTCTTGCGTGTAATTTGGCAAAAACATTTAATGCTACTTCTATAGCTATTTCAGTAATCAACCATGAGCTGCAAGCTTTGCGTAAAGGTATTTTACAAAATCATGCTGCTATTGATTATTTGCTTCTGCGTCAGCATTTGGGTTGTGATAGTTTTGAAGGAATGTGTTGTTTCAATCTTTCAGATGAATCACGAACCATACAACACCAGCTCAATATTTTACACAATTTGGCCTCTGATTTGAAAATTGACCCTTTAAAATCTTTTTTTTTATTTTTTTATTAAAAAGTTTTAACATACAATTTTTCCCCTTACAAATCCCCCCTCCCCCTCCCTTCTCCCTCCCCCCCTTCCTCTCCCCCCTCCCCCCCTTCCCCCCCCACTTCCCAGAGCTAAATACAAGGTATATATATAAAAAAAAAGCAAACATAAACAACCATAAGCCAACAACCCTAAACTCTCAGATCTATCACTCTCTAGCTTATATAGGATAAAACAAACCTTAATAATATTAAATATATATTAAAAACAAAAAAAACCCACCCCAAGATAGAAAGGAAAAAAAGGAAAAAAGAGTTATTCAAATACTACATAATACTTCTTAACCCTATACTTATCCTAAATAGACTCCATCCCTTTTGTCCATTCCATAATATAACATTCTTACAAATAATCTTTCAAATTGACCAAAATCTTCGCCACCTCAACCAAATCAGAAAACTTTAAAGTCAACTCTTCTGTAATCGGCAGTTCCTCTTCCAGTAGTGAGCTATCAAAAGTCTTGCTGCCACATCTATAATTATTCCAAACCAAAAAAAAAAAAAGATTGCGAACAAAACTTTAACCTCCATTTAAGAATCTTCTGTATATTCCACCAAACTTTCATCCAAAAAGCCTCAACCTTTCCACAAATCCACCACATATAAAAATATATTGCGTCTACACCCAAATCTTTTCCCACCTCCCATTACTTGACTATAAGTACGTTGTAAAAATTCCATAGACTTCTGCAAATCCTGCTATTTTCTCTTTTTGAATCGTTTTGAAGCAGCACGCGTCACCCTCTGTTCTATAGGATCATCCAACGAAGTTGTAACTTGATCTCCTCCAACACCGTTGTCTTCTATCTGACCATCTTCGGCCTCTTGATGTACTCCTTCTCCAGAACCCTTTGCAGCTTCCAGAAGTGTTAATGGCGCTGCTTTTAAAACATTATTGTAGAAATCACGCGCTTGCATCACAGTAACCAGACGGTACCTTTTACCTTCGTGCGTCACCATCAACCCAACTGGGATCTCCCATCTGAACCTTATATCTCGTTGCTTGAGCTCTTGCACAAGAAATGTAAAATCCTTCCTTCTCCTTAAAATCTTTGGAGGAATTTCTTTTAGGACCAAAACTTCTTGATTAGCAATCACAACTTTAGTATCATAAGCAGCTCGTATAACTTCATCTCTAGTTTCCCTTTTTGCAAAATAAACCACCACATCTCTAGGCAACTTTCTCTGTCTAGCAATCCATGAATTCACACGAAACACTTTATCCATACCTCCTTTTATTTCAGATGCTGGCTGTTTCAATACTACTTCGAAAGCCTCAGAAACCAGCTGCTTTAGATCTTCCTTAATATTCTCCTTTAAGCCTCTAATTCTAATGGCAAACTGCATCTGGTAATATTGAGCAAGACTCAGTTCCTTATCCATTTTGTCTTCATTCTCCAATACTTTTGCTTCTAATATAGCATTCTTTTGATTCAAGTCTTCTAGTTTTTCCTCCAATTCTTCCACACACCCAGCCACTTTATACACTGAAGACAAGATGTCTACCTTCATCACTCTAAACTTCTGTTCCATCCTCTCCTCCATTCTCTTCTCCAATTTCTCCAATTTCTCCTCCATTTGTGCAAATCTATCATTAATTAATTCCAAAATTACCTGGGTGTGTTTTTCAAGAGCATCTTGTAAGTCCTTCGATGTCAATACATCAGGAGGATGCAACGCCTGCAATAATGATTGTTGCACCGGAGAAGTTCCAGCACTCCGAAGAGTTTTAGGGGGTGGTTTAGCCGCCATCTTTTACTTTCAATTGTGACGCACTTTCACTTCAGATTTAAAATTCAAAAAAGTCCATCAAGCTGGAGAGTAAAATATAATAATCCTCTTCACCTTTTCCTCTTGTACCGCTCTGCCTGCTCCTTTAATCCATAGTCATTCCTTCAAGCAGGGGTGGTCGCAGACGCCTGGCTCTGCTCCAAGAAATCAGGAGCAGAGGCGCTGGCCAGCTGGGAGCAGCCCAGGCTACGGGGGAGTTCAATCCTTCAGCCGCCCAAGCCATAAGCTCAGGCTGCTCCGGAGAACTCGACCCCTACCTGGGGGCTCACCCCCTCCTCTTCTCCCGAGGAGGGGGCTTCAAATTCGCCCGAACAGCTGATCGGCGCTGTTTCGGGCAAAAATAACTCAGCTGAGCCGCGGGCAGCCCGGGAAGGCTGTCTCCGGCGCCGCGCAGCCACCGGAAGTCCCCGACCCTTTAAAATCTTGATGGGAGAGCCTATGGACCTGGCTACCCACAAATTTATTGGGGAATATCCTACACTATTTAGTCATTATTTGTGCTATTTTGATTGGTGGATGCTGCTTTGTTCAGTGTCTCCCTTCCTTTAGCAACATATGTATCACAGCTTTTTGTCCTAAAACCCCTCCCAGACTGCCTCAAAGTCAGGTATATGCTTTGTATAAGCAATTGCAAGGATATTCCTCTCCTGATTAGGACCTATCCATTAACCCTTTTTTGTAAGTGCTTGGCAAACTAAAAAGAAAAGAATGAGATGTAGAGATGGAGGTCAAGGATATGAAGGGACCGTGCGCAGCAAACTGCCTGCCTTAGTATCTTGTTATTCACATGCTCTATGAGCTCATTCCAATTAGCCTTGCCAAGGATGGCCAGGAACCAGCTAGATAAGGAAGACTCTGCCCTGGCTTGGATGTTTTGGATGTTCTCTAAGATTGACTAGGGAGTACACCAATAAACAATGCTTTTGCTGTGCGTAGTTTCCTGCTTGTTAAACTGTTTAAATACAATAAACTCTGCGTAGGCAGACAGACATATTTGGGACACCCTGCGTTGACTGGTCTCTGAATCCCACAAACAACGTCAGAAGCGTCTTACCTGGGCTAAAGAAAAACAGACCTGGTCTGTTGCTCAGTGGTCCAAAGTCCTCTTTTCTGATGAGAGCAACTTTTGCATCTCATTTGGAAACCAAGGACCCAGAGTCTGGAGGAAGAATGGAGAGGCACACACTGCAAGATGCTTGAAGTCCAGTGTGAAGTTTCCACAGTCTGTGTTGATTTGGGGAGCCATGTCATCTGCTGGTGTTGGTCCACTGTGCTTCATTAAGTCCAGGGTCAATGCAGCCGTCTACCAGGAGATTTTGGAGCACTTCATGCTTCCTTCCGCAGACGAGCTTTATGGGGATGCTGACTTCATTTTCCAGCAGGACTTGGCACCTGCCCACACTGCCAAAAGCACCAAAACCTGGTTCAATGACCGTGGGATTACTGTGCTTGATTTGCCAGCAAACTCACCTGACCTGAACCCCATAGAGAATCTATGGGGCATTGCCAAGAGAAAGATGAGAGACATGAGACCGAACAATGCAGAAGAGCTGAAGGCTGCTATTGAAGCATCCTGGTCTTCCATAACACCTCAGCAGTGCCACAGGCTGATAGCTTCCATGCCACGCCCCATTGAGGCAGTAATTGCTGCAAAAGGGGCCCAAGCCAAGTACTGAGTACATATGCATGCTTATACTTTTCAGAGGTCCGATATTGTTCTAGGTACACTCCTTGTTTCATTGATTGCATGTAATATTCTAATTTTCTGAGATTGTGGATTTGGGGTTTTCATGAGCTGTACACCATAATCATCACAATTATGACAAATCACAGCTTGAACTATCTTGCTTTGCATATAATGAGTCTATCTCATATATTAGTTTCCCCTTTTAAGTTGCGTTACTGAAATAAATGAACTTTTGCACGATTTTCTAATTTTTCGAGTTTCACCTGTACTACTAAAATGAATTAATTGGATAAAAGACTTATATTATATTAGTCTGCAAAAGGATTGTACATGCTATTAAGGACATCTTGTGGCGAAACCCGGTATAGCAAGTAAACCTTTTTTTTTTAATTTGAGACCTGGCTCTAACAGATTTGTCCTTGACATTATCTTTAAAGATAAAAATTGGGAACATCTGGCACTGAAAACAACTTTTAGGAATAGTGGAGGTGGACATTTATTGACTTTTATTAAAACAGCCTCCACTAAAGGCCTATCTTTTTTTTTTTATCCCATTTATATCCCGCCCTTCTCCGAAGACTCAGGGTGGCTTACAATCTAAAGCACAAATCAATGTGCTTAGCAATAGCCTTCATTCTATGTATATGCCTGCTTATTAGGGCTTTCCCCCCCCCCCAAGCGGCATTATTACAAAGTCAGCTTATTGCCCCCAACAATCTGGGTCCTCATTTTACCTACCTCGGAAGGATGGAAGGCTGAGTCAACCTTGAGCCTGGTAGGACTCGAACCTGCACTAATTGCAGGCAGCTGGTGTTACTTAAGGAGGCATTAGCCCACTGCTCCACCAAGGCAGTGTAAAATAATAAAGAAATGGAAGAATATATTCCACCACTTGACTATAAACTCATACTTGATACAATTTTGGCAATGACTGCAGAATTAAAAGCCAGACTTAAAGACAAATCTGACAGCACAAACTCACCAAATGAGACTCTTACTTCAATTGATGAACTGACAATCCAAAAACGAACAGAGGATGAGGAATTTAACAACAAAATAGGGGACTTTAAAGTACAACAAGTACAATCTACTGAGAGCCTTGATGTCCAAACATTGATTTCAACTATAAAACTTACAATCCAACAAGCAACAGAAGCTGAAGAAAGCAATACTAAGATGGAGGATGCCAAAGGCCTTCAAATACAGTACACCAAGACTTCAAACAAACAAACAATAAGTACAACACCAGACATGACCTCTTTCCTAAGCCAGATGGATTTGAAAGAAGAAGAAGACCAGATTGAATTAATGACAACTGCACTACACCAAACATGGAGATTGGATTTACTGGAACGAAAATTTAATGACTACAAAGGGGTCACTCTCTATGAAAAATTGATAACTGGATGGTCTCCCTGGATTCAAACAACGTATGTAGGAAGAAAGGGAGACACATTTGAAAAGCTAAAGGCAATGAAATGGAAGCCTGTCTGGCACAAGAAGAAAGCTAGAATTAGGTTTAAGAAAAATAAATAAATAAATGAACTTTTCTTCTTTTTCTGTTGTAAGTGTTGGGACTTGCAATAATAAAGCTTTTTTTTTCTCAACGAGCCAAGGAGAACTGTTAAAAGATATAAACTGAGTCTATATTTAAGATCTAGATTTTTAAGGGAATGAAAATTAGCTACAAACAATAAAACATAGTTTGTTAACTATAGATGAATTGTAAGGATGACAAATAGAATATGTATGTATTTCAGACATGATAATTACTATATAATGAAATAGATTAGCTATCAGAACATAACTTTGAATTATATTATAGAACTTGCAATGATATAATAAAAGATATTATTTTAAAAATTGATGAACTACTAAGATGATAAAGAGAATATATTTGTTCTAATGATAGAGCTAAAAATTTTTCTTAATGGGCTAAGGGGAATCTTTAAAAGATACATATTGATTTTATACTTAACTTTTAGACCTTTAAAGGAAAGGAAAGTTAGCTATTAGAATTGACTTATATTACAGAAATTGGAAGGAGACAACAAAAGATATTTTTTCAATAATTGGTGAACTATTATGATGTTAAATAGAATAAATTTGTATAACATAAGAATGCACTGAAATGAACAATATATGTATTTTAGACAGGATAACTACTATATAATGAAATGGGGGAAATCTGGGCTACCCGAAAATTAAATTTTCTTTTATATATTATAGGCTAGTTTGGAATATCTTATTCCAATTAGGTAAAACTTAAAAACAGGACATGGATATGTATATGTGAAAATATATTGAAAATTGTTCTAACTGATTGTGTTACAATTAGAAATGTATTAATTTGATTAATTTGACTATGCTATCACAACTAAAGGAATTGCAGAGGGAATTCTTGTTGATGTAACTTGACCTATCTACAAATGACTTTGTTATTTACTACTGTTTACTTTTAACTACCCAACCACCATATTGCTTCATAAATACCTGGATGTAAAACTAAAAAATCAATAAAACTTCTATTAAAAAAAAAGAATTGCCCCTCTGATGTGCATTCACATGGGTTATGGCAATTCTTTTTGGTAACTGGAGGGCTTCCATTATCTGTTGGATCAGCCCTTCATGAATCAATTCCTTTCCTTTGCTGTTAATCATTCCCCTTTCCACTCAAATTGTTCCAAAGGTATGGACCACCCCAAAGGCGTACTTTGAATCCATATAAACAGTTCCAAACTTGTTTTCTAACAATTTTAGGGCCTGATTTAATGCATAGAGTTTGCAAGTTTGGGCTGACCAATTTTTTGGCAGGCTACCGGATTCTACCAACTCTTTGGTGTGTCCATTTATAATTGCATACCCGTTTCTCTTTAACCCATCCTCTACTCAAGAGGAGCCATCTATAAATAATGTCTCCCTGTCTTCTAGTGGGTACTCTTCCAAGTCTGGTTTAATTTTTGTTTGCAAATCAATCAGCTCTGTATAATAATGTTCCAAACGCTCTTGATCTATTTGTCAAGTGTTGGCCAGAAACTGGGCAGGGTTTAAATTGTGATCAGTGGTTAGTACCAGGTCACTCCTTTGCATTAGTATGGTTTCATATTTTAGAATTCTAGAATCTGTAAGCCACCTTCCTGCTTTTTGTTGCAATATTGTTCTGACTTGGTGGGGAGTACTTACAATAAGTGCTCCTCCGAAGGTTAGTTTTCTACTTTCTTGAACCAAAAGCACAGTGGCTGCTATTGCCTGTACGCATATAGGCCTCCCCCTTATTACAGGGTCCATAATCTTTGAGAGGAAAGCGACTGGCTTTCTTTTCCCAGCCCAGATTTGAGTCAACACTCCCTGTGCTATTCCATTTTCTGTATTTACAAATGAAAGGGTCTTTCTAAATTTGGCAAAGTTAAAACAGGAGATTTTATTAAAGCTTGCTTCAGATTTTCAAGGTTACTTCTTTCATGGCCCTCCCATCTTAAATCCCATGGTTCAGCATCTATTAATTTTGAATATAAGGATTTAGTTAAATCTGCATATCCATCGATCCACAACCTGCAATATCCCACCAATCCTAGGAATTTTCTCAGTTGCTTTTTGTTTTTTGGTAGGGGCTGTGAGGCTACCCCTTCTATTCTATCAGGGGTGATTCGCTGACTCCCTTCACTAATTAAATATCCTAAGTATTTCACCTCCCTTTCCACATATTGCAATTTGGTTTTGGAAACTCTTAGTCCCTGTTGTCCCAGAAAGTTTAGTAATGCATTGGTAGCGTCAATAGTTTCTGCTTTCTTTTTCCCAAACATTAGAAGATCATCCACATACTGTATTAAACAGGTCCCCTTGGGCAACTGCAAAGCCTCCAAAACTTCTTCTAAGACCTGTCCGAATAAGTTGGGAGATTCTGTAAACCCCTGAGGGAGTAGAGTCCATTGGTATTGTTGTTTCCTTCCTGTGTAAGGATTCTCCCATTCAAATGCAAACATGGGTCTCGACTCTTTATCTAGAGGACATGCCCAAAAGGCATCCTTCAGATCCACTACACTAAACCATTGGTGGTCTGGGGGAATTCTCCCCATTAAAGTGTAGGGATTTGGCACAAGGGGGTGCCAGGTCTGAACAATTCTGTTCAGAAGTCTAAGATCCTGGACCATTCTGTAGGTCCCATCTGGTTTCTTTACTGGTAATATTGGAGTATTATAAGGTGACATAGAGGATTCCAAAAGACCATCCTTTAAGAGGGCATCAATCACTGGCTGTAGACCTTTTCTTCCTTCCATTGAAATGGGATATTGTTTCTGCCTAATTATTTCATTCAGTTCTTTCAAGTTGATTTTCAAAGGGGGAATCTGTAACCCACCCCCCACCCCCGGTTCCCCTCTTTCACCCAAACAGATGGGTGGATCTTATTCTCCTCCTCCTGAGTCAGTTTTCTCATGAATGTTTCAGGTTTGAATTCTAATTTTAATTGTAATGCCATCAGAGCATCTCACCCTAATAGGTTTACTCCAGCCTCAGGAATATATAACATATATATTTCATGGGACAATCTTTCTTAAAATGTCCGGGCTGGCCACACCCAAAGCATCTCCTTATGTGTTCCTCCTGACCCGTGCCATTCCTACTTCCCTGTGTCCTTCCCCTGTTCCAATCTGCTCTCCCACATCCTGGTTCTCCTTCCGGAGGTCAGGGAGGTGGGGGTTCTTGCTGTCTCACTACCTCTTTAACTGTGGCTACCATCACTCTCTCTTTTTGCTTCATTTTCTCCGCATCTCTCTGGACATACACTTTCTGAGACGCTTTTAATAAATCATCTATAGATTCAGTAGTCCAATTCTCCAGTTTTTGCAATTTCCTTGAAATATCTGGCCAAGCCTTAGTCACAAACTGGATTCTGATGATTGGCACATTTGCATCATCATCAGGATCCATTCCTGAATTCTTCCTCAGTCTGGGCATATTGTGAGATTTAGAAGCCCAAAATCTGATACTCACAACTCGAAGACAAGTCTGGTTAACAAAGGCAAAGATTTATTGAAAAGAAAATTGAAAATAATAAAGAAAGAAAGTGTTTGCAAACGTGGCCTCTTAGACCCTTCCCAAATTGGATTGGGTTCCAAGAGCGCACTGAGCAAGTTTCAAACCAGGCATTTATACTTTCTTTTCTCGATACATGCCCCACTAAGAAACTTAAGTTAGTCTTTGAAGTCATTTACATTTCTAAAAGATCTTCTTTGAAGCTTTTTACACTCAAAAGACTTATTGTAACAACTTCCTTACATCTGTCACTATCTTATCTTGTTTACTTGCAACCTTGAGATGTTCCTATCCTTTTTAACATTTCAAAAGAACTTTGTTGATTACCATTTGTGAGTTCTCTGTCTGAGCAGGAAATAGATAGCCCCACATCTTAGTGTTACATTTGATACAATTCATTGGTGTTACATTTTATACAATTTATAGAAGAATAACCTTTATTTATTTTCCTTTAATATGAATTGCAAATCACCTGAGGGGGCCTGGTTCCCTCCCTTCAGTGGCTTCTTCTGTGTCCTAGCTATTGCTTTTATCACCAAGACTTCCCCAAATGTCAATTTTAGACAAAAATGCCACTGGTTACCTCTTTTCCCCCACTTCTGGGTAAACCCCCCTCTCCTAGCCATTCCTTTGTCTGTATTTACAAAGGAATTGGTTAGTAAACAAGGGAGCGCTCACCAAACTTTGCTTGAGTTTGTTTACATACAAATCTTTATTCAAAACAACATAGCTCATTTATAATCCCCAAAATTTTCTCAACTCTAAAGGAAAATAAATAAAGGTTATTCTTTTATAAATTGTATAAAATGTAACACCAATGAATTGTATCAAATGTAACACTAAGATGTGGGGCTATCTATTTCCTGCTTAGACAGAGAATTCACACATGGTAATCAACAAAGTTCTTTTGAAATGTTAAAAAGGATAGGAACATCTCAAGGTGGTGAGTAAAACAAGATAATGTAGTGACAGATGTAAGGAAGTTGTTACAATAAGTCTTTGGGATGTAAAAGTTCAAAGAAGATCTTTTAGAAATGTAAATGACTTCAAAGACTAACTTAAGTTTCTTAGTGGGGCATGTATCGAGAAAAGAAAGTATAAATGCCTGGTTTGAAACTTGCTCAGTGCGCTCTTGGAACCCAATCCAATTTGGGAAGGGTCTAAGAGGCCACGTTTGCAAACACTTTCTTTCTTATTATTTTCTTTATTATTTTCAATTTTCTTTTCAATAAATCTTTGCCTTTGTTAACCAGACTTGTCTTCGAGTTGTGAGTATAAGATTTTGGGTTTTTAAATCTCACAATCTTGGCGACCAAATGTGGGGCTTGAAAGAGCCTCTAGGGAGGAGCTGTTCTCAGTAAAGTCCAGGGGCGCGCCTGTTGATTTCAACTGCCTGGAATTTTCTGAGTTCTAGCTTCCCATTGCAGGCTCTGAGCCAAACTAAATTAACAATTCTGGTCTACAAAATCAAAGAATAGGAAAAAGGAAGAGAGTCAACAACTGAGGCCCAGGACCAGGTAACCCAGTGCACTGGCCCAGGTAAGAAACTTTTGCCCCGAAGGAGGGAAACACGCAATTGTACCTGGGTGGTCAGGAGAGCGATTGTGGGAGGTTTCTGCGATAATGGCTGTGTGAGTGTGATGGGCTGTGTTCTGGGAACACTGGTAAGTCCAAAGCGAGTGCGGACCTGAAAGGTTGCATTTCCTTAACCTGCGAGGGGAAAGGACAGCCTGAAGGGAAGCGAACTGGTGTTGAAAATTTTGAGTGGCCATAAGATCGAGAACCTCAGGGAACCATAATCAGGGAAACTCTCAAAGAAGATGGGCAATTGTTGTAGTTGTTGTTGTAAACCTAAAGAAAAGAAAATTCAGAGAAATAAAAGTAAGTTTTTCTTCTCTCTTTTTCTTTTAATCTAGCTCTTTGGACTATTCAATTCCCTTTGTCAAAGGTGAGGTGAGGAGGGTGCTACTTTTCCCCTTCCCCTTTACACCTGCAAAAGACCTCAGGTTCAAAATTCCTTTTAGTCTTTCCCCACTGTCTTTTGAAGTTGGTGGGATAAATTGGAAGTAACCATAAATGTTTTTCCCCCTTTTTAATTAAAAGAGGAGACCTGTTTTGGCCTAAAACCCCAAACTGATATGTGTGTTTTGTTTTGTTATATATGTGTGTTGTTCTGTGTTATTTCCAAGACTTGGAAGAGGGTCAAAATCCTCTCTGATAACACCAAACAAAAAGGCCTTATTTAACAATGTATGGTTTGTCTGGAGAAAGTATGAAATGAAATTTTTGTATGTGAAATTGTTTATGCAAGCAGTCAGAATGGAAGTGTGGGCAGTCAGCTCCCCAAAGAAAGAAATATTAAAAGGGCAGGAAAATATATTTCCTAAAAGGATCTTAAAGAGACAGAAAAAGCATGCCCAGGTTTTCTTAATAGACCCAAGTCTCCCTCCCCCAAGCGGAAACCAACTCTATATGAACAGAGGGCCGTATCAACATCCGGGAATGCGTCCCCGCTATCTTCAAGCGGTGATATGCTCCGACCCTCTGATTTCGGCCCGTGGTTCCGGGAGCGAGGATGAGCAGCCACCTGAGCTCAGGCTTGTGTATTTTAATGCCAGGTCCATAGTTAATAAGGCTCCTCTCATCCGGGATTTGGTTGAGGGAGAGCATGCAGACCTGGCTTGCATTATGGAGACCTGGTTGGGCTCAGAGGGTGGTGTCCCTCTGGTCGATCTCTGCCCACCAGGTTTCCGGGTGCTGCACCGGCCTCAGGCTCAGGGTACGGGCGGGGGAGTGGCGGTACTTGTGAGGGAGACCTTTTGTCCGTGGGAGGCCACCGTTGTCCAAATAGCCGGGTGTGAGTCCCTCCTCTTGAGATGTGGCCCTAGAGCTCAGTTGGGCTTGCTGCTGGTGCACCTTTTGCCTAGTCGCGCAGCAGCAGCCCTGCCTGAGCTTCTCGACATCCTCTCGGGGCTGGTGATTGAGTTCCCTAAATTTATGATTTTGGGTGACTTTAATCTACCATACCTGGGAGGATCATCTGAGTTAGCTCGGGAGTTCATGGCTTCCATGATGGCCATGGACCTGATGCAAGTAATTCAGGGCCCGACTCACGTGGGGGGCCACACGCTCGATTTGGTTTTTCTATTTGGACGGTGGTTAGATGATCTGGGTGGGGGTTCTCCAATCGTTATGCCCCTGTCATACACCGATCATCATCTCCTGCGGTTGGTCTTCCGTTTTGCCACTCCCCGTCGTGGGGTTGTTGAACCAACTAGATGGTTCCGTCCTAGGCGCTTAATGGACCCTGAGAGGTTCCAGGCAGCGCTGGGGTCCCCACCTGCCTCCTTTGCTCACAGCTCAGCCGATGCCCTTGTGGAAGCCTGGGAACAGGCGGCCACGGAGGCACTCGACCGAGTTGTACCCAAGCGGCCCCTGACCCGGTGCAGATCCCAGTGGGCTCCATGGTTTTCCACAGAGCTCCGGGAAATGAAGCATCGGAGACGGGGCCTAGAGAGCTGTTGGAGATCCAGCTAGTCTGAATCCGACCGATCGCGACTAAGGTCCTTTACAAGGTCTTATCTCGCAGCAATGAGGACGGCAAGGTCTAAATGAGTGAAGGGAGTTGGCCTCTCTGATATGGTGACCTGGCCTGGTGGTGGAACGCGGACGCTGTTGCCTCGGACATTTGTGAGGCAAAATTTAATCTCTGCGCCGCCAGAAAATCATTGCACCATGTTGTGGTTTCCCTTCTTGACTGACTATCATCCAGTCTTTTTTGCAACATGGAAATGACTTATATAACCGGAATCTCTCCTACCATTTTGTGACCATGCCGGCTTATTAATCCTGATGTATTTTATAGATTCTTTGCTCTAACTCCCTCCCCTTCTCCCCCCTCCCCTATAATAGAAGGCCCGGGTTGTAACCACTGTGGGAGTGTGGTTAAGTTTTTACATCTGCTGCCTCCCAGAGGTGAGAGCTCTGGGGGGTATTGCTCCCCCGGTTTGTATGTACCAGGTTGCCCCCCGGCTTTGACCGCCGTGAGAGGGCGGGATTCGATCTGGTCCGGGATTTCCCAGCTCTAGTGGCAGTGGAGCTGGGCTGGCTCTCTGGTCATTTGCCTTCGATTTATTTATTTTGAGATCCTCCCATATTGATCTGGTCTGCCTTGCTGTTTTTTGTCGGACTTGTTAAGATCATGCGTCTGACTTATTCTACCACGACCTTATATGCTCTCAGGGCCCCCCCCCCATCCTGGGAGCGACCCGCCTTACTTTTTACACCTCCTCTTGATGAAGGGCCCGAGTGTTGGGACCCTGAGAGATGGCTGGGCATGGGTAGGGGCCTCCGATATAAGCCAAATAAGAGGCCTCTGGTTAGTTTTCTGGTTAAATTTTTTAGGAGGTTAGGGAGGGGGGTGGGAACTTCTTTTGGTTGTTCGGATATGGGGGGCAGTCCAGCAACCACTGTTCAGGCCAGGGCCGGGATTGATCGCGGAGGGGAGGAGCGGGGGTCGGTCACCCCCGGGGCTCCAGGGCAAGTCGTGGGAATGCCTATTCCCACGACGTTAGGGAATGGCAGCAGGTGCAGGAACAGAGGGCCGTATCGATCTCAGGGAAGGCCTCTCTGCTACTTGCAAGCGGTGAGGCGTTCCGACCCTCTTGTTCTGCCCCAAGGTCCCGGGAGTGAGGATGTGCAGCCTCCTGAGCTCCGGCTGGTGTACTTGAATGCCAGGTCTGTCGTTAATAAAGCTCCTCTCGTCCGTGACTTGGTCGAGGGTGAGCAGGCGGACCTGGCTTGCATCACGGAGACTTGGTTGGGCCCAGAGGGCGGTATTCCTCTGGCTGATCTTTTCCCACCAGGTTTCCGGGTGCTACACCGGCCTCGGGCTCAGGGTAGGGGTGGGGGAGTGGCTGTTGTTATGAGGGAGACCTTAGCTCCGTGGGAGGCCACCATTCCGCAGATAGTCGGGTGTGAGTCTCTCTTCTTGAGATGCGGCCCTGGTGCGCAGTTGGGCTTGCTGCTGGTGTACCTTTCGCCTAGTCACGCAGCAGCAGCCCTGCCTGAGCTTCTCGATGTCCTCTCTGGGTTGGTGGTTGAGTTCCCGAAACTTATAGTTTTGGGGGACTTCAATCTACCATCTCTGGGAGGATCATCTGAGTTGGCTCGGGAGTTCATGGCTTCCATGACGGCCATGGACCTGACGCAAGTAATTTCAGGGAGGCCACACCCTTGACCTAGTTTTCTTATCTGGTCGGTGGTTAGATGATCTTGGTGGGGGCTCCCCAATTATTATGCCCCTGTCATGGACCGATCATCATCTCCTGCGGCTGGTCTTCCGTTTTGCCACCCCCCGCCATGGGTGTGTGGAACCAGTTAGATGGTACCGCCCCAGACGCTTAATGGATTCCGCGAGATTCCAGGCAGCGCTGGGGTCCCCACCTGCCTCCCCCACTCACAGCTCGGCAGATGCCTTAGTGGAAGCTTGGGAAAGGGCAGCCACTGAGGCTCTTGACCGAGTTGTACCCTTGCGGCCCCTGACCCGATGCAGATCCCGTCGAGCTCCATGGTTCTCCGCGGAGCTCCGGGAGATGAAGCGCCGGAGACGGGGCCTAGAGAGCGGTTGGAGGTCCAGCCGATCCAAATCTGACCGATTGCGACTAAGAACCCATATCAGGTCTTATCTCGCTGCGATAAGGGTGGCGAGATCTAATCACTTCGCTACCCTTATCGCGTCCGCAGATAATCGCCCGGCCGCTCTGTTTAGGGTGACTCGCTCCCTCCTTAATCAGGAGGTGAGGGAGGAACCCTTGCAGGGTCGTGCCGAGGAGTTTAACAATTATCTGTCGGACAAAATCACTCGGATTCGGACCGGTTTGGACTCTGACTGGGCAGAGTCTGGCGATCAGGACGCGGGTGGTCTTGTCGATATCACTTGGGAGGAGTTTGATTCTGTGACTCCGGAGGAAGTGGACAGGATTATGGGGAGACTGAGCTCCACCACATGTTTATTGGACCCGTGCCCTTCCTGGCTGGTTTATGCAGCCCGGGAGAGGACACGCAGCTGGTTCTAGGCAGTTATATCAGCTTCTTTGAGTGAGGGTAGCTTCCCTGCCGTCTTGAAAGAGGCGGTGGTGAGGCCCCTCCTCAAGAAGCCTGCCTTGGACCCAGCTGTATTGAACAACTTTCGTCCGGTCTCCAACCTTCGCTTTCTTGCGAAGGTTGTTGAGAGTGTGGTGGCGCATCAGCTCCCTTTGGTCCTGGATGAAGCGGATTATCTAGACCCGTACCAATCGGGTTTCAGGCCCGGGCACAGCACGGAGACGGCATTGGTCGCGCTGGTGAATGATCTCTGGAGGGCTCGGGACAGGGGTCATTCCTCTGTTCTAGTCCTATTAGACCTCTCAGCGGCTTTCGATACCATCGACCATGGTATCCTGCTGCGGCGTCTCAGGGGATTGGGAGTGGGAGGCACGGTTTTACAGTGGTTCTCCTCCTATCTCCAGGGACGCTCGCAGTCGGTGTTGACAGGAGGGCAGAGGTCGACCGCGAGGTCTCTCGTTTGTGGAGTTCCTCAGGGGTCGGTCCTCTCGCCTCTCCTGTTCAACATCTATATGAAACCGCTGGGTGAGATCATTCGTGGCTTTGGAGTTGGGTATCATCAGTACGCTGATGATACCCAGCTTTTTCTTTCTACCCCAAACCACCCCAGTGATGCCCTCAACGTGATGTCCCGTTGCCTGGAGGCGGTTCGGGTCTGGATGGGGAGGAACAGACTTCAACTCAACCCCGACAAGACCGAGTGGCTTTGCATACCTTCATCCCGGGTTTATTCGGATATTCCATCTCTTTCTATGGGGGGTGAATTATTACCCCCCGTAGATAGGGCTCGCAACTTGGGAGTCCTCCTAGATTCGCGGCTCACCTTGGAAGATCACATGGTGGCTGTGACTAGGGGGGCTTTTGCCCAGGTTCGCCTGGTGCACCAGTTGCGGCCCTATCTAAGCCGGGATGATTTATGCACGGTCACTCACGCGCTCGTGACCTCTCGTCTAGACTACTGCAACGCTCTCTACATGGGGCTTCCCTTGAGGACCACCCGGAGGCTCCAACTGGTACAGAATGCAGCCGCGAGAGTTGTGTTGGGAGTCTCCCGATACTCCCATGTGACACCTCTGCTCCGTGAGCTGCATTGGTTGCCAGTTGTCTTCCGGGTGAGATTCAAGGTGCTAGTAATGGTGTTCAAAGCCCTCCATGGCATGGGGCCGGAGTACCTCAGGGAACATCTTCTGCCGGCATCAAGCTCCCTGCGCCCTGTGCGTTCCCACAGAGAGGGCCTCCTCAGGGTGCCACCGGTCAGAGAATGCCGACTGGTGGCCCCCAGGGGGAGGGCCTTCTCTGTGGGCGCCCCGGAGCTATGGAACCAGTTACCGGTTGAGCTCCGGACGGCGCCCGATCTGCGCTCCTTTCGCCGCGATCTGAAAACATACTTGTTCAAGCAAGCCGGCCTGGCCTGAGGGGGATTGGTGGGGTTTTTTATTATTTTTATTGGGGTTTTTTACTATGTATCAATTGTATTTTAATCGGGCATGCATTTAATTATCTTTTAGTTTTTGTAAATTTCTGTGTTTTATTCTTGCCCTGTACACCGCCCTGAGTCCTCCGGGAGAAGGGCGGTATAGAAATAATAATAATAATAATAATAATAATAATAATAATAATAATAATAATAATAATAATAATAATAATAATAATAATAATAATAAATACTTTGCTACCCTCATTGTGTCCGCAGATAACCGCCTGGCCGCTCTGTTTAGGGTGACCCACTCCCTCCTTAATCAGGAGGTGAGGGGGGAGCCCTTGCAGGGCCGTGCCGAGGAGTTTAGCCAACACCTGTCGGACAAAATCGCTCGGATCCGGTCCGGTTTGGACTCCGACTGGGCAGAGTCTGACGAGGACATGGGCGGTCTTGTTGATATTATCTGGGAGGAGTTCGATCCTGTGACCCTGGATGATGTGGACAGGATCATGGGGAAGCTGAGCTCCACCACGTGTTTATTGGACCCGTGCCCCTCCTGGCTGGTTTATGCGGCTCGGGATGGGACACGAGGCTGGATCCAGGCAGTGATAACTGCTTCCTTGAGTGAGGGTAGTTTTCCTGCCGCCTTGAAGGAGGCGGTGGTGAGACCTCTCCTCAAGAAGCCTGCCTTGGATTCAGCTGTATTAAACAAATTTCGTCCGGTCTCCAACCTTTGCTTTCTTGCGGAGGTTGTTGAGAGTGTGGTGGCGCATCAGCTCCCGTTGTTCCTGGAGGAAGCTGATTATCTGGACCCGTACCAATCAGGTTTCAGGCCCGGGCACAGCACGGAGAAGGCATTGGTCGCTCTGGTGAATGATCTCTGGCAGGCTTGGGACAGGGGCTGCTCCTCTGTCCTAGTCTTATTAGACCTCTCAGTGGCTTTTGATACCATCGACCATGGTATCTTGCTGCGGCATCTCAGGGGGTTGGGAGTGGGAGGCACTGTTCTTCAGTGGTTCTCCTCCTACCTTCTAGGACGTTCGCAGTCGGTGTTGGCAGGGGGGCAGAGGTCGACCTCGAGGCCTCTTGCCTCTCTTGTTCAACATCTATATGAAGCCGCTGGGTGAGATCATTCGTGGTTTTGGGGTTGGGTATCATCAATATGCTGATGATACCCAGCTTTTCATCTCTACCCCAAACCACCCCAGTGATGCCCTCGATGTGATGTCCCGTTGCCTGGAGGCAGTTCAGGTCTGGATGGGGAGGAACAGGCTTCGGCTCAACCCTGACAAGACTGAGTGGCTTTGGGTGCCGGCATCTCGGGAAATTCAGATTATTCCATCTCTAACCATGGGGGGTGAGATATTACCCCCCGTAGATAGGGCTCGCAACCTGGGTGTCCTCCTAGACTCACAGCTCTCTTTGGAAGATCATATAGGAGCTGTGACTAGGGGAGCCTTCGCCCAGGTTCGCCTGGTGCGCCAGTTGCGGCCCTATCTGGCCCGAGATGCCTTGCGCACAGTCACTCATGTGCTCGTGACCTCCCATTTGGACTACTGCAATGCTCTCTACATGGGGCTGCCCTTCAGGACTACTCGGAGGCTTCAGCTGGTGCAAAATGCAGCCGCGCGAGTGGTGGTGTAACACCTCTACTCCGTGAGCTGCATTGGCTTCCGGTTGCCCTCCGGGTAAGATTCAAGGTGCTGGTAATGACCTATAAAGCCCTAAATGGCATGGGTCCGGATTACTTACGGGAGCACCTGCTGCCGGCATCAACTTCCCTTCGTCCAGTGCGCTCCCACAGAGAGGGCCTCCTTAGGGTGCCGTCGGTCAAAGAGTGTCGACTGGCGGCCCCCAGGGGGAGGGCGTTCTCTGTGGGCGCCCCAGACCTTTGGAACCGTTTACCGGTGGACTCCGGACGGCTCCCGACCTTCGCTCCTTCCGACGTGACCTAAAAACATACTTATTTGAACAAGCCGGCCTGGTCTGATGGGTTTGGGGTATTTTAATATTAACTGTATTAATTTTTATTGGAATTGGGCTTTATTATTTAATTCTTTTTTAACTTTTGTAAATTGTATTTTTATTGTATTTGCCCTGTACACCGCCCTGAGTCCTTCGGGAGAAGGGCGGTATAGAAATTAAATTATTATTATTATTATTATTATTATTATTATTATTATTATTATTATTATTATTATTATTATTATTATTATTATTATTATTATTATTATTATTATTATCTCATAGAAAAAATATCTTGGCAAATACAGGAAGAACCCAATAAATAGTCTGACTCAGTGGGAGCCTGAGGCTAAATAAACAAACACTTAACACACACATTGGCTACAAGGAATGTAGAACTGGCTAACAGCAATTAGAATTGATAGAATTAGAATAGGAACAAGAAAAGGTACACAACAATAAAATAATTAACACCGGATCCCTCCTGGAGGAAATGTTAACACCTTTTAGACAGATTTGAGATAGAAATTAACCCAAACCCAACAATAGACACTGACCAACAAATCAGAAAAGACAAATTTAAACTCACCAAATTTAAACTCACCAATCAGAAATGACAATTTTGGAAACCATGAAAAGGTATAAGAACTCATGCTTAGGACCATTCTGTCTTGCTTGCCGGGGTTTTATGCTGAACTGTCACTCAACTTTAATCTCTGTGATCAAACCTATTTTTCCAGTAGCTGGCTTCACATTCTATTTGTTCCCCTCTGTGCTGCTTGTGAGAATCCCAGCTGGAAGAGTCTGAACGGGAGAATTCCTCCCAACAGTCTCATTTCTGAACTGAACATTTTTAACGTGTTAGGACTTAGGTTATATTAGTCACAACGTCTGTAACTGGTCCAATGAAACAACAACAATAATAATAACACGGTTTGCATCCATCAAATCTGCAATAAACTTACAGATTTTCTGGAGGAATATTTAAGCTAAACAATGGGGACAGTGAGTTAATTGATACAGAACATCCCTGTCCCCGTCAATCAAAAACTACAGGGTTAGCAGTGCATGTAACATAGATGTGTGTGTGGACAATAATATCAACCTTGTTATCAAGCAAAATCAAACTTTTAACAGCAAGTGCCAAACAAAGTACACCAACCAAACAGGTGGTAAGAAAATAAAGGGAACTCAGGCATTACACACAGGTTATGTAGAAAGTAAACACAGGGTCAGTTATAAAGGACTCAAATGTCTGTACACCAATGCACAGAGTATAAACAGTAAACAGGATGAACTAGAAGTTCAGGTAAATGAGGGCAGATATGATAATGTTGCCATTATGGAAACCTGGTGGGATGAAACCCACAAATGGAACCATTTAAAGGAAACAGACCAAATAAAAGAGGTGGAGTTTCTCTATATAAGAAATGACTACATCTCCACAGAAATAGAGCACAACAATGATGAAAAATCTTGAATGCATTTGGGTCAATAAAAAGGAAAGAATGACATTGCCATAGGTGTATACTATAGGCCACCCAACCAAACAGAGGAAATAGATGAACCTTTTGCTAGTCAGCTAACTAAGGTATGAAGGAAGCATAAGCAATAGAACATAGTCAAACTAGACTCTTGGACTTTAAGAGCTAATTTCAATAAACTTAGAGAGGGCTTGGGAGGGATTCCATGGATGAGAATCAAAATGATATTAGACTGGAAGCCAAAATGACAGAAACTGAAAATGTGATAGAGAAAATGGATTATGATTTGATTTCGACACAGTATTATCAGATGGAATTTGCTTTAAGGATTAGAGGTCTGAAAGAAAATCCTAAGGAAAATTTGAAGAAAATGGTTTCTGAGGCTTTGGAAGGGGTGTTGAAGCGACCAGCAGATGAAATAATGCAAGATATAGATAAAATCTTCCGTGTTAATTCGTGGATCGCAAGACAAAGGAAACT
The DNA here is from genome assembly GCF_947247035.1 of Vipera ursinii. Classification (NCBI taxonomy): domain Eukaryota; kingdom Metazoa; phylum Chordata; class Lepidosauria; order Squamata; family Viperidae; genus Vipera; species Vipera ursinii. The sequence goes on from NC_139522.1 coordinate 36,432,996, forward strand.
ACTCAGAGATGTGGTGGTTTATTTTACAAAGAGAATGATTAGAAATGAAGTTATCCAGGCCTCCTACAATATTGATTTTGTAATTGCTGAGCAAAAAGTTCTGATTTTAAAAGAGATCCCTGCAAAGATTTTAAGAAAAAGGAAGGAATTTGCTTTTTTGACACAAGAATTAAGACGACGTGATATCAAGTTTAGATGGCAAATACCAGTGGGTATGGTGGTGACCTATGAAGGTACGAGGTATTGTTTTACCACGGAGATTCAGGCACGTGATTTCTACAGTAATGTTTTAAAAGCAGTCCCCATACCATCTTTGGAATCTACAAAGAAAAAAGGTGAGAGAGAGTCTCAACGTTCCAGAGAGAACCCGCAAGTTGCTGAAGGGTTAATGCAGACAGATGTGAAAGATACAGGAGTGGGTCAAATTTCATTATCACTGGAGAAGGCCAGAAATTGTAAGAGGCGTGCTACTTCTGGACGAATGAATCAAGCCTGAAGATTTAGTCACATAACTGTAAGAGACTATAATGTAATAAGGGTTATGGGAATTGGAATTGCTAGAAGGACTAAATATTTGGGGATATATTTTTTACCCTTATAAAATAATTATGTAATATTTTGTGTTGTTTTAGTTTTAAGATGATTATGAAAAGTTAATTGGGAAGATTTGTAGTAGTGTTTATTGATATTCTGTAGGTTATGATTTGTTATTTGGATGAAAAATTTTAAGCTTTTAGTTGGATAGAAGAATAGTTTTATAAAATTGATATAAATTGTTTTCTTTGTGATTGAAGCTAACTTGTAATATTTTTATGGGTAATATTGGAATAGGTAATAGAATATAAGAATATAAGAATGATGTGATTATATAAAAAATTTTTACGTTTGGAAAGTAATCTATGGTATTTTAAGTTGTATAACACATTAGGATAATGTGAATTTAAAACTTAGTTGGAATGAGGAATAGTTTTAGACAATTGATATAAATTGGTTTATTTGGGATTGTTTTTATTGGGTATCAGATTGGAAGGTATTATTTTGTATTTGAATAATCATTGATATGATATATATATGTATGTTTGGAATTTACCTATATGAGTTAAAGTTTGATAGTTTGAATAGTTTAGGATTGTTTGTGTAAGTTAGATCATGATTGTGGGTATTTTTATACCCTGTGCTTTGGTATTAGATTGGAAAGTATTATTTTGTATTTGTATAATTATTGATATGATATATATATATATATATATATATATATATATATATATATATATATATATATATATATATATATATATATATATATATATATATATATATATATATATATATATATATATATATATATATATGTTTGGAGTGTTTTAATATGAGTTAAAGTTCGGTAGTTTAAATAGTTTAAGATTGTTTGTGTAAGTTAGATTATGATTGTTTGTATTTTTATACCCTGTATTTTGCTCTGGGAAGTGGGGGGGGAGGGGAAAAGGAGGGAGGGGTTGGGGAGGGTTGGGGAGGGGGAAGAGGGTGGGAGGGGAGGGGGTTGGGTGGTTTGTTTGTTTTTTTGGTTTGTTAAAGATAAAATGTATTGTAAAAATTTTTAATAAAAAAAAACAAAAACTAATACTTATTCAAATGCTAAATGAAACTTTTTAGTCCCATATTTATTCTGAATATATTCGATCCATCTTCTCCATTCCACAATGTCTCTGTTGCAATTGTTCTTTCAAATATGCTGAAATCTTTGCCATTTCTGCCAGGTTTGAAACTTTCAAAGTCCACTCTTCTATAGTAGGCAGTTCCTCCTTCTTCCAATATTGTGCTACTAAAAGTCTTGCTGCCGTAATTAAACTCAACATCAATTTAGTATCTATGACAGTACAATCTGTGATGATACCCAACAGAAATAACTGTGAAGAAAACCTTATCTTTTTCTTAAATATCTTCTGCATGTTCCACCAAATTTTAATCCAAAAAGCTTTGACTTTTTTACAAGTCCACCAAATATGATAATACGTTGCATCCTCACAAGCACACCTCCAACATTTAGGCTGGCAGTTCGGGTACATACTTGCTAATTTTTTAGGGTCTAAATGCCATCTATGAAACATTTTATAAAAATTCTCTTAAATTTTGAGCCTGTGTAAATTTTACATTTCTGACCCAAATCTTTTCCCATGTATCCATTGTTATAACCTCCTGAAAGTTCTGGGCCCACTTTATCATACAGTCCTTAACAAGTTCCGTTTCTGAGTCAATTTCTATCAATGCATTATATATCCTTCTTATATATGCTTCACCTTGATCTCTAATTTGTTTTACCAAATTTCCATCAGTTATCGAGATGCTAACTTTCTGATCTTCTTTCCATCTTGCTTGTAACTGCCCATACTGGAAAAAAGTTTGTACTATCTTTTCTTCTTTTAAAATATTATATGGCTTTAATTGCCATACATTCCTTTCTATCCTTAAAATTTCTTTGTATGTAATCACATCATGTTTAAATCCCACATTTATATTTTCTATTGCATGTTTAGGTATTGCCCAAATTGGTATTTTATAATTTAATTTATGTCGATATTTTTTCCAAACTCGCAACAGAGCATACCTTAATATATGTATCTTAAAAACATTATCCACCTTCTTATCATACAATAAATATGCATGCCAACCAAATAACAAATCATGACCCTCAATATTCAGTAATCTCCCTTGTGTTAAATTAAACCAATCAGTAATTGATGATAAAGCAGCAGCCTCATAATATAATTTAAAATTGGGCATTTTAAGACCACCTCTTTCACGTACATCTTGCATTATCTTAAATTTGACTCTTGGCCTTTTCCCTGCCCAAACAAATTTATTGATACCTTTCTGCCATTCCTCCAAATTTGAATCTTTTTTAAGTATAGGTATCATTTGAAACAAAAATAAAATTTTTGGCAAAACATTCATTTTTACTGCTGCAATTCTTCCCAATAAGGATAATTGTAATTTTTTCCAACTATCTAACTCTTTTTGTATTTTTAACCATAACAATTCATAATTATTTTTGTATAATTTCACATTTGAGGCCGAGAGATATACCCCCAAATATTTAATCTTTTTAACTATTTCAAATCCCGTTAGCTCTTCTAAAACAACCTTCTGTTCTATGGTCATATTTTTAGACAATATTTTAGTTTTTTGCGTGTTTATCTTAAATCCAGAAACTTTTCCATATGACGTTATTATCTCCATCAATTCTACAACTGAGTCGGTTGACTTAATGTAATAACCAAGTCATCCGCAAACGCTCTCAATCTATAATCTTGATCTCTTATTTTAATTCCCTTAATTTTATTTGAATCTCATTGTCACGACGTCCTCTGCGAAGAAACACAAGCACTCCAAAAGGAACGGGTGACCAGGTTTATTTTTCGCACAAATCAAACCGCGGTAAAGTCAGCGTTGAGGCACCCAGCCTCAACGCCCTTTTATCATGCTACCACACCCTAACCCCACCCCTTCAAAGCAAACCGGCATCCGCCCGCCTCCCCATAAAAGCCCCACCCATCACCTTGCATAGCCACCACCCACCGTGTGCACTGCTGCGGCCCGCCAAGCCCCCTCCCAGGTAAGCCCTGTCCTTCCGCTCCCTCACGCGCCCCAGTCCGTGCCGGCGTTGCGGCTGTTAGCTCCCCCCCGAGTCCATCCAAGCGCCCAGTGAGAGTGGGTGGCAGTACGGGCACAGCCACACACCCCTCTACGGTTTGCTGGGGCGGGTCTGACTGTCCGTTCGGCCCTTCGTCGCCTCCAGTCCGTTCCTGCCCGGGCGCCGCCCGCAGCTCAGGGTCCTGCCGCCGAGGAGTCGGAGGATCCTGGGCAGCTGCCAGCGCCAGTCCGGTGGGCGCCCGGCGCCGTCCTCGCTGGCGAGGCGAGCGCGCGTACGCCGGCTGTCTGGGAGCGGGCGCGCTGATCAGCTGGGCGCCGGCCAGCTGCGCGGCGGAGCTGCGGCGCGTTCCACGGAGTCCGGGCGAAGCCACGCCCACCATCCGAGCGTCCGCCGGCCGTCTGGGAGCGGGCGCGCCGATCAGCTGGGCGCCGGCCAGCTGCGCGGCGGAGCAGCGGCGCGTTCCGCGGAGTCCGGGCAAAGCCACGCCCACCATCCGAGCGTCCGGAGCCCGACGGAGGCGTTGTCGAGGCCCGAGCGAGCGGCAGGCCGGCGGGGCTTGACAGTCGGCTTCCCCTACCATCTGCCCTCCTGCAAAAGAAGAACGACAAGATAGACCTCCACGAACACAGGCTGCTGAGTCCCCAGCGCCACCCCCCGGTTTGGACGGATGTGTACGGTGAAAAGCCGTGACCAGACGAGCTGCCTGGACATCCCCTTTCCCCACCCATGAGGCCTCTGCCAGTGGATATCCTTTCCACATTACGAGGTACTGCACCTGCCCCCTCCGTACCCGAGAATCTAAGATTGCCTGTATTTCATACTGGTTCCCGTGAACAGGCCCTGGAGCGTTCCCACCTGCCTTCCTTGTCACTCCCCTAGCGGGCTTTAGTAGGCTACTATGGAAGACAGGGTGGACCTTCCCTAGGAACTTTGGCAACCGTAAACGAACGGTCACGGGGTTGATTACTTGAACCACTTGAAAAGGGCCAAGGAACTTGGGGCCTAGCTTCCTGCTCGGTACCCGTAACTGCAAATACTTGGTCGACAGGTACACCCACTCCCCGACCTTGGGGGTTTCGAAGGGTTCCCATTTTCTGTCTGCCTGCTCCTTCACCCGTGCCTGGGCCTTCACCATCGCCTCCCTAGCGGTTTTCCAAGCACCCCCTAATTGGTGTATCCACTCCCCAGGCCCGGTGGGTATCATCGATCCCTGTCCACACTCAGGGACAGGGATGAAATCATACCCCGCCACCACCTGGAATGGTGTCAAACCCGTGCTGCTATGCACGGTGTTGTTGTGGGCGACTTCAGCAAACACCAGGAGGTCTACCCAGTCTGTTTGCTGGTATGACACATAACTCCTGAGGAGCCTTTCCACCGTGGCGTTGGCCCTTTCAGCGGCTCCGTTAGTGCTCGGGTGGTAGCCGGAGCTGAGGCCCTGGGTAGACCCGATGTGCCGTAGGAACTCCCGCCAGAATCGTGCTGTAAACTGAACCCCACGGTCTGAAATAATCCGTCGGGGGACCCCGTGCAGCTGATAGATATGAGTCAGAAATAGTCGTGCCAACCGTTTGGCGGACGGCAGCCCCTTGCAGGGGACGAAGTGCGCTTGTCTGGAAAAAAGGTCGATGACTGTCCAGATTACCGTGTAACCCCTGCTTTCCGGCAACCCGACAATGAAGTCCATGGCAATGTCTTGCCATGGCTGTACGGGGTCCGAAACTTTCTGTAGCAGACCTAACGGCTTCCCGACACGGGGTTTTACTGTGGCACACACGTGGCAGCCCCGGACGTGTTGTTCCACGTCTGCCTTCATGCACGGCCACCAGAATTGGCGACGTGCCAAGTGTAAAGTCTTCAGGAAGCCGAAGTGGCCGGCCTGCTTGGCGTCGTGACATCGGTGCAGAATGGCGGGGCGTAGTGCCTGGGGCACATACAGCTTATCCCCGTGCCAGGCCAAGCCGTTGCGCATAGTTAGAAGGCCGGGATGCTCCTTCAGCCAGGTGTCTGTAGCTAAGGCTTCGCCCATGGCACGGGACAAATCGTCCCCCACGCTGCAAATCGCCTGGTTCGCACTCGGGGATGCGCTGGGCGGGATGAGCTCTTGCACCACTGCTTCTCGTTTGGTGTTGTATTGCGGCAGCCATGAGAGTGCATCAGCAAGAAAGTTCCGCCCCCCCGGTACGTACTTCAGAACGAAATTAAACCGCCGGAAAAAGAGAGCCCATCTGACATGCTTGGGCGCCAGCTTCCTCGGGGACTGCAGGACCTCCAAGTTTTTGTGGTCTGTCCAGACCTTGAAGGGATGGGCAGCCCCCTCCAGTAGATGACGCCACGTCTCCAAGGCCGTGCACACGGCGAACGCCTCCTTCTCCCAAATCGCCCACAAGCGCTCTGCCGACGACAGCTTTTTGGATGAGTAGGCACACGGTTGCAGCACGCCCTCCGTGTTCCGTTGCAGCAGCACAGCCCCTACTGCGACATCGCTGGCATCGACCTGGACCACATACGGACGGTCTGGATCGGGGTGTACCAACACCGGCTCCTTAGCGAACAGGGCTTTCAAGGTCTCGAACGCCCATTGACACGTGGTGGTCCATGCCAGCTTCAACCCTGGACGTGGCTTCTCCCCGGATTGCCGCGTCCGCAACAAGTCCATCAGCGGCAGGGCTGTCGCTGCAAAGCCCGGGATGAACTGGCGGTAAAAGTTCGCGAACCCCAAAAAACTCTGCAGCTGTCGTCGCGTCCGCGGCGCCTGCCACTGCAGCACAGCTTCCACTTTGCGAGGGTCCATTTCTATGCCGCTCGCAGATACTCGATACCCCAGATAATCCAGCCTCGTCTTGTGGAACTCGCATTTAGTGAGCTTCACGTAGAGACGAGCAGCCAGCAGCTTCCGTAGTACCTGGCGCACAAGGGCGATGTGCTCCTCCACAGTCTTAGTATAAATCAAGATGTCATCCAGGTACACTAGCACTCCGCGGTACAGGTGCTTGTGGAGCACCTGATTTATCATCTGCATAAAGACGGCTGGGGCCCCCTGGAGTCCAAACGGCATGACCCGGAACTGGAAACTGCCCAACGGACAGTTAAATGCCGTTTTCCACTCATCCCCGGCTCTGATCCGCACCCGATAATACGCCTCCTGTAAATCTAGCCTCGTGAAGATGCGACCCGTCGACAAGTGTGCCAGGAGGTCCTTCATGAGGGGCAGCGGATACAGGTGTTCGACGCAGTCCGCGTTGACGCCACGAAAGTCGACACACAGGCGAAGCGTGCCATCCTTCTTCTCCCGGAACAGTATCGGCGCTGCTATCTTGGACCGGGCAGGTTGGATGAACCCCCTCGCGAGGTTTTTGTCGATATAACGCCGTAGTTCCTGCATCTCGCGAGGTGTCAAAGCGTACATGCGCGGTTTTGGCAGTTTTACGCCCGGCTCGAGCTCGATGGCGCAGTCCGTCGCACGGTGAGGAGGCAGAGCCTCACACTCTTTCTCGTCAAAAACCTCTGCCAGGTCGGCGTACACCTGTGGAAAGCAGGCTTCCTCCACCCCCTCTGCCCCTTGGGCTTGCTAACCGCCTAGCTGTCCAGAAGGACCCACATATGCGTGTGGTGGCGGTTGTGGCCCTGTCCCCAACCGTAGGTGTCGACAGCCCTGCCCCCACCAGATCGTGGGTCCCCACTTGTCGAGCCACGTCAACCCCAGAATCACTGCCTCCGTCATAGATGGAACGACAAGGAATCGCAAAGTCTCCCAATGGGTCCCCATCTCCAATTGAATAGGACTCGTCACCCGGGTGACCGGAGCCCCCCCCAAAAGGGACCCGTCCACCTGCTGGAAACGAAGAGTGGTTGGCAGGCGTCGCACCTCCAATCCCAGCCGGGCAACCACCGCTTGGCTGATAAGGCACCGGGTGCTGCCTGTGTCGATCAGTGCTGGGCAGGCCTCCCTACGTCCCGTTCGCAGGTTGATGAGCACGACTGGAACTGTGAAGGGTACCACTGGGTCACTCACCATGGGATCCTCCTCCTCCTCCTGGCTCTCGTAGGGCTCTGAGTCGTTGGCCTCGGGTGTTTCCGCGCCGATTGCTGGTGTCATCATGAGGGTCGCCAGCTGGTGAGCAGCTCTCGAACGCTCCACCGACTTCCGTGCTGTAGGGCCCTTGCCAGCGGGAGTTGCTGCGGCTGCACGGGGTGCCGGCAAAGGGCAAGTGGCCACTCGGTGTCCCGGCTGATCGCACCGGAAACATCTTATGGCTGGTCTCGGAAGCGGCACAGGTGGGTTTGCTGTTGGAGCCACGGTCTTCCGATCCTCCTCCTTTGGCTTCTCAGGGGGTCTGCGGGCCCCGACCACCCCCTCCGACTTACCCCTGCACTCGCGCAGCCGGACGTCAAGTTCTACAGCGACCCGGTACCACTCCAGTAGTCGCTCGGGCACACCACACACCACGCACGCCCTACGTAGCGCGCTGTCCAACCCCGCCTGGAAATGGTGTACCAGCAAGCGTTCCGGCCAAGAGCGGAGCTTACGAGCCACCCGGCGGAACTCACCAACATACTCCGCTGCGGGCCTGCCTTGTTGTCGCAGCCCCACCACCTCCGCCTCAGCCCTATGGGTGTGGGCCACATCCTCGAACTGCGTTCGCAGCGACTCCAGGAACAGTCCGATGTCGGCCAGCTCCCGGGCATGCTCGCCATACAGATCAGCCGCCCAGGCCGCAGCCTCTCCCTGCAGGCTCGCGGTGATGGCCACCACCATGGCCCATTGGGAGGCATAGGCTGCACCATACTGATCCAGGTGGTGGATGGTGTGGCTTAGAAACATGGCGAGCCGGTCAGGGTGGCCGTCGTACGTCACTGGCAGCGGCGGAGGGCCCCAGAAAAACCCTGGGCCCCAGGAGCCCCCCTGGGCCCCGGGCCCCCTTGTACCTGGTGCTTGGTGCCGCCCGCTCCATGGCCTGGTGGACGCCCCGGCCGTTGTTGCCCACCTGGTGGCCTTTGCCTGGTCTGACGCCTCGGGGTGTTGTCGTTCGGCTCGAACAGCTCCCATCTCCGTCAGCCGTGATGGCGGGCCCCGAAACCTTGGGCTTGCCAGGCGGAAACTGGGCTGGCCCGACTGGCCAGGTGTCAATCTCTGTAGCGACCATCGCCGCGTCTCCCGGGCCGGCCCCGAAGGTGACCAAGGTGCAGTGTCCTGATACCCAAACTCCCCAAAACGGTCCCGCAACACATCCATTGTATAGGCCCCTGGAGCCGTGGAGTAGCTCCACTCCTCGCCTTCCTCCTCCGTCAGCCGCCGCTCTATCCAAGCCGTCGCTGAGGCCTCTGAACGGCTCTCTCCACGAGCCTGGTCCAGATGCTCCAAGGGAGGGCTGTGCCACCCCTCCCCGCTTCGAGCCAGAGACCCTTCCTCCCTGCTTTCACCAGCCACAGCCGTGGCTATAACTCCCTTGGTCTTCGGCCGCACCGCCGGCCCCTCTGCCACATCAGGGTCAGGTGGTGCTGCAACTGCCGCCCCAACAGCCCCTTCCTCATCGCCTGCCAAATCAAGCCCCGGTGGATCCTCTGCCATGCCCAAAGTGTGGGTAACAGCAGTAGGAATAACGCTGACTTACTGTCACGACGTCCTCTGCGAAGAAACACAAGCACTCCAAAAGGAACGGGTGACCAGGTTTATTTTTCGCACAAATCAAACCGCGGTAAAGTCAGCGTTGAGGCACCCAGCCTCAACGCCCTTTTATCATGCTACCACACCCTAACCCCACCCCTTCAAAGCAAACCGGCATCCGCCCGCCTCCCCATAAAAGCCCCACCCATCACCTTGCATAGCCACCACCCACCGTGTGCACTGCTGCGGCCCGCCAAGCCCCCTCCCAGGTAAGCCCTGTCCTTCCGCTCCCTCATGCGCCCCAGTCCGTGCCGGCGTTGCGGCTGTTAGCTCCCCCCCGAGTCCATCCAAGCGCCCAGTGAGAGTGGGTGGCAGTACGGGCACAGCCACACACCCCTCTACGGTTTGCTGGGGCGGGTCTGACTGTCCGTTCGGCCCTTCGTCGCCTCCAGTCCATTCCTGCCCGGGCGCCGCCCGCAGCTCAGGGTCCTGCCGCCGAGGAGTCGGAGGATCCTGGGCAGCTGCCAGCGCCAGTCCGGTGGGCGCCCGGCGCCGTCCTCACTGGCGAGGCGAGCGCGCGTCCGCCGGCTGTCTGGGAGCGGGCGCGCCGATCAGCTGGGCGCCGGCCAGCTGCGCGGCGGAGCTGCGGCGCGTTCCGCGGAGTCCGGGCGAAGCCACGCCCACCATCCGAGCGTCCGCCGGCCGTCTGGGAGCGGGCGCGCCGATCAGCTGGGCGCCGGCCAGCTGCGCGGCGGAGCTGCGGCGCGTTCCGCGGAGTCCGGGCGAAACCACGCCCACCATCCGAGCGTCTGGAGCCCGACGGAGACGTTGTCGAGGCCCGAGCGAGCGGCAGGCCGGCGGGGCTTGACACTCGTATCTTAATCAATAATATTTCCAATGTTAAAACAAACAACAAAGGTGACAACGGACACCCCTGTCTTGTACCCTTTTCAATATTACATTCATTTGTCTACCACTTATATAAATACTGTTTGATCACTATGAATCATTTGCTGCATTACCTTCATTAATCTATTTGCTAAAATTTTTGCAAATATCTTATAATTTTCAATTTAATTTTTAATTTAATTTAATTTGTATACCGCCCTTCTCCCGAAGGACTCAGGGCGGTGAACAGGGCAATACATAATAAAAAAACAAGGTACAAAGATTAAAAAGTAATTAAACAGCAATGCCCGTAAATAAATTAGTACATATTAAAAGTTAAAACCGATTTATAAAACCCAACCCCATCCCATCAGGCCAGGCCAGCTTGTTCAAAAAGGAAGGTTTTGAGATCGCGCCGGAAGCAGCGAAGGTCGGGGGCCGTCCGGAGCTCAACCGGCAAGCAGTTCCATAGGTCTGGCGCGCCCACAGAGAACGCCCTCCCCCTGGGGGCCACCAATCGACATTCTTTGATCGGAGGCACCCTGAGGAGGCCCTCTCTGTGGGAGCGCACTGCACGGAGGGAAGTTGACACCGGCCGCAGGTGTTGCCATAGGTAATCTGGACCCATGCCATGTAGGGCTTTGTAAGTCATCACTAACACCTTGACCCTCACCCGGAGGGCAACCGGCAGCCAATGCAGCTCGCGGAGCAAAGGTGTAGCATGGGAGTATCGGGAGACCCCCAGCACAACTCGCGCGGCTGCATTCTGCACCAGTTGGAGTCTCCGAGTGGACTTCAAGGGCAGCCCCATGTAGAGAGCATTACAGTAGTCTAGACGAGAAGTCACGAGCGCATGAGTGACTGTACGCAAGGCATCCTGGTCTAGATAGGGTCGCAACTGGCGCACCAGGCGAACCTGGGCAAAGGCCCCCCTAGTCACAGCTCCAATATGCTGTTCTAAAGAGAGCTGTGAATCTAGAAGGGCCCCCAAGTTGCGCGCCATATCTACGGAGGGTAATAGCTCACCCCCCATGGCCAGAGATGGGATAATCGGAATTTCCCGGGATGCCGGCACGAACAGCCACTCAGTCTTGTCAGGGTTGAGTCGAAGCCTGTTCCTCCCCATCCAGACCCGGACCGCTTCCAGGCAGCGGGACATCACGTCGAGGGCATCACTGGGGTGGTTTGGGGTCGAAATAAAAAGCTGGGTATCATCAGCATATTGATGATATCCAACTCCAAAACCACGAATGATCTCACCCAGTGGCTTCATGTAGATGTTGAAAAGGAGAGGCGAGAGAACCGATCCCTGAGGAACTCCACAAATGAGAGGCCTCGAGGCCGACCTCTGCCCTCCTGCCAACACCGACTGCGAACGTCCCAGGAGGTAGGAGGAGAACCACCGTAAAACGGTGCCTCCCACTCCCAACCCCCTAAGACGCCGCAGTAAGATACCATGGTCGATGGTATCAAAAGCCGGTGCAGACTGGAGAACACGGCATCGGCAGGCCTGCTGAGGGGCAGCTGCTGGCTCCCATCCTCTGGAGCGTGTGGCGAGGGACTATACCCACTGAGCCCACCAGCGTGGCTGGGAATTTGGCGATGCCAGGGCCCGTGGGGGGAGGAAGGGTGTCCGAGGTCTGGGGTCGGGTGGGGGCCGTACTTGGGTGGGAAATGGGTGTGGTGAATGAAGGTGGTGGGTCACGTGGCTGTGGTCTCAGGCTTGGGTGGGAGCTTACCTGGCGGGCGGAGAGCGCTGGGTGTCAGGGTTCGGGGCAAAAGACACTGATGGGGAAGGGTGGGGTGTAAATAGGGGATGGGCGGATGTGGGCGTGTTTGGGTGGAGTCTGGGCGTCTGCCTTAGGTGGGTATTTAGCAGCGTTGGTTGCAGGTAGCAGCCAACGCTGACTTCGTTTTCCTTTGGCCTGCTGTTTGCTTTACAATAAACTCTTCCTGTGGACTTGGCACTCGTTCTGGCTGCATTTTTTCCCTGCTCCTCCGGACGGGGCTGAGAGTAAGTCAGCGTTCCACCTTCCTTTTTTTTGTTGTGTAAACGTTTGGTCATGGCGGAAGACTTGCAAGGGGCCGCTGCAGCGGCTGCCACAAAGGACGTGGCTGAGGCTGCTGCAACGCCGTCCGAAGCGGTGGAAGTGGGGGAGGAGGCGCTCCCGTCAGTACGGCCGAAACGGCGGCCTCCTCTGCCAGTGGACTCTGCGGTAGAGCCAAGGGAGGCCGGAAGCCGCGAACGTGGCCCGGTCGGGGCCAGGAAACCCGGTTGAAGGGGGCCTCGTTGGAATGGAGGGAGCGGTGCCTGATGGAGGACAATGGCGAGGAGTGGAGTTACTCCACCGCCCCAGGCCGTCAAACAATAGACGTCCTGCGGGAGTCCGGGGTGGAACCGGGCCGATGGTCTCTCGCTGATACCCAATCAGGACGGTCCGGCCCATCCCGTTTCTGCTTGGTCAGTCCACAGTTCCGGAGCCCGCCCAATCTCGACACGTCACATGAGGGCCTGCCCCCTGCGGCCCCTGCCCGGAGCGCCTCAGGACCCTGGCCAGGAGCCGACAGAAGACCTGGCCAACAGTCAACATGGCCGGTTGGGGGACCCCGGGTTTTGGGGTCACAAGTGGGGCCTTGGGGTCCTGGAGTGGTGTGGGGACCACCACCCCTATCGATAACATATGACGGCCACCCCGATCATCTGGCGATGTTCCTAGGACAGGTAATAAACCACATGGATCAGTATGCCCAAGCCTATGTATCCCAGTGGGTGAAGGTGGTGGCAGTGATGGCTTGCCTGCAGGGAGAAGCTGCGGCTTGGGCGGCCGACCTATATAGTGACCACGCCCATGAGCTTGGGGATGTTGGTCTCTTTTTAGAGGCCCTACAAGGATGTTTCGAGATCTTTAAGGACTTAAAGATCTTTCATGATCTTTAAGTCCTTACATGGCATGGGTCCGGGTTACCTCGGGGACCACCTGCTGCCGGCGTCAACTTCCCTCCGCCCAGTACGTGCCCACAGAGAGGGCCTCCTCAGGGTGCCTCCGGTCAGGGAATGTCAACTGGTGGCCCCCAGGGGGAGGGCCTTCTCTGTGGGCGCTCCGGCATTATGGAACCAACTGCCGGTTGAGCTCCGGATGGCATCAGACCTCCGATCCTTCTGCCGCGGGCTGAAGACCCACTTATTTGAATTAGCTGGTCTGGCCTGATGGGGGTATATGGGTTTTTTAAATTGGTTTTTAGTACTTTATTATTGTTGTTTTTAACTGGGCACTGGTTTAATTTCCTTTTAACTCTTGTATTGTTATTTATATATGCCCTGTGAACCGCCCTGAGTCCCTAGGGAGAAGGGCGGTATAGAAATCAAATAAAACTAAACTAAACTAATATCTCCCGGGTGCATCGTGCTGAAGCCGACCTATTGACCCTGCGGCAGCGGGGCAGACCGGTAGTGGACTATGTAGGGGACTTTCGTAAGGTGGCCGGGAAACTGCGCTTGTGGCCGGAGCGCCTTCTTGTTCATCACTTTAGGGCCAGCCTAGATGGTGCCCTTCGCTGGGATTGTGTGGTGCGCGGTGTCCCGGCTCGGTTGCAGGAGTGGTTCCGCGTGGCCGTGGAACTGGACGTCGGGCTGCAAGACGTTCGAGGAAGGCCCGAAGCTGTACCTAGTGGACGGCGACCCACCGAGAAGGCAAGACCAGAGGAGCGTCCCTGTCAAGGTAAAAATCACCTTTGTAGAGGGCGACGGACCGTGCTTCAGAGAATGCATGATACACTTGCAGAAAGGCAAGAAAAAACACGACGCATAATCTTACTAAATACCTTTTACTTACAAAATATAAAAACTAAATATATATTATACAGAGCTAGCTAGCTTCATCCTAACGTAACAGACAGTAACAGCAAAGTGAAAAAAGAACAATACAGATAATAACTCTGGGAACTTCTTCTAGACATGCGCACTAAACAGACTGAAACCATAACATAGCTAGTCATATGGGATTCACTATGGTTACCAGATAAGATATCACAACAGGTGCAGAGAACAGGGGAAATGTACAGTTAGAAATGAACTTTTCTGACGAACAAAAAAAACGTGCAGTGACATTCCCCTTCTTTCGTCAGCAAAGTGAAGACTCAAGTAAGGCACATCTTCTCACGCAGATACTCATGCTGGGCTGTAGGAAGTGGTTTGTTCAGCATGTCAGCAATTTGATCACGTGTAGGCACATACTGTAACGTCACAAAACCTTGTTTAACCAGTTGCCTTATGTTTTGATATCGGATGTCAATGTGTCTGGACCTTGAACCTGTAAAACGTGTTTCAGAAATATAAACCACAGATTCATTATCCTCCATTACTGTGATCGGTTGAATCGGATGTGTCCAGATATCTGTGACTAAAGCATCAAACCAGGTTAAAGAATTGCATGCATCAGACACACAAGCATACTCAGCTTCTGTAGAGGAACAAGAAACAAGATTCTGTTTACGCACATGCCAGTAAACAGGACATCCATTTAAAAACATCATATAACCTGATGTACTTTTCCGTGACTTCTTATCACTCGCCCAATCTGAATCTGCAAAACAACATAACTCTGCATAGTCAGTATGTGTTGGTTCCAACAACAACTTCATGTCTTTTGTGTGTTTTAGATACCTCAATAACTTTTTAACACATGTCCAATGAAACTGTTTTGCCTTGCCTACGTGTCGTGATAAAAGATTAATACTAAGTGCAATGTCGGGTCTAGTCCAACTACTAATATATAGCAGCGACCCAATGACTGAGCGATAGAGTGTTTGATCTTCGAACTCAGGACTTGGTTCATGTGCCAAAATGTGAAAGTCAGTTTGCATGCGTATACTCACAGGCTTAGCGTCCTCCATGTTACAGTGATGTAACAGTTGTTCAATCTTCTCTCCTTGTGTGAGACTAAACCCCTTCTGAGTTTTGGCAATTTGAACACCTAAATAAGTGTTAATACATCCTAAACACTTCAACGTGAAAAACTTTTGTAAAGCTTTAGCAAAAACCTCACTCATCTGCTTATTTGGACCAATATAAACAATATCATCGACATAAACAAGAATTATCTCATACCTATTACCGGATCTTTTGGTAAACACGCATTCATCTGTTTCGGACTTAATAAAGCCCATTGAATTTAGTTTCTCAGAAAGACATAAGTACCACATTAAACCAGACTGTTTCAGACCATAAAGACTTTTGTGTAGAAACCAGGTATCCCCTTCTTGCTGTCTGAAACCTGGAGGACCTTTGACGTAGATGTCTTCATCAAGATCAGCGTGAAGATAAGCCGTTTCAACGTCGAACTGGAAAACTTCCAGGCCAAGGATAGTTGCAGTGGCTAAAGCAATTTTCACACTTTCAGTCCGCACTGTGGGTGAGTATGTATTTGTATAGTCCTCAGGATAACGTTGAGCGAAACCCTGGGCTACGAGTCTGGCCTTGTACAACGACTCACCATTCGGCTTCTTTTTGATCCTGTAGACCCATCGAGTACCAATAACTTTCTTGTTTGCTGGAGGGCTCGCA
Organism: Vipera ursinii; assembly: GCF_947247035.1. Lineage (NCBI taxonomy): Eukaryota > Metazoa > Chordata > Lepidosauria > Squamata > Viperidae > Vipera > Vipera ursinii. The sequence goes on from NC_139522.1 coordinate 36,448,707, forward strand.
GGCGTAAACACTTGGAGTTTCTTTAGACTGTCCATTTCAGCCTGCATTGCCTCAAACCATTTATCTTGTTCTGATTCAGGAAGATGTTTGATCTGTGTGAACTTCTCAGGTGGAAGTGTAACATTACAAATCAAAGGTACAGGTGTTTTTGTTACTTGCCACGAATACCGTTTTGGAGGAATTCCCTTTGTGGACCTCTTGGAACGTCTCGGGCCAACCGTCCATTCTTCTTCTGTGTCGTCCTCGTCTTCATCATCGTCGCCAGCAGCAACATCGGCGGCTTGCGAAGACGGAACAGTAGGTTGAGAAGAACTCGTGGAAGGAACATTATCCTGTGCATCTTGAGCATCAGGTTGCGTGGCATCAGCAACATCATCTCTAGGAAAATAAACTCCAGGATCGTTAGAATGAATCCTGGACCAGTCAGCATCTTCCTCAAAAGTAGCAGATTGTGAAACCACAATAACATGATGAGAGTCAATGTATTTGCTCCATTTTGAATTATCATCAATGCCCATAAATCTCATCCTTTTTGCTGCAGGACCCCCTTTCTTTCTTTGGGCTAAAGGAATATTCACCATAGCATAGGAACCAAAAATATGGAGATGTGAGAGATCAGGCTTGTGTCCATACAACATGAAATAAGGGGTCTGATTTATCACACTACTCCAAGTACGGTTGATGATATGGTTAGCATATTTGATAGCTTCACCCCAGTATGGAAGACTGAGGTTAGCATCTTCAAGGAGGCAACGCATCATGGTTTGCAAAACCCCATTTCTGCGTTCTGCCACCCCATTTTCAGCTGGAGTATAAGGAGCAGATGTCTGATGTACTATCCCATTCTTACGCATCCAGTCCTGGAAACGTTGAGACATGAATTCAGCACCGCGATCACTCTGGATTCTGGCAATGTTGACCTCGAATTGGGTATAGACAAGACTAGCAAAGTCTTTAAAGATCTGAAAGGTCTCAGATTTTTCTATCATAGGATATACATATCCATATCTAGAATAATTGTCAACGATTGTCAAGAAATATCTTTTACCACCAAGTGTTGGTGCAAAAGGACCAACTATGTCAGTGTGTACCAAATCAAAAATGCGTGTTGACAGGCGTGTAGCGCGTTTTGGAATTGCTGCTGCTTTGGATTTGGCTTTCTTGCAGACAGCACAGTCCAAAAACACCTTACACCCCTTTAGATCCAAACCTCTTGCGAACTCTGGCATCTTCTTCAGAACACGGAAACTGGCATGACCCAATCTTCTGTGCCACTTATGGATACACCTGGAATGCAAAGATTTACCTGTTAGTGAATTCTCAACTTTAGCATTTTTATTAGGAACCCCAGGCTTGCTGCGAGCAACCTGTGTCTTTTTTGTATTTTTATCATTATTAGGAACCTTTGGAGTAGCAACAGGATCTCTCTCTGAGACGTCTCTCTCTGGGCCTGTGCTCTTTGGAACGTGTATACTTGCCTGCTCTTGCTGCTTAGGCTTTGGTTTTAAGTAATAAACACCACCAATCAACATGGTTTCAGCAACAATATCTCCATCTTTGACTATATAACTTGCTTTTTCAAGATGGTGGACCTGAAAATGAGAAAACCTAGACAAATGACTCTGACTAAGCAAATTACTACTGGCAGACGGAACATAGTAAACATTTGGAATGAGAGCATCAAGCTCTTCAATGTAGACAGTTCCTTTTCCCATGACCTGAACAGGATGATTGGAAAAAGAGTAAAGTTCACGAAGTTCAGGTTCAGGCTCTGCATCTCAGTGTAAAGCTCTTTTCTGTAGGTAACATGTAATGCTGCTCCACTGTCCAAAGTCCAAAGAAGTCGTCTGTCGTACTCTGGTTGAGGCTGTGGATCGTTGGTCACAACCAATGTGACAAGTGGAGCTTGTGGATCACGCCTGGAACCACGACCACGACCTTGTCGTCCGCCTCTACCTCTGCCTCCTCTGGAATCTGTTCCTCTGGGCTGGTATGTGACGGGCGCTGGAACTCGTTGGGGACAATCCCGGGTGGCATGTCCCACACGATTGCAGATGTAGCATCTTGGCATTCTTGGAACGAAGGGATCTGCCCCACAGAAAGACTCCTTTTCAGCCGTGGCTTCCTTCCTGACATGTTTCAGCAGTTAATCACCGCTGCCTCACTAGCACTAACTAACTGATAACAGCCGCAGAAACATGCTTCTCCAAAAACATAAATCAAACCATTCTCTGCTACCAAAATGTCAAGGTAAAAATCACCTTTGTAGAGGGCGACGGACCGTGCTTCAGAGAATGCATGATACACTTGCAGAAAGGCAAGAAAAAACACGACGCATAATCTTACTAAATACCTTTTACTTACAAAATATAAAAACTAAATATATATTATACAGAGCTAGCTAGCTTCATCCTAACGTAACAGACAGTAACAGCAAAGTGAAAAAAGAACAATACAGATAATAACTCTGGGAACTTCTTCTAGACATGCGCACTAAACAGACTGAAACCATAACATAGCTAGTCATATGGGATTCACTATGGTTACCAGATAAGTTATCACAACAGGTGCAGAGAACAGGGGAAATGTACAGTTAGAAATGAACTTTTCTGACGAACAAAAAAAACGTGCAGTGACAGTCCCGTGGTGCCGTCAGCAAGACCCTCTATCCAGCCGGCACGAGCCGCCATATGGTGCTTCAGGTGCGACCAACCGGGCCATCGAGCGGTCGATTGCCCACTGCCACCGGCCCGGGCAGCCCCTTCTGTTTCCTCAGGAAGACCACAGAGCGAACACGGGCAGCTCATCAAGTGACCGGAGACTCGCCCAGAGCGACGACCCCCTTTCGGGTGGATGTTCCAGCGGCTACCCAGCCCACGCAGTACGAAAGCTCTGAGGAGCAGGAACAGGAGGAGGACCCAACAGTAAGTGCTCCGGTGTGCCCTTTTGTATTCCCCGTTTTCAATTCTGGGTGATGCCATTTGGGCTGCAGGGAGCCCCTGCTGTTTTCATGCAGTTGATCAACCAGGTCCTGCATGAGTTTCTATACCGTGGGGTCCTGGTCTACTTGGACGACATTTTAATCTACACGGTGACAATGGAGGAACATGTCCCCTTGGTGCGGCAGGTGTTGGCAAAGTTACGGGAGGTGCGGCTTTACGTAAAACTGTCCAAGCGTGAATTCCACAGGACACAACTAGACTACCTGGGGTATAGGATTTCCACAGGGGGGGTGGAAATGGACCCCAAGAAGGTGGAGGCCATCCAACAATGGCAAGCCCCATGGACGCGACGCCAGTTGCAAAGCTTCTTAGGCTTTGCTAACTTCTACCGGCAGTTTATACCGTGCTTTGCAGCCATCGCCCTGCCGCTCACGGACCTCCTACGTACGTGGCAGTTGTCGGTACAGCCACGGCCCGGTCCCAAACTGGCATGGTTTTTGACATGCCAACGGGCCTTTGAAGCGCTCAAAACCCTCTTCGCCAAAGAACCAGTCCTGCTGCATCCAAACCCCGACCTGCCCTATGTGGTCCAGGTGGACGCAAGCGATGTTGCTCTCGGGGCCATCCTCCTCCAACGGAACAGCAAAGCCGTGCTCCAACCATATGCCTACGCATCTAAGAAGTTTACTCCCACTGAACATGCCTGGGCGATTTGGGAGAAGGAGGCTTTCGCAGTCCGCTGGGCCCTAGAAACGTGGCGACACCACCTGGAGGGGGCTGCCCACCCGTTTGAGGTGTGGACAGACCATAAAAATCTGGAGGCCCTACAAGCACCCCGGCGGTTGTCGCCCAAGCATGTCCGGTGGGCGCTCTACTTCCGCCGTTTCCGTTTTGTTCTGAAGTACGTCCCGGCGGGAAGGAACTTCCTAGCGGACGCGTTGTCCCGTATGCCGCAATACGAGAGCAAGAGGGAGGAAGTTGTTCAGGCACTCGTACCAACCGAGGTGGGGAGGACGGCCTGGGTGGGGGACACGATCCTAGCAACACAGGATGGTCTATGCTTCGAGCTTCGGAAGGCCCTTCAGGGGGATGAATGGCTGCAGGCCCACCCGGGCCTCCTGACAATGCGGGATGGCTTGGCTTGGTACGGAACACGAATGTACGTACCTTTGACTCTACGAGAACGGATACTGTACCATTGCCATGACACCAAACAGGCAGGACATTTCGGGTTCTTGAAGATCCTGCACCTGGCACGCCGGCAGTTTTGGTGGCCTCATATGAAAAAAACCATTGAGGACTACGTGCGAAGGTGCCATATCTGTGCCACTGCCAAACCCTCCGTTGGAAAGCCGTTAGGTCTTCTCCAGAGGGTGGCCGACCCCACCAGGCCGTGGCAAGACAATGCTATGGACTTTATCGTTGAGCTGCCCGAGAGCAGGGGCCATAATGTCATCTGGACTGTCGTGGATTTGTTCTCTAAACAGGCTCATTTCGTCCCCTGCAAAGGTTTGCCTTCGGCCCGGCGGTTGGCCTGGCTTTTTGTGATGCATATTTACTGTCTGTATGGTGTCCCACGACGTATAATATCAGACCGAGGGTTACAGTTCACGGCACGATTTTGGAGGGAGTTCGTCCATTTCGTTGGGTCGTCTCAGGGTCTTAGTACAGCGTATCACCCCAGTACCAATGGAGCGGCGGAATGTGCCAACGCCGCCGTAGAATGGTATCTAAGATGCTACGTGTCCTACCAGCAGACCAACTGGGTGGACCTTTTGGCGTTCACGGAGGTGACATACAATAACGCCGTCCACAGGGTTCTCCCCTTTCAAAGTAGTCTCTGGCAGCGACTTCGTTCCTATTGCTGAGTGTGCCCCGGAGGACGGGGCTCCCTGTCAGCCTCAGGAATAGATGAGGCAGATAGGGGAGGCCTGGAGTGCAGCGAAAAAGGCGTTGGAACGAGCCGCGGTAACGTATAAGGGGCAGGCCGACAAGAAGCGAAGGCTGTTTGTCATTCCAAAAGTGGGGGACCTGGTGTACCTGTCCACCAAATACCTGCACGTACAGGTACCCTGTAGGAAGCTGGGGCCCAAATTCTTTGGGCCATTCCAGGTGGTACAGGTGATCAACCCCGTAACGGTGCGTCTCCAACTGCCAAAGTTCCTGGGCAAGATCCACCCGGTCTTCCATAGCAGCCTGTTGAAGCCCGCTACAGCAGCCACTACTGTGGCAGGGGGGGACCTGGGCCCGTCCATGATGAACACTTTGAGGTACGAGAGGTTCTTGACTCCAGGATATGTAGGGGTCACGTGTTCACGCTCCCCAGCTAGTTTGGGCATTCCACCACCAATACCGCGGTAAGCCGGGCGGGCGACGTGTGGAGGCCGTGAGCCGGGTGGACGACCGTTTACCCTTTGCTTCTTCCCTTGCAGGAGGGGCCTTGGTAGGAGGGGCAGCATGTCGCGCCCCACAGGCCCGAAATTCAGCAGGGGGCCGACGTCCAGCACCACGCCCATGAGCCCTCTTCGTGGCGGGGCACACAGGCCCCACCCGTCCCTCCGCGGACATGCCTCCCACGCTACGGATGCCTCCCGCGCTCTCCTGGCTCGCCACAGACATGGACACCACCCGTCTCGCCGCGGGTGCACCTTCCCTGCGGCGGATGGCACCTACACTCTCCCGACGGCGTCCCAGGGCTTCCCCATCAGCTGTAAGGCGTGCGCATGCGCAGGAAAGCTCTTCCGGGCCCCACCCGGTACCAGCAGGCTCCGTGGCCTCCTCGTCGGGGGACGGGCTCGTCCACGCCATGTTTTCTGCAACAAGGCCGACGCCGGTGCAGACTGGAGAACACGGCATCGGCAGGCCTGCTGAGGGGCAGCTGCTGGCTCCAATCCTCCGGAGCGTGTGGCGAGGGACTATACCCACTGAGCCCACCAGCGTGGCTGGGAATTTGGCGATGCCAGGGCCCGTGGGGGGAGGAAGGGTGTCCGAGGTCCGGGGTCGGGTGGGGGCCGTACTTGGGTGGAAAATGGGTGTGGTGAATGAAGGTGGTGGGTCACGGGACTGTGGTCTCAGGCTTGGGTGGGAGCTTACCTGGCGGGCGGAGAGCGCTGGGTGTCAGGGTTCGGGGCAAAAGACACTGATGGGGAAGGGCGGGGTGTAAATAGGGGACGGGCGGATGTGGGCGTGTTTGGGTGGAGTCTGGGCGTCTGCCTTGGGTGGGTATTTAGCAGCGTTGGTTGCGGGTAGCAGCCAACGCTGACTTCATTTTCCTTTGGACTGCTGTTTGCTTTACAATAAACTCTTCCTGTGCACTCGGCACTCGTTCTGGCTGCATTTTTTCCCTGCTCCTCCGGACGGGGCTGAGATCCTCAGCACGACCCTGCAAGGGCTCATCCCTCACCTCCTGATTAAGGAGGGAGTGAGTCACCCTAAACAGGGCGGCTGGGCAATTATCTGCGGACGCGATGAGGGTAATTAGACCTTGCCATCCTCATCGCCATGAGATAAGACCTCGTAGAGGACCTTAGCCGCAATCAGTCGGATTCAGACCGGCTGGACCTCCAACAGCTCTCTAGGCCCCGTCTCCGACGCTTCATCTCCCGGAGCTCCACAGAAAACCACGGAGCCCACTGGGATCTGCACTGGGTCAGGGGCCGCATGGGTACAACTTGGTCGAGTGCCTCCGTGGCTGTCTTTTCCCAGGCTTCCACTAAGGCATCGGCCGATCTGTGAACAAAGGCGGCAGGTGGGGACCCAAGCACCGCCTGGAACCGCTCAGGGTCCATTAAGCACCTAGGACGGAACCATCTAGTTGGTTCAACAACCCCACGACGGGGAGTGGCAAAATGGAAGAGCAGCCGCAGGAGATGATGATCAGTCCATGACAGGGGCGTAACAATTGGGGAACCCCCACCCAGATCATCTAACCACTGGCCAGATAGAAAAATCAAATCGAGCGTGTGACGTGAGTCGGGCCCTGAATTACTTGCATCAGGTCCATGGCCATCATGGAAGCCATGAACTCCCGAGCTAACTCAGATGATCCCCCCAGGGATGGCAGATTGAAGTCACCCAAAATCATAAATCTGGGGAACTCAATCACCAACCCTAAGAGGATGTCGAGAAGCTCAGGCACGGCTGCTGCTATGCGACTAGGCGAAAGGTACACCAGCAGCAAGCCCAAGTGAGCCCTAGTGCCACATCTCAGGAGGAGAGACTCACACCCGGCTATTTGGACAACGGTGGCCTCCCGCGGACATAAGGTCTCCCTCACAACTACCACCACACCCTTGCCCCTACCCTGAGCCTGAGGCTGGTGAAGCACCCGGAAACCTGGTGGGCAGATATCAACCAGAGGGACACCTCCCTCTGAGCCCAACCAGGTTTCCGTAATGCAAGCCAGGTCCTCACGCTCCTCCTCAACCAAATCACGGATGAGAGGGGCCTTATTGACTATGGACCTGGCATTAAAATACACAAGCCTGAGCTCAGGTGGCTGCTCATCCTCATTCCCGGAACCACGGGATGAAACCAGAGGGTCGGAGCGCATCACAGCTTGAAGACAGCGGGGACGCACTCCCGAATGTTGATACGGCCCTCTGTTCAAATGCCTGCTGCCATTCCCTAGCATCGTGGGAATAGGTAATCCCACACCCCGCTCCGGGGCCCCGGAGGCAACCAGCCCAAGCCCCGTCCCGCCGTGATCTGTCCCGGTCCTGGACTGAACAGCGGATGGTGGACACCCCCCAAAATCCAACCAAGACCGCAAACCCTCCCCCCTCCCTAACCCTATAAAATATTTTGATAAAAAACAAACCAGGAGCCTCTTCTTAGAATTATATCGGAGGTTCCTATCCCTACCCAACCATCTCTCAGGGTCCCAACAATTGGGCCTGTCATCAAGAGGAGAAATAAAGAGACAGGCGGGTCTCACCCAGGAAGGGGGGGCACCCCTGAGAGCGAATAGGTCCGTGCTGGTGTAATATAGGCGAGCCATAATTTTCCATGAGGGTCCAGCAAGGGCAGACCCATGATTAATAAGGAGGATCTTAAGTCAGAAGATAGGTAGATATCCAGTCCGCTTAGCCAGCTCCACTGCCACTCAAGCCGGGTAACCTCTGAACAGGTCGGCCACCATCCTCTCACGACGGTTGCAGGCCTGAACCAGGAAGCGGCATGGAATATACGTCCAGGATAAGGCATACCCCCCATAGATCTCTCACCTCTAGGGGGTTAGCAGATGGTACCTCCGAGCCACTCTCTCACAGTGGCTCAATACCTGGATCCTTCTGAGTCTTTAGTGGGGCACGGAAGCCAGGGAGGATTAACAGCTACTGGCCAAAGGTGTAAAAGCCTGTTAGATAACAAAATAAACAGATGTCCCGGCTACAAAAGTTCTACTCCGTGTCAGGGAAAAATCAGGTAACAGGCAGGTACAGCACCGGCCGACGGAGTACCAAGGAGCTATAAAGCCCTCCCCACCAGCCGCTCCAGATATTACTGCCGTTCCTCTGCCATTCCGCCAGTTCCTCTGCATGCCGTTTTTCCACGCGCCGTTCCAAGCCGGGGCTCCACTAGCTCCGAAAATCAGCCGGTCGCAGCCATTACATGCTGAAACCAGCTGATCAGAGCCGTTACAAGCCACGGCTCTTCCGGGCTCTTCTGGGCCCAACCAAGGCCCCTCTGAAGGTCGCCGGAGCTCACGGAGACAGTTTCAGGTTCCTCCGCCACTCTGCTATCCGAAATGCTCCTCCACGCGCTGTTCTTCCGCACGCCGCTCCAAGCCACGGCTCCACCGGCTCCAAAAAACAGCTGGTCGGAGCCATTACAAGCTCAAGAACCAGCTGATCGGAGCCGTTACAAGCTGTGGCTCTTCCAGGGTCTTCTGGGTCCAACCAAGGCCCCTCCGAGGGTCGCTGAAACTCACGGAGACGACCTCAGGCACCTCTTGTCACATCTGCCACTCCACCGCTCTAAACGTTCCAAGCCGCGGCTCCAACGGCTCCGAAAATCAGCTGGTCGGGGCCATTACAAGCCAAAAACCAGCTGGTCGGAGCCGCCACAAGCCGCGGCTCTTCCGGGGTCCTCCGGGCCTAACCGACGGTCGCTGGAACTCACAGAGCCAATTTCAAGTACAGAGGGTCATCTGTCTATCTGTACCGTTCTGGCCCCAACACAGAGGGCAAAGCACCTCTGCAAAACTCCCAGGGTTGCCAAAAAAGCTGAAGCCCCTGGCAGAGCTGAGCCAAGCACGTCCGCCATCTTGGATGTCCTTCTTTTATGTTCTCTTACCAGAATCTTTAACAACTGCAGTATTAATGCCTTTTCAAAACTCTGCCTGCAAATTACCCCCCTCCCAATTCTTATCCTTTTGTTTTCCGTGCCTTTGTCTGCCTCCTGGGAGAGTCCACCCAGAAAGGGGGGAGGAGTTCTTGTTCTCATGTCTTTCAGCTCTGCACAGATGACACTCCACCCCCTCTAAACCTTTGGAAGAAGAGCACACGCTGACACAGATGCCATGGAGCCATGGAATTGAGTTTCAAATCCAGCCATCTACAAAAAAGCCACCATACAACCTGAGGATGTCCCAAGTTCTACCAGTCCCCCAGATACCTGTGAAAAGCTGAAGGAAGGAGCCATGGGACCCCACGTGAAGACTTAGAAGAAAATTGGACTATGGTGGGACGGTGGAAACTCATTGTAAAGTTTTCTTTCTTGCTTCATTTGTATTGTAATAAGCCAGTTGAATGTATATATGGAGATGGCATTTGGGAATAGTTGGCACAGCAAGTCCTGAACACCTTGGGACTTCTGTATTCCGGGAGAAAAAATTTATCCAGAATGTTTTTATTGGCTTTTTGTATTAGTAGCTACACACACACACACACACACACAGACACACACACCATTTAGAATCACATTGAGTCTCCCTTCTACTTACCTTCAGTAGAGCTCCAGCCTGTTTCTTGCCCTGTGTAGGAACAACCTCCAGCAAAATTCCAAGGGGGAGGGAACCAGGACCCCTCTGGTGATTTGCAATTCATATGCCATGAGGAGGTATCAGGAAAGAGATCTAAGCCCTGAATATCTTGCTCTGGTGGACTCAGATTGGGCTCACTATGTGCAATTTAAAGGATTGAATAGCCTTATCAATTGGACATTACAAATTACAAACCTGGATGCACTGAATTAAGAGCTAAGGCAGGAAACAACTCCTGAAAATGGGCAGCCAGTGGTTAGGTACTGAGGCAAACCATGGCTGTGAAGATTTTTGGGAGGAATGTACAAACCTGACTGGAAGCTAAAGGTGACATCCAACATTTGAAAATAATTGGCACAGAATATTGGTAACTATAAATTTCTTTTCCACCTAATTTTTGCCCTGACGTTTTAGAACTTTATGGGCAGGAATCTTTTTCTGCTGCCTCCATTAGTATTTTTCTTTTTTGCATTAACAATTTAAAGCTTGTTTACCAAGTAACTCCAGATAATGGAGTCTAAGGGGTATAAAAACCCACTACCCACATGTGCTCAGTCCTTCTTTTCCTGTTGGATCCATCTTTCTGTCTGCCTTTCCTCTGCAATAAACTACAACCTTCTTCCCAAAGCAGTTGCCATGTTTATTCCCCGCTTGGAGGAACAATGATGAAGACTTTTCTTCCTACAAAGGCTAACACACATATTTACATATCAGCAAATTAACTCATTCACTTCTGTAGGAAGAAAAGTCTCCATCATGGTTCCTCCAAGCGGGGAATAAACATGGCAACTGCTTTGGGAAGAAGGTTGTAGTTTATTGCAGAGGAAAGGCAGACAGAAAGATGGATCCAACAGGAAAAGAAGGACTGAGCACATGTGGGTAGTGAGTTTTTATACCCCTTAGACTCTATTATCTGGAGTTATTTCCTGTTTCAAGCTTTGTATTTCCTTTGTCACATATTCTGTCCTGAGCCTAGGTGTGCCACTCTAGGATTCTTGCTGGTTGTCTGTCCCAGCCCACCTCCCTGGGGCAGGGGTATGTAGATTTTAGAAGCCTGAAGTCTTCTTAGCTTCAACCTTCCTGATGGTTAAGGCTCAAAATGAACTAAGGCTTGTGACCAACGTCAAAAATAACAAAAAAACTTCTTTCAACAAGAAAAAAAATTAAAGAAATGATTGTGGCAAGAAGGTGACAAGCAACAGGGAGAAAGCAGAACTATTTAACTCATTTTTTTCCTCTGTCTTTACACAAAAGAAAAAAAGTTATCAAAAACAATACATAAAAATAGATTAGAAACACAAACTAAGATAGGCAAGAAAATGGCAAGTGAGCACCTATCCAGCCTAGACGAGTTCAAATTACCAGGATCAGATGGATTACACCCCAAGGTTCTCAAGGAACTGGCAGACGTGATCTCAGAACCACTGAACTATATTTTTCAAAGATCCTGGAGCACTAGGGAACTACCAGAGGACTGGAAAAGAGCTGATGTAGTTCCCTTTTTTTCCTCTCTTAAAAAAAAGAAGAAAGGAAAGAAAAAAATAGATCCAGGAAATTGCAGACCTATCAGCCTGACCTCACCTGGGCAGATTCTGGAAAAGATAATCAGACAACAAATCAACGAACACCTAGAGGCAGAATGCAGCCACGAGAGTTGTGTTGGGGGTTTCCCGATACTCCCATGTTCCACCTCTGCTCCGCGAGCTGCATTGGCTGCCAGTTGTCTTCCGGGTGAGATTCAAGGTGCTGGTAATGACCTTTAAAGCCCTACATGGCATGGGTACCTTAGGGAGCACCTGCTGCCGGCGTCAACTTCCCTCCGCCCAGTCCGCTCCCACAGAGAGGGCCTCCTCAGGGTGCGTTCTCTGTGGGTGCGCCTGATCTGTGGAACCGTTTACCGGTAGAGCTCCCGATGGCCCCCGACCTTCGCTCCTTCCGACGTGATCTAAAGACCTATTTGTTTGAACAAGCCAGCCTGGTCTGATGGGTTTTGGGATTTTATTATGTTTTTATGTATTTATCTGTTTTATTGGGCATCATGGTTTAATCTCTTCTTAATTTTTGTACTTTTGTATTTTAGTATTTATTGCCCTGTTCACCGCCCTGAGTCCTTCGGGAGAAGGGCGGTATACAAATAAAATAAATAAATAAATAAATAAATAAATAAAGTCATTACTAAAAGCCAAGATGGGTTTGTCAAAAACAGATCATGCTAAACAAATCTTAATGCATTCTTTGACCAAGTGACAAAATTAGTGGACCAGAGGAATGCTGAGGATACAATTTACTTGGGCTTCAGTAAGGCATTTGATAAAGTTGGTATAGGGTTTCCTGCCCGAGCAGAGGGTTGAACTAGATGACCTCCAAGGTCCCTTCCAATTTTATCATTCTTATTAAATGCAAGAGTGAAACATTTCCAGCAGATGAACTTAAAAACATTACCTCCTGCTAACTTTGGGCTGTTCTTAAGAGTACATAGAGAGAAAGAGAATAAAAACAAACAAACACATTTTTCTTCACTCTGTTTGTTGGCCAGACAGACAGAGTGAGGGTATTTTCTTTTTTGGTAGCTTATTTTAAGCATAATTTCTAGCAGAATTTTAAAATTCTTTTCTCTTTGGATTAGAGACAGTTAACAGTCACATTTACCTCACACACAAAGACTTTGACACACATATACACACAAAGACAAGAGAACAGAAAAGGAAACAGAAGTCTTAATTTTACACATCCTAGTCATTCCCGCCATAAATCTGTTAAATTAGAGAAGGCACATATTTTAAACATACCACGTGGTTGCAAAGAGAGAGAGAGAGAGAGAGAGAGAGAGAGAGAGAGAGAGAGAGAGAGAGAGAGAGAGAGAGAGAGAGAGAGAGAGAGAAGCACTATTTCTTATTTTCCCTTTGAGTACCTTTATCTAGCCAAATTGGTTTCCCAGCAAAGTCCATTTTCTTTATATATAGTTTCTCTACCTATCTCTTTTTTTATACCTGCCTGAACGGGTAGCTGATTCCCGTCCCAGGCCTCAAGCAAGCTTTACCGGGGAGCCTATCTTGACCCTTGAACTAGAACACCCCATGGTTCTATTGGGTTTGGCGCACTGAAGCCTCCTTGTGAGACTTCCGCCTACCTCCACAGTTTTTGGGTCAAAAAGGGACCCAAGGAGCACTCTGGATCCCTCACAGAGACCTGGGACGCTCCTTTAGGGATTTACCGCCACGGTTTCAGACCAAAAAGGGGTCTGTCGATGACCTTCTGCTCCCCTGCAGAAGGTATGGGATGCTCTTACCGGCTTTACCTTCAATTTTCACCACCACTTTTTGCAGACTTCAAATGTCTGGGAGGACCTCTTCTTGCTTTCCAGAGGTAAGGGACGCTCCTTGCCCGGGGCTTAATTTCCTAACTTTGCTTTGCTTTGCTTACAGGGCTTAACCAGCTAGTTGCCCAAATCCAATTCTCTCATTCCATTCCATTTTTCACACAGTCTCTACCTTTTTCTTAACAAAAGGTCCTGCGCTCTGGCCAAAAACCCCATACTTTCCAGGGTCTGCAACTTGAACAGACCCTTTCTGCGGCTAGGAAAGTCCAGAGGGAGCAAAATCCAACTATGATTGGGAAAAAGGTCTTCTCACTCACACACACAGAAACATACACATTTCTTTTACCCCCCCTGGGCTTTAAAGTTAAAATTTAGAGGTACTCATCTTCACCTTCTTTCCAAAGCAGCCCTTGAGCTCAAACCCAAAACTCCCTTTACTACCTTTGGCTCCACATGGGCAGAGCCTGGGAAATCCATCCACTGACACAAAGGGGGGGGGTCTGCTGCCAGCAGGATGGCCTTGTGAGGTGATCTCACGATGAATCGTTAAAGGAGCTTCCAAGTAAAGGCATCACGCAGAGATGCAATCATATTAGCTTTATTCAATGATAGATCAAAGAGAAAGAAATACTTGGCATGAAAGCATTCATGCCTGCATGTGAGAGAGAAATAAAATAAAACAAGCTAGCAATTACATAACTAAAACAAGAGAAGGACTAAGAGCTAGGAGAGGAGAACTGGAACTAGAAGCTAGAAATGGAGAACTAGAAACTAGAACAGCCCCTCGTGCAGAGGTATTTATGGGGGGTCTTGGTCCCTCCCTGACCATAAAACTCTCTCGCCAATGGGGCTGTCGGGTCTGAGACCCTTGGCTCATCAGTGGAAGCAAAGAAGCCTCTTTGCTCCCATCTGATGACCTTTTTGGGGAACTGCCATGGCTGGCACAAAACATCTAACAATTCCCCTTCTTGCCAGCCAATGACAGGGACCAGTGAATGTATGTGAGGGGCGAGCAGGTGTCATAGACATGCATAAAAACATTCAGAAGGCCAAACACAAACGCTTACACAGAAGGTTGTGCCGGTCAATGGGAACAGGTTTGGTAAACAGATCAGCTATCTGGTCAGCTGTATTACAGTGCTCAACATGTATAAGACCCTTTTTGGTAAGCTGCCTGACATTTTTATAGCGTATGTCTATATGGCGAGATCTAGATCCTACTGCATAAGCGCCCGAGATTGCAATTGCGGCAGTGTTGTCCTCTAGAATTTGAATGGGTAGAGGGGGAGATGCCCAGATGTTTGTTATCAGCTCATTGAACCAAGTCAAATCATTGGCCGTGTCTGACAGGCTGGCATATTCAGCCTCGGCCGTGGAGCAAGAAATAATTTTTTGCTGCCTAACATGCCAATGTATTGGGCAGCCATTTAGCAATATGAGGAAACCAGAAGTGCTCCGTCTACTTTTGGTGTCGCCAGCCCAGTCTGCGTCTGAGTAAGCGGAGAGCTGGGCCGTCTTCCCCTTCTCTGGTTCTAGCATAAGGAGGGCATCAGCTGTGCCCTTAAGGTATCTAAGCACCCTTTTAACAGCAGTCCAGTGGAATTCCTTTGGGTGTTCCACGTGCCTGGACAATAGATTCACAGCTAAAGCTATGTCAGGTCTGCTCCAATTGCTGATGTATAGCAAGGAGCCAATCACAGATCTGTAAAGCGTGTTATCTGTGGACTCAGGACCGTCCTTATGGGTGTGGTTGTAAAAGTCACTTTGCATTGGGCTATGCGTAGGATTAGATTCTGTCATTTTGCATTTGGCCAGTAATTCCTCTATCTTTTCTTTTTGAGATAGAGCGAACCCCCCCTTAGTGGCCAAAATATGCACACCCAAGTACTTGTCAACCCGCCCCAAAGACTTCAGAGTAAACTTTTCTTCCAGGGCCTTGGCAAATTCATCACACCCTTTCTTGTTAGGCCCTACATATAATAGATCGTCCACATAAACTAACACCCGTTCTGTGGTTCCCTTGGAATTGCGTGTGAAAACACATTCATCTGCACGGGATGCTGAGAAACCAACTCATTCTAAACTCTTTCTAAGACAGTCATACCATAATTTCCCTGACTGTTTGAGACCATATAACCCTTTGTGAAGCAACCATGTATTTCCCCCTTCTTGCTGGTAGCCAGGAGGGGCCCTCACGTAGATCTGCCGGTCCAAGTTGGCGTGGAGGTAAGCCGTCTGGATGTCGAATTGGAAGACTTCTTCTCCCAGAGCGGCTGCAGTCACGAGGGCGGCCTTGACGCTCTCTGCCCGGACGGTTGGAGAGTAAGTCTCCGAGTAGTCTTCCATATAGCGCTGAGCGAAACCTTGGGCTACCAAACAGGCCTTATATAGGTAGAGGCCATTGGCAAGTGGTTTGGCCTTGTAAACCCACCTTGTGCCAATGACTTTCCTCTCCTTTGGTGGTTGCTGGGGGGTGAAGACTTTGAGTTTCTTTAAGCTCTGCATCTCCTTCTCCATCGCGAGCTGCCATTTCTCCTGCTCTTCGATGGGCAGCTCCTGGATGTCAGAGAAGGATTTTGGGGTGACCACAACGCTGTTGACAGACGCGATGTGGCCAATGTCAATTCTCTTTGGCGGGACCCCTTTGTTGGACCGCTTTGACCTCCTTACCTTCTGCCACTCACTGCTCTTTTCTTCTGTGGGTCTCTGAGGCGTTGCTGGGGGTGAAAATGGCGTGTCTTCCTCCGTGGGACTGGACGCATCTTCGTCTTGTTCCTCACTTTTGTCGGTGGCAGGGTACGTGGTCGCCTCTGGTGATGTCGCGGTCGGTGTGTCCTTGCTGGGTCGGTTGGCATATGGGCTCAGATCATTTGAGTGGATCTGGGTCCAATTGGAGTCCTCTTCGAAAGAGGCAGATTGGGAAGTCACAGGCCTGCCCCCTTCTCCCAGGAAACGATAGGCCTTGGAGCCAGGAGCATAACCCAAGAACCTTAGTCTCTGGGAAACAGATCTCTCCTTCTTCCGCAGCTGCTTGGGGATGTGCACCCATGCGTAGGAACCAAAAACACGCAAATGTCCCAGATTTGGTTTCCTACCGTGAACCAGGAAATATGGGGTCTGGTTCACAACACTGCTCCAGGTGCGGTTTAAGGTGTAATTGGCATAATGAATTGCCTCCCCCCAGTATGATTCTGCGACATTAGCATCTGCAATCAGACTACGCATCATAGTTTGCAGGATTCCATTTCTTTTCTCAGCTACACCATTTTGCGAAGGGGTGAATGGTGCAGTAAGAAAATGGCGGATGCCCTTACGCCTTACCCAGTCCTGGAACTTCTGAGACATGAACTCAGCCCTGCGATCGCTCTGCAATTGTGCGATCTTGGTCTTGTACTGGGTCTCTACGAAGTTGTACAGTGACTTTATGGCGTCAAAGGCTTCAGATTTTTCTGTGAGGGTATACACGTGGCCGTATCATGAAAAATCATCAACGGCAGTGAGAAAATACTTTTTCTTTCCTAGGGATGGTGTAAAAGGCCCAACTAGGTCAACATGTACCAGTTGGTATGGGTAGTGAGCCTTACGTAATGACACCTTTAAGATAGGAGCAGCCTTCCTCTTTGTTTTCTTGCAAATGGCACAGTCCAGAAACACGTCACAGTCCTTGAGCTGGACTCCCTCAGTAAACTCTCCCATCTTTTTAACTACAGGGAAGCTTGCATGACCTAGCCTCCTGTGGAGGAGGTGGGCACACTTATTGTGAAGCGGCTTC
The DNA here is from genome assembly GCF_947247035.1 of Vipera ursinii. Lineage (NCBI taxonomy): Eukaryota > Metazoa > Chordata > Lepidosauria > Squamata > Viperidae > Vipera > Vipera ursinii. The sequence goes on from NC_139522.1 coordinate 36,465,722, forward strand.
CCCACTGACACCCTCTTGGCTCTAGTTGCCTTGAGTGGTGCTGTAGGTGCCTGCTGAGATTCAGGCTCCTTGCCCACACTGCCCTTGGAAAGCCTTGGGGCAGGCTGTGGTGGCTTGGGAGAAAAATATGGTAAGCCATTTATTATGGCTATATTTCCAATGACCTTCTGGTTCCGGGTGACATGACCTCCCCCCTTGCGAAATAAAACTTCCACTTTGTCATCGTCACACAATTTGGTAATGCTTAATAGGTTGTTGGCTATGGAGGGAGCATGTAAAACACCTTCAACTTTCCCACGTCCAGGTACAGAAACAAACCCCTCCCGAACAACTAAAGCAGTATCACCGTTTGCCACTTTGACAGATGAGTTAATTTTCTTTAACCTTTTAAAACCTTGACTCATATTAGTAATGTGAGAAGAAGCTCCAGAGTCCAGTAACCATAAGTCAGTGGAGCTATCAGCCTTTGTTGTGGGGGTGAGGGAACAAGTATGCAGAAAATTTCCTTTGCCCCTGCCACACCCCCTTCCTTGCCCCTTGCTTGATTGGGACCACGTTTAGGGGCTTGATGTTGATGGGGGCAGTCTTTCTTGAGGTGCTCCTCAGAGCCACAGATGAAACACTTAAGTAGAGCATTAATTTGCTCTGAGTTGTGGCGCCCCTTTCTGGCTTGCTGAGTGGTGACTCTGGCGTATTCTCCGGCATCTCGTCTCCTTCTATCCTCCTCGATCAGTCTTCCTGTGAGGTAGGACAGATTTATGTCTTCCCTCTTGACCGCTTCGAGTGAAACAATGAAATTGCTCCAACTCCTGTCTAGGGAAGCAAAAATGATCGCGACCATGTTCACATCAGTTACAGGAAAATCTCTGGATATCAATTCTGCCCTGAGTGCCTTTAATTTTGCAAGATGCTCAGGCATGCTGGCACCAAACCTCAGTTTGGTTGTATAAAGCTCAGTTGTATATCTGGTGATGGAACCAATGGTATCGCTGTTGAATAAATTGTATAATAGTTGCCAAACTTGAGCAGCTCTGAGACCTGCTGGGATGCTGGAGAACAAGTTATTATCCAGTGAACTGAGCAGAGCAGAGTATGCTTGCAAATGTCGCCGCTCTTCTTGACATCCCCATGGGGGAGGGGGTGGTTTCTGAACCATTTGTAGAGTCCCATTCTTTAAGAGATATAGCTGTATATCTTTACTCCACCTGTTATAATTTTCCCCTCCCAGTTGTAGCTTTTTAAAATCGCTTGGAAGATTTGCTGCTGGAAGATAGTCCTTCTCACACCCATTTTCAAAAATCTCTGTTGAATAAATTGTATAATAGTTGCCAAACTTGAGCAGCTCTGAGACCTGCTGGGATGCTGGAGAACAAGTTATTATCCAGTGAACTGAGCAGAGCAGAGTATGCTTGCAAATGTCGCCGCTCTTCTTGACATCCCCATGGGGGAGGGGGTGGTTTCTGAACCATTTGTAGAGTCCCATTCTTTAAGAGATATAGCTGTATATCTTTACTCCACCTGTTATAATTTTCCCCTCCCAGTTGTAGCTTTTTAAAATCGCTTGGAAGATTTGCTGCTGGAAGATAGTCCTTCTCACACCCATTTTCAAAAATCTCTGAAATGTCCATTGACATAAAAGGGAAAGGTAAAGGGGTTCCTACAGTGAAAGGGGTCCCTCTAGTGGTCGAGGAGGGAATCCTTTCTTGACTATTTAGTAACTCCAGATGGGCGTGCCCGGAAACCATGTGATCCGGGGAAGGGTGTTGTTTAGGATTTCTCCCTTCTTCCCATGAGGCATTGGGGGGGCGGAGCCCAGATTTGCCAGCTCGCAGTTGTTGCAATGAATCCTCCCGAGAATTGCAAGCACATGGACTTTCAGCATTGCCTGGTTTGCCTGGCTGGTCCTGAAGACCTGAAGAGAAGGTGGGAGGCCGCGGGGGTTGATTGTTGGGAGGCTGCAGGCTGGATTCCCCCCGGCAGTTGCGCCCTGGGGAGAGGATGGGAGGCCTTGGAGGGGGGGTGGCTACCCCCAACATCTTTTTGGGCCCCAGGGCATCAGTTAGGAGCTGGATGGCGGCCTGAATGGCTGCAGCATTTGTAGGAGTCTCGGCTGGACAGACCTCATTGTCATCATAGGACTTTAGGCTTTGTGGTGGGGAGAGCTCAGGAATTTGCATGCTGCTTTGGCCGGATGCCAGGGATTGCATGCTATTTCTGCTGGATGCCAGGGACTGCTGGCTTTCCAGGCTTGAAAAAGGTTTGTCTTTGTTAGACCGTTTGGGCTTACAGGGGGCTGCCATCTTGTTTCCTGTGCCAGACCATGTGGGCGGAGCCATCTTGTTTCCGCTTGCCCCAGGAAGCTGTAGCTCACAGCTGGGCGGGGGGGTTCGCGCCAAAAGCCCTGGGGTCCCGGGGTCACTAAGGGTGGTGGGCGCCATATTTGGAGGCCTCGTGGTCGCTAGGGAAAGACTCACCACGTGTTCGGAGGCTTCCTGCGTGGTTTCCTGGGCTGCCTTCCCCCTCCCCTGCATTGCAAAGATCTCTTTAAGCAGCTCTTCACGTTCCTGTGCAGTCAGCTTACTCACGCGGCGTTTGGTTTCAGCCAGGTCCGTCTCTGCAGCATCTGAGCAGTCTTGGGCAGTCTGCAAACCTTCTATGTTCTCCTCTGTGGCGTTCAGGGAGGGGAAGGCATGCGGGGCGCTCCCAGATGTTCTGCTGGATCCTCTGACGGGGTGGAGGTCATTTGTGCTCTCACCTGTAGCGGAGGTTGCTTCAGGAACTGAAGACTTGGATGTAGGCAGGGATGCCGTCTGTGATCGATGACTTCTGGTCACGATAGGAGAAGTCCTGCCATCTGTTATAAATGGATTTGAGCCGGGTCTTCCAGACATCTTGTTGGATAGATCCTGGCTGGCTTGGAAGCATTCCTTTAAACCATCCTCTGGCTACCAACTTGTGAGGTGATCTCACGATGAATCGTTAAAGGAGCTTCCAAGTAAAGGCATCATGCAGAGATGCAATCATATTAGCTTTATTCAATGATAGATCAAAGAGAAAGAAATACTTGGCATGAAAGCATTCATGCCTGCATGTGAGAGAGAAATAAAATAAAACAAGCTAGCAATTACATAACTAAAACAAGAGAAGGACTAAGAGCTAGGAGAGGAGAACTGGAACTAGAAGCTAGAAATGGAGAACTAGAAACTAGAACAGCCCCTCGTGCAGAGGTATTTATGGGGGGTCTTGGTCCCTCCCTGACCATAAAACTCTCTCGCCAATGGGGCTGTCGGGTCCGAGACCCTTGGTTCATCAGTGGAAGCAAAGAAGCCTCTTTGCTCCCATCTGATGACCTTTTTGGGGAACTGCCATGGCTGGCACAAAACATCTAACAGGCATTACCAGTCTCAGTCCATTGGAAAGGTTAGCTTGGAGTCCCATTGGGGTGCCAAATTGTAGTAAGAAAAGTCTTCATCGTGGTTCCTCCAAGTGGGGAATAAACATGGCGACTGCTTTGGGAAGAAGGTTGTAGTTTATTGCAAAGGAAAGCCAGACAGAAAGATGGATCCAACAGAAAAAGAAGGGCTGAGCACATGTGGGTAGTGGGTTTTTATACCCCCTGGACTCTATTGTCTGGAGTTATTTCCTGTTTCAAGCTTTGTATTTCCTTTGTCACGTATTCTGTCCTGAGACTAGGTGTGCCCCTCTAAAATTCTTGCTGGTTGTATGTCCTATTATGTCCCCTGCTTCCCTGGGGCTGTGGCTGATGTTGACTCTAGAGATCTTTCTTCCTAATCCCAGTTTCCTGACAAGATTATCACATGTGCATTTCTATACAGTTGGTTTCTGCTTGGGGGAGGGAGACTTGGGGCTATTAAGAAAAACTGGGCATGCTTTTCTGCCTTTAACTTCTTTTTAGGAAATGTATTTTCCTGCCCTTTTAATATTTCCTTCTCTGGGGAGCTGACTTCCCACACCTTCAAAAATCACTCACCCCCACCAGTCCCAGGCTGTGAAAGGAATAGTAAATTGCAGATTTTAAAGTAAATGAAAAAAAAAACAAAACAATGAGACAAGTTTCATGGACAATGTGTGAGAGAATTTATGGAAAATGCATGTGAAGGAGAGCAATTTTTTTTAGTGGTGAGATTTTTGTAAAATTTCTTTTATTCTTTTTCTCCTGTCTCTTTCTCTTCCCCCCTCCCCTGTTACTTTAAGAGAGAGAGAGAGAGAGAGAGAGAGAGAGAGAGAGAGAGAGAGAGAGAGAGAGAGAGAGAGAGAGAGAGAGAGAGAGAGAAGAGGGGGGGGCTGGTCATTTTAACCATTTTTTTCTCTGCTTAGAATTCCAGTCTGAGGAAGGGGGGGTGGATGTGAAATTTAATGCCCACTCTTGCAGTTTCAGCTTGCAATTATTTTACTTGAAAGAGGAGAGATTAATTGTTAGACAATCTTTTTTGGAAATTGAGTTTTAATTAGACATATATATATATATATATATATATATTCATCAACCAAAAGAAATTACTTTGAATTGTTTTGCTTAGATTTGTAAGTTTTAACCTACTTGATGGAAATTTGTTTCCATCTGATTGGAATAGGATTAAATTGGAATTTGACTAACTTTATATTAAAAGCAATATTAAAGTTTGGTATAGGACTATTTCAGTAACTCAGAAAATCTTATTAAGCTTGTTTATTTATTTATTTTTGTAGAGTTGCTTTTTGTTGTTGTTTTTATTTTTATGTTTTTATGTCTGTGTGCAGGACACACTGATAGAAAATAATACCTAAGAGCATTGAAGGAATTGTAATTCAACCCTTGTTTAAAACAAAGGAGTTGAGAAAATTTTGGGGATTATATATGAGCTATGCTGTTTTGATTAAAGATTTGTATTGAAAACTGTTAGAAAAGGAGCCTAATGTTAACAAGCTCTAACAGTTTGGTGAGCGCTCTTTTGTTGGCTCTTCACTAGGTAATTTGTTTGTAAATAATGGCTTGGAGGAGCTTTTGACCCAGAAGTGGGGGAAAAGAGGCAGCCAGTGGCATTTCTGTCTAAAATTGACATTTGGGGAAGTCTTGGTGGTTAGCATTTCTTGTTAAGTGTGGGTAATTTTAAATCAGAAAGCCGAAAGGAGGTATCCACTTGCTCATAGCAAAGTAGTTGGGAAAACAAAAAAGAAAAAGAAAAAAAGGAAAAAAAAAGACACAATGAAGGTGGGATAGTAAATGGAAAGAAAATGGAAGTGGAAGCTGGGAGAATTTCCCTCCCTTAATCAGCACTAACCTGTGGATTTTATGCCTTACAGCAGGCTCTGAGATTGTTAATAAAGGAAAAGGGGAACATATACACTGACTCCAAATATGATTATGGAATCTTCAATACTTTTGGAGAAGAGAAACATAGAGGATTGATTAATAGCTAAGGGAAACAGTTGGCTCATGCAAAAGTTGATAAAAGCTGTGGAAGCAGAAAAGACAGAAATTAGGCCAGATTGGCAGAAGGGCAGTGAATGAATGGATAATAGAAGGGAGAAACAGAAAAGTTGTTTTTAATTTGGTTTGCACAGATTTGTGAATTGCATGCATTAAAATTGTTGGAAACAAGAGGATTGCCACTAACAGGGTCATCCTAAACGTGTGAATTGTATGCCTTAACGCAAGCCTTAAAATGCTGAAGGAACAAGAATGTACTATAGAAATATGGAAAGAGAGAAACATGGGAAGTAGAAGAAAGTGAGAAGTGGATATTGCCAGATGGGAGAAAGATGTTAAATAAACCGATCATGAGAAATCTGATTGAGAGGTTACATGAAGGGACACACTGGGGGGCACAAGCTTTAATAGATTTGATACACAGATGTAAAGGAATATATAGGCTGGCCTTACAAATGGTTAGAAAATGTATGGTCTGTCTAAAAACAAATAAAGCAGCGCTAAGAAAACAACCACCTGGTAGAGGACAGGAAGGCCTGGAGGAACATTGTCCATAGGGTCGCGATGGGTCGGACACGACTTTGCAACTAACAACAACAACAACAAGAAAACAACCAATAAGGGGAAGGGAGATGGCAATACGACCTTTTCAGAGAATTCAAATTGACTATACTGAATTACCAAAAGCAGGAAAAATAAGGTTTTTGCTTGTCATAGTGGATCATTTAACTCGATGGGTGGAAGCTTTTCCATGTGTGAATGCAAATGCTAGCACCACGGGCAAAATATTGTTAGAAAACATAATACCCAGGTATGGTCTTCCTGAAGTAATAGATAGTGACCAGGGGACGCATTTTACAGCAAGGGTAGTAAAATTAATTAATGAGGCCGTAGGAATTAAATGGGATTATCACACAGCTTGGCACCCCAGTAGTTCTGGGATTTCTGAATGTTCGAATCAAAAATTAAAACAAACTTTGATTAAATTAATGGAGAAAATAAATTTACCCTGGAATAAATGCCTCCCCTTGGCCTTATTAAGGATACAAACACAACCACGTAAAGATATTGGATTGTCATCATTTGAACTCATGTTTGGAGTACCTTATATGGGAAAGGAGGGATTGCCACGAGTTGAACTGAAAGATAAAATAATAAGAAAATATGTACTTGAACTGTCCAGATGTTTTTCTCTCTTGCGACAGAAAGGCATTCTTGCTCAAACTCCACCCTTGGACTTTGCAGTACACCGATACAAAGCAGGGCAGTGGGTGTTGATAAAAGCCTGGAAAGATGAAAAACTAACTCCAACTTGGGAGGGACCTTACATCGTCTTGTTAACTACTGAAACAGCCATCTGGACAGCTGAAAAAGGCTGGACTCATTACCCCCAAGTGCAAGGGCCCGTGCCAGCCCCAGAGAGGTGGAAGGTGGAATCTCACCAAGGAGATCCACTGAAGTTAAAGTTTTGAAGGACCTAACGAACTCTTGACAGAAGGAGGGGTAAAGAGGCATAAGGACTAAACATTGCATTTTTTTAGATGCTTCCACTTCGACCAGAGAAAGCCAAGATTGAGAAAATCCAATACTTCCCGGAGGTGCTGGTTTTGTAAGTGCCTTTGTGGGTGTTGTTGTTGCTCCCATTGTATTGATTGCATTTTATGTACAGGGTGTAAGATAGAGTATGATATTAGGAGCATAAAGGATGTATTGGAACATTGCTGGGTGGTACTTGGGAATTCTCCTTATTATACTCTTAAAACCTGTCCAACCATTAGAACCATGTACGCAATGCGTAGAAATGACAAAAAGGAGAGGGAAATGCATTTCATATGTTCTCATTAAGTCAAATCAGACGAGGTTATATAGCCCATAATGAAACCAGGGGCGAAACTAGTGTGGGTGTGTGCTTTGATGCTTGCCAAGCTATTAATAATGGACAAGGATCTGATAACTCGTTTGGGGTGAGATGTGAAAACTTAGAGTGGGAAAGAAGTTATATAAAAGAAAGGAAGTATTTATTTCAGAGAGCGCATACATTAAGTACAGGACATGTTGCCTTTGCTCCAACCTATGATTATTGGTACACTACTACAGTCCCAAATGAGAGAAGTATAGGTCCAAAGGAAGTGAATATCAGTATTGGGAGTACCAGGACTGATTGCACTCGAGGAAAATGTAACCCAGTGTGTATATATATAAATCAGTCACTAGAAAATAAGGAATTCGGATAGGGATAGATGGAACTGGAAAAGACCCGTGGGGGTGGCTAGTATTAAAAAATAGAAACCACTAAAGTAAAACCAATGCAAAAGTATCTTTTGGTCATATTATCAGGAATTCGAAAAATTAGAATTACCTGAATTTCCTAAGAAAACAGTGAATATGTTTGTACAATTGGCTGAAGAAATTGCTAAGACTCTAACAGTGAGTAATTGTTTTGTTTGTGGAGGAACAAATATGGGAGAACAATGGCCATGGGAGGCTCAAGAATTAAAACATGACATTGTGGTGGAAATGTGGAAAAATAAAACTCTCAAGTTCACAAAAGGAAAAGAGGGAACATGGGCATTAACCACAAATTTAGTTGGGAAAGTATGTTATGAAAGACAAAGAAAGAATAGGAAGGTAGCAGTAGGAGACATGATTTGCTTGACTGTATGGAACAACGACAGTTGGTGGGAAGGAAGTGGAATATCAAAGAAAGAGACATTAAGTGAAATAACTGAGGTGGCTTATTTAAAAGATCCTGAAAACGACACCCTGGACTGGATAGGTATTTATTGGATATGTGGAAAATATGCCTATGGGTATCTACCCAAGGGGTGGTATGGATCTTGTATTTTAGGAATAATAAAGCCAAGCTTTTTCCTTCTCCCCATCAAACAAAAACAATTGCTGGGGCTAACTGTATATGATAAAAGTCCTAGAAATAAAAATTGGAACCTGGAAAGATGATTGGACTCCAGAGAAGATCATCAACTATTATGGACCAGCTACATGGGCGGAAGATGGCACTTTAGGTGCCAGAGAGCCCATCTATATTCTAAATAGGGTAATTAGGCTACAAGCAGTGCTTGAAGTAATTACCAATGACACTGTAAGTACTCTAACACAGTCACCTAAGGAAAGTGTAAAGTCTCGAACCTACATCATGCAGAATCGGTTAGCCTTAGACTACTTATTAGCTCAAGAAGGAGGTGTGTGTGGAAAATTTGATTTGAGCAATTGCTGCATTGAAGTAGATGAGAGTGGTAAGGTAGTAAAGGAAATTACAGACAAGATGATAAAATTAGCTCATGTCCCAGTCCAAACCTGGCAGGGATTGACCTTAGATGGGGTAAATAACTGTTTCGGAGGGTGGTTTGCAAATTGGAAAGAACTAGCAAAATTTGCAATACTAGGATTCTTGGCTATTATGTTTTTACAATGTTTGATTCCTCTCATACAAATACTAATAAGACGAACAATGAAAAGTATGACTTTAATAACAACTTCAATTGAAAAAGGGAAGAAAGAAACAATGTTAATAATGAAGGTAGGAAAACAAGAGTTGGGGAAAGAAGACTCAGAATATAATAACTTGCTTCCATAGGAATTTGAAGAAAAATTAGGGAATGATGAATTCCTAAAAGTATAAAAGAATAATTCAGGTAGAAGAGAAAAAAGGTGGAATTAAAGGAAAATAAATAAAGGTTATTCTTTTATAAATTGTATAAAATGTAACACCAATAAATTGTATAAAATGTAACACCAATGAATTGTATCAAATGTAACACTAAGATGTTCCTGCTTAGACAGAGAATTCACACATGGTAATCAACAAAGTTCTTTTGAAATGTTAAAAAGAATAGGAACATCTCAAGGTGGTGAGTAAAACAAGATAATGTAGTGAGGGATGTAAGGAAGTTGTTACAATAAGTCTTTGGGATGTAAAAGTTCAAAGAAGATCTTTTAGAAATGTAAATGACTTCAAAGACTAACTTAAGTTTCTTAGTGGGGCATGTATCGAGAAAAGAAAGTATAAATGCCTGGTTTGAAACTTGCTCAGTGAGCTCTTTGAACCCAATCCAATTTGGGAAGGGTCTAAGAGGCCGCGTTTGCAAACGCTTTCTTTCTTTATTATTTTCTTTATTATTTTCAATTTTCGTTTCAATAAATCTTTGCCTTTGTTAACCAGACTTGTCTTCAAGTTGTGAGTGTCAGATTTTGGGTTTTTAAATCTCACAACTCCTTCATTTTAAACAAGGGTTGAATTACAACTCCTTCAATTCTCTTAGGTATTATTTTCTTTTTTAAAAAAACTTTATTAAATTTATTATTTAAAACATTGGACACGGTACAAACGGACTGACATACCTTCTTGTCTACAATATTCATATATGTACACATAAAATACACTTAAGATACAAATCAATTAAATATAATACAATACTTAGAACAATCAACCTGTCGGGCCTCAGGAGCCCGACACTTGAGGGGGGGGGCCACTCCACCTCTACGGCACCCCCTGCCTGGCACCCGCCGGACCCGCCCAGCTCTACAGCGGCCCGAGAGGCTCCGGAGGCCACGCCGGACTTGCCTAGCTCCTCAGCGGCCCGAGAGGCTCCGGAGGCCGCGCCGGACTCGCCCAGCTCCGCGGCGGCCCGGAAGGCTCCGGGGCCCGCACTGCCGCTTCTGCTTTCCCCATCTGCGCCGCGGCTGCCGTCTTCGCCCGGCGGCGCGTCTGCGCAGGTCTCCCCGGCCCACGGCGCGACCGGCAGAGGCCCGGACCCACCCTGCGTCATGGCAGCCTGGGAGGCTTCGGGAGTTTCAGGAGGCTTCGGAGACCGCGCTGCTGTGGCTGTCTCCTCTGGCCGACGCCATGCCTGCACGGGGCTCCCCAGCCGGTGGCACGCCCAACGGAAGCTCCAGACCAGCTGGTAGTGGGACCGCTGCTTCGGGAGCCCGCAGCACGACGCTGGCCCTTCCCCGGCTTCGGCTGCCGGGACCACGTTCAGCGGAGCAGCCCGGGGCACTGGACGGTCGTGCACAGGACTGTGTTTCTCGGGAGCCGGCGAGCCTGTTGGGGGACGGGTCCCTCCCCGTCGCAATGCTTGGGTGGCTGGGGGCCCCGAACGTAGACGACCACAGGGGGGTCCAGAGATGGGCGCGGCAGGGAGGGGGTGAGGGGGTGGAGCATGGTGGTGGCAGAGCACGGGAGGGGGCTTACCTGGTTAGGCACCGGGCGAAGGGGCTTGTAGGGGAGGGGTGGGAAAGATATAGGGAATGGGAGGGTGTGGGCGTGTTTGGGTGGAGTATGGGTGGGTGTTTCGGGTGTGTATATAGCAGCGTTGGCTGCAGGTAGCGGCCAACGCTGGCTTTGTCTCTTGCTGCGGCTGTTGCCTTGGGGAATAAAGTGCTTTCAGTTCGCAGCGGAGGTCTCTCGTTCCTGTGTTCGGTACTTTGCCCTCCTTGCTGCAGGACGAGCTTTGACAGAAAGCCAGCATTATCATAGCACCGCGGCCTTTCTGCCTTTCTGCTGTGTTCCGCTTTGTGTGCCATGGCAGAGGGCTTGCAAGGAGCCGCCCTGGAGACTGGATTGGAGGAGGCCGGCGTGGCCGGGGCGGAGGCAACACCACCCGAGGAGAGGGAAGTGGAGGACGCCCAGCCAGCTGTGCGGCCTAAGGTGCGGGAAGCACCACCAGCAGACCCTGTGGCGGAGTCCCAGGGTGCCAGCAGCCAGACCCTGGGGGGGGAGTGGTGGCTGAGCTCGGTCCTGGGCCGCACGGGACTCGAGCAAGGGCGAACGGGCCGGCCCAGCGGGGCTCCACTGGGTTGGAGGGAGTGTCGGCTGACTGAGGACGATGGCGAAGAATGGAGCTATTCAACCGCCCCTGGTAGCCAGACTATGGACGTGCTGCGTGATAGGTTTGGAGAGGTCGGGGCACGTGACAGCGGTTCCTGGGCGGCCATGGGCCCTGAAGGAGACACAGGCCAGTGGTCTCTTTGGGGGGCACCCAGTCAGCCAGCGACGTCCCGCTTCTGACTGGCCAGCCCGAAGTTCAAGGTGCCCGGGGAGGTTGGCGCTCGGCCCTCATCCACGCTAGCACAAGGAGGGCGAGATGCGTGGCCAACACCCGAACGGGCCTCTGGACATCCGGCACCCAGGCCGGCGGGGGCATCCCAGGCCCAAGCCCCTTCACCTGTTGGGCATTGGGGTCCGGGTGTGGTATGGGGACCTCCACCGCTCACCGTAACCTATGATGGCCACCCCGACTGCCTGGCTATGTTCCTGGGTCAGGTGATTAACCATCTGGACGGGAATGCCCAGGACTACGCATCACAGTGGGTGATGGTGGTGGCGGTCACCGCATGCCTTCAGGGAGAGGCTGCGACCTGGGCAGCGGATCTTTATAGTGACCACGCCCGTGAACTCGGCGACGTCGGGCTATTCCTGGATGCCCTGCGCGTCCGGTTTGAGGATGTTTCCCATATACACCGTGCGGAAGCTGAGGTCTTAGCCATCAGGCAGCGGGGTCGGCCAGCGGAGGAGTACGTGCACGGGTTCCGCAGGGTTGCGGGCAGGTTGCGCTCGTGGCCAGAGCGCTTGCTGGTGCACCACTTTCGGGCCGGCCTTGATGGAGCTCTCCGGCGGGCATGTGTGGTTCGGGGGGTCCCGGCACAGCTTCAGGACTGGTTCAGGGTGGCGGTGGAGCTGGATATTGGATTGCAGGACACTCGGGGCAGGCCTGAAGCGGGCCCTGGAGCCTGGAGGGCCGGGGGAGGGCCGAAAGCCGAGGGGCGGAAGCCCGGGCCGGCGGTGCCACAACCTGCCCCCCTACCGGCACCCCATCCAACGTTTCGCTGCTTCCGATGTGACCAACCGGGCCACCGGGCGGTGGACTGCCCGTTACCACCGCCCCGGCCAGGGCCCAACCCCCCGGTGGCACGGGTCCCAACCCCCAGGAGAACCGCGGAGCGCTCCAGAGCAGCGTACCAGGTGGCCGACAAGACACCCCGAACGTCAACCCCGGTGCGTCCAGAGGGGCCGGCGGATGGACAGACCGACACATCCGACGGGTCTGAGGACAATGAGTACGAGGAGGACCCGATGGTAAGTGCTCCAGTGTGCCCTTTTGTGTTGCCTGTGACGTTGATAAGCCCACAAACAGGCGAAAAGAGGGAATGTAAGGCTTTGATCGATACAGGTAGCACGTGCTGCCTTATCAGCCTGGCAACGGCAAGGGAGGCCGACATCCCCCTTCAGCAGCTCCCCAAACCTCTCCGGGTCCAGCAGGTAGACGGGTCCCTTCTGGGTGGGGCACCGATCACGCATGTGACGGCACCGGTGAGGATGGAATTGGGTACACACTGGGAGACCCTACGGTTTGTCGTGGTGCCGTCCATGACGGAGGCGGTCATCCTGGGGCTCACGTGGTTGGACAGATGGGGCCCCACGGTCTTTTGGGAGGGGGGGTGCCGACACCTTCGTCTAGGGACAGGGCCCCAACCCCCTGCAAAGCATTCCTTCATGGGTCCGGAGGGGACCGGAGGGCCAGAGAGGGCCGCAGGGGTGGGAGCTGGGCTTGAGATACAGGTGCCACGGGAGTACGGCGATCTAGCAGACGTCTTCGATGAGAAAGAGTGTGATGCCTTGCCGCCCCACCGCCCCACGGACTGCGCCATCGAACTGGAGCCGGGGGCAAAACTGCCGAAACCCCGCATGTACGCAATGGCGCCCCGGGAGATGCAGGAGCTTCGACAATACATAGATAAGAACCTGCGGAGGGGGTTCATCCAGCCCGCCCGGTCCAAGATGGCGGCCCCTGTCCTATTCAGGGAGAAGAAGGACGGGACCCTAAGACTGTGCGTAGATTACCGGGGGGTTAACGCGGTATGTGTAGAGCACTTGTACCCCCTCCCTCTGCTGAAGGACCTCCTGGCCCATTTGGCTACGGGCCGGGTGTTCACCAAATTAGACCTCAGGGAGGCGTACTACCATGTCCGGATCAAAGCCGGCGACGAATGGAAGACGGCTTTCAATTGCCCGTTGGGGAGCTTTCAGTTCAGGGTAATGCCGTTTGGTCTGCAAGGAGCACCCGCGGTCTTCATGCAGTTGATTAACCAAGTCCTGCATGATCATTTGTACCGGGGGTCCTGGTCTATCTCGATGACATTCTCATATACACGTCAACGCTGGAGGAGCATGTCGCCCTGGTTCGGTGTGTACTAACCAAACTGAGGGACGCCCAATTGTATGTGAAACTCTCTAAATGTGAGTTTCACAAGCCCCGGCTGGACTATTTGGGATATCGGGTGTCCTCAAACGGGGTGGAGATGGACCCAGGGAAGGTGGAGGCCATCCAACAGTGGCAGGCCCCACAAACCCGGAAACAGTTGCAGAGCTTCCTGGGTTTCGCTAATTTTTATCGCCAGTTCATTCCGAACTTCGCTTCCATCGCCTTGCCGCTCACAGATCTGCTGCGGACAAAGCAAACAGCAACACCTCCGCGGCCAGGGCAAAAGCTAGTGTGGACCACTGCATGCCAGCGGGCTTTTGAGATGCTCAAGGCACAATTTGCTAAGGAGCCCGTCCTACGACACCCGAACCCTGACCTGCCCTACGTAGTGCAGGCCGATGCGAGTGACGTGGCCGTTGGGGCTGTCCTTCTGCAGCGGCATGCGATGGGGGAGCTGCGGCCCTGCGCATACGCTTCCAAGAAACTGACCACCACGGAGAGGGCTTGGGCTATCTGGGAGAAAGAGGCTTTCGCGGTCCGCTGGGCCTTGGGGACATGGAGACACCTTCTTGAGGGGGCTAGTCAAGAATTCGAGGTATGGACGGACCACAAAAACCTGGAAGCCCTGCAAACACCCCGCCGTCTGTCCCCGAAGCGCGTGCGGTGGGCCCAGTACTTTCAGCGCTTCCGGTTCCGGCTCAAGTATGTGCCCGGGGGTAGAAACTTCCTGGCAGACGCCTTGTCACGGCTACCTCAATACGATTGCCGGAAAGAGGAGGTAGTACAGGCACTGGTACTGCCACCCCACCCGGTGGAGGGGGCGGAGCACAAGGCCAACGCCTTGACGGACGACTTCCTGCGGGCCTGTAAGGGGGCGCTGGCAACTGATGAATGGATGCAGGCGCACCCCGATACGCTCACGTTGCGGGACGGCTTAGCTTGGCACGGGGTCAGGCTGTATGTGCCTGCGGTGGCACGGGATCGAGCGCTCTATCAGTGCCATGACGCCAGGCAGGCAGGCCATTACGGGTTCGTAAAAAAACTACATTTGGCCCGCCGCCAGTTCTGGTGGCCGACCATGAGGCGAGACATCGAGAGCTACGTGCAGAAATGCCGCGTTTGCGCAACCACCAAGCCCTCCACCAGCAAACCGGCAGGGCTTCTGCAACAGGTGGCGGACCCCGTACGGCCTTGGCAGGACATTGCCATGGACTTTGTGGTCGAGCTACCGGAAAGCAGGGGGTACAACGTTTTGTGGACAGTGGTGGACTTGTTCTCGAAACAGGCCCACTTTATTCCCTGCAAGGGGTTGCCTTCGGCCCGTCGGCTGGCCTGGCTGTTTGTCCAGCACATCTACCGTCTCCACGGGGTGCCACGACGTATCATCTCAGACCGTGGGGTGCAATTCATGGCCCGGTTCTGGAAGGACTTCGTGCGTTACATCGGAGCAACACAGGGCCTGAGCTCGGCGTACCACCCAAGCACAAACGGGGCTGCGGAACGTGCAAACGCGGCGGTGGAGCGATACCTGCGTTGTTACGTCTCATACCAGCAGTCTGAATCGGTGGACCTGCTAGCCTTTGCGGAAGTAGCCTACAACAACACGGTGCATAGCAGCACTGGGTTCTCCCCTTATAAAGTAGTCTCTGGTTATGAATTCGTCCCCATCGCGGGTTGTGACCAGGGTGCCCCTGCGTCCTGCACACCTGGGGAGTGGATGCACCGGTTGGAGGAGGTATGGGGGATAGCGAAGAAGGCGTTAGAGCGGGCTGCAGGGACATACAAAGAGCAGGCAGACAGGAAGAGACGGCCGTTTGCACCCCCTAAAGTAGGTGATCTTGTGTACCTCTCCACGAAGTACCTGCGGCTACAGGTGCCCTGTAAGAAGCTAGGGCCCAAGTATCTCGGGCCGTTCCAGGTAATACAGGTAGTAAACCCTGTCACCGTCAGGCTTCGGCTACCCCCCCTCCTTGGGAAGATACACCCTGTCTTCCACAGTAGCCTGCTGAAGCCTGCAACAACCGCCTCTGCGGCGGTGGGGGAGGGCGGCCCAGGGCCTGTACACGGCGACCACTATGAGGTACAGGAGATCCTGGACTCCCGAAAACGGAGGGGGCGGGTGCAATACTTGGTGCTCTGGAAGGGATACCCCATGGAGGAGGCCACCTGGGTGTGGGACGGGGATGTGTGCGCGCCACGCCTTCTCCGAGCGTTCCACCGGAAACATCCAGGGAAGCCGGGAGGGACCCAGGGGGAGACTGCAGGACACATAACGGAGCACTCACCCCTCTCTCCTTGCATTCCAGGTGGGCCCCTGGTAGAGGGCGCAGCATGTCGGGCCTCGGGAGCCTGACACTTGAGGGGGGGGCCCTCCACCTCTACGGCACCCCCTGCCTGGCACCCGCGGCCCGAAAGGCTCCGGAGGCCACGCCGGACTTGCCTAGCTCCTCAGCGGCCCGAGAGGCTCCGGAGGCCGCACCGGACTCGCCCGGCTCTGCGGTGGCCCGGAAGGCTCCGGGGGCCGCGCCGCCGCTTCTGCTTTCCCCATCCGCGCCGCGGCTGCCGTCTTCGCCCAGCGGTGCGTCTGCGCAGGTCTCCCCGGCCCACGGCGCGACCAGCAGAGGCCCGGACCCACCCTGCGTCACGGCGGCCTGGGAGGCTTCGGGAGTTTCGGCCGCGCTTCAGGAGGCTTCGGAGACCGCGCTGCTGCGGCTGTCTCCTCCGGCCGACGCCACGCCTGCACGGGGCTCCCCAGCCGGTGGCACGCCCAACGGAAGCTCCAGACCAGCTGGTAGTGGGACTGCCGCTTCGGGAGCCCGCAGCACGACGCCGGCCCTTCCCCGGCTTCGGCTGCCGGGACCACGTTCAGCGGAGCAGCCCGGGGCACTGTACGGTCATGCACGGGACTGTGTTTCTCGGGAGCCGGCGAGCCTGTTGGGGGACGGGTCCCTCCCCGTCGCAATGCTTGGGTGGCTGGGGGCCCCGAACGTAGACGACCACAGGGGGGTCCAGAGATGGGCGCGGCAGGGAGGGGGTGAGGGGGTGGAGCATGGTGGCGGCAGAGCACGGGAGGGGGCTTACCTGGTTAGGCGCCGGGCGAAGGGGCTTGTAGGGGAGGGGTGGGAAAGATATAGGGAATGGGACGACGTGGGCGTGTTTGGGTGGAGTATGGGTGGGTGTTTCGGGTGTGTATATAGCAGCGTTGGCTGTAGGTAGCGGCCAACGCTGGCTTTGTCTCTTGCTGCGGCTGTTGCCTTGGGGAATAAAGTGCTTTCAGTTCGCAGCGGAGGTCTCTTGTTCCTGTGTTCAGTACTTTGCCCTGCTTGCTGCAGGACGAGCTTTGACACAACCAATCTATACGTTCTAATAGAGACCTTCCTTTTGTTCCCGCCAAAGATAAAATTTATTCCAAATTTTGTAGTAACCTGATTGGTCTTTATTTTTAATTTCCAAAGTTAATTTATCCATTTCTGCGCATTCCCAAATTAACTCGTTTTCTACTGGGATTTCACTCCTTTTCCAATTCTGGGCAAATTTCATTCTTGCTGCTGTAATAATGTGAATCATCAGATACAACTCATCTTTAGGGTATTTCTCTTTTGTTATGCCCAATAGGAAAAATTCTGGACTGAACTCAACTTCATGTCTTAATATTTCTTTTAGCCATGCCCAAATCATTTGCCAAAATCTTTGTGAGTTGCTACAGGACCATCACGTATGAAAGTATGTACCTAGTTCTTCGGAGCACTTCCAACATTTGGGAGATACTGTCTTATACATTTTGGCTAAACGTGCTGGAGGAAGATGCCATTGATAGAACATTTTGAATAGGTTTTCTTTGTAAGATGAAGCCAATGTTATTCTTTTATTTCTGTCCCAGAGCGTTTGCCATGTATCAAGGTCAATGCCATGTCCCAGATTTTTAGCCCAAGTCAACATAGGGTCCTTCACTTGTTCCTCGAACAGCTTGTATCCCAGAAGCAAATTATATAATTTCTTTATCTGTTTATTATCTGAGCCCAATAATATTTTGTCCAAGGCTGTTTCCTGGGTATTTATCCCCCATTCTTTTTTATCCTTCCTGAATCTTGATTGAATCTGTAAATAGGCCCACCAATCTAGTTTTATTCCTTGCAAATCTAATTCATTTCTAGACTTCAATTCCCCCTTATCATTCATGATATCCTTATATGAAATTATGTTGCCCAAATCAAATAGATTTGGGTAAACAATCGCTTCGAGAGTGGATAGCCAGACTGGTACTTTAGTATAATTGTGAGTTCTAATTTTGTTCCAGATGTTAAATAATGCTTGCCTAATCCGATGTTTTTGAAAGTGTGAAGATAATCCTTGTTTCTCAGTCCATAAAAAGGTGTGCCAACCAAATTGTAAATCATGGCCTTCTAAAGTCAGTAATCTTCTATTTTTCAAAATTATCCATTCTCTAATCCAATTTAACGCCGCGGCATGATAATATAACTCCCAGTCTGGCAATCCAAAACCCCCGTTTTCCTTTGTATCCTGCAAGTATTTCATTTTGATTCTTGGTTTTTTGCCTTGCCAAACAAAATTTAGTGATAGTTTGTTCAGATTTCAAAAGAATTTAGAGTCAAGTTGTATTGGAATATTTTGGAACAAAAACACGATTTTGGGCAGGACATTCATCTTGATAACCGCAATTCTCCCCAATAATGAAAGTTTCAGGTTTCCCCATCTTTCCAAATCACCTTTTATTTGTTTCACTATTTTATCATAGTTATCTTCTTTAAGTGAGGTGCATCTAGCCGTGATATTAATTCCTAGGTATTTTATTTTTTTGACTATTTCTATGTCCATAATTCCAGCCAATTTTTCTTTTTGTTTATTAGTCATATTTTTAACAATCATCTTAGTCTTATGTCTATTTATTTTCAATCCAGCAACTTCACCATATTTAATTAATTCTTCCAGTAATTTTGGTCCCGTGTGGTATGGGTCCTCCATGATGAAGACCAGATCATCCGCAAATGCTTGGAGTTTAAAAGTTTCCTTTTTAATAGCTAATCCTTTTATCTGTGGGTCATTTCTAATTGTTCTCGTTAGGACTTCTAGTGTCAGTATGAACAGCAGTGGAGATAAAGGGCAACCTTGCCGTGTTCCCTTTTGTATTTGAAATTTCCTAGATGTTTCCCCATTAATAATGACTTTTGCTTCCTGGTTAGTATAGATTGCCCTAATTATGTTTATAAATTTTTCACCCATATCCATAAAATTGAGTTGTTGATATAAAAATGACCATTTCACATTATCAAAAGCCTTCTGGGCATCTAGAAATAGTAACGCCATCTGTTGTCCGCTGTGTAGTTCGTAATACTCTAACGTATCCAGTATTACTCTAATATTATGTTTAGTTTGCCTCTTAGCAAGGAAGCCATTCTGGTCTACATGTATAAAGTCATTCAGGAATCGTTTAAGTCGTTCAGCTATGATTGATGTAAATATCTTATAATCCGAATTGAGTAGCAATATAGGTCTATAATTTTGAATTGATGTATAATCAGTATTGTCTTTCGGGATGAGAACTATATTTGCCTCAGACCAAGATTTAGGCGTTCTTGCGTCTTCTAATACTGCATTAAACACCTCCAGTAAGGGTTGTGCTAAAATATTTTGTTGTTCCTTATAGATTTCTATCGGGAGACCGTCAGGACCCGATGCTTTATTGTTTTTTTGTTCGTTAATGGCCTTTATCACCTCGGACAACCTAATTTCTTCGTTCAGCATATTTCTGATTTCCTCTGTAACCTTAGGTAGTTTAGCTTTTTGGAAACATTCCTCCACTTTCTCCACATTTATCTGACTATCTTCTTTGTATAATTGCTCATAAAATTCCTGGGCTATAGTTTTTTTCTCCTCTTCCTGATAGTGTATTCTCCCTTTGTCATCACATAATTTACTAATCCAGCTTTTCTCTTTTTGTTTTTTCAATTTATATGCGAGCCATCGGCCCGGTTTGTTTGCATTTTCAAAAAAGTTTTGTTTTATGCCTCTCATTTGTTGTGCTAGTTTCTCTTTATCTAGAATATTAAGCTTATGTTTAATCAAATCCATTGATTGTCTGATATTCTTTTTTGTGGGTCTTGTTGGAGTATTGTTTCTAAACTTTTATATTCCCCTTCTAACCTTTTCCGTTGTTGTTTTTTCCCCTTGTTCTTATTTATCATATATGCCAATGCTACTCCTCTCATTATTGCCTTGGCTGTGTCCCAGTTATTTTGTACAGAGGTGTCTTCAACTTTATTTTCCTTGAAGAAGAGATCTAATTCTCTCTCCATCTTTGATTTAAAATCATTTTCTTTTAAGATTGATCTTTGTAAGGTCCATCTAGATATTTTTTTTGAACCTTTCCAGCTAAATTTCATGGGGTTATGGTCTGCCCAAGTGCCTGTCTCAATACACACCTCTTCAACTTCGGAGTTGATTTCTTTTGTCATCCATACTATATCAATTCTAGACCATGAATTATGCCGATTAGAGTAATATGTATATTGTCTTGCCTTGTGGTTTCTCTCCCTCCAAACATCCTGAATGTTTAAGTCTCTAGCCAAATTAAAAAAAAGATCTCGGTAAAGTTCTTCTTTTCTTTTTCCTAATGATCTTGCCCATATAGTCCAGATTCGTATCTAAAATAGCATTAAAGTCTCCTAGCAAGCAGATCTCATCATGATCTATGCTACATATCTTATTATGTAGTGTCTTGAAAAACTGTTCTTGATTGCGATTTGGGGCATATATCTCTACCATCATCACCTTCCTATGGTTTATTTCAACCTCAACTATCAATATTCTACCCTCTTTGTCATTATAAATTTGTTTGGCTGCCAATTTCTGATTTACATATAATGCCACCCCTCTCTTTTTCTTTTGTCGGTCTAATGAAACGAACAAGTTCCCTAATTTTGGTTGGGCTAGTAAATGTTTTTGTTGTTCCTTTATATGGACTTCCTGGATTGCAACGATATCTAATTGTTGGCTAATGAGCTTATTAAAAAGTTTCCGCCTTTTCACTGGCGAGTTTAATCCGTTGATGTTTAAAGACAAAATTCTACACTCATCTCCCTTTGTTTTACTTATTTCTAGTTTTTGTAGATCTCGTAATTCGGGGCTCTCTCGCATCCTTATCTCTGACTCCATGTAACTCTGTGGACTCTCCAGGTTTATTCCTTCTATCCTCTGTTCCTAAAGCTTTCCCTTCCAAAACTATCCGTCTTGTGTCTCTTTCTCTTACCTCCCTTCCGTCTTGATCTTCTACTTCTACTTCATCCTGGCTATTAAAGTGGAGTTTATAAAAATTTTCTGCCTTCTCTATTGAATCCAATCTGTACCTTCTATCCTGCCACGTAACTAAAATCTCTTAGGTATTATTTTCTATCAGTGTGTCCTGCACACAGACATAGAAACTTTAAAAAAATAAAATAATACAACAACAACAGAAGCAACTACACACAAAAAAACCAAACAAACTTAATAAGATATTCTGAGTTAGAGAAATAGCTTTGTATCAAACTCTACAAGTTGAAACTGCAAGAATGAGTTGTCATGACCCGTCCGCAGAGTGAAGCATACACACACACACAGCCGACAGCAGGAATGGGTGACAACCAAGGATTGCTTTATTCAGCTTCTTCCAATACGGATAAAGTCAGCGTTGGTAGCACCATGCTCCCAACGCTCTTTTATGGTCTGCATGTGCAGTAGCTCCACCCCCCTGACGCAAACCAACATCTGTTCCCGTGCTCATAAATCCCGTTCTCATAACCACCCCTCCCCCTTTGTCCTTCACGCGTGTGCTCCGTCGTCCATCCTTCCCCGGCATGCTGCTACTCATACGGTAAGTGCCCCAGGTGGTCCCTACCCTAACCCCCGGAACTCCCCTCTCACCCCCTATGGTCGTGCCGAACAACCCCCATTCCAGAACCACCACCCTGGTCCAGAAAGCCCCTACACCTCACCACCGGGTGGGTCCGGCAACACCGGCAAGAGACCTGTATCGGCCGCAGCGACCAAGACCTCTTTCCGCCTGTCCTCGGCTGCCATTCCAACAGGGTTCTCTTCACAGGCGTTTTTCCCCGACGGACCCACCGATGGACCCACCCGGGAGGTGGTCCATCCATTTAGAGGCCCTGGTTGCTCGCCATCCCTTTCCAACAAACAGTCGTTGGGGCTTGGCCTGCCCAGCCGAACGCCTGCGGGGCCTGCTGGAGGGTTCAACTGCGCAGGCGCAGCCATCAGCTGGCAGGCGGAGGCAGCTAACCAGGGCAGCTGAGCATCGGCAAGGCCTGCCACGGGGTCCGTGTGCGCAGGCCCGACTCCAGACGCCTGGACGGCTGCAGACCCTCCCAAAGAAGGCGCAGGCAATGTTAGATGTTTTTGTGCCAGCCATGGCAGATCCTTAAAAGGTCACCAGATGGGAGCAAAGAGGCACCTTTGCTCCCACTGGTGGCTCAGGGGCCTCCAGCCCATGCAGCCCCATTGAAGAGAGTTAATGGCCCTCTGGCCCCCTCACTCTCATTGGTAAGGGAGGGGCTGGGAACCCCCATAAAAACCTCTGCACAGGGGCTGCTCTTTAGCTGTTGTTCTAGCTCCCTTTGGGACTGATCCATGGGCTCAATCCAGGCATGGGTGCCTCCATGCCAGGGAACTCTTTCTCTCTGCTTTATATCTAAATAAAGCTTTCACCTGATTGCATCCCTGCGTGCTGCCTTTTTCTTGGAATCGCCTCAACGAGCCATTGGTCTTGTGAGGCCTCTCACAAATTGGTAGCAGAGGATGGTTTGAGGCAACGCTTCTGAGCCAGCAGCAGAAGCAAGATGCCTGGAGGTTCCAGCAAGAACCCATTTGAGATGGATGGCAGGAGATCCCCGATTGTGACCAGGAGTCTTCAGTCAAGGATGGCAGCCCTGCATCCAGCCCCTGATGCAAGCTTCGATCCAGGTGAGGACACAGATGACCTCTATCACCACAGAGGACCCAGCGAAGCACCAGGGACCCCTTCACATGCCTCCCTACAGCCGCAAGGCACGGAGGGAGGCATGGAAGGCCTGCAGTCCACCCAAGACTGCCCAGACTCCAGGGAAGTGGCCTGGGATCAGGCTAACCCCAGCCTGGACCAGCTGACTGACCGGGAATGCTGGGAGCTGCTCCGAATGCTCCTTGCAGCGTGAAGGACGCCACAAGCCTCTCCATGAGGGACACCAGCGCAGGGGGCCTCTGGACACCGGGTAAGTCCTTCCCCAGCACCCAGGAGGCCCCCTAACATGGCACTGGCCACCCTGGGGGCCCCCGAGGCCCCAGAGCTTTTGGTGGGAAATTTCCCACCAAACTGTGACCTGCAGCTTCCAGGGCCAACCGGAAGCAACATGGCGGCCCGCAGGCCACCTACCCCAGCGTGGCATGGTAGGCCTCAGCTAGGCCTTGAGGCCCAGGAACCGGTGGCAGCCAGCAGAAGCGGCACGCAAACCGCCCGGCCTTCTCCACCGGAAAGCCTCGAGGCCTATGATGGCCTCGAAGCCTGCCCAGCCACACCTGCTTCAGCAGGGATTAAAGCAGCCATCCAGGTCCTGGTTGCAGCACTGGAGGCCACAATGACCGCGGCCTTGACATTGGGGGTAGCCAGCCTCCCTCGCTACCCCCAGGAGCCTGACTATGGGGGGGCGTCCAGTCCGGAGCCCCCCAACTGCACCCCGTGCCTCCAGAGGGCCTCCGAAGGAGCCCCAGGAGCCTCCAACCCTCTCCCCGGGGCCTAACTGCCAGGAGGCGTTCGGCCTGGAGCCTCCCAGCTGCGTCCTGCAATGCCAGAGGGCCTCTGGGGAACCCCTGGGCCCTCCGGCCTACCCTACGCCACCGCCCAGATGCCCTGCTTACCAGATGGTCTTCGGGGGGCCTCCGGATGAGGTCCCCACCTCCAGCGCCATCTTCAGCCACCTCCAGGGTCTTCAGGACCAGCGATGGGCTCCTCCGGGCGATCCTCGGCATCTCTGGGCCATCCCGGCCCCATCCTGCAGTCTTCGCCCCCCGGTGAGTGTTCCAGTGCTGGGGGGGCTTCCGGAGGAATCTTCGAGGCTTCTGCGACCTTCAGCCCCACTTCGGGCCCAGGCCCCAGCCTGCAGGCCTAAGCCTGGCCCAGAGGCAGAGAGAGAAACATCCGCTCCCTCTGCCTCCTGGGCTCAAATGAGTTCTGAGCATGCTCAGTCGGGGCCATCTGAAAAAGAGAGAAAAATACCAACACTTGCCAGCAGAGGGATCCCTCTTCCATTCACCCCAATGGAAAACTCACACAGATATAGAAATGGACAAAGAGCTGGGGAAAATTTCCTTTATTTCCAGACCCCTACATCTGCTTCTGGTCTCCCAAATAATTTTGAAAAATTGCATCTTGGGGGGGAAAATTTTAGTAGCTGGAATAAGGAAGTGCAGGTTTGTCTATTAAAGGAAGGGACTCTAGAGATGGTTCTGGACCCCCCACCTCTTCCCTGGGGACCCCAAGAAGAGTGGTCTCATAGGAGAGCATATACCACTCTACTGAGCTCACTGGATGCTAACCTGTACCCCAGCATTCCAGATGGGCTCACAGTTGGAGACGTTTGGGGCTTGTTATATGACTTATTCAACAGCAACAGCCTGGGCTCCACCACCAGGCTCACATCTGAGTTTTACAACACCAAGCTGAGGTTTGGGGCTAGCATGGCCGAGCACCTGGGAAAATTGAAGGCACTCAGGGCAGAACTGATGCTCCGGGACTACCCTGTAACCAAAGCGAACATGATTGCTGTCATTCTAGCATCTCTGGACAAAAATTGGAGCAATTTCATTGTTTCACTGGAGGGGACCAGAAAGGAAGCCATGACTCTGTCCTACCTCACAGGGAGGCTCAATGAGGAGGACAGGAGGCGTAGAGATGCAGGAGAATATGCCAGAGCCACCACTCAGCGTGCCAGCAGGAGGCACCACAACTCAGAGCAGGTCAATGCTCTACTCAGGTGTTTCATCTGTCACTCTGAGGAGCATCTGAAGAAGGACTGCCCCCATCACCAGCAAGGCCCCAAGCGTGGTTCCAATCAAGGAAGGGGCAAGAGGCAGAGAAGGGGGTGTGGCGTGGGCAAAGGTGGTGCCAAGGGCAATTTTGTATGTACTTGTGCTCTCACCCCCACCACAAAGGCTGGTGGCCCCACTGGCCTATGGTTACTGGACTCTGGAGCTTCATCCCATATTACCAACATGAAACAAGGGTTTAAAAGGTTGAGGAGGATTAACTCCTCTGTCAAGGTTGCCAACGGTGATAAGGCTTTGGTTGTTGGGGAGGGCACTGTCTCTGTACCGGGGCTGGGAAAAGTTGAAGGGGTATTGCATGCTCCCTCCATTGCCAACAATCTGTTGAGCATAATCAAGTTATGTGATGATGACAGGGTGGAGGTATTATTTCGAAAGGGGGGAGGTCATGTCACTCGGGACCAGAAGGTCATTGGGAGTGTTACCATCATAAATGGTTTGCCATACTTCTCCCCTGAGGGCCGAGCCACAGAGGACAGTCCACCGGGTGCCACCTCAGAAGGGGCCTGTACAGAGAAAGAGAGAAAGGCCCCACAGCCAGCCCCAAGGCTGTCTAAGGAGCGCAAGGCCGAAGCAGTTGCACACAAGCCGCCTCAGCCAGCCCCACGGCTTTTCAAGGGCAGTGTGGGCAAGAAACCCAAGCCTCAGCAGGCATCTAAAGCAGGTAAGCCCAAAAAGGAGCCTAAGGTGCCGGCACCGCTCAAGGCAACCAGAGCCAAGAGTGTGTCAGTGGGTAGGCCGCTCCATGATAAGTGTGCCCATCTCTTACACCGAAGATTAGGTCATGCGAGCTTCCCCATGGTTAAAAGGATGGGAGAGTTTTCTGAGGGGGTCCAGCTCAAGGATTGTGTGGTGTTCCTGGATTGTGCCATCTGTAAGAGGGCAAAGAGGAAGGCTGCCCCCATCCCTAAGGTGTCACTGTGTAAGACTCAATACCTGTACCAACTAGTCCATATTGACTTGCTTGGGCCATTCACACCGTCCCTAGGGAAAAGGCAGTATTTCCTCACTGCCGTCGATGATTTATCATGGTACGGCCATGTGTATACCCTCACAGAAAAATCCAAAGCCTTTGATGCCATACGATCACTATACAACTTTGTGGAGACTCAGCACAAGACCAAGATCGCACAGCTGCAGAGCAACAGCGGGGCTGAGTTCATGTCCCGAAAATTCCAGGACTGGGTAAGGCGTAAGGGCATCCGCCATTTTCTTACAGCGCCCTTCATTCCTGCTCAGAACGGCGTGGCTGAGAAAAGAAATGGAATCCTGCAGACTATGGTGCGTAGTCTGATTGCAGATGCTGGAGTCGTGGAATCATACTGGGCGGAGGCGCTGCATTATGCCAATTACACCTTAAACCGCACCTGGAGCAGTGTTGTGGACCAGACCACATATTTCCTGGTCCACAGTAGGAAGCCAGGTCTGGGACACTTGCGTGTGTTTGGCTGCTACGCTTGGGTGCACATCCCCAAGCAGCTGCAGAAGAAGGGGAGATCTGTCTCCCAGAGACTAAGGTTCTTGGGCTATGCTCCTGGCTCCAAGGCCTACCGTGTCCTGGGAGAGCGGGGCAGGACAGTGACTTCCCAATCTGCCTCCTTCGAAGAGGACTCCAATTGGACCCAGATCCATTCAAATGATCTGGGCCCATATGTCAACCGACCCAGCAAGGACACACCGACCACGACGCCACCTGAGATGACCACACACCCTGCCACTGACAAGAGCGAGGAACAAGACGAAGAGGTCAGCCTACCTGGTCCAGATGGGGAGGATGAGCCGTCCAGTCCCAAGGGGGAAGACACGCAATCTTCGCCCAACTCGTCGCCCCCAGTGACGCCTCAGAGGCCCGTGATACCCAGCACCTGGGACCGAGGGCCTTCACATCCCATTTGTTAATGGCCGGCTGACGACTAACCCGCAGAGGAAAAGGGCGGTGAGTGGCAGGAGGTCAGGAGGTCAAAGCGGTCCAACAAAGGGGTCCCACCAAAGAGAATCGACATTGGGCACATCGCGTCCGTCAACAGCGTCGTGGTCACCCCAAAATCCTTCTCTGACATCCAGGAGCTGCCCATTGAAGAACAGGAGAAGTGGCAGCTCGCAATGGAGCGGGAGATGGCGAGCCTGAGAATGCTCAAGGTCTTCACCCCCCAGCAACCACCGAAGGAGAGGAAAGTCATTGGCACAAGGTGGGTTTTCAAGGCCAAACCACTTGCCAATGGCCACTACCTGTATAAGGCCCGCTTGGTAGCACAGGGGTTCACCCAGCACTACATGGAAGAATACGGGGAGACCTACTCTCCAACTGTCCGGGCAGAGAGCGTCAAGGCCGCCCTCGTAACTGCAGCTGCTCTGCGGGAGGAAGTCTACCAATTCGACATCCAGACGGCTTACCTCCACGCCAACTTGGACCGGCAGATCTACGTGAGGGCCCCTCCTGGCTACCAGCAGGAGGGGGGAAACACATGGCTGCTCCGAAAAGGGTTATATGGCCTCAAGCAGTCGGGGAAACTATGGTACGACTGCCTTAGAAAAAGTTTAGAACGAGTTGGTTTCAGGGCATCCCATGCAGATGAGTGTGTTTTCACACGTAACTCCAAGGGTATCACAGAACGGGTGTTAGTTTATGTGGATGACCTATACGTAGGGCCTGGCAAGGAAAGGTGTGATGAATTTGCCAAGGCCCTGGGGGAAAGGTTTACCGTGAAGTCCTTGGGGCGGGTTGACAGGTACTTGGGTGTGCACATCTTGGCCACTGAGAAGGGGTTCGCCCTATCTCACAAAGAAAAGATTGAGGAGTTGTTGCCAAATGCAAAATGGCAGAATCTAACCCAACGCGTAGCCCGATACAAAGTGACTATTACAGTCACACTCACAAGGACGGTCCTGAGTTCACAGATAATAAGCTTTACAGATCTGTGATTGGCTCCTTGCTATATATTACCAATTGGAGCAGGCCTGACATAGCTTTAGCTGTGAATCTACTGTCCAGGCATGTGGAACACCCAAAGGAATTCCACTGGACTGCTGTTAAGAGGGTACTTAGGTACCTCAGGGGCATGGCTGATGCTCTCCTTGTTTTGGAGTCAGAGAATGGGAAGCCGGCCCAGCTCTCTGCTTACTCGGACGCAGACTGGGCTGGTGACACCAAGAGTAGACGGAGCACCTCTGGTTTCCTCATATTGCTAAATGGCTGTCCTATCCATTGGCATGTTAGGCAGCAAAAATTTGTTTCTTGCTCCACGGCCAAGGCGGAATATGCCAGTCTGTCGGACACGGCCAATGATTTGATTTGGTTCGATGCTCTGGTAACGAGCATCTGGGCACCTCCTCCTTTGCCCATCCAGATTCAAGAAGACAATACAGCCGCAAGTGGAATCTCGGGGGCATACGCGGTTGGCTCTAGGTCCCGTCACATAGACATCCGCTATAAAAATGTCAGGCAGCTTGCCAGAATGGGATTCATACATGTCAAACATTGTAATACAACTGACCAGATAGCTGACCTGTTCACCAAACCTGTACCCATTGACCGGCACAACCTTCTGTGTAAGCATTTGTGTTTGGTCTTGTGAACGTGTACAATGCATCTGTATGTCTATGACATCTGCTCGCCCCCTCACATACACTCACTGGTCCCTGTCATTGGCTGGCAAAAGTGGAATTGTTAGATGTTTTTGTGCCAACCATGGCAGTTCCTTAAAAGGTCACCAGATGGGAGCAAAGAGGCACCTTTGCTCCCACTGGCGGGTCAGGGGCCTCCAGCTCCTGCAGCCCCATTGGAGAGAGTTGATGGCCCTCCGGCCCCCTCACTCTCATTGGCAAGGGAGGGGCTTGGAACCCCCATAAAAACCTCTGCACAGGGTCTGCTCTTTAGCTCTTGTAGCTCCCTTTGGGACTGATCCATGGGCTCAATCCAGGCATGGGTGCCTCCATGCCAGGGAACTCTTTCTCTCTGCTTTATATCTAAATAAAGCTTTCACCTGATTGCATCCCTGCGTGCTGCCTTTTTCTTGGAAGTGCCTCAACGAGCCATCAGTCTTGTGAGGCCTCTCACAGGCAAGTCCTCCTGCAGGCAGGAATCAGTCGGTGGTTCGGCCGGCCGGGCGGTAGGAACATCCTCTGAGGCTTTGCGGGGCGTGAGGGGACAGAGACCGCATGCCAGGTGAGGTGGAGCAGAAGACCCGGCGAACGTGGCTACCCCCCCTTGTAGTGTTGGGCCCACCAGGCTCGACATGTGGCTCCCCCTACCACGGTTCCACCTGGAAGACAAGAGATCACAGGTGAGCAAGTATCCATCCATGCCAAGGGTTCTACCCGCCTCCCACCTGGTTTCCCTGGGTATTTGCGGTGGAACGCCCGAACCAGATGAGGTGCCTGGATGTCCACCTCCACTACCCACGAGGCTTCTGTCATAGGATACCCTTTCCATAGAAGCAGGTACTGTACTTTCCCCCTTCGCACCCTTTTTTTTTAATTGAAAAGTTTTTCAATACATTTTATCTTTAACAACCGCTCCCCCCACCCCCCACCCAACCCTTCCCAACCCTCCCCCCTCCCCTTCCCCCCCTCCCTGTCCCCGACTTCCCAGAGCTAAATACAAGGTATAAAAATAAAAACAAACATAAACAACCCTATGCTAACAACAATAAACTATTAAGTCTATAGCGCTCTAGCTCATATAAAATGACTACAAGCAATACAAATATCATATCAAAACTTATTCAAATGCTAAATGAAACTTTTTAGTCCCATATTTATTCTGGATATAATCAATCCATTTTTTCCATTCCGTAATATAAGGTTGTTGCGAATGGTCCTTTAAATACGCCAATATCTTTGCCATATCCGCCAGGTTAGAAACTTTTAAAGTCCATTCTTCTATAGTCGGCAGTTCTTCCTTCTTCCAATATTGACCTACTAAAAGTCTTGCTGCCGTAATTAAATTCAACATCAACTTAGTGTCCACAACAGTAGTATCAGTAATTATGCCCAGTAAAAACAATTGCGGACAAAACTTTATCCTTCTCTTAAATATCTTCTGCATATTCCACCAGATTTTAATCCAAAATGCTTTAACCTTTTTACAGGTCCACCATATGTGAAAGTACGTTGCGTCTTCACCTCCACACCTCCAACATTTAGGCTGGTAGTTCGGATACATACTTGCAAGCTTTTTGGGATCTAAATGCCACCTATAAAACATTTTATAAAAGTTCTCTCTTAAATTTTGAGCTTGCGTAAATTTTACGTTTCTCACCCAGATCTTTTCCCAAGTATCCATTGTAATAACTTCTTGAATATTCTGAGCCCATTTTATCATGCAATCTTTAACAAGTTCTGTTTCTGAGTCAATTTCTATCAATGCAAGATATATCTGCTTGATATGTGCTGGACCCTGATTTCTAATTTGCTTTACCAAATTTTCATCAGTCATTGAAAAACCAATCTTCTGATCTTCTTTCCACCTGGCCTGTAGTTGCCCATACTGAAACCAAGTTTGAACAATCTTCTCTTGTCGTAAAAGGTTATACGGCTTCAAACACCATACCTTCCTCTCCAAAGTTAAGATTTCCTTATATGTAATCACATCATGTTTGAACCCAACATTTATGTTTTCTATTGCGTGTTTTGGAATTGCCCATAAAGGTATCTTATAATTTAACTTGTGTCTATACTTTTTCCAAACTCGCAACAGAGCATGTCTTAAAATATGCACCTTAAACACATTATCTACCTTCTTATCATACAATAAATATGCATGCCAACCAAATAACAAGTCGTGGCCTTCAAGATTTAATAATCTCCCTTGTGTTAAATTAATCCAATCACTTATCGCTACCAACGCAGCAGCTTCATAATATAATTTAAAATTGGGCATTTTAAGACCACCTCTTTCACGCGTATCCTGCATAATCTTAAATTTAACTCGTGGCCTTTTCCCTGCCCATACAAATTTATTAATACCCTTTTGCCATTCCTCCAAATTTGAGTCCTTTTTAAGAATAGGTATCATTTGAAATAAAAATAGAAATTTCGGCAAGACATTCATTTTCACTGCTGCAATTCTTCCCAATAAAGACAATTGTAATTTTTTCCAGCTATCCAATTCTTTTTTAACTTTCCCCCATAACTTTTCATAATTATTTTTATATAACTTTGCATTTGAGGGTGACAAATACACCCCCAAATATTTAACCCTTTTAACAATTTCAAATCCAGTTACCCCTTCTAAAAGGGCCTTTTGCGATACTGTCATGTTTTTAACCAATATTTTAGTTTTTTGTATGTTAACCTTAAATCCAGAAACATTCCCATATTGCATTATTATCTCCATCAGGTCCACAACAGAATTTTCTGGCTGGGTCACCGTAACAACCAGATCGTCTGCAAACACCCTCAGTCTATAATCCTGATCTCTTATTTGAATTCCCTTAATTTTATCCGAGTTCCGTATTTTAATCAGTAATATCTCCAATGTTAAAACAAATAATAAAGGTGATAACGGACACCCTTGCCTTGTGCCCTTTTCAATATTGCATACTCCAGTCAAACTGTTGTTTACTATTATTCGGGCTGTTTGTTTTTGATATAATGCCCTAATTGGTTGTAGAAATTTATCCCCAAAATTCATTTTATCTAATACTTTCATCAAAATTTGCCAATCCAGTTGATCAAAAGCTTTTTCAGCGTCCAGAAAAATCAGCGCCGCAGGGATCTGGTTGTTCCTTTCCAAAAATTCCAACAAATCAACTATATGTCTCACATTATTTTTCATTTGTCTACCACTAATAAACCCAGTTTGATCACCATGAATTATCTGTTGCAATACCCTCATCAATCTGTTAGCTAAAACCTTAGCAAATATCTTCTAGTCCGTATTCAAAAGTGATATTGGTCTGTAATTTCTTACTTGAGTAACGTCCTGATCTTCCTTCGGAATCAGAGAAATAAAAGCAGTTCTCCAAGACGGAGGCACCCCTCCTCCCCTTTGAATTGTCTGTAACAATTCCCTTCGCACCCTTGAATCAAGGACTTCCTGCACCTCATAATGGTCAGCACGAACCGGTCCAGAAACCCCTTTTCCCTGAACCAGAGGTACTGCCCTGGCGGGCTTCAACAGGCTGCTATGAAATATCGGGTGGACCCTACCCAGGAACTTTGGCAGCCGAAGGCGTACCATCACAGGGTTGATTACCTGGATCACCTGAAAGAGGCCTATGAATTTAGGGCCAAGTTTCTTACTCAGCATCTGAAGCCGAAGATACTTGGTAGACAAGTAGACCAGATCCCCCACCTTGGGAGGCTCAAAGGGCCTCCGTTTTCTATCCGCCTGGTCCTTAACCATGGCTGCAGCCTTTTCTAAGGCCTCCTTGGCTGCTTTCCACACCTCCCCCAATTGGTCCATCCACTCTCTGGGCTGGAACGGGAGGGGTTTCTCCTGGTTGTACTCAGGGATGGGAACAAACTCGTAACCCAAAACCACCTGGAAAGGAGAGAGCCCTGTACTGCTGTGGACCGCGTTATTGTGTGCCACCTTGGTGAAAGCCAACAGGTCCACCCAATTCATCTGCTGGTACGACACGTAGCACCGCAGGTACCATCCCACCGTGGTGTTTTCCCGCTCCGCTGCCCCGTTGGTACAGGGGTGGTACACCAAGCTAAGACCCTTGGAGGAACCAATGTACTGGATGAACTCTCTCCAGAACCGGGCTGTGAACTGTACTCCACGGTCTGAGATTATACATCGGGGTACCCCATGCAACCGATAGACGTGCGTGACAAACAACCAGGCCAACCATCCCACCGTGGTGTTTTCCCGCTCCGCTGCCCCGTTGGTACAGGGGTGGTACACCAAGCTAAGACCCTTGGAGGAACCAATGTACTGGATGAACTCTCTCCAGAACCGGGCTGTGAACTGTACTCCACGGTCTGAGATTATACATCGGGGTACCCCATGCAACCGATAGACGTGCGTGACAAACAACCAGGCCAACCGCCTAGCTGATGGTAGACCTTTGCAAGGCACAAAATGAGCCTGTTTTGAAAACAGGTCTATAACTGTCCAGATGACGTTGTACCCATGACTCTCTGGCAGTTCAACGACGAAATTCATTGCTATATCCTGCCAGGGCCTTGTGGGCTCGGTTACTGGCTGAAGGAGTCCTAGCAGCTTCCCTACACGAGGCTTTGCCGTCGCACAAACATGGCAGTTCCGTACATATTCCTCAATGTCCTTCTTCATGTGTGGCCACCAGAATTGCTGACATGCCAAATGCAGCGTCTTTAGAAACCCAAAGTGCCCAGCTTGTCTGGCGTCGTGGCACTGGTATAACACGTTGGGTCTCAGGGTCAGAGGGACATACATCTTGTCCCCATGCCAGGCCAGCCTATCTTGTACAGTCAGTATGTGGGGGTTGTTTCGTAACCACTCGTCTCCTTGATGGCCTCCCTCAGGTCGCGGAGTAGGTCCTCTGTTGCTCCACAGACCATATCCCCATCCGGCCCCAGATGGTAGGGGGGGTACAAGTGCCTGCACCACCTCCTCTCTTTTACTGTCATACTGTGGCAGGCGCGATAGCGCATCTGCCAGGAAGTTCTTCCCCCCCAAGACATACTTCAGGGTGAACGTAAAGCGGCAGAAATATTGAG
Organism: Vipera ursinii; assembly: GCF_947247035.1. Taxonomy (NCBI): domain Eukaryota; kingdom Metazoa; phylum Chordata; class Lepidosauria; order Squamata; family Viperidae; genus Vipera; species Vipera ursinii. The sequence goes on from NC_139522.1 coordinate 36,499,115, forward strand.
CCCAATGAACGTGTTTGAGCGAGAGTCTCCGAGGCGACTGCAAGGCCTCCAGGTTCTTATGGTCGGTCCATACTTCGAACGGGTCCAGGAGATGACGCCACATCTCCAGGGCCCAGCGGACCGCAAATGCCTCTTTTTCCCAAACCGCCCAGGCCCGCTCAGTGACAGTCAGCTTTTTCGAGGAGTATGCACATGGTTGGAGAACCCCGTTGCCATTCTGTTGGAGAAGAACATCCCCCACCGCGACGTCACTGGCATCCGCCTGGACGACGAACGGCATATCAGGATTGGGGTGCAGTGGAACAGGCTCCCTGGAGAACACGGACTTTAGAGCTTCAAAAGCCCGCTGACATTCTGTGGACCACGCCAACCACAACCCAGGACACGGTTTCACTGTTGCCTGTCGCTTACACAGCAAATCCGTTAATGGCAAGGCGATTGTAGCAAAAGACGGAATGAACTGGCAGTAAAAATTGGCAAAGCCCAGGAAGCTTTGCAGTTGGTGACAGGTCCGTGGTGCCTGACACTGTTGTACAGCCTCCACCTTCTTAGGGTCCATTTCCACCCCGGCCGCAGATACCCTATACCCCAGGTAATCCAGCCGGGCCTTTTGGAATTCACATTTCGGGAGCTTCAAATACAACTGAGCGTCCAACAGTTTTTTCAACACTTGCCTAACCAGGGTGACATGCTCCTCCATGGTTGTGTTGTAGGTAAGAATATCATCCAGATAGACCAGGACTCCACAGTATAAATACTCATGCAAGACCTGGTTGATCAGTTGCATGAACACCGCCGGAGCCCCCTGCAAGCCGAACGGCATTACCCTGAACTGGTAACTACTGAGCAGACAGTTAAACGCCGTCTTCCACTCGTCACCAGCCTTAACTCTCACCCTGTAATATGCTTCCCATAGATCTAATTTTGTGAAGACCCGCCCCGTAGCCAAATGGGTTAACAGGTCCTTCATCAGAGGAAGAGGGTAAAGATGTTCCACACACACTGCATTAATCCCACGGAAATCAACATATAAACGAAGGGTGCCGTCTTTTTTCTCCTTGAAGAGAACAGGTGCCGCTATCCTGGACCTGGTGGGCTGGATGAAACCCCTCGCTAGGTTCTTATTGATGTACCGCCTCAGTTCTTGCATCTCTCATGGATTCATGGCGTACATGCGCAGTTTAGGCAGTTTAGCCCTTGCCTCGAAGTTGATGGCACAGTCCGTCGACCGGTGAGGTGGCAGGACGTCACACGCCCGCTCATTGAAAACCTCAGCGAGGTTGGAGTACACCCGTGGCACCTGGGGTTCCTGTTCGGCCATCACTTCACAGGCCCTCTCCCCCTTGTCTGTCCCAGACGGACCCACAAAAGCATGGCAAGGGGGTTGGGGTCCCGTCCCAAGGCGGAGATGGCGACACCCCCACTCCCACCAGATTGTAGGGCCCCATTTGTCCAACCAGGTAAACCCCAAAATCACCGCTTCAGTCATAGCAGGCACCACGATGAAGCGTAAGGTCTCCCAATGCTCACTCATTTCAAGTCGTACAGGCTCCGTTTCATGGGTCACGGGTGCCCCCCCAGAAGGGAGCCGTCCACCTGCTGGAACCTGATGGGGGTGGCCAACTGCTCTAAACCGATGCCCACCTCAGACACCACTGTTTGGCTGATGAGGCAACGGGTGCTACCCGAGTCGATTAACGCCTGGTACTCTCTTTTCTGGCCTGTTTGGGGACTTACTAACAGCACTGGGATCGCAAAGGGATACACTGGTGCGCTCACCATGGGGTCTTCCTCCTGCTCCTCCGCGCTGTCATACAGCACTGGTCTGACAGTTGATGGTATCTCCTTCCCGGTCTGGGGCATCGCTCTGGGTAGATCGCCTGGCAGTTGGTGTGCCGCTCGTGAGTGCTCCACAGCTCTCTTGGGCATGGCACCACGTGCCGGAGGCGTGGCTGGAGCTATACGTGACACCGGAACTGGACACTCCACTGCCCGGTGCCCCGGCTGGTCACACCGAAAGCATCAGATCGATGGTCGGGAGGCCAGAACTGGAGTCTTTGTGGTTGTTACTGAGGGTTTTTGTTCCTCTTCCCTCATTCATTCAATGCCTCGGCGGGGCCCCAGCACGTTCTTGGTTCATCCTCTGCTGTCCCGCAACCCCACGTCTAACTCCACGGCCACCCAAAACCACTCTTGCAGCCTGTGCAGGATACCACGAACAACGCATGCCCTGCGGAGAGCCCCGTCGAGGCCTGCCTTGAAGTGGTGCACAAGCATTCATTCTGGCCATGAGCGCAGCTTACTGGCCACCTGGCGGAATTCATGGACGGAGTCATGATGTAACTTAAAGAGAGAGGTCAAAATATAATTGTACTAATACTGTAACTAATGCAAAGAATATTGGAAGCTAATTCTTTATACCTTTATATTTTTCTTTGTATCTTTCTCTCTTTTCTACTTTCTTGTATTTTGTTTTCTTATTGGCCTTTTAACTTTTTCTGTTCTTTCTTTCTATTTTATTTCTCCATTTCAAACTTTTATTGGTTTATCAAAATATAAAATACAAAGATAAATTCAAAAAAGTAATAGAAAAGTAGAAGGTGGGAGAGGGAAAGGAAAAAAAGATATAGTGTGAAGAAGGAAAAGGGAAGAAAAAGGTACCAACTTCCAAATCTCTTTAGCACAGTGGAAGGTAACAACATTACAACTGCAACTTTTTACTTTTACACAGAAGTATGTACAAGCCATTTCTATAACAATAAACCTATCTAATTAGGGAAAAAAACCTGTCTCTACAGTATTATGTACTGTGGCATTCAGATACTCCCAAAATGTTACAGGTAGCCCCCATTCACTAAGTAATTGCCTACCCCTCCTCTAGACCTAAGACTGTGACATCCATACATCTATGATGGCTGCAGATGATGGGTCCTGGGTCCAAAATAACAACAGGCTGAGGAAGTCAGTTTAGTCTGAGGGATCAGGAAGAAGCAGTACTGTCTTACAGTTTTTATACTGTAGAAGCAAATACAGTGTAGTTCAACCCAAACCCAACCCAAACTGGAAGAGGGTGGGTCTTCCCATCCTCTGTCTGAGAGACCCCTTGAGGGCTGCAAGCAGTTTTTAAATCTCTGATTAGTTTTCTAAATCAGAGGTCCCCAACCTTTTGGGCACCATGGACCAGTTCCGTGGAGAGAGGTTTTTCCACAGACTGGAGGGTGCATGATTTTGTGTGCTGCCTGCATCCCACAGATGGGGTTTTGCTTGTTTGTGCAGACCAGTTGCTGGCATGCCACAGCCCGGTACTGTTGAGTGCTTGACACACCAGCTCCAGACAATAAGGCCAGTGATCTAGGATGATGGGAGCTGGAATGCAATACTTGTCCAACCCCTCCTTTTAAAGAATACTAGGCATTTTCAGTGAAGATATGGCTGACACCTGACATGCCCAGAGAATCTCCTCTCTCTGGACTGTTATTTTTCCAACATAACAACAGGCTTTTGTTTATCTGACTCTCCTGGGTTAGGGAGAGTCCTAGAATCATTCCACAAGATCCTCTGAAAACAGCAATGGTCTGCAAGCAGTTTTAGAAGCCATGCTTCAAAGCAGCTGGGGAGCCAAAGCTGGGGAGCGGGGTCAAAATCACTTTGTTGTTGGATAAAACAGCCATTTTGGAATTTACTTTTCAAATGGACAATAAGTCATGCCCTTCATTTCCTAATCAATTCATGAGACTATTATCTCTACTAGTTAAAAGAGGCTCTCTTTAGTTACAGCTTATTATTCTGTTTTGAAGCCTGGCGTCATTTCTGAGACTTCTTTATTGCCAAATGACAAGGAAGAGGGTTGCTGGAGGCAGCTAAAATAAGGAAACGTGGAGTATTTTTTCTTTTGAAATTTGATGGAGAAACATAAGGATAAAAGTTGTGGTCTTATCTTACTATTTTTTAAAATAATCTGTAGTCCTGTATTGCTTTGTTGTGGGTGGTTGATATTTTCCAATTTTTATGAACTCTGATTGTCTAGAAAAAGGAATAAATAAATAAATAAACAAATAAGCAAACCAACCAACCAACCAACCAATAAATAAATAAATAAATAGCATTCTTTGACCACTAGAGGGAGCTCCGAAGATGTTTAACTCTGAGCTGCAGACTGTCATCAAGGAAATCTTTGAAAGGTCCATACAGAAAATCATTTATATACCGTAGTTTTCGGCGTATAAGACTACTTTTTAACCCATGAAAATCTTCTCAAAAGTCAGGGGTCGTCTTATACGCCGAGTGCTGAAAATTTAGGGACAGGGCTGGCTGGAAAACCTGGAGTGGATCTCCCATTTAGTCTGCACAGGGAAAGTGGGACCAATTGGAGAAGAAGCTACAGTCTGTGATTTTTTACAGGCTGGGGTCTGGGCGTCTTTTCTTCTAAAGTTGAAGAGCAGCTGTAGTATATCCCAACTTGAAAGGCAGGTGGGGAAGGCAGCAGCCAGAGCAGCGGTTTAGCTCTAAGGACACATTTGACTCAGGAACTGGGCGGGCTGGCTGGAAAACCTGGAGCGGATCTCCTATTTGGTCTTTTTTTTAAAAAATCCCATTTATATCCTGCCCTTCTCCAAAGACTCAGAGTGGCTTACAATTTAAAGCACAAATCAATGTGCTTAGCAATAGCCTTCATTCTGTGTATATGTGAGATGGTCTCACGAGGTCGATGTTTCGTTAAGGTGCTTCCAAGTAAAAGGCATCACGCAGGAATGCAATCATTCAAAGCTTTATTTAACGATAAAGTAAATAGAAAGAGTTCCCTGGCATGGAGGCATCCATGCCTGGGTTGCGCTCAGTAGATCAGCAAGCAAGCAGAAGAGAGAACAAAGAGAACAGAGAAAGAAGCGAGCAGCCCCTTGAGCAGAGGTATTTATGGGGGGGTCTCAGCCCCTCCCTTACCATAAAACTTTCTCACCAATGGGGCTGCAGGGGCCGGGGACCCCTGACCCACCAGTGGGAGCAAAGAAGCCTCTTTGCTCCCATCTGATGACCTTTTTGGGGAACTGCCATGGCTGGCACAAAACATCTAACAATTCCCCTTCTTGCCAGCCAATGACAGGGACCAGTGAATGTGTGTGAGGGGGCGAGCAGCTGTCATAGACATGCATAAACACATTCAGAAGACCAAACACAAACGCTTACACAGAAGGTTGTGCCGGTCAATGGGAACAGGTTTGGTGAACAGATCAGCTATCTGGTCAGTTGTGTTACAATGCTCAACATGTATAAACCCCTCTTTGGTAAGCTGCCTGACATTTTTATAGCGTATGTTTATGTGGCGGGACCTAGAGCCCACTGCATATGCCCCCGAGATTGCAATTGCAGCCGTATTATACTCTTGAATTTGGATGGGCAGAGGGGGAGATGCCCAGATACTCGTTATCAGAGCATCGAACCAAATCAAATCATTGGCCGTGTCTGACAGGCTGGCATATTCAGCCTCGGCCGTGGAGCAAGAAACAAATTTTTGCTGCCTAACATGCCAATGGATAGGACAGCCATTTAGCAATATGAGGAAACCAGAGGTGCTCCGTCTACTCTTGGTGTCGCCAGCCCAGTCTGCGTCTGAGTAAGCGGAGAGCTGGGCCGTCTTCCCCTTCTCTGGTTCCAGCACAAGAAGAGCATCGGTTGTGCCCCTGAGGTACCTAAGTACCCTCTTAACAGCAGTCCAGTGGAATTCCTTTGGGTGTTCCACATGCCTGGACAATAGATTCACAGCTAAAGCTATGTCAGGCCTGCTCCAATTGCTGATATATAGCAAGGAGCCGATCACATATCTGTAAAGCGTATTATCTGTGAACTCAGGACCGTCCTTGTGAGTGTGATTGTAATAGTCACTTTGTATCGGGCTACGCGTTGGGTTAGATTCTGCCATTTTGCATTTGTCCAATAACTCCTCTATCTTTTCTTTAGGAGATAGGGCGAACCCCCCCTTAGTGGCCAAGATGTGCACACCCAAGTACTTGTCAACCCGCCCCAAAGACCTCCGGGTAAACTTTTCCTCCAGGGCCTTGGCAAATTCGTCACACCCTTCCTTGTCAGGCCCTACATATAGTAGGTCGTCCACATAAACTAACACCCATTCTGTGGTACCCTTGGAGCTGCGTGTGAAAACACATTCATCTGCATGGGATGCACTGAAACCAACTCGTTCTAAACGTTTTCTAAGGCAGTCGTACCATAGTTTCCCTGACTGCTTAAGGCCATATAACCCTTTGTGGAGCAACCATGTATTTCCCCATTCCTGCTGGTAGCCAGGAGGGGCCCTCACGTAGATCTGCCGGTTTAGGTTGGTGTGGAGGTAAGCCGTCTGGATGTCGAATTGGAAGACTTCCTCCCGCAGAGCGGCTGCAGTTACGAGGGCGGCCTTGACGCACTCTGCCCGGATGGTTGGAGAGTAGGTCTCCCCGTAGTCCTCCATGTAGCGCTGAGCAAACCCCTGAGCTACGAAACGGGCCTCATACAGGTAGAGGCCATTGGCAAGTGGTTTGGCCTTGTAAACCCACCTTGTGCCAGTGACTTTCCTCTCCTTTGGTGGTTGCTGGGGGGTGAAGACCTTGAGTTTCTTCAGGCTCTCCATTTCCTTCTCCATCGCGAGCTGCCATTTCTCCTGTTCTTCGATGGGCAGCTCCTGGATGTCAGAGAAGGATTTTGGGGTGACCACAACGCTGTTGACAGACGCGATGTGCCCAATGTCGATTCTCTTTGGCGGGATCCCTTTGTTGGACCGCTTTGACCTCCTTACCTTCTGCCACTCACCGCCCTTTTCTTCCGCGGGTCTCTGAGGCGTTGCTGGGGGTGAAGACGGCGTGTCTTCCCCCTTGGGACTGAATGGCTCATCCTCCCCATCTGATCCAGGTAGGATGACATCTTCGTCTTGTTCCTCACTTTCGTCGGTGGCAGGGTATGTGGTCGTCTCAGGTGATGTCGTGGTCGGTGTGTCCTTGCTGGGTCGGTTGATATATGGGCTCAGATCATTTGAGTGAATCTGGGTCCAATTGGAGTCCTCTTCGAAGGAGGCAGATTGGGAAGTCACAGTCCTGCCCCCTTCTCCCAGGAAACGGTAGGCCTTGGAGCCAGGAGCATAGCCCAAGAACCTCAGTCTCTGGGAGACAGATCTCCCCTTCTTCCGCAGCTGCTTGGGGATGTGCACCCAAGCATAGGAGCCAAACACACGCAAGTGTCCCAGACTTGGTTTCCTACCGTGGACCAGGAAATATGGGGTCTGGTCCACAACACTGCTCCAGGTGCGGTTTAAGGTGTAATTGGCGTAGTGCACCGCCTCTGCCCAGTATGATTCTGCGACCCCAGCGTCTGCAATCAGACTACGCATCATAGTTTGCAGGATTCCATTTCTTTTCTCTGCCACACCATTTTGAGAGGGAGTGAATGGCGCGGTACGAAAATGGCAGATACCCAGTCCTGGAATTTTCGGGACATGAACTCTGCCCCGCGGTCGCTCTGCAGTTGTGTGATCTTGGTCTTATACTGGGTCTCTACAAAGTCATACAGTGATTTAATGGCGTCAAAGGCTTCAGATTTTTCTGTGAGGGTATACACATGGCCGTATCGTGAAAAATCGTCAACGGCAGTGAGAAAATACTGTCTTTTCCCTAGGGATGGTGTGAATGGCCCAACCAAATCAACATGTACTAGTTGGTATGGGTATTGGGCCTTACGCAGTGACACCTTAGGGATGGGGGCAGCCTTCCTCTTTGCCCTCTTACAGATGGCACAGTCCAGGAACACCTCACAATCCTTGAGCTGGACTCCCTCAGCAAACTCTCCCATCTTTTTAACCACAGGGAAGCTCGCATGACCTAATCTTTGGTGTAAGAGATGGGCACACTTATCGTGGTGCGGCTTCCCCACTGACACCCTCTTGGCTCTGGTTGCCTTGAGCGGTGCTGTAGGTGCCTGCTGAGATTTGGATTTCTTGTCCACACTGCCCTTGGAAAGTTGTGGGGCTGGCTGAGGTGGCTTGGGTGCAACCGCTTTGCCCTTGCGCTTTCTCTTTTCCCGTGTGCAGGCCCCTTTTGAGGTGGCATCTGGTGGACTGTCCTCTGTGGGTGGTTTTTCAGGGGAGAAGTATGGCAAACCATTTATGATGGCAATATTTCCAATGACCCTCTGGTTCCGGGTGACATGACCTCCCCCTTTGCGAAATAAAACTTCCACCCTGTCATCGTCACATAATTTGATAATGCTTAATAGGTTGTTGGCAATGGAGGGAGCATGCAATACCCCTTCAACTTTTCCCAGCCCGGGTACAGAAACAGTGCCCTCCCCAACAATCAAAGCCTTATCACCATTGGCCACCTTGACAGATGAGTTAATTTTCTTTAACCTTTTAAACCCTTGTTTCGTATTGGTAATGTGAGATGAAGCTCCAAAGTCCAGTAACCATAAGTCAGTGGGGCTATCAGCCTTTGTGGTGGGGGTGAGAGGACAAGTATGCACAAAATTGCCCTTGGCACTACCTTTGCCCCCGCCACGCCCCCTACCTTGCCCCTTGCCCCTTCCTTGATTGGGACCACGCTTGGGGCCTTGTTGGTGATGGGGGCAGTCCTTCTTCAGGTGCCCCTCAGAGCCACAGATGAAACACTTAAGTAGAGCATTAACCTGCTCTGAGCTGTGGTGCCTCCTGCTGGTTCGCTCGGTGGTAACTCTGGCGTATTCTCCTGCATCTCTTCGTTTCCTATCTTCCTCAATGAGTCTCCCTGTGAGGTAGGACAGAGTCATGGCTTCCGTCGTTGTCCCCTCCAGTGAAACAATGAAGCTGCTCCAATTTTTGTCCAGGGAAGCCAGAATGACAGCGACCATGTTAGCCTCAGGTACAAGGTAGTCTCTGGACATCAGTTCTCCCTGAGTGCTTTCAATTTTCCCAGGTGTTCGGCCATGCTAGATCCAAATCTGAGTCTAGTGGTGTAAAACTCAGTTGTGAGTCTGGTGATCGAACCGATGCTGTCGCTGTTGAATAAATTGTATAATAACCACCAAACTTCACCAGCTGTGAACCCATCTGGAATGCTGGAGTACAAGTTAGTATCCAGTGAACTCAGTAGAGTGGTATATGCTTTCCTATGATACCACTCTTCTTGGAGTCCCCAGGGAAGAGGTGGGGGGTCCAGAACCATCTCTAGAGTCCCTTGCTCTAATAGATACATCTGCACTTCTTTATTCCATCTGCTGAAATTTTCCCCCCAAGTTGCAGTTTTTCAAATTTATTTAAGAATGCAGGAGCAGATAAAAAGGAATTTTCCTTGGCTCTAAATCCATTTATAAAGGTCTGTGAATTTTCCATTGATGTGAATGGAAGAAGGACCCCTCTGCTGGTAGATGGTGATATTTTTCTCTGATTTTTGGATGGCCCCGACTGGGCATGCTCAGAGTTGGATGGCCCCGACTGGGCATGCTCAGAATTCATTTGAGCCCATGCAATAGAAAACATAAATGTTGGCTTTAAACATGATGTGACTACATACAAGGAGATCTTAAGTTTGGAGAGGAACGTATGGTGTTTGAAGCCGTATAATTTTTTACGAGATGAGAAGATTGTTCAAACTTGGTTTCAATATGGTCAATTACGGGCCAGGTGGAAAGAAGACCAGAAAATTGGTTTCTCAATGACTGATGAAAATTTGGTAAAGCAAATTAGAAATCAGGGTCCAGCACATATCAAACGGATATATCTTGCATTGATAGAAATTGACTCAGAAACAGAACTTGTTAAAGATTGTATGATAAAGTGGGCTCAGAATATTCAAGAAGTTATCACAATGGACACTTGGGAAAAGATTTGGGTGAGGAACGTAAAATTTACACAAGCTCAAAACTTAAGAGAGAACTTTTATAAAATGTTTTATAGGTGGCATTTAGATCCTAAAAAGCTGGCAAGTATGTATCCGAATTATCAGCCCAAATGTTGGAGATGTGGTGGCGAAGACGCAACGTATTTTCATATATGGTGGACCTGTAAAAAGGTTAAAGCTTTTTGGATTAAAATCTGGTGGAATATGCAGAAGATATTTAAACAAAGGATAAAGTTTTGTCCGCAATTGTTCTTATTGGGCATAATTACAGATACTACTGTTGTGGACACCAAGTTGATGCTGAACTTAATTACGGCAGCAAAACTTTTAGTAGGTCAATATTGGAAGAAGGAGGAACTGCCGACTATAGAAGAATGGACTCTAAAAGTTTCTGACCTGGCGGAAATGGCAAAGATTTCGGCTTATTTGAAAGACCATTCGCAACAACGTTATATTATGGAGTGGAAAAAGTGGATCGATTATATCCAGAACAAATATGGGACCAAAAAGTTTCATTTAGCATTTGTATACGTTTTTTTATGTGATATTAGTATTGCTTGTAGTCATTTAATATGAGTTAGAGTGCGATAGACTTAATAGTTTATTGTTGTTAACATATGGTTGTTTATGATTGTTTTTACTTTTATACCTTGTATTTAGCTCTGGGAAGTCGGGGAGGGTTGAGGGGGGAAGGGGGGGAGGGTTAGGGAGCGTTAGGAAGGGTTGGGGGGGAGGGATTGTTAAAGATAAAATGTATTGTAAAACTTTTCAATAAAAAAAAAAGAATTCATTTGAGCCCATGAGGCAGAAGGAGGGCCTGGCCCAGGTCTGCAGGCCGGAATTTGGGCTAGAAGAGGGGCTGAAGGCCGCAGCAGCCCCGAAGATTCCTCCTGAAGCCCCCCCGGCACTGGAACACTCACCGGGGGGCAAAGATCGCAGGATGGGGGCTGGATGGCACATGGATTGCCTGAAGCCCATCGCTGGTCCTGAAGACCCTGGAGGCGCCTGAAGACGGTGCTGGAGGAGGGGGCCTCATCCGGAGCCCCCCGAAGACCATCTGGCAAGCAGGGCGTCTGGGCGGCAGCAAAAAGTAGGCTGGAGGGCCCGGGGGTTCACTGGGGGCCCTCTGGGGTTGCAGGACGCATCTGGGAGACTCCAGGGCGGACCCCTCTCGGCAATTAGGCCCCGGGGAGAGGATTGGAGGCCTTGAAACTCTTCCAGGAGCCCCCTGGGGTTGGCGAGGGAGGCTGGCTACCCCCGATGTTGAGGCTGCGGTCTTTTTGGCTTCCAGGGCTGCAACCAGGACCTGGATGGCTGCTTCAAGCCCTGCTGTAGCAGTCTCGGCTGGGCAGGCTTTGAGGCCATCATAGGCCTTGAGGCTTTCTGGTGGGGAGGACCAGGGGGTTTCCATGCTGCTTCGGCTGGATGCCATCGATTGCTGGGCCTCGAGGCTTGGCTTAGGCCTATCAATATCAGGCCATGTGGTGTCCTGGGGGCCGCCATCTTGCTTCCGGTTGCCCCCGGAAGCTGTAGGTCACAGTTTGGCAGGAAATTTCACGCCAAAATCTCCGGGGTCCCGGGGTCACTCAGGGTGGCCGGCGTTATGTTAGGGAGCCTTGTGGGCGCTGGGGAAGGACTTACCCGGTGTCCAGAGGCCTCCTGCGCTGGCATCTCCCGTGGAGATGCTTGTGACGTCCTTTGTGCTGCAAGGAACTTTAGAAGCAGCTCCTTGCATTCCTGGTCAGTCATCTGATCCACACGGCGCCTGTCTTGGGCCCGGGCCGTTTCCGCTGCGTCTGAGCAGTCTTGGGTAGACTGTAAGCCTTCCATGCTTCCCTCTGTGGCTTGCAGATGTAGGGAGGCATGCGAAGGGGTCCCTGGCGCTGAGCTGGGTCCTCTGGGGGAATAGAGGTCATCTGTGCTCTCACCTGGAGCGGAGCTTGCGTCAGGGGATGGATGCAGGGCTGCCGTCTTTGATTGAAGACTCCTTGTCACAATCGGGGACCTCCTGCCATCCGTTTCAAATGGGTTCTTGCTGGAACGTCCAGGCATCTTGCGTGGCTTGGAAGCGTTGCCTTAAACCATCCTCTTGCTTCCAACTTGTGAGATGGTCTCACGAGGTCGATGTTTCGTTAAGGTGCTTCCAAGTAAAAGGCATCACGCAGGAATGCAATCATTCAAAGCTTTATTTAACGATAAAGTAAATAGAAAGAGTTCCCTGGCATGGAGGCTGTTGTGATTCAGGGTCAGCCTGTGGGTTCGGCAGTTGGGTCGGACGACAACTCAGAGGAGGAGGGGGGTGTTGAAGATCTTGCTGATGATAGCCCTCAGGCAGGCCCCTCCCACTTGGTCACCATGGAGACCCAGCTGTGTGAGCCTGACAGTGTGGATGAAGATGACCCACAGCTGGCCCTGTTCAAGGACGCCCGACGCAGGAGGCAGTCAAGTAGGAGCAAACAGAGGAAGGCTGTGGGGCTTCTCGGAAGGAGGCAAAGAGAGGCCACGCCCTGAACTCTTTATAAAGGGAATGTTTGGGGAGGGCTGGTTTGCTGAAAGCAACCGCTCAGATAGTGTTTCAAGGCTCCTGTATCTTGGTACGTGTCTTGTTTGTTTTTGTAATAAATTTGGCAGACGTATTCCAGCCTCTTGCCGTTTATAAAGCAGGCTGGTACAGAACAGAGGCATCCATGCCTGGGTTGAGCTCAGTAGATCAGCAAGCAAGCAAGCAGAAGAGAGAACAAAGAGAACAGAGAATGAAGCGAGCAGCCCCTTGAGCAGAGGTATTTATGGGGGTCTCAGCCCCTCCCTTACCATAAAACTCTCTCGCCAATGGGGCTGCAGGGGCCAGGGACCCCTGACCCACCAGTGGGAGCAAAGAAGCCTCTTTGCTCCCATCTGATGACCTTTTTGGGGAACTGCCATGGCTGGCACAAAACATCTAACAGTATATGCCTGTTTATTAGGGCTTTCACCCCACCCAAGCAGCATTATTACAAAGTCAGCTTATTGCCCCCAACAATCTGGGTCCTCATTTTACCTACCTTGGAAGGATGGAAAGCTGAGTCAATCTTGAGCCTGGTGGGATGCGAACCTGCACTAATTGCAGGCAGCTTGTGTTACTTAAGGCTCTGCGCAGGGAAAGCTTTAGAGTGAATTAGGAAAAGTGAAAAAGTGAATTAGGAAAATAGGGAATGGTTGCTGGAATCAGGGGCTGCCACAAAGAAGAGGGAGTCAAGCTATTCTCCAAAGCACCTGAAAGCAGGACAAGGAGTAATGGATGGAAACTAATCAAGGAGAGAAGCAACCTAGAACTAAGGAGAAACTTCCTGACAGTTAGAACAATTAACCAGTGGAACAACCTGCCTCCAGAAGTGGTGAATGCTCCAACACTGGAAGTTTTTAAGAAGAGACTGGACAGCCATTTGTCTGAAATGGTATAGGGTTTCCTGCCTTAGCAGGGGATTGGACTAGATGACCTCCAAGGTCCCCTCCAACTACTACTACTTCTTCTTCTTCTTCTTCTTCTTCTTCTTCTTCTTCTTCTTCTTCTTCTTCTTCTTCTTCTTATTATTATTATTATTATTATTATTATTATTATTATTATTATTATTATTATTATTATAGTTTAATCCACTTGCACTGTTTTATGTTTACATGTTTGATGACAAACAGCCTTATGTTTATACGTGACAGTTTTCCTACTAAGCACCTGCATGTCATAAGCATTTGAATTAAAATTACCATATTAAAATCAAATCTGATGTTTTTTAATTTTTATTTGGTGTGCGTTGGAAGAGGGGTAGTCTTATACGGCGAGTATAGCCCAAACCCTATAATTTAACAGGATATGTAGGGGGTCGTCTTATATGCCCAGTCGTCTTATACGCCGGAAAATACGGTACCATAAATCAGTTAGCGTCTAAAAATACAAATTATACACATAATATTAAAAAAGAACAAGAGACACAATTAGGTGCAGAAAATTATCAACCCATTGTGATAACTCTACAAATACTGGACAGTGCAAAAAATCCAAATGTATCCTTGGAATATAAATCTGACACCAGCTTTTATTATGAAGATGGTTTGAATATAACCCTCCCAGCGCAATTGAAACAAGAGTGCCAAGTAAATTCACAATTATTAAGAGATCAAGTTTGGGATTTTTTCTTCATGGATACTAACAAGGTCAAGAAACGTTTGAGAGAAAAAGATATGATAGACATCTCTGAGAAGAAGATTTTATTCTACAAGGAAGTGCTCCGGGTTAACCTACAACGTTTAGCAGAAGAACTTTGGGACTCCTTTTCCATTGATATTAACAGGGCTGAGAATTTCTTGAATAAAAGAGACTTGATAGACTTCCTGAGAGGAAAAAGATCTCATTCTACAAAGATATGCTAGAGGGAGTGACTTAAATTTAATGACTGAATTAGTTAGGATGGACTTTTATAAGTTTGATATATGTTTTGAAAGAAAGCTTTAAGGTAGTTTTGTATTTATAAAATGAGTTTGTAAATGTATGTTTTCTGTCCTTTTATGTAATGTAGAATAATTCCCAAAGTTTATAAAATACTATTGATTAAATTTGAAAACAAGAGAAGAAAAAGATTTACTCCATTAGGATAATTACGTATAATATTTGAGTAATTTTTAAAGTTTGTAAAATATCAGAACTAGAAAAAATGTTTTCTCCCTTCAGGGTTAGAAAAAAGATTGAAATAATACAGGGAAAACTTTTAATATAAATTATGATAAAGATTAATAATTAAACAGAAGCATATACTATTCCCAAAAGCAACAAGAAGCAGAGATGGTCAAATTGATTCTTTTATCCAAAGAAGAGAATATATTTAACTTAGTTTCTATTTGGAAATTCCTTCCAGATTTTGAGCTTGCAATGAAAAAAATGAAACTTTGATTTTGTTTTTGTTAATTAGATAGGTTTGTTGTTATAGAAATGGCTAGTATATACTGCTGTATAAAAGTAAAAAGTTGAGTTTATAATGTTGTTATCTTCCACTATGCTAAAGAGAGTTGGAAGTCCCTGCCTTTTTCTTTCCTTTTCCCTCTTCACACCATGTTTTCCCCTCCCCCTTCTAGTTTTTTATTACTTTTTTGAATTTCTCTTTGTATGTTATATTTTGATAAACTAATAAAAATGAGAGATAAAAAAATACCAGGCAAGCAATCAGAAAATCCCCAACAATTTGACAGTATTGGCTGATGTACTGATTCTGTCATTTAATTTCTGCCTATAGTTTATTTTATTGAATCATAAGAAGCCCTACATAGAGTAACACAGTTCAGAAACAGCTTGGGAAAACTATACTTGAGTTTGTAGGGTCAGTACTGGCACACACTGGATATAGTTGTGCAGGAGGGGGGACATTTAGCAGCAGACTAGCATTTTCAGTCTTTGAATACTTGCCAAAGTTTGGGAGGGAAGCTCACTTTTACCCAGACCCATAAAACAAACTGCTTTTGCCATACACAAAAAGGCTGGGAGAAACCATGGCAAACAAACTCTTTGAAACTATGCTCTGATTTCCACTCCTCATTCTTCTTCTGTCTCCCCCCCCCATGTGCAATTGGAGTGCTGGTGCCACACCTTGCCTTTCATGTCAAGCAATGAATACATTTTCTCCTGAAAAGGAAAGCCAGCTAGATGTCCAAGACACACAGACCTGGAACCAGCATGAGTCACTTCCCTCCTTTCACTGATCTAGCCCAAACCTTGCCCAGCACAGGACGTGCCTGGGCTTATCATCAGAAGAGGCCAGTCTTCACTCTCCTTCCCACTCTCTTTCCCCAGCCCTTTTCTACTCTCTCCAAGTTTAAGATCCACGACAGGCATCTGCAAGAAGAGCTTGTGGTGCCAGGCTGAACAGGATGCCACTGAGCTTGTAGGAGATGACCAGGTTGAGCCCAAGGAGGGTGGGATGGGGGGTGGTGGTCAAATGCATCATCAGTCTCGAGTTCCTTTGCATCCACAAGAGATCTACCGTAAGTCCAGTCCACTTTGAATTCCACTGATTTTTATCTACCAACAATTTGATTTGACTGTTAGTAGTTCAGATTAATGTCAAGTGGGGAAATCAGGAAACTCAGCCAGTTCAAATATATATAAGGGTTTATTGCAAGCTTAAGCTCTCTACAAGAATCTGAACTACTAACAGTCAAAGCAAATTTGCGGTAGATAAGAATCAGTGGAATTCAAGGTGGGCTGGACTTAGATCTCTTGTGGGCATGAAGGGACTCAAGACTGATGACGCATTTGACCCCTCCCTCAGGCTCAGCCTGGTCATCTCCTACAGCAGGGCTTTTCAGCCAGTGGTATGGGTACCGCCTGTGGTACATTGCCACCTGGTAGGTGGTACACAACCATCCTAGAAAAGTGGTAGCGGAGGAGGGGAATGAACTGAACCGGTGGCAGCACTGCAAAAGCCTGAGCGAGAGATGGCTGGAGCTGCAGGGCTCTCAGGGCTCGGCAGAAGCACCAGGATCAGCACTTCTTCGGGGTTGTCAGGGCTTAGTGGAAGCACCAGGATCAGTGCAGGGCTCCAGCTGGATCCAGCTGGAATGTTGCAGCATCTCCAGGGTCCTGTGATTTACATTCAGATGCTTGGCAACTGATTCATATTTATGATGGTCACAGTCTCCCAGGGTCATGTGAAGTGACCAAAACCTGCTGCAACCACCCAGCAGATGGGGGGGGATAAAAACCAAACACCTCCCACCCCACCCCTGCTGCCAATCCTCAACAGAAATGCTCACAACACTGAAAACCTCGGACAGGAGGAAGAGCGCCGCCAGGTGGGCAGGCAGGTCTCTTGCTCGGCTGTGGCTTGGGGGGCACTTTTTCAGTGCCATTGTAACTTTCAACAGTCACTAAGCAAACTGTTGTAAGTTGAGGACTACCTGTACTTCACTTTTTTCCTTTTTGGGGGGGGTCATCAAGTTTTTGACACCTTGCTAGGCGACTGGTGGTACTCGGATGTTGCCATATCCTAAACGTGGTACCATGGGTGAAAAGGTTGAAAAGCCCTGCCCTACCCAGTCCTCCCTGAGCAGGTAGAAAGTAAAATGATGCCAATTTTTTTTTATTGAAAAGTTTTAAAATACATTTTCTCTTTAACAATCCCCCCTCCCCCTCCCCTACCTATCCCTCCCTACCCCTCCCCCCTTCCCCCCCCCCCGACTTCCCAGAGCTAAGTACAGGGTATAAAAACAGAAAACAATCATAAACATCCATATGCTAACAACAATAAACTCTTAAATCTATCGCTCTCTAGCTCATATAAGATAACTACAAACAATATTAATATTACATATAAAAAGAAAGAAAAAGAAAAAAAGAAAGGAAGATTTATTCAAATGCTAAATGAAACTTTTTAGTCCCATATTTCTTCTGGATATATTCAATCCATTTTTTCCACTCCATAATATAGCGTTCTTGCGAGTGATCTTTCAAATAAGCCGAAATCTTTGCCATTTCTGCCAGGTCAGAAACCTTTAAAGTCCATTCCTCTATAGTCGGCAATTCCTCCTTCTTCCAATACTGGCCTATGAGAAGTCTTGCTGCTGTAATTAAATTCAACATCAACTTAGTGTCCACAACAGTAGCCTCTGTAATTATACCCAGCAAAAAGAATTGCGGACAAAACTTTATCTTCTGCTTGAAGATCTTCTGCATGTTCCACCAAATTTTTATCCAAAAAGCCTTAACCTTTTTACAAGTCCACCATATATGAAAATATGTTGCATCTTCATCACCGCACCTCCAGCATTTGGGCTGATAATTCGGATACATACTTGCCAGCTTTTTAGGATCTAAATGCCACCTATAAAACATTTTATAAAAGTTCTCTCTTAAATTTTGAGCTTGTGTAAATTTTACGTTCCTCACCCAAATCTTTTCCCACGTGTCCATTGTAATAACTTCTTGGATATTTTGAGCCCATTTTATCATACAATCTTTAACCAGTTCTGTTTCTGAGTCAATTTCTATCAATGCAAGATATATCCGTTTGATATGTGCTGGACCCTGATTTCTAATTTGCTTTATCAGATTTTCATCAGTCATTGTAAAACCAGTTTTCTGATCTTCTTTCCACCTGGCCCGTAGCTGGATATATTGAAACCAAGTTTGAATAATCTTCTCATCTCGCAAGAGGCTGTACGGTTTCAGACACCAAACATTTCTTTCCAGGCTTAAAATCTCCTTATACGTAGTCACATCATGTTTAAAACCAACATTTATATTTTCTATTGCGTGTTTTGGGATTGCCCACAATGGTATCTTACAATCTAGCTTATGTCTATACTTCTTCCAAACTCTCAACAATGCCTGTCTTAAAATATGCACTTTAAACACATTATCTACCTTCTTATCATACAACAAATATGCATGCCAGCCAAACAACAAGTCATGGCCCTCAAGATTTAATAATCTCTCTTGTGTCAAATTGATCCAATCACTTATTCCTGCTAACACAGCAGCTTCATAATATAATTTAAGATTGGGCATTTTAAGACCACCTCTTTCACGAGTGTCCTGCATAATCTTAAGTTTAACTCGTGGCCTTTTCCCTGCCCAGACAAATTTGTTGATACCTCGCTGCCATTCCTCCAGATTAGAATCTTTCTTAAGAACCGGTATCATTTGAAATAAGAATAAAAATTTATGCAGGACATTCATTTTCACTGCTGCAATTCGCCCCAGCAAAGACAGTTGCAATTTTTCCCAGCTCCCCATTTCTTTTTGAATTTTTCCCCATAATCTTTCATACTTATTTTTATATAACTTTGTATTAGAGGGTGACAAGAACACCCCCAAATATTTGACCCTCTTGACAATCTCAAATCCAGTTAATCCTTCTAAAAGGGCCTTTTGCGATGCTGTCATATTTTTGGCCAGAATTTTAGTTTTTTGTGCATTAACTTTAAATCCAGAAACCTTCCCATATTGCATTATTATCTCCATCAGGTCCACAACAGAGTTCTCCGGCTGGGTCACCGTAACAACCAGATCATCTGCGAACGCTCTCAATCTACAATCCTGATCTCTAATTTGTATACCCTTAATTCTTTCCGAGTTCCGTATTTTTATCAATAATATCTCCAATGTTAAGACAAATAGCAAAGGCGATAACGGACACCCTTGCCTTGTGCCCTTCTCAATATTACAAGCTTCAGTCAAACTATTATTAACTATTATTCGGGCAGTTTGTTTTTGATATAATGCCCTAATTGGTTGCAAAAATTTATCCCCAAAATTCATTTTATCTAGAACTTTCATCAAAAATTGCCAATTCAATTGATCAAAAGCTTTTTCAGCATCTAAAAAAATTAGCGCCGCAGGGATCTGGTTGTTCCTTTCCAAAAACTCTAACACATCAACTATATGCCTCACATTATTTTTCATTTGCCTACCACTAATAAACCCTGTTTGATCCCCATGAATCACCTGTTGCAGAACCCTAATCAATCTATTAGCCAACACCTTAGCAAATATCTTATAATCTGTATTTAAAAGTGATATTGGTCTATAATTTTTAACTTGAGTAACATCTTGATCTTCCTTCGGTATCAAAGAGATAAAAGCAGTTCTCCAAGACGGAGGCACCTTTCCCCCTCTCTGAATTATCTGAAACAGCTCCTTTAACGGCTTTATCAACTCCATTTGTAAATTTTTGTAATAAACCGCAGTCAAGCCATCCGTACCTGGCGCTTTATCCAACTTCAATTCCTTAATTGCTGTAAAAATTTCTTCTTCTGTTATCAATTGGTTAATCTCCTCTTTTTGTGCCTGCGTAAGAACCGGGATGCTAGCATTCTCCAAATATACATCAATATCTTTTTCGTTAATCTTCTCCTTAGCATATAATTTAGAATAAAAGTCCAAAAAGGCTTCCTTAATAAGATCCTGTTGATACACAACCTTTCCCTTATGTTCAATTTTATCTATATTAGAAGCCCTTTGCTTCTTCCTTAGTCTATAAGCTAGCCATCTACCTGGCTTGTTGGCATTGCAAAAAGTGTTATGCCTAGCAAACCGCAAATTGGTTGCCACTTGATCAGCCATTAATTTATCAAATTGTTCTCTTAATAGCTTAATAACCTCCTTAGTCTTCACATCCAATGGGTTCAAAATCAAGGCCTTTTCTTTTTCCCTAATTTCATTCTCCAATTCTCTCCTTCTGGCTTCCAAAGTACGTCTGTGTTTATTATTCATATAAATCAACACCCCTCTCATATAGGCCTTGCTAGCATCCCAAACCATGTCCATGGAAGTATCCTTATTCATATTAATTTCAAAAAAATCCTTCATCCGCTGTTTACATTCTTCCACATTTCTCTGATTTCTAAACAAGTTCTCATTTACGCGCCACGAGCGCCTATCTCTATTGTCCTTATTGATCTCTAACCAAACTGGGCTATGGTCAGAGATAGCTCTTGCACAAATCTTTACCTTCTTAATCCTAGAAAAAAAGTCATTAGTCAACAAAATAAAGTCAATCCTGGAAAAAGATTGATGTCTATCAGAAAAAAAAGTATAATCCTTTTCATGCAGGTGAGTGTCACGCCAAATATCTCGCAGTTCCAAATCATCCTTCATTTCAAAAAAAGATTTAGGCAATCTGGCATGACTCAGAGAGCGCTTAAAAGGACCAGCCTTGTCCATCTGCACATCCAAAACACCATTCCAATCCCCCATAAAAATAAACGATTTGTAATCCAATTGAGTAAGCTTTGTATGAAGTAAGCTAAAAAAATCAGCTTGCTGTTGATTAGGAGCATATAGTCCAACTAAAAGTGTTTTTTTGCCTTCTAGCAGCAAATCTATCATAAGATATCTACCATGCTTATCTGCTTCAATTAGTTCCGCTGTTAAAGCACTTTTAACATAAACAACCACTCCATTTTTCTTATTCATCGCAGAGGCAACAAATTGCGTGCCCAATCTTGAGTTGAGTAAATACTTTTGGTCCATAGTCCTAATATGTGTTTCTTGCAAACATATAACATCAATCTTAAATTGTTTTAAATATTGAAAAACTTTCTTTCTCTTCTGTGGTGAGTTTAGTCCATTAACATTCCAAGTTAGAAATTTAGTCGCCATGCGTGGCATCCCGAAGCTGTTGGAGCAGATCTTTAATAGCCCCTCTGTCCTCTTTGGGCCGTGCTCCTCCCATTGCTTCGCTGTAAGTACGCTTTGAAAATTCCATAAACTTCTGTTGGTCATGCTCTTTTATTTGTTTTGCTCGTTTTAAAGCGGCACGTGTCACCCTCTGCTCTCCAGCAACAGCCAACGAGGTTGTAATTTGATCCCCTCCAGCACCATTCTCTTCTTTCTGTCCTCCTTCAGCCTCTTGAGATTTCCCTTCTCCACATCCCTTTGCAGCTTCCAGAAGTGATAGTGGAGTCGCTTTTAAAACATTATTATAAAAGTCACGCGCCTGTGTCACAGTAACCAGACGGTATCTTTTACCTTTGTGCATCACCACCAATCCAACTGGAATCTCCCATCTAAACTTAATATCACGTTGCTTAAGTTCTTGCACAAGAAATGCAAAGTCCTTCCTTCTCCTTAGAATCTTTGGAGGAATTTCTTTTAAAACCAAAACTTCTTGGTCAGCAATCACAACTTTAGTATCATAAGCAGCTTGAATAACTTCATCTCTGGTTTCTCTCTTTGTAAAATAAACCACCACATCTCTAGGTAGCTTTCTCTGTCTAGCAACCCATGAGTTTACACGAAAAACTTTGTCCATGCATCCCTTTATTTCAGATGCTGACTGATCCAATACTGCTTCCAAGGCCTCAGAAATCAGCTGCTTTAGGTCCTCTTTAGGATTCTCTTTTAAACCTCTGATTCTGATAGCATACTGCATCTGGTAATACTGAACAAGACTCAGTTCTCCGTCCATTCTATCCCTTAAATCTTCATTCTCCAGTACCTTTACTTCTAATATAGCATTCTTTTGACTCAGATCCTCCACTTTTTCATCCAAGCTTTGCACACATTCAGCCACGCTTTGCACTGTGGACAAAATGTCTACCCTCATCACACTAAACTTCTCTTCTATCCTCTCCTCCAGTTTCTCCAATTTCTCCTCCAATTTCTCCTCCACCTTTGCCAGTTTGTCACCCAGTATTTCTGATATTACCTGGGATTGTTTTTCCAAAGCATCTTCTAAATCCTTCAATGTCAATGCAGCAGGAGGAAGCAAAGCTTGCAACGATGTCTGTTGCACCGGGGAAGTTCCAGCACTCCGAAGAGTTTTTGAGGGAGGTTTAGCCGCCATCTTTTCACTTTCACTTATTGCACACTTTCACTTTAGGTTTATAAAGTCCATTGAACTAGAGAGTAAAAGTAAAAGTCCTCTTCACCTTTATCTCCTGTACCGCTCTGCCTGCTCCTTTTTATTCCAGGGTCTTTCCTTCTGGCAGGGGTGGTCGCAAACGCCTGGCTCTGCTCCAAAAATCCCAGAGCAGAGACGCTGAACAGCTGGGAGCAACCCAGGCTACGGGGGAGTTCAATCCTTCAGCCGCCCAAGCTTCAAGCTCAGGCGGCCCCGGAGAACTCAACCCCTACCTGGGGCCTCACCCCCTCCTCTTCTCCCGAGGAGGGGGCTTCAAATCCACCCGAACAGCTGATCGGCGCTGTTTCGGGTGAAAAAACTCAGCTGAGCAGCGGGCAGCCCGAAACGGCTGTCTCCGGCACCGCGCCGCCACCGGAAGTCAAAATGATGCCAATTTTGAAAAGAACAGCTGTTAGTTATTGTAGCCCTTGCTTTCAGGCTTCAAGGCAAGCCTAAAATAAGTTGTATCTCCTTTCAGAACTGCACTTGTTAAAATCAATACAACTTCATTTCAGACTCACAGAAAAAATATCAGGTTTCTGTCAGAACTGCCACCTCACACTTGCACTCTGCTATCACTTGATGCCAGTCTGCCATGAACTCCAGGGAGACTGGATAGGAGGGAGGAGGAATCAGGGGTAACAAAGAGTTCACTGTATCTGTCAGAGACAGGACTTCAAGGTCAGAGGGTGCAGAACAGACTGCACCTGCATTCTAATTCACACATGAAGCAAACATTCCAAAAACAATCTCTTTGAGTTTGATTGGACAATGGGCCCCAGCAGGGAGATGCACCTAAGGGAGGGAAAGTTACACTTGGAGATTTTGGCATGCACTTTTCAGTTCTGGCTTTGCTCTACTGTATCTGCTCTCTCTGGTCACATTGACTCCTGCAGGAATTAGGGGGTGCTTGGCCTCTTCCACATTCCCCATGTTCACCACCCAGTGAGTCTTCAGTCTCTGGTACGGAGTATCCCAGAGCTGCTCCCTTAGGTTTGCTGCTTGTGGCTCAGCCCTCAGTTTGGGACACACGCCTGCTGGCTGCACCCCTGCCCCAGTCTTCAGCACCGCTTGGGATTCTTGAGCCAGGGGCTCCTCCAGCTTCTTCTTCTCCTCTGATTCTTTGCCTGTTGCCGATATCTCAGGTCTTTGGCCTCCTGGTGGTGGGATTCAGGTAGGCACTACTGTCAGAACTGACTTAATGTCAACCGTCCCATTTGGCACTTTCAACAAACGAAACTCCCGGCTCTTTAGATTGACCAAGAGTGTAGCTGTCAACGCTGCTAACATCAAACGTTATTGCTTGACAAGAGATGAAGAAGTAGCTATTTCATATGTTAAACTTGTGTATTGCTTTAAGACTTGTGTATTGCTTTAGTTTAAAGTTGGGAGGAGGGAAGAGTAGGAATGCACTTTCAAGGCCATTTGTCTCTCTAAAGAAGATAAGGCTTTGGTGGTTCTTCTAACGGAAGGGAAACTGATTCTTTAAATTAATCGGAGAATATGATTAATGACAAAATTAGAAAGGTGGAGAATTGTGTTTTAATATATTGTGCAAGGGGCAGAGATTTCAGATTCCAGCTTCCTTCGAGCAAGCATTTGCCGGTGTATTAGGCTAATAAAGGACTTTTAAGGTAAACAATGCCTCAGAGTCACTTGAAAAGCCCATACGTCGGAAACTTGACAGTAGCTTTATTGAAAAATCCATCTAGGCATGGCAGAAGCAAAGTCAGTTCTGGGATTTTCCCACAAAAATCCACATAGGTAAATCCCCTTTTTCTCTCTGGGCCACCCACAGTTCATAGTTCACCAATTGAGTTCAGTGCTTTTCCTTTCAGAAAAACTGTCTGCTCCGGTCAAACATTCTTCATGACTTGGCCTTGGTAGATACAGTAACGTCTCTCTGGCAACAGAAGGTTCACTTGCATTCCATAGCCTCCTCCTGCCCTTCGGAATTCACCACCCTCCTCCCATCCCTGTTCAGCAAAGCTGTGAGCGAATGTAGGAGCAGGCAACTATGGAGTTAAGTCAGGTTTGACATTCCCCTCTCTTTGCCAGCTTCCTTGTGAAACTGACAAACAAGTCACAGGAACACAGGAAACCTCTGACAATGAGATAGGATTAGGAAGGTTTTGCTATGAGTAATCTTGCACTAAATATAACAAATGTAATCTTGTACCCAAAATGACAAAAGTAATCAACTAAGTCTGAACACTGACCTTGTGACAGAAATCACATAGACCAGGGGTGTCAAACTCGCAACCTCATGTGACGTATCATGACTTTTTTGCCATTGCCGGCAATGGGGTGGGCACGGTTTCACTATGATGCATCTGGCCCGTGGACTGGCAGTTTGACACACCTGACATAGACTGACATGATAGCAGTGTTGCAATATCTCAGGGGCTGCCACAAAGAAGAGGGAGTCAAGCTATTCTCCAAAGCACCTGAAGGCAGGACAAGAAGCAACAGATGGAAACTAAGCAAAGAGAGAAGCAACCTAGAACTAAGGAGAAATTTTCTGACAGTTAGAGCAATTAATCAGTGGAACAACCTGCCTCCAGAAGCTGTGAATGCTCCAACACTGGAAGCTTTTAAGAAGAGACTGGACAGCCATTTGTCTGAAATGGTATAGGTTTTCCTGCCTGAGCAGGGAGTTGGACTAGATGACCTCCAAGTTCCCTTCCAATATTATTATTATTATTATTATTGTTGTTGTTGTTGTTGTTGTTGTAAGAAACGTTTTGTATAAATATATGTGCTTTACACAGGGTGCTTGATTTGGATCTCTGTCCCAAGTATGAGGCTCTTATTTCTGCAAAGATAAACATCTGAAAAATTCCTTTCCTTGTTCCAACATGGCTTATTGGCCATTCACACTGGGACAACAGAACCCATCTGAGGCTCAGGCCAACATTTGTTTCAGCAAGTCAACTGCATTATAGGTAGGACTATCAGGTCTGAACTGCAAAAATCTGACTCTACCACAACATGGCTACAAAAGATACCAAAAATTCTACCCTTTGCCACCATCTATGGCTGCCTGATATTTGCAGATAGCTTGGTCTAGTGGTTAAGGCACCGGGTTAGAAACAGGGAGACTGTGAGTTCTAGTCCTGCCTTAGGGACAAATACCTTGCTCACTCTCTCTCAGCCCTAGGAAGGAGGCAATAGCAACCCACTTCTGAAATCTTGCCAGAAAAACTTCAGGGACTTCTCCAGGAAGCAACCTGGAGTCAACACTAACTCAAAGACACAAAAAAAAACCCAAAGCAAAAGGGTGACCCTCATTCTCGTCACTCCAAATCATTATTTCTCATGGTCTCCACCAACTGGGTAAACATTCATTTGAACCCTCTCTGCCATTACAACTTTTGTCTGACTGTATCTGTCAGAATCCATTTATATTTCATTTCTAACCATCTCTTCGGTGCAAAACCCAAATCTCACCCTCCCCTGGATTCTGCCATTACCAAGGAGAAGAGGGAACTAACATGGGATTTTATTACTCTGACTTCCTTCCTTAATTGTAACCTTTTGTTTATTCCGCCTGCTTGCTATCCATCACAGTATAACCAATTACCAGGCACTCCCCTCTTATCTTGCGGACAGCTAGGAAAGGGGGTGGAAAGTGAGAAAGGAAAGCCTCTGGAATCTGGGTTGTTTCTCCGGATGAAACGTGAGGGGGTGGGAATGATCCTGTTTGTCCCACGAGGGGCTTGCCACCTGGAGCTTGGCTGATCCGGAACTGACCGAATGAACTAAGGGGTGGAGTTTTCTTGGGGACACTTTAAAAATATAGATCTGTGAGGGGTTTCTTCAGATCCTGTCTATTATACCTACTATCTCCTATTTCTTAGTAAAAGTTCCTACTTGGAAAACCTTGTCTCCAAGAGTCCTTCTAAAGAGGAAATGTACTAAAATAATTGTGAAACAAATGTATTCTTGTCCTTAGAACAGACGCTGATCAAGGAAGCCATAATCCTGTTAGCGTAACTACACGTATTCCCGGCGACTGTCTTTAAGAGGAATGTACTAAAGTCCTTGTTTAAGCAAACATAGTCTTGTCCTTAAGGCAGATGTTGATTGGGATAACCATATCCTGTCTGTGAAACTACACATACTGCAAATAATTTTCTTCTGTAAACTGTTTTCAGATAAGAATGTGTAGAATATTAACCACATAAATAACAATGTATAACAATGTATAACAAAGTATTACTAGGAATTAGAGGTGTATAAATATGTCTGTTCATGAGCATTTCGGGGTTCAGACCTTTTGCTTTGTTTAAGCCTTCTGAACCTGCGCATTAAACCTTTCCTTTCTTGAAGAGCTGGCGTGAGTCTCTTCTTTCTACAACAGTTCCATGGCGACCACGAAGAGACTTCATTGCGAGGCGATGTTTCGCTGAGGGCAGCCCGACCCCTCGCACCCGACGAGAGGCCACTTCTGAAACATTCTCCAGGCGCCACGGGGAAAGCACCTCTGGGAGACAGCAGTGACACCTCTGCGGGGTCGATGGTGCTGACGGCTAGTCCAAGATCCCTTGAGGGAAGGAAAGGAGGTCTGAACGCGAATCCTAGCCAGGACGGTGAAAGGACGAAGTGTGAAGACACCTCAGGCGAGTATGTGTTAAAGGGGAAAAGTACCTATCTCATTTGAAGATAGAAGAGGGGGACTGATCACCCTCCTGAACTTGGGTCTAGTCTGTGTGTTAGCTTGTGTATATGTTAAAGTTGTGAAGTACCTATCTCACCTGAAGATAGAAAAGGGGGACTGATCACTCTCCTGGACTTGGGACGGTGATCCTAAAGTAGCCCGTGTTAGGTTGTATGTGTGGGGGAGGTTAAGCCATTGCAGTTCCTATTGGTGACCGTTGGAACGTCCGGCACTGTAGGTCAGTGGCAGTGTTCTTAGAATGGGGGGGGGGGGGAGAAGCAGTGTTCCCAGCACACCGCTGGAATGCATGTTGAAAGGTTTTGATGATTATTTTAATCATACACAGTATAAAGTCCCCTATCCTAGGGTGACGAAAGAGAGACTGAGGTTTCTATGTGAAAAGCAGTGGTCACATTTGGGGGTTGGGTGGCCGCCAGAGGGTACATTCAAAAATCAGCTCATCAATGACCTTTGGGCCATGATAGCAGCAAATGAGAAGTACCCCAATCAATATCAGTATATAGATCAGTGGTGGAATGCAGTAGAAGAAAAGACAGATGACTTATTGCAATGTCAGGCTGAAATGGTTCGCCTTTGTATTGCTAGATCTAAGGGAAAGAAGCTGGGGGTTGTGTCAGAGAAATTTAAGGACGTGAACAAATTAGAAACAAATGTGTCTGATATCAAGAAAGAGGTGCTATTTGAGGAAGAGGAAATGACTTTTAGACCCCCTCCTTATGTGCCACGTCCGCTCCCGCTGCCTCAACCTTTAGCAGCAGCAGCTGCTGCAGCGCCAAGTGGAGCGCAGCCAGCAGTCAGAAAGAAGCAAAGGAGAAAGGAGCCCACGGCTCCTAAGGATGAGGAGGATCCTTCTGTGGCTGGGAGTGGTGAAATAGGTGAGGGTGATGATGATGAAGAGGAGGAAGGATTAGCTGCTGGGGTAGATGTATCGGTAGGAGTAATGACAAGGTCAGCTACAGCTAAAGCAGCGGCTGCTAAATGTGGATCAGCAAGTTATAAATCAACAGGGTCAGGTGGAGTTCCACACTATGTTTCAATATGTCCCGTTCACCACAACGGATCTCTTGAACTGGAAGCAGCATTATGGTCCTATGACCACTAAACCAACAGAGATAGCAGACCTGTTTCAGACTATGATGCAAACCCATAACCTCACATGGCAGGATGTACAGCAGTTGTTGAATACACTATTAACTCCGGAGGAAAAGGAGAAATGGAGAGCCGCGGTTAGGAAATGTGTTATAGACAGGTACCCTAACGTGCAGAATATACAGGTAGAGATACAGACAAGGGCACCGGAGCAGGATCCAGATTGGAATGTTAGGGATGCAGCGCAAAGGACATTGTTGTGGGAATATCAGAATTTAACAGTAGAGGTGCTTTGGAAGGCAGGAAAACCCCCTGTGAATATGTCTAAGCCGTCTTTGGTAATGCAGGGAGCAGATGAATGCCCGGAGAGTTTTTTGCAATGGCTGATAGAGGCTTATGAGCTGTATACGCAGATAGATCCGAGACATGCAGACAATGTACGAATGTTGAATGAGAGATTCATAGCACAAAGTTATGGTGATATAAGGAAGAAGTTACAGAGGTTGGAAGGAGCTCTGGGAAAGAATACAAGTGAATTGTTGGAGGTAGCAAGGAAAGTGTATGTTAATAGGGATAAAGTAGAGAAGAAAGAGAGGGAAGCACGAATGCAGAGGAAAACGGAATTGCTGACGGTAGCTTTACAAGGGAAAACACCGCTGAGGCCAAATCAATGTGCGTATTGTAAGTGTTCTGTACCAGCCTACTACCGGCCCTGCAGAAAAGGCAGGGACAACCCCTTTACAAAAAGGCAAGAGGCTGGAATAAAGCCTGCCAAATTTATTGACACAAAACAGAGCAAACAGAGCAAAACCAAAACACGAACCATGAAACAGGAGCTATTCAAACAGTTGCCTTCAGCAAACCAGCCTTCCCACACATTCCCCTTTTAAACAGTTCAAGGCGTGGCTTCTCTCTGCCTCCTTCCGAGGTGCCCCATTGCCTTCCTCTGTTTACTCCTGATTGACTGCCTCCTGCGTCGGGCATCCTTGAACAGGGCCAGCTGTGGGTCATCTTCATCCACACTGTCAGGCTCACACAGCTGGGTCTGCGTAGTAACCAGATGAGAGGGGCCTGGCTGAGGCCTCTGCGAAGCCTCAGGGCTGTCCTCTGCAGGCTCTCCAACACCCCCCTCCTCCTCCTCTGAATCGTCCGACCCAACTGCCGAACCCACAGGCTGACCCTGAATCACAACAGTAAGGAAGAAGGTCATTGGCAGAGGGAATGTCTGAAACTAGGGATGAGAGGACGAGGCTGGAGAGGAAGGACAGATTTTGGAAGAGGAAGGACAGATTTTGGAAGAGGAAGGTCTATAGGAATGGCACAGACTGGATTTTCTTTAAGAGGAAGAGGGAACCGAGGAGGTAGAGGAAGAATGGAGAGTGAACGTGAGATACAAGGGATTGGATTGGCAGGGACAAGTTGGATGGATTGATGGGGACCGGGCTTAGAGGAGGCCTCCCCTGAGCCTTTGGTAACTATGAATATAGGGGGTCATAAGACGATGTTTTTGGTAGATACGGGAGCAGGAAGGTCAGTCATAAATAGCCCAGTTTCAGCACCTGGACCCCATGAAATACAGGTTCAAGGAGTGTCAGGACAGATATTGGGACAGCAGGTCCTAAAACCAGTCACATGTATTTTTAATGGATTGCAAATTCAACATGAGTTCTTATACATCCCTGAATGCCCAATACACTTATTAGGCAGAGATTTGCTCAGCAAACTAGGTGCCACAATCTCTTTTGACGAAGGCCAGCAGCCTGAAGCAATGTGGAGACTCATGGTAACTAGATCAGCTATTGAGCTAAATAATAAGGAGAAATGGAGGGAATTTGAGGTTCCAGGTATATGGGCAGAGGATAACCCTCCTGGATTTGCAGCTCATCATCCTCCGATAATAGTGGAGGTGAAGCCCCTGGCTACACCAGTTCATATTTGTCAGCGCCCGTGCTCTAATGAGGCCATAGCTGCGATATATGAAAGTATTCAAAAATACCTTAGAGCAGGGATTTTGGTGCCCATTCAGTCACCTTGGAACACTCCCATTTTGCCAATCAAAAAGCCAGATGGAAATTTTCACCCCGTGCAAGATTTAAGGATTATAAATTCAATAACAGAAACCATACATCCTGTTGTGTCAAACCCATATACGCTCCTTAGTTTGATTCCACCAACTGTTAGGTGGTTCTCAGTAATAGATTTAAAGGATGCCTTTTTCACAATCCCAATCCACAAGATTAGTCAGCCATTATTTGCATTTGAGTGGGAGAGCCCGGGGACAGGTCAGAAGAGGCAATACACATGGACTCGACTTCCCCAGGGGTTTAAGAACTCACTCACCTTGTTTGGTACTGCTCTAGGAAAAGACTTGCAGCATTATGTACCCCGACAACCTGGATATATAGTTTTACAGTATGTAGATGATGTCTTGGTCACAGGCAAAACAGAGGAATTGTGTTGGGATAATACGAGAACTCTTTTGCTTTTGTTATTAAAATGTGGTTATCAGGTGTCCAAAAAGAAAGCACAATTGGTACAGCAGAAAGTAAGATACTTAGGATATGATATTATGCATGGTCAGAGAGCCCTAGGACAAGAAAGGAAGCAGGCACTTCTAGCCATTGCGGAACCAGTAAACAGAAGGCAGCTGTGAGGTTCTTTGGGGCTAGCTAGCTTTTGCAGAATTTGGATACCTAATTTTGCACTGATGGCAGCTCCGCTTTATACAGCTACAAAGGGGGGGTGACTTTGAACCTTTTCAGTGGGGAGGAGAACAAAGAAGGGCTTTTAAGGACATTAAGCTTGCTCTTACAGCAGCACCAGCTTTGGTTTTACCCAATTTCAAGAAGGATTTCAATCTATATGTAGATACAAAAAAGAATGTTGCATTGGGAGTGTTGACACAGTAGCTGGGGCAGTGGCAACAACCAGTGGCTTATCTGTCCAAGCAGCTGGATGGTGTGGCGCAAGGGTGGCCACATTGTTTAAAGATCTTAGCAGCTATAGCGCTCCTTTTGCAAGATTGTAACAAGCTAACCTTCTCATGTCCTGTTAACGTCCATACTCCTCATGCTGTTCAGTCTATACTGGATAATAAGGGACATTTATGGATAAACAATTAAAGGCTTTTTAAATATCAAGCAATGATGATCGAGAATCCACAAGTTAAATTGGTAGTGTCTAATCGATTGAATCCAGCCTCCCTCCTGCCCATAGAGACTGAATTGGAACATGACTGTTTGCAAGTATTAGATAGTGTCTATGCTAGTCGGCCAGTTCTGTCAGATATCCCTCTTCAACAGGCTGAGCTTAATTGGTACACAGATGGCTCTAGTTATATGCATGAAGGACGAAGGATTGCAGGTTATGCCATTGTAGATGATGATGATGTTAGATGTTTTTGTGCCAGCCATGGCAGTTCCCCAAAAAGGTCATCAGATGGGAGCAAAGAGGCATCTTTGCTCCCACTGGTGGGTCAGGGGTCTCCGGTCCCTGCAGCCCCATTGGAGAGAGTTAATGGTCCTCCAGCCCCCTCACTCTCATTGATAAGGGAGGGGCTGGGGACCCCCATAAAAACCTCTGCTCAGGGGCTGCTCTCTCTCTTGTTCTCTCCTCTTGCTCTTTTGTTGCTTTCTTGTTCAAGCTCCCTCTGGGAATGATCCACGAGCTCAATCCAGGCATGGATGCCTCCATGCCAGGGAACTCTTTCTCTTTACTCTATCTTTAAATAAAGCTTCATCTGATTGCATCCCTGTGTGCTGCCTTTTCCTTGGAAGCACCTCAACGAACCATCAGTCTCGTGAGGCCATCTCACAAAATGGTAGCAGAGAGGATGGTTTGAGGCAACGCTTCCAAGCCAGCAGCTACAAGCAAGATGCCTGGAGGTTCCAGCAAGAACCCATTTAAGACAGATGGCAGGAGATCCCCGATTGTGACCAGGAGTCTTCAATCAAAGACGGCAGCCCTGCATCCAGCCCAAGATGCAAGCTTCGCTACAGGGACCTTTTCGCATGCCTCCCTACAGCTGCAAGCCACAGAGGGGAGCATGGAAGGCTTACACTCCACCCAAGACTGCTCAGACACCGGGGAAGCGGCCCGGGCCCAAGCCAAGCGCAGTGTGGACCAGATGACTGAACGGAAATGCAGGGAGCTGCTCCGAACGTTCCTTGCAGCACAAAGGATGCCACAAGCCTCTCCATGAGGGATACCAGCGCAGGGGGCCTCTGGACACCGGGTAAGTCCTTCCCCAGCGCCCATGAGGCCCCCTAACATGGCACCGGCCACCCTGGGGGACCCTGGGGCCCCAGAGCTTTTGGCGAGAAATTTCCCGCCAAGCTGTGATCTGCAGCTTCCGGAGCCAACCGGAAGCAAGATGGCGGCCCACAGGACACCAACGTGGCTTGATAGGCCTCAGCCAAGCCTCGAGGCCCAGCAATTGGTGGCAGCCAGCCAAAGCGGCACGGAAACCGCCCGGTCTTCCCCACCGGAAAGCCTCAAGGCCTATGATGGCCTCGAAACCTGCCCAGCCGAGCCTACTGCAGCAGAGATTGGAGCAACTATCCGGACTCTGGTTGCGGCTCTGGAGGCCAAAACGACCGTGGCCTCGACATCGGGGGTAGCCAGCCTCCCTCGCTACCCCCAGGAGACTCCCAGAGGAGCTCCGAGGCCTCCAAGCCTCTGCCTAGGACCTAACTGCCGGGAGGCATCCAGCCTGGAGCCTCCCAGCTACGTCTTGCAATGCCAGAGGGCCCCCAGTGAACCCCCGGGCCCTCCGGCGTACTTTTTGCCGCCGCCCAGATGCCCTGCTTGCCAGATGGTCTTCGGGGGGCCTCCGGACGAGGCCCCCTCCTCCAGCACCATCTTCAGCTGCCTCCAGGGTCTTCAGGACCAGCGATGGGCTCCTCCGGGCGACCTTGGGCATCTCTGTGCCATCCCGGCCCCATCCTGCAGTCTTCACCCCCCGGTGAGTGTTCCAGTGCCGGGAGGGCTTCAGGAGGAATCTTCGGGGCTTCTGCGGCCTTCAGCCCCTCTTCGGGCCCAAATCCCGGCCTGCAGGCCTAGGCCTGGGCCTGGCCCAGAGGCAGAGAGAGAGACATCCGCTCCCTCCGCCTCCTGGGCTCAAATGAGTTCTGAGCATGCCCAGTCAGAGCCATCCAAAAATCAGAGAAAAATACCACCACCTGCCAGCAGATGGATCCCTTTTCCATTCACCTCAATGGAGAACTGACAGATGTATAGAAATGGACAAAGAGCTAAGGAAAATTCTGGCCCCAAGCGTGGTCCCAATCAAGGAAGGGGCAAGGGGCAAGGAAGGGGGCATGGCGTGTGTACTTGTGCTCTCACCCCCACCACAAAGGCTGATAGCCCCACTGACCTATGGTTACTGGACTCTGGAGCTTCATCTCACATTACCAATATGAAACAAGGGTTTAAAAGGTTAAAGAAAATTAACTCATCTGTCAAGGTGGCTAATGGTGATAAGGCTTTGGTTGTTGGGGAGGGCACTGTCTCTGTACCGGGGCTGGGAAATGTTGAAGGGGTACTACATGCTCCCTCCATTGCCAACAATCTGTTAAGCATTATTAAATTATGTGACGAAGACAGGGTGGAAGTTTTATTTCGCAAAGGGGGAGGTCATGTCACCCGGAACCAGAGGGTCATTGGAAGTATTGCCATCATAAATGGTTTGCCATACTTCTCCCCTGAGAACCCAGCCACAGAGGACAGTACACCGGGTGCCACCTCAGAAGGGGCCTGCACAGAGAAAGAGAGAAAGCCCCCACAGCCAGCCCCATGGCTTTCCAAGGGCAGTGTGGACAAGAAACCCGAACCTCAGCAGGCACCTAAAGCAGGCACCTCAGCAGGCACCTAAAGCAGGCACCTCTGGTTGCTCAAGGCAACCAGAGCCAAGAGGGTGTCAGTGGGGAAGCCGCTCCACGATAAGTGTGCCCATCTCTTACACCGAAGATTAGGTCATGCGAGCTTCCCTGTGGTTAAAAAGATGGGAGAGTTTGCTGAGGGAGTACAGCTCAAGGATTGTGAGGTATTCCTGGACTGTGCCATCTGTAAGAGGGCAAAGAGGAAGGCTGCCTCCATCCCTAAGGTGTCACTGTGTAAGACTCAATACCCGTACAAACTAGTCCATATTGATTTGGTTGGGCCTTTCACACCATCCCTAGGGAAAAGTCAGTATTTTCTCACTGCCGTTGACGATTTTTCACGGTACGGCCACGTGTATACCCTCACAGAAAAATCCGAAGCCTTTGAAGCCATAAGATCACTGTACAACTTTGTAGAGACCCAGTATAAGACCAAGATCGCACAACTGCAGAGCGACCGCGGGGCTGAGTTCATGTCCCGAAAATTCCAGGACTGGGTAAGGCGTAAGGGCATCCGCCATTTTCGTACCGCGCCATTCACTCCCTCTCAAAATGGCGTGGCAGAGAAAAGAAATGGAATCCTGCAAACTATGATGCGTAGTCTGATTGCAGACGCTGGGGTCGCAGAATCATACTGGGCAGAGGCGGTGCACTACGCCAATTACACCTTAAACCACACCTGGATCAGTGTTGTGGACCAGACCCCATATTTCCTGGTCCACGGTAGGAAACCAAGTCTGGGACACTTGTGTGTGTTTGGCTCCTACGCTTGGGTGCACATCCCCAAGCAGCTGCGAAAGAAGGGGAGATCTGTCTCCCAGAGACTGAGGTTCTTGGGCTATGCTCCTGGCTCCAAGGCCTACCGTTTCCTGGGAGAAGGGGGCAGGACTGTGACTTCCCAATCTGCCTCCTTCGAAGTGGACTCCAATTGGACCCAGATTCACTCAAATGATCTGAGCCCATATATCAACCGACCCAGCAAGGACACACCGACCACGACATCACCTGAGACGACCACATACCCTGCCACCGACGAAAGTGAGGAACAAGAGGAAGATGTCATCCTACCTGGTTCAGATGGGGAGGATGAGCCGTCCAGTCCAAAAGGGGAAGACACGCCGTCTTCACCCCCAGCGACGCCTCAGAGACCCGCGATACCCAGCACCTGGGACCGAGGGTCCACATGTCCTAATTATGAAATGCCGGCGGACGTGGAACCCGCAGAAGAAAAAGGCGGTGAGTGGCAGAAGGTCAGGAGATCAAAGCGGTCCAACAAAGGGGTCTCGCCAAAGAGAATCGACATTGGGCACATCGCGTCCGTCAACAGCGTTATGATCATCCCAAAATCCTTCTCTGACATCCAGGAGCTGCCCATCGAAGAACAGGAGAAATGGCAGCTTGCGATGGAGCAGGAGATGGAGAGCCTGAGAAAGTTAAAGGTCTTCACCCCCCCAGCAACCACCAAAGGAGAGGAAAATCATTGGCACAAGGTGGGTTTTCAAGGCCAAACCACTTGCCAATGGCCTCTATCTGTATAAGGCCCGTTTGGTAGCTCAGGGATTCGCCCACCGCTACATGGAGGACTACGGGGAGACCTACTCTCCAACCGTCCGGGCAGAGAGCGTCAAGGCCGCCCTCATAACTGCAGCCGCTCTGGGGGAGGAAGTCTACCAATTCGACAACCAGACGGCTTACCTCCACGCCAACGTGGACCGGCAGATCTACGTGAGGGCCCCTCCTGGCTACCAGCAGGAGGGGGGAAACACATGGCTGCTCCGAAAAGGGTTATATGGCCTCAGGCAGTCGGGGAAAC
Source organism: Vipera ursinii (assembly GCF_947247035.1). Classification (NCBI taxonomy): domain Eukaryota; kingdom Metazoa; phylum Chordata; class Lepidosauria; order Squamata; family Viperidae; genus Vipera; species Vipera ursinii. The sequence goes on from NC_139522.1 coordinate 36,534,799, forward strand.
TATGGTACGACTGCCTTAGAAAAAGTTTAGAACGAGTTGGTTTCAGTGCATCCCATGCAGATGAATGTGTTTTCACATGCAACTCCAAGGGTACCACAGAACGGGTGTTAGTTTATGTGGATGACCTACTATATGTAGGGCCTGACAAGGAAGGGTATGATAAATTTGCCAAGGCCCTGGGGGAAAAGTTTACCCTGAGGTGTTTGGGGCGGGTTGACAGGTACTTGGGTGTGCACATCTTGGCCACTAAGGAGGGGTTCGCCCTATCTCAGAAAGAAAAGATTGAGGAGTTATTGGCCAAATGAAAAATGGCAGAATCTAACCCAACGCGTAGCCCGATAAAAAGTGACTATTACAGTCACACTCACAAGGACGGTCCTGAGTTCACAGATAATAAGCTTTACAGATCTGTGATCGGCTCCTTGCTATATATCAGCAATTGGAGCAGGCCTGACATAGCTTTAGCTGTGAATCTACTGTCCAGGCATGTGGAACACCCAAAGGAATTCCACTGGACTGCTGTTAAGAGGGTACTTAGGTACCTCAGGGGCACGACCGATGCTCTCCTTGTGCTGGAGCCAGAGAAGGGGAAGACGGCCCAGCTCTCTGCTTACTCAGACGCAGACTGGGCTGGCGACACCAAGAGTAGACGGAGCACCTCTGGTTTCCTCATATTGCTAAATGGCTGTCCTATCCATTGGCATGTTAGGCAGCAAAAATTTGTTTCTTGCTCCACGGCCGAGGCTGAATATGCCAGCCTGTCAGACACGGCCAATGATTTGATTTGGTTCGATGCTCTGATAACGAGCATCTGGGCATGTCCCCCTCTGCCCATCCAAATTCAAGAGTATAATACGGCTGCAATTGCAATCTCGGGGGCATATGCAGTGGGCTCTAGGTCCCGCCACATAGACATACGCTATAAAAATGTCAGGCAGCTTGCCAAAATGGGGTTTATACATGTTGAGCATTGTAATACAACTGACCAGATAGCTGACCTGTTCACCAAACCTGTACCCAACTACACAACCTTCTGTGTAAGCGTTTGTGTTTGGTCTTCTGAACGTGTATATGCATGTCTATGACACCTGCTCGCTCCCTCACATACATTCACTGGTCCCTGTCATTGGCTGGCAAGAAGGGGAATTGTTAGATGTTTTTGTGCCAGCCATGGCCGTTCCCCAAAAAAGTCATCAGATGGGAGCAAAGAGGCATCTTTTCTCCCACTGGTGGGTCAGGGGTCTCTGGCCCCTGCAGCCCCATTGGAGAGAGTTAATGGTCCTCCAGCCCCCTCACTTTCATTGGTAAGGGAGGGGCTGGGGACCCCCATAAAAAACCTCTGCTCAGGGGCTGCTCTCTCTCTTGTTCTCTCCTCTTGCTCTCTTGTTGCTTTCTTGTTCAAGCTCCCTCTGGGAATGATCCATGAGCTCAATCCAGGCATGGATGCCTCCATGCCAGGGAACTCTTTCTCTTTACTCTATCTTTAAATAAAGCTTCATCTGATTGCATCCCTGCGTGCTGCCTTTTCCTTGGAAGCACCTCAACGAACCATTGGTCTCGTGAGGCCATCTCACAGATGATGTCGTGGAAAGTGGTCCTCTAAGGAATGGACATAGTGCACAGGTGGCGGAACTGTGGGCACTTATTAGAGTGCTGGAGTTAGCTGAATGAAGGACACTGAATGTGTGGACAGATAGCAAGTATGCTTTCTTAACGTTACATGCACATGGTGCTGTTTACAAGGAAAGAGGGTTTAGAGACTTGGCGGGCAAACAAGTACAGCATGGACATTTAATTCTGCGTCTCATTGATGCGGTTAAAAAACCAATGAAAGTATCAGTAATGCACTGTAAGGGACACCAGAGAGGAAGTGATAAGGTGGCTATTGGGAATAGGAAGGCAGATCTGGAAGCAAAACGTTTGGCTAAGAAGACAGGGGCTACACTGGATTTGTCAATACATGTGGCTATGGATCTGGGAGTGTTGTCTGCTGAAATAAAGCCAACATATTCTCAGCAGGAATGTATAAAGGCAGTAAATGACCTCAAAGCAACTATAAGGGATGGTTGGTATCTGTTACCAGACAAACGGATCTTCATGCCAGCCTCTGTGGCCTGGACGTTGGTTCAAGCATCCCATGTTGCTACTCATATGGGGAAGACAGTACTAGAAATGGCATTGGGAAGGGATTATTTCATTAATGGACTCACAGGCATGGCAGCACGCATAACATCTCAGTGTACAACGTGTGCAACAGTCAATCCCCAGCAAGGACCCCTCTTGCCACCAGGAACCATACCGATGACATATTTCCCAATGGACTCTGTAATGATAGATTTTACTGATATGCCACAGAGTGGACTATATAAGGCTATGTTAGTAATTTTTGACATGTATACCAGATGGCCTGAAGCATTCCCTACAAAAACCAAACAGGCTAAGGAGGTTGCAAGAATGCTGCTAAAAGAACTAATTCCCAGGTTTGGGAGTCTGTCTTTCATTTCTTCAGATAATGGTCCTGAATTTGTCCATCATATAAACCAAGCTATAGCTCAAGCAATAGGGTCTAAATGGAGGTTTCACAGTATGTTCCATCCGCAGTCGGGGGCTAAGGTAGAACGAATGAACCGCACTTTAAAGGAGAAAATTACTAAAATATGTGCTGAGAGCCATTTGAAATGGCTGGATGCTTTGCCCTTAGCACTGTATTCTGTGAGGTGTGCGCTGCAAAAACAGTACAGATTATCCCCGTTTGAATTGATTTTTGGTCATCCTCCCACTTTGTTACAACGAAACTTGATGGGATGGCCAGATTTGGGACATAAGGGGGGAGTGTGGAACATGGAGATGGTACAAGAACTAAATAAACAGGTTAAAAAGCTTCGAGGTTATGTGCTGGAACAAACCCCTCCTAGAATAGTAACAAAGTGTCATCCCTTCAAACCTGGAGACAGAGTCTGGGTGAAACATTGGAAGCGGGAACAGCTAGAAGGCAGATGGAAAGGACCGTATGTTGTTATCTTTTATTTTATTGAAAAGTTTTAAAATACATTTTTGAAACATATACCCCATCTACCCCACCCCCCTCCCCATCCCTCCCATCCCAACACACACACCCGACTTCCCAGAGCCGAATACAGGGTATTACATCATACAATCTTACTCTAAAATATATATATTTATAAAAAATTTTTTTTTTATTTTTTTATTTTTTATTTTTATTTTTATAATTATATTCTAATTACTATAATTAGTCTTTATACCCTATCGCACTTTAACTCTCCTTAGCCATAGAAAAGAAAAATAATATAACCTCTAATTACAATAACTAATAACTATTCAAATGCTAAATGATACTTTGTAGTCCCATATTTGTTCTGAATGTAATCAATCCATCTTCTCCATTCCACTATATATCTCTGTTGTGAGTGATCTTTCACATATACCGAGATTTTAGCCATTTCTGCCAAGTTCGAAACTTTCAAAGTCCATTCTTCAATAGTAGGCAGGTCCTCCTTCTTCCAGTATTGCGCTACCAAAAGTCTTGCAGCTGTTATTAAATTCAGCATCAATTTAGTTTCTATAACAGTACAATCAGTGATAATACCCAACAAAAACAGTTGTGGTAAAAATCTTATCTTTTAAAAATCTTCTGCATGTTCCACCAAATTTTAATCCCAAAAGCTTTAACTTTTTTACAAGTCCACCATACATGATAATACGTTGCATCATCACAACCACATCTCCAACATTTTGGCTGACAATTTGGATACATACATGCTAATTTTTTGGGATCTAAATGCCATCTATAAAACATTTTGTAAAAATTCTCCCTTAGATTTTGTGCCTGTGTGAATTTAACATTCCTAACCCATATTTTCTCCCAACTATCCATTATTATTGGTTCTTGAAAGTTCTGGGCCCATTTTATCATACAATCCTTAACCAATTCCGCTTCTGAGTCAATTTCTATCAATGCATTATATATCCTTCTTATATGCGCTCGACTTTGATCTCTAATTTGCTTTACCAAATTCCCATCTGATATTGAAATACCAATTTTCTGATCTTCTTTCCATCTAGCCTGTAACTGCCCATACTGAAACCAAGTTTGTACTATTTTTTCTTCTTTTAAAATATTGAAAGACTTCAATTGCCATTCATTCTTTTCCAATCTAAGAATTTCTTTATATGTTATCACATCATGTTTAAATCCGGATTGAATTATTCTAAACAATTCTTTTAAAGGTTCCACCATCTCTAATTGTAAATTTTTATAATAAGTAGCAGTCAATCCCTCTGTCCCAGGTGCCTTTCCTACTTTTAATTGTTTAATTGCTAGAATAATTTCTTCAGTGGTTATCAATTGATTCATCTCTTCCCGTTGCTCTTGTGTGAGCGCCGGGATCTTCACTCCTTGCAAATAACTATCTATGTCTAAACCTTGACTTTTATCCCTTGCATACAGCTTAGAATAAAATTCAACAAAGGCCTTTATGAGATTTTGCTGAAATACTTCTTTACCCTTATATTCTATCTTATGTATATGATGAGATCTTTGTTTTTTCCTTAATAAATAAGCTAACCACCTACCAGGTTTATTTGCGTTATTAAAAATTTTATGTTTAGCATATCTTAAATTAGTTGCCACCTGGTCCGCCATTAGCATATCAAACTGACTTCTTAACAAATTAATTGATTCTTTTAGCCTCTTATCAGATGGATCCATAGTAAAAGCTTTCTCTTTCCTCTTTATTTCCTCCTCTATTTCTTTATGCTTAAATTCCATTCTACGTCTATATTTATTATTCAGATATATCAAGACTCCTCTCATGTAAGCTTTACTTGCATCCCATACCATTTCAATAGAGGTGCCTTTGTGCATATTCATAATAAAAAAATTCTTTCATCTGCTTTTTACATTCTTCCACATTTTCGACATATCTAAATAAATTTTCATTTAATCTCCATGATCTTCTATCACCGTTACCCTTATCCAATTCCATCCAAACTGGACTATGGTCCGATAAGGTTCTTGGACATATCTTGATCTTCTTAATCCTAGAAAAAAAAATCATTAGTAATCAATATAAAATCAATCCTCAAAAAAGATTGATGTCTGTCAGAAAAAAAAGTAAAATCCTTTTCATCCACGTTTCTTTCTCTCCAAATATCTCTCAATTCCAAATCATCTTTCAAATCAAAAAAAGATCTAGGCAATCTAGCATGATTAGGAGTATTTTTAAAAAATCCTTTCGTATCCTTCTGCGTGTCCATCACACCATTCCAGTCTCCCATTAAAATACAAGACTTGTAATCCCATTGAATTATTTTGTTATGTAGCAATTTATAAAATTCTTCTTGTTGATTAGGAGCATATATTCCAATTAAAAGTATTTTCTTCCCTTCAATCAAAAGTTCAATAATAATATATCTTCCTTGTATATCTGCTTCTATTAATTTGGCTATCAAACCCTTCTTCATATATATTACTACACCATTTTTCTTCTCTGGAGCGGATGCAATAAATTGTGTACCCAGTCTCAAATTTATCAGATATTTCTGATCAGATACCCGAATATGCATCTCTTGCAAACATACAAGTGTGTAGTGTGTAGTGGGGTGCCCCAGGGCTCTGTTCTGGGCCCAGTGCTCTTCAACATCTTCATCAACGATTTGGATGAGGGGATAGATGGGGAACTCATCAAATTTGCAGATGACACCAAGCTGGCAGGAATAGCCAATACTCCAGAAGATAGGCTTAAGATACAGGAGGATCTGGACAGACTCGAACACAGGGCACTATCTAACAAAATGAAATTCAATTGTGAAAAAAGTAAGGCTCTACATTTAGGCAGGAAAAATCAAATGCACAGGTATAGTATAGGTGGTACCTTGCTCGATAGTAGTAACTGTGAGAGGGATCTCGGAGTCCTAGTGGACAATCATTTAAATATGAGCCAGCAGTGTGCTGTAGCTGCCAAAAAAGCCAACACAGTGCTAGTCTGCATTAACAGAGGGATAGAATCAAGATCATGTGAAGTATTAATACCACTTTACAATGCCTTGGTAAGGCCACACCTGGAATACTGCATCCAGTTTTGGTCACCACGATGTAAAAAAGATGTCGAGACTCTAGAAAGAGTACAGAGAAGAGCAACAAAGATGATTGGGGGACTGGAGGCTAAAACATATAGGGAACGGTTGCTGGAATTGGGTATGTGTAGTTTAATGAAGAGAAGGGTGAGGGGTGACATGATAGCAGTGTTTCAATATCTCAGGGGCTGCCACAAAGAAGAGGGAGCCAGGCTGTTCTCCAGAGCACCTGAGAGCAGGACAAGAAGCAATGGATGGAAACTAGTCAAGGAGAGAAGCAACCTAGAACTAAGGAGAAATTTCCTGACAGTTAGAACAATTAATCAGTGGAACAACCTGCCTCCAGAAGTGGTGAATGCTCCAACACTGGAAGTTTTTAAGAAGAGACTGGACAGCCATTTGTCTGAAATGGTATAGGGTTTCCTGCCTTAGCAGGGGGTTGGACTAGATAACCTCCAAGGTCCCTTCCAACTACTTCTTCTTCTTCTTCTTCTTCTTCTTCTTCTTCTTCTTCTTCTTCTTCTTCTTCTTCTTCTTCTTCTTCTTCTTCTTCTTCTTCTTCTTCTTATTATTATTATTATTATTATTATTATTATTATTATTATTATTATTATTATTATTAAATTGCTGAGTCACAGCTCCAGTCTCAGATTTATCAAATATTTCTGATCAGATACGCGAATATGCGTCTCTTGCAAACATACAACGTCATTTTTAAAATGTTTCAAATACTGAAATATTTTCTTCCTCTTTTGTGGTGAATTCAAACCATTAACATTCCAAGTCAGGAATTTTGTCGCCATCTTTTGCGACTTGAAGCCTCCAGAGCGCTGCCTGAAGATATTCAGAAATCTGCCTCTTCGGCCTCGCTCCTCCCACTGCTTCACTTGATTCTTGAGTTGTAAACATCGAACATTGATCCTGTTGCCATTGTTGTTGTTGTGCCTTACGTCTAGATGCAGCCCGTGTTATTCTTTGAGTCGAAGTTTCTTCTACTAAAGCCAAGGGTTGCACAATTTCAGAAGACTGCTGTTTTTCTTTTGACTGTTGCTCTCCTTCATCCTTTCCTTCTTTATCTTCTGTAGATGGCGGTGAACCTGCTTTCAATACATTAGTATAGAAATCTCGTGCCTTCAAAACTGTATTAAGACGGTACCATATTCCAGCATAATTCACCACAATCCCCATTGGTATCTCCCATCTGAACTGAAGCTGTTGTTTTTTCAATTCTTCTGCCAAAAAAGCAAATTCTTTTCTTTTTCTCAAAACTTTTGGGGGAATCTCTTTCAGAATCAACACTTCTTGACCAGCAATTGTAAATCTCTTATTATAAAAAATTTGGATAATCTCATTTCTTATCCTCCTCTTCGTAAAGTACACCAGCACATCTCTTGGCAATTTCCTCTGCCTGGCAATCCAAGAGTTAACTCTGAAGACTTTATCTATCTCACCAGAAAATTCTTTGGGTTGAAACCCCAAATTAGGTGCCAAAGCATCCACCAACATCTCTTGCAAATTCTCCTCAGAATTCTCTTTCAAACCTCTGATCCTCAGGGCAAACTCCATATCTCTGTACTGTATCATCACAACCTCTTCAAAACCGATTGGCTTTGGATTATCTATTGGCAAAAGAAGGTGGAGTGTGTGGAAAATTCAATCTTTCAAATTGTTGTCTTCAAATTGATGAAACTGGACAGGTAATCAAACAATTAACCACTGAAATGAGGCAATTGACACACAATGCAGATCAAACCTGGAAGGGTTGTAATTTCCAAGAGATTTTCAGTGGATGGTTTCCCCAAACTTCCAGGGTTACAAGCAATCGTAGCTCTCATAGGACTGATAGCTGCAGGATGTGTGCTGATTCCTTGTATCTTGCTTATTTTTATAAGAACTATATCCAATAGCTTAGCTTTACTTGCTGAAAGAAAAGCGACTGCACAGGTAATGGCAATGTGGGAATATGAAAGATTACAAACCAAAGAAGACCTCTGTTGAGACTCATCGTCACAAGTTGAGATAAGTCTCAAAAGGGGGGAATAAAGAGTAAATGTACTAAAATAATTGTGAAACAAACATATTTTTGTTAGAACAGATGCTGATCAAGGAAGCCATAATCCTGTTAGCGTAACTACACGTATTCCTGGCGACTGTCTTAAAGAGGAATGTACTAAAGAGGGAACTAACATGGGATTTTATTACTTTGACTTCCTTCCTTAATTGTAACCTTTTGTGTATTCCGCCTGCCTGCTATCCATCACAGTATAACCAATTACCAGGCACTCCCCTCTTATCTTGCGGACAGCTAGGAAAGGGGGTGGAAAGTGAGAAAGGAAAGCCTCTGGAATCTGGGTTGTTTCTCCGGATGAAACGTGAGGGGGTGGGAATGATCCTGTTTGTCCCATGAGGGGCTTGCCACCTGGAGCTTGGCTGATCCGGAACTGACCAAATGAACTAAGGGGTGGAGTTTTCTTGGGGACACTTTAAAAATATAGATCTGTGAGGGGTTTCTTCAGATCCTGTCTATTATGCCTACTATCTCCTATTTCTTAGTAAAAGTTCCTACTTGGAAAACCTTGTCTCCAAGAGTCCTTCTAAAGAGGAAATGTACTAAAATAATTGTGAAACAAATGTATTCTTGTCCTTAGAACAGACGCTGATCAAGGAAGCCATAATCCTGTTAGCGTAACTACACGTATTCCCGGCTACTGTCTTTAAGAGGAATGTACTAAAGTCCTTGTTTAAGCAAACATAGTCTTGTCCTTAATGCAGATGTTGATTGGGATAACCAGATCCTGTCTGTGAAACTACACGTACTGCAAATAATTTTCTTCTGTAAACTGTTTTCAGATAAGAATGTGTAGAATATTAACCACATAAGTAACAATGTATAACAATGTATAACAATGTATTACTAGGAATTAGAGGTGTATAAATATGTCTGTTCATGAGCTCTTCGGGTTTCAGACCTTTTGCTTTGTTTAAGCCTTCTGAACCTGCGCATTAAACCTTTCCTTTCTTGAAGAGCTGGCGTGAGTCTCTTCTTTCTACAACACTTCTTTCCTAAGATGTGGGCTGAAGTGAGTTCTGACAGTATCTAAATATCCAGGAAATTTTTGGAGCCACTGGTTTTTTGCCCATTCGACCCAAAAGCCAACTGAACAGGAATCCAAGGGAAAACCTCAAATCCTGCAGTGAATTTTAGATTATAAATTGATGAGTTTTACTGCCTTGGATTAAAAGTATCACTTCATATAATCATGTCAGATGCTGAATCATGCTTTCAATGGGGTCCCTCCCTATGTGGGAGCCAAATAAATTGCCTGCTGTTAAAAAAGGTCTTAGCTTTTATCTATTTTGTACTACACATATTTATATTGAAATGCCTGAGAAGTGGCCTAATCAGGCTCTCTAAATCCTGAAAGCAGTTTACCGTACACTGTAGCTTTGGCTACCTCTCCTCTGCTTCTGGGGGGGGGGGGTGTCTCAATTTTAATGTCAGCAATACTAATTCAGAAAAATGGCTTGAGAGCCCAGCCGAGCTGAGCATTAAAGAGAAGATATGAAGCCAGGCAAATTGCCTTTGTCAAAAATCCAGGAAGCACTGTAGGAGAGCAGAAGAGCATTTTAACTGTAAAAATGCAGGGGAAATAAGAATAGTGAGGCTTGGCATTTTGGACAACACATCATGGAGGATTTGATATGCTTGATGTGAAATCACTTTTGTTAGAGGCAGTTTGGTCTAGTGGTTAAGTCATCAGCGTAGAACCTGGGAGATCATGAGTTCTAGTCCTGCCTTAGGCATGAAAGCCAGCTGGTTGACTTTGGGCCAGTCACTCTCTCTCAGCTCATCCCACCTCACAGGGCTGTTGTTGTGGGAAAAATAGGAGGAGGAAGGTGTATTTGGAATGTTTGCCTCCTTGAGTTACTTACAAAAACAATAAAGGCAGGAGAAAAATAAATAATAAATTAAATAAAATGGCCATGGGTCTCCAGTGCTGCTAAGCTAACCTTTGGCTGGGGGGGGGAGGGCTGGGGTTCAGTCTAGAGTTGCAATCTCACCACATCTGGAGGATGGAAGTCTGAGGAATTAAGGAACATCAAGAAATTGTTGGAAGAAAAGTCTTCTTCATGGTTCCATCCAAGCCGGGGATAAACAACATGGTGACTGCTTTAGGAAGAAGGTTACAGTTTATTGCAGAGGAAAGCCAGACAGAAAAATAGATCCAGCAGAAAAGGACTGAGCACATGTGGGGAGTGGGTTTTTATACCCCCTGGACTCTATTGTTTGGTTATTTCCTGTTTCAGGCTTTGTATTTCCTGTGTCAAGTATTCTGACCTGAGTCTGGGTGTGCCTTTCTAGGATTCTTGATGGTTGTGGGTCAATCCTATTATGTCCAAAGGTCATATCCTGCTTTCCTGGGGCTGGAGTATGTAGATCTTAGGTCTTTTGTCTTCCTAAGCTTCTAGCTCCAACCTTCTTGATAGTTTACATTTGCATGTGTACAGAGCTTGGCGGAGAGCTAGGGCTATTAAGCAAACTGGGCATGCTTTCCTGGTTCTTCAATATCTTTTTTAGGAAATATATTTTTCTGCCCTTTTAATATTTCCTTTTCTGGGGAGCTGACTTCCCTTAGAATATTGGGTACCAATGAGACACCCCAATATAATTTTACCCTTTGCCAATTCTCTGCACTCTCACCAGGTTTGCAAATAAATATAGTCACTTTATTGGCATTAGCATAATCAGTTTGGATGATTAAATGCCCAGTGCACTGCTTAGAATAAGCAGGAGGAGCCATTTTCAAAGGAAGTGAAATAATATTCATTATTTTCAAGGGAGAGAGACTGTTTGGTGTAGTTGTTAAGCCACCAGCCTAGAAACCAAGAGATTATGAGTTCTAGCCCTGCCTTGGGCACAAAAGTAGCTGGATGACTTTGAGGCAGTCATTCTTGCTCAGCCCTAGGAAGAAGGCAAGGGCAAACCACTTCCAAAAATCTTGCCAAGAAAACTTCAGTGACTTCTCCAGGCAGTTTCCAGGAGTCAACACTAACCCGAAGACATTAAAAAACATAAAAACTTTCAAAAGAGGAGTGGAAACATTTGAGTATAAAATCCCATTTCTATAATTATGCAGATGCATTACTACAAGGTGTGGGAATAATCCAGAGAAAGAAATCTTTGGGGAAATATTAAAAAGCCAGAATATATTTTCCCAAAGGAATAATGGTGAAGATCTTAAAAAAGACAGAAACCAGCCCCCAGAAATCAGCCCCAGCCCCTAGGCAGAGGCCAGCTTTTAGAAATGCAAATTCAATAATCCATTCAGGAAGGTTGGAGCCAGGAAGCTAGAAATTAGGAAGACAAAGACCCCTAAAATCTACATACCCCCACCCAAATTCTGAGGACAGGAGATATGATAGGATTAACCCACCAATACCAAAAGGACACACTCAGACTCAGGTCAAAGTACATGACACAGGAAATACAAGGCCTCAAACAGGAACAGGAAACAACCTCAAGAGCCCCAGAAGGTATAAAAGCCCACCACTCTGCTCCATGTGGTCAGTTTTTCCCAGAGCCATCTTTCTGTCTGGCTCTCCTCTTCAATAAACTACAACCCTCTTTCTAAAGCAGTCTTCATGTTGTTTATTCCCAGCTTGGACTGGACCCTGATGAAGATTTTTCCTTCAACAAAGGAAAACTTATTATCACAAAATTGCTTTATGGGCCCTTTGGCAGAATCCTAATAAGAACCACCTCCCATTTGGCAAAAAAGGTTAAAATCCCTGGTATTTTTCTTTGGAACAATTTTGTCCTGTAACATAAGCAAACAAAAACTTCATGAGCTGGGCCAGAGAACAAGAATGGACAGGATAAATTGTTTCAACTCAAAATCCTTGTGAATTTGACTTCCACAGCACTGAGACTTTAGCACCTCACAACCTACTGACCATAAAGGATAGGGTGCTATAGATAGAGTTAAGAATTTACTCTTAGTCCTTCACACAGCCTACTCTTTTTCTATATTGCTAAACCTCAAGGCTATCTTCTTTTCTTTAACTTTCTTTAACTTTCTTTCTGATAGGATGTCACTTTGCCTTTCTCTTCCATGAATTTCCTTAAACCTGAAGGGGGATAGGCAAAACCTGGATGTTAGAGTTATTATTGTTATTATTAATTATATTTTTATACCGCCCTTCTCCCGAAGGACTCAGGGCGGTGTACAGGGCAATAAATATAAAAAAGCAGAATACAAAAATTAAAAAACGATTAAATATTTAGCCCAGTTTAAAACAGTATTAAAACATAATTAAAACCCCAACCCTAACCCATCAGACCAGGTCAGAACTGCTCGAATAGATATGTTTTTAAGTCGCGCCGGAAGGAGCGGAGGTCGGGGGCCGTCCGGAGCTCAACCGGCAAGCGGTTCCATAGGTCTGGCGTGCCCACAGAGAACGCTCTCCCCCTGGGGGCCACCAATCGACATTCTTTGATCGGAGGCACCCTGAGGAGGCCCTCTCTGTGGGAGCGCACAGGACGGAGGGAAGTTGACGCCGGCCGCAGGTGTTGCCGTAGGTAATCCGGACCCATGCCATGTAGGGCTTTGTAAGTCATTACTAGCACCTTGAATCTCACCCGGAGGGCAACTGGCAGCCAATGCAGCTCGCGGAGCAAAGGTGTAGCATGGGAGTATCGGGAGACCCCCAGCACAACTCGCGCGGCTGCATTCTGCACCAGTTGGAGTCTCCGAGTGGACTTCAAGGGCAGCCCCATGTAGAGAGCATTACAGTAGTCTAGACGAGAAGTCACGAGCGCATGAGTGACTGTACGCAAGGCATCCCGGTCTAGATAGGGTCGCAACTGGCGCACCAGGCGAACCTGGGCAAAGGCCCCCCTAGTCACAGCTCCGATATGCTCTTTTAAAGAGACCTGTGAATCTAGAAGGACCCCCAAGTTGCGCGCCCTATCTACGGGGGGTAATAGCTCACTCCCCATGGCCATAGATGGAATAATCGGAATTTCCCGGGATGCCGGCACGAACAGCCACTCAGTCTTGTCAGGGTTGAGTCGAAGCCTGTTCCTCCCCATCCAGACCCGGACCACCTCCAGGCAGCGGGACATCACGTCGAGGGCATCACTGGGGTGGTTTGGGGTCGAAATAAAAAGCTGGGTATCATCAGCATATTGATGATACCCAACTCCAAAACCACGAATGATCTCACCCAGCGGGTTCATATAGATGTTGAACAGGAGAGGCGAGAGAACCGATCCCTGAGGAACTCCACAAATGAGAGGTCTCAAGGTCGATCTCTGCCCCCCTGCCAACACCGACTGCGAGCGTCCCAGAAGGTAGGAGGAGAACCACTGGAGAACTGTGCCTCCCACTCCTAACCCCCTGAGACGTCGCAGCAGGATACCATGGTCGATGGTATCAAAAGCCGCTGAGAGGTCTAAAAGGACTAGGACAGAGGAGTAGCCCCTGTCCCGAGCCCGCCAGAGATCATTCACCAGTGCGACCAATGCCGTCTCCGTGCAGTTCACCTAGATTCCTGCTCTCAGAAAAATCTCCAATAAAAAACATTGCTGCCTCCTCCTCCTCCTCCTCAAATTTGTGCTGATTCCTGGTGACTGCCTTGACTAGGCTCTGCAGTTTTCTTGGCACGGTTTTTCATTCCCTCTTTCTTAAGGCTGAGAAAGAGTGACTTTGTGCCTAAGGTGGGACTGGTTTCTAGCATGATGCCTTTACAACTGAATCATATTAAATTAAATAAATAAATTAAATAAATAAATAAATAAATAAATATGGGCTCTCTTTGTTCCCTTCCTACCACACTTTTTTTTTCCTGGGTAAATTCATTAACCAGAATGCCCAGCTCTCCCAGCAGCTCGCTTTGTTGGCAGCTCAGGTGGCTCAATTACAGGCACAGGTCCTTGCTACTGCTGCACCACCACCACCACCATCACCGCCACCCAGGAGAAAATGACACGTTGTGATGCCGGACAAATTTGATGGCAATCCGGATATGTTTCCTGCTTTTCTGGGACAATGCCATTTGTATATCAGCGTAAGAGCAGCTGATTTCCCCACTGACCGGGATAAGGTGGGGTTTGTGTTAAGCCTTCTCTCTGGTGCTGCACCTCATTGGGGTACACCCCTGCTAGCCTAACCTAGTCCATTGTTGGACAACTTTGTGGGGTTTTATAATCATATATGTCTGATGTATGAGGACCCCATAAAGACGCAGACTGCTACCCGACACCTGAAAGCTCTGAGGCAAGGTTGACGCCCCCTACAGGGCTATATCAGCGATTTTCAGCTGCTTAGCCAGGATTCAGTCTGGAATGAGGCTGTGCTCGTGGACGCTTTCCAGGCCCCTGTTGTGCATGAGACCCCAGTTCAGAGGGAGGAGCCAATGTAGTTAGGTGCTGCCAGGCCTCACCTATCGGTGGCAGAAATGAACAGGCGACATTCGGGGGGGTTGTGTTTTTACTGTGGGGACCCTGGGCATTTGGCCGCCTTCTGCCCCAAGAAGCAACGATGGGCATCAGTGACCGAGTCTGCCCCGAGAAAGCCCCCTACTCCTCTGTCGGGAAATGCCCAGAGCCTGATCTAAAAGGTGTGTTAGGTTGGGCGTCCCACAACACCGAGCGATGTCTTTCCAATGCTGCCTGTGGACCTCCAAGGCATCTGATATTGGAGGCATGTCTGATCCTCCCTGGCAAGCCGAAGGGGATTCCAGTCCATGCCTTAATTGACTCTGGGGCCACCACAAATTTTATGGACTCAGCATTTGTGGCCAAATGGGCTGTTCCCCAGTGCCTGGTGGAACCGCCCGTGTTAGTGGAGACTATCGATGGTCGAGTGCTCCTGTCTGGGCCAATTAAGGCCACCACACAACCGTTATGTATGGCCATCAGTTCCCATGAGGAGGCCATCCAGTTCTATATCACCACAAATCCACATTTCCCCATGATCTTGGGACTGGCGTGGCTCCGGATGCATGACCCACAGATCTATTGGTCACAGAACTTGGTCGCCTTCCCAAGCTTATAGTGCGTGGACCACACTCACTATATCTGTGCCGGCCAGGTGGAGGGTTCCCCAGGGGTTTCCTTGCCCTCCAAACTGACTGATTATGCTGATGTGTTCAGTGAGATGGAGGTGGATCAATTACCCCTGCTCAGGCTCTATGACTGCCCCATTGATTTAGTCCTTGATGCGCCTCTCCTAGTGGGGCGTTTGTACTCCATGTCAGACCCCGAGTTGGCTGCATTGCGGGACTTTCTGTTGTGACTCAGGGCCAGCCTGTGGGTCCGACAGCCGGCTTCGATGTATCGGAGGACTCAGATGTGGGGGAGGAGGGAAACGAACCGGCTGATGATGATTTGGAGACTTTGCAAAGTCCTCAGCCGGGAACCTCTGCTCAGCTGTGTGAGCCCGAGAGTGCGGAGGATGATGACCCACAGCTGGCCCTGTTCAAGGACGCCCGACGCAGGAGGCAGTCGAGCAGGGACAAACAAAGAAAGGCTATGGGACTCCTCGGGAGGAGGCACAGGGAGACCACGCCCTGAGCTCTCTATAAAAGGAGTGTTTGGGGAGGGGCTGGTTGCTGAAAGCAACTCTTTTGCTTGAGAGATAAGCTCTTGTGTGTTTACTATTAAATCTTGGCAGAAGCCTTTTAGCCTTGGACGCTTTCCAGTCTCTTCTTTTGAAATAGGGGTTGAGAGAAGAGGGCTGGTTCTGAACACTTTCTCCACATGAATTTGGCTCGGGGTTTCATCCGGCCCTCGTCCTCGCCAGTGTCTGCACCCGTGCACTTTGTCAAAAAGAAGTCCGGCGAATTGTGGCTTTGCTGCAATTATAGAAAATTAAACGCCATCACGGTGCACAATCGTTACCCGCTGCCCCTCATCCCTGAACTCTTGGACCAACTCTGTGAGGCAAAGATCTTCACGAAACTGGACTTGCGTGTAGCTTACAACCTTGTCAGAGTTCAGTCGGGTGATGAGTGGAAGACGGTGTTTGATACTCGATACGGACACCTTGAGTACATGGTGGTGCCTTTTGGCCTGACCAACCCCCCCGCCCTGTTCCAGAATTTTATGAACAATATGTTCCGGGACTTGTTAGATCAGTTTGTCATGATCTACTTGGACGACATCCTGATCTACTCCCTGTCGCAAGAGGTGCACCATCAGCATCTCCGTCAGGTCCTGCAGTGACTCTGAGAACATCAGCTGTATGCCAAGTTGGAGAAGTGCCAGTTCTACCAGGTGATCATTGATTTTCTGGGTCACTGCATTTCTCCTGAGGGCATCGCCATGGAGCCGAGTAAGGTCGAGTCTTTGCAGAGTTGGAAACCCCCACGTCGTGTGAAGGATGTTCAGCAACTTCTTGGGTTTGCCAACTACTATCGGGCTTTCATTCCTGGGTTTGCTACCCTGACAGCCCCCCTCACTCGGCTCCTGCAGAAGAAGACTCAGTTTCAGTGGGACGCTCTAGAACAACGGGCTTTCCAGGCTTTGAAGGACGCCTTCATGAAGGAGCCCATCTTGAAGCATCCTGACCCACAACGGCCATTTGTCGTGGAGGTGGATGCCATTGGGGCGGTGTTACTCCAGGTGACAACGCCCGGTGGTACCCTCTTCCATTGTGTCAATATACATCCTCGAATGGAAGCAAACACGACTCTCCAGCAGGAATGTGTGACAAAACAGAGGTTGCTTTATTCAGCTCCAATGCACATAAAGTGAAAACAAAGTCAGCGTTGGTAGTACATCGCTCCCAACGCTTACATAGCCACCAGGTACAGGACTCTGCCCTCAAGCCACAGACCAACATCCGCCCCCGCATCCATTTAATCCCTCCTCCCCCCTGCAGCTCTGTTTGCTGCTGCCTCCAGATGTCAGCCTCGCACGTGTTTGTCAGCCCATCTCCCCTCTGTCCGGTAGCCCATCCCCAACCAGGTAAGGAGACCAGGTAAACCCCGCCCATATCCCTAAACGCCCAGCCCCACGATGCCCAGCTACACAAGGCATGCCACAGCCCACACTACCCCCTGCAAACCCACGGACGCCTGTTCCTGGGCCCTTCTGGCTGGCAGCCATCCTGGCAAGGAGCTCCAACTGCTCCGCTGCTTCCCCCGAGGTCCCCATGCCTGACCGGTTGGCAGCGGAGCCACCAGGACTCTCCCGATGCCGCACAGCCCTCTCTGGTGCCTCCTGGACCAGCCGTTTGGTGGCAGCACCGTCCAACGCCCCCCGAGCCAGCTGGTTGGTGGCAAACCCGGCAGGGAGGCCCGTGTGCACAGCTGTGACTCCTGGCAGTCCTGGAAGCAGCTGGCAGTTGGCCAAAGAGGCAGGGAGCAGCTTGCAGTTGGTCGAAGACGTGGGATGCCGAGGAAGGCCGGCGGCATCCATCGAGTTGAGTTGAGGACCCACGGGGAGGCAGGCAGAGGCTGGACCAGGGGGTGAGGGGCTGGCATGAGAGGCCGCCTCCCCCACCAAATGTTGGGCCCACGAGGCTCAACACATTGCGCGTACCATTCGCAGAAACTGAATCCGTAGGAGTGCAACTATACCATCTGGGAGAAGGAGCTGCTGGCCATCAAAGTGGCGTTCGAGGCCTGGAGGCATCATCTGGAAGGGGCATGGCATCAAATCGAGGTCCAGACGGACCATAAGAATTTGGAAAGCCTGCAGACTGCTCGGAAATTGAACCAATGACAGATTCGGTGGTCTCTTTTCTTTGCGAGGTTCAATTTCCGTGTCACTTATATACCCAGCGGTCGCAACCAAAGAGTGGATGCTCTGTCCAGGAAGCCTGAATTTTCCCAAGCGGAAGACAAGCTTCTGCCAAGGACCGTGCTCCACATCAAGTCTTTTGCTGCGGTGTGGCAGCTGATAGATATACGGGCTCGGATTCGGAAGGCCCAGCAGCAGGATGTGTGGATGGCTCAGCAGAAGGAGGAGGTGGGGACAGAGTCCCCATGGACGGTCATGGATGGACTCTTATTCTATCGTGACCGGCTCTATGTTCCGGGAGGGCCACTCAGGGGACTCATCCTCAGCCAGTGTCACGATAATCCAGTGGCGGGGCATTTTAGCCTGTTCAAGACTCTGAACTTGGTCTCCCGTACCTTCTGGTGGCCTCGAGTCTGACATGACATCCAGGCCTATGTCACATCTTGTATCCCATGTAGGCAGGCCAAGTCAGTGATGGGGGCTCCACCTGGATTACTGCAGCAGTTGCCAACACCCAAAAGACCCTGGGGGGCTGTGTCCATAGACTTTCTGACGGATTTACCCCTGTCTTCTGGTTTCATGATGGTGTTCGTGGTGGTGGACATGCTGACCAAGATGGTGCATTTCATCCCATGTCGTGGTTTACCGTCAGCCCGCGCCACTTGTCGTATGTTCATCCAGCAGGTGTTTTGGCTGCATGGCCTCCCTGATAGGGTTGTGTCCGATAAAGGGGCCCAGTTTACAGCCCGTTTCTGGCAGGGGTTGATGCAGGCGTTGGACGTCAAGATCTGCCTCTCGTCTGCGCAGCATCCCCAAACTGACAGAGGGACCGAGAAGGTCATCAGAATTCTGGAGCAATATCTGTGCTGCTATGTCAATCAGCAGCAAACCAATTGGGTGGACTATCTGGCCATAGCTGAGCTTGCATTCAACAACTCACAGCACACCTTCACACAGATGACACCGTTCTTGGCCAATGTGGGATATCACCCCCGGTTTTTCCCCCTTTCCCTGTTAGACTCACTGGAGCCAGCAGAGAACAACTACATGGCAGTTACAGGTGATCCATCGATTGGTGCAGCGACAGTTAGAGAAAGCCAAGGCCGACTACAAAAGGTTTGCTGATCGGTCGAGGCGGGATACGCCTCCACTATCGGTGACAGATCAGGTCTGGCTGTCCACCAGGAACCCACCATCAACCCAGCCAGCCAAGAGGTTAGACCACTAATATTTAGCACCATTCCCAATCGAGGCTGTCATCAATCCAGTTGCCTATCATTTAACTCTGCCACATTCCCTGCGTGTACATCCAGTCTTCCACCGGTCTCTGTTGTTCCCTGAGCAACCGGCGTCTCCACTCCACCGAGCAGAACCTCCCCCACCAGAACATCGTGATGGAGACAGCACCCCTGAGTATGAGGTCGCCAGCATTCGGGACTCCCGTTAGCTGAAAGGTCTCTTTCAGTACCTGATCGAATGGAAAGGCTACGGACCATAGGAGTTCACCTGGGAGGATGTGGCCACCATTCATGCTCCAGCTTTGGTGTCTGCCTTCCATGAACAATTCCCATCCTGACCACATCCAGATCGGCAGACATGGGGGAAGGGCCCTGCGATGCGGGATAGTGTTGTGATTCAGTGTCAGCCTGTGCTCCCAGCAGCTGAGTCTGAGGAATTTGAGGAGGAGGAGCAGGGATTTGGAGAGCCTTCAGTGTCAGAGGGAGGCTCTGATGCACTGCAGGACTCTCAGCCTGGTCCCTCATGAGGCTCAGCTGTGTGAGTACGAGGTGTCGGACTCAGAGGAGTCACAACTGAATCTGTTCAGAGACGCTAGAGGCAGAAGGCAATCCAGCAGAGCAGAGCAGAGAAAAGCTATGAAGCAACTCAGTGAAAGGAGGAGAAGGCATTGAAAAGCCACGCCTTGGGACAGATAATAAATGGGGAAGGTGTGGGCGGTGCTGGTTGCTGAAGGCAACCGTTCGGAGACATTCAAAGAGAATCCTGGTCTGTTCTTGATACTTCTGTTTGACTCTTGTTTGTTGACTCTTATTTGATGTTTTGAATCATTTATTGAAGAAATTATTCTGCTGCTTTTTTGTTTGAAAGACTTTATAATTTTTGAACTGTAAATAAATTTGGGTTGGGTTTTTCCCAGCCTATTAATTTGTCAAAAGGAAAAAGGGGTTGTCCCTGTCACACAAACAGGGCCGGTTGTAGGCTGGAACAGAACACAACAGTGGGGGGGAGGGAGTCAGGCGGGCGCGTTTTTCCCTCCCCACCCGCATTCTGATGGCTTTGCCTGGCCCGCATCAGCAAAACAAACGTGGGCCTTGATTCCCACCTGCTGCCACGGGATGAGTACTCAGGGAGGGCACGCACGCTGTCTGGCTGCTTTGCTTTCCCCTCCGTAAAGCTGGGCACCTCGGGAAGAGGAGAGGGGGAAAGGTCTCGAGCCCCGGGAGGCAATGTGAGGGCTGTGAGGGGTATCGCAAGCTCGTGGGGGGGAGAGGAAAGGAAGATGAAAGAGAGTGAGGCCGCAACAGAGAGATAGAGAGAGAAGGGGGAAAAGTCTTCTTTCTCTTTAATCTTGAAAGTCAATCTATCCATTTCTGCACACTCTAGAATTTTCTTAATTAGTACTTCTTCAGCTGGTAAGTTTTCATTTTTCCAATGTTGAGCAAATACAATTCTTGCTGCCATTAGTACATGTAGTATTAAATATATGCAATCTTTCTCATAATTAGCTCATATTATTCCTAACAAAAATAATTCTGGTTTAAAATCTATTTGTTTTTTTAGTCATTTTCTCCAACCATAAATGTATTTTAACCCAAAATCTTTTTGCTTTAGGGCATATCCATCAGATATAATAATAAGTACCTGGTCTTTGTTTGCATTTCCAACACTTGTTTGAAGTATTTTTAAACATTTTTGCTAATCTCACTGGTGTCATATGCCATCTGTAAAACATTTTATATAAGTTTTCTTCATATGCCACTACTTTAGTTAATTTCTTTCCCATAACTTTTCCCAATCTTCTAATTCTATATTATATCCAAAGTTCTTTGCCCATGTTATCATTGTTTCTTTAACTTGTTCTTCCTCCATCTTTAAGTTTAACAGAAATCTATAGAGTTTCTTAATCAACTTTTCATCTGTTTTTAGCAGTATCTGATCAACTTCTGTCTGCTCTTTATAAAATCCCATTGTTTTAACATCTTTATCATATCTCGTTTTGAATTTGCAGATATGGCCACCATGCTAGATCAATACCTTGTTCTTGTAAATCTTGTCTGTCTTTCAATTTTCCTTCATTGTCCAAAATATCTTTATAAGTCACAACTTTATCGTAGTTAATTAAATTTGGGTAAGCAAAAGCTTCCATTTTTGAAACCCATTCAGGTATCTTAATATACATTTTTCTTTTATTTTTTCCCATTCTGAAAGAAGTGCATTCCTTATAAAATGGTTTTGAAAGTATCTATGTATTTTATTCTTCCCATACCACAGAAAGGCATGCCAACCAATTTGTAGGTCATGCCCCTCTAGGTACAATAGTCTTTTGTCTCTAAGCATTATCCATTCTTTAAGCCATGTTAAAATAGTTGCTTGGTAGTATAACTTCTAGTCCAGTGGTCCAAATCCTCCACTTTCTTTCATTTCTTGTAGCATTTTCACTCTAATTCTAGCTTTTTTTCCTTGCCAGATAAATTTCAATATTGTTGTATTCAGTTCATCAAAAAAGGCTTTTCCCAGGTGTTAAGTATGGGGGTTTTAGCAACAGCTCGGCAATTACCACCAGGTGGCGCTGTACCGTTACCGTATTGGCTGGTTAGCTTTCGGCGGGAGATTCAGATGAATGGATTGGCTGAGTGCGTACCTGGCAAGGTATATAAGGGGTACAGGTAACCCCCTTTGTTCAGTTCAGTACTACCCACAATAAAGAGCTGATGCTGTACTCTTCTGCCTGCTGTCTGCCATGCGGTCCAGAACCCACTACACAATAGTGGCGATGAGGATGGGATGCTGCTTCACTCAGAGCTGAAATCACTAGCTGAAATCACTAGCTGAAGTCACTAGGGAAAGGAGGAGAAGAGTATCTTTCTCCGATTCCCTTCTATCGAAGCAGCATCCACAGGACCGAACACAGCATGGCAAAACTTGGTCAGATCCGCGAATTCGACGTCAGCCATCCCGAACGCTGGGAATCGCATCTGGGCCAAGTCGAGGGGTACCTGCTGGTCAACCGGATCACTGAAGACCGTTTTAAAGTGGCGGCCCTGCTGTGCGTCAGCAGGCCAGCCATTTACGATATAGCTGTTGGGCTGTGCTCACCGGCAGCTATTGGAACTGTTTCCTACAGCGATCTCATGGCTAAACTAAACAAGCACTTTTTGCCGTGGAGGTCCAAAATGTTCTGGCGTTATAGGTTCGTCCAGCGGGTCCAGTTACCGGGTGAACCGACAGCCGACTTTATAGCAGCCGTGCGACAGTCTCTGTAAGTTTCCCGATTTAGAAGAGCGGCTTCATGACCAGATAGTTTTTGGTCTAAGCGAGAAGCGGCTGCGACAGAAATTGCTCGCGAAGCCGACAATGAGTCTCCAAGAGCTGCTGGATGAGGTCCTGGCACATGAGGCGGCCAGCGACTCAGGCCAGACCACTCACTGACCCAGCAGCAGCTCTGGGGGATCAGTCCACCATGAGAGCGCTGCGTATGGCGGAGCTGACAAAGACGAAGTGGCTGAAATAGATGCGGTACACCGGAGGCCGGACAATCAACAAAACCAACAGTGCGGAGACCAGGGGGCCCATCAGCGGCCAACGGCATTGCAAAAATACACCGGAGGGTTTGGCGCTAAAACTGCCTCCGGAGGAGGAGCGACCAGTCCTAAGTGTGCCGGCTGCGGAGGAAACCATGCAAAAGCGGCCTGCAGATTTCGCTCGGCTAAGTGCCAGGTTTGCGGGAAAACAGGCCACATCGCAGTGGTCTGTCGGAGTCGTTCCCGGGACGAGGATGCGTCGCCAAAAGGTACTGGAAAAACCCTAGTCACCGCCTCAAATTCCTTCGTGCGTCTGAGAGCCGTATCCCACACTGGGGTCCATCAGTTGCCCACCCCAAAAATTAAATTAGAGGTCCATCTGCAAGGCGTGCCTTGCAAGATGGAGCTTGACTCTGGGTCCGCCATCTCTATAATTTCTTATGAGATGTTTAAACTAGTGTGTGGCCGGAGCAAGCAGTGGGCACAATTAAGACTGACCAGTCTTAAACTAACTGATTTTCAAAATGCACCCGTTAAAATTAAGGGGGAGGCCACCCTGTCGGTGGGGTTCAGAGAGTTCCGTGGGCACTTGGATGTCTTAGTAGTCGAGGGCCGGAGGACTAGCCTAGTGGGGCTGGACTGGTTTGGGGCTCTGGGCATAGGGATCTCTGGGATCCATAGCACCCAGGCCAAGAGACTCAAATCCGTCTGCAAAACGTTTGCAGACATATTTGATGGCAAGTTAGGAAGGTACACCGGGCCACCCATTAAATTCAAATTGAACCCCAACATCATGCCCGTTAGAATTAAATCCCGGAGAGTTCCCTTTGCTCTCGAACACAAAATTGAGAACGAATTAGATAGGCTAGTGGAGCAAGGGGTGTTAGAGCCAGTAGAAGGGGGAGAGTGGGAGACCCCTATAGTCACCCCACTGAAGGCTAACGGGGAGGTGAGGATCTGCGCTGACTATAAGTGCTCGGTGAACCGGGCCCTCAAGCCACACGCTTACCCGGTTCCGATGGTCAGCCATGTCCTCGCCTCTCTCCAGGGTGGCGCCATCTTTGCGAAGCTGGATCTTGCACAGGCATACCAGCAGCTCCCAGTTACCAGGGAGATGGCAGATGCCCAAACCATAGTAACGCACAGAGGAGCTTTCAGAGTTAACCGTTTGCAGTTCAGTGTCTCTGTAGCTCCAGGAATTTTTCAGGAGGTGATGGAGAAGACTCTGAAGGGCATTCCGGGAGTGTGCCCTTACTTTGATGATGTCCTCATCGCTGGAAGCTCTGAGGAGGTATTGGCTGAGAGACTGCAGGCTGTTTTAAGCAGATTCCGCTCTGCAGGGCTCAAACTCAAAAAAGACAAGTGCAGCATTGGGGTGACATCCACAGAATTCCTAGGGTTCAGGATTGATGCCAGGGGAATCCACCCTGCAGAATCCAAGGTAAGGGCAATAAAAATGGCCCCTACCCCTAAAAACAAGGGGGAACTGCAAGCATTCCTGGGGCTCCTTAATTTTTACCACTCATTCCTCCCACACAAAGCAGCCATAGCAGAGCCTCTGCACAGGCTCCTAGACAAGAAGGCTGCACGGAACTGGACCAAGGTCCACGACAAGAGTTTTAAAAACCTTAAGTTACTACTATCTAGTAATTCCTCTGTCACCCACTTCATAGAGTCGAAGCCCATCTGCATCGCTTGTGATGCATCTCCCTATGGAGTGGGCGCAGTATTGAGCCATTTAGAGGCGAATGGGGAACAGGTGCCCATTGCATACTACTCCTGCACGTTGTCTGGGGCAGAAAGGAATTACGCACAGATTGACAAGGAAGCCCTGGCTATAGTGGCCGGGGTCAAAAAATTCCATGATTACCTCTATGGCAGGAATTTCACCATATTCACGGATCATAAGCCTTTATTGGGGTTGTTCACAACAGACAAACAAACCCCTCAAATTCTGTCACCTACGATGCTCAGATGGTCCATATCTGCATATGTATCTGCATACATTTACAAACTGGTTCACAAACCAGGTAAAGAGATGGGCCATGCAGACGGGTTAAGCAGGTTGCCCTTAGCAAATTGAGACCCTAATCCGGCGCCTGCAGCCCAAATTCTGACCATCCAGGACCTACCCGAGTGCCCCTTACAGGCAAAAGACATAGCCGCTGAAACAACAGCAGACAGAATTCTGACCAGAGTTCAGTCTTGGGTGGTCACGGGGTGGCAAGAAAAGAGTCCAGGCCCGGAATTCCAGCCTTACTTCAATAGAAGACATGAACTGTCTGCTCACAAGGGTTGCCTTTTGTGGGGAAGTAGAGTCATTATTCCCGAGACACTGAGAAACAAAGTCATTAGATCACTACACGAAGGACACCCGGGTATAGTCAGGATGAAAGCATTAGCTAGGAGCTACCTGTGGTGGCCAGGTCATAGGGCCATAGAGGAACAAGTTAATAGTTGCTATGACTGCCAAAGGTCCAGACCAGAGATGCCCCATGCACCTGTACACAAATGGGAGGCTACACACACCCCCTGGTCCAGAGTCCACATTGATTACGCTGGTCCTTTCCAAGGCCAGCTGTTCCTAGTGGTGGTAGACAGTCATTCCAAATGGCTAGAGGTGATACCAGTCAATAGCATGACTTCGGCCAAAACTATCCAAGTGCTCAGGGGGCTCTTTGCCACACATGGCCTCACTGATGTATTGGTCTCAGACAATGGGCCTCAATTCACCTCTGCTGAATTCCTGGCATTCACCAGAGCCAACCTGATTAGGCATGTCACAGCTGCGCCCTTCCACCTGTCAACCAACGGATTAGCAGAACGCATGGTACGAATGACCAAGTACGCATTAAGGCGCATCATCAGTGGCGACTGGCATCAAAGGTTGGCACAATTCCTGTTAGCTCAACACACCACACCTTGCACGGCCATGGGAAAGAGCCTAGCAGAACTTCGTTGGGGCCGGCGCCTCATCACCAAATTGGACTGGTTACACCCCGACAGAGTGGTGGCGGAGACTGAGCAACCCAAGCCCTCTAGAGAACTTCTCACCAATGACCTGGTTTGGGCACGGAACTATGGGCCGGGACATGCATGGATTCCGGGGCTGGTGGTTGACAGGACTGGGCCCTTGTCCTACATTGTAGGGTTGAAGGGGGATCGTCAGATCAGATGACATATAGATCAAATCAGGAAGTGGGTTCCTGAAAGGTCACAGATCAATGAACCCCAACAACCAACAACAACAGGATGGGAGGAGAGCCGGTCCTTACAACAACAGGCCCTGGACCATCATGACAGCATGGCTGCAAGGACTGACCCTGGATTGGGTCAACCAGGAACTCTGAGCCAGGACTCTACCACTGACTCTGCTGTCCCGGTTGAAGAGCAAACTCTGAGGCGGTCTTCCAGAGCTCACAGGCCACCTGCTTATCTCACAGACTATGTTCAGTCTTGACGGGGGACAGGCCTAGGGTCAAGTCATGGGTTGCCATTAACCATTGTAACTGTAGGAAAATATTATGCATGATGTTTTGTATTAGATATATTGTTTGTTCTTTTAAGGGGGAAGGGGTGTTAAGTATGGGGGTTTTAGCAACAGCTCGGCAATTACCACCAGGTGGCACTGTACTGTTACCGTATTGGCTGGTTAGCTTTCGGTGGGAGATTCGGATGAATGGATTGGCTAAGAGCGTACCTGGCAAGGTATATAAGGGGTACAGGTAACCCCCTTTGTTCAGTTCAGTACTATCCACAATAAAGAGCTGATGCTGTACTCTTCTGCCTGCTGTCTGCCATGTGGTCCAGAACCCACTACACAATACCAGCCTTACAGGAATCGTTTGAAATAAAAAGAGTATTTCTGGTAAGATATTTATTTTCACTGTTGCTATTCTCCCCAACATTGAGAGTTGGAAGTTTTTGTCACAACACAAGTTTTTGTGACAGTATCCCAACCGTTACAGTCGGTTATAGATTTGATGGAAATTATAACTCAGTATGGTAAGGTTTCTGGGTTTAAGGTGAATAGTAATAAGACTAAGATATTATCTAAGAACTTATCTATGAGTGAAAGGGATATGTTATCTAAATTAACAGGTTTTGAAATAGTGAAGAAGGTTAAATATTTAGGAGTATATATTGCAGCCTCAAATGTAAAATTGTATAAGAATAATTATGAAACACTATGGTCGAAGGTACAAAGGGACTTAAATAATTGGAAAAAATTACAATTATCATTACTGGGAAGAATTTATTTTATTTATTTTATTTTAATTCCATTTATATCCCGCCCTTCTCCAAAGACTCAGGGCGGCTTACAAGCTTAGCAGTAGCCTTCATTCTATGTATATGCCTGCTTATTAGGGCTTTCACACACACACCCCTAAGCGGCATTATTACAAAGTCAGCTTAATTGCCCCCAACAGTCTGGGTCCTCATTTTACCTACCTCGGAAGGATGGAAGGCTGAGTCAACCTTGAGCCTGGTGGGACTCGAACCTGCACTAATTGCAGGCAGCTGGTGTTACTTAAGGAGGCATTAGCCCACTGCTCCACCAAGGCTCTTGCAGTTGTTAAAATGAATGTTCTACCAAAGTTTCTCTTTTTGTTTCAAATGATACCTATATTGAAAAAGGATGCCAACCTTGATCAATGGCAGAAGGGTATTAACAAATTTATTTGGGCGGGGAAAAAACCAAGAGTTAAATTTAAGATTTTACAAGATGTTAGGGAAAGAGGGGGACTCAAGGCGCCGAATTTGAAATTGTATTATGATGCGGTTGCCTTGACCTGGGTTAGTGATTGGCTTAATTTAACTAACAAGAGAATACTTCATCTTGAGGGATGGGATTTGGTATATGGATGGCATGTATATTTGCTTTACGATAAGAAGGTGGACAGGGCTTTTAAATCCCATATTCTTAGAAGTGCTTTATTGCGTGTCTGGAAAAAGTATTATTATAAGTTAAATTATAAAATACCGATTTGGGGAATTCCTGGACACGCGATTGAGGGCGTATCTATGGGAGTGAGTATGGACATGGTTTCTTATAAGGAACTACTTAGATTGCAAGGGACTGATTGGCAACTTAAATCATTAGAGGAGTTAAGACAAGAAAACATAAGTTACTCTTGGTTTCAATATATCCAATTGAAAGTTAGGTGGAAGTCAGATCAAAAGGTTGGCATCACAATTACAGATCAAAATTTAGTAAAACAAATTAGAGATTTAAATTGTGCACATATAAAGAGGATATATAATGCTTTAATTGAATTGGATTCGGAAACGGAACTGGTTAAAGACTGTATGATAAAGTGGTCACAAAATATTCAGGAACCAATTTCGTTGGACACCTGGGAGATAATTTGGGTTAGAAATGTTAAATTTACTCAGGCTCAAAATTTAAGAGAAAATTTTTATAAAATGTTTTATAGATGGCATCTGGATCCCAAGAAGTTGTCCAACATGTATCCTAATTTACAGTCTAAATGTTGGAGATGTGGTAGTTTAGAAGCTACCTATTTTCACATGTGGTGGACTTGTAGAAATATAAAAGCTTTTTGGATCAAAATTTGGTGGAACATTCAAAAGATTTTTAAGAGAAAGATAAAGTTTTCTCCGCAATTGTTTTTATTGGGTATTGTTGCAGATTGTGATGTTTAAGAAACTAACTTGATGTTGAACATGATAACAGCAGCACGGTTACTGGTGGGACAATATTGGAAGAAGGATAGTTTGCCCACTATAGAAGAATGGGTGTTTAAAGTTTCGAATCTTGCAGAAATGTCTAAGATTTCTGCTTATTTGAAAGATCATTCACAGGAAAGATATATTTCAGTTTGGAGGAGATGGATAAATTATATTCAGAACAAATATGGGACTAAAAAGTTCCATTTAGCTTATGAGTAGATTTTAGTGGGATATTGTTATTGGTACTTTGTTTGTAGTTATGTTAAAGGGGAGTTAAAGCACATTATGAATTTGGTTAATTGTATATTATGCATAATTTTTATTTAGAATATGATTATTGTAACTATAATCCTGTGTTTAGCTCTGGGAAGTGGGGGGGAAGTGGGTGGGTTTGGGCTGGGAGGGATTTGGGGATATATTGAAAAATTTTGTTTTTGTAAAACTCTTTAATAAAAAAAAAGAAAGTTGGAAGTTTTTCCACTTTTCCAAATCCAATTTTATTTGTTTTAGCAGTCTTACATAGTTATCTTCTTTTATTGTTACACATCTTGCTGTTAGATAAATTCCCAAATATTTAACTTTTTTAACTATTTTAAGATTTGGTTTTTTGTTAGATGATTTTTTTGTTTTTCTGTTAGATTCTTTGTTAGCACTTTAGTCTTTTCTCTGTTTATTGTCAACCCTGCCACTTCTCCAAATTTTTCTATTTGGTGCTTGTTTGCAATTGATCTTCCAATATAAAAACCAAATCATCTGCAAATAAGTGCTCAATTACAAAGTTAAAGTTAAAGGTCCCACCCACAAAACTGTGAAAGCAACTACGTTCCCCAATAGACTTATTTGGCGGGCTTTTTATGCAACACCCAGTCCCTTGGTTCCCATGGGACAGAAGATTATTTTGACTAACAAAGCACCTGGGCAACCCCCCTCCCTCTGTTCTATGTGGCAACTTAGAATGAGAAGAAAAAATGGCTGCAGCCATGCTCATTGTAGAGTTGACCCTGGGTCTTCAAGCACAAGACTACCATTGGTAGTAAAAGTAAACTCCGACAGTTTGCCTTCCTGCAGAACCATGGGGTCAATTTTGCGGGTGCCAAACTGGTCTCCTTTTAGTGTTAGCCCACTGCCAGTGTGCTCAGCAAGGCTGTAACCTTTTGTTAGTAGCCAAAGTCGTGTAAGGGTTGCCCTTCTAGGAAAACTCACCATTGCTGGCTTGCTGCTGCTGACTTGGCTCATCCCGGCCAACTGGATGTGGGGGTAACTAGCCACCACAGGATGATTCAAGGACAAAGTAGGGAGGGAAGAGGCACTTACCGCCCCCAGAAGAAACATCAGCCCCAGCCAACTGGATGCAACATTGGATGCAGGACAAGTCACCCCAGCTGACAGGATGTGGGGACAACTCACAGGTAGGGAAAGACAATGGCACACTCTCCACAGGATGGGAACTTGAGGATGTTGTGCACCAAGAGTGTTTCCTGCAAGTTTTAGGATTCTTTCATACCCTCCCAACTGGGATCCCTTCAAAAGGGTTGGAGATTTTAAGAAATACTACTCAGCTGCAAGTTTGGATATGTTCAATCTCACAGATGGCTTGAATTTCAGCATCTCTTGTTTTATTTGATTTCCTTTATAGAGAAGGTATTGTTATTTAATTAATAAAAAATCTTCAAGTTCCCATCCCGTGTAGAGTCTACCATCATCTAAAACATATAAGGAACGGTTGCTGGAATTGGGAATGTCTAGTCTAATGAAGAGAAGTATGAGGGGTGACATGATA
Organism: Vipera ursinii; assembly: GCF_947247035.1. Classification (NCBI taxonomy): domain Eukaryota; kingdom Metazoa; phylum Chordata; class Lepidosauria; order Squamata; family Viperidae; genus Vipera; species Vipera ursinii. The sequence continues at coordinate 36,564,878 of NC_139522.1, forward strand.
GCAGTGTTCCAATATCTCAGGGGCTGCCACAAAGAAGAGGGAGTCAAGCTATTCTCCAAAGCACCTGAAGGCAGGACAAGAAGCAACAGATGGAAACTAACCAAAGAGAGAAGCAACCTAGAACTAAGGAGAAATTTTCTGACAGTGAGAACAATTAATCAGTGGAACAACCTGTCTCCAGAAACTGTGAATGCTCCAACACTGGAAGTTTTTAAGAAGAGACTGGACAGCCATTTGTCTGAAATGGTATAGGGTTTCAGGCCTGAGCAGGGGGTTGGACTAGATGACCTCCAAGGTCCCTTCCAATTATTATTATTGTTGTTGTTGTTATTATTATTATTATTATTATTATTATTATCTTCAACCACTCATCAACATCTCCTCTTTATCAAGGCGGACCAGACCAAAATGTCCCACTCTCTCCCCAGTTTTGTCCTCCCATTAGAACGATGCTGCTCAGTAAAGTAGGTCACTCCCATCTCCCTTTTCCTATCAGTCTGTCAATTACACCTTATGACAATATTGTCATTGGGATCGAGAGCTATACACTGTATGCAGTGACCTGGCAGCAGCAAGCCGATGGTGGTGAGCCAGCCGGGGCAAGCTGGTGGCAGCAAGTTGTCCCATTCTGCTTGGCATAGATCACAGCAGAGGCTGACTACAATACCAAAGTTATTTGGAGAAGATGAGGCCTCAACAGCATCACCAGTATTTAGCACAGTTGAAGCACCTCCAGCCAGGCCTACTATGCTTATAAACCCCAATTGGGACCTAGACATGGAAACAATTGGGTGGTACAACTTTAAGCTCCCAAGTGAGCTTGACCTCAGCAATGCAGAATCTATTGACAAGATAATTGTAGGCATTAACTGGAGGTGGAACAGGGTGGTGTGCACGGGGAGGGACGCCCATGGTGTGGCCTCATGTCTAAGATGCTACGTGTGTCCAAGTGAATGGTCGTCGGAAGGGGGGGGGCAATTCTTTTTCACCCCTTTTCCTTCTCTGTGAAAGGGGTGGGAGCCAGTCCCGAAGTCACTGCCCTCGGCTCCACCCAGTGCACCTGCTTCTCTTTTAACCCCCTCCCCATTGTGGGTCTTTCCTGGTCTTAATGTTCATGCTTTCCAGTCCTTCTCTCATTTTTTTTCTTCTTGATTGCGAGGTGAATGTGCTCCACCTGCAGTGAGCACACAGGGGCCGGTGGCATCTGGAAGCAGGGGCTGTGTAGCCTGCTGTGAATATTGGGCTGACCCTCCAGCAACAGTGCTGCGGCAGCATCAGCAGCACATAGAGTCGGGGGAGCACATGATGTGGATCACCGGACATGCCTACTGTTAAGGAATTTGTTGTGCAGAGGTCTCCTTGTGCTACCAAAGAGTTGCACAGACAAGGAAGGGTACTGAGAGCAGTAAGAGTCACACAGAGTACAAGGAGTTGTAAAAGCAAAAAGTAGTTTACTTTAAGGTGGTGTAAGAACAAAAATGCACAGTCAAAAATAAACAGTCCAAGTAGCAATCCAAAGTACAAAGTCTTCTTACCGGTCCAGAGGTCAATACACAGTTCACAGAAACAGAGCAAAAACAGTAACAGTAGAGAGCAGTGAATTCAGAGAGAGAGAGAAGCTACGTTCCTAGCTTCCTCTTATGGCCATGAGAACACTTACACACCCATTGGCCAATTAACATCTTAAAGACATAACATCATGGTTAATATATTTTCAACCCAACATTGTAGGCTAACACCATATGCCTAACATTCTCCATCCCATCTCCTCAGCCCCCTCAAGGGTCTTGCCCTTGGCCCGTGGGTGGAGTGCATTCCCCTCGCGCACCTCGGTACCTACCGTGGCCACACGCTGCTTGTGCAGGTCCATTAGGCTGCTGCCCAGAGCTGCAGGCCTGCCCAGCATGAAGGAGGCAAAGCAGTTGACTAGGAAGCCCCGCGTAGAGGTGGTAGAGCACGCCCAGGGCCAGCAGGCAAAAGGCCACCCCAAGCGGGGAAAGCCAGATCCCCCTCGGTGTCATGGCCGCCCAGGCCCAGCAGAGATGTGGGGGAGGCATGCAATCCTAGCTGGGACTGGGGAGCCATGGCACCAATGGGGATCCACCTTTTCCTGCTTGGGGTGGCCTTTGGCTTGCTGGGTGTGGGCATGCTTTACCACCTCTACTTGAGCTTGCTAGCCGGCTGCTTTGCCTCCTTAGTTCTGGGCAGGGCTGCTGCTCTGAGCAGCAGCAGTGGCCTAATAGACCTGTGCGAGCTGCTGGTGGTGCCAGCTCATGGTGGGACCAAGATGTGTCGGGTGCACGAGTGGAACAGGCTCCACGCGCCGGCCAAGGGCAAGATCTGCACAGGGGCTGAGGAGATGACCAGCAGTGACCTGCTCTACAACCGCAAGTAAAAACAGATGGGACAGAGTAGGCATGTCCAGCGGTCTGCATCACATGCCTCCCCCCTCCCCTACTCTGCCTGCTGCTGGAGGGCTGGCCCGGTATTGGCAGCAGGCTGTGAATCCCCAGAGTGTACCAGTCAAGGGGCCGGCAGGCTGTGGCTACTGATGGACACCGTTGGCCCCCATGTGCTCGCTGGTCTCTGCGTGCGGGGGGCGATGGTTTCTCTAAACGTTTTGCCATCACTGTCCTAGGCCCTGTGCCAGGAGGCATTCTAGGGCATTGGTGACTTTTTGGAGCTCTTTAGTCTGAACTGTCGCCTGCCTTTCTGCCTCTGTGCTTATGGGCTTAAATAACTTGGCCACCTCTTCTTGTAAAAAAACCTTGCCATGCTTTTCAGCTTCAAACCACTGCTGCAGTCAACCCTTGCATGCTAGGTAGTCTTGTCATGCCTCTGTCTGAGCCTGACTCTGAGGATGACATGGAGTGCTTTGTTGAGGCCCAGGAGGGGGTGTCTGTGGCTTTGGAGGACTGTAGGGAAGAGCAGGCTGAGGCAGGCCAGGGCCCTTCAGGTTTGCAACAGGAAAGGCATAGTGCAGACGAGGACCAAGGGCCCCCCACCTGATCCTAGAGCAAGGAGAGCAGAGAGGAGGAGAGAACAATGGAGGCAGGCTCAATTGCTCGGGAGGAGAGTGTCCCGGCCCACTTCACAAGGCACACCTGTGATATAAGGAGATGCTGTGGGGTGGGGCATTTGTGGGGAACAAACGTGTTATCTGGAGATTGTGAATTGTGCTCTTGTCTAACATGGTCACTTTGAAATCTTGACTGGTCGGTTTCCTGTTTCACAACTGTTGTGTAGTGAGTTCTTTGGAGGCAGGAAGTGAGACAAGAGGTTGCAAACAGGAACATTGCTTTATTGAGGCAAACAGGAACAGAACTGAAACAGAGGCTTCTGCACAGCTACATATACAGTTGGCCACTAGGCGGAGGCCAATAGGTTTAAAGGAACCCATTCCCACCCCAAATCATCCAATGGTCTTCTTGGAGACTTCATGTCTGGCTAGTAAGCGACCGTTACACAGACACCTCAATTGAGCAACCTTAAGCAGCATTCAAAAGACATGTGAAAGCAGTACAAGTAAAATCCCAATACATTACACCCCTTCCCCCTAAAATGTACACACATTCTTAATATTATTTGAGAATAAAGTCTTGCAAATATGGTGGTGGTCTGCGTGACCTTGCAGACTGCCTGGGGGATCCAGGCAACTCCCGGTCCACCAGCTTGCCCACCGGGCTGGCTAGACCAGTACTCATGAGTTCACGAGAGTTGGATTGACTTGAGTCCCTTTGGCTGGCCATTCCAGGTCAGCCCAGAGCAAAGTCCAATGAAGAAGGAGAGTTAGCACAGCGGCTGTCTTGATTGGGTTGACTTTCCCTGCCAGGGGACCTATGTTGCATTCCGGGACTGTGTCTGTCTATGACCACCTCCCTGTTGTACTGACTGCAAAAGTCTTCAAAGTGTGTGAACTGCTCTGTTAGGTTGCAAGTTTCCGGCTCTAGGAGCGGACCCGTTCTGAGGTCCTTGCTTTGTGGCCATTCTGCAAAACGCTTCCGCAGCTGATCAATATGGCGGCGAACGACTCGCCCCCCCATCCAGAGCCACCTCATATGAAAGAGGGCCCAAGATTTTGACAATTTTTCCTGGCACCCACAACTTCCCATGCCCATAGTTCCGGGCCCACACCCCATCACCCACTTGCAATCCCCTTGGACCCTTTGGGTGTGAGGTGTCTTTTGCCACCCGGTTAGGGTGCAACCTGTCCAGTTTTGTGATGCGCCTTCTTCCCCAGCCCAGCTCTGCTGGGCTCTTGCACGTTGCTGTACAAGGCGTAGTGTGCAGGCAAAGCAAGAAATCAGCCAGCCTATGGTGCCAATCTCTGGTCACTATGCACTTGAGTGACTCCTTTGTAGTGCACACCATACGTTCGGCCTGCCCGTTAGTCAAGGGGTGAAAAGGAGCCGATGTTGCACGCCTTATGAGGTTAGTCCTCAAGAAGGCTTGAAACTGCTGCTGTGAATTGGGCCTCGTTGTCCGAGACTATGACGTCCAGCAGCCTGTGTGTGGCAAAAAGCTTTCTAAGCACCTGGATGGTCCTAGCAGTAGTCATAGTTGCAATAGGAATTACTTCCAACCATTTAGAGTTGCTGTTGACCACTATCAAAAATAGCTGTCCCTGAAAGGGCCCAGCGAAGTCAATGTGAATTCTTGACCACGGTGTATGAGTTTCCTCACATCTGTGGACAGGAGCATGTGGCATTTCTGGTCTGGACTGTTGACACATGTAACACCTGTGTACTTGGGCCATGATAGCCTTATCTAACCCTGGCCACCATAGGTAGCTTCGTGCCAATACCTTCATCAGGACTATGCCTGGATGTCCCTCGTGCAGAGACTGAAGTACACGGTGCCATAATGAACTGGGGAAAATAACCCTGCTCCCCCATAAAATGCAGCCTTTGTGAGCTGAAAGCTCATGTCTGTATGTGAAGTAGCTCTGGAACTGAAGTCCAGGGCTATTTTCAAGCCACCCAGTGTGAATCCATGCCAAAAGTATACTTAAAACCTTGTCTGCAGCAGTTTCTGCAGCCACATCCCCAGCATGGAGGGGAAATTCAGGCAAATCCTGAATAGACAAAATGCGAGATGCTGGAGCTGGATCTAGCTCTACCTGTGGCAATGGCAACCTGCTAAGGCCGTCTGCATGGCCCATGTCTTTGCCAGGTTTGTGAACCAGCCTGTAGCTGTAGGCTGACATAAAAATAGACCACCGTAACATCCTAGGAGACAGTATTTGAGGCGTCTGCCTATCTGTAGTAAATAACCCAAAAGTGGCTTGTGGTCAGTGAAGACCATGAATTCCCTGCCATACAAGTAATCATGGAATTTCTTCACCCCGGCCACAATGGCCAAGGCCTCTTTGTCAATTTGAGTGTAATTGCGCTCAGCTGAGGACAATGTCTTTGAATAATAGGCAATGGGGACTTGAGTCCCATCACTTGACAAATGGCTTAGAACAGCCCCCACCCCATAAGGGGATGGGTCATATGCAATGCATACTGGCAATGCTTCATTAAAGTGCGTGAGCAGTGAATTGGAAGACAGTAGTGATTTTACTGCCTTAAAGCTGTTTTCGTGAACCTTGGTCCACTTCCAAGGGGTGTTTTTGTCTAAGAGCCGTTGTAACGGCTCTGCCACTGTGGCCTTGTTAGGAAGGAATGAATGGTCAAAATTAAGGAGGCCCAGGAATGCCTGGAGCTCTCCGTTTGACCTGGGCTTGGTGCCAGCTGAATGACGTTCAGCTTGGACTTGGCAGGGTGGATGCCTTCAGCATCAATACGGAATCCCAGGAACTCAGTGGAAGAGACCCCAATGTTACACTTGTTCCTTTTTAATTTAAGGCCCGCTGCATGGAACCGTTGAAGGACGGCTTTGAGCCTCCTTACAAGCACCTCAGTGGACTCACTGGTGATGAGCACATCATCAAAATAGGGGTAAACCCCCAGAATGCACTTGAGCGTACGCTCCATAACTCCTTGAAAAATCCCAGGGGCTACGATAACCCTGAATTGGAGGCGTTTGACTTTAAAAAAACCCTGTGTGTCACAATTTTTTGTGGAGCTGCTGTGGCCTCATCCACAGGTAACTGCTGATAGGCCTGTGCCAAATCTAATTTAGCGAACACGGTACCTCCTTGCAGCGATGCCAAGATGTGGCTAATGACTAGCATCGGGTATGCGTGCTGCTTAAGTCCCCTATTTATGGTGCACTTGTAATCAGCACAAATTCTGACCTCCCCATTGGCCTTAAGTGGCATGACAATTGGGGTTTCCCATTCACCATCTATGGCAGGCATGTCCAAAGTCCGGCCCACGGGCCATTTGCGGCCCGCGGGGCAGTTTAATACGGCCCTCTAACAGCCCTCCCTGCTGTATGTAAATGCGGCCCTCCCACGGCCCTCCCACGGCCCTCCCTTCTGATTGAGGGCCGCCCCTTCGGGAGCTGCTCCCGCCTCCCCCGCCTCCCCCGCTGAGGGGCCGCCCCAGGAAGCGCAGGCCGCCCCAGCTGCCGCCCCCACCCCGCCAGCCAGGCTCCGGGGCTCCACGCGGCTTCCTCCGCCTCCTCCTCCTCCTCCGCCAGGCCTGCTCGGGGCCCGGGGCGGCTCCAGTGCGCAGGGGAAGCACGTGGAGAGCGGATCGCGCCCTCATCCCGGCCGGAGCGCAGCCCAGAGGAGGAGCCGCTGGACCGGGCATGCCCTGAGCGGCCGGGGGTCTCCGGTCGGGCCATGCGGCGCTGTGGGCGAGGCGGGGGTGGCAGGCGGGGGTCTCGGCCTGCCCGCCCGTCCTGCTGAGCACCTTCCCTGCGCGCCGCGGCTGCCCATGGCGGCGGCTCCGGCTCTGGCGGTGCTGGGGATCCCGGGCGCCGGGGCTCCGGCGGTGCCGGGCTGGCCGCTATGGTACCACAAGGATCTGAGCCGGGCGGCAGCCGAGGAGCTGCTGGCGTGGGCCGGGCGGGCCGGCAGCTTCCTGGTGCGCGACAGCGAGAGCGTGGCCGGTGCCTTCGCCCTCTGCGTGCTGTGAGTCCGGGGACCCGCGGGCGCCGCCTTGGGGACGGGCTGTGGGAGGGAGGGAGGGAGGAAGGGGAGGGGAGGGGGCCAGGGTGCACCTGCAGAAGACTCCCCCCCGAGGCTGGGCATTCCGTGGTGGCGGCCCCGGAGCCTGGAGCGGGGTCTGTCCAAGCCTCCGATTTCTTTCTTTCTTTCTTTCTTTCTTTCTTTCTTTCTTTCTTTCTTTCTTTCTTTCTTTCTTTCTTTCTTTCTTTCTTTCTTTCTCTCTCTCTCTCTCTATCTCTCTCTCCCTTTCTCCCCCCCCTTCCCCCTCTCAGCCCTGCCTGGTGCTGGAGTCCCGGGGGTGACCTTCTGCCATGGAATCCGAGACGACTTTTTCGGCTGCAGAAATGTCAGCCTCCCGGGAGGGGCTGGGCGACCCCCCGGCGGGGAGAGGTGACTCCCCTCCCCCTTCTAGTGGCTTTCCCGACTCCGGCCGCGCCGATCTGCCGCTCCTCTGGTGGGTTGAAGGGCCGGCTGCCTGGCCGAACCGCCGCGCTCCTTCCCCTTGCCCCAGGCTTGGCGCGGCGTCTGTGCCGGTGCAGCGAGGCTGACGGTGCGCGCCTGGCCTGGCTGAGCGCGTGGCGGTTCAGCCAGGCAGGAAAAGGTGTGGGAAGTGACCGCCGCCTGGTAACGGCACCTGGGCTCACAACGTGGAGGCGGCGAGCAAGCGTGCGCTCAGGGCGAGGCGGCCGCGGTCCAGTGAGGGAAGAGCGCCGAGGGAGTGGTCGGCTGGGCTGCGCTGCTGCCGAGCAAAGCTCGGCCGGGGCGCCCGCTCTGCTCTGCCTGGCGACAGCTCAGAGACTCCGCCCACCAGGCCCTTCTCCCACTCAGCCAGGCCAGGCGCGCACCGTCAGCCTCGCTACACCGCCTCCACGTTGTGAGCCCGGGTGCCGTTACCAGGCGGCGGTCGCTTCCCGCACCTTTTCCTGCCTGGCTGAACCGCCGCGCTCCTCCCCCCCCGCCCCGGGCTTGGCGCAGCGTCTGTGCCGGTGCAGCGAGGCTGATGGTGCGCGCCTGGCCTGGCTGAGTGGGAGAAGGGCCTGGCGGGCGGAGTCTCTGAGCTGGCGCCAGGCAGAGCAGAGTGGGCACCCTGGCCGAGCTTTGCTCGGCAGCAGCGCAGCCCGGCCAGCCACTCCCTCGGCGCTCTTCCCTCACTGGACCGCGGCCGCCTCGCCCTGAGCACGCGCTTGCTCGCCGCCTCCACGTTGTGAGCCTGGGCGCTGTTACCAGGCGGCGGCCGCTTCCCGCACCTTTTCCTGTCTGGCCAAACCGCCACGCTCCTCCCCCCGCCGCAGGCCTGGCGCGGCGTCTGTGCCGGTGCAGCGAGGGCGCGCCTTCTTTGCCGCCGGAGCTGCCCCGGCTTCGAAGCCCTCTGGCTCCCCTGGGCGAAGGCGACGTCCAGGGAAGGGCGGGTGTGTCTGTGTGTGTGTGTGTGCACGTGCGCACATTCTGTGTTTCACAGCCATTTTATGGGCTGGGATGTGGGGAGCTGGACAGGGGTAGGTAGGGCCCTGGCCTAGCAGAATTTGTGAAGTGGTGGAAGTGTGTGAGCTGTTACCAGAGAGTCTGACCTTGTCAAAGCAAATAACACAGTTTCCATCTTCCAAGGTCAAACAGAAGCAGAATCATGCAGAATCATGCTTGCTAAATATGAACAAGGAGCAGCTCTCCAAAATGTGATTCCTGCCATAATACTCTCATAAACATATTTCCACAAGGACACGATTTTTACTCTGTCACTGCACCCTTCACCCTCCCCCTTCTGGCCAATTTATAAAATAGCGACTATAAATAAGAAAAGGAAAGTTGACAGTGAGGGCCGCCGTTTCCAGGAAAGGTGGTGTTCTGAACCAGCCAACTACCGGCCTTGTAATAAAGCAAACCCCTGTTCAAGCAGTAGAGACTGGAGAGCGTCTGAGGTTGCAAAGCGTTTGCCAAGTTTAATTCACAAGCAAAACAACAGAACAAGAAACACAGGAACTTGAATCCTCAAGCGGAAGGGTTGCTTTCAGCAACCAGCCCCTCCCCAAACACTCCTTTTATTTAGAGTTCAGGGCGTGGTCTCCCTGTGCCTCCTTCCGAGGAGTCCCACAGCCTTTCTTTGTTTGTTCCTGCTCGACTGCCTCCTGCGTCGGGCGTCCTTGAACAGGGCCAGCTGTGGGTCATCATCCTCCGCACTATCGGGCTCACGCAGCTGAGAAGAGGGCCCCGACTGAGGACTCTGCAAAGCCTGCAAGCCATCATCAGCCGGTTCGTCTTCCACACCCTCCTCCTCCCCCTCATCTGAGTCATCCGATACATCTGAACCGGCTGCCGGACCCACCGGCTGGCCCTGAGTCATAACACTATCCCGCACCGCAGGGCCCTTCCCCCGGGGCTGCCGATCCGGATGCGGTCGGGATGGGAATTGTTCGTGAAACGCTGTCACCAACGCAGGGGCATGAACGGCGGTCGCGTCTTCCCATGTGAAGTCCTCCAGCCCGTACCCTTTCCACTCGATCAGGTACTGGAAGCGACCTTTCAGCCAGCGGGAATCCCTGATGCTGGCGACCTCGTACTCGGGGGTGCTGCCTCCATCACGAGGTCCTGATGGGGGAGGTTCCGCTTGGCGAAGTGGACAAGCCGGTTGTTCGGGGACCAACAAGGACCGATGGAAGACGGGATGCACGCGCAGGGAACGTGGCAGAGTTAAACGATAGGCGACCGGATTGATGACGGCCTCGACTGGGAACGGTCCAAGGTAACGGTGGTCCAGCTTCCTCACCGGCCGAGTGGATGGTAGGTTCCTGGTGGACAGCCAGACCCGATCCCCCACCGATAGTGGAGGCGTATCCCTTCTCGACCGATCGGCGAACCTCTTGTAGTCGGCCTTGGCCTTCTCCAGCTGCCATCGCACCAACCGATGGATCGCCTGTAACTCCGCCATGAATTCGTTCGCTGCCGGCTCCGGTGAGTCCACAGGAGAAAGGGGGAAAAACCGGGGGTGATAACCCACGTTGGCCAAGAACGGTGTCATCTGTGTGGAGGTGTGCTGCGAGTTGTTAAAGGCAAACTCGGCTATGGCCAAATAGTCCACCCAATTGTCCTGCTGCAGGTTAACGTAGCAGCGCAGATACTGCTCTAAGATGCCGATGACCTTCTCGGTACCCCCGTCGGTCTGAGGATGATGCGCGGACGAGAGGCAAACCTTAATGTCCAACGCCCGCATCAACTCCTGCCAGAAGCGGGCTGTAAACTGAGCCCCCCTATCGGAGACGACTCTATCAGGAAGGCCGTGCAGCCGGAACACCTGTTGGATGAACATGCGACTAGTGGCGCGAGCTGACGGTAAGCCGCGACAGGGGATGAAGTGCGCCATCTTGGTCAACATGTCCACCACCACAAACACTGTCGTGAAGCCGGAGGATGGAGGTAGATCCGTCAGAAAGTCCATGGACACAGCCCCCCAGGGTCTCTTGGGTGTTGGCAAAGGCTGCAGTAAACCAGGCGGGGCCCCTGTCGCTGACTTGGCCTGCCTGCATGGAACGCAGGAGGTGACATAAGACTGGACATCGTGTCGGACTCGGGGCCACCAGAAGGTACGGGAGACCAGGTTCAGAGTCTTGAACAGACCAAAATGCCCCGCAGCCGGGTTATCATGACACTGGCTGAGGACGAGTCCCCTGAGTGGCCCTCCTGGAACATAGAGCCGGTCACGATAATACAGGAGTCCATCCGTGACCGACCAAGGCGAATCTGGCCCCACCTCTTCCTTCCGCTGAGCCACCCACGCCTCCTGCTGCTGCGCCTCCCGGATCCGAGCCCGTATATCCACCGGCTCCCGCACCGCAGCAAAAGACTCGACGGGGATCACTGTCCTGGGCGGAAGCTTGTCTTCCACTCGGGTGTACTCGGGCTTCCTGGACAGAGCATCCGCTCTCTGGTTGTGCCCGCTTGGTATGTACCGCACCCGGAAGTCAAACCTCGCAAAGAAGAGGGACCACCGGATCTGGCGTTGGTTCAAATTCCGAGCGGTCTGCAGGCTTTCCAGATTCTTGTGGTCCGTCCGGACCTCGATTTGATGCCGCGCCCCCTCCAGATGATGCCTCCAAGCCTCGAACGCCGCCTTGATGGCCAGCAGCTCCTTCTCCCAGATGGTATAGTTGCGCTCCGAGGGATTCAATTTCCGAGAGTGAAACGCGCAAGGGAAAAGGGTACCGTTGGGCGTCGCTGCCTGGAGTAACACGGCCCCAATGGCAATGTCGGAGGCGTCCGCCTCCACGACAAACGGCCGTTGCGGGTCAGGATGCTTCAAGATGGGCTCCTTCATGAAGGCGTCCTTCAAAGCTTGGAACGCCTGTTGTTCGGGGGCGTTCCACTGGAACCGAGTCTTCTTCTGCAGGAGCCGGGTGAGGGGGGCTGTCAAGGCAGCAAAGCCAGGGATGAATGTTCGATAGTAGTTGGCGAATCCAAGAAGTCGCTGAACATCCTTCACGCGACGCGGGGGTTGCCAACTCTGCAACGACTCAACTTTACTCGGTTCCATGGCGATGCCCTCAGGAGAAATGCGGTGACCCAAGAAATCGATGGTCACCTGGTAGAACTGGCACTTCTCCAACTTGGCAAACAGCCGATGTTTCCGGAGGCGCTGCAGGACCTGACGGAGATGCTGATGATGCGCTTCACGCGACGGGGAGTAAATCAGGATGTCGTCCAGGTAAATCACGACAAACTGGTCCAACAGATCTCGAAAGATGTCGTTCATAAAATGCTGAAACACAGCGGGGGCGTTGGTCAGGCCAAACGGCATCACCGTGTACTCGAAATGTCCATAGCGAGTACCAAACGCCGTCTTCCACTCATCACCCGGCCGAACCCTGACGAGGTTGTAAGCTCCACGCAGGTCCAGTTTCGTGAAGATCTTAGCCTCCCGGAGTCGGTCCAAGAGCTCGGGGATGAGGGGCAGCGGGTAGCGGTTACGCACCGTGATGGCGTTGAGTTTCCGGTAGTCACAGCAGAGCCGTAACTCGCCCGACTTCTTTTTGACGAAGAGCACGGGCGCAGACACTGGCGAGGACGAGGGCCGGATGAAACCACGAGCCAAATTCTTTGTCAGGAAGTCCCGCAATGCAGCCAACTCGGGCTCCGACATGGAGTACAAACGCCCCACTGGGAGAGGCGCATCAGGGACTAGATCAATGGAACAGTCATAGGGCCTGTGCGGGGGTAATTGGTCCGCCTCTGACTCGCTGAACACATCAGCAAAGTCGGACAGTTCGGGAGGCAAGGAAACCCCTGAGGAACCCTCCACCTGGCCGGCACAGATATGGCGGGTGTGGTCCACGCACTGCAAACTTGGGAAGGTGACCAAGTTCTGAGACCAATAGATCTGTGGATCATGCGCCCGGAGCCACGCCAGTCCCAGGACCACGGGGAAGTGCAGATCCGAAGTGATGTAGAACTGGATGGCCTCCACATGGGAACTGATGGCCATACACACTGGTTGCGTGGCGGCCGCAATAGGCCCGGACTGGAGCACTCGACCATCAATAGTCTCCACTAGCATGGGCGGATCCACCGGACACTGGGGAACAGCCCATTTGGCCACAAAGGCCGAGTCCATAAAGTTAGTGGTAGCCCCAGAGTCAATTAAGGCATGGACCGGAATCCCCTCTGGCTTGCCAGGAAGGATCAGACGTGCCTCCAATATCAAATGCCGTGGAGGTTCACAGGCACCGTCGGAACGGCGTCGCTCGACGTGGTCGTTGTGAGTCGCCCGATCTATCACACCGTCTAGATCGGGCTCGGGCCGTTTCCCGACAGCAAAGTAGAGGACTTTCTCGGGGCAGGCTTGGTCACTGACGCCCGCTGACGCTTCTTCGGGTAAGAAGCAGCCAAATGTCCAGGGTCCCCACAGTAAAAACACAACCCCCCCGATCGTCGTCTGTCCATTTCCGTCACCGAGAGACGGGACCTGGCGGCACCCAGCTCCATTGGCTCCTCCCTCTGGACTGGGGGCTCACGCACAACAGGGGCGGCAGGGGTCTGTGGGGTGGCACGGCGACTCTTTCGCTGCTGCAGCCGGGCATCGATCCGCAGACAAAGATGGATCAGCCCATTCAGGTCTGAGGGAATGTCCACGCGGGCCAGCTCATCCAACATCTCCTCCGACAAGCCATCCTGGAAGGCATCCACGAGCGCAGCCTCATTCCAGGCGGAATCCTGGCTAAGCAGCCGGAAATCGCTGATATAGGCCTGCAGGGGGCGCTGACCCTGCCTCAAAGCTTTCAGGCGTCGGGTGGCGGTCTGCGCCTTAATTGGGTCCTCGTACATGAGGCGCATATGGTCACAAAACCCCCCAAAGTTATCCAACAAAGGGCTAGGCTGTGCCAGCAGAGGCGTGCCCCAACGAGCTGCATCCCCCGACAGAAGGCTCAACACGAATCCCACCTTATCTCAGTCAGTGGGGAAATCAGCTGCTCTCACGCTGATAAAAAGCTGGCATTGTCCCAGGAAGGCAGGAAACAGTTCTGGATTGCCAGCAAATTTATCCGGCATAGCTATCTGACATTTTCTCCTGGGTGGGGGTGCAGCATGTACCTGAGCTTGCAGTTGAGCCACCTGAGCTGCCAGCAAAGTGAGTTGCTGGGTGAGCTGAGCATTCTCGGCAAGAAGCTGCTCCATCGTAGTAGTAAGGGGTGGGAGGCTGAAAGCAAACTGTTCTGAACCAGCCAACTACCGGCCTTGTAATAAAGCAAACCCCTGTTCAAGCAGTAGAGACTGGAGAGCGTCTGAGGTTGCAAAGCGTTTGCCAAGTTTAATTCACAAGCAAAACAACAGAACAAGAAACACAGGAACTTGAATCCTCAAGCGGAAGGGTTGCTTTCAGCAACCAGCCCCTCCCCAAACACTCCTTTTATTTAGAGTTCAGGGCGTGGTCTCCCTGTGCCTCCTCCCGAGGAGTCCCACAGCCTTTCTTTGTTTGTTCCTGCTCGACTGCCTCCTGCGTCGGGCGTCCTTGAACAGGGCCAGCTGTGGGTCATCATCCTCCGCACTATCGGGCTCACGCAGCTGAGAAGAGGGCCCCGGCTGAGGACTCTGCAAAGCCTGCAAGCCATCATCAGCCGGTTCGTCTTCCACACCCTCCTCCTCCCCCTCATCTGAGTCATCCGATACTGTTGTGACTCAGGGCCAGCCTGTGGGTCCGACAGCCGGTTCCGATGTATCGGATGACTCAGATGAGGGGGAGGAGGGAAACGAACCGGCTGATGATGGTTTGCAGGCTTTGCAGAGCCCTCAGCCGGGGACCTCTTCTCAGCTGCGTGAGCCCGAGAGTGCGGAGGAAGATGACCCACAGCTGGCCCTGTTCAAGGACGCCCGACGCAGGAGGCAGTCGAGCAGGAACAAACAAAGAAAGGCTGTGGGACTCCTCGGGAGGAGGCACAGGGAGACTACGCCCTGAGCTCTCTATAAAAGGAGTGTTTGGGGAGGGGCTGGTTGCTGAAAGCAACTTTTCCGCTTGAGAAGACAAGCTCTAGTGTTTTTGTTAACTGCGTAATTAAATCTTGGCAGATGCCTTTTAGCCTTGGACGCTCTCCAGTCTCTTCTTTCTGAATAGGGGTTTGCCTTACTACAAGGCCAGAAGAGGGCTGGTTCAGAACAGTTTGCTTTCAGCCACCCACCCCTTATTACTACGATGGAGCAGCTTCTTGCCGAGAATGCCCAGCTCACCCAGCAACTCACTTTGCTGGCAGCTCAGGTGGCTCAACTGCAAGCTCAGGTACATGCTGCACCCCCACCCAGGAGAAAATGTCAGATAGCTATGCCGGATAAATTTGCTGGTACTCCAGAACTGTTTCCTGCCTTCCTGGGACAATGCCAGCTTTTTATCAGCGTGAGAGCAGCTGATTTCCCCACTGACTGAGATAAGGTGGGATTCGTGTTGAGCCTTCTGTCGGGAGATGCAGCTCGTTGGGGCACGCCTCTGTTGGCACAGCCTAGCCCTTTGTTGGATAACTTTGGGGGGTTTTGTGACCATATGCGCCTCATGTACGAGGACCCGATTAAGGCACAGACTGCCACCCGACGCCTGAAAGCTTTGAGGCAGGGTCAGCGCCCTCTACAGGCCTATATCAGCGATTTCCGGCTGCTTAGCCAGGATTCCGCCTGGAATGAGGCTGCGCTCGTGGATGCCTTTCAGGATGGCTTGTCAGAGGAGATGTTGGATGAGCTGGCCCGCGTGGACATTCCCTCAGATCTGAATGGGCTGATCCATCTTTGTCTGCGGATTGATGCCCGGCTGCAGCAGCGAAAGAGTCGCCGTGCCACCCCACAGACCCCTGCCGCCCCTGTTGTGCGTGAGCCCCCAGTCCAGAGGGAGGAGCCAATGGAGCTGGGTGCCGCCAGGTCCCGTCTATCGGTGACGGAAATGGACAGACGACGATCGGAGGGGTTGTGTTTTTACTGTGGGGACCCTGGACATTTGGCTGCTTCTTGTCCAAAGAAGCGTCAGCGGGCATCAGTGACCAAGCCGGCCCCGAGAAAGTCCCCTGCTTTGCTGTCGGGAAACGGCCCGAGCCCGATCTAGACGGTGTGATAGATCGGACGACCCACCACGACCACGCCGAGCGACGCCATTCCGATGGTGCCTGTGAACCTCCACGGCATTTGATTTTGGAGGCACGACTGATCCTTCCTGGCAAGCCAGAGGGGATTCCGGTCCATGCCTTAATTGACTCTGGGGCTACCACTAACTTTATGGACTCGGCCTTCGTGGCCAAATGGGCTGTTCCTCAGTGTCCGGTGGATCCGCCCATGCTAGTGGAGACTATTGATGGTCGAGTGCTCCTGTCCGGGCCTATTACGGCCGCCACGCAACCAGTGAGTATGGCTATCAGTTCCCATGTGGAGGCCATTCAGTTCTACATCACTTCGGATCTGCACTTTCCCGTGGTCCTGGGACTGGCGTGGCTCCGGGCGCATGATCCACAGATCTATTGGTCTCAGAACTTGGTCACCTTCCCAAGTTTGCAGTGCGTGGACCACACCCGTCATATCTGTGCCGGCCAGGTGGAGGGCTCCTAAGGAGTTTCTTTGCCTCCCGAACTGTCCGACTTTGCTGATGTGTTCAGCGAGTCAGAGGCGGACCAATTACCCCCGCACAGGCCCTATGACTGTTCCATTGATCTAGTTCCTGATGCGCCTCTCCCAGTGGGGCGTTTGTATTCCATGTCGGAGCCCGAGTTGGCTGCATTGCGGGACTTCCTGACAAAGAATTTGGCTCGTGGTTTCATCCGGCCCTCGTCCTCGCCAGTGTCTGCGCCCGTGCTCTTCGTCAAAAAGAAGTCGGGCGAGTTACGGCTCTGCTGTGACTACCGGAAACTCAACGCCATCATGGTGCGTAACCGCTACCCGCTGCCCCTCATCCCCGAGCTCTTGGACCGACTCCGGGAGGCTAAGATCTTCACGAAACTGGACCTGCGTGGAGCTTACAACCTCGTCAGGGTTCGGCCGGGTGATGAGTGGAAGACGGCGTTTGGTACTCGCTATGGACATTTCGAGTACACGGTGATGCCGTTTGGCCTGACCAACGCCCCCGCTGTGTTTCAGCATTTTATGAACGACATCTTTCGAGATCTGTTGGACCAGTTTGTTGTGATTTACCTGGACGACATCCTGATTTACTCCCCGTCGCGTGAAGCGCATCATCAGCATCTCCGTCAGGTCCTGCAGCGCCTCCGGAAACATCGGCTGTTTGCCACGTTGGAGAAGTGCCAGTTTTACCAGGTGACCATCGATTTCTTGGGTCACCGCATTTCTCCTGAGGGCATCGCCATGGAACCGAGTAAAGTTGAGTCGTTGCAGAGTTGGCAACCCCCGCGTCGCGTGAAGGATGTTCAGCGACTTCTTAGATTTGCCAACTACTATCGAACATTCATTCCTGGCTTTGCTGCCTTGACAGCCCCCCTTACCCGGCTCCTGCAGAAGAAGACTCGGTTCCAGTGGAACGCCCCCGAACAACAGGCGTTCCAAGCTTTGAAGGACGCCTTCATGAAGGAGCCCATCTTGAAGCATCCTGACCCGCAACGGCCGTTTGTCGTGGAGGCGGACGCCTCCGACATTGCCATCGGGGCCGTGTTACTCCAGGCAGCGACGCCCAACGGTACCCTTTTTCCTTGCGCGTATCACTCTCGGAAATTGAACCCCTCGGAGCGCAACTATACCATCTGGGAGAAGGAGCTGCTGGCCATCAAGGCGGCGTTCGAGGCTTGGAGGCATCATCTGGAGGGGGCGCGGCATCAAATCGAGGTCCGGACGGACCACAAGAATCTGGAAAGCCTGCAGACTGCTCGGAATTTGAACCAACGCCAGATCCGGTGGTCCCTCTTCTTTGCGAGGTTTGACTTCCGGGTGCGGTACATACCAAGCGGGCACAACCAGAGAGCGGATGCTCTGTCCAGGAAGCCCGAGTACACCCGAGTGGAAGACAAGCTTCCGCCCAGGACAGTGATCCCCGTCGAGTCTTTTGCTGCGGTGCGGGAGCCGGTGGATATACGGGCTCGGATCCGGGAGGCGCAGCAGCAGGAGGCGTGGGTGGCTCAGCGGAAGGAAGAGGTGGGGCCAGATTCGCCTTGGTCGGTCACGGATGGACTCCTGTATTATCGTGACCGGCTCTATGTTCCAGGAGGGCCACTCAGGGGACTCGTCCTCAGCCAATGTCATGATAACCCGGCTGCGGGGCATTTTGGCCTGTTCAAGACTCTGAACCTGGTCTCCCGTACCTTCTGGTGGCCCCGAGTCCGACACGATGTCCAGTCTTATGTCACCTCCTGCGTCCCATGCAGGCAGGCCAAGTCAGCGACAGGGGCCCCGCCTGGTTTACTGCAGCCTTTGCCAACGCCCAAGAGACCCTGGGGGGCTGTGTCCATGGACTTTCTGACGGATCTACCCCCATCCTCCGGCTTCACGACAGTGTTTGTGGTGGTGGACATGTTGACCAAGATGGCGCACTTCATCCCCTGTCGCGGCTTACCGTCAGCTCGCGCCACTAGTCGCATGTTCATCCAACAGGTGTTCCGGCTGCACGGCCTTCCCGATAGAGTCGTCTCCGATAGGGGGGCCCAGTTTACAGCCCGCTTCTGGCAGGAGTTGATGCGGGCGTTGGACATTAAGGTTTGCCTCTCGTCCGCGCATCATCCTCAGACCGACGGGGGTACCGAGAAGGTCATCGGCATCTTAGAGCAGTATCTGCGCTGCTATGTTAACCTGCAGCAGGACAATTGGGTGGACTATTTGGCCATAGCCGAGTTTGCCTTTAACAACTCGCAGCACACCTCCACGCAGATGACACCGTTCTTGGCCAACGTGGGTTATCACCCCAGGTTTTTCCCCCTTTCTCCCGTGGACTCACCGGAGCCGGCAGCGAACGAATTCATGGCGGAATTACAGGCGATCCATCGGTTGGTGCGACGGCAGCTGGAGAAGGCCAAGGCCGACTACAAGAGGTTCGCCGATCGGTCGAGAAGGGATACGCCTCCATTATCGGTGGGGGATCGGGTCTGGCTGTCCACCAGAAACCTACCATCCACTCGGCCGGCGAGGAAGCTGGACCACCGTTACCTTGGACCGTTCCCAGTCGAGGCCGTCATCAACCCGGTCGCCTATCGTTTAACTCTGCCACGTTCCCTGCGCGTGCACCCCGTCTTCCATCGGTCCTTGTTGGTCCCCGAACAACCGGCTTGTCCACTTCGCCAAGCGGAACCTCCCCCATCAGGACCTCGTGATGGCGACAGCACCCCCGAGTACGAGGTCGCCAGCATCAGGGATTCCCGCTGGCTGAAAGGTCGCTTCCAGTACCTGATCGAGTGGAAAGGGTACGGGCCGGAGGACTTCACATGGGAAGACGCGACCGCCGTTCATGACTGCTTTTCACGAACAGTTCCCATCCCGACCGCATCCGGATCGGCAGACCCGGGGGAAGGGCCCTGCGGTGCGGGATAGTGTTGTGACTCAGGGCCAGCCTGTGGGTCCGACAGCCGGTTCCGATGTATCGGATGACTCAGATGAGGGGGAGGAGGGAAACGAACCGGCTGATGATGGTTTGCAGGCTTTGCAGAGCCCTCAGCCGGGGACCTCTTCTCAGCTGCGTGAGCCCGAGAGTGCGGAGGAAGATGACCCACAGCTGGCCCTGTTCAAGGACGCCCGACGCAGGAGGCAGTCGAGCAGGAACAAACAAAGAAAGGCTGTGGGACTCCTCGGGAGGAGGCACACGGAGACTACGCCCTGAGCTCTCTATAAAAGGAGTGTTTGGGGAGGGGCTGGTTGCTGAAAGCAACTTTTCCGCTTGAGAAGACAAGCTCTAGTGTTTTTGTTAACTGCGTAATTAAATCTTGGCAGATGCCTTTTAGCCTTGGACGCTCTCCAGTCTCTTCTTTCTGAATAGGGGTTTGCCTTACTACAAGGCCAGAAGAGGGCTGGTTCAGAACAGATACATCTGAACCGGCTGCCGGACCCACCGGCTGGCCCTGAGTCATAACAGGTGGAAAGTGGAATTTTTTTTCACTGAAATACGGAATCACTGTGTTTGTCTGATATGTCAAGAGACTGTGGCCGTTTATAAAGAATTTAATATCAAAAGACACTACCAGACAAAACATAGCACAGATGACAAACTAACAGGGTGCGACCGCAGTGAAAAGTTGAAGCAACTTGAAGCAGTTTTAATGTCACAACAGCGATTTCTCACAAGAGCCCATGAGTCAAATGAAAATGCCACAAAGGCAAGCTATGACGTGGCAATGTTAATTGCTAAAAATTGCAAGTCTTTTGCTGAGGGTGATTTTATTAAAGAGTGCGTTATGAAAATGGTTGAAAATATCTGTCCCGAGAAGAAGCAAGAGTTTGCCAACATTTGCCTGGCTCGTAACACTATAGCACGGAGAATTGAAGATATTTCATCAGATATTAAGAGACAGTTGACGTCCAAAGGACAGTATTTTGACTTCTTTTCAACAGCCTGTGATGAAAGCACAGACCTATCTGACACAGCTCAGTTGCTGATTTTTTTGAGAGGGGTGGACGATGAAATAAATGTGACTGAAGAGCTACTTGACCTCCAGAGCCTTACGGACCAAACTAGAGGAAAAGATTTATTTGTTGCTGTTAGTTCCGCAATAGATGACATGAAACTGCCCTGGAACAAAATTACTGGGATTATTACTGATGGGGCACCTGCTATGGCTGGTGAACGAAGTGGCTTATCAACCCTAATCTGTAACAAGGTGATTGAAGAAGGAGGCGAAGCTATTAAACTCCATTGTATCATTCATCAACAAGTTCTCTGTGCTAAATATCTCAAATATGATCATGTTATGAAACCGGTTGTAAAGACTATTAATTTTATTCGCGCTAAAGCTCTGTACCACCGCCAGTTTAAACAGTTTCTACTGGACATCCAGGCTGAATATGAAGATGTTTTATATCACAACGATGCAAGATGGCTCAGTCGAGGGTCTGCGCAGCTGCAGCGTTTCTACTCTCTCAGAAAGGAAATAAAAGAATTCTTGGAAACAAAGGGACAACCGATGCGAGAACTATCTAATCCTATTTGGCTGGCTGATTTGGGGTTTCTAGTTGACATAACAAAGCATCTGAATGTACTAAACACGAGTCTTCAGGGAAAAGATGCAGCGGTGAACCAGCTTTATTCACACATCAAGGCCTTTGGAACAAAGCTGCAACTTTTCCAAAGGCATTTGTCACAAACACAGCCCAATACCATACATTTCCCAGCATTGCAGGAAATAATGAACAGTTTTTCACAGGACAATATCAGTGTGCAAATGAGCAGGTATGCAGCAGACATCGCATCTCTGGCTGGAGAGTTTAAATGGCGCTTTCAAGATTTTGCAGCTATTGAAAAGGAGATCAGCCTTTTCTCCTCTCCATTCTCTGTTGACCCCGATGATGCTCCAGATCAGCTGCAGCTTGAGCTCATTGAGCTGCATTGTGACAGCGAGTTACGCAGTCGTCACCAACAGCTCTCTCTTGTGAACTTTTACCGCCAACTGGATAAGGGCAGGTTTCAGGAGATTCGGACATTGGCTAAGAAAATGCTGAGCTTGTTTGGCTCAACATATTTGTGTGAGAAGACATTCTCTGCTATGAACTTTAACAAGAACCGTGTGAGGACAAGACTAAGTGACTCTCATCTGCGTGACATTTTGCGCATCAAAACCACTGCCTTTGTACCATACCGAGCCTATTTGCTGCAGTACAGATCTCAGTTTCACCCTTCACATTAGTGCAGGTAAGTTTTTTTTTTAAATTTATTTAAAATACATTGTGAAAACTCAGCTGTCAGTTGATATTATGTTATAAAATGAAAAGTATGCCATTTGCAATTAACTTGGCATAAAATAATTCATTTGCATTTAATTGTAATTGTTCAAAGAATGTTCGGAAAAATGTTCGGCCCTCCAGCATGTTCACTTCATCCAATCTGGCCCTCTTTGAAAAAAGTTTGGACACCCCTGATGTATTGGGTATTTTAGCCTCCAGGAGTATTTCATTACACAGTTCTTTCAAAGTAGGACTTAATACATCTTGTAATGTTTTATAAAGCTCTGCAGGTAATCCATCTGGACCTGGAGTCTTATCATTTTTTTGCCTTTTTGTAACCTCTATAATCTCCATCATTGATATTTTTCCATTTAGTATATTTTGAATATTCTCTGGAATTTTTGGTAAATCTGTATTTTTAAGTACTACTGTATTTTTTCTTTTGGAATTTTCTCGTCTTTATAAAGTATCTCATAAGAATCTTTGATAATTTTTTTAATTGTATCATTTTGAAACTGTAATTCACCTTTTGGATCTTGCAGCTTGTTTATCAATTTTTTCTCTTTTTCTTTTTTCAGTCTATATGCTAACCATCTCCCTGGCTTGTTGGCATTTTCAAAGAAGTTCTGTTTAGCCCTTTTAATCTGTTGAGCCATTATTTCCATCTCGGCTAAATTTAATTTATATTTTATTATCTCCATTTGTTTCTTAAGTATTTTCTTTTGTGGGTCTATTTGTAATTATGATTCTAACTTTCTGAATTCTTCTTTCAACTTTAACTGTTGTTGTTTCTTTTCTTTATTCTTTATAGTGGTATAGGTTATAGCCAACCCTCTGAAATATGCTTTAGCCGTATCCCACACATTTTGAAGCGATGTTTCTTCTTTCTTGTTTATTTTGAAGAAAAAATCCATTTCCTTTGTCGCTAGTTCTATAAATTCTTTTTCTTTCAGTATAGATTTATTCAAGGAACATCTTAATTTTTTGTTAGTTCCTCTCCAAGTCATCTTTATTGAGTTATGATCTGCCCAAACATTAGTTTCTAACTCAATTTCTTGTATCGTTGTATTAAGTTCCAAAGATGTCCATATCATCTCAATTCTAGACCATGATCTATGTCTATTTGAGTAAAATGTATATTGTATTTTTGGGGGATTTTTTTCTCTCCATATATCTTGGATACAAAGTTCTTCTGCCATTTTTAAAAACACTTTAGGTGATATACTTCCTCCTTTCCTCCCTTGTTTTGCACTTATATAGTCCAAAGTTCCATATGTTACTGCATTAAAGTCTCCCATTATACAAAGATTTTGATAGTTTAAGTCTATTTTTATGTAATTTTTGGTAAAATTGTTCTTGTTTATCGTTTGGTGCATATATCGTTTGGCGCATATATCAGTATCGGTTTTTGATCAATCATTATTTCCACCATTAATATTCTCCCCTCTTCATCCACATAAATTTCTTTAGGGTTCATTGTTTCTTTAATGTATAGAGCTATTCCTATTTTTAGTTGTTCTAACAACTTATAATGTTGTCTCTTAATATGTGTTTCTTGGAGACAAATTATATCCATTTTTAATTTTTGTATTTGTGTAAAGATTTTTCTCCTTTTTGAGGGAGAATTTAGTCCATTTATATTCATTGACAAAATCCCACTCTCCTTCTCCATCTCTTTCAATTATATATGCTCTGATTCCCAGAACCAAAAATGCTTCTCTAGTTCCAGAAATCATAATGTTTTACTCAATGAAATGGTGGTTTAGAAAGATTTTATTTCCAGATAATCTAGGCAACTTACTTTGCTGAAAACTGGTCCGGTACAATCATTTCTGTCCATTTTCGTAGGTAAAAAAAGGAGTGCTTTCCCCATTCCAGCTCTACTGGTGGTTACAGATGTTCAGTCACGTGTGTTGCATAGTTGGTTAGAACAAAGAAGCTACCTGCCTGGCACCCAGCCAGGAAATCCTGTAATAAACTAAAGCTCCACCCACTTAATTAGATAAGCATGGTATTCACTAAACAGTTAGACTACAATTCCCATAAGGCATCTGTTGAGGAAATAACGTTTAACCCTGTACATGGACTGAAGCCAACATTACTTTGGTACCCAAAGAAGACTCTGACCTAATGCAAATAAAAAACTATAGACCAATACTGCTATTAAATGTAGACTATAAAATTTTTGTCTCAATAATAGCAGAAAGACTAAAGAAATTTTTGACCAAATTTATACATATAGACCAAAATGGTTTTCTACCCAAAAGACAGATACAAAATAATTTAAGAATGATTCTAGATGTGTTAGAGTACTATGAAATTCATCCAGGGAAACAGATGGCTTTAATATTCCTTGATGCACAGAAAACGTTTGACAATGTAAACTGGCAATTCATGTTTCAGCAACTTGAAGAAATGGACTTTGGAGAAAACTTTATAAATGTAATTAAAATAAGTTATCATAAACAAACAGCCAAAATAATTGTAAATTGAGATTTCACAGAAAATTTAACATTAAAAAAGGCACAAGACAGGGATGCCCACTATCTCCATTACTATTTATGCTAACACTGGAAGTATTGAATAGAAACATCAGACAAGATGTAGAAATTAAAGGTCTGGACATAAAAGATAAAAAATATAAACTACAAGCATTTGCAGATGACTTGGTTTTTATATTGAAAAATCATTGGAAACAAGCACTAAACTTATGGAGAAAATAAAAAAATTTGGAGAAGTGGCAGGGTTCAAAATAAACAGAGAAAAGACTAAAGTGCTAACAAAGAATCTAACAGAAAAACAAAAAAAATCATCTAACAAAAAAAATCTTAAAATAGTTAAAAAAGTCAAATATTTGGGAATTTATCTAACAGCAAGATGTGTAACAATAAAAGAAGATAACTATGTAAGACTGCTAAATCAAATAAAATTGGATCTGGAAAAGTGGAAAAACTTCCAAATTTCAATGTTGGGGAGAATAGCAACAATGAAAATAAATATCTTACCAGAAATACTCTTTTTATTTCAAACGATTCCTGTAAGGCTGGGAAAAGCCTTTTTTGATGAACTGAATACAACAATATTGAAATTTATCTGGCAAGGAAAAAAAGCTAGAATTAGAGTGAAAATGCTACAAGAAGTGAAAGAAAGTGGAGGATTTGGACTGCTGAATTGGAAGTTATACTACCAAGCAACTATTTTAACATGGCTTAAAGAATGGATAATGCTTAGAGACAAAAGACTATTGTACCTAGAGGGGCATGACCTACAAATTGGTTGGCATGCCTTTCTGTGGTATGGGAAGAATAAAATACATAGATACTTTCAAAACCATTTTATAAGGAATGCATTTCTTTCAGAATGCGAAAAAATAAAAGAAAAAAATGTCTATTAAGTTACCTGAATGGCTTTCAACAATGGAAGCTTTTGCTTACCCAAATTTAATTAACTACGATAAAGTTGTGACTTATAAAGATATTTTGGACAATGAAGGGAAATTGAAAGACAGACAAGACTTACAAGAATAAGGTATTGATCTAGCATGGTGGCCATATCTGCAAATTCAAACGAGATAAGATAAAGATGTTAAAACAATGGGATTCTATAAGGAACAGACAGAATTTGATCAGATACTGTTAAAAACAGATGAAAAGTTGATTAAGAAACTATAAATTTCTGTTAAACTTAAAGATGGAGGAAGAACAAGTTAAAGAAACAATGATAACGTGGGCAAAGAACTTTGGATATAATATAGAATTAGAAGACTGGCAGAAGTTATGGGAAAGAAATGTTAAACTAACTAAAGCACTGCCATATAAAGAAAACTTATATAATATGTTTTACAGATGGCATATGACACCAGTGAGTTAGCAAAAATGTTTAAAAATACTTCAAACAAGTGTTGGAAATGCAAACAAAGACCAGGTACTTACTATCATATCTGGTGGACATGCCCAAAAGCAAAAAATTTTTGGGTAAAAATACATTTATGGCTGGAGAAAATGACTAAAAAACAAATAGAATTTAAGCCAGAATTATTTTTATTAGGAATAATAGGAGCAAATTATAAGAAATATTGTATATATTTAATACTACACATACTAACTGCAGCAAGAATTGTATTTGCCCAACATTGGAAAAATGAAAATTTACCAACTGAAGAAGTATTAATTAAGAAAATTCTAGAGTGTGCAGAAATGGACAGATTGAATTTAAAGATAAAAGAGAAAGAAGACTCCGTGCATTTTAGAACATGGGATAATTTCTATCAATGGCTAGAACATGAGTTAGAGAGAAAGGAATGTAATATGTAACTCTGAATATATATTAGTAAGAAGAAGACTATTGAGTGATTAATTAACATATTGTTTATGATAATTAACTATTATCTATTATTTCTTGTTAAACACATGAACCCATACATTATGCTGTTTGCTAAATATTGAGAATGTTATTTGGAAAACCCCTAACCCCAACCCTAATCCTAACCCGAACCCAAATCCCAATCCCAATCCCGATCCCACCTCATCCCTAACCCTATAAAAACTAATAAAATTTATACAAAAAATTAATCTGGTGACTTATCGGTTAACATTGCCACGTTCATTACGGGTACATCTGGTCTTTCACCATTCGCTCTTGGTCCCAGAACAACTGGTGTGTCCGCTCCGCTGATCAGAACGTCCCCCAACAGAATGGGGTGATGGAGACAGCACTCCTGCGTATGAGGTCACCAGTATTTGAGACTCACGTTGGTTGAAAGGCCAATTCCAGTATTTGATTGAGTGGAAGGGGTATGGACTGGAGGAGTTCACCTGGAAGGATACAACCACTGTGTATGCTCCTGCCTTGGTGATGGTGTTCCATGAACAATTCCCTTCATGGCCACATCCGGCCCATCAGACCCGGTGGAAGGGTCCTGCGGTAAGGGATAGTGTTGTGAGTCATCTGGCAGCTGAGTCAGATGAATCAGTTGAGGGGGAAGGGTTGCCTGGGTTCACATCGGAGTCTGTGGAAGGCTCTGAGGAGCACAAAGACTCAGAGCTAGATGTGACACCAAGCCTATCTACTCATGCTCAGGCAGAGAGACAGCTGGGTTGGGGTCCTGAACTGAGTGAAGAGGAGGAACAGCTGGGGCCTGTTCCAGATGAACGGATGCATAGAGAGGAAAGGCGTGCAGGACAACAGAGGGCGGTGGGGCGGCTCTCCAGGAAAAGGAAAAGAATCTAAGAAGCCACGCCCTGGCTGGACTATAAACAGGAGAGGTGTGGGACGGGCTGGTTGCCAAAGGCAACCGTTCATGCTACAGCTTCATGCTTCTGTTGTTGGATTTCTTGCCTCAGGATTTTTGGACATTTAACCAGGTTTGTCAGATTTCTCTGTGTTTGAGTGACTTAAACCTTGAGCATTCCAGCTGAGAACTCAGACTGATCTTGTTTGTTTCAACAGCTAAAGGACTGGTTGGAGTTTTGTTCTACAAAAGCTGTGTCAAAATAAAAGGGGTTTATCTTACAAAGTCCTGCCTCGTTCAATGCAAAGGGTTTTTTTCCTTGCGAATAAGTGGTTGATCAGTATTCACGTAGGCTGAGAAAGAACACCATCTTCACATACAGCATCAGTTTCAACCACAAAGATGCCAACCTCACTGAATTCCTTGCCAATCACAAATCCATTCTAAAAACACTGCCTGGACCAAGAAATACAAGAAGACATCAGACAAAGAATCATCCCCAGTGTGCAATGCAACAGACAAAACGAAACACTCAGCCAAAAGGAGAGGAGAGCACTAAAGACACTGAAACAAGATGAAAGTATCATCCTATCAGCAGACAAAGGCAGACTGATGGTAGTAATGGACAAAACTGACTACATCAGTTTTGTCCATTACTACCTGAAAAAAAGCTGAAGCTGAAAACCATCTCAATGACACTAATACCTACCAAATAATCCACAATGATCTTACAAAACAGCTAGAGAACAAACTAAAAGACACCCTAAGAAAAATGGAAAAAGAAAAACAGCTAATACCACTAGAGAGAAAGCACATGCAACCACAAGATTCCTCCACACCCAGGTTCTATGGACTCCCCAAAATACACAAGAACGGGATCCCCTTACACCCAATTGTGTCTCTATCTGGAACACCGACATACAAACTAGCAAAAATTTTGCAGAGGAAACTCAGACACCTGGTCAACAACTCAACCAACTCAATAAACTCCCCACAACAATTTCTCCAATGCATCAAACACACCAAGATCAACAATGAAGAAATTATGGTCTCCTTCGACATCACTGCCCTCTTCACCTTGATTGACATTGACCTGGATAAACAAACCATACACCACCTACTCACTAGACACCATACCCACAAAGATGATGCCACCACAAAACATTCCATGTCCACAGAAATCATCATGAAACTCCTGGATCTATGCCTCAAAACATACTTCAAGTTCAACGGGAAAATGTACAAGCAAGTACAAGGTACCCCGATGGGATCCCCCATATCAGGCCTTATAGCAGAAGCAGTCATGCAATGACTAAAATCCATAGCTCTACCCACCATCCAACCAAAATTCTGGACACGCTACGTCGATGACACCTTCGTCATCATCAAATGCTCCCAAATTGAAGAAACACACCATCTACTTAATAACATATTCCCTGGGATCAAATTTACATGTGAAGAGGAAACAGACAACAGACTCCAATTCCTCGACACTGAAATAAGGAGACTGGAGAATGACTCACACCTGACCCATCACAAGACCCTCACTTGACACACCCACACCTGAAGCCCTGATAAACAGAAGAGCACTGACACAGACATCCCTTAAATGCTGCTGAAGATGTTACCTAGCCTAGTAAGGAAACATTTGGAAACCAACCCACAAGCTCGGAGAACAAACCTTCACCCTCATCCTGCACCCGAGCTACAGATATTCACCACTATTGCAAACTCTATACTATTTTATACAGCATATAAAACATAATAACATTTGTCTAAATCAAGCTGTGCAACAGGTAACTAGCTGGTTTCTGGTACAGAGAGGGCACAGTAGAACCACCACTGGGGTGCAGCAGGGGCGCAGTGTAGGTGTTGCTTTGCAACAGTGGGCAGCCCAAGATGTATAATACCTGTTTTGGGGGTCAACTGGATGTGCCGGGTGTGGGAAGCCACTGGTCTTTTGTTGTTGCATTGCAACGGGTTGGCTCATTGCTTCACAACATTTAGACATACCCATTACAATAAGTATAAGGTAAAGGTAAAGGTTCCCCCGCACATGTGTGCTAGTCGTTTCCAACTCTAGGGGCCGGTGCTCATCTCTGTTTCAAAGCCGAAGAGCCAGCGCTTGTCCGAGGACGTCTCCGTGGTCATGTGGCCGGCATGACTAGACGCCAAAGGCGCACGGAACGCTGTTACCTTCCCACCGTAGTGGTTCCTATTTTTCTACTTGCATTTTTACGTGCTTTCGAACTGCTAGGTTGGCAGAAGCTGGGACGAGTAACAGGCGCTCACTCTGTTACGCGGTACTCGGGATTCGACCCGCCAAACTGCCGACCTTCTGATCGACAAGCTCAGCGTCCTAACCCACTGAGCCACCACGTCCCTACAATAAGTATACTGAGGTATAATGAAGGGGACAAACAAATAGTGGTTCACTATGAACTCAACACAGCCTTGGGTGATGCCCAGACTCCGAGCCTAATTCTGGTTGTAAATGTGGGCATGGGACCAAGGTGGAGAGCTGGCTCTGTGGACTGTGTGGGGCTAATTGGATCCAGCACCTGCTTGCCTATAAGGGAAAAGAGGGCAAATATTGTCTTTCAATCTGTGCTGGCAGAGCTTAGAGCCCGCTTCTCTGAACAGGGCAATGCAACCACATAAATTTTGATTTGAAGAAGTGTCTCATATATGTTATATCCAATCTTTCCTGTGTTATATCCCTCAAAATGCCTATGCTATCAGAATTGCATCAGCAAGCGGTGAGATATGGGATCCAAAAATCAGGGTGCAAAGCAATTCTCACCAAGAGGATTGTGGAAGCTCATGCAGCAGCATGGAGCAAGCGAGTTCATTGGGCTGCACAAACCAGGTAGGTCTCCAGTTCTTTGGGGTGATGTTGAAAATCCCCACAAAGTGGCCCAGCACCAGCAAGAGTTGCATCAGCTGGGCGATGAAGTAGAGGCTGCTTTGAGAGCCTTGAAATCTGAAGAGGCAAAAAGCTTTAACTCCCATGGATGGGTAGCACCACTCCAGGGAATCACATGAAGGCTGTTGAGGAAGACCAACAAAGACTGCAGAAGAGAGATTACAGGCACGCTGGTCCATGAAGTGCCAGACAACCTTGCTGTATGGACAGCGGTATTACCAGACTTTGTCTTACACAAAGAAGACAATCTCATACAAGATTACCGTGCATATGTACCAGATGGCCACAGGTCTGAAAAGGATGCAACAGCATTCTTAGATGCTATGACCCCAAAAATCACCGTGAAAATTGAAGAAGAGTTGGAATGATGGGTCAGCATGAAGATCACTCTCATTCTTATGGCTGTCCTTGAGAACCTGGTTCCTAATATCAACCAGGTGTTGAATGAGAATGCTGAGTCTGACATGATAACAACCACAGTCTACTTTTGGAGTGTTGCAGCAGCAATCCTACGTGATGGTGAAATCATTGAGGCTTTGGAAATGGCAAAGACAAGGATTATTGAAGTGCTGGAGATATTTACTAATGATGGTAGTGGTTGGAAACTTAAATGATGTGTGAAACTAGATCTGGGTGTGGTGCAGTTATGCCCTTTCCATGGTAGAAGCTACTTCACAATGCCAAAGTACATACCACCCTCCCCTCTTATTAATGTGAAGAACAAGGACAACTGCTGCTTCAAGTGAGCCATTTATTAGCAATTTACCTGGCAGTGCATGGACAACACCCAGACTGCCCAGCTACATACCAAATGCATCGCAACAGGCTCAACTTTGATGGAATTGATTTTCTAGTGAAACTTACCAGCATTGATAAGTTTGAGTGCCAAAATGTTGGAATTACAGGGAATGTGTTTATCTGGAATAAAGGGCTGCACCCTAGATGCTTATCAAAGCATACAGACAAGCCTCACAACTTAGAATTGTTCTTGCTCAAGAATTGTGTTTAGCTCAAGGACCTAGCCTGCATGTGCAATAAAAATTGCTAAGCACATTGTGCTTTAGATTGTAAGCCGCCCTGAGTCTTCGGAGAAGGGCGGGATATAAATGGGATTAAAAAAATAGCAAGTGTGGTAATCAACTATGCCCATGCTACAAATGTATGTATACATTCTCCTTGCAGCACCTGCTAGACAACCACACTCCCAATTGTCACAGTATTGGTGAGAAGCCACAGTGCACCAAGTTGCCAAAAATAGGGGAGAACATCTTAGAGTTCATAAACCACCACAGAAAGATGTTGGTCTCCTTTGTCATCTATGTGGTCTTCAAGTCTCAGAATGTGAAAATCACTATTAACCATGATGGAACCATCATCTTTAAGACCAGAAAGCAGTTGGCTAAACATGTCCCATGCAGCTTCTGCTATATAATAGTCCACTGTGATGGTGTTGTCAAAGCCCCAGTCCTCTACCATGGTTGTAATGCAGTGGAAGTCTTTACACAGAGGATTCAAGCAGAGCTGAATGAAATCCGTGAGGTATTTCACAGAGAGGTAGAAATGGTGATGATGGATGAAGACGAAGAGGCCTACAGAGGTGCAAGAGTGTGCCACATCTGCAAGAAGGAACTCACTGACAAAAAAGTGTGTGATCACTGTTACTGTTACATCACAGGCAAATACCATGGGGTAGCTGACAAGGCGTGTAACCTTTCGCCCAGGTTCGCCTGGTGCGCCAGTTGCGACCCTATCTGGACCGGGAGGCCTTATGTACGGTCACTCATGCGCTCGTGACCTCTCGCCTAGACTACTGTAACGCTCTCTACATGGGACTTCCCTTGAAGACTACTCGGAGGCTCCAACTGGTACAGAATGCGGCCGCGAGAGTTGTCTTGGGAGTTTCCCGGTACTCCCATGTTACACCTTTGCTCCGTGAGCTGCATTGGTTGCCAGTTGTCTTCCGGGTAAGGTTCAAGGTTTTGGTTATGATCTTTAAGTCCCTACATGGCATGGGTCCGCGATACCTCGAGGACCACCTGCTGCCGGCGTCGACTCCCCTCCGCCCTGTGCGCGCCCACAGAGAGGGCCTCCTCAGGGTGCCTCCTGTCAAGGAATGTCGACTGGTGGCCCCCAGGGGGAGGGCCTTCTCTGTGGGTGCTCCGGCGTTATGGAACCAACTGCCGGTAGAGCTCCGGATGGCATCAGACCTCCGATCCTTCCGTCGTGGGTTGAAGACCCATTTATTTGAACTAGCGGGTCTGGCCTGATGGGGGTACATGGGTTTTTTTTATATAGGCTTGTTTTATTATTGGTTTTAACTTGGGCATTGATTTAATTGTTTTTAATGTTTGTATTGTTATTTATATTTATGCCCTGTGAACCGCCCTGAGTCCCCTTGGGAGAAGGGCGGTATAAAAATCTCAATAAATTAAAATTAAATTAAATTAACCTCAAACTGCATCTATCCAGAAAAGATGAAGGTACCAGTGGTCTTTCACAAGCTCCATAGCTATGTCAGGCATCTACTGATGTCTGCCCTAGGGACAATAGCAATGGGGAAAAAGATCACATGCATCCCAAATAACACGGAATAGTACATGACTTTTAGTGTGGGGCAACTACAGTTTATGAACAGTTCTCTGGATAATCTTGCAGCCAACCTTTTGAAGAACAACATTAAAATAATGGCCATGCACGGGCAAACAACAAATAGCACTTTGGTGCTGCTACAACACAAGGGAGTATATCCGTACAAGTACATGGACAGCTTTGCCCAGTTTCAAGAGCAACAGCTTCCATCCAAGGATGCCTTCTACAGCATGGTCTTGAGAAAGCAAATTTCTGACCAGGACTATGCTCATACATAGAAGGTGTGGGAGACCTTCTGCTGCCAGAACCTCAAGGACTACCATGACCTGTACCTGTGGACTGATGTGCTTCTTCTACCTGATGTCTTTGAAACATTCCAAGTGATGGCAGTCCAGCACTACTGTCTTGACCCAGTACATTACTATTCTGCCCCAGGCATGGCATAGGATGCATTGCTCAAACAAACACACACAAGTCAAGCTAAAGCTTTTAACCAACATTGATCTGCATCTCTTTGTGAAGAAAGGTCTGCACACTGGCATATCTATGTTATTGAAGAATCTTGCAAAGGCAAACAATCCACTGTGCCCAGACTACAACCAGAGAAAGCCCAATCTTGTGAACAAACTGGGGGGTAAGTACACACAGTATATAAAGCTGGTCCCAAACCTGCACAAAAAGGAATGTTATGTGGTCTACTACCACAACCTGAAAAAGTATGTGGCATTGGGCATGAAGGTCACCAAAGTACACTGGGTCTTGAAGTTCAGGCAAGACACATGGATGATGCCATATATCCAGCTCAATCCCAACCTATGCACCAAGGTGACATCAGACTTTAAGAAGGACTTCTTCAAACTGATGAATAACCCTACCTTCAGCAAGACCATGGAGAATCTTCACAAGCAGCAAACAGTTGACCTGGTCTGAAGCACAGCAGCAGAAGACAGGATTCACAAGTTACTTGCTGATCCTGCCTTCCTGTCATACAAGATATTCAATGGCGGTCTTCTGGCTGTGCACAGAGCTAAAACAACCCTAATGCTGAATTGACTAGGCTATGTTGGACAATCCATTCTTGACTTATCAAAACTTCTCACGTACAACTTTTGGTACAATAAGATCAAGGCCCAGTATGGCAAAAAAGCACAGCTGCTGTACACAGATACAGACAGCCTGTTAACTGTCCAGTTGGCAAATCCAGAAAGAGAAACTCTTGGGACATTATTTTACCAAGAGTATAAACTTTACTGAATAAAACATATTGGCACAGACAAAGCAAAACCAGCTCTGGGTTTCCCATGCAAAAGCTAGCATAGTAATTCCCCCCCCTTTCCCTGTGGGCTACCCACAGTCCATTACATCCACCAATCACTTCTGTTCATATTGTTATGAGAACCAGTGAGCCATGCTAGTCCACCTGCTTGATCTGTCCTTGGGTTGGGCACTCTCTCATAGGAACAGCTGCGAGCGAAGCAGAACATACGTGAAACTGCAAATCAGTCTTGACACAGCCTCTTATTCGGACGGTCTTGAGCATGTTATCTGGACTGAGTTCGATCCTGTTTCCCCTGATGATGTGGAGAGGATTATGGGGAGGCTGAGCTCCACCACCTGTTTATTGGACCCGTGTCCCTCCTGGCTGATTTATGCGGCTCGGAAGGAGACACGAAGCTGGTTCCAGGCAGTAATAACTGCCTCTTTGAGAGAGGGTGTTTTCCCCGCCGCCTTGAAAGAGGCAGTGGTGAGGCCCCTTCTCAAGAAGCCTGCCCTGGACCCAGCGATTTTGAATAACTATCGTCCGGTCTCCAACCTTCGCTTTTTGGCGAAGGTTCTTGAGAGTGTGGTGGCGCATCAGCTTCCTCTGTTCCTGGAGGAAGCTGATTATCTTGACCCGTACCAATCGGGTTTCAGGCCCGGGCATAACACGGAGACGGAATTGGTCGCGCTGGTGAATGATCTCTGGCGGGCTCGGGACAGGGGTTGTTCCTCTGTCCTAGTCCTATTAGATCTCTCAGCTGTTGTGATTCAGGGTCAGCCTGTGGGTTCGGCAGTTGGGTCGGACGACTCAGAGGAGGAGGAGGGGGGTGTTGAAGAGCTTGCTGATGATGGCCTTGAGGCTCCGCAGAGCCCTCAGCCAGGCCCCTCCCACCTGGTCACGACGGAGACCCAGCTGTGTGAGCCTGACAGCGTGGATGAAGATGACCCACAGCTGGCCCTGTTCAAGGACGCCCGACGCAGGAGGCAGTCAATCAGGAGTAAACAGAGGAAGGCAATGGGGCACCTCGGAAGGAGGCAGAGAGAAGCCACGCCCTGAACTGTATAAAAGGGGAATGTGTGGGAGGGCTGGTTTGCTGAAGGCAACCGCTTGAATAGTCCTGTTTCATAGCTCCTGTTTCATGGTTGGTGTCTGTTTTATGTTAATAAATTTGGCAGGCTTTATTCCAGCCTCTTGCCGTTTGTAAAGGGGTTATCCCTGCTTTTTCTGCAGGGCCGGTAGCAGGCTGGTACAGAACATCAGCAGCTTTTGATACCATCGACCATGGTATCCTACTGCGGCGTCTCAGGGGGTTGGGAGTGGGAGGCACTGTTTTACAGTGGTTCTCCTCCTATCTCCTGGGCCGCTTGCAGTTGGTGTTGACAGGAGGGCAGAGATCCGCCCCGAGGCCTCTCATTTGTGGAGTTCCACAGGGGTCGGTTCTCTCGCCCCTCTTGTTCAACATCTATATGAAGCCGCTGGGCGAGATCTTTCGTGGTTTTGGGGTGGGGTATCATCAGTACGTATAGAGCCTTGGTGGAGCAGTGGGCTAATGCCTCCTTAAGTAACACCAGCTGCCTGCAATTAGTGCAGGTTCGAGTCCCACCAGGCTCAAGGTTGACTCAGCCTTCCGGTAGGTAAAATGAGGACCCAGATTGTTGGGGGCAATTAAGCTGACTTTGTAATAATGCCGCTTAGGGGGTGTGTGAAAGCCGTAATAAGCAGGCATATACATAGAATGAAGGCTACTGCTAAGCTTGTAAGCCGCCCTGAGTCTTCGGAGAAGGGCGGGATATAAATGGAATTAAAATAAAAAAAATAAAAAATGATACCCAACTTTTTTTCTCCACCCCGAACCAACCCAGTGATGCCCTCACCATGATGCCCCGTTGCCTGGAGGCGGTCCGGATCTGCATGGGGAGAAACAGGCTTCGTCTCAATCCTGCCAAGACTGAGTGGCTGTGCATACCGGCATCTCGGGTTAACCAATTTATTCCATCGTTAACGATGGGGGGTGAGGTGTTACCCCCCGTTGATAGGGCTCGCAATTTGGGCGTCCTCCTGGATTCACGGCTCAATTTTGAAGATCACATAGGAGCCGTGACCAGAGGGGCTTTTGCCCAGGTTTGCCTGGTGCGCCAGTTGCGACCCTATCTGGACCGAGATGCCCTACGCACAGTCACCCATGTGCTCATGACCTCCCAGTTAGACTACTGCAACGCTCTCTACATGGGGCTGCCCTTGAGGACCACTCGGAGGCTTCAGCTGGTGCAGAATGCAGCCGCGCGAGTTGTGATGGGGTTTCCCGATACTCCCATGTAACACCTCTACTCCGCGAGCTGCATTGGCTTCCGGTTGCCCTCTGGGTGAGATTCAAGGTGCTGGTGATGACCTATAAAGCCCTAAATGGCTTGGGTCCGGAATATTTCAGGGAGCACCTGCTGCCGGCATCAAGTTCCCTTCGTCCTGTGCGCTCCCACAGGGAGGGCCTTCTCAGGGCTCCGCCGGTAAAAGACTGCCGGCAGATAACACCCAGAGGGAGGGCCTTCTCTGTGGGTGCACCTGCCCTTTGGAACCAGCTGCCCATGGAGCTTAGGACTGCCCCGACCTTCCTTCATTTCGCCGGGACCTGAAGACCTGGCTCTTTGAGCTTTCCGGCCCAGGCTGAGAGTTTTTAATTGGGGTTTTTATACTTTTTAGGGATCAAATTTAATAATTTTTAATTGTTTTTTTAATTTTTGTATTGTATTGACATTTTTAAACACCTTGTAAACCGCCCTGAGTCCTACGGGAAAAGGGCAGTATATAAATCTAATAAACGTAAACTTAAACTTAAACTTATTCAAGGTGGAAATTGAAGACACGTACATGGACTTGTGGGCCAACACCAACTGGTTCAACTTTAGTGACTACCGCACCCATACTACACAACAGTCAACAAGAAGGTTGTTGGCAAAATGAAGGATGAATGCAAGTCTTGTCCCATAGCAGAGTTTGTTGGGCTTTGACCTAAGATGTATTCCATCCAGACCATTGGCCTTCACAAAGACAGCAGGTGGGTGACATAACCTATGGATGGCAAGAACAAGCTATGCAAAGCCAAGGGTGTCACAAAGGCAATTCTGAAGAAAGATCTCTGGCACACCCTATACAAGTAATGTCTGGATGAGTGCAAAGAGGTGAAACACAAACAGGTGGCCATACGCAGCAAAGGACACCAGGGAGAGAGCATTCTCTGTGGGCGTGCCTGCCCTCTGGAATCAGCTGCCTGTGGAGGTCCGGATGGCTCCTGACCTTTGCTCTTTTCGCCATGACCTAAAAACCTGGTTATCTGAGCTTGCCGGCCTGGACTGAGGGATTGGGGTCTTAGATTTTATAATTTTATAATTTAATTTATTTGTTTGGGGCTAAATTTAATTTAATCTATTTTAACTTTTGTATGCTGTATTTTAATTGCCCTGTACACCGCCCTGAGTCCTTCGGGAGAAGGGCGGTATATAAATCTAATAAATAAATAAATAAATAAGACATTGTTCACCCCAATGGATAGGAAAAAGTGGATTGCCGCAGATGGGATTACCACACGGGCATACAGGCATGTTTCAATTGCAAGAGATCAGGAGCAGGAGCTGGAGGACTATATCCAGGGCTTTTTTTCTCATAGAACACCTTTTTTGGATGGAACCTTGAAGAGTAGGCAAGGCGGGTTGTATGACATGTATGAGTTCTGGCACCTTTTTCTTTTACAAAAAAAGCACTGACTATATCAATGACCTCTTTGGGGGCTGAGAATCTGGTCAGGTGGTAATTCTGTCCCCTGGGGAACAAGCATCAGCTCTTCACAAACAAATGAACAAGCAGGGCCATCAGCAATATAGTACAGAGCAGGCTGACCAGCCAGACATATGACGCTCATCATTTAGTGCAACTACAAAATTCGGCAAAGCATTCACTTGATCTTCTTAAAGAGCCACATGTAGCAAGCAACAGCTCCTGAGCATACTGCACCCTGAACAGTCACTTGGACAGAGTACAGTTGAAGCACTCCATGATATCTGTACTCAAAATCACTGGGGCAGGAGAAGTACCAATTTCTGCAGAACTGGGCAGCAGTGTTTAAAGAGGCTGCCAAAAAAGAAGTGGCCTCATTTCACAGACGACATTATTCCTGTAGAGAGCCTGGACAGAAACATGTGCAGCATCATAGTCTTTGACGATGTAATGTTGGAAAAGCAGGAACCCATTGAAAAATATTTCTGCCAGGGTCATCATGGTGGCACAGACTCATTTTACTTAACCCAGACTTCTTCCACATCCCCAAGCAGGTAATCTGTGACAACTGCAACTTGCTCATGTTATTTAATCAAGACACAAAAAAACTTGCACACCATCAATGACACCTTTGTCAGAGGTGACATTCTGTTAAAGAGTTTAATGATTTCTTTAGTGAGCGCACACACAAGACCCAAATACCATGTGGACCAAAGTATGAAGCAAACAAGAGCATGATGTGCTCATTCAAGACTTGTGATTATCCAAGGGCACCAAACGGAGGCAAGCAGTCAGCTAGCAAAGAAACAGTTCTTTAATCACTGCCCAAGTTCTCCAAAGGCTCCCACAGAAGCTGGCAAGAGTTCAAGCAATGCACACACAGGCAAGACAGATAACACAAAACCAGAACATAAATAGTCCTTTTAACTCTTGGCTTGTCTGCAGTCTGTAAGAAAAGTCTCAGAAATGTCTTCTGTGGTTATTGTAATGTATTGGAATTTTACTTGTACTGCTTTCATGTGTCTTTTGAATGCTACTTAAGGTTGCTCAATTGAGGTGTCTGTGTAACGGTCGCTGACTAGCCAGACATGCAGTCTCCAAGAAGACCATTGGATGATTTGGGGTGGGAATGGGTTCCTTTAACCCTATTGGCCACCGCCTAGTGGCCAACAGTATAAATAGCTGTGCAGAAGCCTCTGATTCAGTTCTGTTCCTGTTTGTCTCAATAAAGCAATGTTCCTGTTTGCAACCTCTCATCTCGCTTCCTGCCTCCAAAGAACTCACTACACAACACTGGCGATGAAGGTGGGATCCTGCTTCTTCGGAAGAGCTGAAAGTCACTAATAATAATAAAGCTTTATTGTCAAAGTACAACATGTGTACATTGAGATTAGCTGAGCCTCCCCCCATGCTCTTTCCCCCCAACACACAGTGACAACAAACCCTCCATCCTAGCACACCATGTGAAACAACTACACCACACACCGTCCTCCCAAGTCAATTCTGCATAAGTTCACAGAGATTATGTCCCATTTAAAAGCCTAACAGTCCACGGATAAAAGCTATTTTTCAGCCTGTTGGTATGGCTGGCTATACTCCTATATCTCCTACCGGATGGTAGGAGAGTAAAGAGATACCGTCCAGGGTGTGAGTCATCCCTGAGAATCTTCCTCACTCTTCCAAGGCAACGAGCCCTGGCGATGTCATCCAGTGGTGTCAGGGAACTGCCCACAATGTCTTGTGTTGTGCTCACTACCCTCTGTAATACTTTCCTGTCTGCGGCTGTCAGACCAGCATACCAAACCACAATACCATACGAGAAGATGCTCTCTATAGTAAACCGGTAAAAGAGGGTCATTAGCCATTGTTCTACCCTGTTCTTCCGCAAGACCCTAAGAAAGTGAAGCCTCTGTTGGGCCTTTCTAGCCACCTGGGTTGTGTTAACTTTCCAGGTCAGATCTTCACAGAGGTAGACTCCCAGAAATTTAAAGGAGGAAACTC
The DNA here is from genome assembly GCF_947247035.1 of Vipera ursinii. Classification (NCBI taxonomy): domain Eukaryota; kingdom Metazoa; phylum Chordata; class Lepidosauria; order Squamata; family Viperidae; genus Vipera; species Vipera ursinii. The sequence continues at coordinate 36,604,029 of NC_139522.1, forward strand.
TCTCTACACAGTCCTCCCCGATGTAAAGTGGGGCAGGTTCCTCCTTTTTTCTCTGGAAGTCTAACACCATCTCTTTCATCTTGCCAATGTTTAGGTGCAAGTTGTTGTTACTACACCATATGGATAGTTTTTGTACCTCCGCCCTATATGCTGTCTCATCCCCACCTGTAATAAGACCCACCACAGTTGTATCATCTGCAAACTTGATTATCGCAGTGGATGGGTCAGATGATACACAATCATAAGTGTATAAAGAGTACAGGTAGGGGCTAAGCACACAGCCCTGTGGCGTGCCGGTGCAAAGCTTCAGGGGGGTGGACAAAGCAGACCTGACCCTCACTGTTTGTAACCAATCCCTAAGAAAGTCTTGAATCCAATCGCAGATGGCGGGGGAGAATTTCAAGTCAGTCAGCTTCTCGATGAGAATGTTCGGCAAAATGGTGTTGAAAGCCGAGCTGTAGTCAACAAAAAGCATCCTGACATAACTTCCAGGTCTCTTGAGATAACTTGCTACAGAGTGTAAAGCAGTAGCTATGGCATCGTCTGTCGACCTATTTCCCCTGTAGGCCAGGGGAAATAGGTCTAGGGGGTGAGGCCAGCAAAGCACCTGGCAGGGAACGCATTTCCCCCCCCCTCGGTCGGCCTAGCAAGCCACACTAGTGACCACCCACCCTGCGGACCAGTCCCAGGGCCTACCGAAGAAGCAGGATGAGGCAACAAGACACTGAGCCGTGAAGACTTCCCGAAGATGGCGAAAGTCGGAAACCTTGAGGAATTTGATGTTACTCACCCAGAGAGATGGTCATCCTACATCTCAAGAGTAGAAAACTACCTCCACACCAACCAAATCACCGAAGATGGCCTGAAGGCCGCAACACTCCTCTGTGTCTGCGGGTCTGCAACCTTCGCAATCGCGGAGAACTTAGTCGCACCGGCACAGCTGGAGTCCGTTACTTACGTGGACCTGAAGAAACGGCTCATCAACCATTTCCAGCCCAAGCTGTTGGTAATTGCGTGGAGGCATTCCTTCGAACAACGAGTTCAACAACCCGGAGAAACAGCCATGGAATTCATCGCGGCGTTGAGACAAGCTTCGTGCCTGTGCCAATTTTCAGACTTGGAAGAAAGGCTTCAAGACCAACTCGTCTGTGGACTAAGGAGCAGAGAGCTGCAACAGAAACCTTTTGCAAAGGAGACCCTCTCGCTCCAGGAAGCCTTAAAAGAAGTCATGGCAGACGAAGCCACCAGCGGAGCTGTGAAGGCCTTGCAGCCTGCCAAAAGCACTCCTCACGAGGAAGCCATCCACCACGAGGACGCCAAACTTACAGAAGACACCGACTTCGACCATGAAGTTGACAAGATGCAACGGCACCATGACAAGGAACAGAAGCCCCCTTACAAGGCAGTTCCTTTCCCTCGGTGTTTGGGGTGTGGCGGCCGCCACCAACAAACGGACTGCCGGTTCCGGACAGCCATGTGTCAGGCCTGTGGGAAAACCGCCCACATCGCATCAGTCTGCAGAGGTCACCAGAAGGACCGCCAATCAAACGATCTGATCAGGAGAGGTACCAGGGCCCCAGGGCAGCATAGTGTAGGGTTTTGCTCCAGTCGTCAGAGTGTTTGCCGCACGGGAGCCTGCCGTCCCCTTAAGCCCAAATTTTGGCTTCAAGTCGAGCTGCAAGGCATCCCTTGCAAGATGGAACTGGACACTGGTTCAGCTGTATCCATCATTTCCCTGGAGACTTTCCAGTTCGTGTGCAACTGCAGCAAGAGGTGGGCCAAGCTTAGGCCATCCAACGTCATCCTGACTGACTTCCAGAATTCCCGAGTAGCCGTCAAAGGCGAGGCCACATTGGCCGTCAAATTCAAGGGGTTTTGGGGGGCCCTAGATGTAATCGTGGTGAAGGGCCAGAGAACAAGCTTAATAGGTGCTTGATTGGTTTGATGCTCTGGGCATTCAAGTAACCGGGATCCACCAGACACAAGTGGCGAACTTGACGTCAGTATGCGAGGAGTTCGCACACGTTTTTGACACAAGCCTGGGAGAGTACAAGGCCCCTCCGATAGCCTTTAAACTTGATCCTACCATTACGCCTATTAGGATCAAACCCCGTAGAGTGCCATTTACATTAAAACACAAAATCGATGCAGAGCTGGACAAGCTAGTTAGTCAGGGGGTACTACAGCCCATAGATCAGGGGTGTCCAAACTTTTTTCAAAGAGGGCCAGATTGGATGAAGTGAACATGCTGGAGGGCCGAACATTTTTCCGAACATTCTTTGAACAATTACAATTAAATGCAAATGAATTATTTTATGCCAAGCTGTGCTTTTTTGCCATACTGGGCCTTGATCTTATTGTACCAAAAGTTGTACATGAGAAGTTTTGATAAGTCAAGAATGGATTGTCCAACATAGCCTAGTCAATTCAGCATTAGGGTTGTTTTAGCTCTGTGCACAGCCAGAAGACCGCCATTGAATATCTTGTATGACAGGAAGGCAGGATCAGCAAGTAACTTGTGAATCCTGTCTTCTGCTGCTGTGCTTCAGACCAGGTCAACTGTTTGCTGCTTGTGAAGATTCTCCATGGTCTTGCTGAAGGTAGGGTTATTCATCAGTTTGAAGAAGTCCTTCTTAAAGTCTGATGTCACCTTGGTGCATAGGTTGGGATTGAGCTGGATATATGGCATCATCCATGTGTCTTGCCTGAACTTCAAGACCCAGTGTACTTTGGTGACCTTCATGCCCAATGCCACATACTTTTTCAGGTTGTGGTAGTAGACCACATAACATTCCTTTTTGTGCAGGTTTGGGACCAGCTTTATATACTGTGTGTACTTACCCCCCAGTTTGTTCACAAGATTGGGCTTTCTCTGGTTGTAGTCTGGGCACAGTGGATTGTTTGCCTTTGCAAGATTCTTCAATAACATAGATATGCCAGTGTGCAGACCTTTCTTCACAAAGAGATGCAGATCAATGTTGGTTAAAAGCTCTAGCTTGACTTGTGTGTGTTTGTTTGAGCAATGCATCCTATGCCATGCCTGGGGCAGAATAGTAATGTACTGGGTCAAGACAGTAGTGCTGGACTGCCATCACTTGGAATGTTTCAAAGACATCAGGTAGAAGAAGCACATCAGTCCACAGGTACAGGTCATGGTAGTCCTTGAGGTTCTGGCAGCAGAAGGTCTCCCACACCTTCTATGTATGAGCATAGTCCTGGTCAGAAATTTGCTTTCTCAAGACCATGCTGTAGAAGGCATCCTTGGATGGAAGCTGTTGCTCTTGAAACTGGGCAAAGCTGTCCATGTACTTGTACGGATATACTCCCTTGTGTTGTAGCAGCACCAAAGTGCTATTTGTTGTTTGCCCGTGCATGGCCATTATTTTAATGTTGTTCTTCAAAAGGTTGGCTGCAAGATTATCCAGAGAACTGTTCATAAACTGTAGTTGCCCCACACTAAAAGTCATGTACTATTCCGTGTTATTTGGGATGCATGTGATCTTTTTCCCCATTGCTATTGTCCCTAGGGCAGACATCAGTAGATGCCTGACATAGCTATGGAGTTTGTGAAAGACCACTGGTACCTTCATCTTTTCTGGATAGATGCAGTTTGAGGTTACACGCCTTGTCAGCTACCCCATGGTATTTGCCTGTGATGTAACAGTGATCACACACTTTTTTGTCAGTGAGTTCCTTCTTGCAGATGTGGCACACTCTTGCACCTCTGTAGGCCTCTTCGTCTTCATCCATCATCACCATTTCTACCTCTCTGTGAAATACCTCACGGATTTCATTCAGCTCTGCTTGAATCCTCTGTGTAAAGACTTCCACTGCATTACAACCATGGTAGAGGACTGGGGCTTTGACAACACCATCACAGTGGACTATTATATAGCAGAAGCTGCATGGGACATGTTTAGCCAACTGCTTTCTGGTCTTAAAGATGATGGTTCCATCATGGTTAATAGTGATTTTCACATTCTGAGACTTGAAGACCACATAGATGACAAAGGAGACCAACATCTTTCTGTGGTGGTTTATGAACTCTAAGATGTTCTCCCCTATTTTTGGCAACTTGGTGCACTGTGGCTTCTCACCAATACTGTGACAATTGGGAGTGTGGTTGTCTAGCAGGTGCTGCAAGGAGAATGTATACATACATTTGTAGCATGGGCATAGTTGATTACCACACTTGCTATTTTTTTAATCCCATTTATATCCCGCCCTTCTCCGAAGACTCAGGGCGGCTTACAATCTAAAGCACAATGTGCTTAGCAATTTTTATTGCACATGCAGGCTAGGTCCTTGAGCTAAACACAATTCTTGAGCAAGAACAATTCTAAGTTGTGAGGCTTGTCTGTATGCTTTGATAAGCATCTAGGGTGCAGCCCTTTATTCCAGATAAACACATTCCCTGTAATTCCAACATTTTGGCACTCAAACTTATCAATGCTGGTAAGTTTCACTAGAAAATCAATTCCATCAAAGTTGAGCCTGTTGCGATGTATTTGGTATGTAGCTGGGCAGTCTGGGTGTTGTCCATGCACTGCCAGGTAAATTGCTAATAAATGGCTCACTTGAAGCAGCAGTTGTCCTTGTTCTTCACATTAATAAGAGGGGAGGGTGGTATGTACTTTGGCATTGTGAAGTAGCTTCTACCATGGAAAGGGCATAACTGCACCACACCCAGATCTAGTTTCACACATCATTTAAGTTTCCAACCACTACCATCATTAGTAAATATCTCCAGCACTTCAATAATCCTTGTCTTTGCCATTTCCAAAGCCTCAATGATTTCACCATCACGTAGGATTGCTGCTGCAACACTCCAAAAGTAGACTGTGGTTGTTATCATGTCAGACTCAGCATTCTCATTCAACACCTGGTTGATATTAGGAACCAGGTTCTCAAGGACAGCCATAAGAATGAGAGTGATCTTCATGCTGACCCATCATTCCAACTCTTCTTCAATTTTCACGGTGATTTTTGGGGTCATAGCATCTAAGAATGCTGTTGCATCCTTTTCAGACCTGTGGCCATCTGGTACATATGCACGGTAATCTTGTATGAGATTGTCTTCTTTGTGTAAGACAAAGTCTGGTAATACCGCTGTCCATACAGCAAGGTTGTCTGGCACTTCATGGACCAGCGTGCCTGTAATCTCTCTTCTGCAGTCTTTGTTGGTCTTCCTCAACAGCCTTCATGTGATTCCCTGGAGTGGTGCTACCCATCCATGGGAGTTAAAGCTTTTTGCCTCTTCAGATTTCAAGGCTCTCAAAGCAGCCTCTACTTCATCGCCCAGCTGATGCAACTCTTGCTGGTGCTGGGCCACTTTGTGGGGATTTTCAACATCACCCCAAAGAACTGGAGACCTACCTGGTTTGTGCAGCCCAATGAACTCGCTTGCTCCATGCTGCTGCATGAGCTTCCACAATCCTCTTGGTGAGAATTGCTTTGCACCCTGATTTTTGGATCCCATATCTCACCGCTTGCTGATGCAATTCTGATAGCATAGGCATTTTGAGGGATATAACACAGGAAAGATTGGATATAACATATATGAGACACTTCTTCAAATCAAAATTTATGTGGTTGCATTGCCCTGTTCAGAGAAGCGGGCTCTAAGCTCTGCCAGCACAGATTGAAAGACAATATTTGCCCTCTTTTCCCTTATAGGCAAGCAGGTGCTGGATCCAATTAGCCCCACACAGTCCACAGAGCCAGCTCTCCACCTTGGTCCCATGCCCACATTTACAACCAGAATTAGGCTCGGAGTCTGGGCATCACCCAAGGCTGTGTTGAGTTCATAGTGAACCACTATTTGTTTGTCCCCTTCATTATACCTCAGTATACTTATTGTAGGGACGTGGTGGCTCAGTGGGTTAGGACGCTGAGCTTGTCGATCAGAAGGTCGGCAGTTTGGCGGGTCGAATCCCGAGTACCGCGTAACAGAGTGAGCGCCTGTTACTCGTCCCAGCTTCTGCCAACCTAGCAGTTCGAAAGCACGTAAAAATGCAAGTAGAAAAATAGGAACCACTACGGTGGGAAGGTAACAGCGTTCCGTGCGCCTTTGGCGTCTAGTCATGCCGGCCACATGACCACGGAGACGTCCTCGGACAAGCGCTGGCTCTTCAGCTTTGAAACAGAGATGAGCACCGGCCCCTAGAGTTGGAAACGACTAGCACACATGTGCGGGGGAACCTTTACCTTTACCTTATACTTATTGTAATGGGTATGTCTAAATGTTGTGAAGCAATGAGCCAACCCGTTGCAATGCAACAACAAAAGACCAGTGGCTTCCCACACCCGGCACATCCAGTTGACCCCCAAAACAGGTATTATACATCTTGGGCTGCCCACTGTTGCAAAGCAACACCTACACTGCGCCCCTGCTGCACCCCAGTGGTGGTTCTACTGTGCCCTCTCTGTACCAGAAACCAGCTAGTTACCTGTTGCACAGCTTGATTTAGACAAATGTTATTATGTTTTATATGCTGTATAAAATAGTATAGAGTTTGCAATAGTGGTGAATATCTGTAGCTCGGGTGCAGGATGAGGGTGAAGGTTTGTTCTCCGAGCTTGTGGGTTGGTTTCCAAATGTTTCCTTACTAGGCTAGGTAACATCTTCAGCAGCATTTAAGGGATGTCTGTGTCAGTGCTCTTCTGTTTATCAGGGCTTCAGGTGTGGGTGTGTCAAGTGAGGGTCTTGTGATGGGTCAGGTGTGAGTCATTCTCCAGTCTCCTTATTTCAGTGTCGAGGAATTGGAGTCTGTTGTCTGTTTCCTCTTCACATGTAAATTTGATCCCAGGGAATATGTTATTAAGTAGATGGTGTGTTTCTTCAATTTGGGAGCATTTGATGATGACGAAGGTGTCATCGACGTAGCGTGTCCAGAATTTTGGTTGGATGGTGGGTAGAGCTATGGATTTTAGTCATTGCATGACTGCTTCTGCTATAAGGCCTGATATGGGGGATCCCATCGGGGTACCTTGTACTTGCTTGTACATTTTCCCGTTGAACTTGAAGTATGTTTTGAGGCATAGATCCAGGAGTTTCATGATGATTTCTGTGGACATGGAATGTTTTGTGGTGGCATCATCTTTGTGGGTATGGTGTCTAGTGAGTAGGTGGTGTATGGTTTGTTTATCCAGGTCAATGTCAATCAAGGTGAAGAGGGCAGTGATGTCGAAGGAGACCATAATTTCTTCATTGTTGATCTTGGTGTGTTTGATGCATTGGAGAAATTGTTGTGGGGAGTTTATTGAGTTGGTTGAGTTGTTGACCAGGTGTCTGAGTTTCCTCTGCAAAATTTTTGCTAGTTTGTATGTCGGTGTTCCAGATAGAGACACAATTGGGTGTAAGGGGATCCCGTTCTTGTGTATTTTGGGGAGTCCATAGAACCTGGGTGTGGAGGAATCTTGTGGTTGCATGTGCTTTCTCTCTAGTGGTATTAGCTGTTTTTCTTTTTCCATTTTTCTTAGGGTGTCTTTTAGTTTGTTCTCTAGCTGTTTTGTAAGATCATTGTGGATTATTTGGTAGGTATTAGTGTCATTGAGATGGTTTTCAGCTTCAGCTTTTTTTCAGGTAGTAATGGACAAAACTGATGTAGTCAGTTTTGTCCATTACTACCATCAGTCTGCCTTTGTCTGCTGATAGGATGATACTTTCATCTTGTTTCAGTGTCTTTAGTGCTCTCCTCTCCTTTTGGCTGAGTGTTTCATTTTGTCTGTTGCATTGCACACTGGGGATGATTCTTTGTCTGATGTCTTCTTGTATTTCTTGGTCCAGGCAGTGTTTTTAGAATGGATTTGTGATTGGCAAGGAATTCAGTGAGGTTGGCATCTTTGTGGTTGAAACTGATGCTGTATGTGAAGATGGTGTTCTTTCTCAGCCTACGTGAATACTGATCAACCACTTATTCGCAAGGAAAAAAACCCTTTGCATTGAACGAGGCAGGACTTTGTAAGATAAACCCCTTTTATTTTGACACAGCTTTTGTAGAACAAAACTCCAACCAGTCCTTTAGCTGTTGAAACAAACAAGATCAGTCTGAGTTCTCAGCTGGAATGCTCAAGGTTTAAGTCACTCAAACACAGAGAAATCTGACAAACCTGGTTAAATGTCCAAAAATCCTGAGGCAAGAAATCCAACAACAGAAGCATGAAGCTGTAGCATGAACGGTTGCCTTTGGCAACCAGCCCGTCCCACACCTCTCCTGTTTATAGTCCAGCCAGGGCGTGGCTTCTTAGATTCTTTTCCTTTTCCTGGAGAGCCGCCCCACCGCCCTCTGTTGTCCTGCACGCCTTTCCTCTCTATGCATCCGTTCATCTGGAACAGGCCCCAGCTGTTCCTCCTCTTCACTCAGTTCAGGACCCCAACCCAGCTGTCTCTCTGCCTGAGCATGAGTAGATAGGCTTGGTGTCACATCTAGCTCTGAGTCTTTGTGCTCCTCAGAGCCTTCCACAGACTCCGATGTGAACCCAGGCAACCCTTCCCCCTCAACTGATTCATCTGACTCAGCTGCCAGATGACTCACAACACTATCCCTTACCGCAGGACCCTTCCACCGGGTCTGATGGGCCGGATGTGGCCATGAAGGGAATTGTTCATGGAACACCATCACCAAGGCAGGAGCATACACAGTGGTTGTATCCTTCCAGGTGAACTCCTCCAGTCCATACCCCTTCCACTCAATCAAATACTGGAATTGGCCTTTCAACCAACGTGAGTCTCAAATACTGGTGACCTCATACGCAGGAGTGCTGTCTCCATCACCCCATTCTGTTGGGGGACGTTCTGATCAGCGGAGCGGACACACCAGTTGTTCTGGGACCAAGAGCGAATGGTGAAAGACCAGATGTACCCGTAATGAACGTGGCAATGTTAACCGATAAGTCACCAGATTAATTTTTTGTATAAATTTTATTAGTTTTTATAGGGTTAGGGATGAGGTGGGATCGGGATTGGGATTGGGATTTGGGTTCGGGTTAGGATTAGGGTTGGGGTTAGGGGTTTTCCAAATAACATTCTCAATATTTAGCAAACAGCATAATGTATGGGTTCATGTGTTTAACAAGAAATAATAGATAATAGTTAATTATCATAAACAATATGTTAATTAATCACTCAATAGTCTTCTTCTTACTAATATATATTCAGAGTTACATATTACATTCCTTTCTCTCTAACTCATGTTCTAGCCATTGATAGAAATTATCCCATGTTCTAAAATGCACGGAGTCTTCTTTCTCTTTTATCTTTAAATTCAATCTGTCCATTTCTGCACACTCTAGAATTTTCTTAATTAATACTTCTTCAGTTGGTAAATTTTCATTTTTCCAATGTTGGGCAAATACAATTCTTGCTGCAGTTAGTATGTGTAGTATTAAATATATACAATATTTCTTATAATTTGCTCCTATTATTCCTAATAAAAATAATTCTGGCTTAAATTCTATTTGTTTTTTAGTCATTTTCTCCAGCCATAAATGTATTTTTACCCAAAAATTTTTTCCTTTTGGGCATGTCCACCAGATATGATAGTAAGTACCTGGTCTTTGTTTGCATTTCCAACACTTGTTTGAAGTATTTTTAAACATTTTTGCTAACTCACTGGTGTCATATGCCATCTGTAAAACATATTATATAAGTTTTCTTTATATGGCAGTGCTTTAGTTAGTTTAACATTTCTTTCCCATAACTTCTGCCAGTCTTCTAATTCTATATTATATCCAAAGTTCTTTGCCCACGTTATCATTGTTTCTTTAACTTGTTCTTCCTCCATCTTTAAGTTTAACAGAAATTTATAGTTTCTTAATCAACTTTTCATCTGTTTTTAACAGTATCTGATCAAATTCTGTCTGTTCCTTATAGAATCCCATTGTTTTAACATCTTTATCTTATCTCGTTTGAATTTGCAGATATGGCCACCATGCTAGATCAATACCTTATTCTTGTAAGTCTTGTCTGTCTTTCAATTTCCCTTCATTGTCCAAAATATCTTTATAAGTCACAACTTTATCGTAGTTAATTAAATTTGGGTAAGCAAAAGCTTCCATTGTTGAAAGCCATTCAGGTAACTTAATAGACATTTTTTTCTTTTATTTTTTCGCATTCTGAAAGAAATGCATTCCTTATAAAATGGTTTTGAAAGTATCTATGTATTTTATTCTTCCCATACCACAGAAAGGCATGCCAACCAATTTGTAGGTCATGCCCCTCTAGGTACAATAGTCTTTTGTCTCTAAGCATTATCCATTCTTTAAGCCATGTTAAAATAGTTGCTTGGTAGTATAACTTCCAATTCAGCAGTCCAAATCCTCCACTTTCTTTCACTTCTTGTAGCATTTTCACTCTAATTCTAGCTTTTTTTCCTTGCCAGATAAATTTCAATATTGTTGTATTCAGTTCATCAAAAAAGGCTTTTCCCAGCCTTACAGGAATCGTTTGAAATAAAAAGAGTATTTCTGGTAAGATATTTATTTTCATTGTTGCTATTCTCCCCAACATTGAAATTTGGAAGTTTTTCCACTTTTCCAGATCCAATTTTATTTGATTTAGCAGTCTTACATAGTTATCTTCTTTTATTGTTACACATCTTGCTGTTAGATAAATTCCCAAATATTTGACTTTTTTAACTATTTTAAGATTTTTTTTGTTAGATGATTTTTTTTGTTTTTCTGTTAGATTCTTTGTTAGCACTTTAGTCTTTTCTCTGTTTATTTTGAACCCTGCCACTTCTCCAAATTTTTTTATTTTCTCCATAAGTTTAGTGCTTGTTTCCAATGATTTTTCAATATAAAAACCAAGTCATCTGCAAATGCTTGTAGTTTATATTTTTTATCTTTTATGTCCAGACCTTTAATTTCTACATCTTGTCTGATGTTTCTATTCAATACTTCCAGTGTTAGCATAAATAGTAATGGAGATAGTGGGCATCCCTGTCTTGTGCCTTTTTTAATGTTAAATTTTCTGTGAAATCTCAATTTACAATTATTTTGGCTGTTTGTTTATGATAACTTATTTTAATTACATTTATAAAGTTTTCTCCAAAGTCCATTTCTTCAAGTTGCTGAAACATGAATTGCCAGTTTACATTGTCAAACGTTTTCTGTGCATCAAGGAATATTAAAGCCATCTGTTTCCCTGGATGAATTTCATAGTACTCTAACACATCTAGAATCATTCTTAAATTATTTTGTATCTGTCTTTTGGGTAGAAAACCATTTTGGTCTATATGTATAAATTTGGTCAAAAATTTCTTTAGTCTTTCTGCTATTATTGAGACAAAAATTTTATAGTCTACATTTAATAGCAGTATTGGTCTATAGTTTTTTATTTGCATTAGGTCAGAGTCTTCTTTGGGTACCAAAGTAATGTTGGCTTCAGTCCATGTACAGGGTTAAACGTTATTTCCTCAACAGATGCCTTATGGGAATTGTAGTCTAACTGTTTAGTGAATACCATGCTTATCTAATTAAGTGGGTGGAGCTTTAGTTTATTACAGGATTTCCTGGCTGGGTGCCAGGCAGGTAGCTTCTTTGTTCTAACCAACTATGCAACACACGTGACTGAACATCTGTAACCACCAGTAGAGCTGGAATGGGGAAAGCACTCCTTTTTTTACCTACGAAAATGGACAGAAATGATTGTACCGGACCAGTTTTCAGCAAAGTAAGTTGCCTAGATTATCTGGAAATAAAATCTTTCTAAACCACCATTTCATTGAGTAAAACATTATGATTTCTGGAACTAGAGAAGCATTTTTGGTTCTGGGAATCAGAGCATATATAATTGAAAGAGATGGAGAAGGAGAGTGGGATTTTGTCAATGAATATAAATGGACTAAATTCTCCCTCAAAAAGGAGAAAAATCTTTACACAAATACAAAAATTAAAAATGGATATAATTTGTCTCCAAGAAACACATATTAAGAGACAACATTATAAGTTGTTAGAACAACTAAAAATAGGAATAGCTCTATACATTAAAGAAACAATGAACCCTAAAGAAATTTATGTGGATGAAGAGGGGAGAATATTAATGGTGGAAATAATGATTGATCAAAAACCGATACTGATATATGCGCCAAACGATATATGCACCAAACGATAAACAAGAACAATTTTACCAAAAATTACATAAAAATAGACTTAAACTATCAAAATCTTTGTATAATGGGAGACTTTAATGCAGTAACATATGGAACTTTGGACTATATAAGTGCAAAACAAGGGAGGAAAGGAGGAAGTATATCACCTAAAGTGTTTTTAAAAATGGCAGAAGAACTTTGTATCCAAGATATATGGAGAGAAAAAAATCCCCCAAAAATACAATATACATTTTACTCAAATAGACATAGATCATGGTCTAGAATTGAGATGATATGGACATCTTTGGAACTTAATACAACGATACAAGAAATTGAGTTAGAAACTAATGTTTGGGCAGATCATAACTCAATAAAGATGACTTGGAGAGGAACTAACAAAAAATTAAGATGTTCCTTGAATAAATCTATACTGAAAGAAAAAGAATTTATAGAACTAGCGACAAAGGAAATGGATTTTTTCTTCAAAATAAACAAGAAAGAAGAAACATCGCTTCAAAATGTGTGGGATACGGCTAAAGCATATTTCAGAGGGTTGGCTATAACCTATACCACTATAAAGAATAAAGAAAAGAAACAACAACAGTTAAAGTTGAAAGAAGAATTCAGAAAGTTAGAATCATAATTACAAATAGACCCACAAAAGAAAATACTTAAGAAACAAATGGAGATAATAAAATATAAATTAAATTTAGCCGAGATGGAAATAATGGCTCAACAGATTAAAAGGGCTAAACAGAACTTCTTTGAAAATGCCAACAAGCCAGGGAGATGGTTAGCATATAGACTGAAAAAAGAAAAAGAGAAAAAATTGATAAACAAGCTGCAAGATCCAAAAGGTGAATTACAGTTTCAAAATGATACAATTAAAAAAATTATCAAAGATTCTTATGAGATACTTTATAAAGACGAGAAAATTCCAAAAGAAAAAATACAGTAGTACTTAAAAATACAGATTTACCAAAAATTCCAGAGAATATTCAAAATATACTAAATGGAAAAATATCAATGATGGAGATTATAGAGGTTACAAAAAGGCAAAAAAATGATAAGACTCCAGGTCCAGATGGATTACCTGCAGAGCTTTATAAAACATTACAAGATGTATTAAGTCCTACTTTGAAAGAACTGTGTAATGAAATACTCCTGGAGGCTAAAATACCCAATACATCAGGGGTGTCCAAACTTTTTTCAAAGAGGGCCAGATTGGATGAAGTGAACATGCTGGAGGGCCGAACATTTTTCCGAACATTCTTTGAACAATTACAATTAAATGCAAATGAATTATTTTATGCCAAGTTAATTGCAAATGGCATACTTTTCATTTTATAACATAATATCAACTGACAGCTGAGTTTTCACAATGTATTTTAAATAAATTTAAAAAAAAAACTTACCTGCACTAATGTGAAGGGTGAAACTGAGATCTGTACTGCAGCAAATAGGCTCGGTATGGTACAAAGGCAGTGGTTTTGATGCGCAAAATGTCACGCAGATGAGAGTCACTTAGTCTTGTCCTCACACGGTTCTTGTTAAAGTTCATAGCAGAGAATGTCTTCTCACACAAATATGTTGAGCCAAACAAGCTCAGCATTTTCTTAGCCAATGTCCGAATCTCCTGAAACCTGCCCTTATCCAGTTGGCGGTAAAAGTTCACAAGAGAGAGCTGTTGGTGACGACTGCGTAACTCGCTGTCACAATGCAGCTCAATGAGCTCAAGCTGCAGCTGATCTGGAGCATCATCGGGGTCAACAGAGAATGGAGAGGAGAAAAGGCTGATCTCCTTTTCAATAGCTGCAAAATCTTGAAAGCGCCATTTAAACTCTCCAGCCAGAGATGCGATGTCTGCTGCATACCTGCTCATTTGCACACTGATATTGTCCTGTGAAAAACTGTTCATTATTTCCTGCAATGCTGGGAAATGTATGGTATTGGGCTGTGTTTGTGACAAATGCCTTTGGAAAAGTTGCAGCTTTGTTCCAAAGGCCTTGATGTGTGAATAAAGCTGGTTCACCGCTGCATCTTTTCCCTGAAGACTCGTGTTTAGTACATTCAGATGCTTTGTTATGTCAACTAGAAACCCCAAATCAGCCAGCCAAATAGGATTAGATAGTTCTCGCATCGGTTGTCCCTTTGTTTCCAAGAATTCTTTTATTTCCTTTCTGAGAGAGTAGAAACGCTGCAGCTGCGCAGACCCTCGACTGAGCCATCTTGCATCGTTGTGATATAAAACATCTTCATATTCAGCCTGGATGTCCAGTAGAAACTGTTTAAACTGGCGGTGGTACAGAGCTTTAGCGCGAATAAAATTAATAGTCTTTACAACCGGTTTCATAACATGATCATATTTGAGATATTTAGCACAGAGAACTTGTTGATGAATGATACAATGGAGTTTAATAGCTTCGCCTCCTTCTTCAATCACCTTGTTACAGATTAGGGTTGATAAGCCACTTCGTTCACCAGCCATAGCAGGTGCCCCATCAGTAATAATCCCAGTAATTTTGTTCCAGGGCAGTTTCATGTCATCTATTGCGGAACTAACAGCAACAAATAAATCTTTTCCTCTAGTTTGGTCCGTAAGGCTCTGGAGGTCAAGTAGCTCTTCAGTCACATTTATTTCATCGTCCACCCCTCTCAAAAAAATCAGCAACTGAGCTGTGTCAGATAGGTCTGTGCTTTCATCACAGGCTGTTGAAAAGAAGTCAAAATACTGTCCTTTGGACGTCAACTGTCTCTTAATATCTGATGAAATATCTTCAATTCTCCGTGCTATAGTGTTACGAGCCAGGCAAATGTTGGCAAACTCTTGCTTCTTCTCGGGACAGATATTTTCAACCATTTTCATAACGCACTCTTTAATAAAATCACCCTCAGCAAAAGACTTGCAATTTTTAGCAATTAACATTGCCACGTCATAGCTTGCCTTTGTGGCATTTTCATTTGACTCATGGGCTCTTGTGAGAAATCGCTGTTGTGACATTAAAACTGCTTCAAGTTGCTTCAACTTTTCACTGCGGTCGCACCCTGTTAGTTTGTCATATGTGCTATGTTTTGTCTGGTAGTGTCTTTTGATATTAAATTCTTTATAAACGGCCACAGTCTCTTGACATATCAGACAAACACAGTGATTCCGTATTTCAGTGAAAAAAAATTCCACTTTCCACCTTTCCTGGAAACGGCAGCCCTCACTGTCAACTTTCCTTTTCTTATTTATAGTCGCTATTTTATAAATTGGCCAGAAGGGGGAGGGTGAAGGGTGCAGTGACAGAGTAAAAATCGTGTCCTTGTGGAAATATGTTTATGAGAGTATTATGGCAGGAATCACATTTTGGAGAGCTGCTCCTTGTTCATATTTAGCAAGCATGATTCTGCATGATTCTGCTTCTTTTGGACCTTGGAAGATGGAAACTGTGTTATTTGCTTTGACAAGGTCAGACTCTCTGGTAACAGCTCACACACTTCCACCACTTCACAAATTCTGCTAGGCCAGGGCCCTACCTACCCCTGTCCAGCTCCCCACATCCCAGCCCATAAAATGGCTGTGAAACACAGAATGTGCGCACGTGCACACACACACACACAGACACACCCGCCCTTCCCTGGACGTCGCCTTCGCCCAGGGGAGCCAGAGGGCTTCGAAGCCGGGGCAGCTCCGGCGGCAAAGAAGGCGCGCCCTCGCTGCACCGGCACAGACGCCGCGCCAGGCCTGCGGCGGGGGGAGGAGCGTGGCGGTTTGGCCAGACAGGAAAAGGTGCGGGAAGCGGCCGCCGCCTGGTAACGGCGCCCAGGCTCACAACGTGGAGGCGGCGAGCAAGCGCGTGCTCAGGGCGAGGCGGCCGCGGTCCAGTGAGGGAAGAGCGCCGAGGGAGTGGCTGGCCGGGCTGCGCTGCTGCCGAGCAAAGCTCGGCCGGGGTGCCCACTCTGCTCTGCCTGGCGCCAGCTCAGAGACTCCGCCCGCCAGGCCCTTCTCCCACTCAGCCAGGCCAGGCGCGCACCATCAGCCTCGCTGCACCGGCACAGACGCTGCGCCAAGCCCGGGGCGGGGGGGGAGGAGCGCGGCGGTTCGGCCAGGCAGGAAAAGGTGCGGGAAGCGACCGCCGCCTGGTAACGGCGCCCGGGCTCACAACGTGGAGGCGGTGTAGCGAGTCGGGAAAGCCACTAGAAGGGGAGGGGAGTCACCTCTCCCCGCCGGGGGGTCGCCCAGCCCGTCCCGGGAGGCTGACATTTCTGCAGCCGAAAAAGTCATCTCGGATTCCATGGCAGAAGGTCACCCCCGGGACTCCAGCGCCAGGCAGGGCTGAGAGGGGGAAGGAGGGGGAGAAAGGGAGAGAGAGAGAGAGAGAGAGAGAGAGAGAGAGAGAGAGAGAGAGAGAAAGAAAGAAAGAAAGAAAGAAAGAAAGAAAGAAAGAAAGAAAGAAAGAAAGAAAGAAAGAAAGAAAGAAATCGGAGGCTTGGACAGACCCCGCTCCAGGCTCTGGGGCCGCCGCCACGGAATACCCAGCCTCGGGGGGGGAGTCTTCTGCAGGTGCGCCCTGGCCCCCTCCCCTCCCCTTCCTCCCTCCCTCCCTCCCACGGCCCATCCCCAAGGCGGCGCCCGCGGGTCCCCGGACTCACAGCACGCAGAGGGCGAAGGCACCGGCCACGCTCTCGCTGTCGTGCACCAGGAAGCTGCCGGCCCGCCCGGCCCACGCCAGCAGCTCCTCGGCTGCCGCCCGGCTCAGGTCCTTGTGGTACCAGAGCGGCCAGCCCGGCACCGCCGGAGCCCCGGCACCCGGGAGCCCCAGCGCCGCCGGAGCCGGAGCCGCCGCCATGGGCAGCCACGGCGCGCAGGGAAGGTGCTCAGCAGGACGGGCGGGCAGGCCGAGACCCCCGCCTGCCACCCCCGCCTCGCCCACAGCGCCGCATGGCCCGACCGGAGACCCCCGGCCGCTCAGGGCATGCCCGTCCCAGCGGCTCCTCCTCTGGGCTGCGCTCCGGCCGGGATGAGGGCGCGATCCGCTCTCCACACGCTTCCCCTGCGCACTGGATCCGCCCCGGGCCCCGAGCAGGCCTGGCGGAGGAGGAGGAGGAGGCGGAGGAAGCCGCGTGGAGCCCCGGAGCCTGGCTGGCGGGGTGGGGGCAGCAGCTGGGGCGGCCTGCGCTTCCTGGGGCGGCCCCTCGGCGGGGGAGGCGGGAGCAGCTCCCGAAGTGGCAGCCCTCAATCAGAAAGGAGGGCCGTGGGAGGGCCGTGGGAGGGCCGCATTTACATACAGCAGGGAGGGCTGTTAGAGGGCCGTATTAAACCGCCCCGCGGGTCGCAAATGGCCCGCGGGCCGGACTTTGGACATGCCTGCCTTAATGGCTTTACCATCTCTAAATGTAAATTTTTGTAATACACAGCAGTCAATCCATCTGTACCTGGCGCTTTACCCACTTTCAATTGTTTAATTGCTGAAAAAAATTCTTCCTCAGATATCAATTGGTTCATCTCTTCCTTTTGTTCTTGTGTGAGAACAGGAATATCAGCCTTCATCAAATAATCATCAATATCTGCCTCACTAATCTTATCTCTAGCGTACAACTTAGAGTAAAAATCAACAAAAGTCTTTTTGATAAGACTCTGCTGGCACACTACCTTACCCTTATGTTCTATTCTATCTATATTAGAAGCCCTTTGCTTCTTCCTTAACAAATAAGCTAACCATCTACCTGGTTTATTGGCATTGCAAAAAATATTATGTCTAACATACCGTAAGTTAGTTGCCACTTGATCAGCCATCAACTTATCAAACTGTCCCCTTAATAAATTAATTACCTCTTTAATCTTCACATCCGATGGATTCAAAATTAAAGCCTTTTATTTTCCCTAATTTCATTCTCTAATTCCTTCCTCCTGAATTCCAAATTGCGTCTGTATTTATTATTCAAATATATTAATACACCTCTCATATAAGCTTTACTAGCATCCCAGACCATTTCAATAGAAGTACCTTTATGCATATTAATTTTAAAAAAATCCTTCATCTGTTTTTTACACTCTTCCACATTTTCCTGATTTCTAAACAAATTCTCATTTAAACACCAGGAGCGCCTATCCCTATTATCCTTTTCTATCTCTAACCAGACTGGACTATGATCAGACATAGTTCTTGGATAAATCTTAATCTTCTTAATCCTAGAAAAGAAATCATTAGTAATTAATATAAAGTCAATCCTAGAAAAAGATTGATGTCTATGAGAAAAAAAAGTATAATCCTTTTCTTGCAAATTTCTTTCTCTCCAAATATCTCGCAATTCCAAATCATGCTTCATTTCAAAAAAAGATTTAGGCAGTTTAGCATGACTTGGAGTACTTTTAAAATAACCCCCTTTGTCCATTTGTACATCCAAAACGCCATTCCAGTCCCCCATAAAAATACAAGATTTATAATCCCACTGAGTAATCTTGCTGTGTAATAAACTATAAAAATCTGCTTGTTGTTGATTAGGAGCATATAATCCAACCAAAAGCGTTTTCTTGCCTTCTATTAACAGTTCAATTATAACATATCTTCCTTGTTTATCTGCTTCAATTAGCGCCACTGTCAAGGTATTCTTAACATAAACAACCACTCCATTTTTCTTATCCGTTGCGGAAGCAATAAATTGTGTACCCAGTCTTGAGTTTAACAAATACTTTTGATCCGTAGCTCTAATATGTGTTTCTTGTAAACAAATAACATCATTCTTAAATTGTTTTAAATATTGAAAAACTTTCTTTCTCTTCTGTGGTGAATTTAAGCCATTAACATTCCAGGTTAGAAACTTTGTCGCCATCTTTCGCGACCTGAAGCTTTTGGAGCGCTTCTTCCAAAATCACCTGCACTCTCTTAGGTCGCGCTCCTCCCACAGCTTCACTATAAGTAAGTTTTGGAGGTGCCATCATGACTTTCTGCTGTTCTTGTTCTTGCTCTCGTCTCATTCATCTCGAAGCAGCACGTGTCATTCTCTGATCTCTAACCTCCTCCGATGATACTGAAATTTGATCCACTCCTGTAGCTTTCTCTTTCATCTGTGTTGTTCCTTCAGCACCTTGTAAATTCTCACTGCGTGATTGGGACTCTCTCTCACCATTCTTGTTTGTAGATTCCAAAAGTGGTATGGGGACTGCTTTTAAAACATTACTATAAAAATCACGTGCCTGCAGCACTGTAATAAGACGATGTCTCGTGCCTTCATGCATCACCACCATACCTACTGGTATCTCCCATCTGAACTTAATATCACGTCATCTTAATTCTTGTGCCAAAAAGGCAAATTCCTTCCTTCTCCTTAGGATTCTTGGAGGGATCTCTTTTAAAATCAAAACTTCTTGTTCAGCAATTGCAAATTTATTATTGTAAAAGGCTTGAATAACCTCATTTCTAATTGCTCTCTTTGTAAAATAACCCACCACATCTCTGGGTAATTTCCTTTGTCTTGCAATCCACGAGTTAACACGGAAAATTTTGTCTATATCCTCCATAATTGCATCTGCTGATCGCCCCAAAACACCTTCCAAAGCCTCGGAAACTATTTTTTTGAAATTTTCTTTAGGAACCTCTTTTAAGCCTCTGATTCTCACAGCGAACTCCATCTCGTGGTACTGTACCAAGGTCAAATCGTCGTCAATTTTATCCACCACATTTTCAGTCTCTGTCATTTTTGCATCTAATCTGATATTATTTTGGCTGAGATCTTCCACTCTCTCGTCCAAGCGCTCTATGCATACAGCCATGCCTTGAAATGCAAGTAAGATGTCTGCCCTCATTTCTGTTAACTTCTCATCCATAAGTTCTGTAAGCTTCTCATCCATAAGTTCAACTAATTGTTGGGATTGCTTTTTCATAGCCTCTTGCAGAACATCCTGCAAGTCTTTAACTGTAAAAGTTGGTACAGATGCAGGTGCAGGTGCAGAGGGGGGGGCATTAAGGCTTGTAACGAAGATTGCTGCACCGGAGAAGCCCCTGCACTTCTAGGAACTTTTGAAGATTTGGCAGCCATTTTCACCCACTATTGCCTGCTACGCACTTTCACTTTCATCAAACTCCACAAAATCCACCGAGTTAAAGATCATAAATTCACTTTCACCTGATTCTCCTGTATGGCTCTGCCTGCATCCAAGTTCTCTAAAGTTCTCTCTTGCTGGCAGGGATGGTTGCTGACGCCCTGCTCTGCTCCAAAAACCCGGAGCAGAGGCGCCCCGCAGTCCGGAGCAAACTCAGGCTTCGGGGGGGCTCAATCCTTCAGCCGCCAGAATTTTAGCTCTGGCGGCCCCGGAGAGCTCTACCCCTACCTGGGCACTCACCCCCTCCTCTTCTCCTGAGGGGCGGGCTTCCGAGCCGTCAAAACAGCTGATCGGCGCTGTTTTCGGTGGCTCTACAGAGATGACGGGGCTGACAGCCAGAATGGCTGCCTGCGGCGAAGCCTTGCCACCCGGAAGCCCCCCTATTGCTTTTAGAGTTAGTTGATGCTGGGAGGGGGAATGTGGATGAGAGGCCAGCTAGTCCTAACAATAGTAACTCAGCTGTGGGAACCCAAGGTCATTGGGCCCAGAGTTGATAGAGTTTTGGTGGGCTGGAGAGCTGGGGAGAACGCCCATGCTTCAAGCTAATTGGGGAGTGTGATTTATCACTGTTTATTGGAGGAGGGAATTGTACTTTGTTACTTTGTATCCAGGGGAGGGGAATTTAGTTTTTGGTTTCAACTATGTAGTGCCAATACTTTGTTTCTCAAATAAAAGATTCTTTAATGTAAACAATGCCTCGAAGTTCTTTTGAAGAGTTTCATCTGTTGGAACCATGACACTAGCAGGTGGTACACAACAGTCTTAGACAAGTGTAGCGGGGGAGCGGAATGAGCTGGAGTGACTGCAGTGCTGCACAAGTCTGAGGGAGAGACAGCTGGAGCTGCAGGGCTGTCGTGGCTCGGCAGAAGCCCCAGGATTTGCACTCATGGCTACAAGCTGATTGGTGCTTCCACAGGGCTGCTGGGGCTCAGCAGAAGTCCCAGGAACAGCACCGGGCTCCAGCTGATTGGCGCTTCCAGAAGCAGCGCATAGCTGGAGGTGCACTGAAGAGAAAAGGAGTAGGGGAGAGAGAGAAGATATAAAAGGAGGCTTTGGTGGGAAAGGGCCAGCAAGGGGCTGTCCCCACCCTGGCCCACCCCCTGGCCACATGTACAGGAGGCGGCAAGCGCCCGGCATCCCTGCTGACCCTCTTGCCCCACAGGCTGACTGCATTCTGAGAGCTTCCCTTTCACCCAGGATATTAGGGCTTGCATGCTCATCGCCTCCTGTGTGCATACCCAGGGGGTGAGGCAGAGGTGGCGGGGCGGCCCCTCACAGGTTCCAGGGCCACCCAGTGGATCTAAGGTTGACTGTGTTCTGGCTTTGATGGCTTCCACCAGGTTGTAGAACAGCACCACGCCTGCCAGCAGCACCTGCATGGCCCACTCGCTGACCTAGCCTTCCACCCATGAGGCTTCTGTTTCACCAGGACTGCCCCCATCTGAATGGGACAGTCACAGCTGACTGGAGCATGGCCACCGGCAGTGCTGGCAATCTCTTCCCCTCCCATCATCCCTTCCTGAGCATGGAGGAAGGAAAGAGATGAGAATGAGAAGCAGGGAAGGAAGGAAGGAAGGAAGGAAGGAAGGAAGGAAGGAAGGAAGGAAGGAAGGAAGGAAGGAAGGAGATGGGAATGAGGGAGGGAGGGAAGGAGGGAAAAAGGAAGGAAGGAGATGGGAATAGGAAGGAAGGAAGGAAGGAAGGAAGGAAGATGAGAAGGAGGGAGGCAGGGAAGGAGGA
Source organism: Vipera ursinii (assembly GCF_947247035.1). Lineage (NCBI taxonomy): Eukaryota > Metazoa > Chordata > Lepidosauria > Squamata > Viperidae > Vipera > Vipera ursinii. Next base: position 36,625,947 of record NC_139522.1, read on the forward strand.
AGTGAGGAAAAGAGGAAGGAAGGAAGGAAGGAGAGGCAACTTGGTTGGAGATGCCCCAGTTCACGCAGTTCTGCTTCAATCCTGGATCCATTGAGACTTGGGCTCAAAGGAGAAAGCAATTTTGTGTTCTGTTTTGTCACAGACAGGACTTTGTTGGCAATCCAAGTTAACATTGGTATTCTTGAATTGTGAACTCTTAGGAAAGTATCCCCTCCTTGTGTGTTGCAAACAGCCATTTCCAGTGGGGAAAACAGGTCAAAGCAGATTGGCGGAAAATATTTTCCTTTGGTATCTTTCCAGTCTGAATTAGACCAAGGCAGGGTCCCTACAGGAGAGCCCTTTTAAGGATTATGTATTAATACAAAAACAACTAACTTACCTCTGTTCATAAACGCTAAAGCTGTTGCACATAAAAAACAGAGGAGCTCTGATCAACTACCATTTTGACAGTTTTGCTGTACTGTTGTCTGTGGATGCTCCCGAAAAATGTAAGCATGGGATAAACTGAGCCTGGTTTGTTCTCAATCTTTTAAGTGGCTACAAACTACTAGCAAAAGTGGCATTTGATCACAAGGCAAGGAGGCATTGAGAAATGTTTCCCCTTTTTCATTTGAGCATCCAAGAAAGGACAGGAAAGGAGAAAGGGAAAGAGAAAGAGAAAAGAAAAAGAAAAAGAAGGGAAGAAGGGAAGAGAGCAAGGAAGGAAAAAGAAGGGAAGAGGGGAAGGAAGAAAAAGGAAAGGAGAATGAAGAGGGAAGGAAAAAGAAGAAAAGAGGGAAGGAAGGAAGATGTCAACTTTCCAATGGATGAGCTCTTCAAAGAACTCTGAGGAAGGAAGGAAGGAAGGAAGGAAGGAAGGAAGGAAGGAAGGAAGGAAGGAAGGAAGGAAGTGTCACTGTGTTTTTTCTGTTTTGTCAGCTCAGCACGTCTCACTCTGTTTTTCTGCCAGCTGCATAGTAATCTTATCAATGTAACCAAGGTGATTGTCACATGTCCAGCCATGTTGTGGTTTCAATCTGTTTTTTGCTATTAAGTGCGCATGTCTACAAAAGTTTTTGCTCTTTACTTTTGCTCTTCTCTTTGATTCTGTCTGATGAGAGGATGTAGTCAGTTAAGTTTTTTCTTTGTTTTCTAATTAAAGTTTTATATACAGTAGAATATGCCTCGGGTTTTTTTATTTTTACCTGATGGTTACCATGCGTCAAATAAACCACGGTTCATCGCCCTCTGATAGGGAATTATTGATTTATTTCCCTGACAATGGTAGCAGAGGATGGTTGTTTTTATTTTCAAGATTTATTGCTGCTGATAAGCATATAGGCTGTTAGTCAGTTAGTTAGTCCGGTGACTGAGGAACGCTGTGATTAATTGCTGCAATATGCCGAAGAAAAAGAAGAAGGCCCGTTATCAGTCTGCTGCAGAGGAGACAGTTATTTCACCGAGACATCTCCCTTCCAGTTTACAGACTCCACTCGCATCTGCTACACGTCTTGGAGAAGAAAAGGCAGCCTCTGAGTTAAGGTCAGTCACACTGTTTTCTGATTTTACAAGCCCTCAAGCAGACACTCCAGAAATAGTTTACACTGATGGAGCCCAGGCTATCTTTGAGAGGCTCGGTGCCAGACCTAAATTTTCATTAGGAAAGGAAGTGACTCATTATCCTCCTAGCCCTGAACAAACTATGCATGAGTAGGCTGTGCAAAGTTATTTTCAACAAATTGAAACATTTGAACAAGAGCTGCAACAGGTAAAGGCATATGCATCATTGATTAAGCAGCAGGAGAGAGACTCTGCTGGTATTCACATTCCAGAGTCTGCCATATTGCCTTCTTCTTCAAAGCCAAAGCCACTCCCACAAGATGTCGCCATATTGCCTTCTTCTTCAAAGCCAAAGCCACTCCCGCAATTGAGTGTTGTGTCAGATGAATGGGAACAGAAAGCTCTTATGTCACAGTCTCATGACTATGTGCAATCTCAAATGACACACTGGGCTACAATGATGTCTGAATCTAATGTTATAGCACCATGTGCTGGTGCCTCTGTTATACAAGATAGAAATGAAGTACTGTCTGTATTACAGGAGAAAATGCAAAGATTGCAGCTCTCTTTTTCACAGACATCTATTGATGAATTATTGCTGCAAGCTGCAACACCTCCTCATACATCGGGTGCTCCAGCTAGAATCCCTATTAATACTGCTACTATCAAGGTTCCTGTTCCAGACAGAGCACAGCAACAGTCAGCTCAGATACAGCTACCACTGAGTTCTCAAATACAAAGGCCAGAACCCCCTGCAGGTCAATTTAATGTTCTAGCTCAAGCACCAGCGTCTCCTGCTGGCCAGGGTGGAATTGCAGCTCCAGTTCAGCCACACCCAGCAACGGTACCTGCGGCCGCTACAATTCAACTGCTGCAACTCCAGGCACAGACGCCTCCTGCAGGCCAATTCTGAATTGCACAACCTGCACAGCCAGTACCTCAAATGCATGTTCCTCAACAGGCATCTCCTATTGTACCACTGGCTGGTGATTCAAAACTGAAGCAGTCAGGACAAAACTACAGTGCATGGGTCAGTGAAGTAGGACTTTTGCTCCACGGAGAAGATACCAATTGCATGGTATTTAATCCTCTTAACCAGCCATGGACTCCTGATATATGGGACTTGGATAATAAAGCATGCACAACATTATTGACGTCAATGGACACTGAATTGCAGCTTACATTTTCACAACATGCAACTGCTCAACAAATTTGGACTCAATTAGAAGCATGTTATCGGCCTACGTCGATTGAGTCTACATGTTTGCTTTTGTTCAAGTTCCATGGCTCTAGATTAAAACCTGGTGAACATATTGGAGAACATTTAACTAAAATGAAAGGAAAAAGAAAAGAACTGGGTGAAAAAGGCTATCGTATTGATGACTTTCAAATGATTAGCATTATTATTAACTCATAGAACTATGAATGGAAAGATGCTATTACCAAGATTAATCTAGTGCTCATTGCTTAATGCACAGTGGATCATGTATGCAGAATTTTAACGAAGAAGAGGCACTTATGCAAGCCGCGGCACATTTAAGAAGACCACCTGCATCAAGAGCTCCAGCGAGGAGTCCCTTCCGTGGAAGAGCCTACGTTCCAAGGATTCCAAGATGTTACATCTGCAATCATGTGGGACATGCCACCCGGGATTGTCCCCAATGATTTCCAGCACCCGCCACATACCATCCCAGAGGAACAGTTTCCAGAAAAGGCAGAGGTAGAGGCAGATGACAAGTTCATTGTGGTTCCACGCATGATCTGCAAGCTCCACTTGCCACATTGGCTTTAACCAACGATCCACAACCTCAACCAGAGTACGACAGATGACTTCTTTGGACTTTGGACAGTGGAGCAGCATTACATGTTACCTACAGAAAAGAGCTTTATACAGAGATGCACGAGCCTGAACCTGAACTTCGTGAACTTTACTCTTTTTCAAATCATCCTGTTCGGGTCATGGGAAAAGGAACTGTTTACATTGAAGAGCTCGATGCATTTATTCCTGATGTTTATTATGTACCATCAGCTAATAGTAATTTGCTTAGTCAGAGTCACTTGTCTAGGGTATCAAAATTCCAGGTACATCATCTTGAAAAAGCAAGTTATGTAGTTAAAGATGGAGATATTGTTGCTGAAACCATGTTGATTGGTGGTCTTTATTACATAAAGCCAAAGTCTAAGCAGCAAGAGCAGGCAAGTATACAAGCTCCAAAAAGGAAAAGCACAGGCCCAGTGAGAGATGTCCCAGAGAGAGATCCTGTTACTATTTCAAAGGCTCCTAAAGCCAACAAGAAGACAAATAAGACACAGGTTGCTCACGGCAAGCCTGAGGTTCCTAATAAAAATGTTAATGTTGAGAATTCACTAACAGGTAAACCTTTGCATTCCAGGTGTATTCATAAATGGCATAGAAGATTGGGTCATGCCAGTTTCCGTGTTCTGAAGAAGATGCTAGAGTTTGCAAGAGGTTTGGGTCTAAAGGGGTGTAAGGTGTTTTTGGATTGTGCTGTCTGCAAAAATCCAAATCCAAAGCAGCAGCAATTCTAAAGCACACTACACGCCTGTCAACACGCATTTTTGATTTGGTACATACTGACATAGTGGGCCCTTTTACACCAACAATTGGTGGTAAAAGATATTTCTTGACAATTGTTGATAATTACTCTAGATATAGATATGTATTTCCTATGAGAGAAAAATCTGAGACCTTTCAGTTCTTTAAGGACTTTGCCGCTCTTGTCTATACCCAACACGAAGTTAGCATCACCAGGATTCAGAATGATCGCGGTGCTGAATTCATGTCTCAGCGTTTTCAGGACTGGATGCGTAGGAATGACATACTACACCAGACCTCAGCTCCTTACACTCCAGCTGAAAATGGAGTGGCAGAACGCAGAAACGGAGTTCTGCAAACAATGATGCATTGCCTGCTTGAAGACGTTAACCTCAGTCTCCCATACTGGGGTGAGGCTATTAAATATGCTAATCATATCATCAACTGTACTTGGAGTAGTGTAATAAATCAGACCCCTTATTTCATGTTATATGGACACAAGCCTGACCTCTCGCATCTCCATATTTTTGGTTCATACGCTATGGTGAATATTCCTTTAGCTCAAAGAAAGAAAGGAGGTCTTGCAGCAAAAAGAATGAGATTTATGGGTATTGATGATAATTCAAAATGGAGCAAATACATCGACTCTTCTCATGTGATTGTGATTTCACAATCCTCTACTTTTGAGGAAGATGCTGACTGGTCCAGGATTCATTCTAACGATCCTGGAGTTTATTTTCCTAGAGATGATGCTGCTAATGCCACGCAGCCTGATGATCAAGATTCACATGCGAATGTTCCTTCCACGAGTTCTTCTCAACCTACTGTTCCGTCTTCGCAAGCCGCCGATGCTGCCGCTGGCGATGATGATGAAGACGAGGACGAAATGGAAGAAGAATGGGCGGTTGTTCCGAGACGTTCCAAGAGGACCACAAAGGGAATCTTTCCAAAACGGTATTTGTGGCAAGTAACGAAAGGACCTTTACCTTTGATTTGTAATGTTACACTTCCTCCTGATAAGTTCACACAAATCAAACACCTTCCTGAATCAGAGCAAGATAAATGGTTTGAGACAATGCAGGCTGAAATGGACAGTCTTAAGAAACTTCAACTGTTTACGCCTGCAAGCCCTCCAGCAAACAAGAAAGTTATTGGCACTCGATGGGTCTACAGAATTAAAAAGAAGCCAAATGGTGAGTCGTTGTATAAGGCCAGACTTGTAGCCCAGGGTTTCGCTCAACGTTATCCTGAGGACTATACGAATACTTACCCACAGTGCGGACTGAGAGTGTGAAAATCACCTTAGCCACTGCAATTATCCTTGGTTTAGAGGCTTTCCACTTCGATTTTGAAACAGCTTATCTACACGCTGATCTTGATGAAGAAATTTATGTGAAAGGTCCTCCAGGTTTCTGACAACAAGAAGGGGATACGTGGTTTCTACACAAAAGTCTTTATGGTCTGAAACAGTCTGGTTTAATGTGGTACTTATGTCTTTCTGACAAACTAAATTCAATGGGCTTTATTAAGTCTGAAACAGACGAATGCATGTTTACTAAAAGATCTGATAATAGGTATGAGATAATTCTTGTTTATGTTGATGATATTGTTTATATTGGTCCAAATAAGCAGATGAGTGAGTTTTTTGCTAAAGCTTTACAAACATTTTTCACATTGAAGTCTTTAGGATATATTAACACTTATTTGGGTGTTCAGGTTGTCAAAACTCAGAAGGGGTTCAGTCTCACACAAGAAGAGAAGATTGAACAACTATTGCGTCACTGCAACATGAAGGATGCTAAACCAGTGAGTATACCCATGCAAACCGATTTTCACAACTTGGCACATGAACCAAGTCCTGAGTTCGAAGATCAAATACTTTATCGCTCAGTCATTGGATCGCTGCTGTATATTAGTAGTTGGACTAGACCCGACATTGCACTTAGTGTTAATCTCCTATCACGACATGTAGGGAAGGCAAAACAGTTTCATTGGACATGTGTTAAGAAATTATTGAGATACCTAAAACACACTAAAAACATGAAGTTATTGTTAGAACCCACACATACTGACTATGCAGAGTTATGTTGTTATGCAGATTCTGATTGGGTGAGTGATAAGAAATCACGTAAAAGTACTTCAGGTTATATGATGTTTTTAAATGGATGTCCTGTTTACTGGCATGTGCGTAAACAGAATTTTGTTTCTTGTTCATCTACTGAAGCTGAATATGCTTGTGTTTCAGATGCATGTAATTCTCTAACGTGGTTTGATGCTTTAGTCACAGATATCTGGACACACCCGATTCGACCGATCACTGTGATGGAAGACAACGAATCTGTGGTTTATATATCTGAGAATCGCTTTACAGGTTCAAGGTCTAGACACATTGACATCCGTTATCAAAATATAAGACAAGTAGTTAAACAAGGTTTTGTAAAATTGCAGTATGTGTCTACACATGATCAGATTGCTGATATGCTGAACAAGCCACTTCCTGCAGCCCAGCACGAGTATCTGCGTCAGAAAATGTGTCTTATCTGAGTTCTGCGTTACTGATAAAAGAAGGGGATGTCACTGCATTTTTTCTGTTTTGTCAGCTCAGCATGTCTCACTCTGTTTTTCTGCCAGCTGCATAGTAATCTTATCAATGTAACCAAGGTGATTGTCACATGTCCAGCCATGTTGTGGTTTCAAACTGTTTTTTGCTATTAAGTGTGCATGTCTACAAATGTTTTCGCTCTTTACTTTTTCTCTTCTCTTTGATTCTGTCTGATGAGAGGATGTAGTCAGTTAAGTTTTTTCTTTGTTTTCTAATTAAAGTTTTATATACAGTAGAATATGCCTCAGTTTTCTTTATTTTTACCTGATGGTTACCATGCGTCAAATGAACCACGGTTCATCGCCCTCTGATAGGGAATTATTGATTTATTTCCCTGACAGGAAGGAAGGAAGGAGATTATAATGAGAGGGAGGGAGGGTCTGAGGGAAGTCCTGCCTTCGCATTTGGCCATGACCAACCCTGCTTCCCTTTTGCCATCCCCTTGTCCCCTCCTCCTGACTTTCCTGGAGGTCTCCCATCCTATCGCTGAGGATGCTTTGGTTACAAAGCTGGGCCTGGTCTCCTCGCATGGAGAGGGAGTGGGCCTCCCTCTGATCCACACATTTTGCCCTCGCACACACACCATCAGCAACCTGGCCAAGGAGAGTGATAGAAGCATCAGCAGCCTCAAGGAGGAGGAGGTAAGCAGAGCCGGGTGCCCCCTTAGGGAAGGCTGGATTGGGTGCTTGCCCTCCACTGCCCAGGGCTCTGGGCAGCCTGCACCACCAGGGGTCCTCTGCATGGCCTGAGAGGGATGGTGAGGCTCTTCTCATGGACAAGGGTTTGGCACTCACCCTGGTCTTGCCTTCCTCAGCTGGAGACATAGGATCCCCCCCAGCCCCCCCAGGCCACCACAGCCCCCCCTGACATAAGCATTGTCAAGTTGGCCACGTCCACCCCAGCCACGCCCAGCCCAGCCACGCTCACCTCGGCCACACTCACTCTGGCCATGCCAACCTGGCCCCCCGAAGTCAACCACAACCCCAATGTGGCCCTCAATGAAATTGAGTTTGACAAAAGGAGGTTGTTTTGGCAGGAGAGGGAAGAAAAGACAACAGGGAAAGAGAAGGGGGCAGAGAAGAAGCTGTGGAATGAGAGCCCAGCAGGCAGGGAGGAAGAAGAGACAGGAAAGAAGAAGCTGTGGAAGGAGAGCCCAGCAGGCAGGGAGAGAGATGGGAGAGGGGGAGAGGAAGAAGGACCAACTAGCCAGCTGACCACCAAGGAAGTGGTGCATATTAATAAAAATTAATAAATTTGTCATACATTTGTCAGTGCAAAGGGAAAGTGATTCAGCAAAGGAACTGCCACTGAAGAAATTAAAACTGATACTTTTTTCCTTTTTTTACGATTTGTAACATCTTATTAGATTATAGAATAAAATACAAAAATACAAAAGCAAATAGTAGGACACAGTGAGGAGGAAGAAGGGGAAAAACAGTGGGGGGAGAAGGGAAAAAGAAAAGGCATTGACTTCCGACTTCTTCTGTCGTAGTAGAATGAAGTATTAACATCAAACTTCAACTTTTTACTTTTCCATAATAGTATAAAGTAGCCATTTCTATAACAAATGAATCTAATCAGTAAAAAACCCCCCTTTTTAAGTCATCAAGTATTTGACACCTTGCTAAGTACTGGTGGTACTTAAATATTGTCATGTCTTAAAAGTGGTACAATCTGTGAAAAGGTTGAAAAGTCCTGCATTAGGTCACTAATATCAGAAGCAACTACACAACTCAACAACTGAAAGGGGAAAGCTTATGGTTGATAAGGGGAATGCCTATGGGTGGCCTGGCACTCATATTCAGGTGGCCTCAGGAAGAACCTTAGGGTAGAGATCATGAGCACTGAAGGTCCAAACTATAGTAAAAATAGTTTACAGCATTCTTATCTAAAAGTTTTTCGACTAAGTTTTATTTCATCAATGATGGTGGCAGCCAACTTAGGGTGACCATGGGTGCAGTAACAAGGTGGGGAGGGAAATGATGGTGACTTCAAGGGCCACAGAGTACTCACCCCTTGATCCAGGATACTGATTTAATCCATAGGACTCAAACGTTTCTACCAGATGCAATGTTTCCTAGACTTGTGAAGCAGGAACGTACTGAAAGGTTTAATAGCAACAAAGAACTTTACCTTCAGAGGGGAAAAGCATAGGGTTCTTGGGACTGTTGATTGCAAGAGGAACTGCAATGTAAAGTTAAGAATGGGAAATGTGGATATCATAGTTTTGAAGGAAATTCCGGTTAAAATCTTGAGAAAAAGGAAAGACTATGCCAGACATGTCAAACACAAGGCCCACGGGCCGGATCCAGCCTGTGAAGGGCCCAGATTTGGCTTCTGGGGCTGTCCCAGAAATGGCAAGGGACGGGCCCCACTGCCCCAGCCCTGGCCCACCCCAATCTGGCTGGGCGCCCCCGCGGCACACACAGAGGAAACGGCAAGCGCTCGGGGAATGGTGGTGCGCAGCAGCTGCAGCTCATTTGCCTCACTCCACCTGGCCCCTCCCAGCCTAACCCCATCATGCCCAGCTATGTCCCACTTTGCCGGGCCTCTCCTCATGCGGCTCTGCTTTGCTGGGCCACGCCTTTGCTCGGGCCATGGAGTTCTGTAAGCCTAGTGCCACAGATGGGAGATGGGAGCGCACGGTGGCACAAGCTGAGCATCAGTCGGCTCCTGGTTGCCCTCTCTGCCACGTGATAGGGCCAGAGAGGGGAACGCAGCACTCACTCCGGATGCAGAGCTGCAGCTTGGAACTGCTGGTGGCCAGCAATGTGTGAGCCTCTGTGGCAGAGAGAAAGGGTGAGAAGGAGGAGAAAGCAGGAAGGGTGTGTGTGTGTGTGTGTGTGAGAGAGAGAGAGAGAGAGAGAGAGAGAGAGAGAGAGCACCAGGAGGGAAAGAGAAGAGGAGGAGGAAGCCGAGCTGTTACAAAAATTTTATTATTTTTTATTTATTAATTTAATTTGTATACCGCCCTTCTCCCGAAGGACTCAGGGCGGTGAACAGGGCAATACATAATAAAAAACAAGGTACAAAAATTAAAAAGTAATTAAACAGCAATGCCCATAATAAATTAATACAGATTAAAAGGTTAAGATCAATTTATAAAACCCGACCCCATCCCATCAGGCCAGGCCAGCTTGTTCAAAGAGGTAGGTTTTAAGATCGCGCCGGAAGGAGCGGAGATCAGGCGCCATCCGGAGCTCGACTGGAAGATGGTTCCATAAATCCGGCACGCCCACAGAGAACGCCCTCCCCCTGGGGGCCACCAGTCGGCATTCTTTGACCGGTGGCACCCTGAGGAGGCCCTCTCTGTGGGAGCGTACTGGGCGGAGGGAAGTTGACGCCGGCCGCAGGTGCTCCCCAAGGTATTCCGGACCCATGCCATGTAGGGCTTTGTAGGTCATTACTAACACCTTGAATCTCACCCGGAAGACAACTGGAAGCCAATGCAGCTCGCGGAGCAGAGGTGTGACATGGGAGTGTCGGGAAACTCCCAACACAACTCTCGCGGCTGCATTCTGTACCAGCTGGAGCCTCCGAGTGGTCTTCAATGGTAGCCCCATGTAGAGAGCGTTGCAGTAGTCAAGACGAGAGGTCACGAGCGCGTGAGTGACCGTACGTAGGGCATCCCGGTCTAGATAGGGCCGCAACTGGTGCACCAGGCGAACCTGGGTGAAGGCCCCCCCTAGTCACAGCTACTATATGGTCTTCTAGGGAAAGCTGTGAATCTAGGAGGACTCCCAAGTTGCGAGCCCTATCTACGGGGGGTAATAACTCACCCCCCATAACGAGGGGTGGAATATCCTGAATAACCCGAGATGCCGGTATGCACAGCCACTCAGTCTTGTTAGGGTTGAGTCGAAGCCTGTTCCTCCCCATCCAGACCCGAACCGCCTCCAGGCAACGGTACATCACATCGAGGGCATCACTGGGGTGGTTTGGGGTCGAAATGAAAAGCTGGGTATCATCAGCATACTGATGATACCCAACTCCAAAACCACGAATGATCTCACCCAGCGGTTTCATGTAGATTTTGAACAGGAGAGGCGAGAGGACCGACCCCTGAGGGACTCCACAAACGAGAGGCCTCGCGGTCGACCTCTGCCCCCCTGCCAACACCGACTGTGAACGTCCCAGGAGATAGGAGGAGAACCACTGAAGGACCGTGCCTCCCACTCCCAGTCCCCTGAGGCGCCGCAGCAGGATACCATGATCGATGGTATGAAAGCCGCTGAGAGGTCTAATAGGACTAGGACAGAGGAATATCCACTGTCCCGAGCCCTCCAGAGATCATTCACCAGCGCTTACCCCTTTCTCCACCTCCCCTCTTTTTTTAACCTCCTCCCACTCTGTTCAGGTGCAGCTGGAGGAAAAGAGCAAGAAGGGGGAGAAAGGAGGGACAGTTTTTGTGTGTGAGTGAGAGAGAGTGAGTGAGTGAGAGAGAAAGATTGAGCCAGCAGGGAAGCAAAAGTGTGGGGAACGGGGAGCATTACAAACAGAATAAGCAAACTTATAAAAAGGGGATCTCTCTCTCTCTCTCTCTCTCTCTCTCTCTCTCTCTCTCTGTTCTGTTCCCCCCCCGGTGTACAAACAGACAGACAAGCAGGCACGACTAGCAAGGGTTAATTCCTCAGGCTTTAGTATTTGCCTTCTGATAAGGCCTTGGCAGCAAAATACAAACAGTCAGCCAAAATAGGCTCATTACCTCAAGCATCCACTGGAATCAGATAACTTACAAACAATTACTTAAAATGAGTCCAAGCAAACAAGCAAACAGTACAGAAACAAAAGTACAGAAACATTGTCAAGGATTCAGGCCAGGGTTTCAAACAGGTAGTAAATCTGACAGAATTCCAAAGATGTGATCAGAAGTTGATTAAATTATTGTTCGTCACAAAGTCCTGAGAGCAGCCACACCCCCTTTTGTACCTTGGGTGTGGCTCAGTGACTCAGCTAATCCCTGACCCTCCTACTCTTCCTACGCTGCTGTAAATGCTTAGCTTTGCGCCATTCTCGGGAATCTAGCCATGATTCATCTCTGCTACTCTCCATCTGCTGCAGCTGCTCTGGCTCACTCCCAGCCTGGCTAATCACAGGCTGCTCCTGTCGGCCTCCAGATGGAGACGGAGGCCTTGCCAGAGGGGAGGGTCCCGGAGAGGGAGGCCTTGCCAGTTCCTCCCCATCATTCTCAGAGTCGTCTTCCTCAGGTAGGACAGGCTCAGGGGTCAGGGCCACAACACTATCCCCCACCGCAGGACCCTTTGCCCGGGTCAGACAGTCGGGATGCGGTCGAGATGGGAATTGGTCATGAAAAACCTGCACGAGGTCAGGGGCGTGGACTGCAGAAACGTCTACCCAGGAGAAGTCCTCAGGTCCATACCCCTTCCACTCGACCAGATATTGAAAGCGCCCCTTTAGCCAGCAGGGGTCCCGGATACTGGCCACCTTGTATTCTGCTGAGCCTTCCTTGTCAGGTGTAGTCGGTGGAGCAGGAGCTGTCGGGCATTGGAGGGAACACGAGGGGGCTTCAGGAGCCAGCAGGGATCAGTGGAAGACCAGGTGGATCCGCATGGAGAGCGGCAGGGTCAACCAGTAGGCCACCGGGCTGATGACTGCTTCGATCGGAAACAGGCCAATGAATCGATGTTCCAGTTTCTTTACCAGGCAGTCAGTTGGAAGATGCTTCGTGGATAACCACACTCGATCTCCGACCGCCAGCGGTGGTGTTGCCTGTCGGGAGCAGTCGGCGAACCGTTTATAGTCCTCCTTGGCCCGGATCAATTGTCGACGTACCAATTGTTGGACTGCCTGCAACTCCGACAGGAAGTCCTGGGTCTCGGGAACCAGAGAATCTGAGGGAGCCAGAGGGAAGAGCCGCGGATGGTACCCCACATTGGCATAGAACGGGGTGGTCTGGGTGGAGGTGTGTTGGGAGTTGTTGAAGGCAAATTCCGCTAGGGAGAGGTAATCGGCCCAGTTATCCTGCCACTGGTTCAAGAAACAGCGCAGGATGCCGATTACCTTCTCCGTCCCCCTGTCGGTCTCTGGATGGTGTGCCGACGACAAACACACCTGCACCTCCAATGCGGCCATCAGGCTTTTCCAAAATTGTGCTGTAAATTGCACGCCGTGATCCGAAACTACCCTGTCTGGCAAGCCGTGGAGACGGAAGACGTGCTGCAGGAACAACCGGGCAGTCGTACAGGCTGTTGGCAGCCCACGGCACAGAATAAAATGCGCCATTTTGGTCAACATATCGACCACCACTAGGACGGTGGTAAACCCTGAGGACGGCGGCAAGTCTGTTAAGAAGTCCATGGAGATTGCTCACCATGGTCTCTCTGGTGTCGGCAGGGGTTGGAGGAGGCCAGGAGGTGCACCTGTGGTGGCCTTTGCTTGTCGGCACAGCACGCAGGACGTCACATACGCATGTACGTCGTGCCGTACCCGAGGCCACCAAAAGGTCCGCGTCACTAAATTGAGGGTCTTGAAAAACCCAAAGTGCCCCACCACAGGGTTGTCATGGCACTGTGTCATTATGAGGGTTCGGAGCGAACCCGTGGGCATGTATAGTCACCCCCGATGTTTAAGCAAGCCCTCCTCTACAGTTCACGGGGACGCGGGACCAACCTCGGCCTTCCTCTCTTGCGACCAGTTGTCCAGGTGCTGCGCCTCATGCACCTGAGCCTGCAAGTCCACCGGCTCATGAACTGTGGCCAAGGATTCCGTGGGCAGCACCGTCTGCAGGGGAAGTGGGTCCTTGGTGCGGAGGTACTCCAGCTTGTGTGACAGGGCATCTGCCCTCTGGTTGTGACTGCTGGGGATGTAGGTCACACAAAAGTTGAACCGGGCGAAAAACAAAGACCACTGGATCTGCCGCTGGTTCAACTTCCTGGCCTTCTTCAGGTGTTCTAGGTTCCGATGGTCTGTCCGGACCGCCACCTGGTGTCAGGCCCCCTCGAGATGATGCCGCCAAGCCTCAAACGCAGCCTTGCTAGCCAGCAACTCTTTTTCCCCGATGGTATAGTTGCGCTCGGAAGGATTGAGTTTCCACGAATAGTAAGCGCAGGGAAAAAGAGTGCCGCCCCAAGAGCCACGTTGGATGCATCCGTCTCCACTACGAAGGGACGGTTTGGGTCGGGGTGCCTCAGGACGGGTTCCATGAGGAAGGCCTTCTTTTTTTTATTGAAAAGTTTTAAAATACATTTTTAATAACATAAACTCCCTCCCTCCCCCTCTCCTCCCCCTTGCCCTCCCTAACCTTCCCCTCCCGACTTGCCAGAGCTGAATACAGGGTATTAACTTTACAAACTTAAGCTAAAATATGCTACCTAACTAAAAAAACATATTAAATTCTATCACACTTTAATTCCCCTTAAACATAACTTAATTACTAACCAATAATGAATAACTAATAATACATCATGTAAAACTAATACTTATTCAAATACTAAATGAAACTTTTTAGTCCCATATTTATTCTGAATATATTCAATCCATCTTCTCCATTCCACAATATATCTCTGTTGTGATTGTTCTTTCAGATATGCTGAAATCTTTGCCATTTCCGCCAGGTTTGAAACTTTTAAAGTCCACTCTTCTATAGTAGGCAGTTCCTCCTTCTTCCAATATTGCACTACTAAAAGTCTTGCTGCTGTAATTAAATTCAACATCAATTTAGTATCTATAACAGTACAATCTGTAATAATATCCAACAGAAATAACTGTGGAGAAAACCTTATCTTTTTCTTAAGCTGCTTGCTTTGCTCTTTCCAGATGGCCTGGTACCCTCACTGCTGTTGGTGGCCTCGAAGGTTCCTGGGCTAGCCGGTTAACTCCGGTGGATCCCAGTGGAGCCCAGTGGTCCCTTGAAAGATCTATGCTTTCCGTGGCACCAGTTGTGACTTTGGTTGGTGCCATTGGATTTTTGGACCTAAAAGAATTAGATAATTTGGAAGGCCCCAATGACTGCAGAACTGGCCATGATCAATCTTCTGGAAAGGCAGAGCAGTGGAGGATTCGGCTATTTAGTAGTGCAGACTTTGATGATGTAATACACTATCACATCTCTGCCTTCGGACTGTTGCTTATTGTCATCCACATATCGTCCCCAAAGGATTCAGAGTTCCCTGGGTACTAGCCACCGTGGGAGGGTGGCTTGAACTTACATCTGCTGCCCCTAGAGGTGAGAGCTCTAGGGGACATGCTGTACCCAGGATGGATGTTTCGGACCATTCCCCCAGGAATAGGCTTTCCGACTGTCGTGAGAGGACGGTGGTTGGCCTGTCCTGGGGTGGCACCCAGCTGAGTGGCAGTGGCTGGGTGGAAGCTCGGGACACCTATTTGTTCTCTGTTTGGACCCTCCTTAATTAATTGACTATGGACTGCCTATATCTGGACTGCTCTTATGCCTTGTTTTAGGTACTCCTCTACGGACTTGCTCGCCCTCAGGGGTGCTCCCCCTTCCTGGAGGCGGCCCACCTTTCCAGCCGAGTACAATCTCGAGGAAGGGCCCATTTATTGGGATCCTGAGAGATGGCTGGGCACGGGTATGGACCTCCGACGTAAACCTAACAAGAGGTCCCTGGTTTGCTTTTTGTCGAAATTTTTTTTGGGGGTTAGGGAGGAGGGAGGGTTCTTCTCTTGGTTGTTCGGACGAGGGGGGCAGTCCAACAACCTTTGTTCAGGCTAGTGCTGAGGCGGATCGCGGGGGGGAGGAGCGGGGGTCGGTCGCTTCTGGGGCTCCAGAGCCAGTCGTGGGACTATCCATCCCCACGACGATAGGGAATGGCAGCAGGTGTAGGAACAGAGGGCCGTATCGATCTCAGGGAAGGCCTCTCCGCTGCTTACAAGCGGTGAGGCACTCCGACCCTCTGGTTCCGCCCCGAGGTCCCGGGAGTGAGGATGTGCAGCCTCCTGAGCTCCGGCTGGTGTACTTGAATGCCAGGTCGGTCGTCAACAAGGCTCCTCTCGTCCGTGACTTGGTCGAGGGTGAGCAGGCGGACCTGGCTTGCATCACGGAAACTTGGCTGGGCCCAGAGGGTGGCATTCCTCTGGTTGATCTTTGCCCACCAGGTTTCCGGGTGCTGCACCGGCCTCGGGCTCAGGGTAGGGGTGGGGGAGTGGCTGTTGTTATGAGGGAGACCTTGTGTCCACGGGAGGCCACCGTTCCCCAGATAGTCGGGTGTGAGTCTCTCTTTTTGAGATGCGGCCCTGGTGCGCAGTTGGGCTTGCTGCTGGTGTACCTTTCGCCTAGTCACGCAGCAGCAGCCCTGCCTGAGCTTCTCGATATCCTCTCTGGGCTGGTGGTTGAGTTCCCGAAACTTATAGTTTTGGGGGACTTCAATCTACCATCGCTGGGAGGATCATCTGAGTTGGCTCGGGAGTTCATGGCTTCCATGACGGCCATGGACCTGACGCAAGTAATTTCGGGACCGACTCATGAGGGAGGCCACACCCTTGACTTAGTTTTCTTATCTGGACGGTGGTTAGATGATCTTGGTGGGGGCTCTCCAATTATTATTCCCCTGTCCTGGACCGATCATCATCTCCTGCGGCTGGTCTTCCGTTTTGCCACCCCCCGCCGTGGGTGTTTGGAACCAATTAAATGGTACCGCCCCAGACGCTTAATGGATCCCCAGAGGTTCCAGGCGGCGCTGGGGTCCCCACCTGCCTCCCTTGCTCACAGCTCGGCAGATGCCTTAGTGGAAGCCTGGGAAAGGACGGCCACTGAGGCTCTTGACCGAGTTGTACCCCTGCGGCCCCTGACCCGGTGCAGATCCCGTCGGGCTCCATGGTTTTCTGCGGAGCTCCGGGAGATGAAGCGTCGGAGACGGGGCCTAGAGAGCGGTTGGAGGTCCAGCCGATCCGAATCCGACCGATTGCGACTAAGAGCCTACATTAGGTCTTATCTCGCTGCGATAAGGGAGGCGAGGTCTAACCACTTCGCCACCCTTATCGCGTCCGCAGATAATCGCCCGGCCGCCCTGTTTAGGGTGACTCGCTCCCTCCTAAATCAGGAGGTGAGGGAGGATCCCTTGCAGGGTCGTGCCGAGGAGTTTAACCAACATCTGTCGGACAAAATCGCTCGGATTCGGACCGGTCTGGACTCTGACTGGGCAGAGTCTGACGATCAGGACACGGGCGGTCTTGTCGATATCACCTGGGAGGAGTTTGATTCTGTGACTCCGGAGGAAGTGGACAGGATCATGGGGAGGCTGAGCACCACCACATGTTTATTGGACCCGTGCCCTTCCTGGCTGGTCTATGCAGCCCGGGAGAGGACACGCAGCTGGTTCCAGGCAGTTATATTGGCTTCTCTGAGTGAGGGTAGCTTCCCCACCGTCTTGAAGGAGGCGGTGGTGAGGCCTCTCCTCAAGAAGCCTGCCTTGGACCCAGCTGTATTGAACAACTTTCGTCCTGTCTCCAACCTTCGCTTTCTTGCGAAGGTTGTTGAGAGTGTGGTGGCGCATCAGCTCCCTCTGGTCCTGGATGAAGCGGATTATCTAGACCCGTACCAATCGGGTTTCAGGCCCGGGCACAGCACGGAGACGGCATTGGTCGCGCTGGTGAATGATCTCTGGAGGGCTCGGGACAGGGGATATTCCTCTGTTCTAGTCCTATTAGACCTCTCGGCGGATTTCGATACCATCGACCATGGTATCTTGCTGCGGCGTCTCAGGGGGCTGGGAGTGGGAGGCACAGTCTTACAGTGGTTATCCTCCTATCTCCAGGGACGTTCGCAGTCGGTGTTGGCAGGAGGGCAGAGGTCGACCGCGAGGTCTCTCATTTGTGGAGTTCCTCAGGGGTCGGTCCTCTCGCCTCTCCTGTTCAACATCTATATGAAACCGCTGGGTGAGATCATTCGTGGCTTTGGAGTTGGGTATCATCAGTACGCTGATGATACCCAACTTTTCCTTTCGACCCCAAACCACCCCAGTGATGCCCTCAACGTGATGTCCCGTTGCCTGGAGGCGGTTCGGATCTGGATGGGGAGGAACAGACTTCAACTCAACCCCGACAAGACTGAGTGGCTTTGCATACCTTTATCCCGGGTTTATTCGGACATTCCACCTCTGGCTATGGGGGGTGAACTATTACCCCCCGTAGATAGGGCTCGCAACTTGGGAGTCCTCCTAGATTCACGGCTCACCTTGGAAGATCATATAGGAGCTGTGACTAGGGGGGCCTTCGCCCAGGTTCGCCTGGTGCGCCAGTTGCGGCCCTATCTTAGCCGGGATGATTTGTGCACGGTCACTCATGCGCTCGTGTCCTCTCGTCTGGACTACTGCAACGCTCTCTACATGGGGCTGCCCTTGAGGACCACCCGGAAGCTCCAACTGGTACAGAATGCAGCCGCGAGAGTTGTGTTGGGAGTCTCCCGATACTCCCACGTTACACCTCTGCTCCGTGAGCTACATTGGTTGCCAGTTGTCTTCCGGGTGAGATTCAAGGTACTGGTAACGGTGTTCAAAGCCCTTCATGGCATGGGGCCGGAGTACCTTAGGGAACATCTGCTGCCGGCATCAAGCTCCCTGCGCCCTGTGCGTTCCCACAGAGAGGGCCTCCTCAGGGTGCCACCGATCAGAGAATGTTGATTGGTGGCCCCCAGGGGGAGATCCTTCTCTGTGGGCGCTCCGGAGCTGTGGAATCAGCTACCGGTAGAGCTCCGGATGGCGCCCGATCTTCGCTCCTTTCGTCGCAATCTCAAGACGTTTCTGTTTGTACAAGCCGGCCTAGCCTGATGGGGATTGGTGGGGTTGTTTTATTTTTGGTGTCTTAATTTTATCTTGGGGTTTTTAGAATTTTATTCCAATTGTTTTAACTTGGGCAATCATTTAATCTCTTTTTAATGTTTGTATTTAGTATTTTATTCTGCCCTGTGAACCGCCCTGAGTCCTCAGGGAGAAGGGCGGTATATAAATATTATTAAATTAAATTAAATTAAATTAAATTAAATATCTTTTGCATATTCCACCAAACTTTAATCCAAAAAGCTTTAACTTTTTTACAAGTCCACCAAATATGATAATACGTTGCATCCTCACAAGCACACCTCCAACATTTGGGCTGGCAGTTCGGATACATACTTGCTATTTTTTTTGGATCTAAATGCCATCTATAAAACATTTTATAAAAATTCTCTCTTAAATTTTGAGCCTGTGTAAATTTTACATTTCTAACCCAAATCTTTTCCCAAGTATCCATTGTTATAACCTCCTGAAAGTTCTGGGCCCACTTTATCATACAATCTTTAACAAGTTCCGTTTCTGAGTCAATTTCTATCAGTGCATTATATATCCTTCTTATACAGTATGTGCTTCACCTTGATCTCTAATTTGTTTTACCAAATTTCCATCAGTTATCGAAATACCAACTTTCTGATCTTCTTTCCATCTTGCTTGTAACTGCCCATACTGGAACCAAGTTTGTACTATCTTTTCTTCTTTTAAAATATTATATGGCTTTAATTGCCATACATTCCTTTCTATCCTTAGAATTTCTTTGTATGTAATCACATCATGTTTAAATCCCACATTTATATTTTCTATTGCATGTTTAGGTATTGCCCAAATTGGTATTTTATAATTTAACTTATGTTGATATTTTTTCCAAACTCGCAACAGAGCATACCTTAATATATGTATCTTAAAAACATTATCCACCTTCTTATCATACAATAAATATGCATGCCAACCAAATAACAAATCATAACCCTCAATATTCAATAATCTCCCTTGTGTTAAATTAAACCAATCACTAATTGATGATAAACCAGCAGCCTCATAATATAATTTAAAATTGGGCATTTTAAGACCACCTCTTTCATGCACATCTTGCATTATCTTAAATTTAACTCTTGGTCTTTTCCCTGCCCAAGCAAATTTATTAATACCTTTCTGCCATTCCTCCAAATTTGAATCTTTTTTAAGTATAGGTATCATTTGAAACAAAAATAAAAATTTTGGCAAAACATTCATTTTTACTGCTGCAATTCTTCCCAATAAAGACAGTTGTAATTTTTTCCAACTATCTAACTCTTTTTGTATTTTTAACCATAACAATTCATAATTATTTTTGTATAATTTTACATTTGAAGCTGAAAGATATATCCCCAAATATTTAATCTTTTTAACTATTTCAAATCCCGTTAGCTCTTCTAAAACAACCCTTTGTTCTATGGTCATATTTTTAGACAATATTTTAGTTTTTTGCCTATTTATCTTAAATCCAGAAACTTTTCCATATGACATTATTATCTCCATCAATTCTACAACTGAGTAAGTCAGTTGACTTAATGTAATAACCAAGTCATCCGCAAATGCTCTCAATCTATAATCTTGATCTCTTATTTTAATTCCCTTAATTTTATTTGAGTCTCGTATCTTAATCAATAATATTTCCAATGTTAAAACAAACAACAAAGGTGACAACAGACACCCCTGTCTTGTACCCTTTTCAATATTACATGTTTCTGTCAAACTACCATTGACTATTATTTGAGCTGTTTGCTTCTGATTGTTGTTGTTAGTTGCGAAGTCGTGTCCAACCCATCGCGACCCTATGGACAATGTTCCTCCAGGCCTTCCTGTCCTCTACCATCTTCTGGAGTCCATTTAAGCTCACGCCTACTGCTTCAGTGACTCCATCCAGCCACCTCATTCTCTGTCGTCCCCTTCTTCTATTGCCCTCAATCTTTCCCAGCATTAGGCTCTTCTCCAGTGAGTCCTTCCTTCTCATTAGGTGGCCAAAGTATTTGAGTTTTAGCTTCAGGATCTGGCCTTCTAAAGAGCAGTCAGGGTTGATCTCCTCTAGGACTGACCGGTTTGATCGCCTTGCAGTCCAAGGGACTCGCAGGAGTCTTCTCCAGCACCATAGTTCAAAGGCTTCAATTCTTTGGCGCTCAGCCTTTCTTATGGTCCAGCTTTCACTGCCATACATTGCAACTGGGAAGACCATAGCCTTGACTATACGCACTTTTGTTGACAGGGTGATGTCTCTGCTTCTGATATATTGCCCTAATAGGTTGTAAAAAATTATCCCCAAACTCCATTTTCTCCAGTACCTTAAATAAAAATTGCCAGTCCAATTGATCAAAAGCTTTTTCAGCATCCAAAAAAAATCAGCGCTGCAGAGACCTGGTTATTTCTTTCCAAAAATTCCAATAAATCTACAATATGTCTCACATTATTCTTCATTTGTCTACCACTTATAAATCCTGTTTGGTCACTATGAATCATTTGCTGCATTACCTTCATTAATCTATTTGCTAAATTTTTTGTAAATATCTTATAATCAGTATTTAAAAGCGATATTGGCCTATAATTTTTGGTTTGGGTAAGATCTTGATCTTCCTTTGGAATCAGCGATATAAAGGCTGTTTTCCACGATGGAGGAACTTCTCCTCCAGATTGAATTGTTCTAAATAATTCTTTTAAAGGTTCCATTTCTAACTGTAAATCTTTATAGTAAACAGCAGTCAAGCCATCTGTTCCTGGTGCTTTCCCCACCTTTAATTGTTTAATTGTTAAAATAATTTCTTCATCATTTATCAGTTGATTCATCCCTTCCCTTTGCTCTTGTGTAAGAACAGGGATATTAACTTCTTGTAAATATCTATCTATATCTACATCTTGAATCTTATCCTTAACGTATAACTTAGAATAAAATTCAACAAAAGCCTTTTAATAAGATTCTGCTGAAACACCTCTTTACCCTTGTAATCTGTTCTATCTATATTACGTGACCTTTGTTTCTTCCTTAACAAGTAAGCTAACCACTTACTCAGCTTATTAGCATTACAAAAGGTATTATGTTTAACATACCGTAAATTGGTTGTCACTTGATCTGCCATCAACATATTAAACTGACCTCTTAAAAAGTAATTACCTCTTTAATCTTCTTATCAGAATTCTTGGAGGAATCTCTTTCAGAATTAAAACTTCTTGCTCAGCGACTTTAAATCTATTGTTGTAAAAGGCTTGGATAATCACGTTTCTAATTGATCTCTTTGTAAAGTAAACCACCACATCTCTAGGTAGTTTTCTTTGTCTTGCAATCCAAGAATTAACACGAAATATTTTATCTATATCCCCCATAATATCTTCTGCTTGACGCTCCAAAACCGGTTTGAGAGCTTGTGCCAATAACTCTTTCAGATTTTCCTTAGGGTCTTCTTTCATTCCTCTAATCCTCACAGCACACTCCATATCTCTATATTGTAACATGACTACATCATCATCAATCTTTTCCATCACATTTTCAGCTTCCAACATTTTAGCATCTAATCTCAAATTATTTTGATTGAGCTCTTCCACGCGATCATCCAGACGCTCAATACAGACTGCAAGCCCTTGAAATGCAGCTAAAATGTCTGCACTTATTTCAGTATTCTTCTCCTCAATAGGTTCAGCTATTTGCTGGGATTGTATTTTTAAAGCATCTTGTAAATCTTTTATTGTTAATGCGGGTGCGGGTGTGGGTGCGGGTGCCACAGGAGGAGGCATCAAAGCCTGTAGTGAAGAATGCTGAACTGGTGAGGCACCAGCACTTCTAGGAACTTTATTTGGTTTAGAAGCCATCTTAACACCCAATTAATTTCTGTTGCACACTTTCAGTTTCCACACCACTTGCAACTTTTTCTTTCAAAGTAAACAGAGTTAAAGTTCAAATACTTGCTGTTTCAATATTCTCCTGCACAGCTCTGCCTGCATCCAGGTAATCCAAAGTTAATTGTTGATTGCAGGGATGGTTGCAGCGTCCTGCTCCGCTCCAAAGCCTTGGAGCAGAGGAGTCCCAGAGTCTGGAGCTAATTCAGGCTTTGGGGGGGCTCTCACCCTTCAACCCCCAGAATTTGAACTCTGGTGGTCTAGGGGAGCTCTACCCCTACCTAAACGCTCACCCCCCCTCTTCTCCCAAGGAGAGGGTTTCCGAGCCGCAAAACAGCTGATCGTCACTGTTTTAGCGGCTCCAATGGAAAACGACGGGGCTGATGGCCAGAACGCCCGCCATCGATGGAGCCTTGCCACCCAGAGGTCCCGTGAGGAAGGCCTTCTTGAGGGCCTTGAATGCCTGTTGCTGCGGGGGACCCCACCAGAACGGGACCTTCTTCTGAAGGAGCTGGGTTAGCGTAACTGTCAGCGTAGCGAAGCCCGGGATGAAGGTACAGTAATAGTTGTCAAACCCCAGAAGGTGCTGGATATCCTTCACCCGACGAGAGGGTTCCCAACTATACAAGGCCTCCACCTTGCAAGGGTCCATGGCAATGCCTTCGGGAGAGATGATGTGGCCAAGGAACTCTATGGAAGTCTGGAAGAAGAGGCACTTCTCCAGCTTCGCATAGAGTTGATGCTCCCGAAGGCGCTGCAAGACGAGGCGGACTTGCTGAAGATGGCTTTCCCTGGACCAGACGTAGATCAAAATATCATCCAGGTAGACCACCACGAACCGGTCCAGCATGTTGACCTTGAGGCCTCTGATTTGTGGAGTTCCTCAGGGATCGGTCCTCTCGCCTCTCCTGTTCAACATCTATATGAAGCCGCTGGGTGAGATCATTCGTGGCTTTGGAGTTGGGTATCATCAGTATGCTGATGATACCCAGCTTTTTATTTTGACCGCAAACCACCCCAGTGATGCCCTCGACGTGATGTCCCGTTGCCTTGAAGCGGTCTGGGTCTGGATGGGGAGGAACAGGATTCGGCTCAACCCTGACAAGACTGAGTGGCTGTTCGTGCCGGCATCCCGGGAAATTCAGATTACTCCATCTCTTGCCATGGGGGGTGAGCTATTACCCCCCGTAGATAGGGCGCGCAACTTGGGGGTCCTCCTAGACTCACAGCTCTCTTTAGAAGAGCATATTGGAGCTGTGATTAGGGGGGCCTTTGCCCAGATTCGCCTGGTGCACCAGTTGCGGCCCTATCTGGACTGGGATGCCTTGCGTACAGTCACTCATGCGCTCGTGACCTCTCGTCTGGACTACTGTAATGCTCTCTACATGGGGATGCCCTTGAAGACCACTCAGAGGCTCCAACTGGTGCAGAATGCAGCCGCGCGAGTTGTGTTGGGAGTCTCCCGATACTCCCATGTTACACCTTTGCTCCGCGAGCTGCATTGGCTGCCGGTTGTCCTCCGGGTGAGATTCAAGGTGTTGGTAATGACTTACAAAGCCCTACATGGCATGGGTCCGGATTACCTACGGCAACACCTGCGGCCGGCGTCAACCTCTCTCCGTCCAGTACGCTCCCACAGACAGGGCCTCCTCAGGGTGCCTCTGATCAAAGAATGTCAATTGGTGGCCCCTAGGGGGAGGGCGTTCTCTGTGAGCACGCCAGACCTGTGGAACCGCTTGCCGGTCGAGCTCCGGATGGCCCCCGACCTTCGCTCCTTCCGGCGGGATCTAAAAACTTATTTATTTGAGCAATCCGGCCTGGTTTGATGGGTTAAGGGCTGGGTTTTTAATATGGTTTTAATTACTGTTCATATCGGGCATAATATTTAATTGTTTTTTAACTTTTGTACTTCGTTTTTAATATTTATTGCCCTGTACACCGCCCTGAGTCCTTTGGGAGAAGGGCGGTATAAAAATTTAATAAATATAAATATAAATGGCCCGGAACACCTCGTTCATGAAGTGTTGGAAGACCGCGGGGGCGTTGGTCAACCCTAATGGCATTATGGTGTACTTGAAGTGGCCGTATCGGGTGCCAAACGCCGTCTTCCATTCGTCGCCCTCACGCACTCGCACAAGGTTGTAGGCCCCACGCAGGTTGAGCTTCGTGAAGATGGTCGCCTCACGCAGCCTCTCCATGAGCTCCGGGATCAGTGGCAGGGGATATTGATTCCTCACTGTGATGGCGTTCAGCTGGTGGTAATCACAGCACAGGCGCAGATCCCCCGTCTTCTTCTTGACGAAGAGGACTGGGGCCGAGAGAGGAGTGGACGAGGGCCGGATGAATCCCCTGGCCAGGTTCTTCTCCAGGAAGTCCCTCAAGGTAGCCAATTCAGGCTCCGACTTGGGATACAGTCATCCCACTGGCACCGGCGCATCGGGCAGGAGGTCCATGGGGCAATCATAGGGCCGATGTGGGGGCAGACGATCTTCCTCTTTTTCGCTGAACACGGCGAAATCTGCCAGGTCAGAAGGCAAAGAGACAGCAGGGGCGGAGACTTCCTGACCGGCACAGGTGTGGCGGTTGTGGTCTACGCACTGCAGGCTCAGAAAGGAGATGGTGTTCCTTGACCACGCCACCTGAGGATCGTGGGTCTGAAGCCAGGCCATACCAAGGACCAAAGGGAAATGGAGGTCCGCTGTGATGTAAAACTGAATCGCCTCCTCATGTGCCCCAATGGCAAGGTGCAAAGGCTGTGTGGTGGACTTAATGGGGCCCGATACAAGTTCCCGCCCATCAATGGTCTCTACCATCAACGGAGGGTCCACCGGATCCAAGGGAACGCCAAAATGGGCCGCAAAGGCCTGGTTCATAAAATTGGTCGTGGCCCCTGAATCCACCAGCACATGCATCTGGATCCCCCCTGGTTGGTCAGACAAAAAGACTCAAGTGTCCAAAATCAGATGTCGAGGGGGTCCATAGTCCACGTCTTCTGTTCCTGATGGGGGTGTGGTACGTGCCCGGCCTAGGGTTTCCCCTAGACCGGGCCTGCCCAATTTCCCAACTGGTCAGTCCGAGCCTGAGACCTAGGGTCAAACTTTGGCGCCCCACCTCGCTTCCTGGGACAGGAGGCGGCGAAATGTCCGGGCTCCCCACAATACAGGCACAACCCCCCTTGACATTTTCGAGTCCTCTCCTGGGCTGTCAGGTGAGGTCTGGCTGCTCCCAGCTCCATTGGCTCCTCTGCAGTTGCCACGAAATGTGGGGTGACCTGGGACACTGTTGGTGCAGGACGTGGAGGTACAGGTGTGGACGGCAGCGTGGGCAGCTCCTGGACGGTCCAATGGGTCTTTTGACGTTGGAGGCGAGCATCAATGTGAAGGCACTGGACCACCAGGGCGTCGAGGGTCGGGGGAGCCTCTACTTGGACCAGTTCATCCTGAAGCTCGTCTGAAAGCCCGTCCTGGAAGGCATCCAGTAACACCGCGTCATTCCAAGCTGAGTCTTGGGACAACAGCCGGAATTCAGTGATATAGTCCTGCAGGGGGCATTTTCCTTGCCGGAGGTCTTTGATACATCTGGCTGCAGTTTGGGTTCAAATGGGATCCTCATACATGAGCCTCATGTGTTGCCAGAAGCCCTGGTAATCTGTTAACAAGGGGTTGCTCTGGGTTAACAAAGACGTGGTCCATCGGGCGGCAGAGCCAGAAAGAAGGCTAATCACAAACCCCACCCTATCCCGGTCATCAGGGAAATCCTCCGGCCTCATGGCCATAAACAATTGGCACTGTCCCATGAAGGCCGGGAACATCTCAGGCTGTCCAGAAAACTTATCCGGCACCGCTACCGGGCATTTCCGACGGGGGATGGGAATTGCAGGAGCATTCAGCAAGGCGAGTTGTGCAGTTAATTGTGTCACTTGCTGTTGCAGGAGTTGATTGTCAGCCTGCAGCTGCTGCTGCAGCTGCTGCTGGTGCTGCTGCTGCTGTTGTTGGTCCATCTTGGTTAAAAGATGGTCTGTTTGGGGTGACGAACAAGTTGTTCTGTTCCCCCCCGGGTACAAACAGACAGACAAGCAGGCATGACTAGCAAGGGTTAATTCCTCAGGCTTTAGTATTTGCCTTCTGATAAGGCCTTGGCAGCAAAATACAAAGTCAGCCAAAATAGGCTCGTCACCTCAAGCGTCCACTGGAATGAGATAACTTCCAAACAATTACTCAAAATGAGTCCAAGCAAACAGTCCAGGAACAATAGTACAGAAACCTTGTCAAGGATTCAGGCCAGGGTTTCAAACAGGTGGTAAATCCGACAGAATTTTGAAGTTTTGAGTAGTGGTTGATTAAATTATTGTTCGTCACAAAGTCCTGAGAGCAGCCACACCCACTTTTGTACCTTGGGTGTGGCTTAGTGACTCAGCTAATCCCTGACCCTCCTACTCTTCCTACGCTGCTGTAAACGCTTGGCTCTGCGCCGTTCTCAGGGATCTAGCCATGATTCATCTCTGCTACTCTCCATCTGCTGCAGCTGCTCTGGCTCACTCCCAGCCTGGCTAATCACAGGCTGCTCCTGTCGGCCTCCAGATGGAGACGGAGGCCTTGCCAGAGGGGAGGGTCCCGGAGAGGGAGGCCTTGCCAGTTCCTCCCCATCATCCTCAGAGTCCTCTTCCTTGGGTAGGACAGGCTCGGGGGTTGGGGCCACAACACTCTCTCTCTCTCTCTCTCTGTCTCTCACTCACTCTCACACACACACCCTTCCTGCTTTTTCCTCCTTCTTGCGCTTTCTCTCCAACAATCACAGAGGCTCACACGTTGCTAGCAGTTCCAGGCTATGGCTCTGCATCTAGTATGTCGCATTCCCCTCTCCGGCCCTACCATGTGGTACAGAGGGTGACCGGGAGCCGGCTGATGCTTGGCTTTTGCCACCACGCACTCCCATCTCCCCGCCTTTCATCCCACAGGCCAGGCGGTGAGTGGGCTGGGCCCTCTTTTTTGGTCCCCACCTTTATGGCCTGCTCACCTGCCCAGCCTCACAGCCTGTGAGCACTTCTCTTTTCTCACCCCCATGTAGGAAAGCCACAGCCACCGGCAGTGAAGAGAAGCAAGATGACAAGACTAGATGCCAGGCAGTTTGCAGGCCAGTGGGAAGGTGAGGCCGTTTGGGGGTTGGGTTAGACGCGTTGCAATTCTCAGAAAAGTGAGAGGCCCAAAAGAAATATATGTAATCATCTGCAAAGGACTTCTGGGGATATGGCTTGGAGCTGCGTGCTGCGTCGGGGAGGTGGTGTGCAGACAGGCAAGAGAGCAAGCTCGCAGTTTGGCTTTGTGGTCTATTCTTGACACCTCCCCTCCCTAAAATCCAGCTGATAATAGAACTCTTTGGATTGAATGGGAAGTTAAGAGGAATTGGTGTGAGTTGAAATTAAAAGGCCAAGTCAACTGCCCCCCCCCAATTATTTTGTTGGAGACGTGGAAAGTGTTACTCGCTTCTAATTCCTCTATCTGCTCTTTTATAATTTAATCCAGCCTTACCCAAATTAATGTTTTTTGGGTGTCATGGACCACAGTTCCCATCATCCTGTGGCTATGCTGGCTAGAAATGGAATGCCTTATTTTCTCTGCAGTATGCACCTAGGATGGTTGCGTACCACCTGCCAGGTGCCAATGTACCACAGGTGGTACCCATACCACTGGTTGAAAAGCCCTGCTCTAATGTGTCATTTGTGGACCCACTCATTCTGTGAGGAGGGAAGGTGTTTCCACGCTACTAGGTATTGGGTTGGTGGTGGAGTTCCCCAGACTTATAGTTCTGGGGGACTTTAACCTGCCGTCCCTGGGGGGCTCATCAGAGTTGGCTCAGGAGTTCATGGCCTCCATGACGGCCATGGACCTGACCCAAGTAATTCAGGGCCCGACTCATGGGGGGGTCACACACTCGACCTTGTCTTCTTATCTGGTCGGTGGCTAGATGATCTGGGAGGGGGTTTTCCAGCTATTATACCCCTGTCATGGACTGATCATCTCCTGTGGCTGGCCTTCCGCTTTGCCACCCCCCATTGCTGGGCTGAGCAACCGACCAGGTGGTTCCGCCCCAAGCGCCTAATGGACCCTGAACGGTTACAGGTGGCACTTGGGTCTGTGCCTGCTGCCTTCGCTCACAGCCCGGTCGATGCCTTGGTGGAGGCCTGGGAAAGGGCAGCCACGGAGGCACTCGACTGCGTTGTGCCCATGCGGCCCCTGACCTGGCGCAGATCCCGGTGGGCTCCATGGTTTTCCACGGAACTCCAGGAGATGAAGCGTTGGAGACGGGGCCTAGAGAGCTGTTGGAGGTCCAGCCGGTCTGAATCTGACCAATTGCGGCTAAGAACCTCTAAGAGGTCTTATCTCGCGGCGATGGAGGCAGCGAAGTCTAACTACTTCGCTGCCCTCATCGCGTCCGCAGATAATCGCCCGGCCGCCCTGTTTAGGGTGACTCGCTTCCTCCTTAATCAGGAGGTGAGGGAGGAGCCCTTGCAGGGTTGTGCCGAGGAGTTTAGTCAGCATCTGGCAGACAAAATCGCTCAGATTCGGGCCGGTCTGGACTCTGACTGGGCGGAGTCTGATGGGGGGGAGACGAGCGGTCCTTGGAATGTTATCTGGGAAGAATTCGACCCTGTGACTCTGGAAGAGGTGGACAGGATCATGGCGAGGCTGAGTTCCACCATGTGTCTATTGTACCTGTGCCCCTCCTGGCTGGTGTATGCAGCTCGGGAGGGGACGCGAGGCTGGCTCCAGGCAGTAATAATTGCTTTGTTGAGAGAGGGTAGCTTCCCTGCTGCCTTGAAGGAGGCGGTGGTGAGGCCCCTCCTCAAGAAGCCTGACTTGGACCTGGCTATTTTGAACAACTATCGTCCGGTCTCCAACCTTCGCTTCCTTGCGAAGGTTGTTGAGAGCATGGTGGTGCATCAGCTCCCTCTGTTCCTGGAGAAAGCTGATTATCTGGACCTGTACCAATCGGGTTTCAGGCCTGGGTACAGCACAGAGACGGCATTGGTCGTGCTGGTGAATGATCTCTGGCGGGCTCGGGACAGGGGTTTTTCCTCTGTCCTAGTCCTATTAGACCTTTCAGTGGCTTTTGATACCATCGACCATGGTATCTTACTGCGGCGCCTCAGGGGGTTGGGAGTGGGTGGCACTGTTTTACAGTGGTTCTCCTCCTACCTCCTGGGTCGTTCGCAGTCGGTATTGGCAGGAGGCCAGAGGTCGGCCTCGAGGCCTCTCATTTGTGGAGTTCCTCAGGGGTCGGTCCTCTTGCCCCTCCTGTTCAGGGTGAGATCATCCGTGGTTTTGGGGTGAGGTATCATCAGTATGCTGATGATACCCAGCTTTTCATCTCCACCCCAAACCAACCCAGTGATGCCCTCGACGTGATATCCCGCTGCCTGGAGGCAGTTTGCGTCTGGATGGGGAGGAACAGGCTTCGACTTAATCCCGACAAGACCAAGTGGTTGTACATACCGGCATCTCGGGCAATCCAGCCTATTCCATCTTTAACTATGGGGGGTGAGGTGTTACCCCCCGTAGATAGGGCCTGCAACTTGGGCATCCTCCTTGACTCACAGCTAAGTTTGGAAGATCACATAGGAGCTGTGGCCAGGGGGCCTTTTGCCCAGGTTCGCCTGGTGCACCAGTTGCAGCCCTATCTGGACCGAGATGCCCTACGTACAGTCACTCATGCGCTCGTGACCTCTCGAATAGACTACTGCAATGCTCTCTACATGGGGCTGCCCTTGAGGACCATTCGGAGGCTTCAGGTGGTGCAGAATGCGGCCGCGCAAGATGTGATGGGGGTCTCCCTATACTCCCATGTAACACCTCTTCTCTGCGAGCTGCATTGGCTCCCAGTTGTCCTCCGGGTGATATTCAAGGTGCTGGTGATGACCTATAAAGCCCTAAATGGCATGGGTCCAGATTATTTACGGGAGCACCTGCTGCCGGCGTCAACTTCTCATCGCCCTATGCACTCCCACAGAGGGTCTCCTCAGGGTGCTGTCGGTCAGGGAGTGCCAGCTGGCGGCCCCCAGGGGAGAGCATTCTCTGTGGGTGCGCCTGCCCTTTGGAATCAGCTGCCTGTGGAGCTCTGGATGGCTCCCGACCTTCGCTCTTTTTGCCGTGACCTGAAAACCTGGTTATTCGAGCTTGCCGGCCTGTACTGAGGGATTGGGGTTTTAAATTTTCATAGTTTAATTTATTTTGTTTGGGACTAAATTTAATTTAATCTATTTTTAACTTTTGTATGTTATATTTTAATTGCCCTGTACACCGCCCTGAATCCCTCGGGAGAAGGGCGGTATATAAATCTAATAAATAATTAAATAAATAAATAAATAAATAAATAAATAAATAAATAAATGATTGGAGGTGGGGGGGGGGATTTTTGGCCATAAGGGCAACTGTTGCTCTCATTTCAGCAGGCTGCAGTGAAAGATTGGGTGTATTTGTCTGAGGTTCTTTAGTAATTCTAGTTCTACTGTTACTGGAGTTATGATTCTTTTAATTGGAAAAGGTCCTATACATTTTGGACCACGTTTTTTAGAGGGTTGTAAGGATTTTAGGTATTTTGTAGAGAAATATACCATTTTTCCTACATTGAATTTTTAGGTTCGACTCTTTCTTTTTTATCCGCTTGTGTTTTGTGTACTTGTCTAGCTTCATCTAAGGCTTACCTAACCACTGGACAGGTGTTTTGTAATTGGTATATCCACTCTTTCAGTGATCGGATTGCCGGTTCATTTGGGGTTAGCTCTGGTATAGTGTTGAAACTTTGGCCAGTGGCTACTTGAAAGGGAGTGTAGTCTGTGCTGGAGTGGACTGCGTTGTTGTGGGCAACTTCTGCGAAAGGAAGTAGGTCCGTCCAATTTGTTTGCTGGAAATTAATAAAGCACCTTAAATATTGCTCAAGTACTGAGTTCAAATGTTCAGTCAATCCAGGCTTCCGGTTTGCGCGCGTGGCGCTTGCGGATGTGCAGGAAGAGCTCTCTCCCTGCTGTCCGATCTTTCTTCTTTGGAGGACCCTGAAAAGGGTTGAAAGTCGCCCTGGAGGGGTGACCACCATGAGGAGGCCCTCCTTGTGATTGCGGAAGGGTGGCAGCCCTCTGCCTGAATCCGGAGCAGCTTTTTTGGCCCAAAGAAGAGATTGACCATCAAGATGGCTGATCATTAAGCCGTTCCCTGCTGAAAGCCCAAAGCACCATCTAGCACAATGAAGCAAGCTGGAGGACCTGGATGAGACCTTACCTTTCTTATTCCCCTAACTACCTTCCTGTGGGACTTTTCTGAAAATCTCCTCCCCCTATTTTGAAAGACCGGTGACTGCATCCATGGGGAATAAACTTTAAAGCCTTAAAGCCTTAAAAGATATCAAATGACTAAGCAAAGAAATTAAGCAATCTTATTTGTACTTATTAAAAAGCTTTTATTTTTGTGGGGATCTACCACCGTATTTTCTGCTTAAGCTGTGAATTAAGGGGGGGAAATGGACTAATTGAACAAAAGCTTTATATTAATCTGGAAAAAGATTTTACATCTTATTCTATATGCTATTGATGACATCCTGTGGTGAAACTTGGTATAGCAAGTAAACCTTTTTTTTATTGTGAGAGCTGACTGAATAACAGAGCTGTCCTGATAAGAATTGGGAACACCTGGCACTGAAAACAATCTTTAGGAATACTGGAGGTGAACAATCATTGACTCTTATTAAAATAGCCTCCATGAAAGACTTATTTGTAAACATCAATGAAATGGAGGGATATATCCCACCACTTAACTGCAAACTGATACTTGACACAATCTTGGCAATGACTGAGCAAATCAAAGCCAAACTGCAAGATAAATCTGATAGCTTAAAGCTACCAAATCAAACTTTGACCTTAAATGATGAATTGACAATCCAAAAACAAACAGAAGAAGTGGAAACTAACATTAAAATAGGAGACTTTAAAGAACAACAAACACAATTTACAGAGAACTTTGAAGCCCAAACTTCATCCTCAACTATAAAACCTACAACTCAAAATGCAATAGTACCTGAAGAAAGCAACATCAAGAGGGAAGATATTAAAGGCCTTCAAATACAGTACGTTGAGGACCCAGCCAATTAAATGATAACCATAACACCAATTACTAT
Source organism: Vipera ursinii (assembly GCF_947247035.1). Taxonomy (NCBI): domain Eukaryota; kingdom Metazoa; phylum Chordata; class Lepidosauria; order Squamata; family Viperidae; genus Vipera; species Vipera ursinii. The sequence goes on from NC_139522.1 coordinate 36,658,417, forward strand.
TTCTTCCCTAAGTCAGATGAAATTGGAAGAAGAAAAAGACCAGACTGAACTAATGACAATTACAATACACCAAACATCGAAAATTGAGCTATTAAAGCAACACTTCAATTATTACAAAGGGGGCACTTTCTTTGCAAAACTGATATTTGGATGGTCTCCCTGGATTCAAACAATGTGTGTAGGAAGAAAGGGAGACACATCTGAGAATCTAAAGGCACCAATATGGAAGCCTGATTGGCACAAAAAGAAGGCGAGAGTTAGATTTAAAAAATTAGACTTGTCTCTTTCTTGGGATTTGTAAGAATAGAGCTTAAAAAATTCTTTTAATGGGCTAAGGGGAATTCTTAAAAAATATAAACTGATTTTATATTTAGGTTTTAGCTTGTTAAGGGAAAACAAAATTAAGCTATTAGAACATAACTGAACTATATTATAGAATCTGGAATGATATAATAAAAGACATTTTAATAATTGATGAACTATTAAGATGACATATAGAATATATTTGTTGTAATGATATAGATATAAATTGATTTTATATTTAACTTTTAGGTGTCTAAGGGAAAGGAAAGTTGGCTATTAGAATTGATTTATATTATAGATTTTGGAAGGATATAACAAAAGATATTTTTCTAATAATTGGTGAATTATTAAGATGACAAATAGAATTTTCTTGTAAAAAATAAGAATGTAATGAAATGAACAATGTAAATTCTGTAGACAGGATAATTATTTTTTATTGAAATAGGGAAATGTGGGTTACCCAAAAATTAAGTTTTCTTTTATATATCATAGGCTATTCTAGGATATTCTATTGCAGTTAGGTAATACTTAAAAACAGGACATGGATATGTATAAGTGAAAATATATTGAAAATTCTTCTAATTGATTATGTCACAATTAGAAATGCATTAATCCGATTAATTTGATTCTGTAATAACTAAGGGAGTCAGAGAGGGAATCTTTGTTGACGCAACTTGAGCTATTTACAAATAATTTGTTACTTGCTATTGTTTACTTTTGATTACCCAACCACTGTATTGCTTCACAAATATCTGAATGTAATATTAAAAAATTAATAAAACTTGTACAAAAACTTGTTCAGTCAATCCATTAGTCCAGGGCTTTTCAACCAGTGGTACGGGTACCACCTGTGGTACATTGGCACCTGGCAGGTGGTATGCGACCATCCTAGAAAAGTGGTAGTGGGGGAGGGGAATGAGCTGAACTGGTGGCAGCACCGCACAAGCCTGAGCGAGAGATGGCTGGAGCTGCAGGGCTCTCAGGGCTCAGCGAAAGTGCCAGGATCAGCACTTCTTTGGGTCTGTCAGGGCTCAGTGGAAGTGCCAGGATCAGCACCAGGCTCCAGCTTATGAGCCTAGAAGAAGTGCCGATCAGCTGGAATGTTGCAGCATCTCCAGGGTCTTGTGATTTACATTCAGATGCTTGGCAACTGATTCATATTTATGACGGTCAGTGTCCCAGGGTCATGTGAAGTGACCAAAACCTGCTGCAACCACCCAGCAGACAGGGGAATAAAAACCAAACACCCCCACCCCACCCCTGCTGCCAATCCTCAACAGAAATGCTCACAACAATGAAAACCTCGGACAGGAAGAAGAGCTCCGTCAGGCAGGCAAGCAGGTGTCTTGGTCGGCTGTGGCTTGGGGGGCACTTTTTTCAGTGCCATTGTAACTTTGAACAGTCACTAAGCAAACTGTTGTAAGTTGAGGACTACCTGTACTTCATCAGTTTTTTTCCCTTTTTGGGGGGGTCATCAAGTTTTTGACACCTTGCTAGGTGACTGGTGGTACTTGGATGTTGCCCTATGGTACAGTGGGTGAAAATGTTGAAAAGCCCTGCATTAGTCTGAGGATGATGACTAGATGACAGTCCTTGGGTGGTTCCTAAGAGGGACAGAAACTCTTTCCAAAACTCTGATGTGAATTGCACCCCTCTATCTGATATGATGTGTTGGGGTGCCCCATGCAGTCTGTAGATGTGCTGCACAAATAGTTTTGCTAAGGCTTTCGCGGTGGGGATTTTTTGGCAGGGGATAAAGTGCACTTGTTTTGAAAACAGGTCCATAACCACCCAGATGACAGTGTTTCCATTGCTTTCTGGTAATTCCACAATAAAATCCATGGATATTTCTTTCCATGGGGCCAAGGGATTCGCTACTGGTTGTAGCAGTCCGGGCAATTTCCCTTGCAACCTCTTAGCAGCTGTGCAAGTTGGGCAGCTGGCCACGTAGCTTTCTATGTCCTTTTTCATGGATGACCACCAAAATTGTCTTTTGATTAAATGTAGTGTTTTTACAAATCCAAAGTGCCCTGCTGATTTTGTATCATGGCACAGTTGCATGAAAGTGACTCTCTGGGTGGTTGGTATATATAACCTCTCCCCCACCCATGGCAGTCCGTCTTTAATCGTCCACACATGTTTATTCTTCTGGAACCACTCATCTGTTTCTAAGGTTTTCTGGAATTGGATTCCAGTTTGGCTACCCAGTTGTGGCTTTATCTTAGCTTGGGCCCTGGTGGTTACTGGTGCTGCTAATTGTGGTTCGAGCACGAGTGATTTAGAATCAGTGGCTCGCATGCTGTTATATTGGGCCATTCGAGACAGGGCATCTGCCATTACGTTTTTCCCCCTGGCAAGTGTTTGAGCGTAAACTGGAATTGGTGAAAGTGCTGGGACCAGCGGGCTTGCTTAGGGGTGAGTTTCCTGGGCATTTTTAGTGCTTCCAAATTTTTGTGATCCGTCCAGACCTAAAAAGGGATTTTGTTCCCTTCAAGCAAGTGGTGCCACATGAGCAACAACCATCTCACAGCATATTCTTCTTTCTCCCACACTGCCCAGCATTGCTCCATTTCAGAGAGTTTTCTGGATGTGTACGCACATGGTTGCAGTGCTTCTTCGTCATTCTCTTGTAAGAGTACATCCCCCACCGCCACATCACTTACGTCAGCCTGTATTATAAAAGGTTTATTGAGGTCCACTTGGCATTCCATTGTCCATTTCAGTGGCTGGCTGGGTTTCACTGAGTTTTCCCCCCTCATTTTTAGCAAGTTCATGATGGGCAGGGCTATCTGGGTGAATGAAGGGATGAATTGCCGGTAAAAATTTGTGAAACCCAGGAAGCTTTGCAATTGCTTCCTTGTGCGAGGTGGTGCCCATTCTAATACTGCTCTGACCTTATCGGGGTCCATTTTGATGCCCTGTGGGGATATGTGATAACCCAGATAGTCTATTTTTTCATGGTGGAATTTGCATTTTGATAGTTTGGCATATAGGCGGGCATCTTGCAGCTTCTTTAAAACTGCTCTGACCAGTTTGACATGCTCCTCTTTGGTCTCAGTGAAGATAAGGATGTCATCTAAATAAACCAGAACCCCCTTGAATAGGTGCTCCCTTAGCACCTCGTTGATTAATTGCACATATACTGTGGGGGCCCCTTGTAGTCCAAATGGCAAAACTTTGAATTGGTAGCATCCCATCGGGCAATTGAATGCAGTTTTCCATTCGTCCCCTTCCTTCATGGATAACTGCCTTGTCGTGGCGAAGGGGCTTGCATAATTCAATGAAGCTATGAGCTATGCCGTGCAGGGCCACCCAAGATGGACAGGTCATAGCAGAGAGTTCTGACAAAACGTGAACCACTGGAGAAGGAAATGTCAACCCACTCCAGTATCTTTGCCATGAAAACCCTATGGACAGTACCAAAAGGCAAAGCGATATGACGCTGGAAGATGATCCCCTCAGGTCAGAAGGCATCCAATATGCTACTGGAGAAGAGCAGAGGGCTAGTACTAGTAGTGCCAGAAAGAATGAAGTGACTGGGCTAAAGCTGAAAGGACGCTCAGCTGTGGATGTATCTGGCGGTGAAAGGAAAGTCCGATGCTGTAAAGGTTTTTTCTCTATAGGAACCTGGAATGTAAGATCCATGAATCAAGGCAAGCTGGACATGGTCAAACAAGAGATGACAAGACTGAACATCGACATCTTAGGAATCAGTGAACTAAAATGGACAGGAATGGGCGAATTTAATTCAGATGACCATCAGGTATACTACTGCAGGCAAGAATCCCTCAGAAGAAATGGAGTAGCCTTCAAAGTCCTTCGGGAGAAGGGCGGTATAAAAATTTAATTAAATAAATAAATAAATAAAGTCAATAAAAGAGTTGTTTTTGTTAGCTGCGAAGTCGTGTCCGACCCATTGCGACCCCATGGACAACATTCCTCCAGGCCTTCCTGTCCTCTACCATCTTCTGGAGTCCATTTAAGCTCAAATAAAAGAGTAGGGAAAGCAATACTGGGATACAATCCCAAAAATGACAGAATGATCTCAGTTCGAATCCAAGGCAAACCATTCAATATCACAGTAGTCCAAGTCTATGCCCCAACCACCGGTGCTGAAGAGGATGAAATTGACTGGTTCTATGAAGCCCTACAGCACCTTATAGAACTAACACCCAAAAATGATGTCCTTATCATCATGGGGGATTGGAATGCTAAAGTAGGAAGCCAAAAGATAACTGGAATAACAGGCAAGTTTGGCCTTGGAGTACAAAATGAAGCAGGGCACAGGCTGATAGAATTTTGTCTAGAGAATACATTGGTCATAGCAAACACTCTTTTCCAACAACCCAAGAGATGGCTCTACACATGGACATAACCAAACGATCAACACAGAAATCAGATTGACTATGTGCTCTGCAGCCAAAGATGGAAAAGCTCTATACAGTCAATAAAAACAAGACCAGGAGCCGACTGTGGCTCAGACCATGAGTTTCTTGTTGCAAAGTTTAGGCTTAAACTGAAGAAAGTAGGAAAAGCACTAGGGCAGGGCTTTTCAACCAGTGGTACGCATACCGCTTGTGATACGCGAGCACATGGCTGGTGGTACGCGGGGGAGGGGAGGGAGCAGTGACGCCCCCTTGCTGTTTCGGTGGGGTGGAGTGGTTGGGCTGCTTCGGGACTTACTTCGAGTTGGGATGGTATTGTCTGCAAAATTGGTCAAATTATTTTTCGCCACTGGAGTAACCAACAAGCACCTAGAAATAAAAAAATAAATAAAAATGCAGTGTTTTCAAAACACTGGAGCCCATCGGTGGAGGTGGGGCCGGCCGTACCGAGTCTCCAGCTGATTGGCTGCCCTGGATGCGGGCTCCTGGGCGCACAGCATCGTGCTGACCTGCTGGGAGCTCTTTGCGATGCTGTGCGCCTGGGAGGCTGCATCCAAGGCAGCCGATCAGCTGGAGACTCGGTACGGATGGCCCCGACCTCTGCCAACAGGCTCCAGTCCACAGAGAGCTCCCGGTGGGAGAAAAGAAGGGACAAAGAGGGAAGGAAAGAAGGAAAGGGAGGGAGGAAGAAATAAGGAAATCCCAGATGCGGGGCAAGCCAGAAAAGTGTGTGTGTGTGTGTGTGTGAGAGAGAGAGAGAGATCCCTGGCTGCAAATTCTGTGCTTTTTGGGGTGAGGAGAGAGGATTCCCAAGGCCCGCGAAGTCAAAGCAGAGCTCAATTAAAGCCTGTTTTCCAAAGGGGAAAAGCAAAACTGGAACCCCCCTTGAGGGATGAGTCGTGCAAACCGCGGCAGCACGAAAAGCAACTAAAAGCCCTGCTTTTTGGGCTGGGGAGAGAGGATTCCCAAGGAACGGCGCCCGAAGTCAGAGCACAGCTCAATTGAAGCCCGTTTTGTAAAGGGGAAAAGTGAGAACTCTCTCTCCCTCTCTCTCTCTCTCTGTGTGTGTTTGTGTGTGTGTGTGTGTGTGTGTGTGTGTGTGAGAGAGAGAGAGAGAGAGAGAGAGAGAGAGAGAGAGAGAGAGAGAGAGAGAGAGAGAGATCCCCGGCTGCAATTCCTGTGCAAGATTTCCTGCTTGCAAAAGGAAGGGACAAAGAGGGAGGGAAGAAAGGAAGGAAGGAAGGAAGGGAGGGAGGAAGGAAGGAAGGAAGGAAGGAAGGAAGGAAGGGACAATGGGAGAGAGGTAGGGAGGGAGTGCACCCACCCCAGCCCCACCCCCCTCCACCAGAGACCCACGGATTACCCCCCCACAAACACCCTGCAACCTGAGGGAGGGAGGGAGGGACAATGGAAGGGAGGGAGGGAAGGAGGAAGGGACAAAGAAAGAGGGAAGAAAGTAAGGAAAGAAGGAAGGAAGGGACAATGGGAGAGAGAGAGGGCACCCACCCCAGTCCCACCCCCCTCCACCAAAGACCCATGGATTTCCCCCTCACAGGCACCCTGCAACCTGAGTGATGAGCTTCCCCCCCCAGCCATTGACTTCCATTGTCAAAAAGTTGCAAAAGGTGATCACATGACCCTGGGAAACTGTGACCGTCATAAGTATGAATCAGTTGCCAAGCATCCGAATGTAAATCACATGACCCTGGGGATGCTGCAACAGTCATAAGTGTGAAAAATGGTCATAAGTCACTTTTTTCAGTGCTGTCGTAACTTCAAACAGTCACTAAGCAAATTGTTGTAAGTCGAGGACTACCTGTAGTTTATCATTTTTCCCCTCTTTTTTTGGTCAGGTTTTTGACACCTTGCTGGGCGACTGGTGGTACTCGGATGTTGTCATATCCTAAAAGTGGTACAATGGGTGAAAAGGTTGAAAAGCCCTGCACTAGGGCACTCAGGTATGAATTAAATCATATCCCTGTTGAATATACAGTAGAGGTGACAAATAGATTTAAGGAATTAGATCTGATAGACAGAGTGCCTGAAGAACTATGGACAGAGGTTCGCAACATTGTACAAGAGGTAGCAACTAAAACCATCCCAAAGAAAAAGAAATGCATGAAAGCAAAATGGCTGTCTGAGGAAGCTCTGCAAATAGCTGAGGAAAGGAAGGAAGTGAAAGGCAAGGGAGAAAAAGAAAGATACGCCCAATTGAATGCAGAATTCCAGAGAATAGCTAGAAGAGATAAGAATGCCTTTTTAAATGAACAATGCAAAGAAATAGAGGAAAACAATAGAATAGGGAGGACCAGAGATCTTTTCAAGAAAATTGAAGAGATGAAAGGAACGTTTCATGCAAAAATGGGCATGATAAAGGACCAAAATGGCAGGGACCTAACAGAGGCAGAAGAGATTAAGAAGAGGTGGCAAAATTACACAGAACTATACAAGAATGAGCTTAACGTCCCTGATAACCACGATGAGGTGGTCACTGACCTCGAGCCAGACATCCAAGAATGTGAAGTGAAGTGGGCCTTAGAAAAGCTGAACAACAACAAAGCTAGTGGAAGTGACAGTATTCCAGCTGAGCTATTCAAAATCTTAAAAGAGGATGCAGTAAAAGTGCTACACTCAATTTGACAGCAAATTTGGAAAACTCAAATAAAAATAAAAAAATAAAAATAAAATAAAAAAATAAAAAAATCAGTGGCCACAAGATTGGAAAACACCAGTTTACATTCCAATTCCAAAGAAAGGCAGTGCCAAAAATTGTTCAAACTATCACACCATTTCACTCATTTCACATGCTAGCAAAGTTATGCTTAAAATCCTACAAGCTAGACTCCAGCAGTATGTGGATCGAGAACTACCAGAAGTACAGGCAGGATTTCGAAGAGGCATAGGAACTAGAGATCAAATTGCCAACATACGCTGGATCATGGAGAAAGCTAGGGAGTTCTAGAAAAACATCTACTTCTGCTTCATTGACTATGCTAAAGCCTTTGATTGTGTGGATCACAACAAACTGTGGGAAGTTCTTAAAGAGATGGGAGTACCAGACCATATTATTTGTCTCTTGAGAAACCTATATTCGGGTCAAGAAACAACAGTGAGAACTGGACACAGAACCACTGATTGGTTCAAAATTGGGAAAGGAGTCCGGCAAGGCTGTATACTGTTGCCCTGCCTATTTAACTTATATGCAGAGCACATCATGAGAAAGGCAGGGCTAGATGAATCAAATGTTGGAGTTAGGATTGCCAGGAGAAATATCAACAACCTGAGATATGGAGATGATACCACTCTAATGGCAGAAAGTGAATAAGAACTAAAGAGCCTCTTGTTGCGGGTAAAGAAGGAGAGTGCAAAAGTTGTGTTGAAACTTAACATTAAGAAAACCAAGATCATCTCAATTCCTGGCAAATAGATGGGGAAGAAATGGAGGTAGTGACATATTTTATTTTCCTGGGCTCCAAGATCACCGCAGATGGGGACTGTAGCCAAGAAATTAAAAGACGCTCCTGGGAAGGAAAGCCATGGCAAATCTAGACAGCACACTAAAAAGCAGAGACATCGGACTTCCGGTGGCGGCGCAGCGCCGAAGACAGCCTCTCCGGGCTGCCCGCGGCTCAGCTGAGTTATTTTCGCCTGAAACAGCGCCGATCAGCTGTTCGGGTGAATTTGAAGCCCCCTCCTCGGGAGAAGAGGAGGGGGTGAGCTCCCAGGTAGGTGTAGAGTTCTCCAGGGCCGCCTGAGCTTATGGCTTGGGCGGCTGAAGGATTGAACTCCCCCGTAGCCTGGGCTGCTCCCAGCTGGCCAGCGCCTCTGCTCCTGATTTCTTGGAGCAGAGCCAGGCGTCTGCGACCACCCCTGCCTGAAGGAATGACTATGGATTAAAGGAGCAGGCAGAGCGATACAAGAGGAAAAGGTGAAGAGGATTATTATATTTTACTCTCCAGCTTGATGGACTTTTTTGGATTATAAATCTGAAGTGAAAGTGCGTCACAATTGGTAAAAGATGGCGGCTAAACCACCCCCTAAAACTCTTCGGAGTGCTGGAACTTCGCCGGTGCAACAATCATTACTGCAGGCGCTGCATCCTCCTGATGTATTGACATCAAAGGACTTACAAGATGCTCTTGAAAAACACACCCAGGTAATTTTGGAATCAATTAATGATAGATTTGCACAGATGGAGGATAAATTGGAGAAATTGGAGGAGAGGATGGAGGAGAGGATGGAACAGAAGTTTAGAGTGATGAAGGTAGACATCTTGTCTTCAGTGTGTAAAGTGGCTCGTTGTGTGGAAGAATTGGAGGAAAAGCTAGAAGATTTGACTCAAAAGAATGCTATATTAGAAGCAAAAGTATTGGAGAATGAAGATAAAATGGAAAAGGAACTGAGTCTTGCTCAATATTACCAGATGCAGTTTGCCATTAGAATTAGAGGCTTAAAGGAGAATATTAAGGAAGATCTAAAGCAGCTGGTTTCTGAGGCTTTCGAAGTAGTATTGAAACAGCCAGCATCTGAAATAAAAGGAGGCATGGATAAAGTGTTTCGTGTGAATTCATGGATTGCTGGACAGAGAAAGTTGCCTAGAGATGTGGTGGTATATTTTGCAAAAAGGGAAACTAGAGATGAAGTTATACGAGCTGCTTATGATACTAAAGTTGTGATTGCTAATCAAGAAGTTTTGGTCTTAAAAGAAATTCCTCCAAAGATTTTAAGGAGAAGGAAGGATTTTACATTTCTTGTGCAAGAGCTCAAGCAACGAGATATAAGGTTCAGATGGGAGATCCCAGTTGGGTTGATGGTGACGCACGAAGGTAAAAGGTACCGTCTGGTTACTGTGATGCAAGCGCGTGATTTCTACAATAATGTTTTAAATGCAACGCCATTAACACTTCTGGAAGCTGAAAAGGGATCTGGAGAAGGAGTGCATCAAGAGGCTGAAGATGGTCAGATAGAAGACAACGGTGTTGGAGGAGATCAAGATATAACCTCGTTGGATGATCCTATAGAACAGAGGGTGACGCGTGCTGCTGCAAAACGATCTAAGAAGAGAAAATAGCAGAATTTGCAGAAGTCTATGGAATTTCTATGACGTATTTATAGTCAAGTATGGGAGGTGGGAAAAGGTTTGGGTGTAGACGCAATATATTTTTATATGTGGTGGTTTTGTGGAAAGGGTGAGGTTTTTTGGATTAAAGTTTGGTGGAATATACAGAAGATTCTCAAATGGAGGTTAAAGTTTTGTTTGCAATTTTTTTTTTTGTTTGGAATAATTATAGATGTGGCACTGGAAGAGGAACGGCCGATTATAGAAGAGTTGACTTTAAAGTTTTCTGATTTGGTTGAGGTGGTGAAGATTTTGGTTAATTTGAAAGATTATCTGTAAGAACGTTATATCATGGAATGGACAAAATGGATGGAGTCTATTTAGGATAAGTATAGGGTTGGGAAGTATTATGTAGTATTTGAATAACTCTTTTTTCCTTTTTTTTCTTTTTCTTTTTCTCTTTCTATCTTGGGTTTTTTTTTCCTTTTTTTTGTTTTTAATATATATTTAATACTATTAAGGTTTGTTTTATCCTATATAAGCTAGAGAGTGTTTCTTTTTTTATTTTAGTTTTTTATATATATTTAATATTGCTAAGGTTTGTTTTATCCTATATAAGCTAGAGAGTGATGGATTTTAGAATTTATAGTTGTTAGTATATGGTTGTTTATGTTTGCTTTTTTTATATATATACCTTGTATTTAGCTCTGGGAAGTCGGGGGGGAGGGGGGGAGGGGGGAGGTAGGGGGGGGAGGAGGGAGGGGGGGAGGGGGGGAGGTAGGGGGAGGAGGGAGGGGGAAGGGGTTTTTTTTAAAGGAAAATTGTATCTTAAAACTTTTCAATAAAAAGCAGAGACATCACCCTGTCAACAAAAGTGCGTATAGTCAAGGCTATGGTCTTCCCAGTTGCAATGTATGGCAGTGAAAGTTGGACCATAAGAAAGGCTGAGTGCCAAAAAAATTGAAGCCTTTGAACTATGGTGCTGGAGAAGACTCCTGCGAGTCCCTTGGACTGCCAAGTGATCAAACCGGTCAGTCCTAGAGGAGATCAACCCTGACTGCTCTTTAGAAGGCCAGATCCTGAAGTTGAATCTCAAATACTTTGGCCACCTAATGAGAAGGAAGGATTCACTGGAGAAGAACCTAATGCTGGGAAAGGTTGAGGGAAATAGAAGAAGGGGACGCCAGAGAATGAGGTAGCTGGATGGAGTCACTGAAGTAGTAAGCATGAGCTTAAATTGACTACAGAAGATGGTAGAGGACAGGAAGGCCTGGAGGAACATTGTCCTTGGGGTCGCGATGGGTCTGACATGACTTCGCAGCTAACAACCCCTTCCTTAATCCTAACGCAGTAGTACGCTTTCCTTTGGTCTAATTTGGTGAAAATTTTCCCTTTCGATAGGTAGGATAACATGTCCTACATGAGGGGTAGGGGATACAGGTTGTTTTCACTGATTGCATTCAAGGCTCGGTAATCCACACACAGACGCAAAGTACCATCCTTCTTTTCTCTGAAAAGGACCGGGGCGGCTACTTTGGGTTTGGCAGGTTCGATAAATCCCCTTTCTAGGTTTTTGTTTATGAATCTTTTCATCTCCTCCTGCTCTTTAGGGCTCATGGAGTACAATCTGGGCTTCGGGAGTTTTGCCCTGGGTTTGATCTCTATGGCACAGTCTGTGGATTGGTGAGGAGGGAGCTCATCTGACCGTTCCTCACTGAAAACTTGAGCAAGGTCTCGGTATTCCTCCAGTATTTCGTGTAACCCCCTTTCCTCTCCCATCGACGCTTTCTGCACTCCTGGGTTTGGTAGGGCTCCTTGGGGTGTTGAGTTCACGCAATCCACTTTTGGAAATCTGAGTTCTGCTGTCCTCCAATCTACTGAGGGGTTCCACTTCTTTAGTCACGCCAGCCCTAGGATCACTGGGCATTCCATGCCTGGGGTTACTAGAAACATTATGTCTTCCTCATGGTTCCCCAGAGATAGGTGGATTGGTAGAGTGGCTAGGGTAGCTGGCAAACACCCTCCCCCACTATGGACCCATATAACTGGCCAAATGAGATTGGATGTCTTCCAGCCAGTTCAGTTTGCTGGCGATGGCCAGGAATTCTTGCGTATATTCAGCTACTGGGTGTCTGCCTTTCTTCACTGTTTTGATCCTCTCTTGGGCTTTTTGGTCAGCCAAGGGGTCCTCAAATCACCTTCTCAGTGAGGACATGAAATGGTTGAAGTTGTGGAGCTCTGATGCATTGGAATCATGCAGGTCCACCATCCAGTCTGCGGCCACCCCATCCAGAGCGGATTGCCCAATTCGGATACAGGCTTTGTCGTTTGGGATGTCTTGTCCATATTCTTCCATGTGGCTGAGGACTTGGGTTAGGAAGAACCCCAAATGTCACAATTCTCCCCTGAATTTCACGTCCAGTGGCGGGAATGTTTGGATGGATCGGTGCCTTCGTCATCGTCGGTGATGTCTCCCATCTCATTCGGCAGCTGTGGGTCAGCGGGGAGTGGGGGCTGCCGAAACAGTGGCTGCTGTCTCGGCGGTCTCGATGGACATCCTTGGGACTTCAGCTTCAGATTCCCCCTCAGTGTCTCTCTGGCTGCAGCCCAAGGTAATAGTGTGGCCGCGGGATTTAGGTTTCTCATCCCTGAGAGAGCCGAGGGTTCTTTTCATCAGGTCAATAGCTTTCTCCAAGATCCAGTTCGAGTGCTCCGCGTGATCTCCTTCCTCTTTGCTAAGGTGAAGGGATCTCTCCATTTCTTGCTTCCATCCAGGTTGGTGGCTGCCTCGTCTCAGGGTTACTTTTCTTGACCTCTTTTCCCACTCGGTTTTCTTTCCAATGCCCATTGACCACTGAAGTTTGTGGCTGCACATCTCCACCAGTTCTTCCAAGGAATAGGATGTGTCAGATCACGACAGCTGGCAGGGTCCCGGCCGGAGGGAGGTCTCCCCCTTCGCGGCAGGTTCTTCATTCCCTGCCCTGTTGTCCCACATTGTAGATTTTACAAAGTCCCCTGGTAAGGGTCTTCCTTCCAGGTTGACTATTACTGCAGATCCTGTCTAATGTCAGGACCCACTTCAATTCCACATCTTAAAAAAGCAGAACTCTTGGAAACAATTTCTTCCAACAGGAACTTTTATTAAGAGTAGTTGATAGCAGGCATAATAGATGGGATCTGAGATTTCCCGCACAGAGTGATAGGTTAAGGTATCCCCAAGCAAGACCCCACCCCATAGTTCGTCCAGCCAGTGTGGGACAGCCAATCCCCAGGTGTTAGGTCCATCGTGGGAAAAGGGGAGATAACATCGGTCCATCTCCGGTTCACACAGCGATGGTCGGGCGGCTCTTCACACCTTCCTCTGAGAGAGTAGAAATAAACCAGGCACGGAGGTTACATTCCTTATTCCCTCCCTTGATCTAGCTGACAGTTTAGGGAGAGAAAGTTCAGAGAGAGATATAACGCAGGAAAGCAAAATGTTACATTGTAGTGGATAGAGGAAGCAGAGGCATTATTGCTTTGCATTATGTGCCCCATGGGCACATCCCCCCTCCCCCTTGGGAGTATGGCAGAACCCAGGGAAACGTGAGATTTGATTTGGGGTCAGAGGGGATAGAAATGAAATAGGAATGGGTTCTGACAGTGTGATTTTGATACTATGCCTCTGTTTATGCAACCAAGGATTGTATTAGCTTTTTTGGCTGCTGCCACACACTGCTGGCTCATGTTTAAGTGATTGTCCACTTGCACTCCAAGGTCCCTCTCACAGTTACTGTTTTTTAGCCAGGTTTCACCTAATCTGTACTTGTAGCTTTGATTTTTCCTGCCTAGGTGTAAAACCTTTCTTTTCTCCACACTGAATTTCATTTTGTTGGATAGGGCCCATTGTTCAAGTTTGTCATGATCTTTTTGGATCTTAAGCTTTTCTTCTGGGGTGTTGGCTATTCCTGCCAGCTTAGTGTCATCTGCAAATTTGATCAGTTCCCCTTCAATTCCCTCATCTAAGTTATTTATGAAGATATTGAAGAGTACTGGGCCTAAGATGGAACCTTGGGATACCCCACTGCTTAGTTCCCTCCATGTTTGGCATGATCTGTTTTTAACAAACCCATGCTTGCTTCTAGTTATAACTTTTTTTTATTATTGAAAAGTTTTACAGTACATTTTAAGTATACTCCATCCCTCCCCCTCCCCCCCACATCCCCCCTCCCCCCCGACTTCCCAGAGCTGAAAGCAGGAAATTGCCTCTTAATAAGCTTAAACTAAAATATGCTAACCAACTATGAATACACTTTAAATCCTATCGCACTTTAACTCCCCTTATACATAGATAAATAATAGTACATCTTATAATTCTAATATTCATTCATATGCTAGGTGAAATTTTTTAGTCCCATATTTATTCTGAATATATTCAATCCATTTTCTCCATTCCGAAATATATCTCTGTTGCGATTGTTCTTTCAGGTATGCTGAAATTTTTGCCATTTCTGCAAAGTTTGAAACTTTTAAAGTCCACTCTTCTATAGTAGGCAGTTCCTCCTTCTTCCAATATTGTGAAACCAAAAGTCTTGCTGCCGTTGTTCCCTACCAGGCTCTGTGCTGGTCTCACCCCCTAGTGACTTCAGGCTCTTACGATGAAGCAGCGCATCCCTTCATCGCCAGTGTTGTGTAGTTGGTTCTTTGCAGGCATTGAGTGAGACGGGAGGTTCAAACAGCAACAGACTTTATTGAAGGTCAGAACATAACAGAAGCAACATAGGAGCTGCTGTGCAGCTATTTATACGGTTGGCCGATAGGCGGTGACCAATAGATTTAAAGCAGTGGTTTTTCCACCCAAAGACCTACTTAGCCAGCTGGAGACAACCAGTCTAGGCTGGCCCAGCAACCATTACAAACACACATGTGCATTGACTTCCGGTGGCTGTGCGGCGCCGGAGACAGCCTTCCCGGGCTGCCTGCGACTCAGCTGAGTAATTTTCGCCCGAAACAGCGCCGATCAGCTGTTCGGGCGAATTTGAAGCCCCCTCCTCGGGAGAAGAGGAGGGGGTGAGGCCCCAGGTAGGGGTTGAGTTCTCCGGGGCCGCCTGAGCTTGGAGCTTGGGCGGCTGAAGGATTGAACTCCCCCGAAGCCTGGGTCGCTCCCAGCTGGTCAGCGTCTCTGCTCCGGATTTCTTGGAGCAGAGCCAGGCGTCTGCGACCACCCCTGCCTGAAGGAAGGACTATGGAGTAATAAGAGCAGGCAGAGCGGTACAAGAGGAAAAGGTGAAGAGGATTATTTTATTTTACTCTCGAGCTTGATGGACTTTTTAAACTCAAAGTGAAAGTGCGTCACAATTGAAAGTAAAAGATGGCGGCTAAACCTCCCCCTAAAACTCTTCGGAGTGGTGGAACTTCTCCGGTGCAACAATCATCATTGCAGGCGTTGCATCCTCCTGATGTATTGACACCGAAGGACTTACGAGATGCTCTTGAAAAACATGCCCAGGTAATTTTGGAATCAATGGGTGATAAATTTGCACAGATGGAGGAGAAATTGGAGAAATTGGAGGAGAGAATGGAAGAGAGGATGGAACAGAAGTTCAGTGTGATGGAGGTAGACATTTTGTCTTCAGTGCATAAAGTGGCGGAATGTGTGGAAGATTTGGATGAAAAAGTGGAAGATTTGACTCAAAAGAATGCCATATTAGAAGCAAAAGTACTGGAGAATGAAGATTTAAGAGACAAAATGGAAAGAGAATTAAGTCTTGCTCAATATTACCAGATGCAGTTTGCTGTTAGAATCAGAGGCTTAAAAGAGAATATTAAGGAAGATTTAAAGCAGCTGGTTTCTGAGGCTCTCGAAGTGGTATTGAATCAGCCAGCATCTGAAATAAGAGGAGGTATGGATAAAGTGTTCCGTGTGAATTCATGGATTGCTAGACAGAGAAAGTTGCCTAGAGATGTGGTGGTTTACTTTGCAAAAAGGGAAATTAGAGATGAAGTTATACAGGCTGCCTATGATGCTAAAGTTATGATTGCTGATCAAGAAGTCTTGGTTCTAAAAGAAATTCCTCCAAAGATTTTAAGGAGAAGGAAGGATTTTACATTTCTTGTGCAAGAGCTCAAGCAACGAGATATAAGGTTCAGATGGGAGATTCCAGTTGGGTTGATGGTGATGCATGAAGGTAAAAGGTACCGGCTGGTTACTGTGAAGCAAGCGCGTGATTTTTACAATAACGTTTTAAAAGCAACCCCATTAACACTTCTGGAAGCTGCAAAGGGATCTGGAGAAGGAGAACATCAAGAGGCTGAAGCAGAGGAAAACGGTGCTGGAGGAGATCAAGCTATAACTTCTTTGGATGATCCTAGAGAGCAAAGGGTAACGCGTGCTGCTTTAAAACGATCAAAAAAAAAACAAAAGAACAAGACCAGCAAAAGTCTTCGGAACTTCCACAACGTACTTACAGCCAAGCAGTGGGAGGAGCACGGCCTAAAGAAGATAGTCCTATCAAAGCAGTGCTCCAAGAGCTTTGGGAGGATATGCATGGCAACTAAATTTTTAACCTGGAACGTTAATGGACTAAATTCACCACAGAAGAGGAAGAAAGTTTTTCAATATTTAAAACAATTCAAGATAGATGTTATATGTTTGCAAGAAACGCATATTAGGGTTGTGGATCAAAAGTATTTATCGAACTCAAGGTTGGGTACGCAATTTGTTGCTTCTGCAATGAATAAGAAAAATGGAGTGGTTGTTTATGTTAAAAGTGCCTTAACAGCAGACTTAATTGAAGCAGATAAGCATGGAAGATACGTTATGATAGAGCTGCTGCTAGAAGGTAAAAAGACGCTTTTAGTTGGATTATATGCTCCTAATCAACAACAAGCTGACTTTTTTAGTTTACTTCATACAAAGCTTACCCAGTTGGATTATAAATCTTTTATTTTTATGGGGGACTGGAATGGTGTTTTGGATGTACAGATGGACAAGGCTGGAGCTTTTAAGCGCGTTCCAAGTCATGCTAGACTGCCTAAATCCTTTTTTGAAATGAAGGATGACTTGGAACTGCGAGATATTTGGCGTGAGAGACATTTGCAGGAAAAGGATTATACTTTTTATTCTGACAGACATCAATCTTTTTCTAGGATTGATTTTATTTTGTTGACTAATGATTTTTTTTGAGGACTAAAAAGGTGAAGATTTGTGCAAGAACTATCTCTGATCATAGTCCAGTTTGGCTAGAGATTGATAAGGAGAATAGAGACAGGCGCTCATGGCGCGTAAATGAGAATTTGTTTAGAAATCAGAGAAATGTGGAAGAATGCAAACAGCGGATGAAGGTTTTTTTTTAAATTAATATGAATAAGGGCACCTCTATGGATATGGTTTGGGATGCTAGCAAGGCCTACATGAGAGGGGTGTTGATATATATGAATAATAAACATAGACGTGCTGTGGAAGCTAGGAGGAAAGAACTGGAGAATGAAATAAAGGAAAAAGAAAAGGCTTTGATTTTGAATTCAGAGGATGCGAAGACTAAGGAGGCTATTAAACTGTTAAGAGGACAATTTGATAAATTAATGGCTGACCAAGTGGCAACCAATTTGCGGTTTGCCAGGCATAATACTTTCTGCAACGCTAACAAACCAGGTAGATGGTTAGCTTATAGACTGAGGAAAAAACAAAGGGCTTCTAATATAGACAAAATTGAGCATAAAGGAAGGATTGTGTTTCAACAGGACCTTATCAAGGGTGCTTTTGTGGATTTTTATTCTAAATTATATGCTAAGGAGAAGATTAATGAAAAAGACATTGATATATATTTGGAGAATGCTAGCATCCCGGTTCTTACGCAAGTACAAAAAGAGGAGATTAATCAATTAATTACAGAAGAAGAAATTTTTACAGCAATTAAGGAATTGAAGGTGGATAAAGCACCAGGTACGGATGGTTTGTCTGCGGCTTACTACAAAAATTTACAATTAGAGATGATGAAACCGTTAAAGGAACTGTTCCAGACAATCCAGAGGGGGGGAAAGGTGCCACCGTCTTGGAGAACAGCTTTTATTTCTTTGATTCCGAAGGAAGACCAAGATGCTACTCAAGTTAAAAATTATAGACCAATATCGGACTTCCGGTGGCGATGCGACGTCGAAAGACAGCCGTTTTTGGGCTGCCCGCTCCGCAGCTGTGTTTTTCCATCGTAAACAGCGTCTATCAGCTGTTTAGATGGATTTGAAGCCCCCTCCTCGGGAGAAGAGGAGGGGGTGAGGCCCCAGGTAGGGGTTGAGCTCTCTGGGGCGGCCTGAGCTGAGAGCTCGGGCGGCTGAAGGATGAGCCCCCCCGAAGCCTGGGTTGCTCCGAGCTGCGCAGCGCCTCTGCTCTGGGATTCTTGGAGCAGAGCCAGGTGTTAGCAACCACCCCTGCCAAAAGGAAATACTTTTGATTATCAAGATGCAGGCAGAGCGGTACAGGAGGTCAAGGTGAAGTGGACTCTTTATTTTTACTCTCTAGCTCAATGGATTTTATAGCTTTAAAGTGAAAGTGCGTAATAAGTGAAAGTGGGGAAGATGGCGGCTAAAACTTCTAAAGCTCTTCGGAATGCGGGGTCTTCCCTGGTGCAAGAGACCTCACTGCAAGCTTTGCTTCCTCCTGCATCTCCTCCGGTATTGACGCTTAAGGATTTACAAGATGCTCTTGGAAAGTACGCACAACTGATGTCTGATATGATGGATGAAAAGTTGAAAAAGCTGGAGGAGAAATTGGAGGAGAAAATGGAGGAGAAAATGGAGAAATTGGAGAAGAAGATGGAAGAGAAGCTGAGAGCAATGAGGGTGGACATCTTGTCTAAGGTTGTATCCGTAGCTGAATGTGTGCTACAGCTGGATATAAAAGTGGAGGATCTCAGTCAAAAGATTAGAAGCAAAGGTATTAGAAAATGAAAATATAAGGGATAAAATGGATGAAGAATTGAGCCTTGTTCAGTATAATCAGATGCAGAATGCTATTAGAATTAGGGGTTTAAAGGAGAATGGTAAAGAAAATTTAAAGCAGCTGATTTCTGAGGCTCTGGAAGGGGTACTGGGCCAGTCAGCATCTGAAATTGAGGGAAATATGGACAAAGTTTTTCGTGTAAATTCATGGATTGCAAGACAGAGGAAGTTACCCAGAGATGTGGTGGTCTATTTTACAAAGAGAGTAATTAGAGATGAAGTCATTCAAGCTGCTTATGATACTAATTTGGTAGTGGCTGAGCAAGAAGTTTTGGTTTTAAAAGAGATTCCTCCTAAGATCCTAAGGAGAAGGAAAGATTTCGCATTTCTAGTACAGGAACTTAAGAAACGTGATATTAAGTTCAGATGGGAGATTCCAGTTGGGTTGGTGACAACGCACGAAGGTAAAAGACATCGTTTGGTTACTGTGGCTCAGGCACGTGATTTTTATAGTAATGTGTTAAAAGCAACCCCCCTATCATTTTTGGAAGTTGCAAAAGGACACGGTGTGGGAAAGTTTCAAGATGTTGCAGGCAGACAGACAGACAGAGGACAATGGTGGTGGAGGGGATCAAGCTACAGTCTCATCGGTTGCTGCAGGAGGCCAGAAGATGACGCGTGCCGCCCTAAGAAGAGCGAGACGAGAGCAAGAGCAAGACCAGCGGAAAGTTATGGAATCTTCAAAGTGTGCTTACAATGAAGATGTAGGAGGAGAGCGGTCTAAAGAAGTTTTGGGGGTCATGACAGAGGTGCTCCAAAAGTTTTGGGGCGTTAAGATTGCTGATTAAATTTTTAGATTAGAATGTCAATGGAGTAAAATTATTATAGAGGAGAAAGAAAGTTTTTTTTCTTTTTTTTTTAATATTTTATACAATTTAAGATTGATGTTATTTGCTTGCTAGAAAAGTATATTAGGGTTACGGACTTAAAGTAGGTGTTGAACTAAGAGTGGGTATGTAAGCACCTAATTAATAACAAGTTGTCTTAGAGATTGCTTAAAAATTTTTTTTTTATATATACTCTTTTTATTTGAACTTTTATTTGAACTTAAGGATGATTTGGAACTGTGAGACATTTGGCGTGATACACGCAAGAACTATTTTAGATTATAGTTTAGTTTGGTTGGAGATTATTAAGATTAACAGAGATAAGCGCTTTTGGTGCGTAACTGAGAATTTGTTTGGAAATTAGAGAAAGGTGGGAGAATGCAAATAGCAGGTGAAAGTTTTTTTTTCTTTTCCCTTTTTTTGAAATTAATAAGAATAAGGACTGGGATTAAGAAAATTTATTTTGAGTAAAGATCTTTTTTTGTTTTCCTCTTTTTCTTCTCTACTTTATTTGTAATATTAATATTGTTTGTATTCATTTTATATGAGCTAGAGAGAGATAGAATTTATAGTTTATTGTTGATAATATAGGGGTGTTTATGTTTGTTTTTTGATTTTATGCCCTGTATTTAGCTCTGGGAAGTCAGGGGGGGGGAGGAGGGAGTGGGGGAGAGGGATAGGGGTGGGGGAGGGGGGGATTAAAGTCAAAATGTATTGTAAAACTTTTTAAATAAAAAAAAATTATAGACCAATATCGCTTTTAAACACAGATTACAAGATATTTGCTAAGGTTTTGGCTAATAGATTGATGAGGGTTCTGTTTGTTTGTTTGTTCTGTTTGGTTGGGGACCAAACGGGGTTTATTAGTGGTAGGCAAATGAAAAATAATGTGAGGCATATAGTTGATGTGTTAGAGTTTTTGGAAAGGAACAACCAGATCCCTGCGGCGCTAATTTTTCTAGATGCTGAAAAAGCTTTTGATCAATTGAATTGGCAATTTTTGATGAAAGTTTTAGATAAAATGGATTTTGGGGAAAATTTTCTACAACCGATTAGGGCATTATATCAAAAACAAACTGCCCGAATTATAGTTAATAATAGTCTGACAGAAGTATGTAATATTGAGAAGGGCACAAGGCAAGGGTGTCCGTTATCACCCTTGTTATTTGTGTTAACATTAGAGATATTATTGGTTAAAATACGGAATTCGGAAAAAATTAAGGGGATACAAATTAGAGATCAGGATTATAGATTGAGAGCATTTGCAGATGATCTGGTTGTTACAGTGACCCAGCCAGAGAACTCTGTTGTGGACCTGATGGAGATAATAACACAATATGGAAAGGTTTCTGGATTTAAAGTTAATATACAGAAAACTAAAATTTTGGCCAAAAATATGACAGTTTCTCAAAAGGCTCTCTTGGAAGGATTAACTGGATTCGAGATTGTTAAAAGGGTTAAATATTTGGGGGTGCTTTTGTCGCCCTCTAATACAAAGTTATATAAAAATAATTATGAAAAATTATGGGGGAAAATTCAAAAAGAATTGGAGAGTTGGGGAAAATTGCAATTGTCTTTGTTGGGACGGATCGCAGCAGTGAAAATGAATGTCCTGCCTAAATTTTTATTTTTATTTCAAATGATACCGATTCTTAAGAAAGATTCTAATCTGGAGGAATGGCAGCGAGGTATCAATAAATTTGTTTGGGCAGGGAAAAGGCCACGAGTTAAACTTAAGATTATGCAGGATACTCGTGAGAGAGGTGGTCTCAAAATGCCTAATTTTAAACTATATTATGAAGCTGCTGCATTAGTAGGAATAAGTGATTGGATTAATTTGTCACAAGAGAGATTATTAAATCTTGAGGGCCACGATTTGTTGTTTGGCTGGCATGCATATTTGTTGTATGACAAGAAGGTAGACAATGTGTTTAGAGTGCATATTTTAAGACAGGCATTGTTGAGAGTTTGGAAGAAGTATAGACATAAGTTAGACTGCAAGATACCATTGTGGGCAATTCCAAAACACGCAATAGAAAATATACATGCTGGCTTCAAACATGATGTGACTACGTACAAGGAGATCCTAAGCTTGGAAAGAAATGTTTGGTGTTTGAAATCATATAGCCTCTTGCGAGAAGAGAAGGTTGTTCAAAATTGGTTTCAATATACTCAGTTACGGGCCAGGTGGAAAGAAGACCAGAAAAATGGATTTACAATGACTGATGAAAATTTGATAAAGCAAATCAGAAATCAGGGACCAGCACATATTAAACGGATATATCTTGCGTTGATAGAGATTGACTCAGAAACAGAACTTGTTAAGGATTGTATGATAAAATGGGCCCAAAACATCCAGGAAGTTATTACAATGGATACGTGGGAAAAGATTTGGGTGAGGAATGTAAAATTTACACAAGCTCAAAATTTAAGAGAGAATTTTTACAAAATGTTTTATAGATGGCATTTAGATCCTAAAAAGCTTGCAAGTATGTATCCGAATTATCAGCCTAAATGTTGGAGGTGCGGTGATGAAGACGCAACATATTTTCACATATGGTGGACTTGTAAAAAGGTTAAGGCTTTTTGGATAAAAGTCTGGTGGAATATGCAGAAGATTTTTAAACAGAGGATAAAGTTTTGTCCGCAACTTTTTTTGTTGGGAATAATTACAGATGCTACAGTTGTGGACACTAAGTTGATGTTGAATTTAATTACGGCAGCGAGACTTTTGATAGGCCAATATTGGAAGAAAGAGGAATTGCCGACCATAGAAGAGTGGACTTTAAAGGTTTCCGACCTGGCTGAGATGGCGAAGATTTCGGCCTATTTGAAAGATCACTCGCAAGAACGCTATATTATGGAATGGAGAAAATGGATTGAGTTTATCCAGAACAAGTATAGGGTTAAGAAGTTTCATGTAGCATTTGAATAAGTCTTCTTTCTTTTCTTCTTTTTTATTTTTGTTTTTCTATATATATTTAATATATATATATATTTATCCTATATAAGCTAGAGAGTGATGGGTTTTAGAGTTTATGGTTGTTAGTATATGGTTGTTTATGATTGTTTTTTTATATACCTTGTATTTAGCTCTGGGAAGTCGGGGGGGGAGGGGGGGAGGGGGGAGAGGTAGGGGGGGAGGGAGAAGGGAGGGGGAGGGGGGATTTTTAAAGGAAAAATTGTATGTTAAAACTTTTTAATAAAAAAAAACACATGTGCATTAAGCAATTAATACTCCCCGCTTGTTGGAGGGGCGGCGACGATCGGACGAGCCGGGGATTTGGTTTGGAGCTTGGGATTCACATCAGCTGGCAGGCGCTGTTTTTGGCGGCGCGGAGCCCTCCCTCTCCCCCCAAATGGCGGCGGTGGCTTCCCGGCCTGGAAATTGGCCGTGGCTTTGCTCTACCGCCGTGGATTTGTTGGTAGATGCCTGGATTTTGGGGATGGAAATGTCATCTTCTTGCGGTGGTACTTTGTTTGTAGGTGGGGATGCCTTTGGCCTCCCCCCGGAATGGCGGTAGTGGCCGGCGACCTGAAGATCGGCTGGGGCCTGGCCCTTCTCCTTCTCAATGTGCTGGTTGGCAGGTACTACTATGGCCCGAAGATCAGCCATGGTTACGCTTTAATGCCCAGTTGGGGTTAACACTTCCCACTAATATTCCGGATTGGACCTGGGACTGGACCGTGGTGGGAGGACGGTCTTGGATTGGTCATCAACCGCCCCACTGGTGTGGGAGACCAGTTGGGGTAGGCTTGCCCCGGGATTCCTTACTCTGTCCATGACAGGCTGGACAGTGAGAGGACGGTTGGGGTTTCTTTTTCTGATGACCACCTCAGGTGAGAGCTGAGCTGGACTAATGGACTATGGTACACTTACCAGACTTAATATCATTAATATCATTGATCCACCCATTATTAACATCAGCCCTATGTGGACATTTTTATTATTGTATGGTTCGCCTGCATTACTCTGGAGCCAATTTGTATGCCCTCAGGGGGGTTTCTTCCTCCTGGGTTCGACCTGCCGCCCTCTCCTGCATTCCCCTTAATGAGGGGCCCAACTGTTGGGACCCCGAGAGGTGGTTGGGCTTAGATAGGGGCCTCGAGCGGAGACGTATTAAGAGGCCTCTGATATATTTTTTAGCCGGTTATTTTAAAAGGTTAGGAAGGGTGAGGGTGGGG
The DNA here is from genome assembly GCF_947247035.1 of Vipera ursinii. Lineage (NCBI taxonomy): Eukaryota > Metazoa > Chordata > Lepidosauria > Squamata > Viperidae > Vipera > Vipera ursinii. Next base: position 36,682,152 of record NC_139522.1, read on the forward strand.
AGGGAATTATTAACCGGCACTCAGTCTGGGCCGGTTAGGGGTCCCGGCGGCACGGGGTTTGGGGTAGAGGCTGCTGGTTCTGGATGTGTTGGGGTGGGGTTTCAAATCCCCACGACAATAGGGAATGGCAGCAGGTGTGTGCACGGAGGGCCGTATCGACATCTGGGATCGCGCCCCCACTGTCTTCAAGCGGTGAAGCGCTCCGACCCTCCGGTTAGCACCCTTTTGCCCGGGGGTGAGGGTGATCAAGTCCCTGAGCTCAGGCTGGTTTACCTTAATGCCAGATCCGTTGTTAATAAGGCTCCCCTTATCTGTGACTTGATCGAGGAGGAACGCACGGATCTGGCATGCATTACGGAAACCTGGTTGGGCTCGGAGGGAGGGGTCCCTCTGATCGGGTTACGCCCCCCAGGTTTCTGTGTGCTACACCAGCCACGGGCTCAGGGTAGGGGTGGGGGGGTGGCGGTAGTTATTAGGGAGACTCTATGTCTGCGGGAGACCACCATTGTCCAGATTGGCAGGAGTGAGTTCCCTCCTCCTGAGATGTGGCCCTCGGATTCAGATGGGCTTGTTGCTCACATAACTGGCACCCAGCTGTGTGGCAACAGCTCTGCCCGAGCTGCTCGACACCCTCTCAGGGTTGGCAGTAGAGTTCCCCAGGCTCATAGTGCTGGGTGACTTCAACCTGCCTTCCCTGGGAGGGTCATCGGAGCTAGCCCGGGAGTTCATGGCCTCCATGACGGCCATGGACCTGAGTCAGGTAATTCAAGGCCCGACTCATGTGGGAGGGTCACACTCTCGACCTGGTGATACTGTCTGGACAGTGGTTGGATGATTTGGGAGGGGGTTCACCGGTCGTTGTTCCCCTGTCATGGTCCGACCATCATCTCCTGTGGCTGGTCTTCCGTTATGCCACCCCCCGCCGCTGGTCTGCGGAACCTACCAGATGGTTCCACCCCAGGCGCCTAATAGACCCTGAACGGTTCCAGATGGCGCTTGGGTCTATACCCATCGCCCTCACAGCCCAGATGATGCCTTGGTTGATGTCTGGGAAAAGGCAGCCACTGAGGCACTCAACTGTGTTGTACCCTTGCGACCTCTGACCCGGCGCAGATCCCATTGGGCTCCATGGTTTTCTGTGGAGCTCCGGGAGATGAAGCGTCGGAGACGGGGTCTAGAGAGCGGTTGGAGGTCCAGCCATTCCGAATCTGACCGATTGCAGCTAAGAACCTTTATAAGGTCTTATCTTGCTGCGATGAGGACAGCGAGGGCTAATTACTTCGCTGCCCTCATCGCGTCCGCAGATAATAGCCCGGCCGCCCTGTTTAGGGTGACTCGCTCCCTCCTTAGTCAGGAGGTGAGAGAGGAGCCCTTGCAGGGGCGGGCCAAGGAGTTTAGTCATCATCTGATGGACAAAATCGCTCAGATCTGGGCCAGTTTGGACTCTAACTGGGCAGAGTCTGATGTGGAGGAATCGGACGGTTTTGAGCATGTTATCTGGACTGAGTTCGATCCTGTTTCCCCTGATGATGTGGACAGGATTATGGGGAGGCTGAGTTACACCACCCTGTTTATTGGACCCGTGTCCCTCTTGGCTGATTTATGCAGCTCGGGAGGAGACACGAAGCTGGTTCCAGGCAGTAATATCAGCCTCTTTGAGTGAGGGTGTCTTCCCCACCGCTTTGAAGGAGGCGGTGGTGAGGCCCCTTCTCAAGAAGCCTGCCCTGGACCCAGTGATTTTAAGCAACTATCGTCCTGTCTCCAACCTTCGCTTTTTGGCGAAGGTTGTGGAGATCGTGGTGACGCATCAGCTTCCTCTGTTCCTGGAGGAAACTGATTATCTGGACCCGTACCAATCGGGTTTCAGGCCCGGGTACAGCACTGAGACGGCATTGGTCACACTGGTGAATGATCTCTGGCGGGCTCAGGACAGGGGTTGTTCCTCTGTCCTAGTTCTATTAGATCTCTCAGCGGCTTTTGATACCATCGACCATGGTATCCTATTGCAGCATCTCAGGGGGTTGGGAGTGGGAGGCACTGTTTTGCAGTGGTTCTCCTCCTATCTCCTGGGCCATTCGCAATCGGTGTTGACGGGAGGGCAGAGGTCTGCCCCGAGGCCTCTCGTTTGTGGAGTCCCTCAGGGGTCGGTTCTCTCTCCCCTCCTGTTCAACATCTATATGAAGCCGCTGGGCGAGATCATTCGTGGTTTTGGGGTGGGGTATCACCAGTACGCTGACGATACCCAACTTTTTCTTTCCACCCCAAACCAACCCAGTGATGCCCTCGCCGTGATGTCCCATTGCCTGGAGGCGGTCCAGGTCTGGATGGGGAGAAACAGGCTTCGTCTCAATCCTGCCAAGACTGAGTGGCTGTGCATACCGGCATCTCGGACTAACCAGTCTATTCCACCTTTAATGATGGGGGGTGAGGTGTTACCCCCCGTCGATAGGGCTCGCAACTTGGGCGTCCTCCTGGACTCACGGCTCAGTTTTGAAGACCATATAGGAGCCGTGACCAGGGGGGCCTTTGCACAGGTTCACCTGGTGTGCCAGTTGCGGCCCTACCTGGACCGAGATGCCCTGCGCACAGTCACTCATGTGCTTGTGACCTCCCGATTGGACTACTGCAATGCTTTCTACATGGGGCTGTCCTTGGAGACCACCCGGAGGCTTCAGCTGGTGCAGAATGCAGCCGCGTGGGTTGTGATGGGGGTTTCTTGATACTCCCATGTAACACCTCTGCTCCGCGAACTGCATTGGCTTCCGGTTGCCCTCCGGGTGAGATTCAAGGTGCTGGTGATGACCTATAAAGCCCTAAATGGCTTGGGTCCGGGATATCTGAGGGAACACCTGCTGCCGGCATCAAGCTCCCTTCGTCTTGTGCGCTCCCACAGGGAGGGTCTTCTCAGGGTACCGCCGGTAAAAGATTGCTGGCGGACAATACTCAGGGGGAGGGCCTTCTCTGTGGGTGCGCCTGCCCTTTGAAATCAGCTGCCTGTAGAACTTAGGATTGCCCCTGACCTTCATTCATTCCGCCAGGACCTGAAGACCTGGCTCTTTGAGCTCTCTGGCCTGGACTGAGCATATTAATTGGGATTTTAACTGTTTTTAACTAGGGTTTTATTGCAAGGTTTATATAATTCTTTTTAATTGATTTTAAGTTTTGTAATTTTTGTATATGTTTTTTAAAAACCTTGTGAACCACCCTGAGTCCTACGGGAGAAGGGCGGTATATAAATTGAATAAATAAATAAATAAATAAAATAAATTAGTAAAGGTTCCCCTGCACATGTGTGCTAGTCATTTCCAACTCTAGGGGCTGGTGCTCATCTTTTCAAAGCCGAAGAGCCAGCGCTTGTCCGAGGACGTCTCCGGCGCACGGAATGCTGTTACCTTCCCACCGTAGTGGTCCTTATTTTTCTACTTGCATTTTTACGTGCTTTCGAACTGCTAGGTTGGCAGAAGCTGGGACAAGTAACAGGCACTCACTCTGTTACGCGGCACTCGGGATTTGACCCGCCAAACTGCCGACCTTCTGATCAACAAGCTCAGCATCCTAACCCACTGAGCCACCACATCCCTTATTAAGCAATTAGCAAACGGTATAAACAAGCAAGTACTTTCAGCATATAAAAGGCCAGTATATTACAGTTTCTTACCTAAAAGACAACTAAAAAAGGATTTTGGATGTTTAAGCACGGACCCTTAGCCGTGCCTCCTTTGTCCCCTGCAACCCACCTCAGCCTATTTACAGCCAGCTTTCCTCCTCCGCTGGTCCTCCGCTGGTTCTTCTCCACACCCAATGTGCCCCTGGCCCTCCGGCCCTTGCCCTTCAGCCCAGCCGATTCGCCCAGACACCTTTTTACCCACTCCTATGGCTGCATGGGACAAATAGCCCCCAGACAATTGGGTGGCTGGCAGAAGCAATGGTGGTGGAAGGGCAGCATGCAATTGGCGATCACAAGGGCTTTGGCTGGGGGTGGGCAGCATGCGATGCAAGATTTTTTAAAAAGTACTACGGCTGATCTGCAAGTTTTGGGGCCTTGCAGATCTGTTACCAGGACCGGAGGGAATGGGAGAGTCAGCAGGAGTAGCAGATGCCGGGGCCACTGGGGGGGACAGGCAAGTGTGTGTTTGGGGGGACCAGGAAGGGAGGGGCACCTCAAGGGGGCTTGACAAAAAAAGGTTGGGTCACAACTCAAATGAAAGAGGGGAGGAGGAGCAAGGCTGGCATGGCTTCTGGCATTGTGGAGGGGGGCTGGGGGAGAGCAGGCAAATGGCAAAGCTGGCATGCCTTCTGCAATTGTGGGTGGCATGGTGGGGGAGTGCAGGCAAATGGAGGTGGTGCATGAAATGCCTGTTCAGTGTCAGGCTGCAGTCCAGGAGCAGAGGCAATGGAGGGAGGGTGGAAAAACAAAAGGAAACTGCTGCTCTGAATATTTTTCTTTTTAAGCTGTCAGAGGTTCCAGGCAGAGCAGGCAACAGACAGGGAGCAGTGGGGAGGGGAGGGTGCTTTCCATTTTGTCCACCCTCCCCTTTGTTTCCTCTGTGCCTGGACTCTGGCCTGACTCCGAATGGGCAGTTCGCACGCCACCTCCATTCACCTGCTGTGCCCCCCCATGTTGCCCACAATTGCAGATGCCGTGGAGGCCCTGACATTCGCCTACGCTCCCCTCCATGCTGTCCACAATTGCAGAAACCATGCCAGCTTTGCTGTTCACCTGCACTCCCCCCATGCCACCCGCAACGCCAGAAGGCACGCCAGCCTTGCTCCTCCTCCCCTCTTTCGTTTGAGTTGTGAGCCAAGCTATCTTTGTCAAGCACCCTTGAGGTTCCCCTGCCTCCCTTCCTGCTCCCCCAACACACACTTGCCTGTCTACCCTGCCAGTGGCACCAGCAGCTGTTACTCCTGGCACCTCTCCCCCTCCCTCTGGTCCTGGTGACAGATCTGCAAGTTCCACAAACTTGCTGAGCATCTGCAGTGTCAGGGAAATAAATCAATAATTCCCTATCAGAGGGTGATGAACCGTGTTTCATTTGATGCATGGTAAACATCAGGTAAAAATGAAGAAACCCGAGGCATATTGTACTGTATATAAAACTTTAATTAGGAAACAAAGAAAGAACTTAACTGACTACATCTTCTCATAAGACAATAAAAGAGAAGAGGAAAAAGTAAAGAGAGAAAACTTTTGTAGACATGCACACTTAATAGCAAAAAAACAGATTGAAACCATAACATGGCTGGACATGTGACAATCAACTTGGTTACATTGATAAGATTACTATGCAGCTGGCAGAAAAACAGAGTGAGACGTGCTGAGCTGACAAAGAGGAAAAAATGCAGTGACAACCCCTTCTTTGTCAGTAACGCAGGACTCAGATAAGGCACAACTTCTTGCGCAGATACTCGTGCTGAGCTTCAGGAAGTGGCTTGTTCAGCATATCAGCAATCTGATCATGTGTAGGCACATACTGCAATTTTACAAAACCTTGTTTAACTACTTGTCTTATATTTTGATAACGAATGTCGATGTGTCTAGACCTTGAACCTGTAAAGCGATTCTCAGATATATAAACCACAGATTCGTTGTCTTCCATCACAGTGATCGGTTGAATCGGGTGTGTCCAGATATCTGTGACTAAACCATCAAACCATGATAGAGAATTACATGCATCTGAAACACAAGCATATTCAGCTTCAGTAGATGAACAAGAAACAAAATTCTGTTTACGCACATGCCAGTAAACAGGACATCCATTTAAAAACATCATATAACCTGAAGTACTTTTACGTGATTTCTTATCACTCGCCCAATCAGAATCTGCATAACAACATAACTCTGCATAGTCAGTATGTGTGGGTTCTAACAATAACTTCATGTTTTTAGTGTGTTTTAGGTATCTCAATAATTTCTTAACACATGTCCAATGAAACTGTTTTGCCTTCCCTATGTGTGATGATAGGAGATTAACACTAAGTGCAATGTTGGGTCTAGTCCAACTACTAATATACAGCAGCTGTTAGAGATTAAACTTGATTTGGGTGACAATATTATATAATGGAGTAAAAGCACCTTTAAGGAGTTAAACGGCCTAGGGGTGTGGCTGTAATTATTCCACATAAAAGAGAGTTAGATGTTACACGTAGTTGCTCTTGTATATGTGTTTGATGTTAGTGTTTGGATACCTCTTGTTCTCTTGTTTGCTAACTTGATATTTATTCTCTCAAGAATCAACTGCTTGCTACAGTGTATATTGTTTTTGATATTGGTAAGCAGCTTTTGTATTTTGATACTATGTTTTTATGGACTGACTTTTATGTGCATGATACTGGATTGATACTTGGACTATTTCTTACTGTGTTTCTTTTTGTTGTCTGAGTAAAAATAAGTTATAAAACTCGTGTTAGTGCATTACTGTTTGCCTAAAAGTCCCAGTACAACTTCCACTGTGTATTAATAATACTCTGTTAAACAAACCATTTTTTTCAACAACATATTCTAACAATGGTTATGGGCCCAGATCCAGTGTGGTGCTGAGGACAGGCACAGTATTGTATTTATATTTCCTAACTGAGTTTTCAAATTCAGACAATGGCACAAGGACTATTCAATCCATTCTGCATTACCCGGCTTAATGGGTCAAACTACGTATCCTGGTCTACACAATGTAGTTTGCTATTACAAAATCAAGGTCTTTGGAAAATAGTCCATAATCCTCCTGATGTAACTGCCTGGGATCCAACTAATGAAGAAGATAACAAGAAGATTGTAGACTTCAATAAAGACAATGATAAGGCTTTATCTATCATTGGGCTAACATTAGGAGACCAACAGCTAGTCCATGTGCGTGGAGAAGAATCTGCTGCTAAATGTTGGGCTAAGTTGAAAAAGATTTTTGTTCGGGACAGTGTTGGTGCTCATATAAATCTTACCAGAAAGCTATTTAGAGCTAGACTGGAAAAGAATGGCGATATGTTAGCTCACCTTAACTTTATAAAAGCAACTTTGTTGGAACTGCAAGAAAAAGAACTTATTTTCTCAGAGCTTCACCAGGTTTACATCATTTTATCATCATTGGATGAGAGCTACGATGCCTTTGTATCGTCCTTGGAGGTTTTGTCCAAAGAAGACCTAACTGTTTCTTCAATAACTGGAAGGTTGTTGGAAGAATCAAGATGTCGTATGGAGAGAAAACAGTTGAGAGAGCCATTGCAACAAGAAATAAAGAAGACTGAATCTGCTTATATTTTAAGGAAATGCTTTAATTGTGGGTTAAAGGGACATATTGCTAAGTTTTGTCAGAATAGTAATTGTCAGAGAAATGAAAGCCATAGAAAGAATAAAAAGCTGATTAATGTAGCTGTAGCTAATAGAACTACTAATAACCACAATTGGTGGGTGGTAGATAGTGGAGCTACACACTGTATTTCAAAAATAAAAAGGGATTTTGAGAATATAAGGTCTAGTAAAAATATATTTCTATGGCTAATGGCTGGAGAGTCAAGGTCTCTGGAGAGGGTAAGGTTTACTGTTCATTTTTAAAACAAAATTTGGAAATGCTATATGTTCCCAGATGTGATTATAATCTATTATCAGTTAAGGCATTATTGGAAGCAGGTTTTAAAGTTACTTTCCAAGGGGAGGAATGTCTTATTCAAAAGAATGAAGTGAACTTAATAGCTAATATGAAAGACGGTTTGTTTGTAATTAGCAATGATCCTATAATAATGGCTACTACTTGTACAAATCAAAAACCACATGATGAATGTATTCATTTATTACATAGAAGATTGGGTCATGTGAATTTTAATACACTAAAAAGAACTGTAGCTTTGTCTAATGGGTTTAAGTTAAAGGCTTGTAAGAAATATCTGCAGTGTAACGTATGTGGTAGAGAAAAGAGCAGGGCAGCACCAGCTAATAGGTTAGATGGATTTAAAACCACAACTCCATTAGAACTGGTATTTATGGATTTGATAGGTCCTATGAAACCCAGTTTAGGGGGTGCTTGCTACATATTAAATATTCTAGACCATTATAGCAGATATGGGTTCTGTTATCTCCTTACGTCAAAAACTGAAACTATACAAACAATATCTAATTGGCTCAAGTTTGTACAAAGGAAAACTCAGTTAAATGTAAAAACCATAATAACAGACAATGGAACTGAGTTTGTTAATAAACAGTTCAATGAGCTGTTAGTTTCAGAGGGAATAGAGCATAGACGTACAGCTCCTTATAGACCTCAGCATAATGCATTTGTTGAACGGAGGGGCCAAACATTGCAAGCTATGATTAGATCTATGATTGAAGATTCTGGTTTACCTGATAGCTTATGGGGAGAAGCAGCAAAATGTGCTAATCATATTTTAAACAATGTGGTTAGTTCAGCTACAGGTAAAATTCCTTATACCTTATGGTATAAGAGAAAACCAAATCTTAGTTATATTCACACATTTGGGACACCTGCTTGGGTACATATTCCAAGTTCAATAAGAAATAAAGGAGAACATAGAGCTAAACAATTATTTTTTGTTGGCTATGAGTTAAACCATAAGTCTTATCGGTTCTGGGAGAAAGGTACTAAAAACATTTATTGTAGTTCTAGCGCTGTTTTTCATGAACAGTCAGGCTGGGAAAGGGTAGAAGATATTGTATATATTCCTCAACAAGATTTAACTAACTCCTCAAATGAAAGTGATAAAGAAGAGGAGGAACCTGCTAGAGAGATCAAACAAGAACCACTGATAGTGGAGACAGGAGAGGAAGAAGATAATAATGTAAATGTACCTATAAGTCCAATAATTCTCAGAAGGTCTAACAGGGAAAGACGACAGCCTGATCGTTTCGAGGCAGGTTTAATTTGTCAAATAGACATTGAACCTTCTAATGTTGAAGAAATAAAAATGTATCCTGAGAATGAAAGAAAGAATTGGAAAGTAGCTATGGATAAAGAAATAAAGTCTTTGCAAGATCTTAATGTTTATCAAGAGGTTAAAATACCTAAAACAGAAAAGTTAATTGGATGTAAATGGGTTTTTAAACTGAAAGAAAGTGTTACAGGAGAGGTAATACATAAAGCAAGATTAGTTGCTCAAGGATTTGCACAGAATAATAGTGATTATGATGAAGTATTTTCCCCAACGTTAAGAGCTTCCACTCTTAGGGCTGCTTTAGTTTGGGCAGCAAATAAGATTTATAGTATAAAACATGTAGATATTGAAACTGCTTATTTGCATGCAACATTATACCATGATATATATATGAAAGTTCCATCAGGAATAGAAAGTAAGGTAGGGTACTGTTGGAAACTGAATAAGAGTTTGTATGGTTTAAAACAGTCAGGTTATGAGTGGAATAGATGTTTAGTAAAAGAGTTAAATAGTTTGGGATTTAAAGTTAGTATTGCAGATCCTTGTTTATTTATAAAACAGCAAAATAGTGAATTATCATTGTTATTATTATTCACTGATGATATTGCTATTATAGCAAAAGATGAAACAGAAACTGAAAGAATAATTTCAGGGTTAAAAAGAAAATTTAGAGTAAAAGATCTAGGAGCTATTAGTCATTATCTAGGGCTGGATATTGTCAGGACTAGTAAAGGATTTAAACTGTCTCAAGCTAAGAAAATTAATGGTTTGCTGAAACGTTATAATATGGAAAACTGTAAACCAGTAAAAACACCTATGGTTCAAGGTTTTGAGAGTTCAGCAGATAACAGCAATGTCTTTGATAAAAAGATATATCAATCATTAATAGGCAGCTTGATGTATTTATGTAACTGGTCAAGACCTGACATAGCATTTACAGTTAATCATTTAGCTAGATATTGTGAGAATCCTACAACCAGATGTTGGCAAGGTGCGAAAAGAGTTTTAAGATATTTGAAACACACCATACATTATTCTCTATATCTAGAGCCAACAAAGGAATTGGAACTAAAAGCATTTGCAGATGCTAGTTTTGCATCTGATACTGTAACCAGGAAATCCACTTCAGGATTGGTTGTATTATTGGGAAACGCTTTAGTAGGATGGAGGTCTAACAGACAGAAGCATATAAGCTTATCAACAACTGAATCCGAATTTTCTTGTTTATCTTTATTATGTACTGAGCTATTGGTATGGAAACAATTATTGTTTGATATGGGTTTAAATTGTAATGAACCAATAAAAGTGTATGAAGACAATCAAGCAGCTATAAAATTAGCAACTAATGCTGCAGTGAAAACTAGATCAAAACATACGGATCTACGGTATCTAAATGTCAGACAATGTGTTAAAGATAATTTGATTAAACTGGAATATTGTGCAACTGAAGATAATATTGCTGACCAGTTTACTAAAGCTCAGGGTGCTATAAAGCATAAATCTGTTTGTGATATGTGTAATTTGAGATTGTAAAAATATATGTATAATATGCCACCCAAAAGGGGAGATTGTTAGAGATTAAACTTGATTTGGGTGACAATATTATATAATGGAGTAAAAGCACCTTTAAGGAGTTAAACGGCCTAGGGGTGTGGCTGTAATTATTCCACATAAAAGAGAGTTAGATGTTACACATAGTTGCTCTTGTATATGTGTTTGATGTTAGTGTTTGGATACCTCTTGTTCTCTTGTTTGCTAACTTGATATTTATTCTCTCAAGAATCAACTGCTTGCTACAGTGTATATTGTTTTTGATATTGGTAAGCAGCTTTTGTATTTTGATACTATGTTTTTATGGACTGACTTTTATGTGCATGATACTGGATTGATACTTGGACTATTTCTTACTGTGTTTCTTTTTGTTGTCTGAGTAAAAATAAGTTATAAAACTCGTGTTAGTGCATTACTGTTTGCCTAAAAGTCCCAGTACAACTTCCACTGTGTATTAATAATACTCTGTTAAACAAACCATTTTTTTTTCAACAACATATTCTAACAGCAGCGACCCAATGACTGAGCGATAAAGTGATCCTCAAACTCAGGACTTGGTTCATGTGCCAAGTTGTGAAAATCGGTTTGCATGGGTATACTCACTGGTTTAGCATTCTTCATGTTGCAGTGATGCAATAGTTGTTCAATCTTGTGTGAGACTGAACCCCTTCTGAGTTTTGTCAACCTGAACACCCAAATAAGTGTTAATATATCCTAAAGACTTCAATGTGAAAAACGTTTGTAAAGCTTTAGCAAAAATCTCACTCATCTGCTTATTTGGACCAATATAAACAATATCATCAACATAAACAAGAACTATCTCATACGTATTATCAGATCTTTTAGTAAACACGCATTCGTCTGTTTCGGACTTAATAAAGCCCATTGAATTTAGTTTGTCAGAAAGACATAAGTACCACATTAAACCAGACTGTTTCAGACCATAAAGACTTTTGTGTAGAAACCAATTATCCCCTTCTTGCTGTCGGAAACCTGGAGGACCTTTCACATAAATTTCTTCATCAAGATCAGCGTGTAGATAAGCCGTTTCAACATCAAACTGGAAAACTTCTAGGCCAAGGATAGTTACAGTGCCTAAGGTGATTTTCACACTCTCAGTCCGCACTGTGGGTGAATAGGTATTTGTGTAGTCCTCAGGATAACGTTGAGCGAAACCCTGGGCTACAAGTCTGGCCTTGTACAACGACTCACCATTTGGCTTCTTTTTAATTCTGTAGACCCAACGAGTGCCAATAACTTTTTTGTTTACTGGAGGGCTTGCAGGCATAAACACATGAAGTTTCTTTAGACTGTCCATTTCAGCCTGCATTGCCTCAAACCATTTATCTTGCTCTGCTTCAGGAAGATGTTTGATTTGTGTGAACGTCTCAGGAGGAAGTGTAACATTACAAATCAAAGGTAAAGGTGCTTTTGTTACTTGCCACGAATACTGTTTTGAAGGAATTTGTTGTGATTCAGGGTCAGCCTGTGGGTTCGGCAGTTGGGTCGGATGACTCAGATGAGGGGGAGGAGGGGGGTGTTGAAGAACTTGCTGATGATGGCTTTGAGGCTCCGCAGAGCCCCCAGCCAGGCCCCTCCTACCTGGTGGAGACCCAGCTGTGTGAGCCTGACAGTGTGGATGAAGATGACCCACAGCTGGCCCTGTTCAAGGACGCCCGACGCAGGAGGCAGTCAAGTAGGAGCAAGCAGAGGAAGGCTGTGGGGCTTCTCGGAAGGAGGCAAAGAGAGGCCACGCCCTGAACTCTTTATAAAGGGAATGTTTGGGGAGGGCTGGTTTGCTGAAAGCAACCGCTCCGATAGTGTTTCAAAGCTCCTGTATCTTGGTATGTGTTTTGTTTGTTTTTGTAATAAATTTGGCAGACGTATTCCAGCCTCTTGCCGTTTATAAAGGGGTTGCCTTTTCTGCAAGGCCGGTAGCAGGCTGGTACAGAACAGTTTGCTTTCAGCCACCCACCCCTTACTAATATTATGGAGCAGCTACGTGCTGAGAATGCCCAGCTCACCCAGCAACTCACTTTGCTGGCAGCTCAGGTGGCTCAACTGCAAGCTCAGGTTCATGCTGCACCCCCACCCAGGAGAAAATGCCAAGTTGCAATGCCGGATAAATTTACAGGCACTCCAGAACTGTTTCCTGCTTTCCTGGGACAATGCCAGCTCTTTATCAGCGTGAGAGCAGCTGATTTCCCCACTGACCGGGATAAGGTGGGGTTTGTGTTAAGCCTTCTTTCGGGTGATGCAGCTCGTTGGGGCACACCTCTGCTGGCTCAACCTAGCCAATTGTTGGACAACTTTGTGGGGTTTTGTGATCATATGCGTCTGATGTATGAGGACCCTATTAAGACGCAGACTGCTACTCGACGTCTGAAAGCTCTGAGGCAGGGTCAACGCCACCTACAGGGCTATATCAGCGATTTCCGGCTGCTTAGCCAGGATTCCGCCTGGAATGAGGCTGCGCTCGTGGATGCCTTCCAGGATGGATTGTCGGAGGAGATGTTGGATGAGCTGGCCCGTGTGGATATTCCCTCAGACCTGAATGGGCTGATCCATCTCTGCCTGCGGATCGATGCCCGGTTGCAGCAGCGAACGAGTCGCCGTGCCACCCCACAGACCCCTGCAGCCCCTGTTGTGCGTGAGCCCCCAGTTCAAAGGGAGGAGCCAATGGAGCTGGGTGCCGCCAGGTCTTGTCTATCGGTGACTGAAATGAACAGACGACGATCGGAGGGGTTGTGTTTTTACTGTGGGGACCATGGACATTTGGCTGCTTTTTGCCCAAAGAAGCGACAGCGGGCATCAGTGATCGAGTCTGCCCCGAGAAAGTCCCCTACTTTTCTGTCGGGAAACGCCCCGAGCCCGATCTAGACGGTGTGATAGATCAGGCGTCCCACAACAACACTGAGCGACGTCTTTCCGATGCTACCTGTGGACCTCCACGGCATCTGATATTGGAGGCACGTCTGATCCTTCCTGGCAAGCCAGAGGGGATTCCAGTCCATGCCTTAATTGACTCTGGGGCCACCACAAATTTTATGGACTCAGCATTTGTGGCCAAATGGGCTGTTCCCCAGTGCCCGGTGGATCCGCCCATGTTAGTGGAGACTATCGATGGTCGAGTGCTCCTGTCTGGGCCTATTACGGCCGCCACGCAACCATTATGTATGGCCATCATTTCCCATGTGGAGGCCATCCAGTTCTATATCACCTCAGACCTGCACTTCCCCGTGGTCTTGGGACTGGCGTGGCTCCGGACGCATGACCCACAGATCTATTGGTCACAGAACTTGGTCACCTTCCCAAGCTTGCAGTGCGTGGACCACTCCCGCCATATCTGTGCCGGCCAGGTGGAGGGTTTCCCAGGGGTTTCCTTGCCTCCCGAAATGTCCGACTTTGCTGATGTGTTCAGCGAGACAGAGGCGGATCAATTACCCCCGCACAGGCCCTATGACTGCCCCATTGATTTAGTCCCTGATGCGCCTCTCCCAGTGGGGCCTTTGTACTCCATGTCGGACCCCGGGTTGGCTGCATTGCGGGACTTTCTGGAGAAGAATTTGGCTCGCGGTTTCATCCGGCCCTCGTCCTCGCCAGTGTCTGCACCCGTGCTCTTCGTCAAAAAGAAGTCGGGCGAATTACGGCTTTGCTGCGATTACAGAAAACTCAACGCCATCACGGTGCGCAACCGTTACCTGCTGCCCCCTCATCCCCGAACTCTTGGACCGACTCCGGGAGGCTAAGATCTTCATGAAACTGGACCTGCGTGCAGCTTACAACCTCGTCAGGGTTCGGCCGGGTGATGAGTGGAAGATGGCGTTTGGTACTCGCTATGGACATTTTGAGTACACGGTGATGCCATTTGGCCTGACCAACGCCCCCGCTGTGTTTCAGCATTTCATGAATGAAATTTTCCGGGATTTGTTGGATCAGTTTGTCGTGATCTACTTGGACAACATCCTGATCTACTCCCCGTCGCGTGAGGTGCACCATCAGCATCTCCATCAGGTCCTGCAGCGACTCCGAGAACATCAGCTGTTTGCCAAGTTGGATAAGTGTCAGTTCTACCGGGTGACCATCGATTTCGTGGGTCACCGCATTTCTCCTGAGGGCATCGCCATGGAGCCGAGTAAGGTTGAGTCTTTGCAGAGTTGGCAACCCCCACGTCGCGTGAAGGATGTTCAGCGACTTCTTGGATTTGCCAACTATTACTGAACTTTCATCCCTGGGTTTGCTGCCTTGACAGCCCCCCTCACCCGGCTCCTGCAGAAGAAGACTTGGTTCCAGTGGAACGCACCAGAACAACATGCTTTCCAGACTTTGAAGGAAGCCTTCATGAAGGAGCCCATCTTGAAGCATCCTGACCCGCAACGGCCGTTTGTTGTGGAGGCGGACGCCTCCGACATTGCCATTGGGGCGGTGTTACTCCAGGCAACGACGCCCAGCGGTACCCTCTTCCCTTGCGCGTACCATTCACGAAAACTGAACCCTTCGGAGCGCAATTATACAATCTGAGAGAAGGAGCTGCTGGCCATCAAAGTGGCGTTCGAGGCCTGGAGGCATCATCTGGAGGGAGCGCGGCATCAAATCGAGGTCTGGATGGACCATAAGAATCTGGAAAGCCTGCAGACCGCTTGGAATTTGAACCAACGCCAGATCCGGTGGTCTCTTTTCTGAAAGCAACCGCTCCGATAGTGTTTTTGTAATAAATTTGGCAGACGTATTCCAGCCTCTTGCCGTTTATAAAGGGGTTGCCTTTTCTGCAAGGCCGGTAGCAGGCTGGTACAGAACAGAATTCCCTTTGTGGTCCTCTTGGAACGTCTCGGGACAACTGTCCATTCTTCTTCCGTTTCGTCCTCGTCTTCATCATCGTCACCAGCAGCATCAGCGGCTTGCAAAGACGGAACAATGGGTTGAGAAGAACTCATGGAAGGAACATTCACCTGTGCATCTTGATCATCAGGCTACGTGGCATCAGCAGCATTATCTCTAGGAAAATAAACTCCAGGATCGTTAGAATGAATCCTGGACCAGTCAGCATCTTCCTCGAAAATAGCAGATTGTGAAATCACTATGACATGATGAGAATCAATATATTTGCTCCATTTTGATTCATCATCAATACCCATAAATCTCATTCTTTTTGCTGCAGGACCCCCTTTCTTTCTTTGGGCTAAAGGAATATTGACCATAGCGTATGAACCAAAAATATGGAGATGTGAGAGGTCAGGCTTGTGTCCATATAACATGAAATAAGGGGTCTGATTGATTACACTACTCCAAGTACGGTTGATAATATGATTAGCATATTTGATAGCTTCACCCCAGTATGGAAGACTGAGGTTAGCATCTTCAAGAAGGCAATGCATCATGGTTTGCAGAACTCCATTTCTGCGTTCTGCCACTCCATTTTCCGCCGGAGTGTAAGGAGCTGAAGTTTGATGTACTATCCCATTCTTACGCATCCAGTCCTGCAAACGCTGAGACATGAATTCAGCACCACGATCACTCTGAATTCTGGCGATGCTGACTTCGAATTGGGTATAGACATGAGCAGCAAAGTCTTTAAAGATCTGAAAGGTCTCATATCTCCGGGTGAGATTCAAGGTGCTGGTGATGACCTATAAAGCCCGAAATGGCTTGGGTCCAGGATATCTGAGGGAACACCTGCTGCCGGCATCAAGTTCCCTTCGTCCTGTGCGCTCCCACAGGGAGGGCCTTTTCAGGGTGCCACCGGTAAAAGAATGCGGGTGGATAACACCCAGGGGGAGGGCCTTCTCAGTGGGTGCGCCTGCCCTTTGGAACCAGCTGCCCGTGGAGCTTAGGACTGCCCCTGACCTTCGATCATTTCGCCGAGACCTGAAGACCTGGCTCTTCGAGCTTTCCAGCCCAGGCTGAATTTTAATTGGGGTTTTAACTGGGGTTTTATATGTTTTATATTTTTTCAGGGATTTAGTTTAATCTTTTAATTGTTCTTAATTTTTGTATTGATGTTTTTTATGCCCTGTAGACCGCCCTGAGTCCTACGGAAAAGGGAGGTATATAAATTCAATAAAAATAAATATTTTTCTCTCATAGGAAATACATATCCATATCTAGAATAATTATCAACAATTGTCAAGAAATACCTTTTACCACCAAGTGTTGGTGCAAAAGGACCCACTATGTCAGTGTGTACCAAATCAAAAATGCGTGTTGACAGGCGTGTAGCGCATTTTGGAATTGCTGCTGCTTTGGATTTGGCTTTCTTGTAGACAGCACAGTCCAAGAACACCTTACACCCCTTTAGATCCAAACCTCTAGCGAACTCTGGCATCTTCTTCAGAACATGGAAACTGGCATGACCCAATCTTCTATGCCACTTATGGATACACCTGGAATGCAAAGGTTTACCTGTTAGTGAATTCTCAACATTAGCATGTTTATTAGGAACCGTAGGCTTGCTGTGAGCAACCTGTGTCTTATTTGTCTTTTTGTTGGCTTTAGGAGCCTTTGGAGTAGCAACAGGATCTCTTTCTGGGACATCTCTCACTGGGCCTGTGCTCTCCCTTTTTGGAGCTTGTATACTTGCCTGCTCTTGCGGCTTAGACTTTGGCTTTATGTAATAAACACCACCAATCAACATGGTTTCAGCAACAATATCTCCATCTTTAACTACATAACTTGCTTTTTCAAGATGATGTACCTGGAACTTTGACACCCTAGACAAGTGACTCTGACTAAGCAAACTACTATTAGCTGATGGTATGTAGTAAACATCAGGAATGAATGCACCGAGCTCTTCAACGTAGACAGTTCCTTTTCCCATGACCTGAACAGGATGATTTGAAAAAGAGTACAGTTCACGAAGTTCAGGTTCAGGCTCGTGCATCTCCGTGTACAGCTCTTTTCTGTAGGTAACATGTAATGCTGCTCCACTGTCCAAAGTCCAAAGAAGTCATCTGTCATACTCTGGTTGAGGCTGTGGATCGCTGGTTACAACCAATGTGGCAAGTGGAGCTTGCGGATCACGCCTGGGACCACGACCACGACCTTGTCGTCCACCTCTACCTCTGCCTCCTCTGGAATCTGTTCCTCTGGGCTGGTACGTGGCGGGCGCTGGAAACTGTTGGGGACAATCCCGGGTGGCATGTCCCACACGATTGCAGATGTAACATCTTGGCATCCTTGGAATGTAGGCTTTTCCACGGAAGGGACACCTCGCAGGAGCTCTTGATGCAGGTGGTTCCCTGAAATGTCGCGCGGCTTGCATAAGTGCCTCTTCTTTGGTTAAAATTCTGCATACATGATCCACTGTGCATTGAGCAATAGGCACTTGATTAATCTTAGAAATAGCATCTTTCCATTCATAGTTCAATGAGTTAATGATAATGCTGATCATTTGAAAGTCATGAATTGGGTAGCCTTTTTCACCCAGTTCTTTTCTTATTCCTTTCATTTTACTTAAGTGTTCTCCAATATGCTCACCAGGTTTTAATCTAGAACCATGGAACTGGGACAAAAGCAAACATGTAGACTCAATGGACGTAGGCCGATAACATGCTTCTAATTGAGCCCAAATTTGTTGGGCAGTTGCATCTTGTGAAAATGTGAGCTGCAATTCAGTGTCCATGGACATCAATAACATTGTGCATGCTCTATTATTCAAGTCCCTTATGTCAGGAGGCCATGGCTGGTTAGGAGGATTAAACACCATCACATGGATACCTTCTCTGTGAAGCAGAAGTCCAACTTCACTGACCCATGCCCTGTAATTCTGTCCTGACCGCTTCAATTTTGAATTACCAGCCAGTGGTACAATACAGGGTGCCTGTTGAGGAACATGCAATTGGGGTACTGGCTGTGCAGGTTGTGCAAAATGGACTTGGCCTGCAGGAGGCGCTGGTTGTGCAGGCTGTGCCATCCGGACATAACCAGCAGGGGGCACCAATGGCGCCTGTGCCAGGGCTTGCGGCAGTTGCATTGAAGCTGCTACAGGTACTGGTGCTGGGGGTGGCTGTACTTGGGCTGAAGGCTGCTGTGCTCCATCTGAGACAGGAACTTGAATAGTAGCAGTATTAATAGGCATTCTAGCTGAAGCTCCCAATGAATGAGGAGGTGTGGCAGCTTGGAGCGATGCCTGATGAAGGGACATCTGTGAAAATGCATTCTGCATTCTTTGAAATGCATCTTGTAAAACAGATTCACCAGCAGATGGTGCTATAACATTAGATTCAGGCACCATTGTATCCTCACGTGTCATTTGACACAGCAGGCAGTCAGGCTCCCATTCGTCTGACACAAGATTCCACTGTGAGCGCGCCTCTGTCGTTGAGGAAGAAGGCAAAATGGCAATCCCTTGTGGGTGTGGCTTTGCTTGTGAAGAGGGAGGCAAAATGGCTGATTCTGAAAACTGAATGCCAGCAGAGGCTCTCCCATGCTTTTTATACCATGCTGCACACAACTTTCCGTTTTGCAACTCTTGCTCAAAAACTTCAATTTGTTATAATAACTTTGCAAAGCCTTCTCCTGCACAGTTTGCTCAGGGCTTGGAGGATAATACATCACTTCCTTTCCTAGTGAAGCCTTAGGTCTAGCACCAAATCTCTCATAATCAGCCTGATCCCCATGAGCATAGGTTACTACTAAATGTACAGATAGAAATGAGCGAAGCTGGCAAAACTAAAAAACATGCAGTGACAAATAAGAAGTGATGTTCTCTCAAGCTTCACATTTAAAAATGAAACAATTCTTTTGGGCCAGATCAATTTAAAAAAATGTCTTTGATACTGAGGGAATCTCAAATGTGGTTTCCAGGTCATGAAGATCAACTTGAACCCATATTTGTATCTGGTTCAATTGATAGCAAATTCAAATGATGCTGAGAAATCCATTGGTCTGGTTATCTTGAAGCATACTGGGTTGTAGGAATTCTCTGATTAAGCCAGGTTGGGTAGGATGTGCAAACATATTTGGCATTTAATGAGTAGGCCTGTCTCCACACTTAGTCCATTTAGCTTGATTATAGTAAATAGCTTTACATGCATCAAAAAAATTCTGGCACCTGTCCATAAGCCTGGTGTTATTCTTCCCCAAAAGGTAATGTCTGTATGTTCCTCCATATGTCCAGATTTAAAGTTGTTGGTAAAGCTGCACTGTATTGACAGGAGCATAACAAGTGACCCTGTTGCCCCTTTGCAAGTGGAATACGTAGTCTTGTTATAAACACAACTCCCTTTTCTTCCATAAAATATTGGGCCCATGGTCATTCCTTCTACCAAAGAAGGTACGAAAGTAAGAACAGTAACAGAAGAAAAATATTGCAATACATAGTCCAGGTTCCAGGAACATGATTTCCAGGGTAGTCCAATCCATTGAGATTTTTCTCGTACTTAGATTGAAACAGTTCAACAGATGAGGCAGGTCGAAATTTCATTCACAGGCCATCCAGCTGCAGAGCTTGTCACTAGAGAGGTAATGATGGGACTTTCCATGGACTCACGCCTTGATTCCTTAAATCAGGAGGACTTGGCATGGTTGAGACCACTCAGGACTGGTATTTCTAGGTGACAGTTCTTTTCACCTGAACCCACTCTCCAGGAACAACAATGGGCAGAGACAGGTGGTAGGGCAGCCTGGGCCTGTACTGAGATAGAAGACAAAACCTGTGCCAGATTAAATATTGAGTAATTTTATACTCTTCCTCATTGATATTCTTGAACCTTCATGTAACAAAAGTCTCCCATACATCATTTGAAAGAGACAAAGAAAGCTTTCCAATTGAGGCCTATATTGAAATGGCCTCACCAAATTTTGTAAAGCTTTTGATTTACTTGTATTTATCACAGATTTGTTTAACCAAAATATAAATACAACCATACTTTTTTTATCTGTAATTTTTTTAATAGTTGCATCACACTTTCTATTGTAGGAATGAAAGAAACTGAATGAAGAATGGAATGACAAATATCATACAGATATTTCCACTTTTTCAACACAATTTGAAATTCACATTCTTCATGGCAAAAATCCCAGAAGTTTCTGATAAAGCAAACCAGTCTTTCATTTATTACACATCCTATGAGGTGTTGAGTGTTCATTGCTTAGTATTGTTGTGATTCAGGGTCAGCCTGTGGGCTCGGCAGTTGGGTCGGACAACTCAGAGGAGGGGGGTGTTGAAGACCTTGCTGAGGGGGTTGAAGATCTTGCTGATGATAGCCCTCAGGCAGGCCCCTCCCACTTGGTCACCATGGAGACCCAGCTGTGTGAGCCTGACAGTGTGCATGAAGATGACCCACAGCTGGCACTGTTCAAGGAAGCCCGACGCAGGAGGCAGTCAAGTAGGAGTAAACAGAGGAAGGCAATGGGGCTTCTCGGAAGGAGGCAGAGAGAAGCCACGCCCTGAATTCTTTATAAGGGGAATGTGTGGGGAGGTCTGGTTTGCTGAAAGCAACCGCTCGGATAGTGTTTCAAAGCTCCTGTATCTTGGTTTGTGTCTTGTTTGTTTTTGTAGTAATAAATTTGGCAGACGTAATTCCAGCCTCTTGCCGTTTGTAAAGGGGTTGCCTTTTCTGCAGGGCCGGTAGCAGGCTGGTACAGAACAGTTTGCTTTCAGCCTCCCACCCCTTACTAATATTATGGAGCAGCTACGTGCTGAGAATGCCCAGCTCACCCAGCAACTCACTTTGCTGGCAGCTCACGTGGCTCAACTGCAAGCTCAGGTTCATGCTGCACCCCCACCATCACCCCCACCCAGGAGAAAATGCCAAGTTGCAATGCCGGATAAATTTACAGGCACTCCAGAACTGTTTCCTGCTTTCCTGGGACAATGCCAGCTCTTTATAAGCGTGAGAGCAGCTGATTTCCCCACTGACCGGGATAAGGTGGGGTTTGTGTTAAGCCTTCTTTCGGGTGAAGCAGCTCGTTGGGGCACGCCTCTGCTGGCTCAACCTAGCCCATTGTTGGACAACTTTGTGGGGTTTTGTGATCATATGCGTCTGATGTATGAGGACCCTATTAAGACGCAGACTGCTACTCGACGCCTGAAAGCTCTGAGGCAGGGTCAACGCCCCCTAAAGGGCTATATCAGCGATTTTCGGCTGCTTAGCCAGGATTCCGCCTGGAATGAGGCTGGGCTTGTGGATGCCTTCCAGGATGGATTGTCGGAGGAGATGTTGGATGAGCTGGCCCGTGTGGATATTCCCTCAGACCTGAATGGGCTGATCCATCTCTGCCTGCGGATCGATGCTCGGTTGCAGCAGCGAACGAGTCGCCGTGCCACCCCACAGACCCCTGCAGCCCCTGTTGTGCGTGACCCCCAGTTCAAAGGGAGGAGCCAATGGAGCTGGGTGCCGCCAGGTCTCGTCTATCAGTGACTGAAATGAACAGACGACGATCGGGGGGGCTTGTGTTTTTACTGTGGGGACCCTGGGCATTTGGCTGCTTTTTTCCCAAAGAAGCGACAGCGGGCATCAGTGACCGAGCCTACCCCGAGAAAGTCCCCTACTTTTCTGTCGGGAAACGCCCCGAACCCGATCTAGACGGTGTGATAGATCGGGCGTCCCACAACAACACTGAGCGACGTCTTTCCGATGCTGCCTGTGGACCTCCACGGCATCTGATATTGGAGGCACGTCTGATCCTTCCTGGCAAGCCAGAGGGGATTCCAGTCCATGCCTTAATTGACTCTGGGGCCACCACAAATTTTATGGACTCAGCATTTGTGGCCAAATGGGCTGTTCCCCAGTGCCCGGTGGATCCGCCCATGTTAGTTGGAGACTATCGATGGTCGAGTGCTCCTGTCTGGGCCTATTACGGCCGCCACGCAATCATTATGTATGGCCATCAGTTCCCATGTGGAGGCCATCCAGTTCTATATCACCTCAGACCTGCACTTCCCCGTGGTCTTGGGACTGGCGTGGCTCCGGGCGCATGACCCACAGATCTATTGGTCACAGAACTTGGTCACCTTCCCAAGCTTGCAGTGCGTGGACCACTCCCGCCATATCTGTGCCGGCCAGGTGGAGGGTTTCTTCCCAGGAGAAGAATTTGGCTCGCGGTTTCATCCGGCCCTCGTCCTCGCCAGTGTCTGCACCTGTGCTCTTCGTCAAAAAGAAGTCGGGCGAATTGTGGCTTTGCTGCGATTATAGGAAACTCAACGCCATCACGGTGTGCAACCGTTACCCGCTGCCCCTCATCCCCGAACTCTTGGACCGACTCCGGGAGGCTAAGATCTTCACGAAACTGGACCTGCGTGGAGCTTACAACCTCGGCAGGGTTCGGCCGGGTGATGAGTGGAAGACGGTGTTTGGTACTCGCTATGGACATTTTGAGTACACGGTGATGCCGTTTGGCCTGACCAACGCCCCCGCTGTGTTTCAGCATTTCATGAATGACATTTTCCCGGATTTGTTGGATCAGTTTGTCGTGATCTACTTGGATGACATCCTGATCTACTCCCCATCGCGTGAGGTGCACCATCAGCATCTCCATCAGGTCCTGCAGCGACTCCGAGAACATCAGCTGTTTGCCAAGTTGGAGAAGTGCCAGTTCTACCGGGTGACCATTGATTTCCTGGGTCACCGCATTTCTCCTGAGGGCATCGCCATGGAGCCGAGTAAGGTTGAGTCTTTGCAGAGTTGGCAACCCCCGCGTCGCGTGAAGGATGTTCAGCGACTTCTTGGGTTCGCCAACTATTACCGAACTTTCATCCCTGGGTTTGCTGCCTTGACAGCCCCCCTCACCCGGCTCCTGCAGAAGAAGACTCGGTTCCAGTGGAACGCTCCAGAACAACAGGCTTTCCAGACTTTGAAGGAAGCCTTCATGAAGGAGCCCATCTTGAAGCATCCTGACCCGCAACGGCCGTTTGTTGTGGAGGCGGACGCCTCCAACATTGCCATTGGGGCGGTCTTACTCCAGGCAATGACGCCCAGCGGTACCCTCTTCCCTTGCGCGTACCATTCACGAAAACTGAACCCTTCGGAGCGCAATTATACAATCTGGGAGAAGGAGCTGCTGGCCATCAAAGCGGCGTTCGAGGCCTGGAGGCATCATCTGGAGGGAGCGCGGCATCAAATCGAGGTCCGGACGGACCATAAGAATTTGGAAAGCCTGCAGACCGCTCGGAATTTGAACCAACGCCAGATCCGGTGGTCTCTTTTCTTTGTGAGGTTTGACTTCCGGATTCGGTACATACCTAGTGGGCACAATCAAAGAGCGGATGCTCTGTCCAGGAAGCCCGAATATTCCCGAGTGGAAGACACGCTTCTGCCCAGGACAGTGATCCCTGTCAAGTCTTTTGCTGCGGTGCGGGAGCCGGTTGATATACGGGCTCGGATCCGGGAGGCACAGCAGCAGGAGGTGTGGGTGGCTCAGCGGAAGGAGGAGGTGGGGCCGGATTCTCCTTGGACGGTCACGGATGGACTCTTGTATTATCGTGACCGGCTCTACGTTCCGGGAGGGCCACTCAGGGGACTCATCCTCAGCCAGTGTCACGATAACCCGCCGGCGGGGCATTTTGGCCTGTTCAAGACCCTGAACCTGGTCTCCCGTACCTTCTGGTGGCCCCGAGTCCGACACGACGTCCAGTCCTATGTTACCTCCTGCATCCCATGCAGGCAGGCCAAGTCAGCAACAGGGGCCCCGCCTGGATTATTGCAGCCTTTGCCAACACCCAAAAGACCCTGGGGGGCTGTGTCCATGGACTTTCTGATGGATTTACCCCCATCCTCTGGTTTTACGACAGTGTATGTGGTGGTGGACATGCTGACCAAGATGGCGCACTTCATCCCCTGTCGCGGCTTACCGTCAGCCCGCGCCACTAGTCGTATGTTCATTCAGCAGGTGTTTCGGCTGCACGGCCTCCCTGATAGAGTCGTCTCTGCCCGCTTCTGGCAGGAGTTGATGCATGCGTTGGATATCAAGATTTGCCTCTCGTCCACGCATCATCCTCAAACTGACGGGGGAACCGAGAAGGTCATCGGTATCCTGGAACAATATCTGCGCTGCTACGTCAATCTGCAGCAAAATAATTGGGTGGACTATCTGGCCATAGCTGAGTTTGCATTTAACAATTCGCAGCACACCTCCACACAGATGACACCGTTCTTGGCCAATGTGGGATATCACCCCCGGTTTTTCCCCCTTTCTCCCGTGGACTCACCGGAGCCGGCAGCGAACGACTTCATGGCAGAGTTACAGGCGATCCATCGATTGGTGCGATGTCAGTTAGAGAAGGCCAAGGCCGATTACAAAAGGTTTGCTGATCGGTCAAGACGGGATACGCCTCCACTATCGGTGGGAGATCGGGTCTGGTTGTTCACCAGGAACCTACCGTCAACACGGCCGGTGAGGAAGTTAGATCACCGATATTTAGGACCGTTCCCAGTCGAGGCTGTCATCAATCCGGTCGCCTATCGCTTAACTCTGCCACGTTCCCTGCGCGTGCACCCAGTCTTTCATCGGTGTCTGTTGGTCCCCGAGCAACCGGCTTGTCCACTCCGCCAAGCAGAACCTCCCCCATCAGGACCTCGTGATGGAGGCAGCACCCCCAAATACGAGGTCGCCAGCATCAGGGATTCCCGTTGGCTGAAAGGTCGTTTCCAGTACCTGATTGAATGGAAAGGTTACGGACCAGAGGACTTCACCTGGGAAGACGCGACCGCTGTTCATGCCCCTGCGTTGGTGACCGCTTTTCATGAACAATTTCCATCCCGACCGCATCCGGATCGGCAGACCCGGGGGAAGGGCCCTGCGGTGCGGGATAGTGTTGTGATTCAGGGTCAGCCTGTGGGCTCGGCAGTTGGGTCGGATGACTCAGAGGAGGGGGTGTTGAAGACCTTGCTGAGGGGATTGAAGATCTTGCTGATGATAGCCCTCAGGCAGGCCCCTCCCACTTGGTCACCATGGAAACCCAGCTGTGTGAGCCTGACAGTGTGGATGAAGATGACCCACAGCTGGCCCTGTTCAAGGACGCCTGACGCAGGAGGCAGTCAAGTAGGAGTAAACAGAGGAAGGCAATGGGGCTTCTCGGAAGGAGGCAGAGAGAAGCCACGCCCTGAACTCTTTATAAGGGGAATGTGTGGGGAGGTCTGGTTTGCTGAAAGCAACCGCTCGGATAGTGTTTGAAAGCTCCTGTATCTTGGTTTGTGTCTTGTTTGTTTTTGTAGTAATAAATTTGGCAGACGTAATTCCAGCCTCTTGCCGTTTGTAAAGGGGTTGCCTTTTCTGCAGGGCCGGTAGCAGGCTGGTACAGAACAAGTATCATCAGCATTTATCCCTTGCTACCCTGTTAGTGGCTGCTTCTATGTTCTAGCTATTGCTTTTTTCTTTCTTTCCTTTCTTTCTGTCTTTTCAACATCCGTCTCCCATCATGCAACATCTACCTCTTGCTTTCTTCTACTTCCCATGTTTCTCTCTTTCCATATTTCTATAGTACATTCTTGTTCCTTCAACATTCTAAGGCTTGTGTTAAGGCATACAATTCACACATTTGAGCTGACCTTATTAGTGGCAGTCTCTCTACTTCAAATAATTTTAATGCATGCAATTCACAAATCTGTGCAAACCAACTTAAAAACAACTTTCCTGTTTCTCCCTTCTATTATCCATTCCTTCCCTTCTCCTCTGCCACTCTGGCCTAACTTTTTTCTTTTCTTCATCTTCTATCAACTTGACATGAGCCAACTCCTTCCCTTTACTATTAATCAATAGTCTTCATTTCCCATCTCCAAAAGTATTCAATACTCCACAAGCATACTTGGAGTCAGTGTATATTCTCCTTCTCCCTTATTAACAACCTCAGAGCTTGCTGTAAGGCATAAAATCCACAGGTTAGTGCTGACTAAGGGAGGGAAATTCTCCCAGCTTTCACTCACATTTTCTTTTCTCCATTTACTATCGCACCTTCATTAAGTCCCTCTTTTTCTTTTCTCTTTCCCAAGAGCCTTGGTGGAGCAGTGGGCTAATGCCTCCTTAAGTAACACCAGCTGCCTGCAATTAGTGCAGGTTCGCATCCCACCAGGCTCAAGGTTGACTCAGCCTTCCATCCTTCCGAGGTAGGCAAAATGAGGACCCAGATTGTTGGGGGCAATTAAGCTGACTTTGTAATAATGCCGCTTGGGGTGTGTGTGAAAGCCCTAATAAGCAGGTATATACATAGAATGAAGGCTACTGCTAAGCTTGTATGCCGCCCTGAGTCTTCGGAGAAGGGCGGGATATAAATGGGATTAAAATAAATAAAAATAAATAAAAATAAGTACTTTGCTATGAACAAGTGGCTACATCCTTTCGGCTTTCTGATTAAAAATTACCCACACTTAACAACAAGACTTCTCAAATGTCAACTTTAGACAAAAATGCTGCTGGCTGCCTCTTTTCCTAACAGTTTTGCATACAAATCGTTAGTCAAAAAAACATAGCTATTCACAATCCTAAAAAGTTTCTCAACTCCTTCCCTGTTCCAAACAAGGACCGAACCACAAGTCCCCCAATTCTCCTAGATATCACCCTCCATCAATGTGTCCTGCACAGCCACAAAAACTTAAAAAACCCAAAACAACAAAAAACAACTCCACAAAAAGACAAACCAGCTTAATGAGATATTCTGAGTTACTGAAATAGTTTTATATCAAACTTTACTATTGCTTTTAATATAAAGTGAGTCAAATTCCAATTTAATCAGATTCCATTCAGATGGAAACAAATTTTCATTAAGTAGGTTAAAACTTACAAATCTAAGCAAAACAATTCAGAGTAAGTTCTTTTAAAACTCAAAGATTTCCAAAAAAAAAAATGTCCAACAATTACTGTCTCTTTCCAGGGAAAAAAATTGCAAGCTGAAACTGCAAGAGTGGGCATTAAATTTCACATTCACCCCCTTTCGTCAGACCAGAATGCTAAGCAGAGGAAAAAAAACAGTTAAAAGGACCAGCCCCCCCCCCTTCTGTCTCTCTCTCACACTCTTAAGAGTAACAGGTGGGGTGGGGAGAGAAATAGACAGGAGGAAAAAAAAGTAAAAGAATTTTTGCAAAAATCTCACCACTAAAAAAATAGTTTTCTCTCCTTCACATGCATTTTCCATAAATTCACTCACACATCCTCCATGAAGCTCTTCTCATGCAAACACTTGCTATTTCTTTTCCATTTACAACAATATAATCAGTAATTTACTTTTCCTTTCACAGCCTGGGATGGGGGTGGGGGTGGGTGAGTTTTGAGAGCTAACACATGCACATTTACACATCAGCAAATTAACTCATTCACGTCCATTCCAACTGCCTGCATAAACAATTTCACATACAAAAATTTCATTTCATACTTTCTCCAGGCAAACCATATATTTTTAAATAAGGCCTTTTTGTTTGGTGTTATCAGAGAGGATTTTGACCCTCTTCCAAGTCTTGGAAATAACACAGAACAACACAGACAGACATATATACACAAATACTAATAAAACAACATTTATTTAGACATATGGCTTGTCCTGCAAGAAGCAAGAAAAATTATGAGGTGATTTCAACCAAATATGGTTTTATAGGGCCCTTTAACCATCTCCTATTTTTCTCACCATTCCAAGTCCAAGCTTAATGTTCCAAATGTCCAAACATATATAAAACAAAACAAAACACACATCAATTTGGAGTTTGAGGCCAAAATAGGCCTCCCCTTTTAATTAAAAGGAGGGGAACATTTATGGTTACTTCCAATTTATCCCATCAACTTCAAAACACAGTGGGGAAAGACTAAAAGGAATATTGAACCTGGGGTCTTTTGCAGGTGTGAAGAGGTAGGGGAAAAGTAGCAGCCTCCTCTCCTCACCTCTGACAAAAGGGAATCGAATAGTCCAAAGAACCAGATTAAAAGAAAAAGAGAGAGAGAGAGAAAAAAACTTGCTTTCATTTCCTTGAATCTTCTTTTCTTTTCTTCCGTGGCTTTAGCTGTTATCAGATAAACTAGCCAACCGGAGGTTTACAAAGTTTTTCAAAGTTGCCTTCTTGAAGATGATTTTTACTGCTATACAGCAACAACCACAAAAAAGCACCACCAGACATTGTCTGACAGGATTAAACTTAACAGCCCCTTGAGGTTTCAAAACCTCCGAATTGTTCAAAACATGTTGCAAAGGAGTACATTTTGATTTATTTCTTTAAATTACTCTGATGATTCCCCATATTTTTTTCTTTTTTTCTTTTTTTCAAGATAGTTTCTCGGCTTCCTCCCTTTTCACTTAGTTAATTTGTAATTTAATAATTATTTTTTCCTCTGGAGGACTAGTCGAGGAGATCAGCCCCCTATCTTATTTCAAAATTACCAAAACCTCTGCAAAAAAAATTACATTCCAATTTAATTACTTTCCTTAAATCACTCTCTATCCTGTATTAGAAGACAGTTTCTCGGCTTGCTCTTTCTTACTCATTTCTTCATTTATTTTTATGCTTATCTCTAGAGGACAAGTCGGAGCGATTAACCTCCTGTCTTATTCCAGGATTACCAAAGCTTTTTTATCTCTTTTACTCACCAAGGCGCCTGTTGCAATTTCTCCCATCAGTAGAGAAGCATGAAACCTCGTTGAATTCGGGCGTTCAGGATCCTCAGACACAGATCCACCAGCAAAGATGAAGCATAGGAGTCTTCTAGGTCACATGCCCAGAAGCGCTCTAAGACTCACGCTTCAGTCGCTGTCGGTTTCCTCCCACTGAGAAATGAAAGCTCCCTGGGACCCTCGTCTGGACTACTGCAACGCTACGTGTCCTCTCGTCTGGACTACTGCAACGCTCTCTACATGGGGCTGCCCTTGAGGACCACCCGGAGGCTCCAACTGGTACAGAATGCAGCCGCGAGAGTGGTGTTGGGAGTCTCCCGATACTCCCACGTTACACCTCTGCTCCGTGAGCTGCATTGGTTGCCAGTTGTCTTCCGGGTGAGATTCAAGGTACTGGTAACGGTGAGATTCAAGGTACTGGTAACGGTGTTCAAAGCACTCCATGGCATGGGGCCGGAGTACCTCAGGGAACATCTGCTGCCGGCATCAAGCTCCCTGCGCCCTGTGCGTTCCCACAGAGAGGGCCTCCTCAGGGTGCCACCGATCAGAGAATGTCGATTGGTGGCCCCCAGGGGGAGAGCCTTCTCTGTGGGCGCTCCGGAGCTGTGGAATCAGCTACCGGTAGAGCTCCGGATGGCGCCCGATCTTCGCTCCTTTCGTCGCGATCTTAAGACATTTCTGTTTGTACAAGCTGGCCTAGCCTGATGGGGATTGCTGGGGTTGTTTTATCTTTGGTCTTTTAATTTTTCTTGGGGTTTTTAGCGCTGTATTTCCATTGTTTTTAACTAGGGCAATTGTTTAATCTTTTTTTAATGTTTGTATCTGCTATTTTATTCTGCCCTGTGAACCGCCCTGAGTCCTCAGGGAGAAGGGCGGTATATAAATGTTATTAAATTAAATTAAATTAAATTAAATCTCCAGATGTGGGGGGGGGGAGCCTTTGAAGCTTGCCCCCACGTTTGGGCACCAGGATGTAAGGTTTTACACTTAGCCTCACAATTGCACCAGCATTAATCAGGAATTTAAAAGAGCCAAAAGAAACTCCTGAGCTGAGGTTTCAGCAAGCAAACAACTTTTATTTTGATCAAAACAGAGTTGGGTGGCCACATCTCTCTTTGT
Organism: Vipera ursinii; assembly: GCF_947247035.1. NCBI lineage: Eukaryota > Metazoa > Chordata > Lepidosauria > Squamata > Viperidae > Vipera > Vipera ursinii. The sequence continues at coordinate 36,712,225 of NC_139522.1, forward strand.
GGCTGGTAGAGAGATGAAGGCAACAACCAGGAAAGATGTCTTCCACCTTTTATACCTTTCCAGAACAAAGAGATCTAGTCTTGGTACTAGGAACCAAAAGGTACAAAAAATAATTCCTAGATGATGACTCATACACAACAACCCAGGTTCCACCATAACTCCTTTTCCCCCTCCCCTCACCATGCTCTTTTCATGTAAGCAATCCCCTGTACCTAAAGTATGAAACATTTGCTTTTATATAACTAATTTCCCAATATAAAGCACCTACAAAGCTGCTTGCACATAAACAAAGATGATTACAAAGTATCACTACTAATATCAATATTACTAACATCAAGCTTAAGCATAATAAAATCCCTTCAGTACTATGAGGTTACACTCTTTCCGACCTCCTCCTACATGTTTCCTGCTACATACTAAATCATACATCCCATGTACATTAAAATTAAGAGATAATTTATGCAAGGTGTGTCAGTTAATATTAATCAACTAATTGCAAATGCGCAGTTGCTTGAGCTCTAGCCCCCTTTTTATGACCTTTTTGGAAAAAAAATAGGTTCTTTCCTGTTTTGCTAGTTATCTTCTCTTACAGACATTTTTATAGCTTGTCTTCTTCCTTTCCCACTCTAAGTCCTAGCTAATTTTTGCCTACTTGTTTCACTTACATCCTTTCTTTGTGTTCTCCTTTCCTGGTTCTCATCTTCTCCATTCACCTAATAAATTTCCACTGCAGCATATTCAGTTTTAAATTTCTCTTTCAATATTAAAATTTGGAGACCTTTCGTTTACTTCTATCACCTGACTCCTTCCTTCCTTCCTTCCTTCCTTCCTTCCTTCCTTCCTTCCTTCCTTCCTTCCTTCAACTCTCAGAATTTCTGAGTCAGCCATGCTGAGGGGAAAGGGAGATTTTCCAAGCTGAGCCATGCTGGCTCCGGAATTCTGGGATGGTTTTTTTTAATCCCATTTATATCCCTCCCTTCTCCGAAGACTCAGGGCGGCTTACAATCTAAGAAGCACAAATCAATGTGCTTAGCAATAGCTTTCATTCTATGTATATGCCTGCTTATTAGGGCTTTCGCCCCCCCCCCCAGCGGCATTTTTACAAAGTCAGCTTATTGCCCCCAACAATCTGGGTCCGCATTTTACCTACCTTGGAAGGATGGAAGGCTGAATCAACCTTGAGTTGAAGTCCACGAGTCATAAAAAAGCCAAGGTTGCCTACCCCTGGCCTAAACAATTGCTGCTGGGTGAGCTTCAAGGTCAATTCTAGATAAAGTTTTGGCCAGCTGTAAAGTGGAGAGGATTTTAGATTAATTGGTGGGAATTCCAACTTTTTTTGTAAAAGTTTTATTGGTTTTTTACAATAACAGCCTTAGTGCCTGGTGTACAGCGTGTTGTCTTGGTTCATATTTTTTTTAGAAAAGAATATATAATTAATAATAGTTAATAAACAATCAATAATAATTAATGTTTATATTTCCATAATTAATATATCAATTTATAATATATTTCCTTGATCTTCTCTTCACCCAGTAGTATTCTCCTTTTACAACATTAAACAAATATAATTTCTAATATTTGATATTTTCCATATTTAAATGATTAAATAAAAACATTTTCTTCTATAATTATACCAACAATAGTAGCGTCCATGTGTAGCATTTGTTTTCTTATCAGCTTATGTTATTTACATAAGAGTCATCTTATTGATTAACCATGTATCTTATTTTCATAAATCTTGTTTAAGCTCAATTTCTCCATAATATTCAAACAATTCATGTCAATTATATTTTTCCCAGTATTTAACATCTAAATATCCAAATTTTGATTTAAATATATCATCCCAGTATTTTCATCTTTCATATATTATAGAAATACTATACTACTTATCTATCATAACATCTATCCATAACATCTTTCTAGTCAATTTATATTTCACTTCTATTTGTAAAAATTAATTAAATCACTATATATTCTTTTTTCCAGAGTTCTTATTAAGACTAATTTCCCCTCAATATTTCAATCATTTCTTAATCCTAAATCTTTTCAAATTAATTTGTCTTTAAAATTCAAACTTTTCCTTCACTTAAAAAATCCTAATATTTTTACATTTTGTATCTTATCAAAAAAATACTATATTCTTATATCTCTTATCCCACTTATTCTAAAATCCCTTTATGGCCAAAGTTATTTGTTTATTTAGCTATATTCAAATAAGTGTTTACTCATATAATATTCCATCTGGTAGGGCAAATCCAGTCTCTTCAGCCCATCTCTAATCTTCCTTTGCCAAATCATTTTCCAAATTAATATTTTCAACTTGTCCAGTTCTTGTATTTTTGTAGTTATTGTTAGGAGTAGAGGATACATAGTAGATAGGATGTATGCTTTTTGTCTCCCAAACAATGATTCTCCTAGCAGATTTATTTTGACATTCTAATGCATAAGGTATCTTTTCCATATTTATTGTTGTATCCAAGTCTTGTAAGTTTTTTCTTTTTGTATTAAGTTATGATTCCCTTCATTTGTATCTTCACCAGTTGAATCATTTTTTTCTAGTTCACATTCTGTTGTCTGGATTGTTTGTTCATTCTTTACCATCATTCTTTGGATGTTTTTTGATTGTAGATTTAAATTAGAAGTATATTCACTTAGAGTATCAAAGTTATGTTTAATCTCCTCATGGTTTAGGTCTATTGTAGCTTGTATCTGTTCTAGCATTGCATAAATTTCGTCTTGGAAAGTATTTGTCTTGTCTTGAATTGTTTCTAAAGGTCTTTGATCTTTCAGGCTAAATCTTTCAGGAGTAAATATTAAGTGTGCTTTTCTATCATTTTTTGCTGAGTATGTCATATCCATGTTGTCTCCCCCTTTTGAGTAGTCCGTCATAAATGCCAGTCTTTGTAATTAGCCTTGTCAAGCTAACCAAAACTCAAAATACATACAGTCCAATTTTGTATAGTTCTTGTTTTTATATATAAATTTTGTAATCCACTGTAATTTTCAGTTGTCAAGGTTTCAGTAAAATCAATGTTTTATAACAATTCTTTCTTTCAGAAGTCAATTGTCAATTCAATATATTTAGCCAGCTTAAATCCTTCCTGTAACTTCCCTTCTCAATAATTTATCATAGATCAAAGTTTTTAAACAGTTCATAAATTTAAACCACAAAGTATTTATTTTCCTTCAAACACTTTCCAATCTTATACCCGGCCCAGTATGCAATCTCTTCTCTGTTTCTTAGCAACTATCTTCTTAAAGGTTATTAGAGTTCATGGGAACAGATTTTTTTTCTTTATTTCTGGGCATTGTCTTTAATGTGCTATATTCTCATTGTCCTCTAGATGTCCCCAAATATTTATTTTCCAGCTCTTTCAGACAAAAGTTATTATTTTTCTTTTTTTATGTAATTCAATCAAAATCCTTTAGAATATAATCTTAGCAGTTTCTTTTAGTTTCTAAGTTTGATCAGATTGTAGTATTTTGAATTTAATTTCAATAAGATTCTTTCCTACTTAAGGTTAATTCGCCGCTTCCGTCTATGGGGGAATGGGAATGTAGTCCCGTCCCCTCACTTTTGGAGGTTGTTTGCTTTGGGGATCTTTCCTAGGGACTGGTTGTAAAATAAGGGAGAGAAGACCAATACTCTCACCAGTTCCAAGCACGGTGTTCACCGTTGATCTTGGTAGTGCTCTTGGACTTTGACTGCAGTAGCTTGGGCTTGTTGTTGCTGTTAGCTGCGAAGTCATGTCCTACCCATCGCGACCCTATGGACAACATTCCTCAAGGCCTTCCTGTCCTCTACCATCTTCTGCAGTCCATTTAAGCTCACACCTACTGCTTCAGTGACTCCATCCAGCCACCTCATTCTCTGTCGTCCCCTTCTTCCCTTGCCCTCAATCTTTCTCAGCATTAGGCTCTTCTCCAGTGAGTCCTTCCTTCTCATTAGGTGGCCAAAGTATTTGAGTTTTAGCTTTAGGATCTGGCCTTCTAAAGAGCAGTCAGGGTTGATCTCCTCTAGGACTGACCAGTTTGATCGCCTTGCAGTCCAAGGGACTTGCAGGAGTCTTCTCCAGCACTACACTTCAAAGGCCTCAATTCTTTGGCGCTCAGCCTTTTTTATGGTCCAACCTTCACTGCCATACATTGCAACTGGGAAGACCATAGCCTTGACTATACGCACTTTTGTTGACAGGGTGATATCTCTGCTTTTTAGCGTGCTGTCTAGATTTGCCATGGCTTTCCTCCCTAGGAGCAAGCGTCTTTTAATTTCTTGGCTACAGTCCCCATCTGCAGTGATCTTGGAGCCCAGGAAAATAAAATCTGTCACTACCTCCATTTCTTCCCCATCTATTTGCCAGGAATTGAGGGGGCTGGATGCCATGATCTTGGTATTTTTAATGTTAAGTTTCAACCCACGTTTTGCACTCTCCTTCTTCACCCGCAAGAAAAGGCTCTTTAGTTCCTCTTCACTTTCTGCCATTAGAGTGGTATCATCTGCATATCTTAGGTTGTTGATATTTCTTCCGGCAATCTTAATTCCAACTTTTGATTCATCTAGCCCTGCCTTTCTCATGATGCGCTCTGCATATAAGTTAAATAGGCAGGACGACAGTATACAGCCTTGCTGGACTCCTTTCCCAATTTTGAACCAATCAGTGGTTCCATGTCCAGTTCTCACTGTTTCTTCTTGGCCCACATATAGGTTTCTCAAGAGACAAATAAGATGGTCTGGTACACCCATCTCTTTAAGAACTTGCCACAGTTTGTTATGATCCACACAATCAAAGGCTTCAGCATAGTCAATGAAGCAGAAGTAGATGTTTTTCTGGAACTCTCTAACTTTCTCCATGATCCAGCGTATGTTGGCAATTTGATCTCTAGTTCCTCTGCCTCTTCGAAATCCTGCCTGTACTTCTGGTAGTTCTCGATCCACATACTGCTGGAGTCTAGCTTGTAGGATTTTAAGCATAACTTTACTAGCATGAGAAATGAGTGCAATTGTGCAATAGTTTGAACATTCTTTGGCACTGCCTTTCTTTGGAATTAGAATGTAAACTGATCTTTTCCAATCCTGTGGCCACTGTTGAGTTTTCCAAATTTGCTGGCAAATTGAGTGTAGCACTTTTACTGCATCGTCTTTTAAGATTTTGAATAGCTCAGCTGGAACACTGTCACCTCCACTAGCTTTGTTGTTGCTCAGCTTTTCTAAGGCCCACTTCACTTCACATTCTAGGATGTCTGGCTCGAGGTCAGTGACAACCTCATTGTGGTTATCAGGGACGTTAAGCTCATTTTTGTATAGTTCTTCTGTGTAATTTTGCCACCTCTTCTTAATCTCTTCTGCCTCTGTTAGGTCCCTGCCATTTTGGTCCTTTGTCATGCCCATTTTTGCATGAAATGTTCCCTTCATCTCTCCAATTTTCGTGAAGAGATCTCTGGTCCTCCCTATTCTATTGTTTTCTTCTATTTCTTTGCACTGTTCATTTAAGAAGGCATTCTTCTCTCTTCTAGCTATTCTCTGGAATTCTGCATTCAATTGGGCATATCTTTCTTTTTCTCCCTTGCCTTTCGCTTCCCTCCTGTCCTCAGCTATTTGCAAAGCTTCCTCATACAGCCATTTCGCTTTCTTGCATTTCTTTTTCTTTGGGATGGTTTTAGTTGCTTTCTCTTGTACAATGTTGCAAACCTCCGTCCATAATTCTTCAGGCACTGTGTCTCTCAGATCTAATTCCTTAAATCTATTTGTCACCTCTACTGTATATTCAACAGGGATATGATTTAATTCATACCTGAGTGGCCTAGTGCTTTTCCCTACTTTCCTCAGTTTAAGCCTAAATTTTGCAACGAGAAGCTCATGGTCTGAGCCACAGTCAGCTCCTGGTCTTGTTTTTACTGACTGTATAGAGCTTCTCCATCTTTGGCTGTAGAGCACATAGTCAATCTGATTTCTGTGTTGACCGTCTGGTGATGTCCATCTATAGAGCCGTCTCTTGGGTTGCTGAAGAAGAGTGTTTGCTATGACCATCATATTCTCTTGACAAAATTCTATCAGCCTGTGCCCTGCTTCATTTTGTACTCCAATGTTGCGATGAACGACCGGTCAGGGTTCTGGCTTCAACTCTTAGAGCCCCGTGACAGGGGTGAGAATTTAGAGGGACCCTCAAAAGGGTGATCACCTTGAATATGGAAGGATCTTGCCCTTTACCACCGACCCAGTATGCCGGAAATTCCAACGGTCATACTTGGGAACTGCGGATAGTTCAGAAGCAAAGTCCTAGGACAGACTGAGACACCAACACAAGTTTGCTCAAGGTGAGAGCACAGAAGTGCCCGGGGTGGATGTTATACCCCCGAATACCTCTGGACATTCTCCTTTATTAGGCTGTTTCATTTGGGAGGGGGGAAAAAACACTCATGGAAGGTCAAAGGGGAACATAGCTCATGGTATACAATTGCTAATGAAGAAAGCAAAGGTCATAATAAAACATAGTTTATGCTAACAGAGAACTGCTAATGAAGAGGGCAAAGGTCATTACAGGAAACAATAATGCATAGCTATCCATACAAATGTTAACAAAGTTGACAGGGATTATTGCAGGAAGACATAACTTGAGGCAGAAATAATTGCAGGAGACAGGGCTAAATACAAATGCTAACAGGGAAGACAAAAGGTTATCACAGGAAGACATAATTTTGAAGCAGAGACAGTTTCTTGAAGCATGGGCAATTTACACATGTGAATCAGAGACAGGAATGTGGTTGTAAATAAGAAAAGAGTTTTATCACCAGAGGCAGAGATGGAATGTAGGAATGTGGCCTTACAATTGCAGATTAGGTAGAACTGAATGCAGGAATGTGACTTAACGATTGCTAATTGGGGAAAAGGCAGAAGTGTTAAACTTTTTCAAAGAAGGTCTTTCGCAGGCAGAGAAAAGCAGATTTTACACTGGCAGAAATATAATCACTAGAGACAGGAAGGGAGAATTCTGTGATTTTTAATATAGGAATAAAAAAGGTCTTTTGTAGGTCTGGGTTCTCTACAACTCCTCTTTTTCTGTTTTTTAAAGCCAATTACTGAGAAGGCCCCTCAAAATCCAAAACTTTCTCTTCTAGGATACTTACGCTGGAAAAAGAGAAATCCTCCGATACCTCCTGAGCCTGCGTTAATGTTCCTTTCAAAGAGTGCTGGTGTGAGGGTGCATCAGTCTCTGGGTCAGAAGTGAATTCTAAAAGAGGGTGTTTGTATTCACTGTCAACAGTGTGTTTCATCAACAGAATGTCATCGCTAATGCTGCTCAGCCTTCGTTGTAGAAAATTTAAAAGTTTACCCATAACACATGGGCCAATTGCACATGCAAGTAATAATAAAATTAAAGGACCAGCTATGGCTGAGAAAAGGGTGGTCAGCCAGGGAGAGAAGTTAAACATTCCTTGATACCAAGTATAATTCTGCCATGGAGTCAAGCACAATCAAAGAAATACTGTTAGTAATACTTCTGATAAAAATAGGCAAGACACAAGGTAAAATAATACATCCTAATACAATCATACTAATAAAAGCTACAATAGCTTGTAAACCAGGTACTTTGAGAAACCAGGAGCCAAGTAATTCCTGAAAGTTGAAACCATTTCAAGTTTGGACAGGAACATGAGCTACAGAGTTCACATAGATGATGATAGTAGACTCGTTGTTAACAACAGGTTGTTCCTTCTGGGTCCATGCGATGGGCAAAAACAGTGTGAAAAGAGTCATTTTTGACTGGAACCAATGTCAAAGGTATGAGAGGCGGCAAGACTTTGACGTCTGGGGTTAGCTTTCAGATGGAATTGTGTTTTAGCGGCATCAGTCAGTGGTGTTAAAGCTGAAAAAAGTCACAAACCATGCTGTCATCTTTAATGGGTTCTGCAGTTGTGTTTGTGGAGGCATGATACGGGTGAACGTAGCGACCTGGGATCCACAGTACTTTGTCTGGCAGTTGAGCAACTGCGTAGCCTCTTCCCCAAGTGATAAGGTCTGCAGGGCCTTTCCAAGTTAGGTCTGGAAGTTGGCGATACCAAAACCTGTGGCTTAGGGAGATCTGAAGAAGAAGAAGAAGAAAAATGCTGCTCTGCAGCTGTGGTTAAGGGATAGCCAGTCAAGTTGGAAAAGTTTAGAGTGTAGAGGCAAAGGTTAAGACTTTCTCGCATTGCTGGGAGGTTGGGGTTTCGTTTTCCCCTGTTCTGATTTTTATAATGATCTAAAGCATGTTTCAAGGTTTGGTTAACCCATTCCACCAAGGCTTGGCCTTGGCTATAATATGGAATTCCAAATTTGTGTGTTATTTGCCAATAATGACAAAATTCTGCCATGGCTTGACTGCTATAAGCAGGGCCATTATCTGTTTTAAGTACTTTTGGACATCCCAGCACTGCAAAGGTCCGAATACAATGATTAATGACATGTTTGGTGGCTTCTCCCCTTTGGGGGGTAGCCATGATGAATCCTGAAAAAGTATCAATTGAAACATGCAAATACTTCCATGGGGCAAATGGTGCATATTGTGTGACATCCATTTGCCAAATTTGGCAAGGCTCCAATCCCCTTGGATTGACACCCATAGGGATTGCAGTGGCTTGTTTGTTGCAGGTTGGACATTGCTGGCGAATTGCAATTGCCTCTGCAGTGGTGATGCCAAACTGCTTTTGCAAAGCTTTGGAATTTTGATGAACATATGAATGACTTTCCCAGGGGGTGAGGGGTTGCAAGGAACAGGCCGAAGGTCTGGAGGCAGCCTGATCTGCAATAGTGTTTCCCTCTTGCAAAAAACCTGGAAAAGGCTGATGACTACGAATGTGAGCAACAAAAACAGGATGTTGGCGTTCAAAAAGCAAATTTTGCAAGGTTAAAAAAAGTTGTAACAAATCTGGTTGAATGGATGGGGATAAATAAGATCCATAAATCACTTGAATTGTGTGATAAACATAAAAGCTATCCACAATAAGATTCAAAAGTTGAAAGGAAAAAGGTTGACAAGCAAAAATTGAAGCAGCCAGTTCAGCTTTTTGAGCTGACCGCTGGGGTGTTGTTTGCTTGGTTATCCATTGACCATTTTCCAACCAGGCACAGGGCCACACTCCTTGCTCCCATCTGCAAAAACTGTAACAGCCGAATGTAGGGGGTGAGGAGACAAGGGTGACAACCAGTCAATGGGTACAGTGCGAACAATTTGCAAACGATAATTCACTTGAGGTTTGAAAAAATGATTCCCAAATTTGCAAAGACATAGGCACAAAAAAAGTGTCTATCTCCAGGATTTTAAAAATCAATGGAGCTAATTGTGCTTCTCTGGTTAAAATAGAAACTTTGGGCGTATAGGATAAATGAATCCATTCCAAAATTTTCAATTGGTTAAACAATAGCAACATCCGACTCCCATCATGCAACATCTACCTCTCACTTTCTACTACTTCCCATGTTTACATTCTTGTTCCTTCAGCATTCTAAGGCTTGTGTTAAGGCATACAATTCATGCATGCAATTCACAAATCTGTGCAAACCAACTTAAAACCACTTTTCTGTTTCTCCCTTCTATATCTATTCATTCACTGCCCTTCTGCCATTCTGGCCTAACTTCTGTCTTTTCTGCTTCTATCAACTTTTGCATGAACCAACTGTTTCTCTTAGCTATTAATCAATCCTTTTCATTAATCATATTTGGAGTCAGTGTATCTTTATTAACAATCTCAGAGCCTGTTGTAAGGCATAAAATAGTGCAGATTAAGGGAGGGAAATTCTCCCAGATATCACCTTCTATCAATGTGTCCTGCACACAGACACAAAAACATCAAAAACAAGAAAACAAAAACAAAAAACAACTCCACAAAAAGATCAGAGTAATTTCTTTTAGGTGAAGTTTAACTAAAACTCAAAGAATTCCAAAAACTTCTCCAGCAAAGAATCTCTCCTCTTTCGAGTAAAAAAAAATTGCAAGCTGAAACTGCAAGAGTGGGCATCAAGCTTCACATCCACCCCCCCTTTCTCAGACTGGAATTCTAAGCAGAGAAAAAAAAATGGTTAAAAGAACCAGCCACCCCCCCTCCTTCTGGCTGTTTAGGATATCTTGTGGAAAGCTGCTAAAGCCCCTTCAAATTAAAAGCATCCCTTGGGCTTTGAGCCTGTTGGTCATTAGTAATGAATTGTCCCGTGCCAAATAATTGATCCCTATTTACTCCTTGAGGCAATCCAGCAAGAATTTTTACTTATTAAAAATCCTTGCACATAGTTGATCAATTCATGATGCAAGGGTGGATTGGTGAACCTCCGGCTGCTGGTGGTGGCAAAAAATTAACAAGATAACAAGATGACAAATCTTCCTCATAAGGAGGGGGAGGTGGAGAAACTGAAAAGGCTTAATGAAAAAGAGAATCATGAAGAGGAAAGGAACAAAAGGTGCCTCTTGAGTGAGGAGAGAGATTTGGAGAAGGAGGAGGAGGGAAGGGGGGAGGGGGGGGTTTAGAAATAGCAACAAGCTCAGAGGCTTTTTCCTCTTTGCCGAGAGCAGAAAGAGAGACAGGCACAGCAGGGCAAAAATAAAAGGCAGAAGGAAGATTCTCTGGAAGCAGAGCAGAGGGGGGGACATGCACAGCAATAGGAGGAAGTTTCTCTGATTTTTCATAGGGTGGGGGTGGCAAGGATGAAGGCAGAAGATCAGAAGAGTGATCAAGAGGTTTAGAGATAGAAGATGTTAGATCTAAAGGAGATGGCAAGAGTTTTAATGCTGCCATCATTGCTTGCCATGCAGACAGAATGTCAGCAGGCACCCTGGGATGATTGTGAAAATATTTACCTAGCTTTTCCCAGGTTATAACAGACAAAGTGCCTGATTCTGGATAAGCCAGACAATTTTTGTTAATATATCGTAAAAGTTTTGTTAAAAGTCTCTTTCCTACAGGATGGACCATGGTGCCATTGTGTTTTTGAACAAAATTAGCATTCTGCACTATATTAAAAAGTTCGTCCCTATGCCCTGACGAAACTTTGGAAAGTGGAGAGCCCATTTACTCACGATTTGAAGCCTTCTCCGAGGTGCGTGGAAAATGAGAGTGCAGGTAGCACACGCCTGGACAGGAGTCGTGCTGTGGAGTTGAAGCTGCGATCCAACGGACGAGCCCCCAGTTGTTGCGATGAGCGACCGGTCAGGGTTCTGGCTTCAACTCTTAGAGCCCCGTGACAGGGGTGAGAATTTAGAGGGACCCTCAAAAGGGTGATCACCTTGAATATGGAAGGATCTTGCCCTTTACCACCGACCCAGTATGCCGGAAATTCCAACGGTCATACTTGGGAACTGCGGATAGTTCAGAAGCAAAGTCCTAGGACAGACTGAGACACCAACACAAGTTTGCTCAAGGTGAGAGCACAGAAGTGCCCGGGGTGGATGTTATACCCCCGAATACCTCTGGACATTCTCCTTTATTAGGCTGTTTCATTTGGGAGGGGGGAAAAAACACTCATGGAAGGTCAAAGGGGAACATAGCTCATGGTATACAATTGCTAATGAAGAAAGCAAAGGTCATAATAAAACATAGTTTATGCTAACAGAGAACTGCTAATGAAGAGGGCAAAGGTCATTACAGGAAACAATAATGCATAGCTATCCATACAAATGTTAACAAAGTTGACAGGGATTATTGCAGGAAGACATAACTTGAGGCAGAAATAATTGCAGGAGACAGGGCTAAATACAAATGCTAACAGGGAAGACAAAAGGTTATCACAGGAAGACATAATTTTGAAGCAGAGACAGTTTCTTGAAGCATGGGCAATTTACACATGTGAATCAGAGACAGGAATGTGGTTGTAAATAAGAAAAGAGTTTTATCACCAGAGGCAGAGATGGAATGTAGGAATGTGGCCTTACAATTGCAGATTAGGTAGAACTGAATGCAGGAATGTGACTTAACGATTGCTAATTGGGGAAAAGGCAGAAGTGTTAAACTTTTTCAAAGAAGGTCTTTCGCAGGCAGAGAAAAGCAGATTTTACACTGGCAGAAATATAATCACTAGAGACAGGAAGGGAGAATTCTGTGATTTTTAATATAGGAATAAAAAAGGTCTTTTGTAGGTCTGGGTTCTCTACACTCCAAGGCCAAACTTGCCTTTTATTCCGGTTAACTTTTGCCTTCCTACTTTAGCATTCCAATCCCCCATGATGATAAGGACATCATTTTTTGGTGTTCTTTTTTTTATTGAAAAGTTTTAAAATACATTTTATCTTTAACAATCCCCCCCTCCCTCCACCCACCCCTACCTAACCCTCCCTATCCCTCCCCCCCATTCCCCCCTCCCCCCCGACTTCCCAGAGCTAAGTACAAGGTATAAAAACAAAAAACAATCATAAACATCCATATGCTAATAACAATAAACTATTAAGTCTATCGCACTCTAGCTCATATGAAATAACTACAAACAATACTAATATTACATAAAAAAGGGGAAAAAAGGAAAAAAAAACTTATTCAAATGCTAAGTGAAACTTTTTAGTCCCATATTTGTTCTGGATATAATCAATCCACTTTTTCCACTCCATAATATTACGTTCTTGCGAATGATCTTTCAAATAAGCCGAAATCTTTGCCATTTCCGCCAGGTCAGAAACCTTTAGAGTCCATTCTTCTATAGTCGGCAGTTCCTCCTTCTTCCAATATTGACCTATTAAGAGTCTTGCTGCTGTAATTAAATTCAACATCAATTTAATGTCCACAACAGTAGCATCTGTAATTATGCCCAATAAAAACAATTGCGGACAAAACTTTATCCTTTGCTTGAAGATCTTCTCCATATTCCACCAAATTTTTATCCAAAAAGCCTTAACCTTTTTGCAGGTCCACCATATATGAAAATACATTGCATCTTCGCCACCACATCTCCAACATTTAGGTTGATAGTTTGGATACATACTTGCAAGCTTTTTAGGATCTAAATGCCACCTATAAAACATTTTATAAAAGTTCTCCCTTAAATTTTGGGCTTGTGTAAATTTTACGTTCCTCACCCAGATCTTTTCCCAAGTGTCCATTGTAATAACTTCTTGAATATTCTGAGCCCATTTTATCATGCAGTCTTTAACAAGTTCTGTTTCTGAATCAATGTGTATCAATGCAAGATAAATCCTTTTGATATGTGCTGGACCCTGATTTCTAATTTGCTTTACCAAATTTTCATCAGTCATTGAAAAACCAACTTTCTGGTCTTCTTTCCACCTGGCCCGTAATTGACCATATTGAAACCAAGTTTGAACGATCTTCTCATCTCGCAAAAGATTGTACGGCTTCAAACACCAGACATTCCTCTCCAAGCTTAGGATCTCCTTGTACGTAGTCACATCATGTTTGAAGCCAACATTTATGTTTTCTATTGCATGTTTTGGGATTGCCCACAACGGTATCTTGTAGTCTAGCTTGTGTCTATACTTCTTCCAAACTCTCAGCAATGCCTGTCTTAAAATATGCACTTTAAACACATTATCTACCTTCTTGTCATATGACAAATATGCATGCCAGCCAAATAACAAGTCGTGGCCCTCAAGATTTAATAATCTCCCTTGTGTCAAATTAATCCAATCACTTATTCCTGACAACGCAGCAGCTTCATAATATAATTTAAGATTAGGCATTTTAAGACCACCTCTTTCACGCGTATCCTGCATAATTTTAAGTTTAACTCGTGGCCTTTTCCCTGCCCATACAAATTTATTGATACCCCGTTGCCATTCTTCCAAATTAGAATCTTTTTTAAGAATCGGTATCATTTGGAATAAAAATAAAAATTTAGGCAGGACATTCATTTTCACTGCTGCAATTCTTCCCAGTAAAGACAATTGCAATTTTTTCCAACTCTCCAATTCTTTTTGAATTTTTCCCCATAACTTTTCATAATTATTTTTATATAACTTTGCATTTGAGGGTGACAAATACACCCCCAAATATTTAACCCTTTTAACAATCTCAAATCCAGTTAGCCCTTCTAAAAGGGCCTTTTGCGATACTGTCATATTTTTGGCTAAAATTTTAGTTTTTTGTACATTAACCTTAAATCCAGAAACCTTCCCATATTGCATTATTATCTCCATCAGGTCCACAACAGAATTTTCTGGCTGGGTCACCGTAACAACCAGATCGTCTGCAAACGCCCTCAATCTATAATCCTGATCTCTAATTTGAATACCCTTAATTTTTTCCGAATTCCGTATTTTTATCAATAATATCTCCAATGTTAAAACAAATAATAGAGGTGATAACGGACACCCTTGTCTTGTGCCCTTCTCAATATTGCATACTTCAGTCAAGCTATTATTTATTATTATTCGGGCAGTTTGTTTTTGATATAATGCCCTAATTGGTTGTAAAAATTTATCCCCAAAATTCATTTTATCTAGAACTTTCATCAAAAATTGCCAGTCCAATTGATCAAAAGCTTTTTCAGCATCTAGAAAGATTAACGCCGCAGGGATCTGGCTGTTCCTTTCCAAAAACTCCACCACATCAACTATATGCCTCACATTATTTTTCATTTGTCTACCAGTAATAAACCCAGTTTGATCCCCATGAATCATCTGTTGCAAAACCCTCATCAATCTATTAGCTAAAACCTTAGCAAATATCTTGTAGTCTGTATTTAAAAGTGATATTGGTCTGTAGTTTCTTACTTGGGTAACATCCTGATCTTCCTTCGGAATCAAAGAAATAAAAGCAGTTCTCCAAGACGGAGGCACACTTTCTCCCCTCTGAATTGTCTGGAACAATTCCGTTAATGGCTTTATCAGCTCCGGTTGTAAATTTTTGTAATAGACCGCAGTCAGTCCGTCCATACCTGGCGCTTTGTCCACCTTCAATTGCTTAATTGCTAAAAGAATTTCTTCTTCTGTTATCAATTGATTAATCTCTTCCTTTTGTTCTTGTGTAAGAACCGGGATTTTAATTTAGAATAAAAGTCCACAAAGGCTTCCTTGATAAGATCCTGTTGAAACACAACCTTGCCTTTATGTTCAATTTTATCTATGTTAAAAGCCCTTTGTTTTTTCCTTAACCTGTAAGCTAGCCACCTACCTGGTTTATTGGCATTGCAAAAAGTGTTATGCCTAGCAAACCGTAAGTTAGTTGCCACCTGATCAGCCATCAACTTATCAAATTGTCCTCTTAGCAAATTAATAACCTCTTTAATCTTCACATCCGATGGATTTAAAATTAGGGCCTTTTCTTTTTCCCTAATTTCATTCTCCAGTTCTTTCCTCCTAATTTCCATATTACGTCTGTATTTATTATTCATATATATTAACACCCCTCTCATATAAGCTTTGCTAGCATCCCAAACCATGTCCATAGAAGTATCCTTGTTCATATTAATTTCAAAAAAGTCTTTCATCTGCTTTTTGCATTCTTCCACATTTCTCTGATTTCTAAACAAATTCTCATTTACGCGCCAGGAGCGCCTATCTCTATTGTCCTTATTGATCTCTAACCAGACTGGACTATGGTCAGATATAGTTCTTGCACAGATCTTTATCTTCTTAATCCTAGAAAAAAATCATTAGTCAGTAATATAAAATCAATCCTAGAAAAAGATTGGTGTCTATCAGAAAAAAAAGTATAATCCTTTTCATGTAAATGTGTTTCACGCCAAATGTCTCGTAATTCCAGATCATCCTTCATTTCAAAAAAAGATTTAGGCAATCTAGCATGACTCGGAGCATGTTTAAAAAAAACCGATTTGTCCAACTGTACATCCAAGACACCATTCCAATCTCCCATAAAAATAAAAGATTTATAATCCAACTGGGTAATCTTTGTATGTAGTGAACTATAAAAGTCAGCTTGTTGTTGATTGGGAGCATACAGTCCAACTAAAAGCGTTTTTTTGCCTTCTAACAGCAAATCTATCATAACATATCTTCCTTGTTTATCTACTTCAATTAGTTCCGCTGTCAGAGTATTCTTAACATAAATAACCACTCCATTTTTCTTATTCATTGAAGAAGCAATAAATTGCGTACCCAACCTTGAATTCAACAAGTACTTTTGGTCCATAACCCTAATATGCGTTTCTTGCAAGCAAATAACGTCAGTCTTAAATTGTTTTAAATATTGAAAAACTTTCTTTCTCTTCTGTGGTGAATTTAATCCATTAACATTCGAGGTTAGGAACTTAGTCGCCATTCTTGGCATCCCGAAGCTTCTGGAGCACGTCTGCCAGGACCCCTTTAACTTCCTTAGGCCGCGCCCCTCCCACAGCTTCGCTATAGGTATGCTTTGGAGGTTCCATAACTTTCTGCTGATCTTGCTCTTGCTCTTGTCTCACTCGTCTTGAGGCAGCACACGTCATCCTCTGCTCTCTAGCAGCTGCCGATGAAACTGTAATTTGATCCCCTCCAGTACCATTCTCCTCTGTCTGTATTCCTTCAGCATCTTGAGGTTTTCCCTCACCATTTCCCTTTACAGATTCCAAAAGTGGTGGAGGTGTTTCTTTTAAAACTTTACTGTAAAAATCACGTGCCTGAATCACTGTGACCAAACGGTGTCTTTTACCTTCATGCATCACCACCATGCCCACTGGAATCTCCCATCGAAACTTGATGTCACATTTCTTAAGTTCCTGTACCAGAAAAGCAAAATCTTTCCTTCTCCTTAAATTTTTTGGAGGAATCTCTTTTAAAACCAAAACTTCTTGCTCAGCAACCACAAGCTTAGTATCATAAGCAACTTGGATAACTTCGTTCCTAATTGCTCTCTTTGTAAAATAAACCACCACATCTCTAGGTAGCTTCCTCTGCCTTGCAATCCATGAGTTCACACGAAAGATTTTGTCTATACTTCCCTCAATTTCAGCTGCTGACTGTCCCAGTACTGCTTCCAAAGCCTCAGAGACCAACTGCTTTAAATCTTCTTTAGGATTCTCTTTTAAGCCTCTGATTCTGATAGCAAACTCCATCTGATGGTACTGGACGAGGGTCAGGTCTCCATCCATTTTATCCATTATATTTTCATTCTCTAATACTTTTGCTTCTAATATGGAATTTTTTTGACTAAGATCCTCCATTTTTTCATCCAAACATTGAACGCATTCGGCCACACCTTCAATTGCAGGCAAAATGTCTGCCCTCATTGCTCTAAATGTCTCTTCCATCTTCTCCTCCAGTTTCTCCTCCAGCTTTTCCATCTTTTCATCCATCATATCTGACATTAATTGTGAATGCTTTTCAAAGGCATCCTGTAAATCCTTAAGCGTCAATGCCGGAGCAGGTGCAGGAGGAAGCAAAGCTTGCAACGAGGTCTGTTGCACCGGGGAAGCCCCCGCACTCCGGAGAACTTTAGAAGTTTTAGTCGCCATCTTCCCCCACTTTCACTTACTGCGCACTTTCACTTTTAAAAGCCATAAAGTCCATTGAACTAGAGAATAAAAGTCCACTTCACCTTGACTTCCTGTACCGCTCTGCCTGCATCTTCACACTCGAGAGTCTTTCCTTCTGGCAGGGGTGGTTGCTAACGCTTGGTTCTGCTCCAAAAAACACGGAGCAGAGGCGCTGCGCAGCCCGGAGCAAACCCAGGCTTCGGGGGGGCTCAATCCTTCAGCCGCCCAAACTTAAAGCTCAGGCGGCCCTGGAGAGCTCAACCCCTACCTGGGGCCTCACCCCCTCCTCTTCTCCCGGGGAGGGGGCTTCCGAATCACCAAAACAGCTGATTGGCGCTGTTTTCAGCAATTCAACAAAGCCGCGGAGCGGACAGCCCGGAGATGGCTGTCTTCAGCGTCGCGTCGCCACCAGAAATTGGTGTTAGTTCTATAAGGTGCTGTAGGGCTTCATAGAACCGGTCAATTTCATCCTCTTCAGCACTGGTGGTTGGGTCATAGACTTGGACTACTGTGATATTGAATGGTTTGTCTTGGATTCGAACTGAGATCATTCTGTTATTTTGGGGATTGTATCCCAGTATTGCTTTTCCTACTCTTTTATTGACTATGAAGGCTACCCCATTTCTTCTGAGGGATTCTTGCCCGCAGTAGTATACCTGATGGTCCTCTGAATTAAATTCACCCGTTCCTGTCCATTTTAGTTCGCTGATTCTTAAGATGTCGATGTTCAGTCTTGTCATCTCTTGTTTGACCACGTCCAGCTTTCCTTGATTCATGGATCTTACATTCCAGGTTCCTATGGAGAAAAAACCTTTACAGCATCGGACTTTCCTTTCACCACCAGACACATCCACAGCTCAGCGTCCTTTCGGCTTTGGCCCAGTCGCTTCATTCTTTCTGGCGCTACTAGTACTAGCCCTCTGCTCTTCCCCAGTAGCATATTGGACGCCTTCCGACCTGAGGGGCTCATCTTCCAGCATCATATCTTTTTGCCTTTTGGTACTGTCCATGGGGTTTTCATGGCAAAGATATTGGAGTGGGTTGCCATTTCCTTCTCCAGTGGATCACGTTTTGTCAGAACTCTCTGCTATGACCTGTCCATCTTGGGTAGCCCTGCACGGCATAGCTCATAGCTTCATTGAATTACGCAAGCCCCTTCGCCACGACAAGGCATTAATCCATGAAGGGGAAACCCACCTATCCTCCAATAAAACAGCAATGAAGACAAAATCAGAAATCTTGCAGCCAATTTTCAACAGATGATGCAGCAAATACAGATCCTAACTTAACAAGGCATTCCTCTGGAACCACAGCCACCTGCTCCACTGGCCCAGGCACAACTGCTTGTTCATACTGCACCCATCCACAAGTCTCTCTGCCTAACACAGAGATTCACTGGTGAGTCTGATAAGATGAGAACATTCCTATCACAGTGCAATGTGTTCATCAGCACCTGACTTGGGGAGTTTACGACAGACAGATCAAAAGTCTCCTTCATCCTTACACTTTTAACTGACTCCGTTGCCAAATGGGCACTTCCACTCATCAAAACCAATGACCCTATCCTGGATAGTTACCCAAATGTCCTCACTAGATTTAGAGAGCATTTTGGAGACCCTATTTGGATAGAAACTGCCAAACAAGATGTCTACCTAGCCACTATAACAGCTGAGTCTCAACTTGCAAAAGTTAAAGCATTTCTCGGCAGCCCCAGCCAACCACTTCCAAAGCTGTCTCCCTCCATCACTACCCCTAGCCTCCCTGCTCCCTTGGATTTGGACATTGAAGAGCCGATGCAAATTGGAGTGGCCAGACAAGCTCCAGGAGCAGAAGAACAGCAAAGGTGCAGACAGTTTGTCCTGCGTTTCTATTGCAGAGAGCCTGGCCACATGATCAAGAATTGCCCTACTAAACCTCCCAGGAGAGACAACAGAAAGGCTGGCAATGTCTCCACTACTCACCACCTGGACAAAAAGCCCCAAGGCCAGGTAAATGAGAAATGCTCTCCCTCCATGAGTTCATGGGGAGGGCACCAAAACACTGAATGGAGCTCAATTACCTCCATGCTCAGGTACATTAATAAAATTTGATTCTACCCTGACACTTCCCAGTAGTCACGAAACCACCATCCCTGTTTTGATAGATTCTGGGTCAAACTCTGACTTCATAAACCTAGCCACAGTTCAGAAACCTTAGATACCTACAGTCTTCTTGAAGTCTCCATTGTCATGTCTGAATTTTAAAAGCAGGCCCCATTACTCATGCCACAGTGCCTTTGAAGTTAACAATAAATCAGCATTCTGAACAGTTAACCCTCTTTGTAGCTGATCACAAAGATCTTCTACTAGTGCTGGGAATCGCTAGGTTAAACCACCACAGCCCCACTATTAAGTGGAAGAACTATGCTACTGCCTTTGAAAATCCTGAATGCCTTTCTCACTGTGATCAGCCCTCTGAGGGCCCCCCAATGTTTCACAGAGAGATTCCCAATCTGCCAAGTAAATACACAGACTTTGCTGATGTGTTTGGGGAGAAGGAAATCTTGGCCCTCCCTTCACACAGAGACCACAATTGCATCATAAACCTGGTCCCTGGCACCAAAATTCCTGCCAAGAGACAATACCAAATGTCTACTACAGAATTAGAAGCTTGAAAACAATATTTAGACTCTAGTTTGAAAAAGGGATTCATAAGACCCTCCCAGTCTCCTGCCACAGCTCCCACCTTCTTCATTGCCAAGAAGCAGGAGCCCCGTGGGCCTAATAACAGTGAGAACACCCCACTGAGAGCAGTCCATGATTACAAAGGTTTGAACTCAGTCACAGTAAGAAACCATAATCCACTGCCATTAATTCCAGACCTATTAGATAGACTGCAGAAAGCAAATATTTTTACGAGACTGGACCTCTTCAATGCTTACAACCTCATTCCAATCAAAGAAGGCCATCAATACTTAACCGCCTTTGACACCAGATATGGAAATCTGAATACACAGTGCTGCCTTTTGGTCTGTGTAATGCCCCGGCTGTATTTTCCAGATTCAAGAACCAAGACTTTCAAGATTTGATAGATAAATTTATGGTCTTATATTTGGCTAATATCATAATCTACTCTGTGAATGAGGCTCAGCGCAGAGACAATGTGTGCACAGTCCTCAGTAGACTAAGACAGGGCTTTTGAACCAGTGGTACGCATACCACTGGTGGTACTTTGGTACCTGGCAGGTGGTACATGACTGTCCTAGAGAAGTGGTAGCGGGGGGGAGAGGAATGAGATAAAGTGGTGGCAGCACTGCACAAGCCTGATGGAGAGACAGCTGGAGCTGCAGGGCTGTCAGGGCTCAGCAGAAGCCTCAGGATCTGCGTGAGCAGCTACAAGTTGATTGGCGCTTCTGCAGAGCTGTCAGGGCTCAGCACCGGGCTCCAGCTGATTGGTGCTTCCAAAAGCAGCATGTAGGTGGAGGTGCATGGAAAAGGAAGGGGGGAGAGAGGAAAGGATATAAAAAGAGGAGGTTTTGGCAGGAAAAGGCCAGTGAGGGGCTGCCCCCCCCCACCCCCTGGTTGTGCCTACAGGAGGTGACAACCACCCAGCATCCCTGCTGAGTGTCCCTGCTGACCACTCAGAAAGAAAAGAGGCAAGCCCAGGCTGACCGGGTGCTGATTTACAAGCCAGAACATGCTCAGCCTTAGATCCATGGGGCAGCCCTGGAAACAGCGAGGAGCTGCCTCAGCTCTGCCCCCGCCCTGCCCCCTGGGCCCGTGCACAGGAGGCGGGAAGTGTGTAGGCCTTGGCATCCCTGAGCACTTTGCAGGTTCATTTTTTTAAGCTGGCCGAGGCTCCGGGCAGGAGGCTTCCCATTTTGACCCCTCCACCCTGCAATTGCCTCTGTACCTGAAGGGCTTCTGTGTGGCTCTCAGTTCACGTCTCCCAGATCTGTGAATGTGTTTGTGTGTGTGTGTGTTTGTGTGTGTGTGTGTGTGTGTGTCATGGTTCTGATAGTTGAAACCAATTAAAAGAACTTCAAGGCAACGATTTCTTCCTTAAAGAACATTTTATTCAGGAGACAAATTATCGGCACTTACATAGTTGAACCCAAGACTAAAATTCCCTACCCCTGATACAAAGTAACAAGTTGCAATTCCTGGACTTACAGTTTGTGCTCATAGCGCATGGCCCTGTGAGAGCGGACCTCTGCTCCCCACGACTAATTTCGCCCTGCCAGGGGGACCCTAGATGGGTCCAAAGTCACCCCGGAGAGGTTACTGCGAAGGAGGGGTGCCCTGTTGATCACAAAATGACTGTAATTGCTCTGTTTGATCTGGGGAAAGCCCTACGAACCCGACAAAAGAAGGGCTAGCCACATGCCAGCATCTAGCCCAAGCTCCCCTTCATGGATTATTTATTTATTTATTTATTTAGTTATATTTATATACCGCCCTATTCCCTGAGGACTCAGGGCGGTTTACAGGGAATTAAAAATCCAAAATACAAAAATTAAGAACAAATTAAAAAGTATTAAATTAACCCTGTAGTCAGTTAAAAAGAACCCCAAATTAAAAATTCCTCCTCAGTCTGGGCCCGAGAGCTGAAAGAGCCAGGTCTTCAGGCCCCGGCGGAATGATCGGAGGTCGGGGGCAGTCCTCAGCTCCACCGGCAGCTGGTTCCAGAGGGCAGGCGCTCCCACTGAGAAGGCCCTATCCCTGGGTGTCACCCGCCGGCAATCTCTCACCGGCGGAACCCTGAGCAGAGCCTCCCTGTGGGAGCGCACTGGGCGAAGGGCGTTTGATGCCGGCAGCAGGTGTTCCCTCAAATATCCCGGACCCAGGCCATGTAGGGCTTTATAGGTGATAACCAGCACCTTGAATTTCACCCGGAGGGCAACCGGAAGCCAATGCAGCTCGCGGAGTAGAGGTGTTACATGGGAGTATCGGGAAACCCCCATTACAACTCGCGCGGCCGCATTCTGCACCAGTTGAAGCCTCCGAGTGGTCTTCAAGGGCAGCCCCATGTAGAGAGCGTTACAGTAGTCCAAACGGGAGGTCACAAGCGCATGAGTGACTGTGCGTAGGGCGTCTCGGTCCAGATAGGGACGCAACTGGCGCACCAGGCGAACCTGTGCAAAAGCCCCCCTGGTCACGGCTCCTATGTGATCTTCAAAATTGAGCCGTGAATCCAGGAGGACGCCCAAGTTGCGAGCCCTATCAACGGGGGGTAACACCTCACCCCCCATCATTAGAGGTGGAATAACATGGTTAACCCGAGACGCCGATATGCACAGCCACTCGGTCTTGGCGGGATTGAGACGAAGCCTGTTTCTCCCCATCCAGACCTGAACCGCCTCCAGGCACCGGGACATCACGGAGAGGGCATCACTGGGTTGGTTCGGGGTGGAAAGAAAAAGTTGGGTATCATCAGCATACTGGTGATACCCCACCCCAAAACCACGAATGATCTCGCCCAGCGGCTTCATGTAGATGTTGAACAGGAGAGGTGAGAGAACCGACCCCTGAGGAACTCCACAAATGAGAGACCTCGGGGCGGATCTCTGCCCTCCTGTCAACACCGACTGCGAGCGGCCCCGGAGGTAGGAGGAGAACCACCGTAGAACGGTGCCTCCCACTCCCAACCCCCTGAGACGCCGCAGCAGGATACCATGGTCGATGGTATCAAAAGCCGCTGAGAGATCTAATAGGACCAGGACAGAGGAGCAACCCCTGTCCCTAGCCCTCCAGAGATCATTCACCAGTGCGACCAATGCCGTCTCCGTGCTGTGTCCGGGCCTGAAGCCCGATTGGTACGGGTCCAGATAATCAGTTTCCTCCAGGAACAGAGGGAGCTGATGCGCCACCACACTCTCAACAACCTTCGCCAGAAAGCGAAGGTTGGAGACTGGACGATAGTTGTTTAAAACAGCCGGGTCCAAAGCAGGCTTCTTGAGGAGGGGTCTCACCACCGCCTCCTTCAGGGCGGCAGGGAAGACACCCTCCTTCAAAGAAGCAGTTATTACTGCATGGAACCAGCCTCGTGTTCCCTCCCGAGCCGCATAAGCTAGCCAGGAGGGGCACGGATCCAACAAACAGGTGATGGAGCTCAGTCTCCCCATGATCCTGTCCACATCATCAGGGGAAACAGGGTCGAACTCAGTCCAGATAACATGCTCAAGACCGCCTGATTCCTCCACATCAGACTCTGCCCAGTCAGAGTCCAGGCCGGTCCGGATCCGAGCGATTTTGTCCGCCAGATGATGACTAAACTCCTCGGCTCGTCCCTGCAAGGGATCCTCTCTCACCTCCTGGTTAAGGAGGGAGCGAGTCACCCTAAACAGGGCGGCCGGGCGATTATCTGCGGATGCGACAAGGGCGGCAAAGTAGTTAGACTTCGCCGTCCTTATCGCCGCAAGATAAGACCTTATAAAGGTTCTTAACTGCAATCGGTCAGATTCGGAGCGGCTGGATCTCCAACCGCTCTCTAGACCTCGTCTCCGACGCTTCATCTCCCGGAGCTCCACAGAGAACCATGGGGCCCAACGGGATCTGCGCCGAGTCAGAGGTCGCATGGGTACAACGCAGTCGAGTGCCCTGGTGGCAGCCGTTTCCCAGGCCTCCACCAGAGCATCGACTGGGCTGTGGGTAAGGGTGATAGGTATCGGCCCAAGCGCCCTCTGGAACCGGTCCGGGTCCATTAGGCGCCTGGGGCGGAACCACCTGGTCGGTTCCGCCGCCCAGCGGCGGGGGATGGCATGACGGAAAACCAGCCTCAGGAGGTAATGATCAGACCATGACAGAGGGGAGATGGATGGAGAACCCCCTCCCAGATCATCCAACCACTGTCCAAACAGGAACACCAGGTCGAGAGTATGATCCCCCTCGTGAGTAGGGCCCTCAATAACCTGGGTCAGGCCCATGGCTGTCATGGAAGCCATGAACTCCCGAGCTAACTCCGACGACCCCCCCAGTGATGGCAGGTTGAAGTCACCCAGGACTATAAGCCTGGGGAACTCCACCGCCAACCCTGAGAGGGTGTCGAGCAGCTCAGGCAGGGCTGTTGCCACACAGCTGGGCGCCAGGTATGTGAGCAACAAGCCCAACTGAACCCGAGGACCACATCTCAAGAGGAGGGATTCACTCCCGGCCATCTGGACAATGGTGGCCTCCCGAAGACACAAGGTCTCCCGAATAACCACTGCCACCCCACCACCCCTGCCCTGAGCCCGTGGCTGGTGCAGCACCCGGAAACCTGGTGGGCATAACTCGGTGAGAGGCACCCCTCCCTCCGAACCCAACCAAGTTTCCGTGATGCACGCTAGATCCGCACATTCCTCCTCGATCAGATCCCGGATGAGGGGAGCTTTGTTAACTACGGATCTAGCGTTAAAATAGACCAACCTGAGCTCAGGGGCCTGATCACCCTCATCCCCGGGTAAGAGGGTGCTAACCGGAGGGTCGGAACGCGCCACCGCTCGGAGATAGCGGGGGCGCGATCCCAGATGTTGATATGGCCCTCCGCGCAAACACCTGCTGCCATTCCCTATCGCCGTGGGGATTTGAAGCCCCACCCCCACATTCCCAGAACCAGCAGCCACCTCCCCAGACCCCTTCCCGTCAGGACCTCTAACAGGACCAGACTGAGTGCCGGTTAAAGATTCCCTCCCTACCCCCCCCCACCCTCCCCCTCCCTAACTTCTTAAAATAACCGGCTAAAAATTTTATCAGGGGCCTCTTAGCATGTCTTAACTCGAGGCCCCTATCTAAGCCCAGCCACCTCTCGGAATCCCAAAGCTTGGGATCGTCATTAAGGGGAGTATGGAAACAGGCGACAGGTCGCGCCCATGAGGCAGGAACTGCCCTAAGGGCATACAAGTCCGCTCCGGAATAATGATAAATCATACTGCGCTGGGATAGTCTTTTAGGGCAGATGTTATGAAAATGTCCAAGGATCGCTCAGTGATGGTGTATAGATGGTAAAAAGTCCAGTAGGCATATCTCCTAATCTGCAAAGCCATCTCAGCTCTCACCTGAGATGGAAATCCAAGGGACAGCCTCAGTCGTCCTCTCACTCCGGCTGAGGAGTCCAATCAGGAGCAGAGAGAGAAAGGGAATCCTGAGCCAGGGCCACCCCAACTGGTCTCTCACACCAGTGAGGTGGCCGCTGACCAGTCCAAAACCGTCCTCCCACCACGGTCCGGTCCCAGCCACACTGGACTATCAATAGGAGGGATCTTAACTCCCATCAGGCATGGAGCTAGCCAAATGCCTGCCTGTCAACAGGGAAAGTAAGAACAGGCAGGCCAGGCCTCTGTCGATCCTCGCATCTCCAGCCAGCACCACCTTGTCATGGCGAAGGGGCTTGCGTAATTCAATGAAGCTATGAGCTATGCCGTGCAGGGCCACCCAAGACAGAAAGGTCATAGCAGAGAGTTCTGACAAAACGTGATCCACTGGAGAAGGAAATGGCAACCCACTCCAGTATCTTTGCCATGAAAACCCTATGGACAGTACCAAAAGGCAATACGATATGACGCTGGAAGATGAGCCCCTCAGGTTGGAAGGCGTCCAATATGCTACTGGGGAAGAGCAGAGGGCTAGTACTAGTAGCGCCAGAAAGAATGAAGCGACTGGGCCAAAGCCGAAAGGACGCTGAGCTGTGGATGTGTCTGGTGGTGAAAGGAAAGTCCGATGCTGTAAAGGTTTTTTCTCCATAGGAACCTGGAATGTAAGATCCATGAATCAAGGAAAGCTGGACGTGGTCAAACAAGAGATGACAAGACTGAACATCGACATCTTAGGAATCAGCGAAGTAAAATGGACAGGAATGGGTGAATTTAATTCAGATGACCATCAGGTATACTACTGCGGGCAAGAATCCCTCAGAAGAAATGGGGTAGCCTTCATAGTCAATAAAAGAGTAGGAAAAGCAATACTGGGATACAATCCTCAAAATAACAGAATGATCTCAGTTCGAATCCAAGGGAAACCATTCAATATCACAGTAGTCCAAGTCTATGCCCCAACCACCAATGCTGAAGAGGATGAAATTGACCGGTTCTATGAAGTCCTACAGCACCTTATAGAACTAACACCAAAAAATGATGTCCTTATCATCATGTGGGATTGGAATGCTAAAGTAGGAAGCCAAAAGATAACCAGAATAACAGGCAAGTTTGGCCTTGGAGTACAAAATGAAGCAGGGCACAGGCTGATAGAATTTTGTCAAGAGAATATGATGGTCATAGCAAAGACTTTTTTCCAACAACCCAAGAGACGGCTCTACAAATGGACATCACCAGACGGTCAACACAGAAATCAGATTGACTATATGCTCTGCAGCCAAAGATGGAGAAGCTCTATACAGTCAGTAAAAACAAGACCAGGAGCTGACTGTGGCTCACACCATGAGCTTCTCATTGCAAAGTTTAGGCTTAAACTGAAGAAAGTAGGGAAAAGCACTAGGCCACTCAGGTATGAATTAAATCATATCCCTGTTGAATATACAGTAGAGGTGACAAATAGATTTAAGGAATTAGATCTGATAGACAGAGTGCCTGAAGAACTATGGACAGAGGTTCACAACATTTTACAACAGGTAGCAACTAAAACCATCCCAAAGAAAAAGAAATGCAAGAAAACAAAATGGCTGTCTGAGGAAGCTTTGCAAATAGCTGAGGAAAGGAGGGAAGTGAAAGGCAAAGGAGAAAAAGAAAGATACGCCCAATTGAATGCAGAATTCCAGAGAATAGCTAGAAGAGATAAGAATGCCTTCTTAAATGAACAGTGCAAAGAAATAGAAGAAAACAATAGAATAGGGAGGACCAGAGATCTTTTCAGGAAACTTGGAGAGATGAAGGGAACGTTTAATGCAAAAATGGGCATGATAAAGGACCAAAATGGCAGGGACCTAACAGAGGCAGAAGAGATTAAGAAGAGGTGGCAAAATTACACAGAAGAACTATACAAGAATGAGCTTAACGTCCCTGATAACCACAATGAGGTTGTCACTGACCTCGAGCCAGACATCCTAGAATGTGAAGTGAAGTGGGCCTTAGAAAAGCTGAGCAACAACAAAGCTAGTGGAGGTGACAGTGTTCCAGCTGAGCTATTCAAAATCTTAAAAGATGATGCAGTAAAAGTGCTACACTCAATTTGCCAGCAGATTTGGAAAACTCAACAGTGGCCACAGGATTGGAAAAGATCAGTTTACATTCTAATTCCAAAGAAAGGCAGTGCCAAAGAATGTTCAAACTATTGCACAATTGCACTCATTTCTCATGCTAGTAAAGTTATGCTTAAAATCCTACAAGCTAGACTCCAGCAGTATGTGGATCGAGAACTACCAGAAGTACAGGCAGGATTTCGAAGAGGCAGAGGAACTAGAGATCAAATTGCCAACATACGCTGGATCATGGAGAAATCTAGAGAGTTCCAGAAAAACATCTACGTCTGCTTCATTGACTATGCTAAAGCCTTTGATTGTGTGGATCACAACAAACTGTGGCAGGTTCTTAAAGAGATGGGAGTACCAGACCATCTTATTTGTCTCTTGAGAAACCTATATGCGGGTCAAGGAGAAACAGTGAGAACTGGACACGGAACGACTGATTGGTTCAAAATTGGGAAAGGAGTCCAGCAAGGCTGTATAGTGTCGCCCTGCCTGTTTAACTTATATGCCGAGCACTTCATGAGAAAGACAGGGCTAGATGAATCAAAAGTTGGAATTAAGATTGCCGGGAGAAATATCAACAACCTAAGATATGCAGATGATACCACTCTAATGGCAGAAAGTGAAGAGGAACTAAAGAGCCTCTTGATGCAGATGAAGAAGGAGAGTGCAAAAGTTGGCTTGAAACTCAACATTAAGAAAACCAAGATCATAGCATCTGGCCCTCTCAATTCCTGGCAAATAGATGGGGAAGAAATGGAGGTAGTGACAGATTTTATTTTCCTGGGCTCCAAGATCACCGCAGATGGGGACTGCAGCCAAGAAATTAAAAGACACTCCTGGGAAGGAAAGCCATGGCAAATCTAGACAGCACGCTAAAAAGCAGAGACATCACACTGCCAACAAAAGTGCATATGGTCAAGGCTATGGTCTTCCCAGTTGCAATGTATGGCTGTGAAAGTTGGACCATAAGAAAGGCTGAGCGCCAAAGAATTGAGACCTTTGAACTATGGTGCTGGTGAAGACTCCTGCATGTCCCTTGGACTGCAAGGCATTCAAACCGGTCAGTCCTAGAGGAGATCAACCCTGACTGCTCTTTAGAAGGCCAGATCCTGAAGTTGAAACTCAAATACTTTGGCCACCTAATGAGAAGGAAGGACTCATTGGAGAAGACCCTAATGCTGGGAAAGGTTGAGGGCAATAGAAGAAGGGGTCAACTGAGAATGAGGTGGTGGATGGAGTCACTGAAGCAGTAGGCATGAGTTTAAAGGGACTCCAGAAGATGGTAGAGGACAGGAAGGCCTGGAGGAACGTTGTCCATGGGGTCGCGATGGTTCGGACATGACTTTTGAAACTAACAACAAAGATGGGTTTAGCTGTATGTCAAGCTGCACACAGAGTAATGTATAGTAAGGACAGAACAGTGAAATGGTGGCTACCCAGTAAGTGGGATCCAGGGTAATGACTATACAGTGGCCTGCTACTCTGCCAATGCAGTTACCTTCATATGGCCATGCAGCAGTCTCTACACAGTCAAGCACCTCCAGAAGACACTACGTCACAGAACTGGGCATCTTCATACAAGACAACGTCCCAAGTCTCTAGTTCTTCCAAACAGTCATCAGCAAGTAATGCACTAGGCATTTCCAGTGCAAAGGCTGAAGCAGCAAAAGCATGAGCAGCCTTTGCTGAACAAGAAATGGAAATGAAAAAGGAGAGAGCACAATTAGAAGCATCCCTGAAAATGCAGAAAGCCCTGTTAGAAGTGAACCGAGAGCAGCTTGCCATAGAGAAGGAAGTAGCAGCAGCCGTAGCGGAAGTGGAAGCCCTAGAGAGAGCTGTATATCCTGAAAATGAATGCAGTAAATGCAGCAACATGCTTGGGCCAGAATCTGAACCCCAAGATCCTCTGCAACGCACTTCAGAGTATGTCTATCAGCACTCCAGGCCAGTGGCGTAGCGTGGGTTGTCAGCACCCGGGGCAAGGCAAGTAATTTGCGCCCCCTAACCTGTGGATTTTAGCACTCGAGTCTCTTCCACTAGCTCAGGAATTCTGGGAGTTGAAGTCCATGAGTCATAAAAGAGCCAAGGTTGCCTACCCCTGAGTTAGGTTCAAGGCAAAAAAGGGTCTCTGGAGAAGAGGGAAAATGCTAGTTTAAAACTGAAACAAGGCAACTTTAAGGTGCCTCAGCTGTGATTTAGGATGAGACAAAGAGAGGACATGGCGTTGAAAATGGTTAATGGGGCATGTTTGTTCCACTCTTAGTGGACGTCAGGATAAACCCCACGAGAGAATGACCTTACAACAGATGTGAATAGGCTTGGACTACGTTTGTAGATTGAGTGCATACATCACATGGAGCGATGATGGGCTTCATCAAGATTTATGATCCCACAATTGGCTAGTTTTCTCCATCTTGTCCTAAACCCTGGATACCAACCACGGTTTATGGCTTAGCATGTGGCGTGGGGTTGACCCAACAGGTTAGGCGACAAACAATGACTTCCAACTTACAATGCCTCAGCTTCCCAAGGTTATTCCAAAGCCGGAAAAGCCAACCAATCCACCCTGCAGCTTTGCCTGCTTAGGCTGAACCCCAGGAATTCATACTTGCTGCGGCGCCCGACCTATTTTCTGCCCAGACGCTGCTTATCCAAGCCAAGCCACCTCCTTCTCTTTGGCACCTCACCCCAAAGATTCGCCAGCCTGGCTGGAAACTCTGGCTGCTGGCGACGTGTGTCGGGGGGGGACGGTCCCGATCGCCGATGCACGGTTGGATCGGCAACCTGCCAACACAGCTTTCGTTCCAGAGCAGGAACCCCCGGAGAGACGCTGCAGCGATCCTCCCCCTGCAGGAAATCCACCCTCTTTCAAGCCCCGCCGCGCCCCCCCGCCTTTGGCAACCCCGGGAGCGCCTTGGGAGAGCCTCCGCAGCGGAGCCCCGGGGTTGCAGGAGGGCCGCGCTCTGTGCACGCTCAGGAGCCGCCTTCTCCTTTGCGGGGGGAGGAGGGAGAGAAGGCTTCCATCCAGCGCCGGAGCGAAGGCGGATTCCAGCCTCTGGCCCTCCTGGCGGGAGCCGTCCTTACAAACGGCGGGAGTAAATAGGCGCCAACCGCGGCTGCCTGTGGCGGCGGCGGCAGAGAAGGGGGGCAGGGCAGGCGGGAAAAAAGCCGGATCTTCAGCCAACCTGAAGGCGAGAGGGATTATGCCCTCTCGGGGGAGCGGAGGCCGCCTGGCAAAAGTTAAAGGAGCTCCAGCCGGGCCTGGCTCCCCGGAGCCTTCTAGGCCGGGCAAAGAAGAGCGCCTCCGACTTGTGGCCTATGGAGTTTCCGGTCGGAGCGGCCCGAAGGAGGAGTCACGCTGTGTGGTTGTGTGTGTGTGTGTGTGGTGCGCCGTGGGGTGTCAGGCCCTTCCCGGCTGGGGCTCCAGTGCCTCCGCCCTGCCGGATCCCGGCGACGTCGAGCATGCCCCCCCAG
Organism: Vipera ursinii; assembly: GCF_947247035.1. Classification (NCBI taxonomy): domain Eukaryota; kingdom Metazoa; phylum Chordata; class Lepidosauria; order Squamata; family Viperidae; genus Vipera; species Vipera ursinii. The sequence continues at coordinate 36,743,243 of NC_139522.1, forward strand.
ATGTTGCGCCCGGTGCGGCCGGCCCCCCCTGCACCCCCCACGCTACGCCACTGCTCCAGGCCAAGCAGCAATGCTCACCTAGATGAAAAAGACAACCTTCAAGAAGCAAGCCAAAGATGCTACTCAGCATCACTACAGGCCAACGAGAAGCCTACAAAAAAAAGCTCCAAGCAAAGCTGCACCTTCAATAGTAGACGCCCCTCACCCAAGGTACCTGAGCCTGAAAATTATCCTACAGGATCAGCCATCATGCCAGAGCATCATAGAAAGGATCAGCTGAAACCAGAGACTCCTAAAATGTATGACTACACAACACCCTTTCACCACAGCAATGCACAGTCAGCTAACCAAGCCACCATAGACCTTGCCAAGTGCCTTGCACGATGTGAGTTAGTTACACAAGGACTTGAAAAGTTTAATGATCATCCTGAAAGCTATAGAGCCTTACAATCTTCTTTCCAAAATGCCATCAGAGGCTTAGATTTGTCATGTAGGTAAGAGATAGACTTAATAGTTAAATGGCTTGTTATCGAATCTTCTGAGCATGCAAAACAAATCAGGACAATAAACATAAACTTTTATATAGTAGGTTAAGTCAATAGGCAAGGAGCGACACAGCGTCAAAGCATCTCTTTATTGCCTCCAGAAAACAACTGCTCAGCTACAGGTAATGGCCGGTACTTATAAACATAAGCCCTCAGGTGTTCCTCCAATTACCTGCCTGAATTCTCCCACCCCAAATAGAAATGTTCCTGCCGAAACTGTTGGGACTGACCGTTAAGCTAGCCCCTGAGGGCTAGACTCGGTTTGGCAGGAAATGCCTACTTAGCTTCTCCACAATAGGCGAGGGTCAATGGCTTGCATCATTACATTCCAGTACATAACATAAACTACCCTGAAACAGGCCTTGAAACAATCTGGGACAGACTTGATGAGTGTTATGGCTCAGCAGAAGCAGTGGAAAATGCACTGTTCAAAAGATTTGACAGCTTCCCCAAAATACCTAACAGAGCCTATCAGAAATTTAGGGAACTTAGGGACTTACTGATGGAACTTCAAGTAGCTAGGTCAGAAGGGGACTTGCAAGGACTTGCATTCCTTGACACATCCAGAGGTGTCAACCCCATAGTACAAAAGCTACCCTATATCTTATAAGAGCAGTGGGTCACACATGGCTCTAAATACAAAAGAAAGTACAACGTTCCATTTTCTCCCTTCTTTGTTTTTGTGGACTTTGTATGACAACAAGCTAAAACAAGAAATGATCCTAGCTTTGACTTCACATTGTCATGTGCTGCTCTTTCAGAACAGAATCCTCATAAGCCTCCAGTAGCAGTCCACAAAACTCAAGTTTTGTGTCAAGTTTCCGACGTATGGGCTTTTCAAGTGACTAAGGCATTGTTCACCTTAAAAGTCCTTTATTAGCCTAATACACTGGCAAATGCTTGCTCGAAGGAAGCTGGAATCTGAAACCTCTGCCCCTTGTACAATATATTAAAACACAATTCTCCACCTTTCTAACTTTGTCATCAATCATATTCTCCAATTAATTTAAAGAATCAGTCTCCCTTCCGTTAAACAACCCACCAAGTTCTTATCTTCTTTAATTTCATATGGCCTTGAGGCACAATCTTCCTCCTCCCTCCTCCCAGCCTTAAACCTATCTCTTAAAGCAATACATATGAAATAGCTGCTCCTTCATCTCTTGTCAAGCAAGAACATTTGATGTTAGCAGCGTTGACATCCGGTCCCCCTTACAAAAAGGACAGATCCTGTAATGTAAACAAAACACAAGTTAGGAACTGGCTTTTGGTTTGTTGGGGTGTTTCTCATAAAACCTTTTGATAAGTCTGTCAGCTTTCACATCACTAGATTTCACCCAAATGGCTTCAGACAATGGGTATCCCTTCCACTGTACTAGGTATTGCAATTTTCCCTTAAAGATTCTAGAGTCAAGAATACGTTTCACTTCATAATGGGTCTGACCTGCTACTACGAGGGGTCCAGGTGCTTTCTTAGGGGGAGGTCTTAAAGTGGAGGCTCGAAAAGGTTTCAGTAAGCTACAATAGAACACCAGGTGAATTTTCCCCAAAAGTCTGGGGAGTTTCAATTTTACTGTGACTGGGTTGATGATTTTCACAATGGGGAAAGGCCCCAAGAATTTCTGTCCCAATTTCTTATTGGGTAGTTTAAGGCGTAAGTATTTGGTCGACAAATAGACCTTTTCCCCAACTTGGAATGTTCTTTGGGGAGCTCTCTTTTTGTCCGCTTGCTTTTTGTAGTCTTTCTTAAGGCCACCTTTGTATTTTTCCAAACTTCTTCCCAACCCCTCACCCAATGATGAAGAGTCTGGGAAGTGGAGGGTAACTGAGGGTATTTCAGTATGGGGTTGAATTCTTTCCCTGTGGCTACACGGAAAGGAGTGTAGCCAGTGCTGCTATGTACTGAATTATTGTAAGCCACCTCTGCGAAAGGGAGGAGGTCAGTCCAGTTTGTTTGTTGGTAAGAGACGTAGCATCTAAGGTATTGTTCCACCATTTTGTTGGCGGATTCTGCAGCTCCATTAGTAGCCAGGTGAAAAGCAGTTGATAGGCCTTGAGTTGATCCAATTAATTTAAGAAAGTTTCTCCAAAATTTAGCTGTGAACTGCACCCCTCTGTCCAAAACTATTCTCTTAGGGGTGCCATGTATTCGGTAGATACGTTTTAGGAACAACTTAGTCAGGCGTTGAGCAGATGGAAGTCCTTTGCAGGCGGTAAAATGAGTCTGTTTTGAAAATAGGTCTATCACAGTCCAAATGACAGTATTTCCTCTACTGTCGGGTAGGTCTACTATAAAGTCCATAGCTATTTCCTCCCATGGTTGAGAAGGTTCGGCCACCGGTTGCAGGAACCCAGGGGTCTTTCCTGGGATTCTTTTCATGGTGGCACATACAGTACAGCTCCTGACATAGTTTTCTATGTCTCGTTTTACTCCCGGCCACCAAAATTGCCGGCGAGTGAGATGTAGAGTTTTTAGCTATCCGAAATGTCCAGCCTGTTTGACATCATGGCTGTTGTGCAGGTCTCTTCCTCATTGTTGGTTCTAGTCTACTCTTGTTGTGATTCAGGGTCAGCCTGTGGGTCCGGCAGCCAGGTCGGACGACTCGGATGACTCAGACGAGGGGGAGGAGGAGGGTGTTGAAGACGAACTTGCTGATGATGGCTTGGAGGCTTCGCAGAGCCCCCAGCCAGGCCCCTCTTACTTGGTGGAGACTCAGCTGCGACAGTGCAGATGATGATGACCCACAGCTGGCCCTGTTCAAGGACGCCCGAAGCAGGAGGCAGTCAAGCAGGAGCAAGCAGAGAAAGGCTGTGGGACTCCTCGGAAGGAGGCACAGGGAGGCCACGCCCTGAACTCTAATAAAGGGAGTGTTTGGGGAAGGGCTGGTTGCTGAAAGCAACCGCTCCGTTTGAGGATCAAAGTTCCGGTATCTTGTTTCATGTTCTGTTGTTTGTTTGTGCAATAAACTTGGCAGACGTTTTCCAGCCTCAGACGCTTTCCAGCCTCTGCCGTTTGTACAGGGGTTGCCTTTCTGCAAGGCCGGTAGCAGGCTGGTACAGAACAGTTTGCTTTCAGCCTCCCACCCCTTACAACTATTATGGAGCAGCTACGTGCCGAGAATGCTCAGCTCACTCAGCAACTCACTTTGCTGGCAGCTCAGGTGGCTCAACTGCAAGCACAGGTTCATGCTGCACCCCCACCCAGGAGAAAATGCCAGGTAGCAATGCCGGATAAATTTACAGGTACTCCAGAACTGTTTCCTGCTTTCCTGGGACAATGCCAGCTCTTTATCAGCGTGAGAGCAGCTGATTTCCCCACTGACCGGGATAAGGTGGGGTTTGTGTTAAGCCTTCTTTCGGGGGATGCAGCTCGTTGGGGCACGCCTCTGCTGGCTCAACCTAGCCCATTGTTGGACAACTTTGTGGGGTTTTGTGACCATATGCGTCTAATGTACGAGGACCCAATTAAGACGCAGACTGCCACTCGACGCCTGAAAGCTCTGAGGCAGGGTCAACGCCCCCTACAGGGCTATATCAGCGATTTCCGGCTGCTTAGCCAGGATTCCGCCTGGAATGAGGCTGCGCTCGTGGATGCCTTCCAGGATGGATTGTCGGAGGAGATGTTGGATGAGCTGGCCCGTGTGGACATTCCCTCAGACCTGAATGGGCTGATCCATCTTTGCCTGCGGATCGATGCCCGGTTGCAGCAGCGAAAGAGTCGCCGTGCCACCCCACAGACCCCTGCCACCCCTGTTGTGCGTGAGCCCCCAGTCCAAAGGGAGGAGCCAATGGAGCTGGGTGCCGCCAGGTCTCGTCTATCAGTGACGGAAATGAGCAGACGATGATCGGGGGGGGTTGTGTTTTTACTGTGGGGACCCTGGACATTTGGCTGCTTCTTGTCCAAAGAAGCGTCAGCGGGCATCAGTGACCAAACCTGCCCCGAGACAGTCCCCTACTTTGCTGTCGGGAAACGCCCCGAGCCCGATCTAGATGGTGTGATAGATCGGGCGTCCCACAACAACAACACCGAGCGATGCCGTTCCGATGGTGCCTGTGAACCTCCACGGCATTTGATTTTGGAGGTACGTCTGATCCTTCCTGGCAAGCCAGAGGGGATTCCAGTCCATGCCTTAATTGACTCTGGGGCCACCACAAACTTTATGGACTCAGCCTTTGTGGCCAAATGGGCTGTTCCCCAGTGTCCGGTGGATCCGCCCATGTTAGTGGAGACTATCGATGGTCGAGTGCTCCTGTCTGGGCCTATTACGGCCGCCACGCAACCAGTATGTATGGCCATCAGTTCCCATGTGGAGGCCATCCAGTTCTACATCACTTCAGATCTGCACTTCCCCATGGTCTTGGGACTGGCGTAGCTCCGGGCGCATGACCCACAGATCTATTGGTCACAGAACTTGGTCACCTTCCCAAGCTTGCAGTGCGTGTACCACTCCCGCCATATATGTGCCGGCCAGGTGGAGGGTTCCCCAGGAGTTTCTTTGCCTCCCGAACTGTCCGACATTGCTGATGTGTTCAGCGAGTCAGAGGCGGATCAATTACCCCCGCACAGGCCCTATGACTGCTCCATTGATTTAGTCCCTGATGCGCCTCTCCCAGTGGGGCGTTTGTACTCCATGTCGGAGCCCGAGTTGGCTGCATTGCGGGACTTCCTGGAGAAGAATTTGGCTCGCGGTTTCATCCGGCCCTCGTCCTCGCCAGTGTCTGCACCCGTGCTCTTCGTCAAAAAGAAGTCGGGCGAATTACGGCTTTGCTGCGACTACCGGAAACTCAACGCCATCACGGTGCGCAACCGTTACCCGCTGCCCCTCATCCCCGAGCTCTTGGACCGACTCCGGGAGGCTAAGATCTTCACGAAACTGGACCTGCGTGGAGCTTACAACCTCGTCAGGGTTCGGCCGGGTGATGAGTGGAAGACGGCGTTTGGTACTCGCTATGGACATTTCGAGTACACGGTGATGCCGTTTGGCCTGACCAACGCCCCCGCTGTGTTTCAGCATTTTATGAACGACATCTTTCGGGATTTGTTGGACCAGTTTGTCGTGATCTACCTGGACGACATCCTGATCTACTCCCCGTCGCATGAAGTGCATCATCAGCATCTCCGTCAGGTCCTGCAGCGACTCCGAGAACATCGGCTGTTTGCCAAGTTGGAGAAGTGCCAGTTCTACCAAGTGACCATCGATTTCCTGGGTCACCGCATTTCTCCTGAGGGCATCGCCATGGAGCCGAGTAAGGTTGAGTCGTTGCAGAGTTGGCAACCCCCGCGTCGCGTGAAGGATGTTCAGCGACTTCTTGGATTTGCCAACTACTACAGAACTTTCATCCCTGGCTTTGCTGCCTTGACAGCCCCCCTCAGCCGGCTCCTGCAGAAGAAGACTTGGTTCCAGTGGAACGCACCAGAACAACAGGCGTTCCAGGCTTTGAAGGAAGCCTTCATGAAGGAGCCCATCTTGAAGCATCCTGACCCGCAACGGCCGTTTGTCGTGGAGGCGGACGCCTCCGACATTGCCATTGGGGCAGTGTTACTCCAGGCAATGACGCCCAGCGGTACCCTTTTCCCTTGCGCGTATCACTCTCGAAAATTGAACCCCTCGGAGCGCAACTATACCATCTGGGAGAAGGAGCTGCTGGCCATCAAAGCGGCGTTCGAGGCCTGGAGGCATCATCTGGAGGGAGCGCGGCATCAAATCGAGGTCCGGACGGACCAGAAGAATCTGGAAAGCCTGCAGACCGCTCGGAATTTGAACCAACGCCAGATCCGGTGGTCTCTTTTCTTTGCGAGGTTTGACTTCCGGGTGCGGTACATACCAAGCGGGCACAATCAGAGAGCGGATGCTCTGTCCAGGAAGCCCGAATATACCCGAGTGGAAGACAAGCTTCTGCCCAGGACAGTGATCCCCGTCGAGTCTTTTGCTGCGGTACGGGAGCCGGTTGATATACGGGCTCGGATCCGGGAGGCACAGCAGCAGGAGGCGTGGGTGGCTCAGCGGAAGGAGGAGGTGGGGCCAGATTCGCCTTGGACGGTCACGGATGGACTCTTGTATTATCGTGACCGGCTCTATGTTCCGGGAGGGCCACTCAGGGGACTCGTCCTCAGCCAGTGTCATGATAACCCGGCAGCGGGGCATTTTGGCCTGTTCAAGACCCTGAACCTGGTCTCCCATACCTTCTGGTGGCCCCGAGTCCGACACGACGTCCAGTCTTATGTCACCTCCTGCATCCTATGCAGGCAGGCCAAGTCAGCGACAGGGGCCCCGCCTGGATTACTGCAGCCTTTGCCAACACCCAAAAGACCCTGGGGGGCTGTGTCCATGGACTTTCTGACAGATTTACCCCCATCCTCTGGTTTCACGACAGTGTTTGTGGTGGTGGACATGCTGACCAAGATGGCGCACTTCATCCCCTGTCGCGGCTTACCGTCAGCTCGCGCCACTAGTCGTATGTTTATCCAACAGGTGTTTCGGCTGCACGGCCTCCCCGATAGAGTCGTCTCCGATAGGGGGCCCCAGTTTACAGCCCGCTTCTGGCAGGAGTTGATGCATGCGTTGGATATCAAGGTTTGCCTCTCGTCCGCGCATCATCCTCAGACTGACGGGGGAACCGAGAAGGTCATCGGTATCCTGGAACAGTATCTGTGCTGCTACGTCAACCTGCAGCAGGACAATTGGGTGGACTATCTGGCCATAGCTGAATTTGCCTTTAACAGCTCGCAGCACACCTCCACACAGATGACACCGTTCTTGGCCAAAGTGGGTTATCACCCCCGGTTTTTCCCCCTTTCTCCCGTGGACTCACCGGAGCCGGCAGCGAACGACTTCATGGCAGAGTTACAGGCGATCCATCGATTGGTGCGACGGCAGTTGGAGAAGGCCAAGGCCGATTACAAAAGATTTGCTGATCGGTCAAGACGGGAAACGCCTCCACTATCGGTGGGGGATCGGGTCTGGCTGTCCACCAGGAACTTACCGTCCACACGGCCGGTGAGGAAGTTAGATCACCGATATTTAGGACCGTTCCCAGTCGAGGCTGTCATCAATCCGGTCGCCTATCGCTTAACTCTGCCACGTTCCCTGCGCATGCACCCCGTCTTCCATCGGTCTCTGTTGGTCCCCGAGCAACCGGCTTGTCCACTCCGTCAAGCGGAACCTCCCCCATCAGGACCTCGTGATGGAGGTAGCACCCCCGAGTACGAGGTCGCCAGCATCAGGGATTCCCGTTGGCTGAAAGGTCGTTTCCAGTACCTGATCGAGTGGAAAGGTTACGGGCCGGAGGACTTCACCTGGGAAGACGCGACCGCCGTTCATGCCCCTGCGTTGGTGACTGCTTTTCATGAACAATTCCCATCCCGACCGCATCCGGATCGGCAGCCCCGGGGGAAGGGCCCTGCAGTGCGGGATAGTGTTGTGATTCAGGGTCAGCCTGTGGGTCCGGCAGCCGGGTCGGACGACTCGGATGACTCAGACGAGGGGGAGGAGGAGGGTGTTGAAGACGAACTTGCTGATGATGGCTTGGAGGCTTCGCAGAGCCCCCAGCCAGGCCCCTCTTACTTGGTGGAGACTCAGCTGCGCGAGCCCGACAGTGCAGATGATGATGACCCACAGCTGGCCCTGTTCAAGGACGCCCGAAGCAGGAGGCAGTCAAGCAGGAGCAAGCAGAGAAAGGCTGTGGGACTCCTCGGAAGGAGGCACAGGGAGGCCACGCCCTGAACTCTAATAAAGGGAATGTTTGGGGAAGGGCTGGTTGCTGAAAGCAACCGCTCCGTTTGAGGATCAAAGTTCCGGTATCTTGTTTCATGTTCTGTTGTTTGTTTGTGCAATAAACTTGGCAGACGTTTTCCAGCCTCAGACGCTTTCCAGCCTCTGCCGTTTGTACAGGGGTTGCCTTTCTGCAAGTCCGGTAGCAGGCTGGTACAGAACAACTCTGCTGTTGCGGGTAAGGAACTGGACAGTTCGCTGCTCGATGTCCCTGCTGTTCACATCGAAAGCACTTGATTGGCGGACCTGTAGGTGGTCTAGGTCTTTCGGCAGTAGCAGTCGTTGGGGGTTTTCGGGATGGTGGTAGCCATCTGGGTTCTTGCTTTGGCGCAGCTTCAGGTGGGAGAGGCTTTTTATAGTGGGTGAGCTGAACATCTAATTTCACCGCTGCCTGGTACCATTCATGCAGCTGGTCAGGCACAGCTCGGTAGATACATGCCTGAGAAAGGTGGTCGTCTAACCCTTCTCTAAAAAGATGAATTGTTGATTGATCAGGCCATCTCTCTATCCGACCTGCCATCTTTCGAAACTCCCGCACGTACTCTAGGGCAGGCCAGCCAGATTGCTTTACCTTATGGATTTGTTCTTCCATTTTGAGGGCAATGGATGGGTCCTCAAATCTTTCCCTCAGGCCGAGGAGGAAAAGATGGGTGTTGTGTAGCGGGTTCTTTGGCGCAGGAATGAAGATGAGGCAAGTGAGTATAGGAAATCTCATGGTTTATTGCTTGCAAGATCTTAACAGAGAATTGGGCTGTAACCAGCTGCAATATATAGTCTAGCCCCTAGGCGGCAGCCAATAGGTTTGAAGCAACCATTGCCACCTAGGGACAGCCAATAGCAGCATTGGAGACTTGTAGTCTGGGTTGCTGGAGAGCCGTTAGCTGCTCTAGCAACCCATGTGGTATTACCATTGAGCCCAATACATAACACCCCTCCCCTCTTAGATCAGACAATATGGTAACACAATTTAGACTTAATGCAATTATCCAGATTCATTATCAAAACAATCCTAAATAATAATAATAGAAAATAAACCCATATCGGTTACTAGGTTAACTTACAGCATCTGAATGAATAGGCTTCATTGACAGCACACTAGACAGTTAACATCATAGCATCTGAATGAATAGGCCTTCATTGACAGCACACTAGACAGTTAACATCATAACTCCCAGTTTCTGTAGTACAGTGGCAAGTTGCAATACAACAACATTATAGATCTTTATTTTACAACATAATCAGCACGATATGAAGGAGGCTTGTGTGCTCTAGTGGAACATCTCAGAGTTCCAATCACTTTGTGGTCTACCAGCTTACCCAGTGGGCTGAGTAGACCCATGTCCCTTGTTGCTCCTGAGTCAAGGGGATTAGATGCTCTCTGGCTGGCCTCTCCAGATTGGCCCACCCCAGAGTCAGACTGATCAGCAGAGTAGGCACAGCAGTTACTGAAATCTGGTTGGCTTGCTCCTTCAGGGGATCCATGTTGCATACCAGGACTCCCCACTTCTCCATCTGGTTCCTCATCGGTTATGAAGGAAAAATCCTGAGAGTCCAAGTGAGGACTATCTTGGCTGCAAGTTTGAGGACCTTTGGAGGGACGTATGATGCAGTCCTCACTTAGGGGCCGTTCTGGCAACCGTTTTCTAAGTTGATCAATGTGGCGTCTGACAACTCACCCTCCCTCCAGCCCCACTTCATAAGATATAGGGGCCCAGATGCTTTGGTAATTTTACCAGGAACCCACAGATTCCCATGACCATAGTTCCTGGCCCAAACCCAATCGCCCATTTGCAGCCCCCTAGGTGGTTTTGGTCGAGAGGCTTCTGCTGCCACTCTATCTGGATGCAACCTGTCCAGTTTAGTGATCAAACGCCTCCCCCAACACAGTTCTGCAGGACTTTTGCCTGTAGCAGTGCAGGGCGTAGAATGCTGGCAGAGTAGAAAATCTGCCAATCTGTGATGCCAGTCACCTGTTACAATGAGCTTGAGTGATTCCTTTGTTGTCCTCACCATGCGTTCAGCTTGACCATTAGAAGACGAATGAAAGGGCGCAAACATTGCATGTCTGATGAGATTTGCTCTAAGGAAGGCCTGAAATTCAGCAGCAGTGAATTGGGCCCCATTGTCTGAAACTACGACATCTGGCAACCCATGTGTGGCAAAGAGTTTTCTCAGCACCTGGATGGTCCTAGCAGTAGTCATGTTAGGGACTGGAATTACTTCCAGCCATTTGGAGTGGCTGTCCACCAGTATGAGAAAGAGCTGGCCCTGAAAGGGCCCAGCGTAGTCTATGTGAATTCTAGACCATGGAGTGTGCGTTTCCTCCCACCTGTGAACTGGAGCCTGTGGCATTTCAGGCCTAGATTGCTGGCATGTATAACAACCATGGACTTGTGACTCAATGTCCTTGCAAGGCCAGGCCACCAAAGGTAGCTTCTTGATAAAGCTTTCATTCTGACAATGCCTGGATGGCCTTCATGTAATGATTGTAAGACCCTGTCTCTTAGGGAAGAGGGAATTATGACTCTGTTTCCCCATAAAATACACACTTTGTGGGCAGAAAGCTCATGTCTTCTGACAAAATAATTCTGAAATTCAGAACCTGGGCTTTTATCCAACCACCCCATGTATACCCATGAACGTACTCTACTAAGTGTTCTATCTGTAGCTGTTTCAGCAGCAATGTCCCCAGCATGGAGGGGAAATTCAGGCAGGTCCTGTATGGACAGAATTCTGGCAGCAGGAGCTGGATCTGGTTCCATTAGTGGCAGTGGTAGTCTACTGAGGCCATCAGCATGGCCCATTTCTTTGCCCGGTTTTTTTAATCAATTTAAAATTGTATGCAGAAAGAAAAATAGACAATCTCAACATTCTTGGGGACAGTATGTGGGGGGTTTGTTTGTCTGTTGTGAAAAGTCCCAACAGTGGCTTGTGGTCTGTAAAGACCGTGAAGTCCCTACCATATAAATAGTCATGGAATTTTTTAATTCCAGCAACAATGGCTAGGGCCTCTTTGTCAATCTGACCATAGTTGCACTCAGCAGAGGACAACGTTCTTGAGTAGAATGCTATAGGAACCTGTGTTCCATTCTTTTCTAAGTGACTTAAAACTGCCCCCACCCCATAGGGAGATGCATCACACGCAAGACATACTGGTTTAGACTCTTTGTAATGAGTTACAGTGGACTTTTCTGACAATAGTGCTTTTAAGTCCTGGAAACTTTTTTCATGTAAATTAGTCCATTTCCACGGAGCTTTCTTTTTTTTTTATTGAAAAGTTTTAACATACATTTTATCTTTAACAGTCCCCCCTCCCCCTCCCCTCTCCCTCCCTCCCTACCCCTCTCCCCCTCCCCCCCCCGACTACCCAGAGCTAAGTACAAGGTATAGAAAAAAAACAATCATAAACAACCATATACTAACAACCATAAACTCTAAAATCTATCACTCTCTGGCTTATATAGGATAATACAAACACTAATAATATTAAATATATATAGAGAAAAAAAAAGGAAAAAAAAGAAAAAGAAAAGGAAGACTTATTCAAATACTACATGAAACTTTTTAGTCCTATATTTGTTCTGGATATACTCAATCCATTTTCTCCATTCCATAATATAACGTTCTTGCGAGTGATCTTTCAAATAAGCCGAAATCTTTGCCATCTCTGCCAGGTCAGAAACCTTTAAAGTCCATTCTTCTATGGTCGGCAGTTCCTCTTTCTTCCAATACTGACCTATTAAGAGTCTTGCTGCCGTAATTAAATTCAACATCAACTTAGTGCCCACAACCGTAGCATCTGTAACTATTCCCAACAAAAAAAGTTGCGGACAAAACTTTATCCTTTGCTTGAAAATCTTCTGCATATTCCAACAAATTTTTATCCAGAAGGCCTTAACCTTTTTACAAGTCCACCATACATGAAAATATGTTGCATCTTCATCACCACACCTCCAACATTTTGGCTGATAATTCGGATACATACTTGCAAGCTTTTTAGGATCTAGATGCCATCTATAAAACATTTTATAAAAGTTCTCTCTTAAATTTTGAGCTTGTGTAAATTTTACGTTCCTCACCCAAATCTTTTCCCATGTATCCATTGTAATAACTTCTTGAATGTTTTGGGCCCATTTTATCATACAGTCCTTAACAAGTTCTGTTTCTGAGTCAATCTCTATCAATGCAAGATATATCCGTTTAATATGTGCTGGTCCCTGATTTCTAATTTGCTTTATCAGATTTTCATCAGTCATTGTAAAACCAATTTTCTGATCTTCTTTCCACCTGGCCCGTAGCTGAATATATTGAAACCAAGTTTGAACAATCTCCTCATCTCGCAAGAGGCTATATGGTTTCAGACTCCAGACATTTCTTTCCAAGCTTAAAATCTCTTTATACGTAGTCACATCATGTTTAAAACCAACATTTATATTTTCTATTGCGTGTTTTGGAATTGCCCACAATGGTATCTTACAGTCTAACTTATGTCTATACTTCTTCCAAACTCTCAGCAATGCCTGTCTTAAAATATGCACTCTAAACACATTATCTACCTTCTTATCATACAACAAATATGCATGCCAGCCAAACAGCAAATCATGGCCCTCAAGATTTAATAATCTCCCTTGTGTCAAATTAATCCAATCACTTATACCTGCTAACGCAGCAGCTTCATAATATAATTTAAGATTAGGCATTTTAAGACCACCTCTTTCACGAGTATCCTGCATAATCTTAAGTTTAACTCGTGGCCTTTTCCCTGCCCAGACAAATTTATTGATACCTCTCTGCCATTCCTCCAGATTAGAATCTTTCTTAAGAACCGGTATCATTTGAAATAAAAATGAAAATTTAGGCAGGACATTCATTTTTACTGCTGCGATTCGCCCCAACAAAAACAATTGCAGTTTTTCCCAACTCTCCATTTCTTTTTGGATTTTTCCCCATAATTTTTCATAATTATTTTTATATAGTTTTGTATTAGAGGGCGACAAAAGCACCCCCAAATATTTGACCCTTTTGACAATCTCAAATCCAGTTAACTCTTCTAAAAGGGCCTTTTGCGATGCTGTCATGTTTTTAACCAAAATTTTAGTTTTTTGTACATTAACTTTAAATCCAGAAACCTTCCCATATTGCATTATTATCTCCATCAGGTCCACAACAGAGCTCTCCGGCTGGGTCACTGTAACAACCAGATCGTCTGCGAACGCTCTCAATCTATAATCCTGATCTCTAATCTGTATACCCTTAATTCTTTCCGAGTTTCGTATTTTTACCAATAATATCTCCAATGTTAACACAAATAACAAAGGCGATAACGGGCACCCTTGCCTTGTACCCTTCTCAATATTACATGCTTCTGACAAACTATTATTAACTATTATTCGAGCTGTTTGTTTTTGATATAATGCCCTAATTGGTTGCAGAAATTTATCCCCAAAATTCATTTTATCTAAAACTTTCATCAAAAATTGCCAATTCAATTGATCAAAAGCTTTTTCAGCATCTAAAAAAATTAGCGCCGCAGGGATCTGGTTGTTCCTTTCCAAAAACTCCACCACATCAACTATATGCCTCACGTTATTTTTCATTTGCCTACCACTAATAAACCCAGTTTGATCCCCATGAATCACCTGTTGCAGAACCCTCATCAATCTATTAGCCAACACCTTAGCAAATATCTTGTAATCTGTATTTAATAGTGATATCGGTCTGTAGTTTTTTACTTGAGTAACATCTTGGTCTTCCTTCGGAATCAAAGAAATAAAGGCAGTTCTCCAAGACGGAGGCACCTTTCCCCCTCTCTGGATTGTCTGGAACAATTCCTTTAACGGTTTAATCATCTCTAATTGTAAATTTTTGTAGTAGGCCGCAGTCAGACCATCTGTACCTGGCGCTTTATCCACCTTCAACTCCTTAATTGCTGTAAGTATTTCTTCTTCTGTAATCAATTGATTAATCTCCTCTTTTTGTACTTGCGTAAGAACCGGAATGCTAGCATTCTCCAAATATTCATCAATGTCTTTTTCGTTAATCTTCTCCTTAGCATATAATTTAGAATAAAAATCCACAAAGGCTTCCTTAATAAGATCCTGTTGAAACACTACCTTTCCCTTATGTTCAATTTTGTCTATATTAGAAGCCCTCTGCTTTTTCCTTAGTCTATAAGCTAGCCATCTACCTGGCTTATTAGCATTGCAAAAAGTGTTATGCCTGGCAAACCGCAAATTGGTAGCCACCTGGTCAGCCATTAGTTTATCAAATTGTCCTCTTAATAGCTTAATAACCTCCTTAGTCTTCACATCCATTGGATTCAGAATCAAGGCATTCTCTTTTCCCTTAATTTCATTCTCCAATTCTTTCCTTCTAGCTTCCAAAGTACGTCTGTGTTTATTATTCATATATATCAACACCCCTCTCATATAGGCCTTGCTAGCATCCCAAACCATATCCATAGAAGTATCCTTATTCATATTAATTTCAAAAAAATCCTTCATTCGCTGTTTACACTCTTCCACATTTTTCTGATTTTTAAACAAGTTCTCATTTACGCGCCACGAGCGCCTATCTCTGTTGTCCTTATTGATCTCTAACCATACTGGACTATGGTCAGAAATAGCTCTTGCACAAATCTTTACCTTCTTAATCCTAGAAAAAAAATCGTTAGTCAACAAAATAAAGTCAATCCTGGAAAAAGATTGATGTCTATCAGAAAAAAAAGTATAATCCTTTTCATGCGGGTGTGTGTCACGCCAAATGTCTCGCAATTCCAAATCATCCTTCATTTCAAAAAAAGATTTAGGCAGTCTAGCATGACACGGAACACGCTTAAAAAAACCAGCCTTATCCATCTGTACATCCAAAACACCATTCCAGTCCCCCATAAAAATAAACGATTTATAATCCAACTGAGTAAGCTTTGTATGAAGTAAGCTAAAAAAGTCAGCTTGTTGTTGTTGTTGATTAGGAGCATACAGTCCAACTAAAAGCGTTTTTTTGCCTTCTAGCAACAAATCTATCATTACGTATCTTCCATGCTTATCTGCTTCAATTAAGTCCGCTGTTAAAGCACTTTTAACATAAACAACCACTCCGTTTTTCTTATTCATTGCAGAGGCGACAAATTGCGTACCCAACCTTGAATTCAGTAAAAACTTTTGGTCCATAGCCCTAATATGCGTTTCTTGCAAGCATATAACATCAATCTTAAATTGTTTTAAATATTGAAAAACTTTCTTTCTCTTCTGAGGCGAGTTTAGTCCATTAACATTCCAGGTTAGAAATTTAGTCGCCATACTTGTCATCCCGAAGCTGTTGGAGCACATCTTTAATAGCCCCTCTGTCGCCTTTCGGCCGCGCTCCTCCCACTGCCTCGCTGTAAGTACGCTTTGAAAGTTCCATAAACTTCTGCTGGTCTTGTTCTTTTATTTGTTTTGCTCTTTTTAAAGCAGCACGCGTCACCCTCAGCTCTCCAACATCAGCCAACGAAGTTGTAGTTTGATCCCCTCCAGCACCATTCTCCTCTGTCTGTCCATCTTCAGCCTCTTGAAGTTTTCCTTCTCCAGATCCCTTTGCCACTTCCAGAAGTGATAGTGGGGTTGCTTTTAAAACATTATTGTAGAAATCACGCGCCTGTGTCACAGTAACCAGACGGTATCTTTTACCTTCATGCATCGCCACCAATCCAACTGGAATCTCCCATCTGAACCTTATATCACGTTGATTAAGTTCCTGCACAAGAAATGCAAAGTCCTTTCTTCTCCTTAAAATCTTTGGAGGAATTTCCTTTAAAACCAAAACTTCTTGGTCAGCAACCACTACTTTAGTATCATAGGCGGCTTGAATAACTTCATCTCTAGTTTCTCTCTTTGCAAAATAAACCACCACATCTCTAGGTAGCTTCCTCTGTCTAGCAATCCATGAATTTACACGAAAAACTTTATCCATGCATCCCTTTATTTCAGATGCTGGCTGACCCAGTACTGCTTCCAGAGCTTCAGAAATCAGCTGCTTTAGGTCTTCTTTAATATTTTCTTTTAAGCCTCTGATTCTAACAGCATACTGTATCTGATGAAACTGAACAAGACTCAATTCTCTGTCCATTTTATCTCTTAAATCTTCATTCTCCAATACCTTTACTTCTAGTACAGCATTTTTTTGAGTCAAATCTTCCACTTTTTCTTCCAAACCTTGCACACATTCAGCCACACTTTCCACTGTAGACAAAATGTCTACCCTCATCGCACTAAATTTCTCTTCCATCCTCTCTTCTATCCTCTCCTCCATTTTCTCCAGTTTCTCCTCCACCTTTGCCAATTTATCACCCAGTGTTTCTAAAATTACCTGGGCATGTTTTTCAAGAGCATCTTGTAAATCCTTCGATGTCAATGCAGCAGGAGGAAGCAAGGCTTGCAACGATGTCTGTTGCACCGGGGAAGTTCCAGCACTCCGAAAAGTTTTTGAGGGAGGTTTAGCCGCCATCTTTTTACTTTCACTTGTTACGCACTTTCACTTTAAGTTTAAAAAGTCCATTAAGCTCGAGAGTAAAAATAAAAGTCCTCTTCACCTTTTCCTCCTGTACCGCTCTGCCTGCTCCTTTTATTCCAGGGTCTTTCCTTCTGGCAGGGGTGGTCGCAAACGCCTGGCTCTGCTCCAAGAATTCCAGAGCAGAGACGCTGAACAGCTGGGAGCAACCCAGGCTACGGGGGAGTTCAATCCTTCAGCCGCCCAAGCTTTAAGCTCAGGCGGCCCCGGAGAACTCAACCCCTACCTGGGGCCTCACCCCCTCCTCTTCTCCCGGGGAGGGGGCTTCAAATTCACCCAAACAGCTGATCGGCGCTGTTTCGGGTGAAAACAACACAGCTGAGCAGCGGGCAGCCCGAAACGGCTGTCTCCGGCGCCGCGCCGCCACCGGAAGTCCATTTCCACGGAGCTTTCTTATCTAAAACCCTGTGCAAAGGCTCTGCTAATGCTGCCTTATGAGGTAGAAAGGTGTGATAGAAGTTAAGGAGACCCAAGAATGCTTGTAGTTCCCCTTTTGATTTGGGCCTAGGAACCATTTTAATGGACTTCACTTTAGAATCAGCAGGGTGAATGCCGTTAGCATCAATTCTGAATCCCAAGAATTCTGTTGAAGGAACCTCAATACTACACTTGCTCTTTTTTAATTTGAGGCCTGCTTCACGAAACCTCTGTAAAACAGCTCTGAGCCTGCTGGCTAACACTTCTGGGGATTCCCCAGCAATAAGAACACCATCAAAATAAGGGCAGATGCCCTGAATGCCCTTAAGTGTGCGTTCCATTATTCCCTGGAAAATGCCTGGGGCAACACTGACTCCAAACTGTAAGCGTTTTACTTTGAAAGCCCCCCTGTGAGTCACGATCATCTGACCCGCAGCTGTGGCCTCATCAATGGGCAATTGCTGATAGGCCTGTGCTAAATCAAGTTTAGCAAAAATAGTAGCCCCTTGCAAGGAGGCTAAAATGTGGTTGACCACTGGAACTGGGTATGCGTGTTGCTTGAGGGCTTTGTTTTGGGTGTGTTAGGCATAAGGTGATAGCCTACAATGTTGGGTTGAAAATATATAAACTATGATGTTGTGACTTTAAGATGTTAATTGGCCAATGGGTGTGTAAGTGTTCTCATGGCCATAAGAGGGAGCTAGGAACGTAGCTTCTTTCTCTCTGAATTCACTGCTCTCTCTACTATTACTGTTTTGCTGTACTGTTGGTTTACTACTGTGATAAACCTGAACTGTGTATTTGACCTCTGGACTGGTAAGAAGACTTTGTATTTGGAATACTCCTTGGACTGTTACTATTGTGTATGACCTGGACTGTTTATTTTTTGACTGTGCATTTTTGTTCTTACACCACCTCAAAAGTAAAATACTTTTTGTTTTCACAGCTCAGTGTACTCTTGTAGTTACTGTGTGACTCTTACTGCTCTCAGTACTCTTTCTTGTCTGTGCAACTCCTTGGTAGCACAAGAAGACCTCTGCACAACAATCCTTAACAGGGAGCTAGGAACATAGCTTCTTTCTCTCTGAATTCAGTGCTCTCTCTACTATTACTGTTTTGCTGTACTGTTGGTTTACTACTGTGATAAACCTGAACTGTGTATTTGACCTCTGGACCGGTAAGAAGACTTTGTATTTGGAATACTCCTTGGCAGGGCTTTTTTTCTCATAGAACGCTCAGAACGGAGTTCTGGCACCTTTTTTGGATGGAACCTTGTAGGGTAGGCAAGGCGGGTTGTATGACATGTGTGAGTTCCGGCACCTTTTTCTTTTAGAAAAAAAGCACTGCTCCTTGGACTGTTACTATTGTGCATGACCTGGACTGTTTTTTTTTTTCTTTTTGACCGTGCATTTTTGTTTTTACACCACCTCAAAAGTAAAATACTTTCTGTTTTCACAACTCAGTGTACTCTTGTGGTTACTGTGTGACTCTTACTGCTCTCAGTACCCTTCCTTGTTTGTGCAACTCTTTGCTAGCACAAGGAGACCTCTGCACAACAATTCCTAACAGGGTGCATTTATAATCAGCACAAATGCGAATTTCCCCATTGGCTTTAAGTGGGGTGACTATAGGAGTCTCCCACTCCCCCCCATCAACTGGCTGTAAAACGCCCTGTTCTACAAGCATGTCAAGTTCAGAATCAATTTTATGTTTTAAGACAAAGGGGACCCTTCGAGGCTTAACCCTAATTGGAACTACGTTGGGGTCTAGCTTGAATGAGATAGGCGGGCCTGTGTATGTTCCTAGGGCAGAATCAAAAACGTCAGCATAGTCCTCACATACTGACAATAGGTTTGCAGTTTGTGTCCGGTTGATACCAGTAATCTGAATGCCTAAGGCATCAAACCAATCAAGTCCAATGAGACTCGTTCTCTGGCCTCCTACTACTATGACATCCAGGTGGCCATAAAACCCCTTAAAGTTTACAGTCAAGGTGGCTTCTCCCTTAACTTTAACTTGAGCGTTTTGAAAGTCAGTTAGAATTATATCTGAGGGCCTCAGTTTGGCCCAATTGTTACTGCGCCTACAAACGAAATCAAAAGTGTCTTGAGAAATAATGGAGACTGCAGAGCCAGAGTCCAATTCCATTTTACAAGGAACTCCTGGTAGCTCTACCAGGAGTCTGAGTTTAGGTTTGAGGGGGCATCGGGCCCCAGTGCGGCACACGTTTCTATGGCTTCTGAAAACCCCCACACTAACTGGACCCTGGGGCCTAGTAATTCTCCTAGTCGGTTCTTCCGACTGGTGTTTGGGTGGCCGGTCCCCCGGCGGGCTTTGCAAACCGTTGCGATGTGGCCTGTCCGGCTGCAGGCTCTGCACATGGCTGACCGGAATCTGCAATTGGCACGAAAATGGCTGCCACCGCACCCCTTACATCTAGGTAAGAGAACTGCCTTGTAAGTGTTCTGTTGCTGCTGGCTGTTGCGGTGTTGCGAGTTGGGCTACTTTTGAAGTTTGTTGATTTCTGGTTCTGATGAGATTTGCTCTAAGGAAGGCCTGAAATTCAGCAGCAGTTAATTGGGCCCCATTGTCTGAAATTACGACATCTGGCAACCCATGTGTGGCAAAGATTTTTCTCAGCACATGGATGGTCCTAGCAGTAGTCATGTTAGGGACTGGAATTACTTCCAGCCATTTGGAGTGGCTGTCCGCCACTATGAGGAAGAGCTGGCCCAAACTCTTTGGGGCGTTTTGCATACTCATGGTGGACCGTTTCTTCATGCTTTGTCGTTTTGGCGGGCTGGACTGCTTGAACTGCACCCCCGGCGGCTTCGTCGGCCAAAACTTTGTCTTGTGCTTCTGAAAACGTTAAATTCGGTCTGGCAAAGAGTCTTTGTTGAAGCATTCAGTTCCGTAGGCCGCAAATGAGCCGATCTCGTCTCTCTTCTAAGTTCGAAAATTTGCAAAGGCGTGCGGCCTGCCTCAGGCCCGCAATGAATTCTGAAGCTGATTCACCGGTTTTCTGCACTCTCTGATCAAACTTGAAATGCCAGGCCATTTCAGACATCTTGGGCTGGAAATGTTCGGTTAACTTCTTCCTGAGGTCCGCGTAAGAGACTGATTCTATTGGCGTCGGAGCGAAGAGGTTCTCGGCCAAATCAAAGGTTGCTGGGCCGCAGAGGCAGAGTACCATTGTGGCCTTGAGGCCTTCTTCCACGATTTGGTTTGCCCGGAGGTAGTTTTCTACCTGGGACAAATAAGATGGCCAATTGTCTGGATGCTTCACATCGAATTCTCGAAGTCTTCTGATCTTCAGCATTCTGTTTCTTGCTGGTTCCTGCGATTTCTTCTGATCCTGCTTCCAGGCTCAGGGAATGAGTCCGCTGAGCACAAGGTCGCTAGCGTAGCTTGCTAGCTGACCTTGAGGGAGGGAGGGAAATGCCTTTTCCTCCGGTGTGCGCTGCCTTCCCCTCTGAGACTTCAGCTCTTTTTCAGGGAAGCAGGATCCCACCTTCGTCGCCAGTGTTGTGTAGCAGGTTCTTTGGTGCAGGAATGAAGATGAGGCAAGTGAGTATAGGAAAACTCATGGTTTATTGCTTGCAAGATCTTAACAGAGAATTGGGCTGTAACCTGCCGCAATATATAGTTTAGCCCCTAGGCGGCAGCCAATAGGTTTGAAGCAACCATTGCCACCTAGGGACAGCCAATAGCAGCATTGGAGGGTTGTAGTCTGGGTTTGCGGAGAGCTGTTAGCTGCTCCAGCAACCCACGTGGTATTACCATTGAGCCCAATACATAACAGTGGGGGTCCTCCAATTCAGGGGCCTGCTCGTTATATAAATTGTTCGACCATTTGGATGCTTCTCCCTCTAGGCTGGATGCAATCACATTGACCATCGCACCTGGGTCTGGATAGAGGTGACCCCAGCAATTTAAATGAGAGCGAACTTGGTTGAGGAAGAAAATAAGTTTCTCTGGGTCCCCATCGAAGGTTGCTCTGAAGGGTGGGCTCATCATTGCTTGCTGGCCACCCCATTGCTGCTGGCCCCACCCTGGTTGTTGTTTCAATGGCTGCTGGGGTCCCCATTGCTGCTGGCCCCACCCTGGTTATTGGTTCAATGGTTGCTGGGCCCCCCACTGCTGTTGCTGGGCCCCCAGTTACTGCTGGCCCCCTCCTGGTTGTTGATTCAACGGCTGCCAGGGGCCCCACTGCTGCTGTTGGACACCCAGATGCTGTCTACCCTATTGGTGCTGCTGTAGGCCCAGGGGCTGCAAGTTTGGACCCTGCTGCTGCCTCCCCTGCTGTGGTTGTCTGAGGGGAGGGTACTGTTGGTCGGGACATTGTGGCACCACCTGCTGTTGTAGGCCCCTCAATGGTTGTTGGACAGATGGGGGTTGCTGTTGTCTACTCTGGATTTTGGCTGCAGGGAATAGTGGCACCCTCTGCTGTTGATCTACTAAGAGACGTAATAGTCTCAAAAGCTGTGGTGCCTCCCTCACTTGCGGGCCCCTCAGTGGTTGCTTGGCACTTGGGGGTGGTGACCAGTTGTCCCCCAATTAGCTGTTGCTTTCCAGGCTTCTGCAACACCCCAATCTGCTGCAAGGCCTATATCAACTGATTTAGGCTCAGAGGTAGCTGCCCCTCCTTCTGTGGGGGCTGCCACACTCCCCACTGCTGAGGGGTCCCTAGTTCCTCTTCTTCTGTGGGACTGAAGTCCCTAACAGGGAACTCCAGGGCTTGGAGGGCCATTAGCTCTGCGAAGAGGGGGCTGGGAGCCTCTTTTGGCAGGGACTGTTCTGCGCTTCTCACTTCTAGTTCTTCAAACCTTTCTGCTAAATTGTCAATTGATTGGCTTTGGGCTGCAGCCGGATATTTCCACTCACCCAAGTATTCAATCTCAGCTGGCCTGGCCACTCCCCACCGGTCTGGGGAAT
This sequence comes from Vipera ursinii, assembly GCF_947247035.1. Lineage (NCBI taxonomy): Eukaryota > Metazoa > Chordata > Lepidosauria > Squamata > Viperidae > Vipera > Vipera ursinii. Next base: position 36,765,459 of record NC_139522.1, read on the forward strand.
ACGATGTGCAGGATTCTCTTTGTTGTTGTCCCACCTCCTCTGCCTTTGAAACCCTTGGGGATGGCAAGGCTGCTTTGAAGCACCTGGAGTCTCCGCTAGGCTTAATCCACCCTGACGACCAGACCAATTCTCGTAACTGTTTGGGTCTAGCTCCCAGCTGGGAGGATTGCTGAAACTCTTTCCCTGCCGGCTTTTTCACTAGCCCTTCCCCCGCTGGGGTGGCTGCCAGTGCTGGGGAGCTGGCTTCAGGCAATTTTTCTTCCTCCATTATGGGATCTTCCCCAACTCTTTGCCAGACTGCCTCCCAAACTCGGAGACAGCGACGGGAGGTCAGGACTCCCTAATTAGTTTAAAAAGTAGGAGGATTCCAGCTTGATGTCAAGTTTCCGACGTACGGGCTTTTCAAGTGACTCTGAGGCATTGTTTACCTTAAAAGTCCTTTATTTAGCCTAATACACCGGCAAATGCTTGCTCGAAGGAAGCTGGAATCTGATTTCTCCGCCCCCTTGCACAATATATTAAACACAATTTTCCACCTTTCTAATTTTGTCATTAATCATATTCTCCAATTAATTTAAAGAATCAGTTTCTCTTCCATTAGACAACCCACAGAGTTCTTATCTTCTTTAATTTCATATGGCCTTGAGGCACCATCTTCCTCCTCCCTCCTCCCAGCCTTAAACCTTTCTCTTAAAGCAATACACAAGTTTAACATATGAAATACAGATGAAACTCGAAAAATTAGAATATCGTGCAAAAGTTCATTTATTTCAGTAACGCAACTTAAAAGGGGAAACTAATATATGAGATAGACTCATTACATGCAAAGCAAGATAGTTCAAGCCATGATTTCTCATAATTGTGATGATTATGGCGTACAGCTCATGAAAACCCCAAATCCACAATCTCAGAAAATTAGAATATTACATGCAATCAATAAAACAAGGAGTGTACATAGAACAATATCGCACCTCAGAAAAGTATAAGCATGCATATGTACTCAGTACTTGGTTTGGGCCCCTTTTGCAGCAATTACTGCCTCAATGCGGCGTGGCATGGAAGCTATCAGCCTGTGGCACTGCTGAGGTGTTATGGAAGACCAGGATGCTTCAATAGCAGCCTTCAGCTCTTCTGCATTGTTCGGTCTCATGTCTCTCATCTTTCTCTTGGCAATGCCCCATAGATTCTCTATGGGGTTCAGGTCAGGCGGGTTTGCTGGCCAATCAAGCAAAGTAATCCCACGGTCATTGAACCAGGTTTTGGTGCTTTTGGCAGTGTGGGCAGGTGCCAAGTCCTGCTGGAAAATGAAGTCAGCATCCCCATAAAGCTCGTCTGTGGAAGGAAGCATGAAGTGCTCCAAAATCTCCTGGTAGATGGCTGCGTTGACCCTGGACTTAATGAAGCACAGTGGACCAACACCAGCAGATGACATGGCTCCCCAAATCAACACAGACTGTGGAAACTTCACACTGGACTTCAAGCATCTTGCAGTGTGTGCCTCTCCATTCTTCCTCCAGACTCTGGGTCCTTGGTTTCCAAATGAGATGCAAAAGTTGCTCTCATCAGAAAAGAGGACTTTGGACCACTGAGCAACAGACCAGGTCTGTTTTTCTTTAGCCCAGGTAAGACGCTTCTGACGTTGATTGTAGTTCAGGAACGGCTTGACAAGAGGGATACGACATTTGAAGCCCATGTCCAGGATCCATCTGTGTGTGGTGTCTCTTGATGCATTGACTCCACCCTCAGTCCACTCCTTGTGAAAGTCTCCAACACTTTTGAATGGCCTTTTCCTGACAATCCTCTCCAGGCTGCGGTCATCCCTGCTGCTTGTGCACCTTTTTCTTCCACACTTTTCCCTTCCACATAACTTTCTATTAATGTGCTTTGATACAGCACTTTGGGAACATCCAACTTCTTTTGCAATTACCTTTTGAGGCTTTCCCTCCTTATGGAGGGTGTGAGTGATGGTTTTCTGCACAACTGTCAGGTCAGCAGTCTTCCCCATGATTGTGATTCCTACTGAACCAGACTGAGAGACCATTTAAAGGCTCAGGAACCCTTTGCAGGTGTTATGGCTTAATTAGCTGATTAGAGTGGGACACTTTGAGCCTAGAATATTGCACCTTTTCACAATATTCTAATTTTCTGAGATTGTGGATTTGGGGTTTTCATGAGCTGTAAGCCATAATCATCACAATTATGACAAATCATGGCTTGAACTATCTTGCTTTGTATGTAATGAGTCTATCTCATATATTAGTTTCCCCTTTTAAGTTGCATCACTGAAATAAATGAACTTTTGCATGATATTCTAATTTTCCGAGTTTCACCTGTAGCTGCTTCTTTATCTCTTGTCAAGCAAGAACATTCTATGTTAGCAGCGTTGACACCAGTAGCAGTCCACAAAACTAACGTGGCTCCTCCAGATTCCTTTCACAGGTCTGCCAGCTCCTCTCACACAGAAAGATCAGAGATCCTGGTAAGCACTGTCGTTTACATCAGAAGCCACATACTCTCTTAAAATGCAGAGCCTTCAGAGAGAAGCCCATAGAAGACTGCAAGGCTTTCCTGAAAGGAAACAACATTTGATACAAATCATCACAGTGTGGTTGGTGATCTTCCTCCTGCTGCTGCTGCCACATTCGATCATCTCTTCCAGTCCAGTTGTCCCAATTTCATTCACCATCACTTCCTTCTTCAGTTTCAAATTGTGGTTTCTCTTCCTCACCAACTCCATAGTATTCATCCCCAAAATAATTCTCCATGAGCTGGTCATGCAGGCAGGGATCAAAGTCTCCTTCCAGGTCACTTTCTTGGAAACTGTTACTTGCTTTACCAGTAATCTTATGTAGCTTCTCTAGCTGTTCCAGGATCTTCTGATGCTTCAGGTGCTTCAGGTGCTTCAGCTCCTGCTGCTTCTGTTCCCTCTCTTTTCTCTTGCACTCCTGTATTTCTTGGTGCTTCTCTTTGTGGTGCTCATCCTTTTGACGCACAGGTGTTGCAATAATACGGGGATATGTTTTTACATGTTGTGCTTCAGGTTCCTCAAAACGAAAGTAGTACTTGTGCTCAAAATCTGCTTGCTTCTTTTATCAGAATTCACCCTCATCTGATGATGTAGGGAAATTATTGCAGGCTGCAGAAGCGCAGCTGAAACAATTGTTTTTCAGTCTCCTGAAACAAGCCATGATAAACCACCTGTTCAGCACAAGGTGAATCAGCTAATTGTTGGCTATTAAAATACAGCTGACATAACCAAGCCAGGGGGAGTATCTTGCAGGTTCAGAGCCAATGGGAAGTGGGATTCTTTGTTATACACGAGCTCAATCCAATGAGTGTTTTTCCTTGTGAATAAAAGAGAGCTTTGGACATTGCTCTGGGCTCTCATCCCGAGGCAGGAAAGACTCTGTCTTTTTTTTCATGAGAGACCACCACATGTGGTGACCCCGACGTGATTCTTTGAGACCCTCAGACTTACGCCTGGCATAGGCATAGTGCACTTCATCGGATCTTGCAGGACGGGACCGAATATTCAGTAAGTATGGGGAATGATTTTTCAGCGTCACAAACACTCCATGCGAAGGAGTTACGCCAGATCTTAAAGAATACGTTTCCTGCTTTTTCTCAAGTAGGTTTAGAAGACAGAAAACATACTCAGGGTTATTTCAGCTCAATGTCCCTGGTATCCTGAACAAGGTTCTTTAGAAGTTCAGGATTGGAAAAGGATAGGGAAACTTTTACATGAGGAACCAAGAGCCTCAATTAATCATTTACTTCTTTGGGAGAAAATTTTGGAAGCTTTAATAGCACATACTAATCCTTTGTTCCTTTCACCAGAACCTTCTGCCCCACTACCTCATGTGTTAACTCTAATGCCTCGTTTAGTAACCCCAAAGGCTGCGGAGGACATTAAGTTAATATCCAAGTCATATACATCATTACCTGAAATTAACAATATGGAGGGTTCCAAAAAAGTTGATGAAGCAAGTACAAAAAGTTTAAAGTGTCAAGGGGCAGTTGGGGTAGTTAGAGCAGGATTTGATGAAGCCCAAGGGAAAGGGTTATTGTCACCGGAGGAATTAGTAGAAGGTTTGGAGGCTTTTCCTGTAACAGTGGATATAGATGGTCAAGGAAATAGGCAATATCGTTGGCAGCCATTGCCTTTTTCTATTTTGAGAGAAATTAGGAAAAGTATAACTGAGACAGGATTGCATTCCTCCTTTGTGCAAGGAACCATAGAAGGGATATCTACAGGATATAATATGGTTCCACAAGATTGGAAGGATTTGTGGAGAATGCTTTTAACACCGGCACAGTATGTAGTTTGGGATTCTGAATATCAGCGTAACGCTATTGTAGCTGGAAACAACTCTGGAGGGGCTTACACTCCAGATCAACTTTATGGTTCTGGTCGATTTACCACTGTTTTACAACAAGTAGGAGGAATTCCTGATGCTGCTTATCCTGTAATTGGCCGTTGTGTGATAAGCGCGTATAAAAAAGTACCTCAGTCAGGACTTCCGGTGGCTCCGCGGCGACGGAGACAGCCTTCCCGGGCTGCCCGCGGCTCAGCTGTTGTTTTTTCGCCCGAAACAGCGCCGATCAGCTGTTCGGGCGAATTCGAAGCCCCCTCCTCGGGAGAAGAGGAGGAGGCGAGCTCCCAGGTAGGGGTAGAGTTCTCCAGGGCTGCCTGAGCTTATGGCTTGGGCGGCTGAAGGATTGAACTCCCCCGTAGCCTGGGCTGCTCCCAGCTGGCCGGCGCCTCTGCTCCTGACTTCTTGGAGCAGAGCCAGCCGTCTGCGACCACCCCTGCCTGAAGGAATGACTATGGATTAAAGGAGCAGGCAGAGCGATACAAGAGGAAAAGGTGAAGATTATTATATTTTACTCTCCAGCTTGATAGACTTTTTTTGGATTATAAAACTGAAGTGAAACTGCGTCACAATTGGTAAAAGATGGCGGCTAAACCACCCCCTAAAACTCTTCGGAGTGCTGGAACTTCTCCTGTGCAACAATCATTACTGCAGGCGCTGCATCCTCCTGATGTATTGACATCAAAGGACCTGCAAGATGCTCTTGAAAAACACACCCAGGTAATTTTGGAATCAATTAATGATAGATTTGCACAGATGGAGGAGAAATTGGAGAAACTGGAGAAGAGAATGGAGGAGAGGATGGAACAGAAGCTCAGGGAGATGAAGGTAGACATCTTGTCTTCAGTGTGTAAAGTGGCTCGTTGTGTGGAAGAATTGGAGGAAAAGCTAGAGGACTTGACTCAAAAGAATGCTATATTAGAAGCAAAAGTATTGGAGAATGAAGATAAAATGGACAAGGAACTGAGTCTTGCTCAATATTACCAGATGCAGTTTGCCATTAGAATTAGAGGCTTAAAGGAGAATACTAAGGAAGATCTAAAGCAGCTTGTTTCTGAGGCTTTCGAAGTAGTGTTGAAACAGCCAGCATCTGAAATAAAAGGAGGCATGGATAAAGTGTTTCGTGTGAATTCATGGATTGCTAGACAGAGAAAGTTGCTTAGAGATGTGGTGGTATATTTTGCAAAAAGGGAAACTAGAGATGAAGTTATACAAGCTGCTTATGATACTAAAGTTGTGATTGCTAATCAAGAAGTTTTGGTCTTAAAAGAAATTCCTCCAAAGATTCTAAGGAGAAGGAAGGACTTTACATTTCTTGTGCAAGAGCTCAAGCAACGAGATATAAGGTTCAGATGGGAGATCCCAGTGGGGTTGATGGTGACGCACGAAGGTAAAAGGTACCGTTTGGTTACTGTGATGCAAGCGCGAGATTTTTACAATAATGTTTTAAATGCAACGCCATTAACACTTTTGGAAGCTGAAAAGGGATCTGGAGAAGGAGTGCATCAAGAGGCCGAAGATGGTCAGATAGAAGACAACGGTGTTGGAGGAGATCAAGATACAACCTCGTCGGATGAGTCTATAAAACAGAGGGTGACGCGTGCTGCTGCAAAACGATCTAAGAAGAGAAAATAGCAGGATTTGCAGAAGTCTATGGAACTTCTACGATATAGTCAAGTAGTCAAGTATGGGAGGTGGGAAAAGGTTTAGGTGTAGACGCAAGATATTTTTATATGTGGTGGTTTTGTGGAAAGGATGAGGGTTTTTTTTTGGATTAAAGTTTGGTGGAATATACAGAAGTTTCTTAAATGGAGGTTAAAGTTTTGTTCGTAATCTTTTTTTTTCCTTTTTTGTTTGTTTGGAATAATTATAGATATGGTACTGGAAGAGGAACGGCCGATTACAGAAGAGTTGACTTTAAAGTTTTTCGATTTGGTTGAGGTGTTTTTTTTGTTTTTAATATATATTTAATACTATTAAGGTTTGTTTCATCCTATATAAGCTAGAGAGTGTGTCTTTTTTATTTTTTAGTTTTTTTATATATATTTAATATTGCTAAGGTTTGTTTTATCCTACATAAGCTACAGAGTGATGGATTTTAGAATTTATAGTTGTTAGTATATGGTTGCTTAGGTTTGTTTTTTTTCTATATATATACCTTGTATTGAGCTCTGGGAAGTAGGGGGGGGAGGGGGGGAGGGGGGGAGGAGGGGGGGTAGGGGGGGAGGTAGGGGGGGAGGAGGGAGTGGGAAGGGGGGTTTTTTAAAGGAAAATTGTATTTTAAAACTTTTCAATAAAAAAAAAAAGTACCTCAGTCAGGCAAACCCACTAAGTCTTTTACTAATGTCCGACAGGGGCCAACTGAGCCTTATCCAGAATTCATTGATAAATTGAAAGAGGCTATTGAGAAACAAATTGATAATGCAGAAGCAGTTCAAGAACTTTTGTTGAAATTGGCTTATGAAGCTGCAAACGCAGACTGTAAAAAAGCTCTAACTAATATAGTGAGTCAACCAACTTATGGAATAGCAGATATGTTAAGAGCATGTTCCTCTGTGGGAACAGGGGTGTGGAATATGAGTGCTTTAGCTAACGCTTTGCAAAAAGGAAAATTTGGTCAACAAACGGGTAATTGTTTCAACTGTGGGAAACCTGGTCATTTTAAGGCACAATGTCGAGCTCCAGGAGGAGGGAATAGTGTTGGAAGCAGACAGGGAAATAATAAATTTGGAGTTCGCCCGAAACAACCTTGTCCTAGATGCAAGAAGGGATTTCATTGGGCAAACCAATGTAGAAATGTTAAGACTTCGGGAAACTGGGATGCGGGCTAGCAGCTAGCTCAGGAAGTAAAGCTGCTTGTTGCCAAAATGAACAAAGTTATAAGGGCAACACTATCTGTGAAAAATTGTTCAGAACATTCCCACAGCCACCAAGGGTAGTGCAGGTATAGATTTGATTAATCAGCAAGATATTAATTTGGATTTTCCTGACGTTGTGACTTGTATGCCAACTCAACTTTGGGGACCATTGCCTAAAGCAGGCATGTCCAAAGTCCGGCCCGCGGGCCATTTGCGGCCCGCGGGGCGGTTCAATCCGGCCCTCGAACAGCCCTCCCTGCTCTATGTAAATGTGGCCCTCCCACGGCCCTCCTGGCGTCACCGCCCAAACCTGGAAGACGAGCGGCGCAGGAGGGGTGGGAGAGGGGAGCGATTTGCCTGCAGTCTTTGTGAAGTAGCAGCTTTAGCCGCAGCTTCGCTGGAAGAAACCGACGGGCCCGCTAAAGCGCTTGGCGACCTTTGAGTGCAGGGAGGTGGGGTGAAGAAACCCGACACCGCCTCTTGTCCGGCTTCTCGGGCTCTGTCTCTCTCGAGCGGGGGGACGATCTCGCTGCGCCTCCCACTCTAAGGACCAGCCGGGCAGAGCCACGCAGGTAAGCCCTCCTCCCTCCCTGGTAAAAAAAAAGAAATGCAGCAAGGAGGTGCCTGGGGCGGACCACCTTTTCCTGGCTGGCCGAACCGCCCCGGGCTTGGCGCAGCGTCTGCCCCGGTGGCCAGGGAGAAAGGGCCTGCCACACAAGGGAGGGCGGTGAGAGGGCCAGGGAGAAAGGGCCTGCCACACGAGGGAGGGCGGTGAGAGGGCCGGCCAGGGAGAAAGGGCCTGCCACACGAGGGAGGGCGGTGAGAGGGCCAGGGAGAAAGGGCCTGCCACACGAGGGAGGGCGGTGAGAGGGCCGGCCAGGGAGAAAGGGCCTGCCACACGAGGGAGGGCGGTGAGAGGGCCAGGGAGAAAGGGCCTGCCACACGAGGGAGGGCGGTGAGAGGGCCGGCCAGGGAGAAAGGGCCTGCCACACGAGGGAGGGCGGTGAGAGGGCCGGCCAGGGAGAAAGGGCCTGCCACACGAGGGAGGGCGGTGAGAGGGCCGGCCAGGGAGAAAGGGCCTGCCACACGAGGGAGGGCGGTGAGAGGGCCGGCCAGGGAGAAAGGGCCTGCCACACGAGGGAGGGCGGTGAGAGGGCCGGCCAGGGAGAAAGGGCCTGCCACACGAGGGAGGGCGGTGAGAGGGCCGGCCAGGGAGAAAGGGCCTGCCACACGAGGGAGGGCGGTGAGAGGGCCGGCCAGGGAGAAAGGGCCTGCCACACGAGGGAGGGCGGTGAGAGGGCCAGGGAGAAAGGGCCTGCCACACGAGGGAGGGCGGTGAGAGGGCCGGCCAGGGAGAAAGGGCCTGCCACACGAGGGAGGGCGGTGAGAGGGCCGGCCAGGGAGAAAGGGCCTGCCACACGAGGGAGGGCGGTGAGAGGGCCGGCCAGGGAGAAAGGGCCTGCCACACGAGGGAGGGCGGTGAGAGGGCCGCATCCTGACGGCACCGCCCAAACGTGGAGGACGAGTGGCGCAGAGCGGGCGCCCCGGGCGAGCTCCGCTCGGCAGCAGCGCTGCCCGGCTGGCCGCTCCCTCGGTGCTCTTCCCTCACCGGCGCTCTTCCCTCACCAGCCGCCTCGCCCTGAGCTCACGCTCGCTTGCCGCCTCCGCTTCCCGCACCTTTTCCTGGCTGGCCGAACCGCCACGCTCCTCCCCCTGCCCCGGGCTTGGTGCGGCGTCTGTGCCGGTGCAGCGAGGCTGACGGTGCGCGCCTGGCCTGGCCAAGCGGGAGAAGGGCCTGGCGGGTGGAGTCTCTGAGCTGGCGCCAGGCAGACCTCAACGGCCTTCCCGCCCCCGGAGACGCCCCGGTGGCCAGGGAAAAAGGGCCTGCCGCGCCCTCGGATTCTCTCTGCACTGCGAGCACCGCTCGGTTGCCAGGTGGGCTCCAAGTGGCAATTTTCTTGTCCGCTGCATGGAAAGGGCTCGGCTTGAATTCTTCCCGGATGTTTCTGGTTGGTCCCCTCTCAAGTGCTAACCAGGAATGCAGGTGAAGCCCTTGGTATGTGGCAGCTGAGAAAATTGCCTTTCAGAGCCCCTTTGTGCAATGGTTCTTTTGTCAGCCAGAAACAATTGGTTGTGACCATCTACCTGGGCACCCTCTACTCTTCAGCAGCCTCAAGGCCAGGCAAGGGGTGGGCGTGCGGCGCTGGTTCTCTCCTCGGCAGGGGGGAAGGTGAGGCAGCGGCGGGGCAGAATTTGTGAAGTGGTGGAAGTGTGTGAGCTGTTACCAGAGAGTCTGACCTTGTCAAAGCAAATAACACAGTTTCCATCTTCCAAGGTCAAACAGAAAATGGCGACTATAAATAAGAAAAGGAAAGTTGACAGTGAGGGCCGCCGTTTCCAGGAAAGGTGGAAAGTGGAATTTTTTTTCACTGAAATACAGAATCGCTGTGTTTGTCTGATATGTCAAGAGACTGTGGCCGTTTATAAAGAATTTAATATCAAAAGACACTACCAGACAAAACATAGCACATATGACAAACTAACAGGGCATGACCGCAGTGAAAAGTTGAAGCAACTTGAAGCAGTTTTAATGTCACAACAGCGATTTCTCACAAGAGCCCGTGAGTCAAATGAAAATGCCACAAAGGCAAGCTATGACGTGGCAATGTTAATTGCTAAAAATTGCAAGTCTTTTGCTGAGGGTGATTTTATTAAAGAGTGCGTTTTGAAAATGGTTGAAAATATCTGTCCCGAGAAGAAGCAAGAGTTTGCCAACATTTGCCTGGCTCGTAACACTATAGCACGGAGAATTGAAGATATTTCATCAGATATTAAGAGACAGTTGACGTCCAAAGGACAGGATTTTGACTTCTTTTCAATAGCCTGTGATGAAAGCACAGACCTATCTGACACAGCTCAGTTGCTGATTTTTTTGAGAGGGGTGGACGATGAAATAAATGTGACTGAAGAGCTACTTGACCTCCAGAGCCTTACGGACCAAACTAGAGGAAAAGATTTATTTGTTGCTGTTAGTTCCGCAATAGATGACATGAAACTGCCCTGGAACAAAATTACTGGGATTATTACTGATGGGGCACCTGCTATGGCTGGTGAACGAAGTGGCTTATCAACCCTAATCTGTAACAAGGTGATTGAAGAAGGAGGCAAAGCTATTAAACTCCATTGTATCATTCATCAACAAGTTCTCTGTGCTAAATATCTCAAATATGATCATGTTATGAAACCGGTTGTAAAGACTATTAATTTTATTCGCGCTAAAGCTCTGTACCACCGCCAGTTTAAACAGTTTCTACTGGACATCCAGGCTGAATATGAAGATGTTTTATATCACAACGATGTAAGATGGCTCAGTCGAGGGTCTGCGCTGCAGCGTTTCTACTCTCTCAGAAAGGAAATAAAAGAATTCTTGGAAACAAAGGGACAACCGATGCGAGAACTATCTGATCCTATTTGGCTGGCTGATTTGGGGTTTCTAGTTGACATAACAAAGCATCTGAATGTACTAAACACGAGTCTTCAGGGAAAAGATGCAGTGGTGAACCAGCTTTATTCACACATCAAGGCCTTTGGAACAAAGCTGCAACTTTTCCAAAGGCATTTGTCACAAACACAGCCCAATACCATACATTTCCCAGCATTGCAGGAAATAATGAACAGTTTTTCACAGGACAATATCAGTGTGCAAATGAGCAGGTATGCAGCAGACATCGCATCTCTGGCTGGAGAGTTTAAACGGCGCTTTCAAGATTTTGCAGCTATTGAAAAGGAGATCAGCCTTTTCTCCTCTCCATTCTCTGTTGACCCCGATGATGCTCCAGATCAGCTGCAGCTTGAGCTCATTGATCTGCATTGTGACAGTGAGTTACGCAGTCGTCAGCAACAGCTCTCTCTTGTGAACTTTTACCGCCAACTAGATAAGGGCAGGTTTCAGGAGATTCGGACATTTGCAAAGAAAATGCTGAGCTTGTTTGGCTCAACATATTTGTGTGAGAAGACATTCTCTACTATGAACTTTAATAAGAACCGTGTGAGGACAAGACTAAGTGACTCACATCTCCGTGACATTTTGCGTATCAAAACCACTGCCTTTGTACCAGACCGAGCCTATTTGCTGCAGTACAGATCTCAGTTTCACCCTTCACATTAGTGCAGGTAAGTTTTTTTTAAAATTTATTTAAAATACATTGTGAAAACTCAGCTGACAGTTGATCTTAATGTTATAAAATGAAAAGTATGCCATTTGCAATTAACTTGGCATAAAATAATTCATTTGCATTTAATTGCAATTGTTCAAAGAATGTTCGGAAAAATGTTCGGCCCTCCAGCATGTTCACTTCATCCAATCTGGCCCTCTTTGAAAAAAGTTTGGACACCCCTGGCCTAAAGGAACAGTAGGTTTAGTCCTTCCTCGTTCCTCAGCAGCGAAAAAAGGGTTTCACATAATTCCTGGAGTAATTGATTCGGACTATTTAGGACAAATTATGATTCAAATAATGGTGAAAGTTCCTCAATTAGCAAGTAAAGGGGACTCCGTGGCTCAATTAATACCACTTCCTTATGTAACACCTGGGGGAAATTCTGAGCGGATTCGAGGAACTGGAGGGTTTGGCTCTACAGATACTGTGGATCCTCAAATCTTAGCTATTATAAAAAATTTACAAAAGGAGAAACCTAGGCAAATTTGTTTTATTAATGGGAGGCCTTTTTCTGGAATTGCTGGCATGTATAACAACCATGGACTTGAGCCTCAATGTCCTTATCAAGGCCAGGCCACCAGAGGTAGCTTCTAGCTAAAGCTTTCATTCTGACAATGCCTGGATAGCCTTCATATAATGATTGTAAAACCCTGTCTCTTAGGGAAGTGGGAATTATGACTTTGTTTCCCCATAATATGCACCCTTTATGGGCAGATAATTCATGCCTCCTGACAAAATAGCTTTGAAATTCTGAGCCTGGACTTTTTTCCAATCAGCCCATGTATACCCATGACAACACTCTACTAAGTATTTTATCTGTGGCAGTTTCAGCAGCAATGTCCCCTGCATGGAGGGGAAACTCAGGTATGTCCTGTATGGACAATATTCTAGCAGCAGGAGCCGGATCTGGATTTATTAGTGGCAGTGGTAGTCTGCTAAGGCCATCAGCATGGCCCATTTCCTTGCCTGGTTTGTGAATTAATTTAAAATTGTATGCAGATAGGAAAATAGACCATCTCAACATTCTTGGAGATAGTATGTGGGGGGTTTGTTTGGCTGTTGTAAAAAGTCCCAACAGAGGTTTGTGGTCAGTGTAGACCATGAAATCCCTGCCATAAGTAACACCAGCTGCCTGCAATTAGTGCAGGTTCGCATCCCACCAGGCTCAAGGTTGACTCAGCCTTCCATCCTTCCGAGGTAGGTAAAATGAGGACCCAGATTGTTGGGGGCAATTAAGTTGACTTTGTAATAATGCCGCTTGGGGTGTGTGTGAAAGCCCTAATAAGCAGGCATATACATAGAATGAAGGCTACTGCTAAGCTTGTAAGCCGCCCTGAGTCTTCGGAGAAGGGCGGGATATAAATGGAATTAAAATAAATAAATAAAATAAATATAAACAGTCATGGAATTTTTTTATTCCAGCAATGATGGCTAGGGCCTCTTTGTCAATCTGACCATAGTTGCGCTCAGCAGAGGACAATGTCCTTGAGTAAAATGCTATAGGAACCTGTTTCCCATTTTTCTCTATGTGACTTAAAACTGCCCCCACCCCATAGGGAGATGCATCACATGCAAGACATACAGGTTTAGACTCTTTGTAGTGAGTTACAGTGGACTTTTCTGACAATAGTGCTTTTAAGTCCTGGAAACGTTTTTCATGTAAGTTAGTCCATTTCCATGGAGCTTTCTTATCTAGAAGCCTGTGGAGGGGCTCTGCTATTGCTGCCTTATGAGGTAGAAATGTGTGATAGAAGTTTAGGAGACCCAAGAATGCTCGTAGCTCTCCTTTTGATTTGGGCCTAGGAGCCATTTTAATGGCCTTCACTTTAGAATCAGCGGGGTGAATGCTGTTAGCATCAATTCAGAAACCCAGGAATTCTGTTGAAGAAACCCCAATACTACACTTGTTCTTTTTTAATTTGAGGCCTGCTTCGCAAAGCCTCTGCAAGACAGCCCTGAGCCTACTGGCCAACACTTCTGGGGATTCCTCTGCAATAAGAACATCATCAAAATAAGGGCAGATGCCCTGAATACCCTTGAGTGTATGCTCCATGATTCCCTGAAAAATACCCGGTGCAACACTGACTCCAAACTGTAAGCGTTTAACTTTGAATGCCCCTCTGTGAGTCACGATCATTTGAGCCGCGGCTGTGGCCTCATCAACCGGCAATTGCTGATAGGCCTGTGCTAAATCAAGTTTAGCAAAAATAGTACCCCCTTGCAAGGAGGCCAAAATATGGTTGACCACTGGGACCGGGTAAGCATGTTGCTTGAGGGATTTATTTAGTGTGCATTTATAGTCAGCACAAATGCGAATTTCCCCGTTGGCTTTAAGTGGAGTGACTATAGGAGTTTCCCACTCCCCACTATCAACAGGCTGTAACATGCCCTGTTCTACAAGCTTATCAATTTCGGAATCAATTTTATGTTTTAAGGCAAAGTGGACCCTACGAGGCTTAACCCTGATTGAAACTACATTGGGGTCTAGCTTAAATGAGATAGGCGGGCCTGTGTATGTTACAAGGGTTGAATCAAAAACATCCGCATATTCCTCGCACACTGATGCGAGGTCTGCAGTTTGTGTCCGGTTTATGCCAGTAATCTGAATACCTAAGGCATCAAACCAATCGAGTCCAATGAGACTCGTTCTCTGGCCCCCCTACTACTATTACATCCAGGTGCCCCAAAAGGCCTTTAAACTTTACCAACAAAGTGGCTTCTCCCTTAACTTTAACGTGAGCATTTTGAAAATCCATTAGAATTATATCTGAGGGTCTTAGTTTGGCCCAATTGTTACTGTGCCTACACACGAAGTTGAAAGTGTCTTGAGAAATGATTGAGACTGCAGAGCCAGAGTCCAATTCCATCTTACATGGAACTCCTTGTAGCTCTACCATGAGCTTAAGTTTGGGTTTGAAGGGGCGTCGAGCCCCAGTGCGTCATACACTTCTACGGCTTCTGAAAAATCCCACACTAACTGGACCCTGGGCCCCAGTACCTCTCCTAGTTGGTTCTTCCAACTGGTGTTTGGGTGGTCGGTCTCTCTGGCAGGCTCTGCAAACCACCACGATGTGGCCTGTCCTTCCGCAAGCTCTACACATGGCTGAACGAAATCTGCAATTGGCGCGAAAATGATTGCTGCTGCACCCCTTACATCTCGGTAAGAGAACTGCCTTGTAACTGTCCTCTCACTGCAGGCTGTTGCGGTGTTGCGTGTTGGGTTGCTTTTGGAGTCGTTTGATTTCAGGTTCTTCTTCCTCAGAAGATTCTCCGGTGCATTTGGCGTCCTCAAGGTGGACCGTTTCTTCGAACTTTGTTGATTTAGCGGGCTGTACTGTCTGAACTGCACCCCTGGCAGCTTGGTCGGCCATCACCTCGTCCTGTGCTTCAGAAAACATTAAATTTGGCCTAGCAAATAGTCTCTGCTGAAGCGTTCTGTCCCATAGGCCGCAGACAAGCCGGTCTCGTAATCGCTCTTCTAAATTTGAAAATTTGCATAGGCGTGCAGCCTGCCTTAGGCCCACTATGAATTCCGAAGCTGACTCCCCGGGTAGCTGCACTCTTTGGTTGAACTTGAACCGCCAAGCCATTTCAGACATCTTGGGCTGGAAGTGCCTGGTTAGCTTCTTTTTGAGATATGTGTAGGAGACCGCTTCGAATGGTGTTGGCACAAAAAGGTTCTCGGCCAAATCAAAGGTTGCCGGGCCGCACACACAGAGTAGCGTTGCGGCCTTCAGTCCGTCTTCCGTGATCTGATTGGCTCTGAAGTAGTTTTCTACTTGCGATAAATATGATGGCCATTCTTCCGGGTGTTTCATATCGAATTCTTGCAGTTTTCTGACGTTTGGCATTCTTTCTTTCTGGTTCCTGCATTCTTCTGGATCCTGCTTCCAGGCTCAGGGAATGAGTCCACTGAGCACGAGGTCGCTAGTGTAGCTTGCTAGCTGACCTTGAGAGGGGGGGGGGGAAATGCCTCTTCCCTCCGGCGTGTGCTGCCTTTTCCTTATAGACTTCAGCTCTTTATTCAGTGAAGCAGGATCCCACCTTCGTTGCCACTGTTAAATAGCGGGTTCTTTGACACAGGAATGAAGACGTGAAACGGAGTACAGGGTAACTCATCATTTATTTCGTGCTGTGACTGTACTGAGGGAAATGGCTGCAACCAGCCGCAATATTGTTCTGAACCAGCCCTCTTCTCGCACCCCTAATCAAAGGAAGAGTCTGGAAAGCGTCCAAGATCAAAAGGCTTCTGCCAAGTTTTAATTACACTGTTACAAAAATACAAGAGCTTGACTTCTCAAACGAAAAAGTTGCTTTCAGCAACTAGCCCCTCCCCAAACACTTCTTTTATAGAGAGCTCAGGGCGTGGTCTCCCTGTGCCTCCTCCCGAGGAGTCCCATAGCCTTCCTTTGTTTGTCCCTGCTCGTCTGCCTCCTGCGTCGGGCGTCCTTGAACAGGGCCAGCTGTGGGTCATCATCCTCCGCACTCTCGGGCTCACACAGCTGAGAAGAGGTTCCCGGCTGAGGACTCTGCAAAGTCTCCAAATCATCATCAGCCGGTTCGTTTCCCTCCTCCCCCACATCTGAGTCCTCCGATACATCGGACCCGGCTGTCGGACCCACAGGCTGGCCCTGAGTCACAACAAATATATAGTCTAGCCCCTAGGCGGCAGCCAATAGGTTTGAATCAACCATTGCCGCCTGGAGATAGCCAATTGCAGCACAGGAGACATGTAGTCTGGGTTGCTGGAGAGCCATTAGCTGCTCCAGCAACCCACATGGTATTCCCTCAAAAAGCCCAGTACATAACACCTTCTTTGGTAGAAGGAAGGACCATGGGCCCAATACTTTAAGGAACAAAAGGGAGTTGTGTTTATAACAAGACTACATATTCCACTTGCAAAGGGGTAACAGGGTCACTTGTTATGCTCCTGTCAATACAGTCCAGCTTTACCAACAACTTTAAATCTGGACATATGGAGAAACATACAGACATTAACTTTTGGGGAAGAATAACATGAGATTTATGGACAAGTGCCACAATCTTCTTTGATGAATGTAAAGCTATTGACTATAATCAAGCTAAATGGACTAAATGTGGAGACAGGCCTACTCATTAAATGCCAAATATGTTTGCACATCCTACCTAACCTGGCATAATCAAAGGATTCCTGCTACCCGGTGTGCTTCAAGATAACCAGACCAATGGATTTTTCAGCATCATTTGAACTTGCTATCAATTGAACCAGATACAAATATGGGTTGAATGCCTTTTGGTCTGTCTTGAATGCATTTGGGTCTGTCTAGAATGCATTTGGGTCAATATAAAAGGGGGGAAAATGACATTGCCATAGGTGTATACTATAGGCTGCCCACCAAACAAAGGAAATAGATGAACTTTTTGCTAGTCAGCTAACTAAGGTATGTAGGAAGCACATCACAATAGTAATGGGGGACTTTAATTACCCTGACATCAACTGGGAGACAAACTCTGCACCAAGTGGAAGATCTAACAGATTCCTGACAAACCTAGCAGACAACTTTCTCTCCCTAAAAGTAGACAAGGGAACTAGGGGATTAGCTATATTGGATCTAATCCTCACTAACAGATGAAATGATAGAAGGTGTTGAACAGGAACCTTTGGAGGAAGTGATCATGCAATATTGGAATTCAACATTCTGGAAGCACAAGCAATAGAACACAGTCATACTAGAGTCTTGGACTTTAAAAGAGATAATTTCAATAAACTTAGAGCTTGGGAAGGATTCCATAGATGAGAATCCTAAAGGGGAAAACAACTCAAGAAGCTTGGGAAATTTTGAAAAGTGAGATAATAAAAGCCCAGTCTAGCACAATACCAACAAGGAAGAAAAATAACAGCTCTCAAAAGAAACCAGCATGGCTGCATAAAGAACTCTCTGATAAAGTGAAAGATAAAAAGGACAAGTATAAGAAGTGGAAAGATGGGCACATAACTAAGGCAGAATATCAGCAAATAGCCCGTGCCTGCAAAGATGAAGTGAGGAAAGCTAAGGCTTAAAATGAACTAAGGCTTGTGACCAAAGTCAAAAATAACAAAAAAAGAATCTGTATTAATATGGGTGAAAGAATGGATAACTCTCAGGAATAAAAGGTTGTTATATTTGGAGGGACACGATTTACAATTGGGGTGGCATGCTTTTTTGTGGTATGGGAAAAATAAAATTCATAAGTATTTCCAAAACCACTATATTAGAAATGCTTTGATAATAGTATGGGAAAAAATTAAAACTAAAATATATGTAAAAATTCCAGGGTGGCTATCAATGATGGAAGCTTTTTTACAACCAAAGTTGGTAGACTTTGAAAAAATTTGGACATAGATATTCTAAAAACCAATGGAACATTAAAATCGAGACAAGAACTGGAAAATCAGGGTATCAACCTGTCGTGGTGGGCACAGCTACAAATGCAAAATAGATATGAAAAAGTTGTGAAACTGTATGGGTTTTATAAAGAACAAACTGTATTTGATAAGATATTGTTAACCTCTGATGAGAAACTAATTAAGAAAATGTATAATTTTTTGTTAATTTTGGAGATGGAAAGTGAACAAACCAAAGAAACAGTGACAAGGTGGGCGAAAAATATTAGTTATAATATAGAACTAGAAAAATGGCAAAAATTATGGGAGAGAAATTATAAATTGACAATGTCAACTTTGTATAAAGGAAGTCTATATAAACTGTTTTATAGATGGTACTTGCCACCAGCAAGATTAGCAAAAATGTTTAAAAATAGGTCAGATAGATGTTGGAAATGTAAACGTAACTCAGGCACGTATTATCATATCTGGTGGACATGTGGTAAAGCAAAGGCTTATTGGAAAAAAATACATGCTTGGTTAGAAAAAATGTTGGGAGAACATATAGAATTTAATCCTGAACTTTTTCTATTAGGTATGATACCAGAAAAGATTAATAAACAAAGTTTATATTTCGTTCTACACATCACAACAGCAGCAAGAATAGCCTTTGTGCAATACTGGAAAAATGAAGGAGTACCACCAGAGGAAGAAGTAATTAAAAAAATATTGGAATGCACAGAGATGGACAGGTTAACTATGAGATTGAAAGACAAAGAAGAAACAGAATACTACCTGTTGTGTACTGGGTTCGTTGCTTGAGAGAAGAGACGAGGCGAGTGAGTTCAGTCAGGAACATTCATTATTTGCATGCAGGAACTGTACTGGGAAACAGGGCTGCGAATGCAGCTATTTATACCCTGGCCTCTAGGTGGCGGCCAAAAGGTTTAAAGCAACCTACTGTTGTGATTCAGGGTCAGCCTGTGGGTTCGGCAGTTGGGTCGGACGACTCAGAGGAGGAGGAGGGGGGTGTTGAAGAGCTTGCTGATGATGGCCTTGAGGCTCCGCAGAGTTGGCTGCATTGCGGGACTTTCTGGAGAAGAATTTGGCTCGCGGTTTCATCCGGCCCTCGTCCTCGCCAGTGTCTGCACCCGTGCTCTTCGTCAAAAAGAAGTTGGGTGAACTGCGGCTTTGCTGTGATTATAGGAAACTCAACACAATCACGGTGCGCAATGGTTACCCGCTGCCCCTCATCCCTGAACTCTTGGACCGACTCTGGGAGGCTAAGATCTTCACGAAACTGGACCTGCGTGGAGCTTACAACCTCGTCAGGGTTCGGTCGGGTGATGAGTGGAAGATGGCGTTTGGTACTCGCTATGGACATTTTGAGTACACGGTGATGCCATTTGGCCTGACCAATGCCCCCGCCGTGTTTCAACATTTCATGAACGACATTTTCCGGGATTTGTTGGATCAGTTTGTCGTGATCTACTTGGATGACATCCTGATCTACTCCCCGTCGCGTGAGGTGCACCATCAGCATCTCCATCAGGTCCTGCAGCGACTCCGAGAACATTGGCTGTTTGCCAAGTTGGAGAAGTGCCAGTTCTACCGGGTGACCATCGATTTCCTGGGTCACCGCATTTCTCCTGAGGGCATCGCCATGGAGCCGAGTAAGGTTGAGTCTTTGCAGAGTTGGCAACCCCCGCGTCGCGTGAAGGATGTTCAGTGACCTCTTGGGTTCGCCAACTATTACCGAACTTTCATCCCTGGGTTTGCTGCCTTGACAGCCCCCCTCACCCGGCTCCTGCAGAAGAAGACTCGGTTCCAGTGGAACGCTCCAGAACAACAGGCTTTCCAGACTTTGAAGGAAGCCTTCATGAAGGAGCCCATCTTGAAGCATCCTGACCCGCAACGGCCGTTTGTCGTGGAGGCGGACGCCTCTGACATTGCCATTGGGGCGGTGTTACTCCAGGCAACGACACCCAGTGGTACCCTCTTCCCTTGCGCGTACCATTCACGAAAACTGAACCCTTCGGAGCGCAATTATACAATCTGGGAGAAGGAACTGCTGGCCATCAAAGTGGCGTTCGAGGCCTGGAGGCATCATCTGGAGGAAGCGCGGCATCAAATCGAGGTCCGGACGGACCATAAGAATTTGTAAAGCCTGCAGACCACTCGGAATTTAAACCAACACCAGATCCGGTGGTCTCTTTTCTTTGCGAGGTTTGACTTCCGGGTTCGGTACATACCTAGCGGGCACAATCAAAGAGCGGATGCTCTGTCCAGGAAGCCCGAATATTCCTGAGTGGAAGACAAGCTTCTGCCCAGGACAGTGATCCTCGTCGAGTCTTTTGCTGCGGTGCGGGAGACGGTTGATATACGGTACCTCCCGTACCTTCTGGTGGCCCCGAGTCCGACACGACGTCCAGTCCTATGTCACTTCCTGCATCCCATGCAGGCAGACCACGTCAGCGACAGGGGCCCCGCCTGGATTACTGCAGCCCTTGCCGACACCCAAAAGACCCTGGGGGGCTGTGTCCATGGACTTTCTGACGGATTTACCCCCATCCTCTGGTTTTACGACAGTGTATGTGGTGGTGGACATGCTGACCAAGATGGCGCACTTCATCCCCTGTCACGGCTTACCGTCAGCCCGCGCCACTAGTCGTATGTTCATTCAGCAGGTGTTTCGGCTGCACGGCCTCCCTGATAGAGTCGTCTCTGATAGGGGCCCCCAGTTTACAGCCCGCTTCTGGCAGGAGTTGATGCATGCGTTGGATATCAAGATTTGCCTCTCGTCCGCGCATCATCCTCAAACTGACGGGGGAACCGAGAAGGTCATTGGTATTCTGGAACAATATCTGCACTGCTACGTCAATCTGCAGCAAAACAATTGGGTGGACTATCTGGCCATAGCTGAGTTTGCATTCAACAATTCGCAGCACACCTCCACACAGATGACACCGTTCTTGGCCAATGTGGGATATCACCCCCGGTTTTTCCCCCTTTCTCCCGTGGACTCACCGGAGCCGGCAGTGAACGACTTCATGGCAGAGTTACAGGCAATCCATCGATTGGTGTGACTTCAGTTAGAGAAGGCCAAGGCTGATTACAAAAGGTTTGCTGATCAGTCAAGGCGAGATACGCCTCCACTATCGGTGGGAGATCGGGTCTGGTTGTCCACCAGGAACCTACCGTCAATACGGCTGGTGAGAAAGTTAGATCACCGATATTTAGGACCGTTCCCAATCGAGGCTGTCATCAATCCGGTCGCCTATCGCTTAACTCTGCCACGTTCCCTGCGCGTGCACCCAGTCTTTCATCGGTCTCTGTTGGTCCCCGAGCAACCGTTCATGCCCCTGCTTTGGTGTCCGCTTTTCATGAACAATTTCCATCCCAACCGCATCCGGATCAGCAGACCCGGGGGAAGGGCCCTGCGGTGCGGGATAGTGTTGTGATTCAGGGTCAGCCTGTGGGTTCGACAGTTGGGTCGGACAATTCAGAGGAGGAGGAGGGGGGGTGTTGGAGACCTTGCTGAGGATAGTATTGAGGCTCCGCAGAGCCCTCAGCCAGGCCCCTGTCATCTGGTCACGACGCAGACCCAGCTGTGTGAGCCTGACAGCGTGGATGAAGATGACCCACAGCTGGCCTTGTTCAAGGACGCCCGATGCAGGAGGCAGTCAATCAGGAGTAAACAGAAGAAGGCAATGGGGCACCTCGGAAGGAGGCAGAGAGAAGCCACGCCCTGAACTGTTTAAAAGGGGAATGTGTGGGAGGGCTGGTTTGCTGAAGGCAACCGTTTGAATAGCTCCTGTTTCATGTTTCGTGTTTGCTCTCTTTGCTCTGTTTGCTCTGTTTTATGTTAATAAATTTGGCAGGCTTAGTTCCAGCCTCTTGCCATTTTGTAAAAGGGGTTGTCCCTGCCTTTTCTGCAGGGCCGGTAGTAGGCTGGTACAGAATAACTGGACTATGGACTGTCAAGCA
Organism: Vipera ursinii; assembly: GCF_947247035.1. Classification (NCBI taxonomy): domain Eukaryota; kingdom Metazoa; phylum Chordata; class Lepidosauria; order Squamata; family Viperidae; genus Vipera; species Vipera ursinii. The sequence continues at coordinate 36,787,237 of NC_139522.1, forward strand.
GCTTTTGAAAGCTCAAGTGGCTTTTTGCAGCTTAGCCAACTCTTAAACACCCAGATCCAGCAGCATCCTTCATAATAGAAACCATGGGGGCAGTCCTATTTCAAAAGAACAGAGAAGGGAAGCCCCAGCCATGTGCTTACACCTCCTAGAAAATGATACCAAGAGATGCTGGGGAGTGTGGGAGAAGGAGGCTTATGCGGTCCATTGGGCGTTGCTTACCTGGAGACAGTTCTTAGAGGGTAGCAAGATCCCTTTTGAGGTGTGGATGGACCACAAGAATTTAGAGGCCCTGAAGTCCCCATGAAAACTATCCCCCAAGCAGGTCTGATGGGCTCAATATTTCAATTGATTTAACTTCCAGCTTCTCCTAGCAAGCTTTGCCAATGTTATAGGGCTCTAATAAAAGACTTTTAAGGTAAACAATGCCTCAGAGTCATTTGAAGAGCTCATCCATCGGAAACTTGACATCAAGAGCCTTGGTGGAGCAGTGGGCTAATGCCTCCTTAAGTAACACCAGCTGCCTGCAATTAATGCAGGTTCGCATCCCACCAGGCTCAAGGTTGACTCAGCCTTCCATCCTTCCGAGGTAGGTAAAATGAGGACCCAGATTGTTGGGGGCAATAAGCTGACTTTGTAATAATGCCGCTTGGGGTGTGTGTGAAAACCCTAATAAGCAGGTATATACATAGAATGAAGGCTACTGCTAAGCTTGTAAGCCGCCCTGAGTCTTCGGAGAAGGGCGGGATATAAATGGAATTAAAATAAAATAAATAAAATAAATCAAGCTGGAATCCACCAACTTTACAAACTAACTAGGGGGTCCCGACCTCCCGTCGCTGTCTTCAAGTTTGGGAGACAGGCTGACAAAGAATTGGAGAAGGTCCCATCATGAAGAAAAAAAAAGTTGCCTGAAGCCAGCTCCCCGGCACTAGCAGCCACCCCAGGAGGGAAAGGGCCAGTGAAGAAGCCGGTAGGAAAAGAGATTCAGCAATCCTCCCAGCTGGGAGCTAGACCCAAACAACCAGGATATTTGGTCTGGTTGTCAGAGTGGATTAAGCCCAGCAGAGAATCCAGGCACCTCGAAGCGGCCTTGCCATCCCCAAGGGCTTCAAAGGCAGAGGAAGTGGGGCGACAACAAAGAGACTCCTGCACATCGCATTCCCCAGACAGGTGGGAAGCTGCCAGGCCATCTGAGATTGAATACTCGGGTGACTGGAAATATCCATCTGCAGCCCTTAGCCAATCAATCGACTATCTAGCAGAAAGTTTTGAAGAGCCAGAAGTGAGGAGCGCAGAACAGCTCCTGCCGAGAGAGGCCTCCAGCCCCCCTTTTGCAGAGTTAACAGCCCTCCAACCCCTGGAGTTCCCTGCTAGGGACTCCAGTCCCACAGAGGAAAAGAACCTAGAGTCCCCGCAGCAGTGGGCTGTATGGCAACCCCCACAGAAGGAGAGGCAGCAACCTCTGGGCCTAAATCAGCTAATAGAGGCCTTGCAACAGCTTGGGGTGATGCAGAAGCCTGGAGAGCAACAGCTAGTTGGAGGATGACAACTCCATGGAGGCTGGTCACCACCCCCCAGCACCAAGCAACCACTGAGGGGCCCGCAATTGAGGGAGGAGCCACAGCACTTGAGGCTAACACATCTCCTAGTAGATCAGCAGCAGCAGGGACCAAATGTGCAATGCCTGGGCATACAGCAGCACCAATGGAGTAGCCAGCAACTGGGGCTCCATCAGCAGCAGTGGGGGCCCTAGAAGCCGTTGAATCAACAACCAGGATGGGGCCAGCAGCAATGGGGGTCCCAGCAACCAATGATGGGCCCACCCTTCAGAGCAACCTTCGATGGGGACCCAGAGAAACTGATTTTTTTCCTCAACCAAGTACGCTCTCACTTGAATTGCTGGGCCTATCTCTACCCAGACCCAGGTGCTATGGTCGATGTGATTGCGTCCAGCCTAGAGGGAGAAGCATCCTAATGATTAAACAATTTATATAACAAGCAAGCCCCTGAATTGGAGGACCCCCACCTTTTCCTCCTATGGCTGAGAGAAAGATTTGAGGACCCATCCATTGCCCTCAAAGCAGAAGAACAAATCCACAAGATAAAAAAAGCTGGCTGGCCTGCCCTGGAGTACGTGCGGGAGTTTCGCAAGATTGCCGGTTGGATAGAGAGATGGCCTGAGCAATCCATAATTCATCATTTTAGAGAAGGGTTAGATGACCACCTTTCTCTGACATGTATCTACCGAGCTGTGCCTGACCAGCTGCAAGAATGGTACCAGGCAGCAGTGAAATTAGATGTCCAGCTCGCCTACTATAAGAAGCCTCTCCCACCTGAAGCTGCACCAAAGCCAGAACCCAAAAGGCTACCACCCTCCCGAAAACCTCTAACTACTGCTACTGCTGAAAGACCTAGGCCACCTACAGGCCTGCCAATCAAGTGCTTTTGCTGCAGACAGTAGGGACATCAAGCAGCAAACTGTCCAGTTCCTTACCTGCAACGGCAGAGTAGACTGGAACCAGCAACGAGGAGGAGACCTGCACAGCAGCCACCAAGAGAAAAGTCCAGCTGGGCTACCCAGGAGCCCGTTGCCCAGGTTACATCCCCCACCCAGGAGGATGCTGGCTCACCATCTGGACCTGCCCCCACTCTACCCAGCTTTGACAGCGATGATGAAGGGGAGAATGACCCGATGGCGAGTCGACACGTCCCACCTTTTACATTGCCTGCTAAACTCATAATCCCTAAATCAGGGGCACAAATAGACTTGAAAGTACTAGTCGATACTGGCTGCTCCCAATGCATCATTAGCCTGTCATGTTCCCTGAGACTGGGCATACGGGCTAAGCCACTCTCCAAACCTGTGAGGTTTGAGCAAGCCGATGGCTCCCTAATGGGAGGGACTTTAATCACGCAATTAACAGAGCCCTTATGCCTAGAAATAGGCGAGCACTGGGAGTTTATTCGCTTCCTGGTGGCTCCAAAAATGACTGAGACTGTGATCCTAGGACTAGCCTGGCTAGACAAATGGAAGCCATTTATCTGGTGGGAAAAAGGAATGAGAACTGTGAGACTACCCATAGGGCCCGATCCCCCCATTGATTCAACAGATGTTACAGGAGATTTTAGCCCAGCCAATGAGCGAGCACACATGGCTGCCTTACGGCCACCAGATGAGCCACTTATCCCCAGTGAGTACCAGGACCTAGCGGAGGCATTTAGTGAGAAAGAATGCAATATCTTGCCTCCTCACTGACCCAATGATTGTTCCATTGAACTGTTGCTGGGGGCCAAACTTCCACGACCAAGAATGTATGCTATGTCCCCCCTTGAAATGGAGGAGATGCAGCAATATGTGGATACAAACCTAGCGAGGGGATTCATCGAACAGCACAAGTCTACTGTGGGAGTCCCTGTGTTGTTCAAAGAAAAAAAAAGATTGGTCTCTTCATCTCTGCATAGACTATAAGGGCCTTAACATGGTGAGTGTGGAAAATAAATACCCTCTCCCCCTCCTGAAAGACTTACTAGCCCACCTGGCGAAGGGGAGTGTCTTCACTAAATTAGACCTGAGAGAAGCATATTACCGGGTGAGAATAAAGGAGGGGGATGAGTGGAAAATGGCGTTCAACTGCCCCTTAGGAAGCTACCAATTCAAAGTCATACCATTTGGACTGCAGGAGGCCCCAGCCATATTTATGCAGTTGATTAATAAGGTCCTACATGATCATTTATACAAAGGGGTTCTGGTGTATCTTAATGACATCCTGATATACAGTACGAATATGACTGATCACATAAGACTGGTCAGAGAAGTGTTAAAGAAACTATTGAATGCCAAACTTTATGTCGAATTGTCAAAATGTGAATTTCACCAAACCCGATTAGATTATCTTGGCTATAGAATTTCCGGCAAGGGCATCGAAATGGACCCAGTCAAAGTGAAAACTATAATTGAATGGCAGCCCCCAAAGACTCGCAAACAGCTCTAGAGCTTCCTAGGGTTTGCCAACTTCTACCATCAATTCATTCCCTCTTTTGCTGAGATTTCTCTACCCCTTACAGAACTACTCAAAATGGGCAAGGGAGGGGGAAAACCATGACCTGGCCAACCACTAGCATGGACTATGAGTTGTCAGAAAGCTTTTGAGAATTTAAAAAGACTATTTGCTGCTGAACCAGTTCTAAAGCACCCCTGCCCAGGTGAGCCCTTCGTAATTCAAGCTGATGCCAGTGACGTGGCAGTTGGAGCTGTGTTACTGCAAAAGAATAAAAATGGGGTCCTGCAACCTTGTGCCTACACCTCTAAGAAATTCACTGAAAGCGAGAGGAAATGGACAGTCTGGGAGAAGGAGGCCTTCGCTATTAGGTGGGGGCTATTAAACTGGTGACACTATTTAGAAGGGAGCAAGGTGCCTTTTGAAGTATGGACAGATCACAAAAATTTAGAGGCACTAAAGACGCCCCACAAATTGTCCTCAAAGCAAGTGCGATGGGCACAGTACTTTAACTTTTTAAATTTTACTCTAAAGTACATACCAGGAAGGGCACGGTTATGGGCCTCCGACGTAAACCTAATAAGAGGTCCTTGGTTTGCTTTTTGTCAAAAATTTTTCGGGGGTTAGGGAGGAGGGAGGGTTCTTTTTCTGGTTGTTTGGACGAGGGGGGCAGTCCAACTACCTCTGTTCAGGCTAGTGCTGAGGCGGATCGCGGGCGGGAGGAGCGGGGGTCGGCTGCTTCTGGGGCTCCAGGACCAGTCGTGGGACTACCCATTCCCACGACGATAGGGAATGGCAGCAGGTGTAGGAACAGAGGGCCGTATCGGTCTCAGGGAAGGCCTCTCCGCTGCCTACAAGCGGTGAGGCACTCCGACCCTCTGGTTCCGCCACGAGGTCCCGGGAGTGAGGATGTGCAGCCTCCTGAGCTCCGGCTGGTGTACTTGAATGCCAGGTCGGTCGCTAACAAGGCTCCTCTCGTCCGTGACTTGGTCGAGGGCGAGCAGGCGGACCTGGCTTGCATCACGGAAACTTGGTTGGGCCCAGAGGGCGGTATTCCTCTGGTCGATCTTTGCCCACCAGGTTTCCGGGTGCTACACCAGCCTCGGGCTCAGGGTAGGGGCGGGGGAGTGGTGGTTGTCATGAGGGAGACCTTGTGTCCGCAGGAGACCACCGTTCCCCAGATAATTGGGGGCTCTCCAATTACTATGCCCCTGTCATGGACCGATCATCATCTCCTGCGGCTGGTCTTCCGTTTTGCCACCCCCCGCCGTGGGTGTTTGGAACCAATTAAATGGTACCGCCCCAGACGCTTAATGGATCCCCAGAGGTTCCAGGCGGCGCTGGGGTCCCCACCTGCCTCCCTTGCTCACAGCTCGGCAGATGCCTTAGTGGAAGCCTGGGAAAGGACGGCCACTGAGGCTCTTGACCGAGTTGTACCCCTGCGGCCCCTGACCCGGTGCAGATCCCGTCGAGCTCCATGGTTCTCTGCGGAGCTCCGGGAGATGAAGCGTCGGAGACGGGGCCTAGAGAGCGGTTGGAGGTCCAGCCGATCCGAATCCGACCGATTGCGACTAAGAGCCTACATTAGGTCTTATCTCGCTGCGATAAGGGAGGCGAGGTCTAACCACTTCGCCACCCTTATCGCGTCCGCAGATAATCGCCCGGCCGCCCTGTTTAGGGTGACTCGCTCCCTCCTAAATCAGGAGGTGAGGGAGGATCCCTTGCAGGGCCGTGCCGAGGAGTTTAACCAATATCTGTCGGACAAAATCGCTCGGATTCGGACCGGTCTGGACTCTGACTGGGCAGAGTCTGACGATCAGGACACGGGCGGTCTTGTCGATATCACCTGGGAGGAGTTTGATTCTGTGACTCCGGAGGAAGTGGACAGGATCATGGGGAGGCTGAGCACCACCACATGTTTATTGGACCCGTGCCCTTCCTGGCTGGTCTATGCAGCCCGGGAGAGGACACGCAGCTGGTTCCAGGCAGTTATATCGGCTTCTTTGAGTGAGGGTATCTTCCCCGCCGTCTTGAAGGAGGCGGTGGTGAGGCCTCTCCTCAAGAAGCCTGCCTTGGACCCAGCTGTATTGAACAACTTTCGTCCTGTCTCCAACCTTCGCTTTCTTGCAAAGGTTGTTGAGAGTGTCGTGGCGCATCAGCTCCCTCTGGTCCTGGATGAAGCGGATTATCTAGACCCGTACCAATCGGGTTTCAGGCCCGGGCACAGCACGGAGACGGCATTGGTCGCGCTGGTGAATGATCTCTGGAGGGCTCGGGACAGGGGTCATTCCTCTGTTCTAGTCCTATTAGACCTCTCGGCGGCTTTCGATACCATCGACCATGGTATCTTGCTGCGGCGTCTCAGGGGACTGGGAGTGGGAGGCACAGTTTTACAGTGGTTCTCCTCCTATCTCCAGGGACGTTCGCAGTCGGTGTTGGCAGGGGGGCAGAGGTCGACCGCGAGGTCTCTCATTTGTGGAGTTCCTCAGGGGTCGGTCCTCTCGCCTCTCCTGTTCAACATCTATATGAAACCGCTGGGTGAGATCATTCGTGGCTTTGGAGTTGGGTATCATCAGTACGCTGATGATACCCAACTTTTCTTTTCGACCCCAAACCACCCCAGTGATGCCCTCAACGTGATGTCCCGTTGCCTGGAGGCGGTTCGGGTCTGGATGGGGAGGAACAGACTTCAACTCAACCCCGACAAGACTGAGTGGCTTTGCATACCTTCATCCCGGGTCTATTCGGACATTCCACCTCTGGCTATGGGGGGTGAACTATTACCCCCCGTAGATAGGGCTCGCAACTTGGGAGTCCTCCTAGATTCACGGCTCACTTTGGAAGACCATATAGGAGCTGTGACTAGGGGGGCCTTCGCCCAGGTTCGCCTGGTGCGCCAGTTGCGGCCCTATCTTAGCCGGGATGATTTGTGCACGGTCACTCATGCGCTCGTGTCCTCTCGTCTGGACTACTGCAACGCTCTCTACATGGGGCTGCCCTTGAGGACCACCCGGAGGCTCCAACTGGTACAGAATGCAGCCGCGAGAGTTGTGTTGGGAGTCTCCCGATACTCCCACGTTACACCTCTGCTCCGTGAGCTGCATTGGTTGCCAGTTGTCTTCCGGGTGAGATTCAAGGTACTGGTAACGGTGTTTAAAGCCCTCCATGGCATGGGGCCGGAGTACCTTAGGGAACATCTGCTGCCGGCATCAAGCTCCCTGCGCCCTGTGCGTTCCCACAGAGAGGGCCTCCTCAGGGTGCCACCGGTCAGAGAATGTCGATTGGTGGCCCCCAGGGGGAGATCCTTCTCTGTGGGCGCTCCAGAGCTGTGGAATCAGCTACCGGTAGAGCTCCGGATGGCGCCCGATCTTCGCTCCTTTCGTCACGATCTCAAGACGTTTTTGTTTGTACAAGCTGGCCTAGCCTGATGGGGACCGGTGGGGTTGTTTTATCTTTGGTCTCTTAATTTTATCTTGGGGTTTTTAGAATTGCACTCTTATTGTTTTAACTAGGGCAACTGTTTAATCTCTTTTTAATGTTTGTATTTGGTATTTTATTCTGCCCTGTGAACCGCCCTGAGTCCTCAGGGAGAAGGGCGGTATATAAATGTTATTAAATTAAATTAAATTAAATTAAAAACTTCCTAGCTGATGCACTATCGAGATTGCCCCAGTACAAAAGCGAACGTGAAGAAATTAATGAGGCAATTATCTCCAGTCCACAAACTGCTGCCCAACTCACACCTCACAGGACCCCTAATCCTGATGACCCTGGGGTAAAGAAGATAAAATGAGAACTCCTCACTGATCAATGGTTCAAAGACAATCAGACATCCCTAACATGCAGGGATGGTCTGGCTTACAAGGGGGTGGGGGAATTGTACTTGCCTGAAGTTCTCCGTCTTAACGCTCTCAAACACAGCCATGATGTCAAACAGGCTGGACACTTTGGATATCTAAAAGCTCTACATCTCACTCGCTGGCAATTCTGGTGGTCGGGACTAAAATGAGATATGGAAAACTATGTCAGGAGCTGTACTGTATGTGCCACCATGAAAAGAATCCCAGGGAAAACCTGCAAATGGTGGCCGACCCTTCTCAACCATGGGAAGAAATATCTATGGACTTTATAGTAGACCGACCTGACAGTAGAGGAAATACTGTCATCTGTACTGTGATAGACCTGTTTTCAAAGCAAGCTCATTTTATTGCCTGACTAAGTTGTTCCTAAAACATATCTACTGGCTACATGGTGCCCCTAAGCGAATAATTTCAGGCAGAGGGGTGCAGTTCACAGCAAAATTTTGGAGGAATTTTCTTAAATGAATTGGATCATCTCAAGGCCTATCAACTGCTTTTCACTCAGCTACTAATGGAGCCTCATAATCCGCCAACAAAATGGTGGAACAATATCTTAGATGCTACGTTTCTTACCAACAAACAAACTGGACTGACCTCCTCCCTTTTGCAGAGGCAGCTTACAATAATTCAGTACACATCAGCACCGGCTACACTCCTTTCCGGGTAGCCACAGGGAAAGAATTCAACCCCATACCAGAATACCCTCAGTTGCCCACTGCTTCCCAGACTCTTGATCATTGGGTGAGGGGTTGGGAAGAAGTTTTGAAAAATACAAAGACTTTTAAGGTAAACAATGCCTCAGAGTCATTTGAAGAGCTCATCCGTTGGAAACTTGACAGTAAGTATGTAGAAACAACAGAAAGGATACATTGTAGCAAAGCAGAAAAACATACCACAGAGCCTTCCCCCTCCCCCTCAGGAGAATGGCAGAAGCCTCAGAAAGAAATGAAGAAGAAATGAAATAGATCCCCCCCCAGGGAAAGAATGGGTTATGATACCAGGAGGCAATTTTGGTGGCCTAAGATGAACAAGGACATAGAGAGCTACATTGCTCGGTGCCCGACTTGTGCTTCCATGAAAAAATTGCCAGGGAAGCCTCATGGACTGTTGTAGCCAGTGTCTAAGCCCAGCAGACCATGGAAGGAGATAGCCATGGACTTCATTGTGGAACTGCCTGAGAGTTCCAGAAATACAGTAATTTGGACTGTGATTGACCTGTTTTTGAACCAAGCGCATTTTGTGGCATGCCTGAAAATCCCATCAGCCTGATCCTTGGCCAAATTTTTCGTGCAACATATATATAGACTAGATGGAGTCCCAAGGTATGTGATTTCTGATTTGGGGGGGTGGGGTGCAGGTTACCACAAAGTTTTGGCAAGAGTTTATCAAATTAATAGGTTCCTCACGGGCTTAGTTGTGGGTTCCATCCAAATACTAATGAATCGGCTGAGAAAAATAACTCAATGATAGAGCAATACTTGCATTGCTATGTGAACTACCAACTGACCAATTGGGCAGAATTTCTGCCTTTTGCAGAAGTAGCATACAATAATTCTGTACATAATAGCTGTCAAAACCTGTGCTTTGTGTTACATTACAGGATTTGTCCTTTTTGTCAGGTGGGCCAGATGTCAATGCTGCTAACATCAGATGTTCTTGCTTTGACAATAGATGGAAATGCAGCCATTTTCTCTATGCTTTTAGAATTAGTCGATGCTGGGAGGGGGAATAGGGTTGAGAGTCCAGCTAGTTATTTAAAGAAAAAAAAACCCTTCCCCTTGGGCGAAGAGGGGAAGGGGAGCGTTCTGGGTAGGGGTAGAGCTCCCCTAGAGCCCAAGAATATTTATTCTGGGGCTTGAAGGGTGAGAGCTCCCCCGAAGCCCGGAGATACTCCGGATCGGAGGACTTCTCTGCTTTTAAGCAGAGCAAGACGCTGAATCCACTCCTGCTGGATTTGATTATTATTTTTTTTTTATTGAAAAGTTTTAACATACAATTTTTTCTTTAAAAAATCCCCCCTCCCCCTCCCTTCTCCCTCCCCCCCACCTCTCCCCCCTCCCCCCCTCCCCCCCGACTTCCCAGAGCTAAATACAAGGTATATATATAAAAAACAATCATAAACAACCATATACTAACAACCATAAACTCTAAAATCCATCACTCTCTAGCTTGTATAGGATAAAACAAACCTTAGTAATATTAAATATATATAGAAAAACCAAAATAGAAAAAGAAAAAAAGAAAGAAGACTTATTCAAATACTACATGAAATTTCTTAACCCTATACTTGTTCTGGATAAACTCGATCCATTTTCTCCATTCCATAATATAGCGTTCTTGCGAGTGATCTTTCAAATAGGCCGAAATCTTCGCCATCTCAGCCAGGTCGGAAACCTTTAAAGTCCACTCTTCTATGGTCGGCAGTTCCTCTTTCTTCCAGTACTGACCTATCAAAAGTCTTGCTGCCATTATTAAATTCAACATCAGCTTAGTGTCCACAACTGTAGCATCTGTAATTATTCCCAACAAAAAAAGTTGCGGGCAAAACTTTATCCTCTGTTTAAAAATCTTCTGCATGTTCCACCAGACTTTTATCCAAAAGGCTTTAACCTTTTTGCAAGTCCACCATATGTGAAAATATGTTGCGTCTTCATCACCGCACCTCCAACATTTAGGCTGATAATTCGGATACATACTTGCAAGCTTTTTAGGATCTAAATGCCATCTATAAAACATTTTGTAAAAATTCTCTCTTAGATTTTGAGCTTGTGTAAATTTTACATTCCTCACCCAAATCTTTTCCCACGTGTCCATTGTAATAACTTCCTGGATGTTTTGGGCCCATTTTATCATACAATCCTTAACAAGTTCTGTTTCTGAATCAATCTCTATCAACGCAAGATATATCCGTTTAATATGTGCTGGTCCCTGATTTCTGATTTGCTTTATCAAATTTTCATCAGTCATTGTAAAACCATTTTTCTGGTCTTCTTTCCACCTGGCCCGTAACTGAGTATATTGAAACCAATTTTGAACAACCTTCTCTTCTCGCAAGAGGCTATATGATTTCAAACACCAAACATTTCTTTCCAAGCTTAGGATCTCCTTGTACGTAGTCACATCATGTTTGAATCCAGCATGTATATTTTCTATTGCGTGCTTTGGAATTGCCCACAGTGGTATCTTACAATCTAGCTTATGTCTATACTTCTTCCAAACTCTCAACAATGCCTGTCTTAAAATATGCACTCTAAACACGTTGTCTACCTTCTTGTCATACAACAAATATGCATGCCAGCCAAACAACAAGTCGTGGCCCTCAAGATTTAATAATCTCTCTTGTGTCAAATTAATCCAATCACTTATTCCTACTAACGCAGCAGCTTCATAATATAGTTTAAGATTGGGCATTTTAAGACCACCTCTCTCACGAGTATCCTGCATAATCTTAAGTTTAACTCATGGCCTTTTCCCTACCCAAACAAATTTATTGATACCTCGCTGCCATTCCTCCAAATTAGAATCTTTCTTAAGAATCGGTATCATTTGAAATAAAAATAAAAATTTAGGCAGGACATTCATTTTCACTGCTGCGATCCGTCCCAACAAAGACAATTGCAATTTTTCCCAACTCTCCAATTCTTTTTGAATTTTCCCCCATAGTTTTTCATAATTATTTTTATATAACTTTGTATTAGAGGGCGACAAAAGCACCCCCAAATATTTAACCCTTTTAACAATCTCGAATCCAGTTAATCCTTCCAAGAGAGCCTTTTGAGAAACTGTCATATTTTTGGCCAAAATTTTAGTTTTCTGTATATTAACTTTAAATCCAGAAACCTTCCCATATTGTGTTATTATCTCCATCAGGTCCACAACAGAGTTCTCTGGCTGGGTCACTGTAACAACCAGATCATCTGCAAATGCTCTCAATCTATAATCCTGATCTCTAATTTGTATCCCCTTAATTTTTTCCGAATTCCGTATTTTAACCAATAATATCTCTAATGTTAACACAAATAACAAGGGCGATAACGGACACCCTTGCCTTGTGCCCTTCTCAATATTACATACTTCTGTCAGACTATTATTAACTATAATTCGGGCAGTTTGTTTTTGATATAATGCCCTAATCGGTTGTAGAAAATTTTCCCCAAAATCCATTTTATCTAAAACTTTCATCAAAAATTGCCAATTCAATTGATCAAAAGCTTTTTCAGCATCTAGAAAAATTAGCGCCGCAGGGATCTGGTTGTTCCTTTCCAAAAACTCTAACACATCAACTATATGCCTCACATTATTTTTCATTTGCCTACCACTAATAAACCCCGTTTGGTCCCCATGAATCACCTGTTGCAGAACCCTCATCAGTCTATTAGCCAAAACTTTAGCAAATATCTTGTAATCTGTATTTAAAAGCGATATCAGTCTATAATTTTTAACTTGAGTAGCATCTTGGTCTTCCTTCGGAATCAAAGAAATAAAAGCTGTTCTCCAAGACGGTGGCACCTTTCCCCCCCTCTGGATTGTCTGGAACAGTTCCTTTAACGGTTTCATCATCTCTAATTGTAAATTTTTATAGTAAGCCGCAGACAAACCATCCGTACCTGGTGCTTTATCCACCTTCAATTCCTTAATTGCTGTAAAAATTTCTTCTTCTGTAATTAATTGATTTATCTCCTCTTTTTGTACTTGCGTAAGAACCGGGATGCTAGCATTCTCCAAATATATATCAATATCTTTTTCATTAATCTTCTCCTTAGCATATAATTTAGCATATAATCCACAAAAGCATCCTTGATAAGATCCTGTTCAAACACAACCCTTCCTTTATACTCAATTTTGTCTATATTAGAAGCCCTTTGTTTTTTCCTCAATCTATAAGCTAACCATCTACCTGGTTTGTTAGCGTTGCAAAAAGTATTATGCCTGGCAAACCGCAAATTGGTTGCCACTTGGTCAGCCATTAATTTATCAAATTGTCCTCTTAACAGTTTAATAGCCTCCTTAGTCTTCACATCCTCTGAATTCAAAATCAAAGCCTTTTCTTTTTCCTTTATTTCATTCTCCAGTTCTTTCCTCCTAGCTTCCACAGCACATCTATGTTTATTGTTCATATATATCAACACCCCTCTCATATAGGCCTTGCTAGCGTCCCAAACCATGTCCATAGAGGTGCCCTTATTCATATTAATTTCAAAAAAATCCTTCATCCGCTGTTTACATTCTTCCACATTTCTCTGATTTCTAAACAAATTCTCATTTACGCGCCACGAGCGCCTGTCTCTATTCTCCTTATCAATCTCTAGCCAAACTGGACTATGATCAGAAATAGTTCTTGCACAAATCTTCACCTTTTTAGTCCTTAAAAAAAATCATTAGTCAACAAAATAAAATCGATCCTGGAAAAAGATTGATGTCTGTCGGAATAAAAAGTATAATCCTTTTCCTGCAAATGTCTCTCGCGCCAAATATCTCGCAGTTCCAAGTCGTCCTTCATTTCAAAAAAAGATTTAGGCAGTCTAGCATGACTTGGAATGCGCTTAAAAGCTCCAGCCTTGTCCATCTGTACATCCAAAACACCATTCCAGTCCCCCATAAAAATAAAAGATTTATAATCCAACTGGGCAAGCTTTGTATGAAGTAAACTAAAAAAGTCAGCTTGTTGTTGATTAGGAGCATATAATCCAACTAAAAGCGTCTTTTTACCTTCTAGCAACAACTCTATCATAACGTATCTTCCATGCTTATCTGCTTCGATTAAGTTTGCTGTTAGAGCACTTTTAACATAAACAACCACTCCATTTTTCTTATTCATTGCAGAAGCAACAAATTGCGTACCCAACCTTGAGTTCGATAAATACTTTTGATCCACAACCCTAATATGCGTTTCTTGCAAACATATAACATCTATCTTGAATTGTTTTAAATATTGAAAAACTTTCTTCCTCTTCTGTGGTGAATTTAGTCCATTAACGTTCCAAGTTAAGAATTTAGTTGCCATGCATATCCTCCCAAAGCTCTTGGAGCACTGCTTTGATAGGACTATCTTTTTTAGGCCGTGCTCCTCCCACTGCTTGGCTGTAAGTACGTTGTGGAATTTCCATAGACTTCTGCTGATCTTGTTCTTTTATCTTTTTTGATCGTTTTAAAGCAGCACGCGTCACCCTCTGCTCTCTAGGATCATCCAAGGAAATTGTAGCTTGATCTCCTCCAGCACCGTTCTCCTCTGTCTGTCCATCTTCAGCCTCTTGATGTTCTCCTTCTCCAGATCCCTTTGCAGCTTCCAAAAGTGTTAATGGGGTTGCTTTTAAAACATTATTGTAAAAATCACGCGCTTGCCTCACAGTAACCAGACGGTACCTTTTACCTTCATGCATCACCATCAACCCAACTGGGATCTCCCATCTGAACCTTATATCTCGTTGCTTGAGCTCTTGCACAAGAAATGTAAAATCCTTCCTTCTCCTTAAAATCTTTGGAGGAATTTCTTTTAGAACCAAAACTTCTTGATCAGCAATCACAACTTTAGTATCATAGGCAGCTTGTATAACTTCATCTCTAGTTTCCCTTTTTGCAAAATAAACCACCACATCTCTAGGCAGCTTTCTCTGTCTGGCAATCCATGAATTCACATGAAACACTTTGTCCAAGCCTCCTTTTATTTCAGATGCTGGCTGATTCAATACCACTTTGAGAGCCTCAGAGACCAGCTGCTTTAGATCTTCCTTAATATTCTCTTTTAAACCTCTGATTCTAACAGCAAACTGCATCTGGTAATATTGAGCAAGACTCAATTCTCTATCCATTTTGTCTCTTAAATCCTCATTCTCCAAAACTTTTGCTTCTAATATAGCATTCTTTTGAGTCAAATCTTCCACTTTTTCATCCAAATCTTCCACACATTCAGCCACTTTATGCACTGAAGACAAAATGTCTACCTTCATCACACTGAACTTCTGTTCCATCCTCTCTTCCATTCTCTCCTCCAATTTCTCCAATTTCTCCTCCATCTGTGCAAATTTATCACCCATTGATTCCAGAATTACCTGGGCATGTTTTTCAAGAGCATCTTGTAAATCCTTCGGTGTCAATACATCAGGAGGATGCAACGCCTGCAATGATGATTGTTGCACCGGAGAAGTTCCAGCACTCCGAAGAGTTTTAGGGGGAGGTTTAGCCGCCATCTTTTACTTTCAATTGTGACGCACTTTCACTTTAAGTTTAAAAAAGTTCATCAAGCTCGAGAGTAAAATAAAATAATCCTCTTCACCTTTTCCTCTTGTACCGCTCTGCCTGCTCCCTTTATTTCATAGTCCTTCCTTCAGGCAGGGGTGGTCGCAGACGCCTGGCTCTGCTCCAAGAAATCCGGAGCAGAGACGCTGACCAGCTGGGAGCGACCCAGGCTACGGGGGAGTTCAATCCTTCAGCCGCCCAAGCTACAAGCTCAGGCGGCCCCGGAGAACTCGACCCCTACCTGGGGCCTCACCCCCTCCTCTTCTCCCGAGGAGGGGGCTTCAAATTCGCCCGAACAGCTGATCGGCGCTGTTTCGGGCGAAAATTACACAGCTGAGCCGCGGGCAGCCCGGGAAGGCTGTCTCCGGCGCCGCGCAGCCACCGGAAGTCCCTGCTGGATTTGATTATTATCTTGAGCAACTGAAGCAGGCAGAGCGGATGTGGGAGCTGTATAATTACCAAGTATAAGACTTTAACTCTGGAATCTCAACTTTCTTTCTGTTTTAACGATCGTCTTAAAAGAAAGGGGAAGATGGCACCTGAGTGATTCTTTGTAACAAGAATTCAAAGTGCTTGGCTGGTGAGAGACGAAAGTTAATTGGGTGTTAAAATGGCTTCTAAACCACCCAGAGTTTCTACTTCGAGAAGTGCGGGCGCATCACCAATTCAGCAACAGTCTGTATTACAGACTTTGATGCCACCCCCCGCAGCACCTACACCTGCATTGACATTAAAACATTTACAAGATGCTTTACAAGATGCTTTAAA
The DNA here is from genome assembly GCF_947247035.1 of Vipera ursinii. Taxonomy (NCBI): domain Eukaryota; kingdom Metazoa; phylum Chordata; class Lepidosauria; order Squamata; family Viperidae; genus Vipera; species Vipera ursinii. The sequence goes on from NC_139522.1 coordinate 36,803,099, forward strand.
AAGTCAATCTGAGCAAATATCTAAGCAAATGGCAGAGCTTATTGATGAGAAAAATAAGGAAATACGAGAGGACATTTTATTGGCGTTTCAGGGGCTGGCAGCTTGTATTGAGCGTCTGGATGAACGTGTGGAAGACGTAAATCAAAATAATTTGAGATTGGAGGCTAAAATGTCTGAAACAGAGAATAAAATGGATAAGATTGACGATGATGTGGTAATGATACAATACAGAGACATGGAGTTTGCCCTGAGGATAAGAGGTTTGAAAGAGGATTCAAAGGAAAATTTGAAGGAGATTTTAGTAGAAGCTCTGGAACCGATTTTGGGGTGTCAAGCTGAAGATATTATGGTGGATATAGATAAAATATTTCGTGTCAACTCCTGGATTGCCAGGCAAAGAAAATTACCAAGAGATGTGGTAGTTTATTTCACAAAGAGATCAATTAGAAATGTGATTGTTCAAGCTTTTTACAATAACAGATTTAAAGTGGCTGGTCAAGAGGTTTTGATTCTGAAAGAAATTCCTCCAAGAATTTTAAGGAAAAGGAAAGAGTTTGCTTTTTTGGCAGATGAATTAAAGAAGAGGCAGCTCCAGTTTAGATGGGAGATACCAAATGGATTGGTTGTGAACTATGTAGGTACAAGATATCATCTTAATACAGTTTTGAAGGCACAAGATTTTTATTGCAATGTACTGAAAGCAGGTTCTCTGCCATCCCTGGAATTTAAAAGAAGGAAGGAAGAAGGAGTGAGACAGGCACAAATGGAAAATATACAGGGAGATGCAGAAATTATTTCATTGACTGCAAAAGAAGCTCAGCAAACTTTGGAAACTGTGCAGCCCCAGGGATTGTTAGAAGAATCTAAGACTCAAGGAGTGACACGGGCTGCAGCTAGATGAAAGCAACAAGAACAAGAACAACAGAAATCTGTAACTACAACTCAAGAATTTACTTATAGTGAAACAGTGGGAGGTGCGCGACCAAAGAGGCAGGTGCGTGAGGATCTGCAAGACGCTCCGAAAGCTTCATGTCGCAAAAGATGGAGACAAAGTTTCTAACTTGGAATGTTAATGGTTTAAATTCACCGCAAAAGAGAAAGAAAATATTTCAGTATTTGAAACAATTTAAAAATGATGTTACATGTTTGCAAGAGATGCATATTCGTGTATCTGATCAAAAATATTTGATAATTTCTAGATTGGGTACTCAGTTTATTGCATCTGCTTCAGAAAAGAAGAATGGAGTAGTTATCTATGTGAAGAAGGATTTATCAGCTAATTTAATTGAAGCAGATAAACAAGGAAGATATATTATAATTGAACTTTTAATAGAAGGGCAGAAAATAGTTTTAATTGGACTATATGCACCTAATCAACAGCAAGGAGAATTTTATAAAGTTTTACATAATAAAATAATTCAATGGGATTATAAATCGTGTATTTTGATGGGAGACTGGAATGGAGTGCTGGATACACAGAAAGATAAAAAAGGACCTTTTAAAAGCACACCAAATCATGCTAGATTGCCTAAATCTTTTTTTGATATGAAAGATGATTTGGAATTGAGAGATGTCTGGAGAGAACGAAACGTGGATGAAAAGGATTTTACTTTTTTTCTGATAGACATCAATCCTTTTCCAGGATTGATTTTATATTGACTACTAATGATTTTTTTCCAGGGTTAAGATTAAGATATGTCCAAGAACTTTATCAGACCATAGCCCAGTATGGATGGAGTTGGACAAGGGAAAGGGAGATAGGAGGTCTTGGAGGTAAAATGAAAATTTGTTTAGCTATGAAGAAAATGTGGAAGAATGTAAAAAATATATGAAAGAATTTTTTTATAACAAATATGCATAAAGGTACTTCTATTGAAATGGTTTGGGATGCAAGTAAAGCTTATATGAGAGGAGTGTTAATATATTTGAATAATAAATATAGACATAAATTGGAATATAAGCGCAAAGAGCTAGAGGAGGAAATAAAGATGAAAGAGAAGGCTTTTATTTTGAACCCATCTAATAAGAGGGTGAAAGAAGCAATTAATCTGTTAATAGGGCAGTTTAATATATTGATGGCAGACCAAGTGGCAACTAATTTATGGTATGCTAAACATAATACTTTTTGCAATGCTAACAAGCCAGGTAGGTGGTTAGCTTATCTGTTAAGGAAAAAACAAAAGTTACATAATATAGATAAGATAGAATATAAAGGTAAAGAGGTGTTTCAGCAAATGTTTTATTAAAAAGGCTTTTGTTGAATTTTATTCTCAATTATATGTTAGGGATGTAACTCAAGGTCTAGATATAGATAGATATTTACAAGGTGTGAATATCCCTGTACTTACACAAGAGCAAAGGGAAGGAATGAATCAATTGATAACTGTTGAAGAAATTATTTTAGCAATTAAACAATTAAAAGTGGGTAAGGCACCTGGAACAGATGATTTGATAGCCATTTATTATAAAAACTTACAAATAGAAATGGTGGAACCTCTACAAGAATTATTTAGAACAATTCAGTCTGGAGGAGAAGTTCCTCCTTCGTGGAAAACAGCTTTTATAACGTTAATTCCAAAGGAAGATCAAGATCTTACTCAAACTAAAAATTACAGACCAATATCGCTTTTAAATACTGATTATAAGATATTTGCTAAAATCTTAGCAAATAGATTAATGAAGGTTATGCAGCAAAAGATTCATAGTGATCAAACAGGATTTATAAGTGGTAGACAAATGAAAAATAATGTGAGACATATTGTAAATTTATTAGAATTTTTGGAAAAAATTAAGTCCCCGCAGCGCTGATTTTTTTTGGATGCTGAAAAGGCCTTTGATCAATTGAATTGGCAATTTTTATTTAAAGTATTGGAGAAGATGGAGTTTGGGGATAGGTTTTTACAACCTATTAGGGCAATATATCAGAAACAAACAGCTCAAATAATAATTAATGGTAGTTTAACAGAGGCTTGTAAAATTGAAAAGGGTACAAGACAGGGATGTCCATTTTCACCTTTGTTGTTTGTTTTAACATTGGAAATATTATTGATCAAGATACGTGATTGAAATAAGATAAAGGGAATTAAAATAAAAGATCAAGATTATAGATTAAGGGCGTTTGCGGATGACTTGGTTATTACATTAACTCAACCGACTTTGTCGGTTGTAGACTTGATGGAGATAATTTTGCAATATGGAAAAGTTTCTGGATTTAAGATAAATAGGCAAAAAACTAAAATACTGTCTAAAAATATGACTATAGAACAAAAGGAAGTCCTAGAAAAATTAACAGGATTTGAAATTGTTAATAAGATTAAATATTTAGGGGTATATATTTCAGTTTCAAATGTGAAATTATATAAAAATAATTATGAATTGTTATGGTTAAAAGTACAAAAAGAGTTAGGTAGTTGGAGAAAATTACAATTGTCTTTATTGGGAAGAATTGCAGCAGTGAAAATGAATGTCTTACCAAATTTTTTATTTTTGTTTCAAATGATACCTATACTTAAAAAAGACTCAAATTTGGAAGATTGGCAGAAAGGTTTTAATAAATTTGTTTGGGCAGGGAAAAGACCGAGAGTAAAACTTAAGATAATGCAAGATATACGTGAAAGAGGTGGTCTTAAAATGCCCAATTTTAAATTATATTATGAGGCTGCGGTTTTATTATCAATTAGTGATTGGTTTAATTTAACACAAGGAAGATTACTGAATATTGAGGGATGTGATTTATTATATGGTTGGCATGCATATTTGTTGTATGATAAGAAGGTGGATAATATCTTTAAAACTCATATATTAAGATATGCTCTGTTGCGAGTATGGAAAAAATACCGATATAAGTTAAATTATAAAATATCAATTTGGGCAATACCTAAACACGCAATAGAAAATATAAGTGTGGGATTTAAACATGATGTGACTACATATAAAGAAATTCTTAGAATGGAAAGTAATGTATGGCAATTAAAGTCGTTTAATATTTTAAAAGAAGAAAAAATAGTTCAGACCTGGTTTCAGTATGGGCAGTTACAAGCTAGATGGAAAGAAGACCAGAAAATTGGCATTTCGACAACTGATGAAAATTTGGTAAAACAAATCAGAGATCAGAGATCAGTATATTTACCGGACCCAATATAATTGTCATCTGGATATTATTCTACATCATCGGACTACCCATTGTTAATATTTGCCCTATGTGGACACTTTTATTATCGTATGACTCGCCTGCGTTATTCTGGAGCTGATTTGTATGCCCTTAGGGGGGTTCCTCCCTCCTGGGTACGACCGGCCGCCTTTTCCTGCATTCCGCTTAATGACGGGCCCAATTGTTGGGACCCCGAGAGGTGGTTGGGCTTAGACAGGGGCCTCGGGTGGAGACGCATTAAGAGGCCCCTGATATATTTTTTAGTCAGTTATTTTAAAAGGTTAGGGAGGGGGAGTAATAGTAGGGTGGGGAGGGAATTATTAACCGGCACTCAGTCTGGGCCTGTTAGGGGTTCCAGCGGGATGGGGTTGGGAGGGGAGGCTGCTGGTTCTGTGTATGCTGGGGTGGGGTTTCAAATCCCCACGACGATAGGGAATGGCAGTAGGTGGTTGCACGGAGGGCCGCATCAACATCTGGGATCGCACCCCCGCTGTCTTCGAGCGGTGGCACGCTCCGACCCTCCAGTTAGCACCCTTTTGCCCGGGGATGAGGGTGATCAGGTCCCTGAGCTTAGGCTGGTCTATCTTAATGCCAGATCTGTTGTTAACAAGGTTCCCCTCATTCATGATTTGATCGAGGAATGTGTGGATCTGGCATGCATCACGGAAACTTGGTTGGGCTCGGAGGGAGGAGTTCCTCTGACCGAGTTATGCCCCACAGGTTTCTGTGTGCTACACCAGCCACGGGCTCAGGGTAGGAGAGAAGGGTTGGCTGTGGTTATCTGGGAGACTTTATGCCCGCGGAAGACCACCAATGTCCAGATGGCCGGGAGTGACTCCCTCCTCCTGAGATGTGTCCCCCGGGCTCAGATGGGCTTGTTGCTCACATACCTGGTGCCCAGCTGTGTGGCAACAGCCCTGCCCGAGCTCCTCGACACCCTCTCAGGGTTGGCAGTGGAGTTCCCCAGGCTTATAGTTCTGGGTGACTTCAACCTGCCTTCCCTGGGAGGGTCGTCTGAGTTAGCTCGGGAGTTCATGGCTTCCATGACGGCCATGGACCTGACCCAAGTAATTCAGGGCCCGACTCATGTGGGAGGTCACACTCTCGACCTGGTGTTCCTGTCTGGACAGTGGCTGGATGATTTGGGAGGAGGTTCACCAACTATTGTTCTCCTGTCATGGTCCGATCATCACCTCCTGCGGCTGGTTTTCTGTTATGCCACCCCCCGCCGCTGGGCTGCGGAACCGACCAGGTGGTTCCACCCCAGGCGCCTAATGGACCCAGAACGGTTCCAGATGGCACTTGGATCTATACCCATCGCCCTCACTCACAGCCCAGTCGATGCCTTGGTGGATGTCTGGGAAAGAGCGGCCGCCGAGGCACTCAACTGTGTTGTACCCTTGCGACCCCTGACCCGGCGCAGATCCCGTTGGGCTCCATGGTTTTCTGCGGAGCTCCGGGACATGAAGCATCGGAGACGGGGTCTAGAGAGCGGTTGGAGGTCCAGCCGCTCCGAATCTGACCGATTGCAGTTAAGAACCTTTGTAAGGTCTTATCTTGCGGTGATGAGGACAGCGAGGGCTAACTACTTTGCTGCCCTCATCGCGTCCACAGATAATCGCCCGGCCGCCCTGTTTAGGGTGACTCGCTTCCTTCTTAATCAGGAGGTGAGGGAGGAGCCCTTGCAGGGTTGGGCCAATGAGTTTAGTCATCATCTGATGGACAAAATCGCTCAGATCCGGGCCGGTTTGGACTCTGACTGGGCAGAGTCTGATGTGGAGGAATCGGACGGTCTTGAACATGTTATCTGGACTGAGTTCGATCCTGGTTTCCCTGATGATGTGGACAGGATTATGGGGAGGCTGAGCTCCACCACCTGTTTATTGGACCCGTGTCCCTCCTGGCTGATTTATGCAGCTTGGGCGGAGACACGAAGCTGGTTCCAGGCAGTAATATCTGCCTCTTTGAGTGAGGGTGTCTTCCCCGCCGCTTTGAAGGAGGCGGTGGTGAGGCCCCTTCTCAAGAAGCCTGCCCTGGACCCAGCGATTTTAAATAATTATTGTCCGGTCTCCAACCTTCGCTTTTTGGTGAAGGTTGTTGAGAGTGTGGTGGTGCATCAGCTTCCTCTGTTCCTGGAGGAAACTGATTACCTTGACCCATACCAATTGGGCTTCAGGCCCGGGTACAGCACAAAGATGGCATTGGTCGCGCTGGTGAATGATCTCTGGCGGGCTCGGGACAGGGGTTGTTCCTCTGTCCTAGTCCTATTAGATCTCTCAGCAGCTTTTGATACCATCGACCATGCTATCCTACTGCGGCCTCTCAGGGGGTTGGGAGTGGGAGGCACTGTTTTACAGTGGTTCTCCTCCTATATCCTGGGCCGCTCGCAGTCAGTGTTGACAGGAGGGCAGAGATCCACCCCGAGGCCTCTCGTTTGTGGAGTTCCTCAGGGGTCGGTTCTCTCTCCCCTCCTGTTCAACATCTATATGAAGCCGCTGGGCGAGATCATTCGTGGTTTCGGGGTGGGGTATCATCAGTATGCTGATGATACCCAACTTTTTTTCTCCACCCCGAACCAACCCAGCGATGCCCTCGCCGTGATGTCCCGTTGCCTGGATGCGGTCCGGGTCTGGATGGGGAGAAACAGGCTTTGTCTCAATCCTGCCAAGACTGAGTAGCTGTGTGTACCGGCATCTCAGGTTAACCAGTCTATGCCACCTTTAATGATGGGGGGGTGAGGTGTTACCCCCCGTTGATAGGGCTCGCAACTTGGGCATCCTCCTGGATTCGCGGCTCAGTTTTATTATTTATTTTATTTATTAATTTAATTTGTATACCGCCCTTCTCCCGAAGGACTCAGGGCGGTGAACAGGGCAATACATATTAAAAAACAAGATACAAAAATTAAAAGCAATTAAACAACAATGCCCATGAATAAATTAGTACACATTAAAAAGTTAAAACTGATTTATAAAACCCAACCCCATCCCATCAGGCCAGGCCAGCTTGTTCAAAAAGGTAGGTTTTGAGATCACACTGTTCACCTGAGTTGGATGTAAATACCCTCAAGTTAAAGCTGACAGTCTGCAGTTAAAGCACATTGTGTTTGTTTCATTCCAAATCCATTGTGGTGGTGTATAGAGCCAAAGATGTTAGAATTGTGTCGATGTCCCAATATTTCTGGACCTGACTGTATCTCCCTTGTTTATCCGATTCAATCAATCTTGCCGAAAAGTCTTTTCTTAAATAAATGGCCACTCCAGCCTTCTTGTCCGGAGCAAAGGATGCAAAATGTGTTCCCAATCGGGAATTAATCAGATACTTTTGGTCTTTTAATGCAATATGTGTCTCTTGTACGCAAACAATGTCATTTTTATGTTGTTTCAGATAAAAAAATTCTTTCTTTTCTGTGGTGAATTTAAGCTATTAACATTCCATGTCAGGAACTTCACCATCTCTGGTGACCATGAGCCTTTGGAACATGGCCTGAAGATCAGCTGTTGCTCTCTTCGAACGTGCTCCTCCCACAGGCTCTGAGACAGCCGCGTCTTGCGTAGCTGGACCAGATACAGGCTTTTGTTTTTGCTCTTTTTCCATACGCTTATATGCAGCTCTTGTCATCCTCTGTTCTTTTGGGTCTTCCTTTAATGCCAAACTCTGCTCCGTAGCCTCCACCTGCCGCATCTCCTCAAGAGGCAATGACATTGCCCCTTCACTCAATTGTTTATCTTCTTGTCTTGCTTCTGTTCTTTTGATTCGAGGAGACGGTGGTGAGCCTCCTTTCAGGACCTTAGTGTAGAAATCTTTTGCTTTTAAAATTGTATCCAATCTGTATCTGGTCCCTGCGTAATTTACCACAATTCCATTAGGTATTTCCCATCTGAACTGGATTTGTCGCTTCTTAAGCTCATCGGACAGAAAGGCAAAATCTTTCCTTTTTCTAAGAATTTTTGGAGGTATCTCCTTTAAAATCATAATGTCTTGGCCTGCAATTTGAAATTTTTCCCGATAAAAAGCCTGGATAATAGAATTTCTGGTTGATCTCCTGGAAAAATAAATCACTACATCTCTAGGTAAATTTTTTTGCCTAGCAATCCAGGAGTTAACCCTAAATGTCTTATCCATTTCTTTAAGTAGTTCTTCAGGTTCAGATTTCAAAACAGGAGCCACTGCTCGTGCTATTTCCCATTCCAAATCTTTAGGATTCTCTTTGAGGCCTCTGATACGCAAAGCAAACTCCATGTTCTTATATTGTGATATAGTAACCTCGTCCTCTGTTCTGTCAATCTTGGCCTCTGCTCTATCAATCTTCTGTTCAGCATCAATTATTTTATTTTCCAAATTCTCCACATACTCCATAACTGAGTCCACACGAACATCCAGGCGTTCTATATGTGCAGCCAAACCCTGGAGTGCAAGCACTATATCTTCCCTCATCTGGTTGTTTTGGTTAACAAATTCTTCCCTTGTTTCCTTTATTTTCTGCTGCAAAACTTGTGTTGACTGCATCACAACTCGCTGAATGTCTGTCAGTGTAAATGCAGGAGGTGGGGGGGGAGGGTGGTTGTACTGTAGGTTTCATCGAAGTCTGCCCTACAGCTTGTGGTAAAGGTGAAGAAATAACATTCTTGGAAATTGGAGGCCCTCCCCCACGTCTCGCAGCCATCTCTTAGGTTTCGATTTCCTCTTTCAACAAACAGAAATCTCAACTTACAAAAAGACAAACCTACAAATAACTAAAAATGTTAAGGATCTAGGAATCCACTTAAAAGCAAGATGTACAACATTAAAAGAAGATAACTATGAAAGATTGTTGAAACAAATAAAATTGGACTTGGAAAAGTGGAAAAATCTTCAACTGTCACTGTTAGGAAGAATAGCCACAGTTAAAATTAATATTTTACCAAAAGTACTCTTCCTATTTTAAACAATCCCTGTAAAATTGTGAAAGGTCTTCTTTGATGATCTAAATGCAACAATATTGAGATTTATCTGGCAAGGGAAGAAAGCACAAATTAAAGTGAAAATGTTCAAGAAGCTAAAAATAGTGGAGGATTTGGACTCCCAGACTGGAGATTATATTATCAAGCAGCTATTTTACCATGGCTTAAAGAATGGATTACACTGAGAAATAAAAGACTATTGTACCTAGAGGGGCATGACCTGCAAATGGGTTGGCATGCCTTCCTATAGTACTAGAAAAGTAAAATACATAGATACTTCAAAAACCACTTTATAAGGAATGTACTCCTTTCAGAATGGGAAAGAATAAAGCAGAAAATCTATATTAAACTACCTGAGTGGCTTTCAACAATGGAAGCTTTTGCTTACCCAAACTTAATTAACTATGACAAAGTCGTTACTTACAAAGATATCCTAGATAAGGAAGGAAAATTGAAAGACAGACAAGACCTACAACGACAAGGTATTGACTTAGCATGGTAGCCATATTTGCAAATTCGAACAAGATATAGAAAAGATGCAAAAACAATGGGATTTTATAAAGAACAGACAGAATTTGATCAAATATTATTAAAAACAGATGAAAACCTGATTAAGAAACTACAGATTTCTGCTAAACATGAAGATGGAAGAAGAACATGTAAAAGAAACAATGATAACATGGGCAAAAAACTTTGGTTATTCTATAGAATTGGAAGACTGGCAAAAATTATGGGATAGAAATATTACGTTGACTAAAGCAGTTTCATATAAAGAAAATTTGTATAAAATGTTTTATAGATGGCATATGACACCAGTAAGATTAGCCAAAATGTTCAATAATACTTTGAATAATTGCTGGAAATGTAAACAAAGACCAGGTACTTACTACCATATCTGGTGGGTATGCCCTGAAGTGAAAAAGTTCTGGCTTAAGATACATACATGACTGGAAAAGATGACTAAAATACAAATAGAACCTAAACCAGAACTGTTTTTGTTAGGAATATTAGGAGCTAAGTATGAGAAGGAAAATGAGTATCTAATATTGCATGTATTGACAGCAGCGAGAATAGTATTTGCCCAATACTGGAAAAATGAAAACCTACCAACTGAAGAGATTTTAATTAAAAAAAATTTAGAGTGTGCAGAAATGGATAGATTAACCTTAGAGATTAAAGAGAAAGAGTATTTGATTTATTTTAAATCATGGGATAAATTTTACCAATGGTTAGGAAAACAAACTAGTGAGAAATGAATGTGATATCCTATTTTGAATATATATTAGTAAGGAGAATGATATGTATTGACCTACTGATACTGTTTATGATTATTGTTTAGCATATACATTACAGCTATTTACTATTATATTAATTAGCGTTAACTGAACATATGTACCTGGACAAAAGTCTGTTTGCTAAAGCTTGAAAATGTTATTGGGGGGTAACCCCAATGTTGTTCCCAACCCCATCCCTACCCCAGTCCCGATCCTAACCCCACCCTGTACCTTAATCCCTACCCTGGTTCTATCCTTTCCCCAATCCTATAAAATTCAATAAAACTTTTGCAACAACAAAAAAAGAAATTAGGACCAAAATATGTAGGACCATTTCCCATAGTTAGAATCATAAACCCAGTGACAGTAGAACTGAAACTCCCAAAATCACTTAGGTAAATCCACCCAATCTTCCACTGTAGCCTCCTAAAACGGGAGCAGCAATCACCCTTAAGACCACCAGTTGCTCCTCCTCCACCTCCCATCATGGTTGAAGGAGAACAACACTTTGAAATAAAAGAAATCCTAGATTCTAGAAAATACCTCAGCTCGACCCAGTACCTAGCAGCATGGAAACATCTCCCATCCACCCAAAATGAATGGGTTCACAAACGTCATATTAATGCACCAAAGTTAATTTAAAAACTTTACACCAAATACCCAAACAAACCCGACTAATCCTTGTTATATTTATCTTTCTCTCTTACAGATCCTGACCCGAATCTCACTCTCTTCTCACTCTGGGTTCTGCCATAAACCCAAGGGGGAGGGGGAGTGCTTGAGGGTTATTGCCTTGGTTTCCTATATCAATACGAAGTAACACTTTGCTTTCCTGCATTATTTCTCTGTGAACTTTCCCATCCTTTAATGTCAGCTAGCAGTGGGAGGGAAAGAAAGGAATGTAACCTCCGGCAACTGGTGTTCTGTACCAGCCTGCTACTGGCCTTGCAGAAAAGGCAACCCCTTTACAAACGGCAAGAGGCTGGAATGACGTCTGCCAAATTTATTACAAAAACAAACAAGACACGAACCAAGATACAGGAGCTTTGAAACACTATCTGAGCGGTTGCTTTCAGCAAACCAGCCCTCCCCACACAAGTTCTTTATAAAGAGTTCAGGGCGTGGCTTCTCTCTCCCTCCTTCCGAGAAGCCCCATTGCCTTCCTCTGTTTACTCCTACTTGACTGCCTCCTGCGTCGGGCGTCCTTGAACAGGGCCAGCTGTGGGTCATCTTCAACCACACTGTCAGGCTCACACAGCTGGGTCTCCATGGTGACCAAGTGGGAGGGGCCTGCCTGAGGGCTATCATCAGCAAGGTCTTCAACACCCCCCTCCTCCTCTGAGTCGTCCGACCCAACTGCCGAACCCACAGGCTGACCCTGAATCACAACAACTGGTTTATCTCTATGCTCCCAGGAGAAGGTGCGAAGAGCCGCCTAAACATCGCAGCTACAACCAGAGAAGGCCTGATGTTGTCTCCCTGTTCCCATGAGGATCCTAACACCTGGGGATTGGGCCATTTGAACTGACCGGATTAACTATGGGTAGGGTTTTGCTTGGGACACTTTTTACCTATCGATTTGAGCGGGAAACACTCAGATCCTATCTAGTATGCCTGCTATCAGCTTCTCCCAATAAAAGTTCCTTTTGGAAGAGTCCATCTCCCTGAGTTCTGCTTTCTTGGGATGAGGTATTGAAGTGGGCCCTGAAATTATGACTTATACACAGCAACCCAGGCTCCACCGTAACTCCTTTTCCCCCTCCCCCTTACTGTGCTCTTTTCATGTAAGCAATCTCCTGTATGTTTAACATGAAGCTTTTACTTTTCCAATATACATAAAACATCTGCTCAGACATTTGACTACAAAATAATGATTACAAAATAACAAAACAATGATTACACGATAACACTACAAGTATCAATATAAGATGGTTAATATATATAAAATAGCTGCTAATGTCAAACTTAAACATACTAAAATCATAAGCACAATAAAATCCCTTCAAAAGTCTTAATCTAAAGTTTGAAAATGTATTTTTCCTTTATATATATTGCTTAAGTAATTCATAAAGTTTGTAAAATATTATTGAAAGTGTATTTGAAAATATGTTAAGAGAAAGTTAAAGAAAAAGATGTATTAGCTTAAAGAAAAATCTAGACCTTTAAAAAGGATGTATACAAGAAGAAGAAGAAGAAGAAGAAGAAGAAGAAGAAGAAGAAGAAGAAGAAGAAGAAGAAGAAGAAGAAGAAGAAGAAGAAATATACTATGAGTGTAATTTGGTGGGAGGGATCTAAATTTAATGAGTCAATTGGAGTTAGTTGGAATTTTATTGGTCTGAAAGTGAACTTTCAAGTATGTATGCTAAGAGGAAGTTTTAAATAAAAGATGTATTAGAATGTTTTAATTTTAGAAATGTTTTTAAAGAAAAGCTTAGTGTTTTAAAATGGATGAAAAAAATATTTTCCCTTTAAGGTTAAATAATCTGAAAGAATACAGTGAATTTTGTTAATATAAATGGTGACCGTTTATGAAGATTATTAAGTGCAAATAGAAATACATATTTTCTATGGAGATTCTCAGTCATCCAGGTCATGGTTGTCCCAAAGGTGTTTTTTTCATGAGGCAACCCACCATCCAGTCAGAACTGAAGAAGCTTCTTGCATGAGAAGCGAAACATCTTCAAAGAAAAACAAGAAAGTCCAGTTGTCTCGTGAAAAAAGCACTTTTGGGACAGAAATACATATTATTTCAACAGCAAGGAAGATAAAGCAGTAATGGTTAAAATGGTTGTTCTATTCAAAGAGGATAATATATTTATTTATTTTTATTTTTATTTTTATTCCATTTATATCCCGCCCTTCTCCGAAGACTCAGGGCGGCTTACAAGCTTAGCAGTAGCCTTCATTCTATGTATATGCCTGCTTGTTAGGGCTTTCACACACACCCCAAGCGGCATTATTACAAAGTCAGCTTAATTGCCCCCAACAATCTGGGTCCTCATTTTACCTACCTCGGAAGAATGGAAGGCTGAGTCAACCTTGAGCCTGGTGGGATGCGAACCTGCACTAATTGCAGGCAGCTGGTGTTACTTAAGGAGGCATTAGCCCACTGCTCCACCAAGGCTCTCTATGTTTTTTTTATTTGGATATCATGTCTGGATTTTGTCCTTGTGATGAAAAAAATGAAACATTGACTTTGGTTTTGCTGATTAGATAGATTTGTTGTTACAGAAATGGCTAGTTATATACTAATGTGCAAAAGTAAAAAAAATGAGGTTGTAATGTTGTTATCTTATACTGTGCTAAAAAGAGTCGGAAGTCAATGCATTTTTCTTTTTTCCCTTGTACCTATTTTCTTTCCCCCTTTCTTTTTTCTTCCCTTAATTTTGTATTTTATTTGTATTTGTATTTTATACATTGATAAAACAATAAAAGTTACATAATAAAAGAAATTTTAAGCCCTGACTGGTGAACCTTTGCACCAGCTGGAGCTTCCAAGCCTTCTTTCCTTCTTTAAGGGCAGCTCCATCTAGACTGCAATACAGTAATCCAGACAGGGGGTGCAGATCATTGTGGCCCCCAGGCTCTTCAAAGCTAGAAACAGGCATTTCTACCCATGGGGGGGCAGTGTACTGGAAATCAATAACAAATGTGAATTCAGAATCCCTAAAACAGAGGAAATATAATTCTTCCCAAGATGGACCACCCCAAACTATTTTATTATGCCATTCTAGGATGTTTCTTGAATCACCATCTAAACAATTTAATTAAAAAGGAACTTTTTATCACTGGACTAGAATTTAAAATCAAGGTAAAGGTGTAGTCTGAATAAATGGCTAATATGGGAATTTGGTGGAGAAATTTGAGCTGTAGTAGGTTTCCACCACAAATAATAAGGTTCTTAACAGAATAAACAAGCAAATATTTTAGAAACACTTGTGATCAGAGGATAGAAATTTGGCAATTAAGCTATAGTGCACTCCTAGTTGGCTAACATTACAGAACTGAACAACGCATAATTTTCAGAAAAGGTTTTGACAACCTGAAAACACCTTTAGATAAGATAAACCTTTATTGTCATTTTTTACTATGAGCACACTGGTCCACATTAAAAATGAAATTCTGTTGCCTGCTCTCAAGAAAGTATATATCTACCCATACACATACTGTACATAACACACATATACACATTACTGTATATATATACATATATACACATATAAATATTAATCATTGTCCATTTTGAACACATAGTGTAAAGAGGACCATTACGTCCTACCCCTGCTAGCAGCACAAGTGAAAACCAGGGGCACTCCCTTGAGACCCTGAAATCTGTCGCAGACTTCCTGCCTGGGATGCAAGTCATCCCAAGCAAATATCGAGACTTAGCTGAGGCATTCAGCGAAATGGAATGTGAAATCCTGCCTCCCCACCAAATGAGTGACTGCGCTATTGAGATTTTGCCGGGAGCCAAACTTCCCAAGCCAAAAATGTACTCAATGACCCCCCCATGAATTGAAAGAGCTGAAAGACTACATTGATAAGGACTTAGCCAGAGGATTCATTCAGCCAGCAAAATCCTGTGTAGCTGCCCCTGTGCTTTTCAAAGAGAAGAAAGATGTGTCAATGAGGCTGTGCGTTGATTGTAAAGGGTTAAATGTTGTCAGCGTGGAGAGTATGTATCCCCTCCTGTTAATGAAAGACATGTTGGTCCATTTAGCAAAAGGAAAGGTTTTTTAACCAAATTAGACCTAAGAGAGGCTTACTATTGAGTGAGAGTAAAAGAAGGAGACGAGTGGAAGACAGCTTTTAACAGCCCCCTGGGAAGTTTTCAGTTTAATGTTATGCCTTTTGGTCTTCAGGGGGGCCCTGCTGTATTCATGCAATTGATAAATAAAGTGCTGCATGATCACCTGTACAAAGGGGTTTTTGTCTACCTTGATGACATCCTCATTTACACAGAGACCATGGCAGAGCATATTAAATTAGTGCATGAAGTACTCAAAAAACTGCTAAATGCCAAGCTTTACGCAAAACTCTCAAAATGTGAATTTCATCGAACACATCTAGACTACCTAGGATACAGAATTTCCAGTGAGGGGGTGGAGATGGATCCAGCCAAGATTAAAGCTGTAATAGAATGGCAACCCCCACAAACCTGCAAACAACTTCAAAGTTTTTGGGGATTCACAAATTTCTACCGACAATTTATCCCCTCTTTTGCTGAGATTGCTTTGCCAATTAATGAGGTATTAAAAACTAGGAAAAATGGGGGAAAGCCATGACCTTGTCAGCCTCTGTCATGGTCTATAGAATGCTAAACTGTTTTTGAGAACTTAAAGAGACTCTTTGCAGCCGAACCTGTTCTCAAACATGCCAACCCTGAGGAGCAATTGAAAATCCAAGCCGACACCAGTGATGTAGCTGTGGGGCAGTCATATTGCAACAAAACCAAAAAGGAGACTTACAGCCCTGCGCCTACACCTCCAAAAAATTAACAGACACTGCAGAATGTGGATGTTTGGGAGAAGGAAGCTTTTGTGGTGAGGTGGGCCCTGCTAACCTGGCATCATTTCCTCGAGGGGGGCAAGGTGCCTTTTGAAGTATGGACTGATAATAAAAAAATAGAGGCATTGAAAACCCCCCATAAGCTATCTCCCAAACAAGTTCATTGGGTGCAGTATTTTAACCATTTCAATTTTACACTAAAGTATATCCCAGGGGGAAAGAATTCCTTGGCTGATGCCTTGTCCAGAATGCCCCCATATAAAGGTTGCCGTGAGGAGATTGTGAACTCCATCATTCCACAACCACAATCAATCTCTTAGATAACTCTGGGAGGGCAACTGCAGGCAAACCCACCTTTACCAGATAGCCCATTAATGAAAAAGCTTAAGGAGGAATTGAAAACCAATTCCTGGTTCCAGGAAAAGAAAACCATACTGACTTATTGAGATGGGCTAGCCTGTAAGGGATCAAAACTGTATTTACCAGAAACACCTAGAGTTCAAGCACTTCAACACAGCCACGATACCAAACAGGCTGGTCACTTTGGATACCTAAAGACTTTACATTTGGTCAGGAGGCAATTTTGGTGGCTGGACATAAAAAAGGATGTTGAAAACTATGTGAAAAGCTGTGCAATGTGTGCAACCATGAAGAAATGTCCTGCTAAGCCTCCTGGATTATTGCAACAAGTTGCAGACCCTTCCCAACCCTGGGAGGAGATTGCCATGGACTTTATTGTGGAATTACCAGAAAGTAGGGGAATTACTGCCTTGTCGTGGCGAAGGGGCTTGCGTAATTCAATGAAGCTATGAGCTATGCCGTGCAGGGCCACCCAAGACGGACAGGTCATAGCCGAGAGTTCTGACAAAACGTGATCCACTGGAGAAGGAAATGGCAACCCACTCCAGTATCTTTGCCATGAAAACCCTATGGACAGTACCAAAAGGCAAAAAGGTATGACGCTGGAAGATGAGCCCTTCAGGTCGGAAGGCGTCCAATATGCTACTGGGGAAGAGCAGAGGGCTAGTACTAGTAGCGCCAGAAAGAATGAAGCGACTGGGCCAAAGCCGAAAGGACGCTCAGCTGTGGATGTGTCTGGTGGTGAAAGGAAAGTCCGATGCTGTAAAGATTTTTTCTCCATAGGAACCTGGAATGTAAGATCCATGAATCAAGGAAAGCTGGACGTGGTCAAACAAGAGATGACAAGACTGAACATCGACATCTTAGGTATCAGCAAACTAAAATGGACAGGAATGGGTGAATTTAATTCAGATGACCATCAGGTATACTACTGCGGGCAAGAATCCCTCAGAAGAAATGGAGTAGCCTTCATAGTCAATAAAAGAGTAGGAAAAGCAATACTGGGATACAATCCTCAAAATGACAGAATTTGGGATTTGCAGAGGGAAAACCTCAAGATGCTGAAGGTAGACAGACAGAGGAGAATGGTGCTGGAGGGGATCAAGTTACAGTTTCATCAGCTGCTGCTGGAGAGCAGAGGGTGACGCGTGCCGCCTTAAGACGAGTGAGACAAGAGCAAGAGCAACACCAGCAGAAAGATATGGAACTTCCAAAGTGTACTTACAGTGAAGCTGTGGGAGGGGCGCGGCCCAAGGAGACTACAGGGGCCATTGCAGATGTGCTCCAAAAGCTTCGGGACGCCAAGCATGGCGACTAAATTTCTAACTTGGAATGTCAATGGATTAAACTCACCACAGAAGAGAAAGAAAGTTTTTCAATATTTAAAACAATTTAAGACTGATGTTATTTGTTTGCAAGAAACGCATATTAGGGTTATGGACCAAAAGTACTTATCGAACTTAAGGTTGGGTATGCAATTTGTTGCCTCTGCGATGAATAAGAAAAATGGAGTGGTTGTCTACGTTAAAAGTACTCTAACAGCGGAACTAATTGAAGCAGATAAGCAAGGAAGATATGTCATGATAGATTTGCTGTTAGAAGGTAAAAAAACGCTTCTAGTTGGACTGTATGCTCCTAATCAACAACAAGCTGACTTTTTTAACTTACTTCACACAAAGGTTACCCAATTGGATTATAAATCTTTTATTTTTATGGGAGACTGGAATGGTGTCTTAGACGTACAGATGGACAAAGCTGGTTCTTTTAAGCGTGTTCCGAGCCATGCTAGATTGCCTAAATCTTTTTTTGAAATGAAGGACGATTTGGAACTGCGAGATATTTGGCGTGATACACATCTACATGAAAAGGATTATACTTTTTTTCCTGATAGACATCAATCTTTTTCCAGGATTGATTTTATTTTGTTGACTAATGACTTTTTTTCTAGGATTAAGAAGGTAAAGATCTGTGCAAGAACTATTTCTGACCATAGCCCAGTTTGGTTAGAGATCAATAAGGACAATAGGGACAGGCGCTCGTGGCGCGTAAATGAGAATTTGTTTAGAAATCAGAGAAATGTGGAAGAATGTAAACAGCAGATGAAGGATTTCTTTGAAATTAATATGAATAAGGATACCTCTATGGACATGGTTTGGGATGCTAGCAAGGCCTACATGAGAGGGGTGTTGATGTATATGAATAATAAATACAGACGTACCTTGGAAGTTAGAAGGAAAGAACTGGAGAACGAAATTAGGGAAAAAGAAAAGGCCCTAATTTTGAATCCATTGGATGTGAAGATTAAGGAGGTTATTAATCTATTAAGAGGACAATTTGATAAGTTGATGGCTGATCAAGTGGCAACCAATTTACGGTTTGCTAGGCATAATACTTTTTGCAATGCTAACAAGCCAGGTAGATGGCTAGCTTACAGGTTAAGGAAAAAGCAAAGGGCTTCTAATATAGATAAAATTGAATATAAGGGAAAGGTTGTGTTTCAACAGGATCTTATCAAGGAAGCTTTTGTGGATTTTTATTCTAAATTATATGCTAAGGAGAAGATTAATGAAAAAGACATTGATGTATATTTGGAGAATGCTAGCATCCCGGTTCTTACGCAAGCACAAAAGGAGGAGATTAATCAATTGATAACAGAAGAAGAAATTCTTATAGCAATTAAGGAACTGAAGGTGGATAAAGCGCCAGGCACGGATGGTTTGACTGCGGCTTATTACAAAAACTTACAATTGGAGCTGATAAAGCCGTTAAAGGAACTGTTCCAGACAATTCAGAGAGGGGGAAAGGTGCCTCCGTCTTGGAGAACTGCTTTTATTTCTTTGATTCCGAAGGAAGATCAAGATGCTACTCAAGTTAAAAACTATAGACCGATATCACTTTTAAATACAGATTACAAGATATTTGCCAAGGTGTTAGCTAACAGACTGATGAGGGTTCTGCAACAGGTGATTCATGGGGATCAAACTGGGTTTATTAGTGGTAGACAAATGAAAAATAATGTGAGGCATATAGTTGATGTGTTAGAGTTTTTGGAAAGGAACAACCAGATCCCTGCGGCGCTAATTTTTCTAGATGCTGAAAAAGCTTTTGATCAATTGAATTGGCAATTTTTGATGAAAGTTTTAGATAAAATGAATTTTGGGGATAAATTTTTGCAACCAATTAGGGCATTATATCAAAAACAAACTGCCCGAATAATAGTTAACAATAGTTTGACTGAAGTATGTAATATTGAGAAGGGCACAAGACAAGGGTGTCCGTTATCACCTTTATTATTTGTTTTAACATTGGAGATATTATTGGTAAAAATACGGAATTCGGAAAGAATTAAGGGTATACAAATTAGAGATCAGGATTATAGTCTGAGAGCGTTCGCAGATGATCTGGTTGTTACGGTGACCCAGCCAGAAAACTCTGTTGTGGACCTGATGGAGATAATAATGCAATATCGGAAGGTTTCTGGATTTAAAGTTAATGCACAAAAAACTAAAATTTTGGCCAAAAATATGACAGTATCGCAAAAGGCCCTTTTAGAAGGATTAACTGGATTTGAGATTGTTAAAAGGGTCAAATATTTGGGGGTGTTTTTGTCACCCTCTAATACAAAGTTATATAAAAATAACTATGAAAAGTTATGGGGAAAAATTCAAAAAGAATTGGAGAGCTGGGAAAAATTGCAATTGTCTTTGCTGGGAAGAATTGCAGCAGTGAAAATGAATGTCCTGCCTAAATTTTTATTTTTATTTCAAATGATACCGGTCCTTAAAAAAGATTCTAATTTGGAAGAATGGCAACGGGGTATCAATAAATTTGTTTGGGCAGGGAAAAGGCCACGAGTTAAACTTAAGATTATGCAGGATACTCGTGAAAGAGGTGGTCTTAAAATGCCTAATCTTAAATTATATTATGAAGCTGCTGCGTTATCAGGAATAAGTGATTGGATTAACTTGACACAAGAGAGATTATTAAATCTTGAGGGCCATGACTTGTTATTTGGCTGGCATGCATATTTGTTGTATGATAAGAAGGTAGATAATGTGTTTAAAGTGCATATTTTAAGACAGGCATTGTTGAGAGTTTGGAAGAAGTATAGACATAAGTTAGATTACAAGATGCCGTTGTGGGCAATTCCAAAACACGCAATAGAAAACATAAATGTTGGCTTCAAACATGATGTGACTACGTATAAGGAGATTTTAAGCTTGGAAAGAAATGTCTGGTGTTTGAAGCCGTACAACCTCTTGCGAGATGAGAAGATTGTTCAAACTTGGTTTCAATATACTCAGTTACGGGCCAGGTGGAAAGAAGATCAGAAAATTGGTTTTGCAATGACTGATGAAAATTTGATAAAGCAAATTAGAAATCAGGGTCCAGCACATATCAAACGGATATATCTTGCATTGTTAGAAATTGACTCAGAAACAGAACTTGTTAAAGATTGTATGATAAAATGGGCCCAGAATATTCAAGAAGTTATTACAATGGACACGTGGGAAAAGATCTGGGTGAGGAACGTAAAATTCACACAAGCCCAAAACCTAAGAGAGAACTTTTATAAAATGTTTTATAGATGGCTTGTTGTTGTTAGCTGCGAAGTCGTGTCCGACCCATCGCGACCCTATGGACAACGTTCCTCCAGGCCTTCCTGTCCTCTACCATCTTCTGGAGTCCATTTAAGCTCATGCCTACTGCTTCAGTGACTCCATCCAGCCACCTCATTCTCTGTCGTCCCCTTCTTCTATTGCCCTCAATCTTTCCCAGCATTAGGCTCTTCTCCAGTGAGTCCTTCCTTCTCATTAGGTGGCCAAAGTATTTGAGTTTTAGCTTCAGGATCTGGCCTTCTAAAGAGCAGTCAGGATTGATCTCCTCTAGGACTGACCGGTTTGATCGCCTTGCAGTCCAAGGGACTCGCAGGAGTCTTCTCCAGCACCACAGTTCAAAGGCCTCAATTCTTTGGCGCTCAGCCTTTCTTATGGTCCAACTTTCACTGCCATACATTGCAACTGGGAAGACCATAGCCTTGACTATACGCACTTTTGTTGACAGGGTGATGTCTCTGCTTTTTAGTGTGCTGTCTAGATTTGCCATGGCTTTTCTCCCCAGGAGCAAGCGTCTTTTAATTTCTTGGCTACAGTCCCCATCTGCAGTGATCTTGGAGCCCAGGAAAATAAAATCTGTCACTACTTCCATTTCTTCCCCATCTATTTGCCAGGAATTGAGAGGGCCAGATGCCATGATCTTGGTTTTCTTAATGTTAAGTTTCAACCCAAGTTTTGCACTCTCCTTCTTCACCCGCAACAAGAGGCTCTTTAGTTCTTCTTCACTTTCTGCCATTAGAGTGGTATCATCTGCGTATCTTAGGTTGTTGATATTTCTTCCGGCAATCTTAATTCCAACTTTTGATTCATCTAGCCCTGCCTTTCTCATGATGTGCTCTGCATATAAGTTAAATAGGCAGGGCGACAGTATACAGCCTTGCCGGACTCCTTTCCCAATTTTGAACCAATCAGTGGTTCCGTGTCCAGTTCTCACTGTTGCTTCTTGACCCGCATATAGGTTTCTCAAGAGACAAATAAGATGGTCTGGTACTCCCATCTCTTTAAGAACTTGCCACAGTTTGTTATGATCCACACAATCAAAGGCTTTAGCATAGTCAATGAAGCAGAAGTAGATGTTTTTCTGGAACTCCCTAGCTTTCTCCATGATCCAGCGTATGTTGGCAATTTGATCTCTAGTTCCTCTGCCTCTTCGAAATCCTGCCTGTACTTCTGGTAGTTCTCGATCCACATACTGCTGAAGTCTAGCTTGTAGGATTTTAAGCATGACTTTACTAGCATGAGAAATGAGTGCAATGGTGTGATAGTTTGAACATTCTTTGGCACTGCCTTTCTTTGGAATTGGAATGTAAACTGATCTTTTCCAATCCTGTGGCCACTGTTGAGTTTTCCAAATTTGCTGGCAAATTGAGTGTAGCACTTTTACTGCACTGTCTTTTAAGATTTTGAATAGCTCAGCTGGAATACTGTCACCTCCACTAGCTTTGTTGTTGCTCAGCTTTCCTAAGGCCCACTTCACTTCACATTCTAGGATGTCTGGCTCGAGGTCAGTGACCACCTCATTGTGATTATCAGGGACGTTAAGCTCATTCTTGTATAGTTCTTCTGTGTAATTTTGCCAACTCTTCTTAATCTCTTCTGCCTCTGTTAGGTCCCTGCCATTTTGGTCCTTTATCATGCCCATTTTTGCATTAAACGTTCCCTTCATCTCTCCAATTTTCTTGAAAAGATCTCTGGTCCTCCCTATTCTATTGTTTTCTTCTATTTCTTTGCACTGTTCATTTAAGAAGGCATTCTTATCTCTTCTAGCTATTCTCTGGAATTCTGCATTCAATTGGGCATATCTATGTTTTTCTCCCTTGCTTTTCGCTTCCCTCCTTTCCTCAGCTATTTGCAAAGCTTCCTCAGACAGCCATTTTGCTTTCTTGCATTTCTTTTTCTTTGGGATGGTTTTGGTTGCTACCTGTTGTACAATGTCACGAACCTCTGTCCATAGTTCTTCAGGCACTCTGTCTATCAGATCTAATTCCTTAAATCTATTTGTCACCTCTACTGTATATTCAACAGGGATATGATTTAATTCATACCTGAGTGGCCTAGTGCTTTTCCCTACTTTCTTCAGTTTGAGCCTAAACTTTGCAAGGAGAAGCTCATGGTCTGAGCCACAGTCAGCTCCTGGTCTTGTTTTTACTGACTGTATAGAGCTTCTCCATCTTTGGCTGCAGAGCATATAGTCAATCTGATTTCTGTGTTGACCGTCTGGTGATGTCCATGTGTAAAGCCGTCTCTTGGGTTGTTGGAAAAGAGTGTTTGCTATGACCATTGTATTCTCTTGACAAAATTCTATCAGCCTGTGCCCTGCTTCATTTTGTACTCCAAGGCCAAACTTGCCTGTTATTCCAGTTATCTTTTGGCTTCCTACTTTAGCATTCCAATCCCCCATGATGATAAGGACATCATTCTTTGGTGTTAGTTCTATAAGGTGCTGTAGGGCTTCGTAGAACCGGTCAATTTCATCCTCTTCAGCACTGGTGGTTGGGGCATAGACTTGGACTACTGTGATATTGAATGGTTTGCCTTGGATTCGAACTGAGATCATTCTGTCATTTTGAGGATTGTATCCCAGTATTGCTTTTCCTACTCTTTTATTGACTATGAAGGCTACTCCATTTCTTCTGAGGGATTCTTGTCCGCAGTAGTATACCTGATGGTCATCTGAATTAAATTCACCCATTCCTGTCCATTTTAGTTCGCTGATACCTAAGATGTCGATGTTCAGTCTTGTCATCTCTTGTTTGACCACGTCCAGCTTTCCTTGATTCATGGATCTTACATTCCAGGTTCCTATGGAGAAAAAATCTTTACAGCATCGGACTTTCCTTTCACCACCAGACACATCCACAGCTGAGCGTCCTTTCGGCTTTGGCCCAGTCGCTTCATTCTTTCTGGCGCTACTAGTACTAGCCCTCTGCTCTTCCCCAGTAGCATATTGGACGCCTTCCGACCTGAGGGGCTCATCTTCCAGCGTCATATCGTTTTGCCTTTTGGTACTGTCCATAGGGTTTTCATGGCAAAGATACTGGAGTGGGTTGCCATTTCCTTCTCCAGTGGATCACGTTTTGTCAGAACTCTCGACTATGACCTGTCCGTCTTGGGTAGCCCTGCACGGCATAGCTCATAGCTTCATTGAATTACGCAAGCCCCTTCGCCACGACAAGGCAGTAATCCATGAAGGGGTTTATAGATGGCATTTAGATCCTAAAAAGCTTGCAAGTATGTATCCGAACTATCAGCCAAAATGTTGGAGGTGTGGTGGCGAAGATGCAACATATTTTCATATATGGTGGACCTGCAAAAAGGTTAAGGCTTTTTGGATAAAAATTTGGTGGAATATGCAGAAGATCTTCAAGCAAAGGATAAATTTTTGTCCGCAATGTTTTTTGCTGGGTATAATTACAGAAGCTACTGTTGTGGACATTAAGTAGATGTTGAATTTAATTACAGCAGCAAGACTCTTAGTAGGTCAATATTGGAAGAAGGAGGAACTGCCGACAATAGAAGAATGGACTTTAAAGGTTTCTGACCTGGCGGAAATGGCAAAGATCTCGGCTTACTTGAAAGATCATTCGCAAGAATGTTATATTATGGAGTGGAAAAAATGGATTGATTATATCCAGAACAAATATGGGACTAAAAAATTTCATTTAGCATTTGAATAAGTTTTCTTTTCTTTTTTCTTTTCTTTTTCTTTTTATATGTAATATTAATATTGCTTGTAGTTATCTTATATGAGCTAGAGGGCGATAGAATTAATAGTTAATTGTTGCTAGCATATGGATGTTAATGATTGTTCTTTGTTTTTATACCTTGTACTTAGCTCTGGGAAGTCGGGGGGGAGGGGGGAATGGGGGGAGGGACAGGGAGGGTTAGGTAGGGGTGGGGGGAGGGGGGATTGTTAAAGTTAAAATGTACTGTAAAACTTTTCAATAAAAAAAAATGAAAGAATGATCTCAGGTCGAATCCAAGGCAAACCATTCAATATCACAGTAGTCCAAGTCTATGCCCCAACCACCGGTGCTGAAAAGGATGAAATTGACCGGTTCTATGAAGCCCTGCAGCACCTTATAGAACTAACACCAAAAAATGATGTCCTTATCATCATGGGGGATTGGAATGCTAAAGTAGGAAGCCAAAAGATAACTGGAATAACAGGCAAGTTTGGCCTTGGAGTACAAAATGAAGCAGGGCACAGGATGATAGAATTTTGTCAAGAGAATACGATGGTCATAGCAAACACTCTTTTCCAACAACCCAAGAGATGGCTCTACACATGGACATCACCAGACGGTCAACACAGAAATCAGATTGACTATATGCTCTGCAGCCAAAGATGGAGAAGCTCTATACAGTCAGTAAAAACAAGACCAGGAGCTGACTGTGGCTCAGACCATGAGCTTCTCCTTGCAAAGTTTAGGCTTAAACTGAAGAAAGTAGGGAAAAGCCACTCAGGTATGAATTAAATCATATCCCTGTTGAATATACAGTAGAGGTGACAAATAGATTTAAGGAATTAGATCTGATAGACAGAGTGCCTGAAGAACTATGGACAGAGGTTTGCGACATTGTACAACAGGTAGCAACCAAAACCATCCCAAAGAAAAAGAAATGCAAGAAAGCAAAATGGCTGTCTGAGGAAGCTTTGCAAATAGCTGAGGAAAGGAGGGAAGTGAAAGGCAAGGGAGAAAAACATAGATATGCCCAATTGAATGCAGAATTCCAAAGAATAGCTAGAAGAGATAAGAATGGCTTCTTAAATGAACAGTGCAAAGAAATAGAAGAAAACAATAGAATAGGGAGGACCAGAGATCTCTTCAAGAAAATTGGAGAGATGAAGGGAACGTTTAATGCAAAAATGGGCATGATAAAGGACCAAAATGGCAGGGACCTAACAGAGGCAGAAGAGATTAAGAAGAGGTGGAAAAATTACACAGAAGAACTATACAAGAATGAGCTTAACGTCCCTGATAATCACAATGAGGTGGTCAGTGACCTCGAGCCAGACATCCTAGAATGTGAAGTGAAGTGGGCCTTAGAAAAGCTGAGCAACAACAAAGCTAGTGGAGGTGACAGTATTCCAGCTGAGCTATTCAAAATCTTAAAAGACAGTGCAGTAAAAGTGCTACACTCAATTTGCCAGCAAATTTGGAAAACTCAACAGTGGCCACAGGATTGGAAAAGATCAGTTTACATCCCAATTCCAAAGAAAGGCAGTGCCAAAGAATGTTCAAACTATCGCACCATTGCACTCATTCTCTCATGCTAGTAAAGTCATGCTTAAAATCCTACAAGCTAGACTTCAGCAGTATGTGGATCGAGAACTACCAGAAGTACAGGCAGGATTTCGAAGAGGCAGAGGAACTAGAGATCAAATTGCTAACATACGCTGGATCATGGAGAAAGCTAGGGAGTTCCAGAAAAACATCTACTTCTGCTTCATTGACTATGCTAAAGCCTTTGATTGTGTGGATCATAACAAACTGTGGCAAGTTCTTAAAGAGATGGGAGTACCAGACCATCTTATTTGTCTCTTGAGAAACCTATATGTGGGTCAAGAAGCAACAGTGAGAACTGGACACGGAACCACTGATTGGTTCAAAATTGGGAAAGGAGTCCGGCAAGGCTGTATACTGTCGCCCTGCCTATTTAACTTATATGCAGAGCACATCATGAGAAAGGCAGGGCTAGATGAATCAAAAGTTGGAATTAAGATTGCTGGAAGAAATATCAACAACCTAAGATACGCAGATGATACCACTCTAATGGCAGAAAGTGAAGAAGAACTAAAGAGCCTCTTGTTGCGGGTGAAGAAGGAGAGTGCAAAACTTGGGTTGAAACTTAACATTAAGAAAACCAAGATCATGGCATCTGGCCCTCTCAATTCCTGGCAAATAGATGGGGAAGAAATGGAGGTAGTGACAGATTTTATTTTCCTGGGCTCCAAGATCACTGCAGATGGGGACTGTAGCCAAGAAATTAAAAGACGGTTGCTCCTGGGAAGGAAAGCCATGGCAAATCTAGACAGCACACTAAAAAGCAGAGACATCACCCTGTGAACAAAAGTGCGTATAGTCAAGGCTATGGTCTTCCCAGTTGCAATGTATGGCAGTGAAAGTTGGACCATAAGAAAGGCTGAGCACCTAAGAATTGAGGCCTTTGAACTATGGTGCTGGAGAAGACTCCTGCGAGTCCCTTGGACTGCAAGGCGATCAAACCGGTCAGTCCTAGAGGAGATCAATCCTGACTGCTCTTTAGAAGGCCAGATCCTGAAGCTAAAACTCAAATACTTTGGCCACCTAATGAGAAGGAAGGACTCACTGGAGAAGAGCCTAATGCTGGGAAAGATCGAGGGCAATAGAAGAAGGGGACGACAGAGAATGAGGTGGCTGGATGGAGTCACTGAAACAGTAGGCGTGAGCTTAAATGGACTCCAGAAGATGGTAGAAGACAGGAAGGCCTGGAGGAATGTTGTCCATAGGGTCGCGATGAGTCGGACACGACTTCACAGCTAACAACAACAAAAGACTTCAGCAGTATGTGGATCGAGAACTACCAGAAGTACAGGCAGGATTTAGAAGAGGCAGAGGAACTAGAGATCAAATTGCCAACATACGCTGGATCATGGAGAAAGCTAGGGAGTTCCAGAAAAACATCTACTTCTGCTTCATTGACTATGCTAAAGCCTTTGATTGTGTGGATCATAACAAACTGTGGCAAGTTCTTAAAGAGATGGGCGTACCAGACCATCTTATTTGTCTCTTGAGAAACCTATATGCGGGTCAAGAAGCAACAGTGAGAACTGGACATGGAACCACTGATTGGTTCAAAATTGGGAAAGGAGTCCGGCAAGGCTGTATACTGTCGCCCTGCCTATTTAACTTATATGCAGAGCACATCATGAGAAAGGCAGGGCTAGATGAATCAAAAGTCGGAATTAAGATTGCTGGAAGAAATATCAACAACCTAAGATACGCAGATGATATCACTCTAATGGCAGAAAGTGAAGAAGAACTAAAGAGCCTCTTGTTGCGGGTGAAGAAGGAGAGTGCAAAACTTGGGTTGAAACTTAACATTAAGAAAACCAAGATCATGGCATCTGGCCCTCTCAATTCCTTGCAAATAGATGGGGAAGAAATGGAGGTAGTGACAGATTTTATTTTCCTGGGCTCCAAGATCACTGCAGATGGGGACTGTAGCCAAGAAATTAAAAGACGCTTGCTCCTGGGGAGGAAAGCCATGGCAAATCTAGACAGCACACTAAAAAGCAGAGACATCACCCTGTCAACAAAAGTGCGTATAGTCAAGGCTATGGTCTTCCCAGTTGCAATGTATGGCAGTGAAAGTTGGACCATAAGAAAGGCTGAGCGCCTAAGAATTGAGGCCTTTGAACTATGGTGCTGGAGAAGACTCCTGCGAGTCCCTTGGACTGCAAGGCGATCAAACCGGTCAGTCCTAGAGGAGATCAATCCTGACTGCTCTTTAGAAGGCCAGATCCTGAAGCTAAAACTCAAATACTTTGGCCACCTAATGAGAAGGAAGGACTCACTGGAGAAGAGCCTAATGCTGGGAAAGATCGAGGGCAATAGAAGAAGGGGACGACAGAGAATGAGGTGGCTGGATGGAGTCACTGAAACAGTAGGCGTGAGCTTAAATGGACTCCAGAAGATGGTAGAAGACAGGAAGGCCTGGAGGAATGTTGTCCATAGGGTCGCGATGAGTCGGACACGACTTCGCAGCTAACAACAACAAAAGACTTCAGCAGTATGTGGATCGAGAACTACCAGAAGTACAGGCAGGATTTAGAAGAGGCAGAGGAACTAGAGATCAAATTGCCAACATACGCTGGATCATGGAGAAAGCTAGGGAGTTCCAGAAAAACATCTACTTCTGCTTCATTGACTATGCTAAAGCCTTTGATTGTGTGGATCATAACAAACTGTGGCAAGTTCTTAAAGACATGGGCGTACCAGACCATCTTATTTGTCTCTTGAGAAACCTATATGCGGGTCAAGAAGCAACAGTGAGAACTGGACATGGAACCACTGATTGGTTCAAAATTGGGAAAGGAGTCCGGCAAGGCTGTATACTGTCGCCCTGCCTATTTAACTTATATGCAGAGCACATCATGAGAAAGGCAGGGCTAGATGAATCAAAAGTCGGAATTAAGATTGCTGGAAGAAATATCAACAACCTAAGATACGCAGATGATATCACTCTAATGGCAGAAAGTGAAGAAGAACTAAAGAGCCTCTTGTTGCGGGTGAAGAAGGAGAGTGCAAAACTTGGGTTGAAACTTAACATTAAGAAAACCAAGATCATGGCATCTGGCCCTCTCAATTCCTTGCAAATAGATGGGGAAGAAATGGAGGTAGTGACAGATTTTATTTTCCTGGGCTCCAAGATCACTGCAGATGGGGACTGTAGCCAAGAAATTAAAAGACGCTTGCTCCTGGGGAGGAAAGCCATGGCAAATCTAGACAGCACACTAAAAAGCAGAGACATCACCCTGTCAACAAAAGTGCGTATAGTCAAGGCTATGGTCTTCCCAGTTGCAATGTATGGCAGTGAAAGTTGGACCATAAGAAAGGCTGAGCGCCTAAGAATTGAGGCCTTTGAACTATGGTGCTGGAGAAGACTCCTGCGAGTCCCTTGGACTGCAAGGCGATCAAACCGGTCAGTCCTAGAGGAGATCAATCCTGACTGCTCTTTAGAAGGCCAGATCCTGAAGCTAAAACTCAAATACTTTGGCCACCTAATGAGAAGGAAGGACTCACTGGAGAAGAGCCTAATGCTGGGAAAGATCGAGGGCAATAGAAGAAGGGGACGACAGAGAATGAGGTGGCTGGATGGAGTCACTGAAACAGTAGGCGTGAGCTTAAATGGACTCCAGAAGATGGTAGAAGACAGGAAGGCCTGGAGGAATGTTGTCCATAGGGTCGCGATGAGTCGGACACGACTTCGCAGCTAACAACAACAAAAGACTTCAGCAGTATGTGGATCGAGAACTACCAGAAGTACAGGCAGGATTTAGAAGAGGCAGAGGAACTAGAGATCAAATTGCCAACATACGCTGGATCATGGAGAAAGCTAGGGAGTTCCAGAAAAACATCTACTTCTGCTTCATTGACTATGCTAAAGCCTTTGATTGTGTGGATCATAACAAACTGTGGCAAGTTCTTAAAGACATGGGCGTACCAGACCATCTTATTTGTCTCTTGAGAAACCTATATGCGGGTCAAGAAGCAACAGTGAGAACTGGACATGGAACCACTGATTGGTTCAAAATTGGGAAAGGAGTCCGGCAAGGCTGTATACTGTCGCCCTGCCTATTTAACTTATATGCAGAGCACATCATGAGAAAGGCAGGGCTAGATGAATCAAAAGTCGGAATTAAGATTGCTGGAAGAAATATCAACAACCTAAGATACGCCTTTGAACTGTGGTGCTGGAGAAGACTCCTGCGAGTCCCTTGGACTGCAAGGCGATCAAACCGGTCAGTCCTAGAGGAGATCAATCCTGACTGCTCTTTAGAAGGCCAGATCCTGAAGCTAAAACTCAAGTACTTTGGCCACCTAATGAGAAGGAAGGACTCCCTGGAGAAGAGCCTAATGCTGGGGAAGATCGAGGGCAATAGAAGAAGGGGACGACAGAGAATGAGGTGGCTGGATGGAGTCACTGAAGCAGTAGGCGTGAGCTTAAATGGACTCCAGAAGATGGTAGAGGACAGGAAGGCCTGGAGGAATGTTGTCCATAGGGTCGCGATGGGTCGGACACGACTTCGCAGCTAACAACAACAACAAGATACGCAGATGATACCACTCTAATGGCAGAAAGTGAAGAAGAACTAAAGAGCCTCTTGTTGCGGGTGAAGAAGGAGAGTGCAAAACTTGGGTTGAAACTTAACATTAAGAAAACCAAGATCATGGCATCTGGCCCTCTCAATTCCTTGCAAATAGATGGGGAAGAAATGGAGGTAGTGACAGATTTTATTTTCCTGGGCTCCAAGATCACTGCAGATGGGGACTGTAGCCAAGAAATTAAAAGACGCTTGCTCCTGGGGAGGAAAGCCATGGCAAATCTAGACAGCACACTAAAAAGCAGAGACATCACCCTGTCAACAAAAGTGCGTATAGTCAAGGCTATGGTCTTCCCAGTTGCAATGTATGGCAGTGAAAGTTGGACCATAAGAAAGGCTGAGCGCCTAAGAATTGAGGCCTTTGAACTATGGTGCTGGAGAAGACTCCTGCGAGTGCCTTGAACTGCAAGGCGATCAAACCGGTCAGTCCTAGAGGAGATCAATCCTGACTGCTCTTTAGAAGGCCAGATCCTGAAGTTAAAACTCAAATACTTTGGCCACCTAATGAGAAGGAAGGACTCACTGGAGAAGAGCCTAATGCTGGGAAAGATCGAGGGCAATAGAAGAAGGGGACGACAGAGAATGAGGTGGCTGGATGGAGTCACTGAAGCAGTAGGCATGAGCTTAAATGGACTCCAGAAGATGGTAGAGGACAGGAAGGCCTGGAGGAATGTTGTCCATAGGGTCGCGATGGGTCGGACACGACTTTGCAGCTAACAACAACTACAACAACAAGGGGAAATATGGTAATATGGACTGTTATTGACATTTTTTCAAAGCAGGCTATTCCTTCATAGCCTATTCCTTTCTTCCCTATGCAAAGATGTTAGCCAAAATGTTCCTTAAACATATATACCATCTCTGTGGAGCACCAAAATGAATTATTTCTGATAGGGGAGTCCAATTTATGGCAAAATTTTGGAGGGACTTCCTTAAACTGATTGGATCCACACAAGGATTATCATTGGCTTTTCATCCAAATATGAATGGAGCAGCTGAAATAGCAAACTCAATGGTGGAACAATACATTAGATGTTATATTGATTACCAACAGACGACCTGCGCTGACCTCCTCCCTTTTGCTGAGGTGGCTTATAATAACACCGTACATAAGCAGCACTGGACTCACTCCTTTTAAAATAGCTACTGGTAGAGAATTCATTCCTATGCCTGAATACCTGCAGGACCCTCCTGCTTCTCAAACCTGAGATCAGTGGGTGACCACCTGGAAAACTGTTTGGGACAATGCCAAAAAAAAAAGCTTTAGCAAAAGCCTGAAAAATTTACAAAGAGCAGGCTGACCAAAAAATGGCTCCTCAGAAGCTGTTTCATGTGGGGGAGAAAGTCTATCTCTATACAAAGTATTTAAGATTCAAATTGCCTAGTAAAAAATTAGGACCAAAATTCCTTGGACCTTTCCCCATAGTTCGAATTATAAACCCTGTCACAGTGGAATTAAAACTCCCTTGTCTTTTGGGGAAGGTCCACCCTGTTTTTCACTGCAGTCTATTGAAATCTTTCAGGGAGTCCTCTTTAAGACCTCCTCCAAGACAGGCACCTGGTCCCCTTGTAGTAGAAAGGGAGACTCATTATGAAATAAAAGAAATTCTTGACTCTAGGTTGTACAAAGGAAAGTTGCAGTATTTAGTACAGTGGAAAGGATACCCACAATCAGAAGCCACTTGGGTTAAAAGTACCGATGTCAAAGCTGATAGATTGATATGTAGATTTTTTGATAAACACCCTCATAAGCCTCAGGGAAATTCCTAATTCTAAGTCTTCTCCATCTACAAGATTTCTTCTTTCTCTAGGGCAGACCTGTCAAACTCACGACATCATGTGACGTCGCGCAATGTATCAGAGCTTTTTCTCCATTACCAGCAATGGAGTGGGCACGGTTTCCTGATGATGCATCCGGCTCGCGGGCTGGCAATTTGACACCCCTGCTCTAGGGGATCCAACTGTCAACGCTGCAATGATCTTGAATTAAGCCATTTCTGCTTTGTTTTCAGTTGCCACAGTAATGGGAGGGGGGATGAGTGATTATAAAGTTAGACTAAACAATAAATTGTCCTGTGGGAACCAAGGTCATTGCTGCTTGGGTTTTGACGGGCTGAGTTTTCTGTTAGAAAGCCCACCAAAGTAGTTTATTGGGGAATGTGATTTATGACACAATAATGGGGTGGGAAGTTCAACTTTGTAACATTGTAACCTTTGGGAGGGAACTCCAGTCTTGGTTTCACTTTTGATCGTGCCGATACTTTGTAGCCAATAAATATGTTCTTTAAGGAAATCTCTTGCCTTGGAGTTCTGTTTTTACTGGTCTCATCTATTGGAATCATGACATATGGCACACCAGTCATGGGTCAACAGGGTGAACAACAGTGGACTTAGGACACAGCCCTGAGGAAAACCTGTGCTCAAAAAAATGGTGTTAGTGTCAGCGTCCTTACCAGCCCTGGTCCCCACAGAAGTCAAATGATGGTTGACAAGGCAGCTGGCAAAGCAGGAACAGTCTGACCAGCATTTAATGATGGCAAACAAAGTCAGTGCTGGGAGTGATCTTCTCCCTGTGCCTTACATACAATCAGTCCCCACAGCTCCACCCCCGATCCAGCTAGCCAGCATCTGGCTAATGTCTTCAAAAGCAGCAATGCCGGCCCCTGGTTCCTTCCTCTGGCTTGCCATGCAGTCCCCTGTGTCCAATTCCATGCCGAACAGTTGTATAACAGTAACAGTTGCATGGCCACCCAGCTGTTCAGCGGAGTGATGGTATGACAGGTGCTAGAAAAACTGATGAAATACCTATTGGCCCATTTGGTGAAGGGGAAAGTGTTCACAAAACGTGACCTCAGAGAAGCGTATTACAGGGTCCGAATCAAACAGGGAGGTGTTCATGCAGCTCATTAATGAGGTATTGTATGAACACCTGTACCGTGGGGTGCTCCTGTATTAGACGACATCCTGATCTATACCTCCAACATGACAGACCATGTCTGACTGGTACGACAGGTGCTAGAAAAACTGCTGAGGTCACACCTGTATGTGAAACTGTCCAAGTGTGAGTTCCACCAAACCTGGTTGGACTATTTAGGGTACCAGCTATCAGGGGAAGGGGTGGAGATGGACCCAGAAAAGGCCCAGTTTGTCTAATAGATTCTGTGGAATGATTGTATTAAATGTCAAACTGAAGTCAACAAACAGCATTCATACATGAGTGTTTCTTTCCTCTAAGTGTGCCAAGCTCAGATGGAGAACAGAAGAAATAGCATCCTCTGTAGAGCAATTTGGATGATAAGCAAATTGAAGCAGGTCAAATGCTGGAGGGAGGCTGGATACAATAATATCCTTTATCAGCCCCTTGAAATATTTCATGATGATGGATGTAAGTGCAACTGGATGGTAGCCATAGAGACCTGCAATTGCAGACTTTTTTGGCACTGGAAAAATAATGGCCATCTTAAAACATGATGGGACCACTGCCTGCTGCAGTGAAAGATTGAAAATGTCTGTAAGAACAAAAGCCAACTCATCTGTACATTCCTTAAGAACACACCCAGGGATGTTATCTGGGCCTGCTGCTTTCTGAATGTTAACTTTCTGCAATGTTCTCTGGACAGAGGTAACATCAAAGCTAAGTACTTGTTCATCAGGATGGGGAACAGCTTTCTTCACAGGGGTGATATTTGATGCCTCAAATCTACCAAAAAATGTGTTCAGGTTCAGCCACCTTATAGTCTGTAATGGCCTGGATGCCTTGCCACATACACCTGGTGTTCATTGTATGGATTATTGGATTATTGTTGGATTATTACATCTGCATTTCTAAAAGCTGGTTTCTGCTGAGTTGTCTGGCTGGGAGGGGGGGAGTTTCTGCCTTTTTAAAGATCTTCTCCATTATTCCTTTGGGGAAATATATTCTCAATATTCCCCAAAATATTTCTTTCTCTGGATTCATCCCACAATCCCCCCTTTGTGCCATAGGAGTATGAGTGACACACTTTTACTGGCACAAGATTAAAAATTGATCTGGTCAGGGAGACTTGATAAACAAGCTTTTAAACTCATAATGCAAAAAGGGAAGGCTCTAATAGAGGCCGCAGTAAAAGATCCCCACAGTGGCTCCCAAAAGGGGAGCTTTTCAACCCATAAAGGTCTAAAAGTCAGGACAAAAGTTCTGTTAGGTGGAAAAGAAATTTATAGTGTCCAATATTCTGTGCCAATTATTTTAGATATTGGATGTCACCTTGAGCTTCCAGTCAGGTTTGCACATTACTCCAAAATTCTTCACAGCCATGGTTTGCCTCAGTACATAACCACTGGCTGCCTATTTTCAAGGGTTGCTTTCTGAGCCTGCCTTAGCTCTTAGTTCAGTGCATCCAGGTTTGTTATGTCCAATTGAGGTTAGCCAGTATGCAAGCCAGGCTATTAAATTTTCTTAAATTGCACACAGTGAGCTCTAGGACTCCCACACTGAGTCCACCATTGCAACATATTCAGGGCTTGGGTTTTGGAGATCTCTTTCCTGTTACCTCCTCAATGAGAGCATATGAATTGCAAATCTCCTGAGGGGGCCTGATTCCATCCCCTTTGAATTTGCAGCAAGTTGTGCATGCAAAGTTTTAATGCCACAGAGGAAGAACCAGTCTAAGAAGCTTTACATGGTGGTAGGTGAAGGGAACAGCCTTAGTGTGATTCTGAATGGTGTGTGTGTGTGCGCGCGCATGCGCGTGTGCATGCAGCTACTTCTACAAGACAGACATTCTGGACAAATTTTCCTTCCCTCCAGAAGAGAAGTCCAAGGTGTTCAATACTTGCTGTTCCAAATGCCATCCCTCCATGAATCCATTTGACTGGCTTATTACAGTACAAATGAGGCAAGAAAGAAAATCTTACAATGGGTTTCCACCCTCCCCCCATAGTTTTCCTAGTTTTATTCTGAGGCTTCACATGGAGACCAATGGCTCCAGGACTCCTTCCTTCCTCTGCAGCTCTCAAAGGCATCTGTGGAGATGGTAGGACTTGGGAAGACCTGTTCCACTCAGGTTGTTGTTAGCTGCGAAGTCGTGTCCGACCCATTGCGACCCTATGGACAACGTTCCTCCAGTCCTCCCTCAGGTTGCATGGTGGCTTTTTAGTGCATGGCTGGATTAAAACCCAATTCCATGGCTCAAATGAATGGAGGGTCTCTTCTGGAGGCAGCATCTGGGTCAGTGTGGTCTGCTTCCCAAAAAGTTACTGAGTCATCTGTGCAGGGCTGATAGACATGAGAACAAGGTCTCCTCCCCCCTTTCTGGATGGGCTCTCCCAGGAGAGGCTTTGCTAATCAGACAAAGGCATGGAGAACAGAAGATAAAAAATGGAGAAGTGGGGGGTAGCTTGCAGGCAGAGTTTGAAAAGACATTACTGCAGTTGTTAAAGAAACAGATAAGCAGACAAAATGGGGACACCACAGATGAGGACAAGAGAGAGGCTGGATTCTGGTAAGAGAACAAAAAATGAAAGGTCTCACTTCTGAAATTGAACATTTGCAACATGTTAGAGAGGACTTAAGGACTTGCAACTTGAAAATGCTGAGCAGCTTGAGAATGCTGAAAGCTCCAAATAATTTTAAAGCCTAATATTTTAAGGTGTGCAATTTGCCAGGGGCAGGAGAGTCTACCTTTTATATCTGTTTTCATTTTTTTTAAAAAAACATCATGACAGCATTTTGTCCAGCATTACCAATGCACAATTTAAATAAAAATACCACATTAGAGACTGAAACTAATTGCTTATGTGTTCCAGGATTAGTTCCATAGTAGTGATAGGATAAGAAAAGTAACTTAAGAAGAAGGTTATTTCTCAACATGAGGCTCTTGTAGCTAGACACACCTCATGTTTCAGGAAAAGGATAAACAGATAAAACCCATTTACAACACATACAGAAAAGGAAGAACGAAACGTTTCCTGTAGATGAACTTAAAACATTCCCTCCTGACAACTTTAGGCTGTTCTTAAAAGTACAGAGAGAGAAAGAAAAAAGAACATATTTCTCTTCACCCTGTTTGCTGGCTAGACAAACAGAGTGAGGGTATTTTCCTTTTGGTGGCTTATTTTAAGCAGAATTTCTAGCAGAACTTTAAAATTCTTTTCTCTTTGGATTAGAGACAATTAACAGTTACATTTACCTCACACACAAAGACTTTGACACACATACACACACACAAAGACAAGGAAAAGAGAACAGAAAAGGGAATCAGAAGTCTTGAACAGAAGTAAAACATCCTGGTCATTCCCACCATAAATCTCAGTTAACTCAAATTAGGGAAGGCACAAATCTTAAACATATCACGTGGTTGCATAGAAAGAAAGAGAGAGAAAATCACTATTCCTATATTTTATTTATTTTCCTTTTCCTTTTAAGTACCTTTATTTACCCAAATTGGTTTCCCAGCAAAGCCCATTCTTCACAAATTTCCCTTTATCATTTTTCATACCTGCCTGGACAGGCAACTGCCTCTTGTCCCAGGTGTCAAGCAAGTCTTCCAATGGGGAGCCTACCATGACACTCAAGCTAGAGCTTCCCATGTTTCCCTATTCCCGATGTAGAGATTCACTTCGGCTTCACTGGGCCCCAGGGAATTTTGGGCTTCCTAGTGAAGCCCTCACATCGTCTCAATTTTCAGACCAAAAAGGGTCTGGGAGGACTCTGTTTCCCTTTACAGAGTATGGACCCCTCCTCCAAGGGAACTCTGCCATCAGTTTTCAGACCAAAAAGGGGTCTGGGAGGACTCCAACTGCTCCCAGCAGTGACTATGGTCACCTCCTTCCCTGGCCTTTTCCTTTTCCTGCCTGTTTTTGGACTCACTTGAGTCCGGGAGGACCTCCACTTGCTTCCCAGAGGTACAGTTGTTGTAGCTGTTGTTAGTTGCGAAGTTGTGTCCGACCCATCGCGGCCCCATGGACAACGTTCCTCCAGGCCTTCCTGTCCTCTACCATCTTCTGGAGTCCACTTAATCTCACACCTCCTGTGGCCACTGTTGAATTTTCCAAATTTGCTGGCAAACTGAGTGTAGCATTCCAATCCCCCATGATGATAAGGACATCATTTTTTGGTGTTAGTTCTATAAGGTGCCATAGGGCTTCATAGAACCAGTCAATTTCATCCTCTTCAGCACCGGTGGTTGGGGGATAGACTTGGACTACTGTGATATTGAATGGTTTGCCTTGGATTCGAACTGAGATCATTCTGTCATTTTGAGGATTGTATCCCAGTATTGCTTTTCCTACTCTTTTATTGACTATGAAGGCTACTCCATTTCTTCTGAGGGATTCTTGCCCGCAGTAGTATGCCTGATGGTCATCTGAATTAAATTCACCCATTTCTGTCCATTTTAGTTCGCTGATTCCTAAGATGTCAATGTTCAGTCTTGTCATCTCTTGTTTGACCACTTCCAGCTTTCCTTGATTCATGAATCTTACATTCCAGGTTCCTATGGAGAAAAAAATCTTTACAGCATCGGACTTTCCTTTCACCACCAGATACATTGTCCTTTCGGCTTTGGCTCAGTCACTTCATTCTTTCTGGCACTATTAGTACTAGCCCTCTGCTCTTCCCCAGTAATATACAGTATTGGACACCTTCCAACCTGATGGGCTCATCTTCCAGCGTCATAACATTTTGCCTTTTTGTACTGTCCATGGGGTTTTCATGGCAAAGATATTGGAGTGGATCACATTTTGTCAGAATGCTCTGCTATGACCTGTCCATCTTGGGTGGCCCTGCATGGCATAGCTCATAGCTTCATTGAATTATGCAAGCCCCTTCACCACGACAAGAGAGTAATCCATGAAGGGTAGAGATACATACGCCTCCTCCTTTTTGCAGGACTTTGCTTACAGGGCCTTACCAGCTGGTTGCCCAAATCCAATTGTCTCATTCACTCATTCCATTCCATTTTCACACAGCCTCTCCCTTTTCCCTAACAGAAGGTCCTGCACTCTGGCCAAACCCCCATGCTTTCCAGGGTCTGCTACTTCAGCAGATCCTTTCTGCGGTTAGGAAAGACCGAAAGGAGCAAAATCCAACTGTGATTGGGAAAAAGGGTCTTCTCACTCTCACACAGAGACATACATTTCTCTCACTCCCCTGGGCTTTAAAGTTCAAATTTAGAGGTACTCACCTTCTTTCCAAAGCAGCCCTTGAGCTCAAACTCAAAACTCCCTTTACTATCCTTGCTCCACATGGGCAGGGCCTGGGAAACCCATCCACAGACACAAGGGGTCTGCTGCTGGCAAGATGGGGCTTACCAGTCTCAGTCCATTGGAGAGGTTAGCTTGGAGTCCTATCCTGGGTGCCAAATTGTAGAAACAAAAATCTTCATCAGGGTCCAGTCCAAGCCAGGAATAAACAACATGGAGACTGCTTTAGAAAGAAGGTTGTAGTTTATTGAAGATGAGAACCAGACAAAAAGATGGCTCTGGAAAAAAAAAGAGACCATATGGAGCAGAGTGGTGGGCTTTTATACCTTCTGGGGCTCTTGAGGTTGTTTCTTGTTTCTGTTTGAGGATTTGTATTTCCTGTGTCATGTACTTTGACCTGAGTCTGAGTGTGCCCTTTTAGTATTGGTGGGTTAAACCTATTATGTCTCCTGTCCTTAGAATTTGGGTGTGGGGTATGCTGATTTTAGGTGTCTTTGTCTTCCTAATTTCTAGCTTCCTGGCTCCAACCTTCCTGAATGATTACACCTGCATTTCTAAAAGCTGAAATATATTCTCCCTTTTTAATATTCCCCAAAATATTTCTTTCTTTGAATTCTTCCCACACTTGGGTCCTGAAAAAGGTTCTGAAGGGATTTTATTATGCTTAAGGTTGATGTTAGTAATATTGATATTAGTAGTGATACTTTGTAATCATCTTTGTTTATGTGTAAGCAGCTTTGTAGGTGCTTTATATTGGG
This sequence comes from Vipera ursinii, assembly GCF_947247035.1. NCBI lineage: Eukaryota > Metazoa > Chordata > Lepidosauria > Squamata > Viperidae > Vipera > Vipera ursinii. The sequence goes on from NC_139522.1 coordinate 36,842,763, forward strand.
AAATTAGTTATATAAAAGCAAATGTTTCATGCTTTAGGTACAGGGGATTGCTTACATGAAAAGAGCATGGTAAGGGGAGGGGGGAAAGGAGTTATGGTGTAGACTGGGTTCTTGTGTATCATCTAGGAATTATTTTTCTGTACCTTTTGGTTCCTAGTACCAAGACCAGATCTCTTTGTTCTGGAAAGGTATAAAAGGTAGAAGACATCTTTCATGGTTGTTGCCTTCATCTCTCTACCAGCCACGAAGAGAGATGTGGCCACCCAACTCTATTTTGATCAAAATAAAAGTTGTTTGTTTGCTGAAACCTCGTCTTAGCAGTTTCTTTTGGCTCTTTTAAATTCCTGAGTAATGCTGGGGCAATTGTGAGGCTAAGCGTAAAACCTTACATCCTGGCGCCCAACGTGGGGCAAGCTTCAAAGGCTCTTTCCCCCCACATCTGGAGATCCCTGTTAGGATCCCAAGAAGCTTTCATTTCTCAGCAGGAGGAAACCGACAGCGACTGAAGCGTGAGTCTTAGAGCACTCCTGGGCATTTGACCTAGAAGACTCCTGTGCTTCACATTTGCCGGTGGATCCATGTCTGAGGAACCTGAACGCCTGAATTCAACGAGGTTTCATGCTTCTCCACTAACAGGAGAAAGGGAGAAATTGCAACAGGCGCCTTGGTGAGTAAAAGAGACAAAAAAAGCTTTGGAAATCCTGGAATAAGACAGGAGGTTGATTGCTCCGACTTGTCCTCTAGAAATAAGCATAAAAATAATAAAATAAATGAGGCATAAAGAAATAAATGAAGAAATGAGTAAGAAAAGAGGGAGTCGAGAAACTGTCTTCTAATAGAGGATAGAGAGTGATTTAAGGAAAGTAATTAAATTAGAATGTAATTTTTTTGCAGAGGTTTTGGTAATTTTGAAATAAGAAAGAGGGCTGATCTCCCTGACTGGTCCTCCAGAGGAAAAAATAATTATTAAATTACAAATTAACTAAGTGAAAAGGGAGGCAGCCAAGAAACTATCTTGAAGAAGAAGAAGAAAAAGAAAAAGAAAAAATATGGGGAATCGTCAGAGTAATTTAAAGAAATAAATCAAAATGTACTCCTCTGCAATTTTGTTTTGAACAATTCGAGGTTTTGAAACCTCAAGTGGCTGTCAAAGTTTAACCCTGTCAGACAATGTCTGGTGGTGTTTTTTTGCTGCTGTATAGCAGTAAAAATCATCTTCAAGAAGGCAACTTTGAAAAACTTTGTAAACCTCCGGTTGACTAGTTTATCTGATAACAGCTAAAGCCACGGAAGAAAAGAAAAGAAGATTCAAGGAAATGAAAGCAAGTTTTTTTTTCTTTTTTTTCTTTTAATCTGGCTCTTTGGACTATTCAATTCCCTTTTGTCAGAGGTATGGACACCTCCCCCTTCATACCTGCAAAAGACCCCAGGTTCAATATTCCTTTTAGTCTTTCCCCACTGTCTTTTGAACTTGGTGGGATAAATTGGAAATAAGCATAAATGTTCCCCTCCTTTTAATTAAAAGGGGAGACCTGTTTTGGCCTCAGACTCCAAATTGATGTGTGTTTTGTTTTGTTTTATATATGTTTGGACGTTTGGAACATTAAGCTTGGACTTGGAATGGTGAGAAAAATAGGAGATGGTTAAAGGGCCCTATAAAACCATGTTTGGTTGGAATCACCTCATGATTTTTCTCGCTTCTTACAGGACAAACCATATGTCTAAATAAATGTTGTTTTACTAGTATCTGTGTATATATGTCTGTCTGTGTTGTTCTGTGTTATTCCAAGACTTGCAAGATGGTTAAAAATCCTCTCTGATAACACCAAACAAAAAGGCCTTATTTAAAAATATATGGTTTGCCTGGAGAAAGTATGAAATGAAATTTTTGTATGTGAAATTGTTTATGCAGGCATTAGCCCTCAAAACCCATCCCCACCCCCGTCCCAGGCTGTGAAAGGAACAGTAAATTGCTGGTTTTATTGTTGTAAAAGAAAAAGAAAAGCAATAGCAAGTGTTTGCATTAGCAGAGTTTCATGGATAATATTTGAGTGAATTTATGGAAAATGGATGCGAAGGAGAGCAAACTATTTTTTTTTAGTGGTGAGATTTTTGTAAAATTTCTTTTACCTTTTTTTCCCCCTCCAGTCTCTTTCTCCCCCCTTTCCCTGTTACTTTACGAGTGAGATAGACAGAAGAGGGGGGGGTTGGTCGTTTTAACTGTGTGGTTTTTTTTCTCTGCTTAGAATTCTGGTCTGAGAAAGGGGGGTGGATGTGAAATTTAATACCCACTCTTGCAGTTTCAGCTTTCAATTTTTTTCCTGGAAAGAGGAGACAGTACTTGTTGGACAATTTTTTTTGAAATCTTTGAGTTTTAAAAGAAATTACTCTGCATTGTTTTGTTTAGATTTGTAAGTTTTAACCTACTTAATGGCAATTTGTTTCCATCTGAATGGAATCTGATTAAATTGGAATTATATAAAACTGTTTCAGGGAAGGAGTTGAGAAGATTTTTAGGATTGTGAATGGCTATGTTGTTTTGACTAATGATTTGTAGGCAAAACTGTTAGGAAAAGAGGCAGCCAGTAGCATTTTTGTCTAAAATTGACATTTGGGGAAGTCTTGGTGATTAGCATTTCTGATTAAGTGTGGGTAATTTTACATCAGAAAGCCGAAAGGAGGCAACCACTTGTTCATAGCAAAGAAGTTGGGAAAGAGAAAAAGAAAAAGAGGGACATAATTAAGGTGCAATAGTAGATGTGAAGGAGAAAATGTGAGTGGAAGCTAGGAGAATTTCCCTCCCTTGGTCAGCACTAACCTGTGGATTTTATGCCTTACAGCAGGCTCTGAGGTTGTTAAGGGAGAAGCAGAATATATACACGGACTCCAAGTATGCTTATGGAGTCTTGAATATTTTTGGAGAAGAGAAATGTAGAGGATTCATTAATAGTAAAGGGACACAGTTGGCTCATGTAAAGTTGATAGTGGAAGTACAAAAGACAGAAGTTAGACCAGAGTGGCAGAAGAGAAGGGAAGGAATGGATAATAGAAGGAAGAAACAGGAAAGTTGTTTTCAAGTTGGTTTGCACAGACTTGTGAATTGCATGTATTAAAATTGTTGGAAGCAGGAAGACTGCCACTAACGGGATCAGCACAAACGTGTGAATTGTATGCCTTAACACAAGCCTTAGAATGTTGAAGGATCAAGAATGTACTATGGAAATATGGAAAGAGAGAAACATGGGAAGTAGAAGAAAGTGAGAGGTGGATGTTGCATGATGGGAGACGGATGTTGAAAAGACAGAAAGAAAGGAAAGAAAGAAAAAAGCAATAGCTAGAACACAGAAGCAGCCACTATAAGGGGGTAGCAAGGGATCAATGCTGATGAACACTCAAAGCAATGAACACTCAAAACCTCTTAGGATGTGTAATAAATGCAAGACTGGTTTGTTTTATCAGAAACTTCTGGGATTTTTGCCATGAAGAATGTGAATTTCAAATTGTGTTGAAAAAGTGGAAATATCTGTATGATATTTGTCATTCCATTCTTCCTTCAGTTTCTCTCATTTCCTAGAGTAGAAACTGTGATGCAACTATTAAAAAAATGGTTGTATTTATATTTTAGTTAAACAAATCTGCGATAAATAAGTAAATAAAAAGCTTTACAAAATTTGGTGGTGAGGCCATTTCAATATAGGCCTCAATTGGAAAACTGTCTTTGTCCCTTTCAAATGATGTATGGGAGACTTTTGTTACATGAAGGTTCAAGAATGTCAATGAGGAAGAGAAGAAAGTTACTCAATGTTTAATCTGGCACAGGTTTTGTCTTCTATCTCAGTACAGGCCCAGGCTGCCCTACCACCTGTCTCTGCCCATTGTTCCTGGAGAGTGGGTTCAGATGAAAAGAACTGTCACCTAGAAATACCAGTCCTGAGTGGTCTCAACCATGCCAAGTCCTCCTGATTTAAGGAATCAAGGCGTGAGTCCATGGAAAGTACCATCATTCCCTCTCCAGTGACAAGCTCTGCAGCTGGATGGCCTGCAAATGAAATTTCAACCTGCCTCACCTGTTGAACTGTTTCCATCTACTGTACGTACGAGAAAAACCTCAATGGATTGGACTACCCTGGAAATCGTGTTCCTGGAACCTGGACTATGTATTGCAATATTTTTCTTCTGCTACTGTTGTTTCCCTCGTACCTTCTTTGGTAGAAGGAAGGACCATGGGCCCAATATTTTATGGCAGAAAAGGGAGTTGTGTTTCTAACAAGGCAACATATTCCACTTGCAAAGGGGCAACAGGGTCACTTGTTATGCTCCTGTCAATACAGTGCAGCTTTACCAACAACTTTAAATCTGGACATATGGAGGAACATACAGACATTACCTTTTGGGGAAGAATAACACCAGACTTATGGACAAGTGCCAGAAACCTTTTTTTGATACATGTAAAGCTATTGAGTATAATCAAGCTAAATGGACTAAGTGTGGAGACAGGCCTACTCATTAAATGCCAAATATGTTTGCACATCCTACCCAACCTGGCATAATCAGAGGATTCCTGCAACCCGGTGTGCTTCAAGATAACCAGACCAATGGATTTTTCAGCATCATTTGAACTTGCTGTCAATTGAACCAGATACAAATGTGGGTCCAAGTTGATCTTCATGAACTGGAAACCACAACTGAGATTCCCTCAGTATCAAAGACATTTTTTTAAATTGATCTGGCCCAAAAGAATTGTTTCATTTTTAAATGTGAAGCTTGAGAGAAAATCACTCCTTATTTTTATTTGACTTGGAACGAAAAGGACTGTCCAACCAAATGAGTCCTCTAATTTGTCATTGTGGCCCTATGCTGTATTATTAGACCCCAGTCTGACATTTCACATAAGTAATATGTCAAAGAAGTCACTGACAAACTTTGAAAGCTGGCTCATGTCCCTGTCCAGACATGGACAGGAGCACTAGATGTTGGAGGATGGTTTTTGAGAATGTTTGATAATTGGAAAAGGATATTGTTCATTGTGGTTTTGGCCTTAGGAGGGTTGTTGTGTTTATCATGCCTTATCCCATTTATTTAGAGAATTGTTAGATCCACTCTATCCAGACCAATTTTTGCTGCCACTTCTATCTATAACGATAAGCCAGCTAAAGCAATGATTTTGAAACCTTTACCTTCTGACTATATTCCCCTCTTCAAGAGTCTCTAAGCCTATTCGGCTTTTATATTAAAAAGGGAGGAATGAAGGGATTTTATTATGCTTAAGGTTGATGTTAGTAATATTGATATTAGTAGTGATACTTTGTAATCATCTTTGTTTATGTGTAAGCAGCTTTGTAGGTGCTTTATATTGGGAAATTAGTTATATAAAAGCAAATGTTTCATGCTTTAGGTACAGGTGATTGCTTACATGAAAAGAGCATGGTAAGGGGAGGGGAGAAAGGAGTTATGGTGGAGACTGGGTTGTTGTGTATGAGTCATCATCTAGGAATTATTTTTCTGTACCTTTTGGTTCCTAGTACCAAGACTGTTCTGTACACAACTGCACAGCCTCGTGATTGGCTAATCCAGCCAGTGTTGTGATTCAGGGTCAGCCTGTGAGTTCAGCAGTTGGGTCGGACGAATCAGAGGAGGAGGGGGGTCTTCAAGACCTTGCTGAGGGGGTTGAAGATCTTGCTGATGATAGCCCTCAGGCAGGCCCCTCCCACTTGGTCACCATGGAGACCCAGCTGTGTGAGCCTGACAGTGTGGATGAAGATGACCCACAGCTGGCCCTGTTCAAGGACGCCCGACGCAGGAGACAGTCAAGTAGGAGTAAACAGAGGAAGGCTGTGGGGCTTCTCGGAAGGAGGCAGAGAGAGGCCACGCCCTGAACTCTTTATAAAGGGAATGTTTGGGGAGGGCTGGTTTGCTGAAAGCAACCGCTCAGATAGTGTTTCAAAGATCCTGTATCTTGGTACGTGTCTTGTTTGTTTTTTGTAGTAATAAATTTGGCAGACGTCATTCCAGCCTCTTGCTGTTTATAAAGGGGTTGCCTTTTCTTCAGGGCCGGTAGCAGGCTGGTACAGAACAGCCGGCGGGAATTCCTGGACACCAGGTTGGGTGCCTGAGGCAAGGCGGGAGATTCCAGTCAGGGGGTTGGCTAGCATCCGGCGCTTGCCGGACATATAAGCAACACAGGGCCATGTGGGTTCAGTTCTACCACGTGCAGCTAGAATAAACAGTCTAAACCCTGAACCGCCTCCATGTTATCTGTCGCCCGACCGGACACAACAGTGGCGATGAAGGTGGGATCGCGGCAGAACTGCGGAGAAAAGTGGAGCAGGAAGCGCGCAGAGTGGGAAATTCAAATAGCCGTCAGCAGCACAAAGAGCCTTCAGCCCAGCGGCACAGAAGCAAGAATGGCTCAAGTCGGCTCGGTGAGAGAATTCGACCCCAGACACCCGGAGGACTGGGAGGAGTACATCGGCCAGGTCGAGGGGTACATGTTAGTGAACGGCATAACCGAAGACCGGAAGAAGGCTGCCGCGCTACTGATGATCAGCGGCACACCGGTTTACCGGGTCGCCGTTGGCTTGTGCCAGCGGGCCGCAGTTGCCAGCGTGTCATATGCCGAGCTCTTAGCGAAACTCAAAGAGCACTTCACCCCCAAACGATCGGAGCTTTTCTGGAGAAGAATCTTCAAGAAAAGGAACCAAAAGCCGGGGGAATCCATAACAGAATTCGTGGCTGCAGTGAGGGAAGCCACACTCCGTTGTAAATACGACAATCTGGAGGTGCGAATTAGGGACAGAGTGGTCCTAGGGCTACGCGATGAACAATTGCAAAACAGAATCATTGCAAAGCCCACAGGAAACTTACAAGAAGTTCTGGATGAACTACTCACTTACGAAGCCATGGGGCAACGCGACCCCCCCACAACAGCAATGGCGCAGCGGGAGCCATCAACCAAGAGTGCCTTGTGGACGGTGGGGTGGAGGACTACCCGTGGGAGACGGACATCGATGAGATCACCCGGAGATTCGGGAAAATCCCAGCGAGGACAACCCGATCGGAAGGCGCTGACTGTCCCAGGAGACCACCACCACCGCCACTGCACAAATCACCAAGAGAGGCCCCGAACAGACAAAGAGACCCCGAAGCCAAATACGGAAGCTGTGGGGGAAACCATCCCCGTGCCAGCTGCAGGTTCCGGAACGCAAAATGCTGGAACTGTGGAAAAACCGGCCACATCCAAATAATCTGCAGAGGCAGACCGCGCGAAAACCTCCACATCGACGCCTGGGCCACAGGTAAGGTAACCCCCCACAAAAGTGGCAAAGAGACCCACAGGCCACAGGCACAGGGCCCTAGCCGGGAAGTGGGGGTGGTCATCAACCAGCTACTGAGCCCCAAACTAAAAATCAAGGTCAGGCTCCAGGGCATCCCCTGCAGAATGGAAGTACATTCAGGGGCAGCAGTGTCCATCATATCAGGGGATACGCTGACAAACATCAAAGCCAGAAGCGGGCGGCGAGTACCCATTAAACACACACAAATACAGTTAGCAGACTTCCAGAGGACACCCATCAAAGTGCAGGGAAAGGTCACCATCGACGTCTGTTTCAAGGGGTTTAAAGGGCCGTTAGACCTCCTAGTCACTGAGGGACAGAGAACCAGCTTAATCGGTCTCAACTGGTTCGGCCCGTTAGGCATATGGGTCGGGGGAATTAACTCAGTACAACAGCGAACCCTAAAAATCCGTCTGCGACAGCTACGCATACATCTTCGTCAGGACATTGTGGAAGTAGAGGGGGCCGTCCATTAATTTTAAACTAGATCCATCAGTAAACCCCATAAGGCTTAAGGCCAGGAGGGTCCCCTTCGCACTCAAACAAAAAATTGAGGCAGAGTTAGACAAGTTAGTAGGCCAAGGGGTACTGGAACTGGTAGAAGGGGGCCCCTGGGAGACACCCATCGTCACCCCCCCCTTAAACCTAATGGGGACGTGAGAATATGTGCCGACTATAAAGCGACACTAAACCGAGCAATGAAACAGCATGCTTACCCGGTCCCGACAGTGAAGCAGGTCCTCGCGACAATCCAGAATGGTGCCATCTTTGCTAAACTTGATTTGGCGCAGGCGTATTTGCAACTCACAGTTTCCCGGGAAGCCGCAGACGCACAAATGATAGTTACCCACAAGGGGGCGTTCCGAGTTCACAGATTGCAATTTGGCATTGCAGCAGCCCCAGGCATTTTCCAAGAAGTGATGGAGAGGACCTTAAAGGGCATACCTGGGGTGTGCCCTTACTTTGATGATGTATTGATAGCAGGAAAAACTGAGGGAGTGCTGGCTGAGAGATTGGAAAGGGTACTGGGGAGATTTAGAGCTGCAGGGCTCAAATTAAAAAGGAAAAATGCTCTATTGGGGTAACATCCACTGAATTTTTAGGATACAGGATTGATGCTCAAGGCATACATCCAATGGAGGAGAAAATAAAAGCAATCAAATCAGCCCCGGCACCCAAAAATAAGGCAGAGCTACAAGCATTTTTAGGTCTCATAAACTTTTATCATACATTCCTACCACATAAAGCGGCCATAGCAGAACCACTACACAGGCTACTTGACAAAAAAACCACCTGGCAGTGGCAGGAACAACACAAAAGAAGTTTTCAAACACTGAAGGAGATACTTTCCAGTAGGTCCACAGTCACCCACTTCATCGAGGGTGAGCCAATATACCTGGCATGTGATGCATCACCATACGGGGTGGGGACAGTGATCAGCCATATGGATAGTAAGGGGGAACAAAGGCCAATAGCATATTATTCCAGAACTCTGACCAAGGCAGAGCGGAATTATGCACAAATTGACAAAGAAGCATTAGCAATCGTGGCAGGTGTGAAGAAATTCCATGATTACCTTTACGGCAGGAACTTCACAATATTCACGGACCACAAACCTCTCTTAGGTCTTTTCACAACCGACAAACAGACCCCCCAGATAATGTCACCAAGGATGCTGAGATGGTCAATATTCCTATCAGCATATACATTTTCCATCAATTACAGACCGGGGAAAGAAATGGGCCATGCAGATGCCTTAAGCAGGCTACCCCTACCTGACACAGACACAGACCCAGCACCAGTGGGACAAATCCTCACATTACAAGAACTCCCAGAATGCCCACTAACAGCCAAAGATATTGCCATCGCCACCAGCAAGGATCCAGTACTAAGCAGAGTAGCAGCATGGGTCCAAGGGGGGTGGTCAAGGGAAAGCCCAGATCCACAATTCCAGCCGTATTTCAGGAGAAGGGACGAAATGTCATCACACTTAGGGTGTTTACTATGGGGGGAACAGGGTAATAGTGCCAGAGAAACTTAGAGACAAGGTCGTCTGCGAATTACACGAAGGGCACCCGGGTATCGTACGCATGAAAGCTCTGGCCAGGAGTCACCTGTGGTGGCCAGGGTTAGACAAGGCAATTGAGGAAAGGGTAGCAGGGTGTTATCAATGCCAGAAGTCAAGGCCAGAACAAGCCCACACACCAGTACACAGGTGGGAGGCGACACACAACCCCTGGTCCCGAATATATATAGATTATGCAGGGCCTTTCCAAGGTCAGACATTCTTAATAGTAGTAGACAGCTATTCCCGGTGGTTAGAGGTAGTGCCTGTTAAGAGCATGACATCAGCAAAGACAATACAGGTCCTGAGGGGACTCTTTGCCACTCATGGGTTACCTGACGTAGTTGTATCTGACAATGGCCCTCAATTCACATCTACTGAATTTCAGAATTTCCTCAAGGCCAACTGGATTAGGCATGCAACATCGGCACCCTTCCACCCCTCCAGCAACGGATTGGCAGAAAGGAACGTGAGGACAACCAAAGACGCACTGCGCAGGATTATTGTTGGGGACTGGCACCAAAGACTGGCCCAGTTTTTGCTGGCACAGCACACAACACCGTGCACAGCAACTGGGAAAAGCCCAGCGGAAATGAGGTGGGGCAGGAGACTGACAACCAAATTAGATAGACTCCACCCAGATAGGATAACAGCTAAAACTGAACAGGATTGCTCGGCCAGAACATTGAGCATTGGGGATTTAGTGTGGGCCAGGAAATACGGCCAAGGGGATAAGTGGACAAGATCTCTTTGTTCTGGAAAGGTATAAAAGGTGGAAGACATATTTCCTGGTTGTTGCCTTCACCTCTCTACCAGCCACGAAGAGAGATGTGGCCACCCAACTCTATTTTGATCAAAATAAAAGTTGTTTGCTTGCTGAAACCTTGGCTTAGGAGTTTCTTTTGGCTCTTTTAAATTCCTGAGTAATGCTGGGGCAATTGTGAGGCTAAGTGTAAAACCTTACAGTTCTGAACTATCTGACAATGGACTTGCTTTTCTCTTTTTATGGCACTTTTCAAATTGGCTCTGACTGTTCTGTGTGCCAGCATATCGCCAAATTTAAAAGCCACATTCCGTGCTTTCAACATCTTGCAAACCTCATATGTCATCCATGGTTTTTCATTAGCCCTCACAACAATGTTTTTAAGGACATAGACATCCTCAAAGCACTTTTGAATATATGCAGACACAGTGGTGGCACACTCAACATTTATATGTTGGTTATCTGTTGCTGCTTCTTTAAACATGCCCCAATCCGTGCACTCAAAGCAATCTTGTAATGCTTCTATATCTCCCTCCGCCCAAACCCTCACCTGCTTCACTGTTGGTTTCTCTCTGAGTAATAAAATCTTATATGCTGGGATAAGCAGCACAGAGAGATGGTCAGAAGAGCCCACGTGAGGGTGGAGGATAGCTTTGAATGCATTCTTGATTTTAGAATAAGCAAGATCCAGTGTATTTCCCCCTCTGGTTGCAAAGTCCACATATTGATGAAAATGGGGGAGAGTAGCTTTCAAATCAACTTGATTAAAATCACCATGATAAAAGCACCCTCCAAGTAAATAGTTTGTAAGTCACTGATGGTATGATAGAGAGCATTCAGAGCTTCATCTCTCTTTACACAAGGAGGAATATACACAGCTGTAATAATATAAATTTCCCTAGGTAGATAGAAGGGTCTGCCTTTGATAGTCAAAAGCTCCACATCAGGGGAGCAAAGACTTGAGAACACCTTGGCATTATTACGCCATCTGTCATTTATATAAAAACAGACACCCCCTCCATGGGATTTGCCACTAAGAGCAAAACTCAAACCAAACTAACAGCACTATCTGGGACAGAGTGCTTTAGCCAATTTCTGTTGCAATGAAGACACAGCAGTTTCTCACCTCCTGGTTTGCTATTACCTCTAGCCTCATTTAATCCATTTTTGGCTCTATTTTAGTGACTGGGCTATGTCAATAAACAAAGATGAACGAACACAACCATTAAGAAAGAAGGAAAGCAAGAGTGCCATCATCCTGAACTAGCTTTGTGGTCTTATAATCTGATGTGATTGACTATATAACAATATTCTTTCACTGTGGCATCATCAAATTGACCAAGTCATTCTTGATTGAAATAAGCACAAAAGCATTGTAGTTTAAATAACAAGAAAATGATACTGAAGCAGCTGTCAATCAAGTCAAAAAATATGAACACACATACAAAGTGTTTTATTAAGAACATTTGATGCAGTACAGTGAAATTCAATTTGTTACAAAAAAAGTCATATTCTCTCAAAAAGAGCAAAGCTATTTCTTATGAAAAAAATCAACCTGACATCTTTAATTTTTCAACTTCAAAGACCCAAATTTTCTGGATTAAAAAAGAAGGAAGGAGCAGCAAAGAAAGGGGCATGGAATGAAAGATAGAAGTGTAGGAAATGACCAGGCTGAGACCGAGGGAGGGGTCAAATGCATTATAAGTCACAAGTCCCTGTGCACCTGCAAGAGATCTAAGTCCAGCCAATCTTGAATGCCTCTCTTATCTCCTGCTCATTTCCCTTGACCGCCAGTTGGTCAGATTCTTGTAGAGAGCTTAAGCTTGCAATATATCTTTATACTCACTAGAACTATTTGAATCTCCTGATTTCCCCAGCACTTGACATTAATCTGACCAACTCTCCAGCTCCAGAATATTCTAGCTATGACCTCAGATCCCAAAGATACAGAAATAGCAGACAAGCCAGACCTCCACTCGATCAGCAGATGCTAAGACAGCTTCGAAGACGAAATCAGAAATCTTGCAGGCAATTTTCAACAGATGATGCAGATAATGGCTCAAAAAGGCATTCCTCTGCAACCACAACCACCTGCTCCACCAGCCCAAGCACAACTGCCAGTTCCTGCCGCCCTCATTCCAAAATCTCCTGCCTGCTTAAAGCACTGAGATTCACTGGTGAGTCTGATGAGAATATTCCTATCACAGTGCGACGTGTTCATCAGCAACTGACCTGGGGAGTTTCCAACAGACAGATCAAGAGTCTCCTATCCTCATGCTTTTAACTGACTCTGCTGACAAATGGGCCCTGCAACTCATCAAAATCAATGACCACATCCTGGATAGGTACCCAAACTTCCTCACCAGATTTAGAGAGCAGTTTGGAGACCCTATTTGGATATAAACTTCCAAACAGCACATCTTGCAACTCCGCCAAGGCAACAACTCTGTCAGAGCATACGTTGAAGATTTTAAGCTCATGGCAGCAGATCTGGACTGGAATGAGCAAGCCTTAAGGGAACAATTCAAATAGGGGCTTAACAAGGCCATAACGACACAACTGATAAAACAAGGTATTCCCCAGGGTCTATAAGATGTCTACTTAGCCACTATAACAGCTGAGTCTCAACTTGCAGAACTTAAAGCATTTTTTGGTGGCCCCAGCCAACCTCTTCCAAAGTTGACTTACTCCATCACTACCCCTAGCCTCCCTACCCCCTTAGATTCAGATGCTAAAGAGCCTGTGCAAATTGGAGCCACCAGACAAACCCAGAAGAACAGCAAAGGGGCAGACAACAAGCCCTGTGTTTCTATTGTGAAGAGCCTGGCCACATGGTCAAGAATTGCCCTACTAAACCTCCCAGGAGAGACAACAGACAGACTGGCAATGCCTCCACTACTCATCGCCTGGACAACAAGCCCCAAAGCCAGGGAAACAAGAAATTCACTCCACAAGCTCACAGGGGGTGGGGGGGGCACCCAAGCACTAAATGGAGCTCAATTACCTCCATGTTCAGGTACGTTAATAAAATTTCATTCTACCCTGACACTTCCCAGTGGTCAGAAAACCACCATCCTTGTTTTGATAAATTCTGGGTCAAACTCTGACTTCATAAACCTAGCCACATTTCAGAAACGTAAGATACCTACAGTTCCCCTAAAGTCTCCATTGCCAGTGATAACTATTGATGGACAAATTTTAAAAGCAGGCCCCATTACTCATGCCACAGTGCCTTTGAATTTAACAATAAATCAGCATTCTGAAGAGTACTGGGAACCACTTTGTTACAACACCACGACCCCACTATGAAGTGGAAAAATGGTCTATTGCCTTTGAAAATCCTGAATGCCTTTCTCACTGTGATTGGCCCTCTGAAGCCTCCCCCAAGGTCCCCCCAAGGGTTCACAGAGAGATTCCCAATCTGCCAAGTAAATACAAAGACTTCACTGATGTGTTTGGGGAGAAGGAACCCTCGAACCTCCCATCACACAGAGACTGCGATTGCACTATAAATCTGGTGCTTAGTGCCAAAATTCCTGCCAAAAGATAATACCAAATGTCTACTACAGAATTAGAAACTTTAAAACAATATTTGGACTCTAATTTGAAAAAGGGATTCATAAGACCCTCCCAGTCTCCTGCCACAGCTCCCACCTTCTTCCTACCCAAGAAACAAGACCCCAGTGGGCCTAATAACCCCCCAATGAGAGTGGTCCATAACTACAAGGCTTTGAATGCACTTACAGTAAGAAACCATTATCCACTACTGTTAATTAAAGGTAAAGGTAAAGGTTCCCCCGCACATGCGTGCTAGTCATTTCCGACTCTAGGGGCTGGTGCTCATCTCCGTTTCAAAGCCGAAGAGCCAGCGCTTGTCCGAGGACGTCTCCGTGGTCATGTGGCCGGCATGACTAGACCTATACAGACCTATAATTAGACAGACTACAGAAAGCAAGCATTTTTACGAGACTAGACCTCCACAATGCTTACAACCTTATTCAAATAAAAAGCCAAGAATACTTAACTGCCTTTGACACCAGATACAGCAAATTTGAATATACAGTGCTGCCTTTTGGTCTGTGTAATGCCCTGGCTGTATTTTCCAAATTCATGAACCAATTATTTCAAGATGTGAGATGGTCTCACGAGGTCGATGGATCGTTAAGGTGCTTCCATGTAAAAGGCATCACGCAGGGATGCAATCATTCAAAGCTTTATTTAACGATAAAGTAGATAGAAAGAGTTCCCTGGCATGGAGGCATCCATGCCTGGGATCAGCTAGCAAGCAAGCAGAAGAAAGAACAAAAGAGAACAGAGAACAAGCAGAGAGCAGCCCCTTGAGCAGAGGTATTTATGGGGGGTCTCGGCCCCTCCCTTACCATAAAACTCTCTCGCCAATGGGGCTGCAGGGGCCGGGGACCCCTGACCCACCAGTGGGAGCAAAGAGGCTTCTTTGCTCCCATCTGATGACCTTTTTGGGGAACTGCCATGGCTGGCACAAAACATCTAACAATTCCCCTTCTTGCCAGCCAATGACAGGGACCAGTGAATGTGTGTGAGGGGGCGAGCAGCTGTCATAGACATGCATAAACACATTCAGAAGACCAAACACAAACGCTTACACAGAAGGTTGTGCCAGTCAATGGGAACAGGTTTGGTGAACAGATCAGCTATCTGGTCAGTTGTGGTACAATGCTCAACATGTATAAACCCCTCTTTGGTAAGCTGCCTGACATTTTTATAGCGTATGTCTATGTGGCGGGACCTAGAGCCCACTGCATATGTCCCTGAGATTGCAATTGCAGCCGTATTATCCTCTTGAATTTGGGTGGGCAGAGGGGGAGATGCCCAGATGCTCGTTATCAGAGCATCGAACCAAATCAAATCATTGGCCGTGTCTGACAGGCTGGCATATTCAGCCTCGGCTGTGGAGCAAGAAACAATTTTTTGCTGCCTAACATGCCAATGGATAGGACAGCCATTTAGCAGTATGAGGAAACCAGAGGTGCTCCGTCTACTCTTGGTGTCGCCAGCCCAGTCTGCGTCTGAGTAAGCGGAGAGCTGGGCCGTCTTCCCCTTCTCTGGTTCCAGCACAAGGAGAGCATTGGTCGTGCCCCTGGGGTACCTAAGTACCCTTTTAACAGCAGTCCAGTGGAATTCATTTGGGTGTTCCACATGCCTGGACAGTAGATTCACAGCTAAAGCTATGTCAGGCCTGCTCCAATTGCTGATATATAGCAAGAAACCGATCACAGATCTGTAAAGCGTATTATCTGTGAACTCAGGACCGTCCTTGTGAGTGTGATTGTAATAGTCACTTTGTATCGGGCTACACGTTGGGTTAGATTCTGCCATTTTGCATTTGGCCAATAACTCCTCTATCTTTTCTTTCTGAGATAGGGCGACCCCCCCTTAGTGGCCAAGATGTGCACACCCAAGTACTTGTCAACCCGCCCCAAAGACTTCAGAGTAAACTTTTCTTCCAGGGCCTTGGCAAATTCATCACACCCTTCCTTGTCAGGCCCTACATATAGTAGGTCGTCCACATAAACTAACACCCGTTCTGTGGTACCCTTGGAGGTGCATGTGAAAACACATTCATCTGCATGGGATGCACTGAAACCAACTCGTTCTAAACTTTTTCTAAGGCAGTCGTACCATAGTTTCCCCGACTGCTTAAGGCCATATAACCCTTTGTGGAGCAACCATGTATTACCCCCTTCCTGCTGGTAGCCAGGAGGGGCCCTCACATAAATCTGCCGGTCCAAGTTGGCGTGGAGGTAAGCCATCTGGATGTCGAATTGGAAGACTTCCTCCCGCAGAGCGGCTGCAGTTACGAGGGCGGCCTTGACGCTCTCTGCCCAGACGGTTGGAGAGTAGGTCTCCCCGTAGTCCTCCATGTAGCGCTGAGTGAACCCCTGAGCTACCAAACGGCCCTTATACAGGTAGAGGCCATTGGCAAGTGGTTTGGCCTTGTAAACCCACCTTGTGCCAATGACTTTCCTCTCCTTTGGTGGTTGCTGGGGGGTGAAGACCTTGAGTTTCTTCAGGCTCTCCATTTCCTTCTCCATCGCGAGCTGCCATTTCTCCTGTTCTTCGATGGGCAGCTCCTGGATGTCAGAGAAGGATTTTGGGGTGACCACAACGCTGTTGACAGACGTGATGTGCCCAAATGTCGATTCTCTTTGGCGGGATCCCTTTGTTGGACCGCTTTGACCTCCTTACCTTCTGCCACTCACCGCCCTTTTCTTCCGCGGGTCTCTGAGGCATCTCTGGGGGTGAAGACGGCGTGTCTTCCCCCTTGGGACTGGATGGCTCATCCTCCCCATCTGATCCAGGTAGGATGACATCGTCGTCTTGTTCCTCACTTTCGTCGGTGGCAGGGTATGTGGTCGTCTCAGGTGATGTCGTGGTCGGTGTGTCCTTGCTGGGTCGGTTGATATATGGGCTCAGATCATTTGAGTGGATCTGGGTCCAATTGGAGTCCTCTTCGAAGGAGGCAGATTGGGAAGTCACAGTCCTGCCCCCTTCTCCCAGGAAATGGTAGGCCTTGGAGCCAGGAGCATAGCCGAAGAACCTCAGTCTCTGGGAGACAGATCTCCCCTTCTTCCGCAGCTGCTTGGGGATGTGCACCCAAGCGTAGGAGTCAAACACACGCAAGTGTCCTAGACTTGGTTTCCTACCGTGGACCAGGAAATATGGGGTCTGGTCCACAAAACTTCTCCAGGTGCGGTTTAAGGTGTAATTGGCATAGTGCACCGCCTCTGCCCAGTATGATTCTGCGACCCCAGCGAATGCAATCAGACTACGCATCATAGTTTGCAGAATTCCATTTCTTTTCTCTGCCACGCCATTTTGAGAGGGAGTGAATGGCGCGGTAAGAAAATGGCGGATGCCCTTACGCCTTACCCAGTCCTGGAATTTTCGGGACATGAACTCTGCCCCGCGGTCGCTCTGCAGTTGTGCGATCTTGGTCTTATACTGGGTCTCTACAAAGTCATACAGTGATTTAATGGCATCAAAGGCTTCGGATTTTTCTGTGAGGGTATACACATGGCCGTATCGTGAAAAATCGTCAACGGCAGTGAGAAAATACTGTCTTTTCCCTAGGGATGGTGTGAAAGGCCCAAGCAAATCAACATGTACTAGTTGGTACGGGTATTGGGCCTTACACAGTGACACCTTAGGGATGGGGGCAGCCTTCCTCTTTGTCCTCTTACAGATGGCACAGTCCAGGAACACCTCACAATCCTTGAGCTGGACTCCCTCAGCAAACTCTCCCATCTTTTTAACCACAGGGAAGCTCGCATGACCTAATCTTCGGTGTAAGAGATGGGCACACTTATCGTGGAGCAGCTTCCCCACTGACACCCTCTTGGTTCTGGTTGCCTTGAGCGGTGCTGTAGGTGCCTGCTGAGATTCGGGTTTCTTGTCCACACTGCCCTTGGAAAGCTGTGGGGCTGGCTGAGGTGGCTTGGGTGCAACTGCTTCGGCCTTGCGCTCCTTAGACAGCCTTGGGGCTGGCTGTGGGGCCCCTTTTGAGGTGGCACCCTGTGGACTGTCCTCTGTGGCTGGGCTCTCAGGGGAGAAGTATGGCAAACCATTTATGATGGCAATATTTCCAATGACCCTCTTGTTCCGGGTGACATGACCTCCCCCTTTGCGAAATAAAATTTCCACCCTGTCATCGTCACATAATTTGATAATGCTTTAATAGGTTGTTGGCAATGGAGGGAGCATGCAATACCCCTTCAACTTTTCCTAGTCCAGGTACAGAAACAGTGCCCTCCCCAACAACCAAAGCCTTATCACCATTGGCCACCTTGACAGATGAGTTAATTTTCTTTAACCTTTTAAACCCTTGTTTCATGTTGGTAATGTGAGATGAAGCTCCAGAGTCCAGTAACCATACATCAGTGGGGCTATCAGCCTTTGTGGTGGGGGTGAGAGGACAAGTATGCACAATATTGCGCTTGGCACTACCTTTGCCCCCGCCACGCCCCCTTCCTTGCCCCTTGCCCCTTCCTTGATTTGGACCACGCTTGGGGTCTTGTTGGTGATGGGGGCAGTCCTTCTTCAGGTGCCCCTCAGAGCCACAGATGAAGCACTTAAGTAGAGCATTAACCTGCTCTGAGCTGTGGTGCCTCCTGCTGGTTCGCTGGGTAGTCTCTGGACATCAGTTCTGCCCTGAGTGATTTCAATTTTCCCAGGTGTTCGGCCATGCTAGATCCAAATCTGAGTCTAGTGGTGTAAAACTCAGTTGTGAGTCTGGTGATCGAACCGATGCTGTCGCTGTTGAATAAATTGTATAATAACCACCAAACTTCACCAGCTGTGAGCCCATCTGGAATGCTGGAGTACAAGTTAGTATCCAGTGAGCTCAGTAGAGTGGTGTATGCTTTCCTATGATACCACTCTTCTTGGGGTCCCCAGGGAAGAGGTGGGGGTTCCAGAACCATCTCTAGAGTCCCTTGCTCTAATAGATACATCTGCACTTCTTTACTCCATCTGCTGAAATTTTCCCCCCCAAGTTGCAGTTTTTCAAATTTATTTAAGAATGCAGGAGCAGATAAAAAAGAATTTTCCTTGGCTCTAAATCCATTTATAAAGATCTGTGAATTTTCCATTGATGTGAATGGAAGAGGGACCCCTCTGCTGGTAGATGGTGGTATTTTTCTCTGATTTTTGGATGGCCCCGACTGGGCATGCTCAGAGCTCATTTGGGCTTGGGAGGCGGAGAGAGTGGGTGTCTGTCTCTCTGCCTCTGGACTAGGCCCAGCCCTGGGCTTGTAGGCCGGAATTTGGGCCTGAAAAGGGGCTGAAGGCCGCAGCAGCCCCGAAGATTCCTCCTGAAGCCCCCCCGGCACTGGAACACTCACCGGGGGCGAAGATCGCAGGATGGAGCTTGGATGGCACATGGATTGCCCGGATTGCCTGGATTGCCCTGAGAAGCCCATCGCTGGTCTTGAAGACCCTGGAGGCGGCTGAAGACGGTGCTGGAGGAGGGGGCCTCATCCGGAGCCCCCCCCCGAAGACCATCTGGCAAGCAGGGCATCTGGGCGGCGGCAAAAAGTAGGCTGGAGGGCCGGGGGGTTCACTGGGGGCCCTCTGGGGTTGCAGGACACAGTTGGGAGGCTCCAGGCCAGACGCCTCCTGGCAGTTAGGCCCCTGGGAGAGGGTTGGAGGCCTCTGGGGGTAGCGAGGGAGGCTGGCTACCCCCGATGTTGAGGCCGCGGTCCTGTTGGCTTCCAGGGCCACAATCAGGGCCTGGATGGCTGCTTCAAGCCCTGCTGTAGCAGTCTCGGCTGGGCAGGCTTTGAGGCCATCATAGGCCTTGAGGCTTTCCGGTGGGGAGGACCAGGGGGTTTCCATGCTGCTTCGGCTGGATGCTACTGATTGCTGGGCCTCGAGGCTTGGCTTAGGCCTATCAATATCAGGCCATGTGGGTGTCCTGGGGGCCGCCATCTTGCTTCTGGTTGCCCCCGGAAGCTGTAGGTCACAGTTTGGCGGGAAATTTCACGCCAAAAGCTCCGGGGTCCCGGGGTCACTCAGGGTGGCTGGCGCCATGTGAGGGGGCCTTGTGGGTGCTGGGGGAGGACTTACCCGGCGTCCAAAGGCCTCCTGCGCTGGCATCCCCCATGGAGAGGCTTGTGACGTCCTTTGTGCTGCAAGAAATGTTAGGAGCAGCTCTTCGCATTCCTGTTCAGTCATCTGGCCCACGCGGCGCTTGTCTTGGGCCCGGGCCGCTTCCGCTGCGTCTGGGCAGTCTTGGGTAGACTGCAAGCCTTCCATGCTTCCCTCTGTGGCTTGCAGATGTAGGGAGGCATGCGAAGGGGTCCCTGGCGCTGAGCTTGCGTCAGGGGCTGGATGCAGGGCTGCCGTCCTGGATTGAAGACTCCTTGTCACAATCGGGGACCTCCTGCCATCTGTTTCAAATGGGTTCTTGCTGAAACCTCCAGGCATCTTGCAGTAGACGCTGGCTTGGAAGCGTTGCCTTAAACCATCCTCTTGCTTCCAACTTGTGAGATGGTCTCATGAGGTCGATGGATCGTTAAGGTGCTTCCATGTAAAAGGCATCACGCAGGGATGCAATCATTCAAAGCTTTATTTAACGATAAAGTAGATAGAAAGAGTTCCCTGGCATGGAGGCATCCATGCCTGGGATCAGCTAGCAAGCAAGCAGAAGAAAGAACAAAAGAGAACAGAGAACAAGCAGAGAGCAGCCCCTTGAGCAGAGGTATTTATGGGGGGTCTCGGCCCCTCCCTTACCATAAAACTCTCTCGCCAATGGGGCTGCAGGGGCCGGGGACCCCTGACCCACCAGTGGGTCAGTTCCCACCAGTGGGTCAGTTCCCCAAAAAGGTCATCAGATGGGAGCAAAGAGGCTTCTTTGCTCCCATCTGATGACCTTTTTGGGGAACTGCCATGGCTGGCACAAAACATCTAACACAAGATTTGATAGATAAATTTGTGGTTTTAAACTTAAATGGCATCTTAATCTTCTCTGAGAATGACGCTCAGCACACAGACCATGTGCGCACAGTCCTCAGTGGACTAAGAAATAACCACCAGACAGATAACAGCCGTTTACCATGCACATTCTTTTCCAGAGCACTGATGGCTCCAGAACACAATTAGGACATCTTTAATAAGGAACTCATTGCCATTAAATCAGCATTCCAACACTAGAGACACTTCCTAGAAGGCACACACTTTCCTATAGAGGTCAACACTGACCACAAGAATCTACACACCCTGGAACAAACCAAGCCACTTTCGCCCAGACAAGTCAGATGGAGCCAATTCTTCTCACAGTTTGATTCTTACATTAAGTATTTCCCAGGTTCCATGAACTTAATGCCAGATGTGCTCTCCCGCAAACCACAATAGTCCCTTGTTCAACAGATTCCAGAACAAATAACAATCCTGCAACCTTCCAATTTCCAGCTGCCCAACTGCACCAGGACTTAATCAGCAAGATAAAGGAACAGCAACGAGATCACTTTTTTATAATATTTTATTAATTTTCTAATTTTACAATTAAGTATTTAAAAAGCAATGTGGTGACTGGGTTAATCAATAGTTTGATAACATACATAAGTCTTTAGTATAAATCTCAAGTTACAACATCAGATATTTCCTCTCTTTTTCCCTTAATATCTACATCTCATATCAGGCTAATACAGTTGTTATTATTATTATCAACTAAGTAAAAACATCTTTGTTACATTTATCAATAATTTTTGCTTATACATATCTTAATTGTGTTTGCATTCAATCCTTATATACAATCAATGTCCTGTTATTGCTTTTTTCCCAAGCTTTAATTTCCTATCAATATTCAAATTGACATTTGGTATTTATAATTTCCAAGCTTTAAGTAACCAAAGTTTCTCTTATCTCAACTTCTTCCTTCTTCCCTTTTCATAACAAAATCTAATATTCTAAATACACATCTTATCTATTTGAATATAGTCTTGTTCTGTTTTCTAAAAGTTATCTATTTTCCACCATATTAAACCATCTAATTAATAATACAGTATCCCCTCTAATAAATAAAAACCATTATATGTATTGTCTGGGTTAATCAATAAATCAGTAATATGCATAAATCTTTTATTTTAGGTCTAATTTTTAGAAGTTCAAATACTCCCTCTTTTTCTAGTAATATCTATTATATTGGGCAAACAAAATTCTTATTTTCAACTGAGTAAAAAAATATTGTTACATTTATCAATACATTTTAGCCTATACATAAACTTTAATTTCCCATCAATATTCAAAAAACCCTGTTATTTATGATTTCCAAATATTTCATATTAGTTGACCAAAATTTCCCTTATCTCAACTTCTCTTTTTCCCTTTTCATACCAAAGTCTATTAGTCTTGTTAGACATCTTACCTATTCAATTATAATGTTACTTTATTTTCTAAAAAATTATCTATTTTCCACTATATTCAACCCTCTAGATCAGGCATGTCCAAAGTCCGGCCCGTGGGCCATTTGCGGCCCGCGGGGCGGTTTAATACGGCCCTCTAACAGCCCTCCCTGCTCTGTGCAAATGCGGCCCTCCCACGGCCCTCCCTTCTGATTGAGGGCGGCAAGCAGAAGACTGTCTGCCGCAGGAGGGAGGGCGGTGAGAGGGCCGCATCCTGACGTCACTGCCCAAACTTGGAAGACGAGCGGCGCAGGCGTGGGGCGGGCCTGGTGGGACTCACTGCCCTACTACAAGTGCTTCAAGTTCGCGCTCTCGGCGTCCTCCACCCTCTTCTCGGTGTGTCTTAAGTGAGTGGGAACTTGAGGGGAAAAGAGAGGAAAAGAGAAGAATTTGGCTTTCTTTAAGTTCGGGAAAAAAAGAACGGTGACTCCCAAGTGTTTTTCAAGGTTATGCCTACTCCTATAAACATATTTATTTAATTCAAGCTAAGTTCAAATGCTGCTCCGAGTACTGTATGCCTGACAGTGGCGTAGCGTGGGGGCTGCAGGGGGGGCCGGCCGCACCGGGCGCAACATCTGGGGGGGCGCCCATTAAGCTCGCCGGAGGGGGACGATTCCGCTTCGCCGAGGGTCGGAGGAGCGAGCGAGCGGGCGGAGTGTAGAAAGCAACCGCATTCGCTGTGCCCAGCCAGAGCGGGATCCCGTCCTCCCGCGGCTGCAGATCGCCTCCTTTCTCGGGTGGGGGTGGGGAGGCTTGGCGGCATCTTGCCTCCCTCTCTTTCTCCCGCCGCGGCTCTCCTCCACTTGGCTCTCAACCTGCAAGCCCGGCCCCCCTGAACCAGACCCAGCTCCCGCCCCCATCTCCTCCTTTCCCGGAGGTAAAGGTAACAACTGCGGCTGCTTGCTGCTGCTGCTCCTCCTCCTCCTCCTCCTGCCGTATTGACTCTGCTACCCATTCCGAGAGGTGTGCGTGCACCTCCCCAAACCTGCCGACGTTTGGGGAGGTTTGGGGAGGTGCGCACCGGGGAAAAGGCCGGGAGAGGAGGGGGTCTGGGCTGGGGGGGGAGGGATGGGGTGGGGGAGAAGGAGGCTTCCCGGGCTGGGGGGGGAAAGCAGAAGCGAGGGATCAGGACTCCTCCCGCTTGGCTGCTGCCGCCGCCGCCACCACTCCTACGGCCGCCGCCGCCTGCTCTCTCGGCTGGTTGCTTTCCGCTTCTCTCCCCCCCGCCTGCCCTCCTTCCTGCCTTCCTCCCCTCCGCCTCGCCTTCCCCGCTCCCACGTTTTCCCTCTCCCCGCCTCGGATTCGGGGTGATTCCCCGGGAGAGGGCAATGGGATTCCGGCGAGCTTTCAAACCTTCTTGGCGGTCTCCGGCACGGCTCAGGAAGCGGCGGGGACGAGCGCGATCCAGCAGCGACACCCCGGGTCAGGCCACGGTGGCAGAGGAGGCAGTGGCGGCGGCGGAGGCGGCCGCAGCACTGGCAGCCTTCCTAGCAGCGGCGGCGACAGAGACAGAGGCGGCGGCGGCGGAGGAGGAGGAGGTGGCGGTGGCGGCTGCAGAGGCAGCTTCCTGGCGGTCTTCTTCCTCTCGGCTTCCTGCCTCTCCGCCCGCGGTGCGAGCTCGGACGTTACGGGGCTGGCCGGCCCGGACTGGGTCGGGCGAGTCGATCACCTCCTCCTCCTTTCCCTCCTCCTCCTCCTCTTTCTCCCACTCCCGCTCCCTCTCCTCTCCAGGGTGACCCTCCTGAATGTCTTTCCCGACAGCCCGCTTCACCCCGCTTGGTTTTGCAACTTGAAAAAGGACGCCTTGCTTGGGGGAGGGAAGGAGGCAAAGGCTCCGGCCGGGCGGCGCAGAAACGCTTCCTGAGCCGTGCCGGAGACCGCCAAGAAGGCTTGAAAGCTCGCTGGAATCCCATCGCCCTCTCCCGGGGAATCACCCCGAATCCGAGGCGGGGAGAGGGAAAACGCGGGAGCGGGGAAGGCGAGGCGGAGGGGAGGAAGGCAGGAAGGAGGGCAGGTGGGGGGGAGAGAAGCGGAAAGCAACCAGCCGAGAGAGCAGGCGGCGGCGGCCGTAGGAGTGGCGGCAGCGGCGGCAGCAGCCAAGCGGGAGGAGTCCTGATCCCTCGCTTCTGCTTTCCCTCCCCAGCCCGGGAAGCCTCCTTCTCCCCCACCCCATCCCTCCTCCCCCCAGCCCGGACCCCCTCCTCTCCCGGCCTTTTCCCCGGTGCGCACCTCCCCAAACCTCCCCAAACGTCGGCAGGTCTCCGGACGGCGGCGGCTTGGAGAGTTGCGTGCGCACCTCTGCCCTTCGGAAAGGTGTGCGCGCACCTCTCGGAATGGGCGGTGCCACTCTCCATTTGGAGAGGTGCGCACGCACCACTGCCCGTTCGAAGAGGTGCGCACGCACGGGCGGCTGGGAGCCGCATGTGGCTCCGGAGCCGCGGGTTGCCGACATTGTGAAAACTCAGCTGCCAGTTGATCTTAATGTTATAAAATGAAAAGTATGCCATTTGCAATTAACTTGGCATAAAATAATTCATTTGTATTTAATTGCAATTGTTCAAAGAATGTTCGGAAAAATGTTCGGCCCTCCAGCATGTTCACTTCATCCAATCTGGCCCTCTTTGAAAAAAGTTTGGACACCCCTGCTCTAGATAGTAATATGATATCCCCTCTAATAAATCAAAGCCATTATTTTCTTCAGCCTTACTCTGGCTTTCTTCCTTTGCCAACTAACCTTCCATGTCAGTGCCTTTGAATCATCAAATAGTTCTCCCCTTATTATTATATATATTATTTGGAATAAGAAAGACCATTTGGTTGAAGTTTTTTTGGAAGGACTAGCCCATTTATATTTATTAGATCAACTCCCTATTACTCCAATTTCCTACAATTATCCTGATAGGTTTATCTTCCATTCAGTCTGTTCTTCCTTTTCCTCAAATTTCTTCTGATTTTTGTAAAAAGTCTTTTCCATTTTCAGTGTTGTCACTCCCTTTTCTGATTTTTCCGTTCGGTGGGTCTGTTGGTCAATTGGGTCCTCTGTCTTAGTATTTAGTTGTTTCACTTTTCCTGTTATTTTCTGCATTGTTAGTTCTTTGGTTGTAGTCAAGTTCTGGGTTTGTATATTTAAGCTGGCATCTTGTTCCTTTATGTTGCATCTTATTTTGTCACAAGCTGAAAGAATGGCTTTGCATATTGATTTCAACATGGAAAGGATTTTTTCCTGATCTTCATCCATATTCTCTTGATAGTATGTTAAATTGAAGACTTTAGAATCAAATGTTAAAAATAGTTTTTTATTTTTTATAGCTGGGTATGGGACATCTATTTCACATGTTATAGGTGGTCTTTATAGTAGAAATTGTTTGTCAAGTAAGAGTTTGTAGTCCAAGGTATTCCATCATCTCATATAATAACATATGCTTCTCATGTAAAGAAATAAAAAAGCTGTTCCCCAAGTATAGCTCTGAAAGTCAGTAAAAGTTTACATTCATAGTTCAAACAGGCCAGATATGCCACCCAGACGTTCCTTCTTTGCAGCTGGGTTTTTCACAGGTGGTAACCGTCAAGGTCAAGGAAAAATTTTTCTGGAGTCTGGGCTTCAAGCCAAGTCTCTTTTAGGCAATAACAAATTGTAATAACATACTTTGCCACAAGATGTCACTGATGCCATTTAAAGCTTTTTAAGTCCAAAGATTTTATGATAGTTTTTCAAGTCTTATTACTTTTTTAGATAAAAACAAATGTCTCCAGTAAGAATGGGAACACTTTTGGTCCCCAGGTTTCAATAGCATATACATCCAATTAGATTAAAATTGTTCTTATAGTTGCTCTGTTTCCCCTGGGTAGTTAGTCACCGCTTTTCTTAGACGGTGGGGTAGAAATTCCGTTCCCTCTCTCCTCACAAGGGGAAAAATACTTTGTGCAGCTTTTACAGGAAAAAAATACTTAAAGTCTTAAAGAGAGGATCAGATCTTACCCAGATTCATCCACGTTGCTTTAAAGGTGTTTGGTGATTTTGTCTTCAGCTGTCAGCAGCTTAGTGACGGGCCATATTGTTATGGCCGGTCTTTCCCTCACTGGTTTGGAGGGCTTCCCCAGATCAAACGGAAGGGCTGCCGCCCTCCCATGATCAAGCAGGGGTCCCCTCCTTGCTTGTCACCCCTACAGGGGGACTTTTGACCCTTTCCAGGGTCCGCCAGTGGGACAAATTCGGACGTGAAAGATGGAGGTTGTTTTCCTGCGTCTGCAGCACCGCGATGGCAAACCAGAAGTCAGCAACAAGATCACTTTTCACAGGCCAGGATAGATTACCTCAAGGAAACCCCAGCAGGTACTGTAACCCCATTTATGATGGAGGTAGGTGTCCTGAAACACAGTGGCAGAATAGTACTTCGCCTCCATGCAGGGAAAAGGTACAGCAGCTTTGCCATGATAATCAAATGCAGGGCATGGAGGCATGTCCAAAACACTGCACAGAACCTTATGAGACTTTTGGTGGCCTAGGATGGCTGCAGACATCAAGGAATATGTGGCCTCTTGCAACATGTGCAGGAGGGCCAAACCACTCCATCAAAAGCCTGCAGAAGTTTTGCAACCACTACCTACGCCCCCCCCACCCTTGGCATACAGTCTCTCTGGATTTCATTACTGATTTACCCTCTGTCCAAGGATCACAACAAACTGTGGCAAGTTCTTAAAGAGATGGGAGTACCAGACCATCTTATTTGTCTCTTGAGAAATTTATATGCGGGCCAAGAAGCAACAGTGAGAACTGGACACGGAACCACTGATTGGTTCAAAATTGGGAAAGGAGTCCGGCAAGGCTGTATACTGTCGCCCAGCCTATTTAACTTATATGCAGAGCACATCATGAGAAAGGCAGGGCTAGATGAATCAAAAGTCGGAATTAAGATTGCCAGGAGAAATATCAACAACCTAAGATATGCAGATGTTACCACTCTAATGGCAGAAAGTAAAGAGGAACTAAAGAGCCTCTTCTTGCGGATAAAGAAGGAGAGTGCAAAAGTTGGCTTGAAACTTAACATTAAGAAAACCAAGATCATGGCATCCGGCCCTCTCAATTCCTGGCTTGAAACTTAACATTAAGAAAACCAAGATCATGGCATCCGGCCCTCTCAATTCCTGGCAAATAGATGGGGAAGAAATGGAGGTAGTGACAGATTTTATTTTCCTGGGCCCCAAGATCACCCCAGATGGGGACTGCAGCCAAGAAATTAAAAGACGCTTGCTCCTGGGGAGGAAAGCCATGGGGAAGAAATGGAGGTAGTGACAGATTTTATTTTATTTTATTTTATTTTATTTTATTTTATTATTTTATTATTTTATTTTATTTTATTTTATTTTATTTTATTTTATTATTTTATTTTATTTTATTTTATTATTTTATTTTATTTTATTTTATTTTATTTTATTTTATTTTATTTTATTTTATTTTATTATTTTATTTTATTTTATTTTATTTTATTTATTATTTTATTTTATTTTATTTTATTTTATTTTATTATTTTATTTTATTTTATTTTATTTTATTTTATTTTATTTTATTTTATTTTATTTTATTATTTTATTATTTTATTTTATTATTTTATTATTTTATTTTATTTTATTTTATTTTATTTTATTTTATTATTTTATTATTTTATTTTATTATTTTATTATTTTATTTTATTTTATTTTATTATTTTATTTTATTTTATTTTATTTTATTTTATTTTATTTTATTTATTTTATTTTATTTTATTTTATTTTATTTTATTTTATTTTATTTTATTTTATTTTATTTTATTTTATTTTATTTTATTTTATTTTATTATTTTATTTTATTTTATTTTATTTTATTTTATTTTTTATTTTATTTTATTATTTTATTTTATTATTTTATTTTCCTGGGCTCCAAGATCACCCCAGATGAGGACTGCAGCCAAGAATTTTTTTTTATTAAAGAGTTTTACAAAAACAAAATTTTACAATATATCCCCAAATCCCTCCCACCCCAAACCCACCCACTTCCCCCCCCCCCACTTCCCAGAGCTAAATACAGGATTATAGTTACAATAATCATATTCTAAATAAAAATTATGCATAATATACAATTAACCAAATTCATAATGTGCTTTAACTCCCCTTTAACATAACTACATACAAAGTACCAATAACAATATCCCACTAAAATCTACTCATAAGCTAAATGGAACTTTTTAGTCCCATATTTGTTCTGAATATAATTTATCCATCTCCTCCAAACTGAAATATATCTTTCCTGTGAATGATCTTTCAAGTAAGCAGAAATCTTAGACATTTCTGCAAAGATTCGAAACTTTAAACACCCATTCTTCTATAGTGGGTAAACTATCCTTCTTCCAATATTGTCCCACCAGTAACCGTGCTGCTGTTATCATGTTCAACATCAAGTTAGTTTCTTTAGCATCACAATCTACAACAATACCCAATAAAAACAATTGCGGAGAAAACTTTATCTTTCTCTTAAAAATCTTTTGAATGTTCCACCAAATTTTGATCCAAAAAGCTTTTATATTTCTACAAGTCCACCACATGTGAAAATAGGTAGCTTCTAAACTACCACATCTCCAACATTTAGACTGTAAATTAGGATACATGTTGGACAACTTCTTGGGAACCAGATGCCATCTATATAACATTTTATAAAAATTTTCTCTTAAATTTTGAGCCTGAGTAAATTTAACATTTCTAACCCAAATTATCTCCCAGGTGTCCAACGAAATTGGTTCCTGAATATTTTGTGACCACTTTATCATACAGTCTTTAACCAGTTCCGTTTCCGAATCCAATTCAATTAAAGCATTATATATCCTCTTTATATGTGCACAATTTAAATCTCTAATTTGTTTTACTAAATTTTGATCTGTAATTGTGATGCCAACCTTTTGATCTGACTTCCACCTAACTTTCAATTGGGTATATTGAAACCAAGAGTAACTTATGTTTTCTTGTCTTAACTCCTCTAATGATTTAAGTTGCCAATCAGTCCCTTGCAATCTAAGTAGTTCCTTATAAGAAACCATGTCCATACTCACTCCCATAGATACGCCCTCTATCGCGTGTCCAGGAATTCCCCAAATCGGTATTTTATAATTTAACTTATAATAATACTTTTTCCAGACACGCAATAAAGCACTTCTAAGAATATGGGATTTAAAAGCCCTGTCCACCTTCTTATCGTAAAGCAAATATGCATGCTATCCATATACCAAATCCCATCCCTCAAGATGAAGTATTCTCTTCTTAGTTAAATTAAGCCAATCACTAACCCACGTCAAGGCAACCGCATCATAATACAATTTCAAATTCGGCGCCTTGAGTCCCCCTCTTTCCCTAGCATCTTGTAAAATCTTAAATTTAACTCTTGGTTTTTTCCCCGCCCAAATAAATTTGTTAATACCCTTCTGCCATTGATCAAGGTTGGCATCCTTTTTCAATATAGGTATCATTTGAAACAAAAAGAAAATCTTTGATAGAAAATTCATTTTAACAACTGCAATTCTTCCCAGTAATGATAATTGTAATTTTTTCCAATTATTTAAGTCCCTTTGTACCTTCGACCATAGTGTTTCATAATTATTCTTATACAATTTTACATTTGAGGCTGCAATATATACTCCTAAATATTTAACCTTCTTCACTATTTCAAAACCTGTTAATTTAGATAACATATCCCTTTCACTCATAGATAAGTTCTTAGATAATATCTTAGTCTTATTACTATTCACCTTAAACCCAGAAACCTTACCATACTGAGTTATAATTTCCATCAAATCTATAACCGACTGTAACGGTTGGGATACTGTCACAACCAAGTCATCAGCAAAAGCTCTCAATCTATAATCATTCTGTTTTATTTTAATTCCCTTTATTTTATTTTTTATTTATTTTAATTCCATTTATATCCCGCCCTTCTCCGAAGACTCAGGGCGGCTTACAAGCTTAGCAGTAGCCTTCATTCTATGTATATGCCTAGAGGACTCTCGAATTTTGATTAATAAAATCTCTAATGTTAAAACAAACAATAATGGTGATAGGGGGCAACCCTGTCTTGTACCTTTTTCAATTTTAAAGGTCTCTGTTAATCCCCCGTTAACTATAATTTGTGCAGTTTGTTGTTGATATATAACTTTAATAGCATGTAGAAAACCTTCTCCAAAATTCATCTCCTCAACAAGTCTTAATAAAAATTGCCAATTCAATTGGTCAAAGGCTTTCTCTGCATCCAAAAATATCAATGCTGCGGGGACTTGGTTGTTCTTATCCAAGTATTCAAGCAGGTTAACAATTTGTCTTACATTATATTTCATATACCTCCCAGATATAAATCCCGATTGATCACTATGAATCATTTGTTTCAAAACTTGCATTAATCTATTGGCCAATACTTTAGCAAAAATCTTATACTCTGTATTTAAAAGCGATATAGGTCTATAATTTTTAGGTTGAGTAAGGTCTTGATCCTCCTTTGGAATCAACGATACAAAAGCTGTCCTCCATGATGGAGGAACTACACCTCCAGTCTGAATTTCATTAAACAAAATCTTTAAGGGTTCAATCATTTCAGGCAACAACTTTTTATAGTAAATTGCTGTTAATCCATCCGTTCCCGGAGCCTTGCCCAGTTTCAACTGTTTAATAACTAAAGAAATTTCTTCTGATGTAATTGGGCAGTTCATCTCAAGTTGTTGTTCTTGTGAAAGTCTTGGAAAATGAGCTCCCTGTAAATACTTGTCTATATCTAAAGCTTGTATATTTTCTTTAGAATATAATTTCGAGTAAAAATCTAAAAAACTCCTCTTAATCAAATTTTGTTGGTAAACTTCTTTGCCTTTATATTCTATTTTATCTATAGTACGTGATTTCTGTTTTTTCCTTAATTGATAAGCCAACCGTCTACCAGGCTTATTGGCGTTGCAAAAAGTATTGTGTTTGGCATAGCGCAAATTAGTTGCTACTTGATCAGCCAGTAGCATATTAAATTGTTCTTTCAATAAATGTATTGAGATCCTTACATTATTCAATGGATTCAAAATGAGCTTTTTCTCCTTAGTTTTAATCTCTTCCTCAATATCTAAACGTTTTTGCATTTGCTTACGCCTATAAGCATTATTCATATAAATCAAAAACCCCTCTCATATAGGCTTTACTAGCATCCCAAACTATTTCCATCGAGGTACTTTTATGCATATTTGTGACAAAAAATTCTTTCATATGTTCTCTACATTTCTGCAAAAACAAGTCATTTGTAAATAAATTCTCATTCAGCCTCCAGGATCTCCTACTAGCGTCTTCAGCGAAGAACTCCAACCAAACAGGACTATGGTCAGACATTGTCCTAGGAAAAATCTTAACATTCTTAACCGAAGAAGAAAGATCAGTAGTAATCAAAATAAAGTCAATCCTGGAGAAAGATTTATGTCTATCCGAAAAAAAAGTAAAATCTCTGTCTCTCATATTCCTTTCCCGCCATACATCTCTTAATTCCAGATCTTCCTTCAAATCAAAAAAAGCTTTAGGCAATTTTGAATTAAAAAAGTTTTTAGAAAATCCCTTCTTGTCTTCAGATGGCACCAAAACCCCATTCCAGTCCCCCATCATAATAACAGATTTGTAACCCAGTTCAATTAGTCTCTGATGTAAAAATTTAAAAATTTTTTGCTGTTGTTGATTTGGAGCATATAATCCAATAAGAAGAACTTTCTTTCCTTGTAATATTAATTCAATACTAACATATCTCCCTTGTTTATCCGATTCAATCAATCTTGCCGAGAAGTCTTTTCTTAAGTAAATAACCACTCCAGCCTTCTTGTCCGGAGCAAACGATGCAAAATGTGCTCCCAATCGGGAATTAATCAGATATTTTTGATCTTTTAATGCAATATGTGTCTCTTGTAAGCAAACAATGTCATTTTTATGTTGTTTCAGATAAAAAAATTCTTTCTTTCTTTTCTGTGGTGAATTTAAGCCATTAACATTCCATGTCAGGAACTTCACCATCTCTGGTGACAATGAGCCTTTGGAACAAGGCCTGAAGATCAGCTGTTGCTCTCTTAGGACGTGCTCCTCCCACAGGCTCTGAAACAGCCGTGTCTTGCGTAGCTGGACCAGATACAGGCTTTTGTCTTTGCTCTTTTTCCATACGCTTATATGTAGCTCTTGTCATCCTCTGTTTTTTTGGGTCTTCCTTTAATGCCAAACTCTGCTCCATGGCCTCCACCTTCTGCATCTCCTCGAGAGGCAATGACATTGCCCCTTCACTCAATTGTTTATCATCTTGTCTTGCTTCTGTTCTTTTAATTCGGGGAGACGGTGGTAAACCTGCTTTCAGGACCTTGGTGTAGAAATCTTTTGCTTTTAAAATTGTATCCAATCTGTATCTGGTCCCTGCATAATTTACCACAATTCCAATAGGTATTTCCCATCTGAACTGGATTTGTTGCTTCTTAAGCTCATCAGACAAAAAGGCAAAGTCTTTCCTCTTTCTAAGAATTTTTGAAGGTATCTCCTTTAAAATCATAATATCTTGGCCTGCAATCTGAAATTTTTCCCGATAAAAAGCCTGGATAATAGAATTTCTGGTTGATCTCCTGGAAAAATAAATCACTACGTCTCTAGGTAGACTTTTTTGCCTAGCAATCCAGGAGTTAACCCTAAATGTCTTATCCATTTCTTTAAGTAGTTCTTCAGGTTCACATTTCAAAACAGGAGCCACTGCTCGTGCTATTTCCCATTCCAAATCTTCTTTAGGATTCTCTTTGAGGCCTCTGATACGCAAAGCAAACTCCATGTTCTTATATTCTGATATAGTAACCTCATCTTCTGTTCTATCAATCTTGGCCTCTGCTCTATCAATCTTCTGTTCAGCATCAATAATTTTATTTTCCAAATTCTCCACATACTCCATAACTGAGTCCACACGAACATCCAGGCATTCTATATGTGCAGCCAAACCCTGGAGTGCAAGCACTATATCTTCCCTGATCTGGTTGTTTTGATTAACAAATTCTTCCCTTGTTTTCTGTATTTCTTGCTGCAAAACTTGTGTAGACTGCATCACAACTTGCTGAATGTCTGTCAGTGTAAATGCAGGAGGTGGGGGAGAGGGTGGTTGTACTGTAGGTTTCATCGAAGTCTGCCCTGCAGCTTGTGGTATAGGTGAGGAAATAACATTCTTAGAAAGTGGAGGCCCTCCCCCACGTCTCGCAGCCATCTCTTAAGTTTCGATTTCCTCTTTCACCCAGCAGAATCAAAGTTCAAAAAAAGGGGAAGAAAAAATAACAATTCTCTCAAAGTTCTTAACCTTCAATAAGAAGAAAAGGGAACAGGCTTTCAAATAAGCAAAATCCGATACTGGATAAAGTCAGTTGCAAATTGTGTCTCTTGCTTTGTAGCAAAATATAACAATTTTCAAACACAGTCACTTCACACAGGAGAGAAACATTCCAGCACCATTTTTACTCCATTTCAAACTTGAAACTTGAAGAAGATAATGAAACTGAGTTAAAGTTAAAATCCAATTTGAAAATTCAGATCTTCCTGCTTTGCTCTGCCTGCTTTTCAAAGGAACAAAATACTCACAATCCCCTCTAAGCAGCAGGTGCAGTTGTCGCATCTTGTTCCACTCCTTTTGGAGCGAAGACGTCCTGAGAGCGGAGAAAGCCTGGGCTCCGAGGGGGCTCACCCTGTTATCCCCCAAACTACTTGGGAGAATCGTAGGGGAGCTCTACCTCTACCCAGGCAACCTCGCCTCTCCCTCTTCTCGTGAGGGAGAAGCTCCAGCGCCGCGGAACAGCTGATTTTCGCTGCCTCCGGGCGTTTTGACGCTTCCCAGGATCGGGCGCCTTCAGAACGCCGCCATTCGGCGCGACAGCGCTACCGGAAGCCCCTGCAGCCAAGAAATTAAAAGACGTTTGCTCCTGGGGAGGAAAGCCATGGCAAAACTAGACAGCACACTAAAAAGCAGAGACATCACCGGTCTTCCGGTGGCGACGCGACGCCGAAGACAGCCGTTTTCGGGCTGCCCGCTCCGCAGCTGTGTTTTTCCATCGTAAACAGCGCCGATCAGCTGTTTAGATGGATTTGAAGCCCCCTCCTCGGGAGAAGAGTAGGGGGTGAGGCCCCAGGTAGGGGTTGAGCTCTCCGGGGCCGCCTGAGCTGAGAATTTGGGCGGCTGAAGGATTGAGCCCCCCCGAAGCCTGGGTTGCTCCGAGCTGCGCAGCGCCCCTGCTCCGGGATTTTTGGAGCAGAGCCAGGCGTTAGCAACCACCCCTGCCAAAAGGAAATACTTTTGATTATCAAGATGCAGGCAGAGCGGTACAGGAGGTCAAGGTGATGTGGACTCTTATCTTTACTCTCTAGCTCAATGGATTTTATAGCTTTAAAGTGAAAGTGTGCAATAAGTGAAAGTGGGGGAAGATGGCGGCTAAAACTTCTAAAGCTTTTCGGAGTGCGGGGTCTTCCCTGGTGCAACAGACCTCATTGCAAGCTTTGCTTCCTCCTGCACCTCCTCCGGCATTGACGCTTAAGGATTTACAAGATGCTCTTGGAAAGCATTCACAATTGATGTCTGACATGATGGATGAAAAGTTGAAAAAGCTGGAGGAGAAAATGGAGGAGAAAATGGAGAAACTGGAGAAGAAGATGGAAGAGAAGTTTAGAGCAATGAGGGTGGACATGTTGTCTATGATTGAATCTGTAGCTGAATGTGTGCAACAGCTGGATGTAAAAGTGGAGGATCTCAGTCAAAAGAACTCTATATTAGAAGCAAAGGTATTAGAAAATGAAAATATAAGGGATAAAATGGACGGAGAATTGAGCCTTGTTCAGTATCATCAGATGCAGTATGCTATTAGAATCAGGGGTTTAAAGGAGAATTGTAAAGAAGATTTAAAGCAGCTGATTTCTGAGGCTCTGGAAGGGGTATTGGGCCAGCCAGCATCTGAAATTGAGGGAAATATGGACAAAACTTTTTGTGTAAATTCATGGATTGCAAGACAGAGGAAGTTACCCAGAGATGTGGTGGTCTATTTTACAAAGAGAGTAATTAGAGATGAAGTCATTCAAGCTGCTTATGATACTAAATTGGTAGTGGCTGAGCAAGAAGTCTTGGTTTTAAAAGAGATTCCTCCGAAGATTTTAAGGAGAAGGAAAGATTTTGCATTTCTAGTACAGGAACTTAAGAAATGTGATATTAAGTTTAGATGGGAGATTCCAGTTGGACTGGTGGTGACGCACGAAGGTAAAAGACATCGTCTGGTTACTGTGGCCCAGGCACGTGATTTTTATAGCAATGTGTTAAAAGCAACCCCCCTATCATTTTTGGAAGCTGTAAAGGGATACGGCGAGGGAAAGCTTCAAGATGTTGCAGATAGACCGACAGAGGACAATGGTGTTGGAGGGGATCAAGTTACAGTCTCATCGGTTGTTGCAGGAGGCCAGAGGATGACGCGTGCCGCCCTAAGAAGAGCGAGACGAGAGCAA
The DNA here is from genome assembly GCF_947247035.1 of Vipera ursinii. NCBI lineage: Eukaryota > Metazoa > Chordata > Lepidosauria > Squamata > Viperidae > Vipera > Vipera ursinii. The sequence continues at coordinate 36,878,391 of NC_139522.1, forward strand.
GAGCAAGACCAGCAGAAAGTTATGGAATCTCCAAAGCGTACTTACAGTGAAGCTGTGGGAGGGGCGCGGTCCAAAGAAGTTATGGGGGTCATGACAGACGTGCTCCAAAAGCTTTGGGGTGTCAAGATTGCTGATTAAATTTTTAAATTAGAATGTCAATGGATTAAATTTATCAGAGAGGAGAAAGAAAGTTTTTTTAATATTTAACACAATTTAAGATTGATGTTATTTGCTTGCTAGAAAAGTATATTAGGGTTATGGACTAAAAGTATGTGTTGAACTAAGAATGGGTACGCAAGCTCCTAATTAACAACAAGTTGTCTTAGAGACTGCCTAAACCTTTTTTTACTCTTTTTATTTGAACTCAAGGATGATTTGGAACTGCGAGACATTTGGCGTGATACATGCAAGAACTATTTTTGATCATAGTTTAGTTTGGTTGGAGATTATTAAGGTTAACAGAGATAGGCGCTTTTGGCGCGTAACTGAGAATTTGTTTAGAAATTAGAGAAAGGTGGGAGAATGTAAATAGTAGGTGAAAGTTTTTTTTCTTTTTTTTTGAAATTAATATGAATAAGGACTGGGATTAAGAAAATCTATTCTGAGTAAAGCTCTTTTTCTGTTTTCCTCTTTTTCTTTTTTACTTTATTTGTAATATTAATATTGTTTGTATTCATTTTATATGAGCTAGAGGGAGATAGAATTAATAGTTTATTGTTGATAACATAGGGGTGCTTATGTCTGTTTTTCGATTTTATACCCTGTATTTAGCTCTGGGAAGTCGGGGGGAGGAGGGAATGGGGGAGAGAGATAGGGAGGGCTAGATAGGGGTGGAGGAGGGGGGATTAAAGTCAAAATGTATTGTAAAACTTTTTAAATAAAAAAAAGCAGAGACATCACCCTGTCTACAAAAGTGCATATAGTCAAGGCTATGGTCTTCCCAGTTACAATGTATGGCTGTGAAAGTTGGACCATAAGAAAGGCTGAGCGCCTAAGAATTGAGGCCTTTGAACTATGGTGCTAGAGAAGACTCCTGCGAGGCCCTTGGACTGCAAGGCGATCAAACCGGTCAGTCCTAGAGGAGATCAACCCTAACTGCTCTTTAGAAGGCCAGATCCTGAAGTTGAAACTCAAATACTTTGGCCACCTAATGAGAAGGAAGGACTCACTGGAGAAGAGCCTAATGCTGGGAAAGATTGAGGGCAAGAGAAGAAGGGGACAACAGAGAATGAAGTGGCTGGATGGAGTCACTGAAGCAGTAGGTGTGAGATTAAATGGACTCCAGAAGATGGTAGAGGACAGGAAGGCCTGGAGGAATGTTGTCCATGGGGCCGCGATGGGTCGGACACAACTTCGCAACTAACAACAGCTACAACAACTGTACCTCTGGGAAGCAAGTGGAGGTCCTCCCGGACTCAAGTGAGTCCAAAAACAGGCAGGAAAAGGAAAAGGCGAGGGAAGGAGGTGACCATAGTCACTGCTGGGAGCAGTTTGAGTCCTCCCAGACCCCTTTTTGGTCTGAAAACTGATGGCAGAGTTCCCTTGGAGGAGGGGTCCATACTCTGTAAAGGGAAACAGAGTCCTCCCAGACCCTTTTTGTTCTGAAAACTGAGACGATGTGAGGGCTTCACTAGGAAGCCCAAAATTCCCTGGGGCCTGGTGGAGCCGAAGTGAATCTCTACATCGGGAATAGGGAAACATGGGAAGCTCTAGCTTGAGTGTCATGGTAGGCTCCCCATTGGAAGACTTGCTTGACACCTGGGACAAGAGTCAGTTGCCTGTCCAGGCAGGTATGAAAAATGATAAAGGGAAATTTGTGAAGAATGGGCTTTGCTGGGAAACCAATTTGGGTAAATAAAGTTACTTAAAAGGAAAAGGAAAATAAATAAAATATAGGAATAGTGATTTTCTCTCTCTTTCTTTCTATGCAACCACGTGATATGTTTAAGATTTGTGCCTTCCCTAATTTGAGTTAACTGAGATTTATGGTGGGAATGACCAGGATGTTTTACTTCTGTTCAAGACTTCTGATTCCCTTTTCTGTTCTCTTTTCCTTGTCTTTGTGTGTGTGTATGTGTGTCAAAGTCTTTGTGTGTGAGGTAAATGTAACTGTTAATTGTCTCTAATCCAAAGAGCGCTCACACACAAAGCTCCAGTCACGTGAGTGGAGAGTGCTTGCGTGCGAAGCTCAATTAGCACAAATGAAGCTCCACACACAAGTGGCCTCCACCCACGTGAGTGGAGCTTCACACATGTACGCTTGCACATCACTCACACAGCCCAGTTTCAAACAGGCCACAGCCCAGTAGGGGGCCACAGCCCAGGGGTTTGGGACCCTTGCCTTAAAGTTTAACTTTTTTCCCTTTTGTTAATTTTTATGCTGCCTTTCAGTTCAATATGAACTTTCAAGGTGGCTTAAAACCACATACAAAGAGAATGCAAGTGAAATAAATAAAAACAAGGAAATTAATCCATGAATAATTAGGAATGACTGACATTTATTTAAACCTCTATGGAGGAACAGAAAAGCATCATGGTTTTCTGCCTAGTTCATCAATCTAAACATAAAAATGAGCAACCTGTGACATGCAGCATAACACTAGACAGTTTTCAGTTTACTTTCCAAAGCCCCTGGCAGAAATGTAGTATGGTGCTCTGGGTGCAAGACCCTGTCTGTCCTGCAGCTGGAAGATGTCAGAAAAAGAAAGCAGCCACAACCAGTCTTTATTTCAAGCCTGACTACCACATATCCTCCACAAATCATTTGCTCCTGACAAAATGTGGACTTTAATAGCAAAACACAGCTCAATCCTGGGACTGGGACTGCCCCATTGCTGAAATATGGAGCAGATTTGCTTCCGGGTACAATTCAAGGTGTTAGTTATCACCTTTAAAACCCTGCATAACATAGGTCCAGGTTACTTGAGGAACCGTCTCACCCCAATAGGACTGGCCCACCCTACCTGTACCAGCAGAGGGGGGATATGGTGGAACTCATCAGTCAAGAATTTCGACTGGTGGGGTCCAGAAGAAGAGCCTTCTCTGCCGTGGCTCCTGCCCTTTGGACTATCTGAGGTGAGATCAGCTTCCAGACTTCTGAGCTTCTGCAAGAGCCTGAAGACCTCCCTCTGCCAGATAGATTGGGGCCCCAACAGGAGAGTATCACACTGTAGGTGATTGATTAATTAAGAGCTAATCCCATTGTTAGAATATGTTGTTGAAAAAATGGTTTGTTTAACAGAGTATTATTAATACACAGTGGAAGTTGTACTGGGACTTTTAGGCAAACAGTAATGCACTAACACGAGTTTTATAACTTATTTTTTACTCAGACAACAAAAAGAAACACAGTAAGAAATAGTCCAAGTATCAATCCAGTATCATGCACATAAAAGTCAGTCCATAAAAACATAGTATCAAAATACAAAAGCTGCTTACCAATATCAAAAACAATATACACTGTAGCAAGCAGTTGATTCTTGAGAGAATAAATATCAAGTTAGCAAACAAGAGAACAAGAGGTATCCAAACACTAACATCAAACACATATACAAGAGCAACTACGTGTAACATCTAACTCTCTTTTATGTGGAATAATTACAGCCACACCCTTAGGCCGTTTAACTCCTTAAAGGTGCTTTTACTCCATTATATAATATTGTCACCCAAATCAAGTTTAATCTCTAACAATCTCCCCTTTTGGGTGGCATATTATACATATATTTTTACAATCTCAAATTACACATATCACAAACAGATTTATGCTTTATAGCACCCTGAGCTTTAGTAAACTGGTCAGCAATATTATCTTCAGTTGCACAATATTCCAGTTTAATCAAATTATCTTTAACACATTGTCTGACATTTAGATACCGTAGATCCGTATGTTTTGATCTAGTTTTCACTGCAGCATTAGTTGCTGCTTGATTGTCTTCATACACTTTTATTGGTTCATTACAATTTAAACCCATATCAAACAATAATTGTTTCCATACCAATAGCTCAGTACATAATAAAGATAGACAAGAAAATTCGGATTCAGTTGTTGATAAGCTTATATGCTTCTGTCTGTTAGACCTCCATCCTACTAAAGCGTTTCCCAATAATACAACCAATCCTGAAGTGGATTTCCTGGTTACAGTATCAGATGCAAAACTAGCATCTGCAAATGCTTTTAGTTCCAATTCCTTTGTTGGCTCTAGATATAGAGAATAATGTATGGTGTGTTTCAAATATCTTAAAACTCTTTTCGCACCTTGCCAACATCTGGTTGTAGGATTCTCACAATATCTAGCTAAATGATTAACTGTAAATGCTATGTCAGGTCTTGACCAATTACATAAATACATCAAGCTACCTATTAATGATTGATATATCTTTTTATCAAAGACATTGCTGTTATCTGCTGAACTCTCAAAACCTTGAACCATAGGTGTTTTTACTGGTTTACAGTTTTCCATATTATAACGTTTCAGCAAACCATTAATTTTCTTAGCTTGAGACAGTTTAAATCCTTTACTAGTCCTGACAATATCCAGCCCTAGATAATGACTAATAGCTCCTAGATCTTTTACTCTAAATTTTCTTTTTAACCCTGAAATTATTCTTTCAGTTTCTGTTTCATCTTTTGCTATAATAGCAATATCATCAGTGAATAATAATAACAATGATAATTCACTATTTTGCTGTTTTATAAATAAACAAGGATCTGCAATACTAGCTTTAAATCCCAAACTATTTAACTCTTTTACTAAACATCTATTCCACTCATAACCTGACTGTTTTAAACCATACAAACTCTTATTCAGTTTCCAACAGTACCCTACCTTACTTTCTATTCCTGATGGAACTTTCATATATATATCATGGTTTAATGTTGCATGCAAATAAGCAGTTTCAATATCTACATGTTTTATACTATAATTCTTATTTACTGCCCAAACTAAAGCAGCCCTAAGAGTGGAAGCTCTTAACGTTGGGGAAAATACTACATCATAATCACTATTATTCTGTGCAAATCCTTGAGCAACTAATCTTGCTTTATGTATTACCTCTCCTGTAACACTTTCTTTCAGTTTAAAAACCCATTTACATCCAATTAACTTTTCTGTTTTAGGTATTTTAACCTCTTGATAAACATTAAGATCTTGCAAAGACTTTATTTCTTTATCCATAGCTACTTTCCAATTCTTTCTTTCATTCTCAGGATACATTTTTATTTCTTCAACATTAGAAGGTTCAATGTCTATTTGACAAATTAAACCTGCCTCGAAACGATCAGGCTGTCGTCTTTCCCTGTTAGACCTTCTGAGAATTATTGGACTTATAGGTACATTTACATTATTATCTTCTTCCTCTCCTGTCTCCAGTATCAGTGGTTCTTGTTTGATCTCTCTAGCAGGTTCCTCCTCTTCTTTATCACTTTCATTTGAGGAGTTAGTTAAATCTTGTTGAGGAATATATACAATATCTTCTACCCTTTCCCAGCCTGACTGTTCTTGAAAAACAGCGCTAGAACTACAATAAATGTTTTTAGTACCTTTCTCCCAGAACCGATAAGACTTATGGTTTAACTCATAGCCAACAAAAAATAATTGTTTAGCTCTATGTTCTCCTTTATTTCTTATTGAACTTGGAATATGTACCCAAGCAGGTGTCCCAAATGTGTGAATATAACTAAGATTTGGTTTTCTCTTATACCATAAGGTATAAGGAATTTTACCTGTAGCTGAACTAACCACATTGTTTAAAATATGATTAGCACATTTTGCTGCTTCTCCCCATAAGCTATCAGGTAAACCAGAATCTTCAATCATAGATCGAATCATAGCTTGCAATGTTTGGCCCCTCCGTTCAACAAATGCATTATGCTGAGGTCTATAAGGAGCTGTACGTCTATGCTCTATTCCCTCTGAAACTAACAGCTCATTAAACTGTTTATTAACAAACTCAGTTCCATTGTCTGTTATTATGGTTTTTACATTTAACTGAGTTTTCCTTTGTACAAACTTGAGCCAATTAGATATTGTTTGTATAGTTTCAGTTTTTGACGTAAGGAGATAACAGAACCCATATCTGCTATAATGGTCTAGAATATTTAATATGTAGCAAGCACCCCCTAAACTGGGTTTCATAGGACCTATCAAATCCATAAATACCAGTTCTAATGGAGTTGTGGTTTTAAATCCATCTAACCTATTAGCTGGTGCTGCCCTGCTCTTTTCTCTACCACATACGTTACACTGTAGATATTTCTTACAAGCCTTTAACTTAAACCCATTAGACAAAGCTACAGTTCTTTTTAGTGTATTAAAATTCACATGACCCAATCTTCTATGTAATAAATGAATACATTCATCATGTGGTTTTTGATTTGTACAAGTAGTAGCCATTATTATAGGATCATTGCTAATTACAAACAAACCGTCTTTCATATTAGCTATTAAGTTCACTTCATTCTTTTGAATAAGACATTCCTCCCCTTGGAAAGTAACTTTAAAACCTGCTTCCAATAATGCCTTAACTGATAATAGATTATAATCACATCTGGGAACATATAGCATTTCCAAATTTTGTTTTAAAAATGAACAGTAAACCTTACCCTCTCCAGAGACCTTGACTCTCCAGCCATTAGCCATAGAAATATATTTTTTACTAGACCTTATATTCTCAAAATCCCTTTTTATTTTTGAAATACAGTGTGTAGCTCCACTATCTACCACCCACCAATTGTGGTTATTAGTAGTTCTATTAGCTACAGCTACATTAATCAGCTTTTTATTCTTTCTATGGCTTTCCTTTCTCTGACAATTACTATTCTGACAAAACTTAGCAATATGTCCCTTTAACCCACAATTAAAGCATTTCCTTAAAATATAAGCAGATTCAGTCTTCTTTATTTCTTGTTGCAATGGCTCTCTCAACTGTTTTCTCTCCATACGACATCTTGATTCTTCCAACAACCTTCCAGTTATTGAAGAAACAGTTAGGTCTTCTTTGGACAAAACCTCCAAGGACGATACAAAGGCATCATAGCTCTCATCCAATGATGATAAAATGATGTAAACCTGGTGAAGCTCTGAGAAAATAAGTTCTTTTTCTTGCAGTTCCAACAAAGTTGCTTTTATAAAGTTAAGGTGAGCTAACATATCACCATTCTTTTCCAGTCTAGCTCTAAATAGCTTTCTGGTAAGATTTATATGAGCACCAACACTGTCCCGAACAAAAATCTTTTTCAACTTAGCCCAACATTTAGCAGCAGATTCTTCTCCACGCACATGGACTAGCTGTTGGTCTCCTAATGTTAGCCCAATGATAGATAAAGCCTTATCATTGTCTTTATTGAAGTCTACAATCTTCTTGTTATCTTCTTCATTAGTTGGATCCCAGGCAGTTACATCAGGAGGATTATGGACTATTTTCCAAAGACCTTGATTTTGTAATAGCAAACTACATTGTGTAGACCAGGATACGTAGTTTGACCCATTAAGCCGGGTAATGCAGAATGGATTGAATAGTCCTTGTGCCATTGTCTGAATTTGAAAACTCAGTTAGGAAATATAAATACAATACTGTGCCTGTCCTCAGCACCACACTGGATCTGGGCCCATAACCATTGTTAGAATATGTTGTTGAAAAAATGGTTTGTTTAACAGAGTATTATTAATACACAGTGGAAGTTGTACTGGGACTTTTAGGCAAACAGTAATGCACTAACACGAGTTTTATAACTTATTTTTTACTCAGACAACAAAAAGAAACACAGTAAGAAATAGTCCAAGTATCAATCCAGTATCATGCACATAAAAGTCAGTCCATAAAAACATAGTATCAAAATACAAAAGCTGCTTACCAATATCAAAAACAATATACACTGTAGCAAGCAGTTGATTCTTGAGAGAATAAATATCAAGTTAGCAAACAAGAGAACAAGAGGTATCCAAACACTAACATCAAACACATATACAAGAGCAACTATGTGTAACATCTAACTCTCTTTTATGTGGAATAATTACAGCCACACCCTTAGGCCGTTTAACTCCTTAAAGGTGCTTTTACTCCATTATATAATATTGTCACCCAAATCAAGTTTAATCTCTAACACCCATCTTCCTGCTTCCAGCTGTCTCCTTCACCACCTTGTGACCACAATTTTACTTTTCATCCTTGGAGCGACATTGACCAACTCTACTTACCAAGGAAAATAGGTGGGCATGCAATGTTGCAAGAACATCAGATGATTGAAGAAGGAAAAAGGGCATTGGAAGATTATTTGAAGGATGGTGAAGAGGATGCACTGAAGGTAGTATACCAAGAAGGCTTACTGAATACTGGAGAGACCAAACATTGTGCAACAATACCTCTAACACCATCAGACATCCACATCTGCCTATCTCAGGTCCTTGGGAAGGACTCGATAGGCAGATAAGAATGTGAAATCCAGTCTGAACATGTGGCTGACTGTGCAACAATCTAATCATCATCATCATCATCATCATCATCTTACGAAACACAAAACTGAGATACCACATCTCAAGGCAGCATGGCAAGATAAACCATCTACTATACATGGATGATTTAAAACTGTATGCAAAAAGCCACACTGAACTTGAATCAATACTCAATGCAGTTCAACTGTTTAGCAGCGACATCAGAATGAACCTTGGACTTGGAAAATGTGCTATATTATCCATGCAATGAGAAAAAATGGGAAAAATAGAAGGAATAGAACTGGGAAATGAAAGTATTGTGAAAGCACTAGCAAAGGATGACGGTTACAAATACCTAGGCCAGGGGTAGGCAACCTGAATCAGTGAAAGAGCCACTTGGAACCGGTTCCCTCACCCAAAAAAAACCTGGGAGCCGCAAAATACACGTGCGCATGCGCACATGCGCATGCATGCGCAGAACAGGGTTTGATTAAAGTGGAGCTTACCTAAGCGAGACATACACCGGAGAGGAGGCCGAGCAAATTTCCCCCACCTTGCCAGGCAAACGGAGGCTTCAAACGCACACACGCGCGAGGGAAAGATGCCGAGCAAATTTCCCCCTCCTTGCCAGGCAAACGGAGACTTCAAACACACACACGCACACACGCGCGAGGGAAAGGTGCCGAGCAAATTTATTTATTTATTTATTTATTATTTTTGGGACTTATATGCCGCCCTATCTCCCAAAGGATTCAGGGCGGCTAACAACAATAAAAGCAACAATACAAAAGTTAAGAGAAATTAAATAAACAGCCCCAAAATAAATTAACTAAACAATTAAAAATTAAAACATTTTAAAAACCCGTTGTCAGTCCAGGTCAGCCTGATGAAAAAGGAAAGTTTTGAGGTCGCGGCGAAAGGACCGGAGATCCGGGGCCATCCAGAGCTCAAGGGGGAGTTGGTTCCACAGGGCTGGCGCTCCCATAGAGAAGGCCCTCCCCCTGGGGGTCGCCAGCCGACATTGTCTAGCCGACAGCACCCTGAGGAGGCCCTCTCTGTGTGAGTGCACTGGGCGATGGGAAGTCGTTCCCGGCAGCAGACGGTCCTGCAAATATCCCGGGCCTAGGCCATGTAGGGCTTTAAAGGTAAGTACCAGCACCTTAAATCTCACCTGGAAGACAACCAATGCAGCTCACGGAGGAGGGGTGTAATATGGGAGTATCGGGATGCTCTCATCACTACCTGCGCGGCCGCATTCTGCACCAGCTGGAGCCTCCAGGTGGTCTTCAAGGGCAGCCCCATGTAGAGAGCATTGCAGTAATCTATCCGAGAGGTAACGAGTGCATGAGTGACCGTACGTAGGGCATCTCGGTCCAGATAGGGGCGCAACTGGCGCACCAGGCGAACCTGGGCAAATGCCCCCCTGGCCACGACTCCAATATGATCTTCAAAACTGAGTTGTGAATCCAGGAGGATGCCTAAATTGCGTGCCCTATCAACGGGAGGTAACACCTCTCCTCCCATAACCAAAGATGGAACCTCTTGGACAAGTCGAGATGCCGGTACGTAAAGCCACTCAGTCTTGGCCGGGTTGAGCTGGAGCCTGTTCTTCCCCATCCAAATCCGTACTGCTTCCAGGCAATGGGACATCACATCGAGGGCATCGCTGGGTTGGTTCGGGGTGGAGATATAAAGCTGGGTATCATCAGCATATTGATGATACCTCACCCTGAAACCACGGATGATCTCACCCAGCGGCTTCATATAGATGTTGAACAGGAGGGGCGAGAGTGCCGACCCCTGAGGCACCCCGCAACTAATGGGCCTAGGGGTTGACCTCTGCCAACACCGTCTGCGAACAGCCCGAGAGGTAGGAGGAGAACCACCGTAAAATGGTGCCTCCCACTCCCAACCCCTCAAGACGTCGCAGCAAGATACCATGGTCGATGGTATCAAAAGCCGCTGAGAGGTCTAAAAGGACCAGGACAGAGGAATAACCCCTGTCTCGGGCCCGCCAGAGATCATCCACCAGCGTGTTCTGAACCAGCCCTCTGAACCAGCCCTCTGATCATCCAACCAGCGACCAATGCCATCTCCGTGCTGTACCCGGGCCTGAAACCCAATTGGTATGGATCCAGATACTCAGTTTCCTCCAGGACCAAAGGGAGCTGCCGTGCCACCACGCTCTCAACAACCTTCGCAAGGAAGCGAAGGTTGGAGACAGGATGAAAGTTATTTAAAATAGCTGGATCCAAGGCAGGTTTCTTTTTATATATATATATATAAATTTTTATTGCTTTTATATAAACATATATTTAAACAAAAAATATATATACATATAAAAAAAACAAAAAAAAACACAAGACATAACATAAACAATACAATCAACAAAAATACAACAAAAATACTTAGCTTCCGTTATTCCTAATCTTTCTAATCATTTTCGGGTGACTTCCTCGAGTCCCCCCTATCTGCGTTTCTTCATTAATCATCATTAGCAATTTCTATTTCATAATTTTAAATCGTATTTAATATCTATCTATATTTGATTTCTTATCATTTAACAATCATCATTTCATATTGTCCTTAATATTAAACATTAAACTCTAAAACTACAACTTATAAACACTTCCAAGTCCATTTCAAACTAGTTGATATAACGATATTTCTTCAAATAGTCCTTGAATTTCTTCCAGTCTTCTTCCACCGACTCTTCTCCTTGGTCACGGATTCTCCCTGTCAGTTCAGCGAGTTCCATATAGTCCATCATTTTCATCTGCCAGTCTACCACCGTTGGTATTTCTTGTGTCTTCCGATTCTTGGCTATCAAAATTCTCGCCGCTGTTGTGGCATACAGAAAGAAAGTAACATCTTTTTTGGGAATTTCTTTTCCGACTATACCCAATAAGAAGGCTTCTGGTTTCTTAATAAATGTATTTTTCAAAACTTTCTTTAATTCATTATAAATCTTTTCCCAGAAGTCTTTTACTATGGGGCAAGTCCACCACATGTGGTAACAGTTTCCTTCTACAGCTTTACATTTCCAGCATTTGTTATCATATGTATGATAAATTTTTGCAAGCTTAAAGGTAAAGGTAAAGGTTCCCCCGCACATGCGTGCTAGTCGTTTCCGACTCTAGGGGCCGGTGCTCATCTCCGTTTCATAGCCGAAGAGCCAGCGTTTGTCCGAGGACGTCTCCGTGGTCATGTGGCCGGCATGACTAGACGCCAAAGGCGCACGGAACGCTGTTACCTTCCCACCGTAGTGGTCCCTATTTTTCTACTTGCATTTTTACGTGCTTTCGAACTGCTAGGTGGGCAGAAGCTGGGACGAGTAACAGGCGCTCACTCTGTTACGCGGCACTCGGGATTCGACCCGCCAAACTGCCGACCTTCTGATCGACAAGCTCAGCATCCTAACCCACTGAGCCACTGCGTCCCTTGTTTTGCAAGCTTAACCGGTGTTAAATACCACCTATACATCATCTTCATCATATTTTCTTTCAAAACATTGCATGCTGTAAACTTAATACCCTTTTTCCACATCCTATCCCAGTCCTCAATCATAATGTTATGCCCCACATCATTAGCCCAATCGATATCACTGATTTCACATGTTCATCTTCTGTGTGCCACTGCAGCAATAAATTATACATCTTGGAAAGGTTCTTTAATTTTGTATCTAACAGTAACATTTCCAATTCAGATTTCTCTATTTGAAAACCTCTTTTTTTATCCATTTTATACACTTCATTCATTTGGTAATATTGAAACCAATCATCAACCTTATCTTTCAGCTGCTCATATGTTTTTATCTTAAATTGGTCTCCTTCTTGTATCAATATATCCTTATATTTCAGCCACTTGATTTCCATATTTGACCTTTTCTGGGTCTTAGCCTCTAGTGGCGAAATCCACCTGGGTGTTTTACTTTCTAACAGGTCTTTATATCTCATCCACACATTAATCAATGACTTTCTAATTATATGATTTTTAAAGCCTTTGTGGACCTTTGTCTTATCATACCATAAATATGCATGCCATCCAAATACATTGTCTAAACCTTCCAAGTCAAATACATCTGTATTCTCTAACACAAACCAATCTCTCAATCAGCAAAAAGCAGCAGCTTCAAAATAAAGTTTCAAATCTGGCAGGGAAAAGCCCCCTCTATCTTTTGAATTTGTTAATAGCTTGAACTTAATTCTAGGTTTTTTCCCCTGCCAGATGAATTTCGATAATACCTTTTGCCATTCTTTAAAACAATTCAACTTTTCAATAATTGGAAGTACTTGAAATAGAAACAACATTTTTGGCAATACATTCATCTTAACAACTGAGATTCGGCCCATCAAAGACAATTTCAAATTTGTCCAAATATCTAAATCTCTCTTAATTTCATTCCACATTTTATCATAATTATCTTTATACAAATTCAAATTTTTTGCTCTCATATTTACACGTGGGATTCGGCTGGCACCCTGGACGTCTCCCTTGCTCCTAGGTAGACCCTAGTAAGGGCTGCTGAAAGCGAGCGGGGTGGGAGACGTGGTGCTGTGAATCTTCTTTGCTACCTTCAGCGTGTGAAGCTGCAAGTTCCGAAGGACGTGGAGCAACCAATTTCTCTGTTAGAAATTAAGATAATTTGGACAGTTGAATACCGTGAGTAGAAGAATCTTAAAACAAAATTTGGACTTGATTTGGATTGCGTAAGGGAAGCTAAAAATGGAGGTCGGTCCCTCTCCGCTGCGGCAAAACTGAAAGCAATTGCCTGATAAGCTGCAGCTGTAAAAAGACTCTTGAGCTTTTCAAACCTCCAAGTTTCTGTTTAAAAAACAAAAAACTCCCCTGAAGCAGGGTGAGGGGGAGAGAGACTCTTTAGACATAAAATCCCTGCGAAAGTTGTGAAAATAAATAAAAGTTAAGCCGACTCTCTTCCTGGGAGGGAGACCTGGTCAGGCAGCAGACTCCATTGTGATGCAATAAGGAGATTGGAAGTCTTTGATCCTCGTTTCCTATTGGAACTTTTGGTGTTGCTGTGACGGTCTGAAGTGTTGCAATCGAACCTTTAAGGATCAGACTTGCTACATACTGACTTTCTCATCGGTTTTGTAACATAAATTACTTCTTAAAAAAACAAAAAAAAAACTGCCTGTTTGAGCGGAACTGGTGCTCTGGCTGTTGTAACTGGTTGATTGCAGCGAGAAAATAGAGACCTAGATATCTTAAACTGTTGAGCCTTTAGTTTGTTATGGCTGTGGAGGCTTCAAACGCACCAAAAACAAGAAGGAAACTCTCTGCCTCCCCAACCTTTGAAGAGGAAGTGCTTAAAATGTTACATGCATTAAAGGAGGGGCAGGACAGATTGCAAGAGACACAGGATAAACACACAGAGGAATTTAAAGAGATAAAAAAGGAAATTGGCTTCCTGAATAAGGAAATTCAACAGGTTAAGACAGAAGTTTCAGAAGTGGATACAAGAGTTACTCAATTGGAAATAGGACGTGTCCAGGATCTGGAAAGACAACAGTACCAAGCCCAGGTAGCAATTGCTTTCCTGCAGATGAAGGAGAGGGAAATGAACTTAAGAATTCGAGGGTTTCCCGAAATAGAACAAGATAACTTAAAGGCAACAATAATCCAGGAATTTGAAGCATTGTGGGATCTGACAAAAGAAGAATTGGAAACAATAATAGTGAAGGCCTATAGATTTGGAGCGAAACCAAAGAAGAGAGATTCGAAATTTATAAGTGATTGTATGGTGGTTTTTCAAACTAAAGAACAAAGAGATAAAATTTTGGGACTTCACTATCAAAAGAATTTGAAAGTCCAAGAGCAACAGGTGGTCCTTTTTAAGGATATCCCAAAATTTTTCTTGGATTTAAGAAGCAATTACACAGATTTGGTTAGTGCCTTAAGAAAGAAAAGGATCTATTTCCATTGGGAATTCCCCGAAGGATTATATTTTAAATATCAACAGAAGAAGATTCGAATTCGAACATTGGGAGAGAAGGAAAGATTTCTGGAAAAGAACGTAAAAGATCTTGAATTGGAAGCAGGAGCAAGACCTGGTCCATAACTGGAATTACCACCTCTTTTTGACGTACGGCTGCTAGGAGCTGGGGCAGGAGCTAAGCCAAGAGCAGTACAGTAAAATAATATGGCACTAAGAATCTTATCATGGAATGTGAATGGTTTAAATTCGAAACCTAAAAGAAATCGAATCCATCACAGAATTTGGATGTGATATGCCTACAAGAAACACATGTGATGAGAACTCATAGAAAAATCTTGCAAAATAAAAGATTAGGTCAAGAATTTATTTCGGCAGACAAAGTTAAGAAACAAGGAGTAGTGATTTATGTTAAAGAGAAATTTGAAGCAAAATTATTGTTTAAAGATGAGGAGGGAAGATGTCTTGCAGTTGAAATAACAGCACAAGGCGATAAGTTGTTGATGCTTGGAATTTACGCACCAAATGAAGGTAAGGCTGAATTTTACAAGAAGATACACGATGTACTTTTGGATTATATGGATTATAAGATAATTTTGATGGGAGACTTGAATGGAGTAGTCTCCACATTGATGGATAGATCACAAAGACAGAAGATTTCTAATGATGGAAGACTACCAAAGACTTTCTTTGAAATGATGGATAATTTTGATATGATTGATACTTGGAGATTGAAAAACCCATTGGAGAAAGACTTCACGTTTTTCTCTGACGCAAATAAATCGTGTTCCCGCCTCGATTATATATGGACAACAAGAGATTTGGCCATGAGAATAAACAAATCAGAGATATGCCCAAAGACTTGTTCTGACCATAACGCTGTGCTGCTGGAATTAAAATTGTTTCTACAGGGTTCGTTTAGATGGAGAATGAATGATGCCTTGCTGAGAAGTGAACAGATTGTTGAGAAGGCCCAAAAAACCATAAGAGACTATTTTGAGATAAATTTGAATACAGAGGTAGAAAAAAGGGTCATTTGGGACGCAAGTAAGGCGGTCATGAGAGGTTTTTTGATTCAACAGAATGTAATAAGGAAGAAGGCCCAAAATGAAAAAAAAGATATCATTTTGAACCAATTGAAAGAGAAAGAGAAAAAATTGAGGAGTAATCCAAAGAATCAACAGGTTCAAAAAGAAATAAAAGCCCTTCAATCACAATTTTCTCAGATAATTAATCAAGAAATTGAATGGAAAATAAAAATGATGAAGCAAAGGTCTGAAATGACTTCCGGTGGCTGCGTGGCGCCGGAGACAGCCTTCCCGGGCTGCCCGCGGCTCAGCTGTGTGTTTTTTCGCCCGAAACAGCGCCGATCAGCTGTTCGGGCGAATTTGAAGCCCCCTCCTCGGGAGAAGAGGAGGGGGTGAGGACCCAGGTAGGGGTCGAGTTCTCCGGGGCCGCCTGAGCTTGGAGCTTGGGCGGCTGAAGGATTGAACTCCCCCGAAGCCTGGGTTGCTCGCAGCTGGCCAGCGTCTCTGCTCTGGACTTCTTGGAGCAGAGCCAGGCGTCTGCGACCACCCCTGCCTGAAGAACGGACTATGGATTAAAGGAGCAGGCAGAGCGGTACAAGAGGAAAAGGTGAAGAGGATTATTTTATTATACTCTCGAGCTTGATGGACTTTTTAAACTTTAAGTGAAAGTGCGTCACAATTGAAAAGTAAAAGTAAAAGATGGCGGCTAAACCTCCCCCTAAAACTCTTCGGAGTGGTGGATCTTCTCCGGTGCAACAATCATCATTACAGGCGTTGCACCCTTCTGATGTACTGACACCGAAGGACTTACGAGATGCACTGGATAAACATGCCCAGGTACTTTTGGAATCAATTAATCAATCAATTGGTGATAAATTTGCACAGATGGAGGAGAAATTGGAGAAACTGGAGGAGAGAATGGAAGAGAGGATGGAACAGAAGTTCAGCGTGATGAAGGTAGACATTTTGTCTTCAGTGCATAAAGTGGCGGAATGTGTGGAAGATTTAGATGAAAAAGTGGATGATTTGACCCAAAAGAACGCAATATTAGAAGCAAAAGTACGGGAGAATGAAAATTTAAGAGACAAAATGGAAAGGGAGTTAAGCCTTGCTCAATATTACCAGATGCAGTTTGCTGTTAGAATCAGAGGTTTAAAAGAGGATATTAAGGAAGATTTAAAGCAGCTGGTTTCTGAGGCTCTTGAAGTGGTATTGAACCAGCCAGCATCTGAAATAAGAGCAGCTATGGATAAAGTGTTCCGTGTGAATTCATGGATTGCCAGACAGAGAAAGTTGCCTAGAGATGTGGTGGTATACTTTGCAAAAAGAGAAATTAGAGATGAAGTTATACAAGCTGCCTATGATGCTAAAGTTGTGATTGCTGATCAAGAAGTCTTGGTTTTAAAAGAAATTCCTCCAAAGATTTTAAGGAGAAGGAAGGATTTTACATTTCTTGTGCAAGAGCTCAAGCAACGAGATATAAGGTTCAGATGGGAGATTCCAGACGGGCTGATGGTGATGCATGAAGGTAAAAGGTATCGGTTGATTACTGTGAAGCAAGCGCGTGATTTCTACAATAATGTCTTAAAAGCAACCCCATTAACACTTCTCGAAGCTGCAAAGGGATCTGGAGAAGGAGAACATCAAGAGGATGAAACAGAGGAAAATGGAGCTGGAGGAGATCAAGTTATAACTTCTTTGGATGATCCTAGAGAGCAAAGGGTAATGCGTGCTGCTTTAAAACGAGCAAAGAAAATAAAAGAACAAGACCAGCAAAAGTCCTCAGAATCTTCACAACGTACTCATAGCCAAGCAGTGGGAGGAGCACGGCCTAAAGAAGATAGTCCTATCAAAGCTGTGGTCCAAGAGCTTTGGGAGGATATGCATGGCAACTAAATTCCTAACCTGGAATGTTAATGGACTAAATTCACCACAGAAGAGGAAGAAAGTTTTTCAATATTTAAAACAATTTAAGACAGATGTTATATGTTTGCAAGAAACGCATATTAGAGTTTTGGATCAAAAGTATTTATCGAACTCGAAGTTGGGTACGCAATTTGTTGCTTCTGCAGAAAACAAGAAAAATGGAGTGGTTGTTTATGTTAAAAGTGCCTTAACAGCAGACTTAATTGAAGCAGACAAGCATGGAAGATATGTTATGATTGAGCTGCTGTTAGAAGGTAAAAAGACGCTTTTAGTTGGATTATATGCACCTAATCAACAACAAGATGATTTTTTTAGTTTACTTCACACAAAGCTTACCCAGTTGGATTATAAATCTTTTATTTTTATGGGGGACTGGAATGGTGTTTTGGATGTACAGTTGGACAAGGCTGGAGTTTTCAAGCGCACTCCAAGTCATGCTAGATTGCCTAAATCTTTTTTTTTGAAATGAAGGATGACCTGGAATTGCGAGATATTTGGCGTGAGAGACATTTCCAGGAGAAGGATTATACTTTTTATTCTGATAGACATCAATCTTTTTCGAGGATTGATTTTATTTTGTTGACTAATGATTTTTTTTTGAGGACCAAAAAGGTGAAGATTTGTGCAAGAACTATCTCTGATCACAGTCCAGTTTGGTTAGAGATTGATAAGGAGATAAGAGACAGGCGCTCGTGGCGCGTAAATGAGAATTTGTTTAGAAATCAGAGAAATGTGGAAGAATGCAAACAGCGGATGAAGGATTTTTTTGAGACTAATATGTACAAGGGTACCTCTATGGATATGGTTTGGGATGCTAGCAAGGCCTATATGAGAGGGGTGTTGATATATATGAATAATAAACATAGACGTGCAGTGGAAACTAGAAGGAAAGAACTGGAGAATGAAATAAAGGAAAAAGAAAAGGCTTTGATTTTGAACCCAGAGGATGTGAAGACTAAGGAGGCTATTAGACTGCTAAGAGGACAATTTGATAAATTAATGGCTGATCAAGTGGCGACCAATCTGCGGTTTGCTAGGCATAATACTTTTTGCAACGCTAATAAACCAGGCAGATGGTTAGCTTACAGATTGAGGAAAAAACAAAGGGCTTCTAATATAGATAAGATTGAGTATAAAGGAAGGGTTGTGTTTCAACAGAATTTTATTAAGGATGCTTTTGTGGATTTTTATTCGAAATTATATGCTAAAGAGGAAATTAATGAAAAAGATATTGATATATATTTGGAGAATGCTAGCATCCCGGTTCTTACGCAAGTACAAAAAGAGGGGATTAATCAACTGATTACAGAAGAAGAAATTTTTACAGCAATTAAGGAATTGAAGGTGGACAAAGTACCAGGTACGGATGGCTTGACTGCAGCCTATTATAAAAATTTACAATTAGAGATGATAAAACCGTTAAAGGAACTGTTCCAGACAATCCAGAGGGGGGGAAAGGTGCCACCGTCTTGGAGAACAGCTTTTATTTCTTTGATTCCGAAGGAAGACCAAGATGCTACTCAAGTTAAAAACTATAGACCGATATCGCTTTTAAATACAGATTACAAGATATTTGCTAAGGTTTTGGCTAATAGACTGATGAGGGTTCTGCAACAGGTGATTCATGGGGATCAAACGGGGTTTATTAGTGGTAGGCAAATGAAAAGTAATGTGAGGCATATAGTTGATGTGTTAGAGTTTTTGGAAAGGAACAACCAGATCGCTGCGGTGCTAATTTTTTTAGATGCTGAAAAAGCTTTTGATCAATTGAATTGGAAATTCTTGTTGAAAGTTTTAGATAAAATGGATTTTGGGGAAAATTTTTTACAACCGATTAGGGCATTATATCAAGGACAAACTGCCCGAATTATAGTTAATAATAGCTTGACAGAAGCATGTAATATTGAGAAGGGCACAAGGCAAGGGTGTCCGTTATCGCCCTTGTTATTTGTGTTAACATTAGAGATATTATTGGTTAAAATTCGGAATTCGGAAAAAATTAAGGGGATACAAATTGGAGATCAGGACTATAGATTGAGAGCATTCGCAGATGATCTGGTTGTTACAGTGACCCAGCCAGAGAACTCTGTTGTGGACCTGATGGAGATAATAACACAATATGGGAAGGTTTCTGGATTTAAAGTTAATACACAGAAAACCAAAATTTTGGCTAGAAATATGACAGTTTCGCAAAAGGCTCTCTTAGAAGGATTAACTGGATTTGAGATTGTTAAAAGGGTTAAATATTTGGGGGTGATTTTGTCGCCATCTAATACAAAGCTATATAAAAATAATTATGAAAAACTATGGGGGAAAATTCAAAAAGAACTGCAGAGTTGGGAAAAGTTGCAATTGTCTTTGTTGGGACGGATTGCAGCAGTAAAAATGAATGTCTTGCCTAAATTGTTATTTTTATTTCAAATGATACCGATTCTTAAGAAAGATTCTAATCTGGAGGAATGGCAGCGAGGTATCAATAAATTTGTGTGGGCAGGGAAAAAGCCACGAGTTAAACTTAAGATTATGCAGGATACTCGTGAGAGAGGTGGCCTTAAATTGCCTAATTTTAAATTATATTATGAAGCTGCTGCATTAGTAGGAATAAGTGATTGGATTAATTTGACGCAAGGGAGGTTATTAAATCTTGAGGGCCATGATTTGTTGTTTGGCTGGCATGCATATTTGTTGTATGATAAGAAGGTAGACAATGTGTTTAGGGTGCATATTTTAAGACAGGCATTGCTGAGAGTTTGGAAGAAGTATAGACATAAGTTAAGTTGCAAGATACCATTGTGGGCAATTCCAAAACACGCAATAGAAAATATACATGCTGGCTTCAAACACGATGTGACTACGTACAAGGAGATCCTTAGTTTGGAAAGAAATGTTTGGTGTCTGAAATCATATAGCCTCTTGCGAGAAGAGAAGGTTGTTCAAAATTGGTTTCAATATATTCAGTTACGGGCCAGGTGGAAAGAAGACCAGAAAAATGGATTTACAATCACTGATGAAAATTTGATAAAGCAAATTAGAAATCAGGGACCTGCACATATCAAACGGATATATCTTGCATTGATAGAGATTGACTCAGAAACAGAGCTTGTTAAGGATTGTATGATAAAATGGGCCCAAAACATTCAGGAAGTTATCACAATGGACACGTGGGAAAAGATTTGGGTGAGGAACGTAAAATTTACTCAAGCTCAAAATCTAAGAGAGAACTTTTATAAAATGTTTTATAGATGGCATTTAGATCCTAAAAAGCTTGCAAGTATGTATCCGAATTATCAGCCTAAATGTTGGAGGTGCGGTGATGAAGATGCAACATATTTTCACATATGGTGGACATGTAAGAAGGTTAAGGCCTTTTGGATAAAAGTTTGGTGGAATATGCAGAAGATTTTTAAACAGAGGATAAAGTTTTGTCCGCAATTTTTTTTGTTGGGAATAATTGCAGACGCTACAGTTGTGGACACCAAATTGATGTTGAACTTAATTGTTAGGTGTTTAGTGCCAGCCATTGGCAGTTCCCCAAAAGGGTCATCAGATGGAGGCAAAGAGGTTTCTTTGCTTCCACTGATGAGCCAAGGGTCTCGGACCCACAGCCCCATTGGTGAGAGTGTTTTATGGTCAAGGAGGGGCCAAGACCCCCCATAAATACCTCTGCACGAGGGGCTGCTCTTTGTTCTTTTCTCTGATTCTCTTCTTTGTTCCAGTCCTATCTCTACTCCTAACCTCTATTTTAGTCATGTAATACTAGCTTGTTTTGTTTTATTTTATTTCTCTCTTACATGCAGGCATGAGTGCTTTCATGCCAAGTATTTCTTTCTCTTTCATCTATCATGAATAAAGCTTAATATGATTGCATCTCTGCTTGATGCCTTTGCTTGGAAGCTCCTTTAACGATTCATCGTGAGAACACCTCACAAGTTGGTAGGCAGAGCATGGTTTAAAGGAAAGCTTCCAAGCTTGCAGAAAATTTGAAACTGAAATGGATGGCCGGAGATCCCAGATCGTTACCAGAAGTCATCGATCGAAGACAGCCTCCCCGCCTACATCCAAGACTTCAGTTCCTGAGGCAACCTCAGCTGCAGATGAAAGCGCAAATGACCTTCATCCCGTCAGAGGATCCAGCAGAGCGTCCAGGACCCCTTCACATGCCTCTCTACAACTGAACGCCACAGAGGAGAGCATACAAGGTTTGCAAACTGTCCAAGGCTGCTCAGATGCTGCAGAGACGGACCTGGCTGAGACCAAACGCCGCGTGAGTAAACTGACTGCACAGGAACGTGAAGAGCTGCTTAAAGAGATCCTTGCAATGCAGGGGAAAGGGAGGGGGAAGGCAGCCCAGGAAACCGAAGAGACCACGGGGCTCCCAAATATGGCGCCTGCCACCCTTAGTGACCCCGGGACCCCAGGACTTTTGGCGGGAACCCCCCCTCCCAGCCGTGAGCTACAGCTTCCGGGGGCAAGCGGAAACAAGATGGCTCCGCCCACGTGGTCTGGCACAGGAAACAAGATGGCGGCCCCCACACGGTCTAACAAAGACTTGACTTCTTTAAGTCTGGAAAGCCAGCAATCTCTGGCTTCCAACCAAAATAGCCTGCAGTCACTGGCATCCAGCCTGAATGACATGCAATTCCTGGCATCCGAGCAAGACAGCATGCATATTCCTGATTTCTCCCCCCCACAAAGCCTTAAATGCTATGATAGCAATGAGATCTGCCCAGCCAAAACTGTTACAACGGCTCTCCAGACAGCCATGCAAGCTCTGGCCACTGCCTTAGAGGCTAGCAAGACAGCGGCCACACAGACATCGGGGGTGCCCACCCCCCCTCCAAGGCCTCCCATCCTCTCCCCAGAGCCCAACTGCCGGGGGGAATCCAGCCTGCAGCCTCCCAACAATCAACCCCTGCGGCCTCCCACCTCCTCTTCAGGTCTTCAGAACCAGCAATGGGCTCCTCAAGGCAAGCCAGGCAATGATGAAAATCCATGTGGTTTTAATTCTCGGGAGGATCCATTCAAACAACCCCGGGCTGGTAAATCTGGGCTCCGCCCCCCCAATGCCTCATGGGAAGAAGGGAGAAACCCTGAACAACGCCCTCCCCCTGATCACATGGTCTCCGGGCACGCCCATATGGAATTGCTAAATAAGCAACAAGAAAAAAGAGTGTCCCCTTTCAATGCAGAAACAGCTTCAGGAGTAAGCGTTTTTCCGCTTCCTTTTACATCAATGCCCATCTCAGAATTTTTTAAATATGGGTCCGAGTTCCTGGTCACAGACCTACCTAGTGATTTTAAAAAACTGCAAATAGCAGGAGAAAATTATAGCAGTTGGAGTAAAGATATACAGCTATATCTCTTAAAGCATGGGATTCTACAGATGGTTCGAAAACCACCCCCTTCCCCATGGGGACGTCAAGAAGAGCTGCTACACTTGCAGGCTTATTCTGCTCTACTCAGTTCCCTGGATAATAACTTGTTCCCTAGTATCCCAGCTGGTCTCAGAGCTGCTCAGGTCTGGGATCTGTTATTCAAATTATTCAACAGCGATACCATTGGTTCCATCACCAGATATACAACTGAGCTTTATACAACCAAACTGAAATTTGGTGCCAGCATGCCTGAACATCTTGCAAAACTAAAGGCACTCAGGGCAGAATTGATTTCCAGAGATTTTCCTGTGTCTGATGTGAGCATGCTCTCCATAATTTTTACTTCCCTAGACAGGAGTTGGAGCAATTTCATTGTTTCACTCGAAGCGGTCAAGAGGGAAGACATAAATCTGTCCTACCTCACAGGGAGACTGATTGAAGAAGATCGGAGAAGGAGAAATGCTGGAGAATACGCTAGAGTCACCACTCAGCAAGCCAGAAGGGGGCGCCACAACTCAGAGCAAATTCATGCTCTGCTTAAATGTTTCATCTGTGGCTCTGAGGAGCACCTCAAGAAAGACTGCCCCCATCAACATCAAGCCCCTAAACGTGGTCCCAATCAAGTAAGAGGGAAGGGGCAAGTAAGGGGGCGTGGCAGGGGCAAAGGACATTCACTGCATACTTGTTCCCTCACTCCCACAACAAAGGCTGATAGCTCCACTGACTTATGGTTACTGGACTCTGGAGCTTCTTCTCACATTACTAATATGAGTCAAGGTTTTAAAAGGTTAAAGAAAATTACCTCATCTGTCAAGGTTGCAAACGGTGATACTGCCTCGGTTGTTGGGGAGGGTTTCGTTTCTCTGCCTGGACTTGGAAAAGTAGAGGGTGTCTTGCACGCGCCTTCTATAGCCAACAACCTTTTGAGCATCACCAAATTGTGTGACGATGACAAAGTGGAAGTCCTATTTCGCAAGGGGGGAGGTCATGTCACCCGAGACCAGAAGGTCATTGGAGATATTACAATAATAAATGGCTTGCCATATTTTTCTCCCAAGGCACCACAACCTGCCCCAAGGCTTTCCAAGGGCAGTGTGGGCAAGGAGCCTGAATCTCAGCAGGCACCTACACCACCACTCAAAGCAACAAGAGCCAAGAGAGTGTCCATGGGAAAGCCAATGCACAATAAGTGCGTCCACCTCATGCACAGAAGGCTAGGACATGCAAGCTTCCCTGTAGTTAAAAAGATGGGAGAGTTTGCTGAGGGAGTCCAGCTCAAGGACTGTGACGTGTTTCTGGACTGTGCCGTTTGCAAGAAAACAAAGAGGAAGGCTGCTCCTATACGAAAGGTGTCATCCCGTAAGACTCAACACCCTTACCAACTAGTACATGTTGATTTGGTTGGGCCTTTCACACCATCCCTAGGAAAGAAAAGGTATTTCCTCACTGCCGTTGATGATTTTTCACGTTACGGCCACGTATATACTCTCACAGAGAAATCTGAAGCCTTTGACGCCATAAAGTCGCTGTACAACTTCGTAGAGACCCAGTACAAGACCAAGATCGCACAATTGCAGAGCGATCGCGGGGCTGAGTTCATATCTCAGAAGTTCCAGGACTGGGTAAGGCATAAGGGCATCCGCCATTTCCTAACTGCACCGTTCACCCCGTCGCAAAATGGTGTAGCTGAGAAAAGGAATGGAATCCTGCAAACCATGATGCGTAGTCTGATTGCAGACGCGGGTGTCGCAGAATCATACTGGGGGGAGGCAATTCATTATGCCAATTACACTTTAAACCGCACCTGGAGCAGTGTTGTGAACCAGACCCCATATTTCCTGGTTCACGGTAGGAAACCAAATCTGGCACATTTGCGTGTGTTTGGTTCCTATGCATGGGTGCATATCCCCAAGCAGCTACGGAAGAAGGGGAAACCTGTTTCTCAGAGACTAAGGTTCTTGGGCTATGCTCCTGGCTCCAAGGCCTATCGTTTCCTGGGAGAAGGGGGCAGGCCTGTGACTTCCCAATCTGCCTCTTTCGAAGAGGATTCCAATTGGACCCAGATCCACTCAAATGATCTGAGCCCATATGCCAACCGACCCAGCAAGGACACACCGACCGCGACATCACCAGAGGCGACCCCATACCCTGCCACCGACGAAAATGAGGAACAAGATGAAGATGCGTCCAGTCCCACGGAGGAAGACACGCCATCTTCACCCCCAGCGACACCTCAGAGACCCACGGAAGAAAAGAGCGGTGAGTGGCAGAAGGTAAGGAGGTCAAAGCGGTCCAACAAGGGGGTCCCGCCAAAGAGAATTGACATTGGCCACATCGCGTCTGTCAACAGCGTTGTGGTCACCCCAAAATCCTTCTCTGACATCCAGGAGCTGCCCATCGAAGAGCAAGAGAAATGGCAGCTCGCGATGGAGAAGGAAATGCAGAGCCTGAAACAACTTAAGGTCTTCACCCCCCAGCAACCTCCAAAGGAGAGGAAAGTCATTGGCACAAGGTGGGTTTACAAGGCAAAACCACTTGCCAATGACCTCTACCTATATAAGGCTCGTTTGGTAGCCCAGGGCTTCGCTCAGCGTTACATGGAGGACTACTCGGAGACTTACTCTCCAACCGTTCGGGCAGAGAGCGTCAAGGCCGCCCTCGTGACTGCAGCCGCTCTGGGAGAAGAAGTCTTCCAATTCGACATCCAGACGGCTTACCTCCATGCCAACTTGGACCGGCAGATCTACGTGAGGGCCCCACCTGGCTACCAGCAAGAAGGGGAAAATACATGGTTGCTTCACAAAGGGTTATATGGTCTTAAGCAGTCAGGGAAATTATGGTATGACTGTCTTAAAAAGAGTTTAGAACGAGTTGGTTTTCATACATCTAATGCAGATCAATGTGTTTTCACACGCAATTCCAAGGGTACCACAGAACGGGTGTTAGTTTATGTGGATGATCTATTATATGTAGGGCCAAACAAGAAAGGGTGTGATGAATTTGCCAAGGCCCTGGAAGAAAAATTTACTCTGAAGTCTTTGGGGCGGGTTGACAAGTACTTGGGTGTGCATATTTTGGCCACTAAAGGGGGGTTCGCTCTATCTCAAAAAGAAAAGATAGAGGAATTACTGGCCAAATGCAAAATGACAGAATCTAATCCTACGCATAGCCCAATGCAAACCGATTTTTACAACCACACCCATAAGGACGGTCCTGAGTTCACAGATAACACGCTTTACAGATCTGTGATTGGCTCCTTGCTATACATCAGCAATTGGAGCAGACCTGACATAACTTTAGCTGTGAATCTATTGTCCAGGCATGTGGAACACCCAAAGCAATTCCACTGGACTGCTGTTAAAAGGGTGCTTAGATACCTAAAGGGCACAGCTGATGCCCTCCTTATGCTAGAACCAGAGAAGGGGAAGACGGCCCAGCTCTCCGCTTACTCAGACGCAGACTGGGCTGGCGACACCAAAACTAGACGGAGCACTTCCGGTTTCCTCATATTGCTAAATGGCTGCCCAGTACATTGGAATGTTAGGCAGCAAAAATTTATTTCTTGCTCCACGGCCGAGGCTGAATATGCCAGCCTGTCAGACACGGCCAATGATTTGACTTGGTTCAATGAGCTGATAACAAGCATCTGGGCATCTCCCCCTCTGCCCATCCAAATTCTAGAGGACAACACAGCTGCCATTGCAATCTCGGAGGCTTATGCAGTAGGATCTAGATCTCGCCATATAGACATACGCTACAAAAATGTCAGGCAGCTTACCAAAAAGGGTTTTATACATGTTGAGCACTGTAATACAGCTGACCAGATAGCTGATCTGTTTACCAAACCTGTTCCCATTGACCGGCACAACCTTCTGTGTAAGCGTTTGTGTTTGGCCTTCTGAATGTTTTCATACATGTCTATGACACCTGCTCGCCCCTCACACACATTCACTGGTCCCTGTCATTGGCTGGCAAGAAGGGGAATTGTTAGGTGTTTAGTGCCAGCCATTGGCAGTTCCCCAAAAGGGTCATCAGATGGAGGCAAAGAGGTTTCTTTGCTTCCACTGATGAGCCAAGGGTCTCGGACCCACAGCCCCATTGGTGAGAGTGTTTTATGGTCAAGGAGGGGCCAAGACCCCCCATAAATACCTCTGCACGAGGGGCTGCTCTTTGTTCTTTTCTCTGATTCTCTTCTTTGTTCCAGTCCTATCTCTACTCCTAACCTCTATTTTAGTCATGTAATACTAGCTTGTTTTGTTTTATTTTATTTCTCTCTTACATGCAGGCATGAGTGCTTTCATGCCAAGTATTTCTTTCTCTTTCATCTATCATGAATAAAGCTTAATATGATTGCATCTCTGCTTGATGCCTTTGCTTGGAAGCTCCTTTAACGATTCATCGTGAGAACACCTCACATTAATTACGGCAGCAAGACTTTTGATAGGCCAATATTGGAAGAAAGAGGAACTGCCGACTATAGAAGAGTGGACTTTAAAGGTTTCCGACCTGGCAGAGATGGCGAAGATTTCGGCCTATTTGAAAGACCATTCGCAAGAACGCTATATTATGGAATGGAGAAAATGGATTGAGTTTATCCAGAACAAGTATAGGGTTAAGAAGTTTTATGTAGCATTTGAATAAGTCTTCTTTCGTTTTTTTCCTTTTTTTTATTTTAGTTTCTTTTTATATATATTCAATATTACTAAGGCTTGTTTATCCTATATAAGCTAGAGAGTGATGGATTTTAGAGTTTATAGTTGTTAGTATATGATTGTTTATGATTGCTTTTTATATATATACCTTGTATTTAGCTCTGGGAAGTCGGGAGGGGGGAGGGGGGGAGGGGGGGAGGTAGGGGGGGGAGGAGGGAGGGGGAAGGGGGGATTTTTAAAGGAAAATTGTATTTTAAAACTTTTCAATAAAAAAAATGATGAAGCAAAGGTCTTTTGAATCGGCAAATAAATGTGGTAAGTTACTAGCTTGGCAGTTGAAAAAGAGACAGAAACAAAGTACAATAACTATGATAACACAAGAGGAAAAGATTATTGAGAACCCTGCAGAAATTAGGAAATGTTTTCAGAAATATTATAAGCAGCTATACAAGAAAGAAAAAGAGGACTTAATTAAAACAGAACAGTTATTGGACAAATATGGATGGCAGAAAATTCCTGAAGAGAAAAGGACCCTACTCAATTACCGGATTACAAGACAAGAATTGGAGGCAGCAATTAATCAAATGCAAATTGGCAAGGCACCAGGACCTGATGGACTGACAGCAAAATATTATAAGACACTGAAAGACTGGCTGATTCAGCCACTGATGGAAGTATGTAATGAATTACTAGAGGGGGTTAAGGCACCTGAGACCAGGAGAGAAGAATTTATTACGTTGATACCTAAACCAGATACAGACAGAGCTCAAGTAAAGAATTACCGCCCAATCTCCTTGCTAAATGTGGATTACAAAATTTTTGCTAATATCTTGGCTACAAGACTGAAGAAGGTCCTTCAAGATCTTATTCATCATGATCAAGCAGGTTTTTTACCTGGTAGACATATGAAGGACAATATTAGGAACATAGTTGATATTTTGGAAAGGTTAGAGGCCAAAAAGAACTCTAAGGCTATATTAATATTTATTGATGCGGAGAAGGCCTTTGACAATATTTCTTGGAGTTTTATGAAAAAGAATTTTGAAAATATGGAGGTTGGGCAGAGTTTTATGAATGGTTTAAATGCAATCTATTCTAAGCAAAAAGCAAAAACTATAGTTAATAATGTGGTGTCAGAGGAAATTAGAATTGAAAAGGGTACCAGGCAAGGGTGCCCACTCTCCCCTCTGTTATTTATTACGGTTCTGGAAGTTTTGCTGAATATGATAAGGAAAGAGGAAGGTGTGAAAGGGATTGTAGTGGGTTCGAAACAATATAAGCTAAAAGCCTTTGCTGATGATTTGGTCTTAACATTACAAGATCCAGAGACCAGTGCAATTAAAGCACTGGAAATAATACAAGAGTTCGGACATGTTGCAGGTTTTAAATTGAATAAGAATAAAACCAAAGTTTTAGGGAAAAATCTGTCATTAGAGGAAAAAAGTAAGTTACAGGAAGCCACTGGTTTGATGTTTGTAAAAAAGGTGAAGTATCTGGGTGTAAATATGACACCAAGGCAGGTTTCTTGAGGAGGGGCCTTACCACCGCCTCTTTCAAGGCGGCAGGGAAGCACCCCTCACTCAAGGAAGCATTGATAACTGCCAGGAGCCAGCCTCTTGTAACCTCCCGAGCCGCATAAACCAGCCAGGAGGGACACGGGTCCAACAAACACGTGGCAGCACTTAATTTCCCCATGATCCTGTCCACTTCATCCGGAGTCACAGGATCAAACTCTTTCCAAATATTATCGGCCAAATCCATCGTTTCCCCCTCGTCAGATACTGCCCAGTCGGAGTCCAAGCCAGCCCGAATCTGAGCGATTTTATCCACCAGATACTCACTAAACTCCTCGGCCCGTCTCTGCAAGGGGTCCTCTCCTGTCCCCTGATTTAAAAGGGAATGGGTCACCCTAAACAGGGCGGCCGGGCGGTTATCTGTGGATGCAATGAGGGTGGCGAAGTGAGCATGCTTCGCTACCTCCATCGCCACAAGATAAGATCTAGAAAAGGATCTTAACTGTGTTCGGTCAGACTCGGACTGACTGGATCTCCAAATGCTCTCTAGGCCCCTTCTCTGGCGCTTCATCTCCCGCAGGTCCACAGAGAACCAAGGAGCGAGCCGGGATCTGTGCCGGGTCAGAGGCCGCAAAGGCACAACACGGTCGAGAGCCTCCAAAGCAGCCCGTTGCCAGGCGTCAACTAAGGTCTCGACCGGGCTGTGGGAAAGGGAGGAAGGAATCAATCCAAGCGCCGTCTGGAACCTATCTGGGTCCATCAGGCACCTGGGGCGGAACCACCTGGTCGGTTCCGCCTCCCAGCAGCGGGGAGTGGCATGACGGAGGCCCAACTGCAGGAGATAATGGTCTGTCCATGAAAGGGGTTGAGATGTTGGAATAACCCCGCCCAGACCATTAAGCCACTGCCCAGAGATAAAAATAAGGTCGGGCGTGTTTCCCCCCTTGTGAGTCGGACCCTGAATAATCTGGGTCAGGTCCATGGCTATCATGGAAGCCATGAACTCTCGGGCCACCCCCGACGCACCACCCAGGGAAGGCAGGTTAAAATCTCCCAGAACCATAAGCCTGGGAAACTCAACCGCCAACCCCGAGAGAGCGTCGAGTAGCCCAGGCAGGGCCGTTGCCATGCAGCTGGGAGAAAGGTACATGAGCAACAGACCCAACTGACCCCCAGGACCCCACCTCAGGAGAAGGGACTCACATCCGCCTATCTGAGGGGCAGTGGTCTCCCACGGACAAAGGGCCTCCTTAATAACAACTGCCACCCCCACGCCCCTACCCCTCCTTGCCAGGCAAATGGAGCCATGGTGCTCTTCAGCAGGCACAAGCAACCCCGATCCCACTCTCCTCCTCCTCCCCTTGGAAGAGCTGCGGGCTCCGAGGGACAGAGGCAAGCCGAGAAACCGATTCCCACCCCACACACACACACACACTTCTCCTGCCCGTATCTGAGGAGACCTGCAAGATTTTCTGCTTGCAAAAGGGCGATCACTTCTGCCTCTCTTGCAAACACTGGAATTGTGCAAGGAAGGGAAACCCCTGCCCCACCGTCTGCCTTCTCCTTTTTTTCTGCATGGGGGGAAGGAGGAGGCGGAGAAGCAGCTGGCAAGATTGCAGCCCAGCCCAGAGAAGGGGAACGAAGAGCCGGTTGGAGAATGCGTCTTTCTCCCTCCATCCCCAGGGGCGGAACAAAGCAGAGAGGCGAAGAACGTGGAGGGCACGGAAGAACGTGGAAGAAAAGGAAGCAAAGAAAGAAGATATAACCTTCAGCAAAGCAGCTTCCATGCAAAAGAAACACATTTGCACTTATGTGAGCAGACATGTGCCCCCACAAGCAGCCCCCCTCCCCCCAGCCTCCCCTGAGCCAAAAAACTCGCCCTGTCTTAATTGCAGGCAAAACCTGCCAAAAGCCCAAACAGCCCGTGCAGAAGCACTGCCTGCTCGCCTTTCCAAGGCACTCCAGCCCAGATTCTTTGCTCCCTCTTAGCTGGACAACCTTTAAAATTGGCTCCCCCTCCTTCTCCAAGCCAAGCTGCCCTCCTCTCCATCCTGCACCCCCTCTCCCAAAGAGTTTGGCTGGCAGTTTGTCAATCGCAGCTCTTCCTCCTCCTCATCCCCCTCCCCATTCTGGCTTCAGCACAGAGTTTTTGCCTGAAGAAGAAGAAACAGGGCGCTCCCCCCACCCGATGTTTCTCTTCCTCTTCCCATCACTTCTTTGGCGTGTGTTTGCTGGGAGCCCATCCAGATTTGAACACCTTGGAGTCCCCGTTTCCCACCGAAAACAAAACACTGGCTGCAAAACCCTTTTGACACATGAAATGAAAATAACACTGCGTATATCGTTTTTTTACCTTTGTGCTGCTATGTATAAAAAACCTATATAAAGGTAAAGGTAAAGATTCCCCCGCACATGCATGCTAGTCGTTTCCGACTCTAGGGGCCGGTGCTCATCTCTGTTTCAAAGCTGAAGAGCCAGCGCTTGTCCGAGGACATCTCCATGGTCATGTGGCCGGCATGACTAGATGCCAAAGGCGCACAGAACGCTGTTACCTTCCCACCGTAGTGGTCCCTATTTTTCTACTTGCATTTTTACATGCTTTCGAACTGCTAGGTTGGCAGAAGCTGGGACGAGTAACAGGCGCTCACTCTGTTACGCAGCACTCGGGATTTGACCCACCAAACTGCTGACCATCTGATCGACAAGCTCAGCGTCCTAACCCACTGAGCCACCACGTCCCAAAAAAACCAAACAAACTATAGTGTGTTGCATTTATGAAATGAATGAACTGCTACAAAGGAAATTTTTTATTTCTGTATGCATCAAAAACATTTTGAACTTCCAAAAAAAAAGACGCTGGGTCGAAGGTTACTTTCAAATAAAATACTCAATGTCCATTTGAGTCCTCCTCATATTTATTAAATAAAAAGACAAACTTAACTTTTCCCCATGCAGCAAACCCAAAATGCTGTCTGCTTGTCATTCTGACCGTCCACCCAACTGCCCACCCACCCATCTGCCTGTCCGCCAGTCCATCTGCCCATCCATCCTCTCATCTGTCCATCTGTGCATCCGCCTGCCAGTCCATCTGTCTTCTGTCCACCAGTCCATCTGCCATCTGTCTCCATCCATCTGCCCGTCCATCCATCTGTCCATCCGTCTGCCCGTCCACCTGTCCATCTGCCCACCCATCCATCTGCCCATCTGCCAGTCCATATGTCTGTATTGTAGCATCCAGTCAGCTGACAATGAATAAAAAAGACTATTTCACTGAACGTCAAATAAATATTTGCAAAATAATAGCCAATTTTTATGTCAGCATGCAACAGAAACATTCTGAACTCCAAAAAAAGAAACTGGATTAAATGTTAATTTTAAATACAATACTCAATGTCTACTTGAGTCCTCATATTTAGGAAATAAGAATCCAAAGTTAACTTATCCACCTGCAGCAAACCCAAAATGCTGTCTGCTTCTGTCTTTTTGTCCATCCGTCCACCCATCTGTCTGCCCGACAGTCCATCTGCCCATCCATCTGCTTGTCCGTCCGTCTGCTCATCCGCCAGTCCATGTGCCCGTCTGCCAGTCCATCTGCCCATCCGTCCATCTGCACGTCCATCCATCTGTCCATCCGTCTGCCCGTCCACCTGTCCATCTGCCCACCCATCCATCTGCCCATCTGCCAGTCCATATGTCTGTATTGTAGCATCCAGTCAGCTGACAATGAATAAAAAAGACTATTTCACTGAACGTCAAATAAATATTTGCAAAATAATAGCCAATTTTTATGTCAGCATGCAACAGAAACATTCTGAACTCCAAAAAAAGAAACTGGATTAAATGTTAATTTTAAATACAATACTCAATGTCTACTTGAGTCCTCATATTTAGGAAATAAGAATCCAAAGTTAACTTATCCACCTGCAGCAAACCCAAAATGCTGTCTGCTTCTGTCTTTTTGTCCATCCGTCCACCCATCTGTCTGCCCGACAGTCCATCTGCCCATCCATCTGCTTGTCCGTCCGTCTGCTCATCCGCCAGTCCATGTGCCCGTCTGCCAGTCCATCTGCCCATCCGTCCACTTGTCTGTCCGTCTGTCTGTCTGCCAGTCCGTGTGTCTGCCCGTAAATCAGTCCATCTGTACTGGAGTGTGCAGTCAGCTGGCAAGGAATAAAAAAGCACTCTTTCACTGAAGAACATCAAATATATAGTTGCAAAATAATAGCCAATTAAAATATTTATCTTACCTGGTTAATGTGATTTTTGCTTCTCAACATCAGCACACAACATCTTCATATCAGGGCTGTAAGATGTCACCTTCATTTTTAAACAAGATTGCAGGCTGTTGTCTGTGAGGCGTGAGTGATATTTGTTTTTAATGTAGTTCATATCGGAGAAGACCTGTTCACATACGTATGTGGATCCAAAAATTGACAGGACTCCAAATGCATATTTCTTCATATTTTTGTATGTGCTGGGGAAGGCATTCCATGTATCAAATATAAGCTTGTCCTGTTTGGGAAGGTTTTCAATATCACTCCATTTGTGATTCAGCGCAAGACTGGCCTTCTGACGGGCAACATCTTCAAGTGTATCTGTCAAGCGTTGGAACTTGGACACCCATATCTCTTTGTCGGCTATGTCTGCAAGTTCCATCTCCAGATCGGGTTGACTTACACCTGCAAATGCAGTCATATTCAATGCAGATGGATCGCTGGTCAGGGGAGTGACAGGGAAAGATAATGTATTTTTTTCCTCTCTGAACTCACAGAATCGCTTCCCAAACGATGTTTGCATTGCAATGATTGCAGACTGCAAATACTCTGAATCTATCACATTGTTACCTTGTTTGAACTCTCTCAAAGAGGGGAAGTGAGACAGTGTACCTCTCTGTAAATCTCTTTCAAATACTGTCAACTTGTGTTCAAATGCCAACACTTCCTCCAGCAAGTTCAGGGCTGTGCCTCCTTTACCCTGAAGACTTGTGTTCAGCTTGTTCAGGTGTGCTGTCATATCTACCATGAAGTATAGCTTTTCCAGCCAATCTGGACATTCCAGCTCAGGATAGGTGAGCCCTTTGCTGCCCAGGTACATTTTCACCTCTTCCAGACACGCAGCAAAGCGTTTTAGCACCTCCCCTCTGGACATCCACCGGACTTTGTTGTGCAGCAGGAGATCAGAATATGTGCTGTCCACCTCCTCTAGTAGCAAACAGAACTGACGGTGATTTAATTTAATTTAATTTTAATTTATTAATATTTCTATACCGCCCTTCTCCCGAAGGACTCAGGGCGGTGTACAGGGCAAGAATAAAACACAAAGCTACAAAAATTAAAAAGTAATTAAATACATGCCCAACAATAAATACATTAATAAAACCCCAATAAATGATAGTAAAACCCCACCAATCCCCCCTCAGGCCAGGCCGGCTTGTTCGAACAGGTATGTTTTCAGATCGCGGCGAAAGGAGCGAAGATCGGGCGCCGTCCGGAGCTCAACCGGTAACTGGTTCCATAGCTCCGGGGTGCCCACAAAGAAAGACCTCCCCCTGGGGGCCACCAATCTACATTCTCTGACCGGTGGCACCCTGAGGAGGCCCTCTCTGTGGGAACGCACAGGGCGGAGGGAAGTTGACGCCGGCAGCAGGTGTTCCCCGAGGTACTCCGGACCCCTTGTGCCATTATTTTATTGAGAATCTTAATGACGAGGTTCATCACTTCTGTGCATTCTGGAGGAAATGTTTGAGCGCACAATGCCTCTAGGTGCAGGATGCAATGAAATGTTAGCAGCTTTCTACCCACCGACTTCTGCAGTAAAGCCACAAAGCCCTTCTGCGCTCCTGTCATACTCGGTGCCCCATCAGTAGCCACTGACACAAGGTGGGTGGTGTCTATTTCTTTGGTTCTGAAATAATCCAACACAGCCTCACAGATGTCTTCCCCCCTTGTTTGGCCTTTCAGTGGTATGAACTCAAACATTTCTTCCTGTGGCCCAGCAGAGTTAACATATCGGCAGAACAGCGCTATTTGTTCAATATCACTTCTGTCTTTGGATGCATCACAGGCAATTGAGTATGCCTCAGCTGAATTGATGTCTTTAATTTGCTGTCTGGTGATGTTTTCTGCCATTTTTAGGGTTCTGTCTTTGACAGTCTTCACAGAGAGGGGCATATCTCTGATTTTCTGCACAATTTCTCTCTTGTTTTTGAAGTCTGAGAACAAATGTTCTGAAATGTTAATGAATGATTCCTTCATATATTCTCCATCTGTGAAAGGCTTCCTGTGCCTGACTATTTCCTGAGCAGCCACAAAACTAGCATATGTAGTTGAACTTGCAGACGTCACCCACTTCTTAAATTGATTCTTGCTCTGATCAACCTTCCGCATCAATTCCAAAACGGCTTTTTTTCTCTTCTCCTTCTGGGTATTTTTCAGCAAAGGCTGCGTGTTTATTTTGGAAATGTCTTGAAACATTATACTTCTTGTTGTTTGCAAATTTCTCACCACATATTAGACATACTGGTAATCCACTCTTGTCAGTTGTGAAAGCAAATGAATGTGCCCATTCATCATTAAACACTCTGTGTTCTTCCGAAATTTTTCTTTTCTTGGAATCAGATGATTTGTCCATGGTTGGCCTACTGGGGGGCAAAAAGCAAAATAAATCTCATGCCGGCAGGTCTCGCACAGTGGCAATTATAACCAGTATTGTGAATCAAATGATGTAAGAACCAGTTCCTTGCAAAGATCCCCCCCACACACACACATGGAGCACCCAGGCTCCACTACTTCCCCCCACCCGATGTAGTGCTCCACTGCCAATGCTGCTTCCCCCCCATGACAGAGCGCTCCACCGCTGCTTTACCCAGTGGCAAAGGTGGAGTTTGGGAGGCAGCAGCAGGACATAGCCCAGGCATGGCCAAGCAGCAGCAGCAGCAAAGCTCGTCCTTCTCACTCAAGGTGCAGCAGCAGGACAGCTCTCAATAAGGCAGATGAACATGAGCGAGCAGCACAGCTGGCTCTTATTTTTGGAGAGCCATGATCCCCCCTCCGCAGCCAGCCAGCTCTTCGTGAGTTTAACATGGACATTAAAATGTTTCACCACCTTTATCAATATCACAAAAAAAAGTTTAAGGACTTTAATTGTGCTTGATCAGGTGCATTCATTTTCCTCCCAGTCATTCTCTTGGCATCACCCTCTGAAAGCCAGAGGGCTCACAATGATCCACACTCAGAGAGGATCCTGCAATGTAATCAGAGCTGTCATAACCTTTCATTCCAGCAGGATTATAGCAGGTTATTCTCTATCTCTCTTTGTCTCTGACTGTCTGTCTCTGTCACATTTTCATGTCCTCTGTTTTTCAAATATTTATATTAAGGATTATAAATGAAAATAGTAAAAACCAGTGCAAAATATAAAAAACACAAATAGAAAAATATAAAAGAAAAAAAGGGTGTATGTGTGTAGAAAAGGACAGGAGAATGGGAAAAGAACCCCTTTCTCCTTCATCCCAACAGGTAAAAACAATTTTAGCAGCTAATGTATCATCTTTAAATACAGCATAATTGGGCCATACTTCATCTCTTAATTAAACAAACATCAAAATATTTCATTAAAGTTCTTCACCAAACGTCTAGTAAGGACAACCTCATATATTCATATTCTTCTTCTCTCTCTCTCTCTCTCCCTCCCCCCCTCCCTCCCTGGCACTTACTTGGAAAGAAG
Organism: Vipera ursinii; assembly: GCF_947247035.1. Classification (NCBI taxonomy): domain Eukaryota; kingdom Metazoa; phylum Chordata; class Lepidosauria; order Squamata; family Viperidae; genus Vipera; species Vipera ursinii. Next base: position 36,914,993 of record NC_139522.1, read on the forward strand.
GACAGTCACCTGAGGAATAAACTGGCCTTTTCTTTAGTCAGCAGTACTCCAGCAGTTCTCAAAAAATCACTGTTAAGAGCCGAATACCTTTTTGTTAAGCCATTTTATTTGGTTGGGTTGGATTTGTGTTGTTAAGTGAGACATTTGTTTAATTAGTTTTGCTCCATTTTGCGACCTTACCACTGTTGCTAAGTGAATCACTGCAGTCGATAAGTTAGTATTCAGGTTGTTAAGTGAATCTAGTTTCCCCTTGTCATGGGTAGGCAGCCTTCGCTGTTTTATGAGTCCTGGGCTTACCTCCCAGAATTCTTGAGCCAGTATGGCTCAGCATGGAAACCTCTCCATTTCTCCTCAGCATGGCTGGCTCAGGAATTCTGGGAGTTTAAGCCCAGGAGTCATAAAACAGCCAAGGTTGCCTACCCGAGTCCTTGGGGCTGGCAGCCCCACCCGCACCTCCTTACACAGGTTCTTACTCAGCTGCAGGGATGGAAAGGGGGGGTGCGCCAACCCTGCAAGCAGCAGGAATAGCGGCTACAGCACTTTTAAAGCCCCCCCACCCTCCTATCACTCCGGGCCGCTCGTATTTACGCTGCAGACCCAGCACTGCGAGAGGAACCGCTGCCTCTCCTGCCGCCAAACGCCGCGAGGCCGATCCTCGCGCAGCGGCGGGGATGGAAAGGGGGGGTGCGCCAACCCTGCAAGCAGCAGGAATAGCTGCTACAGCACTTTTAAAGCCCCCCCACCCTCCTACCACTCCGGGCCGCTCGTATTTACGCTGCAGACTCGGCACTGCGAGAGGAACCGCTGCCTCTCCTGCCGCCAAACGCCGCGAGGCCGATCCTCGCGCAGCGGCGGGGATGGAAAGGGTGTGTGTGCCAACCCTGCAAGCAGCAGGAATAGCGGCTACAGCACTTTTAAAGCCCCCCCCACCCTCCTACCACTCCCGGCTGCTTGTATTTATGCTGCAGACTCGGCGCCGCGAGAGGAACTGCTGCCTCTCCTGCCGCCAAACAGCGCAAGGCCGATCCTCGCACAGCGGCGGGGTTGGAAAGGGGGGGTGCGCCAACCCTGCAAGCAGCAGGAATAGCGGCTACAGCACTTTTAAAGCCCCCCCACCCTCCTACCACTCCCGGCTGCTTGTATTTATGCCGCAGACTCGGCGCCGCGAGAGGAACCGCTGCCTCTCCTGCCGCCAAACGCCGCGAGGCCGATCCTCGCGCAGCGGCGGGGATGGAAAGGGGGGGTGCGCCAACCCTGCAAGCAGCAGGAATAGCGGCTACAGCACTTTTAAAGCCCCCCCACCCTCCTACCACTCCCAGCTGCTTGTATTTATGCTGCAGACTCGGCGCTGCGAGAGGAACTGCTGCCTCTTCTGCCGCCAAACAGCGCAAGGCCGATCCTTGCACAGCGGCGGGGTTGGAAAGGGGGGGTGCGCCAACCCTGCAAGCAGCAGGAATAGCGGCTACAGCACTTTTAAAGCCCCCCCACCCTCCTACCACTCCCGGCTGCTTGTATTTATGCCGCAGACTTGGCGCCGCGAGAGGAACCGCTGCCTCTCCTGCCGCCAAACAGCGCAAGGCCGATCCTCGCACAGCGGCGGGGTTGGAAAGGGGGGGTGCGCCAACCCTGCAAGCAGCAGGAATAGCGGCTACAGCACTTTTAAAGCCCCCCCACACTCTGACCACTCCGGGCCACTCGTATTTATGCTGCAGACTCGAGGGCACCGCGATACCGCTACTCACCTTTCCAGTCCTCCCGTCTCTTCCTCCACTGCCGCCAAGTGCAGTCAGATTGAAGAAACAAAGAGGTTTGTGGGCAGTCCCACAAACGGCTTGTGGGCGGTCTCACAAACCAAAGGTCAACCAATCAATGCAAACTTTGCAATTTTTTTTTGGTGAGAAGTTTGAATTGATTAACTATTTTAGTGCCACTTTTTTCAGGACTAAACATGGCGGAGGAGGACTGGGAGCCGCAGGGGATGGCTCTAAGAGCCACATGTGGCCCCGGAGCTGCAGGTTGCCGACCCATGACCTAGGCATATTGGAAGCAGATAACATCTTGAATAGAAAAGTTAAAGAGTCAACGCAAAAGGAATACATCAGGAGAGTCTGCAAAATATTAAAATCAAAGCTGAATGCTGGAAACATAATTAAAGTCATTAACACATGGGCAGTCCCAGTGATACGCTACCCAGCTGGAATTATCAACTGGACTTAGGCTGAACTGGAAAACCTAGATTGGAAGACACGTAAACTTTTGAATATGAACCACACTCTACATCCACGAAGTGGCATCGACAGGTTGTACCTGCCAAGAAAAATAGGGGGCAGAGGGCTATTGCAAATCCACCAAACTGTAGAAGAAGAAAAATGAAGTTTGAATGACTATGTGAATCAAAGTAGAGAAAAACTGCTGCAGGCTGTGAAAACAGAGAGTATTATAAAAATAACAGAAACAAAGGCAGAATGTAAGGAAAAATGGCTGGGTGACAGATTAAATAGATGGAAAACCAAAGCTTTGCATGGACAGCATTTGAAAAACATTGAAGAAAATGTGATAACAACTTGACATGGGCATGGCTTAAGATGAGAACCATCAAGAAAGAAATGCAAGGCTTAATACTGGCTGCTCAAGAACAAGCACTACAAACTAATGCCATGAAAGCAAAGATACAAAAATCAACTGACAATCCAAATTGCCGACTTTGCAACAACAAAGTTGAAACTGTTTCACATCTAATATGTGAGTGCAGCAAAATCGCTCAAACTGATTACAAAGCTAGACATGACCGAGTTGCTAAACTAATCCACTGGGCATTGTGTAAAAAAATATGACTTGCCTGTGTCCGAAAAGTCATGCGAACATAGGGTGGAAAAAGTTGTCAAGAATGAGAGGGTGAAGATCTTGTGGGACTTTCTAATATAGATCACCATTTGGAACACAACGCGCCAGATATCGCAGTTGTAGAGAACCGAAGCGTGCAGCTGATTGATATCGCTGTACCAGGAGATGCCAGAGTCGAAGAAAAAGAACTGGGAAAAAATATGAAATATTGTGACCTGGCCATCGAAACTGTGCGATTATGGATGACACATGTAACAGTGATACCCATTGTCATCGGGGCACTGGGAACTATGTCCAAAAACTTTGCAAAACACTTCAAGAAACTGCAGCTTCTTGCAATAACTCCAGCAATGCTACAAAAAACTGCACTACTTGGAACATCTTACATTTTAAGGAGGTAACTGGTTGATACCTAGGATGCTGGCAGTAACCCGTGTCAACCATCAGCACCAGTCAATTTGAATGTTCAGTTGACTGAGGTTCATGTTTAATGGATAATAATAAAGACCAAATGAAGAACAGAATAGAGGCATGGGAAAACAAAGCACTACATGGCCAGTACAGTGACAAAAATAGCTGGGAAAGCAGATAATAACAATACCTGGCAATGGCTAAGAGCAGGAAAGTTGAAGAAAGAGACCAAGGGTCTAATTCTGGCTGCACAAGACCAAGCCTTAAGGACAAATGCTATACCACCAACATGGAGGAACACATCACTTTGGTGAGACAGGTGCTGAGGAAGCTGTTACAGGCCCGGTTGTTTGTAAAATTGCCTAAGTGTGAGTTCCACAGGACTCGGTTGGACTACTTGGGTTACATGATATCCGGGGCAGGGGTGGAGATGGACCCCAACAAGGTCAAGGCTGTTCTGGAGTGGCAGGTGCTGAGGACTTGCCGTCAACTGCAAAGTTTTTTGGGATTTGCCAATTTCTACCAGCAGTTTATCCCATCCTTTGCCACAATAGCCTTACCCCTTACAGATCTACTACGCACCCAACAGGCAGCAATGAAGCCTTGTCCTGGTCAACCACTGGCATGGTCTATGGCGTGTCAACGGTCCTTTGAGACTTTGAAGGCATTGTTCACCAGAGAGCCTATTCTGCTTCACCCAGAGCCCAACATACCATTTGTGGTGCAGGTTGATGCCAGTGACGTTGCAGTAGGAGCTGTTCTTCTCCAGAGAAATAGTCACAGCTCCTTGCAACGCTGTGCCTATATGTCAAGGAAATTGCCAAACACTGAACGTGTATGGGCTATTTGGGAGAAGGAGGCTTTTGCTGTGCGTTGGATGCTCGAGACATGGCAACACCTCCTGGAAGGGGCTAGGAAACCGTTCAAGGTGTGGACGGACCACAAAAACCTGGAAGTGCTACAAACGCCAAGACGCCTGTCCCCGAAACACATCAGATGGGCGCAATACTTCCGAAGGTTCTGGTTCACTCTAAAATACATGCCGGGGGAAAGAACTTCCTGGCCGATGCCCTCTCAAGGCTGCCACAATACGATAGTAAGAGGGAGGAGGTGGTGCAGGCGATCATGCCCCCTTATCAACAGGATGTAGCAAGATCAGTGTCCCACATCGTGACGGGGGATATGATGCATGACTTGCAGAAAGTGCTCCAGGATGATTCCTGGTTGAGAGACCACCTGGATATCCTGACGAGACGGGACAGTCTGGCCTGGTATGGGGATAAACTATACGTCCCACAAACAATGCGGCAAGGGGTACTTTGTCGGTGCCATGACACCAAACAGGCAGGCCACTTCAGATTCTTAAAGACTTTGCACCTAGCAAGATGGCAGTTTTGGTGGCTGCGAATGAAAGCGGAGATTGAGGATTACATCCAAGGTTGTCACATCTGTGCTACTGCGAAACCCTATAGAGGGAAGCCTTTGGGCTTATTACAACCTGTGGCAGATCCCACCAGGCCCTGGCAGGACATCGCAATGGATTTTATTGTCGAGTTACCAGAGAGTCGGGGCTACAATGTGATCTAAGCAGGCGCACTTTGTGCCCTGTAAGGGACTGCCATCTGCCCGAAGGTTGGCCTGGATGTTTATTACACACGTTTATCACCTACATGGAGTACCCCGAAGAATCATCTCAGACCGGGGGGTACAGTTCATGGCTCACGTCTGGCGCGAATTCGTTCAATTTATTGGATCATCCCAGGGTCTCAGTTCAGCATACCATCCCAGCACCAATGGGGCAGCGGAATGAGCGAATACTATGGTGGAGCGTTACCGGAGGTGCTATGTGTCATACCAACTGTCCAACTGGGTGGACCTGTTGGCGTTCGCAGAGGTGGCACACAACAATGCAATGCACAGCAGTACGGGGTTTTCTCCATTCAGGGTGGTGTTTGGTTGGGAGTTTGTTCCCATTCCCGAGTACGCTCAAGGGGATCCCTTACCTTGCCAACCTAGGGAGTGGATGACACAGGTGGGGAATGTGTGGGATACAGTTAAAAAGGCCCTAGCAAAGGCTGCAGAAACAAACAAAGAGCAGGCAGATACCTAACCCAGACAGAATTGGAAGAACAAAAAGATTTGACTGATTTAATGACAATTATATTATATCAACCACCAAAAACCGAACTACCAAAGCAAAAATACAATGGTTACAAAGGGGACATTTTCCTTGCAAAACTGACATTTGGATACGCTCCCTGGATTCAAATAAGGGATCTAGGAAGAAAGGAAGATACATTTGAGAATTTAAAGATACCAAGAGCGAAGTATGATTGGCACAAAAGGAAGGCAAGAGTTAGATTTAAAAGACTGAACTTGTTTCTTTTTTGGGATTCCTAAAGATGGGATGGAGTCACTGAAGCAGTAGGCATGAGCTTAAATGGACTCCACAAGATGGTAGAGGACAGGAAGGCCTGGAGGAACGTTGTCCATAGGGTCGCGATGGGTCAGACACGACTTCACAGCTAACAACAACAACAACAAAGATAGTCTATAAAAATATCTTTTTATGGATTAAGGGGAATCTCTAAAAATATCACTGATTTTACATTTAATTTTTAGATTTGTAAAGGAAATATAACTCCGAACTATATTATAGAATTTGGAATGACATATCAAAAGATGGTATTTTGGACTTCCGGTGGCGACGCGGCGCCGAAGACAGCCGTCTCCGGGCTGTCCGCTCCGCAGCTGTGTTTATCCATCGAAAACAGCGCCGATCAGCTGTTTAGGTGGATTTGAAGCCCCCTCCTCGGGAGAAGAGGAGGGGGTGAGGCCCCAGGTAGGGGTTGAGCTCTCCGGGGCCGCCTGAGCTGAATGTTTGGGCGGCTGAAGGATTGAGCCCCCCCGAAGCCTGGGTTAGCTCCGAGCTGCGCAGCGTCTCTGCTCCGTGATTTTTGGAGCAGAGCCAGGCGTTAGCAACCACCCCTGCCAGAAGGAAAGACTCTCGAGTATTAAGGTGCAGGCAGAGCGGTACAGGAGGTCAAGGTGAAGTGGACTTTTATCTTTACTCTCTAGCTCAATGGATTTTATAGCTTTAAAGTGAAAGTACGCAACAAGTGAAAGTGGGGAAAGATGGCGGCTAAATCTTCTAAAGCTCTTTGGAGTGCGGGAACTTCCCCGGTGCAACAGACTTCGTTGCAAGCTTTGCTCCCTCCTGCACCTCCTCTGGCATTGACGCTTAAGGATTTACAAGATGCCTTTGCAAAGCAATCGCAAGTAATGTCAGATATGATGGATGATAAGATGGAAAAGCTGAAGGCAAAGCTGGAGGAGAAGTTTAGTGCAATGAGGGTAGACATTTTGTCTACAATTGAAAGTGTGGCTGAATGTGTGCAACGTTTGGATGAAAAAGTGGAGGATCTTAGCCAAAAGAATTCTATATTAGAAGTAAAAGTACTAGAGAATGAAAATATAAGGGACAAAATGGACGGAGAACTGAGCCTTGTCCAGTACCACCAGATGCAGTATGCTATTAGAATCAGGGGCTTAAAAGAGAATCCTAAAGAAGACTTAAAGCAGCTGATCTCTGAGGCTTTGGAAGCAGTATTGGGCCAGCCAGCATCTGAAATAGAGGCAAGTATGGATAAAATCTTTCGTGTAAATTCATGGATTGCAAGGCAGAGGAAGCTACCTAGAGATGTGGTGGTCTATTTTACAAAGAGAGCAACTAGAGATGAAGTTATTCAAGCTGCTTACGATACTAAATTTGTGGTTGCTGAGCAAGAAGTCCTGGTTCTAAAAGAGATTCCTCCAAAGATTTTAAGGAGAAGGAAAGATTTTGCATTCCTTGCACAGGAACTTAAGAAATGTGATATCAAGTTTAGATGGGAGATTCCAGTCAGAATGGTGGTGATGCATGAAGGTAAAAGACATCGTCTGGTTACCGTGACTCAGGCACGTGATTTTTACAGCAATGTCTTAAAAGCAACCCCTCTATCACTTCTGGAAGCTGCAAAGGGATTTGGAGAGGGAAAACCTCAAGATGCTGAAGGTAGACAGACAGAGGAGAATGGTGCTGGAGGGGATCAAGTTACAGCTTCATCAGCTGCTGCTGGAGAGCAGAGGGTGATGTGTGCCGCCTTAAGACGAGCGAGACAAGAGCAAGAGCAAGACCAGCAGAAAGATATGGAACTTCCAAAACGTACTTACAGTGAAGCTGTGGGAGGGGCGCGGCCCAAAGAAACTACAGGGGCCATTACAGATGTGCTCCAAAAACTTCGGGGCGCCAAGCATGGCGACTAAATTTCTAACTTGGAATGTTAATGGATTAAACTCACCACAGAAGAGAAAGAAAGTTTTTCAATATCTAAAACAATTTAAGACTGATGTTATCTGTTTGCAAGAAACGCATATTAGGGTTATGGACCAAAAGTACTTATCGAATTCAAGGTTGGGTACGCAATTTGTTGCCTCTGCGATGAACAAGAAAAATGGAGTGGTTGTCTACGTTAAAAGTACTCTAACAGCGGAACTAATTGAAATAGATAAGCAAGGAAGATATGTTATGATAGATTTGCTGTTAGAAGGTAAAAAAACGTTTCTAGTTGGACTGTATGCTCCTAATCAACAACAAGCTGACTTTTTTAGCTTACTTCACACAAAGGTTACCCAATTGGATTATAAATCTTTTATTTTTATGGGAGACTGGAATGGTGTCTTAGACGTACAGATGGACAAAGCTGGTTCTTTTAAGCGTGTTCCGAGCCATGCTAGATTGCCTAAATCTTTTTTTGAAATGAAGGACGATTTGGAACTGCGAGATATTTGGCGTGATAGGATTAAGAAGGTAAAGATCTGTGCAAGAACTATTTCTGACCATAGCCCAGTTTGGTTAGAGATCAATAAGGACAATAGGGACAGGCGCTCGTGGCGCGTAAATGAGAATTTGTTTAGAAATCAGAGAAATGTGGAAGAATGTAAACAGCAGATGAAGGATTTCTTTGAAATTAATATGAATAAGGATACCTCTATGGACATGGTTTGGGATGCTAGCAAGGCCTACATGAGAGGGGTGTTGATGTATATGAATAATAAATACAGACGTACCTTGGAAGTTAGAAGGAAAGAACTGGAGAACGAAATTAGGGAAAAAGAAAAGGCCCTAATTTTGAATCCATTGGATGTGAAGATTAAGGAGGTTATTAATCTATTAAGAGGACAATTTGATAAGTTGATGGCTGATCAAGTGGCAACCAATTTATGGTTTGCTAGGCATAATACTTTTTGCAATGCTAACAAGCCAGGTAGATGGCTAGCTTACAGGTTAAGGAAAAAGCAAAGGGCTTCTAATATAGATAAAATTGAATATAAGGGAAAGGTTGTGTTTCAACAGGATCTTATCAAGGAAGCTTTTGTGGATTTTTATTCTAAATTATATGCTAAGGAGAAGATTAATGAAAAAGACATTGATGTATATTTGGAGAATGCTAGCATCCCGGTTCTTACGCAAGCACAAAAGGAGGAGATTAATCAATTGATAACAGAAGAAGAAATTCTTATAGCAATTAAGGAACTGAAGGTGGATAAAGCGCCAGGCACGGATGGCTTGACTGCGGCTTACTACAAAAATTTACAATTGGAGCTGATAAAGCCGTTAAAGGAACTGTTTCAGACAATCCAGAGAGGGGGAAAGGTGCCTCCGTCTTGGAGAACTGCTTTTATTTCTTTGATTCCGAAGGAAGATCAAGATGCTACTCAAGTAAAAAACTATAGACCGATATCCCTTTTAAATACAGATTACAAGATATTTGCCAAGGTGTTAGCTAACAGATTGATGAGGGTTCTGCAACAGGTGATTCATGGGGATCAAACTGGGTTTATTAGTGGTAGACAAATGAAAAATAATGTGAGGCATATAGTTGATGTGGTGGAGTTTTTAGAAAGGAACAACCAGATCCCTGTGGCGCTAATTTTTCTAGATGCTGAAAAAGCTTTTGATCAATTGAATTGGCAATTTTTGATGAAAGTTTTAGATAAAATGAATTTTGGGGATAAATTTTTGCAACCAATTAGGGCATTATATCAAAAGATGGTATTTTAATAATTGATGTACGGTTAAGATGCCTTATAGAATATTCAGTGGCTATTTTTGAACTATAGTATAGAATCTAGAATTTTATATATAAAAGATTGCATTTTAATAATTGTTGAACAGCTAAGGCAAAAAAAATATTTCCAATAACTGGTGATTTACTAAGATGAAAATTAGACTTTAATGGTAAAATATAAAAATGTTTTGTAATGAACAATATAAGTTTTGTAGACAAAAGAAATATTCTTTATTGAAATAGGGAATTGTGGGTTACCCATAATTAAGCTTTTTTCTATATACTATAGGCTATGCAAGAATATTCTATTCCAATTAGATAAAATTTAAAAACAGGATATTGATATGTATTAGTGAAAATATATTTTGAATTTTGTTGATTGACTAGGTTATAACTAGAAATATACTAACTTGCTTATTTTGACTATGTAATCACTAAGGGAATTAGAGAGGGCATCTCTGTTGATGTAACCTGACCTATTTACAAATGGCTATTTCTTATTTTAATTACCCAGCCACCATATTGTTTCACAAATACATGTACATGTAAATATTAAAAATCAATAAAACGTGTTTAAAAAAAAGAAAAAGGAGACCTCATAAACCCTTCCAGGTGGGGGATCTAGTGTACCTCTCCACAAAGTACTTATGGTTGCAGGTACCATGTAAGAAACTAGGGCCGAAGTACCTAGGACCCTTCCGAGTAATACAGGTAATCAACTCCGTTACCGTACGGCTCTGGTTACCCAGGTATTTGGGTAAAATACATCCTGTCTTCCATAGTAGCTTGCTGAAGCCGGTTGGGGAATCATCCCGTAGACCAGTCTAAGGCATTGACCAAAGCTACCAAGGTTTACCAAGAAAAAGCTGACAAACGACACTCCCCTCAGAAACCTTTTAATGTTGGACAATTAGTTTATCTTTCAACAAAATATTTAAGGTTAAAATTACCCAGTAGAAAATTGGGGCCGAAGTTCCTTGGTCCTTTTCCTATCATTAAAATCATTAACCCTGTCACAGTGGAACTGAAACTACCACGATTGTTGGGGAAAGTTCACCCTGTGTTTCATTGCAGTCTATTGAAACCTGTGTCAGAATCCTCTTTGAGACCTGTCCCAAGGAAGCCACCTGGTCCAATGGTGGTGGAGGGGGAGACACATTATGAAATTAAATGTATTCTTGATTCTAGGTTGTACAAGGGAAAGTTACAATATCTTGTTTCACCCAGCTACCTGGGTGAAATGTACAAATGTGAAAGCTGATAGATTGATAAAGAGGTTTTATGATAAATACCCTCACAAGCCTCAAGGGAATGCTTAACCTGCTTTTTCTTTTCCCTGCCGGAGACTCTCTCTTTCTGATGGGGAGCTCACTGTCAACTTTAAAAATGAACGTGGCTGTAGCCATTTTCCCTATTCAATTTCAGTTGACACATAGAAAGGTGGGAGGGGGGATTGCCAGGTGCTTGGCTAGTCAAAATATTTTTTTGTCCTGTGGGAACCAAGGTCATTGGCTGCTCCCAAATAATAATAATAATAATAATAATAATAATAATAATAATAATAATAATAATAATAATAATAATAATAATAATAAGAAGAAGAAGAAGAAGAAGAAGAAGAAGAAGAAGAAGAAGAAGAAGAAGAAGAAGAAGTAGTTGGAAGGGACCTTGGAGGTCATCTAGTCCAACCCACTGCTAAGGCAGGAAACCCTATACCATTTCAGACAAATGGCTGTCCAGTCTCTTCTTAAAAACTTCCAGTGTTGGAGCATTCACCACTTCTGGAGGCAGGTTGTTCCACTGGTTAGTTGTTCTAACTGTCAGGAAGTTTCTCCTTAGTTCTAAGTTGCTTCTCTCCTTGACTAGTTTCCATCCATTGCTTCTTGTCCTGCTTTCAGGTGATCTTGGTTTTCTTAATGTTAAGTTTCAAACCCAAACAATATACTAGCACTTAATTTGATGTTTGCTGATAACAGGGAGGATGGCCCAGGGAAAAGGGAATGTTAATTCAATTGTTTGCGTGAAAAAACACCAGAGCCAGCTTTGCTAAATGTCTGTGACCATTTAAGCTCCAATAAAGTATACTCTTGACAAAACAATGGCCCAGGAGTCTTTCTTTACTGGGTGAATGAATGGGCCGAAGAGACATCCTACCTGGAGGGAACTACCTACCAAGGAGGTTATGTGACTATGTCTGCCCCTGGGAAAGAGCCAAAGCAGAAGACGAAAATGGGAGAAATCTGAACCTGAGCCCCCAGGACAACCACAGGGAGCCCAGGCCACCCAAGCTGCCGGTGCCCACCCAAAAACTACTGGGGGAAACCTGTGGTGCCAACTGACATGCCAGAGGAGCACCCAGAGGAGCTTCCCCTCCAAGACACGAAGGATTGGTGGTCCTGAATGTTCGAGAGAACCAGTAGAGCCAAGGAGGCCTCTCCCAGGGGGAATGTCATGAGGAGGAATCACTTGAGAGCCTGACTTGAGAGCTGAGTGGGATGACCCTCACTGACTGGAAGTTCCTAGTGGTGGCGCTCAGCCCCGCAGTGGAACAACTGAAGGAAAAGTTCCAGGGGCTGCAGGTGCGCAACCCTCCAAGGCAAGAGGCAGCAGTCCCAATGCTGGGACCTGCCAGCACAGCCACTGCCATACCTGTTGCACCTGGACCTCAATCAGCAGCTCAACCATCTCCGATGGCCGCTCCAGCAATGGCTGCCCACCAGTGCCAGTCCAAATCTTGATTAGAGAGGACTGGAAGCTGCCCCCCCCCCCGAGGATCCAATTTGACAGGGACCTGAAGCAGCTGGTGTACTTTTTGGCCCAAGTCTGGCACTACATATGGAGTGAGTTACCCAGACGATGAGGCCCAAATTAACAAGGTTAGATATAGTCTCTTCTTTGGATAAAAGAATCAATTTGACCATCTCTTTGCTGTGTGGAATAGTATATGCTTCTGTTAACTCATTAATCTTTATCATAATTCATATTAAGAAAATCCTCTGTATTTCAATTTTTTTAACCCTAGAGGGAGAAAACACTTTTTCTAATTTTGATATTTTACTAACTTTAAAAAATATTCAAGTAACCCCTTCATTTTAAACCCAGAACCCAAAACACAATACTACATTAGTGCTTTCATTTGAATATATATATCACACTAATATAAGCCCAATTAACTCCAATTAGCTCATTGAATTCAAATCACTCCCTTGAGTTTATCCTCATGGAATAAATCTTTTTCTCTTATTTTCATATTTAATCAATAGTATTTTACAAACATTTGAAATTATTTAGCATTACATAAAAAGACAGAAAACATGCATTTACAAACTCATTTTACACATACAAAACTTCCTAACTAATTAAGTCATTAAAATTAACTCACTCACTCCAGATTATCTTCATAAAATGAAATCTTTTTCTTCTCAGGGTTGTCTATCAAGTATCTTTTCTTCAAGAAATTCTCAGCGTTATTTATATCCATGAAAAAAATATCCCAAAGTTGTTCTGTTAGACGTTGTACATTTTTTTATTGAAAAGTTTTACAATTTTTAAATACAATGAACTCCCTCCTCCCCCTCCCCTCTCCCCAACCCTCCCCTCCCCTCCCCCCTCCCCGACTTCCCAGAGCTGAATACAGGGTATAATAATACAAACATAAACTAAAATATGCTAACAACAAAAATAAAACATTAAGTTGTATCGGACTTTAACTCTCCATAGTCATAATATTAATAAAGATAGAAATAACTAATCATACATCATAAAATCCACTACTTATTCAAATGCTAAATGAAACTTTTTAGTCCCATATTGATTCTGAATATATTCAATCCATCTTCTCCATTCCACAATATATCTCTGTTGCGATTGGTCTTTCAAATATGCTGAAATCTTTGCCATTTCCGCCAAGTTGGAAACTTTCAAAGTCCACTCTTCTATAGTCGGCAATTCCTCCTTCTTCCAATATTGCGCTACTAAAGGTCTCGCTGCCGTAATTAAATTCAACATCAACTTTGACTCTATTTATTTTTTATTTTTTTATTTTTATTTTTTCATTTTTTAATTTTTTTTATTACATTTATATCCCGCCCTTCTCCGAAGACTCAGGCCGGCTTACAAGCTTAGCAGTATACTATAACAGTAGTATCTGTAATAATACCCAATAAAAACAGTTGCGGAGAAAACTTTATCCTTTTCTTAAATATCTTTTGCATATTCCACCAAATTTTAATCCAAAAGGCTTTAACCTTTTTACAAGTCCACCATATATGAAAATATGTTGCATCCTCACAACCACACCTCCAACATTTGGGCTGGCAGTTCGGATACATGCTTGCTAATTTTTTAGGGTCTAAGTGCCACCTATAAAACATTTTATAAAAATTCTCTCTTAAGTTTTGGGCCTGTGTAAATTTAACATTTCTAACCCAAATATTTTCCCAAGTATCCATTGTTATAACTTCTTGAAAATTCTGGGCCCACTTTATCATACAATCTTTAACAAGTTCCGTTTCTGAGTCAATTTCAATCAATGCATTATATATCCTTTTTATATGTGCTTGACCTTGATCTCTAATTTGTTTTACCAAATTTTCATCAGTCATCGAAAAGCCAGCTTTCTGGTCCTCTTTCCATCTTGCCTGTAATTGCCCATACTGGAACCAAGTTTGTACAATCTTTTCTTCTTTTAAGATATTATATGGCTTTAATTGCCATACATTCCTTTCTAGACTTAAAATTTCCTTATATGTAGTCTCATCCTGTTTGAATCCCACATTTATATTTTCTATTGCATGTTTAGGTATTGCCCAAATTGGTATCTTATAATTTAACTTATGTCTATACTTTTTCCAAACTTGCAACAGAGCATACTTTAAAATATGTATCTTAAACACATTATCCACCTTCTTATCATACAATAAATATGCATGCCAACCAAATAACAAATCATGACCCTCAAGATTTAATAATCTTCCTTGTGTTAAATTAAACCAGTCACTTATCGATGACAAAGCAGCAGCCTCATAATATAATTTAAAATTAGGCATTTTAAGACCACCTCTTTCACGCGTATCTTGCCTTATCTTAAATTTAACTCGTGGCTTTTTCCCTGCCCAGACAAATTTATTAATTCCTTTTTGCCATTCCTCCAAATTTAAATCCTTTTTAAGTATAGGTATCATTTGAAACAAAAACAAAAATTTTGGCAAAACATTCATCTTCACTGCTGCTATTCTTCCCAATAAAGACAATTGTAATTTTTTCCAACTATCTAGTTCTTTTTGTATTTTTCCCCATAATATTTCATAATTATTTTTATATAACTTCACATTTGAGGCTGACAGATATATCCCCAAATATTTAATCTTTTTAACTATTTCAAATCCTGTTAGCTCTTCTAGAGCAGCCTTTTGTGCTACAGTCATGTTCTTAGACAGAATTTTAGTTTTTAGTGTATTTATCTTAAATCCAGAAACTTTCCCATATAACATTATTATCTCCATCAATTCTACAACTGAATAATCCAGCTGAGTTACTGTAATAACCAGGTCGTCCGCAAACGCCCTCAATCTGTAATCCTGATCTCTTATTTGAATTCCCCTAATTTTATTTGAATCTCGTATTTTAATCAGTAATATTTCCAATGTTAAAACAAACAATAAAGGTGACAGCGGACACCCCTGTCTTGTACCCTTTTCAATATTGCATGATTCTGTCAGACTGTTATTTACTATTATATGAGCTGTTTGCTTCTGATATATTGCCCTAATAGGTTGTAAAAAATTTTCCCCAAATTCCATTTTCTCTAATACTTTCATTAAAAATTGCCAGTCCAATTGATCAAAAGCTTTTTCAGCATCCAAAAAGATCAACGCTGCGGGGATCTGATTATTTCTTTCCAAGAATTCCAATAGATCTACAATATGTCTCACATTATTCTTCATTTGTCTACCACTTATAAATCCAGTTTGATCACTATGAATCACTTGCTGCATTACCTTCATTAATCTGTTGGCTAAATTTTTTGCAAATATCTTATAGTCAGTATTTAAAAGCGATATTGGTCTGTAGTTTTTGGCTTGGGTAGCATCCTGATCTTCCTTCGGGATCAACGAAATAAAGGCCATTTTCCACGATGGAGGCACTCCTCCTCCCAATTGAATTGTCTTAAACAATTCTCTTAAGGGTTCCACCATTTCTAACTGTAAATTTTTATAATAAACGGCAGTCAAACCGTCAGTTCCCGGTGCTTTACCCGCTTTTAATTGTTTAATTGCTAAAAAAATTTCTTCGTCAGTTATCGATTGGTTCATCCCTTCCTTTTGTTCTTGCGTAAGAACAGGAATATTAGCTTTCAGCAAATATCCATCTCTATCTACATCTCTAATCTTATCTCTAGCATACAACTTAGAATAAAAATCAACAAAAGTCTTTTAATAAGATTCTGCTGATACACTACTTTACCCTTATGTTCTATTCTATCTATATTGCAAGCTCTTTGCTTCTTCCTTAACAAGTAAGCTAACCATCTACCTGGTTTATTAGCATTACAAAAAATATTATGTCTAGCATACCGTAAATTAGTTGCCACTTGATCTGACATTAACTTATCAAACTGACCCCTCAGTAAAGTAATTACCTCTTTGATCTTCCCATCAGATGGATTCAGAATTAAAGCCTTTTCTTTTTCCTTAATTTCATCCTCTAATTCTTTCCTTTTAAATTCCAATTTACGTCTATGTTTATTGTTCAAATATATTAATACACCTCTCATATAAGCTTTACTTGCATCCCAAACCATCTCAATAGAAGTACCTTTATGCATATTAATTTTACACTTTTTACACTCTTCCACATTTTCCTGGTATCTAAACAAATTTTCATTTAAACGCCAAGACCGTCTGTCTCCATTATCTTTTTCTATCTCCAACCATACTGGACTATGATCAGATATAGTTCTTGGACAAATCTTGATCTTCTTAATCCTAGAAAAAAATCATTAGTAATTAATACAAAGTCAATCCTGGAGAAAGATTGATGCCTGTCGGAGAAAAAAGTAAAGTCTTTTTCTTGCAAGTTCCTTTCTCTCCAAACATCTCTCAATTCCAAGTCATCCTTCATCTCAAAAAAAGATTTAGGCAGTTTAGCATGACTTGGCGTACTTTTAAAAAGACCTCCCTTGTCCATTTGTACATCCAAGACGCCATTCCAATCTCCCATAAAAATACAAGATTTATAATCCCACTGAATAATCTTGCTGTGTAATAAATTATAAAAATCTCCTTGCTGCTGATTAGGAGCATATAATCCAACCAAAAGTGTTTTCTTTTTTCAATACATTTTATCTTTAACAACCCCTCCCCCCACCCCCTCCACGACCCTCCCCGACCCTCCCCCCTCCCCTTCCCCCTCCCTGTCCCCGACTTCCCAGAGCTAAATACAAGGTATAAAAGTAGAAACAATCATAAACAGCCATATGCTAACAACAATAAGCTATTAAGTCTATCGCACTCTAGCTCATATAAAATGACTACAAGCAATACTAATATCACATCAAAACTTATGCAAATGCTAAATGAAACTTTTTAGTCCCATATTTATTCTGGATGTAATCAATCCATTTTTTCCACTCCGTAATATAACGTTGTTGCGAATGGTCTTTCAAGTACGTCGATATCTTTGCCATTTCCGCCAGGTCGGAAACTTTTAAAGTCCATTCTTCTATAGTCGGCAGTTCCTCCTTCTTCCAATATTGACCTACTAAAAGTCTTGCTGCCGTAATTAAGTTCAACATCAACTTAGTGTCCACAACAGTAGTATCAGTAATTATGCCCAGTAAAAACAATTGCGGACAAAACTTTATCCTTTTCTTAAATATCTTCTGCATATTCCACCAGATTTTAATCCAAAAAGCTTTAACCTTTTTACAAGTCCACCATATATGAAAGTACGTTGCGTCTTCGCCACCACATCTCCAACATTTAGGTTGATAATTTGGATACATACTTGCAAGCTGTTTAGGATCTAAATGCCACCTATAAAACATTTTATAAAAGTTCTCTCTTAAATTTTGAGCTTGCGTAAATTTTACGTTCCTCACCCAGATCTTTTCCCAAGTATATATTGTAATAACTTCTTGAATATTCTGAGCCCACTTTATCATGCAGTCTTTAACAAGTTCTGTTTCTGAGTCAATTTCTATCAATGCAAGATATATCCGTTTGATATGTGCTGGACCCTGATTTCTAATTTGCTTTACCAGATTTTCATCAGTCATTGAAAAACCAATTTTCTGATCTTCTTTCCACCTGGCCTGTAGTTGCCCATACTGAAACCAGGTTTGAACAATCTTTTCTTCTCGTAAAAAGTTATACGGCTTCAAACACCATACATTCCAAGGCGTTTTCTTGCCTTCTATTAATAATTCAATTATAACATATCTTCCTTGTTTATGTGCTTCAATTAAACTCACTGTTAAAGTATTCTTGACATAAATAACAACTCCGTTTTTCTTATCAGGCGCAGAAGCAATAAACTGTGTGCCCAACCTAAAGTTTACCAAGTACTTTTGATCAACCGCTCGAATATGTGTTTCCTGTAAGCAAATAACATCGTTTTTAAATTGCTTTAGATATTGAAATACTTTCTTTCTCTTATGTGTTGAATTTAAACCATTCACATTCCAGGTTAGAAGCTTTGTCGCCATCTTTTGCGACCTGAAGCTTTTGGAGCGCCTCTCCCAACATCACCTGCACTCTCTTTGGCTTCGCTCCTCCCACTGCTTCACTATAAGTAAGTTTTTGAGATGCAATCATAGCTCTCTGCTGTTCTTGCTCTTGTCTCATTCGTCTAGCTGCAGCGCGTGTCATTCTTTGGTCTCTGACCTCCTCCGTTGGTACTGAAATCTGATCCACTCCTGTAGCTTTCTGGAATTCTCCATCTTTCAACTGCGTAACTCCTTCAGCACCTTGTATACTCTCACTTTGTGGTTGACGCTCTCCTTCGCCATTCTTCCTTTTAGATTCCAGAAGTGGTATGGGGCGTGCCTTCAAAATATTGGCATAAAAATCATGTGCCTGTAAAACTGTGAGAAGTCGATATCTCGTGCCTGCGTGCATCACCACCATACCTACTGGGATCTCCCATCTGAACTGGATATCCCATCTTCTTAATTCTTCTGCCAGAAAAGCAAATTCTTTCCTTCTTAAAATTCTTGGAGGGATCTCTTTCAAAATTAAAACTTCTTGCTCTGCAACTGTAAATTTATTGTTATAAAAGGCTTGAATAACCTCATTTCTAATTGCTCTCTTTGTAAAATAAACCACCACATCTCTAGGTAGCTTCCTTTGTCTTGCAATCTAGGAATTAACACGAAATATTTTATCTATATCCACCATAATATCTTCTGCTGAGTGCCCCAGAACCTGTTCAAGAGCTTCTGAAATTACTTTTTTCAAATTTTCCTTAGGATCTTCCTTCAACCCTCTAATTCTCACAGCAAACTCCATCTCTCTGTGCTGGACCAATAATAAATCATCATCAATCCTTTCCATCACTGTTTCAGCATCCGTCATTTTGGCATCTAATCTCATATTATTTTGGCTAAGTTCTTCCACTTTCTCATCCAAACGTTCAATACAAACAGCCATGCCTTGAAATGCAAGTAAGATGTCTGCCCTTATTTCTGTATTCTTCTCCTCAACAAGCTCAGCTAATTGCTGAGATTGTTTTTTCAAAGCCTCTTGCAAAACATCCTGCAGATCTTTTATTGTCAAGGCTGGTGCGGGTGCGGGTGCCGGAGGGGGGGCATTAAAGCCTGTAATGAAGATTGCTGAACTGGCGAAGCCCCCGCGCTTCTAGGAACTTTAGTTGACTTGGCAGCCATTTTCACCCACTTAATTCTATTACGCACTTTCACTTTCCGCACCACTTAAAAGTCTCCACAAAGTTTACTGAGTTAAAGTTCAAATACTTGCTCTGACAGCATTCTCCTGCACAGCTCTGCCTGCATCCAAGTAATCCAAAGTTCACTCTCACTGGCAGGGATGGTTGCAGTGTCCTGCTCTGCTCCAAAGCCTTGGAGCAGAGGCGTCCCGGAGTCCAGAGCAAACTCAGGCTTTGGGGGGGCTCAACCCTTCAACCACCAGAGTTTCAACTCTGGCGGTCTGGGGGAGCTCTACCCCTGCCTGGGCGCTCACCTCCTCCTCTTCTCCCAAGGAGCAGGCTTCCGAGCTGCCAAACAGCTGATTGTCACTGTTTTTGGCGGCTCTATGGAGACAGCGGGGCTGACAGCCGAAATGGCTGCTGTCAACGGAGCCTTGCCACCCGGAAGTCAGACGTTGTACATTAACCTGGAGCAGATCCTCATAGAATAAAGTTTCCTTCTCTAAGATGTCTATCATACCTTTTTTTTCTCAAAGGATTCTTGGCTTTGTTAGTATCTGTTATGTATTGTTGTAAAATACTTGGAAACCGTTATTGTTAGTTAACTACTGTGTCTGTTCAAACTCCAGACTGCTTGTCTCCAGAGTTGTTACTTGTGTTTTGAGAGGAAAGACTGCTTTAATTCTATTGGCTGCCGCCTAGCGGTGATTCATATAAATAGAAGCTTAGTGGCAGTTAGAGCTCGCTTCTGTGTTAACCTAATAAATGTGTTGCTGTTTTCACCATTCACCATGTCAATGTCTCACCGATCCCGAAACATAACAGTGGCGATGAAGGTGGGATGTACTACTAAGGAAGAGAGAGCCAGAAGTCATTAGGGGTAAGTCCAGGCATCAGCGCCCTGGTAGGAGCCACGTTCCCCCTTCTGCCTGCCAGCAAGCCATGCTGGAGACACCCACATCCGAAGGATCCGTCCCTAGGATCAACACAGAAGCCCTTAGCAGCACAAGGCATTGAGAGGTCAGCAACAGCTTACCATAGCCAAGGTCGGCAAGCTGTCAGAGTTTGACGTGTTGCATCCTGAGAGGTGGAGCTCGTAGGTTTTGCGTGTTGAGAACTATCTGTGGGCTAACCAAGTTAGCAAAGATGACTTAAAAGCTGCAACACTACTATGCGTGTGTGGCCAGGTGACGTTCGATATAGCCGAAAACCTAGTCGCTCCAGTTACACTAGAGTCAGTTGCCTACTCCAAGCTCAAGAAAAAGCTCAAGGAACATTTTGAGCCGAAGCTCTCCATCATTGCATGGAGACACGTATTCGAGTAAAGGGAGCAGCAACCAGGAGAGTCTGCTGCTGAATTTATAGCTGCGCTACAACAGGCGTCTCAGCTCTGCAATTTCACAGACCTCAAAGAGAGACTGAGAGACCATTTGGTATGTGGGTTGAGGAACAAGGACCTTCAGCAGAAGCTGTTTGTGAAGGAAACCCTGACGTTCCAAGATGCCCTGAAAGAGGTAATGGCTAAAGAAGCTGCCAGGGGAGCTGTCAAAGCCTTATGGCCCTCCAAGAACACTCCCAGCCCAGAAACCGTCACCATGAGGATGCCGAAAGAGCCAACGACCCTGACATGGACAATGAAATTGACCGGCTGCAGAAGCTGCCAGAAAGAGGGCAGCGGCCATCTGAGAAGGCAGTTCCCTTCACTCAATGTGTGGGCTGTGGAGGCAGTCACAGGTGTTTGGAGTGCAGGTTCTGTACAGCAATGTGCCAGGCATGTGGCAAACAAGGCCACATTGCTGCCGTCTGTAAAGGTCGCCAGAGAGACATTCAACAAGAATTCCCCAGGAAAGGTACAGGGGCCCCGGGGCAGAACAGAGTTGGCTATTGCTCCAGCAAAAAGAGCATTTTTAGAACAGGTGCCCATCGCCCCCTTAAAAAAAAGCTTAAAGTCAAGCTTCAAGGAATTTCCTGCTGCATGGAACTGGACACAGGGTCAGGCCTGTCCATAATTTTTCAAAGAACTTTTAACAACATTTGCAACTGCAGCGGCAAAAGAGTTAAACTCAAGCCATCAAATCTGCTGTTAACAGATTTCCAAAATTCCCGTGTAGCGGTTAAGGGAGAAGCTACGCTCAAGGTTCAATTCAAAGAGTTTGAGGATCCCCTCGATGTTGTGGTAGTCGAAGGCAACCGCAGAAGCCTCATCGGCTTAGACTGGTTCAGTGCCCTGGGCATCCATGTGACTGGCATTAACAGAACGCAAGCAGCAGACCTGTTGGGAGTTTGCCAGGAATTTGCTGATGTTTTCAGCCCTAGCTTAGGCAAGTACAAGGGACGTTCAATTAAGCCCTCCACCTTGATCCAACTGTAACCCCAATCAGGATCAAGCCTCGCAGAGTGGCTTTTGCCCTCAAACCAAAAATAGATGCAGAGCTGGACAAGCTGGTACAACAAGGCGTGTTGCAGCCAGTAGATAGCAGTGTGTGAGAGACACCCATAGTTACTCCACTTAAAGCCAACGGGGAGGTACGCATATGCGTGGATTACAAGTGCACTATAAACAGAGCACTTCAACAACATGCATATCCGGTGCCTGTAGTCAGCCATATTCTGGCATCTCTACAGGGAGGTCACGTATTCGCCAAATTGGATTTGGCCCAAGCCTACAAGCAACTGCCTGTGGATGATGCCACGGCGGAAGCTCAGACCATAGTCACCCAGAGGGGAGCTTTCAGGGTAAGATGCCTACAATTTGGCATCAGTGTAGCCCCAGGGCTTTTCCAGAGTGTGATGGAGTGCACGCTCTAAAACATTCCAGGTGTGTGTCCCTATTTTGATGACGTCCTCATAGCTGGGGAGTCAGTAGACGTTTTGGCAGAACGGCTCAAAGCCGTCCTTCAGCGTTTCTGCAAAGCGGGGCTGAAACTGAAGAGGGAAAAATGCAAGATAGGGGTAGATTCAACCGAGTTCCTTGGTTTCTGCATAGATGCCACAGGCATTCACCCGGCGGAATCAAAGCTTAAAGCAATTCAGCAGGCTCCCAGTCCAAAGTTGAAGGGGGAGCTTCAGGCATTCTTAGGGCTACTCAACTTTTATCATGCCTTCTTTCCACACAAAGCCGCAGTGGCAGAGCCATTACACAGGCTCTTGGACAAAAAGGCACAGTGGCAGGCTTCCGGTTCCGGATTTTGGCACAGCCAGATGCGTGAGGGAATGCTCCCCACATCGTTTGGATTTCTTCATCAGGGGACCCCCGTAAAGGGGTCAAAAGTTGCCCTGGAGGGATGTTAAGTGAGGGAGAGGTCTCTCCAGTTGGCAGTAGAAGGGCGGCGGCCCTCCCGTAGGCTTGGAGCAACTCTCCGAACCAACAAAGAAAGGATTGGCCACTCCCATCGCCCATTGTATCAGGTGTTTCCTGCCAAAGCCAAAATTACAACAAAGGACTTGAAAGCACTTGAAAACTGGGTGAGAATTGCCTTCTTCCTTTCCTAATTGTCTGCCTTTTCCTGCTAAAAGCTTCTTGAATTTTCTTCCCCCTGCGAGAAGAGAGGGAAGGGATCTTTTTTTCCCCCACCCTCCTTAAGAGTGGCCTCTGTTTACATCAGTAGAGAAAAGAAAAAAAAGCCTTGAACTAAATAATATTAATTAATTGGACTTACTGCCTTACTATTTTGGCCCAAAATTCCTAAACTCACAGAAATGGACTATTCTACCTATTTAATTAAAAAGGGGGGAAAAAGAAAAAAGAAATAAATAAAAAGACCCAAAATTTACAAAATGTACTCTGTCTGAAAAGGACTTTATGTACTCTGGGGACAGCTAGTGGCCAAGCCTGATACAGCAAGTGAATATTATTGGCAAACAAACTTGTTATGACCGTGGCATTAAGATAAAAACCTGAAACAGCTGGAAATAAATTTAGCTTAGACCTGTGGAGGTGGACACTTACTGACTTTTGTTTGAAAATTAGCCTCCTCTAGGGACTATCTATAACTACTACAAAATGGAGACTGATCAGCCACAAACCTTGCTTCATTATAAGCTTATACTTGAAACAATATATAAAGTCGCTGAGATGTCTATCTCCAGACTGAAAAATTTAGGAGCCAACTCTAACTCACGAACTGAAACCCAGAATCCAGTCAAAGAATTCACATCTCAGAATATAACAAAATTGGAAGAAACCACTATTGAGACGGAAAAATATAAGCAACAACAACAAGGTAATGAAAAAATTAATATCCAAAATTTGACTCCACTCAAAGAACTTACAATCTTAAAAGTACAAGGAACGATTACTAAGACAGACAACCCTAAAGACCAACAACAAACTATGGAAAAACTTAATATTCAACTTTGGACCTTCTCTAAAGAGCCTACAATTCCAGAAGTATACTACGTGCAAGATAATGTTGCCAACATGGAGGACGCTGAAGACCAACAAAGACAGCCTGTGGAAACCCTGGACAGCCAACTACTAACTATAAAATTGGATAAGATTCTCTACTCAAAACAGATGAACCCGGATGGAAGAAGAATCCAGACCAAATTGCAGATAGAGATATTAGAATAAATAAGAGAGTGGAATCAACAGGGCAACAATATAATGACTATAAATGGTTTAATCTTTGTGCATTATTGATGGTTGGATGGCCTCCTCTGGTGCAAATTTAAGCATGAAAGCGAAGGAAGACCTATTTGGTAATCTAAAGGCTTTGGTCTGGAAACCTGATTGGCAAAGAAAGAAACCTAGAGTTAGATTTAAAAAATGAATGCCTAGAGAATCATTATAGGCCATTTTTTTAGTAATTACTGACTTATTAGGATCTGAAATAGAAAATGTTTACAAGATAGAATTAGAATGTATTTAAGTATTTATTAGGCTTATTTTAAACATTATAATTTATACATTGACATAATGGAAATTTGGCTTATGGATCCTACATTTGATGTTAAAATTTTGGCTATGTATAAGTAGAAGTAGATTGATAAATATAGGCTGTCCTATTGGCAACTTGTGATGTATTAGGATATTAAATAGACAATGTTTATTAGGTAGAGTTTAGCTACTTAACTATTCTGTGTATGTTAGACGCTACAAACTTTGGTGTAATAAAATAAGGGAAATTTGGGTTGTGAATACCATTTGGGATGTTAAAGGTTAAATTTGAATACTATAATTAATATCAAAATTAGAAAAAAATTAACAACAGGACATGGATATATTTCACTGAAACTGGACTGATAAATGTCTTCTTTAATTGACTATGCTATTCTTAGAAATTCATTAGTTTAAACACTTTGTATTGAATGATTTTTTATAAAGATTTTATTAGTTGTTGTTTTTTTCGTACATACATATGTTAGTTTTTCAACCAGCGTGCAGTCTGGGGTCAAAAGCGCTAATACATAGTCAAATCCTAATCTTTGGTTCTCTCCTCTAGCCATTTGTAGAATGACTCCCAGGTTTGGTAGTATTCTGTTTCTTCTTTATCTTTCAATCTCATAGTTAATCTGTCCATCTCTGCACATTCCAATATTTTTTTAATTACTTCTTCCTCTGGTGGTACTCCTTCATTTTTCCAGTATTGCGCGAATGCTATTCTTGCTGCTGTTGTGATGTGTAGAACGAAATATAAGCTTTATATAAACTATAATCTTTTCTGGTATCATACCTAATAGAAAAAGTTCAGGATTAAATTCTACATGTTCTCCCAACATTTTTTCTAACCAGGCATGTATTTTTTTTTCAATAAGCCTTTGCTTTACCACATGTCCACCAGATATGATAATACGTGCCTGAGTTATGTTTACATTTCCAAAAACTATCTGACATATTTTTAAACATTTTTGCTAATCTTGCTGGTGGCAAGTGCCATCTATAAAACATTTTATATAGATTTTCTTTATACGAAGTTGACATTGTCAATTTATAATTTCTCTCCCAGAATTTTTGCCATTTTTGTAGTTCTATATTATAACCAAAGTTTTTCACCCACCTTGTCATTGTTTCTTTGGTTTGTTCACTTTCCATCTCCAAAATTAACAAAAAGTATACATTTTCTTAATTAGTTTCTCATCAGAGGTTAACAATATCTTATCAAATACAGTTTGTTCTTTATAAAACCCATACAGCTTCACATCTTTTTCATATCTATTTTGCATTTGTAGCTGTGCCCACCACAACAGGTTGATACCCTGATTTTTTTTTAAATTCCATTTATATCCCGCCCTTCTCCGAAGACTCAGGGCGGCTTACAGGCTTAGCAGTAGCCTTCATTCTATGTATATTCCTGCTTATTAGGGCTTTCACACACACCCCAAGTGGCATTATTACAAAGTCAGCTTAATTGCCCCCAACAATCTGGGTCCTCATTTTACCTACCTCGGAAGGATGGAAGGCTGAGTCAACCTTGAGCCTGGTGGGATGCGAACCTGCACTAATTGCAGGCAGCTGGTGTTACTTAAGGAGGCATTAGCCCACTGCTCCACCAAGGCTGTATTTTCCAGTTTTTGTCTCGATTTTAATGTCCCATCAGTATTTAGAATATCTCTATATGTCCAAATTTTTTCAAAGTCTACCAAGTTTGGATGTAAAAAAACTTCCATCATTGATAGCCACCCTGGAATTTTTACATATATTTTAGTTTTATTTTTCCCCCATACTGTTATCAAAGCATTTCTAATATAGTGATTTTGGAAATACTTATGAATTTTATTTTTCTCGTACCACAAAAAAGCGTGCCACCCTAATTGTAAATCGTGTCCCTCCAAATATAACAACCTTTTATTCCTGAGAGTTATCCATTCTTTCACTCATTTTACTACAGATGCTTGATAGTACAAAGCCCACGCAGGTAGCCCCAAACCTCCATTTTCCTTAGCATCTTGCAACGTTTTCATCTTTATTCTAGCTTTCTTTCCTTGCCAAACAAACTTCAAAATTAATGAATTTAAATCTTGGAAGAATTTTTTCTCAAGTTTTATTGGAATTGTTTGGAATAAAAATAAAATCTTTGGCAATATATTCATTTTAACTGTAGCTATTCTTCCTAGTATTGACAATTGCAAATTCTTCCACTTTTCCAAGTCTAATTTTATTTGTTTCAATAACCTTATAAAGTTGTCTTCTTTTATTGTTGAGCATTTGGCTGATAAGTATATACCCAAATATTTGACCTTTTTCACTATCTGTACCTCTATTGATTCTGACATTCGTTTTTGTTTTTTTGTTTTTTTGCTTATCTGTAAGATTCCTTACTATTACCTTGGATTTTCTTTATTTATTTTTAATCCTGCTATTTCTCCATATTGTTCTATCTTTCCCCACAATTTAGGAATCATCTCCAGAGGTTCTTCCAAAATAAATACTAAATCATCAGCAAATGCTTGTAATTTATATGTTTCACCCTTTATCCCCAACCCTTCAATTTCTGTATCTTGTCTAATATTTCTATTTAAAACTTCCAAGGTGAAGATGAATAACAGAGGGGATAGTGGGCATCCTTGCCTTGTGCCCTTTCTTATCTCAAAGCTCTCAGTACAATCTCCATTCACAATTACTTTGGCTGGGGGACTTCTGGGTGGCAAGGCTCCGCCGCCGGCAGCCATTCTGGCTGTCAGCCCCGTCGTCTCCGTGGAGCCGCCAAAAACAGCGCCGATCAGTTGTTTTGACGGCTTGGAAGCCCGCTCCTCGGGAGAAGAGGAGGGGGTGAGCGCCCAGGCAGGGGTAGAGCTCTCCCGGGCTGCCAGAGTTGAAACTCTGGTGGCTGAAGGATTGAGCCCCCCCGAAGCCTGAGTTTGCTCCGGACCTCGGGACGCCTCTGCTCCAGGGCTTTGGAGCAGAGCAGGGCGTAGCAACCATCCCTGCCAGCAAGAGTTAACTTTAGATAACTTGGATGCAGGCAGAGCGGTACAGGAGAATCAGGTGAAAGCAAGTTTATGATCTTTAACTCGGTGGACTTTGTGGAGTTTGATAAAAGTGAAAGTGCGTAACAGGCAATAGTGGGTGAAAATGGCTGCCAAATCTTCTAAAGTTCCTAGAAGCGCGGGGGCTTCTCCAGTGCAGCAATCTTCGCTACAAGCTTTAATGCCCCCCCCCTGCACCTGTACCAACTTTTACAGTGAAACATTTGCAGGATGTTTTGCAAGAGGCTTTGAATGTTAGATGTTTTGTGCCAGCCATGGCAGTTTCCCAAAAGGGTCATCAGATGGAGGCAAAGAGGCTTCTTTGCTTCCACTGATGAGCCAAGGGTCTCAGACCCGACAGCCCCATTGGCGAGAGAGTTTTATGGTCAGGGAGGGATACATATACATAGAATGAAGAATAGAATGAATAGAATAGAATGATACACATACATATACATAGAATGAAGGCTACTGCTAAGCTTGTAAGCCGCCCTGAGTCTTCGGAGAAGGGCGGGATATAAATGGAAATTAATAGGGCGGGGAGCGGCCTGTCTCTGGGGGCACCCAACTGAGTGGCAGTGAAGTTGGGTGGGGATCCAGACATCTGTTCTTTATGTTCAACCCTCCCATGGACAATTAAGGGATGCCTATCCTGGACAGTCTGGACTTTTTGACTCATGCGGTAATATACTAGCACGGACTTGTACGCCCTCAGGGGTGCCCCCCTCTCCTGGGTGCGACCCGCCTCTCTAAACATTTCTAACCTCGATGACGGGCCCGACTTTTGGGTCTCTGAGAGATGGCTGGGCAGGGGTAGGGGCCGTCTATGTAAATCTAATAGAAGGCCTCTGATTAATTTTTTATCAAAATTTTTTATAGGGCTAGGGAGTGGGGTGGGAGATAGGGGTTGTTTGGCTATGGGGGGTGGCCAATCAACCATGGTCCAGGCCAGACTTGGGTCTGACTGCACGGGGGGAGTACGGGGTGGCGTTGTCGCCGGGGCTCATGAGCGGGTCGTGGGATTAGCAATTCCCACGACGGGGAATGGCAGCAGGCGGATAGACAGGGGGCCGTATCGCCATCGGGAGGGCCGTCTCCGCTACTTACAAGCGGTGAGGCGCTCCGACCCTCTGCGTCTTCCCCGAGATCCCGGGAGCGAGGATGTGCAGCCTCCTGAGCTCCGGCTGGTGTACCTGAATGCCAGGTCCGTGGTTAATAAAGCTCCCCTCGTTAGGGATTTAGTTGAGGGTGAGCATGCGGACCTGGCTTGCATCACGGAGACTTGGTTGGGCCCAGAGGGTGGGGTCCCTTTGGTTGACCTCTGCCCACCAGGCTTCCGGGTGCTACACCGGCCACGAGCTCATGGTAGGGGTGGGGGAGTGGCGGTTACTATTAGGGAGACCTTATGTCCGCGGGAGACCACCGTGTCTCAGATAGTCGGGTGTGAGTCTCTCTTTGTGAGATTTGGCTCTGGGGCGCAGTTGGGCTTGCTGCTGGTGTACATTTTGCCTAGTCGCACAGCAGCAGCCCTGCCCGAGCTGCTCGATATCCTCTCGGGTTTGGTGGTTGAGTTTCCCAAACTTATAGTTTTGGGAGACTTCAATCTACCATACCTGGGAGGTTCATCTGAGCTAGCTCGGGAGTTCATGGCTTCCATGACGGCCATGGACCTGACGCAAGTAATTTCAGAGCCAACCCATGAGGGAGGCCACACCCTTGACCTGATTTTTTTATCCAGACGGTGGTTGGATGATCTTGGTGGGGGCGCTCCATTTATTATGCCCCTGTCATGGACCGATCATCATCTCCTGCGGCTGGTCTTCCGTTTTGCCATCCCCCGCCGTGGGGGTACGGAGCCAATTAGATGGTACCGCCCCAGACGCTTAATGGATCCTGATAGATTCCAAGCGGCGCTGGGGTCCCCACCTGCCTCCATTGCTCACAGCTCGGCGGATGCCTTAGTGGAAGCCTGGGAAAGGGCAGCCACTGAGGCACTTGACCGGGTTGTACCCTTGCGGCCCCTGACCCGGCGCAGATCCCAGCGAGCTCCATGGTTCTCCGCAGAGCTCCGGGAGATGAAGCGTCGGAAACGGGGCCTAGAGAGCTGTTGGAGGTCTAGCCGATCCGAACCCGACCGGTTGCGGTTAAGAACCTATATTAGGTCTTAACTCGCAGCGATGAGGGTGGCGAAGTGTAATTACTTCTCCACCCTCATCGCGTCCGCAGATAATCGCCCAGCCGCCCTGTTTAGGGTGACTCACTCACTTCTTAATCAGGAGGTGAGGGAGGATCCCTTGCAGGGTCGTGCCGAGGAATTTAGCCAACATCTGTCGGATAAAATCGCTCGGATTCGGACCGGTTTGGACTCCAACTGGGCAGAGTCAGGCGATCAGGACACGGGCGGTCTTGTCAACGTTACCTGGGAGGAGTTTGATTCTGTGACCCCTGATGAAGTGGACAGGATTATGGGAAGGCTGAGCTCCTCCACATGTTTGTTGGACCCGTGCCCTTCCTGGCTGGTTTATGCAGCTAGGGAGAGGACACGAGGCTGGCTCCAGGCGGTCATATCTGCTTCCTTGAGTGAGGGCTATTTCCCCGCCGTCTTGAAGGAGGCGGTGGTGAGA
Source organism: Vipera ursinii (assembly GCF_947247035.1). Lineage (NCBI taxonomy): Eukaryota > Metazoa > Chordata > Lepidosauria > Squamata > Viperidae > Vipera > Vipera ursinii. The sequence continues at coordinate 36,944,775 of NC_139522.1, forward strand.
CCTCTCCTCAAGAAGCCTGCCTTGGACCCAGCTGTATTGAACAACTTTCGTCCAGTCTCCAACCTTCGCTTTCTTGCGAAGGTTGTCGAGAGTGTGGTGGCGCATCAGCTTCCTATGGTCCTGGATGAAGCGGATTATCTGGACCCCTACCAATCGGGTTTCAGGCCCGGGTACAGCACGGAGACGGCATTGGTCGCTCTGGTGAATGATCTCTGGAGGGCTCGGGACAGGGGACATTCCTCTGTCCTAGTCCTATTAGACCTCTCGGCGGTTTTCGATACCATCGACCATGGTATCTTGCTGCGGCGTCTCAGGGGATTGGGAGTGGGAGGCACAGTTCTTCAGTGGTTCTCCTCCTATCTCCTGGGACGCTCACAGTCGGTGTTGGCAGGGGGGCAGAGATCGGCCCCTAGGTCTCTCGTTTGTGGAGTTCCTCAGGGGTCGGTTCTCTCGCCTCTCCTGTTCAACATCTATATGAAACCGCTGGGTGAGATCATTCGTGGTTTTGGAGTTGGGTATCATCAATATGCCGATGATACCCAACTTTTCTTTTCGACCCCAAACCACCCCAGTGATGCCCTCGCTGTGATGTCCCGTTGCCTGGAGGCGGTTCGGGTCTGGATGGGGAAGAACAGACTTCAACTCAACCCTGACAAGACTGAGTGGCTGTGCATTCCGGCATCCCGGGACATTCAAAATGTTCCATCTCTTTCTATGGGGGGTGAGCTCTTACCCCCCGTGGATAGGGCTCACAACTTGGGAGTCCTCCTAGATTCACGGCTTACCCTGGAAGATCATATAGTGGCCGTGACTAGGGGGGCTTTCGCCCAGGTTCGCCTGGTGCGCCAGTTGCGGCCCTATCTGGACCGGGATGCCTTGTGTACGGTCACTCATGCGCTCGTGACCTCTCGCCTTGACTACTGTAATGCTCTCTACATGGGGCTTCCCTTGAAGACCACTCGGAAGCTCCAACTGGTACAGAATGCGGCCGCGAGAGTTGTCTTGGGAGTTTCCCGGTACTCCCATGTTACACCTTTGCTCCGCGAGCTGCATTGGTTACCAGTTGTCTTCCGGGTGAGGTTCAAGGTCTTGGTTATGATCTTTAAGTCCTTACATGGCATGGGTCCGGGTTATCTCGGGGACCACCTGCTGCCGGCGTCAACTCCCCTCCGCCCTGTGCGTTCCCACAGAGAGGGCCTCCTCAGGGTGCCTCCAGTCAGGGAATGCCAACTGGTGGCCCCCAGGGGGAGAGCCTTCTCTGTGGGCGCCCCGGCATTATGGAACCAACTGCCGGTGGAGCTCCGGATGGCATCAGACCTCCGAACCTTCCGTCGCGGTCTGAAGACCCATTTATTTGAATTAGCTGGTCTGGCCTGATGGGGGATTATGGGTTTTAAATTGTTGTTTTAGAATGGTATTATTGTTTTAATTGGGCATTGGTTTAATCTTTTTTTAACTTTTGTATCGTTATTTATATATGCCCTGTGAACCGCCCTGAGTCCCCAGGGAGAAGGGCGGTATATAAATTAAATAAAACCTAAACCTAAACCTAAAAAAAAAAGACCCCCCATAAATACCTCTGCACGAGTGGCTGCTCTTTGTTCTACTTCTAGTTCTAGCCTCTTAAGATTCTACTCCTAGCTTCTAGTTCTTCTTCTGTTTTAGTTATGTAATGCTAGCTTGCTTTTATTTTATTTCTCTCTCACATGCAGGCATGAATGCTTTCATGCCAAGTATTTCTTTCTCTTTGATCTATCATTGAATAAAGCTAATATGATTGCATCTCTGCGTGATGCTTTTACTTGGAAGCACCTTTAACGATCCATCGTCCTCGTGAGATCACCTCACAAGTTGGTAGCAGAGAATGGTTTAAAGGAACGCTTCCAAGCCAGCCAACAAGATGTCTGGAAGATCCAGCTCAAATCCATTTATAACAGATGGCAGGACCTCTCCCATCGTGACCAGAAGTCATCGATCAAAGACGGCATCCCTGCCTACATCCAAGCCTTCAGTCCCTGAAGCAATCTCCGCTGCAGGTGAGAGCTCAGATGACCTCCATCCCGTCAGAGGATCCAGCAGAGCATCAAGGACCCCTTCGCATGCCTCTCTCCCCCTGAACGCCACAGAGGACAGCATAGAAGGCTTGCAGACTGCCCAAGACTGCTCAGATGCTGCAGAGACGGACCTGGCTGAAGCCAAACATCATGTGAGTAAGATGACTGAACAAGAACGTGAAGAGCTGCTTGTAAAGCTATTTGCAACGAAAAAGAGGAGGACACCAGCGCAGAAAGCCTCTGAACCCCTGGTGAGTCTTTCCCTAGCGACCACGAGGCCTCCAAATATGGCGCCCGCCACCCTTAGTGACCCCGGGACCCCAGGGCTTTTGGCGCGAACCCCCCCCGCCCAGCTGTGAGCTACAGCTTCCTGGGGCAAGCGGAAACAAGATGGCTCCGCCCACAGCGCCCACATTGTCTGGCACAGGAAACAAGATGGCGGCCCCCAGTAACCCCACACAGTCTAACAAAGACAAGCCTCAACTAAGCCTGGAAGGCCAGCAATCCCTGGCATCCAGCCGAAATAGCATGCAATCCCTGGCATCCGGCCAAAGTAGCATGCAAATTCCTGGGTTCTCCCCACCACAAAGCCTAAAGTCCAATGATGGCAATGAGGTCTGTCCAGCCAAAACTGTTACAACAGTTCTTGAGACAGCCATACAAGCCCTAACTACAGCCCTAGAGGCCAGCAAGACAGCGGCCCTAGCATTGGGGGTGCCCAGCCCCCCTCCAAGGCCTCCTACCCTCTCCCCAGGGCCCCACTGCCGGGGGGGGTCCAGCCTGGAGCCTCCCAACAATCAACCCCCACGACCACCCACCTTCTCTTCAGGTCTTCAGGACCAGCGATGGGCTTCTCAAGGCAATCCAGGCAATCCATGTGCTTGCAATTCTCAGGAGGAATCATTGCAAAATACACCAAAGAACCAAATGCAAGCCGGCAAATCTGGGCTCCACCCCCCCAATGCCTCATGGGAAGAAGGGAGAAATCCTGAACAACGCCCTCCCCCAGATCACATGGTTTCCGGGCACGCCCATTTGGAGTTACTAAATAATCAAGAAAAAATTCCCTCCTCGACCACTAGAGGGATACCTTTCCCTTTACCTTTTATGTCGATGGACACTTCTCAGATGTATGCTAATGGAACTGAGAGGGATTTCTTTCCAACAACAAATCTTCCGAGCGACTTTAAAAAGCTGCAACTTGGGGGGGGGAGAATTACAACAGTTGGAGTAGAGATATACAGGTATATCTCTTAAAGAATGGGACTCTAGAAATGGTTCGGAAACCACCCCCTCCCCCGTGGGGACCCCGAGAAGAGTGGCGACACCTGCAGGCTTACTCCACTCTGCTCAGTTCCCTGGATAATAACCTGTTCTCCAGCATTCCAGTGGGACTCAGAGCTGGTGAAGTTTGGCAGTTATTATACAATTTATTCAACAGCGATACCATTGGTTCCATCACCAGATATACAACTGAGTTTTATACAACCAGACTGAGGTTTGGTGCCAGCATGCCTGAACATCTTGCAAAATTAAACGCACTCAGGGCAGAATTGATGTCCAGAGACCACCCAGTGACTGATGCGAACATGGTCGCGGTCATTATTGCTTCCCTGGACAGGAGTTGGAGCAATTTCATTGTTTCACTCGAAGCGGTCAGGAGGGAAGACATAGAGAGAGTTGTGTCGGGGGTCTCCCGATACTCCCGTGTTACACCTTTGCTCCGCGAGCTGCATTGGTTGCCAGTTGTCTTCCGGGTGAGGTTCAAGGTGTTGGTAATGACCTACAAAGCCCTCCATGGCATGGGTCCAGAATACCTTGGGGAGCACCTGCAGCCGGCGTCAACTTCCCTCCGCCCAGTACGCTCCCACAGAGAGGGCCTCCTCAGGGTGCCGCCGGTCAAAGAATGCCGACTGGTGGCCCCCAGGGGGAGAGCGTTCTCTGTGGGTGCACCGGACTTATGGAACCATCTTCCGGTAGAGCTCCGGATGGCGCCCGACCTCCGCTCCTTCCGGCGCGACCTTAAAACCCATCTCTTTAAGGAAGCGGGCCTGGCCTGAGGGGATGGGGTGGGTTTGTTATTATGACTTTAATTTTAAATTTGTACTATGGGCATTGTTTAATCATGTTTTAATAATTTTAACTTTTGTATCTGTCTTTTACGTATTGCCCTGTTAACCGCCCTGAGTCTCTTGAGAGAAGGGCGGTATATAAATTAAATAAATAAATAATAATAATAATAATAAATCTGTCCTACCTCACAGGGAGACTCATCGAGGAAGATAGAAGGAGACGAGACGCAGGAGAATACGCCAGAGTCACCACTCAGCAAGCCAGAAGGGGGCGCCACAACTCAGAGCAAATTAATGCTCTACTTAAGTGTTTCATCTGTGGCTCTGAGGAGCACCTTAAGAAAGACTGCCCCCATCAACATCAAGCCCCTAAACGTGGTCCCAATCAAGTAAGGGGCAAGGGGCAAGGAAGGGGGCGTGGCAGGGGCAAAGGAAATTTTCTGCATACTTGTTCCCTCACCCCCACAACAAAGGCTGATAGCTCCACTGACTTATGGTTACTGGACTCTGGAGCTTCTTCTCACATTACTAATATGAGTCAAGGTTTTAAAAGGTTAAAGAAAATTAACTCATCTGTCAAAGTGGCAAATGGTGATAAAGCTTTAATTGTTGGGGAGGGGTTTGTTTCTGTACCTGGACTTGGAAAAGTTGAAGGTGTTTTACATGCTCCCTCCATTGCCAACAACCTATTAAGCATTATCAAATTATGTGACGATGACAAAGTGGAAGTTTTATTTCGAAAAGGGAGAGGTCATGTCACCCGGAACCAGAGGGTCATTGGAAATATTTCCATCATAAATGGCTTACCATATTTTTCTCCTAAGAGCCCACAACCTGCTCCAAGGCTTTCCAAGGGCAATGTGGGCAAGGAGCCTGAATCTCAGCAGGCACCTACAGCACCACTCAAAGCAACTAGAGCCAAGAGGGTGTCAGTGGGGAAGCCGCTCCACGATAAGTGTGCCCATTTATTACACAGAAGATTAGGTCATGCGAGCTTCCCTGTAGTTAAAAAGATGGGAGAATTTGCTGAGGGAGTCCAGCTCAAGGATTGTGACGTGTTTCTGGACTGTGCCATTTGCAAGAAAACAAAGAGGAAGGCTGCCCCTACCCCAAAGGTGTCACTGCGTAAGGCTCAGTACCCATACCAACTAGTACATGTTGATCTGGTTGGGCCTTTTACACCATCCCTAGGAAAGAAAAAGTATTTTCTCACTGCCGTTGATGATTTTTCACGATACGGCCACGTGTATACCCTCACAGAAAAATCTGAAGCCTTTGACGCCATAAAGTCACTGTACAACTTCGTAGAGACCCAGTACAAGACCAAGATCACACAATTGCAGAGCGATCGCGGGGCTGAGTTCATGTCTCAAAAGTTCCAGGACTGGGTAAGGCGTAAGGGCATCCACCATTTTCTTACTGCACCATTCACCCCCTCGCAAAATGGTGTAGCTGAGAAAAGAAATGGAATTCTGCAAACCATGATGCGTAGTCTGATTGCAGACGCTAAAGTCGCAGAATCATACTGGGGGGAAGCAATCCACTACGCCAATTACACCTTAAACCGCACCTGGAGCAGTGTTGTGAACCAGACCCCATATTTCCTGGTTCACGGTACGAAACCAAATCTGGGACATTTGCGTGTGTTTGGTTCCTACGCATGGGTGCACATCCCCAAGCAGCTGCGGAAGAAGGGGAGATCTGTTTCCCAGAGACTAAGGTTCTTGGGCTATGCTCCTGGCTCCAAGGCCTATCGTTTCCTGGGAGAAGGGGGCAGGCCTGTGACTTCCCAATCTGCCTCTTTCGAAGAGGACTCCAATTGGACTCAGATCCACTCAAATGATCTGAGCCCATATGCCAACCGACCCAGCAAGGACACACCGACCACGACATCACCAGAGGCGACCACGTACCCTGCCACCGACGAAAGTGAGGAACAAGACGAAGATGCGTCCAGTCCCATGGAGGAAGACACGCCGTCTTCACCCCCAGCGACGCCTCAGAGACCCACGGAAGAAAAGAGCGGTGAGTGGCAGAAGGTAAGGAGTTCAAAGCGGTCCAACAAAGGGGTCCCGCCAAAGAGAATTGACATTGGCCACATCGCGTCTGTCAACAGCGTTGTGGTCACCCCAAAATCCTTCTCTGACATCCAGGAGCTGCCCATCGAAGAGCAGGAGAAATGGCAGCTCGCGATGGAGAAGGAGATGCAGAGCTTAAAGAAACTCAAAGTCTTCACCCCTCAGCAACCACCAAAGGAGAGGAAAGTCATTGGCACAAGGTGGGTTTACAAAGCCAAACCACTTGCCAATGGCCTCGACCTATATAAGGCCCGTTTGGTAGCCCAGGGCTTCTCTCAGCGCTATATGGAGGACTACGCCGAGACGTACTCTCCAACTGTCCGGGCAGAGAGCGTCAAGGCCGCCCTCGTGACTGCAGCCGCTCTGGGAGAAGAAGTCTTCCAATTCGACATCCAGACGGCTTACCTCCACGCCAACTTGGACCGGCAGATCTACGTGAGGGCTCCTCCTGGCTACCAGCAAGAAGGGGGAAATGCATGGTTGCTCCACAAAGGGTTATATGGCCTCAAGCAGTCAGGGAAATTATGGTATGACTGTCTTAGAAAGAGTTTAGAACGAGTTGGTTTCACAGCATCCCATGCAGATGAATGTGTCTTCACACGCAACTCCAAGGGTACCACAGAACGGGTGTTAGTTTATGTGGACGACCTATTATATGTAGGGCCTGACAAGGAAGGGTGTGATAAATTTGCCAAGGCCCTGGAAGAAATGTTTACTCTGAAGTCTTTGGGGCGGGTTGACAAGTACTTGGGTGTACATATTTTGGCCACTAAGGGGGGGTTCGCTCTATCTCAAAAAGAAAAGATAGAGGAATTACTGGCCAAATGCAAAATGACAGAATCTAATCCTATGCATAGTCCAATGCAAAGTGACTTTTACAACCACACTCATAAGGACGGTCCTGAGTTCACAGATAACACACTTTACAGATCTGTGATTGGCTCCTTGCTATACATCAGCAATTGGAGCAAACCTGACATAGCTTTAGCTGTGAATCTATTGTCCAGGCACGTGGAACACCCAAAGGAATTCCACTGGACTGCTGTTAAAAGGGTGCTTAGATACCTTAAGGGCACAGCTGATGCTCTCCTAATGCTAGAACCAGAGAAGGGGAAGACGGCCCAGCTCTCCACTTACTCAGACGCAGACTGGGCTGGCGACACCAAAAGTAGATGGAGCACCTCTGGTTTCCTCATATTGCTAAATGGCTGCCCAATACATTGGCATGTTAGGCAGCAAAAATTTATTTCTTGCTCCACGGCCGAGGCTGAATATGCCAGCCTGTCAGACACGGCCAATGATTTGACTTGGTTCAATGAGCTGATAACAAGCATCTGGGCATCTCCTCCTCTGCCCATCCAAATTCTAGAGGACAACACGGCCGCAATTGCAATCTCGGGCGCTTATGCAGTAGGATCTAGGTCTCGCCACATAGACATACGCTATAAAAATGTCAGGCAGCTTACCAAAAAGGGTTTCATTCATGTTGAGCACTGTAACACAACTGACCAGATAGCTGATCTGTTCACCAAACCTGTTCCCATTGACCGGCACAACCTTCTGTGTAAGCGTTTGTGTTTGGCCTTCTGAATGTTTTTATGCATGTCCATGACACCTGCTCGTCCCTCACACACATTCACTGGTCCCTGTCATTGGCTGGCAAGAAGGGGAATTGTTAGATGTTTTGTGCCAGCCATGGCAGTTTCCCAAAAGGGTCATCAGATGGAGGCAAAGAGGCTTCTTTGCTTCCACTGATGAGCCAAGGGTCTCAGACCCGACAGCCCCATTGGCGAGAGAGTTTTATGGTCAGGGAGGGACCAAGACCCCCCATAAATACCTCTGCACGAGGGGCTGCTCTTTGTTCTACTTCTAGTTCTAGCCTCTTAAGATTCTACTCCTAGCTTCTAGTTCTTCTTCTGTTTTAGTTATGTAATGCTAGCTTGCTTTTATTTTATTTCTCTCTCACATGCAGGCATGAATGCTTTCATGCCAAGTATTTCTTTCTCTTTGATCTATCATTGAATAAAGCTAATATGATTGCATCTCTGCGTGATGCTCTTACTTGGAAGCACCTTTAACGATCCATCGTCCTCGTGAGATCACCTCACATTGAAAAAGCAATCTCAACAATTAGCTGAACTTATGGAGGAGAAGCTTACAGAAATGAGGGCAGACATTTTACTTGCATTTCAAGGCATGGCTGTATGTATAGAGCGTTTGGACGAGAGAGTGGAAGATCTCAGCCAAAATAATATCAGATTAGATGCAAAAATGACAGAGACTGAAAATGTGGTGGATAAGATTGACGACGATTTGACCTTGGTACAGTACAGGGAGATGGAGTTCGCTGTGAGAATTAGAGGTTTAAAAGAGGATTCTAAGGAAAATCTGAAAAAAATAGTCTCAGAGGCTTTGGAAGGTGTTTTGGAGCGATCAGCAGAAGAAATTATGGAGGATATAGACAAAATATTTTGTATTAATTCGTGGATTGCAAGACAAAGGAAATTACCCAGAGATGTGGTGGTTTACTTTACAAAGAGAGAAATTAGAAATGAGGTTATTCAAGCTTTTTACAATAATAAATTTGCAATTGCTGAACAAGAAGTTTTAATTTTAAAAGAGATCCCTCCAAGAATCTTAAGGAGAAGGAAAGAATTTGCTTTTCTGGCACAAGAATTAAGAAGACGGGATATTCAGTTCAGATGGGAGATACCAGTGGGCATGGTGGTGATGTATGCAGGCACGAGACATCATCTTCTTACAGTGTTACAGGCACGTGATTTTTATACTAATGTTTTAAAAGCAGTCCCCATACCACTTTTGGAATCTAAAGAGAAGAATGGTGAGGGAGAGTGTCAATCACAAAGTGGGAATGTACAAGGTGCTGAAGGAGCTACACAGATGAAAGATGGAGAATTCCAGAAAGTTACAGGAGTGGATCAAATTTCAGTATCATCGGAGGAGGTTAGAGACCAGAGGATGACACGTGCTGCTTCGAGACGAATGAGACAAGAGCAAGAACAAGAACAGCAGAGAGTTATGATGGCACCTCCAAAACTTACTTACAGTGAAGCAGTGGGAGGAGCGCAACCTAAGAGAGTGCAGGTGATTTTGGAAGAAGTGCTCCAAAAGCTTCAGGTCGTGAAAGATGGCGACAAAGTTTCTAACCTGGAATGTTAATGGTGTAAATTCACCACAGAAGAGAAAGAAAGTATTTCAATACTTAAAACAATTTAAGAATGATGTTATTTGTCTACAAGAAACACATATTAGAGCCACGGATCAAAAGTATTTGTTAAACTCAAGGTTGGGCACAGTTTGTTGCTTCTGCAACTGATAAGAAAAATGGAGTGGTTATTTATGTTAAGAATACTTTGACAGCGGCTTTAATTGAAGCAGATAAACAAGGAAGATACGTCATAATTGAATTGTTAATAGAAGGCAAGAAAATGCTTTTGGTTGGATTATATGCTCCTAATCAACAACAAGGAGATTTTTACAGTTTATTACACAGCAAGATTATACAGTGGGATTATAAATCTTGTATTTTGATGGGAGACTGGAATGGTGTTTTGGATGTACAAATGGACAAGGCGGGTTTTTTTAAAAGCACCCCAAGTCATGCTAAATTGCCTAAATCTTTTTTTGAGATGAAGGATGACTTGGAATTGCGAGACATTTGGAGAGAAAGGAATTTGCAAGAAAAGGACTATACTTTTTTCTCTGACAGGCATCAATCTTTCTCCAGGATTGACTTTGTATTAATTACTAACGATTTTTTTTCTAGGATTAAGAAGATCAACATTTGTCCAAGAACTATGTCTGATCATAGTCCAGTATGGTTAGAGATAGAAAAAGATAATATGGATAGACGGTCCTGGCGCTTAAATGAAAATTTGTTTAGATACCAGGAAAATGTGGAAGAGTGTAAAAAACAGATGAAGGAATTTTTTAAAATTAATATGCATAAAGGTACTTCTATTGAGATGGTTTGGGATGCTAGTAAAGCTTATATGAGAGGTGTATTAATATATTTGAACAATAAATATAGACGTAACTTGGAATTTAGGAGGAAAGAATTAGAGGATGAAATTAAGGAAAAAGAAAAGGCTTTAATCTTGAATCCATCTGATGGGAAGATTAAAGAGGTAATTACTTTATTAAGGGGTCAGTTTGATAAGTTAATGTCAGATCAAGTGGCAACTAATTTACGGTATGCTAGATATAATATTTTTTGTAATGCTAATAAACCAGGTAGATGGTTAGCTTATTTGTTAAGGAAGAAGCAAAGGGCTTCTAATATAGATAGAATAGAACATAAGGGTAAGGTAGTGTACCAGCAGAGTCTTATCAAAAAGACTTTTGTTGATTTTTATTCTAAGTTCTATGCTAGAGATAAGATTAGAGATGCAGATATAGATAATTATTTGGTAAGAGCTAATATTCCTGTTCTTACGCAAGAACAAAAGGAAGGGATGAATCAATTGATAACTGATGAAGAATTTTTTTTAGCAATCAAACAACTGAAAGTGGGCAAAGCGCCGGGTACGGATGGATTGACTGCTGTGTATTATAAAAATTTACAGTTAGAGATGGTGAAGCCTTTAAGGGAATTGTTCCAGACAATTCAAATGGGAGGAGGGGTACCTCCGTCTTGGAAGACTGCTTTTATTTCCTTGATCCCGAAGGAAGATCAGGATGTCACCCAAGCAAAAAATTATAGGGCAATATCACTTTTGAATACGGACTACAAGATATTTGCCAAAGTTTTAGCTAACAGATTAATGAGGGTAATACAACAAGTAATTCATGGTAATCAAACTGGGTTTATAAGTGGTAGACAAATGAAGAACAATGTGAGACATATAGTAGATTTGTTGGAATTTTTGGAAAGAAACAATCAGATCCCTGCAGCGTTGATCTTCTTGTATGCTGAAAAAGCCTTTGATCAATTGGATTGGCAATTTCTGATGAAAGTATTAGAGAAAATGGAATTTGGGGATAAATTTTTACAACCAATCAGGGCAATATATCAAAAGCAAACAGCCCGCATAATAGTTAATAATAGTTTGACTGAAGTATGTAATATTGAAAAAGGTACAAGGCAGGGGTGCCCGTTGTCACCTCTATTATTTGTTTTAACATTGGAAATATTACTGATTAAAATACGTGATTCGGATAAAATTAAGGGAATTCAAATTAGAGACCAGGATTATAGACTGAGGGCGTTCGCAGATGATCTGGTTGGTACAGTGACTCAGTCTGATTATTCAGTTGTAGAATTGATGGAGATAATAACGCAATATGGGAAAGTTTCTGGATTTAAGGTTAATATACAAAAAACTAAAATGTCTAAAAACATGACAGTATCACAAAAGCCTGTTTTAGAAGAGCTAACGGGATTTGAAATAGTTAAAAGGGTTAAATATTTGGGGATATATTTGTCACCCTCAAATGTGAAGTTATATAAAAATAATTATGAAAAGTTATGGGGAAAAGTACAAAAAGAATTAGATAGTTGGAAAAAATTACAATTATCCTTATTGAGAAGAATTGCAGCAGTGAAAATGAATGTTTTGCCAAAATTTTTATTTTTATTTCAAATGATACCTATACTTAAAAAGGATTTAAATTTGGAGGAATGGCAAAAAGGAATTAATAAATTTGTATGGGCAGGGAAAAAGCCACGAGTTAAATTTAAGATAATGCAAGATACACATGAAAGAGGTGGTCTTAAAATGCCTAATTTCAAATTATATTATGAAGCTGCTCCTTTGTCAGCGATAAGTGACTGGTTTAATTTAACACAAGCGAGATTATTAAATCTTGAGGGTCATGATTTGTTATTTGGATGGCATGCATATTTATTGTATGATAAGAAGGTGGATAACGTGTTTAAGATACATATTTTAAGGTATGCTCTGTTGCGAGTTTGGAAAAAGTACAGACACAAGTTAAATTATAAGATACCTATTTGGGCAATACCTAAACATGCAATATAAATGTTGGATTTAAACACGATGTGACTACATATAAGGAAATTTTAAGTTTTGAGAGGAATGTATGGCAATTAAAGTCATATAATATTTTAAAAGAAGAAAAGCTTGTACAAACTTGGTTTCAGTATGGGTAATTACAGGCTAGGTGGAAAGAGGACCAGAAAACTGGTTTTTCAATGATTGATGAAAATTTGGTAAAACAAATTAGAGATCAAGGTCAAGCACATATAAAAAGGATATATCTTGCATTGATAGAAATTGATTCAGAGACGGAACTTGTTAAAGATTGTATGATAAAGTGGGCTCAGAATTTTCAAGAAGTTATTACAATGGATACTTGGGAAAAGATCTGGGTGAGAAATGTAAAATTTACACAGGCCCAAAACTTAAGAGAGAACTTTTATAAAATGTTTTATAGGTGGCACTTAGATCCTAAAAAATTAGCAACTATGTATCCGAACTGCCAGCCCAAATGTTGGAGGTGTGGTTCTGAGGATGCAATGTATTTTCATATATGGTGGACTTGTAAAAGGGTTAAAGCTTTTTGGATTAAAATTTGGTGGAATATGCAAAAAATATTCAAGAAAAGGATAAAGTTTTGTCCGCAACTGTTTTTATTGGGTATTATCACAGATACTACCATTGTGGACACTAAGCTGATGTTGAATTTAATTACGGCAGCTAGACTTTTAGTAGCGCAATATTGGAAGAAGGAAGAACTGCCGACTATAGAAGAATGGACTTTAAAACTTTCCAATTTGGCGGAAATGGCAAAGATTTCAGCGTATTTGAAAGACCAATCGCAACAGAGATATATTGTGGAATGGAGAAGATGGATTGAGTATATCAAGAATAAATATGGGACTAAAAAGTTTCACTTAGCATTTGAATAAGTATTGGATTTATATGATGTATAACTAGCTTGTAGTTATTTTATTAAGAGTTAAAGTGCGATAGAATTTAATATTTTATTGTTGTTTGCATATTTTAGGTTATGTTTGTTTGTATTTTTATACCCTGTATTTAGCTCTGGAAGTTGGGTGGGGGGGAGGGGAGAGTTGGGGAGGTTTGGGGAGAGGGGAGGGTGATGGGAGGGGTTTTGTATTCAAAAATGTACTGTAAAACTTTTCAATAAAAAAAACAATTACTTTGGCTGTCTGTTTATTATATATTGTTTTTGTCATATTTATAAAATTCTGTCCAAAGTCCATTATTTGTAGTTGGTGAATCATAAATTGCCAGCAGACATTATCAAATGCCTTTTGGGCATCTAAGAATATTAGTGCCAATTGTTTCCCTGATTGTAGCTCATAATATTTTAATACGTCTATTAACACTCTTAGGTTGTTTTTAATTTGTCTCTTTGGTAAAAAGCTATTTTGATCTGGATGTATTAATTCGACTAAGTATTTTTTCAGTCTCTCAGCCATTATTGAAGTAAAAATTTTATAATCCACATTGAGCAGTGAAATCGGTCTATAGTTCTTAATCTGAGTCAAATCGGAAACTTCTTTTGGTATTAGAGTAATATTTGCTTCCATCCATGTAGATGGAAGTCTAGCTTCTAATAAAAGTCCATTGCAAACATCTTTCAGTGGTTCACTTAGTATCTCTTGGAGGTTCTTATATAGCTCTGCCGGAAGCCCATCTGGACCTGGTGTTTTCCCATTTTTTTGTCTTTTTATGGCCTCTAATATTTCCATCATTTTAAACCTTTCATCTAGCATAGTTTTAAATGTCTCTGAGATCTTTGGAAGATTATTTTCTTCCTGATATTTTACAGTTCTCTCTCTTGAAGTTTCCTCCTTATCGTACAATTTCTAATAGTATTCTTTGATTATCTTTTTTTATTTCTTCATTTTTATATTGTAAATGACCTTTCCCATCTAGTAAGTTATGTATCGTTTTCTTCTCTTTCTGTTTTTTAAGTTTATAAGCTAACCAACTTCCCGGTTTATTGGCATTTTTGAAAAAAGTTCTGTTTCGCTCTCTTTATCTGTTCTGCCACTTTTTCTGAGTCCAACAGATTTAGTTTATGTTTTATTATGTCCATTTCTCTTTTCCAAGTCTTTTTTGTGGATTTTTTTGCAGTTCTAATTCTAACTTTCCAAATTTTCCTTTTAATACATATTGCTGTTTTCTCTGTTTATTTTTCCTTGCCATATATGTTATAGCTGTGCCTCTAAAATACACTTTAGCTGTATCCCATACATTTTGTACTGTTGTATCTTCTTTTTTATTTTCTTTGAAGAAAAATTCCATTTCTTTTTTCTCTAACTCTGTGAATTCTTTTTCTTTTAATATGGATTGATTTAAAGTGCATCTCAGTCTTTTTTGTATTCCTTTCCAGGTCACTTTCAGAGGGTTATGATCTGTCCATGCGCCTATTTCTATCTCAATATCCTGTAAGTTCATTCTCACGTCAGCAGTCATCCAAATCATATCAATCCTTGACCAAGATTTTTGGCTATTTGAATAAAAGGTGTATTGCAGTTTTTGTGTATTAATCTCTCTCCAGACGTCTTGTATTCCAATTTCCTCCGCCATATCAAAAAATGTCTAAGGTAACCTTCTTCTTCCAGTTTTTCTTGTTTTATTACTTTTATAGCCATTTTTTCCATCTATTATTCCATTGAAGTCTCCTAGTAAGCAGATATTTTGGTACTTTTTTTGGTATTTTTCTATGCAGGTTTTTATAAAATTCTTCTTGATTGTTGTTTGGTGCGTAAAGTGTTTGCTTTTGGCGCAGATATATTTCTACCATTAAGATTCTTCCTTCTTTATCTGAATATACCAATTTAGAATCTATTGTCTTTTTAATACATACAGCGACCCCTCTTTTTTTCTGATGCACTGATGCGTAGTAAAGTTTCCCAATTTTTGGATATTCCAATAATTTATGATGCTGTTCTTTTCTATGTGTTTCTTGTAGACAAATTATATCTATATTCAATTTCTGTAACTTCCTAAAAACCTTATTTCTTTTGATTGGGGAATTTAGTCCATTTATATTTACTGAAAAGTTTCCATTTTCTTTCTCCATTTCCATTTCCATTATTTATATTTAGGTCTAGTCGATCTAGTAGTCCTCTGTTCTCTGGCAGGTCCTTCACCTTTGCCATCTTGATCGTCTTTCTCTTTCTCTTCTCCTGTTTGTGCAGTTGCTCTTTGAGTCATCTCTTCTGTTTGCTTCTGCTCCTTACTCTCCCCTTGTCTTTGTTTTACTCCTTCATCTAGAATTGCTCTATTCCTTACTTCAAAATCTTTTGCTTTCCAGACTGAATCCAATCGATATCTTGTATTGTTCCAGTTTATTAAAACAGGGCTTTTCAACCTTTTCACCCATTGTACCACTTTTAGGATAAGGCACTCTCCAAGTATCACCAGTCGCCCAGCAAGGTGTCAAAAACGTGACCAAAAAAAGGAAAAAAAAATGATAAAGTACAGGTAGTCCTTGACTTACAATTCACTTAGTGACTGTTCGAAGTTACGACGGCACTGAAAAAAATGACTTATGACCATTTTTCACACTTATGACTGTTGCAGCATCCCCAGGGTCATGTGATTTACATTTGGATGCTTGGCAACTGATTCATACTTATGACAGTCAAGGTGTCCCAGAGTTATGTGATCACCTTTTGCAACTTTTTGACAAGCGAAGTCAATGGCTGGGGGGGAGCAGCTCATCACTTAGGTTGCAGGGTGCCTGTATGGGGGGAATCCATGGGTCTCTGGTGGAAGGGGTGGGACTGGGGTGGGCGCTCTCCTTCCCTCCCTCTCTCCCATTGTCCCTTCCTTCTTTCCTTCCTTTCTTACCTCCTTCTTTGTCCCTTCCTTCCTTCCCTCCCTTCTCTCCTTCACTTCCTTCCCTACCATCTCTCCCTCCCTCCTCCCCTTCCCTCCCCTCCTCCCTCCCTTCCTTCTCTGGGAGCTTGAGGTTGCTTCTTAAGTGAGGCCAGTAAATACTTACTGAAACCAAGCGGGGGAGATTGTCAGGAGAGCAAGATCAGTGCGTGCTGAGAAACGCCCATCTCGTGCTCCTGCAATCTCCCTCGCTCGGTTTCAGCTTGCTTTCAAGCTGAAACTGAGTGAGGGAGATTGCAGGAGCACGATATGGGCATTTCTCAGCATGTGCCCATTCGCGCTTCTGGTGATCTCCCTTGATTTCCACTTGCAGAGGTCAGGGTCAGCCTTACGGAGTCGCCAGAGCTCCCAGCGGGTCGGCACGATGCTGTGGGCCGAGGAGGCCGCATACAGGGCCGCTGATCAGCTGACGACTTCATACCACTGGCCCTGACCTCCACTGATGGACTCCAGTCAGCGGAGGTCGGGGCCAGCTGTACAGAGTCGCCAACAGTTGGGGGGAGGGAGTCAGGCGGGCGCGTTTTTCCCTCCACATCCACATTCTGATGGCTTCACCTGCCTTGGAGCACATCAGAAAAAAAAGTGGGCCTTGATTCCCACCTGCTGCCATGGGATGAGTCCTCGGGGACTCATTGCCGCTTTGCTTTCCCCTCCATAAAGCTGGGCACATCGGGAAGAGGAGAAAGGGGAGGAAAAGAAGATGGACACCTACCTGCTGAGAGAGTGGATTTCTCTGTCCCCTTCAGGCTCAGGCTTGCTTCTGGGGGAAGGTTGCTGACAATGAGTCCCAGGGGAGGGTGGAGCCTCACTCTTTGCCTGCGCTCTTCGCGCGCCCTGATAGGTTCCTGCAGGCTGCCGGCAAGCAGCATGTTTTCCAGCAGCAAGTGAGTTGGTAAGGAGCGGGGGGGAGGTGGGGGGAGGTGGGGGGGAGGAAGGCAATGCCGTGTACCACCAGCCAGGTGCTCGCGTACCACCAGTGGTACGCGTACCACCGGTTGAAAAGCCCTGTATTAAAATGCCTTCCGGCATCAGCCATCTGAGGTTTATGCCTTTGGCAATCAGCTTTGTAGTCGGGAAATGATGATGTCTTCGAGTATCTCTTACTCTCTTGGGTATCTGCTTTAAAACCACAATTTCTTTATTTTTATATTGTATTGGCTCATCTCTAACTTTCCGTAGTACTTCATCTCTTGTTGTCTTCTTTATGAACCGTACATGTACTTCTCTTGGCAGTTTATTTCTTCTTGCATAGCTTTTTTATTATTTATATTCATTTTTATTTTTCCATTTCTTCCACAAAGAAATCAACACATATACCATGATACATAAGTACATACTCGTAAGTTTGGGTGCTGCTCGTCCATTTCCCCTTTCACCGTATCCACACTCCTCTCTCTTTTCTCTTCTCTACTTTCTTTCTCCCTTTCTCCTTTCTTTCCTACTTCCCTCTTCTTCCTCTCCTCTTTCCCTCACCATTTCCCTCCCATTTCTCCCCACTTCTCCTCCTCTTTTCCTCTAACCTTCCTACTTCCTTCCCCCTTCTCTACTCTCTTCCCTCTCTCCTCTCCTTTCTTCCCTCCCATTCCTCTTCCGATACAATACAGGGGTAATGTCCAAGCA
This sequence comes from Vipera ursinii, assembly GCF_947247035.1. NCBI lineage: Eukaryota > Metazoa > Chordata > Lepidosauria > Squamata > Viperidae > Vipera > Vipera ursinii. The sequence continues at coordinate 36,962,462 of NC_139522.1, forward strand.
GCTCCTCTTCTTAGATTTTCAATATCTATATTAGGTATGATAACATTAATTTTCTATTACATCAATATTTCAATAAATCTGGCCTTCTCAGTATATACTTCTATGAATTTTTATACTACCTCCGGTTATGCAATGCTATGTCACCTGGGTCTCCCTCCTTATCTCCTCATTTTTCTTCCATCTAAATTAGTGTTAGCCGTCTTTTAAGCATATTCTTTTTTCACCCACTCATAAAACTGACTCTGTCTTATCTTTAATTATCATTGTTAATCTATTCATTTCCACACATTCCATTATTTTCCCGACCACCTCTTCTTCTGGAGTAGCTTTCAGTGCCTTCCAGTTTTGTGCAAACACAATCCTAGCTGCAGTGGTTATATGAATAATCAAATATGTGTTCTCTTTGCTATATTTCTCTGGTAAAATACCCAACAGGAATATTTCTGGTCTTAGTTCTATACGTTGTTGTATCATTTTTTCTATCCACGATCTGATTATATTCCAATAGTTTTTAGCTTCTGCAAACGTCCACCACATATGATAGAAAGAGCCTGGTGTTTGATGGCATTTCCAACATTTCATAGATCTGTCCTTAAACATTTTAGTTAGTCTTTCTGGAGACATATGCCATCTGTAGAACATCTTGTACATATTTTCTTTATACGCTGTCGTCATTGTCAGTTTATAATTTCTTTCCCATAATTGCTGCCATCTATCTAATTAAATTGTGTATCCAAAGTTTCTTGACCATTTTATCATTGACTCCTTAACTTGTTCCTCCTCTAATTCCCTATATAGTAAGTAGCTATACATTTTTTAATCCATTTTTCTTCAGTTCCCGTATTTCATCTAACTGTGTTCTCCCCAAATTAAAACCATCTATTTTCGCATCTTTTTCATATCTAGATTGTATTTGCGTTCTCATGTACCAATCCATCTTTATTCCTTGTTCCTCTAATTGTTGTTTGGTTTTCAGCTTCCCCGTGTCTGTTAGTAGGTCTTTATATCTTATAATGTTTCCCATGTTAAACATATTGGGGTGTATTAACGCTTCCATTGTTGAGAGCCAATCTGGAATCCTCAAGTAATGCGTTCTCTTTATTTTCTCCCAAACCATCAATAAAGAATTCCTGATATGATGTCTCTGGAAATAGCTGTGTACTGTATTCTATTTTTCCCATACCATATGAACGCATGCCATCCCAACTGTAAGTCATGTCCCTCTAATGTCAATAATCTAGTATTCCTCAGTAAAATCCATTCTCTCATCCATGACAATGCTGCAGCCTGGTAATATAATTCCCAATTAGGTAAGCCAAACCCACCTCTGAGTCTTGCATCCTGTAACATTTTTAGATTAATCCTTGCCTTTTTCCCCTGCCAAACATACTTCAAAACTATTTTATTTAGCCCCTCAAAATATTTCTTTTCCAGTCTTATTGGTATTGTTGAGAACAAAAACAACAATCATGGTAATATATTCATTTTGATTATTGAATCCTACCCATTAATGATAGTTGTACCTTTTTCCATTTATCCAAATCTACTTCGATTTGTCTTTTCAATTTGTAATAGTTATCTTCTTTAATTGTTGTACATCTTGCTGTTAGGTGAATCCCCAGATATTTTACCTTCTTTGCAATCTGTATCTCTAACTTTTCCATCAATTCTTTTTTTTTGTTTTTCAGTAATATTTTCACTAACATTTTTGTTTTATCTTTATCAATCTTCAAACCTGCTACCTCACCATATTTTTCTATTTGTTGTATTAATACAGGTCCTGTCTCTAGTGGCTCCTCCAAGATAAATACTAAATCATCTGCGAAAGCTTGTAGCTTATATTCCTCTCTCTTAACTTTCATACCTTTTATATCCTTATTCTGTCTTATAGTTCTATTTAGTATCTCTAGTGTCAGTACAAACAACAATGGGGATAAAGGGCATCCCTGCCTTGTTCCCTTCATAATATTAATCTTTTCAGTCATATCTCCATTAATCATTATTTTGGCTATTTGCTTATTGTAGATTGTTTTAATTACATTTATAAATTTCTCCCCAAAATCCATAATCTGTAGTTGTTTTATCATGAATTGCCAATTCACATTATCAAATGCTTTCTGCGCATCCAAAAACATCAATGCCATCTGTTTTTCGGGATGTGTTTCATAGTATTCTAATGTGTTTAATATAATTCGCATATTGTCTCTAATCTGTCTTTTGGGCAGGAACCCATTTGGATCCAGATGTATAAATTCGTTTAGGAACTTTTTAAGTCTTTCGGCCATGATTGATGCGAATATTTTGTAGTCCACATTCAGCAGGGAAATTGGTCTATAGTTCTTTATTTTCTGTATTTCCGTTTCTTCCTTTGGTATTAGGGTAATAAGTGCTTCCAACCACGAGTCTGGTATCTTAGCTTCAGAGAGGAGTTCATTATAGAGTTCCAGCATTACATTGCCTAACAATTCATGCAATGTTCTATATAGTTCCACTGGTAGCCCATGTGGTCCTGGTGTTTTGCCGTTCTTCTGTTTTTTAATTGCTTCTGTTAATTCCATCATTGTTATTTTCCCTTCGAATAGCTTTATAAATTTATCCGGTACTTTAGGTATCTCTGTTTTTCCCAAGAATTGTCTTATCCTATCATCTGAAACTGCTTGTTGCTTATATAAATTCTCATAATATTCCCAAGATATTTTTTTTTCTTTTCTTCATTCCGGTGTTGTAAAGTCCCCTCAGCACCTTTAATCCATCTCTTCTCTTTCTCCTTTTTAATTTTATATGTCAACCATCTCCCTGGTTTGTTTGCATGTTCAAAAAAGGTTTGTTTAGCTGCCTTTATTTTCATTGCCACTTCTTCGTTTTCTATTAAGTTCATTTTATGCTTGTTCAACTCCATTAGATTTTTTAACTTTTTCTTTTGTGTTGTTGTTGTTGTTAGCTGCGAAGTCATGTCCAACCCATCGCGACCCTATGGACAACGTTCCTCAAGGCCTTCCTATCCTATACCATCTTCTGGAGTCCATTTAAGCTCACGCCTACTGCTTCAGTGACTCCATCCAGCCACCTCATTCTCTGTCGTCCCCTTCTTCTATTGCCCTCAATCTTTCCCAGCATTAGACTCTTCTCCAGTGAGTCCTTCCTTCTCATTAGGTGGCCAAAGTATTTTAGTTTTAGCTTCAGGATCTGGCCTTCTAAAGAGCAGTCAGGGTTGATTTCCTCTAGGACTGACCGGTTTGATCGCCTTGCAGTCCAAGTGATTCGCAGGAGTCTTCTCCAACACCATAGTTCAAAGGCCTCAATTCTTTGGCACTCAGCCTTTCTTATGGTCCAACTTTCACTGCCATACATTGCAACTGGAAAGACCATAGCTTTGACTATACGCACTTTTGTTGACAGGGTGATGTCTCTGCTTTTTAGTGTGCTGTCTAGATTTGCCATGGCTTTCCTCCCAAGGAACAAGCGTCTTTTAATTTCTTGGCTACAGTCCCCATCTGCAGTGATCTTGGAGCCAAGGAAAATAAAATCTGCCACTACCTCCATTTCTTCCCCATCTATTTGCCAGCAATTGAGAGGGCCAGATACCATGATCTTGGTTTTGTTAATGTTAAGTTTCAACCCAACTTTTGCACTCTCCTTCTTCACCCGCAACAAGAGGCTCTTTAGTTGTTCTTCACTTTCTGCCATTAGAGTGGTATCATCAGCATATCTTAGGTTGTTGATATTTCTCCCAGCAATCTTAATTCCAACTTTTGATTCATCTAGCCTTGCCTTTCTCATGATGTGTTCTGCATATAAGTTAAATAGGCAGGGCGACAGTATACAGCCATGCCGGACTCCTTTCCCAATTTTGAACCAATCAGTGGTTCTGTGTCCAGTTCTCACTGTTGCTTCTTGGCCCACATATAGATTTCTCAAGAGACAAATAAGATGGTCTGGTACTCCCATCTCTTTAAGAACTTGCCACAGTTTGTTGTGATCCACACAATCAAAAGCTTTAGCATAGTCAATGAAGCAGAAGTAGATGTTTTTCTGGAACTCTCTAGCTTTCTACATGATCCAGCGTATGTTGGCAATTTGATCTCTAGTTCCTCTGCCTCTTCAAAATCCTGCCTGTACTTCTGGTAGTTCTCGATCCACATACTGCTGGAGTCTAGCTTGTAGGATTTTAAGCATAACTTTACTAGCATGAGAAATGAGTGCAATGGTGCAATAGTTTGAACATTCTTTGGCACTGCCTTTCTTTGGAATTGGAATGTAAACTGATCTTTTCCAATCCTGTGGCCACTGTTGAGTTTTCCAAATTTGCTGGCAAATTGAGTGTAGCACTTTTACTGCATCGTCTTTTAAGATTTTGAATAGCTCAGCTGGAATACTGTCACCTCCAGTAGCTTTGTTGTTGCTCAGCTTTTTTAAGGCCACTTCACTTTACATTCTAGGATGTCTGGCTCGAGGTCAGTGACCACCTCATTGTGATTATCAGGGACGTTAAGCTCATTCTTGTATAGTTCTTCTGTGTAATTTTGTGTATCTTTCTGTAATTCTTTCTCAAGAGTCTTATATTCTTCGTACAGTTTTTCCCTAATTTGTCTTTTCTGTTTATTCTTTTTCCCCATATAAGATATAGCAAGTCGTCTCATGTAAGCTTTCGCTGTATCCCAGACATTTTGAAGTGAGGTATCTTCTTTTTTGTTTTCCTTGAAGAAGAAAGTCATTTCTTTTTCCATATATTGCTGGAAGTCTTTTTCATTCAATACAGTTTGATTTAATGTCCATCTTGTTCTTTTTTTTTTTGTCCTTTCCATATAATTGTGACTGGGTTGTGGTCTGCCCATGTGCTTGTTTCTATGTTTATGTTTTGGGTATTTGTGAATAAGTCTATTGATGTCCATATCATATCTATTCTCAACCAGGACAGGTGTCTGTTAGAATAGAATGTATATTGCTTCTTTTCCAGATATTTTTCTCTCCAAACGTCTAATATATTTAATTCGTCCACCATATTACGAAAAGATTTTGGAAGTGTTCTCCTTAGGGTCTTGTTGTTGTTGTTTTTTGTCCTATTATAATCCAGCCCGGCCTTTACAATAGCATTGAAATCTCCAATCATACATATGCTTTCGAATTCCAGTTCTATGATTTTCTGGTGTAATTTTGAATAGAAGTTTTCTTGGTTATCATTTGGAGCGTAAATCACTACCAATAAAGTTTTTTTACAATTCATAATTACTTCCACCATTAAAATTCACCCTTCTTCGTCTGAGTATATCAATTTGGTTTGTATTGCTTTTTGAATATATAATACCACACCTCTTTTACTCTGATCTGCAAGTGAGGCATATAATTCTCCCAATTTTGGATATTCTAATAGATTTTTATGTTGTTTCCTAATATGAACTTCTTGTAAGCAAATTATGTCCATTTTTAATTTCCCCAATTTATTTAGTGTTCTTTTTCTTTTTATAGCCGAATTTAGTCCATTTACATTTATTGAAATTGCTTTTATCTCTTCTTCCATGATTATTTATTTGAAGTTTTAGTTGCTCTCGTTATTCTCATCTCTCTTTGCTCTTTTGCCTCTTTGGCTCTTGTCCCTTCTCTCAACACTCTTTCCTCCTGTTCTATGCTATACTTACTGCATTGCTTCTCTGTCTCGTCTCCTTGCTGTCAGATTACTTTTACCCCTCTGAGCCTTTCTTCTTCTTGCTGCCCAAAGTATTGGTCATAGAAAAGTTCTGCTTTCTCTAATGTGTTCAGTCTATGTCTCTATTCTTGCATAGCTTTCTTCTTGCATAGCTTGAGTTCATGCAGAATATTTCATCAACCTCTAATTGAATTTCTCCTCTATCTGCCTTTAAAGCCTCTTCCAGGATGTCAATAATCACCACTGCTATAGTTTCTTCTCTATCCTTAGGAATATTTTGAAATCTTAAATAGTGTTCTGCTTTTTCCATTTCTAAGATCTTAATTGTGTTCCCTAATTTTTCATTTTCTTGTAATAACATTTCTGTCTTTTTATCGTTGTTCTGTGATTTTTCTTCAACTTTTTGTATTCTCTGTTCATTTTTAATTATCATTTGATTTTGAGCTTCAAATTTTTCCTTTATATCTGTTGTGATTCAGGGTCAGCCTGTGGGTTCGGCAGTTGGGTCGGACGACTCAGAGGAGGAGGAGGGGGGTGTTGAAGACCTTGCTGAGGGGGTTGAAGATCTTGCTGATGAGAGCCCTCAGCCAGGCCCCTCCCACTTGGTCACCACGGAGACCCAGCTGTGTGAGCCTGACAGCGTGGATGAAGATGACCCACAGCTGGCCCTGTTCAAGGACGTCCGACGCAGGAGGCAGTCAATTAGGAGTAAACAGAGGAAGGCAATGGGGCTTCTCGGAAGGAGGCAGAGAGAAGCCTCGCCCTGAAATCTATATAAGGGGAATGTGTGGGGAGGGCTGGTTTGCTGAAGGCAACCGCTTGGATAGTTCGTGTTTCTTAAAGCTCCTGTTTCTTGGTTCGTGTCTTGTTTGTTTTTGTAGCTATAAATTTGGCAGGCGTAATTCCAGCCTCTTGCCGTTTGTAAAGGGGTTGTCCCTGCCTTTTCTGCAGGGCCGGTAGCAGGCTGGTACAGAACAGTTTGCCTTCAGCCTCCCACCCCTTACTAATATTATGGAGCAGCTACGTGCTGAAAATGCCCAGCTCACCCAGCAACTCAATTTGCTGGCAGCTCAGGTGACTCAACTGCAAGCTCAGGTTCATGCTGCACCCCCACCATCACCCCCACCCAGGAGAAAATGCCAAGTTGCAATGCCGGATAAATTTACTGGCAATCCAGAACTGTTTCCTGCTTTCCTGGGACAATGCCAGCTCTTTATCAGCGTAAGAGCAGCTGATTTCCCCACTGACCGGGATAAGGTGGGGTTTGTGTTAAGCCTTCTTTCGGGTGATGCAGCTCGTTGGGACACGCCTCTGCTGGCTCAACCTAGCCCATTGTTGGACAACTTTGTGGGGTTTTGTGATCATATGCATCTGATGTATGAGGACCCTATTAAGATGCAGACTGCTACTCGATGCCTGAAAGCTCTGAGGCAGGGTCAACGCCCCCTACAGGGCTATATCAGCGATTTTCGGCTGCTTAGCCAGGATTCCGCCTGGAATGAGGCTGCGCTCGTGGATGCCTTCCAGGATGGATTGTCGGAGGAGATGTTGGATGAGCTGGCCCGTGTGGATATTCCCTCAGACCTGAATGGGCTGATCCATCTCTGCCTGCGGATCGATGCTCGGTTGCAGCAGCGAAGGAGTCGCCGTGCCACCCCATAGACCCCTGAAGCCCCTGTTGTGTGTGAGCCCCTAGTTCAGACATGTCAAACACAAGGCCCGGGGGCCGGATCTGGCCCGCGAAGTGGTTTCATGTGGCCCGCGAAGCCATCCTGGAAACAGGGAGGGAACGGCCCCCACTGCCTTGGCCCTGGCCCAGAGACCCTCCTTCTGCCAGAGACCCTCAGATCTGTCCCACTCCTGCCCAGCCCCCCATAGGCACCCTTCATGCGAACGTTGTAGAGCTGGCCATGCCCACCCAGTAGGCCACATGCACTCTAGCCATGCCCACCCAGTAGGCCACGCCCACCCAGGCCATACCCACCCGGCCCCCTGAGGGCAACCGCAATGCTGATGCGGCCCTCAATGAAATTGAGCTTGACACCCCTGCCCTAGTTCAAAGGGAGGAGCCAATGGAGCTGGGTGCCGCCAGGTCTCGTCTATCGGTGACTAAAATGAACAGACGATGATCGGGGGGGTTGTGTTTTTACTGTGGGGACCCTGGGCATTTGGCTGCTTTTTGCCCAAAGAAGCGACAGCGGGCATCAGTGACCGAGTCTGCCCCAAGAAAGTCCCCTACTTTTCTGTCGGGAAACGCCCCGAGCCCGATCTAGACGGTGTGATAGATCGGGCGTCCCACAACAACACTGAGCGATGTCTTTCCGATGCTGCCTGTGGACCTCCACGGCATCTGATATTGACTTAATTGACTTAATTGACTCTGGGGCCACCACAAATTTTATGGACTCAGCATTTGTGGCCAAATGGGCTGTTCTCCAGTGCCCGGTGGATCCGCCCATGTTAGTGGAGACTATCGATGGTCGAGTGCTCCTGTCTGGACCAATTACGGCCGCCACGCAACCATTATGTATGGCCATCAGTTCCCATGTGGAGGCCATCCAGTTCTATATCACCTCAGATCTGCATTTCCCCATGGTCTTGGGACTGGCGTGGCTCCGGGCGCATGACCCACAGATCTATTGGTCACAGAACTTGGTCACCTTCCCAAGCTTGCAGTGCGTGGACCACTCCCGCCATATCTGTGCCGGCCAGGTGGAGGGTTCCCCAGGGGTTTCCTTGCCTCCCGAACTGTCCGACTTTGATGATTTTTTATTTATTTATTTTATTTTAATTCCATTTATATCCCGCCCTTCTCCGAAGACTCAGGGCGGCTTACAAGCTTAGCAGTAGCCTTCATTCTATGTATATGCCTGCTTATTAGGGCTTTCATACACCCCCCAAGCAGCATTATTACAAAGTCAGCTTATTGCCCCCAACAATCTGGGTCCTCATTTTACCTACCTCAGAAGGATGGAAGGCTGAGTCAACCTTGAGCCTGGTGGGATGCGAACCTGCACTAATTGCAGGCAGCTGGTGTTACTTAAGGAGGCATTAGCCCACTGCTCCACCAAGGCTCTGTCGCTGATGTCTTCAGCGAGACAGAGGCGGATCAATTACCCCCGCACAGGCCCTATGACTGCCCCATTGATTTAGTCCCTGATGCGCCTCTCCCAGTGGGGCGTTTGTACTCCATGTTGGACCCCGAGTTGGCTGCATTGCGGGACTTTCTGGAGAAGAATTTGGCTCACGGTTTCATCCGGCCCTCGTCCTCGCCAGTGTCTGCACCCGTGCTCTTCGTCAAAAAGAAGTCGGGCGAATTGCGGCTTTGCTGCGATTATAGGAAACTCAAGGCCATCACGGTGCACAATCGTTACCCGCTGCCCCTCATCCCCGAACTCTTGGACCGACTCCGGAAGGCTAAGATCTTCACGAAACTGGACCTGCGTGGAGCTTACAACCTCGTCAGGGTTCGGCCGGGTGATGAGTGGAAGATGGCGTTTGGTACTCGCTATGGACATTTTGAGTACACGGTGATGCCGTTTGGCATGACCAACGCCCCCGCTGTGTTTCAGCATTTCATGAATGACATTTTCCGGGATTTGTTGGATCAGTTTGTCGTGATCTACTTGGACGACATCCTGATCTACTCCCCGTCGCGTGAGGTGCACCATCAGCATCTCCATCAGGTTCTGCAGCGACTCCGAGAACATCGGCTGTTTGCCAAGTTGGAGAAGTGCCAGTTCTACCGGGTGACCATCGATTTCCTGGGTCACCGCATTTCTCCTGAGGGCATCGCCATGGAGCCGAGTAAGGTTGAGTCTTTGCAGAGTTGGCAACCCCCGTGTCGCGGGAAGGATGTTCAGCGACTTCTTGGGTTCGCCAACTATTACCGAACTTTCATTTCTGGGTTTGCTGCCTTGATAGCCCCCCTCACCCGGCTCCTGCAGAAGAAGACTCAGTTCCAGTGGAACACTCCAGAACAACAGGCTTTCCAGACTTTGAAGGAAGCCTTCATGAAGGAGCCCATCTTGAAGCATGCTGACCCGCAACGGCCGTTTGTTGTGGAGGCGGACGCCTCCGACATTGCCATTGGGGCGGTGTTACTCCAGGCAACGACGCCCAGCGGTACCCTCTTCCCTTGCGCGTACCATTCATGAAAACTGAACCCTTCGGAGCGCAATTATACAATCTGGGAGAAGGAGCTGCTGGCCATCAAAGTGGCGTTCGAGGCCTGGAGGCATAATCTGGAGGGAGCGCGGCATCAAATCGAGGTCCAGACGGACCATAAGAATTTGGAAAGCCTGCAGACCGCTCGGAATTTGAACCAATGCCAGATCCGGTGGTCTCTTTTCTTTGCGAGGTTTGACTTCCGGGTTCAGTACATACCTAGCGGGCACAATCAAAGAGCGCATGCTCTGTCCAGGAAGCCCGAATATTCCCGAGTGGAAGACAAGCTTCTGCCCTGTACAGTGATCCCCGTCGAGTCTTTTGCTGCGGTGCGGGAGCCGGTTGATATACGGGCTCGGATCCGGGAGGCACAGCAGCAGGAGGTGTGGGTGGCTCAGCGGAAGGAGGAGGTGGGGCCAGATTCTCCTTGGACGGTCACGGATGGACTCTTGTATTATCGTGACCGGCTCTACGTTCCGGGAGGGCCACTCAGGGGACTCATCCTCAGCCAGTGTCACGATAACCCAGCGGCGGGGCATTTTGGCCTGTTCAAGACCCTGAACCTGGTCTCCCATACCTTCTGGTGGCCCCGAGTCCGACACGATGTCCAGTCCTATGTTACCTCCTGTATCCCATGCAGGCAGGCCAAGTCAGCGACAGGGGCCCCGCCTGGATTACTGCAGCCTTTGCCGACACCCAAAAGACCCTGGGGGGCTATGTCCATGGACTTTCTGACGGATTTACCCCCGTCCTCTGGTTTTACGACAGTGTATGTGGTGGTGGACATGCTGACCAAGATGGCGCACTTCATGCCCTGTCGCGGCTTACCGTCAGCCCGCGCCACTAGTCGTATGTTCATTCAGCAGGTGTTTCGGCTGCATGGCCTCCCTGATAGAGTCGTCTCTGATAGGGGGGCCCAGTTTACAGCCCGCTTCTGGCAGGAGTTGATGCATGCGTTGGATATCAAGATTTGCCTCTCGTCCGCGCATCATCCTCAAACTGACGGGGGAACCGAGAAGGTCATTGGTATCCTGGAACAATATCTGTGCTGCTACGTCAATCTGCAGCAAAACAATTGGGTGGACTATCTGGCCATAGCTGAGCTTGCATTTAACAATTCGCAGCACACCTCCACACAGATGACACCGTTCTTGGCCAATGTGGGATATCACCCCCGGTTTTTCCCCCTTTCCCCCATGGACTCACCGGAGCCGGCAGCGAACGACTTCATGGCAGAGTTACAGGTGATCCATCGATTGGTGCGATGTCAGTTAGAGAAGGCCAAGTGCGATTACAAAAGGTTTGCTGATCGGTCAAGACGGGATACGCCTCCACTATCGGTGGGAGATCGGGTCTGGTTGTCCACCAGGAACCTACCGTCAACACAGCCGGTGAGAAAGTTAGATCACTGATATTTAGGACTGTTCCCAGTCGAGGCTGTCATCAATCCGGTCGCCTATTGCTTAACTCTGCCACGTTCCCTGCGCGTGCACCCAGTCTTTCATCAGTCTCTGTTGGTCCCCGAGCAACTGGCCTGTCCACTCCGCTGAGCGGAACCTCCCCCATCAGGACCTCATGATGGAGACAGCACCCCCGAGTACGAGGTCGCCAGCATCAGGGATTCCCGTTGGCTGAAAGGTCGTTTCCATTACCTGATTGAATGGAAAGGTTACGGACCAGAGGACTTCACCTGGGAAGACGCAACTGCCGTTCATGCCCCTGCGTTGGATGACCGCTTTTCATGAACAATTTCCATCCCGACCGCATCCGGATCGGCAGACCCGGGGGGAGAGCCCTGCGGTGCGGGATAGTGTTGTGATTCAGGGTCAGCCTGTGGGTTCGGCAGTTGGGTCGGACGACTCAGAGGAGGAGGAGGGGGGTGTTGAAGACCTTGCTGAGGGGGTTGAAGATCTTGCTGATGAGAGCCCTCAGCCAGGCCCCTCCCACTTGGTCACCACGGAGACCCAGCTGTGTGAGCCTGACAGCGTGGATGAAGATGACCCACAGCTGGCCCTGTTCAAGGATGCCCGACGCAGGAGGCAGTCAATTAGGAGTAAACAGAGGAAGGCAATGGGGCTTCTCGGAAGGAGGCAGAGAGAAGCCACGCCCTGAACTCTATATAAGGGGAATGTGTGGGGAGGGCTGGTTTGCTGAAGGCAACCGCTTGGATAGTTCGTGTTTCTTAAAGCTTCTGTTTCTTGGTTCGTGTCTTGTTTGTTTTTGTAGCTATAAATTTGGCAGGCGTAATTCCAGCCTCTTGCCGTTTGTAAAGGGGTTGTCCCTGCCTTTTCTACAGGGCCGGTAGCAGGCTGGTACAGAACAATATCCAGGATTTCTTCACTTACTTACTCAAGTTTACTTTGTGTCTCTTTGTGGTTTTTTTGTGTCTCTTCATGATTTATTTGCATCATCTCTTCATTTCTTTGTATCATCTCTTCATTTCTTTGCATCATCTCTTGAAGCAGTTTTAATGAGGTCTGTGTTTCGCTTTGAGCAGTGCTTATTTTCTAATGTTGCGACATTGCTTTAATAGATCCCTGTGTTGTTGGACTAGATTGTCCTACTGAGGGTGCAGAAGACGTTTTCTTCATAAATCTGGTAATGTTTGATGAACTCATTTTACAGCTTACAGTCTAAGGCCAAAACAGCATCGGTTTGAGTTTAGCAAAAATCAACAAAAGTAAATTTAAAAATGTCTTTCCCCTTGCAATCTCACAACAGGGCACTTTTGTTATTTGCAGGTGTCTCATCCAAGGTCACTGTTATAAAAGCATTTTTTTTCCATTTCTCACTATTTATTAGTACTGTCGTTTCTTCTTTCGCCACTAGATGTCCTCCTAATGTCTGATATTCTTAAAAAAGAGCACTTCCCCTTATTTATAATTACTCACTGCTTTTAACTTTAGTCCTTCTGGGGGGTCTTTACTTTTCAGCCCTTTCCCATCAGGGGCTCAACATTTTTTTTTTAATTCCATTTATATCCCGCCCTTCTCCGAAGACTCAGGGCGGCTTACAAGCTTAGCAGTAGCCTTCATTCTATGTATATGCCTGCTTATTAGGGATTTCACACACACCCCAAGCAGCATTATTACAAAGTCAGCTTAATTGCCCCCAACAATCTGGGTCCTCATTTTACCTACCTTGGAAGGATGGAAGTCTGAGTCAACCTTGAGCCTGTTGGCATGCGAACCTGCACTAATTGCAGGCAGCTGGTGTTACTTAAGGAGGCATTAGCCCACTGCTCCACCAAGGATTTATAATCCTCAAGGAGAAGGAAAGAAAATTCTGGCTCACCCAGCCTTGGCACGCAGTTGAGAGTCAGCTGTTTTGCGGTGCTTCTCTTCCTGCTGGAGAAGACTAGGGCTGCCTTGGTTCACCCGGCAGCCTTTCCTCCGCCCTTTCAGAGGAGTCTGCAGTCCGCTTTGATCGGCTGCCACCTGATCTGAGCTCCTGAAGTGTCCCTTCTTCTTCGTTGCCCCTCCAGGGCAACTTTCTGACCCTTTAAGGGTTGCTGGGCGAAGAGAAACCAGACTGGAAAGCCGGAGCACAGGCTTTTCCCAGTCGTCCCATCGGCCACCAAACAGGAAGTCCACTTTGTATTGAATGTTAAGGGAAATAAAGAAAGATGTCATGACTATGTAACCAAAACTATGCATTGAAAACTCTGTTATTCAATTGATGATTACCCAGGTATCATGATGCTTTCTAAATATATAGTCTTTAAATTGGAAAACCAATAAAACTTGTTTTTTTTTTAAAAAAAGGCACAGTGGCTGTGGACGAGAGTCCATGAGGAAAGCTACTTGGCAGTCAAATCACTGCTGACGTCTAACTCGGTACTGACACGCTTTAATGAAAGGCTGCCTTTCAGCATTGCTTGTGATGCATCCCCATATGGGGTAGGGTCCATGTTGAGCCATTTAGTGGCTGATGGGAGGCAGGCTCCCATCGCTTATTACTCTAGGACTCTGTCTTCGGTGGAACACAACTGCGCCCAAATAGACAAGGAGGCATTGGCTATAGTGGCCGGTATCAAGAAATACCTCCAAATACAATTGCAATATATGAAGGACTTCCAGGTGGCTCTCCAGCATCGCAGACAGTCGGAATTGACCGCCGGCCCTTCGTTGCTGTTTGAACCGCGGAGCAGCCGACAATCAGCTGCTCCATGGCGTGAAAACCCCACTCCTCGGGTGAAGAGGGGAGGGGGAGTTCCCAGGTAGGGGTAGAGCTCCCCTAGAGCCCCAGAACGTTTGTTCTGGGGTTTGAAGGGTGAGAGCTCCTCCAAAGCCTGGGAATCTTTGGAGCGGAGGACTCTTCTGCTATCAGCAGAACAAGATTCTGAATCCACTCCTGCCGGATCTGATTGACATCTAGAAACATTGTAGCAGCAGAGCGGATACAGGAGTCATATAAATAGCAAGTACAAGGCTTTAACTCTTGAAAAAATATTTTTTTTTCATCTCAATAACTACTTGGAAAAGAAAGGGAAAATGGCGCCCGAGTGAACAGGGAAAAGAGAGGGTAAGATTTTTTTCTTTTTTATAAGAAGTGAAGGGGTTTTTTTTCTTTCCTCTCTCACTTCTTTTATAGTGAAAATGTTTGCTGGGATATTGAGGAGGAATTGGACTTTAAATTTGACCTGCTTAAATTTACAAGATTTGGTTTAAGCTGTTAAAGGAGAAGAAAAGTGAAAGTGTGTACGGAGAGTTAACTGGCTTCTACGCCTCCTAGAATCCCTGTTACTAAAAGTACAGGGACATCGCCTGTTCAGCAATCTGGATTGCAGTCTTTGACATCATCCCCTGCAGCTGCTCCACCTGTAACTTTAAAGGACTTACAAGATGCTTTAAAAGTGGCTTTAGCAACTCAGTCTGAAAAAAATAACTGAAAAAATAACTGAACAGGTGGCTGTGCTTATTGAGGATAAGAACAAAGAAATGCAGGAGGACATTCTGTTAGCACTTCAGGGGCTTGCAGGTTGTATTGAGACACTGAATGAACGGGTGGAAGAAGTGAAACAAAATAATTTGATGTTGGAGGCCAAAATGGGTGAAGCTGAATATAAAATGGATAAAATGGATGAAGAGGTTGTGATGATACAATACAGAGCTATGGAGTTTGCCCTGAGGATCAGAGGTTTGAAAGAGACTCCTCAGGAGAATTTGCAAGAGATGCTGGTGGATGCCTTGGCACCTAATTTGGGGTTTCAACCCGAAGATTTCTTTGGCGAGATAGATAAAGTTTTTAGAGTTAACTCTTGGATTGCCAGGCAAAGGAAATTGCCAAGAGATGTGGTGGTGTATTTTACAAAGAGAAAGATAAGAAATGAGATTATTCAAATTTTTTATAATAAGAGATTTAAAATTGCTGGTCAGGAGGTTTTGATTCTGAAAGAGATTCCCCCAAAAGTTTTGAGAAAAAGAAAACATTTTGCTTTTTTGGCAGAAGAATTGAAAAAACAACAGCTTCAGTTCAGATGGGAGATACCAATGGGGATTGTGGTGAATTATGCTGGAATAAGATACCGTCTTAATACAGTTTTGAAGGCATGAGATTTTTATACTAATGTACTGAAAGCAGGTTCACCGCCATCTTCAGAAGATAAAGAAGGAAAGGATGAAGGAGAGCGACAGTCACAAGAAAAACAGCAATTTTCTGAAACTGTGCAACCCTTGGCTTTAGTAGAAGAACCTATGACTCAAAGAATAACACGGGCTGCATCTAGACGTAAGGCACAACAACAACAACGGCAACAGGATCAATGTTTGATGATTACAACTCAAGAATAAAGTGAAGCAGTGGGAGGAGCGAGGCCGAAGAGACAGATCTCTGAAGATCTTCAGGAGGTGCTCCGGAGGCTTCAAGTCGCAAAAGATGGCGACAAAATTCCTGACTTGGAATGTTAATGGTTTGAATTAACCACAAAAGAGGAAGAAAATATTTCAGTATTTGAAACATTTTAAAAATGAAGTTGTATGTTTGCAAGAGACACATATTCGGGTATCTAATCAGAAATATTTGATAAATCTGAGACTGGGTACACAATTTATTGCATCCGCTCCAGAGAAGAAAAATGGTGTAGTAATATAGGTGAAGAAGGGTCTGATAGCCAAATTAATAGAAGTAGATATACAAGGAAGATATATTATTATTGAACTTTTTATTGAAGGGAAGAAAATACTTCTAATTGGAATATATGCTCCTAATCAACAACAAGAAGAATTTTATAAATTGCTACATATCAAAATAATTCAAAGGGATTACAAGTCTTGTATTTTAATGGGAGACTGGAATGGTGTGATGGACACACAGAAGGATAAGAAAGGATCTTTTAAAAATACTCCTAATCATGCTAGATTGCCTAAATCTTTCTTTGATCTTTCCCTCACTCACAGCCCGGTCGATGCCTTGGTGGATGCCTGGGAAAGGGCGGCCACCGAGGCACTCAACCGTGTTGTACCCTTGCGACCCCAGACCCGGCACAAATCCCGTTGGGCCCCATGGTTTTCTGTGGAGCTCCGGGAGATGAAGCATCGGAGACGGGGTCTAGAGAGCGGTTGGAGATCCACCCGGTCTGAATCTGACCGATTGCGACTAAGAGCCTTCACAAGGTCTTACCTCGCTGCGATGAGGACGGCGAAATTTAATTACTTCGCTGCCCTCATCGCATCTGCAGATAATCGCCCAGCTGCCCTGTTTAGGGTGACTTGCTCTCTCCTTAATCGGGAGACAAGGGAGGAACCCTTACAGGGACGGGCTGAGCAGTTTAGTCATCATCTGGTGGACAAAATCGCTCAGATCCGGACCGGTTTGGACTCTGACTGGGCAGAGTCTGACATGGAGGAATCAAGCAGTCTTGAGCATGTTATCTGGACTGAGTTTGACCCTGTTTCCCCTGATGATGTGGACAGGATGATGAGGAGACTGAGCTCCACCACTTGTTTACTGGACCTGTGCCCTTCCTGGCTGGTTTATGCGGCCTGGGAGGAGACACGAGGCTGGTTCCAGGCAGTAATATCTGCTTCTTTGAAGGAGGGTATCTTTCCCACCGCCTTGAAGGAGGCGGTGATGAGACCCCTCCTCAAGAAGCCTGCTCTGGACCTGGCTGTTTTAAATAACTACCGTCCGGTCTCCAACCTTCGCTTTTTGGCGAAGGTTGTTGAGAGTGTGGTGGCGCATCAGCTTCCTCTGTTCCTGGAGGAAACTGATTATCTTGACCCGTACCAATCGGGTTTCAGGCCCGGGTACAGCACAGAGACGGCATTGGTCGCACTGGTGAATGATCACTGGCAGGCTCGGGACAGGGGATGTTCCTCTGTCCTACTCCTTTTAGACCTCTCAGCGGCTTTCGATACCATCAACCATGGTATCTTACTGCGGCGTCTTAGGGAGTTGGGAGTGGGAGGCACTGTTTTACGGTGGTTCTCCTCCTACCTCCTGGGCCGCTCGCAGTTGGTGTTGACGGGAGGGCAGAGGTCCGCCCCGAGGTCTCTCGTTTGTGGAGTCCCTCAGGGGTCGGTCCTCTCTCCCCTCCTCTTCAACATCTACATGAAACTGCTGGGCGAGCTCATTCGTGGTTTCGGGGTGGGGTATCATCAGTACGCTGATGATACCCAACTTTTTCTTTCCACCCCGAACCAACCCAGTGATGCACTCGACGTGATGTCCCATTGCCTGGAGGCGGTCCTGGTTTGGATGTGGAGAAAAAGGCTTCATCTCAATCCTGCCAAGACTGAGTGGCTGTGCATACCGGCATCTCGGGTTAACCAGGTCGTTCCATCATTAATGATGGGGGGTGAGGTGTTACCCTCCATCAATAGGGCTCGCAACCTGGGCGATCTCTTAGATTCACGGCTCAATTTTGAACACCATATAGGAGCCGTGACCAGGGGGGCTTTTGCCCAGCTTCATCTGGTGCGCCAGTTGCGGCCCTATCTGGACCGAGATGCCCTACGCACAGTCACCCATGCGCTCGTAACCTCCCAGCTGGACTACTGCAACGCTCTCTACATGGGGCTGCCCTTGAGAACCACTCGGAGGCTTCAACTGGTGCAGAATGCAGCTGCGCGAGTTGTTATGGGAGTTTCCCGATACTCCCGTGTAACACCTCTTCTCCGTGAGCTGCATTGGCTTCCGGTTGCCCTCCGGGTGAGATTCAAGGTGCTGGTAATAACCTATAAAGCTCTAAATGGCTTGGGTCTGGATTATCTAAGGGAACACCTGCTGCCGGCATCAACTTCCCATCGTCCTGTGCGCTCCCACAGGGAGGGCCTTCTCAGGGTACCGCCGGTTAAGGAATGCCGGCAGGTTATTCCCAGGGGAAGGGCATTCTCTGTGGGCGTGCCGGCCCTATGGAACCAACTTCCCATGGAACTCAGGACTGCCCCTGACCTTCGCTTATTTCGCCAGGACTTGAAAACCTGTTTCTTCGAGCTGTTTGGCCCAGACTGAGGGGTTTTAACTAATTTAATTTAATTGGGTTTTAGTTTAACTTCAGGGACTGTAATTTAATCATAGTTTTAACTGATTTTAATTTGTATGTTATGTATTTTAATTTTCCCTGTAAACCGCCCTGAGTCCTACGGGAATAGGGCGGTATATAAATTTAAATAATAAATAAATAAAAAAAATAATAAATATTTGGAGAGAAAGAAATGTGGATGAAAAGGATTTTACTTTTTTCTCTGACAGACATCAATTCTTTTCTAGGATAGATTTTATACTAATTACTAATGATTTTTTTTCTAGGATTAAGAAGATCAAGATATGTCCAAGAACTTTATCAGACCATAGTCCAGTTTGGATGGAATTGGATAAGGGTAATGGTGACAGAAGATCATGGAGATTAAATGAAAATTTATTTAGATATGTAGAAAATGTGGAAGAATGTAAAAAGCAGATGAAAGAATTTTTTATTATGAATATGCATAAAGGCACTTCTATTGAAATGGTATGGGATGCAAGTGAAGCTTATATGAGAGGAGTTTTAATATATTTGAATAATATATAGATGTAGAATGGAATTTAAGCATAAAGAAATAGAGGAGGAAATAAAGAGGAAAGAGAAAGCTTTTACTATGGAACCATCTGACAAGAGGCTAAAAGATTCAATTAACTTGTTAAGTGGTCAGTTTGATATGCTGATGGCGGACCAGGTGGCAACTAATTTAAGATATGCTAAACATAACATTTTTAATAACGCAAATAAACCTGGTAGGTGGTTAGCTTATTTATTAAGGAAAAAACAAA
This sequence comes from Vipera ursinii, assembly GCF_947247035.1. NCBI lineage: Eukaryota > Metazoa > Chordata > Lepidosauria > Squamata > Viperidae > Vipera > Vipera ursinii. The sequence goes on from NC_139522.1 coordinate 36,981,525, forward strand.
GATCTTGTCATATAGATAAGATAGATTATAAGGGTAAAGAAGTGTTTCAGCAAAATCTCATTAAAAAGGCCTTTGTCAAATTTTATTCTAAGCTGTATGCAAGGGATAAAAGTCAAGGTTTAGATATAGGTAGTTATTTGCAAGGAGTGAATATCCCGGCGCTCACACAAGAGCAACGGGAAGAGATGAATCAATTGATAACCACTGAAGAAATTATTCTAGTAATTAAACAATTAAAAGTAGGAAAGGCACCTGGGACAGATGAATTGACTGCTACTTATTATAAAAATTTACAACTAGAGATGGTGGAACCTTTAAAAGAATTGTTTAGAACAATTCAATCCGGAGGGGAGGTTCCTCCATCATGGAAAACAGCATTTATAACGTTGATCCCAAAGGAAGATCAAGATCCTATACAAACAAAAAATTATAGATCTATATCGTTGTTAAATACTGATTACAAGATATTTGCAAAAATTTTAGCAAATAGATTGATGAAGGTTATGCAACAAATGATTCATATTGATTAAACAGGATTCATAAGCGGTAGGCAAATGAAAAATAACGTGAGACACATTGTAAATATATTAGAATATTTAGAAAGAAATAACCAAGTCCCTGCAGCGCTGATTTTTCTGAACGCTGAAAAAGTTTTCTATCAATTGGATTGGCAATTCTTATTTAAAGTGTTAGAGAAGATGCAGTTTGGGGATAGGTTTTTACAACCTATTAGGGCTATATATCAAAAACAAACAGCACAAATAATAATTAACGGTAGCTTATCAGAAGCTTGTAAAATTGAAAAGGGTACAAGACAGGGATGTCCACTGTCGCCATTGTTGTTTGTTTTAACATTGGAAATATTATTGATTAAAATACGTGATTCAAAGAAAATAAAGGTAATTAAAATAATAATAATAATAATAATAATTTAATCTGTATACCGCCCTTCTCCCGAAGGACTCAGGGCGGTGAACAGGGCAATACATAATAAAAACCAGAATACAAAAATTAAAAAGTAATTAAACTACAATTCCCGTAATAAATTAATACATATTAAAAGTTAAAACCGATTATAAAACCCAGCCCCAACGCATCAGACCAGGCAAGCTTGTTCAAAAAGAAAAGTTTTGAGATCACGCCGAAAGGAGCGAAGGTCGGGGGCCGTTCGGAGCTCAACCGGCAAGCGGTTCCAAAGGTCTGGCGCGCCCACAGAGAACGGCCTCCCCCTGGGGGCCACCAATTGACATTCCTTGATCGGAGGCACCCTGAGGAGGCCCTCTCTGTGGGAGCGCACTGGACGGAGGGAAGTTGACGCCGGCCACAGGTGTTGCCGTAGGTAATCCGGACCCATGCCATGTAGGGCTTTGTAAGTCATCACTAACACCTTGAACCTCACCCGGAGAGCAACCAGCAGCCAATGCAGCTCGTGGAGCAAAGGTGTAGCATGGGAGTATCGGGAAGCTCCCAGCACAACTCGCACGGCTGCATTCTGCACCAGTTGGAGTCTCCGAGTGGACTTCAAGGGCAGCCCCATGTAGAGAGCATTACAGTAGTCTAGACGAGAAGTCACGAGCACATGAGTGACTGTACGCAAGGCATCCTGGTCTAGATAGGGTCGCAACTGGCGCACCAGGCGAACCTGGGCAAAGGCCCCCCTAGTCACAGCTCCAATATGCTCTTCTAAAGAGAGCTGTGAATCTAGAAGGACCCCCAAGTTGCGCACCCTATCTACACGGGGTAATAGCTCACCCCCCATGGCCAGAGATGGAATAATCGGAATTTCCCGGGATGCCGGCACGAACAGCCACTCAGTCTTGTCAGGGTTGAGTCGAAGCCTGTTCTTCCCCATCCAGACCCAGACCACCTCCAGGCAACAGGACATCACGTCGAGGGCATCACTGGGGTGCTTTGGGGTCGAAATAAAAAGCTGGGTATCATCAGCGTAACCAACTCCAAAACCACGAATGATCTCACCCAGAGGCTTCATGTAGATGTTAAACAGGAGAGGCGAGAGGACCGATCCTTGAGGAACTCCACAAACAAGGGGCCTCAAGGTCGACCTCTGCCCTCCTGCCAACACCGACTGCGAACGCCCCAGAAGGTAGGAGGAGAACCACTGAAGAACTGTGCCTCCCACTCCCAACCCCCTGAGGCGCCGCAGCAGGATACCATGGTCGATGGTATCGAAAGCCGCTGAGAGGTCTAAAAGGACTAGGACAGAGGAACAGCCCCTGTCCCGCGCCCGCCAGAGATCATTCACCAGCGCGACCAATGCCATATCTGTGCTGTACCCGGGCCTGAAGCCCGATTGGTACGGGTCTAGATAATCAGCTTCCTCCAGGAACAGAGGAAGCTGATGCGCCACCACGCTCTCAACAATCTTCGCAAGAAAGCGAAGGTTGAAGACCGGACGAAAGTTATTTAATACAGCTGGGTCCAGGGCAGGCTTCTTGAGGAGGGGTCTCACCACCGCCTCCTTCAAGGCGGCGGGAAAACTACCCTCCCTCAGAGAAGCAGTTATCACTGCCTGGAGCCAGCCTCGTGTCCCGTCCCGGGCTGCATAAACCAGCTAGGAGGGGCACAGGTCCAACAAACACGTGGTGGAGCTCAGCTTCCCCATGATCCTGTCCACGTCATCAGGAGTCACAGGATCGAACTCCTCCCAGATAACATCGACAAGACTGCCCGTATCCTCATCGTCAGACTCTGCCCAGTCGGAGTCCAGACCGGTCTGGATCTGAGCGATTTTGTCCGACAGATATCGACTAAACTCCTCAGCATGACCCTGCAAGGGCTCCTCCCTCACCTCCTGATTAAGGAGGGAGCGAGTTACTCTAAACAGGGCGGCCGGGCGATTATCTGCGGACGCGATGAGGGTGGCAAAGTGGTTAGACTTTGCCACCCTCATCGCCACGAGATAAGTTCTCGTGAACGACCTTAGTCGTTACAGGTCGGATTCGGATGAGCTGGACCTCCAACAGCTCTCTAGGCCCCGTCTTTGACGCTTCATCTCCCGGAGCTCCATGGAGAACCATGGAGCCCATTGGGATCTGCGCCGGGTCAAGGGCCGCATGGGTACAACTCGGTCGAGTGCCTCTGTGGCTGCCCTTTCCCAGGCTTCCACTAGGGCATCGGCCGAGCTGTGGGCAAAGGAGGCAGGTGGGGGCCCAAGCGCCGCCTGGAACCGCTCAAGGACCCCTTCGCCAGAGACAGGCACAAAACAGACTCCCAGTTACCAGCAAACAGTAGCAGACAGCAAGAGCAAAAAGCCATTTCGCATACTCTCAGCTTTCAGCGTTCCGCGTTCTGGAGGCCGCTCTAGGCCGCAGCTCTATGGCTCCGAGAAACAGCTGCTCAGAGCCCTCCAAGCCGCGGCAGCTCACCGCTCCACAGAGGGCCTGCGAAGAGGAAAAAACGCTGGAAAACACTCCGAAGAAGAAAACGCTGGAGTGCTTCAGAACGGGTCTGCATCGCCGACAGAAATATCAGCCATCTCTCTTCCTAGCTCTTTCAGCTCAGCAAATTCCAGCGCAGAGGGGAAACACCTCTGCAGCCCCCATTCGGACTCCGAGGACGCCAAGGACGCCAAAGTAGCCGGAGGTCACCACGGAGCTCACCCAAGCACGTCCGCCATCTTGGGCATGCGTAATATAAATAAGAGATCAAGACTATAGATTGAGAGCATTTGCAGATGACTTGGTTATTACGTTAAGTCAACCAATTCAATCAGTTATAGATTTAATGGAAATAATTTTACAATATGGACAAGTTTCTGGATTCAAGGTAAACAGACAAAAAACTAAGATACTGTCTAAAAATATGACCATAGAACAAAAGGTAGCCTTAGAAAAATTAACGGGATTTGAAATAGTTAAAAAGGTTAAATATTTGGGGGTACATCCTTCAGCTTCAAATACTAAATTATATAAGAATAATTATGAATTCTTATGGTCAAAAATACAAAAAGAGCTAGATAGTTGGAGAAAATTACAACTGTCTTTAGTGGGAAGAATTGCAGCTGTGAAAATGAATGTTTTACCTAAATTTTTATTTTTATTTCAAATGATACCTATACTTAAGAAAGACTCAAATTTGGAGGAATGGCAGAGAGGTATTAATAAATTTATTTGGGCAGGGAAGAGACCAAGAGTTAAACTTAAGATAATGCAAGATGTACGTGAAAGTGGTGGTCTCAAAGTGCCCAATCTTAAATTATATTATGAGGCGGCAGCATTATTGTCAATTAGTGATTGGTTTAATTTAACACAAAGGAGATTATTGAATATTGAAGGGTGTGATTTGTTATATGGTTGGCATGCTTATTTATTGTATGACAAAAAAGTGGATAAAGTTTTTAAAACACATATATTAAGGTCTGCCATTTTGAGAGTTTGGAAAAAATATCGATACAAGTTGAATTATAAAATTCCTATTTGGGCAATACCTAAACATGCAATAGAAAATATAAATGTGGGATTTAAACATGATGTGATAACATATAAAGAAATTCTTAGATTGGAAAAGAATGAATGGCAACTGAAGTCTTTTAATATTCTAAAAGAAGAAAAAATAGTGCAAACTTGGTTTCAGTATGGGCAGTTACAGGCCAGATGAAAAGAAGATCAGAAAATTGGCATTTCAATATCAGATGGGAATTTGTTAAAGCAAATTAGAGATCAAAGTCGAGCGCATATAAGAAGGATATATAATGCATTGATAGAAATTGACTCAGAAACGGAATTGGTTAAGGATTGTATGATAAAATGGGCCCAGAATTTTCAAGAACCAATAATAATGGACACTTGGGAGAAAATATGGGTTAGGAATGTTAAATTTACACAGGCACAAAACTTAAGGGAGAATTTTTACAAAATGTTTTACAGATGGCATTTAGATCCCAAAAAATTAGCATGTATGTATCCAAATTGTCAGCCAAAATGTTGGAGATGTGGTTGTGATGATGCAACGTATTATCATGTATGGTGGACTTGTAAAAAAGTTAAAGCTTTTTGGATAAAAATTTGGTGGAACATGCAGAAGATCTTTAAGAAAAAGATAAGATTTTCACCAGAATTGTTTTTGTTGGGTATTATCACTGACTGTACTGCTATAGAAACTAAATTGATGCTGAACTTAATAACAGCTGCAAGACTTTTGGTGGCGCAATACTGTAAGAAGGAGGATCTGCCTACTATAGAAGAATCGACTTTGAAAGTTTCGAACCTGGCAGAAATGGCCAAAATCTCGGCATATGTGAAAGATCACTCGCAACAAAGATATATAGCGGAATGGAGAAGATGGATTGATTATATTCAGAAATAATATGGGACTACAAAGTATCATTTAGCATATGAATAGTTATTAGTTATTATAATTAGAGGATATATTATTTATCTTTTTTATGGCTAAGGAGAGTTAAAGTGCAATAGGATTTAAAGAGTAATTATAGTAATTAGAATATTTTAGAGTAAGATTGTATGATGTAATACCCTGTATTCAGCTCTGGGAAGTCGGGGGGGAGGGTGTTGGGGGAGATGGGGTATATTTTCTAAAAATGTATTTTAAAACTTTTCAATAAAAAATTGCAATATATGAAGGATAAAAAAGAATGGGGAATAAAACTAGAACACACAGATTAGATAATTTTTTATTAGGAACAGAGGAAAAAGAGATAAAAAGGATATATCAATATTTATTGGACCAGGATATGTTGGAAGAGCAAGTAAAAGATACAATGTTAATTTGGAGTAAAAATTTTGGTTATGGTATTGATTTAGACAACTGGCAAGAATTATGGGAAAGGAATAGGAAGCTCACATTAGCTACTGTGTACAAAGAAAATCTATATAAGATGTTCTACAGGTGGCACCTCCCCCCTGTGAGATTAGCTAAAATGGACAAAAGACTTCACTGAAATGTTGGAAATGCAAAGATTTGTTAGGGACCTGCTATCATATGTGGTGGGAATGCTCAAAAGCACAAAAAAATTGGCATTTGATAAAACAGTGGCTAGAAGAGATACTAATGCAGAATATCAAGTTAAAGCCAGAACTCTTTCTGTTGGGTATTACCAAGGACAAATACAATAAAGGATCCCTATACCTATTATTACACATGCTAACAGCAGCAAGATTAGTCTTTGCACAGAGATGGAAAGATAAGGAGACACCCTCAGAAGAAGAGGTGATAAATAATATTTTATCCTGTGCTGAAATGGACAGGTTGACATTAGAACTCAAGGATAAGAGTGAAACAGATTATTATGAAATCTGGAATAAACTGTATAATTGGTTGGGGAAAAACAAATATATGGAAAAACTTTCAGATTTAGCAAAACATATTGATTAAGAAAGATACGGGTCAAAGGGAAAATATTAAAGTGAAAATTAAGAATATAGACAGTGGGACCTACCAGAGAGAATATTGAAAAGAGAAACATTTGTTTGAATATGTGGATTATAAATTATAGAAACTAATTGTTAATGATTTCTCTTTATAAATGTAAACCTAGCAAACACACCGTTAACCAATTATTATGTGACTTATGTTTTAAAAAATCAATAAAGCAAAAAAAAAAGAAATTTCATGACTACTTGTACGGCCGCCATTTCACGGTCTTCACGGACCACAAGCCACTTCTGGGTTTGTTCACCACAAACAAACAAACACCTCAGATTCTATCTCCACAGATGCTGAGGTGGTCTATCTTTCTTTCAGCTTATAATTACAGCCTGATTCACAAACAGGGCAAGGAAATGGGTCATGCAGATGGCCTTAGCAGGCTGACCCTGCCACACTCAGACCAAGACCCCGCTCCGGCTGCATGCATCCTGGCTATCCAGGATTTGCCAGAGTCTCCCCTTCATGCTGAGGATGTGGCTGCAGAGACAGCCTCCGACAAGATGCTGAGCCACCTTTTGAACTGGGTGTACGCAGGATGGCCGGGGCCAAACTTTCAGAGTTTTTTATAGGAGGAAAGATGAGCTGTCAGCTCATAAAGGCTGCATTCTTTGGGGTAGTAGGGTTGTAGTTCCCAACTGTTTGAGGACTAGGGTCTTAGAATCTCTGCATGAGGGACGTCCTGGAATAGTCAGGATGAAGGCACTCGCGAGAAACTAACTGTGGTGGCCGGGGTTGGATAAAGATATTGAGGCCCAAGTACACAGTTGGTACACTTGCCAGAGGTCCAGGCCAGAAATGCCTGAAGCCCCAGTCTACTGCTGAAAAACCACGCAAGCCCCGTTGTCAAGAATCCACATCGACAATGACTTCCAGCACGATGTCAGAGGCAAGCGGAGTGGTAGGGAAGGTTTTCCTGAACCGCTGAGCTTTGTTTTCTTCTTACTGAGTGGCTAAACGAGCTGTTGCTTATCGTGGAGCGATCGGTAAAGAAGGATAGATGTCCGGGCTTGCCGGGGGTAGTGCGAACTTCTGGTGAAGTGAAGGACGGTCCTGATCTCCGGTAAGAGAAGAGGGCCCTGCCAAGAGGACATCGAGCCCACCTCCATGACATAGCGTTTTTTCTTTTGGGGGAATGGAGCGGAAGCGGTGTTGGCACTTTATTAACTGAATTGCAAGGGAGGAACGGATCGCCCCCTTTAAAACTGACTTCGAAGGGATTCGGGAGGTGTAAGGCTTGTGTCAAGCCCCATGGGCTCGACATCATGTGGGGTGTCCAGGGAAGGCCATTCGAACCGCCCGCTCACACAGCCCCATTACTGAGCTCACCTGGGAGCGGCCGGTCGAGCGGCAGATGCCACAGGCAGCCTTGCAGGATCCGCAGCCATCTCCTGGCCGAGCAGCTGCTCCGGGGCCTTCAAGCACGCCTGCGTCGACAGAACTAGTAAAAGGCCCCGCAGGCATTCAGGAGGGCAGCCACCGGGCCTTTCACGTCTCTGCAGATGCCTGTTTTTCGGCTGAGATGCCGGACGGACTAAAACTAGCAAAAGGCCCCGCAGGCATTCAGGAGGGCAGCCACCGAGCCTCTCGCGTCTCTGCAGCTGCCTGTTCTTCAGCAGAGACGCCGGACGGGCTGGACAACAGGCTATGGTGGGGTCTGCAGGAGGGGGTTGCCGGGCCGAGTGGGCCCGATGGGGCTGTGGCAGTGACACACTGGGTGGTGGAGGGGAGCATGAGAGGGGGGTTGGGGGAGCACAATAGGCGGGTTAGGGGCGCACACCTACCTGATGCTCAGCATGGAGTTAATGTGGGAGCTCAGGTGCCGGGCCCCACGGGGAGACGGGAACGGGGTGGGATTAATCCAGAACCAGCCAGATGCTGGTTTGCGTGGGAGAGGGTGGGGCTGGTTACTCAGTCTGTATTAAAGGGCCGTCAGGGCGGTTAGCTCCCAATGCTGACTTTGTAGATACTTGGAGTTTCGTGAGTAAAGGAATCCTCGTTGTCGACCGTACCACGTCTCATCGTCTGGTTTTTTCAGTGCGGATGGCTTTGACAGTAAGTCAGCGTAATGGTTGGCACAAATGGAGGGGGTGTGGAAAGCAACCAGAGAAGCGTTCAAAAAAAGCATCCAGTGTAACCAAAGAACAGGCAGACAGGAAGCGCCAACCCTTTCACACCCCTGGGGTCAGGGACTGGGTGTATCTCTCTACCAAGTATCTGCATCTGCAGATACCAAGTAAGAAACTAGGCCCTAAATTTATAGTGCCGTTCCAAGTCACCCAGGTTATCAACCCAGTAACAGTACGGTTTAGGCTGCCCAAATTCCTCGGCAAGGTACACCCGGTGTTCCATGGAAGCCTATTAAAACCGGCTTCTGCCCCTGCATGGCTGGGGAAGGGGTCCCCCGGTCCTGTTCGCAACGGGCACTACGAGGTACAGGACGTCATTGACTCCAGGGTGCGAAGGGGAAAGGTGCAATACCTACTGCTGTGGAAGGTGTATCCGGCATCCGAAGTGTCATGGGTGACAGAGCGGGACGTCCAAGCACCACGGTTGGTTAGGGCGTTCCACCGTAAGCATCCAGGGAAACCCGGGGGGGGGGTCATGTGGAACCCATCGCTCAAGTTGGCATGTGTATAACATCTCCTTCTTGCTTTCCAGGTGGAGCCCTGGTAAGGGGAGCCGCCTGTCCAGCCCCATGGGCTCGATATCACGTGGGGTGTCCGTGGAAGGCCATTCGAACCGCCCGCTCACACAGCCCCGTTACTGAGCTCACCTGGGAGCGGCCGATTGAGCGGCATTCGCCACAGGCAGCCTCGCAGGACCCGCAGCCATCTCCCCGCCGAGCAGCTGCTCCGGGGCCTTCAAGCGCACCTGCATTGACAGAACTAGTAAAAGGCCCCACAGGCATTCAGGAGGGCAGCCACCAAGCCTTTCGTGTCTCTGCAGCTGCCTGTTCTTCAGCAGAGACGCTGGACGGGCTGGACAACAGGCTATGGTGGGGTCTGCAGGAGGGGGTTGCCGGGCTGGGTGGGCCTGATGAGGCTGTGGCGGTGACATGCTGGGTGGTGGAGGGGAGCATGACAGGGGGCCTGGGGGAGCACAATAGGCGGGTTAGGGGTGCACACCTACCTGACGCTCAGCATGGAGTTAATGTGGGAGCTCAGGTGCCGGACCGTGCGGGGAGACGGGAATGGGGTGGGATTTATCCAGAACCAGCCAGATGCTGGTTTGCATGGGAGAGGGTGGGGCTGGTTACTCAGTCTGTATTAAAGGGGCGTTCGGGCGGTTAGCTCCCAACACTGACTTTGTAGATACTTGGAGTTTCGTGAGTAAAGGAATCCTCGTTGTCGACCGTACCACGTCTCATCGTCTGGTTTTTTCAGTGCGGATGGCTTTGACAGCTTGATTGCGGCTGGAAGTGGCAGAATAGTTTCCTTTACGAGCAGCTCGGAGGTGGTGTGAAGATTGGGGGAGATCGGGTACTGGACCGCTTGCTGAGTTAGTGGAATTGACTGGGTGCAGCTTTTTCCCCATTTCCAGCATATTTGGGAACCTTCTCGGACTTTTACTATCTACTTTACCGCTGCGATTTTTATAAATTGATCCAATAATAAGCTGGCAAGCGACAGGAAGCTACCCTCTATCGTCTCTCTTCCGGCTTGGATGTGGACTGTATGGTGACTAAGTTATGGTTATTAATTAGCCACAGGGAGCTGCAGGAGAGCGTTATATGCTAGTTTGGAGGAGGTTCTTCCTCTGCATAACAGAAATGTCTAGCTCCTCATCTAAAACCGGGAAGAAGCTTCCGACATGTACATCGTCGGCTCCAATTATGACTCCCCCTACTCCACAAAGATACCTAGAAGCTGTGGCAGCAGTTGACAAGACACCTACGCTTCAAGGAATTCAGAATCTGCTATATTCCATACAGGAAGTTATGACAAAAAATCAGGAGTCCACAGCGAAGGATTTGGCTGAATTGAAACAAGAGATGGGGGACATGCGTGGAGATATGAAACAAATCTCCGCAAGATTGAATGATGTCTGTATGACAATGGAAAGACATGAAGGCCAGATCCAGGAAGTAGTTACGAAGGTTGAGAAGGTTGAAGCGGTGATTGAGAGGCATGAGCTGCGACAGCTACTAGTTAATAAGCAGCTTGAAGACGATATAGTTCTGCTCGAGATGGAGAAATCTGCTCACATCCTGAGATTCCAAAATGTTAGGGAACAGCCGGAAGAAGATTTAGAAAAAAAGATGGTGGAGATGGTGGCAGGGTTGCTGCAGAAGGACAAGCAGATCACAATGGCACCGATGAGTGTTTCCGGGTCTTTACATCATTTACTAGGAGACAGAACCTCCCGAGGGAAGTTCACGTAAAATTTAGTAAGAGATTGCTACGAGAGGAGGTATATCAGAGATCGAGAAATCAGGTGATAAAATATGCGGGTAGGCAGGTCATTATTTTGAGACAGGTTCCAAAGAAAGTGCGTGATCGAAGATGGAACTATCACACCCTGACAACACAATTATGTAAATATGGGGTGAGATACAAATGGCTTCTCTCAGATGGGCTCTTGGTGATGTGGCAGGGGAAAAGAATACGTATTGAAACTCCCCAGGAGGCTGATGGGTTCCTCGAAAGCAAATTTAAAATTTGGGAGAAGGATGGAGGAAGAGAAGATTTAGATGAGGTAGATAGCAATGGCCAAGAGAGAGAGTTGGAGGAGAAGGGAGCGGTAGGAGGTGGAGAAGGAGAAGGAGACGAGGAGAGGAACCAACGGGTAACCAGACAGACTACTAGAGCAAAGAACGTAGATAAGTAAGCATGGGGGAAGAAATATGTCTGTTTTCGTTAAATATAAATGGTCTAAATGTACAGGGGAAGAGGAAGCGGGTCTTTAAGAATTTATTGAAATTACATATGGATGTTATATGTCTCCAGGAAGTTCGCATTAAAAAGCAACATGAATCTGTTCTGCATTGCCCAGAACTTGGTGAGCTATTTGTGGCGCTAGCGGATGAGAAGCAAAGAGGCGTGATTTTTTATGTTAGGAATTACTTGGAACCAAAACTAATCTATAAGGATGATGAGGGAAGAATTTTAATTTTGGAGATATGCATAGGCCGATTACAGGTCCTCTTGGTGGGAATATATGCCCCAAATTGTTATGACTCAGGGCCAGCCGGTGGGTTCGGCAGCCGGTTCAGATGTATCGGATGACTCAGATGAGGGGGAGGAGGAGGGTGTGGAAGACGAACCGGCTGATGATGGCTTGGAGGCTTTGCAGAGCCCTCAGCCGGGGACCTCTTCTCAGCTGCGTGAGCCCGATAGTGCGGAGGATGATGACCCACAGCTGGCCCTGTTCAAGGACGCCCGACGCAGGAGGCAGTCGAGCAGGAACAAACAAAGAAAGGCTGTGGGACTCCTCGGGAGGAGGCACAGGGAGACCACGCCCTGAACTCTAAATAAAAGGAGTGTTTGGGGAGGGGCTGGTTGCTGAAAGCAACCCTTCCGCTTGAGGATTCAAGTTCCTGTGTTTTTGTTTCTTGTTCTGTTAATTGACTATTAAATCTTGGCAAACGCTTTTCAGCCTTGGACGCTCTCCAGTCTCTTCTGTTTGAATAGGGGTTTGCCTTACTACAAGGCCGGAAGAGGGCTGGTTCAGAACACAAATAATGGACAATCTGATTTTTATCAAACGGTGTATCAAAAGCTTAGTGGTCTACAATATTTATTTATTTATTTATTTTATTACATTTATATACCGCCCTTTCCCGGAGGACTCAGGGCGGTTTACAGGGCAATTAAAAACCAAAATACAAAAGTTAAAAAACCAAGTTTAAAAAAATTAAATTTATCCCTGTATAAGTAAAAACCCCAGTTAAAATAAAATTAATCCTCAACCTGGGCCAGAGAGCTCGAAGAGCCAGGTCTTCAGGCCCTGGCGGAATGAACGGAGGTCGGGGGCAGTCCTCAGCTCCACTGGCAGCTGGTTCCAAAGGGCAGGCGCACCCACTGAGAAGGCCCTATCCCTGGGTGTCATCCGCCGGCAATCTCTTACCGGTGGCACCCTGAGAAGACCCTCCCTGTGGGAGCGCACTGGACGAAGGGAACTTGATGCCGGCAGCAGGTGTTTCCTCAGATATCCCGGACCCAAGCCATGTAGGGCTTTATAGGTCATCACCAGCACCTTGAATTTCACCCGGAGGGCAACCGGAAGCCAATGCAGCTCGCGGAGTAGAGGTGTTACATGGGAGTATCGGGAGACCCCCATTACAACTCTCGCGGCCGCATTCTGCACCAGTTGAAGCCTCCGAGTGGTCCTCAAGGGCAGCCCCATGTAGAGAGCGTTGCAGTAGTCCAAACGGGAGGTCACGAGCGCATGAGTGACTGTGCGTAGGGCATCTCGGTCCAGATAGGGTCGCAACTGGCGCACCAGGTGAACCTGGGCAAAAGCCCCCCTGGTCACGGCTCCTATATGGTCTTCAAAATTGAGTCGTGAATCCAGGAGGACGCCCAAGTTGTGAGCCCTATCAATGGGGGGTAACACCTCACCCCCCCCATCGTTAGAGATGGAATAGTCTGGTTGACCCGAGATGCCGATATGCACAGATGCCGATATGCACGTGAACATGTATCTATATTAGGTGATTTTTTTTTATTGAAAAGTTTTAAAATACATTTTATCTTTAACAATCCCCCCTCCCCCTCCCCTACCTATCCCTCCCTACCCCTCCCCCCCCTTTCCCCCCTCCCCCCCTGACTTCCCAGAGCTAAGTACAGGGTATAAAAACAAAGAACAATCATAAACATCCATATGCTACCAACAATAAATTCTTAAATCTATCACTCTCTAGCTCATATAAGATAACTACAAACAATACTAATATTTCATATAGAAAAAAAAAGAAAATAGAAAGGAAGACTTATTCAAATGCTAAATGAAACTTTTTAGTCCCATATTTCTTCTGGATATATTCAATCCATTTTTTCCACTCCATAATATAGCGTTCTTGCGAATGATCTTTCAAATAAGCCGAGATCTTTGCCATTTCTGCCAGGTCAGAAACCTTTAAAGTCCATTCTTCTATAGTCGGCAGTTCCTCCTTCTTCCAATACTGACCTATTAAAAGTCTTGCTGCTGTAATTAAATTCAACATCAACTTAGTGTCCACAACAGTAGCATCTGTAATTATACCCAACAAAAAGAATTGCGGACAAAACTTTATCTTTTGCTTGAAGATCTTCTGCATATTCCACCAAATTTTTATCCAAAAAGCCTTGACCTTTTTACAAGTCCACCATATGTGAAAATATGTTGCATCTTCACCACCACACCTCCAGCATTTTGGCTGATAGTTCGGATACATACTTGCAAGCTTTTTAGGATCTAAATGCCATCTATAAAACATTTTATAAAAGTTCTCTCTTAAGTTTTGAGCTTGTGTAAATTTTACGTTCCTCACCCAGATCATTTCCCACGTGTCCATTGTAATAACTTCTTGGATGTTCTGGGCCCATTTTATCATACAATCTTTAACAAGTTCTGTTTCTGAATCAATTTCTATCAATGCAAGATATATCCATTTGATATGTGCTGGACCCTGATTTCTAATTTGCTTTATCAAATTTTCATCAGTCATTGCAAAACCAGTTTTCTGTTCTTCTTTCCACCTGGCCCGTAACTGAGTATATTGAAACCAGGTTTGAACAATCTTCTCATCTCGCAAGAGATTATACGATTTTAAACACCATACACTTCTTTCCAAGCTTAAAATCTCCTTATACGTGGTCACGTCATGTTTGAAACCAACATTTATGTTTTCTATTGCGTGTTTTGGAATTGCCCACAATGGCATCTTACAGTCTAACTTGTGTCTATACTTCTTCCAAACTCTCAACAATGCCTGTCTTAAAATATGCACTTTAAACACATTATATACCTTCTTATCATACAACAAATATGCATGCCAGCCAAATAACAAGTCGTGGCCCTCAAGATTTAATAATCTCTCTTGTGTCAAATTAATCCAATCACTTATCCCTGCTAACACAGCAGCTTCATAGTATAATTTAAGATTGGGCATTTTAAGACCACCTCTTTCACGAGTATCCTGCATAATCTTAAGTTTAACTTGTGGCCTTTTCCCTGCCCAAACAAATTTATTGATACCCCGTTGCCATTCTTCCAAATTAGAATCTTTCTTAAGAACCGGTATCATTTGAAATAAGAATAAAAATTTAGGCAGGACATTCATTTTCACTGCTGCGATTCTTCCCAACAAAGACAATTGCAATTTTTCCCAACTCTCCATTTCTTTTTGAATTTTTCCCCATAGTTTTTCATAGTTATTTTTATATAACTTTGTATTAGAGGGTGACAAAAACACCCCCAAATATTTGACCCTTTTAGCAATCTCAAATCCAGTTAATTCTTCTAAAAGAGCCTTTTGCGATACTGTCATATTTTTGGCCAGAATTTTAGTTTTTTGTGCATTAACTTTAAATCCAGAAACCCTCCCATATTGCATTATTATCTCCATCAGGTCCACAACAGAGTTTTCTGGCTGGGTCACTGTAACAACCAGATCGTCTGCAAACGCCCTCAATCTATAATCCTGATCTCTAATTTGTATACCCTTAATTCTTTCCGAACTCCGTATTTTTACTAGTAATATCTCCAATGTTAACACAAATAGTAAAAGCGATAACGGACACCCTTGCCTTGTGCCCTTCTCAATATTACATGCTTCAGTCAAACTATTGTTAACTATTATTTGGGCAGTTTGTTTTTGATATAATGCCCTAATTGGTTGCAAAAATTTATCCCCAAAATTCATTTTATCTAAAACTTTCATCAAAAATTGCCAATTCAATTGATCAAAAGCTTTTTCAGCATCTAAAAAAATTAGCGCCGCAGGGATCTGGTTGTTCCTTTCCAAAAACTCTAACACATCAACTATATGCCTCACATTATTTTTCATTTGCCTACCACTAATAAACCCAGTTTGATCCCCATGAATCACCTGTTGCAGAACCCTCATCAATCTGTTAGCCAACACCTTAGCAAATATCTTATAATCTGTATTTAAAAGTGATATCGGTCTATAGTTTTTAACTTGAGTAGCATCTTGATCTTCCTTCGGAATCAAAGAGATAAAAGCAGTTCTCCAAGACGGAGGCACCTTTCCCCCTCTCTGAATTGTCTGAAACAGTTCCTTTAACGGCTTTATCAACTCCATTTGTAAATTTTTGTAGTAAACCGCAGTCAAACCATCCGTACCTGGCGCTTTATCCAACTTCAATTCCTTAATTGCTATGAGAATTTCTTCTTCTGTTATCAACTGGTTAATCTCCTCTTTTTGTGCTTGCGTAAGAACCGGGATGCTAGCATTCTCCAAATATACATCAATGTCTTTTTCATTAATCTTCTCCTTAGCATATAATTTAGAATAAAAATCCACAAAGGCTTCCTTAATAAGATCCTGTTGAAACACAACCTTTCCCTTATGTTCAATTTTATCTATATTAGAAGCCCTTTGCTTTTTCCTTAGTCTATAAGCTAGCCATCTACCTGGCTTATTAGCATTGCAAAAAGTATTATGCCTAGCAAACCGCAAGTTGGTTGCCACTTGATCAGCCATCAATTTATCAAATTGTCCTCTTAATAGCTTAATAACCTCCTTAGTCTTCACATCCGATGGGTTCAAAATTAAGACCTTTTCTTTTTCCCTAATTTCATTCTCCAATTCTTTCCTTCTGGCTTCCAAAGTACGTCTGTATTTATTATTCATATATATCAACACCCCTCTCATGTAGGCCTTGCTAGCATCCCAAACCATGTCCATAGAGGTATCCTTATTCATATTAATTTCAAAAAAATCCTTCATCCGCTGTTTACATTCTTCCACATTTCTCTGATTTCTAAACAAATTCTCATTTACGCGCCAAGAGCGCCTATCCCTATTGTCCTTATTGATCTCTAACCAAACTGGACTATGGTCTGAAATAGTTCTTGCACAAATCTTTACCTTCTTAATCCTAGAAAAAAAATCATTAGTCAGCAAAATAAAATCAATCCTAGAAAAAGATTGATGTCTGTCAGAAAAAAAAGTATAATCCTTTTCATGTAGGTGTATGTCACGCCAAATATCTCGCAATTCCAAGTTGTCCTTCATTTCAAAAAAAGATTTAGGCAATCTGGCATGACTCGGAGCACGCTTAAAAGAACCAGCCTTGTCCATCTGTACATCCAAAACACCATTCCAGTCCCCCATAAAAATAAACGATTTGTAATCCAATTGAGTAAGCTTTGTATGAAGTGAACTAAAAAAATCAGCTTGTTGTTGATTAGGAGCATTTTTTTACCTTCTAACAACAAATCTATCATAACATATCTTCCTTGCTTATCTGCTTCAATTAATTCCGCTGTTAGAGTACTTTTAACGTAGACAACCACTCCATTTTTCTTATTCTTCGCAGAAGCAACAAATTGCGTGCCCAACCTTGAGTTCGATAAATACTTTTGGTCCATAACCCTAATATGCGTTTCTTGCAAACATATAACATCAATCTTAAATTGTTTTAAATATTGAAAAACTTTCTTTCTCTTCTGTGGTGAGTTTAATCCATTAACATTCCAGGTTAGA
Organism: Vipera ursinii; assembly: GCF_947247035.1. NCBI lineage: Eukaryota > Metazoa > Chordata > Lepidosauria > Squamata > Viperidae > Vipera > Vipera ursinii. The sequence goes on from NC_139522.1 coordinate 36,998,584, forward strand.
AATTTAGTCACCATGCGTGGCATCCCGAAGCTTTTGGAGCACATCTTTAATAGCCCCTATATTTTCTTTGGGCCGCGCTCCTCCCACAGCTTCACTATAAATACGCTTTGAGAGTTCCATAAACTTCTGCTGGTCTTGCTCTTGCACTTGTCTTGCTTGTTTTACAGCGGCACGCGTCAACCTCTGCTCTCCAGCAGCAGCCGATGAAGCTGTAATTTGATTACCTCCAGCACCATTCTCCTCTGTCTGTCCACCTTCAGCCTCTTGAGGTTTTCCCTCTCCAGATCCCTTTGCAGCTTCCAGGAGTGATAGAGGGGTTGCTTTTAAAACATTATTGTAGAAATCACGCGCCTGAGTCACAGTAACCAGACGATATCTTTTACCTTCGTGCATCACCACCAATCCAACTGGAATCTCCCATCTAAACTTAATATCACATTGCTTAAGTTCCTGTACGAGAAATGCAAAATCCTTCCTTCTCCTTAAAATCACATCTCTAGGTAACTTCCTCTGCCTTGCAATCCATGAATTTACACGAAAAACTTTATCCATGCATCCCTCTATTTCAGATGCTGGCTGGCCCAATACTGCTTCCAAAGCCTCAGAAATCAGCTGCTTTAGGTCTTCTTTAGGGTTCTCTTTTAAGCCCCTGATTCTAATAGCATACTGCATCTGATGATACTGGACAAGACTCAATTTTCCGTCCATTTTATCCCTTAAATTTTCATTCTCCAGTACCTTTACTTCTAATATAGTGTTCTTTTGACTAAGATCCTCCATTTTTTCTTCCAAACATTGCACATATTCAGCCACGCTTTCCACTGTAGACAAGATGTCTACCCTCATTGCACTAAACTTCTCGTTAAACTTCTCTTCCATCCTCTCCTCCAATTTCTCCAGTTTCTCCTCCAACTTTACCATCTTATCATCCAGCATTTCTGACATTACCTGGGATTGCTTTGCAAAGGCATCTTGTAAGTCCTTAAGCGTCAATGCCACAGGAGGTGCAGGAGGAAGCAAAGCTTGCAACGATGTCTGTTGCACCGGGGAAGTTCCCGCACTCCGAAGAACTTTAGAGGAAGATTTAGCCGCCATCTTTCCTCACTTTCACTTGTTGCGCACTTTCACTTTAAGTTTATAAAGTCCATTAAGCTAGAGAGTAAGAATAAAAATCCTCTTCACCTTAACCTCCTGTACCGCTCTGCCTGCTCCTTTTACTCCAAAGTCTTTCCTTCTGGCAGGGGTGGTCGCAAACGCCTGGCTCTGCTCCAAAAATCCCGGAGCAGAGACGCTAAGCAGCTGGGAGCAACCCAGGCTACGGGGGAGTTCAATCCTTCAGCCGCCCAAGCTTTCAGCTCAGGCGGCCCCTTGAGAACTCAACCCCTACCTGGGGCCTCACCCCCTCCTCTTCTCCCGAGGAGGGGGCTTCAAATCCACCTAAACAGCTGATCGGCACTGTTTTAGGTGGAAAAACTCAGCTGTGAAGCGGACAGCCCGATACGGCTATCTTCGGCGCCGCGCCGCCACTTGAAGTCCTTTTACTTATATTAGGTGATTTTAATGCAGTAATTGACAGGGATTTGGACTATAAACTGGGGAATAGTCAAAAGAGAGGAAACAGGAGAATACTTCCAAAAGTGTGCGCAGATATGAGGGACGAGCTGGATCTTACGGATATTTGGCAAGCATTCCACCCTCAGACAAATCAATATACTTTTTTTTCCCCCAGGCATGGATCGTGATCGAGACTTGATATGGTGTGGGTAACTACGGATTTAAAAGCTCGTACGGTAGCGATTGAGATAGAGCCTAGTATTTGGGCAGACCATAATCCACTGTTGGTTAGATGGAAAGGTGATACAATTAAAAGAAATAAGAGGTGGATGTTGAGAACAAGTATCTTGACAGAGATAGAATTTCAACAGATGGTAAAGAGAGAAATGGAAACCTTTTTTATGGTCAATGATAATGGTGAAACCTCGATACAGACCTTGTGGGATATGGCTAAAGTGTATATGAGAGGGTTAGCGATTAAATATATAGGTGGAAAACTGTGAGATGGTCTCACGAGGTCGATGGATCGTTAAGGTGCTTCCAAGTGAAAGGCATCACGCAAGAATGCGATCATTCAAAGCTTTATTTAATGATAAAGTAAATAGAAAGAGTTTCCTGGCATGGAGGCCTCCATGCCTGGATTGTAAGCTAGCAGAAGAACAAAGAGAGAGCAAGCAAGCATAGCATAGCTAGACTAGACCAGAGCAGCCCCTTGAGCAGAGGTATTTATTTATTTATTTTATTTTATTTTAATTCCATTTATATCCCGCCCTTCTCCGAAGACTCAGGGCGGCTTACAAGCTTAGCAGTAGCCTTCATTCTATGTATATGCCTGCTACACCCCAAGCGGCATTATTACAAAGTCAGCTTAATTGCCCCCAACAATCTGGGTCCTCATTTTACCTACCTCGGAAGGATGGAAGGCTGAGTCAACCTTGAGCCTGGTGGGATGCGAACCTGCACTAATTGCAGGCAGCTGGTGTTACTTAAGGAGGCATTAGCCCACTGCTCCACCAAGGCTCTTTATGGGGGGTCTCAGCCCCTCCCGAACCATAAAACTCTCTCGCCAATGGGGCTGCAGGGCCCGGGGACCCCTGACCCACCAGTGGAAGCAAAGAAGCCTCTTTGCTCCCATCTGATGACCTTTTTGGGGGAACTGCCATGGCTGGCACAAAAACATCTAACAATTCCCCTTCTTGCCAGCCAATGACAGGGACCAGTGAATGTGTGTGAGGGGGCGAGAAGGTGTCATAGACATGCATAAAAACGTTCAGAAGACCAAACACAAACGCTTACCCAGAAGGTTGTGCCGGTCAATGGGAACAGGTTTGGTGAACAGATCAGCTATCTGGTCAGTTGTGCTACAATGCTCAACATGTATAAAACCCTCTTTGGCAAGCTGCCTGACATTTTTATAGCATATGTCTATGTGGCGGCACCTAGAGCCCACTGCATATTCCCCCGAGATTGCAATTGCGGCTGTATTATCCTCTTGAATTTGGATGGGCAGAGGAGGAGATTCCCAGATGCTCGTTATCAGAGCATTGAACCAAATCAAATCATTGGCCGTGTCTGACAGGCTGGCATACTCAGCCTCGGCTGTGGAGCAAGAAACAAATTTTTGCTGCCTAACATGCCAATGGATAGGACAGCCATTTAGCAATATGAGGAAACCAGAGGTGCTCCGTCTACTCTTGGTGTCGCCAGCCCAGTCTGCGTCTGAGTAAACGGAGAGCTGGGCCGTCTTCCCCTTCTCTGGTTCCAGCACAAGGAGAGCATTGGTCATGCCCCTGAGGTACCTAAGTACCCTTTTAACAGCAGTCCAGTGGAATTCCTTTGGGTGTTCCACATGCCTGGACAATAGATTCACAGCTAAAGCTATGTCAGGCCTGCTCCAATTGCTGATGTATAGCAAGGAGCCAATCACAGATCTGTAAAGCGTATTATCTGTGAACTCAGGACCGTCCTTGTGAGTGTGATTGTAATAGTCACCTTGTATCGGGCTACGCGTTGGGTTAGATTCTGCCATTTTGCATTTGGCCAATAACTCCTCTATCTTTTCTTTCTGAGATAGGGCGACCCCCCCTTAGTGGCCAAGATGTGCACACCCAAGTACTTGTCAACCCGCCCCAAAGACTTCAGAGTAAACTTTTCTTCCAGGGCCTTGGCAAATTCATCACACCCTTCCTTGTCAGGCCCTACATATAGTAGGTCGTCCACATAAACTAACACCCGTTCTGTGGTACCCTTGGAGTTGCGTGTGAAAACACATTCATCTGCATGGGATGCAGTGAAACCAACTCGTTCTAAACTTTTTCTAAGGCAGTCATACCATAGTTTCCCCGACTGATTGAGGCCATATAACCCTTTGTGGAGCAACCATGTATTTCCCCCCTCCTGCTGGTAGCCAGGAGGGGCCCTCACGTAGATCTGCCGGTCCAAGTTGGCGTGGAGGTAAGCCGTCTGGATGTCGAATTGGAAGACTTCCTCCCGCAGAGCGGCTGCAGTTACAAGGGCGGCCTTGACGCTCTCTGCCCGGACGGTTGGAGAGTAGGTCTCCCCGTAGTCCTCCATGTAGTGCTGGGCGAACCCCTGAGCTACTAAACGGGCCTTATACTGGTAGAGGCCATTGGCAAGTGGTTTGGCCTTGTAAACCCACCTTGTGCCAATGACTTTCCTCTCCTTTGGTGGTTGCTGGGGGGTGAAGACCTTGAGTTTCTTTAGGCTCTGCATCTCCTTCTCCATCGCGAGCTGCCATTTCTCCTGTTCCTCGATGGGCAGATCCTGAATGTCAGAGAAGGATTTTGGGGTGACCACAACGCTGTTGACAGACGCGATGTGCCCAATGTCGATTCTCTTTGGTGGGATCCCTTTGTTGGACCGCTTTGACCTCCTTACCTTCTGCCACTCACCGCCCTTTTCTTCTGCGGGTCTCTGAGGCGTCGCTGGGGGTGAAGACAGCGTGTCTTCCCCCTTGGGACTGGACGGCTCATCCTCCCCATCTGATCCAGGTAGGATGACATCTTCGTCTTGTTCCTCACTTTCGTCGGTGGCAGGGTAGGTGGTCGTCTCAGGTGATGTCGTGGTCGGTGTGTCCTTGCTGGGTCAGTTGATATATGGGCTCAGATCATTTGAGTGGATCTGGGTCCAATTGGAGTCCTCTTCGAAGGAGGCGGATTGGGAAGTCACAATCCTGTGCCCTTCTCCCAGGAAGCGGTAGGCCTTGGAGCCAGGAGCATAGCCCAAGAACCTCAGTCTCTGGGAGACAGATCTCCCCTTCTTCCGCAGCTGCTTGGGGATGTGCACCCAAGCGTAGGAGCCAAACACACGCAAGTGTCCTAGACTTGGTTTCCTACCGTGGACCAGGAAATATGGGGTCTGGTTCACAACACTGCTCCAGGTGCGGTTTAAGGTGTAATTGGCGTATTTCACCGCCTCTGCCCAGTATGATTCTGCGACCCCAGCGTCCGCAATCAGACTACGCAACATAGTTTGCAGGATTCCATTTCTTTTCTCTGCTACGCCATTTTGAGCAGGGGTGAATGGCGCAGTAAGAAAATGGCGGATGTCCTTACGCCTTACCCAGTCCTGGAATTTTCGGGACATGAACTCAGCCTCACGGTCGCTCTGCAGTTGTGCGATCCTGGTCTTATACTGGGTCTCTACAAAGTTGTACAGTGATTTTATAGCGTCAAAGGGTTCGGATTTTTCTGTGAGGGTATACACATGGCCGTACCGTGAAAAATCATCAACGGCAGTGAGAAAATACTGACTTTTCCCTAGGGATGGTGTGAAAGGCCCAACCAAATCAACATGTACTAGTTGGTACGGGTATTGGGTCTTACGCAGTGACACCTTAGGGATGGGGGCAGCCTTCCTCTTTGCCCTCTTACAGATAGCACAGTCCAGGAATACCTCACAATCTTTGAGCTGGACTCCCTCAGCAAACTCTCCCATCTTTTTAACCACAGGGAAGCTCGCATGACCTAATCTTCGGTGTAAGAGATGGGCACACTTATCGTGGAGCGGCTTCCCCACTGACACCCTCTTGGCTCTGGTTGCCTTGAGCGGTGCTGTAGGTGCTTGCTGAGGTTTGGGTTTCTTGTCCACACTGCCCTTGGAAAGCCGTGGGGCTGGCTGAGGTGGCTTGGGTGCAACCGCTTCGGCCTTGCACTCCTTAAACAGCCTTGGGGCTGGCTGTGGGGGCTTTCTATCATTCCGTGCGCAGGCCCCTTCTGAGGTGGGTGGGTTCTTAGGGGAGAAGTATGGCAAACCATTTATGATGGCAATACTTCCAATGACCCTCTGGTTCCGGGTGACATGACCTCCCCCTTTGCGAAATAAAACTTCCACCTTGTCATCGTCACATAATTTGATAATGCTTAATAGGTTGTTGGCAATGGAGGGAGCATGCAATACCCCTTCAACTTTTCCCAGCCCGGGTACAGAAACAGTGCCCTCCCCAACAATCAAAGCCTTATCACCATTGGCCACCTTGACAGATGAGTTAATTTTCTTTAACCTTTTAAAACCTTGTCTCATATTGGTAATGTGAGATGAAGCTCCAGAGTCCAGTCAGTGGGGCTATCAGCTTTTGTGGTGGGGGTGAGAGAACAAGTATGCATAAAATTGCCCTTGGCACTACCTCTGCCCCCGCCACGCCCCCTTCCTTGCCCCTGGCCCCTTACTTGATTGGGACCACGTTTGGGGCCTTGTTGTTGATGGGGGCAGTCCTTCTTGAGGTGCCCCTCAGAGCCACAGATGAAACACTTAAGTAGAGCATTAACCTGTTCTGAGCTGTGGTGCCTCCTGCTGGCTCGCTGGGTCGTCTCTTATCTTCCTCAATGAGTCTGCCTGTGAGGTAGGATAGAGTCATGGCTTCCTTCGCTGTCCCCTCCAGTGAAACAATGAAGCTGCTCCAATTTTTGTCCAGGGAAGCCAGAATGACAGCGACCATGTTCGCATCGGTTACAGGGTGGTCTCTGGACATCAGTTCTGCCCTGCGTGTCTTCAACTTTCCCAGATGTTCAGGCATGCTATCCCCAAACTTTAGTCTGGCAGTGTAAAACTCAGTTGTGAATCTGGTGATCGAACCAATGGTGTCGCTGTTGAATAAATTGTATAATAACCGCCAAAGTTTACCAGCCGTGAGTCCATCTGGAATGCTGGAGTACAAGTTAGTATCCAGTGAACTCAGTAGAGTGGTATATGCTTTCCTATGATACCACTCTTCTTGGGGTCCCCAGGGAAGAGGTGGGGGGTCCAGAACCATATCTAGAGTCCCTTGCTCTAATAGAAATACCTGCACTTCTTTATTCCATCTGCTGAAATTTCCCCCCCCCCCCAAGTTGAAGTTTTTCAAAATTATTTGGGAGGGGAGAGGCAGGTAAAAAAGAGTTCTTGTTGGTTCTATCCCCATTTGCAAACATCTGAGAGCTGTCCATTGAGATGAATGGTAGAGGGATCCCTCCGGTGGCAGTTGGTGGTATTTTTCTCTGATTTTTGGATGGCCCCGACTGGGCATGCTCAGGATTCAGCTGCTCCCATGAGGCATAGGGGTGGCGGAGCCCAGATTTGCCAGCCGGCATTAGAGTTTGAGAAGGCTGCAGATGCCCCAAAGATTCCCCCTGGAGCCCCCCCGGCACTGGAACACTCACCGGGGGGCGAGGGAAGTGTGGGTAGCAAAGCTGCGGACCGCTGAGAGAAGTCTACAGACTAACCCGCTAGATGTTAAAGCTAAGGAAGCAGTAGATGTTAGTAAACATCAACTTCTTTTATTAGACCAAGAGGAGTTAGCTCATAAACTTAAAATGGCCAGACAATACCACTTTGAGCATGCCAATAGGGCGGGCCGGTGGCTTACCTATAAATTAAAGAAGGAAAGGGAAAATAAACAGTATACAGGCGGATAATGAATGGAAAAAAGAAATTGCTCAGGAATTTTTCTCACAACTCTATGCAAATGAGCAGATATCTGAGGAGAAAATTAAGGAGTACTTGGATTTTTTGAACCTCCCCAAACTTCCAGAATCAGCTAGGGATTTGCTAAATAAGGATGTTACGGAAGGAAAGATAGAGATTGCGATCAAGGGACAAAAGACAGGAAAAACCCCTGGTACTGATGGTTTACCAGTAGAGATTTATAAAACTTTCACAGATCTCTTTATAAAATATATGAAGGAGATCTTTAATATGGTCTTGAAGAAGTCTAAAGTTCCTAAGTCATGGTTGGAAACCTATATTTCTTTGATACCGAAGGAAGGGGCGGACCACGCTCTTATACATACTGTAACTATAGGTCCATTTCACTTCTTAACTCTGACTACAAAATCTTCGCAGCTGTAATGGCGGCTAGACTTAAGCGATACCTCAATGAATTCATTCATATTGATCAAAGTGGTTTTTTACCTGCTAGACAGCTAAAAGACAATGTGAGAATTATAATGGATGCTTGGGAGTATTATGATCCCCACCCTGAAAAACAGACGGCGTTCCTCTTCTTAGACGCCCAGAAAGCCTTGGACAGGGTCAATTGGAATTAACTTATATCACAATTGAAATATATGGAGGCTGGCGATTATTTCTTGAATGTAATTCAGGCCATTTACAGTCAACAGAAGGCTAAGATCTTGGTCAACGGAGAAGAGTCGGATGAAGTGACGATAGTGAAAGGCACGAGACAAGGCTGCCCACTTTCTCCATTGCTGTTTGTTTTTACTCTAGAACCTCTACTTAGGTCAATAAGACAGGATTTGGGTATAAAAGGGCTGAAGATTACAGAACAAGAATACAAAATCCAGGCGTTTGCAGATGACCTGGCCTTTGTCTTAGATGAGCCACTAACCTTTGGCTGCCGACTTATTGATAGGATACAGAAATTTGGTGAAGTAGCTGGATTACGAATAAATAAAGAAAAAACGAATATTATAGTCAAAAACATGACGGGAACACAGAGATTAGAACTACAAAATACCCTGGGCTTCCAGATAGTTCGTAAAATCAAATATTTAGGTATATGGCTGTCCAATAGATGTTCCTCAATAAAGGTGGATAATCATTTAAAATTGGTTGGACAATTGTAGAAGGATTTAGAGAAATGGGGTAAGCTACAACTTTCGTTAATGGGTTGGATAGCTTTGATCAAGACCCAGGTCTTGCCTAGATTGGTATTCCTTTTTCAGATGGCCCCGGTTAGACTGGATAAAACTTTGTTTAGGAATTTAGATAAGAGTACTAGTAGATTCATTTGGCAGGGCAAGAAACCCCAAATTAGATTAAAAATGATGCAGAAACCAAAAGAACAAGGTGGATTCAGAGTTCCAAATTGGCAATACTACTATAATTCGGTGATCCTGGTATGGGTTCGCGAATGGGTCACATTGGCGCGTAAACGTTTGTTGACAATTGAAGGTCACGATCTCCAGGAGGGGTGGCACGCCCACCTATGGTGGGAACGAGGTAGACTCCCAGAATATTTTACTAGGCATTACTTATGTGGAGTTTTGATTGAGATTTGGGCCAGAATTAGGAAAATACATTATAATAAAGTGCCACTTTGGACCTCACCCCTGGAAGCTGTGACTTATCCGACGCTATACAATTTTGAGAAAAAGTTGACCTACAAAGAGATATCAGATTCAAATGGGAATTTAAAAACAAAGTTATTACTTCAGGAACAAGGGCTAAATTTAGATTGCTGGACTTATATGCAAATTAGTAGCAAATACATGAAGGACAGACAGAGGCCCGGAATTTGCCAAGAGCTCCATACCTTGGATAAGATTTTGTTGGGAGCAGATGATAAGATCTTATCTAAATGTTATAATTTTTTATGGCTATGGAAGAAGATGAAGAAGACGCGAAGACTTTGGTCCATGCCTGGGTGAGAGATTTAGGTTGCTTAATAGATACTGAGAGGTGGAGTGAAATTTGGATTAAGAACATTAAATTAACTCAGTCAATAGCATATAAAGAAAATATATATAAAATGGCATATTGTTGGCATTTGTCGCTGGCCAGGCTAGCCAAAATGTTCCCGGGAACATCCTCAACTTGTTGGAAATGTGGTGTCAAAGAAGGCACATATTTCCACCAATGGTGGACCTGTCGAGAGGCTATGAAATTCTGGAAGAATATTCAGAAATGGCTAAATGAGATGTTGGGGTACCATATACAATTGTGTCCTGAGGTATTCTTATTGGGGATAAGACCACAAAATATAAACAGAACTGTGTGGTACCTGTTGCTACACATAACCACTGCTGCAAGATTGGCGTGGGCCCAATATTGGAAGATGGATGTTAGCCCACCTGATCAAATAGTAATACAGAAAATAATGAACTTTGCGGAATCAGATCGGCTTACTATGATGTTGAGGGGACGAGGGGACACAGATTACTATTTATCTTGGAATCAATGGTATAATTGGATGTTAAAAAGAGCTTTTAATTGAACTATTCTTCTTTTCTTTATGGTTGTTTTCTTATATGTAACAGGACAATATTATTCCTCCTCGCACTGTGATGTAGACTGCTATTGATTTAATGTTTGTTCGGTTTATAAATAAATAAAATATATGGGGCTCAGTTTACCGCTGCAGAATTACAGTCCTTCCTGAGGGCTAACTTGATTAGGCACGCCACTTCGGCCCCCTTTCACCTGGCCTTGAATGGCCAAGTGGAATGCATGGTCCAAACGACCAAAAAATCTTTAAAGAGGATCATAACCAGCGACTGGCAGCACAGGCTGGCTGACCTTTTACTCTGTCAATGCACAACTCCATGCACTTCCACGAGCAGAAGCCCAGCAGAATTTAGATGGGGGCGGCGCTTGATCACTAAGTTAGATCGGTTGCATCCAGACCGAGTTGCATCGGACTCAGCACAACCAAAACTACCACGAAGTTTGCAAGTTGGTGACTGGGTTTGGGCCCAGAATTATGGTCAAGGGGCACTATGGGTGGTAGCTGTGGTTGCTAAGGTGTCAGGGCCACTCTCTTATGAAGTGGCCCTGGAAGATGGTCGAGTGCTCCAATGGCACATCGACCAACTGCACTGGAGGCTAGCGAACCAGTCACTGGCTCAAGACTCTCGTGAAAACCTGACCCAGGGGCGGCATGACAGCGGCCTGTCAGCAGAGTCTCCATACTCCAACGAGACTCCCAGCAGAAGAGAAGGGGGGTAAGTGGTTAGCAAATTACCCCTGCTTACAGAGACTGTACCCACTGAGCGGAATCGGCAGATGGCTCCAATTTCCAGCCCAGTTGGAACTGTCCCACGAATGGACTTTGGCTTGAATCTACCAGAACAGACCAGGCAAAAAATACTCAGGGCGACCTGATGCAAACGGGTCTCAGAACACTGCTCTACCCAGCCTGGCAGGCGAGTTGGTAGACTGGGGACCTCCAGAGGTTCTGAGACATTCAGAACGGTCAGAAAGGCCGCCAAGGTATTTGCAGGACTATGTTCAATACTTGAGACTGTGAACCATCTAGGGGGAAGGGGTATGTATTGGTGTAAAATACTTGGAAACCGTTATTGTTAGTTAACTACTGTGTCTGTTCAAACTCCAGACTGCTTGTCTCCAGAGTTGTTACTTGTGTTTTGAGCAGGAAGACTGCTTTAATTCTATTGGCTGCCGCCTAGCAGTGATCCGTATAAATAAAAACATAGCAGCAGTTCGTGCTCGCTTCTGTGTTAACCTAATAAACATGTTGCTGTTTTCACCATTCGCCTCGTCAATGTCTCACCGATCCCGAAACATAACAGTGTCCATGAAGAAAAAGTCCCAAACTTGACCTCTTAGGAGTTGTAAATTTACTTGGCACTCTTGTTTCAGTTGCACTGAGAGAGTTATATTCAAACTAGCAACATAATAAAAGCTGGTGTCCAGAGGTACAATTAAGTTATTTGCCTTGTTCAGCATTTGTAATGTTGACACAGTGGTGTTGGTGATTTTCTACACCTAATTATGTCATTTGTTCTTTTTTAATATCTTCTGTATAATTAATATATTTGGACCCTATCAGATTTATGGTATAAATGGTTTTCTGTATGGACTTTTCAAAGATGTCTTTGATGACAAACTCCAGCTCAGAGTTGAACATCTTCATAGCTCCCTCTAGTGGTTAAAGAATGTTATTTGTTTCTTTATTTTTTTTCCTTTTTCTACCCAGAGTTCATGAAAACTGGAAAATTTCAACCACAACAACAAAACACTACAGAGCTACAGATTATTTTAAAAGTACTTAATACTCCATGCTTCCTTATTTTAGCTCTCTACAGAAATAGAGCACAACAATGATGAAAACTGTAAACTTAAATGCATTTGGGTCAATATAAAAGCGGGGGGGAAATGACATTGCCATAGGCCACCCAACCAAGCAGAGGAAATAGATGAACTTTTTGCTAGTCAGCTAACTAAGGTATGTAGGAAGCACATCACAATAGTAATGGGGGACTTTAAATACCCTGACATCAACTGGGAGACAAACTCTGCACCAAATGGAAGATCAAACAGATTCCTGACAAACCTAGCAGACAACTTTGTCACCCAAAAAGTAGACTAGGGAACTAGGGGATTAGCCATTTTGGATCTAATTTTCACTAACAGAGATGAAATGATAGAAGGTGTTGAAGCCACAAGAACCTTGGGAGGAAGTGATCATGCAATATTAGAATTCAACATTATGGAAGCACAAGCAAAAGAACACAGTCAAACTAGAGTCTTGGACTTTAAGAAAGCTAATTTCAATAAACTTAGAGAGGGCTTGGGAAGGATTCCATGGCTGAGAATCCTCAAGGGAAAAGCAACTCAAGAAGCTTGGGAAACTTTGAAAAGTGAGATAATAAAAGCCCAGTCTAGCACAATACCAACGAACAGGAAAAATAACAGCTCTCAAAAGAAACCAGCATGGCTGCATAAAGAACTCTCTGACAAATAGAAAGATAAAAAGGACAAGTATAGAAACTGGAAAGAGGGGCACATAACTAAGGCAGAATATCAGCAAATAGCCCGAGCCTGCAAAGATGAAGTGAGGAAAGCTAAGGCTCAAAATGAACTAAGGCTTGCAACCAAAGTCAATAATAACAAAAAAAAAGCTTCTTTCAACATGTAAAAAACAAGAAAAAAGTGAAGGAAATGATTGGTCCATTAGTGGGTGAAAGTGGCAAGAAGGTGACAAGCAACAGGGAGAAAGCAGAACTATTTAACTCATTTTTTGCATCTGTCTTTACACAAAGGGAAAAAACAGACCAACCTATCAAAAATAGTGCCCTAAAAAACAGAATAGAAACACAAGTTAAGATACCCAATGGAAAAGACAAGAGACAGCAACACAAACCAATAATTCTTACTTTAAGATTCAGAGGTTTATTTTTCTAATAATTTGGAACATAGCAAGCATAATAACACATCATCACATACATTAATAACCCATTGCAATGAGGACCAAATGGTTATAGCAAATTCCAATAGGACAGCTATAGGCCAATGGCAAATCAATCAGTTCCATTCCCAACCTTTTATACCCTTTCTTGTTCTACGATTGTAGGCGGATGGTCCGCTGACTTTTGCTAACTTCTCCTGACGTTTGCTGACCTCTTACTGACTCTCTGCTGACCTACTTTCCACATATACTTTCTGCTGAACATAACTTTCCAAATATACCCGTGTACATTAGAACCTGCATTCATCAGCTACTTTCAGTTCCCTATTTCTCCCACAGTTATAATACTCATGTTCCAAATATACATAGACCTATCTACTTTGCAATTTCATATTGCACAGATTACAAATAGTACGTTCGTATTGTGAAATAGTATAAAGTTCAAGTCAAAGCTTTCTTTTAAATCACTACTGTGGGGCCTATCACAGGTTTGCTCCAGCCTCATCTTGTTATATGAGGAGGGGGCTATATTTTCATCTCCCACAGTCCCCACTTCTTGTCCATAAGGACAACACAAAACTTAAGCAAAAAGACAAGATTAGAGGGATTCTGGGGTAAAGGGTACACAATAGTTCCAGTGGGATATGTAAAGAAGGTATTTCACTGGGAAACACATACAACCTCAGTAGGTTTAAGACTCATAATAAGAAAATACAAATGCCAATAAACAACAACACAACTACAGTCCATAGAGCAGGCATGAGGTATTTCCTGATGCAGATCATTTCCTTCATGCGCCTCTGGACTTCTATTGTGTTGGAAAAAGTGGTATGAAGCTTTTCAATTGACTGAGGAAGGCAAATCAGAGTTCACTTCTTGTTGGTGCTGTCTGGGCTGGAGGTTGCATGCTGGTGGGGAGCAGAGGTTACTAGCACTTGCTCTCCTTTTGGGCAAAGCTTCAATCTTTGCCTAGGTGCAGTCAGGTGATTGGGGCTTGATATCTTCCTCACCTGGGGGTGGTACTTTCTTGCAGTGCAAAACATGCATCCAGAAAGCCCGATCTTGATATTTCACAGCAGTATTGGTGGTCAATAGAATTTGGAATAGTCCTTTTCAACAAGGAGCTAAACAATTTTTGCTGAAATACTTTAGTCAAAACCTGATCACCAATCTTCAAGGCATAACAAAGATGTAGTGGTTCCTTGGGTGGAGCAGTCTTCAGGGAAGCTGAAATATCTCAAACAAAATCTTTATAGGCGGGAACAGGGAAAGGGGAAGAAGGTAGAAGGAGAGGGAGGGGAGGACATTGTGACAGGAGCAGGGCTGCTTGCCACTGGCATGACTTGCACTGGTTTCTATTGTGATTCAGGGTCAGCCTGTGGGTTCGGAAGTTAGGTCGGACGATTCAGAAGAGGAGGAGGGGGGTGTTGGAGAGCTTTCTGAGGATTTCTCTGTCCAGGAAGCCCAAATATTCCCGAGTGGAAGACAAGCTTCTGTCCAGGACAGTGATCCCTGTCGAGTCTTTTGCTGTGGTGCGGGAGCCGGTTGATATACGGGCTCGGATCCGGGAGGTACAGCAGCAGGAGGTGTGGGTGGCTCAGCGGAAGGAGGAGGTGGGGCCAGATTCTCCTTGGACGGTCACGGATGTACTCTTGTATTATTGTGACCGGCTCTACGTTCCGGGAGGGCCACTCAGGGGACTCATCCTCAGCCAGTGTCACGATAACCTGGCTTTCAGGCCCCGTCCGACGAGTCACCAAAAGAATGAAACCGGAACGGGAGCTGGTTCTCCTAAGCCACGTTTATTAGCCACATAAACAGTTGCTCGAAGACAAACGAAGTCAGCGTTGACTTCACAGCACAGTCAACGCTGCTAAGTAACCGGCAAAGCCGACACCCACCACCACACCCTTAATTGCACCACCACGCCCCCACCGTACTTAATCACCGCCTCCCAAGGCTCCCTCCTTTTGGCTCCCGTCCCACCACCATTGCAGCCGGTAAGTTACCCCCCAGCCCAAACCTCCCTCCTTTCCCCCAGAGCTCCGCCTATGCTCTTCTTTCCCCTCACCTCCCCAGACCGCCGCGAGTTGTGCCCTGAACCCCTCCCCGGCCCACCGGTAGTCTCCGCCACCCCCTGGACCACCTAGGCACCCATTCTTGTTCTGCTGCTCGGGCGCTGGGCAGCCACCGGCCGCTCCATCGTACGGCCCCTTCCCGGACTCCTTGTTAGTCCCAGAGGCTTCTGGGCCGTGTCGACGTCCCCGTCCCTCTTTCCGGTCCCTGGAGGCCAGCAGAGAGCTCCGTGGCCGCGCTCAGCGGCCGCACTCCTTCCCGGCCTGTCGGCAGCTTCCGGGAGCCGGCTGGCTGGTCCACGGCCTCCCCAGCTGACAGGCGGGCCGCCGCTGCGCCGTTCTCCCAGCTGATCCTTTCCCCGATCCGTCGGGATGGCGTGGGTGCGGCCGGCCGTTTCCGGAGCCCGGCAGCTCAGCGGAGAGGCAAGGAAGCCGGCGAACGTCCCTGGAGGCTGGTAGGTCACTCTGTAGCGGGCGGGCGGTTGCCAGGGTGCTGGGGGGGGCCGTACGCTGTCCCGGCCCTTCGGGAGACCACGGGCACCGGCGGGAGGCTTCGGGGCCGGGCGGGTTGCTCCGTGGGCGTCGGCGGTGGGCTTCGGGGCCTGGCGGGGTGCTCCGCGGGAGCCGGCGGTCTGGCGAGTCACCCCGCGGCCCGTCCGAATGTCGGACGTGCCAGGCTCGACATGCCGCCCCCCCTACCAAGGGTCCTCCTGCAGACGTAGAGAACAAGGTTATAGCATCATTCACTTTGCATACACCCCCGTGTCCCCTACCCCCCGGCCTGCCAGGGTGGGCTTGGTGGAATGCCCGGACCAAACGTGGAGCATGGACGTCTTCCCGTGACACCCACGTTGCCTCCTCCACCGGGTACCCCTTCCACCGAAGGAGATACTGTAGGACGCCCCTCCGCATCCTGGAGTCCAACACCTCCTGCACCTCATACTGGTCAGCGTGAACCGGTCCGGGACCCCCCTCCCCTGCCGCTGCAGTAGCCGCTGGAGCAGGTTTCAGCAGGCTACTATGGAACACCAGATGGATCTTACCCAAAAACTTAGGCAACCGCAGCCGCACCATCACCGGGTTTACCACCTGCACCACCCGGAACGGCCCGAGGTATTTGGGTCCTAGCTTGCGGCACGGGACCTGTAACCGTAAGTACTTGGTGGACAAGTAAACCAGGTCCCCCACCCGCGGTGTAACAAAGGGTTTTCGTTTCTTGTCCGCCTGTGCTTTGGTCGCCACGGCGGACCGATCCAATGCTTCCTTCGCCGCCCCCCAGGCAGCCGTGATTTGACGCATCCAGTCAAGCGGTGAGCACGGAGATCCCTCCTCCTGGAGACATTCAGCGAAGGGAACAAACTCGTGACCGGTGACCACCCGATACGGAGAGAAGCCAGTACTACTATGGACTGCATTATTGTACGCCACTTCAGCAAGCGCTAACAGGTCTACCCAGTCCGTCTGCCGGAAGGAAACATAGCTCCGTAAATAGCGTTCAACAGCAGCGTTGGCTCGTTCTGCGGCCCCGTTGGTGCTAGGGTGATAGGCCGTACTCAGTCCCTGGGACGAGCCGATATGACGCAGGAACTCTCTCCAAAACTGGGCCGTGAATTGCACCCCTCTATCTGAAATCACACGCCGCGGCACTCCATGCAGTCGGTATACTTGCGTGAGAAACAGCCAAGCTAGTCGACGAGCTGATGGTAACCCCTTACACGGAACAAAGTATGCCTGTTTGGAAAACAGGTCGACTACTGTCCAGATAACGGTGTGACCCTTACTCTCTGGGAGGTCCACAACGAAGTCCATGGCGATGTCCTGCCATGGCCGAGTTGGGTCAGCTACCTGCTGCAACAGCCCCAAAGGCTTCCCAACTTGGGGTTTTGTAGTGGCACAGGCATGGCAACGCCGTACATACTGCTCGATGTCACTCTTCATGCGGGGCCACCAGAATTGACGACGTGCTAGATGTAAGGTTTTCACAAACCCGAAATGTCCCGCCTGTTTGGTGTTGTGACACCCATGCAGAACGCGTGGCCGCACAGTTTCAGGCACATACAATCGTGTTCCATGCCACGCTAGACCGTCCCGCATAGTTAATAGTCCCGGATTACTCCGTAACCAGGCATCCTCCTGCAAGGTCCTTTGGATGGCCTGGTTCAAATTCTCCTCCGAACCTGTCTAACACTCTCTGAACCAACCCCCTCCTTTGCCAGTGTCGGGATGAGTGCCTGCACCACCTCCTCCCTCTTGCTGTCAAACTGTGGCATGTGTGACAAGGCATCTGCCAGAAAGTTCCGACCCCCCGGCACATACTTCAGCACAAACCGGAAGCGACGGAAGTATAAGGCCCATCGGACATGCTTAGGCGACAGGCGGCGAGGGGTTTGTAGGGCTTCCAGGTTTTTATGGTCCGTCCATAGTTCGAATGGACGGGAGGCCCCTTCCAAAAGATGTCGCCAGGTCTCCAAAGCCCAACGGACCGCAAAAGCCTCCTTCTCCCACACCGCCCAGGCCCGTTCAGTGGGAGTCAGTTTCTTAGAGGCATAAGCACACGGCTGCAGGACCCCGGCACTGCTCCGCTGAAGGAGGACAGCCCCAAGAGCAACATCGCTCGCATCCGCCTGTACGACATAAGGCAGTTCGGGGTCGGGGTGTCTCAAAACGGGCTCTTTAGCAAAGAGGGACTTCAGTTCCTCGAACGCCCGCTGACACGCTGTGGACCACTCCAATTTAAGCCCCGGACGCGGGCATGTCTTTAATTGTCGTGTGCGCAGAAGATCTGTTAACGGCAGGGCGATGGCCGCAAAACGTGGAATGAACTGTCTGTAGAAGTTGGCAAAGCCAAGGAAACTTTGCAACTGTCGACGAGTCCGCGGAGCCTGCCACTGTTGAATGGCATGTACCTTTCTAGGATCCATCTCCACCCCCACCGCCGATATACGATACCCAAGGTAGTCCAGCTGGGCCTTGTGGAACTCACACTTGGACAGTTTAACATAGAGCTGTGCTTCCAGCAGTCTTGACAACACCTGGCGCACAAGAAGTATATGCTCCTCCAATGTGTCCGAGTAAATCAGGATGTCGTCCAAGTACACCAAAACACCCCGATACAGGAACTCATGCAGGACCTGATTGATCAATTGCATGAATACAGCGGGAGCTCCCTGTAGGCCAAATGGCATCACTCGGAACTGGAAACTACCAAGGGGACAATTAAACGCAGTCTTCCACTCGTCCCCGGCTTTGACCCTCACCCGGTAATAGGCTTCTCTTAGGTCCAACTTGGTGAATACCCAGCCTGTTGCCAAATGGGCCAGCATGTCCTTCATCAAAGGAAGGGGATAGAGGTGCTCCACGCACACCGCATTAACCCCCCGGTAGTCCACACACAAGCGCAAGCCCCCATCCTTCTTCTCACGAAAAAGTACTGGCGCCGCCACCCGAGATCGTGCTGGTTGGATAAACCCTCTCTCCAAGTTCTTATCTATGTACCGCCGTAACTCCTGCATCTCCTTCGGGGACATGGCGTACATACGGGGCTTAGGCAATCTGGCCCCAGGTTCGAACTCAATGGCACAATCCATCGGCCGGTGGGGTGGTAACGAATTGCACTCCCGCTCATCGAAGACGTCCATTAAATCGGAGTAAACCCGGGGTACACGCACCTTCGAGTCATCCTTGACCCCGCAAACCTTCTCCCGCGTCCCCGTGTCCCCCGGCCCCAGAAAGGAATGGTGGAGAGGGGGCTCGGGGCCCAGACCCACCCAAAGATGACGACAACCCCCCTCCCACCAAATCGTGGGGCCCCATTTATCAAGCCACGTAAGGCCCAGGATAACAGCTTCAGTCATAGAGGGCACCACAACAAAACGCAGAGTCTCCCAGTGGGCCCCCAATTCCAGCCGGACTGGTTCGGTGACATGGGTGATAGGAGCCCCCCCAAGGAGCGACCCATCCACTTGTTGGAAACGAAGAGGGGTTACCAGTCGTTGCAACCGGATACCCACTGCAGCCGCTGTTTTCCGGTTGATAAGACACCGGGTGCTCCCTGAATCGACCAAAGCCCTAACCGCCCCCCTTTGCCCAGACACGGGGCTCACCAATACCACCGGGAACACAAAGGGACACACCGGGGCGCTTACCATTGGATCCTCCTCCAACTCCAGATCCTCAAGGTCTTCCGTCGGCACGGTCTGGGTGGTTACGGGCCCGGTTGCCAAGGGAGGAGTCGTCACCCGACGGTTGTCGTCAGCTGCCTGATAAGCAGTTCGGGACCGCTCCAAGGTCTTCCTAGCAGGTAAAGCCCTTGTCGAGGTTGCTGGGGGAACCATTCGGGCTGGTGGGAGTGGGCATTCAGCCGCCCGATGACCCGGCTGGTCACACCG
The DNA here is from genome assembly GCF_947247035.1 of Vipera ursinii. Lineage (NCBI taxonomy): Eukaryota > Metazoa > Chordata > Lepidosauria > Squamata > Viperidae > Vipera > Vipera ursinii. Next base: position 37,017,987 of record NC_139522.1, read on the forward strand.
GAAACACCTAATACCAGGACGTGGTGGCTGTACAGGGTTGGCTTTGGCCACCGGCAAGCCAGGCCGCTCCTCCACCTTCACTCTTTCGGCCGGCCGCCGGGCTCCGGTCACCCCCTCAGACCTTCCTCGAGTATCCTGCAAGCCAATGTCCAACTCAACAGCCACCCGGAACCAGTCCTGCAGACGGGCCGGCACCCCTCTTACCACACAAGCTCGCCGCAAGGCACTGTCCAGTCCAGCCTTGAAGTGATGCACAAGAAGGCGTTCAGGCCATGACCGTAGCCTCCCGGCCACCTTCCGGAACTCCCCAACATAACGCACCGCCGGTTTTCCTTGCTGGCGCAGATCCAACACTTCGGCCTCGGCACGGAGCACCCGTGAGATATCTTCAAAACGGGCCCGTAGAGCCTCCAGGAAAAGACCAAGGTCCCCGAGCTCACTGGCATGATCGCCGTACAGGTCGGCCGCCCAGGCCGCGGCCTCTCCTTGTAGACATGCCGTTACGGCCACTACCATCGCCCACTGGGACGTATAGGCCGGGCCGTACTGGTCCATATGATTAATCACCTGCCCCAGAAACATTGCCAGGCGGTCTGGATGACCATCATAGACCGCGGTCAGGGGCGGAGGGCCCCACGCCAGCCCTTGACCCCAAGGACCCAGCGGCATCCCCTGGGCTGGAACCCCCCCATCTGGTAGTGACGGCTGTTGTCTTGGTCTTCCGGCCACACTTTCCCAGGGGGCCGTGCCGCTTGGTACTGCCGTTGCGGAAGCCGGAACCCCGGGACCTCTATGAACCTCAGGCTGGCGGACTGATCCCTGGTACCTCGGGCTGTCCATACGGAAGCGGGGCGGGCTAGACCGCCGAGCAGGGCCACCTGGGAGGGACCACTGCCCCTGGTCAGACTCATCTGGAACAGACCAAAACCCAGGCTCCCGACCCCTCACTTCCCCAAACCGCTCTCTGAGAATCTCCATAGTACGGTTGCCCGGAGCGGTGGAGTAGCTCCATTCTTCACCGCTGTCCTCCATGAAACACCGCTCCCTCCACTCAGTAGACGCACCTTTAGGCCGGATCATCAGGCCTTGGCCGAGCCCTCGATGATCCCCATCAGAGTGCGTCCACCGATCGCTGCTGCGACCCCGCACTCCAGTCTCCTGAGGCCCCGGACCAGGGCCGTCGAGTGGGGGAGGCCTTTCCTTCCCCCGCATTGAGGGCAATGCCTCCTCCCCCACCTCCACCGACTCCAAGAGCCCAGCTGCAGCTCCAGCTTCCTCCTGCTCCTCAGCCAGTGGTGCAGAATCCTCCGTACCTTCTGCCATAGCAAACTTCCGAGAAAAGAGCTCTCCACAAAGGGTAAAGGAACGCTGACTTACTTTCAGGCCACGTCCGACGAGTCACCAAAAGAATGAAACCGGAACGGGAGCTGGTTCTCCTAAGCCCCGTTTATTAGCCACATAAACAGTTGCTCGAAGACAAACAAAGTCAGCGTTGACTTCACAGCAGTCAACGCTGCTAAGTAACCGGCAAAGCCGACACCCACCACCACACCCTTAATTGCACCACCACGCCCCCACCCTACTTAATCACTGCCTCCCAAGGTTCCCTCCTTTTGGCTCCCGTCCCACCACCATTGCAGCCGGTAAGTTACCCCCCAGCCCAAACCTCCCTCCTTTCCCCCAGAGCTCCGCCTATGCTCTTCTTTCCCCTCACCTCCCCAGACCGCCGCGAGTTGTGCCCTGAACCCCTCCCCGGCCCACCGGTAGTCTCCGCCACCCCCTGGACCACCTAGGCACCCATTCTTGTTCTGCTGCTCGGGCGCTGGGCAGCCACCAGCCGCTCCATCGTACGGCCCCTTCCCAGCCTCCTTGTTAGTCCCAGAGGCTGCTGGGCCGTGTCGACATCCCCGTCCCTCTTTCCGGTCCCTGGAGGCCAGCAGAGAGCTCCATGGCCGTGCTCGGCGGCCGCACTCCTTCCCGGCCTGTCGGCAGCTTCCGGGGGCCGGCTGGCTGGTCCGTGGCCTCCCCAGCTGACAGGCGGGCCGCCGCTGCGCCGTTCTCCCAGCTGATCCTTTCCCCGATCCGTCGGGATGGCGTGGGCGCGGCCGGCCGTTTCCGGAGCCCGGCAGCTCAGCGGAGAGGCGAGGAAGCCGGCAAACGTCCCTGGAGGCCGGTAGGTCACTCTGTAGCGGGCGGGCGGTTGCCGGGGTGCTGGGGGGGGCCGTACGCTGTCCCGGCCCTTCGGGAGACCACGGGCGCCGGCGGGAGGCTTCGGGGCCGAGCGGGTTGCTCCGTGGGCGTCGGCGGTGGGCTTCGGGGCCTGGCGGGGTGCTCCGCGGGAGCCGGCGGTCTGGCGAGTCACCCCGCGGCCCGTCCGAATGTCGGGCGTGCCAGGCCCAACACCGGCGGTGGGGCATTTTGGCCTGTTCAAGACCCTGAACCTGGTCTCCCGTACCTTCTGGTGGCCCCGAGTCCGACACAATGTCCAGTCCTATGTCACTTCCTGCATCCCATGCATGCAGGCCTAGTCAGCGACAGGGGCCCCGCCTGGATTACTGCAGCCCTTGCCGACACCCAAAAGACCCTGGGGGGCTGTGTTCATGGACTTTCTGACGGACTTACCCCCGTCCTCTGGTTTTACGACAGTGTATGTGGTGGTGGACATGCTGACCAAGATGGCGCATTTCATCCCCTGTCGCGGCTTACCGTCAGCCCGCGTCACTAGTCGTATGTTCATTCAGCAGGTGTTTCGGCTGCACGGCCTCCCTGATAGAGTCGTCTCTGATAGGGGGGCCCAGTTTACAGCCCGCTTCTGGCAGGAGTTGATGCATGCATTGGATATCAAGATTTGCCTCTCGTCCGCGCATCATCCTCAAACTGACGGGGGAACCGAGAAGGTCATTGGTATCCTGGAACAATATCTGCGCTGCTACGTCAATCTGCAGCAAAACAATTGGGTGGACTATCTGGCCATAGCTGAGTTTGCATTCAACAATTCGCAGCACACCTCCACACAGATGACACCGTTCTTGGCCAATGTGGGATATCACCCCCGGTTTTTCCCCCTTTCTCCCGTGGACTCACCGGAGCCGGCAGCGAACGACTTCATGGCAGAGTTACAGGTGATCCATCAATTGGTGCGACGTCAGTTAGAGAAGGCCAAGGCCGATTACAAAATGTTTGCTGATCGGTCAATGTGGGATGTTGTTGTTGTTAGTTGCGAAGTTGTGTCCGACCCATCGCAACCCTATGGACAGTGTTCCTCCAGGCTTTCCTGTCCTCTACCATCTTCTGGAGTCCATTTAAGCTCACGCCTACTGCTTCAGTGACTCCATCCAGCCACCTCTTTCTCTGTCGTCCCCTTCTTCTATTGCCCTCAATCTTTCCCAGCATTAGGCTCTTCTCCAGTGAGTCCTTCCTCCTCATTAGGTGGCCAAAGTATTTGAGTTTTAGCTTCAGGATCTGGCCTTCTAAAGAGCAGTCAGGGTTGATCTCCTCTAGGACTGACCGGTTTGATCGCCTTGCAGTCCAAGGGACTCGCAGGAGTCTTCTCCAGCACCAGAGTTCAAAGGCCTCAATTCCTTTGCACTCAGCCTTTCTTATGGTCCAACTTTCACTGCCATACATTGCAACTGGGAAGACCATAGCCTTGACTATACGCACTTTTGTTGACAGGGTGATGTCTCTGCTTTTTACTGTGCTGTCTAGATTTGCCATGGCTTTCCTCCTGAGGAGCAAGCGTCTTTTAATTTCTTGACTACAGTCCCCATCTGCAGTGATCTTGGAGCCCAGGAAAATAAAATCTGTCACTATCTCCATTTCTTCCCCATCTATTTGCCAGGAATTGAGAGGGCCGGATGCCATGATCTTGGTTTTCTTAATGTTTAGTTTCAACCCAACTTTTGCACTCTCCTTCTTCACTCCAAGGCGGGATACGCCTCCACTATTGGTGGGAGATAGGGTCTGGTTGTCCACCAGGAACCTACCGTCAACACGGCCGGTGAGAAAGTTAGATCACCGATATTTAGGACCGTTCCCAATCGAGGCTGTCATCAATCCGGTTGCCTATCGCTTAACTCTGCCACGTTCCCTGCGCGTGCACCCAGTCTTTCATCGGTCTCTGTTGGTCCCCGAGCAACCGGCCTGTCCACTCCGCCGAGCGGAACCTCCCCCATCAGGACCTCGTGATGGAGACAGCACCCCCAAGTACGAGGTCGCCAGCATCAGGGACTCCCGTTGGCTGAAAGGTCGTTTCCAGTACCTGATTGAATGGAAAGCCTACGGACCAGAGGAGTTCACCTGGGTGGACACGACCGCCGTTCGTGCCCCTGCTTTGGTCTCCGCTTTTCATGAACAATTTCCTTCCCAACCGCATCCGGATCGGCAGACCCGGGGGAAGGGCCCTGCGGTGCGGGATAGTGTTGTGATTCAGGGTCAGCCTGTGGGTTCGGAAGTTGGGTCGGACGATTCAGAGGAGGAGGAGGGGGGTGTTGGAGAGCTTGCTGAGGATAGTATTGAGGCTCCACACAGCCCTCAGCCAGGCCCCTCCCATCTGGTTACGACACAGACCCAGCTGTGTGAGCCTGACAGCGTGGATGAAGATGACTCACAGCTGGCCCTGTTCAAGGACACCCGATGCAGGAGGCAGTCAAGCAGGAGTAAACAGAGGAAGGCAATGGGGCACCTCGGAAGGAGGCAGAGAGAAGCCACGTCCTGAACTGTTTAAAAGGGGAATGTGTGGGAGGGCTGGTTTGCTGAAGGCAACCGTTTTAATAGCTCCTGTTTCATGGTTCGTGTCTTGTTTTGCTTTGTTTGCTTTTGTGTCCATAAATTTGGCAGGCTTAGTTCCAGCCTCTTGCCTTCTTGTAAACGGGTTGTCCCTGCCTTATCTGCAGGGCCGGTAGTAGGCTGGTACAGAACAGTTTCCCATGAATGACAGTCCGTGAAAGCATTGATGAAAACTTTGCAGTTGTCCAACACTGCATCCTTCGACATGTGGATTTCTTGTAGAGAAGCTGACAGTCTCATAAACCTCACAGACACACACAAAAGAGACCCAGAATAACAGATTTTTTTCCCTTCACTTTACAAGTTTACTTTCCCTTTTTCTAAGTTTCTCCTGCCATGTGTGAACCATGACCCAGTTCCTGGTAGCATAGAACAAGCATTTTAACTTTATTTCTGTACTTCCTCTCCTTGCAGTTTTGGCTGATATTCAACTGCTAGCTGCCTACCTAATATTAAAGCAGCTTGACATTTTCCATTTAGCATATTTTAAGCTGTTACTTTAAAACAGACATGTCAAACACAAGGCCCGGTTTCATGTGTCCCGCGAAGCCATCCTGGAAACAGTGAGGGAACGGCCCCCACTGCCTTGGCCCTGGCCCAGAGACCCTCCTTCTGCCAGAGACCCTCAGATCTGTCCCATTCCTGCCCAGGCACCCATTGGCACCCTTGATGCGAATGATGTAGAGCTGAACATGCCCACCCAGTAGGCCATACGTACTCTAGCCACACCCACCCAGTAGGCCACGCCCATCCAGACCATACCCACCCAGCCCCCTGAGTGCAACTGCAATGCTGATGCGGCCCTCAATGAAATTGAGTTTGACACCCCTGCTTTAAAACAACAAAAAAATCCATGTTCTATTAAGTGTGTTTCCTTAATATCGTACTTTAGTTTGCAATGTATGAATTTTAGCACACTGATCTTCAATGTCCTGACTCATACTGCAAGTTCAAATAGCACATTTCCCCTCTTTTTTTAAAGAAAAGCAGTTCAATATCGTAACTAAGCAAAAATTAAATTGAACAGAAACTGCACCCCCTTTTCCTTCCTGCCCTCCATCAATCTTTTAAGGCAGAAAGTCCACAAGCAAAAAGAAAGAAATAGCAACTAGCAAAGGAGATGGAAATGTTGTAAAAATGGTTAAAAGATTCCACAGAAAGTTCAAATGAATGGAGGCAGCATCTGAGTCAGTGCATTTTGCTGCTAAAGCTTCTGAGACATTTATGCAGGGCTGAAAGGCATGAAAGCAGGGTCCCCTTTCAAACTGGGAACTTCCCATTGCTTAGCAAAAAGCCATAGAAGAGAGTGAAAGCAAATAGCCTCGTAAAGAAAGAAAAGGTAAATGCATGAATCGTTGTTATATGACCGCACACCCAGTGGTTTTTTTCTAAAAAAAAAGGGTGCTGGAACTCAGAGGTGCTGTCAATGGAAGCGATGTCAGTGTCTGTAAGAACCCCCTCTTGTTATGGCGTCGCCGCCTGTCCTTTGCACCCCGCCCCTGCAGCTTGGAGCCACAGGCCGTGGGGATTCCCCTCCCCACAGCCGCTGTGGGGATTCCCCTCCCTGCAGTTGCCATGCTGCATCCCATGCTGAGCCCCCACCCAGAGCTGCTCTGAACCCCGACCCAGAGCTGTGTTCCTCGTGGCAGTGGTCTCCGCTGCTGAACAGCTGATGGCCTCTGGCACTGTCCCTGACACCAGCTGAAGATGCCCCAGCCACAGAGCGCTGCATCAGGCCACCCGGCATCTCCAGCACCGAACAGCTGATGGCTTCTGGCCCTGGCACTCGTTCACTTACTGCCCCGTCGCTTCCAAACACAGTGTTCTGTTCCCCCCCGGGGTACAAACAGACAGACAAGCAGGCACGACTAGCAAGGGTTAATTCCTCAGGATTTAGTAATTGCCTTCTGATAAGGCCTTGGCAGCAAAATACAAACAGTCAGCCAAAATAGGCTCGTTACCTCAAACATCCGCTGGAATGAGATAACTTCCAAACAAATACTCAAAATGAGTCCAAGCAAACAGTCCAGAAACAGAAGTACAGAAGCGTTGTGAAGAATTCAGGCCAGGGTTTCAAACAGGTAATAAATCCGACAGACTTCCGAAGATGTGACCAGAAGTTGATTAAATTATTGTTCGTCACAAAGTCCTGAGAGCAGCCACACCCCCCTTTTGTACCTTGTGGGGTGTGGCTCAGTGACTCAGCTAATCCCTGACCCTCCTACTCTTCCTATGCTGCTGTATACGCTTGGCTCTGCGCCATTCTCGGCGATCTAGCCATGATTCATCTCTGCTACTCTCCATCTGCTGCAGCTGCTCTGGCTCACTCCCAACCTGGCTAATCACAGGCTGCTCCTGTCGGCCTTCAGATGGAGACAGAGGCCTTGCCAGAGGGGAGGGTCCTGGAGAGGGAGGCCTTGCCAGTTCCTCCCCATCATCCTCAGAGTCCTCTTCCTTGGGTAGGACAGGCTCGGGTGTCGGGGCCACAACACACAGTAAGTGAGCGAGCAAGTGCTGTTTGGAAGTGTTTAGAAGCGACAGGGCAGTGAGTGAGTGAATGAGCAAATGGCATTTGGAAGCATTTGGAAGTCTTTAGAAGCAACAGGGCAGTAAGTGAGTGTGTGAACGAACAAATGGCGTTTGGAAGTGACGGGGCAGTAAGTGAGCGAGTGAGCGAGCAAGAGGCCTTTGAAAGAGATGGAGTGAGTGGGGGAGAGACTGAACGAGGTGCTTTTGAAAGAGACGGAGGAGTGACTGAGAGCAACTGGAGGCTTTTGTGAGCAAAGTGTGAGTGAGTGGGGGGGCTTTTGCGAGTGAAGGGTGAGAGAAAAAGGGAAAAGTGAGGGGGAGAAGGGAAAAAGAAAAGGCACTGACTTCTGACTTCCTCTGTTGCAGGAGTAGAAGGAAACATTAACATTGAACCTCAACTTTTTACTTTTCTATAACATTATAAACTAGCCATTTCTATAACAATAAATGAATCTAACCAATGAAACACAAAATACCCCCCCCTTTTTTTAGTCATCAAGTTTTTGACACCTTGTTAAGCACTGGTGGTACTTGAATATTGTCATGTCCTAAAAGTGGTACAATTTCTGAAAAGGTTGAAAAGCCCTGATGTAAATGCAATCTAAATTGTTTATTGCCATCCTATTTGCAAATATCTTACTTACCTAGTTGAGATGGTGTAGTTTGGCAGCAGGGAGGGGTGCAAAGTTCCTGCCTTTGCTGCAGACAACTTGCCTGTGCAATGTTTGCCGGCCGGGTCTTTTGGCGCACTCAGCAGAAATTACTATTGGCTTTCAAAAGCCAATAGGCCAGGGGTAGGCAACCTTGGCTCTTTTATGACTCGTGGACTTTCAAAAGCCAATAGAGGGAGTAGCACAGCTTGTGCAAAAGCTTTTTTTTCCAAAAAAAGGTGCCGGAACACCGTTCTGAGCGTTCTATGAGAAAAAAAGCCCTGCTGATAACCATCTATTTGAAGGGCCCAATATCCATCATAATTTTGTCAGTCACAATGACAGAGTGTAGTTTTTTTAGGTAAAACAGAGGAGCAGTTTGCCACTGCCTTCTCCTATAGAGTATGAATTGATGTCTTTGCCATTGTCACTAAAGTGACCATCTACCTCCAACATCTTTTTGTATTTTTGCTATGCAATATAGGTACCTGTTTGCTTTAGCTGGGCTTCTAAGAGTATAAACAGTCTTGATGTACTCTCACAACATTTTTGATCCATCCCTTACATAAACATCAATCTCCAGTATACTGTAATAAGGCTTGATGGGACTCCTAGTAGTAAGTTACCCCAATAAAATTATCCCTTAATTCGTTCAGTGTTTGCAGCTTCCTCAATTTGGTATACTCCAAGTATGTTGGGACTGCAATTCCAAGAATTCCTAGGTATCTGGAAACACATTTCAAATTCCACATTTGAAAAGCCTGTTTATGGCATTATAAATTAAGTGCCTTAAATTTAAGGTAGACAATTGGATAAGCATGAAGGATTTTAGACATTCAGCTATAAATGGCATTTTCTTGCTTAGCAACCAGATACCAGATTCTAAAACTAGATCGTTTTCTTCTGTGATCTCTGTCTATGTGCTATCTCTTTCTAAGTTCTAAGAATATACATCTGTATAAACATCTGACAGCCTATCCTCTAGAACATCCATTCCTCTTTTCATTTTTATGCATTAGACAACTTTATCTAGCTGACATTGACTTTTTATGCTTGTAGAGGTATGCTTGTTCAGAAAAAGTGAAAACATTGATTATTTTTTATAAAAAGTTGGAATTGTAATTGAGCTGATATAATACGATATAGCAGGGTTGATAAAGCAGTGTAAATTGATTATATAATTGAAGAGAAGCTGAACATTTCTTGCCAGAGTTGTTTTCAGGCTTAATACACAGAAATGCATACACACCCACAACTACATGTATGTGCATGTATGTGTGGCCATGAATGGTTCCAGCATTTTCAAAATAGAAGATATTATGGGAAAAGTGAGTGAGTGAGAGAGAGAAAGAGATGAGATTCTTAACTGAAACGTACAAAGAATATGGAAGATCTATGCAAGGACTTAATGTGGTTTTGGGAACACTTCTTGACACATAACGTCAGCTGACATTTAGGGCTAAGTTGGTGTCTTTCTTTTTTTTAATGTGGCTTGTTTGAACCTGGAACAAATCTGTTGTTCTCTGTTGTTTTTGTTTCCAAAACTTTATTTCTTCTGAGCTAATGTATGATTCACTTTTCCATTGGATGAACCATTTCTGTTTCTTGGACTTTTCCTTCTGTTATTTTTCTTTGTGAGGTTTTTGTTTTTTATTTTGCTTTTTGGAGATATCAACTTTTAAATACAGTGTGTTAAAGCAATTCAACACGGATTTTTCCTTTTTTTCACAATACAATATTCTCTCATTATAATAATTGAGAGCCAGGGTTGCTAGCAATTGTAAGGGCTGACGTTAATTTAAAGGGATTTGATAAAGTAAATCATAGTCTCCTTTTTGATAAAGTGGAAAAAATGGGCTTAATGGCCCCACTGTGCATGGATTCACAGTTGACTTCAGAGTCATCCTGGTGAGATAGTCAGCATATAAATTTAATAAATAACATTTTTTTTTCAAATGCCCCTATCAGGAATTGAATTTGAATTACGTTTCAGTAAAGCAAATGTTCTGTGCTGGTGGTACTAAGCTCCCAAAGATCTAGCATGGGATAAATGAATTCTTCCTAATAAAAATAACTTCCTACCTTTTTCTAATCATCATTTCTTCCCTACAGCAATTTGAAAAGTAAAACAAAGTGAAACAAACCACTACTCCCTCCATGCAGGGAAAATTTCCTTGAGTCATACTTGGATATCCTATTTGCAAATAATATCTTACTTACCTAGTTGAGATGGTGTAGTTGGGGAGCAGGGAGGAGTGCAAAGTTCCTGCCTTCCCTGCAACATGCCTGTGCAACAATTGCTGGCCAGGTCTTTTGGTGCACTCAGCAGCAATTCCTATTGGCTTTCAAAAGCCAATAGCATAGCTGACTTAGGAATTCTGGGAGTTGAAGTCCACAAGTCATAAGAGCCAAAGTTGCCTATCCCTGCAATAGGCTTTTGAAAGCCAATAGCAGCACAGCTTGTGCAAAAGTTTTGTGGTTTTTTTGCAAAAAAGGTGCCAGAATGCCTTTCTGAGCATTCTATGAGAAAAAAAGCCCTGCCCACACCCATTCATGCCAAAAAAATGTTTGTGGCAATGCTCATGTCATTTCTCAACCTACCATACCCACTTCCTCCTAAGGCAGAAAGCCCATAAGTAACAAATAGCAAAAAGGGCAGAAAGAATTGTTTGAAAGACTACACAGAATTTTCACTGCCTATTTCCATTCAGCATTCCTCCAACTAAATAGGTATTGGAACATAACTTTCCAAATATACCCATGTACATTGGAACCTGCATTCATCAGCTGCTTTCAGTTCCCTATTTCTCCCATGGTTATAATACTCATGTTCCAAATATACATAGACCTAATCAAGGAAAGAAGCAACTAAGGAGAAACTTCCTGACAGTTAGAACAATTAACCAGTGGAACAACCTGCCTCCAGAACCTGTGAATGCTCCAACACTGGAAGTTTTTAAGAAGAGACTGGACAGCCATTTGTCCAAATTGGATAGGGTTTCCTGCCTGAGCAGGGGGTTGGACTAGATGACCTCCAAGGTCCCTTCCAGCTTTACTATTATTATTATATAGCTGCCACCAGCAACCCTCTTCCTTGAAGTCTCAAAGATGGTGATAGCTTCAAAAAGGAGTGATAAGCCATAACTAAAGAGAGCCTCCTTTAACTAGTAGAGATAATAGTCTCATGAATTGATTAATAAATGAAAGGCACAGCATATAGTCCATTTAAAAAGTAAATTCCAAAACGGCTGTTTTATCCAACAACAGTGTGATTTCAGCCCCGCCCCCAGCTTCAGCTCACCAGCTATTTTGAAGCACAGCTTCTATAACTGCTTGCAGACTGTTGCTATTATCAGGGGATCTTGAGGGATGATTCTGGGACTCTCCCTAACCCAGGAGGGTCAAATAAATGAAATGAAGCCTGTTTCTTCTGTTGTTAAGTTGGAAAAAATGACAGTCCAGAGAGAGGAGATTCTATGGGCATGTAAGGTGCTGGCCAAGTCTTCACTGGAAGCAAACTGGGAGTTTTTCAATGATGTCAAATTTAAAAAGTGGACCACAGCTTTAATTAGCCCCAGACACTTATGGTGTGCAGATGAGTTTGTGAGAAATGTACATGTTGTAATTTTCCATTTCTGTTAAAGGAATAGGCATATAGAGGCACTTACCTAAGATACATTTAGGAAAGGAGATATAATAAGATGAAGGAATAGAGAGGAGATATATATATATATATATATATATATATATATATATATATATATATATATATATATATATATATATATATGTGTGTGTGTGTGTGTGTGTGTGTGTGTGTGTGTGTGTGTGTGTAAATTTGTAAATTACTAACAAAGAATTAAGGGAGACTAAGATGCATTTCTGACTCTTTAGTCTTCATCAGTCAGTCATACCCTTCTGAGATTCGAACCTGGGCTGATTGCATATTAGGCAGTATTTTTACCTCTTGAGCCACAGGTTCTCTCTCGCTCTCTGTTAGCTTTCTGCAAGGGGAGATATGAGTCAAATGTTAACTATTTAGATTACCTTGCTAGGCCCCAAACATGGGGCAAATCTTTATTTCCTGTTTTCAGCCTTATCTCAAAGGCCATCAAACAGGCTGTAGTCACACCGGACAGTTTATATATTTGTGTAAATTATTTCGATGGCCGAAACGTCGCCACAACTTTCTGAAGATGAAAGGAACGCGGGAAGAAACCCGAGACTCTAGACCTACACATACAGACACCCGCGAGAATCTACGAAAACATATATATATATATATATATATATATATATATATATATATATATATATATATATATATATATATATATATATATATATATATATATATATATACACATATACATATACATATACATATATATATATATACACACACACATACATACATACATACATATATATGTGTTTTCTGAGGTTTTTGCGGGTGTTTGTATGTAGATCGTTGGTCATTCGGGTTTTTTCCCACGTAGAATTGGGAAGCTCACCTCTACAAAATCTAGCCAAATTTCTTGCCAAACAACTACAGCCTTACGCAAATTCCATCACCTCACATGTACAAAACTCATTCCAATTCATAGACATCATAAGTAAACTAAACTTACAGCCCTGTGACCTACTTGTGAGCTTCGATGTCATATCCCTCTTCACCCAAGTGCCAATCAAAGAAGCCTTGACAGCTATCCTAAATAAATACAACCCCCCAAAACACATCCTAGATCTGACCAACCACTGCCTATCAAACACATACTTCATCTACAATGGACAAAGATACAAACAAATGGAAGAAGCACCCATGGGATCACCCCTTTCACCTGTCATCGCAAACCTCTACATGGAACACTTTGAAACCCTCGCTCTAGAAAAATCCAACCACAAACCCAAACTCTGGCTCAGATACGTAGATGACACCTTCGTAATCTGGCCACATGGCAAAGAAAAACTGGATGACTTCCTCACACACCTCAACAGCCTACACCCCAAAATACAATTCACCATGGAAACAGAAGCTAACAATCAACTTCCCTTCCTTGATGTCTTAGTCTACAAGAAATCCAACGGCTCCCTAGGACACACTATCTACCATAAAAAAACACACACAAACCGCTACCTTAACACACTCTCACACCACCACCCAGCACAGATCAACTCCGTAGCCAAGACACTCATCTCCAGAACAAAACACCTAGCTGACGGACAACACCTAAAAACCGAACTACACACTCTCACTAATGTACTAACAGCCAATGGATTCCAAAGAAATATGATTACCAACTTAATCCAAAGAGAGACACCCACAAAAATCTAAGACAGAGAACAAGAAAATGGCAAAGCCCTCCTCCCATACTTAAAAGGGACCACAGACAGAATCAGCAAGATCCTCCAAAAACACAGCATCAAAACAGCATTCTGCACAGACAGAAAAATATCCACCATCCTAAGAAACCCCAAAGACATAATTGGGTTAGAAAACCAAGAAGTATACGAAATCCCATGCACCACCTGCCCCACCACATACATCGGACAGACCAACAGAAGAATAAGTGCACGCATTGAAGAGCACAGGAACTCACTCAGAAAGGGAGAACAAACTTCATCCCTGTTCCAACACTTTAAAGCCACGGGAAACGAAATTGATTTTAAAATAACCAGAACTATCGCCAAAATTGAACATTTTAACAACAGAATAATCAGAGAAGCCATTGAGATAGAAAAACGCCCCCACAGCATGAACAAACGAGATGATACGTCTCGCCTACCAGCCATTTGGAAACCCGCCTTGATTGACAGACGAGTCCCAACCACCAAGAATGATACCAGACCCAAAGTCATGATAACATCACATGACATCACCACCACACAACCATTCAAAAAGCAAATCCGAACCCACAACAATAACGACACACAACCACAAAAAAGAAACCTAACTACAGCTGCAACATTAGCCACTTTAAACCCCTCCAAACCACACAATAAGCAAACTGACACCCACTATAAAAACATGGCACCACCACAAACACGGAGCCGAACAAAAGCAGCACAACTCACCAGTTCAGGTCTAAGGCTGGCAGCTGAGACCAGCCCATCCACTCAAAACACATCCCCACCCAATCAGAACACAGCCCCCATTCAAAACACACTCCCACCCAATCAGAACACAGCTAAGCCCCCACCCAATCAGAGCACACCTCCACCCCATCAGAACACAGCCAAGCCTCCACCCACAGAACACACCCATTCTGGCAGTTTAAAAAAGAAGAAAAAACAGCCACTATCACACACTTCTCCCAGAAGAACGAAGCTGAAGTCAACAGCCTGAGGATGACGGATGAGATTTCGTCGAAACGTTGCCCTGATACCTCCAATTCTACATGGGAAAAAACCCGAATGACCAAAGATCTACATATATATACTTTTAGAATAGTGCACACTATTGTAGAATAACATATAGCTTATTAATTCATTTTATATAAGGCTTATTCTTTATAAAAACTGCTTAGAATTAGTATTTTAAAGTATAACTAAGAACCAAAGTGCAGCCATGTTTAACCAAAGCATGAACTCTATTACACACATAGCTTCTAGATGCAAAGCAGGCATTTTTATAGAAAAACAAGGGAAGACATAAATCTTTTATAATTGCCATTATCCAGCTTGGGTAACAGTTCACCTTGTAGATAAGGCTATACCCCGAGTTAGCAGGATGTTACAAATCATGTCACAGAAAAGGGAGTGAAGATAAGATAGGAACAAAAGGGCATTTGATCTAATAATTGGAGGGTCTGGTAATTGTAATGGTTGCTAGGCGGTCGGAAAGCATGTGACTGGGTGGGCCTATCAACTGGGCTCACTTTGGAAGGATGTGGCATGATGTATGGGACCGGGTATAAAAACCTATGCAAAAATTGATTCAAGTGTGGACTCTGGGATATGCCATTACCAAGAGTTCCACCGCTTTTGCAAAAGCTTTAATAAAACTTGTCTTGTTTTCCAACATCCTTGGAGTTGAATTTTTATTCCTCACAAGTTGCGCAAGGCACACTTTATAGCACTTGGGTTGTCATCAGCTTTTTCGGTACAAATGAAGCATATGCAGGCATTGCTGGTTCCATTGGTAGTCATCACTGTCTTTTAGGATGACAAGGCAGTACTCAACGAGCACATACTGCATTTTTTGCTCTCTGGAAGTGGGAACAATGCTGCAGGTGCCACAGGCAGTGACTCAGTTCATGCAGCCTGCTCACAGGCGTCCAGTGTTCCTCCTGGGGCTGCTGCCGCCGTGAGCCCTGCAGGCCCCATGGCACAGTCCAGCCTGCACCCACCCCATGCTTTCCAGCACAGGCGGGGTTGAAGAAGGCCAATAGCAGACCAACACTTGATGGGCAGGGTCATGCTCCCCAGTCCTCCTCCACCGCCGCTGCTCACAACCTCCCGAGCTTCTCAAGACTTCTCAGCAGCTTTTTGCAGCAGCAAATGGAACCATCCTGCCTCACTCTCAGCTGCACCAAAATAAAAAGCTCTGGCTCCAAGATTACCTGGAGCAGTAGCATCTACCTGAGCCCCCCAGGCACTGGTAAGAGGTTCTCTTCACTGTCTGAATGTTGGCAGCATTCCTTCTATCCTGCTGACATGATGTGTTGCTACTGTGTTTCTCAGTTGTACAATGGCCAGTTTCCTCACTTTAGGATTAGATCCGTGGCTGGCATTCAGATTCTTGTAGAGAGCTTAAGCTTGCAATAAAACTTTATGTTCATTTGAACTGCCTGGATTTCCTGATTTCTAGTACTTGACCAAAATACTTTCACACAAATCACTGCCTACAAACAGAACAACAACAACAACAACAAAATAGAGGATTAAATAGTGATGTCTGCTGTCTGTGTCAATCAGTGAGCTCATCCACACACTATAAATTAAATGTGTTCAAGCAGGAGAAGTACACATTTCAAGTGACACACAATGATGAAAACTGTAAACTTGAATGTATTTGGGTCAATATAAAAGGGGGAAAAATGACATTGCCATAGGTGTATACTATAGGCCGCCCAACCAAGCAGAGGAAATAGATGAACTTTTTGCTAGTCAGTTAACTAAGGTATGTAGGAAGCGCATCACAATAGTAATGGGGGACTTTAATTACCCTGATATCAACTGGGAGACAAATTCTGCAGCAAGTGGAAGATCTAACAGATTCCAGACAAACCTAGCAGACAACTTTCTCTCCCAAAAAGTAGAGAAGGGAACTAGGGGATTAGCCATATTGGATTTAATTCTCACTAACAGAGATGAAATGATAGAAAGTGTCGAAGCCACAGGAACCTTGGGGGGAAGTGATCATGCAATATTGGAATTCAACATTATGGAAGCACAAGCAATAGAATACAGCCAAACTAGAGTCTTGGACTTTAAAAGAGCTAATTTCAATAAACTTAGAGAGACCTTGGGAAGAATTCCATGGATGAGAATCCTAAAGGGGAAAACAACTCAAGAAGCTTGGGAAATTTTGAAAAGTGAGATACCGTAGTTTCCGGCGTATAAGACGACTTTTTAACCCATGAAAATCTTCTCAAAAGTCAGGGGTCGTCTTATACGCCGGGTGCTGAAACTTTAGGGACAGGGCTGGCTGGAAAACCTGGAGCGGATCTTCCATTTAGTCTGCGCAGGGAAAGCGGGACCAATTGGAGTAGAAGCTGCAGTCTGTGATATTTAACAGGCTGGGGTCTGGGCTTCTTTCCTTCTAAAGTTGAAGAGCAGCTGTAGGCAGGTGGGGAATGCAAGAGAAACTTGAAAGGCAGGTGGGGAATGTGTAGCCAGAGCAGCAGCTTAGCTCTAAGGACACATTTGACTCAGGAACTGGGTGGGCTGGCTGGAAAACCTGGAGCGGATCTCCCATTTGGTCTTTTTTTTAAAAAAATCCCATTTATATCCCGCCCTTCTCCGAAGACTCAGGGCGGCTTACAATTTAAAGCACAAATCAATGTGATTAGCAATAGCCTTCATTCTGCATATATGCCTGCTTATTAGAGCTTTCACCCCCTCCCCACAAGCAGCATTATTACAAAGTCAGCTTATTGCTCCCAACAATCTGAGTCCTCATTTTACCTACCTCGGAAGGATGGAAGGCTGACTCAACCTTGAGCCTGGTGGGATGAGAACCTGCACTAATTGCAGGCAGCTGGTGTTACTTAAGGCTCTGCGCAGGGAAAGCTTTAAAGTGAATTAGGAAAAGTGAAAAAGTGAATTAGGAAAATAGGAAACGGTTGCTGGAATTGGGTATGTGTAGTTTAACGAAGAGAAGGGTGAGGGGTGACATGATAGCAGTGATCCAATATCTCAGGGGCTGCCACAAAGAAGAGGGAGCCAAGCTATTCTCCAAAGCACCTGAAAGCAGGACAAGAAGCAATGGATGGAAACTAGTCAAGGAGAGAAGCAACCTAGAACTAAGGAGAAACTTCCTGACAGTTAGAACAATTAACCAGTGGAACAACCTGCCTCCAGAAGTGGTGAATGCTCCAACACTGGAAGTTTTTAAGAAGAGACTGGACAGCCATTTGTCTGAAATGGTATAGGGTTTCCTGCCTTAGCAGGGGGTTGGACTAGATGACCTCCAAGGTCCCTTCCAACTTATTATTATTATTATTATTATTATTATTATTATTATTATTATTATTATTATTATTATTATTATTATTCCACTTGCACTGTTTTATGTTTACATGTTTGATGACAAACAGCCTTATGTTTATAAGTGACAGTTTTCCTACTAAGTACCTGCATGTCATAAACATTTGAATTAAAATTACCATATTAAAATCAAATCTGATGTTTTTTAATTTTTATTTGGTGTGCGTTGGAAGAGGGGTAGTCTTATACGGCAAGTATAGCCCAAACCCTATAATTTAACAGGAAATGTAGGGGGTCGTCTTATACGCCCAGTCGTCTTATACGCCGGAAAATACGGTAATAAAGGCCCAGTCTAGCACAATACCAACAAAGAAGAAAAAGAACAGTTTTCAAAAAAACCCAGCATGGCTGCATAAAGAACTCTCTGATAAACTGAAAGATAAAAAGGACAAGTATAAGAAGTGGAAAGAGGGGCACATAACTAAGGCAGACAGCCTTAGCAAACAGCCCGTGCCTACAAAGATGAAGTGAGGGAAGCTAAGCTCAAAATGAACTAAGGCTTGCCACCAAAGTCAAAAATAACAAAAAAAGTTTCTTTCAACATATAAGAAACAAGAAAAAAGCTAAGGAAATGATTGGTCCATTAGTGGGGGAAAGTGGCAAGAAGGTGACAAGCAAGAGGGAGAAAGCAGAACTATTTAACTCGTTTTTTGCATCTGTCTTAACACAAAGGGAAAAAACAGTCCAACCTACCAAAACCAGTGCCATAAAAAACAGAATAGAAACGCAAGTTAAGATAGGCAAGAAAATGGTAAGTGAGCACCTGTCCAGCCTAGACGAGTTCAAATCACCAGGACCAGACGGATTACACCCCAAGGTTCTCAAGGAACTGGCAGACGTGATCTCAGAACCACTGAACTATATTTTTCAAAGATCCTGGAGCACTGGGGAACTACCAGAGGACTGGAAGAGAGCTGATGTAGTTCCCATCTTCAAAAAAGGGAAAAAATAGATCCAGGAAACTACAGACCTATCAGCCTGACCTCAATACCTGGGAAGATTTTGGAAAAGATAATCAAACAACAAATCAGCGAACACCTTGATGCGAACAAAGTTATCACTAAAAGCCAACATGGGTTTGTCAAAAACAGATCATGCCACACAAATCTTATTGCATTCTTTGAACAAGTGACAAAACTAGTGGACCAGAGGAATGCTGTAGATATAATTTACTTGGACTTCAGTAAGGCATTTGATAATGTAGATCACAACCTACTACTTGATAAGATAGAAAAATGTCGGTTAGATAGCATCACCACCAGATGGATTCGTAGCTGGCTGACAGGCTGTACTCAGCATGTGGTTCTCAATGGAACTGCATCTACATGGAGAGAAGTGTGTAGTGGGGTGCCCCAGGGCTCTGTTCTTTGCTCTGTTCAGTTGAGGATACCTTAATCCTGAGAGCCAAGGACCACAGAAAGGGGGGAGAGGGGGTGCCCCTCCCCCCAAAAGCTCCAAACCCCAGTGGAGCTCAACCGTGTGCTTCTTCTGCAGCAAAGAAGGGCACCAAGCAGCTAGGTTCCCTGCCCCAAACCCAGTTGGGGCCACCCACCCTTGGGGCCCACCAAAGAAGGGGAAATCTCCACCTAAGCTGAAAGAAGGAGGCCAGAAAGGAGTGGAGGTTGTAGAGCTCTCCCCATCCTCCAGCAATGGAGAAGGAGCTCCGACCCAGAAACTCCCAGCCACCCTTGAGAGCGATAGCGAGGGAGAAGATGACCTAATGGTAAGTGACACCATCATCCATGTAATCGCCAGGGTAGAAATAATGGTGGCTTCATTGGGATGCAAGGGGTTCCTAATGGCACTACTAGATTCTGGGTGCACCCAATGCCTGATCAGTCTTGGTATGGTAGAGAAGCTAGGGATGAGGTTGAGAGAGCTGAAGACCCCCACAGCTTTTTCCCAGTTGGACAGGACAGTAGCAGGGGGAGTGCCAGCCACGTTCCTGATTGAGTGGGTGGAGCTGAAGATGGGACCCACATAGAAGACATCTCATTCATTGTGGCTCCAGGGATGACCGAAACCATGGCCTTGGGTCTCGCTTGGCTGAAAAAATGGAATCCCTCTATAGACTGGGAGCATAACCAGCTGAAAGTGCAAAAGAAACTCTCCAGTCCAGTTGTTGTTAGTTGCGAAGTCGTGTCCGACCCATCGCGACCCTATGGACAATGTTCCTCCAGGCTTTCCTGTCCTCTACCATCTTCTGGAGTCCATTTAAGCTCACGCCTACTGCTTCAGTGACTCCATCCAGCCACCTCATTCTCTGTCGTCCCCTTCTTCTCTTGCCCTCAATCTTTCCCAGCATTAGGCTCTTCTCCAGTGAGTCCTTCCTTCTCATTAGGTGGCCAAAGTATTTGAGTTTTAGCTTCAGGATCTGGCCTTCTAAAGAGTAGTCAGGGTTGATCTCCTCTAGGACTGACCGGTTTGATCGCCTTGCAGTCCAAGGGAATCGTAGGAGTCTTCTCCAGCACCATAGTTCAAAGGCCTCAATTCTTTGGCGCTCAGCCTTTTTTATGGTCCAACTTTCACTGCCATACATTGCAACTGGGAAGACCATAGCCTTGACTATACGCACTTTTGTTGACAGGGTGATGTCTATGCTTTTTAGTGTGTTGTCTAGATTTTCCATGGCTTTCCTCCCCAGGAGCAAGCGTCTTTTAATTTCTTGGCTACAGTCCCCATCTGCAGTGATCTTGGAGCCCAGGAAAATAAAATATGTCACTACCTCCATTTCTTCCCCATCTATTTGCCAGGAATTGAGAGGGCCGGATGCCATGATCTTGGTTTTCTTAATGTTTAGTTTCAACCCAACTTTTGCACTCTCCTTCTTCACTCGCAACAAGAGACTCTTCAGTTCCTCTTCACTTTCTGCCATTAGAGTGGTATCATCTGCATATCTTAGGTTGTTGATATTTCTTCCGGCAATCTTTATTCCAACTTTTGATTCATCTAGCCCTGCCTTTCTCATGATGTGCTCTGCATATAAGTTAAATAGGCAAGGTGACAGTATACAGCCTTGCCGGACTCCTTTCCCAATTTTGAACCAATCAGTGGTTCCGTGACCAGTTCTCACTGTTGCTTCTTGGCCCGCATATAGGTTTCTCAAGAGACAAATAAGATGGTCTGGTACACCCATCTCTTTAAGGACTTGCCACAGTTTGTTATGATCCACACAATCAAAGGCTTTAGCATAGTCAATGAAGCAGAAGTAGATGTTTTTCTGGAACTCTCTAGCTTTCTCCATGATCCAGCGTATGTTGGCAATTTGATCTCTAGTTCCTCTGCCTCTTCGAAATCCTGCCTGTACTTCTGGTAGTTCTCGATCCACATACTGCTGAAGTCTAGCTTGTAGGATTTTAAGCATAACTTTACTAGCATGAGAAATGAGTGCAATGGTGCGATAGTTTGAACATTCTTTGGCACTGCCTTTCTTTGGAATTGGAATGTAAACTGATCTTTTCCAATCCTGTGGCCACTGTTGAGTTTTCCAACTCAGCTTTTGAATAACTCAGCTGGAATACTGTCACCTCCACTAGCTTTGTTGTTGCTCAGCTTTTCTAAGGCCCACTTCACTTCACATTCTAGGATGTCTGGCTCGAGGTCAGTGACCACCTCATTGTGATTATCAGGGACGTTAAGCTAATTCTTGTATAGTTCTTCTGTGTAATTTTGCCATCTCTTCTTAATCTCTTCTGCCTCTGTTAGGTCCCTGCCATTTGGGTCCTTTATCATGCTCATTTTTGCATTGAACGTTCCCTTCATCTCTCCAATTTCCTTGAAAAGATCTCTGGTCCTCCCTGTTCTATTGTTTTCTTCTATTTCTTTGCACTGTTCATTTAAGAAGGCATTCTTATCTCTTCTAGCTATTCTCTGGAATTCTGCATTCAATTGGGCGTATCTTTCTTTTTCTCCCTTGCCTTTCACTTCCCTCCTTTCCTCAGCTATTTGCAAAGCTTCCTCAGACAGCTATTTTGCTTTCTTGCATTTCTTTTTCTTTGGGATGGTTTTGGTTGCTACCTCTTGTACAATGTTGCAAACCTCTGTCCATAGTTCTTCATGCACCCTGTCTATCAGATCTAATTCCTTAAATCTACTTGTCACCTCTACTGTATATTCAACAGTGATATGATTTAATTCATACCTGACTGGCCTAGCGCTTTTCCCTACTTTCTTCAGTTTAAGCCTAAACTTTGCAATGAGAAGCTCATGGTCTGAGCCACAGTCAGCTCCTGGTCTTGTTTTTACTGACTGTATAGAGCTTCTCCATCTTTGGCTGCAGAGCACATAGTCAATCTGATTTCTGTGTTGACCGTCTGGTGATGTCCATGTGTAGAGCCGTCTCTTGGGTTGTTGGAAAAGAGTGTTTGCTATGACCATCGTATTCTCTTGACAAAATTCTATCAGCCTGTGCCCTGCTTCATTTTCTACTCCAAGGCCAAACTTGCCTGTTATTCCGGTTATCTTTTGGCTTCCTACTTTAGCATTCCAATCCCCCATGATGATAAGGACATCATTTTTTGGTGTTAGTTCTATAAGGTGCTGTAGGGCTTCATAGAACCGGTCAATTTCATCCTCTTCAGCACCGGTGGTTGGGGCATAGACTTGGACTACTGTGATATTGAATGGTTTGCCTTGGATTCGAACTGAGATCATTCTGTCATTTTGAGGATTGTATCCCAGTATTGCTTTTCCTACTCTTTTATTGACTATGAAGGCTACTCCATTTCTTCTGACGGATTCTTGCCCGCAGTAGTATACCTGATGGTCATCTGAATTAAATTCACCCATTCCTGTCCATTTTAGTTCGCTGATACCTAAGATGTCGATGTTCAGTCTTGTCATCTCTTGTTTGACCACGTCCAGCTTTCCTTGATTCATGGATCTTACATTCCAGGTTCCTATGGAGAAGAAATCTTTACAGCATCGGACTTTCCTTTCACCACCAGACATATCCACAGCTGAGCGTCCTTTCAGCTTTGGCCCAGTCGCTTCATTCTTTCTGGCGCTACTAGTACTAGCCCTCTGCTCTTCCCCAGTAGCATATTGGATGCCTTCCGACCTGAGGGGCTCATCCTCCAGCGTCATATTGTTTTGCCTTTTGGTACTGTCCATAGGGTTTTCATGGCAAAGATACTGGAGTGGTTTGCCATTTCCTTCTCCACGACAAGGCAGTAATCCATGAAGGGGACCTGGCTACTGAGATTCCTCCAATGGACATGGATGCTGACATCTTAGTCTTGCTGGGAAGAGATATTCTCAGAGTTCATAAAATACGCCAGCAGTGCAATGGACCTGATGATGCACCATATGCACAAAGACTTGATCTAGGCTGGGTAATAGTGGGAGATGTATGCTTAAATAGGATGCGCACACCATCTGAGATCAACTCCTTTAAAACTCACATTTTAAGGAATGGACGTGCATCTCACTTCAGACAATGTCCTCACCACTATGAAGTAAAGGAGAAGCCTCTTGACATCATCCAGGTATCTGACTTCCGGTAGCGCTGCCGCGCCGAATGGTGCCGTTTCTGAAGCCGCCCGATCTTGGGAAGCGTTAGAGCACCCGGAGGCAGCGAAAATCAGCTGTCCCGTGCTGCCAAAGTCTCTCCCTCGGGAGAAGAGGGAGAGGCGAGCCTGTTTGGGTAGAGGTAGAGCTCCTCTGTGATTCCCCCAACGCCTGGAGGCTAACGGAGTGAGTTCCCTTAGAGCCCAGGCTTTCTCCGCTCCCAGGACGCTTTCACTCCACAAAGGAGTGGAACAAGACGCGACAACTACATCTGCTGCTTAGATGGGATTGTGAGTATTTTTTTTTCTTTGAGAAGCAGGCAGAGCAAAGCAGGAGGATTTGAATTTTCAAGTTGGATTTTAACTTTAACTCAGATTCATTATCTTCTTCAAGTTTTAAGCTGACTGAAATGGAGTAAAAATGGCACTGGAACGTTTCTTTCTTGTGTGAATTGACTGTTTTGGAAAATTGTTTTTTTTATTGAAAAGTTTTACAATTTTTGAATACAATGAACTCCCCACTCCCCCTCCCCTCTCCCCAACCCTCCCCTACCCTACGGTCCCCCCTCCCCGACTTCCCAGAGCTGAATACAGCGTATAATATTACAAACATAAACTAAAATATGCTAACAACAAAAATAAAACATTAAGTTCTATCGGACTTTAACTCTCCAGAATCATAATATTAATAAAGTAACAAATAATTAATCATACATCATAAAAATCCACTACTTATTCAAATGCTAAATGAAACTTTTTAGTCCCATATTAATTCTGAATATATTCAATCCATCTTCTCCATTCCACAATATATCTCTGTTGCGATTGGTCTTTCAAATATGCCGAAATCTTTGCCATTTCCGCCAGGTTGGAAACTTTCAAAGTCCACTCTTCTATAGTCGGCAATTACTCCTTCTTCCAATATTGCGCAACTAAAAGTCTTGCCACCGTAATTAGATGCAACATCAACTTAGTGTCTATAACAGTAGTATCTGTAATAATACCCAATAAAAACAATTGCGGAGAAAACTTTATCTTTTTCTTAAATATCTTTTGCATATTCCACCAAATTTTAATCCAAAAGGCTTTAACCATTTTACAAGTCCACCATATATGAAAATACGTTGCATCCTCACAACCACACCTCCAACATTTGGGCTGGCAGTTCGGATACATGCTTGCTAATTTTTTAGGGTCTAAGTGCCACCTATAAAACATTTTATAAAAATTCTCTCTTATGTTTTGGGCCTGTGTAAATTTAACATTTCTAACCCAAATCTTTTCCCAAGTATCCATTGTTATAACTTCTTGAAAATTCTGGGCCCACTTTATCATACAATCTTTAACAAGTTCCGTTTCAGAGTCAATTTCTATCAATGCATTATATATCCTTTTAATATGTGCTTGACCTTGATCTCTAATTTGTTTTACCAAATTTTCATCAATCATCGAAAAGCCAGCTTTCTGGTCCTCTTTCCATCTTGCCTGTAATTGCCCATACTGGAACCAAGTTTGTACAATCTTTTCTTCTTTTAAAATATTATATAGCTTTAATTGCCATACATTCCTTTCTAGACTTAAAATTTCCTTATATGTAGTCTCATCCTTTTTGAATCCCACATTTATATTTTCTATTGCATGTTTAGGTATTGCCCAAATTGGTATCTTATAATTTAACTTATGTCTATACCTTTTCCAAACTCGCAACACAGCATACCTTAAAATATGTATCTTAAACACATTATCCACCTTCTTATCATACAATAAATATGCATGCCAACCAAATAACAAATCATGACCCTCAAGATTTAATAATCTCCCTTGGGTTAAATTAAACCAATCACTTATCGATGACAAGGCAGCAGCCTCATAATATAATTTAAAATTAGGCATTTTAAGACCACCTCTTTCACGCGTATCTTGCATTATCTTGAATTTAACTCGTGGCTTTTTCCCTGCCCAGACAAATTTATTAATTCCTTTTTGCCATTCCTCCAAATTTAAATCCTTTTTAAGTATAGGTATCATTTGAAACAAAAACAAAAATTTTGGCAAAACATTCATCTTCACTGCTGCAATTCTTCCCAATAAAGACAATTGTAATTTTTTCCAACTATCTAATTCTTTTTGTATTTTTCCCCATAACATTTCATAATTATTATTTTTTTATTGAAAAGTTTTAAAATACAGTTTTCCTTTAAAAAAACCCCCTTCCCCCTCCCTCCTCCCCTCCCTACCTCCCCCCTATCTCCCCCCCTCCCCCTCTCCCTCCTCCCTCCCCTGCCTCCCCCCCCTCTACTTCCCCTCCTCCCCCCCTCCCCCCCGACTTCCCAGAGCAAAATACAAGGTATATATCTAAAAAGCAATCATAAACAATCATATACTAACAATTATAAACTCTAAAATCCATCACTCTCTAGCTTATATAGAGTAAACCAATCCTTAATAATACTAAATATGTATAAAGAACTAAAATAAAAGAAAACTAGCATCATTCCCATCTATGTTCTTCCACAATTCACTATTACCTAGACATGTTCTCATTTACACATCACAAGCACCTATCCCTATTAACCTCTCTAGCCAAAATAGGCTATAATAGATAGTTCTTACACAAATTAACCCGCATTAACCCACAAAACTTTCTTCCTCTTCCTCTGTAGTAAATTGTCCATTAGTTCCAAATTGAAGATTCTGTTACCATACATATCATCCCAAAACTCTTAAAAACACAACTACCACTTGACTGTAAGTATATTGTGGAAGTTCCATAGATTTCTACTGGTCTTATTTTTTTATCTTTTTTGAGCGTTTTAAGGCAGCACGCGTCACCCTCTGTTCTCTAGGATCATCCAAAAGAGTTGCAGTTTGATCTCCTCCTGTACCATTCTCGTCTATCTGTCCATCCTCATCCTCTTGATGTTCTCCTTCTCCAGATCCCTCTGCAGCTTCCAAAAGTGTTGATGGGATTGCTTTTAAGACATTGTTGTAAAAATCATGCGCTTGCTTCACAGTACCCAAACAGTACCTTTTGCCATCATACATGAAGCTCAACCCAGCTGGGATCTCCCATCTGAACCTTATATCTCTTTGCTTGAGCTCTTGCACAAGAAATATAAAGTCCTTCCTTCTCTTTAAAATCTTTGGAGGAATTTCTTTTAGAACCAAAACTTCTTGACCAGCAATCACAACTTTAGTATCATAGGCAGCTTGTATAACTTCATCTCTAATTTCCCTTTTTACAAAATAAACCACCACATCTCTAGGCAACTTTCTCTGTTTAGCAATCCACGAGTTCACACGAAACACTTTGTCCATGCCTTGTTTTATTTCAGATGCTGGATGGTTCAATACCACCTCAAAAGCCTCAGAAACCAACTGCTTTAAATCTTCCTTAATATTCTCTTTTAGGCCTCTAATTCTAACAGCAAACTGCATCTGGTAAAATTGAGCCAGACTCAGTTCGCTATCCATTTTGCCTTTTAAATCTTCAATTTCCAATACTCTTGCTTCTAATATAGCATTCTTTTGAGTCAAATCTTCCACTTTGTCATCCAGCACCTCCACACATTTAGCTACTTTATGCACTGAGGACAAAATGTCTACCTTCATCTCTCTAAGTTTCTGTTCCATCCTTTCTTCCATTCTCTGCTCCAATTTCTCCAATTTCTCCTCCATCTGTACAAATTTAACACCCATTGACTCCAAAATTAACTGGGTATGTTTTTCAAGATCCTTCGATGTCAATACATCAGGAGAATGCAACGCCTGCAGTAATGATTGTTGTTGCACCGGAGAATTTCCAGCACTCCGAAAAGTTCTAGGGGGAGGTTTAGCCGCCATCTTTTACTTACAATTGTGACGCACTTTCACTTTAAGTTTTAAGCAAAGTCCATCAAGCTTGAGAGTAAAATAAAATAATCCTCTTCATCTCTTCATCTTTCCCTCTTGTACTGCTCTGCCTGCTCTTTTCCTTTCATAGTCTCTCCTTCAAGCAGGAACCTTCAAGCAGGGATGGTCGCAGACGCCTGGCTCTGCTCCATAAAGTCCGGAGCAGAGACGCTAGCCAGCTGGGAGCAGCCCAGGCTACGGGGGAGTTCAATCCTTCAGCCGCCCAAGCTACAAGCTCAGGCGGCCCCGGAGAACTCGACCCCTACCTGGGGGCTCACCCCCTCCTCTTCTCCCGAGGAGGGGGCTTCAAATTCGCCCGAACAGCTGATCGGCGCTGTTTCGGGCGAAAAATCACACAGCTGAGCCGCGGGCAGCCCGGGAAGGCTGTCTCCGGCGCCGCGGAGCCACCGGAAGTCAACATTTCATAATTATTTTTATATAACTTCACATTTGAGGCTGACAGATATATCTCCAAATATTTAATCTTTTTAACTATTTTGGCTTGGGTAGCATCCTGATCTTCCTTCGGGATCAACGAAATAAAGGTTGTTTTCTACGATGGAGGCACTCCTCCTCCCAATTGAATTGTCTTA
The DNA here is from genome assembly GCF_947247035.1 of Vipera ursinii. Taxonomy (NCBI): domain Eukaryota; kingdom Metazoa; phylum Chordata; class Lepidosauria; order Squamata; family Viperidae; genus Vipera; species Vipera ursinii. The sequence continues at coordinate 37,045,656 of NC_139522.1, forward strand.
AACAATTCTCTTAAAGGTTCCACCATTTCTAACTGTAAATTTTTATAATAAATGGCAGTCAAACCATCAGTTCCCGGTGCTTTACCCACTTTTAATTGTTTAATTGCTAGAAAAATTTCTTCGTCAGTTATCAATTGGTTCATCCCTTCCTTTTGTTCTTGCGTAAGAACAGGAATATTAGCTTTCATCAAATATCCATCTCTATCTACATCTCTAATCTTATCTCTAGCATACAACTTAGAGTAAAAATCAACAAAAGTCTTTTTAATAAGATTCTGCTGATACACTACTTTACCCTTATGTTCTATTCTATCTATATTGCAAGCTCTTTGCTTCTTCCTTAACAAGTAAGCTAACCATCTACCCGGTTTATTAGCATTACAAAAAGTGTTGTGTCTAGCATACCATAGGTTAGTTGCCACTTGATCTGCCATTAACATATCAAACTGACCCCTTAGTAAAGTAATTACCTCTTTTATCTTCCCATCAGATGGATTCAGAATTAAAGCCTTTTCTTTTTCCTTAATTTCATCCTCTAATTCTTTCCTCTTAAATTCCAATTTACGTCTATGTTTATTGTTCAAATATAGTAATACACCTCTCATATAAGCTTTACTTGCATCCCAAACCATCTCAATAGAAGTACCTTTATGCATATTAATTTTAAAAAATTCTTTGATCTGCTTTTTACACTCTTCCACATTTTCCTGGTATCTAAACAAATTTTGATTTAAACGCCAAGACCGTCTATCTCCATTATCTTTTTCTATCTCTAACCATACTGGACTATGATCAGATATAGTTCTTGGACAAATCTTGATCTTCTTAATCCTAGAAAAGAAATCATTGGTAATTAATACAAAGTCAATCCTAGAAAAAGATTGATGCCTGTCGGAGAAAAAAGTAAAGTCTTTTTCTTGCAAGTTCCTTTCTCTCCAAACATCTCTCAATTCCTAGTCATCCTTCATCTCAAAAAAAGATTTAGGCAGTTTAGCATGTCTTGGCGTCCTTTTAAAAAGACCTCCCTTGTCCATTTGTACATCCAAGACGCCATTCCAATCTCCCACAAAAATACAAGATTTATAATCCCACTGAATAATCTTGCTGTGTAATAAATTGTAAAAATCTCCTTGCTGTTGATTAGGAGCATATAATCCAACCAAAAGCGTTTTCTTGCCTTCTATTAACAATTCAATTATGACGTATCTTCCTTGTTTATCTGCTTCAATTAAACTCGCTGTTAAAGTATTCTTGACATAAATAACAACTCCATTTTTCTTATCAGGCGCAGAAGCAATAAACTGTGTGCCCAACTTAAAGTTTACCAAGTACTTTTGATCAACCGCTCGAATATGTGTTTCCTGTAAGCAAATAACATCATTTTTAAATTGTTTTAGATATTGAAATACTTTCTTTCTCTTATGTGGTGAATTTATTTATTTTATTATTTGAAAAGGATGGTTGATAGTGGACTAATGAGCTTTCTTTCTAGATTTGACATAATAGCCTTTCAAGAAACCTGGCTAACCGAAGTGGATGAACCAGTACAATTACCAGGCTTTCAGGGATGGGCCTCCCCAGCCCTAAAAACAAAGAACAAAGGGAGACCCTCTGGTGGGCTATGCATTCTTATAAAGGAAGAGTTGCAATGGCAGGGAGAGAAATTATATAACGAAGATAAGTATCCGTACTTTCTAGCTGTCAAATTTGAATATGACCAGTTTGAGTTAATATTGGTAAATGTGTACATTCCTCCAAGCACATCCCAGCACTATAATTTTGAATATTGGATGGGCTTGGAAGTTATCTTAGAAGATTTATCTATATTGTACCCTCAGTCCATAGTGGTATTATTAGGAGATCTGAACGCTAGACTGGGTCCCTCTCTGTATGAGCTTGCCCAGAAGAAGGGAATCCCAGGGGAGTTCTTTGATAACCATCCTCAGTGGCTCTCAAGAGACTGTAAAAGTAATGCCGCTGGCCTGCTCCTAGTCTCCTTAATTTTTAAGGGTAATCTCCAAATTTTGGGAGGTAAGGACAAGAATTATACATACCCTTATACATACCACTCAGCCAATTCAAGTAGTGTACTGGATCTCTTTTGTGTGTCTAGAGATAAGGCTGACCTCTTCTCAGAGGTCACAGTACACCTTAGCGACAATAGCGACCATCAGCCTGTAAGTGTGACATTGCGAGGCCGCTCAGATTTAAGACCATATAACATGGCTGACAGATGGCTCACCAAAAAGGTAGAGGTGACCCAAAATAAAAGGTTAATTTGGGCCAAAGTTGATACTAAGGCAATATTAGAATGCCTTAAAACAGAGAATGCTACTAAGTGGGCTAGAACAATACAGTCATCTACTACTGACTGGATGTCAGCCTTCAATGCATTCTCCAATCTGTGTAATATACTGAAGAAACACCTAACAGCTAAACCTACTACAAAAAGAGCCCAAGTGGGTAGACCTCGCTGGTTTGATCCTGATTGCCAGCGACAGAAAAAGAAATTGAAGGCAGCCATGAGGCTTGCCCAGAGGAATCCTACTGCCCATATACAAGCTAAGATGCTGCACACAAGAAGGGAATATAAAAAAACTATAACATTAAAGAAAAAACATTTTGCCATTTCAATCTGGTCAGAACTTGAGTTGGCTGCCAGAAGTCATAATTCAGTATTATTTTGGCACTCAGTAGCAGGTATTCTGAAGGAACGGAGATTTGCATTTGACATACCAATCTCTGCTGCGGACTGGGAGAATTATTATCAGTGCTTGTTTGCCCCCACCGAACCGGTAAAGAAATTATTTTTAAATAGTGATTTGGTAAATCTGAGAACCCTCCCCCCTTGGCCACCAGTTTCAGAAAAGGAGATACAGTCCATCATTAAAAGCTTAAAGAGCAATAAAGCCCCAGGCGAGGATTTTTTACCAGCAGAATTATTTAAGAAATTTCCCAACTGGTGGGGCCCTGTATTAGCAGGTCTTTTTACACACATAAATAACACCTGCCATATACCAGACGGGTGGAAGATGGCAATACTTGTCCCTATATATAAAAAAGGGAATAAAAAGGATCCTAGTAATTATAGGCCCATCAGCCTGATTGACATTGTAGCAAAAATATATGCTAGGTACCTTTTGAACAGAATTGAAATCTGGGTAGAGGAAAACAACATCCTCACAGAAGAACAAGCAGGTTTTAGACAGAACAGATCTACTATTGATAACTGCTTTGTTTTGAACCATCTAATTGCCAAATATGCCTATAAGAGGAGACCCCTGTTTCCTGCTTTTATAGACCTTACAGCAGCATTTGATATGGTAAATAGAGACGTACTATGGAGTAAATTGACATCTCTTAAAATAGAACCCAGACTTCTGGCTTTGATTAAAGCCCTTTACACAAGTACCTGTTTGAGGGTGCGGTATGGGGTTAATGGGGCCCTGACTAATAGGATTCACACAAATAAAGGGATAAGGCAAGGGTGTATCCTGGCCCCATTATTATTTAATTTATACATCAATGATTTGCCAGGGTTAATGAAGGATACCATGGTACACATGCCGATGATCCTAAATACTTACTGTAACAGCTTGCTTTATGCTGATGATATGATTTTATTATCATACTCACAAGTAGGATTACGTAGGCTATTAAGAAGATTCAGCTCTTATTGCCAGGATAACTCCCTAATTATTAGCAAATCCAAATCGAAAATAATGGTGTTTGGAAGAAACCATCAGAGACATAAGTGGCAATTAGACGGTGAACCAATTGAACAGGTTAATACCTTTGTATATTTGGGAGTAACTTTTTCCAAGACTGGATCTTGGGCCTGCCATCATCAACGAAGTACATTTAGAGCAAAAGCCCGTTTGAATTTATTGCTCAAACTAAAGAATCATAGTTACCCAGGGTCCCTAGCTCCACTACTCAAAGTTTATAAGGCTAAGGTTACGACAATGCTCTTGTATGGAGCAGAAATTTAGGGTCTTTATTCTACCACAGCTTTAGAACGAACACAGTCCCAGCATCTGAGATGCATTTTGGGTGTAGATCCAAGAACATCTGCTGCAGCAGTTAGAGCTGAATTGGGAATTCATACAATTCAGGCATTATCTAAAATTAGAGCTTATAACTACTGGTGCAAAGTTAATGAAATGGAGACTGATAGATTCCCCAAATTATGCCTACTAGAGCAAATAAAACTACAATCACAAATCTCCTGGATCACCAAACTAACAAATTTTGTAAGAAGCTGTGGCCTTCCTGTTTCTTGCGTAACAGGAGAACAATCTAAAAAAAGAGTTGCCCAAAGAATTAAGGATATAGAAGCACAAACTGATATAGCTATCCTTAGTAAGGTGGGTAACTTGAAATGGCTGAGTAAATACAAATGTACTTTTCAAGTGGACAGTTATTTGAAGTCACAACTCCCAAAACATCTTAGGGAGATATTTACGAGAGCAAGATTTGAACAGCTTGACACAATGGTCAGATATGGGAGATTTCATGCTATACCGTACAATGAGCGTCTCTGCATTTGCGGAGCAGCAGAGGTAGAGGACCTGGCTCACATCCTATTTGACTGTTGTTTGTATAAGAGGGTGAGAGACAGGTATCTTGGTCTATATACCAAACGAATGACCCATTGGGATCCCCATATCAAAATAACTTACCTTATGTCCGGCCAGAACTTGAAAATAACATCCAATGTAGCACAGTATTTGAACAAAATGATCCAGTTAAGATCTGCATATGTGGGACTGAATGGGGTAGATTGTAAGGGCGACTCCGAAATATAATGTTTCCATATTTTATCTATATCTTAAATTTGCATTTTATTACTATTTTAACTTAAATTGTATTTTAATTCCATTTTAAATTGTATTTTATCAAATTCCATTTCAGATTGCTTTTATCTAGTTTTGGTGATGGTTTGTTGCTGGAACTTTGTACTTTGATATGGCCCAAGGGCTAATCAATAAAAGTTGTTGTTGTTATTTTATTATTTATTTTTATTTTATTAGATTTATATACCGCCCTTTCCCGAAGGACTCAGGTCGGTTTACAGGGTATTTAAAACAACAAGTACAAAAGTTAAAAACAAATTAAAAAAGATTAAATTATCCCTAAAATTAAAAAAAACCCAGTTAAAAATTCTCAGCCTGGGCCAGAGAGCTCAAAGAGCCAGGTCTTCAGGTCCCGGCGAAATGTGCAAAGGTCGGGGGCAGTCCTAAGCTCCACGGGCAGCTGGTTCCAGAGGGCAGGCGCACCCACAGAGAAGGCCCTTCCCCTGGGTATTATCTGCCGACAGTCTTTTATTGGCGGCACCCTGAGATTTCCCTCCCTGTGGGAGCACACTGGACGAAGGGAGCTTGATGCTGGCAGCAGGTGTTCCCTCAGATATCCTGGACCCAAGCCATTCAGGGCTTTATAGGTCATCACCAGCACCTTGAATCTCACCCGGAGGGCAACCGGAAGCCAATGAAGCTCATGGAGTAGAGGTGTTACATGGGAGTATCGGGAAACCCCCATCACAACTCACGTGGCCGCATTCTGCACCAGCTGAAGCCTCCGAATGGTCCTCAAGGGCAGCCCCATGTAGAGAGCGTTGCAGTAATCTAGACGGGAGGTCACTAGCGCATGAGTGACTGTGCATAGGGCATCTCGGTCCAGATAGGGTCGCAACTGGCGCACCAGGCGAACCTGGGCAAAAGCCCCCCTGGTCACGGCTACTATACGATCTTCAAAATTGAGCCGTGAATCAAGGAGGATGCCCAAGTTGCGAGCCCTATCAATGGGGGGGTAACACCTCACCCCCCCATCGTTAAAGGTGGAATAGTCTGGTTAACCCAAGATGCCGATATGCACAGCCACTCAGTCTTGGCAGGATTGAGACGAAGCCTGTTTCTCCCCATCCAGACCTGGACCGCCTCCAGGCAACGGGACATCACGGCGAGGGCATCGCTGGGTTGGTTCGGGGTGGAGAAAAACAGTTGGGTATCATCAGCGTACTGATGATACCCAACCCCAAAACCACGAATGATCTCACCCAGCGGCTTCATGTAGATGTTGAACAGGAGGGGATAGAGAACCGACCCCTGAGGAACTCCAAAAACAAGACGTCTCGGGGTGGATCTCTGCCCTCCAGTCAATACCGACTGCGAGCAGCCCAGGAGATAGGAGGAGAACCACCGTAAAACGGTGCCTCCCACTCCCAACCCCCTGAGACACCGCAGAAGGATACCATGGTCGATGGTATCGAAAGCCGCTGAGAGATCTAATAGGACTAGGACAGAGGAACATCCCCTATCCCAAGCCCGCCAGAGATCATTCACCAGCGCGACCAATGCCGTCTCCGTGCTGTGCCCGGGCCTTAAACCCGATTGGTATGGGTCGAGATAATCAGTTTCCTCCAGGAACAGAGGAAGCTGATGCGCCACCACACTCTCAACAACCTTCGCCAGAAAGCGAAGGTTGGAGACTGGACGATAGTTATTTAAAACAGCCGGGTCCAGGACAGGCTTTTTGAGGAGGGGTCTCACCACCGCCTCCTTCAAGGCGGAGGGAAAGACACCCTCCTTCAAAGAAGCAGTTATTACTGCCTGGAACCAGCCTCGTGTCCCCTCCCGAGCCGCATAAACCAGCCAGGAGGGGCACGGATCCAATAAACAGGTGGTGGAGCTCAGCCTCCCCATGATCCTGTCCACATCATCAGGGGAAACAGGATCGAACTCAGTCCAGATAACATGCTCAAGACCGTCCGATTCCTCCACATCAGACTCCGCCCAGTCAGAGTCCAAGCCGGCCCGGATCTGAGCGATTTTGTCCGTCAGATGATGACTAAACTCCTTGGCCCGTCCCTGTAAGGGATCCTCCCTCACCTCCTGGTTAAGAAGGGAGCGAGTCACCCTAAACAGGGCGGCCGGGCTATTATCTGCGGACGCGATGAGGGCAGCGAAGTAATTAGCCCTCGCCGTCCTCATTGCAGCAAGATAAGACCTTATAAAGGTTCTTAGCTGCAATCAGTCAGATTCGGAACGGCTGGACCTCCAACCGCTCTCTAGACCCCGTCTCTGACGCTTCATCTTCCGGAGCTCCGCAGAAAACCATGGAGCCCTGTTAGAATATGTTGTTGAAAAAATGGTTTGTTTAACAGAGTATTATTAATACACAGTGGAAGTTGTACTGGGACTTTTAGGCAAACAGTAATGCACTAACACGAGTTTTATAACTTATTTTTACTCAGACAACAAAAAGAAACACAGTAAGAAATAGTCCAAGTATCAATCCAGTATCATGCACATAAAAGTCAGTCCATAAAAACATAGTATCAAAATACAAAAGCTGCTTACCAATATCAAAAACAATATACACTGTAGCAAGCAGTTGATTCTTGAGAGAATAAATATCAAGTTAGCAAACAAGAGAACAAGAGGTATCCAAACACTAACATCAAACACATATACAAGAGCAACTACGTGTAACATCTAACTCTCTTTTATGTGGAATAATTACAGCCACACCCTTAGGCCGTTTAACTCCTTAAAGGTGCTTTTACTCCATTATATAATATTGTCACCCAAATCAAGTTTAATCTCTAACAAGCCCAACGGGATCTGCGCTGGGTCAGAGGTTGCAAGGGTACGACACAGTTGAGTGCCTCAGTGGCCGCCTTTTCCCAGGCATCCACCAGGGCATCAACTGGGCTGTGAGTGAGGGCGATAGGTATAGACCCAAGTGCCATCTGGAACCGTTCAGGGTCCATTAGGCGCCTGGGGCAGAACCATTTAGTTGGTTCCGCCGCCCAGCAGCAGGGGGTGGCATAATGGAAGACCAGCCACAGGAGATGATGGTTGGACCATGACAGGGGAATAACGTCCGGTAAACCCCCTCCTAAATCATCCAACCACTGTCCAGATAGGAACACCAAGTCGAGGGTGTGACCCCCCACATGAGTCGGGCCTTGAATTACCTGGGTCAGGTCCATGGCCGTCATGGAAGCCATGAACTCCCATTAACATTCCAGGTTAGAAGCTTTGTCGCCATCTTTTGCGACCTGAAGCTTTTGGAGCGCCTCTTCCAGCATCACCTGCACTCTCTTTGGCTTCGCTCCTCCCACTGCTTCACTGTAAGTAAGTTTTTGAGATGCAATCATAACTCTCTGCTGTTCTTGCTCTTGTCTCATTCGTCTAGCTCATGGGTCAGCAACCCGTGGCTCCGGAGCCGCATGCAGCTCTTTGAGCCGTCTCCTGCGGCACACAGTCGCCCGGTGCGCGCGCACCTCTTCGAACGGGCGGAGGTGCGCGCGCACCTCCTCGAACGGGATTTGCAAGGGAAATGCTAAAAGCCATGATTAAGGCATTGATTGCGGCCCTCTGCCGGGGGCTTAAAAGAAGCCAGTCAGGCTTGTCGCAGTCTGATGTTGATGACAAAGAAGCTTACATTGCCTTTAAAATAAAATAAAATGGATTCCCCTTCCCCTCCTTCCACCCCCCCACCTCGCCCCCCAAAAGGAACACTGTATAACACTAGGCGTTTTACGTGAGGGGAAACGTCTCTCATCTTTGCCCATCTTTGCTGCCGATGCTGTTTCCCGAGGCACTCGGCTAAGGATGAACTTTTTTTTTGAGCATTGCTGGGACGGACGACTTGTCCTGCGCGTCCACAGGCAACGAGGGCAAAACCCCTTGCGACCTGGTTGTGAGAAATGGGGAGAATGAACCCCCCCCCACACACACACTCAGCCTCCCCGTCGCCTGGATTCTCACTTCCCCTCAGGGAAGTGGCGCGCGGCGCTTTTCAGACTCAGGCGCGCGGCACTTTTCGTTTGCGGAGCCGGGGGAAAAAAGTTGCCTTTCCCCGAAGTGCCGCGACTCCCTTGAAGCGACTCATAGCAGGCCCCGTTTTCCCCCCCCACCTCCGCGCAACTTCTGGCTATCCCTCGTTTGCCAGGTCTGCAATAGAGGCGAGCGCCTCGCCTTCAGCCGAAGGGCAAAAGCCCGATCTCGTCCCGCTCCCCTGTTCCCTCAGAGTGCCGCTTGACGGGCTCTCCGCGTGGGTTGAATGGTCATCTCTGTCCATTCCCACCCCCCGCCCAAACCCGCCATCGATTGTGTAAGTACTGCACACGACACACACCCCCGGGGCAATTGAAGAAAATAGGATGATGAAGGACTGCAAACTAATACGTTACACGTCTCCAGCGATTAGCCATCGATTAAACATTATTTCCCTGAATGACAAGCAAGCCGGTGGTCAAGTAAGTGAGGCTGATGATTTATTTACACGTGAGACAGGGAGAGACGATTTCTTTATTCTGCCGGCGAGCTCGGCGCCCGGCAACCTTTGGCGAGTCAAGAGGGAAGCGCGCCAGCCTTTCCTGCCTGGGTTTTATGAGGGACGAAGTGAGTTGGGCTGGAAAGCTGCGAAACGACCGCGCTTCTCCGTTCCGCCCGGGAGGATAAGGACAAATACCTGCAGTATAACTACAGTTAAGGAGAAGATCGTTTTATGGATTCAATATTTACACGAATATTGATCGGTGTTTATTGAACTTTTAATTTAATTCTCTGGTTCACACAGCGTCTTATTGGCAGTTAAGCACAAGTGTATAAAAGGAAGAATTAGAGAGGCTCCAGGTACTTTGAATATTTTGGCCCGAAGCCACTAGGCTTCGGTGACCGAGGCCGCGATCGCGGCGGGTAAGGAAAAGGGAATCAGGCTTCTTTCAAGGGTTTGTCATATCTCTGCCACCCCCCTCCACCCAGTCTCACCCCTTGTGGTCTTTCTGCTGCGTGGGAGGCAGAAATACTGGGGCAGCCAGCGCTGCCTGAGGGCTGATCGTGCTAAATTTCTGCCTTTCTCATAGTTATTAAAGCATCGAATGGCACCAAGAAGAGGGGTGGGGTTCTGCCATTTTGTCGAAATGGGAAAACGTCGAAGTTGGGGAGCAAGTTCCTCAGAACTCTCTGGGACTTTTTAAATTAAATCAGCACAATACTAGGCTGTGTGGAGAGCTGATGCAATGGAGGAGGGCTGCCACTTTGTAAGGTTTGGGCTTTTATGTCGTGGGGAAAAGAGCACTTTAACAACAGGATCTTTTCTCATAAAGAAAAAACAAAAAGCTCACGCTCTGTGTTGGTTTTCTTTCTCCCTGTATGTCTAAGATTACGGAAGCTTTGCCAGAAAATTTTATGCGGGTGGTTGAAAGATGGCTTCACAATAAGGAGGTGACCGTTTGACTGGGTGCCAGATTAATGTCGGCTCTGCAAACGGGTCGTCGCCGCCGCGCAACCGGTTCCATCACACATAAAATGGCAACCGCGCGCCCGCGTCTGCGCACGTGCAAGAAACAAAACGTTTTGCGTCTGCGCACGTGCAAGAAACAAAACGTTTTGCGCATGTGCAAAACATTTTTTTGCACATGCACGTGCGTGGACGCACGCATGCGGCTCCCACTTTTTTTATGTGTGATGGAACCGGTTCCCAGTGGCTCTTTTGCTTTTTCAGGTTGCCGACCCCTGGTCTAGCTGCTGCGCATGTCATTCTTTGGTCTCTGACCTCCTCCGTTGGTACTGAAATCTGATCCACTCGTGTAGCTTTCTGGAATTCTCCATCTTTCAACTGCGTAACTCCTTCAGCACCTTGTATACTCTCACTTTGTGGTTGACGCTCTCCTTCACCATTCTTCCTTTTAGATTCCAGAAGTGGTATGGGGCCTGCCTTCAAAATATTGGCATAAAAATCACGTGCCTGTAAAACTGTGAGAAGACGGTATCTCATGCCTGCGTGCATCACCACCATACCTACTGGGATCTCCCATCTGAACTGGATATCCCGTCTTCTTAATTCTTCTGCCAGAAAAGCAAATTGTTATCTGGGAGGAGTTCGATCCTGTAACTCCGGAGGAAGTGGGCAGGATTATGGGGAGGCTGAGCTCCACCACATGTTTATTGGACCCGTGCCCTTCCTGGCTGGCTTATGCAGCCCGGGAGGGGACACGAGGCTGGTTCCAGGCGGTTATATCTGCCTCTTTGAGTGAGGGTAGTTTCCCCGCCGCCTTGAGAGAGGCGGTGGTGAGACCTCTCCTCAAGAAGCCTGCCTTGGACCCAGCTGTGTTAAATAACTTTCGTCCAGTCTCCAACCTTCGCTTTCTTGCGAAGGTTGTTGAGAGTGTGGTGGTGCATCAGCTCCCTCTGGTTCTGGATGAAGCGGATTATCTAGACCCGTACCAATCAGGCTTCAGGCCCGGGTACAGCACGGAGACGGCATTGGTCGCTCTGGTGAATGATCTCTGGAGGGCTCGGGACAGGGGATATTTTATTTTTTATTTTTTTATTTTTATTACATTTATATCCCGCCCTTCTCCGAAGACTCAGGGCGGCTTACAAGCTTCCTCTGTCCTAGTCCTATTAGACCTCTCAGTGGCCTTCGATACCATCGACCATGGTATCCTGCTGCGGCGTCTCAGGGGATTGGGAGTGGGAGGCACAGTCCTTCAGTGGTTCTCCTCCTATCTCCTGGGACGGTCGCAGTCGGTGTTGGCAGGGGGGCAGAGGTCGACCGCGAGGCCTCTCGCTTGTGGAGTCCCTCAGGGGTCGGTCCTCTATCATTCGTGGTTTTGGAGTTGGGTATCATCAATATGTTACACCTCTGCTCCGCGAGCTGCATTGGCTTCCAGTTGTCTTCCGGGTGAGATTCAAGGTGTTGGTAATGACCTACAAAGCCCTACATGGAATGGGTCCGGAATACCTTGGGGAGCACCTGTGGCCGGCGTCAACTTCCCTCCGCCCAGTACGCTCCCACAGAGAGGGCCTCCTCAGGGTGCCACCGGTCAAAGAATGCCGACTGGTGACCCACAGGGGGAGGGTGTTCTCTGTGGGCGCGCCGGATTTATGGAACCATCTTCCGGTCGAGCTCCGGATGGCGCCTGACCTCTGCTCCTTCCGGCGCGATCTAAAAACTTACCTTTTCGAACAAGCTGGCCTGGCCTGATGGGATGGGGTTGGGTTTTATTAATGTGTTTTAACCTGCTTTTAATGTGCTTTAACTTATTTGTGGGCACCTTGTTTAATCTTTTTTAATTTTTGTATTTTATCTTTTAATATGTATTGCCCTGTTCACCGCCCTGAGTCCTTCGGGAGAAGGGCGGTATACAAATTAAATAAATAAATATATAAATAAATAAATATATAAATAAATAAATAAATAAATAAATAAATAAATAAATTATTTCCTTCTCCTTAAAATTCTTGGAGGAATCTCTTTTAAAATTAAAACTTCTTGCTCTGCAACTGCAAATTTACTATTATAAAAGGCTTGAATAACCTCATTTCTCATTGCTCTCTTTGTAAAATAAACCACCACATCTCTAGGTAGTTTTCTTTGTCTTGCAATCCAGGAATTAACACGAAATATTTTATCTATATCCACCATAATATCTTCTGCTGAGCGCCCCAGAACCTGTTCAAGAGCTTCTGAAACTACTTTTTTCAAATTTTCCTTAGGGTCTTCCTTCAACCCTCTGATTCTCACAGCAAACTCCATCTCTCTATGCTGGACCAATAATAAATCATCATCAATCTTTTCCATCACTGTTTCAGCATCCGTCATTTTGGCATCTAATCTCATATTATTTTGACTAAGTTCTTCCACTTTCTCATCCAGATGTTCAATACAAACAGCCATGCCTTGAAATGCAAGTAAGATGTCTGCCCTTATTTCTGTATTCTTCTCCTCAATAAGCTCAGCTAATTGCTGAGATTGCTTTTTCAAAGCCTCTTGCAAAACATCCTGCAGATCTTTTATTGTCAAGGCTGGTGCGGGTGCGGGTGCCGGAGGGGGGGGCATTAAAGCCTGTAATGAAGATTGCTGAACTGGCGAAGCCCCCGCGCTTCTAGGAACTTTAGTTGACTTGGCAGCCATTTTCACCCACTTAATTCTATTGCGCACTTTCACTTTTAAAAGTCTCCACAAAGTTTACTGAGTTAAAGTTCAAATACTTGCTCTGACAGCATTCTCCTGCACAGCTCTGCCTGCATCCAAGTAATCCAAAATTCACTCTCGCTGGCAGGGATGGTTGCAGCGTCCTGCTCTGCTATTTACATTCTGTTTTCTTCCCTTTCTACAGAATTTGGCTATATGCCCTCTAGCCCCACAAGAATAACATTTCTTGACATTGTAAGCAGTGGTGAATGGCTGCACCTCTCGTGGCTGTGTCTCTCTCAGCTGGTCTCTGTCACGCCTCCTTCTGGACTCTTCCAGCAGTCTCCCAGTAATGTTAGTCAATGTCAGTTCCTCTCTGGTCAGGACTTCCAAAGAAGAAACATACTTGTCATAACTCTCATCCAAAGATGACAGAATAATGTAGACCTGATGCAACTCTGAAAAAATCAGCTCCTTTTCATGAAGCTCTTGAAAAGTTGCCTTCATGTAGTTTAAATGGGTCAGCATATCTCCATTCTTCTGCAGACGAATCCTAAACAGCTTACGTGTAAGGTGTATATGTGCACCCACACTGTCTCGAACATAAAGCCTTCGCAAAACGCCCCAACACCTAGCAGCAGACTCCTCACCACGAATATGGACAAGCTGCTGGTCATTCAGTGTTAGCCCAATAATGCAAAGAGCTTTCTCATTGTTTCGTTTAAAGTCGTCTAGCTTCTTTGCATCCCCTTCATTATTTGCATCCCAAGCAGTAGTATCAGATGGGATTACTACAGTCCATAGTCCTTCCTTGCACAAAAGCAAGCAGCATTTCGTGGACCAGGAAACATAGTTTGTCCCATCCAACTGGGTGCCTGACAACTGTTCTTGTACCATTTTACACCAAATAGCTAACACAAACTCAGCTAGGATACTGTGTGTACTAACTCTCAGTACAGGCCTGGGCCCATAACCAGTGTTAAGGAATTTGTTGTGCAGAGGTCTCCTTGTGCTACCAAAGAGTTGCACAGACAAGGAAGGGTACTGAGAGCAGTAAGAGTCACACAGCAACCACAAGAGTACACTGAGTTGTAAAAGCAAAAAGTATTTTACTTTTGAGGTGGTGTAAGAACAAAAAATGCACAGTCAAAAATCAACAGTCCAGGTCATACACAATAGCAACAGTCCAAGGAGTAATCCAAAATACAAAGTCTTCTTACCGGTCCAGAGGTCAAATACACAGTTCAGGTAACAGAGCAAAAACAGTAACAGTAGAGAGCAGTGAATTCAGAGAGAGAAAGAAGCTACATTACTAGCTCCCTCTTATGGCCATGAGAACACTTACACACCCATTGGCCAATTAACCTCTTAAAGACATAACATCTTGGTTAATATATTTTCAGCCCAACATTGTAGGCTAACACCATATGCCTAACAAACTCACTCCAACGAACATTAAAGAATAGGTCTGAAATGAAGGACCATTTCATTGCCTTTATGAAAAGGATCTTTGACAATGACCATGCTGAGCCAGCTCCACCTCTTCAAGAACATGATGAGTGCTGGTAACTGCCTTTCTTTGGTGTGTATCATCCACGCAAACCAAAACAAATCAGGGTAGTGTTTGACTCCAGTGCCAAGCATCAAGGTGTATCCCTGAATGACATTCTTCTCACAGGTCCTAACCTAACCAACAACCTGGTAGGTGTACTCATGAGGTTCAGAAAGGAACCCGTTGCCATAACTGCTGACATTGAACAAATGTTTCATTGCTTTAAAGTAAGAGAAGACCATAGGAACTTCCTAAGGTTTCTGTGGCACCGTGACAACAACATGGACAATGAAGTGATTGAATACCGCATGAAAGTGCATGTCTTTGGAAACAGTCCCTCACCTGCTGTTGCAACATATGGTCTACGAAGGACTGCTCTTGAAGGTAAGAAAGAGTATCGTGCAGATGCTTGACAATTCATTGAGAGAGACTTCTATGTGGACGATGGACTCAAATCCTTACCTACAGATGAAGAAGCCATAGACCTGCTCCAAAGAACACAAGGTATGCTTTCTGAGGCTAATCTCAGACTCCATAAATTTGCCTCAAACAGTGCTGTAGTTATGAAAGCCTTCCAGCCCGGTGATCATGCCACAGAGTTTAAAGACCTTAATCTGGGAATGGACACGCCCCCTGTACAGAGAGGTTTGGGCCTACGGTGGAACCTATCAAAAGACACCTTTGGCTTCCATGTCAGCTCTGCAGATAAACCATTCACCAAACGTGGCGTTCTGTCAGTTGTGAACAGCCTATATGATCCGCTCGGATTTGTGGCTCCCATCACCATACAAGGTAAATCTTTACTAAAACAGCTGTCAGAGACTATTAAAGATTGGGATGCTCCAGTACCAAGAGACAAGCTCTCAAAATGGGAGTCCTGGAAACAATCTCTACATGCCTTAGATGGGATTGACATACCACTCTGCTATACTCCAGCTTCCCTTGCTGCAAGTCAGACCAAGGAAATTAACATCTTCTCAGATGCATCCACTGAGGCCATAGCAGCTGTTCCCTACCTCAAGGTAAGAGACTCTCTCAATCGGACCCACGTAGGGTTTCTGTTTGGCAAAGCCAAGTTGGCACCTAAGCCTGAGCACACAATTCCTAGGCTTGAACTTTGTGGGACTGTACTGGCTGTAGAGATTGCAGATTTCATATTGCGTGAGCTGGACATTCAGATAGATGACATCAAGTTTTACACAGACAGCAAGGTTGTCTTGGGCTACATATACAACAAGACAAAACGTTTCTATGTCTATGTCAGCAACCGTGTAGAAAGGATCAGGAAATCCTCAAAGCCTGAACAAATGGCATTACATTCCATCAGAACTTAATCCTGCAGATCATGCCACAAGGCCACTGTCGGCACGTGCCTTTGCAAATTCTTCTTGGTTAACAAGTACTAAGTTCCTGCTTGATCATACAGAAGAAAGCACAGCTGAGGTCTTCAATCTTCAAGAGCCTGACAACGATCCAGAGATTCATCCTGAAGTCAAGACCCTTCTCACCAGATCTGAGCAGAGAGCCATCATGGACTGTCAACGCTTTGAACGGTTCTCCAAGTGGACAAGGCTTGTACGCACCATTGCAAGGTTAGTCCACATTGCACAATGCTTATCACACCAAGTCTAGTGACACTGAATGTCAAGGCTGGCACTTATGCCAACAACCTCTATCTGCAAAAGACATTGCTGAAAGTGAGCTGATCATTATATGCAGTGTACAACAGAATGTCTTTGGCACAGAAATCAAATGTATCCATGACAAGCAGAAAATTCCAAAAAACAGTCCAATTGCCAACCTGAACCTGTTTATAGACAGTCACAGCATGCTAAGGTTTGGTGGATGTTTAAACAAGGCCAAAATGGGAGAGCGAGAACAGAATCCTCTTATTATACCTGGTCACCATCATCTCTCCACCTTGCTCATACGACACCACCACAAAAGGGTTAAGCACCAAGGCAGACATTTCACAGAAGGTGCCATAAGAGCGGCAGGCCTTTGGATTGCAGGAGCAAAAAGACAAATTATAGCTATACTACACAGCTGTGTTCAATGCCGCAAACTAAGAGGAAAGCATAAGCAACAGCAAATGTCAGATTTACCAGCCGACAGGCTAAGTACTGACCCACCATTCACTCATGTTGGTATGGATGTTTTTGGGCCATGGTCGGTAACAGCATGTAGAACACGTGGTGGCCAAGCAAATAACAAACGTTGGGCAGTGCTGTTCACCTGTATGAGTGTGCATGCAGTACACATTGAAGTTTTAGAATCCATGGATGCTTCATGTTTTATTGATGCTCTAAGGTGATTCCTTGCCATCAGAGGACCAGTAGAGTCATTAAGATCTGACTGCGGAACTACGTAACTTCTGTTCTGTACCAGCCTGCTACCGGCCCTGCAGCAAAAGCAGGGACAACCCCTTTACAAACGGCAAGAGGCTGGAATAAAGCCTGCCAAATTTATTACCATAAAACAGAGCAAGACAAGACACCAACCATGAAACAGGAGCTATGAAACAGGAACTATCCAAGTGGTTGCCTTCAGCAAACCAGCCCTCCCACACATTCCCCTTAAATACAGTTCAGGGCGTGGCCTCTCTCTGCCTCCTTCCGAGATGCCCCATTGCCTTCCTCTGTTTACTCCTGATTGACTGCCTCCTGCGTCGGGCGTCCTTGAACAGGGCCAGCTGTGGGTCATCTTCATCCACGCTGTCAGGCTCACACAGCTGGGTCTCCGTCGTGACCAAGTGGGAGGGGCCCGGCTGAGGGCTCTGCGGAGCCTCAAGGCCATCATCAGCAAGCTCTTCAACACCCCCCTCCTCCTCCTCTGAGTCGACCGACCCAACTGCCGAACCCACAGGCTGACCCTGAATCACAACACTATCCCGCACCGCAGGGCCCTTCCCCCGGGTCTGCCGATCCGGATGCGGTCGGGATGGAAATTGTTCATGAAAAGCGGTCACCAATGCAGGGGCATGAACGGCGGTCGCGTCTTCCCAGGTGAAGTCCTCTGGTCCGTAACCTTTCCATTCAATCAGGTACTGGAAACGACCTTTCAGCCAACGGGAGTCCCTGATGCTGGCGACCTCATACTTGCGGGTGCTGCCTCCATCACGAGGTCCTGATGGGGGAGGTTCCGCTCGGTGGAGTGGACAGGCCGGTTGCTCGGAGACCAACAGAGACTGATGAAAGACTGGGTGCACGCGCAGGGAACGTGGCAGAGTTAAGCGATAGGCGACCAGATTGATGACAGCCTCGACTGGGAACGGTCCTAAATATCGGTGATCTAACTTTCTCACTGGCCGTGTTAATGGTAGGTTCCTGGTGGACAACCAGACCCGATCTCCCACTGATAGTGGAGGCGTATCCCGTCTTGACCGATCAGCAAACCTTTTGTAATCGGCCTTGGCCTTCTCTAACTGACGTCGCACCAATCGATGGATCACCTGTAACTCTGCCATGAAGTCGTTCGCTGCCGGCTCCGGTGAGTCCACGGGAGAAAGGGGGAAAAACCGGGGGTGATATCCCACATTGGCCAAGAACGGTGTCATCTGTGTGGAGGTGTGCTGCGAATTGTTAAATGCAAACTCAGCTATGGCCAGATAGTCCACCCAATTGTTTTGCTGCAGATTGACGTAGCAGCGCAGATATTGTTCCAGGATACCAATGACCTTCTCGGTTCCCCTGTCAGTTTGAGGATGATGCGCGGACGAGAGGCAAATCTTGATATCCAACGCATGCATCAACTCCTGCCAGAAGCGGGCTGTAAACTGGCCCCCCCTATCAGAGACGACTCTATCAGGGAGGCCGTGCAGCCGAAACACCTGCTGAATGAACATACGACTAGTGGCGCGGGCTGACGGTAAGCCGCGACAGGGGATGAAGTGCGCCATCTTGGTCAGCATGTCCACCACCACATACACTGTCGTAAAACCAGAGGATGGGGGTAAATCCGTCAGAAAGTCCATGGACACAGCTCCCCAGGGTCTTTTGGGTGTCGGCAAAGGCTGCAGTAATCCAGGCGGGGCCCCTGTCGCTGACTTGGCCTCCCTGCATGCGAGCCTGCAGGGAGAGGCTGCGGCCTGGGCGGCTGACCTGTATGGGGAGCATGCCCGGGAGCTGGCCGATGTTGGACTGTTCCTGGAATCGCTGCGGACGCAGTTCGAGGACATGGCCCGCACCCATGGGGCTGAGGCGGAGGTGGTGGGGCTGCGACAACAAGGCAGGCCCGCGGCGGAGTATGTTGGTGAGTTTCGCCGGGTGGCTCGCAAGCTCCGCTCCTGGCCGGAACACCTGTTGGTGCAGCACTTCCAGGCAGGGTTGGACGGCGCGCTACATAGGGCGTGCGTGGTGCGTGGTGTGCCCGAGCGACTGCTGGAGTGGTATCGGGTCGCTGTTGAACTCGACGTTCGGCTGCGTGAGTGTAGGGGAAAGTCAGAGGGGGCGGTCGGTGCCCGCAGACCCCCTGAGAAGCTGAAGAAGGAGGATCGGAAGACCGTGGCACCAGCGGCAAACCCACCTGTGCTGCTGCCAAGACCAACCATAAAATGTTTCCGGTGTGATCAGCCGGGACACCGTGTGGCCGATTGCCCTTTGCCGGCACCCCGTGTGGCCGCAGCCACTCCCTCTGGCAAGGGGCCCACAGCATGGAAGTCGGTGGAGCGTTCGAGAGCTGCTCACCAGCTGGCGACCCTCATGATGACACCAGCAACGGGCGCGGAAACACCCAGGGCCAACGACTCAGAACCCTACGAGAGCCAGGAGGAGGGGAGGACCCCATGGTGAGTGACCCGGTGGTACCCTTCACAGTTCCAGTCATGCTCATCAACCCACGAATGGGTCGTAGGGAGGCCTACCCGGCACTGATTGACACAGGCAGTACCCGGTGCCTGCTCAGCCAGACGGTGGTTGCCCGGCTGGGACTGGAGGTGCGGCGCCTGCCAACTCCTCTCCGTTTCCAGCAGGTGGATGGGTCCCTTCTGGGGGGGCTCCGGTCATCTGGGTGACGAGCCCTGTCCGTTTGGAGATGGGAACCCATTGGGAGACAATGCGGTTCCTTGTCGTTCTGTCCATGATGGAGGCAGTGATCCTGGGGCTGACGTGGCTCGACAAGTGGGGTCCCACAATCTGGTGGGAAGGGGGCTGTCGACACCTGCGGTTGGGGACAGGGCCACAACCGCCACCACACGCATATGTGGGTCCCTCCGGTCAGCCAGGGAGCGAGCAAGCCCAAGGGGCAGAGGGGGTGGGGGAAGCCTGCTTTCCACAGGCATACGCCAACCTAGCAGAGGTATTTGACGAGAGGGAGTGTGATGTTCTGCCTCCCCACCGAGCAACGGACTGCGCCATCGAGCTCGCGCCGGGCGTTAAGCTGCCCTGACGCCCCGCGAGATGCAGGAACTGCAGCGTTATATTGATAAAAACCTCGCGAGGGGGTTCATTCAACCTGCCCGGTCCAAGATAGCAGCGCCGATACTATTCCGGGAAAAGAAGGACGGCACGCTTCGACTGTGTGTCGACTTTCATGGCATCAACGCGGTCTGCGTCGAACACCTGTATCCGCTGCCCCTCATGAAGGACCTCCTGGCACACTTGTCGACGGGTCGCATCTTCACGAGGCTAGATTTACAGGAGGCGTATTATCGGGTGCGGATCAGAGCCGGGGATGAGTGGAAAACGGCGTTTAACTGTCCGTTGGGCAGTTTCCAGTTCCGGGTCATGCCGTTCGGACTCCAGGGGGCCCCAGCCGTCTTTATGCAGCTGATAAATCAGGTGCTCCACAAGCACCTGTATCGAGGAGTGCTAGTGTACCTGGATGACATCTTGATTTATTCCAAGACCATGGAGGAGCACGTCGCCCTTGTGTGCCAAGTACTACGGAAGCTGCTGGCTACCCGTCTCTATGTGAAGCTCACCAAGTGCGAGTTTCACAAGACGAGTTTGGATTACCTGGGGTATCGAGTGTCCGCAAGTGGCATAGAAATGGACCCTCGTAAAGTGGAAGCCGTGCAGCAGTGGCAAGCGCCGCGGACACGACGACAGCTGCAGAGTTTCCTGGGGTTTGCAAACTTTTATCGCCAGTTCATCCCGGGCTTTGCGGCGACAGCCCTGCCGCTGATGGACTTGCTGCGGACGTGGCAGTCTGGGGAGAAGCCACGTCCAGGGCTGAAGTTGGCATGGACCACCACATGCCAACAGGCGTTTGAGACCCTGAAAGCCCTGTTCGCTAAGGAGCCGGTGTTGGCACACCCCGATCCAGACCGACCGTACGTGGTCCAAGTCAACGCCAGCGACGTCGCGGTAGGGGCTGTGCTGTTGCAACGGAACACGGAGGGCGTGCTGCAACCGTGTGCCTACTCATCCAAAAAGCTGTCATCCGTAGAGCGCGCATGGGCGATTTGGGAAAAGGAGGCGTTCGCCGTGCGCACGGCCTTGGAGACGTGGCGTCATCTATTGGAGGGGGCTGCCCATCCCTTCGAGGTCTGGACGGACCACAAAAACCTGGAGGTCCTGCAGTCACCGAGAAAGCTGGCACCCAAGCATGTCAGATGGGCTCTCTTTTTCCGGCGGTTTAACTTCGTTCTGAAGTACGTGCCGGGGGGACGAAACTTTCTTGCCGACGCGCTCTCACGGCTGCCGCAATACAACACTAAACGGGAAGCAGTGGTGCAAGAGCTCATCCCGCCTGGAGCATCCCCGGTCGCGGACCAGGTTGTCTGCAGCGTGGGGGATGATCTGTCCCGTGCCATGGGCAACGCCTTGGCTACAGACACCTGGCTGAAGGAGCACCCCGGCCTTCTCACCATGCGCAATGGCTTGGCCTGGCACGGGGATAGGCTGTATGTGCCCCAGGCATTGCGCCCCGCCATCCTGCACCGGTGTCACGACGCCAAACAAGCCGGCCACTTCGGCTTCCTTAAGACTTTACACTTGGCACGTCGCCAATTCTGGTGGCCGTGCATGAAGGCGGACGTGGAACAACACGTCTGGGGCTGCCACGTGTGTGCCACAGTAAAACCCCGTGTCGGGAAGCCGTTAGGACTGCTACAGTTTCGGACCCCAAACGACCATGGCAAGACATTGCCATGGACTTTATTGTTGGGTTGCCGGAAAGCAGGGGCTACACAGTGATCTGGACGATCATCGACCTTTTCTCCAGACAGGCGCACTTCATCCCCTGCAAGGGGCTGCCATCCGCCAAACGGTTGGCACGACTATTTCTGACACATATCTATCGGCTGCACGGGGTCCCCGGACGGATTATTTTGGATCGTGGGGTCCAGTTTACAGCACGGTTCTGGCGGGAGTTCCTGCGGCACATCGGGTCCACCCAGGGTCTCAGCTCCGGCTACCACCCGAGCACTAACGGAGCCGCTGAGAGGGCCAACGCCACGGTAGAAAGACTTCTCAGGAGTTACATGTCATACCAGCAAACAGACTGGGTAGACCTCCTGGTATTTGCTGAAGTCGCCCACAACAACGCCATGCACAGCAGCACGGGTTTGACACCATTCCAGGTGGTGGCAGGGTATGACTTCGTCCCTGTCCCTGAGTGTGGACAGGGATCGACGATACCCACCGGGCCCGGGGAGTGGATACACCAATTAGGGGGTGCTTGGAAGACCGCTAGGGAGGCGATGGCGAAAGCCCAGGCACGGGTGAAGGAGCAGGCAGACAAGAAACGGGAACCTTTTGAGACCCCCAAGGTCGGGGAGTGGGTATACCTGTCGACCAAATACTTGCCGTTGCGGGTACCAAGCAGAAAACTAGGCCCCAAGTTCCTGGGCCCATTCCAAGTAGTCGGAGTGATCAACCCCGTGACTGTACGTTTACGGTTGCCACGATTCCTAGGGAAGGTACATCCAGTCTTCCACAGCAGCCTACTGAGGCCCGCCAGGGGCCTGACGGGGAAGGCAGGTGGAAGTGGTCCGGGCCCTGTGTATGGCGACCAATACGAAATACAGGCAATCCTCGACTCACGGGTACGGGGGGGCAGGTGCAGTACCTTGTTTTGTGGAAAGGATACCCACTGGCGGAAGCCTCGTGGGTGGGGAAAGGGGACGTTCGGGCTGCTCGTCTGATCACGGCCTTCCATCGCATGCACCCGTCCAAACCAGGGGGTGGAACCGGGGACTCGGTGGCCTGGGTCCGTATATGTCCATCTTGTCATTCTTCCTTCGCAGGTGGGCATGTGGTAGGGTAAGCCGACTGTCAAGCCCCGCCGGCTTGCCAAGCAGCCGAGCTGCAGCACCGTCCCCACCGGCGCAGGGAAGCGGCCCCTCCCTCCTCTCGAAGACCGCCGTCTCCAGCACCTACCCGCACTCTTGGACCTCAACGCTTTGCCGCCGGCCGCCAGCCGATCATGCCGGTCGCATTGGGTCCTGGTGGTCACACGCTGGAGCCGCCAGACGACGCTGCCAGCCGCAACCGCCCCGGAGACGCGGCTTCGAGCTCCTACCAACCAGCTGGTAGGCGCAGCCTCGCCCGGCCTGGAGACGCGGCGTCGGGCTCCCGCCGACCAGCTGGTAGGCGCAGCCCCGCCCGGCCTGGAGATGCGGCGTCGGGCTACCGCCTTGCAGCTGGCCGGCGCAATCACACCCGGCCGGCTGGGCACGCCCTCGCCTCACCGACAGAGACAGCTTCCGACGCCCATCGGTCAGCTGGTGGGCACACCTGCACCGGCCGACCCCCGGCGCCCCGGCGGTCCTGGGAGCGACGCCAGCGCCCTGCTGGGCCACGAGAGCAGCTGGAGCCGGGTCCAACAATGGACAGTGGGGGGGCGGCCGGGGAAACCGACCAGCCACGGGCAGCCATGAACGGGGAGGTGGTAACAGCAGCTCGGACAGGGAGGCGCACGGAGACGGAAGGGCAAGCCGTACCTGGGGACGGGCTCGGCGGGCCGCAGCAGCACATGTCGTGGGTGGCGGGTGTACAGGATGATGGGTGGAGGCTTTATGGGGAGGTGGGCAGATGCCTCAACGCTGACTTTACCGCGGTTTGATCTGTGTGAGTAATAAACCTGGTCACCCGTACCTTTGGAGTGCTTGTGTTTCTTCGCAGAGGACGTCGTGACACATGGGATGCAGCAGGTAACATAGGACTGGATGTCGTGTCGGACTCGGGGCCACCAGAAGGTACGGGAGACCAGGTTCAGGGTCTTGAACAGGCCAAAATGCCCCGCCGCCGGGTTATCGTGACACTGGCTGAGGATGAGTCCCCTGAGTGGCCCTCCCGGAACGTAGAGCCGGTCACGATAATACAAGAGTCCATCCGTGACCGTCCAAGGAGAATCTGGCCCCACCTCCTCCTTCCGCTGAGCCACCCACACCTCTTGCTGCTGTGCCTCCCGGATCCGAGCCCGTATATCAACCGGCTAACGCACCGCAGCAAAAGACTCGACGGGGATCACTGTCCTGGGCAGAAGCTTGTCTTCCACTCAGGAATATTTGGGCTTCCTGGACAGAGCATCCGCTCTTTGATTGTGCCCGCTAGGTATGTACCGAACCCAGAAGTCGAACCTCGCAAAGAAAAGAGACCACCGGATCTGGCGTTGGTTCAAATTCCGAGCGGTCTGCAGGCTTTCCAAATTCTTATGGTCCGTCCGGACCTCGATTTGATGCCGCACTCCCTCCAGATGATGCCTCCAAGCCTCGAACGCCGCTTTGATGGCCAGCAGCTCCTTCTCCCAGATTGTATAATTGCGCTCCGAAGGGTTCCGTTTTCGTGAATGGTACGCGCAAGGGAAGAGGGTACCACTGGGCGTCGTTGCCTGGAGTAACACCGCCCCAATGGCAATGTCGGAGGCGTCCGCCTCCACAACAAACGGCCGTTGCGGGTCAGGATGCTTCAAGATGGGCTCCTTCATGAAGGCTTCCTTCAAAGTCTGGAAAGCCTGTTGTTCTGGAGCATTCCACTGGAACCGAGTCTTCTTCTGCAGGAGCCGGGTGAGGGGGGCTGTCAAGGCAGCAAACCCAGGGATGAAAGTTCGGTAATAGTTGGCGAACCCAAGAAGTCGCTGAACATCCTTCACCCGACGCGGGGGTTGCCAACTCTGCAAAGACTCAACCTTACTCGGCTCCATGGCGATGCCCTCAGGAGAAATGCGGTGACCCAGGAAATCGATGGTCACCCGGTAGAACTGGCACTTCTCCAACTTGGCAAACAGCCGATGTTCTCGGAGTCGCTGCAGGACCTGATGGAGATGCTGATGGTGCACCTCACGCGACGGGGAGTAGATCAGGATGTCGTCCAAGTAGATCACGACAAACTGATCCAACAAATCCAGGAAAATGTCGTTCATGAAATGTTGAAACACGGCGGGGGCATTGGTCAGGCCAAATGGCATCACCGTGTACTCAAAATGTCCATAGCGAGTACCAAACACCGTCTTCCACTCATCACCTGGCCGAACCCTGACGAGGTTGTAAGCTCCACGCAGGTCCAGTTTCGTGAAGATCTTAGCCTCCCGGAGTCGGTCCAAGAGTTCGGGGATGAGGGGCAGCGGGTAACGATTGTGCACCGTGATGGCGTTGAGTTTCCTATAATCGCAGCAAAGCCGCAATTCGCCCGACTTCTTTTTGACGAAGAGCACGGGTGCAGACACTGGCGAGGACGAGGGCCGGATGAAACCGCGAGCCAAATTCTTCTCCAGAAAGTCCTGCAATGCAGACAACTCAGGGTCCGACATGGAGTACAAACGCCCCACTGGGAGTGGCGCATCAGGGACTAAATCAATGGGGCAGTCATAGGGTCTGTGCGGGGGTAATTGATCCGCCTCTGTCTCGCTGAACACATCAGCAAAGTCGGACATTTCGGGAGGCAAGGAAACCCCTGGGGAACCCTCCATCTGGCCAGCACAGATATGGCGGGAGTGGTCCATGCACTGCAAGCTTGGAAAGGTGACCAAGTTCTGTGACCAATAGATCTGTGGGTCATGCGCCCAGAGCCACGCCAGTCCCAAGACCACGGGGAAGTGCAGATCTGAGGTGATATAGAACTGGATGGCCTCCACATGGGAACTGATGGCCATACATAATGGTTGTGTGGAGGCCATAATTGGCCCAGACAGGAGCACTCGACCATCGATAGTCTCCACTAACATGGGCGGATCCACCGGGCACTGGGGAACAGCCCATTTGGCCACAAATGCTGAGTCTATAAAATTTGTGGTGGCCCCAGAGTCAATTAAGGCATGGACTGGAATCCCCTCTGGCTTGCCAGGAAGGATCAGACGTGCCTCCAATATCAGATGCCATGGAGGTCCACAGGCAGCATCGGAAAGACGTCGCTCAGTGTTGTTGTGGGACGCCCAATCTATCACACCGTCTAGATCGGGCTCGGGGCGTTTCCCGACAGAAAAGTAGGGGACTGTCTCGAGGCCGACTCGGTCACTGATGCCCGCTGTCGCTTCTTTGGGCAAAAAGCAGCCAAATGTCCAGGGTCCCCGCAGTAAAAACACAACCCCTCCGATCGTCGTCTGTTCATTTCAGTCACCGATAGACGAGACCTGGCGGCACCCAGCTCCATTGGCTCCTCCCTTTGAACTGGGGGCTTACGCACAACAGGGGCTGCAGGGGTCTGTGGGGTGGCACGGCGACTCCTTCGCTGCTGCAACCAAGCATCGATCCGCAGGCAGAGATGGATCAGCCCATTCAGGTCTGAGGGAATATCCACACGGGCCAGCTCATCCAACATCTCCTCCGACAATCCATCCTGGAAGGCATCCATAAGCGCAGCCTCATTCCAGGCGGAATCCTGGATAAGCAGCTGAAAATCGCTGATATAGCCCTGTAGGGGGCGTTGACCCTGCCTCAGAGCTTTCAGGCGTTGAGTAGCAGTCTGCGTCTTTATAGGGTCCTCATACCTCAGACGCATATGATCACAAAACCCCACAAAGTTGTCCAACAATGGGCTAGGTTGAGCCAGCAGAGGCGTGCCCCAACGAGCTGCATCACCCGAAAGAAGGCTTAACACAAACCCCACCTTATCCCGGTCAGTGGGGAAATCAGCTGCTCTCACGCTGATAAAGAGCTGGCATTGTCCCAGGAAAGCAGGAAACAGTTCTGGATTGCCAGTAAATTTATCTGGCATCGCAACTTGGCATTTTCTCCTGGGTGGGGGTGATGGTGGGGGTGCAGCATGGACCTGAGCTTGCAGTTGAGCCACCTGAGCTGCCAGCAAAGTGAGTTGCTGGGTGAGCTGGGCATTCTCAGCACGTAGCTGCTCCATAATAATAGTAAGGGGTGGGAGGCTGAAGGCAAACTGTTCTGTACCAGCCTGCTACCGGCCCTGCAGCAAAAGCAGGGACAACCCCTTTACAAACGGCAAGAGACTGGAATAAAGCCTGCCAAATTTATTAACATAAAACAGAGCAAGACAAGACACCAACCATGAAACAGTTCAGGGCGTGGCCTCTCTCTGCCTCCTTCCGAGGTGCCCCATTGCCTTCTTCTGTTTACTCCTGATTGACTGCCTCCTGCGTCGGGCGTCCTTGAACAGGGCCAGCTGTGGGTCATCTTCATCCACGCTGTCAGGCTCACACAGCTGGGTCTCCGTCTTGACCAAGTGGGAGGGGCCTGGCTGAGGGCTCTGCGGAGCCTCAAGGCCATCATCAGCAAGCTCTTCAACACCCCCCTCCTCCTCCTCTGAGTCGTCCGACCCAACTGCCGAACCCACAGGTTGACCCTGAATCACAACAACTTCATTGGAGCCTGCAGAGAGTTAGAAATCAGTTCTAAGCCAGTCCAGGACTTTTTAGCTGAAAAGGCTGTACGTGGATCTTCAATCCTCCACACTCTTCCCACATGGGCGGCTCATGGGAGAGAATGATAGGAATTACACGTAGGATACTGGACTCTATGTTAATGGACTTGAACTCTACAAGGCTTACTCATGAGGTCTTAACCACCTTCTTAGCAGAAGTGTCTGCTATAATCAATTCAAGGCCTCTTGTTCCAGTGTCTACAGATCCAGAATCCCCAACCATCCTCACTCCAGCTACTCTTCTCACTCAGAAGCTCGGATCTGTTCCTGTTCCACCTGGAGATTTTAAAGCAGGAAATCTATACCATGATCAGTGGAGGAGAGTACTACACCTAGCCAACTGCTTCTGGAATCAATGGAAGATGGAGTATCTTTCTCTCTTGCAAGGATGCAGAAAATGGCAACATCAGAACCCCAATCTCTAAGTTGGAGACCTTGTTCTGCTCAAGGACCAACAAGCTCAAAGAATTGAATGGCCCAAGGGACTCATTGTGAAAGCCATTCCCAGTGATGATGGGAAGGTACGTAAGGTGGAGGTAAGGGTTGCAAGGCAAGGCACCATAAAGACTTTCATCAGACCCATCACAGAACTTGTCTTGATTTTGCCCCTTGGAGACTGAACTCGTCGCCTTTCCTTGTTGGATCCTGACTTCAAGAAGAAAAATGACTTAAACTTTAATCTAGACTATTTGAGGCCTGAAAATTGCAGCTGTTATTGTTGCATATATGCATGTTCCTCTTTTATGTCTTTCAGGTCTTCAACAAATAAGACAACAAGCAAATCACAAACATTTATTTGTATTTGCATAACTACCGTTATAGGATTTATAGTGGTATTTTACAATACCAGACGGGGTGTGTGCTGTTACATCAGCCATAGAGTATTATGCAGTGCATATTGTGCTGCCGCCATGTGGTTGTTTGGGAAACTACAACATTTATGTTAATTTGTTCAGCCAACCCCTCCCATTTGTGACGTACTTCCTCCTTCTTCTTACCCTGAACGTTCTATCACTTCCTGCCACCATCTCACATGCGGTGGTCTCTATGTGCAGTCTCTCATGCTAGGAACATTACTGTCTTTTGACCTTGAAATACCGTCCATTTCATCATCTACCACACCTTGTCTGCTGTAATCTTCTCTGCATGCAAATAAAGGTCCTTTGGATGATTAAAAGGTAATTTCATGAGTTCTGCTATCTGGCAAAGGCTGTTAACAGTGATAGTATCCACTTATACAGGCCAGGCACAGGGGTCTCAGCAAGGGGATACATCATTAAACAACAGTCAGAGTCAGAATACTAATAATATTGCCTCGTATTTCAAGATCCTAAAATCAGTCAGCCATCTACCAGCTCTTTGTTTTAAAATAGCATTGACCTGGCGAGGTTTGCTGACAATCAGACCTCCTCCAAAGGTTAGTTTCCTACTTTCTTGTACTAGAATGGCTGTGGCTGCTTATAGCTTGGATGCACACTGGCCAAACCCTGACTATGGGGTTCATGAGTTTAGATAGGAAAGTCACTGGTTGTTGTTGTCCCCACTTTGAGTCAATGCACCCAAAGCTGTACCTTCATTTTCATACAAATGAAAAGGTTTCTCTAAATCTGGTAAAGCTAAAACTGGAGATTTAGCCAAGTTTTCTTTAAGTTTGTGAAACATCTGCTCCTCATCCGAGGTCCAGACTAATTTGTGTGGTTGTTCCTCTAATAGTTTCCTATACAAGGGTTTAGTTTGTTGTACATAGTTATCTATCCACAGTCTACAATATCCTATGAGATCCAAGAATTTCCTTAGGTCTCTTTTAGTTCTAGGCAGATACATTGTCATGATTCCCTCAATTCTTTCCGGGGTGATTTTCTTTTTCCCTTCACTTATTAAATGTCCTAAATATTTCACCTCTGGTTCCACATATTGTAACTTATTTTTGGATACCCTTAGTCCATTTTTGCTGAAACATTTTAGTAAATTATCAGTGACCTGTTTTATCTGATCTCTCTTTTCCCCTGAAACCAAGAGATCATCCACGTATTGTATTAATTTGGTTCCTGGAAGCACCTTAAATGCTTCCAGTACTTGTTCTAATACTTGTCCAAACAAGTTCGGAGATTCAGTAAATCCTTGTGGTAAAACAGTCCATTGATATTGTTGCTTCCAACCAGTGAAAGGGTTTTCCCATTTGAAATCAAACATTTTTCTGGAATCCTTATGTAGAGGGCAAGCCCAAAAGGCATCCTTTAGATCCACTACACTGAACGAAGCATCTCTGGGAGGAATTTGTACCAATAATGTATATGGATTTGGCACAACTAGGTGTCTTGTTACCACAACATCATTCAGGAGGCATAAATCGCAGACCATCCTCCAGTTGCCATCTGGTTTCTTTACAGGGAGGATTGGGGTATTGAAGGGTGACATTGTTGGCTCTAATAGTCCATCCTTCAATAAATTGTCTATAACTGGTTGTAAGCCTTTCCTTCCTTCCAAGGAGATGCTGTATTGTTTTTGCCTAACAGGGTCACTCCCTTCCTTCAGTTCTATTTTCAGGGGTGGTATTTGCAATCCTCCTCTGTTTCCTTCCTGGACCCATACAATAGGGTCTATTTCAGGAGTCTTCAAACTTGGCCCTTTTATGACTTGTGGACTTCAACTCCCAGGATTCCTCAGCCAGGCACACTGGCTGATGAATTCTTGGAGATGAAATCCAGAAGTCATAAAAGGGCCAAGTTTGAAGACCCCTGGTCTATTTGTTGCTCATTTTCCCATGGAAGTTTATACAATCCCAGATGATTTGGGAACTTTATTGTCATTCCCATTTGGCACAATAAATCCCTCCCTAATAAATTCATTCCTTCTTCAGGTATGTATAAACATTCAATAAATAATACTAATTTAGACTGGGGCTTCAAAAGCTATATAATTGTGTTTTTCGTACAAATTTAGTGTCACTGCACGTTTTTTTTGTTCGTCAGAAAGTTCATTTCTAACTGTACATTTTCCCCTGCTCTCTGCACCTGTTGTGATAACCTATCTGGTAACCATAGTGAATCCCATATGACTAGTTATGTTATGGTTTCAGTCTGTTTAGTGCGCATGTCTAAAAAAAAAGTTCCCAGTGTTTATCTTTATTGTTCTATTCACTTTGCTGTTACTGTCTGTTACGTTAGGATGTAGTTAGCTAGCTCTCTTTATAATATATATTTAGTTTTTTATATTTTTGTAAGTAAAAGGTATTTAGTAAGATTA
Source organism: Vipera ursinii (assembly GCF_947247035.1). Lineage (NCBI taxonomy): Eukaryota > Metazoa > Chordata > Lepidosauria > Squamata > Viperidae > Vipera > Vipera ursinii. The sequence goes on from NC_139522.1 coordinate 37,076,154, forward strand.
TGCGTCGTGTTTTTATTGCCTTCCTGCATGCACATCATGCATTCTCTGAAGCACGGTCCTTCGCCCTCTACAAAGGTGATTTTTACTTTGACATTTTGGTAGCAGAGGATGGTTTGATTTATGTTTTTAGAGATGCATGTTTCTGCGGCTGTTATCAGTTAGTTAGTGCTAGCGAGGCAGCGGTGATTAACTGCTGAAACATGTCAGGAAGGAAGCCACGGCTGAAAAGGTGTCTGTCTGTTGGGCATCTCCCTTCAACTTTAAGAACTCCGATCGCTTCAGCCACACGCCTTGGAGAAGACGCACCTGCTCCTGTCGACGATGCAAGGTCAGTCACTCCTTTTTCTACTTTTCCAAGCTCCCTGGCAGCTGTTTTTGAAAATGTTCACACTCCAGGGGCTCAAGATGAATTTCAAAGGCTTGGAGCGAAATCTAAAGTTCAGCCGAAGAAAATTTCTTCTGCTCCTTCAGGCCCCAAGCAAACTATGCGAGATAGGGCTATGCAAGGCTACTGTGAACAAATTAGGGTTTTTGAAAAGCGTTTGCAGCAGGCAAAGGAATATGTGTCAATGGTTCAGCAATATGAGAGGAATTATGAGCATGAACCAGCCATATTGCCACACCCACAAGGAGAAGCCATATTGCCTCCTTCTTTCCCAAAGCCAAAGTCACGCCCATCATTGAGTGTCATGCAAGACGAATGGGAACCGGAGGCTCCTATGTCACATGATTATGGGCTGTCCCAAAGGACATACAGAGCCACAGTGATGCCTGAAGCTAATGTTAAAGCACCATCTACTGCATTAAGGCATGAATTGGAGCTCTCACTTTCGCAACTGTCCATGGAGGAATCTTTGCTCAGAGATACAAGTTTTCTGCCGTTATCTGAGGCTTCAGTCCCTGATGGTGCTAGGATTCCTGTTACTATTGCTTCTCCTGTTAATATTGTTTCTATGCAAGCCCCTCTACCTGGCAGAACACAGCCATATTTAACCCACATGCAATTGCCACCGGGTTCTTATATGCGAAGGCCAGTGTCATCTGCAGGTTATGCTACTGCACCAGCCCCAGCGCCAGCGCCTCCTGCTGGCCAGGGTAGAATAGCAGCTCAAAGACAGTCACAGCCAGCACCAATACTACCGGCAGCTTCAATGCAACTGCCGCATGTCCAGGCACAGACACCACTGGTGCCCACTGCAGGTTATGGTCGGATTGCACAACCTGCACAGCCAGTACCTCAATTGTTTATTCCTCATCAAACACCTTCCATTGTACCACTGGCTGGTGATTCAAAATTAAAGAAGTCAGGACAGAATTACAGGGCATGGGTCAGTGAGGTTGGACTTTTGCTACACAGAGAAGGTACTCACATGATGGTGTTTAATCCTCCTGCCCAGCCATGGACTCCTGACATATGGGACTTGGATAATAGAGCATGCACAACATTATTGATGTCAATGGACACTGAATTGCAGCTCATGTTTTCACAAGATGCAACTGCCCAACAAATTTGGACTCAGTTAGAGACATGTTATCGGCCTACATCAATTGAGTCTACATGTTTACTTTTGTCTGAGTTCCATGGTTCCAGATTAAAACCTGGTGAACGTATTGGAGCACATTTGACTAAAATGAAAGGTATTAGAAAAGAACTGGGTGAAAAAGGCTATCCTATTGATGATTTTCAAATGATCAGCATTATCATCAATTCTTTGAATCATGAGTGGAAAGATGCTATTTCCAAGATCAATCAAGTGCCTATTGCTCAACGCACAGTGGATCATGTATGCAGGATTTTAGCCGAAGAAGAGGCACTTATGCAATCTGCACCACATTTAAGGGAACCACCTGCATCAAGAGCTTCAGCGAGGCGTGCCTTCCGTGGAAGGACCTACGTTCCAAGGATGCCAAGATGCTACATCTGCAATCGTGTGGGACATGCCACCCGGGATTGTCCCCAACGAGTTCCAGCGCCCGTCACATACCAGCCCAGAGGAACAGATTCCAGAGGAGGCAGAGGTAGAGGCGGACGACAAGGTCGTGGTCGTGGTTCCAAGCGTGATCCACAAGCTCCACTTGCCACATTGGTTGTGACCAACGATCCACAGCCTCAACCAGAGTACGAGAGACGACTTCTTTGGACTTTGGACAGCGGAGCAGCATTACATGTTACCTACAGAAAAGAGCTTTACACAGAGATGCACGAGCCTGAACCTGAACTTCGTGAACTTTACTCTTTTTCCAATCATCCTGTTCAGGTCATGGGAAAAGGAACTGTTTATATTGAAGAGCTCGGTGCTCTCATTCCAAACGTTTACTATGTTCCGTCTGCCAGTAGTAATTTGCTTAGTCAGAGTCATTTGTCTAGGTTTTCTCATTTTCAGGTCCACCATCTTGAAAAAGCAAGTTATATAGTCAAAGACGGAGATATTGTTGCTGAAACCATGTTGATTGGTGGTGTTTATTACTTAAAACCAAAGTCTAAGCAGCAAGAGCAGGCAAGTATACACGTTCCGAAAAGCACAGGCCCAGAGAGAGACATCCCAGAGAGAGATCCTGTTGCTACTCCAAAGGTTCCTAATAATGATAAAAATACAACAAAGTCACAGGTTGCTCACAGCAAGCCTGGGGTTCCTAATAAAAATGCTAATGTTGATAATTCACTAACCGGTAAACCTTTGCATTCCAGGTGTATCCATAAGTGGCACAGAAGATTGGGTCATGCCAGTTTCCGTGTTCTGAAGAAGATGCCAGAGTTCGCAAGAGGTTTGGATCTAAAGGGGTGTAAGGTGTTCTTGGACTGTGCTGTCTGCAAGAAAGCCAAATCCAAGGCAGCAGCAATTCCAAAATGCGCTACACACCTGTCAACACGCATTTTTGATTTGGTACACACTGACATCGTTGGTCCTTTTGCACCAACACTTGGTGGTAAAAGATATTTCTTGACAATCGTTGATAATTATTCTAGATATGGATATGTATATCCTATGAAAGAAAAATCTGAGACCTTTCAGATCTTTAAAGACTTTGCTAGTCTTGTCTATACCCAATTCGAGGTCAACATTGCCAGAATCCAGAGTGATCGCGGTGCTGAATTCATGTCTCAGCGTTTCCAGGACTGGATGCGTGAGAATGGGATAGTACATCAGACATCTGCTCCTTATACTCCAGCTGAAAATGGAGTGGCAGAACGCAGAAATGGAGTTCTGCAAACCATGATGCGTTGCCTCCTTGAAGATGCTAACCTCAGTCTTCCATACTGGGGTGAAGCTATCAAATATGCTAACCATATCATCAACCGCACTTGGAGTAGTGTGATAAATCAGACCCCTTATTTCATGTTGTATGGACACAAGCCTGATCTCTCACATCTCCATATTTTTGGTTCATATGCTATGGTGAATATTCATTTAGCCCAAAGAAAGAAAGGGGGTCCTGCAGCAAAAAGGATGAGATTTATGGGCATTGATGATAATTCAAAATGGAGCAAATACATTGACTCTCATCATGTTATTGTGGTTTCACAATCTGCTACTTTTGAGGAAGATTCTGACTGGTCCAGGATTCATTCTAACGATCCTGGAGTTTATTTTCCTAGAGATGATGTTGCTGATGCCACGCAACCTGATGATCAAGATTCACAGGATAATGTTCCTTCCATGAGTTCTTCTCAACCTACTGTTCCGTCTTCGCAAGCCACTGATGTTGCTGCTGGCGACGATGATGAAGACGAGGACGACACGGAAGAAGAATGGACGGTTGGCCCGAGACGTTCCAAGAGGACCACAAAGGGAATCCCTCCAAAACGGTATTCGTGGCAAGTAACAAAAACACCTGTACCTTTGATTTGTAATGTTACACTTCCACCTGAGAAGTTCACACAGATCAAACATCTTCCTGAATCAGAACAAGATAAATGGTTTGAGGTAATGCAGGCTGAAATGGACAGTCTAAAGAAACTCCAAGTGTTTACGCCTGCAAGCCCTCCAGCAAACAAGAAAGTTATTGGTACTCGATGGGTCTACAGGATCAAAAAGAAGCCGAATGGTGAGTCGTTGTACAAGGCCAGACTCATAGCCCAGGGTTTCGCTCAACGTTATCCTGAGGACTATACAAATACATACTCACCCACAGTGCGGACTGAAAGTGTGAAAATCACATTAGCCACTGCAACTATCCTTGGCCTGGAAGTTTTCCAGTTCGACGTTGAAACGGCTTATCTACACGCTGATCTTGATGAAGACATTTACGTCAAAGGTCCTCCAGGTTTCCGACAGCAAGAAGGGGATACCTGGTTTCTACACAAAAGTCTTTATGGTCTGAAACAGTCTGGTTTAATGTGGTACTTATGTCTTTCTGACAAACTAAATTCAATGGGCTTTATTAAGTCCGAAACAGATGAATGCGTGTTTACTAAAAGATCCAGTAATAGGTATGAGATAATTCTTGTTTATGTCAATGATATTGTTTATATTGGTCCAAATAAGCAGATGAGTGAGGTTTTTGCTAAAGCTTTACAAAAGTTTTTCACATTGAAGTCTTTAGGGTGTATTAACACTTATTTAGGTGTTCAAATTGCCAAAACTCAGAAGGAGTTTAGTCTCACACAAGAAGAGAAGATTGAACAACTGTTACATCACTGTAACATGGAGGACGCTAAGCCTGTGAGTATACCCATGCAAACTGACTTTCACATTTTGACACATGAACCAAGTCCTGAGTTCGAAGATCAAACACTATATCGCTCAGTCATTGGGTCACTGCTGTATATTAGTAGTTGGACTAGACCCGACATTGCACTTAGTGTTAATCTGTTATCACGACACGTAGGCAAGGCAAAACAGTTTCATTGGACATGTGTTAAAAAGTTATTGAGGTATCTAAAACACACCAAAGACATGAAGTTGTTGTTGGAACCCACACATACTGACTATGCAGAGTTATGTTGTTTTGCAGATTCAGATTGGGCGAGTGATAAGAAGTCACGGAAAAATACATCAGGTTATATGATGTTTTTGAATGGATGTCCTGTTTACTGGCATGTGCGTAAACAGAATTTTGTTTCTTGTTCCTCTACAGAAGCTGAGTATGCTTGTGTGTCTGATGCATGCAATTCTTTAACCTGGTTTGATGCTTTAGTCACAGATATCTGGACACATCCGATTCGACCGATCACTGTGATGGAAGATAATGAATCTGTGGTTTATATTTCTGAAACACGTTTTACAGGTTCAAGGTCCAGACACATTGACATCCGATATCAAAACATAAGGCAACTGGTTAAACAAGGTTTTGTGACATTACAGTATGTGCCTACACGTGATCAAATTGCTGATATGCTGAACAAACCACTTCCTACAGCCCAGCATGAGTATCTGCGTGAGAAGATGTGCCTTACTTGAGTCTTCACTTTGCTGACGAAAGAAGGGGAATGTCACTGCACATTTTTTTTGTTCGTCAGAAAGTTCATTTCTAACTGTACATTTTCCCCTGCTCTCTGCACCTGTTGTGATAACCTATCTGGTAACCATAGTGAATCCCATATGACTAGTTATGTTATGGTTTCAGTCTGTTTAGTGCGCATGTCTAAAAAAAAAGTTCCCAGTGTTTATCTTTATTGTTCTATTCACTTTGCTGTTACTGTCTGTTACGTCAGGATGTAGTTAGCTAGCTCTCTTTATAATATATATTTAGTTTTTTATATTTTTGTAAGTAAAAGGTATTTAGTAAGATTATGCGTCGTGTTTTTATTGCCTTCCTGCATGCACATCATGCATTCTCTGAAGCACGGTCCTTCGCCCTCTACAAAGGTGATTTTTACCTTGACATTTAGTTTGACCCTCTATCCCAATGACAGGAAGAGTCGTAGAAGATAATTTAACTCCAAGGGGTAGTTGCCCCACTGAACTTGTAGATGCCCCAGCAACAATTAGAAAAGTAATGGTTAGTTTCTTGGACCCTACCTCTAAATTTATCAAAGGCTCTCGGTAGGATCCCTCAAAGAAGAGCCTCTGACCTCCCTAATCCTCCTCCTCCATTAGTTGATAAAGTCTCTCCTCATTTCTTTGTCGAGGACAATCTTTCTTAAAATGGCTGATCTGACCACACCCAAAGCACTTCCTTGGCATAGCTCATGGAGGCGCCTCTTGTGAAGGTCTGTGGTTGTATTTAGGAGGGGCGCCTGGAGACATTTCCTGTGGAGGCCATTTTCTAACTGGTTGATGCCCAAACTTTACTTGCTTCTTCTCTTTCTGCCATTTTTCTTTGTCCAACTCCTTTTCCTGTCTGACAACTTCTCTCATACTTTCTACTGTTTGGAACGTGCCTTAATATCCCAAAACAAACAAACTCACTTGGAATTCCAGCAACAAAGTTTTATTTATAAAGAAGCATTTGCAAAGGCTTGGTGAACTGAAACACACACAGGAGTTCAGTCACACCTTACAGAGCTGTTTGACACATTTTTATATCCTATCCCCGACGCAGATTCCCCCCTCCCCTATCGCACTCAACACCCCTTCCCTAATCATCCGATAAACTATCCAGACTGCCTAAAACCACTGTCCCTCCCATGTTCCAGGAAGCCCCTTTGTATACATCCTATCTATCACCATCTAATTTTCTGTTAACAAAGCTCAGCTCCTACAGTTATTTCTGTATTTCCTTTGCTTGCAGTTTAGGTTAGCTAGCGTTTTCAGCTTGTCACATTTGTACTTGTCAACTTTTAGATGAGATAGACAGTCATTATTACTTAGGATTTTCAGGTGGCTTCTTCTAATGTCCTTTAGACTCATTAGAAATTTCTGAATAATATTTTATTCCTTTCACTACCATAATCTTTCCCTGTCTCTCCTGATTTTCTACATCCCTCCTTACATAGATCTTCTGTGCTTCTTCCAGAAGCTCATTCATAGACTTCTTAGACCACCCATCAATATTTTGCAGCTTTCTGCTTATATCTGGCCAGCTGTTGGAAACATAATTAAGTTTTAAAAAGGCCTGGGTGGTTTTTTCATCAGGATCCATTCCTGAGTACTTCCTTACACTGTCTTTTAGTCTTTCCAGGAACTCTGTAGGAGTTTCATCCTTCTTTTGTCTAGCCTCAGACACTTTAGAAACATTTTGGGATTTTGGTACTGCTTCTCTAATTCCCTTTATGATCATGTTTCTGAGGTTTTCCATATTTTGTCTATCTGCAAGTACATTGTTATTCCAATTTGGCCTACCAATTTTGTATTTTCCTTCTCCATCAGCATTATTTCCATTCTCCCTGTTATATACCTTGATGGCAGCTTTCAATAATAATAATAATAATAATAATAATAATAATAATAATAATAATAATAATAATAATAATAATAATAATAATAAGAAGAAGAAGAAGAAGAAGAAGAAGAAGAAGAAGAAGAAGAAGAAGAAGAAGAAGAAGAAGAAGAAGAAGAAGAAGAAGAAGAAGTAGTTGGAAGGGACCTTGGAGGTCATCTGGTCCAACATTCACCACTTCTGGAGGCAAGTTGTTCCACTGATTAATGTTCTGTCAGAAAGCTTCTCCTTAGTTCTAGGTTGCTTCTCTCCTTGATTAGTTTCCATCTGTTGCTTTGGAGAATAGCTTGACTCTGTCTTCCTTGTGGCAGCCCCTGAGATATTGGAACAATATCCCACCTCATCCTTCTCTTCTTTAAACTAGACATACCCAATTCCAGCAACTGTTCCTCGTATGTTTTAGCCTCCAGACCTTATCTTTGTTGCTCTTCTCTGCACTCTTTCTAGAGTCTCAACATCTTTTTTACATCATGGTGACCAAAACTGGATGCAGTATTCCAAGTGTGGCCTTACCAAGGGATTGTAAAGTGGTATTAATACTTCATGTGATCTTGATTCTATCCCTCTGTTAATGCAGCCTAACACTGTGTTGGCATTTTTGGCAGCTGCAGCACACTGCTTGCTCATATCTAAGTGATTGTCCACTAGGACTCCAAGATGCCTCTCACAGTTACTACTATTGAGCAAGGTACCACCTATACTATACCTGTACATTTGGGTTTTCTTGCCTAAATGTAGAACTTTACTTTTTTCACCATTGAATTTCATTTTGTTAGATAGCGCCCAGTGTTACAGTTTGTTCAGATCCTCCTGTATCTTAAGCCTGTCTTCTGGAGGGTTGGCTATTCCTGCCAGCTTGGTGTCGTTTACAAATTTGATGAGTTCCCCATCTATCCCCTCATCCAAATCATTGATGAAGATGTTGAAGAGCACTGGGCCCAGAACAGAGCCCTGGGGCACCCCACTACACACTTCTCTCCATGTAGATGCAGTTCCATTGAGGACCACATGCTGAGTACGGCTGGTCAGCCAGCTACGAATCCATCTGGTGGTGATGCTGTCTAACCCACATATTTCTATCTTATCAAGTAGTAGGTTGTGATCTACTTTATCAAATGCCTTACTGAAGTCCAAATAAATTATATCCACAGCATTCCTCTGGTCCACTAATTTTGTCACCTGGTCAAAGAATGCAATAAGATTTGTCTGGCATGATCTGTTTTTGACAAACCCATGTTGGCTTTTAGTAATGACTTTGTTTGCCTCTAGGTGTTCGCTGATTCATTGTTTGATTATCTTTTCCAGAATCTTCCCAGGTATTGAGGTCAGGCTGATAGGTCTGTAATTTCCTGGATCTATGTTTTTTCCTTATCCTCAAAGGTAAGTATGGGTTGCAATCTATCTCACCAACAGCAACAGCATGTACAGGAGCTTCGATTCCTGCTACAAAAGTCAGGGCTTACAGCGCCTGAGGCAGAAATAAGGAAGCTGGTTGGAGAGATAGGGAAACATTTTCCCTGGTATCCGGAGCATGGAATGCTCTGTTTACAGGACTGGGCAAAGATAGGGTACACTTTACATCTTGAACCCCAGGCTCCAGTTCAGATATTACATCTATGGTTTCAATGCCGTCAACCAGTGGAAAAAATTGGCTCTGATGCTTTGGCAGGACAACAATTGACCACAAAACCTCCACCTGATTACGATCAAATAAAATATTTCCCCCCGAAATCATCTTCAATTGAACTTTCAGCTCTTCATGAAGAAGTTAATTCTTCTGCTTCTTCATGGCCATTGTATACCCCCATGAGGCAAATTTTAGAGGAACAATTAGCAAAAGGGGGGGGGGAATGTAGAAGAAATTGCTGACAGGTCTGGTCCCTTTGCTCCAGTTGATGCTCAAATTGTTTTACCAGCTGCCACTTTACAGGTTTCTTCTGAATGCGCTTACCGAGCATTTGGAAAAGTACCTGTTTCTGACAAACCTCATCAAGCCTTCTCTAACATCAGGCAGAAGGCTACTGAGTCGTATCCTGATTTTGTTAACAGATTACAGGATATAGGAACAGCCTCTTATCAAACCAATTTATTGGCAGCTGCTTTATTGCAAGGCAGCAAGCGTCAAGGAAAGTGTTATAACTATGGTAAACCCGGTCATTATAAAAGGGAATGTCGAAATCCAAGGGGGGGTATGTCTGCAGCATCCAGCAGCCCTTTCTATCAGAGGTCGAAACCAAAAGTAAGTTTTTTTCCTGTCTTTTTCTTTTAATCTGGTTCTTTGGACTATTCGATTCCTTTTGTCGGAGGTGAGAACACCTCCCATTTCACACCTGCAAAAGACCCCAGTTTCAATATTCCTTTTAGTCTTTCCCCACTGTCTTTTGAAGTTGGTGGGATAAATTGGAAGTAACCATAAATGTTCCCCTCCTTTTAATTAAAAGGGGAGGCCTGTTTTGGCCTCAAACTCCAAATTGATGTGTGTTTTGTTTTGTTATATATATATTTGTACATTTGGAACATTAAGCTTGGACTTGGAATGGTGAGAAAAATGGGAGATGGTTAAAGGGCCCTATAAAACCATGTATGGTTGGAATCACCTCCTGATTTTTCTCGCTTCTTGCAGGACAAGCCATATTTATTTTTTTTATTTTTTTATTTATTTTTTTATTTTTTTTATTTATTCCTTTATGTCTAAAGGAATGTTGTTTTACTAGTATCTGTGTATATATGTCTGTCTATGTTGTTCTGTGTTATTCCAAGACTTGGAAGAGGGTCTAAACCCCCTCTAATAACAACAAACAAAAAGGCCTTATTTAAAAACAAACAAACAAAAAAGAGATTTGGAACAAGGAGCTCATTGGCTTGTAAACAGCTCCCTGAAATTATAATAATAGTGATTGGTTTGCCTGCAGAAAGTATGAAATGAAATTTTTGTATGTGAAATTGTTTATGCCAGCAGTTGGAATGGACGTGAATGAGTTAATTTGCTGATGTGTAAATGTGTGTGTGTGTTAGCCCTCAAACCCACCTACCACCCCCACCTCCGTCCCAGGCTGTGAAAGGAACAGTAAATTGCTGATTTTATTGTTGTAAGTGTTTGCATGAGAAGAGTTTTATGGGGGATCTGTGAGTGAATTTATGGGAAATGCATGTGAAGGAGAGCAAGCTATTTTTTTTAGTAGTGAGATTTTTGTATAATTCCTTTTACCTTTTCTTTTCCCCTCCAGTCTCTTCCCCCCCCCCCGCTGTGTTCCTTTAAGAGTGAGAGAGAGAGACAGAAGAAGGGGGGCTGGTCATTTTAACTGTTTTTTTCTGCTTAGAGTTCTGGTCTGAGGAAGGGGGGGTGGATGTGAAATTTAATACCCACTCTTGCAGTTTCAGCTTGCAGTTTTGGTTGTTTTTTCTGGAAAAAGGAGACAGTACTTGTTAGACAATTCTTTTTGACATCTTTGAGTTTTAAAAGAAATTAGTCTGTGTTGTTTTGTTTAGATTTGTAAGTTTTAACCTACTTGACGGAAGTTTGTTTCCATCTGATTGGAATCTGATTAAATTGGAATTTGACTAACTATATTGAAAGCAATTCTAAAGTTTAATATAAAACTGTTTCAGTAACTCAGAATATCTCATTCAGTTTGTTTATTTTTTTGTGGAGTTGTTTTTTGTTTTCTTTTTTATGTTTTTGTGTCTGTGCAGGACACATTGATGGATGATGATACCTGGAAGGTGTCCTACACTGCAATACAGTCGTCCCTGCAACGCTCAGATTGTCTGCTGCTATTTTAGCTTTTCATATCTTTTCTCAACAGCCTTTTAATTTAATCTCTGACTCTCGTTATGTGTGTCAACCTATTTTTAAGCTTCCAGGTGCTTACATGACACCCAGGATTGACCCCAATCTCATGCCTCTGTTTTTAACTTTGCAGCAACTACTACAAGACCAAAAGCTTTGTTTCTCACATATGCAGTCACTCGTCTCTTCCTGGACCTCTTTCTGAAGGCAACAGTCATGCTGATGCTGCTGTTCATGTTTTACCCACTTTGTTTTCAGATCCTTTCTTCAGTCACTCTTTTTTCCATCAAAATGCCAGGGGGCTGGCACAAGCTTGCCATATTCCACTTGACCAAGCCAAGCAAATTGTTTCATCCTGTCCCCAATGTTCTGGGGCATCCCCCTCGGGGGACACGGGAGTTAATCCCCATGGTTTTGCCTCTAATCAACTATGGCAAATGGATGTCACCCATGTTCCCTCCTTGGCTCCCTGGAAGTATATTCATTTATCTATTGCTACCTATTCAGGAGCACTTTGGGCCACACCTCAACGAGGAGAAACAGCTAATCATGTTATTTCTCATCTTTTTTCAGCCATTACTGCCTTGGGCAAACCCTCCTCTTTAAAAACTGATAACGGCCCAGCCTATTCTTCATCAGCCTTTTTGCAATTTTGTACAACCTGGAATATTGTTCTTACTCATGGGCTACCCTACAATTCCACAAATCAAGCCATTGTGGAATGCGCTAATTGGTCCTTTAAGGACTGTTTTCACAAACAAATAAAAAAGGAGGGATCTCGGGTACCCAATTTGTTGTGGGTAACACAACAGGTTAAAAAAGTATTATTTACCTTAAATCAATTGAATGTCTTCATTCAAAATTCGACCGCTTATCAGAGACACTTTCAACAGAAAACAAGCTTGCCTCCCCCTCTAGTATATTATCGGACATTACCAGACAAAACATGGTTAGGGCCGGTCCCTCTGATTAATTGGGGAGGAGGATATGCTGCTGTGCTTGCTCCTACAGGACCCTTGTGGATTCCAGCACGTTGCGTCCGCCCAGCTAAGGATGTCATGGCACCAGTCCCCGAATCCGGTTCCAGAAAACTTCACTGACTTGAGCAGATTTCTATTAAATAAAAACTTTAACTATGGGACTATATCTAGTTGGGGGTTGACTGCCTATGATCCACCCCCTGATGCAATTGCTTTGCACACACCGATAGTAGCAGTCCCTGAGAATATTTATTTATTTATTTATTTATTTAGTTACATTTATATACCGCCCTTTCCCTGAGGACTCAGGGCGGTTTACAGGGAATTAAAAAATCCACCATACAAAAGTTAAAAAACCAAATTAAAAAATATTAAATTGACCCTGTACACTTAAAACCCCAATTAAAAATTTCTCCTCAGCCTGGGCCCGAGAGCTCAAAGAGCCAGGTCTTCAGGCCCTGGCGGAATGATCGGAGGTCGGGGGCAGTTCTCAGCTCCACCGGCAGCTGGTTCCAGAGGGCAGGCGCTCCCACTGAGAAGGCCCTATCCCTGGGTGTCACCCGCCGGCAATCTCTTACCGGCGGAACCCTGAGCAGACCCTCCCTGTGGGAGCGCACTGGGCAAAGGGCGTTTGATGCCGGCAGCAGGTGTTCCCTCAAATAGCCCGGACCCAGGCCATGTAGGGCTTTATAGGTAATAACCAGCACCTTGAATTTCACCCGGAGGGCAACCGGAAGCCAATGCAGCTCACGGAGTAGAGGTGTTACATGGGAGTATCAGGAGACCCCCATTACAACTCGCGCGGCCGCATTCTGCACCAGTTGAAGCCTCCGAGTGGTCTTCAAGGGCAGCCCCATGTAGAGAGCGTTACAGTAGTCCAAACGGGAGGTCACAAGCGCATGAGTAACTGTGCGTAGGGCGTCTCGGTCCAGATAGGGACGCAACTGGCGCACCAGGTGAACCTGTGCAAAAGCCCCCCTGGTCACGGCTCCTATGTGGTCTTCAAAATTGAGCCGTGAGTCCAGGAGGACGCCCAGGTTGCGAGCCCTATCAACGGGGGGTAACACCTCACCCCCCATCGTTAGAGGTGGAATAACTTGGTTAACCCGAGATGCCGATATGCACAGCCACTCAGTCTTGGCGGGATTGAGACGAATATAACATGCGCAAAAATAGTTAATTGTACATCTTCAAGTAAAAAACCTCACTGTCTTTGTATTAGTTCACCTGTTTTAAACTGTACAGCTTTTGAGGAGACATCCTTTAATTTTGCTCATGTTTTGCTCCCGCAAGGATGGTTTTTTACATGTGGTCAAGAAACTTTTAATTACATTCCTGCTAATATTAGTGAAGCACATTGTTGTCTCAGCTGGTTGATTCCTGTTTTGCTTTCCAAACAGCAAATTCACTCAAACCATTCTCGACGTGGAGTCACGGTAGATAGCACTTGTGACTCTGAAACAGCTTTACTTAATAAAGCAGAATATGTAGCATTGGCTATATCTATAGTGGGTGTGCCAGCGCTTGCTGCTCGCGCTCATCTTAACATTAATGCTTTTGCATGTAATTTGGCAAAAACAATTAATGCTACTTCTATAGCGATTTCAGCAATCAACCACGAGCTGCAAGCTTTGCAAAAAGCTATTTTACAAAATTGCGCTGCTATTGATTATTTGCTTCTGCACCAGCATTTGGGTTGTGAAAGTTTTGAAGGAATGTGTTGTTTTAACCTTTCAGATGAATCACGAACCATCCAGCACCAGCTCAATATTTTACACAATTTGGCCTCTGATTTGAAAATTGATACTTTAGGATCTTGGTGGGAAAGCCTTTGGGCTTGGCTACCCACAGGTTTATTGGGAAATGTCCTACGTTATTTAGTCATTATTTGTGCTATTTTGATTGGTGGGTGTTTTTTTGTTCAGTGTCTCCCTTCCTTTTGCAACATATGTATCACAGCTTTTCACCCTAAACCCCCTCCCACACTGCCTCAGGGTCAGGTATATGCCCTGTATAAGCAATTGCAAGGATGTTCCTCTCCTGATTATGACCCTTTCACTAACTCTTTTTTCTTACAAAAAAGAAAAGAGTGAGGTGTACAGATGGCGGTCAAGTTTAAGGGGCCATGTGCAGCAAACTGCCATGCCTCAGTATCTTGTTTACCTCATGTCTATGAGCTCACTCCAGTTAGCACCACCAAGGACTGCCAGGAACCATCAAGATATGTGAGACTCTACCCTGGCTGGGATGTTCTTAAAGATGGACAAGGGAATACACCAATAACCAGGGCTTTTTTTGTCATAGAATGCTCAGAATGGAGTTCCGGCACCTTTTTTGGATGGAACCTTGTAGGGTAGGCAAGGGGGGTTGTATGACATGTGTGAGTTCCGGCACCTTTTTCTTTTACAAAAAAAGCACTGCCAATAACAATGATGTTGCTGTGTGCTCTTTGCTGCTTGTTAAAACTGTATAAAAGTAATAAACTCTGCATAGGCAGACAGACATTTTGGACACCCTGCGATGACTGGTTTCTGAATCCCACAACCAAGTCACTTTCTCCGTTTCCAGCCAATCTCATTGCGGAGGTATGGAAATGCATACTTGGGAGTCCACTCTCGCTTCGCCTTGCCAGACCTAATGGCCCTCGGGCATCTCATTCACACTCTCACAGATCTCAGACTCAGACTGACCTACCCACCCAGCCACCCAGGTAAATGTGAAAACTCCCTTATTTTCTTACCTGGGTCTGTGCACAGAGTTTCCCGGCATGGGATATACGACTCACCTCTGTGTCAATTTCTAGAATGACCTGAGCAACTTTGGTCCAGGAATCCACTATTTGACATCTGAGTCCTCACAGATGCTGGGCCAGTTGTCGTTGCCCTCTGGAAACTATTGAAATCAACATGGCATCTGTTCCCTGTGTGGACGGCAACCCCCAGGGGTCCAGGGACCATTTGGATATACCAGGACAAGCCCCCAAGTTGTCTGGAATGTGCCTCAGATTTCCAAAGACAAACAAACTCACTTGGGATTCTAGGAACAGAGTTTTATTGAAATAAAGCTTTTGCAAAGGCTGGTGGTCTTAAAATCACACAGGAGATTAAGCTACACACATAGTTTTTAAAAGCACATATTTATACCCTCTCACAAAGCTGGTTCCCCCCCACCCCTATCACACTCAACAGCCCACCTGCTCATCCCGATCAGCTAATCCGAAGCACCTAAACAGAATACATTTCAATTTATCCTCTCCCAGGAAAAAGCCCTTATATTTCACATACCTGTTAACCATGACCTTTTGCTGACATTAGCCATATCTTTATTTTTATATTTCCTCCTACTTGCGGTTACATCTAGCTTCCTAAAGACAACCTACATATATCAAAGTAATTATCCTGCATGTGTCAAAGCCCCTACTTCTAAAAGCTGAAGTTACTCCATTTTGCCATTAGTAAGCTTACTCCTTAAATTTCAGCTGATCTTATTGAATATCTTCATATGATACTGCCAATGTGTTACCCTTGTCTGTATATCTTTAAAATAGATGGATTTGTACTTTCATATATCATTAAACAATTTCTGATATTATTTTATCTCTTACATCATGAAATTATGCCCTTCCAATTGAAAAAATGCTAAATATGAACTTTTGACTTCCGGTGATATGACCGATACCTGACATGCCCAGAGAATCTCCTCTTTCTAGACTGTCATTTTTCCAACTTAACAACAGAAGGAACAACATTTCCTCTTGTTTCTCTGATTCTCCTGGGTTAGGGAGAGTCCTAGAATCATCCCACAAGATCCTCCATACAGCAGTGGTCTGCAAGTAGTTTCAGAAACAGTGCTTCAAAGCAGCGGAAGGTGGAGGGTGGGGCTGCAATCACTTCCTTGTTGGAAAAAACAGCCCTTTTGTAATTTATTTTTCAAACAGACAATAAGTTGTGCTTTTCATTTCTTAATCAATTTATGAGATTATTATCTTTACTAGCTAAAAGAAGCTCTCTTTAGTCACAGCCTGTTACTCCTTTTTGAAGCTCTGTGCCATTTTTGAGACTTCTTTATTGGTAAATGACAAGGAAGAAGGTTGTTGGAGTCATATAAAATAAGGAAGTGTGCAGTGTTTTTTAAAAAAATTGATGGAGAAACATAAGGATAAAAGTTGTGGTTTTATTTTACTATTTTTAAAATAATCTGTAGCCCTGGATTGCCTCTGTTGTGGGTGGTTGAAATTTTCTGATTTTCATGAACTCTTATTTTCCAGAAAAATAAATAAATAAATAAATAAATAAATACATACATACATACATACATACATACATACATACATACATACATTTTTGACCACTAGAGGGGGCTACAAAGATGCTTAGCTTAATCCTGAGCTCGAGTCTGTCATTAGGAAAGTCTTTGAAAGCTCCTTACAGAAAAATCACCTATACTGTACCATAAATCGGCTAGGGACTAAAGATACAAATCATACAGATTATATTAAAAAGGACAAGAGACAAAATTAGGTGTATAAAATTATCAGCCAACTGTGACAACTCCACAAATACTGGACAATGCAATTAACTGTAACTGTCAAGGTTCCGACTGATGATCCCAACGAAGTAAGCACATCTGAGACATTCCAATCTCTAATGCAAAACTATTGAGCACACCCTATCGGCACAGATGAATAGAAAACCAGCTCTGGTTAAATTGGTTTCAGAACAGTAAATTAAAAGTATAGAAACTCCCCTTCCCTCTGACAGTGCAAGTCACATTCTCCAATTAAGCATCAGACAATTGTTATGAGAGAAATCTTTCATTACGTAGTAAACAATCTGAATGACCTTGATTCCCAGACTTCACAGCTCACACCTGCAAATGCACATTCCATTCATTCCCCACCCCCCCCACCCCTTGTAGGCAAGCCAAGAAACAGAAATGGCTGAATCATCATGAAGTTTCTTTGTAGCTTGGCAGTAACTTTGGAATATAAATCTGACATCAGCTTTTATTATGATGCTGGTTTGAATATAACCCTCCCAGCCTGCAGAGTTGGAGATCAAATATTGTATTGCTCATTAGAGCTTACAAAACATGTGTTAGACCAATCCTAGAATACTGTTCAACTGTCTGAATCCTTACTGTATATCAGACATTAATACAATTGAGCAAGTTCAGAAGTACTTTACAAGAAAAGTCTTGCATTCTTCTGTCCATACTGTGATATAATGCCTTACTGCTACTAGGCTTGAAATTCTTGGTCTGGATAGTTTAGAACTGTGACAATTTTAGTCAGACTTGGGTATTGCATACAAAATTGTACATAGTAATGCGTTATCTTTTTTAGCTATAATCATAATGTTATGCGTGCAACCACTTTAAACTTACTGTAAACTGCTCTAAACTTGATTGTAAAAAATTTGATTTCTGTAACAGAATTGTCAAAGTCTGGAATATCTTACCTGATTTAGTTGTCCCAGCCATTAACTTTCACAGCTTTAATTCTAACTTAACTTCTGTGGAATTCACTCCATATTTAAGAGGTCCCTAAGGAGGCATGTTGTCAGAACCCATTCCTACACTGGGGGGGATTCATTTCATTTCTTTCTATTTCTTACTGAGGGATCTGCCATTCTCCTGAGTGGGAGGGGGGGAAGGCTTTGAGGGTTGTTTCTCTGCTTGCTACATTGTATTCTTTCCACTATTCCTACATACTTGCTCTTTGAACTGTCTCTCCCTTGATGTTACCTTGGGGTGAGAAAGGAATGTGCCTCAGGCCATCTGGCTTATCTCTTGCTGTGGAAGGGGAGGTACGAAGACCTAACAACATCATCACAAGCATGGGAATGGACTCCGTTATCAGCTCCTTTCCAACAGCGGACTTAACACCTGAGGATTGGCCCATTCAAACTGACCAGATGAACTATTGGGGTGGGGTTTGCTTGGGACTCTTTTAACCTTTTGATCTGAGTGGGAAACCCTCAGATCCTGCCTATTATGCCTGCTATCAGCTTCTCCTAATAAAAGTTCCTTTTGGAAGAAACTGCTCCAAGAGTCCTGCTTTCTTAGGATGAGGTTTTGAAGTGGGCCCTGACATTAGGCAGGATCTGCAGTAATAGTCAACCCGAAAGGAAGACCCTTGCCGGGGGGCTAAGCAAACAATGTCGGATATCAGAACGGAAAGGGAAGAACCTGCCATGGGAGGGGAGATCTCCCACCTAGCAGACCGCAACAAATACAGTTCTCAATCCTCGAGCTCCTTGGATGAGGTAGTGGTCACGGAACACTGCCATAAACCCAGGTGGTTGATGGGTGTGGGGAAGAAAGAGGACTGGGAGAAGAAATCCAGGAAAGTGACACTCAGACGCGGCAGTCATCAACCAGGTTGGAAAGTCGAGATGGAGAGGTTTCTTTGCTTTAGCAAAGACGAGGAGGACCGACCACCCCATTCCAGCCAGTTCCTAGAGCAAGCTATCAACATGCTAAGAGTCGCCTTTGATTTCATGAGGGAGGAGAAAGCCAACCCATGCTGGGGAATGGCCAACCCAGGCTCAACCAAAGGAACAGATGGGGGGGAGACAGCAATCCCATGCCCTTCCACCAGCACCACAGAAATGGCAGCCGTCGCTACTGCTGCCGCCACCCCCGGGCAAGCCACACCAGCAGAAGGAGATGTACACTGACACAGAGAGAAGAAGGGACATTGGTCCATCCGAAAGTTCCCATTGCTGGGAGTAAAGTATTGTGGGGAGCTGCACTGCCTGGGATTTTTCCTGACCCAGGTATTGAACTACATGGAGGAATATGGACGTTATATACTGAGTGACCATGGCCAAATCTGGATCATGCAGGCAGCCCTGGATGGCACTGCAGCAGACTGGGTGGTAGACCTTCATGAAGCTGATTTCCCAGAACTGCAGAACTGTACTGTAGGCACCTGTCTAGCCACCTGATTGGTCCATCTGGCCAGCGGGAATTCTTGGACACCGGGTTGGGTGACACCTGCACGGCAGGAGAATGGAGCCAGCGGGTTGGCTGATGCCACGGGCTAGACTTGGGATATAAGGGCCACCTGGGGAAGCGGGGGCCAGTTCGGCCACGTGGAGTGCAATAAAGATGAGTAACCCCAACCCTGTTTCCGAGTCATCTGTCACTGCGCATAGGACATAACAAGAACTTTAACCAATTTATGGCAGCCCTCAGATACAGATTTGAAGATCCCTTGGCTGATCGGAAAGCACGTGAACATATTAAAACCATCCAGCAAGGCCGGCGAGCCGTGGTGGAATACACCTAAGAATTCCAAGCCCTGGCTAGTAAGCTGAACTGGCTAGAAGACTTCTTGATCAGACATTTTAAAGATGGTCTGAACTATGACTTATATGATGCCTGCATTCCCTGAGGAGACCCCGACTGACTCCAAGACTGGTACATCCTGGCTGAGGAAGTGGAGATTGATCAGGCCAAAAGACAGCAACGTGGAGGGAGATCGTGGAGAAAGTCACCAGCGGAGCCAGTCCGCGAACAAACGAAGCAAGCACCAGCCACCCAAAGAATGACAGGATGTTTCAAATGCAGAAAGGAGGGGCACCATGCAGCCAAATGCTGCTCACACACCCCTGTTCTAAAGCCTGACTGAGCCCCGGTGGGGAAGCCCAGAAAGACGCCAATAAAGCTGAAGGAGACGGTGCACCCCTCACCAGGACAGTGGAACTGTTTAGCCCCCAAATGCTCAAGAGAGTGGCACTCAGAGCACTAATAGACTCTGGCTGTACCCGTTGCCTCATAGGCCCAATGTTAGTGGGGAATTTAGGGATTCTGGTGAGGAGACTGAAGAAACTGATTTCATTCAGTCAAATAGATGGGTCCATCACAGGGGAAACACAAGCCATACTTGCCACACTGGCCATCCAACTCACCATAGGGGATCACATAGAGACTATAACGTTTGTAGTGACCCCTGGCATGGAATGCCCCCTTATTTTGGGCATGGCATGGCTGACCAAGTGGAACCTGCGGGTGGACTGGAGGACAGGAGAACTCAGATTCCCAACTGGAGAAGCAGTAAAGACCCTGACTCAGCCCCATAATGGAGGAAGCCCCTCCAAAAAAGCAGCAGTTGGGGGGGAAGAGTTGCAAGCTATCTCAGATGAATACAGAGACTTAGCTGAAGTATTCAGTGAGGAAAAATCTGATGAACTGTCCCCCCATTGGCCCACGGACTACTTCATTGAAATGGGCCCTGGGGCGAAGTTACCCAAATCGAAACTGTATTCCATGAGCCCACGGGAGCTAGAGGAAATGCAGAAATTCATAGAAAAAAAACTAGAAAGGGGTTTTATTCAACCGGCAAAGCCGAAGACCACAGCTCCTGTATTATTTTGTGAAAAGAAGGACAGGACTCTTCACCTCTGCATGGACTATAGATCCCTGAACGCAGTGAGCAAGAGCAAACTATACCCCCTCTCTCTCATGAAAGACACACTAGCACACCTATCAAAGGGGAAAATCTTTTCAAAACTAGACTTAAGAGAGACATATTACAGGATTAGAATTAAGGAGGGAGACAAGTGGAAGACAGCTTTCAATTGCCCCCTAGGATGTTACCAGTTCAGGGTTCTACCCTTCAGCCTTCAAGAGGCACCTGCAGTGTTCATGCAATTAATAAATGGTGTGCTCCAGGAGCACCTATAGAAAAGAGTGCTTGTTTACCTGGACGACATCTTGATATTCACTGAAATGATGGAGGAACATGTGAAGCTAGTCAGAGCTGTACTGGAAAAACTCCAGGCAGCTCACCTGTATGCCAAACTGTCTAAATGTGAGTTTCACAAAGAAAAAATTGACTATGTGGGGTATCGCATCTCACTGAATGGCATAGAAATGGACCCCGAGAAAGTCTGAGTGGTATTAGAATGGGCTCCACCCTGCACGAGGAAGCAATTGCAAAGCTTCCTTGGATTCACTAATTTTTACCGGCAGTTTATCCCCTCCTTTGCAGAGATTGTGCTTCCAATTACGAACTTACTGAAGACCAAGGGGGAGGGAAAGCCAAAACCAAGCCAACCATTGAAATGGACAGTGGAATGTCAAACTGCATTCAAAAGGTTAAAAATATTATTTTCCGCAGAACCAGTTTTAAGACACCCCAACACTGAGAAACCTTTTGTGATTCAGGCTGATGCTAGTTATGTAGCTGTGGGGGCAGTCCTATTACAGGAAAATGATAAGGGAAAATTGCAGCCTTGTGCATATACATCAAGGAAACTCACAGACAGAGCAAAGATGGGCAGTCTGGGAGAAAGAGACTTATGCAGTTCAATGGGCTCTTC
This sequence comes from Vipera ursinii, assembly GCF_947247035.1. Taxonomy (NCBI): domain Eukaryota; kingdom Metazoa; phylum Chordata; class Lepidosauria; order Squamata; family Viperidae; genus Vipera; species Vipera ursinii. The sequence goes on from NC_139522.1 coordinate 37,097,576, forward strand.
TCACCTGGCAGCACTTCCTGGAGGGTAACAAAATTCCTTTCCAGGTGTGGACCGACCACAAGAACCTGGAAGCACTGGGGAGGCGGAGCCAGCTGTCAAAGGGAATGGATGTGTTGAGACGCCGCTCCGAATGAGCGTGCCGATCTCACAGCTTTTTCTCTGTTCCCGGTGGGTTTTTTAAAAAAGCCCCAGATCTCTCGGAGGGAGATTAGAAGCAGAGGCGCCCAGCTGAGCAGCTCAGGACGGCGGTTCAAGCTGCAGAAAGCAGGAAAGCCGAGGAGAGAGCCGGGTGAAGGAGACGGCCCATTATGGCAGCCATGAAGAAATGACAGCTGTCAAAAATAGCAGTGAGCCAGCAGGACAGCTGAGTTATGTTGAGAAATCATGAGGATTTAAAAAGAGAAATAGGTGAAATAAGGAATGATACTGGAGAACTCAAAGAGAGGATGGGAGCAATGGACGGAAAATTTGAATGTTTTCAACAGCAAATATTGAAAAATGAACAGAAATTATTAGAAATGGAGGATAGAATGAATAAGGAGGAAAGAAGAGTAGATGAAATGAATGAAAAACTTTTGCAAGCAAATAAAGAGTTAGAAAAAACCATTATACTGCTTGAAACTGAGAAAGCAGACCACTATTTACGTTTCCAAAATGTGAAGGAAGAGAAGGGGGAGGACCTCCCAGAAATGATGACGGACTTGCTAGCAAGGGCCCTAGGGACAGGGAAAGATGAGATGGCAAATGAGATTGATGAAATATATAGAATTCACACAAATTACACGAGAAGAAATAACTTACCCAAGGAGGTACATATCAGATTTGTGAAGAAGTCAATTAGGGATGAGATTTTGCACAGAACAAGGGACGACCCAATAGAATATAGAGGTAAACAACTAATTGTCCTCAAACAAGTCCCTAGGAGGGTAAGAGATCTGAGAAGGCCCTACCAACATATTACATCAAAATTAATAAGACAAAATATTAATTTTAGGTGGCTGATGCCGGAAGGGATTGTGGTGACCTGGCAAGAAAAGAGATATAGGTTAGATTCGATTGATAAAGCAGAAGAGTTTTTCCAGCAGCATCTAGGCAATGAAGATGAACTAGAAGAAAGAGAGTTAAGAGAAGGGAAAAATGCAGAGAGATATAATAGAAAGACACAGGAATCACAAGACAATGAACAGGAAACAGAGAGAAGAGAAAAAATGAGAATGCACCATGACAACAATGATGAGAGTAGACACAAAGAAGTTAAGGAAGATAGACTGACAAGGGCAACATGATCAAAACAGAGGCAGTAATATAGAAATATTAACAGTATTATCATTAAATGTGAATGGACTAAACTCCCCAGCTAAGAGAAATATAATTTTGAATAAGCTCAGTAAGAAAAATTTAGATATAACAATTCTACAAGAAACACATATAAAAACTCAAGATCAGGATCTATTAAACTACCCTAAGTTAGGAATTAAATTTGTATTGCTTTCACAGCAGAAGAAAGGAGGAATTGTGATATATGTTAAAGAAAGAATCCCAGCAAGACAAATTTATCGAGATGAGGAAGGTAGAATATTGATTATTGAAATTTCCTTGAACAAAAAAAAGGTCGCCCTGGTAGGAATTTATGTCCCCAATGAAAAACAAAGACAATTTTATAAGAAATTGCATAAGGTTATTGCTGATATGGATTATGAGAACATTTGTATAATTGGCGATTTTAATGCAATTATAGACAGAGAATTAGATTATAAGAGTGAGGAAGTTAGGAAACGAACCAGGAGAATATTACCCGGTACTTTTTTTAAAAATGGTGGAGGAATGAAATATTCAAGATAGTTGGAGGGAGAGAAATTTGAATGAAAAGTAATTTACATACTATTCAGGGCGGCATCAATCATGGTCTAGAATTGATATGGTCTGGACAACGAAAGAACTAAATTCAGATATTGATGATATAATAATAGATATTAATACTTGGGCAGATCATAATCCCATTGTAATTAAATGGAAAGAACAGAAGACAACAACAAGGAGGTGGACTCTTAAAAAGGCAATCCTAAACCAAACAGAATTTAAACATAAGATGGAGGAACAAATGCGGACATTCTTCCAGATAAATAAGAAAGAGGAGACTAGCACTCAAAATTTATGGGATACTGCCAAAGCAGTTATGAGAGGAACTGCAATTGCGTATATGGCCAATGAATATAAAAAGAAAAGGCAATATCGAAAAAGTTTAGAGGATGAACATAAAAAATTAGAATTAGAACTACAAAAAACCCACAATGTAGAGATTTAAAACAACAGTTGGATTTAAATAAGCATAAATTGAATATTATAGAAAAGGGAGAATTGGCACAAAAATAAAAAGTATTAGACAAAAAATTTTTGAGCAGGCAAATAAACCTGGGAGATGGCTGGCCTATAGATTGAAAAGACAAAAAGATAATAGATGGATTAGTAAATTACGTAATCAAGCAGGGGAGATAGTACATCAAAATGATGGGGAAAAATGGGTGATGTATGAATTCTATAAAAATCTTTATAAAGAGGAGGAAATGATCACTGAGGAAAGAATATCACAACATCTTATGAAAGCAGACCTACCGAAGGTTTCAGAAGAATTTCAAAATATATTAAATAAAGATATAACAGTTCAGGAAATTATGGAAGCTATTAAAAAACAAAAAAGTAATAAAACACCTGGCCCTGATGGACTACCGTCCGAAATATATAAAAACCTCCAAGAACTTTTGGTCCCAACACTATTGGATTTATTTAATGAGGTGCTAAACACAGCAAAAATTCCAAACTCATGGGAAGAAGCAATCATCTCACTAATCCCTAAAGAAAACTCTGATTTGACCTGTATTAAAAATTATAGACCCATTTCTTTCCTGAACACGGATTACAAGATTTTCACGACTATAATGGCAGAAAGATTAAAAAAAATATTTAGCGGAATTTATTCATACTGACCAAAACGGCTTCTTGCCTAAAAGACAAATTAGACATAACATCAGGATCATACTAGACATCTTAGAATACTATGAATTTCATAGCGAAAAACAAGTGGCATTAATTTTTGTCGATGCTCAGAAAGCCTTTGATAATGTCAAATGGAATTTTATGTTGACTCAACTCAAACAGATGGAATTCGGAGAAAAATTTATAAATATGTTTAAAGCAATCTATTCCAAGCAAGAGGCAAAAGTAATCATAAACGGAGAATTAACAAATAGCATTCAAATACAAAAAGGTACGAGACAAGGCTGTCCACTATCTCCTTTATTATTCATTCTTTCTTTAGAAGTACTCACAAGAATAATCTGAAAAGATAAGATGATTAAAAGATTAGAAATCAGAAAAGAGACATTTAAACTACAGGCTTATGCGGATGATTTAGTGTTCATCTTGGAAGACCCTTTAGAATCTGGAACAAGATTATTACAGGTGCTGGAAAATTATGGAGATGTTGCAGGATTAAAAATTAACAAAGAAAAAACTAAAATGCTTGTTAAAAATATGTCCAACTTACAAGAGACTGAGTTAGTAGAAAAAATTGACATCCAGACATCTAAAAGAATAAAGTATTTGGGGATTCAACTATCAGCAAGATGTACTACACTTAAAAGAAAAAAATTATGATAAGTTAATGGACCAAATTATAGTAGACCTAGATAGATGGAAAAACTTGCAGCTCTCTTTTATGGGAAGAATAGCGACAATCAAGATGAATATACTGCCCAAATTACTCTTTTTATTCCAATGTGTACCAATTAAATTAGGTAAGGATTTTTTGAAAATTTAAATAGAGTTACATCTAAATTTATCTGGCAAGGTAAAAAACCGAGAATCAAGTTAAAATTATTACAGGATGCAAAGGAAAGAGGAGGGCTCGGCCTCCCAGATTGCGAAAAATATTATCAAGCAGCAATAGCGGTATGGATAAAGGATTGGATATATTTAAGGAATAGAAGACTACTAGCCTTAGAAGGTCATGACATGCAAATTGGGTGGCATGCTATAATGTGGGATGGAAAATATAGGGCTCATCAGTATTTTCAGAATCATCATATTAGATGGGCACTATTAGATGTGTTGATAAGAATTAAAAAATTTAACTATATAGAAATTCCCAATTGGCTATCTTTATTAGAGATTTTTATGCACCCCAAATTTATAAATCTAGGAAGTGTAATTACATATAAAGATCTCTTAGATGAAAATGGAGACCTGAAAACAAGAAAAAGATTATCAGAAGATGGTGTAGAGTTGGAATGGTGGGCATACTTACAAATACAGTCACGATACAGAAAAGATAAAAAAGAACCAGGGATAAAATTAGAGCATACACAATTAGATAAAATTCTTCTAGGAACAGAAGATCGATTGATAAAAAAGATATACCAATATTTATTGGAACAGGATTTGTTATGTATGCAGGCACCTGCATAGCAACAGCCACCAGGGGGCGTTGGCCTGAACGGTTTTGGCGGGAAACCCAGTTTTGGCGGGAAACCTAGGGCCAACCCCATTGGCTGTCCGCTTACCTGGCTAGGTATTTAAGGAGGCCAGGTAACCCTCATCCCTCAGTACGCTACCCCCTTCCAATAAAGAGCTGAACACGTACTCCGGCTGGCGTCTCTTCCTTGCGTCGGACCCACTACACAATAGTGGCAAGGTGAGATTGCTGCCAACAAGGAGCTGAAGTCACTGGGGGAAGCGCTCCGCGAGCTGAAGGGAAAGGCAGTTTCCTTCCTTCTTCCCCCCCCACGACCGCCAGCTGACCGAACCACACCGGTCACCGCATCTGCGACTCGAGACCCGAACCAACACCGCGATGGCAAGAGCCGGACAACCCGGCGAATTCGACACCCGCCAACCCGAGACATGGGCCCATTACCTGGCTCACGCCGAACTGTACATGCGGTTCAATCAGATCTCAGAGGACGGCGCAAAGGCAGCAGCCCTGCTCTGCATCGGGGGACCAGCACTCCTGGAGATCGCAGCGAACCTGTTTGCCCCGGAGGCCATCAACTCCGTCGCGTACCGGGACCTCGTGGCCAAGCTCAACGCCCATTTCAGGCACGACGTTCCAAAGTGGCTGCAAGGTCACAATTCAAAAAAAGGGACCAGCGCCCCGATAACTCCGGCGCCGAGTTCCTCGCCGCCCTACGAGAAGCCGCCGTCGCCTGCAAGTTTTCAAACTTGGAGGAGCGGCTACGGGACCGGTTGATTTGCGGCCTACAAGACAGGCGGCTGCAAGAATGCCTGTTCGAGAGAGAGGAGGTTTCGCTCCAGGAAGCCGAAGACGCCATTCTGGCCCACGAAGCGGCCTGTGGGGCCATCCAAGCAGTCCAGGAGACCCGGGCCGGCAGCCAGGCAGCCAGCGTCCACCGACAGGTTGCCACAGCCGAGGACGAGCTGAACATCGACCTCATCCAGCGGAAGCCGACCCCCAACCAGCGAGCCAGACGCCTAGACAACCCCAGGCCTCCCGGAAATGCCACCAACCCTCAGAAGTGCGCAGGGTGTGGTGGGAACCACGTGCGCAGCCTCTGTAAGTTCTGGTCGGCCACGTGTCGGGCCTGCAAGAAAAAAGGCCACATAGCCGCGGTCTGTTGTAGCCGCCGCTCCCGAGAGGAGATCCACGAGCTGCAACCGGAGGAATCGCTGTTCAAAGGTACTGGGGCCCCGACCAAAACACGAATTGGCTATGTTGAGAGCCGGCGGGCCATTAACCACACGAGTAGCCGCCAGCTGCTCAAACCCAAAATTAGACTAAAAATCCGCTTGCAAGGCATCCCTTGCAGCATGGAGCTTGACTCCGGATCAGCGGTCTCGATCATTTCGGACGAGACCCTTAACTACATAAATAGCCGGAGCAAGCAGCGGATTAAATTATGGCCTACAAATTTAAACCTGACCGATTTCCAGAACTCACCAGTCAAGGTAAAGGGGGAGGCTACCGTCTCGGTGGGGTTTAAGGGTCGCGAAGAGCACCTGGAGGTTGTAGTGGTAGAGGGCCGGAGGGCCAGTCTGGTCGGCCTAGACTGGTTCGAGGCCCTGGGAATCACAGTCTCTGGGATCCACCGGATCCAAGGGGACTCTGTCGAGGCCGTCTGCAAGGAGTTCGCAGACGTCTTCGATGGGACACTAGGCAGGTACACAGCCCCCCCATTTCATTCAAGCTTAACTCGAACGTTCCCCCCGTTAGGGTCCGGCCACGGCGAGTCCACTTCGCGCTCAAACACAAAATAGAGCATGAACTAGATAAGCTAGTGGCCCAGGGAATCTTAGAGCCCATAGATGGGGGGGGAGTGGGAAACCCCAATCGTCACCCCCCTCAAATCCAACGGGGAAATTAGGATCTGCACCAACTACAAGTGTTCGGTGAACCGCACCCTGAACCCGCACGCTTACCCGGTCCCCACGGTCAGCCACGTTCTCGCTTCCCTCCAAGGCGGTGCCATCTTTGCAAGGCTCGATCATGCGCAGGCGTACCAGCAACTCACGGTTACTAGGGCAACAGCTGACATTCAAACCATAGTAACACACAGGGGAGCGTTCCGGGTGAACAGGCTGCAGTTTGGGGTCAGCGTTGCTCCTGGCATTTTCCAGGAAGTTATGGAGAAGACACTCAGGGGCATCCCAGGTGTCTGCCCCTATTTTGATGACATCCTGATTGCAGGAGCATCAGCAGAAGAGCTGGCAGGTAGGCTCAGGGAGGTACTGTCCAGGCTCTGCACAGCTGGCCTCAAACTAAAGAGGGAAAAATGCAGCATAGGTGTTCCCTCCACAGAATTCTTGGGATTCAGGGTAGATGCCAAGGGAATCCAACCCACAGAGTCCAAGGTGAGGGCCATCAAACTAGCACCCACACCCAAGAACAAGCCAGAGCTACAGGCATTCCTGGGCCTGTTGAATTTCTACCATGCATTCCTCCCACACAAGGCAGCCATTGCAGAGCCACTCCACAGGCTACTAGACAAACAGGCAGCATGGGTATGGACAGCCGCCCACAACCATAGCTTCAGGGCCTTGAAAGCACTACTGTCGGATAAGTCCACAATAACCCATTTCATCGAGTCCAAGCCCATCTGCATCGCATGCGATGCTTCCCCTTATGGTATGGGCGCTGTGCTCAGCCACCTTGAGCCCAATGGGGCGCAAATTCCCATAGCCTACTATTCCAGGACGCTGCCTGGAGCAGAAAGAAACTACACCCAAATTGACAAGGAAGCCCTGGCAATCGTGGCAGGTATCAAAAAATTCCACGATTATCTGTATGGCAGGGAGTTCACTGTCTACACGGACCACAAACCCCTCCTGGGCCTGTTCACAACGGACAGGCAGACTCCACAAATCCTGTCCCCCAGAATGCTCCAGTGGTCCATCTTCCTTGCAGCCTACAATTGCAAGCTGGTGCACAAGCCAGGGAAGGAGATGGGCCACGCAGACGGCCTAAGTAGGCTACCCATAGACACCACTGAGCCAGACCCAGCACCAGCAACACAAATCCTAGCCCTGCAGGAACTATCAGAATGCCCAGTACATGTCAAGGACATTGCAACCAGCACAGCTGCTGACAACATCATGAGCAGGGTACTCTCATGGGTTTGCACAGGGTGGCAGAACAAGTCCCCGGGGCCTGAGTTCCAGGCCTACTTCACCAGGTGCAACGAGATCTCCACGCACAGGGGTTGCCTCCTCTGGGGAAGCAGGGTCATCATTCCCACCGCAGTACGGGGCAGGGTATTGGACTCCTTACACGAGGGACACCCAGGGGTGGTTAGGATGAAGGCTCTGGCCAGAAGCTACCTCTGGTGGCCAGGGCTGGACAAGGACATTGAGGAACGGGTCAAGGCCTGTTACATGTGCCAAAGATCCAGGCCAGAGATGCCACACGCACCCGTGCACAGGTGGGAGGCCACACACACACCCTGGTCCCGCATCCACATTGACTATGCAGGGCCATTTCAGGGTCAACTGTTCTTGGTAGTAGTGGACAGCCACTCCAAGTGGCTGGAGGTAGTCCCTGTTCCCAACATGACCTTGGGGAGGACAATCCAGGTGCTCAGAGCTCTCTTTGCCACACACTGCCTCCCCGACGTAATTGTGTCTGATAGCGGGCCTCAGTTTACCGCTAATGATTTCCAGGCGTTCTTGAAGGCGAACTGGATTAGGCACACCACCTCCATGTCTTTCCATCCATTGACCAACGGGCAAGCGGAACGGATGGTAAGGACGACCAAAGACGCACTCCGGCGCATCATTAGTGGGGACTGGTATCACAGACTGGCGAAGTTCCTACTCACCCAACACACTACACCATGCGTTGCTACCGGGAAGAGCCCAGCAGAACTGCGGTGGGGACGGCGTCTCATCACCAAGCTGGACCGTTTACACCCAGACCGAGTAGCAGCCGAGGCGGTTAGGCCACCATCACCATCATCGTCATCATCAGCATCATCTTCATCGCAATCATCACCAGCGCACAGAGTTCTCAACGTGGGGGACCCGGTCTGGGCAAGGAACTATGGGGCAGGGCATCCATGGGTTCCAGGGACAGTGGTGGAGAAAACTGGACCCCTCTCTTACATCGTGGGGGTGGAGGGGGACAGACACATAAGGCGACACATCGACCAGCTCAGAGGAAGGGTCCCTGAGCGCACCACACACACCCAACAGGAGAGCCACACCCCAGGAGAGGTCAGCCCAACCAGAAACAACACAGAGCAGGAACCAGAGGAGGAGGGCCTCCTGAACCCACCTCTGTTCAACCCAGCACAAAGGCCCCAAGAACCAGCTGGCCAAGCCCAGGGCCAAGCCACACCCAGACGGTCCACCCGGCCCCACAGGACACCTGCCTACCTGGCGGACTATGTGTGCAAGTGACCTCCACAGAGTTACATTGTTTTTTTGTTGTTGACATACAGTGTACATAGTTGTAGCTAGTTGCAAATTGTTATCGTTGTTATGTGGTTCTTCTCTAAGGGGGAAGGGGTGTTATGTATGCAGGCACCTGCATAGCAACAGCCACCAGGGGGCGTTGGCCTGAACGGTTTTGGCGGGAAACCCAGTTTCGGCGGGAAACCTAGGGCCAACCCCATTGGCTGTCCGCTTACCTGGCTAGGTATTTAAGGAGGCCAGGTAACCCTCATCCCTCAGTACGCTACCCCCTTCCAATAAAGAGCTGAACATGTACTCCAGCTGGCGTCTCTTCCTTGCGTCGGACCCACTACACAATAGGATTTATTAGAAGAACAGGTAAAAGAAACAATGTTAACCTGGAGTAAAAATTTTGGTTATAATATTGACTTAGATAATTGGCAACTACTATGGGATAGAAATAGGAGGTTAACGCTAGCCACCTCCTATAAAGAGAATTTGTACAAGATGTTTTATAGACGGCATCTTCCCCCTACAAGGTTAGCAAAAATAGATTAAAAAATCTCACCAATATGCTGGAAATGCAGAAGGCTTCCAGGGACTTATTATCATATGTGGTGGGAATGTTCAGAAGCGAAATTTTTTTGGCAGTGGATTAAAAATTGGTTGGAAGAAATATTACGACAAAAAATTGATTTAAAACCAGAAATCTTTTTATTAGGGATTATTAATGATAATCTCAGTAAAGCATCTCTCTACTTATTAGTACATATCTTAACTGCAGCAAGACTGGCATCTGCCCAAAAATGGAAAAGAAAGGAAACACCCACTGAAGAAGAAATAATAGATAAAATTTTATCCTGCGCTGAAATGGACAGGTTAACCCTAGAGATCAAAAATAAGAATGAAACGGAGTATTATGAAATTTGGCAAAATTTGTATAATTGGTTAGAGTTAAGGAGGATCACTGAGATGAACATTGTTTGATTGGTTGATAATGTAAGGATTTTTTATTAGCATCTATATAATGGACATAACTGAAAGATACGTAAATATAACGCTGAGGACTGAATGACAGTTTACTAAAAAAACCGACAGATCTTATATGTACAGTTTTTTATACTCTGTCCTGTTATAGATTGTATTTTAGGTTTTTGTTATTTCTTTCTGTAACATAAGATAATACTAATAGTAGTGTTGTAGCTAGGGAAGTTGAATCATGTCCACTTTTGTTTTTAAATGTATATTTAATAAAAAAATTTAAAAAGAACCTGGAAGCACTGAAAACACCCAGAAAACTGACCCCTAAAGAAGCAAGATGGTCACAGCATTTCCACCAGTTTAACTTTGAAGCATTTGCCAGGAGGAAAGAACTTCTTAGCGGATGCATTGTCCAGACTGCCCCAGTATAATAGTAACAGAACAGACATAACTTTTTTAGCCAAATTTTTTGTAGGGTTAGGGAGGGGGGAGGGTTGTGGTTCGTTGGAGACGGGGGGTAATCCACCAACTGTTGTTCAGGCCAGGCCCAGGATAGATCGCGTAGGGAGGGAGCCGAGGTCGGCCATCTCCGGAGCTCCAGAGCGGGTCGTGGGATTGCCTATTCCCACGACGATAGGAAATGGTAGCAGGTGTAAGATCAGAGGGCCGTACCGACCTCCGGGAGGGCTTCTCCGCTATTTACAAGCGGTGAGGCGCTCCGACCCTCTGTCTTCGACCCGAGGTTCTGGGAGCGGGGATGTGCAGCCACCTGAGCTCCGGCTGGTGTACCTGAATGCCAGGTCCGTTGCTAACAAGGCTCCTCTCGTCCGGGATCTGGTCGAGGGTGAGCATGCGGACCTGGCCTGCATCACGGAGACCTGGTTGGGCCCAGAGGGCGGTATCCCCCTGGTTGATCTTTGCCCACCAGGCTTCCGGGTGCTACACCGGCCTCAGACTCAGGGTAGGGGTGGGGGAGTGGCTGTGGTTATGAGGGAGACCTTATGTCCGCAGGAGGCCACCGTTCCTCAGATAGTCGGGTGTGAATCTCTCTTATTGAGGTTTGGTCCTAGGGCGCAGTTGGGCTTGCTGCTGGTGTACCTTTCGCCTAGTCGCGCAGCAGCAGCCCTGCCTGAGCTTCTCGATATCCTCTCAGGGCTGGTGATTGAGTTTCCCAAACTTATGGTTTTGGGAGACTTCAATCTACCATCCCTGGGAGGAGCATCTGAGTTAGCTCGGGAGTTCATGGCTTCCATGACGGCCATGGACCTGACGCAAGTAATTCATGGACCGACTCATGTGGGAGGTCACACCCTGGATTTGGTTTTTCTATCTGGACGGTGGTTAGATGATCTTGGTGGGGGCTCCCCAATTGTTATGCCCCCTGTCATGGACCGATCATCATCTCCTGCGGCTGGTCTTCCGTTTTGCCACTCCCCACCGTGGAGTTGTTGAGCCAACCAGATGGTTCCGCCCCAGGCGCTTAATGGACCCTGAGAGGTTCCAGGCAGCACTGCGGTCCCCACCTGCCTCCTCAGCTCACAGCTCGGCAGATGCCTTAGTGGAAGCCTGGGAAAGGACGGCCACGGAGGCACTTGCCCAAGTTGTACCCTTGCGGCCCCTGACCCGGCGCAGATCCCAATGGGCTCCATGGTTCTCCGCGGAGCTCCGGGAGATGAAGCGTCGGAGCCCTATCTACAGGAGATAATGACTCACCCCCCATAATGAGGGGTGGGATATCCTGAATATCCCGAGATGCCGGTACGCACAGCCACTCCGTCTTGTCAGGGTTGAGTCGAAGCCTGTTCCTCCCCATCCAGACCCGGACCGCCTCCAGGCAACGGGACATCACGTCGAGGGCATCACTGGGGTGGTTTGGGGTCGAAATGAAAAGTTGGGTATCATCAGCATATTGATGATACCCAACTCCAAAACCACGAATGATCTCACCCAGCGGTTTCATGTAGATGTTGAACAGGAGGGGCGAGAGGACCGACCCCTGAGGAACTCCACAAGCGAGAGGCCTCGCGGTCGACCTCTGCCCCCCTGCCAACACCGACTGCGAGCGTCCCAGGAGATAGGAGGAGAACCACTGAAGAACCGTGCCTCCCACTCCCAATCCCCTGAGACGCCGCAGCAGGATACCATGGTCGATGGTATCGAAAGCCGCTGAGAGGTCTAATAGGACTAGAACAGAGGAGTATCCCCTGTCCCGAGCCCTCCAGAGATCATTCACCAGCGCGACCAATGCCGTCTCCGTGCTGTACCCGGGTCTGAAGCCCGATTGGTACGGGTCTAGATAATCCGCTTCATCCAGGACCAGAGGGAGCTGATGCGCCACCACACTCTCAACAACCTTCGCAAGAAAGCGAAGGTTGGAGACCGGACGAAAGTTATTCAAAACTGCCGGGTCCAAGGCAGGCTTCTTGAGGAGAGGTCTCACCACCGCCTCTTTCAAGGCGGCGGGAAAACTACCCTCACTCAAAGAGGCAGATATAACCGCCTGGAACCAGCCTCGTGTCCCCTCCCGGGCTGCATAAACCAGCCAGGAAGGGCACGGGTCCAATAAACATGTGGTGGAGCTCAGCCTCCCCATGATCCTGTCCACTTCCTCCGGAGTTACAGGATCGAACTCCTCCCAGGTGACATTGACAAGATCGCTCGTGTCCTGATCGTCCGATACTGCCCAGTCGGAGTCCAAACCGGTCCGAATCCGAGCGATTTTGTCTGACAGATGTTGACTAAATTCCTCGGCACGCCCCTGCAAGGGTTCCCCACTAACCTCCTGGTTAAGGAGGGAGCGGGTCACCCTAAACAGGGCAGCCGGGAGATTATCTGCGGACACGATGAGGGCAGCGAAGTAGTTAGATCTCGCTACCCTCATCGCTGCGAGATAAGACCTAATATGGGTTCTTAGTCGCAATCGGTCGGATTCAGATCGGCTGGACCTCCAAACGCTCTCTAGGCCCCGTCTCCGACGCTTCATCTCCCGGAGCTCCGCGAAGAACCATGGAGCCCATTGGGATCTGCGCCGGGTCAGGGGCCGCAAGGGTACAACTCGGTCAAGTGCCTCCGTGGCCGTCGTTTCCCAGGCTTCCACTAAGGCATCTGCCGAGCTGTGAGCTGAGGAGGCAGGTGGGGACCCCAGCGCTGCCTGAAACCTCTCAGGGTCCATTAAGCGCCTGGGGCGGAACCATCTAGTTGGCTCAACAACCCCATGGTGGGGAGTGGCAAAACGGAAGACCAGCCGCAGGAGATGATGATCGGTCCATGACAGGGGCATAACAATTGGGGAGCCCCCACCAAGATCATCTAACCACCGACCAGATAAGAAAACCAAGTCAAGGGTGTGGCCTCCCTCATGAGTCGGTCCATGAATTACCTGCGTCAGGTCCATGGCCGTCATGGAAGCCATGAACTCCCGAGCTAACTCAGATGCTCCTCCCAGGGATGGTAGATTGAAGTCTCCCAAAACCATAAGTTTGGGAAACTCAATCACCAGCCCTGAGAGGATATCGAGAAGCTCAGGCAGGGCTGCTGCTACGCGACTAGGCGAAAGGTACGCGAGCAGCAAGCCCAACTGCGCCCTGGGACCAAACCTCAATAAAAGAGATTCACACCCGACTATCTGAGGAACGGTGGCCTCCTGCGGACATAAGGTCTCCCTCATAACCACAGCCACTCCCCCACCCCTACCCTGAGTCCAAGGCCGGTGTAGCACCCGGAAGCCTGGTGGGCAAAGATCCACCAGGGGGATACCACCCTCTGGGCCCAACCAGGTTTCCGTGATGCAGGCCAGGTCCGCTTGCTCACCCTCGACCAGATCCCGGACGAGGGGAGCCTTATTAGCAACGGACCTGGCATTCAGATACAACAGTCGGAGCTCAGGTGGCTGCACATCCCCGCTCCCAGAACCTTGGGTCGAAGACAGAGGGTCGGAGCGCCTCACCGCTTGTAGATAGCGGAGAGGCCCTCCCAGAGGTCGATACGGCCCTCTGATCTTACACCTGCTGCCATTCCCTATCGTCGTGGGAATTGGCAATCCCACGACCCGCTCCAGAGCTCCAGAGATGACCGACCCCAGCTCCCCCTCAACGCGATCTATCCTAGGCCTGGTCTGAGCAGCAGTTGGCGGATTACCCCCCCTCTCCAACCAACCACAACCCTCCCCCCTCCCTAACCCTACAAAAAATTTGGCTAAAAAAGTAATCAGGGGCCTCTTATTAAATTTATATCTTAGGCCCCTGTTTCTGCCCGGCCATCTCTCAGGGTCCCAACAATCGGGCCCGTCATCAAGAGGCAAATTAAAAGGTAAGGCGGGTCGCTCCCAGGATGGGGGGGCACCCCTGAGAGCGAGTAAAACCGTGCTGGAGTACCTCAAAACCATGGTAAAATTGGGTAATACAGCAAAAACAGACCCAGATCAAAATAAATAAAATGGGAGGATCTTAAAATGGAAGGAGAGTATCCAGACTGCAAACCCAGCTCTTCTGCCACTAGAGCTGGGTAACCCCGGGACAATCCCCGTTCTCTCACAACGGTCAGAACCGGGGAGCAGCCTGAGATATACAGCCGGGGAAAGAGATACCGCCTAGAGCTCTCACCTCTAAGACGGAACAGATGGAAACTCTTAACTCTTAACCACTCTCTCACAGTGGTTATACACCCGGCACCTTCCACAACCCAGGGGGAAAGGAAAAAGGGAGGACAATAGGGGAAACCAGTCAGCGAGATGGATTAGGGTAAAAACCTATAAAGTCACGGAGTGGGGCTCAAGGATATGGTCCAGTGAGCTATAATAGTCCATGCCTCCAGATGTCCAGGCATAAAAATCCATACTCCACCCAGCCATAGTCACCGTGCCAAGACGGTCGCGGCGCTCCAACTCCCTCACCGCCAACCGTCCCAGACACCAACCAGGGCCGTCTCCACCACTCCAGCTTAAAACGCTGACGCTGCTCCAAGCCGTAGTTCATAATAGCAGTTGTAAATCAACCAGCATCCGGCTCCTGAGCAACTGGAAAGTTCTCCTCAAGGTCGCCGGCTCCATCGAGTTATTCCGGGCTCCGACAAACAGCTGATCGGCGCCGCGGAGCACAGTCAGCTGGTCGGCGCCAAAAAACACAGCACGGGGCTCAGCCAGTTCTTCCGGGCCTGCACGGCTCTCCCAAACTCCTCCGAACAGCCGGGGCCCTCCGAAAAGCCGACAAACAGCTGGTCGGCGCCGCGGAGCACGGTCAGCTGGTCGGCGCCGAAAAACAACAGCCCGGGGCTCAGCCAGTTCTTCCGGGCCTGCACGGCTCTCCCAAAGTCCTCCGAACAGCCGGGGCCCTCCGAAAAGCCGACAAACAGCTGATCGGCGCCGCGGAGCACAGTCAGCTGGTCGGCGCCGAAAAATACAGCACGGGGCTCAGCCAGTTCTTCCAGGCCTGCACGGCTCTCCCAAACTTCCTCCGAGCAGCCGGGGCCCTCCGAAAAGCCGACAAACAGCTGGTCGGCGCCGCGGAGCACAATCAGCTGGTCGGCGCCGAAAAGCACAGCACGGGGCTCAGCCAGTTCTTCCGGGCCTGCACGGCTCTCCCAAAGTCCTCCGAACAGCCGGGGCCCTCCGAAAAGCCGACAAACAGCTGGTCGGCGCCGCGGGGCACAGTCAGCTGGTCGGCGCCGAAAAACACAGCACGGGGCTCAGTCAGTTCTTCCGGGCCCGCACGCCTCTCCCAAACTTCCAAAAATCTGAGAAATCAAACATTTATCCTTATATCGCTGCTATATCTCCCTCTAAAACAAACAGAAAGCAGTTGTTTGAAACATATTAATCCTGCATACGCCTTTTCTTTTAAATTATGCAGCCGCGAGAGTTGTATTGGGAGTTTCCCGATACTCCCATGTCACACCTTTGCTCCGCGAGCTGCATTGGCTTCCAGTTGTCTTCCGAGTGAGGTTCAAGGTGTTAGTAATGACCTACAAAGCCCTACATGGCATGGGTCCGGAATACCTTGGGGAGCACCTGCAGCCAGCGTCAACTTCCCTCCGCCCAGTACGCTCCCACAGAGAGGGTCTCCTCAGGGTGCCACCGGTCAAAGAATGCCGACTGGTGGCCCCCAGGGGGAGGGCGTTCTCTGTGGGTGCACCGGATTTATGGAACCATCTTCCGGTCGAGCTCCGGATGGCGCCCGATCTCCGCTCCTTCCGGCGCGATCTTAAAACCCATCTCTTTAAACAAGCTGGCCTGGTGTAGGGAAATTATTGCAGGCTGCAGAAGCGCAGCTGAAACAATTGTTTTTCAGTCTCCTGAAACAAGCCATGATAAACCACCTGTTCAGCACAAGGTGAATCAGTTAATTGTTGGCTATTAAGATACAGCTGTCATAACCAAGCCAGGGGAGTATCTTGCAAGTTCAGAGCCAATGGGAAGTGGGATTCTTTGTTATACACGAGCTCAATCCAATGAGTGTTTGTCCTTGTGAATAAAAGAGAGCTTTGGACATTGCTCTGGGCTCTCATCCCGAGGCAGGAAAGACTCTGTCTTTTTTCCATGAGAGACCACCACATGTGGTGACCCCGACGTGATTCTTTGAGACCCTCAGACTTATGCCTGGCATAGGCATAGTGCACTTCATCGGATCTTGCAGGACGGGACCGAATATTCAGTAAGTATGGGGAATGATTTTTCAGCGTCACAAACACTCCATGCGAAGGAGTTACGCCAGATCTTAAAGAATACATTTCCTGCTTTTTCTCAAGTAGGTTTAGAAGAGATAGAAAACTTACTCAGGGTTATTTCAGCTCAATGTCCCTGGTATCCTGAACAAGGTTCTTTAGAAGTTCAGGATTGGAAAAGGATAGGGAAAATTTTACATGAGGAACCAAGAGCCTCAATTAAGCATTTACTTCTTTGGGAGAAAATTTTGGAAGCTTTAATAGCACATTCTAATCCTTTGTTCCTTTCACCAGAACTTTCTGCCCCACTACCTCATGTGTTAACTCCAATGCCTCATTTAGTAACCCCAAAGGCTCCGGAGGACATTAAGTTAATATCCAAGTCATATACATCATTACCTGAAATTAACAATTTGGAGGGTTCCAAAAAAGTTGATGAAGCAAGTACAAAAAGTTTAAAGTGTCAAGGGGCAGTTGGGGTAGTTAGAGCAGGATTTGATGAAGCCCAAGGGAAAGGGTTATTGTCACCGGAGGAATTAGTAGAAGGTTTGGATGCTTTTCCTGTAACAGTGGATATAGATGGACAAGGAAATAGGCAATATCGTTGGCAGCCATTGCCTTTTTCTATTTTGAGAGAAATTAGGAAAAGTATAACTGAGACAGGATTGCATTCCTCCTTTGTGCAAGGAACCATAGAAGGGATATCTAAAGGATATAATATGGTTCCACAAGATTGGACGGATTTGTGGAGAATGCTTTTAACACCGGCACAGTATGTAGTTTGGGATTCTGAATATCAGCGTAACGCTATTGTAGCTGGAAACAACTCTGGAGGGGCTTACACTCCAGATCAACTTTATGGTTCTGGTCGATTTACCACTGTTTTACAACAAGTAGGAGGAATTCCTGATGCTGCTTATCCTGTAATTGGCCGTTGTGTGATAAGCGCGTATAAAAAAGTACCTCAGTCAGGCAAACCCACTAAGTCTTTTACTAATGTCCGACAGGGGCCAACTGAGCCTTATCCAGAATTCATTGATAAATTGAAAGAGGCTATTGAGAAACAAATTGATAATGCAGAAGCAGTTCAAGAACTTTTGTTGAAATTGGCTTATGAAGCTGCAAACGCAGACTGTAAAAAAGCTCTAACTAATATAGTGAGTCAACCAACTTATGGAATAGCAGATATGTTAAGAGCATGTTCCTCTGTGGGAACAGGGGTGTGGAATATGAGTGCTTTAGCTAACGCTTTGCAAAAAGGAAAATTTGGTCAACAAATGGGTAATTGTTTCAACTGTGGGAAACCTGGTCATTTTAAGGCACAATGTCGAGCTCCAGGAGGAGGGAATAGTGTTGGAAGCAGACAGGGAAATAATAAATCTGGAGTTCGCCCGAAACAACCTTCTCCTAGATGCAAGAAGGGATTTCATTGGGCAAACCAATGTAGAAATGTTAAGACTTCGGGAAACTGGGATGCGGGCTAGCAGCTAGCCCAGGAAGTAAAGCTGCTTGTTGCCAAAATGAGCAAAGTTATAAGGGCAACACTATTTGTGAAAAATTGTCTGTTCAGAATGTTCCCACAGCCACCAAGGGTAGTGCAGGTATAGATTTGATTAATCAGCAAGATATTAATTTGGATTTTCCTGACGTTGTGACTTGTATGCCAACTCAACTTTGGGGACCATTGCCTAAAGGAACAGTAGGTTTAGTCCTTCCTCGTTCCTCAGCAGCGAAAAAAGGGTTTCACATAATTCCTGGAGTAATTGATTTGGACTATTTAGGACAAATTATGATTCAAATAATGGTGAAAGTTCCTCAATTAGCAAGTAAAGGGGACTCCGTGGCTCAATTAATACTACTTCCTTATGTAACACCTGGGGGAAATTCTGAGCGGATTCGAGGAACTGGAGGGTTTGGCTCTACAGATACTGTGGATCCTCAAATCTTAGCTATTATAAAAAATTTACAAAAGGAGAAACCTAGGCAAATTTGTTTTATTAATGGGAGGCCTTTTTCTGGAATTTTAGATTCTGGAGCTGATGTGTCAGTCATAGCTTCATCTGACTGGCCCCCGGAGTGGCCAGCCATTTCTGCACCATCTGTGTGGGGTGTGGGTGGCTCTCAAGCTGCTCGCCAAAGTCAGCATTGGTTGCAAGTGACAACGGAAAGAGGAAACAGAACAGCCAAATTAAGACCAGTGATTTTGCCAATTCATGTTAATTTGTGGGGAAGAGATTTGTTAGAACAGTTTGATGCAGTTATAAAATTACAAGATTAAAATGAACATCACAAAAACAGTTTTACCACTAGAATGGGACAAAACACAAACAGTATGGGTTGAACAATGGCCTCTTCCAAGGGAAAAATTGGAAGCTCTTCATCACTTAGTAGCAGAGCAATTATCAAATTAGAATAATTGATCTTAAAGACTGCTTCTATACTATTCCTTTGTGTAAAGTAGATAGGAAGTTATTTGCATTTACAGTACCAGTGTTAAATACAGAGAAACCCACCAGTAGATATCAATGGAAAGTACTACCGCAAGAAATGCTTAATAGTCCTACCATGTGTCATTTATATGTAAATCAAGCTTTGGAAGGATTTAGAAATGCATTTCCTAAGGCTACCATTGTTTAGTGCCTTGAATTTGGGTAGACAACCAACAGATCAGATAGTTCTAGATAAAGCTCAACTACAGGTGTTTCAAACAGTTTCTAATTCTTTGAGTCAAATTTGGGTTGACCGATGTCAAGATAATATTCCTTTGTCTTTAAAAAGAAGATAACCCCTCCTCAGAAGTCTGCGCAAAGGGCAGAGTTAGCCGCAGTAATTTTGTCTTTGCAATTATTTAAAGATCAAGCATTTAATTTAATTACTGATAGTTTATATGTTGCTAATGTTATTCAGAATCTTTCTCATGCTTATGTTTCTCCCAGTGTGGAGGACAATTTATTGTCTCTTTTTCTTACACTGCAGCAGTTATTAGCTAGCCGAAGATATTATTTACATGTGTCTCATATTAGAAGTCATCAACCATTTCCTGGATGGCTCTCAGAAGGCAATGCAGTGGCAGATGCGGCTACAGCAGGAGTTGCTTTGGTGGCCACAATTACACCATGGGAGAGTCATTCTTATTTCCATCAAAATGCGAAAGGCTTGTGTAAGCAATTTGGAATCTCTATGTCAGAAGCCACAGCCATCATCAAGCAGTGTACATCCTGTGGTCAGAATGTTTTTGGTCCTTCTATGGGTGTCAATCCCAGAGGATTGAAAGCAAATGAAATTTGGCAAATGGATGTTACTCAATATCCTCCTTTTGCTCCTTGGAAATATTTACATGTTTCTATTGATACGTGTTCTGGGTATATTTTTGTTTCTCCTCAAAGAGGAGAAAAGGTAAAACATGTGATCAATCATTGTATTAGAAGTTTTTCAATAATGGGAAAACCTGTACAAATTAAAACGGACAATGGACCTGCATATTGCAGTGTGGCTTTTGCAGAATTTTGTGATAAATGGGATATTTTGCATAAATTTGGTATTCCTTACAATTCTCAGGGTCAAGCAATAGTAGAAAGAGCAAATAGGACATTAAAGGAGGCTCTTGACAAACATAAAAACAAAAAAGGAGGAAATGTGACTAATTTACCAGTGTTGCAGGAATGGTTATCTTTAACTTTATTTACTTTAAATCATTTAAATATTTCAAAATTAGATTCAGTTTTGGACTCCACAGCTGTGGACCGACATTTTGGTCAACAGAGGTGCAAAAGGCTAAAGTTTGGTATAGAACTCCACCTGATCCCATTTGGCATGGTCCTGTGCCTTTGTTAACATGGGGGCGAGGATATGCTGCTGTGCTTGCTCCAACAGGTCCAGTCTGGATTCCAGCCAAGTGTGTAAGACCATATCATGAACCCATGGCATCAAGGGTTATACTATCCTATTCCGGATTTCCGAAAGAATCAAAGGATAACAATCAAAATGCCAAAGGAAATTCCACCTCAGAATGAACAATCTGTATCGCATAAGGAGAAAACTCTTGGAAATGATGTGGAGAAGGAAATTAAAATTGAAATGTTTGTTAATTTTATATGTATAATATTTGGGATTTGTTTGGGTATATTGTGTAATGAAGTAAATGTTTATTCAGTTCAATTGGAAAAAAAAAAGAACCGGAGCAAGGAGCCTGGAGAAATAATGTATATGTGTTGCACCTTCAATCTACATAATGAATGAGTTGCCATTTCGTCGTTTAAGAAACAGAAGAAACGTGAACTTTGATCAAAGTCCAATAAGCTGAAGGATTGGAATGCAAATGGCAAGAGGACTTATACCACCATCAGAAGTTGCCATGAATTATAGAGATTTGCATATGTTTGAATCATTGGATTGTAGCTATGTTTAATCAAACTATCAAGACTTTAAATTGTTAGAACAAAAAGTTTCAGACATTAGAGATGTTGTATTGTGGAATCACATGGCTTTAGATATTATGTTAGCCACAAAAAGAGGGGTGTGTGCTTTAATTCATAGTCACTGTTGTGTTTATATTTCTGATTTTCATGTTAATATTGCTCATACAATTGATGTTATGGGAAAGATGGTTAAAGAAAAATTCTTTAGTTTATACTGGCTCTGCAGTGACAAGTCCATGGGATTGGTTATGGTCTTGGCTACCTGATTTTGGATGGGTGCGACAAATTGTCCCCATCATAATTGGAGTTATATGTTTGCTGATTGGTTTGTGCTGTTGTATACAATGCTTATCAAACTTATGATTTATGACCACCCTGGAAAGAGGTGTTATACGCCTACAAAGTAACTTTAAGATCTGTATGGCAGTTAAACAAAAAAGGAGGAGATGTAGGGAAATTATTGCAGGCTGCAGAAGCGCAGCTGAAACAATTGTTTTTCAGTCTCCTGAAACAAGCCATGATAAACCACCTGTTCAGCACAAGGTGAATCAGCTAATTGTTGGCTATTAAGATACAGCTGTCATAACCAAGCCAGGGGAGTATCTTGCAAGTTCAGAGCCAATGGGAAGTGGGATTCTTTGTTATACACGAGCTCAATCCAATGAGTGTTTGTCCTTGTGAATAAAAGAGAGCTTTGGACATTGCTCTGGGCTCTCATCCCGAGGCAGGAAAGACTCTGTCTTTTTTCCATGAGAGACCACCACACCTGGCCTGATGGGACGGGTGGGATTTTTATAAATGGACTTCAATTTTTAATCTGTATTAATTTATTATGGGCATTGTTTAATTACGTTTTAATAATTTTAATTTTTGTATCTAGTTTTTATATTGCCCTGTTCACCGCCCTGAGTCCTTCGGGAGAAGGGCGGTATATAAATTAAATTAATAAATAATAAATAATAAATAACAGACCCACTTATGCCATCAAAGCAACTAGCAGCACAGGTCACTACCCAAGCACAAGCCAAGCTTCAAAAACCCTTGGCAAGCCAAGCAGGGATTGAATTCAAAAAAGCATTAGAAACTGACAAATGGTTCCTGATCCACAAATACCTATGCACCATGACCAATGGTTTACCATGGGTGAGAGGAAAACTGTACATCCCAAAAAGGCAGAAACAGTTCATGCAGTTCATGCAGTTATGCCATGACTTTAGATCAGCTGGACATTTCGGATTTGTAAAAACTTTACATCTGGTGAAAAGGCAGTTTTGGTGGCCGTCAATAAAAAAGGACACTGAAAGTTATGTGGCCAGATGTCCAGTCTGTGCTGCAGCGAAGAGAATGCAAAGAAAGACCCCAAGCTTATTGCAACCAGTAGCAACCCAATCAGCACCTTGGAAGGAAGTCTCTATGGACTTTATTGTGGAGTTACCAGAAAGTAGGAGAAACACAGTCATCTGGGTCGTGACGGACTTGTTCTCTAAACAAGTGCACTTTATTCCATGCCAAAAAAATCCCCAATCCAAAAACACTTGCAAAGCTCTTTGTCCAACATATCTATCGACTTCATGGAGCCCCACAATGAATCATATCAGAGAGAGGAGTACAGTTCACATCAGAGTTTTGGAAAGCATTCGTAAAACTGTTGGGGACCACCCAGGGGCTGTCATCTAGTCATCATCTGCAGACGAATGGTGAGACTGAATGGTCGAACTCAGTACTGGAGCAGTACTTAAGAGGTTTTATTAATTACCAGCAGGACAACTGGAACCATCTACTTCC
This sequence comes from Vipera ursinii, assembly GCF_947247035.1. Lineage (NCBI taxonomy): Eukaryota > Metazoa > Chordata > Lepidosauria > Squamata > Viperidae > Vipera > Vipera ursinii. Next base: position 37,120,318 of record NC_139522.1, read on the forward strand.
ATTCACAGAGGTTGCCTATAACAACGCAGTCCATTCCAACATGGGTTACACTCCTTTCCAAGTTGCAAACGGGCAAAGTTTTAACCTGATGCCTGAAATCCCAGCATGCGATCCCACCATTCCTTCCCTCAAGGAATGGATGGCACAGTTGCAAAATACCTGGCCGGTAGTGAGGAAGGTATTACACGAAGCTAGGGAAGCATATAAGGTCCAAGCAGATAAAAAACAGAGTGAACCAAAACCATTTACAGTAGGAGAGAAAGTTTATCTGTCAACAAAATACCTAAAATCCTTACAACCCTCCAAAAAGCTAGGATCGAAATTTGTGGGACCATTTCCCATTAAAAGAATAATTAATCCTGTCACAGTAGAATTAGAACTTCCAGAAACAGACAGGTTCACCCAATTTTCCACTGCAGCCTTTTGAAACGTGAACTGCAGTCACCCTTAAGGCAAGCCGAAACTCCTCCCCCTCCTCCAATCATGGTAGAAGGCGAACAAAATTTTCAAATTAAACAAATACTAGACTCCAGAAAACATCTACCCAATACCTGATAGCATGGAAACATCTACCACCTTCCCCAAATGAGTTTACGTTTACGTTTATGTTTTATTTAATTTATATACCGCCCTTCTCCCTGGGGACTCAGGGCGGTTCACAGGGCATATAAATAAAAATACAGTACTATACAAAAGTTAAAACAAAGATTAAATCAGTGCCCAATTAAAAAACAATAATGCAATCTAAAATGACAATTTAAAACCCAGCTCCCCCATCAGGCCAGACCGGCCAATTCAAACAAATGGGTCTTCAGACCACGACGGAAAGTTCGGAGGTCCAATGCCATCCGGAGCTCCACCGGCAGTTGGTTCCACAAAGCCGGGGCACCCACAGAGAAGGCTCTCCCCCTGGGGGCCGCCAGTCGGCATTCCCTGACCGGAGGCACCCTGAGGAGGCCCTCTCTGTGGGAACGCACAGGGCGGAGGGGAGTTGAAGCCGGCAGCAGGTGGTCCCCGAGGTACCCCGGACCCATGCCATGTAGGGACTTGAAGATCATAACCAAGACCTTGAACCTCACCCGGAAGACAACTGGTAGCCAATGCAGCTCGCGGAGCAAAGGTGTAACATGGGAGTACCGGGAAACTCCCAAGACAACTCTCGCGGCCGCATTCTGTACCAGTTGGAGCCTCCGAGTGGTCTTCAAGGGAAGCCCCATGTAGAGAGCATTACAGTAGTCAAGGCGAGAGGTCACGAGCGCATGAGTGACCGTGCACAGGGCATCCCGGTCCAGATAGGGCCGCAACTGGCGCACCAGGCGAACCTGGGCAAAAGCCCCCCTAGTCACGGCCACTACATGATCTTCTAGGGTAAGCCGTGAATCTAGGAGGACTCCCAAGTTGCGAGCCCTATCCACGGGGGGTAAGAGCTCACCCCCCATAGAAAGAGATGGAACATTTTGAATGTCCCGGGATGCCGGAATGCACAGCCACTCAGTCTTGTCAGGGTTGAGCTGAAGTCTGTTCCTCCCCATCCAGACCCGAACCGCCTCCAGGCAGGTCCATGGCCGTCATGGAAGCCATGAACTCCCGAGCTAGCTCAGATGAGCCTCCCAGGGATGGTAGATTGAAGTCTCCCAAAACTATAAGTTTGGGAAACTCAACCACCAACCCTGAGAGGATATCGAGCAGCTCGGGCAGGGCTGCCGCTGTACGACTAGGCGAAATGTACGTCAGCAGCAAACCCAACTGCGCCCCAGAACCAAATCTCACAAAGAGAGACTCACACCCGACTATCTGAGAAACGGTGGTCTCCCGCGGACATAAGGTCTCCCTAATAATAACCGCCACTCCCCCACCCCTACCTTGAGCTCTTGGCCGGTGCAGCACCCGGAAGCCTGGTGGGCAGAGGTCAACCAAAGGGACCCCACCCTCTGGGCCCAACCAGGTCTCCGTGATGCAGGCCAGGTCCGCATGCTCACCCTCAACTAAATCCCTAACGAGGGGAGCTTTGTTAACCACGGACCTGGCATTCAGATACACCAGCCGGAGCTCAGGAGGCTGCACATCCTCGCTCCCGGAACCTCGGGGAAGAAGCAGAGGGTCGGAGCGCCCCACCGCTTGCAAGTAGCGGAGATGGCCCTCCCGGTAGCGATACGGCCCCCTGAGTGAGTCCAGAAATGTCACGTTAGGGGCCCCCAATTCCTTAGTAAGTTTCACGCTGCTTACCCGAATAAACCAGACTAATCCTTGTCTCCCTTTTTCCTCTTTTGTTTTCTACAGGTGGATCTCTCTTTCTTTTAAGGGGGCAGGATGTCAGAACCCATTCCTACACTGGGGGGGATTCATTCAAACTGACCAGATGAACTATTGGGGTGGGGTTTGCTTGGGACTCTTTTAACCTTTTGATCTGAGTGGGAAACCCTCAGATCCTACCTATTATGCCTGCTATCAGCTTCTCCTAATAAAAGTTCCTTTTGGAAGAAACTGCTCCAAGAGTCCTGCTTTCATAGGATGAGGTTTTGAAGTGGGCCCTGACACATGGGCCCTGACACATGGTGCCAGTGGGCCCTGGCACTGGTATGCCTATTGTCCCTGTCACATTTTGATTTTCTTATTTTCTTTGTTTGAGTTTGTAATTTTTGTTTGACAAATAAAAACAACACTGTCCCGATGTGCCTTGCTGACAACTTTGGCATCTGAAAGGTGGTGGAGGGTACTAGAGGGTCAGCTATACTAGACTTAATTCTAATAAAGATGAAATGGTTGAGGGAGTGGAAGTTGTAGGAACTTTGCTGAAGACTGACCATGTCATACTAGATTTCACCATAATGCAGGCACAGGTAACCGAACAGTCAGACTAGTGTTTTCAACTTTAAGAGAGCTGACTTCAACAAACAAATCCTAGACGGAAAAATAGTTCAGGATCCTTGGGAAACTGTGAAAAATGAGATAATAAAAACCAAAATAAAAACAACACTACAGAGAAAGAAAAACAAGAGACTTTATATAAAACCAGCATAGTTGCACAAAGAGCTGTCTGACAAACTGAGGGACACAAAGGGCAAGTATAAAAAATGGAAAGAGGAGTATATACTGTAACTAGTACAGTATACTAGCAAACAGCCCGAATCTGCAAGAATGGAGTCAGGAAGGCTAGGGCTAAGAATGACCTGAGACTTGCAACAAATGCCAAAAATAACAAAAAAGTTTCTTTCAATACAGTATGTAAGAAGCAAGAAGAAAGTCAAGGAAATTTGAGAAGGTAGCTGTGTACTTCTATGGAAACGAGTGGGCCCTGAAATGGTCGGTCCACTAATGGGAGAAGATGGCAAGAAGGTGACAGGCAGCAGGGAGAAAGCAGAACTGATTAATTCCTTCTTTGCATCTGTCTTTACACAAAACAAAAAAATAGTCCAAACTATCAAAAGCAGCACCATGGGAGACAGAACAGAAATGCAGATCAAAATAGACAAGGAATTGGTGAGAGAACACCTATCCACTTTGAACAAGTTCAAATCTATGGGACCAGATGGTTTACATCCCAGGGTACTGAAGGATCTGCCAGATGTGTTCTTGGAAACACTGAATGAAATCTTTCAGAGCTCCTGGAGCATGGGAGAACTGCCAATGGAATGGAAATAACTGATGTGGTTCCAATCTAGAAAAATGGGAAAAATGGATCCAGAAAACTATAGGTCAAACTGCTTAACATCAATACCTGGGAAAATCAAACGGTGAATTTGTGAGCACCTAGAAATGAACAAGGTGATTACTAGAAGTCAGCATGGATTTGTTAAGAACAGTTCATGCCAGACAAACCTTATTTCTTTCTTTGATAAAGTGGCTAAATTAGTGGATCAGGGAAATGCTGTGGACATAGTGTACTTGGACTTCAGTAAAGCATTTGACAAAGTAGACCACAGTCTACTTCTTGGTAAAATAGAACAATGTGGGATAGACTGGACGATCAACAGATGGATTTGCAGTTGGCTGACCAACCGTATTTGGCATGTGGTCCTCAATAAAACTACATCTACATGGAGGGAAGCATGCAGTGAGGTACCTCAGGGTTCTGTGTTAGACCCAGTGCAGTTCAACATCTTTATAATGACCTAGATCAGGGGGTTGAAGGGACACTCATCAAATTTGCAGATGACACCAAGCTGGGGGGAAATTGCTAGATAGACTCAAGATTCAGAAGGACATTGACAAACTTGAGCACGGAATGGGATGTTTAGGCATGGACCCATGGCCATGCCTCCTTTACCCTCTGCCACCTGCCTCAGCCCATTTACAGACCATTTACAGCCAGCTTTCCTTTTACACTGGCCCTCTCCTAGCCATTGTCCATGGCCAATGGGCCCCTGACTATCCACCCAATGCCCTTCAGCCCAGCCCATTCTCCCAGACACCATTTGACCCAGGCCTTTGGCTGCACGGGACAAATTGCCCCCAGCTGATCAGGTGACAGGCAGAAGCAATGGGGGACAGCATGCGATGGGCGATCACAGGGGCGGGGTGGGGGTAGCATGCAATACAAGATTTTTTTAAAAGTACTACGGTTGCTCGGCAAGTTTTGGGACCTTGCAGATCTGTCACCAGAACCAGAGGGAGGGGGAGTGGTGGTGGGAGTAGCAGTCGCCAGGGCCATGGGAGGGGGCAGACAGGTGAGAGTGTATTCAGAGAGACCAGGAAGGGAGGGAGGAATGCCTCAAGGGTGCTTGACAAAGACAGCTTGGCTCGCAAATCAAACGAAAGTTGGGAGGAGGAACAAGGATGGCGCAGCTTCTGCAATTGCGGGCAGTGTGGGAGGGGCATGCAGGCGAACGGCAAGAACAGTGTGGCTTCTACAATTGTGGGTAGAGGGGGGGAGGTGCCCATTACAACATTACATTGTTGGTAATTCTGGGAATTGGCCCCTGGACACTGCCTGGACAGAATGGGAGTCACTTTGCTGGAAGTCAGCAAAAGAATAAGGTAAGATTGGGTTGGCATTGTGGGAAGTCAGCCACCCCCCCAGAGAAAGAAATATTTTTGGAAATCTTTAAAAGGCAGAATATATTTCCCTAAAGGATTTTAAAAGCAGAAACCAACCCCGCCCCCAAGTCTCTGTCTCAAACAGAAACCAAGTCTGCAGAATTGCAGATGTGATAATCTTGTCAGAAAGACTGGAATCAGGAAACTGGGATTAGGAAGAAAGATCCCTAGAATCAACACTAAAAATCTAAAAGTCATCAGCCACAGCCCCAGGGAAGGAGGATATGACCTTTGGGACATAATACGATTAACCCACCACCATCAGAATACCAGAAAGGCACACTCAGACTCAGGTCAAAGCTCATGCCACAGGAAAAACTCCAAACAAAAGGCTCCAGAGGGTATAAAAACCCACTCCCTACATGTGCTCACTCTTTTTTCCAGAGCCATCTTCCTATCTGGCTCTCCTCTTCAATAAACTGCAACCTTCTTTCTAAAGCAGTCACCATGTTGTTTATTCCCAGCTTGGACTAAACCATGATGAAGACTTTTCCTTCAACAGCATGATCAGTTTTTAACAAACCTGTGCTGGCTTCTAGTCTTCTCACTACAGTATATTCTGATAAAAGTTGAAATTTCCTGGGCAAATGTATATGGAAATAATTCCTTGGAAATTTCATTGTATTTTTTATTCCTGGTGGCCATCAGACTATACTGCTAAAAATTTAGGAGAAAATTGTTTATGTGAAACCTATGCTGTTAATTTTTTCCCTCTCCCAGGTTAATAGTATTTCTGTTACAGCATGTGGCAACACTTAGTTAATATTGTAGGGATGCGTGAAGGTTATAGTTAAGAAAGTCAAAATGGGGATCAGGACAAACCTCCACCTATTTTTATGTGCTTTGCATGTGATGCACATAAAAATGGGTGCAGCTTCAATCTGTTGTGGCTGTCATTCTGACATTTTTTTTAACCATGGACAACTTTGACAAGGATGCAAAGCTGGCAAGACTATATTTTGCAATGTGAGCACCATCAAGAATTTCTGTTTCTCCCACTCTGGGATTCTTCCAGGCTGGGAAGGGTGATACATTTCTTTATCTTTCTTTGTTTTATTTGAACTAGGGGTGACCTTGTATTACATCAGGCATGTCAAACTGCTGGCCCACGGGCCAGATGCGTCACGCTGAAACTGCACCCACCCCATTGCCAGCAATGGGGAAAAAGTCTCAATACGTCATGTGACGTCATGTGATGTCGTGAGTTTGCCTGTATTACATTGTATTACATAAACTGCTTACATGGCAGTTTCTATGAATTCCCTGCCTCAAAATGGTAGGAAAAGGTAGGGGCTCTTGAGGGCTGCAAAAATGGAGTCTGGAGGCTGCATCTAGGCTAGGGGTTTACAGGTTGCCCATCCCTGTGTTAAACATGGTCATCCACAGGGACACCCATTCTGAAACCAAAGGCAGCTCTCCAGTTGAGAAATCCTGGTTCATTAAACCACAATGGATTCCACTGTTTCTTCTGCTTGCAAGAGTGGGAAAAGCAACTAGGAAGAGGTAGCCTAGCATGACATCAGTGAAAAATAGTCTAGTATTACATTATACTGCATTGTAGTGTATCCAAACAAGCCGGTATTTCTAAACTATCAACATCTCCTAATGTACAATCCTGGATTGTTTGGCCATAATAAACTAGACCTGTTAATTGTGGGGTACCCATATGTGATTTGTTTTATCTGCTCATATGTGACACAGAAAGAGGATTTTGCCTAATAATTCTTCCATGCTGAAATTAAATAAGGCTTATTATGGGCAGATATGCCCATTTTTCCCCAGTGTATTCACATCTCTATCTCTGAGAAAAAAGAATTTCTCCCATATATATTTTCCTCATTTATCCCCTGAACTTAAGATAATTATGTCTAGAAAAAAAACATCTGATAAGGATGAGTAGTATTAAAATGTTATTTACAAATAGGTTTCAGGAAGATAGCAAGACAGGGCATATTTAAACAATGAAGAAAACAACAAGCAGCATAGGAAGGAAGATGCAAGGTAAACTTAATGCCTCATCCAAGCAGAAAAAAATATTTCACTATCTGAGGAAACTAAATGTTGATATAATTTGTTTGCAAGAAACACATATTAAGATACAAGACAATATCTAAAAAACAAAAAATTAGTTGAAGAATAAAATCAAATCAATTTATAGCTTTTTTGAAATGTATTTTTCTGGAATTTTTGTTGTTATTCTGTATCTCACTGTTAAAATAAACCTACCATTTAAATTACAGACTGATCATTTCTTTGTCAGTGGGCAAACGTACAAAATCAGCAGGGGATCAAATATTTTTTCCCCCTCACTGTATATATAAAATAAGAAAGAAGAAAGAGCAGTCAACAAGTTAAGCTAAACATAACACTAATCTTCAAATCCCTCTGTTATTGTATTTAACACATAGAAAGTCCACAAATGGTTTTCAATCTCTTATAAAGCTGTCTAGTCCGTTATCCCTGATCAAAGCAGTTAATTTCGCTATCTCTGCTAATTCAGTCAATTTTAAAATCAATTCTTCAACAGTTGTCATCCCTTTTTAGTTCCAGTGCTTGGCAAGTACAATCCTTGCAGCCATCACCATGTGAAGGAATAGCACTCCAAATTGTTTTAAATTCCAGTTTCTTCTGATCTTCCACATTTAAGTTCTTAGTCAGTATTGTCGTCTTTATTTTTAAACCCACCTGTAATGTATTGGGATTTACTTGAACTGCTTTCATGTGTCTTTTGAATGCTGCTTAAGGTTGCTCAATTGGTGTGTCTGTGTAACAGTCGCTGACTAGCCAGACTCCCTGTCTCCAAGAAGACCATTGGATGATTTGGGGTGGGAATGGGTTCCTTTAAACCTATTGGCCGCTGCCTAGTGGCCAACTGTATAAGTAGCTGCGCAGAAGCCTCTGATTCAGTTCTGTTCCTGTTTGCCTCAATAAAGCAATGTTCATGTTTGCAACCTCTCACCTCGCTTACTGCCTCCAAAGAACTCACTACAGAACACTGGCGATGAAGGTGGGATCCTGCTTCTTCGGAAGAGCTGAAAATCACTAGGGGGTGAGGCCAGCAAGCGCCTGGCAGGGACCGCGTTCCCCCCCCTCGGTCGGCCTAGCAAGCCATGCTAGCAACCACACCACCCTGCGGACCAGTCCCAGGGCCTACAGAAGAAGCAGGACGAGGTAACAAGCGGCTCGAGCAGTGAAGACTTCCCGAAGATGGCAAAAGCCGGAAAGCTTGAGGAATTTGATGTTACTCACCCAGAGAGATGGTCATCCTACATCTCAAGAGTAGAAAACTACCTCCGTGCCAACCACGTTGCCGAAGATGGCCTGAAGGGTGCAACACTCCTCTGTGTCTGTGGGTGTGCAACATTCGACATCCCAGAGAACTTAGTCGCACTGGCGCAGCTGGAGTCTGTTACTTATGCAGACCTGAAAAAATGGCTTGGCGACCATTTCCAGCCCAAGTTGTCAGTGATTGTGTGGAGGCATGCCTTCGAACAACGAGTTGAACAACCCAGAGAAACAGCCACAGAATTCATCGCGGTGTTGAGACAAGCTTCGCGCCTGTGCCAATTTTCAGACTTGGAAGAAAGGCTTCAAGACCAACTCGTCTGTGGACTAAGGAGCAGAGAGCTGCAACAGAAACTTTTTGCAAAGGAGACCCTCTCGCTCCAGGAAGCCTTAAAAGAAGTCATGGCAGACGAAGCCACGAGCGGAGTCGTGAAGGCCTTGCAGCCCGCCAAAAGCACTCCTCACGAGGAAGCCATCCATCACGAGGACGTCAAACTTACAGAAGATGCCGACTTCAACCACAAAGTTGACAAGATCCAACAGCAGCGTGACAAGAAACAGAAGCCCCCTTACAAGGCAGTTCCTTTCCCTCGGCGTTTGGGCTGTGGCAGCTGCCACCAACGAGTGGACTGCCGGTTCTGGACATCCGTGTGTCGGGCCTGCGAAAAGACTGGCCACATCGCATCAGTTGTTGTGATTCAGGGTCAGCCTGTGGGTTTGGCAGTTGGGTCGGACAATTCAGAGGAGGAGGAGGGGGGGTGTTGGACAGCTTGCTGAGGATAGTATTGAGGCTCCACACAGCCCTCAGCCAGGCCCCTCCCATCTGGTTACAACGCAGACCCAGCTGTGTGAGCCTGACAGCGTGGATGAAGATGACCCACAGCTGGCTCTGTTCAAGGACGCCCGACGCAGGAGGCAGTCAAGCAGGAGTAAACAGAGGAAGGCAATGGGGCACCTCGGAAGGAGGCAGAGAGAAGCCACGCCTTGAACTGTTTAAAAGGGGAATGTGTGGGAGGGCTGGTTTGCTGAAGGCAACCATTTGAATAGCTCCTGTTTCATGGTTCGTGTTTTGTTTTGCTCTGTTTGCTTTTGTGTCCATAAAATTGGCAGGCTTAGTTCCAGCCTCTTGCCTTCTTGTAAAGGGGTTGTCCCTGCCCTTTCTGCAGGGCCGGTAGTAGGCTGGTACAGAACATCAGTCTGTAGAGGTTGCCAGAATGACCGCCAATCGGACGATCTGATCAGGAGAGGTATCGGGGCCTCGGGGGTGCATAGAGTAGGGTTTTACTCCAGCTGTCAGAGTGTTTGCCGTACGGGAGCTCGTCGCCCCCTTAAGCCCAAACTTTGCCTTCAAGTCAAGTTGCAAGACGTTCCTTGCAGGATTGAACTGGACACTGGTTCAGCTGTATCCATCATTTGATGCTCTGGGCATCCAAGTAACCAGGATACACCGGACACAAGCGGTGAACTTGGTGTCAATATGCGAGGAGTTTGCAGATGTTTTTGACACAAGCCTGGGAGAGTACACGGGCCCTCCAATAGCGTTTAAATTTGATCCTGCCATAACGCCTATTAGGATCAAACCCTGTAGAGTGCCATTTACATTAAAACACAAAATCGATGCAGAGCTAGACAAGCTAGTCAGTCAGGGGGTACTACAGCCCGTAGATGAGGGTGAATGGGAAACCCCAATTGTCACGCCACTTAAGGCCAACGGGGAGGTCAGGATTTGCTCTGATTACAAGTGCACCATAAATAGGGCACTTAAGCAGCACGCATACCTGGTGCCAGTCGTTATCCACATCTTGGCATCACTGCAAGGGGGAACCGTGTTTGCAAAATTAGATTTGGCACAGGCCTATCAGCAGTTACCTGTGGACGAGGCCACAGTGGCTGCACAAACAATTGTGACACACAGGGGGGCTTTCAAAGTCAAACGCCTTCAATTCAGGGTTAGCTTAGCCCCAGGAATTTTCCAAGGAGTTATGGAGCGTACGCTCAAGGGCATTCCGGGGGTTTACCCCTATTTAGACAATGTGCTCATCACTGAGGTGCTTGCAAGGAGGCTCAAAGCTGTCCTTCAACGGTTCCATGCAGCGGGACTTAAATTGAAAAAAAACAAATGTAACATAGGGGTCCCTTCCACTGAGTTTTTGGGATTCCGTATTGATGCTGAAGGCATCCACCCTTCCGAGTCCAAGCTGAAGGCCATTCAACTGGCACCTAGCCACAGGTCAAAGGGAGAGCTCCAGGCATTCCTGGGCCTTCTTAATTTTTACCATGTGTTCCCTCCTAACAAGGCCGCAGTGGCAGAGCCTTTACACCAGCTCTTAGACAAAAACACCCCATGGAAGTGGACCAAGGTTCACGAAAACAGCTTTAAGGCAGTAAAATCACTACTGTCCTCCAATTCAGTGCTTACGCAATTTAATGAAACATTGCCTGTATGCATTGCGTGTGACCCATCCCCTTATGGGATGGGGGCTGTTCTAAGCCATTTGTCAAGTGATGGGACTCAAGTCCCCATTGCCTATTATTCAAGGACATTGTCCTCAGCTGAGCACAATTACACTCAAATTGACAAAGAGGCCTTGGCCATTGTGGCCAGGGTGAAGAAATTCCATGATTACTTGTATGGCAGGGAATTCACGGTCTTCACTGACCACAAACCACTGTTGGAGTTATTTACTACAGATAGGCAGATGCCTCAAATACTGTCCCCTAGAATGTTAAGATGGTCCATTTTTATGTCAGCCTACAGCTACAGGCTGGTTCACAAACCCGGGAAAGACATGGGCCATGCAGATGGCCTTAGCAGGTTGCCATTGCCACAGGTAGAGCCAGATCTGCCTCCAGCAGCTCGCATTTTGTCTATTCAGGATTTGCCTGAATTTCCCCTCCATGCTGGGGATGTGGCTGCAGAGACTGCTGCAGATAAGGTTTTAAGTAGAGTTTTGTCTTGGATTCACACTGGGTGGCTTGAAAATAGCCCTGGACCTGAGTTCCAGAGCTAGTTCACACATAGACACGAGCTTTCAACTCACAAAGTCTGCATCTTATGAGGGAGCAGGGTTATTGTCCCTAGTTCATTAAGGCACCGTGTACTTCAGTCTCTGCATGAGGGACATCCGGGCATAGTCCGGATGAAGGCATTGGCATGGAGCTACCTATGGTGGCCAGGGTTAGATAAGGCTATCGAGGCCCAAGTACACGGGTGTTACACATGTCAACAGGCCAGGCCAGAAATGCCACATGCTCCTGTCCACAGATGGGAAGAAACTCATACCCCGTGGTCAAGGATTCACATTGACTTTGCTGGGCCCTTTCAGGGACAGCTATTTTTGATAGTGGTCGACAGCCACTCTAAATGGTTGGAAGTAATTCCTATTGCAACTATGACTACTGCTAGGACCATCCAGGTGCTTAGAAAGCTTTTTGCCACACACGGGCTACCGGACATCGTAGTCTCGGACAATGGTGCCCAGTTCATAAGGCATGCAACATCGGCTCCCTTTCACCCCTCGACTAACAGGCAGGCCGAACGCATGGTGCGCACAACAAAGGAGTCACTCAAGCACATAGTGACCAGAGATTGGCACCATAGGCTGGCTGATTTCTTGCTTTGCTAGCACACTACTCCTTCTACAGCAACAGGTAAGAGCCCAGCAGAGCTTCGCTGGGGAAGAAGGCTCATCATGAAACTGGACAGGTTGCACCCTAACCGGGTGGCAGCAAACACCTCATGCCTGTCAAGGTAAAAATCACCTTTGTAGAGGGCGACGGACTGTGCTTCAGAGAATGCATGATGTGCATGCAGGAAGGCAAGAAAAACACGACGCATAATCTTACTAAATACCTTTTACTTACAAAAATATAAAAACTAAATATATAGTATACAGAGAGCTGGCTAGCTACATCCTAACGTAACAGACAGTAACAGCAAAGTGAAAAAAACAATACAGAAAATAACTCTGGGAACTTTTTCTAGACATGCGCACTAAACAGACTGAAACCATAACATAACTAGTCATATGGGATTCACTATGGTTACCAGATAAGTTATCACAACAGGTGCAGAGAGCAGGGGAAAATGTACAGTTAGAAATGAACTTTCTGACGAACAAAAAAAAACGTGCAGTGACATTCCCTTTCTTTCGTCAGCAAAGTGAAGACTCAAGTAAGGCACATTTTCTCACGCAGATACTCGTGCTGGGCTGTAGGAAGTGGTTTGTTCAGCATATCAGCAATTTGATCACGTGTAGGCACATACTGTAATGTCACAAAACCTTGTTTAACCAGTTGCCTTATGTTTTGATATCGGATGTCAATGTGTCTGGACCTGGAACCTGTAAAACGTGTTTCAGAAATATAAACCACAGATTCATTATCTTCCATCACTGTGATCGGTCGAATCGGATGTGTCCAGATATCTGTGACCAAAGCATCAAACCAGGTTAAAGAATTGCATGCATCAGACACACAAGCATACTCAGCTTCTGTAGAGGAACAAGAAACAAAATTCTGTTTACGTACATGCCAGTAAACAGGACATCCATTTAAGAACATCATGTAACCTGATGTACTTTTCCGTGACTTCTTATCACTCGCCCAGTCTGAATCTGCAAAACAACATAACTCTGCATAGTCAGTATGTGTGGGTTCCAACAACAACTTCATGTCTTTGGTGTGTTTTAGATACCTCAATAACTTTTTAACACATGTCCAACGAAACTCTTTTGCCTTGCCTACGTGTCGTGATAAAAGATTAACACTAAGTGCAATGTCGGGTCTAGTCCAACTACTAATACAGTATACAGCAGTGACCCAATGACTGAGCGATATAGTGTTTGATCTTCGAACTCAGGACTTGGTTCATGTGCCAAAATGTGAAAGTCAGTTTGCATGGGTATACTCACAGGCTTAGCGTCCTCCATGTTGCAGTGATGTAACAGTTGTTCAATCTTCTCTTCTTGTGTGAGACTAAACTCCTTCTGAGTTTTGGCAATTTGAACACCTAAATAAGTGTTAATACACCCTAAACACTTCAATGTGAAAAACTTTTGTAAAGCTTTAGCAAAAACCTCACTCATCTGCTTATTTGGACCAATATAAACAATATCATCGACATAAACAAGAATTATCTCATACCTATTACCGGATCTTTTAGTAAACACACATTCATCTGTTTCGGACTTAATAAAGCCCATTGAATTTAGTTTGTCAGAAAGACATAAGTACCACATTAAACCAGACTGTTTCAGACCATAAAGACTTTTGTGTAGAAACCAGGTATCCCCTTCTTGCTGTCTGAAACCTGGAGGACCTTTCACGTAGATGTCCTCATCAAGATCAGCGTGTAGATAAGCCGTTTCAACGTCGAACTGGAAAACTTCCAGGCCAAGGATAGTTGCAGTGGCTAAAGCAATTTTCACACTTTCAGTCTGCACTGTGGGTGAGTATGTATTTGTATAGTCCTCAGGACAACGTTGAGCGAAACCCTGGGCTACAAGTCTGGCCTTGTACAACGACTCACCATTCGGCTTCTTTTTGATCCTGTAGACCCATCGAGTACCAATAACTTTCTTGTTTGCTGGAGGGCTTGCAGGCGTAAACACTTGAAGTTTCTTTAGACTGTCCATTTCAGCCTGCATCGCCTCAAACCATTTATCTTGTTCTGATTCAGGAAGATGTTTTATCTGTGTGAACTTCTCAGGTGGAAGTGTAACATTACAAATCAAAGGTACAGGTGTTTTTGTTACTTGCCACGAATAATGTTTTGGAGGAATTCCCTTTGTGGTCCTCTTGGAACGTCTCAGGCCAACCGTCCATTCTTCTTCTGTGTCGTCCTCGTCTTCATCATTGTCGCCAGCAGCAACATCAGCGGCTTGCGAAGACGGAACAGTAGGTTGAGAAGAACTTGTGGAAGGAACATTCTCCTGTGAATCTTGATCATCAGGTTGTGTGGCATCAGCAACATCATCTCTAGGAAAATAAACTCCAGGATCGTTAGAATGAATCCTGGACCAGTCAGCATCTTCCTCAAAAGTAGCAGATTGTGAAACCACAATAACATGATGAGAATCAATGTATTTGCTCCATTTTGAATTATCATCAATGCCCATAAATCTCATCCTTTTTGCTGCAGGACCCCCTTTCTTTCTTTGGGCTAAAGGAATATTGACCATAGCATAGGAACCAAAAACATGGAGATGTGAGAGATCAGGCTTGTGTCCATACAACATGAAATAAGGGTTCTGATTTATCACACTACTCCAAGTACGGTTGATGATATGGTTAGCATATTTGATAGCTTCACCCCAGTATGGAAGACTGAGGTTGGCATCTTCAAGAAGGCAACGCATCATGGTTTGCAGAACCCCATTTCTGCGTTCTGCCACTCCATTTTCAGCTGGAGTATAAGGAGCAGATGTCTGATGTACTATCCCATTCTCACGCATCCAGTCCTGGAAACGCTGAGACATGAATTCAGCACCACGATCACTCTGGATTCTGGCAATGTTGACCTCGAATTGGGTATAGACAAGACTAGCAAAGTCTTTAAAGATCTGAAAGGTCTCAGATTTTTCTTTCATAGGATATACATATCCATATCTAGAATAATTATCAACGATTGTCAAGAAATATCTTTTACCACCAAGTGTTGGTGCAAAAGGACCAACTATGTCAGTGTGTACCAAATCAAAAATGCGTGTTGACAGGCGTGTAGCGCGTTTTGGAATTGCTGCTGCCTTAGATTTGGCTTTCTTGCAGACAGCACAGTCCAAGAACACCTTACACCCTTTTAGATCCAAACCTCTTGCGAACTCTGGCATCTTCTTCAGAACACGGAAACTGGCATGACCCAATCTTCTGTGCCACTTATGGATACACCTGGAATGCAAAGGTTTACCGGTTAGTGAATTCTCAACATTAGCATTTTTATTAGGAACCCCAGGCTTGCTGTGAGCAACCTGTGTTTTTTTGTATTTTTATCATTATTAGGAACCTTTGGAGTAGCAACAGGATCTCTCTCTGGGACATCTCTCTCTGGGCCTGTGCTTTTTGGAACGTTTATACTTGCCTGCTCTTGCTGCTTAGACTTTGGTTTTAAGTAATAAACACCACCAATCAACATGGTTTCAGCAACAATATCTCCGTCTTTGACTATATAACTTGCTTTTTCAAGATGGTGGACCTGAAAATGAGAAAACCTAGACAAATGACTCTGACTAAGCAAATTACTACTGGCAGACGGAACATAGTAAACGTTTGGAATGAGAGCACCGAGCTCTTCAATATAAACAGTTCCTTTTCCCATGACCTGAACAGGATGATTGGAAAAAGAGTAAAGTTCACGAAATTCAGGTTCAGGCTCGTGCATCTCTGTGTAAAACTCTTTTCTGTAAGTAACATGTAATGCTGCTCCGCTGTCCAAAGTCCAAAGAAGTTGTCTGTCGTACTGTGGTTGAGGCTGTGGATCGTTGGCCACAACCAATGTGACAAGTGGAGCTTGTGGATCATGCCTGGAACCACGACCACGACCTTGTCGTCCGCCTCTACCTCTGCCTCCTCTGGAATCTGTTCCTCTGGGCTGGTATGTGACGGGCGCTGGAACCCGTTGGGGACAATCCCGGGTGGCATGTCCCACATGATTGCAGATGTAGCATCTTGGCATCCTTGGAACGTAGGTCCTTCCACGGAAGGCACGCCTCGCTGAAGCTCTTGATGCAGGTGGTTCCCTTAAATGTGGCGCAGCTTGCATAAGTGCCTCTTCGGCTAAAATTCTGCATACATGATCCACTGTGCGTTGAGCAATAGGCACTTGATTGATCTTGGAAATAGCATCTTTCCACTCATGATTCAAAGAATTGATGATAATGCTGATCATTTGAAAATCATCAATAGGATAGCCTTTTTCACCCAGTTCTTTTCTAATACCTTTCATTTTAGTCAAATGTGCTCCAATACGTTCACCAGGTTTTAATCTGGAACCATGGAACTCAGACAACAGTAAACATGTAGACTCAATTGACGTAGGCCGATAACATGTCTCTAACTGAGTCCAAATTTGTTGGGCAGTTGCATCTTGTGAAAACGTGAGCTGCAATTCACTGTCCATTGACATCAATAATGTTGTGCATGCTCTATTATCCAAGTCCCATATGTCAGGAGTCCATGGCTGGGCAGGAGGATTAAACACCATCATGTGAGTACCTTCTCTGCGTAGCAAAAGTCCAACCTCACTGACCCATGCCCTGTAATTCTGTCCTGACTTCTTTAATTTTGAGTCACCAGCCAGTGGTACAATGGAAGGTGTTTGATGAGGAATATACAATTGAGGTACTGGCTGTGCAGGTTGTGCAATCCGACCATAACCTGCAGGGGGCACCAGTGGCGTCTGTGCCTGTGCCTGGATACGCGGCAGTTGCATTGAAGCTGCCGGTAGTATTGGTGCTGGCTGTGACTGTCTTTGAGCTGCTATTCCACCCTGGCCAGCAGGAGGCGCTGGCGCTGGGGCTGGTGCAGTAGCATAACCTGCAGATGACACTGGCCTTCGCATATAAGAACCCGGTGGCAATTGCATGTGGGTTAAATATGGCTGTGTTCTGCCAGGTAGAGGGGCTTGCATAGAAGCAATATTAACAGGAGAAGCAATAGTAACAGGAATCCTAGCACCATCAGGGGCTGGAGCCTCAGATAATGGCAGAAATCTTGTATCTCTGAGCAAAGACTCCTCCATAGACAATTGCAAGAGTGAGAGCTCCAATTTATGTCTTAATGCAGCTTCACCAGTAGATGGTGCTATAACATTTGCTTCAGGCATCACTGTGGCTCTGTATGGCCTTTGGGACAGCCCATAATCATGTGACATTGGAGCCTCCGGTTCCCATTCGTCTTGCATGACACTCAATGATGGGCGTGACTTTGGCTTTGGGGAAGAAGGAGGCAATATGGCTTCTCCTTGTGGGTGTGGCAATATGGCCGGTTCATGCTCATAATTCCTCTCATATTGCTGGACCATTGACACATATTCCTTTGCCTGCTGCAAACGCCTTTCAAAAATCCCAATTTGTTCACAGTAGCCTTGCATAGCCCTATCTCGCATAGTTTGCTTGGGGCTTGAAGGAGCAGAAGGAATTTTCTTCGGCCGGACTTTAAGTTTCACTCCAAGCCTTTGAAATTCATCTTGAGCCCCTGGAGTGTGAACATTTCCAAAAACAGCTGCCAGGGAGCTTGGAAAAGTAGAAAAAGGAGTGACTGACCTTGCATCGTCGACAGGAGCAGGTGCGTCTTCTCCAAGGCGTGTGGCCGAAGCTATCGGAGTTCTTAAAGTTGAAGGGAGATGCCCCACAGATAAGCTCCTCGCCTCCCGTTTCAGCCGTGGCTTCCTTCCTGACATGTTTCAGCAGTTAATCACCGCTGCCTCGCTAGCACTAACTAACTGATAACAGCCGCAGAAACATGCATCTCTAAAAACATAAATCAACCATCCTCGATACCAAAATGTCAAGGTAAAAATCACCTTTGTAGAGGGCGACGGACCGTGCTTCAGAGAATGCATGATGTGCATGCAGGAAGGCAAGAAAAACACGACGCATAATCTTACTAAATACCTTTTACTTACAAAAATATAAAAACTAAATATATAGTATACAGAGAGCTGGCTAGCTACATCCTAACGTAACAGACAGTAACAGCAAAGTGAAAAAAACAATACAGAAAATAACTCTGGGAACTTTTTCTAGACATGCGCACTAAACAGACTGAAACCATAACATAACTAGTCATATGGGATTCACTATGGTTACCAGATAAGTTATCACAACAGGTGCAGAGAGCAGGGGAAAATGTACAGTTAGAAATGAACTTTCTGACGAACAAAAAAAAACGTGCAGTGACAATGCCCAAAGGCTCCAAGGGGGTTGCAAGTGGGTGATGGGGTGTGGGCCCGGAACTATGGGCATGGGAACTTGTGGGTGCCAGGTAAAATTGTCAAAATTTTGGGACCTCTTTCCTACAAGGTGGCTCTGGATGGGGGGGCGCGAGTCATTCCTCGCCATATTGATCAGCTGCGGAAGCGTTTTGCAGAACAGCCACTAAGCGAGGACCTCATGGCAGGTCCACAAATAGAGCCAGAAACCGGAAGCCAAGCCTGGCAGTTCACACACTCTGAGGAGTCAACCAGTCAGTACAACAGGGAGATGGTCGTAGATGGACAAAGTCCGGGAGTGCAACATGGGTCTCCAGATGGGGAAAGTCAACCCGAACAAGGCAGCAACTGCACTGGCTCTGCTTCTTCTTTGGACTTTGGTTTGGAATGGCCAGCCAAAGAGACTCGAGTCAATCCAACTCTCGTGAACTCATGAGTCCTGGTCTACCCAGCCCGGCAGGCAAGCTGGTGGACTGAGAGTTGCCTGGATCCCCCAGGCAGTCTGCAAGGTCACGCAGACCACCACCATATCTACAAGACTTTATTATTAAATAATACTAAGAATGTGTGTGTACATTCTAGGGGGGAGGGGTGTAATGTATTGGGATTTACTTTAACTGCTTTCATGTGTCTTTTGAATGCTGCTTAAGGTTGCTCAATTGGTGTGTCTGTGTAACGGTCGCTGACTAGACAGACTCCCTGTCTCCAAGTAGATCATTGGATGATTTGGGGCGGGAATGGGTTCCTTTAAACCTATTGGCCGCTGCCTAGTGGCCAACTGTATAAGTAGCTGCGCAGAAGCCTCTGATTCAGTTCTGTTCCTGTTTGCCTCAATAAAGCAATGTTCCTGTTTTCAACCTACCAAATTGTCAGCAAATGCATGTAGTTTATAATTGTGTGCTTTAATTTGTAGTCCTTTTGCTCTGTAATCTTGTGTAATATCTCTATTTAACAATTCCAATGCTACAATAGATTATATAATAAGGGGGATACAGGACACCCGTGTCTTGTTCCTTTCTGGATTTCATATGATATTGTCAAATTTCCATTCACAATAATCCGAGCTTTCTGGAGTATATAGATCAAGCATGTCAAACTGCTGGCCCACAGGCCGGATGCATCATGCTGAAACCGCGCCAACCCCATTGCCGGCAATGGGGGAAAAGTCACAATACGGCACGCAACGTCATGTGACATCGCAAGTTTGACATGCCTAATATAGATGGACTTCAGACCCTGTATAAAGCCCGATTCAAAGTCCATCTTTTCCATTACTTTAAACATGAAGGCCCAGTTCAAGTTGTCAAACACTTTTTCTGTGTCTAGAAAAAATAATGCAACTTGTCACTACATTGTTGTAAGTGTTCAGTTATATTCAAAATTACTCTTACATTATTTTTTTAGTCAGAATGGGACCTTTAGGCATGGACCCTTGGCTGTACCTCCTTCACCCCCTGCCACCCGCCTTAGCCCATTTACAGCCAGTTTTCCTCCTCTGCTGGCCCTCCCCTGGCCATTCTCCATGGCCAATGTGCCCCAGCCCTCCTCCCCTTGCCCTTCAGCCTGGCCCATTCACCCAGACACCATTTGACCCAGGCCTTTGGCTGCACGGGACAAATAGTCCCCAGCCAATCGGGTGGCAGGAAGAAGCAATGGTGCTGCAGGGGCAGAATGAGATGTTCCATCACAGGGGCTGTGGGGGGGCAGTGTGTGATGCAAGATTTTTTTAAAAAGTACTGCGTGTCACTGCGTTTTTTTCTGTTTGTCAGCTACGCACGTCTCACTCTGTTTTTCTGCCAGCTGCATAGTAATCTTATCAATGTAACCAAGGTGATTGTCACATGTCCAGCCATGTTATGGTTTCAATCTGTTTTTTGCTATTAAGTGCGCATGTCTACAAAAGTTTTCTCTATTTACTTTTTTCTCTTCTCTTTTATTCTGTCTGATGAGAGGATGTAGTCAGTTAAGTTCTTTCTTTGTTTCCTAATTAAAGTTTTATATACAGTACAATATGCCTCGGGTTTCTTTATTTTTACCTGATGGTTACCATGCGTCAAATGAACCACGGTTCATTGCCCTCTGATAGGAAATTATTGATTTATTTCCCTGACAATGGTAGCAGAGAATGGTTTGTTTTTTTTTAATTTTCAAGATTTATTGCTGCTGATAAGCGTATAGGCTGTTAGTCAGTTAGTTAGTCCGGTGACTGAGGAACGCTGTCATTAATTGCTGCAATATGCCGAAGAAAAAGAAGAAGAAGGCCCGTTATCAGTCTGCTGCGGAGGAGACAGTTATTTCACAGACATCTCCCTTCCAGTTTACAGACTCCGCTCGCATCTGCTACACGTCTTGGAGAAGAAAATGCAGCCTCTGAGTTAAGGTCAGTCACATCGTTTTCTGATTTTACAAGCCCTCAAGCAGACGCTTCAGAAATAGTTTACACTGATGGAGCCCAGGCTATCTTTGAGAGGCTCGGTGCCAGACCTAAATTTTCATTAGGACAGGAGGTGATTCATTATCCTCCTAGCCCTGAACAAATTATGCATGAGAAGGCTGTGTAAAGTTATTTTGAACAAATAGAAACGTTTGAACAAGAGCTGCAACAGGCAAAGGCATATGCATCATTGATTAAGCAGCAGGAGAGAGACTCTGCTGGTATTCACATTCCAGAGTCTGCCATATTGCCTTCTTTTTCAAAGCCAAAGCCACTCCCACAAGATGTCGCCATATTGCCTTCTTCTTCAAAGCCAAAGCCACTCCCACAATTGAGTGTTGTGTCAGATGAATGGGAACAGGAACCTCCTATGTCACGGTCTCATGACTATGTGCAATCTCAAATGACACACCGGGCTACAATGATGCCTGAATCTAATGTTACAGCACCATCTGCTGGTGAATCTGTTTTACAAGATAGAAATGAATTACTATTACATGAGCAAAAACAGAGAATGCAATATGCATTTTCACAGATGTCTATTCATCAAGCATTGCTCCAAGCTGCAACACCTCCTCATACATCGGGTGCTCCAGCTAGAATCACTATTAATAGTGCTACTATCCAGGTTCCTGTTCCAGACGGAGCACAGCAACAGTCAGCTCAAGTGCAGCTACCACTGAGTTCTCAAATACAAACGCCAGCACCCCCTGCAGGTCAATTTAATATTCTAGCTCAAGCACCAGCACCTCCTGCTGGCCAGGGTGGACTTGCAGCTCCAGTTCAGCCACACCCAGCAACGGTACCTGCGGTAGCTCCAATTCAACTGCCGCAAGTCCAGGCACAGGCACAGGCGCCTCCTGCAGGCCAATTCCAAATTGCACAACCTGCACAGCCAGCACCTCCTGCAGGTTAAGTCCGAATTGCACAACCTGCACAGCCAGTACCTCAAATGTATGTTCCTCAACAGGCATCTCCTATTGTACCACTGGCTGGTGATTCAAAATTGAAGCGGTCAGGACAAAATTACAGGGCATGGGAAAGTGAAGTAAGACTTTTGCTCCGCAGAGAAGGTACCCATTGCATGGTATTTAATCCTCCTGACCAGCCTTGGACTCCTGACATGTGGGACTTGAATAATAAAGCATGCACAACAGCTGATCGATTGAGTCTACATATTTGCTTTTGTCCGAGTTCTATGGCTCTAGATTAAAACCTGGTGAACATATTGGAGAACACTTAACTAAAAGGAAAGGAAAAAGAAAAGAACTGGGTGAAAAAGGCTATCCTATTGATGAGTTTCAAATGATCAGCATTATTATCAACTCATTGAACTATGAATGGAAAGATGCTATTACCAAGATTAATCTAGTGCCCATTGCTCAACGCACAGTGAATCATGTATGCAGAATTTTAACCGAATAAGAGGCACTTATGCAAGCCGCGGCACATTTAAGAAGACCACCTGCATCAAGAGCTCCAGCAAGGCGTCTCTTCTGTGGAAGAGCCTATGTTCCAAGGATGTCAAGATGTTACATCTGCAATTGTGTGGGACATGCCACCTGGGATTGTCCCCAACTATTTCCAGCGCCCGCCACGTACCAGCCCAGAGGAACAGATTCCAGAGGAGGCAGAGGTAGAGGCAGATGACAAGGTCGTGGTCGTGATCCCAGGCGTGATCCGCAAGCTCCACTTGCCACATTGGCTTTAACCAACAATCCACAACCTCAACCAGAGTACGACAAACAACTTCTTTGGACTTTGGACAGTGGAGCAGCATTACATGTAACCTATAGAAAAGAACTTTATACAGAGATGCACGAGCCTGAACCTGAACTTCGTGAACTCTACTCTTTTTCTAATCATCCTGTTCGGGTCATGGGAAAAGGAACTGTTTACATTGAAGAGCTTGATGCATTTATTCCTGATGCTTATTATGTACCATCAGCTAATAGTAATTTGCTTAGTCAGAGTCACTTGTCCAGGGTATCAAAATTCCAGGTACACCATCTTGAAAAAGCAAGTTATGTTGTTAAAGACGAAGATATTGTTGCTGAAACCATGTTGATTGGTGGTGTTTATTACATAAAGCCAAAGTCTAAGCAGCAAGAGCAGGCAAGTATACAAGCTCCAAAAAGGGAAAGTGCAGGCCCAGTGAGAGATGTCCCAGAGAGAGATCCTGTTGCTATTTCAAAGGCTCCTAAAGCCAACAAGAAGACAAATAAGACACAGGTTGCTCACGGCAAGCCTGAGGTTCCTAATAAACATGCTAATGTTGAGAATTCACTAACTGGTAAACCTTTGCATTACAGGTGTATTCATAAGTGGCATAGAAGATTGGGTCATGCCAGTTTCGGTGTTCTGAAGAAGATGCCAGAGTTTGCGAGAGGTTTGGATCTAAAGTGGTGTAAGGTGTTCTTGGATTGTGCTGTCTGCAAAAAATCCAAATCCAAAGCAGCAGCAATTCCAAAGTGCGCTACACGCCTGTCAACACGCATTTTTGATTTGGTACACATTGACATAGTGGGTCCTTTTACACCAACAATTGGTGGTAAAAGATATTTCTTGACAATTGTTGATAATTACTCTAGATATGGATATGTATTTCCTATGAAAGAAAAATCTGAGACCTTTCAGATCTTTAAAGACTTTGCTGCTCTTGTCTATACCCAACACGAAGTTAGCATCGCCAGAATTCAGAGTGATCACGGTGCTGAATTCATGTCTCAGCGTTTTCAGGACTGGATGCGTAACAATGGCATACTACACCAGACCTCAGCTCCTTACACTCCGGCTGAAAATGGAGTAGCAGAACGCAGAAATGGGGTTCTGCAAACAATGATGCGTTGCCTACTTGAAGATGCTAACCTCAGTCTCCCATACTGGGGTGAAGCTATTAAATGTGCTAATCATATCATCAACCATACGTGGAGTTGTGTAATAAATCAGACCCCTTACTTCATGTTATATGGATACAAGCCTGACCTCTCGCATCTCCATATTTTTGGTTCATACGCTATGGTGAATATTCCTTTAGCTCAAAGAAAGAAAGGAGGTCCTGCAGCAAAAAGAATGAGATTTATGGGTATTGATGATAATTCAAAATGGAGCAAATACATCGACTCTTCTCATGTGATTGTGATTTCACAATCCACTACTTTTGAGGAAGATGCTGACTGGTCCAGGATTCATTCTAACGATCATGGAGTTTATTTTCCTAGAGATGATGCTGCTAATGCCACGCAGCCTGATGATCAAGATTCACAAGTGAATGTTCCTTCCACGAGTTCTTCTCCACCTACTGTTCTTGCAGAAAAGGCAACCCCTTTATAAACGGCAAGAGGCTGGAATACGTCTGCCAAATTTATTACAAAAACAAACAAAACACATACCAAGATACAGGAGCTTTGAAACACTATCGGAGCAGTTGCTTTCAGCAAACCAGCCCTCCCCAAACATTCCCTTTATAAAGAGTTCAGGGCGTGGCCTCTCTTTGCCTCCTTCCGAGAAGCCCCACAGCCTTCCTCTGCTTGCTCCTACTTGACTGCCTCCTGCGTCGGGCGTCCTTGAACAGGGCCAGCTGTGGGTCATCTTCATCCACACTGTCAGGCTCACACAGCTGGGTCTCCACCAGGTAGGAGGGGACTGGCTGGGGGCTCTGCGGAGCCTCAAAGCCATCATCAGCAAGTTCTTCAACACCCCCCTCCTCCCCCTCATCTGAGTCATCTGACCCAACTGCCGAACCCACAGGCTGACCCTGAATCACAACAGAAAATGGCTGCCAAATCATCTAAAGTTCCTAGAAGCGCGGGGGCTTCGCCAGTTCAGCAATCTTCATTACAGGCTTTAATGCCCCCCCCGGCACCTGCACCCGCACCAGCCTTGACAATAAAAGATCTGCAGGATGTTTTGCAAGAGGCTTTGAAAAAGCAATCTCAACAATTAGCTGAACTTATTGAGGAGACGAACACAGAAATAAGGGCAGACATCTTACTTGCACTTCAAGGCATGGCTGTTTGTATTGAACGTTTGGATGAGAGACTTGAAGAACTTCGCCAAAATAGTGTGAGATTAGATGCTAAAATGACGGATGCTGAAACGGTGATGGAAAAGATTGACGACGATTTATTATTGGTTCAGCATAGAGAGATGGAATTTGCTGTGAGAATTAGAGGGATGAAGGAAGACCCTAAGGAAAATTTGAAAAAAGTAGTTTCAGAAACCCTTGAAGAGGTTTTGGGGCGCTCAGCAGAAGATATTATGGGGGATATAGATAAAATATTTCGTGTCAATTCCTGGATTGCAAGACAAAGAAAACTACCTAGAGATGTGGTGGTTTATTTTACAAAGAGAGCAATAAGAAATGAGGTTATTCAAGCCTTTTATAATAGTAAATTTGCAGTTGCAGAGCAAGAAGTTTTAATTTTAAAAGAGATCCCTCCAAGAATTTTAAGGAGAAGGAAAGAGTTTGCTTTTTTGGCAGAAGAATTAAGAAGACGGGATATCCAGTTCAGATGGGAGATCCCAGTAGGTATGGTGGTGATGTATGCAGGCACGAGATATCGTCTTCTCACAGCGTTACAGGCACGTGATTTTTATGCCAACATTTTGAAGGCAGTCCCCATACCACTTCTGGAATCCAAAAGGAAGAATGGTGAAGGAGAGCGTCAACCACAAAGTGAGAGTACACAAGGTGCTGAAGGAGTCACGCAGTTGAAAGATGGAGAATTCCAGAAAGTTACAGGAGTGGATCAGATTTCAGTATCAACGGAGGAGGTCAGAGACCAAAGAATGACACGTGCTGCAGCTAGACGAATTAGACAAGAGCAAGAACAGCAGAGAGTTATGACGGCATCTCAAAAACCTACTTACAGTGAAGCAGTGGGAGGAGCGAGGCCAAAGAGAGTGCAGGTGATTTTGGAAGAGGCGCTCCAAAAGCTTCAGGTCGCAAAAGATGGCGACAAAGCTTCTAACCTGGAATGTTAATGGTCTAAATTCACCACATAAGAGAAAGAAAGTATTTCAATATCTAAAGCAATTTAAAAATGATATTATTTGCTTACAGGAAACACATATTCGAGCGGCTGATCAAAAGTACTTGGTAAACTTTAGGTTGGGCACACAGTTTATTGCTTCTGCGCCTGATAAGAAAAATGGAGTTGTTATTTATGTTAAGAATACTTTAACAGCGAGTTTAATTGAAGCAGACAAACAAGGAAGATATGTTATAATTGAATTATTAATAGAAGGCAAGAAAACGCTTTTGGTTGGACTATACGCTCCTAATCAACAGCAAGGAGATTTTTACAATTTACTACACAGCAAGATTATTCAGTGGGATTATAAATCTTGTATATTTATGGGAGATTGGAATGGCGTCTTGGATGTACAAATGGACAAGGGAGGCCTTTTTAAAAGCATGCCAAGTCATGCTAAACTGCCTAAATCTTTTTTTTGAGATGAAGGATGACTTGGAATTGAGAGATGTTTGGAGAGAAAGGAACTTGCAAGAAAAAGACTTTACTTTTTTCTCCGACAGGCATCAATCTTTCTCCAGGATCGATTTTGTATTAATTACTAATGATTTTTTTCCTAGGATTAAGAAGATCAAGATTTGTCCAAGAACTATATCTGATCATAGTCCAGTATGGTTGGAGATAGAAAAAGATAATGGAGATAGACGGTCTTGGCGTTTAAATGAAAATTTGTTTAGATACCAGGAAAATGTGGGAGAGTGTAAAAAACAGATGAAAGAATTTTTTAAAATTAATATGCATAAAGGTACTTCCATTCAGATGGTTTGGGATGCAAGTAAAGCTTATATGAGAGGAGTATTAATATATTTGAATAATAAACATAGACGTAAACTGGAATTTAAGAGGAAAGAATTAGAGGATGAAATTAAGGAAAAAGAAAAGGCTTTAATTCTGAATCCATCTGATGGGAAGATCAAAGAGGTAATTACTTTATTAAGGGGTCAGTTTGATACGTTAATGGCAGATCAAGTGGCAACTAACTTACGGTATGCTAGACATAACACTTTTTGTAATGCTAATAAACCGGGTAGATGGTTAGCTTACTTGTTAAGGAAGAAGCAAAGAGCTTGTAATATAGATAGAATAGAACATAAGGGTAAAGTAGTGTATCAGCAGAATCTTATTAAAAAGACTTTTGTTGATTTTTATTCTAAGTTGTATGCTAGAGATAAGATTAGAGATGTAGATATAGATGAATATTTGATAAAAGCCAATATTCCTGTTCTTACGCAAGAACAAAAGGAAGGGATGAACCAATTGATAACTGATGAAGAAATTTTTCTAGCAATTAAACAATAAAAAGTGGGTAAAGCGCTGGGAACTGACGGTTTGACCGCCGTTTACTATAAAAATTTACAGTTAGAAATGGTGGAACCTTTAAGGGAACTGTTTAAGACAATTCAATTTGGAGGAGGAGTACCTCCATCGTGGAAAACTGCTTTTATTTCATTGATCCCGAAGGAAGATCAGGATGCCACCCAAGCCAAAAAGTACAGACCAATATCGCTTTTAAATACTGATTATAAGATATTTGCAAAAATCTTAGCTAACAGATTAATGAAGGTAATGCAACAAGTGATTCATAGTGATCAAACTGGATTTATAAGTGGTAGACAAATGAAGAATAATGTGAGACACATTGTAGATCTATTGGAATTTTTGGAAAGAAATAATCAGATCCCCGCAGCGCTGATCTTTTTGGATGCTGAAAAAGCCTTTGATCAATTGGATTGGCAATTTTTGATGAAAGTATTAGAGAAAATGGAATTTGGGGAAATTTTTTTACAACCTATTAGGGCAATATATCAAAAGCAAAGAGCCCGTATAATAGTAAATAACAGTTTGACAGAACCATGTAATATTGAAAAGGGTACAAGGCAGGCGTGTCCGCTGTCACCTTTATTATTTGTTTTAACATTGGAAATATTGCTGATCAAAATACGAGATTCGAATAAAATCAGGGGAATCCAAATAACAGATCAGGATTATAGATTGAGGGCATTTGCGGACGACCTGGTTATTACAGTAACTCAGCCGGATTATTCAGTTGTAGAATTGATGGAGATAATAATGTTATATGGGAAAGTTTCTGGATTTAAGATAAACATACAAAAAACTAAAATATTGTCTAAGAATATGACTGTATCACAAAAGGCTGTTTTAGAAGAGCTAACGGAATTTGAAATAGTTAAAAAGATTAAATATTTGGGGATATATCTGTCAGCCTCAAATGTGAAGTTATATAAAAATAATTATGAAATGTTATGGGGAAAAATACAAAAAGAATTAGATAGTTGGAAAAAATTACAATTATCTTTATTGGGAAGAATTGCAGCAGTGAAAATGAATGTTTTGCCAAAATTTTTATTTTTATTTCAAATGATACCTATACTTAAAAAGGATTTAAATTTGGAGGAATGGCAAAAAGGAATTAATAAATTTGTTTGGGCAGGGAAAAATCCACGAGTTAAATTTAAGATAATGCAAGATAATGCCCTCGCTGTGATGTCCCGTTGCCTGGAGGCGGTTCGGGTCTGGATGGGGAGGAACAGACTTCAACTCAACCCTGACAAGACTGAGTGGCTGTACATTCCGTCATCCCGGGACATTCAAAATGTTCCATCTCTTTCTATGGGGGGTGAGCTCTTACCCCCCGTGGATAGGGCTCGCAACTTGGGAGTCCTCCTAGATTCACGGCTTACTCTGGAAGATCATATAGTGGCCGTGACTAGGGGGGCTTTCGCCCAGGTTCGCCTGGTGCGCCAGTTGCGGCCCTATCTGGACTGGGATGCCCTGTGTACGGTCACTCATGCGCTCGTGACCTCTCGCCTTGACTACTGTAATGCTCTCTACATGGGGCTTCCCTTGAAGACCTCCTGACCAGCCTTGGACTCCTGACATATGGGACTTGAATAATAAAGCATGCACAACAGCTGATCGATTGAGTCTACATATTTGCTTTTGTCCGAGTTCTATGGCTCTAGATTAAAACCTGGTGAACATATTGGAGAACACTTAACTAAAAGGAAAGGAAAAAGAAAAGAACTGGGTGAAAAAGGCTATCCTATTGATGAGTTTCAAATGATCAGCATTATTATCAACTCATTGAACTATGAATGGAAAGATGCTATTACCAAGATTAATCTAGTGCCCATTGCTCAACGCACAGTGAATCATGTATGCAGAATTTTAACCGAATAAGAGGCACTTATGCAAGCCGCGGCACATTTAAGAAGACCACCTGCATCAAGAGCTCCAGCAAGGCGTCTCTTCTGTGGAAGAGCCTATGTTCCAAGGATGCCAAGATGTTACATCTGCAATTGTGTGGGACATGCCACCTGGGATTGTCCCCAACTATTTCCAGCGCCCGCCACGTACCAGCCCAGAGGAACAGATTCCAGAGGAGGCAGAGGTAGAGGCAGATGACAAGGTCGTGGTCGTGATCCCAGGCGTGATCCGCAAGCTCCACTTGCCACATTGGCTTTAACCAACAATCCACAACCTCAACCAGAGTACGACAAACAACTTCTTTGGACTTTGGACAGTGGAGCAGCATTACATGTAACCTATAGAAAAGAACATTATACAGAGATGCACGAGCCTGAACCTGAACTTCGTGAACTCTACTCTTTTTCTAATCATCCTGTTCGGGTCATGGGAAAAGGAACTGTTTACATTGAAGAGCTTGATGCATTTATTCCTGATGCTTATTATGTACCATCAGCTAATAGTAATTTGCTTAGTCAGAGTCACTTGTCCAGGGTATCAAAATTCCAGGTACACCATCTTGAAAAAGCAAGTTATGTTGTTAAAGACGAAGATATTGTTGCTGAAACCATGTTGATTGGTGGTGTTTATTACATAAAGCCAAAGTCTAAGCAGCAAGAGCAGGCAAGTATACAAGCTCCAAAAAGGGAAAGTGCAGGCCCAGTGAGAGATGTCCCAGAGAGAGATCCTGTTGCTATTTCAAAGGCTCCTAAAGCCAACAAGAAGACAAATAAGACACAGGTTGCTCACGGCAAGCCTGAGGTTCCTAATAAACATGCTAATGTTGAGAATTCACTAACTGGTAAACCTTTGCATTACAGGTGTATTCATAAGTGGCATAGAAGATTGGGTCATGCCAGTTTCGGTGTTCTGAAGAAGATGCCAGAGTTTGCGAGAGGTTTGGATCTAAAGTGGTGTAAGGTGTTCTTGGATTGTGCTGTCTGCAAAAAATCCAAATCCAAAGCAGCAGCAATTCCAAAGTGCGCTACACGCCTGTCAACACGCATTTTTGATTTGGTACACATTGACATAGTGGGTCCTTTTACACCAACAATTGGTGGTAAAAGATATTTCTTGACAATTGTTGATAATTACTCTAGATATGGATATGTATTTCCTATGAAAGAAAAATCTGAGACCTTTCAGATCTTTAAAGACTTTGCTGCTCTTGTCTATACCCAACACGAAGTTAGCATCGCCAGAATTCAGAGTGATCACGGTGCTGAATTCATGTCTCAGCGTTTTCAGGACTGGATGCGTAACAATGGCATACTACACCAGACCTCAGCTCCTTACACTCCGGCTGAAAATGGAGTAGCAGAACGCAGAAATGGGGTTCTGCAAACAATGATGCGTTGCCTACTTGAAGATGCTAACCTCAGTCTCCCATACTGGGGTGAAGCTATTAAATGTGCTAATCATATCATTAACCATACGTGGAGTTGTGTAATAAATCAGACCCCTTACTTCATGTTATATGGATACAAGCCTGACCTCTCGCATCTCCATATTTTTGGTTCATACGCTATGGTGAATATTCCTTTAGCTCAAAGAAAGAAAGGAGGTCCTGCAGCAAAAAGAATGAGATTTATGGGTATTGATGATAATTCAAAATGGAGCAAATACATCGACTCTTCTCATGTGATTGTGATTTCACAATCCACTACTTTTGAGGAAGATGCTGACTGGTCCAGGATTCATTCTAACGATCCTGGAGTTTATTTTCCTAGAGATGATGCTGCTAATGCCACGCAGCCTGATGATCAAGATTCACAAGTGAATGTTCCTTCCACGAGTTCTTCTCCACCTACTGTTCTGTCTTCATGAGTCGCCAATGCTGCTGCTGGCAATGAGGATGAAGATGAGGATGAAACGGAAAAAGAATGGACAGTTATTCCGAGACGTTCCAAGAGGACCACAAAGGGAATCCCTCCAAAATGGTATTCGTTGCAAGTAACAAAAGCACCTTTACCTTTGATTTGTAATGTTACACTTCCTCCTGATAAGTTCACACAAACCAAACACCTTCCTGAATCAGAGCAAGATAAATGGTTTGAGGCAATGCAGGCTGAAATGGACAGTCTAAAGAAACTTCAAGTGTTTACTCCTGCAAGCCCTCCAGCAAACAAGAAAGTTATTGGCACTCGATGGGTCTACAGAATTAAAAAGAAGCCAAATGGTGAGTCGTTGTATAAGGCCAGACTTGTAGCCCAGGGTTTCTCTCAACGTTATCCTGAGGACTATACAAATACTTATTCACCCACAGTGCAGACTGAGTGTGAAAATGACCTTAGCCACTGCAACTATCCTTGGTTTAGAGGCTTTCCAGTTTGATGTTGAAACGGCTTATCTACACGATGATCTTGATGAAGAAATTTATGTGAAAGGTCCTCCAGGTTTCCGACAGCAAGAAGGGGATACTTGGTTTCTACACAAAAGTCTTTATGGTCTGAAACAGTCTGGTTTAATGTGGTACTTATGTCTTTCTGACAAACTAAATTCAATGGGCTTTATTAAGTCCGAAACAGATGAATGCGTGTTTACAAAAAGATCTGATAATAGGTATGAGATAATTCTTGTTTATGTTGATGATATTGTTTATATTGGTCCAAATAAGCAGATGAGTGAATGTTTTGCTAAAGCTTTACAACAGTCTTTCACATTGAGGTCTTTACGACATATTAACACTTATTTAGGTGTTCAAGTTACCAAAACTCAGAAGGGGTTCAGTCTTACACAGGAAGATAAGATTGAACAACTATTGCATCACTGCAACATGAAGGATGCTAAACCAGTGAGTATACCCATGCAAACCGACTTTCACAACTTGACACATGAACCGAGTCCTGAGTTCGAGGATCAAACACTTTATCGCTCAGTCATTGAGTCACTGCTATATATTAATAGTTGGACTAGACCTGACATTGCACTTAGTGTTAATCTCCTATCATGACACGTAGGCAAGGCAAAACAGTTTCATTGGACATGTGTTAAGAAATTATTGAGATATCTAAAACACACCAAAGACATGAAGTTATTGTTAGAACCCACACAATACTGACTATGCAGATTTATGTTGCTATGCAGATTATGATTGGGCAAGTGATAAAAAATCACGTAAAAGCACTTCAGGTTATATGATGTTTTAAATGGATGTCCTGTTTACTGGCATGTGCGTAAACAGAATTTTGTTTCTTGTTCTTCTACTGAAGCTGAATATGCTTGTGTTTCAGATGCATGTAATTCTCTAACGTGGTTTGATGCCTTAGTCACAGATATCTGGACACCTCCAATTCGACCGATCACTATGATGGAAGACAACGAATCTGTGGTTTATATATCTGAGAATCGCTTTACAGGTTCCAGGTCTAGACACATTGACATCCGTTACCAAAACATAAGACAAGCAGTTAAACAAGGTTTTGTTAAATTGCAGTATGTGTCTACACATGATCAAATTGCTGATATGCTGAACAAACCACTTCCTACAGCCCAACACGAGTATCTGCGCAAGATGTGCCTTATCTGATTTTCTGCTTTGCTGACAAAAGAAAGGGATGTCACTGCGTGTTTTTTAGTTTTGCCAGCTTCGCTCATTTCTATCTGTACATTTTCCCCTGCTCTCTGCACCTGTGTTACTATCTTATCATGTAACCATAGTGACTCTCATATGTCCAGCTATGTTATGGTTTGAGACTGTTTTGTGCGCATGCCTAGAAAAATTTTCTCACAGTTACTTTCTTACTTTTCTCTTCTGCCTGATGAGAGAATGTA
The DNA here is from genome assembly GCF_947247035.1 of Vipera ursinii. Lineage (NCBI taxonomy): Eukaryota > Metazoa > Chordata > Lepidosauria > Squamata > Viperidae > Vipera > Vipera ursinii. The sequence goes on from NC_139522.1 coordinate 37,153,079, forward strand.
GTCAGTTTAGGTCTTTTGTTTTCTCATTAAAAGTTTTACAGTAGAATATGCCTCAGATTTTCTTTTTTTGATATTCACCATGCAAATGAATATCATCTGGTCGGAATGTTAATTATTCCGCGACATTATTTTCATTTGACTTGGAAAGAAAAGGACTGTCCAACCAAATGGGTCCTCTATTTCATCATTGTGGCCCTACACTGTATTATTAGACCCCAGTCCGACATTACATATAAGGAATATGTCAAAGAAGTCACTGACAGAATGCGAGAGTTGGCTCATGTCCCTGTCCAGACATGGAAAGGAGCACTGGATGTTGGAGGATGGTTTGGGGGAATGTTTGATAATTGGAAAAGGATATTGTTCATTGTGGTTTTGCCCTTAGGAGGGTTGTTGTGTTTATCATGCCTTATCCCATTTATTTAGAGAATTGTTAGATCCACTGTATCCGGACCAACTTTTGCTGCCACTCCTATCTATACTGATAAACCAGCTTAAGCAATGCTTTTGAAACCTTTACCTTCTGACTATATTCCCCTAAGCCTATTCAGCTTTTATATTAAAAAGGGAGGAATGAAGGGATTTTATTATGCTTAAGCTTGATGTTAGTAATATTGATATTAGTAGTGATACTTTGTAATCATCTTTGTTTATGTGCAAGCAGCTTTGTAGGTGCTTTATATTGGGAAATTAGTTATATAAAAGCAAATGTTTCATACTTTAGGTACAGGGGATTGCTTACATGAAAAGAGCATGGTGAGGGGAGGGGGGAAAGGAGTTATGGCGGAACCTGGGTTGTTGTGTATGAGTCATCATCTAGGAATTATTTTTTTGTACCTTTTGGTTCCTAGTACCAAGAACCAGATCTCTTTGTTCTGGAAAGGTATAAAAGGTGGAAGACATGTTTCCTGGTTGCTGCCTTCATCTCTCTACCAGCCACGAAGAGAGATGTGGCCACCCAACTCTATTTTGATCAAAATAAAAGTTGTTTGCTTGCTGAAACCTCAGCTCAGGAATTTCTTTTGGCTCTTTTAAATTCCTGAGTAATGCTGGGGCAATTGTGAGGCTAAGTGTAAAACCTTACAGTACCTCAGCCAATGGGGAAAGAGGAGGGATGTGCAGCCGGGGCCAGGGATCTATAAAAATGGGAATATTTTAGGTTGAAACTTTGGAGAGAACCAAGTTTTGATAGCTTCTCTCCCCACTTATTGCAATAAACGAAACACAAGGCTTTCACTGTGTCTTGGCTGGTTATTGGTCAAGCGAGCTTTTCTCTGGTCCTGAAGGAAAGTGACCAGGAGCGCAAAACAGCCTTGGGGGCTCCTCTGGGATTTGCATCCGTTGCATCTTTGGCAGCCAGGGATATTCAAAAGAGGAGTGTGCACCTGGGTAAGTTTTTTTTCCCAGCCCTAAAGGTCGGATTGCCCCTGCTCAAACAAAGAGGAATCGGAAATCCTGAGATGGAAAGCCAGGACTCAGTGAAAACCTAAGGGAAAGTTGGCCAACTAGAGGAAGGACTTCAACTCAGCCTGACAGGTAAGATACCAGAGGGGTATCTAGATACCAGAGGGGTATCCATGGCAATAAGAGTTTGAAAAGGAGGTATGCCTCCCTGGCCAGTGTGCCGGCCAATAAGGAAAAAAGGAAAGGTATTTACATTCCAGAATGAACCCCTTTAGGGAGATGGAAATCCCTTAGGGAGAATGTTGAAGTATTTTAAGTCAATGCTTAAACAAGGCATTTGAACAAAGGAAGGATGATACATTACAGTATATATCTGGCCTAAGTACATGTTTGGCCAGCCAATAAATTAAATTGGGCTTCTCAGCTTGGCTTAGAGGGGTGGGAAATGGATAGGCAGTGGTTAAGGTCTATCAGAAATGGTTCTTGCATTTCCCCACTGCCTGGAAAACAAGCTACAAGTTTCCCCAAAAGAGTAAAAGTGGAAATTTAAAGGGACACAAACCTCCAAAGTTCTGGAAGTGATGTTTAAGGGTCTCTGTGTTTGTGTGTTTGTGTTGGCTCATTCCTAAAGACTGGGGGGGGGGAGAGACCCTCTAACAGTAATATACAAAACAACAAGGCCTTATTCCAAAAGGAAATTTGGGAAAATGGCTTGTGAAAAAGCTCCTTGAAAATAATGATCATTTTGCCTCGGGTGAAGTATTTGGGAAAAAAATGTGTCAGTGTAAATGCAAGAAAGGGTGAAGAAGGCTAGTTTCTTAGTAATTAGAAGGACAATAGAAGGTGTTAAAAGAATGGAAATAATCAGATAGAGAGAGGGAGAGAGAGAAAGAAAGAAAGGAGCTGTGTGAAGTTTGATGCCTGGCCAGGATGAAAGGCGAGAACTCTGATCTGCTATTTTGTGTGAGAGAGTTAAGTAGAAATCTATGTATTTCTTGAGGTTCCTATAATTTGGAAGATGACAAAAGAGGGGAAAACCCCTCTCCAAGAGGAAAAAATGCCCTCCTAACAGCTTTTGAAATCAGGCAATTTAGGAAAGAATTGTCCAAACTAATAGAAGATCCTATTGAAGTAGGAAAACAGGGTAGAAATGTTTTTAGGACCAATGGAATACTCATGAGGAGAAATGCAACCCATTTTCAACATGTTTACACCAGAAGAGAATGGGATGATTAGGTGAGTAGCTAGGGAATAGTGTAAGGAAAAGTTTTCACAAAAAGAATGGACAGGCAACAGAGTGCAGAGAGGAATGCTATGGCTGATTATAAGGGATAGAACGTATTTAAATATTCAGTGCCTCAGAGTCTTAATATTCAGAAGGCACTGTGATTAGAACAAGGAAAGGAGGAAGTATGACTGAATGGCTAGAAAGGTTAAAAAGCCAACTTCAAAGTAAAGGAAAATAAATAAAGGTTATTCTTTTATAAATGGTATCAAATGTAACACCAATGAATTGTATCAAATGTAACACTAAGTTGTGGGGCCATCTATTTCCTGCTTAGACAGAGAATTCACACATGGTAATCAACAAAGCTCTTTTGAAATGTTAAAAAGGATAGGAACATCTCAAGGTGGTGAGTAAAACAAGATAATGTAGTGACGGATGTAAGGAAGTTGTTACAATAAGTCTTTTGGATGTAAAAGTTCAAAGAAGATCTTTTAGAAATGTAAATGACATCAAAGACTAAGTTTTTTTAGGAGTAACATGTATCAAGAAGAGAAAGTATAAATGCCTGGTTTGAAACTTGTTCAGTGTGCTCTTTGAACCCAATCCAACTTGGAAAGGGTCTAAGAGGCCGCGTTTGCAAATGCTTTTTTTATTTTCAATTTTCTTTTCAATAATTTTTTGCCTTTGTTAACCAGACTTTTCTTTGAGTTGTGAGTATCAAAGTTTGGGCTTTTAAATCTCACAATCTTGGCAACCCAACGTGGGGCTTGAAAGCTGTTCTCAGTAAAGTCCAGGGACGCACCTGTTGATTTCAACTGCCTGGAGTTGTCTGAGATCTAGCTTCCCATTGCAGGCTCCGAGCCAAACTAAATTAACAAATTGACAATTCTGGTCTACAAAATCAAGGAATAGGAAAAAAGAAGAGTCAACAACTGAGGCCCAGGACCAGGTAACCCAATGCACTGGCCCAGATAAGAAACTTTTGCCCCGAAGGAGGGAAACAGGCAATTGTACCTGGGTGGTCAGGAGAGCGATTGTGGGAGGTTTCTGTGATAATGGCTGTGTGAGTGTGATGGGCTGTGTTCTGGGAACACTGGGAAGTCCAAAGCGAGTGCGGACCTGAAAGGTTGCATTTCTTTAACCCGTCAGGGGAAAGGACAGCCTGAAGGGAAGCGAACTGGTGTTGAAAATGTTGAGTGGCCATAAAATCAAGAACCTCAGGGAACCATAATCAGGGAAACTCTCAAGAAGATGGGCAATTGTTGTAGTTGTTGTTGTAAACCTAAAGAAAAGAAAAAAAACTATAAAATTAACTAATCGAGATATAGAAATTGTTTCTGATAGTCCATTAGGACAATTACTACGTCAGTGGGATGATGAAAATTTGGAAGCATGGACTTGTAAGATAACAAAAAGCAGAATGATAACTTTGTGTTTAAAGAAATGGCCTCATTATGTAATTAGTCCACCTGATTATCATTGGGACCGGTTGGGAAAGCCAAATAAATATTGGACAGGAAAATTAGAGCAATATATTCTTAAAAGACCTACCCTAAGCAGTGAAATACCATACGTAAAGCCATGGTATTTTGTGAATTGGGAAGGACCAGAACCACCAGAGGAAGATAAGATTTTTTAAATTGAAGGAGGAAAGACCAGGATGGGATCCTTTAGAATGCCTCCCTTCCTCACCTCCTCCTCCTGCTCCCCCTCCACAAGTAATACCAAATGCTCCAGCCTTAAAGGATGATCAAGGAGCAGTAGGGGGAGTTGAAGAACAACCTATAGCCGAAAGAACACGAAAAAGAGAGAGAGGATGAAAAAGAAGAAAAATTATATCCTTTGCGGCAAGTCCCTCAGGGCATAAATGCACAGGGACAGCCAGTAATGGGTTATGTAGCAGTAAATATCACAGCTACTGAATTGAGGGAATTTAAGCAAAGAATAAAGAAGGTTCAAGAGGAACCCCAAACAGTAGCTGAGGAGTTCTCTGCCTTTTTAGGTCCCAATACATACACGTGGGATGAACTCCAGTATTCTCTGGGTTTTCTATTTACCCCGGAAGAGAGGGATCTAATCTGAAATGCTGCTATGGCATATTGGAAAGACCATCATTTGGGGGCAAATGATCCAACTCCTGAGGAAAAGTTTCCATTACAAAGACCAGATTGGGATAATAACAATCCCGCCCATAGGCAGCAAATGGATGATTTAAAACAAATAATTATAGAGGGCATTCGGAACTGTGTGCCCCAAAGCAAAAATATCAGTAAAGCTTTTAATGTAAAACAGAAGAAGGAAGAGTCACCGGGGGAATACTTAGAGAGACTTAGAGACCAGATGAGGAAATACAGAGGAATGAAAGAAGAAAGTGAAGGTTTTAGACAATTATTAAAGAGTCACTTTGTGATAGGAGCATATGGAGATATACAAAGAAAAATACAGAAGATGGAAGGATGGGGAGAAAAGAGTATAATGGATTTGTTAGCAGAGGCTCAGAAAGTGTGAATCGTGATATACAAGAGCGAAGAGAGGATAAGAAAGTATTATTGTCAGCAGTAGAACAAATGATGGATAAGAAGTTAGGAGATCAGAGGGGACAGAGAAGAGAATTTGGGAATCAAGAGAGAGGAAGAGGAAAAGGCAGGAGAACTATGGGATTGGGTAGCAAGAACCAGTGTTTCAGTTGTGGAAAGGAAGGGCATTTTGCAAGAAATTGCCCACAGCTAATGAGAGAAAGGGAAAGAGAGCAGCAAGTATATAGGCTAATGGATGAGGATGAAGAATAGGGGGGGGTCAGGGGCCCTTGATATTAAGGTTCCACCAAGAGCCCTTGATAAACATACAAGTGGGACCTGAAAAACAGGAATTAGTGTTTCTAATAGACACCGGGGCTTCTAGGACATCTCTGACAAATATACCCCAAGGCTGCCATTTAATTAATAGTACAATAAGAATTTTGGGGGTAGCCAGACGATCTTTTGAAGTCCCTCAAATAGAAGAAATAACTCTTAAATGGAAAAACTATGAAACTAAGATTCAACCATTATATGTCCCAGCGGCTGGAGTAAATTTGTTAGGAAGGGACGTACTCAAATTCTGGGAGTGGGGAATACAAATACTTAGGGAACAGATGTTAATATTGACTGAACAAAATGAGGAAGAAATAACTCCAATAGTTTGGTCCACAAAGGGAAACCAGGGAGGATTGCAAGTAACTCCTATAAAGATTACTCTTAAAAACACAGAGCCCATAAGGCAGAAGCAATATGAGATTAGTTTAGAAGGAAGAAGAGGGTTAAAACCAGTAATAGAAGAATTAATACAAGACGGATTGTTGGAACCAGCTATGTCTCCATATAATTCTCCTATCTTAGCAGTTCAAAAACCTGATGGGAATTACTGCTTAGTGGAAGATTTGAGAAAAATCAATAAGATAATTGTATCTCGACACCCTGTAGTCGCTAAACCCTACACATTATTGAGTAGAATCCCTCCAGAGCATCAATTGTTTAGTGTAATTGATTTAAAAGATGCTTTTTGGGCTTGTCCACTCGATCCTGAATCTCGGGATGTGTTTGCATTTGAGTGGGAACATCCAGATACAGGAAGAAAAAGGCAACTCAGATGGACAGTATTGCCCCAAGGGTATACTGAAAGTCCTAACTTATTCGGCCAAATCCTAGAACAAATTCTGGAAAAATTTGAAAAAGATCCAAAATTATCTTTGATACAATATGTGGATGACTTATTGCTCTCGGGGGAAAAGAAACAGGATGTAGAGAAAGGAACTAACGACTTGCTAAATTATTTAGCATCAAAAGGTCTGAGAGTATCTAAAAACAAACTCCCGCATGTAGAAAGGGAAGTGAAATATTTAGGGCACTTGAAAAGTAAAGGCAGCAGAAAAATTACTCCCTCTAGAATAGAAGCAATAATAACACAACCACTGCCAAAGGATAAAAAAGCCCTTAGGAAATTTTTGGGATTAGTAGGGTATTGTAGACAATGGATTGTAAATTATGCAGAAACAACTAAACCATTGTACTCAAAACTGATAGATTCCAAACCATGGGTAATCAAATGGTCGGAGGAAGAGAAAGGGAAATTCCAGGAACTAAAGGAGAAATTAGAAAAGGCACCTGTCCTATCATTACCAGACTTAGAAAAAACATTTCATCTTTTTGTCGCTGTAGAGAATGGAGTTGCCAAAGGGGTTCTAGCCCAGAAATGGGGAGGACTGAAGAAACCTGTAGCATTTTTATCAAAACTGATGGATCCAGTAATAAAAGGGTGGCCGGTCTGTGTACAAGCAATTGTGGCTACTGCCTTGCTAGTTCAAGAAAGCAGGAAGATAAGTTTTGGAGGGGCAATTGTAGTGAGTAGTCCACACCAAATAAGGAGTATTTTGAATCAGCAAGCCCAAAAGTGGATGACAAATTCTAGGCTAATGAAATATGAAAGCATTTTATTAGAAGATCCAAGTTTAGTGATCGTGACTGAAGCTAATGTAAATCCAGCTCAGTTTCTAAGTGGAGAAAGAGATTCATAAGAAATAGAACATGATTGCTTAGAAGCAATTGACTATCAGACCAAGGTGAGGGATGACCTGAAGGAAAGTCGAATAGGAGGATTAAGGACTTTGTTTATAGATGGAAGCTCCAGGGTAATAGAGGGGGAGCGAAGAAGTGCCTATGCCATAGTTGAAGGGGAAACTTGGGAAACTGTGTTAGCTGAGAGATTACCAAATCAGTGGTCTGCTCAGACTTGTGAATTATATGCATTAAAAATGGCTCTGAAGGAACTGGGAAAGGAAGGTGGTAATATATACACAGATTCTATGTATACTTTTGGAATAGCGCACACTTTTGGAAAAAATATGGAAAGAAAAGGGATTGGTGAATAGTAAAGGGAAGGGATTAGCAAAGGAAGAGTTAGTCATTGACATTTTAAATTTAATAACTATACCTCAGGCATTAGCCATAATACATGTAGAAGCACACCAAAAGGGAGAGAGATTTGAAGTCTTTGGCAACAATTTAGCAGATGAAAGAGCCAAAGAAGCAGGACTCATGGAAAAGGAAAAAGAAAAAGTTTTTATAATGGTACCTGAAATAGAACAAAGGATACCAAAGTTCTCCAAGGAAGAGGAAGCAATGGGGAAAGAGGGGACAGTTCAAAATGCAGATGGGGAGTGGATATTGCCAGATGGGAGAAAGATGTTAAATAAACCGATCATGAGAAATCTTTTTTTTTATTGAAAAGTTTTACAATACATTTTATCTTTAACAATCCCTTCCCCCCTCCCTCCACCCAACCCTTCCTAACCCTCCCTAACCCTCCCCCCTTCCCCCCTCCCCCCTCCCCGACTTCCCAGAGCTAAATACAAGGTATAAAAGTAAAAACAATCATAAACAACCATATGTTAACAACAATAAACTATTAAGTCTATCGCACTCTAGCTCATATGAAATGACTACAAACAATACTAATATCATATAAAAAAACTTATACAAATGCTAAATAAAACTTTTTGGTCCCATATTTGTTCTGGATATAATCAATCCACTTTTTCCACTCCATAATATAACGTTGTTGCGAATGGTCTTTCAAATAGGCCGAAATCTTTGCCATTTCCGCCAGGTCAGAAACTTTTAGAGTCCATTCTTCTATAGTCGGCAGTTCCTCCTTCTTCCAATATTGACCTACTAAAAGTCTTGCTGACGTAATTAAGTTCAGCATCAACTTGGTATCCACAACAGTAGTATCTGTAATTATGCCCAATAAGAACAACTGCGGACAAAACTTTATCCTTTGCTTAAATATCTTCTGCATATTCCACCAGATTTTAATCCAAAAAGCTTTAACCTGTTTACAGGTCCACCATATATGAAAATACGTTGCGTCTTTGCCACCACATCGCCAACATTTAGGTTGGTAATTCGGATACATACTTGCAAGCTTTTTAGGATCTAAATGCCACCTATAAAACATTTTGTAAAAGTTCTCTCTTAAATTTTGAGCTTGTGTAAATTTTACGTTTCTCACCCAGATCTTTTCCCAAGTGTCCATTGTGATAACTTCTTGAATATTCTGAGCCCACTTTATCATACAATCTTTAACAAGTTCTGTTTCTGAGTCAATTTCTATCAATGCAAGATATATCCGTTTGATATGTGCTGGACCCTGATTTCTAATTTGCTTTACCAAATTTTCATCAGTCATTGAGAAACCAATTTTCTGGTCTTCTTTCCACCTGGCCCGTAATTGACCATATTGAAACCAAGTTTGAACAATCTTCTCATCTCGTAAAAGATTATACGGCTTCAAACACCATACGTTCCTCTCCAAACTTAAGATCTCCTTATATGTAGTCACATCATGTTTGAAGCCAACATTTATGTTTTCTATTGCATGTTTCGGAATTGCCCACAAAGGTATCTTGTAGTTTAGCTTATGTCTATACTTTTTCCAAACTCTCAACAATGCCTGTCTTAAAACATGCACTTTAAACACATTATCTACCTTCTTATCATACAATAAATATGCATGCCAGCCAAATAACAAGTCGTGGCCTTCAAGATTTAATAATCTCCCTTGTGTTAAATTAATCCAATCACTTCGATCATGAGAAATCTGATTGAGAGGTTACATGAAGGGACACACTGGGGGGCACACGTTTTAATAGATTTGATACACAGATGTAAAGGAATATATAGCCTGGCCTTACAAATGGTTAGAAAATGTATGGTCTGTCTAAAAAAATAAAATAAAGCAGCGCTAAGAAAACAACCAATGGGGGGAAGGGACTTGGCAATACGACCTTTTCAGAGAATTCAAATTGACTATACTGAATTACCAAAAGCAGGAAAAATAAGGTTTTTGCTTGTCATAGTGGATCATTTAACTCGATGGGTGGAAGCTTTTCCATGTGTGAATGCAAATGCTAGCACCACGGGCAGAATATTGTTAGAAAACATAATACCCAGGTATGGTCTTCCTGAAGTAATAGACAGTGACCAGGGGACGCATTTTACAGCAAGGGTAGTAAAATTAATTAATGAGGCCGTAGGAATTAAATGGGATTATCACACAGCTTGGCACCCCAGTAGTTCTGGGATTTCTGAACGTGCAAATCAAAAATTAAAACAAACTTTGATTAAATTAATGGAGGAAACAAATTTACCCTGGAATAAATGCCTTCCCTTGGCCTTATTAAGGATACGAACACAACCACGTAAAGATATTGGATTGTCATCATTTGAACTCATGTTTGGAGTACCTTATATGGGGAAGGAGGGATTGCCACGAGTTGTACTGAAAGATAAAATAATAAGAGAATATGTACTTGAGCTGTCCAGAAGTTTTTCTCTCTTGCGACAGAAAGGCATTCTTGCTCAAACTCCACCCTTGGACTTTGCAGTACACCGATACAAAGCAGGGCAGTGGGTGTTGATAAAAGCCTGGAGAGATGAAAAACTAACTCCAACTTGGAAGGGACCTTACATCGTCTTGTTAACTACTGAAACAGCCATCCGGACAGCTGAAAGAGGTTGGACTCATTACTCCCGAGTGAAAGGGCCCGTGCCAGCCCCAGAGAGGTGGAAGGTGGAATCTCACCAAGGAGATCCACTGAAGTTAAAGTTTTGAAGGACCTAACGGACTCTTGACAGAAGGAAGGGTAAAGAGGCATAAGGACTAAACATTGCATTTTTTGATGCTTCCACTCCAACCAGAGAAAGCCAAGATTGACAAAATCCAATACCTCCCAGAGGTGCTGGTTTTGTAAGTGCCTTTGTGGATGTTGTTGTTGCTCCCATTGTATTGATTGCATTTTATGTACTGGGTGTAAGATAGAGTGTGATATTAAGAGCATAGAGGATGTATTGGAACGTTACTGGGTGGTACTTGGAAGTTCTTCTTATACTCTTAAAACCTGTCCAACCACTAGAACCATGTACGCAATGTGTAAAAATGACAAAAAGGGAAGGGAAAATTGAGAAAACAATGATATACCATACTATGATTCCTGAATGTTCACAAACTGAGTTAACAGTCTGCATTCAGAACGACACACAATATAAGCGTTGCCACACCAGCATAGGGGTAGAATGTTATGACCCAAAAGCAATAGGACCAGTAACTGCAAAAATGTGGGTGTATGCTTATAAAGGAGGGGGAAATTTATTTATTTATTTATTTATTTTAATTCCATTTATATCCCGCCCTTCTCCGAAGACTCAGGGTGGCTTACAAGCTTAGCAGTAGCCTTCATTCTATGTATATGCCTGCTTGTAAGGGCTTTCACACACACCCCCAAGCGGCATTATTACAAAGTCAGCTTAATTGCCCCCAACAATCTGGGTCCTGAAATGCATTTCAGATGTTCTCATTAAGTCAAATCAGATGAAGTTATATAGCCCATAATGAAACCAGGGGCGAAACTAGTGTGGGTGTGTGCTTTGATGCTTGCCAAGCTATTAATAATGGACAAGGATCTGATAACTCATTTGGGGTGAGATGTGAAAACTTTGAGTGGGAAAGAAATTATATAAAAGAAAGGAAGTATTTATTTCAGAGAGCGCATATATTAAGTACAGGACATGTTGCCTTTGCTCCAAGCTATGATTATTGTTACACTACTACAGTCCCAAATGAGAGAAGTATAGGTCCAAAGGAAGTGAATATCAGTATCCGGAGTACCAGGACTGATTGCACTCAAGGAAAATGTAACCCAATGTGTATATATATAAATCAGTCATTAGAAAAAGGAATCCAATATAAGGACTTCGGATAGGGATAAATGGAACCAGAAAAGACCCGTGGGGGTGGCTAGTATTAAAAATAGAGACCACTAAAGTAAAACCAATACGCAAAAGTATCTTTTGGTCATATTATCAGGAATTCAAAAAATTAGAATTACCTGAATTTCCTAAGAAAACAGTGAATATGTTTGTACAATTGGCTGAAGAAATTGCTAAGACTCTAACAGTGAGTAATTGTTTTGTTTGTGGAGGAACAAATAAGGGAGAACAATGGCCATGGGAGGCTCAAGAATTAAAACATGACATTGTGGTGGAAATGTGGAAAAATAAAACTCTCAAGTTCACAAAAGGAAAAGAGGGAACATGGGCATTAACCACAAATTTAGTAGGGAAAGTATGTTATGAAAGACAAAGAAAGAATAGGAAAGTAGCAGTAGGAGACATGATTTGCTTGACTGTATGGAACAACAACAGTTGGTGGGAAGGAAGTGGAATATCAAAGAAAGAGACATTAAGTGAAATAACTGAGATGGCTTATTTAAAAGATCCTGAAAACGACACCCTGGACTGGGTAGCCCCGGAAGGTATGTATTGGTTATGTGGAAAATATGCCTATGGGTATCTACCCAAGGGGTGGTATGGATCTTGTATCTTTGGAATAATAAAGCCAAGCTTTTTCCTTCTCCCCATTGAACAGAAACAATTGCTGGGACTAACTGTATATGATGATTTATCAGATAAAGTTCGAGAGAAAAGAGCCATACAAGGAAACGATATAAAAATTGGAACCTGGAAAGATGATAATTGGACTCCAGAGAAGATCATCAACTATTATGGACCAGCTACATGGGCGGAAGATGGCACTTTAGGTGCCAGAGAGCCTATCTATATTCTAAATAGGGTAATTAGGCTACAAGCAGTGCTTGAAGTAATTACCAATGACACTGTAAGTACTCTAACACATTTAGCTAAGGAAAGTGTAAAGTCTCGAACCTACATGATGCAGAATCGGTTAGCCTTAGACTACTTATTAGCTCAAGAAGGAGGTGTGTGTGGAAAATTTAATTTGAGCAATTGCTGCATTGAAGTAGATGAGAGTGGTAAGGTAGTAAAGGAAATTACAGACAAAATGATAAAATTAGCTCATGTCCCAGGTCAAACCTGGAAGGGATTGACCTTAGATGGGGTAAATAACTGGTTCGGAGGGTGGTTTGCAAATTGGAAAGAACTAGCAAAATTTGCAATACTAGGATTCTTGGCTATTATGTTTTTACCATGTTTGATTCCTCTCATACAAATACTAATAAGACGAACAATGAAAAGTATGACTTTAAGGACTTCCGGGTGGCAAGGCTCCGTTGCCGGCAGCCATTTCGGCTGTCAGCCCCGTTGTTTCCGTAGAGCCGCCAAAAACAGCGACGATCAGCTGTTTGGCAACTCGGAAGCTCGCTCCTCAGGAGAAGAGGAGGGGGTGAGCGCCCAGGCAGGGGTAGAGCTCTCCCAGACCGCCAGAGTTGAAACTCTGGTGGTTGAAGGATTGAGCCCCCCCGAAGCCTGAGTTTGCTCCGGACTTTGGGACGCCTCTGCTCCAGGGCTTTGGAGCAGAGCAGGATGCACCAACCATCCCTGCCAGCGAGAGTGAACTTTGGATTACTTGGATGCAGGCAGAGCTGTACAGGAGAATGTTGTCAGAGCAAGTATATGAACTTTAACTCAGTAGATTTTGTGGAGACTTTTAAAAGTGAAAGTGTGCAATAGAATTAAGTGGGTGAAAATGTTCTGTACCAGCCTGCTACCGGCCTTGCAGAAAAGGCAACCCCTTTATAAACGGCAAGAGGCTGGAATACGTCTGCCAAATTTATTACAAAAACAAACAAAACACATACCAAGATACAGGAGCTTTGAAACACTATCGGAGCAGTTGCTTTCAGCAAACCAGCCCTCCCCAAACATTCCCTTTATAAAGAGTTCAGGGCGTGGCCTCTCTTTGCCTCCTTCCGAGAAGCCCCACAGCCTTCCTCTGCTTGCTCCTACTTGACTGCCTCCTGCGTCGGGCGTCCTTGAACAGGGCCAGCTGTGGGTCATCTTCATCCACACTGTCAGGCTCACACAGCTGGGTCTCCACCAGGTAGGAGGGGACTGGCTGGGGGCTCTGCGGAGCCTCAAAGCCATCATCAGCAAGTTCTTCAACACCCCCCTCCTCCCCCTCATCTGAGTCATCTGACCCAACTGCCGAACCCACAGGCTGACCCTGAATCACAACAGAAAATGGCTGCCAAATCATCTAAAGTTCCTAGAAGCGCGGGGGCTTCGCCAGTTCAGCAATCTTCATTACAGGCTTTAATGCCCCCCCCCCCGGCACCTGCACCCGCACCAGCCTTGACAATAAAAGATCTGCAGGATGTTTTGCAAGAGGCTTTGAAAAAGCAATCTCAACAATTAGCTGAACTTATTGAGGAGACGAACACAGAAATAAGGGCAGACATCTTACTTGCACTTCAAGGCATGGCTGTTTGTATTGAACGTTTGGATGAGAGACTTGAAGAACTTCGCCAAAATAGTGTGAGATTAGATGCTAAAATGACGGATGCTGAAACGGTGATGGAAAAGATTGACGACGATTTATTATTGGTTCAGCATAGAGAGATGGAATTTGCTGTGAGAATTAGAGGGATGAAGGAAGACCCTAAGGAAAATTTGAAAAAAGTAGTTTCAGAAACCCTTGAAGAGGTTTTGGGGCGCTCAGCAGAAGATATTATGGGGGATATAGATAAAATATTTCGTGTCAATTCCTGGATTGCAAGACAAAGAAAACTACCTAGAGATGTGGTGGTTTATTTTACAAAGAGAGCAATGAGAAATGAGGTTATTCAAGCCTTTTATAATAGTAAATTTGCAGTTGCAGAGCAAGAAGTTTTAATTTTAAAAGAGATCCCTCCAAGAATTTTAAGGAGAAGGAAAGAGTTTGCTTTTTTGGCAGAAGAATTAAGAAGACGGGATATCCAGTTCAGATGGGAGATCCCAGTAGGTATGGTGGTGATGTATGCAGGCACGAGATATCGTCTTCTCACAGCGTTACAGGCACGTGATTTTTATGCCAACATTTTGAAGGCAGTCCCCATACCACTTCTGGAATCCAAAAGGAAGAATGGTGAAGGAGAGCGTCAACCACAAAGTGAGAGTACACAAGGTGCTGAAGGAGTCACGCAGTTGAAAGATGGAGAATTCCAGAAAGTTACAGGAGTGGATCAGATTTCAGTATCAACGGAGGAGGTCAGAGACCAAAGAATGACACGTGCTGCAGCTAGACGAATTAGACAAGAGCAAGAACAGCAGAGAGTTATGACGGCATCTCAAAAACCTACTTACAGTGAAGCAGTGGGAGGAGCGAGGCCAAAGAGAGTGCAGGTGATTTTGGAAGAGGCGCTCCAAAAGCTTCAGGTCGCAAAAGATGGCGACAAAGCTTCTAACCTGGAATGTTAATGGTCTAAATTCACCACATAAGAGAAAGAAAGTATTTCAATATCTAAAGCAATTTAAAAATGATATTATTTGCTTACAGGAAACACATATTCGAGCGGCTGATCAAAAGTACTTGGTAAACTTTAGGTTGGGCACACAGTTTATTGCTTCTGCGCCTGATAAGAAAAATGGAGTTGTTATTTATGTTAAGAATACTTTAACAGCGAGTTTAATTGAAGCAGACAAACAAGGAAGATATGTTATAATTGAATTATTAATAGAAGGCAAGAAAACGCTTTTGGTTGGACTATACGCTCCTAATCAACAGCAAGGAGATTTTTACAATTTACTACACAGCAAGATTATTCAGTGGGATTATAAATCTTGTATATTTATGGGCACACAGTTTATTGCTTCTGCGCCTGATAAGAAAAATGGAGTTGTTATTTATGTTAAGAATACTTTAACAGCGAGTTTAATTGAAGCAGACAAACAAGGAAGATATGTTATAATTGAATTATTAATAGAAGGCAAGAAAACGCTTTTGGTTGGACTATACGCTCCTAATCAACAGCAAGGAGATTTTTACAATTTACTACACAGCAAGATTATTCAGTGGGATTATAAATCTTGTATATTTATGGGCACACAGTTTATTGCTTCTGCGCCTGATAAGAAAAATGGAGTTGTTATTTATGTTAAGAATACTTTAACAGCGAGTTTAATTGAAGCAGACAAACAAGGAAGATATGTTATAATTGAATTATTAATAGAAGGCAAGAAAACGCTTTTGGTTGGACTATACGCTCCTAATCAACAGCAAGGAGATTTTTACAATTTACTACACAGCAAGATTATTCAGTGGGATTATAAATCTTGTATATTTATGGGAGATTGGAATGGCGTCTTGGATGTACAAATGGACAAGGGAGGCCTTTTTAAAAGCATGCCAAGTCATGCTAAACTGCCTAAATCTTTTTTTGAGATGAAGGATGACTTGGAATTGAGAGATGTTTGGAGAGAAAGGAACTTGCAAGAAAAAGACTTTACTTTTTTCTCCGACAGGCATCAAAATTTCTCCAGGATCGATTTTGTATTAATTACTAATGATTTTTTTCCTAGGATTAAGAAGATCAAGATTTGTCCAAGAACTATATCTGATCATAGTCCAGTATGGTTGGAGATAGAAAAAGATAATGGAGATAGACGGTCTTGGCGTTTAAATGAAAATTTGTTTAGATACCAGGAAAATGTGGGAGAGTGTAAAAAACAGATGAAAGAATTTTTTAAAATTAATATGCATAAAGGTACTTCCATTCAGATGGTTTGGGATGCAAGTAAAGCTTATATGAGAGGAGTATTAATATATTTGAATAATAAACATAGACGTAAACTGGAATTTAAGAGGAAAGAATTAGAGGATGAAATTAAGGAAAAAGAAAAGGCTTTAATTCTGAATCCATCTGATGGGAAGATCAAAGAGGTAATTACTTTATTAAGGGGTCAGTTTGATACGTTAATGGCAGATCAAGTGGCAACTAACTTACGGTATGCTAGACATAACACTTTTTGTAATGCTAATAAACCGGGTAGATGGTTAGCTTACTTGTTAAGGAAGAAGCAAAGAGCTTGTAATATAGATAGAATAGAACATAAGGGTAAAGTAGTGTATCAGCAGAATCTTATTAAAAAGACTTTTGTTGATTTTTATTCTAAGTTGTATGCTAGAGATAAGATTAGAGATGTAGATATAGATGAATATTTGATAAAAGCCAATATTCCTGTTCTTTCGCAAGAACAAAAGGAAGGGATGAACCAATTGATAACTGATGAAGAAATTTTTCTAGCAATTAAACAATTAAAAGTGGGTAAAGCGCTGGGAACTGACGGTTTGACCGCCGTTTACTATAAAAATTTACAGTTAGAAATGGTGGAACCTTTAAGGGAACTGTTTAAGACAATTCAATTTGGAGGAGGAGTACCTCCATCGTGGAAAACTGCTTTTATTTCATTGATCCCGAAGGAAGATCAGGATGCCACCCAAGCCAAAAAGTACAGACCAATATCGCTTTTAAATACTGATTATAAGATATTTGCAAAAATCTTAGCTAACAGATTAATGAAGGTAATGCAACAAGTGATTCATAGTGATCAAACTGGATTTATAAGTGGTAGACAAATGAAGAATAATGTGAGACACATTGTAGATCTATTGGAATTTTTGGAAAGAAATAATCAGATCCCCGCAGCGCTGATCTTTTTGGATGCTGAAAAAGCCTTTGATCAATTGGATTGGCAATTTTTGATGAAAGTATTAGAGAAAATGGAATTTGGGGAAATTTTTTTACAACCTATTAGGGCAATATATCAAAAGCAAAGAGCCCGTATAATAGTAAATAACAGTTTGACAGAACCATGTAATATTGAAAAGGGTACAAGGCAGGCGTGTCCGCTGTCACCTTTATTATTTGTTTTAACATTGGAAATATTGCTGATCAAAATACGAGATTCGAATAAAATCAGGGGAATCCAAATAACAGATCAGGATTATAGATTGAGGGCGTTTGTGGACGACCTGGTTATTACAGTAACTCAGCCGGATTATTCAGTTGTAGAATTGATGGAGATAATAATGTTATATGGGAAAGTTTCTGGATTTAAGATAAACATACAAAAAACTAAAATATTGTCTAAGAATATGACTGTATCACAAAAGGCTGTTTTAGAAGAGCTAACGGAATTTGAAATAGTTAAAAAGATTAAATATTTGGGGATATATCTGTCAGCCTCAAATGTGAAGTTATATAAAAATAATTATGAAATGTTATGGGGAAAAATACAAAAAGAATTAGATAGTTGGAAAAAATTACAATTATCTTTATTGGGAAGAATTGCAGCAGTGAAAATGAATGTTTTGCCAAAATTTTTATTTTTATTTCAAATGATACCTATACTTAAAAAGGATTTAAATTTGGAGGAATGGCAAAAAGGAATTAATAAATTTGTTTGGGCAGGGAAAAATCCACGAGTTAAATTTAAGATAATGCAAGATAATGCCCTCGCTGTGATGTCCCGTTGCCTGGAGGCGGTTCGGGTCTGGATGGGGAGGAACAGACTTCAACTCAACCCTGACAAGACTGAGTGGCTGTACATTCCATCATCCCGGGACATTCAAAATGTTCCATCTCTTTCTATGGAGGGGTGAGCTCTTACCCCCCGTGGATAGGGCTCGCAACTTGGGAGTCCTCCTAGATTCACGGCTTACTCTGGAAGATCATATAGTGGCCGTGACTAGGGGGGCTTTCGCCCAGGTTTGCCTGGTGCGCCAGTTGCGGCCCTATCTGGACTGGGATGCCCTGTGTACGGTCACTCATGCGCTCGTGACCTCTCGCCTTGACTACTGTAATGCTCTCTACATGGGGCTTCCCTTGAAGACCACTCGGAGGCTCCAACTGGTACAGAATGCGGCCGCGAGAGTTGTCTTGGGAGTTTCCCGGTACTCCCATGTTACACCTTTGCTCCACGAGCTGCATTGGCTACCAGTTGTCTTCCGGGTGAGGTTCAAGGTCTTGGTCATGATCTTTAAGTCCTTACATGGCATGGGTCCGGGTTACCTCAGTGACCACCTGCTGCCGGCGTCAACTTCCCTCCGCCCAGTACGTGCCCACAGAGAGGGCCTCCTCAGGGTGCCTCCGGTCAGGGAATGCCGACTGGTGGCCCCCAGGGGGAGGGCCTTCTCTGTGGGCGCTCCGGCATTATGGAACCAACTGCCGGTGGAGCTCCGGATGGCATCAGACCTCCGAACCTTCCGTTGCGGCCTGAAGACCCACTTATTTGAATTAGCTGGTCTGGCCTGATGGGGGATTATGGGTTTTTAAATTGGTGTTTTTAGTAATGTATTATTGTTTTTTAACTGGGCACTGGTTTAATTTCTTTTTAACTTTTGTATCGTTGTTTATATGTGCCCTGTGAACCGCCCTGAGTCCCTAGGGAGAAGGGCGGTATAGAAATCAAATAAAACTAAAACTAAACTAAACTAACGAGGCGGTCTTAAAATGCCTAATTTTAAATTATATTATGAGGCTGCTGCTTTGTCATCAATAAGTGACTGGTTTAATTTAACACAAGGGAGATTATTAAATCTTGAGGGTTATGATTTGTTATTTGGTTGGCATGCATATTTATTGTATGATAAGAAGCTGGATAATGTGTTTAAGATACATATTTTAAGGTATGCTCTGTTGCGAATTTGGAAAAAGTGTAGACATAAGTTAAATTATAAGATACCAATTTGGGCAATACCTAAACATGCAATAGAAAATATAAATGTGGGATTTAAACATGATGAGACTACATATAAGGAAATCTTAAGTTTAGAAAGGAATGTATGGCAATTAAAGCCATATAATATTTTAAAAGAAGAAAAGATTGTACAAACTTGGTTTCAGTATGGGCAATTACAGGCAAGATGGAAAGAGGACCAGAAAGTTGGTTTCTCGATGATTGATGAAAATTTGGTAGAACAAATTAGAGATCAAGGTCAAGCACATATAAAAAGGATATATAATGCATTGATAGAAATTGATTCAGAAACGGAACTTGTTAAAGATTGTATGATAAAGTGGGCCCAGAATTTTCAAGAAGTTATAACAATGGACACTTGGGAAAAGATTTGGGTTAGAAATGTAAAATTTACACAGGCCCAAAATTTAAGAGAGAATTTTTATAAAATGTTTTATAGGTGGCACTTAGACCCTAAAAAATTAGCAAGTATGTATCCGAACTGCCAGCCCAAATGTTGGAGGTGTCGCTGTGAGGATGCAACGTATTTTCATATATGGTGGAATTGTAAAAAGGTAAAAGCTTTTTGGATTAAAATTTGGTGGAATATGCAAAAGATATTTAAGAAAAGGATAAAGTTTTCTCCACAATTGTTTTTATTGGGTATTATTACAGATACTACTGTTATAGATATATATAGAATTGCCGACTATAGAAGAGTGGACTTTGAAAGTTTCTAATTTGGCGGAAATGGCAAAGATTTCAGCATATTTGAAAGATCAATCGCAATAGAGATACATTGTGGAATGGAGAAGATGGATTGAATATATTCAGAATAAATATGGGACTAAAAAGTATCATTTAGCATTTGAATAAGTAGCGGATTTTTATGACGTATAATTAGTTAGTAGTTATTTTATTAATATTTTGACTATGGAGAGTTAAAGTGTGATAGAATTTAATGTTTTATTATTGTTGCTAGCATATTTTAGATTATGCTTGTTTGTATTATTATACCCTGTATTCAGCTCTGGGAAGTCGGGGAGGGGGTAGGGTAGGGTAGGGGGGGTTGGGGAGAGGAGAGGGGGAGGAGGGTTTTTTTTGTATTCAAAAATGTATTGTAAAACTTTTCAATAAGAAAAAAAAGAAAAAAAGAAAAGTATGACTTTAATAACAACTTCAATTGAAAAAGGGAAGAAAGAAACAATGTTAATAATGAAGGTAGGAAAACAAGGGTTGGGAAAAGAAGACTCAGAATATAATAACTTGCTTCCACATGAATTTGAAAAAAAATTAGGGAATGATGAATTCCTAAAAGTATAAAAGAATAATTCAGGTAGAAGAGAAAAAGGGTGGAATTAAAGGAAAATAAATAAAGGTTATTCTTTTATAAATGGTATCAAATGTAACACCAATGAATTGTATCAAATGTAACACTAAGTTGTGGGGCCATCTATTTCCTGCTTAGAAAGAGTATTCACACATGGTAATCAACAAAGCTCTTTTGAAATGTTAAAAAGGATAGGAACATCTCAAGGTGGTGAGTAAAACAAGATAATGTAGTGACGGATGTAAGGAAGTTGTTACAATAAGTCTTTTGGATGTAAAAGTTCAAAGAAGATCTTTTAGAAATGTAAATGACATCAAAGACTAAGTTTTTTTAGGAGTAACATGTATCAAGAAGAGAAAGTATAAATGCCTGGTTTGAAACTTGTTCAGCGTGCTCTTTGAACCCAATCCAACTTGGGAAGGGTCTAAGAGGCCGCGTTTGCAAACGCTTTTATTTTTTTTATTTTCAATTTTCTTGTCAATAAATTTTTGCCTTTGTTAACCAGACTTGTCTTTGAGTTGTGAGTATCAAATTTTGGGCTTTTAAATCTCACAAAAGTATGGACATTTTGATTCTGGTAATCCAGGACATCAAATGATTTTGAAATATTAATTTGTAGGAAAAGCATGGGAAGATATTAGGGTAAAAATGCAGAAATTAGATACATGGAAGATTTATTACCAGTAAGAGAGACTCAGAAAGTATATACAAGGAGAGAAGAGGAGAGAGATAAGCCTAAGATAAGATAAAATGATGACTCAATTGGTGCAAACAGGCCAGCAAAGAGGATGGGGAGGAATAATCAGGAAATCAGTAAGGGGTCTTGGGAGAGCTCTAGGCTGGGGATGAGGACAGCCATTTGGCACCAGAGGATATAAATCCCTAAGGAAACGAAATTCCCCAGTCTGTAAAAATAAATAAATAAATGTGCCTTTTGAAGGGAGAAGAACACTGGGAAAAATTATTTATTTATTTATTTATTTATTTATTTATTTATTTATTTATTTATTTATTTATTTATTTATTTTGGGGACTTATATGCCGCCCTATCTCCTGAAGGACTCAGGGCAGCTAACCACAATAAAATACAGCAATACAAAAGTTAAAAAGAATTAAATTAACAGCCCCAATAAAATAAATTAAAATTAAAATTAAAAATTAAAAACATTTTAAAATCCCTGTTGTCAGTCCAGGTCAGCCTGATGGAAAAGGAATGTTTTATGGCCGCGGCGAAAGGACCGGAGATCCGGGGCCATCCGGAGCTTAAGGGGAAGTTGGTTCCATAGGGCTGGCGTGCCCACAGAGAAGGCCCTCCCCCTGGGGGTCGCCAGCCGACATTGTCTAGCCGACGGCACCCTGAGGAGGTCCTCTCTGTGTGAGTGTACTGGGCGATGGGAGGTCGTTCCCGGCAGCAGACGGTCCTGCAAATATCCCGGGCCTAGGCCATGTAGGGCTTTAAAGGTAAGTACCAGCACCTTAAATCTCACCCAGAGGACAACCGGTAACCAATGCAGCTCACGCAGGAGGGGTGTAATATGGGAGTATCGGGATGCTCCCATCACTACCCGCGCGGCTGCATTCTGCACCAGCTGGAGCCTCCGGGTGGTCTTCAAGGGCAGCCCCATGTAGAGAGCATTGCAGTAATCTGTACGGGAGGTAGCGAATGCATGAGTGACCATATGTAGGGCATCTCAGTCCAGATAGGGGCGCAACTGGTGCACCAGGTGAACCTGGGCAAATGCCCCCCTGGCCACGACTTCTATATGATCTTCAAAACTGAGTCGTGAATCCAGGAGGATGTCTAAATTGCATGCCCTATCAACAGGACCTCTCCTCCCATAACCAAAGATGGAACCTCTTGGACTAAACGAGATGCCGGTACGTAAAGCCACTCAGTCTTGGCCGGGTTGAGCTGGAGCCTGTTCTTCCCCATCCAAATCCGTACCGCTTCCAGGCAACGGGACATCACGTCGAGGGCATCACTGGGTTGGTTCGGGGTGGAGATGAAAAGCTGGGTATCATCAGCATATTGATGATACCTCACCCTGAAACCACGGATGATCTCACCCAGCGGCTTCATATAGATGTTGAACAGGAGGGGTGAGAGTACCGACCCCTGAGGCACCCCACAACTAAGGGGCCTAGGGGTTGACCTCTGCCCTCCTGCCAACACCATCTGCGAACGGCCCGAGAGGTAGGAGGAGAACCACCGTAAAACGGTGCCTCCCACTCCCAACCCCTCAAGACGTCGCACCAAGATACCATGGTCGATGGTATCAAAAGCCGCTGAGAGGTATAATAGGACCAGGACAGAGGAATAACCCCTATCTTGGGCCCGCCACAGATCATCCACCAGCGCTACCAATGCCGTCTCCGTGCTGTACCTGGGCCTGAAACCCGATTGGTACGGATCCAGATACTCAGTTTCCTCCAGGACCAAAGGGAGATGCCGTGCCACCACACTCTCAACAACCTTCGCAAGGAAGCGAAGGTTGGAGACAGGACGAAAGTTATGTCAAGGTAAAAATCACCTTTGTAGAGGGCGACGGACCGTGCTTCAGAGAATGCATGATACACTTGCAGGAAGGCAAGAAAAACACGACGCATAATCTTACTAAATACCTTTTACTAAATATATATTATACAGAGCTAGCTCACTACATCCTAACGTAACAGACAGTAACAGCAAAGTGAAAAAAACAATACAGATAATATCTCTGGGAACTTTTTCTAGACATGTGCACTAAACAGACTGAAACCATAACATAACTAGTCATATGGGATTCACTATGGTTACCAGATAAGTTATCACAACAGGTGCAGAGAGCAGGGGAAAATGTACAGTTAGAAATGAACTTTTCTGACGAACATAAAAAAACGTGCAGTGACATTCCCCTTCTTTCGTCAGCAAAGTGAAGACTCAAGTAAGGCACATCTTCTCACGCAGATACTCATGCTGGGCTGTAGGAAGTGGTTTGTTCAGCATGTCAGCAATTTGATCACGTGTAGGCACATACTGTAATGTCACAAAACCTTGTTTAACCAGTTGCCTTATGTTTTGATATCGGATGTCAATGTGTCTGGACCTTGAACCTGTAAAACGTGTTTCAGACATATAAACCACAGATTCATTATCCTCCATTACTGTGATCGGTCGAATCGGATGTGTCCAGATATCTGTGATTAAAGCATCAAACCAGGTTAAAGAATTGCATGCATCAGACACACAAGCATACTCAGCTTCTGTAGAGGAACAAGAAACAAGATTCTGTTTACGCACATGCCAGTAAACAGGACATCCATTCAAAAACATCATATAACCTGATGTACTTTTCCGTGACTTCTTATCACTCGCCCAATCTGAATCTGCATAACAACATAACTCTGCATAGTCAGTATGTGTGGGTTCCAACAACAACTTCATGTCTTTGGTGTGTTTTAGATACCTCAATAACTTTTTAACACATGTCCAATGAAACTGTTTTGCCTTGCCTACGTGTCGTGATAAAAGATTAACACTAAGTGCAATGTCGGGTCTAGTCCAACTACTAATATACAGCAGCGACCCAATGACTGAGCGATATAGTGTTTGATCTTCGAACTCAGGACTTGGTTCGTGTGCCAAAATGTGAAAGTCAGTTTGCATGGGTATACTCACAGGCTTAGCGTCCTCCATGTTGCAGTGATATAACAGTTGTTCAATCTTCTCTTCTTGTGTGACACTAAACCCCTTCTGAGTTTTGGCAATTTGAACACCTAAATAAGTGTTAATACACCCTAAACACTTCAACGTGAAAACCTTTTGTAAAGCTTTAGCAAAAACCTCACTCATCTGCTTATTTGGACCAATATAAACAATATCATCGACATAAACAAGAATTATCTCATACCTATTACCGGATCTTTTAGTAAACACGCATTCATCTGTTTCGGACTTAATAAAGCCCATTGAATTTAGTTTCTCAGAAAGACATAAGTACCACATTAAACCAGACTGTTTCAGACCATAAAGACCATTTCACACTTTCAGTCCGCACCGTGCGTGAGTATGTATTTGTATAGTCCTCAGGACAACGTTGAGCGAAACCCTGGGCTACCAGTCTGGCCTTGTACAACGACTCACCATTCGGCTTCTTTTTGATCCTGTAGACCCATCGAGTACCAATAACTTTCTTGTTTGCTGGAGGGCTTGCAGGCGTAAACACTTGAAGTTTCTTTAGACTGTCCATTTCAGCCTGCATTGCCTCAAACCATTTATATTGTTCTGATTCAGGAAGATGTTTGATCTGTGTGAACTTCTCAGGTGGAAGTGTAACATTACAAATCAAAGGTACAGGTGTTTTTGTTACTTGCCACGAATACCGTTTTGGAGGGATTCCCTTTGTGGACCTCTTGGAACGTCTCGGGCCAACCGTCCATTCTTCTTCCATGTCATCCTCGTCTTCATCATCGTTGCCAGCAGCAACATCAGCGGCTTGCGAAGACGGAACAGTAGGTTGAGAAGAACTCGTGGAAGGAACATTATCCTGTGAATCTTGATCATCAGGTTGTATGGCATCAGCAACATCATCTCTAGGAAAATAAACTCCAGGATCGTTAGAATGAATCCTGGACCAGTCAGCATCTTCCTCAAAAGTAGCAGATTGTGAAACCACAATAACATGATGAGAGTCAATGTATTTGCTCCATTTTGAATTATCATCAATGCCCATAAATCTCATCCTTTTTGCTGCAGGACCCCCTTTCTTTCTTTGGGCTAAAGGAATATTCACCATAGCATAGGAACCAAAAATATGGAGATGTGAGAGATCAGGCTTGTGTCCATACAACATGAAATAAGGGGTCTGATTTATCACACTACTCCAAGTACGGTTGATGATATGGTTAGCATATTTGATAGCTTCACCCCAGTATGGAAGACTGAGGTTGGCATCTTCAAGAAGGCAACACATCATGGTTTGCAGAACCCCATTTCTGCGTTCTGCCACTCCATTTTCAGCTGGAGTATAAGGAGCAGATGTCTGATGTACTATCCCATTCTCACGCATCCAGTCCTGGAAACGCTGAGACATGAATTCAGCACCGCGATCACTCTGGATTCTGGCAATGTTGACCTCGAATTGGGTATAGACAAGACTAGCAAAGTCTTTAAAGATCTGAAAGGTCTCAGATTTTTCTTTCATAGGATATACATATCCATATCTAGAATAATTATCAACGATTGTCAAGAAATATCTTTTACCACCAAGTGTTGGTGCAAAAGGACCAACTATGTCAGTGTGTACCAAATCAAAAATGCGTGTTGACAGGCGTGTAGCGCGTTTTGGAATTGCTGCTGCTTTGGATTTGGCTTTCTTGCAGACAGCACAGTCCAAGAACACCTTACACCCCTTTAGATCCAAACCTCTTGCGAACTCTGGCATCTTCTTCAGAACACGGAAACTGGCATGACCCAATCTTCTGTGCCACTTATGGATACACCTGGAATGCAAAGGTTTACCTGTTAGTGCATTCTCAACTTTAGCATTTTTATTAGGAACCCCAGGCTTGCTGTGAGCAACCTGTGTCTTTTTTGTATTTTTATCATTATTAGGAACCTTTGGAGTAGCAACAGGATCTCTCTCTGGGACGTCTCTCTCTGGGCCTGTGCTTTTTGGAACGTGTATACTTGCCTGCTCTTGCTGCTTAGGCTTTGGTTTTAAGTAATAAACACCACCAATCAACATGGTTTCAGCAACAATATCTCCATCTTTGACTATATAACTTGCTTTTTCAAGATGGTGGACCTGAAAATGAGAAAACCTAGACAAATGACTCTGACTAAGCAAATTACTACTGGCAGACGGAACATAGTAAACATTTGGAATGAGAGCACCGAGCTCTTCAATGTAGACAGTTCCTTTTCCCATGACCTGAACAGGATGATTGGAAAAAGAGTAAAGTTCACGAAGTTCAGGTTCAGGCTCGTGCATCTCAGTGTAAAGCTCTTTTCTGCAGGTAACATGTAATGCTGCTCCGCTGTCCAAAGTCCAAAGAAGTCGTCTGTCGTACTCTGGTTGAGGCTGTGGATCGTTGGTCACAACCAATGTGGCAAGTGGAGCTTGTGGATCACGCCTGGAACCACGACCACGACCTTGTCGTCCGCCTCTACCTCTGCCTCCTCTGGAATCTGTTCCTCTGGGCTGGTACGTGACGGGCGCTGGAACTCGTTGGGGACAATCCCGGGTGGCATGTCCCACACGATTGCAGTTGTAGCATCTTGGCATTCTTGGAACGTAGGTCCTTCCACGGAAGGCACGCCTCGCTGAAGCTCTTGGTGCAGGTGGTTCCCTTAAATGTGGCGCAGCTTGCATAAGTGCCTCTTCTTCGGCTAAAATTCTGCATACATGATCCACTGTGCGTTGAGCAATAGGCACTTGATTAATCTTGGAAATAGCATCTTTCCACTCATGATTCAAAGAATTGATGATAATGCTGATCATTTGAAAATCATCAATAGGATAGCCTTTTTCACCCAGTTCTTTTCTAATACCTTTCATTTTAGTCAAATGTGCTCCAATATGTTCACCAGGTTTTAATCTGGAACCATGGAACTCAGACAAAAGCAAACATGTAGACTCAATTGATGTAGGCCGATAACATGTTTCTAACTGAGTCCAAATTTGTTGGGCAGTTGCATCTTGTGAAAACGTGAGCTGCAATTCAGTGTCCATTGACATCAATAATGTTGTGCATGCTCTATTATCCAAGTCCCATATGTCAGGAGTCCATGGCTGGGCAGGAGGATTAAACACCATCATGTGAGTACCTTCTCTGCGTAACAAAAGTCCAACCTCACTGACCCATGCCCTGTAATTCTGTCCTGACTTCTTTAATTTTGAGTCACCAGCCAGTGGTACAATGGAAGGTGTTTGATGAGGAATATACAATTGAGGTACTGGCTGTGCAGGTTGTGCAATCGGACCATAACCTGCAGGAGGCACCAGTGGCGTCTGTGCCTGGACATGCGGCAGTTGCATTGAAGCTGCCGGTAGTCTTGGTGCTGGCTGTGACTGTCTTTGAGCTGCTATTCCACCCTGGCCAGCAGGAGGCGCTGGCGCTGGGGCTGGTGCAGTAGCATAACCTGCAGATGACACTGGCCTTTGCATATAAGAGCCTGGTGGCAATTGCATGTGGGCTAAATATGGCTGTGCTCTGCCAGGTAGAGGGACTTGCATAGAAGCAATATTAACAGAAGAAGCAACAGTAACAGGAATCCTAGCACCATCAGGGACTGGAGCCTCAGATAATGGCAGAAATCTTGTATCTCTGAGCAAAGACTCCTCCATAGACAATTGCGAGAGTGAGAGCTCCAATTTATGTCTTAATGCAGCTTCACCAGTAGATGGTGCTATAACATTTGCTTCAGGCATCACTGTGGCTCTGTATGGCCTTTGAGACAGCCCATAATCATGTGACACAGGAGCCTCCGGTTCCCATTCGTCTTGCATGACACTCAATGATGGGCGTGACTTTGGCTTTGGGGAAGAAGGAGGCAATATGGCTTCTCCTTGTGGGTGTGGCAATATGGCCGGTTCATGCTCATAATTCCTTTCATATTGCTGAACCATTGACACATATTCCTTT
Source organism: Vipera ursinii (assembly GCF_947247035.1). Lineage (NCBI taxonomy): Eukaryota > Metazoa > Chordata > Lepidosauria > Squamata > Viperidae > Vipera > Vipera ursinii. Next base: position 37,181,175 of record NC_139522.1, read on the forward strand.
GCCTGCTGCAAACGCCTTTCAAAAACCCCAATTAGTTCACAGTAGCCTTGCATAGCCCTATCTCGCATAGTTTGCTTGGGGCTTGAAGGAGCAGAAGGAATTTTCTTCGGCTGAACTTTAGGTTTCACTCCAAGCCTTTGAAAATCATCTTGAGCCCCTGGAGTGTGAACATTTCCAAAAACAGCTGCCAGGGAGCTTGGAAAAGTAGAAAAAGGAGTGACTGACCTTGCATCGTCAACAGGAGCATGTGCGTCTTCTCCAAGGCGTGTGGCCGAAGCTATCGGAGTTCTTAAGGTCGAAGGGAGCTGCCCCACAGAAAGACTCCTTTTCAGCCGTGGCTTCCTTCCTGACATGTTTCAGCAGTTAATCACCGCTGCCCCACTAGCACTAACTAACTGATAACAGCCGCAGAAACATGCATCTCCAAAAACATAAATCAAACCATCCTCTGCTACCAAAATGTCAAGGTAAAAATCACCTTTGTAGAGGGCGATGGACCGTGCTTCAGAGAATGCATGATACACTTGCAGGAAGGCAAGAAAAACACGACGCATAATCTTACTAAATACCTTTTACTAAATATATATTATACAGAGCTAGCTCACTACATCCTAACGTAACAGACAGTAACAGCAAAGTGAAAAAAACAATACAGATAATATCTCTGGGAACTTTTTCTAGACATGTGCACTAAACAGACTGAAACCATAACATAACTAGTCATATGGGATTCACTATGGTTACCAGATAAGTTATCACAACAGGTGCAGAGAACAGGGGAAAATGTACAGTTAGAAATGAACTTTTCTGACGAACATAAAAAAACGTGCAGTGACAAGTTATTTAAAATAGCTGGATCCAAGGCAGGTTTCTTGAGTAGGGGCCTTACCACCGCCTCTTTGAAGGCGGCAGGGAAGCACCCCTCACTCAAGGAAGCATTAATAACTGCCAGGAGCCAGTCTCGTGTAACCTCCTGAGCCACATAAACCAGCCAGGAGGGACACGGGTCCAACAAACACGTGGTGGCACTTAATTTCCCCATGATCCTGTCCACTTCATCCGGAGTCACAGGATCAAACTCTTCCCAAATGTTATTGGCCAAACCCATCGCTTCCCCCTCGTCAGATACTGCCCAGTCGGAGTCCAGACCAGCCCGAATCTGAGCGATTTTATCCACCAGATACTCACTAAATTCCTCGACCCGTCCCCACAAGGGGTCCTCTCCCGTCCCCTGATTTAAAAGGGAGCGGGTCACCCTAAACAGGGCGGCCGGGCGGTTATCTGCGGACGCAATGAGGGTGGCGAAGTGAGCACGCTTCGCCACCTCCATTGCCACAAGATAAGATCTAGAAAAGGATCTTAACTGTGTTCGGTCAGACTCGGACCGACTGGATCTCCAAATGCTCTCTAGGCCCCTTCTCCGGCGCTTCATCTCCAGCAGGTCCACGGAGAACCAAGGAGCGAGCCGGGATCTACGCCAGGTCAGAGGCCGCAAAGGCACAACGCGGTCGAGATCCTCCGAAGCAGCCCATTGCCAGGCATCAACTAAGGTCTCGACCGGGTTGTGGGAAAGGGAGGTAGGAATCAATCCAAGCGCCATCTGGAACCTATCTGGGTCCATCAGGCGCCTGGGGCAGAACCACCTTGTCGGTTCTGCCTCCCAGCAGCGGGGGGTGGCATGACGGAGGCCCAACCGCAGGAGATAATGGTCTGTCCATGAAAGGGGTTGAGATGTTGGAGTAACCCCACCCAGATCATTACGCCACTGCCCAGAGATAAAAATAAGGTCGGGCGTGGTTCCCCCCTTGTGAGTCGGACCCTGAATAATCTGGGTCAGGTCCATGGCCATCATGGAAGCCATGAACTCTCGGGCCACCCTCGACGCACCGCCCAGGGAAGGCAGATTAAAATCTCCCAGAACTATGAGTCTGGGAAACTCAATCGCCAACCCCGAGAGAGCATCGAGTAGTCCGGGCAGAGCCATTGCCACGCAGCTGGGAGAGAGGTACGTGAGCAACAGGCCCAACTGACCACCAAGGCCCCACTTTAAGAGGAGGGACTCACATCCGCCTATCTGAGGGGCAGTGGCCTCCCGCGGACGGAGGGCCTCCCTAAGAACGACCGCCACCCCACTGCCCCTACCCTGAGCCCGAGGCTGATGCAGCACATGGAAACCTGGAGGGCATAAATCAATCAGAGGGACCCCTCCCTCTGAGCCCAACTTAGTTTCCGTAATGCATGCCAGGTCTGCGTCTTCCTCCTCGATCAAATCACGGATGAGGGGAGCTTTATGAGTGCCTTAAGAGGAAGGAGGGGGAAGAACTAACAACTTTGGTGAATTTTGAGGATTAGGGGTGTCAGATCCAGCTGTTATCTGGTCCAGCTTTTTAGGAACTTCTGATAAACCTTAAAGGTTGGACCCCTGGAGGAGGAAAGGGTGTACTCAGTGGATTCCGGAGCCACCAGATCTACCCTGAACTATATACCTCCAGGAATGCAAATTGGGAAAGGGAAGATTAAGGATCATGGAATTAGGGACATGCAGTAGAAGCAGCAATATTTAAATCTGCGATGGTCCAGACAGTAGCAAAAGGACCTGAACTATGATGCAACTTTATATTGGTAAGAAAGGAGCTGCAATTTGGCCAGGAGGTACTTAATTGGAAAATTTAGGGTTGTTATTATGGGTGATGAAAGAGAAATAAATGTAAATATTATGGCCTTGAGCGAGGAAGCTCAAGGAAATGTGGACCCTCTTATATGGGCCCAAGAGGGCAATAGAAGAGTGGTACACATGGATCCTTTAAAGGTGACTTTAGAGAACCCTGGGGAAATAATTCACCAGAAACAGTATATAACATTACATTGGAAGGAAGAATGGGTTTAAAGCTAATGGTGGAAGGGCTATTGAAGGGGGGTGAAATTTTTGAGCAATCCTTTTAAACATGTTTAGTTTGTTACTTTTTTAACCCAAGAATTTCTGCCTTGGAAAAGTAAGAGATGCAGAAAAAAGAAAGAAAATTAAAAGTGAGGGAGGCAGTTTCTGTCTGTAGGTTTGTTTGTTTTTTGTTTGTTTTAAAGAACAGAAATTGGGCAAAATTTCCTGACTGTAAGAATAATTAATGAGAGGGATAATTGTCTCCAGAAACTGTGGATGCTTCATTATTGAAGGTTTTTGGGAGGAGGTTAGAAATTGATAGGGTCTGGATAGAGTTTCTTGTTTCAATAAGGGGTTGGACTTGAGGACCTCTAATGTCCCATCCAACTCTAATATTCTGTTTTTGTATGTGTGGCATGCTTCAGTGATTTTCCTTTGCATTTTAGTTTGGATTTATCCTTAATAATGCATTTGAGGGTATTCTTCTCAAAAAGGAACAATCCTATGATGTTTTATTTAACATCTGATAAATATGTGTCTTTGGGACTCCTTGCTACTGCAAAAGAGATGATTAATGGCTGCATATTGTGTGTGTTCAATTTGTTTTCCTTTTTCTTGGAGCTAAGGAGGGGAAGGGAAATCTTTATAAAAAAACTAGTTTGGTTTCAGGGTTATAGCCACAGGCTGCAAGGCTGGATTTGAGTTCAAATCCTGCTTTGGCCATGAGGGATGGCTGAGTGTTTTGGGGCTGGTTTATTTTTGTTCAGCCCTAGGAGGGAGATTTTGGCAAGCCGTTTTTGTAAATGTTATGGCATTTTTCCTCCTGAGGGCTGTTTCAAGTTCTCTGAAAGCAAATTTTTTGTGTAAATTTTTACTCTGTCTGGTTTGGTGAATGGGGGAAGGGGGAGACAATCTTTTGTCTTCTTAGCTATCCTGTTGTTCTTTGATGTGCTGCCACAAGAGTGATTGGAATATTATCTGCCTGAGACAAAAGGCATTCCAGAAATGTTGGCCCAATACTGATTGGTGCTTTATCAAGAAAGCAACTTTTTGGCAGAAGAAAGGATTGAGGGTGTTTAGCAAATAAAGCCCAAATGGTATGAAGGGAGGTAAAGTATCTAGGATATATTATAGTTGAAGGGGAAAGGAAAATAGATAGTAAAAGGATTGAGGCTATAGTAGATTTATAATTATCAAACAATAAAAATGGTTTTAAGGGAATTCTGTGGTTATCACAAGGTTCTGCAAGTATGGTGATCCAAAAACTGTATGAGGGGAGTCATTGGGGAATTAAAGCATAGGTAGAAATGTATTTGAAATTCTAATGCTACCCTTGGAATTTATGGGATAGCCCAAAGGGCTACAGAGGGATTTTTGATATGTAAAAGGGTTAAGGCTCCCAAAGAAGGGAGACCAATAGCTATATGTACGTCAGAAGAGTAATCAACTCTATCAGAGAGTGATGAATCTTGGTTCATTTTTGATGCATGATAAACAAAGAAAACCCGAAGCATATATTCTACTATTAACCTTTTAATTACAAAGAAACTTGTAAAAACACAGAAAGACTCATGGCTACATGTCTATCTCCCCAAAGAGCACAAAGAAAGAGGAAAGAGAAAGTAACTGTGATGTAGTGGGTCCGATGCAAGGAAGAGACGCCAGCCGGAGTACATATTCAGCTCTTTATTGGGGGGGGGGTAGCATACTGGAGAAATGAGGGTTACCTGGCCTCCTTAAATACCTAGCCAGGTAGGCGGACAGCTAATGGGGTTGGCCCTAGGTTTCCCGCCGAAACTGGGTTTCCCGCCAAAACCGTTCAGGCCAATGCCCCCTGGTGGCTGTTGCTATGCAGGTGCCTGCATACATAACACCCCTCCCCCCTTAGAGAAGAACCACATAACAACACTATTATAACTATATACACTGTGTGTTAATACAAGGCAACTGTGGGGTGGTCACTTGCACACATAGTCCGCTAAATAGGCAGGTGTCCTGAGGGGCCTGGTGGACCGTCTGGGTGTGGCTTGGCCCTGGACTTGGACAGCCGGCTCGTGAGGCCTCTGTGCTGGGTTGAGCAGAGCTGGTTGCAGGAGGCCCTCCTCCTCTGGTTCCGGTTCTGAGTTGTTCCCGGTTGGGCTGACCTCCCCTGGGGTGTGGCTATCCTGTTGGGCGTGTGTGGTGCACTCAGGGACCCTTCCTCTGAGCTGGTCGATGTGTCGCCTTATGTGTCTGTCCCCCTCCACCCCCACAATGTAAGAGAGGGGTCCGGTTTTCTCAACCACTGTCCCTGGAATCCATGGATGCCCTGCCCCGTAGTTCCTTGCCCAGACCAGGTCCCCCACGTTGAGAAACCTGTGTGCTGCTGCTGCTGATGATGATGATGGTAGCCTATCCGTCTCTGCTGCTACTCGGTCCGGGTGTAAACGGTCCAGCTTGGTGATGAGACGCCGTCCCCATCGAAGTTCTGCTGGGCTCTTTCCGGTAGCAACGCATGGTGTGGTATGTTGGGCAAGTAGAAATTTCGCCAGTCTGTGATGCCAGTCCCCGCTGATGATGCGCCTGAGTGCATCCTTGGTCGTCCTTACCATCCATTCAGCTTGCCCGTTAGTCGATGGATGAAAGGGCGCGGAGGTGGTGTGCCTAATCCAATTCGCCTTCAAGAACGCCTGGAAATCAGTAGCGGTAAACTGAGGCCCGTTATCTGATACAAGGACGTCGGGGAGGCCGTGTGGGGCAAAGAGAGCTCTGAGCACCTGGATTGTCCTCGCTGAGGTCATGTTGGGAACAGGGACTACCTCAAGCCACTTGGAGTGGCTGTCCACTACCACTAAGAACAGTTGGCTCTGTTGTTGGTCTCAATGAAATGGGTTACTGTGGACTTATCCGACAGTAGTGCTTTTAATGCCCTAAAGCTTTGCTCATGGACGGAAGTCCAGGCCCATGGTGCCTTTTTATCCAGTAACCTGTGAAGTGGCTCTGCAGTGGCTGCCTTGTGTGGGAGGAATGTATGATAGAAATTTAGCAGGCCCAGGAATGCCTGTAGCTCTGCCTTGTTCTTGGGTGTGGGTGCCAGTTTGATTGCCCTCACCTTGGACTCTGTGGGGTGGATTCCCTTGGCATCTACCCTGAATCCCAAGAATTCTGTGGAGGGAACACCTATGCTGCATTTCTCCCTCTTTAGTTTGAGGCCAGCTGTGCGCAGCCTGGATAGTACCTCCCTCAGCCTACCTGCCAGCTCTTCTGCTGATGCTCCTGCAATGAGGACGTCATCAAAATAAGGGCAGACTCCTGGGATACCCCTGAGTGTTTTCTCCATAATTTCCTGGAAAATGCCAGGGGCTACGCTGATCCCAAACTGCAGCCTGTTCACCCAGAACGCTCCCCTGTGTGTTACTATAGTCTGAATGTCAGCTGTTGCCCTAGTAACCGTGAGTTGCTGGTATGCCTGCGCAAGATCGAGCCTTGCAAAAATGGCGCCACCTTGGAGGGAAGCGAGAACGTGGCTGACCGTGGGGACCGGGTAAGCATGCGGATTTAGGGCGTGGTTCACCGAGCACTTGTAGTTGGCGCAGATCCTTATTTCCCTGTTGGACTTGAGCGGGATGACGATTGGGGTTTCCCACTCCCACCATCTATGGGCTCTAGGATTCCCTGGGCCACCAGCTTGTCCAGCTCGCACTCGATTTTGTGTTTGAGCACGAAGGGGACTCGTTGCGGCCGGACCCTGACAGGGGGAACGTTCGAATTAAGCTTGAACGAGATAGGGGGCCCTGTGTACCTGCCCAGCGTCCCATCGAAGACGTCTGCGAACTCCTTGCAGACGGCCTCGATGGAGTCTCCCTGGATCCGGTGGATCCCGGAAACTGTGATTCCCAGGGCCTCAAACCAGTGTAGACCGACCAGGCTGGCTCTCCGGCCCTCTACCACTACGACCTCCAGGTGCTCTTCGCGACCCTTAAACCCCACCGAAATGGTAGCCTCCCCCCTTACCTTGACCAGCGAATTCTGGAAGTCGGTAAGGGTTAAATTTGTAGGCCGTAATTTAATCCGTTGCTTGCTCCGGCTATTAATATAGTTAAGGGTCTCATCCGAAATGATGGAGACTGCGGATCCGGAGTCAAGCTCCATGCTGCAAAGGACGCCTTGCAAGTGGATTGTTAATCTAATTTTGGGTTTGAGCAGCCGACGGCTACCCGTGTGGTTAATGGCCAGCCGGCTCTCAACATAGCCAATTCGCGTTTTGGTCGTGGCCCCAGTACCTTCGAATGGCAATTCCTCCAGTTGTAGCTCGTGGATCTCTTCTCAGGGACGGCGGCTACGACAGACCGTGGCTATGTGGCCTTTTTTCTTGCAGGCCCGACACGTGGCCGACCGGAACTTATGTGGTTTCCACCACACCCTGTGCACTTCTGCGGGTTGGTGGCCTGGGCTTGTCTGGGCGTCTGCCTCGCTGGTCGGGGGTCGACTTCTGCTGGAGGAGGTCGATGCTCTGCTCGTCCTCGGCTGTGGTGACCTGCCAGTGGAAGCTGGCCGCCTGGCTGTCGGTTCTGGTCTCCTATACTGCTTGGACGGCCCCGCAGGCCGCTTCGTGGGCCAGGATGGCGTCTTTGGCTTCCTGGAGCGAAACCTCCTCTCTTTCAAACAGGCGCTCTTGCAGCCGCCTGTCTCGTAGGCCGCAAACCAGCCAGTCCCGTAGCCGCTCCTCCAAGTTCGAAAACTTGCAGGCGATGGCGGCTCCCCGTAGGGAAGCGAGGAATTCAGCACCGGACTCGTCGGGGCGCTGGTCCCTTTTTTCGAACTGCGACCTCGCGGCCAATTTGGACCGCCGGGAACGGAAGTTGGCGTTGAGCTTGGCAACGATGTCCCGGTACGCAATGGTGTTGATGGCGTCTGGGGCGAACAGATTTGCGGCGATCTCTAGGAGTGCGGGTCCCCCGATGCAGAGCAGGGTTGCCGCCTTCGCGCCGTCCTCCGAGATCTGGTTGAACCGCATGTATAGTTCGGCGTGAGCCAGGTAATGGGCCCATGTCTCGGGGTGGCAGGTGTCGAATTCGCGGGGTTGTCCAGCCCTTGCAATCGCGGTGTTGGTTACGGGTCTTGGGTCACGGATGCGGTGACCGGCGTGGTCCGGTGGCTGGCGGTCGCGTTGGGAGAAAGGAAGATTCCTCCTTCCTTCAGCGTGCGGTGCGCTTCCCAAGTGACTTCAGCTTCTTGTCGGCAGCAAATCCCACCTTCATCGCCACTGTGATGTAGTGGGTCTGACGCAAGGAAGAGACGCCAGCCGGAGTACGTGTTCAGCTCTTTAATGGGGGGGTAGCGTACTGGAGAAATGAGGGTTACCTGGCCTCCTTAAATACCTAGCCAGGTAGGCGGACAGCCAATGGGGTTGGCCCTAGGTTTCCCGCCGAAACTGGGTTTCCTGCCAAAACCGTTCAGGCCAACGCCCCCTGGTGGCTGTTGCTATGCAGGTGCCTGCATACATAACAGTAACCTTTGCTTTAGGCATGCGCACACAGTAGTAAACTGGCTGAACATGTGACACTCACCATGGTTACAATGATAAGATAACAAGACAGCTTGCAAAGTAAGGAGCTTACTGACAAAACTAAAAACGCAGTGACATCCCCTTGTTTTGTCAGTAAGGCAAAACTCAGATAAGACACATTTTCTTGCGCAGATACTCGTGCTGGGCTGCAGAAAGTGGCTTGTTCAGCATATCAGCAATCTGATCATGTGTATCTGAGAATCGCTTTACAGGTTCCAGGTCTAGACACATTGACATCTGTTACCAAAACATAAGACAAGCAGTTAAACCAGGTTTTGTCAAATTGCAGTATGTGCCTACACATGACCAAATTGCTGATATGCTGAACAAACCACTTCCTACAGCCCAACACGAGTATCTGTGCAAGAAGATGTGCCTTTTAAAATGTTTTTTAATTTTAATTGTTTAGTTTAACTTATTTATTGGGGCTGTTTATTTAATTTCTTTTAACTTTTGTATTGTTTTTATTGTTGTTAGCCGCCCTGAGTCCTTCGGGACATAGGGCAGCATATAAGTCCCAAAAATAAATAAATAAATAAATAAATAAATAAATAAATAAATAAATAAATAAATAAATAAATAAATAAATTTTACAAAACTTTGTTTAACTACTTGTCTTATATTTTGATAACGGATGTCAGTGTGTCTAGACCTAGAACTTGTAAAGCGATTCTCAGATATATAAACCACAGATTCGTTGTCTTCCATCACAGTGATCGGTCGAATCGGCTATGTCCAGATATCTGTGACTAAAGCATCAAACCACGTTAGAGAATTACATGCATCTGACACACAAGCATATTCAGCTTCAGTAGATGAACAAGAAACAAAATTCTGTTTACGCACATGCCAGTAAACAGGACATCCATTTAAAATGAGCGATAAAGTGTTTGATCTTCGAACTCAGGACTTGGTTCATGTGCCAAGTTGTGAAAATCGGTTTGCATGGGTATACTCACTGGTTTAGCATCCTCCATGTTGCAGTGATGCAATAGTTGTTCAATCTTATCTTCTTGTGTGAGACTGAACCCCTTCTGAGTTTTGACAACTTGAACAGCCAAATAATATATCCTAAAGACTTCAATGTGAAAAACTTTTGTAAACCTTTAGCAAAAAACTCACTCATCTGCTCATTTGGACCAATATAAACAATATCATCAACATAAACAAGAACTATCTCATACCTATTATCAGATCTTTTAGTAAACACGCATTCGTCTGTTTCGGACTTAATAAAGCCCATTGAATTTAGTTTGTCAGAAAGACATAAAGACTGTTAAACCAGACTGTTTCAGACCATAAAGACTTTTGTGTAGAAACCAAGTATCCCCTTCCTGTTGTTGGAAACCTGGAGGATCTTTCACATAAATTTCTTCATCAAGATCAGCGTGTAGATAAGCCGTTTCAACATCAAACAGGAAAACCTCTAAACCAAGGATAGTTGCAGTGGCTAAGGCAATTTTCACATTCTCAGTCCGCACTGTGGGTGAATAAGTATTTGTATAGTCCTCAGGATAACGTTGAGAGAAACCCTGAACTACAAGTCTGGCCTTATACAACGACTCACCATTTGGCTTCTTTTTAATTTTGTGGACCCATTGAGTGCCAATAACTTTCTTGTTTGCTGGAGGGCTTGCAGGCGTAAACACTTGAAGTTTCTTTAGACTGTCCATTTTAGCCTGCATTGCCTCATACCATTTATCTTGCTCTGATTCAGAAAGATGTTTGATTTGTGTGAACTTCTCAGGAGGAAGTGTAACATTACAAATCAAAGGTAAAGGTGCTTTTGTTACTTGCCACGAATACCGTTTTGGAGGGATTCCCTTTGTGGTCCTCTTGGAACGTCTCGGAACAACTGTCCATTCTTTTTCCGTTTCATCCTCATCTTCATCATCATTGCCAGCAGCAGCATCGGCGACTCGTGAAGACAGAACAGTAGGTGGAGAAGAACTCGTGGAATGAACATTCACCTGTGCATCTTGATCATCAGGCTGCGTGGCATTAGCAGCAGCATCTCTAGGAAAATAAACTCCAGGATTGTTAGAATGAATCCTGGACCAGTCAGCATCTTCCTCAAAAGTAGCGTATTGTGAAATCACTATTACATGAGAAGAGTCGATGTATTTGCTCCATTTTGAATTATCATCAATACCCATAAATCTCATTCTTTTTGCTGCAGGACGTCCTTTCTTTCTTTGAGCTAAAGGAATATTCACCATAGCATATGAACCAAAAATATGGAGATGCATGAGATCAGGCTTGTGTCCATATAACATGAAATAAGGGGTCTGATTTATTACACTACTCCAAGTATGGTTGATTATATGATTAGCACATTTAATAGCCTCACCCCAGTATGGGAGACTGAGGTTAGCATCTTCAAGTAGGCAACGCATGATTGTTTGCAGAACCCCGTTTCTGCATTCTGGCACTCCATTTTCCGCCGGAGTGTAAGGAGCTGAGGTCTGGTGTAGTATGCCATTGTTACGCATCCAGTCCTGAAAACACTGAGACATGAATTCAGCACCATGATCACTCTGAATTCTGGCAATGCTAACTTCGTATTGGGTACATACAAGAGCGGCAAAGTCTTTAAAGTTCTGAAATGTCTCAGATTTTTCTTTCATAGGAAATACATATCCATATCTAGAGTAATTATCAACAATTGTCAAGAAATATCTTTTACCACCAATTGTTGGTGTAAAAGGACCCACTATGTCAGTGTGTACCAAATCAAAAATGCGTGTTGACAGGTGTGTAGTGTGCTTTGGAATTACTGCTGCTTTGGATTTGTTTATTTTGCAGACAGCACAATCCAAGAACACCTTACACCCCTTTAGATCCAAACCTCTTGCGAACTCTGGCATCTTCTTCAGAACATGGAAATTGGCATGACCCAATCTTCTACGCCACTTATGAATACAGCTGTAATGCAAAGGTTTACCTGTTAGTGAATTCTCAACATTAGCATATTTATTAGGAACCTCAGGCTTGCCGTGAGCAACCTGTGTCTTATTTGTCTTCTTGTTGGCTTTAGGAGCCTTTGAAATAGCAACAGGATCTCTCTCTGGGACATCTCTCACTGGGCCTGCACTCCCCCTTTTTGGAGCTTGTATACTTGCCTGCTCTTGCTGCTTAGATTTTGGCTTTAAGTAATAAACACCACCAATCAACATGGTTTCAGCAACAATATATCCGTCTTTAACTACATAACTTGCTTTTTCAAGATGATGTACCTGGAATTTTGACACCCTAGACAAGTGACTCTGACTAAGCAAATTACTATTAGCTGAGGGTACATAATAAACATCAGAAATGTATGCATCGAGCTCTTCAATGTAAACAGTTCCTTTTCCCATGACCTGAAAAGGATGATTTGAAAAAGAGTAAAGCTCACGAAGTTCAGGTTCAGGCTCATGCATCTCTGTATAAAGCTCTTTTCTATAGGTAACATGTAATGCTGCTCCACTGTCCAAAGTCCAAAGAAGTCGTCTGTCGTACTCTGGTTGAGGTTGTGGATTGTTGGTTAAAGCCAATGTGGCAAGTGGAGCTTGTAAATCATGCCTGGGACCACGACCTTGTCGTCCGCCTCTACCTCTGCCTCCTCTGGAATCTGTTCCTCTGGGCTGGCACATGGCGGGTGCTGGAAATTGTTGGGGACAATCCCGGGTGGCATGTCCCACACGATTGCAGATGTAACATCTTGGCATCCTTGGAACGTAGGCTCTTTCACGGAAAGAACACCTCGCTCGAGCTCTTGAAGCAGGTGGTACTCTCAAATGTGGCACGGCTTGCATAAGTGCCTCTTCTTCGGTTAAAATTCTGCATACATGTTCCACTGTGCGTTGAGCAATGGGCACTTGATTAATCTTGGTAATAGCATCTTTCCATTCATAGTTCAATGAGTTAATAATAATGCTGATCATTTGAAAGTCATCAATAGGATAGCCATTTTCACCCAGTTCTCTTCTTATTCCTTTTATTTTAGTTAAGTGTTCTCCAATATGTTCACCAGGTTTTAATCTAGAGCCATGGAACTTGGACAAAAGCAAACATGTAGACTCAATTGACGTAGGCTGATAACATGCTTCTAATTGAGTCCAAATTTGTTGAGCAGTTGCATCTTGTGAAAACGTAAGCTGCAATTCAGTGTCCATTGACATCAATAATGTTGTGCATGCTTTATTATTCAAGTCCCATATATCAGGAGTCCATGGCTGGTCAGGAGGATTAAATACCATGCAATGAGTACCTTCTCTGTGGAGCAGAAGTCCAACTTCACTGACCCATGCCCTGTAATTTTGTTCTGACCGCTTCAATTTCAAGTCACCAGCCAGTGGTACAATAGGAGATGCCTGTTGAGGAACATGCATTTGAGGTACTGGCTGTGCAGGTTGTGCAATCCAGACTTGACCTGCAGGAGGCACCGGTGGCGCCTGTGCCAAGAATTGGGGCAGATGCATTGGGACTGCCGCTGGTACCGGTGCTGGCTGTGGCTGCATTTGAGCCACAATTCCACCCTGGCCAGCAGGAGGCGCTGGCGCTTGAGCTGCTACATTAAGTTGGCCTGCAGTTGGCACTGGCCTTTGTATTTGAGAACCCAGTGGTAACTGCACTTGGGCTGACTGTTGCTTCGCTCTATATGGGACAGGAACCTGGCTAGTAGCAGTATTAACAGGAATTCTAGCATCATCAGCTTGGAGCAATGATTGATGAATAGACATCTATTTATGAGTCCTTCGGGAGAAGGGCGGTATACAAATAAAATTATTATTATTATTATTATTATTATTATTATTATTATTATTATTATTATTATTATTGAAAACGCATTTTGCATTATCTTAATTTGCTCTTGCATTGCATATAATAAGTCATTTCTATCTTGTAAAACAAGTTCACCAGCAAATGGTGCTATAACATTAGATTCAGGCAGCACTGTAGCCTTGCGTGCCATTTGATCTTTCTGTTCCCCTTCGTCTAACATAACACCCACTGGTGGGTGTGGCTTTGGCTTGGAAGAAGAAAGCAATATGGCTGACTCTGGGCTTTGAATAAAAGCAGATTCCCTCTCATGCTGTGTAAACATTGAAGCATATGCTTTAGCCTGTTGTAGCCTTTGCTGAAAAACCTCAATTTGTTCAAAATAACTTTAACAGCCTTCTCAGGCAGAGTTTGTTCAGGGGTACAAGGAGAATAAAAAATTACATCCTGCCCATATTCAGCATGAGCTCCGTGAGTGTGAAAACTTTCTAAGACGGCTGCATTAGAGCTTGTAAAAATAGAAGACGGTGTAACTGACCTTAAATCTTCTTCTCCAAGACGTGTGGCAGAAGCAAATAAAGTCTGTTCTTCAACAGACTCTTTCTTTGGCATCGGCATTTTCAGTAAATTCATTTTCAGTAAATTGAGCACAGCTGTCGCTGAACTAACTAAACTGCTCTTATCAGCATCAAAAATAAACAAACCAAACGCTGCTACCATGTCAGGAGAGTAATCAACTCTATCAGAGAGTGATGAATCGTGGTTCATTTTTGATTCATGATAAACAAAGAAAACCCAAAGCATCTATTCTACTATTAACCTTTTAATTACAAAGAAACTTGTAAAAACACAGAAAGACTCATGGGTACATGTCTATCTCCCCAAAGAGCACAAAGAAAGAGGAAAGAGAAAGTAACTTTTGCTTTAGGCATGCGCACACAGTAGTAAACTGGCTGAACATGTGACACTCACCATGGTTACAATGAAAAGATAACAAGACAGCTTGCAAAGTACAAACTGCAAGGAGCTTACTGACAAAACTAAAAACGCAGTGACAATGTAGAACAAGTACTGGGGTTTCTGTTTTCTCTATGACAGGAAGGCTTGGTGGCACAAACAGCTCCTTTGGAATTTCCAGTCCATAAGATCCAGCCAGGACAGTGGGTGCTGAAATGGAAGGAGGAACTTCTACAACCAAAGAAGGGAAGTTCCTTATATTGAATCTGCTGTCCGGAGGCCTGAGAAGGGTTGGACTCACTACACATGAGCAAAGGTGGTGACTGGACCTGAAAGAGGCTGGGTGGTCATTCCAGGACAAGGACTGAAAGCCACGCTTAAAAGGACTTGAATGGGTAGTGGACCAGAACCCGCACCTATTTTAAATATCCCTATTAGAATTTCAGGTAACCCCAGACGAAGAACAAAGAAGTTGATGGTGACTCATGAGAGAAGTAAAAGTGGTTTGTTACAAATAAAAACAATAACTGAGACAGATGTCATACCATTAGAAATTGAAAATGTAGAATTGTAAATTGTAAGAATTAGGTGGTAAATGTATATTTTTTGTTATTGTCAATGTAACTGCTGTTGCTGTTATTGCTGTTGTGATTGTGGATCAATTTGTGGGTGTGAAATACTGTGAAATAATCATGAGGGGGTGGATTCTAATTCTAATATTACTGAAGACAACACACCAGAGCAGCCTGGGAAATAAAGGTAAAACTGTTTGTGGGATTTAAAGGTAGATGACAATCATGAAGCAGTAATGGATATTGCAAAAGGAATTAGGAAAGTGGCTAAAGCTCCTGAACAAAAGTATGAAAATATGTGGAGTGATTGGAGTTGGTTAATTAATTGGCTTCTCAATTTTGGATGGCTAAAACAAATATGTGTAGGACTTATGTGTTGTGCATGTCTGCAATGTATTCCTTTATGTGCATGTACTTTAACCCAGGGCTTTTCAACCTTTTCACCCATCGTACCACTTTTAGGATATGGCAACATCCGAGTACCACCAGTTGCCTAGCAATCTGTCAAAAACTTGATGACCAAAAAAAGGAAAAAAAGTGATGAAGTACAGGCAGTCCTCAACTTACAACAGTTCGCTTAGTGACTATTCACAGTTACAATGGCACTGAAAAAAGTGCCCCCCCAAGCCACAGCCGAGCAACACACCTGCCTGCCCGCCCGGCAGCACTCTTCCTCCTGTCTGAAGTTTTCATTGTTGTGAGCATTTCTGTTGAGGATTGGCAACGGGGGTGGGGTGGGGGTGTGTTTGGTTTTTATTCCCCCCCATCTGCTGGGTGGTTGCAGCAGGTTGTGGTCACTTTAGTGCAGGTTCGCATCCCACCAGGCTCAAGGTTGACTCAGCCTTCCATCCTTCCGAGGTAGGTAAAATGAGGACCCAGATTGTTGGGGGCAATAAGCTGACTTTGTAATAATGCCGCTGGGGGGAGGCGCAAAAGCCCTAATAAGCAGGCATATACATAGAATGAAGGCTATTGCTAAGCACATTGATTTGTGCTTAGATTGTAAGCTGCCCTGAGTCTTCGGAGAAGGGTGGGATATAAATGGGATTTTAAAAAAAATTAAAAAAAAAAAAACTTCACATGACCCTGGGACACTGTGACCGTCATAAATATGAATCAGTTGCCAAGCCTCTGAATGTAAATCACAAGACCCTGGAGATGCTGCAATATTCCAGCTGATTGCCACTTCTTCTGGGCTCAGCAGAAGCATTGGGATCAGTGCCAAGCTCCAGCTGGAGCCTGGCGCTGATCCTGGCGCTTCCACTGAGCCCTGACAGCCCTGCAGCTCCAGCCATCTCTCGCTCAGGCTTCTGCAGTGCTGCCACCAGTTCAGCTCATTCCCCTCCCCTGCTACCACTTTTCTAGGATGGTCGCGTACCACCTGCCAAGCGCCAATGTACCACAGGTGGTACCCGTACCACTGGTTGAAAAGCCCTGAGCTAGGTCTTAGAGTGGGAAAGGAAGAAGACAAGCTATAAAAACGTCTGTAAGAGAAGATAACTAGCAAAAAAGGAAAGAACCTATTTTTTTTTCAAAAAGGTCATAAAAAGGGGGCTAGAACTCAAGCAACTGCGCATGTGCAATTAGTTGATTAATATTAACTGGCACACCTTGCATAAATTTTCTCTTAATTTTAATGTACATGGGATGTATGATTTAGTATTATTATTATTATTATTATTATTTATTAAATTTGTATACCACCCTTCTCCCGAGGGACTCAGGGCGGTGAACAGGGCACATATAAATAGAAAATACAAAAATTAAAAAAGAATTAAATAATCGCCCAGATAAAACAATAACAATATAAAAACCCATTAAAAACCCTAACATTTACAAATGACTTGTTTTTGCAGAAATGTAGATAACATATGAAAGAATTTTTTGTCATGAATATGCATAAAGGTACCTCGATGGAAATGGTTTGGGATGCTAGTAAAGCCTATATGAGAGGGGTTTTGATTTATATGAATAATGCTTATAGGCATAAGCAAGTGCAAAAACGTTTAGATATTGAGGAAGAGATTAAAACTAAGGAGAAAAAGTTCATTTTGAATCCATTGGATAATAATTTAAAGATCTCAATACATTTATTGAAAGAACAATTTAATATGCTATTGGCTGATCAAGTAGCAACTAATTTGTGTTATGCCAAACACAATACTTTTTTTTTTTGAAAAGTTTTAACATACAATTTTTCTTTAAAACCCCCCTCCCCCTCCCTTCTCCCCCCCTACCTCTCCCCCCTCCCCCCCTCCCCCCCGACTTCCCAGAGCTAAATACAAGGTATATATATAAAAAGCAATCATAAACAATCATATACTAACAACTATAAACTCTAAAATCCATCACTCTCTAGCTTATATAGGATAAAACAAGCCTTAGTAATATTAAATATATATAAAGAAACTAAAATAAAAAAGAAAAAAAAGAAAGAAGACTTATTCAAATGCTACATAAAACTTCTTAACCCTATACTTGTTCTGGATAAACTCAATCCATTTTCTCCATTCCATAATATAGCGTTCTTGCGAGTGATCTTTCAAATAGGCCGAAATCTTCGCCATCTCTGCCAGGTCGGAAACCTTTAAAGTCCACTCTTCTATGGTCGGCAGTTCCTCTTTCTTCCAATACTGACCTATCAAAAGTCTTGCTGCCGTAGTTAAATTCAACATCAGCTTGGTGTCCACAACTGTAGCATCTGTAATTATTCCCAACAAAAAAAGTTGCGGACAAAACTTTATCCTCTGTTTAAAAATCTTCTGCATGTTCCACCAGACTTTTATCCAAAAAGCCTTAACCTTTTTACATGTCCACCATATGTGAAAATATGTTGCATCTTCATCACCGCACCTCCAACATTTAGGCTGATAATTCGGATACATACTTGCAAGCTTTTTAGGATCTAAATGCCATCTGTAAAACATTTTGTAAAAATTCTCTCTTAGATTTTGAGCTTGTGTAAATTTTACGTTCCTCACCCAAATCTTTTCCCACGTGTCCATTGTGATAACTTCCTGGATGTTTTGGGCCCATTTTATCATACAATCCTTAACAAGCTCTGTTTCTGAGTCAATCTCTATCAATGCAAGATATATCCGTTTGATATGTGCTGGACCCTGATTTCTAATTTGCTTTATCAAATTTTCATCAGTCATTGTAAAACCATTTTTCTGGTCTTCTTTCCACCTGGCCCGTAACTGAGTATATTGAAACCAGTTTTGAACAACCTTCTCTTCTCGCAAGAGGCTATATGATTTCAAACACCAGACATTTCTTTCCAAACTTAGGATCTCCTTGTACGTAGTCACATCATGTTTGAAACCAGCATGTATATTTTCTATTGCATGTTTTGGAATTGCCCACAGTGGTATCTTGCAATCTAACTTATGTCTATACTTCTTCCAAACTCTCAGCAATGCCTGTCTTAAAATATGCACTCTAAACACATTGTCTACCTTCTTGTCATACAACAAATATGCATGCCAGCCAAACAACAAATCATGGCCCTCAAGATTTAATAATCTCTCTTGTGTCAAATTAATCCAATCACTTATTCCTACTAATGCAGCAGCTTCATAATATAGTTTAAAATTGGGCATTTTAAGGCCACCTCTCTCACGAGTATCCTGCATAATCTTAAGTTTAACTCGTGGCTTTTTCCCTGCCCACACAAATTTATTGATACCTCGCTGCCATTCCTCCACATTAGAATCTTTCTTAAGAATAGGTATCATTTGAAATAAAAATAAAAATTTAGGCAGGACATTCATTTTCACTGCTGCAATCCGTCCCAACAAAGACAATTGCAATTTTTCCCAACTCTCCAATTCTTTTTGAATTTTCCCCCATAGTTTTTCATAATTATTTTTATATAACTTTGTATTAGAGGGCGACAAAAGCACCCCCAAATATTTAACCCTTTTAACAATCTCAAATCCAGTTAATCCTTCTAAGAGAGCCTTTTGCGAAACTGTCATATTTCTGGCCAAAATTTTGGTTTTCTGTATATTAACTTTAAATCCAGAAACCTTCCCATATTGTGTTATTATCTCCATCAGGTCCACAACAGAGTTCTCTGGCTGGGTCACTGTAACTACCAGATCATCTGCGAATGCTCTCAATCTATAATCCTGATCTCTAATTTGTATCCCCTTAATTTTTTCCGAATTCCGTATTTTAACCAATAATATCTCTAATGTTAACACAAATAACAAGGGCGATAACGGACACCCTTGCCTTGTGCCCTTCTCGATATTACATGCCTCTGTCAGGCTATTATTAACCATAATTCGGGCAGTTTGTTTTTGATATAATGCCCTAATCGGTTGCAAAAAAATTTCCCCAAAATCCATTTTGTCTAAAACTTTCAACAAAAATTGCCAATTCAATTGATCAAAAGCTTTTTCAGCATCTAAAAAAATTAGCGCCGCAGAGATCTGGTTGTTCCTTTCCAAAAACTCTAACACATCAACTATATGCCTCACATTATTTTTCATTTGCCTACCACTAATAAACCCCGTTTGGTCCCCATGAATCACCTGTTGCAGAACCCTCATCAATCTATTAGCCAAAACCTTAGCAAATATCTTGTAATCTGTATTTAAAAGCGATATCGGTCTGTAATTTTTAACTTGAGTAGCATCTTGGTCTTCCTTCGAAATCAAGGAAATAAAAGCTGTTCTCCAAGACGGTGGCACCTTTCCCCCCCTCTGGATTGTCTGGAACAGTTCCTTTAACGGTTTTATCATCTCTAATTGCAAGTTTTTGTAATAGGCCACAGTCAAACCATCCGTACCTGGTGCTTTATCCACCTTCAGTTCCTTAATTGCTGTAAAAATTTCTTCTTCTGTAATCAATTGATTAATCCCCTCTTTTTGTACTTGCGTAAGAACCGGGATGCTAGCATTCTCCAAATATATATCAATGTCTTTTTCATTAATTTTCTCCTTAGCATATAATTTAGAATAAAAAGCCACAAATGCGTCCTTGATAAGGTCCTGTTGAAACACAACCCTTCCTTTATACTCAATCTTATCAATGTTAGAAGCCCTTTGTTTTTTCCTCAATCTATAAGCTAACCATCTACCTGGTTTATTAGCGTTGCAAAAAGTATTATGCCTGGCAAACCGCAGATTGGTTGCCACTTGGTCAGCCATTAATTTATCAAATTGTCCTCTTAACAATTTAATAGCCTCCTTAATCTTCACATCCTCTGAGTTCAAAATCAAAGCCTTTTCTTTTTCCTTTATTTCATTCTCCAGTTCTTTCCTTCTAGCTTCCACAGCACGTCTATGTTTATTATTCATATATATCAACACCCCTCTCATGTAGGCCTTGCTAGCATCCCAAACCATATCCATAGAGGTACCCTTGTTCATATTAATTTCAAAAAAATCCTTCATCCGCTGTTTGCATTCTTCCACATTTCTCTGATTTCTAAATAAATTCTCATTTACGTGCCACGAGCGCCTGTCCCTTTTCTCTTTATCAATCTCTAACCAAACTGGACTATGATCAGAGATAGTTCTTGCGCAAATCTTCACCTTTTTAGTCCTCAAAAAAAAATCATTAGTCAACAAAATAAAATCAATCCTCGAAAAAGATTGATGTCTATCAGAATAAAAAGTGTAATCCTTTTCCTGCAGATGTCTCTCACGCCAAATATCTCGCAGTTCCAAGTCATCCTTCATTTAAAAAAAAGATTTAGGCAGTCTAGCATGACTTGGAATGCGCTTAAAAGCTCCAGCCTTGTCCATCTGTACATCCAAAACACCATTCCAATCCCCCATAAAAATAAAAGATTTATAATCCAACTGGGTAAGCTTTGTGTGAAGTAAACTAAAAAAGTCAGCTTGTTGTTGATTAGGTGCATATAATCCAACTAAAAGCGTCTTTTTACCTTCTAGCAGCAGCTCTATCATAACGTATCTTCCATGCTTATGTGCTTCAATTAAGTCTGCTGTTAAGGCACTTTTAACATAAACAACCACTCCATTTTTCTTATTCATTGCAGAAGCAACAAATTGCGTACCCAACCTTGAGTTCGATAAATACTTTTGATCCAAAACTCTAATATGCGTTTCTTGCAAGCATATAACATCTATCTTGAATTGTTTTAAATATTGAAAAACTTTCTTCCTCTTCTGTGGTGAATTTAGTCCATTAACGTTCCAAGTTAAAAATTTAGTTGCCATGCATATCCTCCCAAAGCTCTTGGAGCACTGCTTTGATAGGACTATCTTCTTTAGGCCGTGCTCCTCCCACTGCTTGGCTGTAAGTACGTTGTGGAGATTCCAAAGACTTTTGCTGGTCTTGCTCTTTTATTTTCTTTGCTCGTTTTAAAGCAGCACGCGTTACCCTTTGCTCTCTAGGATCATCCAAAGAAGTTATAGCTTGATCTCCTCCAGCACCATTTTCCTCTACTTCAACCTCTTGATGTTCTCCTTCTCCAGATCCCTTTGCAGCTTCCAGAAGTGTTAATGGGGTTGCTTTTAAAACGTTATTGTAGAAATCACGCGCTTGCTTCACAGTAATCAGCCGGTACCTTTTACCTTCATGCATCACCATCAGCCCATCTGGAATCTCCCATCTAAACCTTATATCTCGTTGCTTGAGCTCTTGCACAAGAAATGTAAAGTCTTTCCTTCTCCTTAAAATCTTTGGAGGAATTTCTTTTAAAACCAAGACTTCTTGATCAGCAATCACAACTTTAGCATCATAGGCAGCTTGTATAACTTCATCTCTAATTTCTCTTTTTGCAAAGTAGACCACCACATCTCTAGGTAGCTTTCTCTGTCTAGCAATCCATGAATTCGCACGGAACACTTTATCCATAGCTTCTCTTATTTCAGATGCTGGCTGTTTCAATACCACTTCGAGAGCCTCAGAAACCAGCTGCTTTAAATCTTCCTTAATATTCTCTTTTAAGCCTCTGATTCTAACAGCAAACTGCATCTGGTAATATTGAGCAAGACTTAATTCCCTTTCCATTTTGTCTCTTAAATCTTCATTCTCCCGTACTTTTGCTTCTAATATGGCATTCTTTTGAGTCAAATCATCCACTTTTTTATCCAAATCATCCACACATTCCGCCACTTTATGCACTGAAGACAAAATGTCTACCTTCATCACGCTGAACTTCTGTTCCATCCTCTCTTCCATTCTCTCCTCCAGTTTCTCCAATTTCTCCTCCATCTGTGCAAATTTATCACCCATTGATTCCAAAATTACCTGGGCATGTTTATCCAGAGCATCTCGTAAGTCCTTCGGTGTCAATACATCAGGAGGGTGCAACGCCTGTAATGATGATTGTTGCACCGGAGAAGATCCACCACTCCGAAGAGTTTTAGGGGGAGGTTTAGCCGCCATCTTTCACTTTCAATTGTGATGCACTTTCACTTAAAGTTTAAAAAGTCCATCAAGCTCGAGAGTAAAATAAAATAATCCTCTTCACCTTTTCCTCTTGTACCGCTCTGCCTGCTCCTTTTAATCCATAGTCCTTTCTTCAGGCAGGGGTGGTCGCAGACGCCTGGCTCTGCTCCAAGAAGTCCGGAGCAGAGACGCTGGCCAGCTGGGAGCAACCCAGGCTTTGGGGGAGTTCAATCCTTCAGCCGTCCAAGCTCCAAGCTCAGGCGGCCCCGGAGAACTCGACCCCTACCTGGGGCCTCACCCCCTCCTCTTCTCCCGAGGAGGGGGCTTCGAATTCGCCCGAACAGCTGATACTTTTTGTAACGCCAATAAGCCTGGTAGATGGTTGGCTTATCAATTAAGGAAGAAACAGAAATCACGTACTATAGACAAAATTGAATATAAAGGAAAAGAAGTCTACCAACAAAATTTGATTAAGAGGAGTTTTCTAGATTTTTACTCGAAATTATATTCTAAAGAGAATATACAAGCTTTAGATGTAGATAAGTATTTACAGGGAGCTCATTTTCCAAGACTTTCACAAGAACAACAACTTGAGAGGAATTGCCCAATTACATCAGAAGAAATTTCTTTAGCTATTAAACAGTTGAAATTGGGCAAAGCTCCGGGAACAGATGGATTAACAGCAATTTATTATAAAAAGATGTTGCCTGAAATGATTGAACCCTTAAAGATTTTGTTTAATGAAATTCAGACTGGAGGCGCAGTTCCTCCATCATGGAGGACAGCTTTTGTATCGTTGATCCCAAAGGAGGATCAAGATCTTACTCAACCTAAAAATTATAGACCTATATCGCTTTTAAATACAGATTATAAGATTTTTGCTAAAGTATTGGCTAATAGATTAATGCAAGTTTTGAAACAAATAATTCATAGTGATCAATCGGGATTTATATCTGGGAGGTATATTAAATATAATGTAAGACAAATTGTTAACTTGCTTGAATATTTGGATAAGAACAACCAAGTCTCCGCAGCATTGATATTTTTGGATGCAGAGAAAGCCTTTGACCAATTGAATTGGCAATTTTTATTAAGAGTTGTTGAGGAGATGAATTTTGGAGAAGGTTTTCTACATGCTATTAAAGCTATATATCAACAACAAACTGCACAAATTATAGTTAATGGGGGATTAACAGAGACTTTTAAAATTGAAAAAGGTACAAGACAGGGTTGCCCCCTATCACCATTATTGTTTGTTTTAACATTAGAGATTTTACTAATTAAAATTCGAGAGTCCTCTTTGATAAAGGGAATTAAAATAAAACAGAATGATTATAGATTGAGAGCTTTTGCTGATGACTTGCTTGTGACAGTATCCCAACCGTTACAGTCGGTTATAGACTTGATGGAAATTATAAATCAGTATGGTAAGGTTTCTGGGTTTAAGGTGAATAGTAATAAGACTAAGATATTATCCAAGAATTTATCTATGAGTGAAAGGGATATGTTATCTAAATTAACAGGTTTTGAAATAGTGAAGAAGGTTAAATATCTAGGAGTATATATTGCAGCCTCAAATGTAAAATTGTATAAGAATAATTATGAAACACTATGGTTGAAGGTACAAAGGGACTTAAATAATTGGAAAAAATTACAATTATCATTACTGGGAAGAATTGCAGTTGTTAAAATGAATGTTCTACCAAAGTTTCTCTTTCTGTTTCAGATGATACCTATATTGAAAAAGGATGCCAACCTTGATCAATGGCAGAAGGGTATTAACGAATTTATCTGGGCGGGGAAAAAACCAAGAGTTAAATTCAAGATTTTACAAGATGCCAGGGAAAGAGGGGGACTCAAGGCACCGAATTTGAAATTGTACTATGATGCGGTTGCCTTGACCTGGGTTAGTGATTGGCTTAATCTAACTAACAAGAGAATACTTCATCTTGAGGGATGGGATTTGGTATATGGATGGCATGCATACTTGCTTTATGATAAGAAGGTAGACAGGGCTTTTAAATCCCATATTCTTAGAATTGCTTTATTGCGTGTCTGGAAAAAGTATTATTATAAGTTATATTATAAAATACCGATTTGGGGAATTCCTGGACACGCGATAGAGGGCGTATCTATGGGAGTGAGTATGGATATGGTTTCTTATAAGGAACTACTTAGATTGCAAGGGAATGATTGGCAACTTAAACCAGTAGAGGAGTTAAGACAAGAAAACATAAGTTACTCTTGGTTTCAATATACCCAATTGAAAGCTAGGTGGAAGTCAGATCAAAAGGTTGGCATCACAACTACAGATCAAAATTTAGTAAAGCAAATTAGAGATTCAAATTGTGCACATATAAAGAGGATATATAATGCTTTAATTGAATTGGATTCGTAAACGGAACTGGTTAAAGACTGCATGATAAAGTGGGCACAAAATATTCAGGAACCAATTTCGTTGGACACCTGGGAGATAATTTGGGTCAGAAATGTTAAATTTACCCAGGCTCAAAATTTAAGAGAAAATTTTTATAAAATGTTTTATAGATGGCATCTGGATCCCAAGAAGCTGTCCAACATGTATCCTAATTTACAGTCTAAATGTTGGAGGTGTGGTAGTTTAGAAGCTACCTATTTTCATATGTGGTGGACTTGTAGAAATATAAAAGCTTTTTGGATTAAAATTTGGTGGAACATTCAAAAGATTTTTAAGAGAAAGATAAAGTTTTCCCCGCAATTGTTTTTATTGGGCATTGTTGTAGATTGTGATGTTAAAGAAACTAACTTGATGTTGAACATGATAACGGCAGCACGGTTACTGGTGGGACAATATTGGAAGAAGGATAGTTTGCCCACTGTAGAAGAATGGGTGTTTAAAGTTTCGAATCTTGCAGAAATGTCTAAGATTTCTGCTTATCTGAAGGATCATTCACAGGAAAGATATATTTCAGTTTGGAGGAGATGGATAAATTATATTCAAAACAAATATGGGACTAAAAAGTACCATTTAGCTTATGAGTAGATTTTAGTGGGATATTGTTATTGGTACGTTGTTTGTAGTTATGTTAAAAGAGAGTTAAAGCACATTATGAATTTGGTTAATTGTATATTATGCATAATTTTTATTTAGAATATGATTATTGTAACTATAATCCTGTATTTAGCTCTGGGAAGTGGGGGGGGGAAGTGGGTGGGTTTGGGGTGGGAGGGATTTGGGGATATATTGTAAAATTTTGTTTTTGTAAAACTCTTTAATTAAAAAAAAAACCCTAACATCCCACATCAGGCCAGGCCAGCTTGTTCAAATAAATGGGTCTTCAGACCGCGTCGGAAGGAGCGAAGGTCCGGTGCCGTCTGGAGCTCGACTGGCAGCTGGTTCCATAAATCCGGAGCGCCCACAGAGAAGGCCCTCCCCCTGGGGGCCACCAGCCGACATTCTCTGACCGGAGGCACCCTGAGGAGGCCCTCTCTGTGGGAACGCACAGGGCGGAGGGAAGTTGACGCCGGCAGCAGGTGGTCCCCGAGGTACTCCGGACCCATGCCATGTAGGGACTTAAAGACCATTACCAGAACCTTGAATCTCACCCGGAAGACAACTGGTAACCAATGCAGCTCGTGGAGCAAAGGTGTAAAATGGGAGTATCGGAAAACTCCCAAGACAACTCTCGCGGCCGCATTCTGTACCAGTTGGAGCCTCCGAGTGGTCTTCAAGGGAAGCCCCATGTAAAGAGCATTGCAGTAGTCCAGATGAGAGGTCACGAGCGCATGAGTGACCGTACACAGGGCATCCCAGTCCAGATAGGGCCGCAACTGGCGCACCAGGCGAACCTGGGCGAAAGCCCCCCTAGTCACGGCTACTATATGGTCTTCCAGAGTAAGCCGTGAATCTAAGAGGACTCCCAAGTTGCGAGCCCTATCCACGGGGGGTAAAAACTCACCCCCCCATAGAAAGAGGTGGGATATTTTGAATGTCCCGGGATGCCGGAATGCACAGCCACTCAGTCTTGTCAGGGTTGAGCTGAAGTCTGTTCCTCCCCATCCAGACCCGAACCGCCTCCAGGCAACGGGACATCATGTCGAGGGCATCACTGGGGTGGTTTGGGGTCAAAATGAAAAGCTGGGTATCATCGGCGTACTGATAATACCGAACTCCAAAACCACGAATGATCTCACCCAGCGGTTTCATGTAGATGTTGAACAGGAGAGGCGAGAGGACCGACCCCTGAGGAACTCCACAAACGAGAGCCCTTGGGGTCGACTTCTGCCCCCCTGCCAACACCGACTGCGAGCGTCCCAGGAGATAGGAGGAGAACCACCGAAGAACTGTGCCTCCCACTCCCAATCCCCTGAGACGCCGCAGCAGGATACCATGGTCGATGGTATCGAAAGCCGCCGAGAGGTCTAATAGGACTAGGACAGAGGAATATCCCCTGTCCCGGGCCCTCCAGAGATCATTCACCAGAGCGACCAATGCCGTCTCCGTGCTGTACCCGAGCCTGAAACCCGATTGGGACGGGTCTAGATAATCCGCTTCATCCAGAACCAGGGGGAGCTGATGCGCCACCACACTCTCAAGAACCTTCGCAAGAAAGCGAAGGTTGGAGACCGGACAAAGTTATTCAACACAGCTGGGTCCAGGGCAGGCTTCTTGAGGAGAGGTCTCACCACCGCCTCCTTCAAGACAGCGGAGAAATTACCCTCACTCAAAGAAGCAGATATAACCGCCTGGAACCAGCCTCGTGTCCCCTCCCAAGCTGCATAGACCAGCCAAAAAGGGCACGGGTCCAATAAACATGTGGTGGAGCTCAACCTCCCCATAATCCTGTCCACTTCCTCAGGGGTCACAGAATCAAATTCCTCCCAGATAACATCGACAAGACCACCCGTGTCCTGATCGTCGGACTCTGCCCAGTTGGAGTCCAGACCGGTCCGAATCCGAGCGATTTTATCCAACAGATGTTGACCAAACTCCTCGGCACAACCCTGCAAGGGTTCCTCCCTCACCTCCTGATTAAGGAGGGAGCGGGTCACCCTAAACAGGGCGGCCGGGCGATTATCTGCGGACGCGATGAGGGCAGAGAAGTAATTACACCTCGCCGCCCTCATCGCTGCGAGATAAGACCTAATGTAGGCTCTTAGTCGCAATCGGTCGGATTCGGATCGGCTGGACCTCCAACAGCTCTCTAGGCCCCGTCTCCGACGCTTCATCTCCTGGAGCTCCGCGGAGAACCATGGAGCTCGTTGGGATCTGCACCGGGTCAGGGGCCGCAAGGGTACAACTTGGTCAAGTGCCTCAGTGGCTGCCCTTTCCCAGGCTTCCACTAGGGCATCCGCCGAGTTGTGAGCAACGGAGGCAGGTGGGGACCCCAGCGCTGCCTGGAACCTGTCAGGATCCATTAAGCGCCTGGGGCGGTACCATCTAGTTGGCTCCGTACCCCCATGGCGGGGGGTGGCAAGACGGAAGACCAGCCGCAGGAGGTAATCATCAGTCCATGACAGGGGCATAATTAATGGAGAGCCCCCACCAAGATCATCAAACCACCGTCCAGATAAGAAAACCAGGTCAAGGGTGTGGCCTCCCTCATGAGTTGGTTCAGAAATTACTTGTGTCAGGTCCATGGCCGTCATGGAAGCCATGAACTCCCGAGCTAACTCAGATGAACCTCCTAGGGATGGTAGATTGAAGTCACCCAAAACTATGAGTTTGGGGAACTCAATCACCAACCCAGAGAGGACATCGAGTAGCTCAGGCAGGGCTGCCACTGCGCGACTAGGCGAAAAGTACACCAGCAGCAAGCCCAACTGCGCCCCTGGACCAAATCTCAAAAAGAGAGACTCACACCCGACTATCTGGGGAACGGTGGTCTCCCGCGGACATAAGGTCTCCCTGATAGCTACCGCCACTCCTCCGCCCCTACCTTGAGCCCAAGGCCGGTGTAGCACCCGGAAACCTGGTGGGCAAAGATCGACCAAAGGAACACCACCCTCTGGGCCCAACCAAGTCTCTGTGATGCAAGCCAGGTCCGCATGCTCACCCTCAACTAAATCCCGAACAAAGGGAGCTTTATTAACCACGGACCTGGCATTCAGGTACACCAGCCGGAGCTCAGGAGGCTGCACATCCTCGCTCCCGGGACCTCGGGGAAGAAACAGAGGGTCGGAGCGCCTCACCGCTTGTAGGTAGCGGAGACGCCCCCCCGGTAACGATACGGCCCTCTGTTCATGCACCTGCTGCCATTCCCCAACATCGTGGGAATCGGTAGTCCCACGACCCGCTCCCGAGCCCCGGAGGCAACCACACCCCGCTCTCCCCCCATGCGATCAGACCCAGGCCTGGCCTGAGCAACGGTTGATAGACCACCCCCCATAGCCAAACAACCACAACCCACTCCTGCCCCTCTCCCTAATCCCATAAAAATTTTTGCTAAAAAGTTAACCAGGGGCCTCTTATTAAATTTATATTGGAGGCCCCTGCCCCTGCCCAGCCATCTCTCAGGGTCCCAGTAATTGGGCCCTTCATCGAGGTTGGAGGTGGTAAAAAAGGCGGGTCGCACCCAGGAGAGGGGGGCACCCCTGAGGGCGAACAAGTCCGTGCTAGTGTAACGGTACATACAAGTCCAGGAGAGTCCAGGAGAGGCGGTCCCATAATTGATAAATTGGGTAGGAGGGTCGAGTCATAGGAAGTGAGTATCCGGACCATCACCCAGCTTCACTGCCACTCAGTTGGGTGCCCCCAGAAACAGGCCACCCCCCGTCCTCTCACGGCGGGTTGCAACTCTGTTCCCGGGGGTGGTCCAATATACGCACCCTGGGTAGGGCATACCCCATAGAGCTCCCACCTCTATGGGGCTGCAGATGTAAATCCAAGCCACTCTCCCACCGTGGCTTGTACCCAGGTCCATCTAAGTCCAATGGGGAAAAGGGAGGCAGGCAAAAAGTTTGTAAATGGGTAGATATATATCCAGGGCAGAGGGGCTGGCCAGGCCAAGATGGTAAATCACTGTCTGGTACCGGCTGGCAACTCCAGTTGCCCCCATAGTTCCTTCGCACATTGTCATTTGGATGTCGTTCCCGGCCGCAACTCCATAGGCCCCCAAAATAGGGCCATCCAGAGCGCAGCCCCCCAAAGTACAGGAGCCCCAAGTCTTCAAGGGGGGGAGGAGAAGCGAGGAGCCAGGGCAAGCGGAGGGCCTCACCGTCACAGGACCCGCTGCCCGAACTGCTGCCGCTGCCAACAAGAACGCCAGCCGCCACAACGCCGCTGCCACCATCGCCGGAGACGCCGTCGCTGCCGGTGGAGTGGGCCAAAAGGCCCAAAAAGCAGCCCCAGCAAGGAGCAAAGACGCCGTCGCCGCCGAAAGCGGCCCGAAAACGGCACGAGAAACACCGCCGCCGCCGTCGCCGCCGCCTCCGCCGAGATGACCCACGGTCGTCCTCTCCGCAGCCGAAACGGCCCGAAGACGCCGACACCGCTGAAAGCGGCCCAAGGCGGCCCGAAGCAACATGAAAACGCCGGTATGTAGCAGGAAATATGTAGGAGGCAGTCGGAAAGAGTGTAACCTCATAGTACCTCAGCCAATGGGGAAAGAGGTTATTGGTTATTGGTCAGGCGAGCTTGTCTCTGGTCATGAAGGAAAGTGGCCAGGAGTGCATAACACTGGGAAGGAGGGAGGGAGGGAAAAAGGAAGGAAGGGAAAGAGGGTCCCTACAAGAGAGCCCTTTTAAGGATTATGTATTAATAGAAAAGCAGCTAAGCTACCTCTGTTCCTAAATGCTAGAGCTGTTGCACATAAAAAATGGAGGAGCTTTGATCAACTATCACAGCCACGATTTTGACAGTTTTGCTGTACTGTTGTCTGTGGACACTCCCACTAAATGAAAGCACGGGATAAACTGAGCCTGGTTTGTTCTCAATGTTTTAAGTGGCCACAAACTACTAGGAAAAGTGGCATTTGATCACAAGGCAAGGAGGCATCGAGAAATGTTTCCCCTTTTGCATTTGAGCATCCAAGAAGGGACAAGAAAGGAGAAAGGGAAAGAGGAAAGAAAAAGAAAAAGAAGAAAAGAGGGGAAGAGGGGAAGAGAGCAAGGAAGGAAAAAGAAGAAAAGAGGGGAAGGAAGAAAAAGGAAAGGAGAATGAAGAGGGAAGGAAAAAGAAGAAAAGGGGGAGGGAAGGAAAGAAGGAAGGAGATTATAATGAGAAGGAGGGAGGGTCTGATGGATGTTCTCCCTTAGCACTTGGGCATTGACCTCCGACTTCCTCTGTTGCAGTAGAAAGAAGCATCAACATTGAACCTCAACTTTTTACTTTTCCATAATAGTATAAACTAACAAATGAAACTAATCAGTAAAACCCAAAATCCCGTGACTATTTTTTCAGTCATCAAGTTTTTGACACCTTGCTAAGCACTGGTGGTACTTGAATATTGTCATGTCCTAAAAGTGGTACAATCTGTGAAAAGGTTGAAAAGCCCTGGACTAAGAGACAACCACCTCTTTGCCATGCCAGAAAAATATCCCTTTGACTTGCAACAACTAGACCTCTTGGGCTACTGTATTTTTACAAGAGGCATCTAGATGGACCCGCAGAAGGTCCAAGCTGTACTTGACTGGCAAACCCCTCACACAGCCAAAGACGTCCAACACTTCCTGGGCTTTGCTAACTTCTACAGGAAATTTATACTAGGCTTTGCTCATAAAGTCAAACCACTGATCCAACTGACGAAGAAAGGAGCTAAATTTGCTTGGATTGCTACACACCAATCAGCATTCAAAGAGTTAAAACAACTTTTGCTTGCCATCTCCTGCTTCAACACCCAGACACATCAAAGAGATTTATTGTCTAGACACTTCAGATGTAGCCATTGGAGCTCTTCTGTTACAAGAGAGAGGGCGAGACAAATCCCTTCTACCATTTGCCCTCTTTTCCAGAGCCCTGATGGCTCCAGAACACAATTATGACAACTTTAATAAGGGACTCTTTTCTCTTAAATCAGCATTCCAGCACTGGAGACTCTTCCTAGAAGGTGCACATTTTCCTATAGAGGTCAACACTGACCACAAAAAAACTGCACACCATGCAACAAACCAAGCCACTTTTACGCAGACAAGTCAGATGGAGCCAGTTCTTCTCACGGTTTGATTTTTACATTAAGTAAGTCCCAGGTGCTAAGAACTTAATGCCAGATTCCCTCTCCCACAAACCAGAATATTCCATTGTTCAACAGATATCTGAACCAACAACAATCCTGCAAACGTCCAATTGCCAGCTTCACCAATCAACACCAACCACTGAGAGGTTGGGAGCTGCCCAACTGTACAAGGACTTAATCACCAGGATAAAGGACCAGCAGCAACGAGATCATCTCTCATGGGCCAGGATAGATGACCTCAAGGAGAGCCCAGCAGTTACTGTAACCTCATTCACAATGGAGGGAGGTGCCCTGAAACACAGAGGCAGAATACAGTAGTAGTCCCCCCCACATGCAGGGAAGAAGTACTGCAGTTTTTCCATGATAATCAAACGGTAGGGCATGGAGGCGTGTTCAAAACCCTGCACAGAACCTTAAGAAAATTTTGGTGTCAAAAGCTATAGGCCAATATCGCTTTTAAACACTGATTACAAGATATTTGCAAAAATTTTAGCAAATAGATTAATGAAGGTAATGCAGCAAATGATTCATAGTGATCAAACTGGATTTATAAGTGGTAGACAAATGAAGAATAATGTGAGCCATATTGTAGACTTATTGGAATTTTTGGACAGAAATAACCAGGTTCCTGCAGCACTGATCTTTTTGGATGCTGAAAAAGCTTTTGATCAATTGGATTGGCAATTTTTGTTTAAGGCATTGGAGAAAATGGAGTTTGGGGAAAATTTTTTACAATCTATTAGAGCAATATACCAGAAGCAAACAGCTCAAATAATAGTTAATGGTAGTTTGACAGAAACATGTAATATTGAAAAGGGTACAAGACAGGGGTGTCCGTTGTCACCTTTGCTGTTTGTTTTAACATTGGAAATGTTATTGATTAAAATACGAGATTCAAATAAAATTAAGGGAATTAAAATAAGAGATCAAGATTATAGATTGAGAGCGTTTGCGGATGACCTGGTTATTACAGTAAGTCAACCGATTTACTCAGTTGTAGAGTTGATGGAGATAATAATGTCATATGGGAAAGTCTCTGGATTTAAGATAAATACCCAAAAAACTAAAATATTGTCTAAAAATATGACTATAGAACAAAAGGTTGTCTTAGAAGAGTTAACGGGATTTGAAATAGTTAAAAAGATTAAATATTTGGGGGTATATCTTTCAGCTTCAAATGTGAAATTATATAAAAATAATTATGAATTGTTATGGTCAAAAATACAAAAAGAGCTTGATGGTTGGAAAAAATTACAATTATCCTTATTGGGAAGAATTGCAGCAGTAAAAATGAATGTTTTACCAAAATTTTTATTTTTGTTTCAAATGATACATATACTTAAAAAGGATTCAAATTTGGAGGAATGGCAGAAAGGTATTAATAAATTTGTTTGGGCAGGGGAAAAAACCATGAGTTAAATTTAAGATAATGCAAGATATACGTGAAAGAGGTGGTCTTAAAATGCCTAATCTTAAATTATACTATGAGGCTGCTGTTTTATCATCAATTAGTGATTGGTTTAATTTAACACAAGGGAGATTATTAAATCTTGAGGGTTATGATTTGTTATTTGGTTGGCATGCATATTTATTGTATGATAAGAAGGTGGATAATGTGTTTAAGATACATATATTAAGGTATGCTCTGTTGCGATGCGAGTATGGAAAAAATATAGACATAAGTTAAATTACAAAATACCAATTTGGGCAATACCTAAACATGCAATAGAAAATATAAATGTTGGATTTAAACATGATGAGATTACATATAAAGAAATTTTAAGGATAGAAAGGAATGTATGGCAATTAAAGCCATATAATATTTTAAAAGAAGAAAAGATTGTACAAACTTGGTTTCAGTATGGGCAGTTACAAGCAAGATGGAAAGAAGATCAGAAAGTTGGTATTTCGATAACTGATGGAAATTTGGTAAAACAAATTAGAGATCAAGGTCAAGCATATATAAGAAGGATATATAATGCATTGATAGAAATTGACTCAGAAATGGAACTTGTTAAAGATTGTATGATAAAATGGGCCCAGAATTTTCAGGAGGTGATAACAATGGATACTTGGGAAAAGATTTGGGTCAGAAAGGTAAAATTTACAGAGGCTCAAAATTTAAGAGAGAATTTTTATAAAATGTTTTATAGGTGGCACTTAGACCCACAAAAATTAGCAAGTATGTATCCGAACTGTCAGCCTAAATGCTGGAGGTGTGGCTGTGAGGATGCAACGTATTATCATATGTGGTGGACTTGTAAAAAAGTCAAAGCTTTTTGGATTAAAATTTGGTGGAACTTGCAAAAGATATTTAAGAAAAAGATAAGGTTTTCTCCATAGTTGTTTTTGTTGGGTATTATTACAGATTTCACTGTTATAGATACTAAATTGATGTTGAATTCAATTACGACAGCAAGACCTTTAGTAGCGCAATATTGGAAGAAGGAGGAACTGCCTACTATAGAAGAGTGGACTTTGAAAGTTTCTAACTTGGCGGAAATGGCAAAGATTTCAGCATATTTGAAAGAACAATCGCAACAGAGATATATTGTGGAATGGAGAAGATGGATTGAATATATTCAGAATAAATATGGGACTAAAAAGTTTCATTTAGCATTTGAATAAGTAGTGGTTTTATATGATGTATCATTAGTTATTTGTTATTTGTCAGTAATATGGTTATATTTACAGAGAGTTAAAGCCAAGATGAGGTGCCATCACCACTGT
The DNA here is from genome assembly GCF_947247035.1 of Vipera ursinii. Taxonomy (NCBI): domain Eukaryota; kingdom Metazoa; phylum Chordata; class Lepidosauria; order Squamata; family Viperidae; genus Vipera; species Vipera ursinii. The sequence goes on from NC_139522.1 coordinate 37,215,150, forward strand.
CACTCGCAGAATTTTCTTACAACAATTTGCTGCACTCATTGACTTCAATGACACCATTTCAACCATGTATGGCACACACCCTAAAGTGTTGCCAGACCATCCTCCACTGCTCTCCATGGTTCCAGGGGCAGTTGACTTCTTACAAGAGCAACTTGCAGCCCAAGAATAGTTGAAACAGCAACTTGACCAAGTGAAACAGGCTTGCAAGAAGGCAGCAGATGCACATCATCAGGAGGGTCCACCCATAGCAGTAGGAGACAAAGTTTGGCTCTCTACTAGGTTCTTAGCCACTTCAAGACCTCCCAAGAAGCTAGACACTAAATTTGTGGGCTCATTCAATGTCCTCTGACAAATCAAGCCTGTAGCCTTCCACCTACAATTACCCACTTCAATGAAGGTGCATCTTGTATTTTACAGAGCATTACTTTCCAAAGATGCCCCCACAAACACAATAAGATCCCAATGACACCCTCCACCACCAGTCATAGTAGTGAAAGAATCAGAATATGAGGTGGAAGAAAACTTAGAGTCTAGGAAAAGAGGCAAAGGCATCTAGTACTTGATTCATTGGAAGGGCTAGCAGGTTTCTGATTGCTCCTGGGAGAACACATAGTAATTACATGCTCCTGATTTAATTTGTCAATTCCACCAGTGCTTCCCTGACAAGCCAAGGCCAACTAAGCTTACCAGTGCCCCTCCCAGTTTCACCTGAGGAACCTGTTGAGGAAGAGATTAACCAGACCCTCTACATTCCTCTGGGGGAGGAGGGAGACTCACCTACAATAGGCCTTCCACATCTGGCCTTCAATTCCTGGGAAGGGTAAGGTAGGGAACCTCTAACAATGTTTATATGTTACAGCAACCACCACCTGGCTCACCAGCTTCTGCAGAGAAGTGGGAGGAGGATTACTTTGAGATGGCCTCCCTGTTGCCCTTGCCAAATTTCCATGAGAATTCAGACTTGAAGACACAATGCTGGAAGGGAAAAGTAGCATAGAAGAACCCATGGAAGAGAAGGGGAGCCAGGATGGAGGGATGGGTGATGTAGGACAGGGGTCCCCAACCCCTGGTCTGCGGACCAGTACCAGGCCGTGGCCAGTTAGGAACCAGGCTGTGCAGCTGGAGGCATGCGGAGAATCTGCAGGGGTCTGGGCAGGGGCAGGAGAGTGGCAGGGCAGAAGCCGGCTTGCTCAATGCAAAGGTTCTCCAGCGGCTGCACTTGCAACTGGCTTGTAACATCTGAGCTCAGCATCCTTCCTCCTCTTCCTCCTCCTGCTTCTTGTGCTCTCCCTTCTTCTGCCTCCTCCTCCTCTCCCTGCTTCCTCTCCCTCCTGCTACTTTTTCCTCCTCCTCCTCTTTTTCCTCACTTTCCTCCTCTCCCCCTCCCAGCACCCCAGCTGGGCTTGTGCTCCATTCACGCAAGTCTCCAAGTTTCCAAGGCAAGCGTGCGCTAGCCCACCTTGCAACCAGGGGCTTCCCCAAAATCTTGTTGGAAGGGGATCCCCCCAAGGTATGTGTTTGTGAGGGTGCTTTCTCAGGGTGCAAATAGGGGCAAGGAGAAGCTACCTTTCACTTTAAGCACTGCGTCTTCAAGGGAATCTCTCTCTCGTTTGCACCTTTTCTAAGACTGCTGAGTTTTTTGCTTTTGTTTTGATGGTGCTCCAGGTGCCTCATGTTTTCTCAATTACCTGCCTGCTTTTTGTGGTTTAATTTGATGTGTGTGTGTGTGTGTGTGTGTGTGTGTGTGTTCACACTCCTTTCTTCGTGCAGCTCTCAAGTTTGCAAGCCAAGCGCACTCCTACCTGGCTTGCAGTGGAGGAGTGGGGAAGGGGAGAAACTACATTTCCCCTTAAGCATTGTGTCTCCAAAGGAATCCCTCTCTCATCTGCACCTTTTCCAAGGCTGCTGGACCTGTGCAGTGCTCACTCTCTGTCTCTGTCTCTGTCTCTGTCTCTCTCTCTCTCTCTCTCTCTGTCACATCAAACTCTTCGAGCTTTCTGACTTTCACCATGGTGAGTAGGCTTCGTGATTTGTGTCTCACTTGGGCATCCAAGTGACTGGCATCCACAAAACGCAAGCCACGGATTTGTCAGCAGTTTGCCACGAGTTTGCTGATGTGTTCAGCCCAAGTTTAGGAAAATACAAGGGGCCGCCTATTGCCCTTCACCTTGATCCTACAGTAACCTCGATACAGATCAAGCCTTGGAGAGTGCCTTTCGCCCTCAAGCCCAAAATAGACTCAGAGCTGGACAAGCTTGTGCAACAGTGGGTGTTACTGTCAATGCTGCAAACATTGACATGTTTTTGCACTGACAATATAAGAGACAGCCTGTTACTTTAATTGCTTCATTTGTGGGGGAGGAAATCTACCCAGATGTTGTGAGAAGATGAGAAAAGCCCACGTACAGAATGGGAAGTGAAACCTCATATGTAAAACTAATTGGATAATGTGATTTATGACGTGTAGATAAGGGCGGGGATTGTGTGTGTGCTATGATGGGTTTTGGGGGAGGAGAATTCAGATTCTGGCATCCCTCCATGAGTGCCGATGTTTCGTTTTATTATTAAGATTTTTTAGATAAACAATGTTTGCATTCTGTTTGAACTGTCTCATTTATTGGAACCATGACAGTTACAACCGGTTGATAGTGGGGTGTGGGAGACTCCCATAGTTATACCACTTAAGGCCAACGGGGAGGTGCACATATGCGTGGACTATAAGTGCACGATTAACCGTGCACTTCAACAACATGTGGTGAGACCCCTCCTCAAGAAGCCTGCCCTGGACCCGGCTGTTTTAAATAACTACCGTCCGGTCTCCAACCTCCGCTTTTTGGTGAAGGTTGTTGAGAGTGTGGTGGCGCATCAGCTTCCTCTGTTCCTGGAGGAAACTGATTATCTCAACCCGTACCAATCGGGTTTCAAGCCCGGGTACAGCACAGAGACGGCATTGGTCGCACTGGTGAATGATCTCTGGCGGGCTCGGGACAGGGGATATTCCTCTGTCCTAGTCCTTTTAGATCTCTCAGCGGCTTTCGATACCATCGACCATGGTATCCTACTACGGCGTCTCAGGGGGTTGGGAGTGGGAGGCACTGTTTTGCGGTGGTTCTCCTCCTACCTCCTGGGCCGCTCGCAGTCGGTGTTGACGGAAGGGCAGAGGTCCGCCCCGAGATCTCTCGTTTGTGGAGTCCCTCAGGGGTCGGTCCTCTCTCCCCTCCTGTTCAACATCTACATGAAACCGCTGGGTGAGCTCGTTCGTGGTTTCGGGGTGGGGTATAATCAGTATGCTGATGATACCCAACTTTTTCTTTCCACCCCAAACCAACCCAGTGATGTCCCGTTGCCTGGAGGCAGTCCGGGTTTGGATGGGGAGAAACAGGCTTCGTCTCAATCCTGCCAAGACTGAGTGGCTGTGCATACCGGCATCTCGGGTTAACCAGGTTGTTCCATCACTAATGATGGGGGGTGAGGTGTTACCCCCCATCGATAGGGCTCGCAACTTGGGCGTCCTCTTGGATTCACGGCTCAATCATATAGGAGCCGTGACCAGGGGGGCTTTTGCCCAGCTTCGTCTGGTGCACCAGTTGCGGCCCTATCTGGACCAAGATGCCCTACGCACAGTCACCCATGCGCTCGTGACCTCCCGGCTAGACTACTGCAACGCTCTCTACATGGGGCTGCCCTTGAGGACCACGCGGAGGCTTCAACTGGTGCAGAATGCAGCCGCGTGAGTTGTTATGGGAGTTTCCCGATACTCCCGTGTAACACCTCTTCTCTGTGAGCTGCATTGGCTTCCGGTTGCCCTCCTGGTGAGATTCAAGGTGCTGGTAATGACCTATAAAGCTCTAAATGGCTTGGGTCCAGATTTTTTTTTATTGAAAAGTTTTACAATAAATTTTTGAATACAAAAAAAACCCCTCCTCCCCCTCCCCTCTCCCCAACCCCTCCCTCCCCTCCCCTCCCCCCTCCCTGACTTCCCAGAGCTGAATACAGGGTATAAAAATACAAACATAATCTAAAATATGCTAACAACAATAAAACATTAAATTCTATCGCACTTTAACTTGCCATCGTCAAAATATTAATAAAAATTACTAACTAGTTATACATCATATAGATCCACTACTTATTCAAATGCTAAATGAAACTTTTTAGTCCCATATTTATTCTGAATATAATCAATCCATCTCCTCCATTCCACAATGTATCTCTGTTGCGATTGGTCTTTCAAATACGCTGAAATCTTTGCCATCTCCGCCAAGTTAGAAACTTTTAAAGTCCACTCTTCCTTCTTCCAATATTGCGCTACTAAAAGTCTCGCTGCCGTAATTAAATTCAACATCAACTTAATATCTATAACAGTAGTTTCTGTAATAATACCCAATAAAAACGATTGTGGAGAAAACTTTATCCTTTTCTTAAATATCTTTTGCATATTCCACCAAATTTTAATCCAAAAAGCTTTAACCTTTTTACAAGTCCACCATATATGAAAATATGTTGCATCCTCAAAACCACACCTCCAACATTTGGGCTGGCAATTCGGATACATACTTGCTAATTTTTTAGGATCTAAATGCCATCTATAAAACATTTTATAAAAATTCTCTCTTAAATTTTGGGCCTGTGTGAATTTCACATTTCTAACCCAGGTCTTTTCCTAAGTATCAATTGTTATAACTTCTTGAAAATTTTGAGCCCACTTTATCATGCAGTCTTTAACGAGTTCCATTTCTGAATCAATTTCTATCAATGCATTATATATCCTCTTTATATGTGCTTATCCTTGATCTCTAATTTGCTTTACCAAGTTTTCATCAGTCATCGAAAAACCAGTTTTCTGGTCCTCTTTCCATCTAGCTTGTAATTGCCCATACTGAAACCAAGTTTGTACAATCTTTTCTTCTTTTAAAGTATTATATGGCTTTAATTGCCATACATTCCTTTCTAAACTTAAAATTTCCTTATATGTAGTCTCATCATGTTTAAATCCCACATTTATATTTTCTATTGCGTGTTTAGGTATTGCCCAAATGGGTATCTTGTAGCTTAACTTATGTCTATACTTTTTGCAAACTCGCAACAGAGCACACCTTAAAATATGTGTCTTAAACACACTATCCACCTTCTTATCATACAATAAATATGCATGCCACCCGAATAACAAATCATGACCCTCAAGATTTAATAATCTCCCTTGTGTTAAATTAAACCAGTCACTTATCGCTGACAAAGCAGCAGCCTCATAATATAATTTGAAATTGGACTTCCGGTAGTGCTGCCGCGCCGAATGGCGGCGTTCTGAAGCCGCCCGATCCTGGGAAGCGTCAAAACGCCCGGAGGCAGCGAAAATCAGCTGTTTCGTGGCGCTGGAGCTTCTCCCTCAGGAGAAGAGGGAGAGGCGAGCTTGCCTGGGTAGAGGTAGAGCTCCCCTGCGATTCTCCCAAGTAGTTTGGGGGATAACAGGGTGAGCCCCCTCGGAGCCCAGGCTTTCTCCGCTCTCAGGACGTCTTCGCTCCAAAAGGAGTGGAACAAGACGCGACAACTGCACCTGCTGCTTAGAGGGGATTGTGAGTATTTTGTTCCTTTGAAAAGCAGGCAGAGCAAAGCAGGAAGATCTGAATTTTCAAATTGGATTTTAACTTTAACTCAGTTTCATTATCTTCTTCAAGTTTCAAGTTTGAAATGGAGTAAAAATGGCGCTGGAATGTTTCTCTCCTGTCTGAAGTGACTGTGTTTGAAAATTGTTATATTTTGCTACAAAGCAAGAGACACAATTTGCAACTGACTTTATCCAGTATCGGATTTTGCTTATTTGAAAGCCTGTTCCCTTTTCTTCTTATTGAAGGTTAAGAACTTTGAGAGAATTGTTATTTTTTCCTCCCTTTTTTTCTTCTGAACTTTGATTCTGCTGGGTGAAAGAGGAAATCGAAACTTAAGAGATGGCTGCGAGACGTGGGGGAGGGCCTCCACTTTCTAAGAATGTTATTTCCTCACCTATACCACAAGCTGCAGGGCAGACCTCGATGAAACCTACAGTACAACCACCCTCTCCCCCACCTCCTGCATTTACACTGACAGACATTCAGCAAGTTGTGATGCAGTCTACACATGTTTTGCAGCAAGAAATACAGAAAACAAGGGAAGAATTTGTTAATCAAAACAACCAGATTAGGGAAGATATAGTGCTTGCACTCCAGGGTTTAGCTGCACATATAGAATGCCTGGATGTTCGTGTGGACTCAGTTATGGAGTATGTGGAGAATTTGGAAAATAAAATTATTGATGCTGAACAGAAGATTGATAGAGCAGAGGCCAAGATTGACAGAACAGAAGACAAGCTTATTATATCAGAATATAAGAACATGGAGTTTGCTTTGCGTATCAGAGGCCTCAAAGAGAATTCTAAAGAAGATTTGGAATGGGAAATAGCACGAGCAGTGGCTCCTGTTTTGAAATGTGAACCTGAAGAACTACTTAAGGAAATGGATAAGACATTTAGGGTTAACTCTTGGATTGCCAGGCAAAAAAGTCTACCTAGAGATGTAGTGATTTATTTTTCCAGGAGATCAACCAGAAATTCTATTATCCAGGCTTTTTATCGGGAAAAATTTCAGATTGTAGGCCAAGATATTATGATTTTAAAGGAGATACCTTCAAAAATTCTTAGAAAGAGGAAAGACTTTGCCTTTTTGTCTGATGAGCTTAAGAAGCAACAAATCCAGTTCAGATGGGAAATACCTGTTGGAATTGTGGTAAATTATGCAGGGACCAGATACAGATTGGATACAATTTTAAAAGCAAAAGATTTCTATACTAAGGTCCTGAAAGCAGGTTTACCACCGTCTCCCCGAATTAAAAGAACAGAAGCAAGACAAGATGATAAACAATTGAGTGAAGGGGCAATGTCATTGCCTCTCGAGGAGATGCAGAAGGCGGAGGCCATGGAGCAGAGTTTGGCATTAAAGGAAGATCCAAAAGAACAGAGGATGACAAGAGCTGCATATAAGCATATGGAAAAAGAGCAAAAACAAAAGCCTGTAACTGGTCCAGCTACGCAAGATGTGGCTGTTTCAGAGCCTGTGGGAGGAGCACGTCCTAAGAGAGCAACAGCTGATCTTCAGGCCTTGTTCCAAAGGCTCATGGTCACCAGAGATGGTGAAGTTCCTGACATGGAATGTTAATGGGTTAAATTCACCACAGAAAAGAAAGAATTTTTTTATCTGAAACAACATAAAAATGACATTGTTTGCTTACAAGAGACACATATTGCATTAAAAGATCAAAAATATCTGATTAATTCCCGATTGGGAACACATTTTGCATCTTTTGCTCCGGACAAGAAGGCTGGAGTGGTTATTTACTTAAGAAACGACTTCTCGGCAAGATTGATTGAATCGGATAAACAAGGGAGATATGTTAGTATTCAATTAATACTACAAGGAAAGAAAGTTCTTCTTATTGGATTATATGCTCCAAATCAACAACAGCAAAAAAAATTTAAATTTTTACATCAGAGACTAATTGAACTGGATTACAAATCTGTTATTATGATGGGGGACTGGAATGGGGTTTTGGTGCCATCTGAAGACAAGAAGGGATCTTCTAAAAACTTTTTTAATTCAAAATTACCAAAAGCTTTTTTTGATTTAAAGGAAGATCTGGAATTAAGAGATGTATGGCGGGAAAGGAATATGAGAGACAGAGATTTTACTTTTTTTCGGATAGACATAAATCTTTCTCCAGGATTGACTTTATTTTGATTACTACTGATCTTTCTTCTTCGGTTAAGAACGTTAAGATTTTTCCTAGGACAATGTCTGACCATAGTCCTGTTTGGTTGGAGTTCTTCGCTGAAGACGCTAGTAGGAGATCCTGGAGGCTGAATGAGAATTTATTTACAAATGACTTGTTTTTGCAGAAATGTAGAGAACATATGAAAGAATTTTTTGTCACAAATATGCATAAAGGTACCTCGATGGAAATGGTTTGGGATGCTAGTAAAGCCTATATGAGAGGGGTTTTGATTTATATGAATAATGCTTATAGGCGTAAGCAAATGCAAAAATGTTTAGATATTGAGGAAGAGATTAAAACTAAGGAGAAAAAGCTCATTTTGAATCCATTGGATAATAATTTAAGGATCTCAATACATTTATTGAAAGAACAATTTAATATGCTACTGGCTGATCAAGTAGCAACTAATTTGCGCTATGCCAAACACAATACTTTTTGCAACGCCAATAAGCCTGGTAGATGGTTGGCTTATAAATTAAGGAAAAAACAGAAATCACGTACTATAGATAAAATAGAATATAAAGGCAAAGAAGTTTACCAACAAAATTTGATTAAGAGGAGTTTTTTAGATTTTTACTCGAAATTATATTCTAAAGAAAATATACAAGCTTTAGATATAGACAAGTATTTACAGGGAGCTCATTTTCCAAGACTTTCACAAGAACAACAACGTGAGATGAACTGCCCAATTACATCAGAAGAAATTTCTTTAGTTATTAAACAGTTGAAACTGGGCAAGGCTCCGGGAACGGATGGATTAACAGCAATTTACTATAAAAAGTTGTTGCCTGAAATGATTGAACCCTTAAAGATTTTGTTTAATGAAATTCAGACTGGAGGTGTAGTTCCTCCATCATGGAGGACAGCTTTTGTATCGTTGATTCCAAAGGAGGATCAAGACCTTACTCAACCTAAAAATTATAGACCTATATCGCTTTTAAATACAGATTATAAGATTTTTGCTAAAGTATTGGCCAATAGATTAATGCAAGTTTTGAAACAAATGATTCATAGTGATCAATCGGGATTTATATCTGGGAGGTATATGAAATATAATGTAAGACAAATTGTTAACCTGCTTGAATACTTGGATAAGAACAACCAAGTCCCCGCAGCATTGATATTTTTGGATGCAGAGAAAGCCTTTGACCAATTGAATTGTCAATTTTTATTAAGAGTTGTTGAGGAGATGAATTTTGGAGAAGGTTTTCTACATGCTATTAAAGTTATATATCAACAACAAACTGCACAAATTATAGTTAATGGGGGATTAACAGAGACCTTTAAAATTGAAAAAGGTACAAGACAGGGTTGCCCCCTATCACCATTATTGTTTGTTTTAACATTAGAGATTTTATTAATCAAAATTCGAGAGTCCTCTATGATAAAGGGAATTAAAATAAAACAGAATGATTATAGATTGAGAGCTTTCGCTGATGACTTGGTTGTGACAGTATCCCAACCATTACAGTCGGTTATAGATTTGATGGAAATTATAACTCAGTATGGTAAGGTTTCTGGGTTTAAGGTGAATAGCAATAAGACCAAGATATTATCTAAGAACTTATCTATGAGTGAAAGGGATATGTTATCAAAATTAACAGGTTTTGAAATAGTGAAGAAGGTTAAATATTTAGGAGTATATATTGCAGCCTCAAATGTAAAATTGTATAAGAATAATTATGAAACACTATGGTCGAAGGCACAAGGGGACTTAAATAATTGAAAAAAATTACAATTATCATTACTGGGAAGAATTGCAGTTGTTAAAATGAATGTTCTACCAAAGTTTCTCTTTTTGTTTCAAATGATACCTATATTGAAAAAGGATGCCAACCTTGATCAATGGCAGAAGGGTATTAACAAATTTATTTGGGCGGGGAAAAAACCAAGAGTTAAATTCAAGATTTTACAAGATGCTAGGGAAAGAGGGGGACTCAAGGTGCCGAATTTGAAATTGTATTATGATGCGGTTGCCTTGACGTGGGTTAGTGATTGGCTTAATTTAACTAACAAGAGAATACTTCATCTTGAGGGATGGGATTTGGTATATGGATGGCATGCATATTTGCTTTACGATAAGAAGGTGGACAGGGCTTTTAAATCCCATATTCTTAGAAGTGCTTTATTGCGTGTCTGGAAAAAGTATTATTATAAGTTAAATTATAAAATACCGATTTGGGGAATTCCTGGACACGCGATAGAGGGCGTATCTATGGGAGTGAGTATGGATATGGTTTCTTATAAGGAACTACTTAGATTGCAAGGGACTGATTGGCAACTTAAATCATTAGAGGAGTTAAGACAAGAAAACATAAGTTACTCTTGGTTTCAATATACCCAATTGAAAGTTAGGTGGAAGTCAGATCAAAAGGTTGGCATCACAATTACAGATCAAAATTTAGTAAAACAAATTAGAGATTTAAATTGTGCACATATAAATAGGATATATAATGCTTTAATTGAATTGGATTCGTAAACGGAACTGGTTAAAGACTGTATGATAAAGTGGTCACAAAATATTCAGGAACCAATTTCGTTGGACACTTGGGAGATAATTTGGGTCAGAAATGTTAAATTTACTCAGGCTCAAAATTTAAGAGAAAATTTTTATAAAATGTTTTTTATAGATGGCATCTGGATCCCAAGAACTTGTCTAACATGTATCCTAATTTACAGTCTAAATGTTGGAGATGCGGTAGTTTAGAAGCTACCTATTTTCATATGTGGTGGACTTGTAGAAATATAAAAGCTTTTTGGATCAAAATTTGGTGGAACATTCAAAAGATTTTTAAGAGAAAGATAAAGTTTTCTCCGCAATTGTTTTTATTGGGTATTGTGGTAGATTGTGATGTTTAAGAAACTAACTTGATGTTGAACATGATAACAGCAGCACGGTTACTGGTGGGACAATATTGGAAGAAGGATAGTTTGCCCACTCTAGAAGCATGGGTGTTTAAAGTTTCGAATCTTGCAGAAATGTCTAAGATTTCTGCTTATTTGAAAGATCATTCACAGGAAAGATATATTTCAGTTTGGAGGAGATGGATAAATTATATTCAGAACAAATATGGGACTAAAAAGTTCCATTTAGCTTATGAGTAGATTTTAGTGGGATATTGTTATTGGTACTTTGTTTGTAGTTATGTTAAAGGGGAGTTAAAGCACATTATGAATTTGGTTAATTGTATATTATGTATAATTTTTTATTTAGAATATGATTATTGTTACTATAATCCTGTATTTAGCTCTGGGAAGTGGGGGGGAAGTCGGTGGGTTTGGGGTGGCAGGGATTTGGGGATATATTGTAAAATTTTGTTTTTGTAAAACTCTTTAATAAAAAAAAATAATATAATTTGAAATTTGGCATTTTAAGACCACCTCTTTCACGCGTATCTTGCATTATCTTAAATTTAACTCGTGGTTTTTTCCTGCCCAAACAAATTTATTAATTCCTTTTTGCCATTCCTCCAAATTTAAATCCTTTTTAAGTATAGGTATCATTTTGGTTTGGATTTTAATATTGTTTTAGTGCATTTTAACTTATTGTTGTTAGTTTGGGGCATTTTGTTTAATCTTTTTAAATATTTGTAGTCTTGTATTTTTTTATGTTTGCCCTGTTCACCACCCTGAGTCCTTTGGGAGAAGGGCAGTATACAAATAAAATTATTATTATTATTATTATTATTATTATTATTATTATTATTATTATTATTATTATTATTATTATTATTATTATTATTATTTGAAATAAAAATAAAATTTTTGGCAAAACATTCATTTTCACAGCCGCAATTCTTCCCAATAGAGATAGTTGTAATTTTTTCCAACTATCTAATTCTTTTTGTATTTTCCCCCATAACATTTCATAATTATGTTAAGGAATTTGTTGTGCAGAGGTCTCCTTGTGCTACCAAAGAGTTGCACAGACAAGGAAGGGTACTGAGAGCAGTAAGAGTCACACACAGGAGTACACTGAGTTGTAAAAGCAAAAAGTAGTTTACTTTTGAGGTGGTGTAAGAACAAAAATGCACAGTCAAAAATAAACAGTCCAGGTCATAAACAATAGCAACAGTCCAAAGAGTAATCCAAACTACAAAGTCTTCTTACCGGTCCAGAGGTCAATACACAGTTCAGGTTTACAACAGTAGTAAACCAACAGCAGAGCAAAAACAGTAATAGTAGAGATCAGTGAATTCAGAGAGAGAGAGAAGCTACGTTCCTAGCTTCCTCTTATGGCCATGAGAACACTTACACACCCATTGGCCAATTAACAACTTAAAGACATAGCATTATGGTTAATATATTTTCAACCCAACATTGTAGGCTAACACCATATGCCTAACATTCTCCCCTTTGGGTAGAATAATATATAACTCTTACAATCTTATGCACATTCTTTCACAATTAGCATTGTGTTTCACAGCACTTTGTACCTTCGTAAAATGGTCTGCAATATTTACATCAGATGAACAATACTCTAGCTGTAATAATTTATCTTTGATACATTGTCTGACATTTAAATAACGAAGATCAGTATATTTGGATCTTGTTCTTAGTGCAGCATTATTAGCCATCTTTATCGCAGCTTGATTGTCCTCATATACAATGAATGGATCATTTACATTTAAACCCATATCTAACAATAATTGTTTGTACACTAGCAGTTCTGTACATAACACTGATAGACATGAAAATTCAGCCTCCATTGTAGATAAGCTTATGTGCTTTTGTCTAATGGACTTCCATCCAATCAAAGAATCACCCAACATTACAGCCAACCCTGAGGTAGATTTACGAGTGTTTGAATCAGAGGCAAAACTCGCATCTGCATATGCAGTAAGGATTAACTCACAATTTGGCTCTAAATATAAGGAGTAGTGAATAGTTTGCTTCAAATACCTTAATACTCGTTTAGCTGATTGCCAGTGTCTAACAGTTGGATTATTGTTGTACCTAGCTAGTTGGTTTACACAGTAAGAAATATCAGGTCTAGTCCAATTACTCAGATACATAAGGTTTCCTATCAAAGATTGATACATAGTCTTATCAAATACAGGACTCTCAACATTAGTGTCCTTAAAATCCATAGCCATCGGAGTTTTTGCTGGTTTACACATTTCCATATTGTATCTCTTTAATAACTGAGATATTTTACTGGCTTGTGACACCTTAAAACCCCTATTCATTTTCACAATATCTAACCCCAAATAGTGGCTTATTTTCCCAAGATTTCTGATTGTGAATTTATTTTCCAATCTTGAAATGATAGTTTGTGCTTCTAACTCAGTTTTTGTTATTATTGCAATATCATCTGTGAATAATAAGAGAAAAGATAATGCTCCGTTGTGATCTCTTCTAAACAAACAAGGATCAGCATTACTGGCTACAAAACCTAATGCACTTAACTCATTAACTATACATTTATTCCACTCATAGCCTGATTGTTTCAATCCATAGAGGCTTTTCTTTAATTCCCAACAATCATGGTCTCTATCATTAGTCAATCCTGGTGATATTATTAAATAAATAGTATGTTGCAATGGAGCATGTAAATATGCAGTTTCAACATCTACTTGGTTAACCATATATTGGTTTTTAGCTGCCCATACTAAAGCTGCTCTTAAAGTAGTTGCCCTCAGACTGGGTGCAAACACCTCGTCATAATCCTCAGTAGTTTGGGCAAAACCTTGTGCAACCAAACGTGCCTTATGGGTTATAGTTCCATCTACTCCTTTCTTTATCTTATATATCCATTTACAACCTATAGCTTGCTCACCAGGTGGCAGTTTTGCTTTCTCATAGACCTTAAGATCCTGCAAAGACTTCAACTCCCTGTTCATTGCAGCTTTCCATGATGCCTGTTCCCTTTCAGGATACATCCTGATCTCATCATAGTTAGATGGTACTGAACTAACCTGACATACTATACTTGCTTCATAGCGATCAGGTGGACGTCTGATGCACGTTGAACGCCAAGGAATTACAGGGCTTTGAATTTCTAACTCCTTTCCTTCCTGATTCATCTATTATCTCCCCTATCTCCTCTTCATCTTTTATATTTACAGGAGATGTATTATCATTACTAGTTACATTATCAGAGGAGTCCTCAAACACTAGAGGATCAGTATTAACGGTTCCTTGCTCTAATCTATCCCAACCAACGTGCTCAAGGAATTTTGCACTAGTACTATTATATACATTAGTTGTGCCTCGTTCCCAGAAACGATAGGATCTGTGGTTAGCTTCGTAACCTACAAAGTATAATTGCCTAGCCCTTTGTTGGCCTTTACTCCTGAGTTGTGCAGGAATGTGGACCCAAGCTGGGGTGCCAAATGTGTGCAGGTAATCAAGGTTTGGTCTTCTACCATGCCATATTGTATATGGTATTTTACCAGTAGAAGTATTAACAACTATATTCAGAACATGGTTTGCACATTTTGCTGCCTCCCCCCACAGTCTATCTGTTAAGCCAGAATCTTGTAACATGGTTCTCATCATGGCTTGTAACGTTTGCCCACGTCTCTCAACAAATGCATTATGTTGAGGCCTATAAGGGGCTGAACGTTTATGCTCAATGCCAGCAGATTCTAACATATCAACAAAACACTTGTTTGTAAATTCAGTACCATTATCAGTAATTATGCACTGAACCTTTCTCTTTGTTTTTCTCTACACGAACTTCAGCCAGTTTGCAAATTGTTGGAAAGTGACTTAAGCAGATAACAAAATCCATATCGAGAGTAGTGATCCAATATACTTAAAATATAACATGACCCTCCTAAACTTGGTTTCATGGGTCCAATTAAATCATCAAACACAACTTCCAAAGGTACAGTTGTTTTGAATCTGTTTAACCTGTTTGCAGGAGTTGCCTTACTCTTTTCCTGATTACAGGCATTGCAATTCAAATACTTACTACATGGCTTCAGTTTAATTCCCTCTACTAACTCAACTGTTTTACGTAGTGAGTTAAAGTTTACATGCCCTAACCGCCTATGCAATAAATGTATACACTCATCATGTGGCTTCTTATTCTCACATATTGAGTTAGCTTTTACTGTACTAACCTGGTTACTTGTGAGAACGAATAAACCATTTTTCAAATTAGCAGTTACACAGGTTCCATTCCTCTCAATAGTGCATTGCTCCCCTCTGAATGCTACCACAAACCCAACTTTAACCAATTCCCTTACAGATAACAGGTTGAATCTTAGCTTAGGTATATATAACATAGGTAACTGTTCATCAATGCATGGACAATAGGAATTACCTTCACCAGAGGCCTTCATCCTCCAACCGTTTGCCAGTGAAACATATTGGTTGCTGTTTTTCATATTAATAAACCTCTTTTTCACTTTAGTAATGCATTGTGAAGCCCCACTATCAACAACCCACAATTCATTATTCCCGGATGTTGGTTCACCAGAAACAGCCAAACCAATACTCTTCTTTGCCTTCCCACTGCTATTCACATTCTGTTTTCTACCCTTTCTACAGAATTTGGCTATATGCCCTCTAGCCCCACAAGAATAACATTTCTTGACGTTGTTAGCAGTGGTAAATTGCTGCTTCTCTCGTGGCTGTGTCTCTCTCAGCTGGTCTCTGTCACGCCTCCTTCTGGACTCTTCCAGCAATCTCCCAGTAATATTAGTCAAAGTCAGTTCCTCTCTGGTCAGGACTTCCAAAGAAGAAACATACCCATCATAACTCTCATCCAAAGATGACAGAATAATGTAGACCTGATGCAACTCTGAAAAAATCAGCTCCTTTTCATGAAGCTCTTGAAAAGTTGCCTTCATGTAATTTAAATGGGTCAGCATATCTCCATTCTTCTGCAGACGAGCCCTAAACAGCTTACGTGTAAGGTGTATATGTGCACCCACACTGTCTCAAACATAAAGCCTTTGCAAAATGCCCCAACACCTAGCAGCAGACTCCTCACCATGAATATGGACAAGCTGCTGGTCATTCAGTGTTAGTCCAATAATGCAAAGAGCTTTCTCATTGCTTCTTTTAAAGTCGTCTATCTTCTTTGCATCCTCTTCGTCATCTGGATCCCAAGCAGTAGTATCAGGTGGGTTATTTACAACAGTCCATAGTCCTTCCTTGCAAGCAGCATTTCATGGACCAGGAAACATAGTTTGTCCCATCCAACCGGGTTATCCAGGAGATGCCTGACAACAGTTCCTGTGCCATTTTACACCAAATAGCTAACACAAACTCAGCTAGGAATACTGTGTGTACTAACTCTCAGTACAGGCCTGGGCCCATAACCAGTGTTAAGGAATTTGTTGTGCAGAGGTCTCCTTGTGCTACCAAAGAGTTGCACAGACAAGGAAGGGTACTGAGAGCAGTAAGAGTCACACACAGGAGTACACTGAGTTGTAAAAGCAAAAAGTAGTTTACTTTTGAGGTGGTGTAAGAACAAAAATGCACAGTCAAAAATAAACAGTCCAGGTCATAAACAATAGCAACAGTCCAAAGAGTAATCCAAACTACAAAGTCTTCTTACCGGTCCAGAGGTCAATACACAGTTCAGGTTTACAACAGTAGTAAACCAACAGCAGAGCAAAAACAGTAATAGTAGAGATCAGTGAATTCAGAGAGAGAGAGAAGCTACGTTCCTAGCTTCCTCTTATGGCCATGAGAACACTTACACACCCATTGGCCAATTAACAACTTAAAGACATAGCATTATGGTTAATATATTTTCAACCCAACATTGTAGGCTAACACCATATGCCTAACAAATTATTTTTATATAAATTCACATTTGAGGCTGACAGACATATCCCCAAATATTTAATCCTTTTAACTATTTCAAATCCCATTAGTTCTTCTAAAACAGCCTTTTGTGATACTGTCATATTTTTAGACAATATTTTAGTTTTTTGTACATTGATCTTAAATCCAGAAACTTTAACATATTGCATTATTATCTCCATCAATTCTACAACTGAATAATCCGGCTGGGTTACTGTAACAACCAGACCATCTTCAAACGCCCTCAATCTATAGTCCTTGTCTCTTATTTGAACTCCCTTAATTTTTTCCGAATCACGTATTTTAATCAGTAATATTTCCAATGTTAGAACAAATAATAGAGGTGACAACGGGCACCCCTGCCTTGTGCCCTTTTCAATATTACATGGTTCAGTCAAGCTATTGTTAACTATTATATGGGCTGTTTGCTTTTGATATATTGCCCTAATTGGTTGTAAAAATTTATCCCCAAATTCCATTTTCTCTAATACTTTCATCAAAAATTGCCAATCCAATTGATCAAAGGCTTTTTCAGCATCCAAAAAGATCAACGCTGCAGGGATCTGGTTGTTTCTTTCCAAAAATTCCAATAAATCTACAATATGTCTCACGTGATTCTTCATTTGTCTACCACTTATAAATCCAGTTTGGTCACCATGAATTACTTGTTGTATTACCCTCATTAATCTGTTAGCTAAACTTTTTGCAAATATCTTATAGTCAGTATTCAAAAGTGATATTGGCCTATAATTTTTAGCTTGGGTGACATCCTGGTCTTCCTTCGGAATCAAAGAAATAAAAGCAGTCTTCCAAGATGGAGGTACCCCTCCTCCCATTTGAATTGTCTTAAACAATTCCCTTAAAGGCTTCACCATTTCTAACTGCAAATTTTTATAGTACACAGCAGTCAATCCGTCAGGACCTGGCGCTTTACCCACTTTCAATTGTTTGATTGCTAAAAAAAATTCTTCATCAGTTATCAATTGATTCATCCCTTCCTTTTTTTCTTGCGTAAGAACAGGAATATTAGCTCTTGTCAAATAATCATCTATATCTACATCTCTAATCTTATCTCTAGCATACAACTTAGAATAAAAATCAACAAAAGTCTTTTTAATAAAACTCTACTGATACACTATTTTACCCTTATGTTCTATTCTATCTATATTAGCAGCCCTTTGCTTCTTCCTTAACAAATAAGCTAACAATCTACCTGGTTTATTAGCATTACAAAAAGTATTATGTCTAGCATACCGCAAATTAGTTGCCACTTGATCTGCCATTAACTTGTCAAACTGACCCCTAAGTAAAGTAATTACCTCTTTGATCTTCCCATCAGATGGATTCAGAATTAAAGCCTTTTCTTTTTCCTTAATTTCGTCCTCTAATTCTTTCCTCCTGAATTCCAATTTACGTCTATGTTTATTATTCAAATATATTAATACACCTCTCATATAAGCTTTACTTGCATCCCAAACCATCTCAATAGAAGTACCTTTATGCATATTAATTTTAAAAAATTCTTTGATCTGCTTTTTACACTCTTCCACATTTTCCTGGTATCTAAACAAATTTTCATTTAAGCACCAAGACCGTCTATCCCTATTATCTTTTTCTATCTCTAACCATACTGGACTATGATCAGATATAGTTCTTGGACAAATTTTGATCTTCTTAATCCTAGAAAAGAAATCATTGGTAATTAATACAAAATGAATCCTAGAAAAAGATTGATGCCTGTCCGAGAAAAAAGTAAAGTCTTTTTTTTGCAAATTCCTTTCTCTCCAAACGTCTCTCAGTTCCAGGTCATCCTTCATCTCAAAAAAAGATTTAGGCAGTTTAGCATGACTTAGGATGCTTTTAAAAAGACCTCCCTTGTCCATTTGTACATTCAAAATGCCTTTCCAGTCTCCCATAAAGATACAAGATTTATAATCCCACTGAATAATCTTGCTGTGTAATAAACTATAAAAATCTCCTTGTTGTTGATTAGGAGCATATAATCCAACCAAAAGCGTTTTCTTGCCTTCTATTAACAGTTCAATCATAACATATCTTCCTTGTTTATCTGCTTCAATTAAAGTCGCTGTCAAAGTGTTCTTAACATAAATGACCACTCCATTCTTCTTATCAGTCGCAGAAGCAATAAACTGTGTACCCAACCTCGAGTTTAACAAATACTTTTGATCCGTGGCTCTAATATGTGTTTCTTGTAGCCAAATAACATCATTCTTAAATTGCTTTAAATATTGAAATACTTTTTTTCTCTTATGTGGTGAATTTAGACCATTAACATTCCAGGTTAGAAGCTTTGTCGCCATCTTTCGTGACCTGAAGCTTTTGGAGCGCTTCTTCCAAAATCACCTGCACTCTCTTTGGTCGCACTCCTCCCACTGCTTCACTATAAGTAAGTTTTTGAGGTGCCGTCATAACTCTCTGCTGTTCTTGCTCTTGTTCTTGTCTCATTCGTCTAGCAGCAGCACGTGTCATTCTTTGGTCTCTAACCTCTTCCGATGATACTGAAATTTGATCCACTCCTGTAACTGTCTGGAATTCTCCATCTTTCAGCTGCGTAACTCCTTCAGCACCTTGTGCATTCTTACTTTGTGATTGCCGCTCTCCCTCACCATTCTTCTTTTTAGATTCCAAAAGTGGTATAGGGACTGCCTTTAAAACATTGGCATAGAAATCACATGCCTGTAACACTGTAAGAAGACGATGTCTCGTGCCTGCATACATCACCACCATACCCACTGGAATCTCCCATCTGAACTGTATATCCCGTCTTCTTAATTCTTCTGCCAAAAAAGCAAACTCCTTTCTTCTTAAAATTTTTGGAGGGATCTCTTTTAAAATCAAAACTTCTTGCTCTGCAATTGCAAATTTACTATTATAAAAAGCTTGAATGACCTCATTTCTAATTGCTCTCTTTGTAAAATAAACCACCACATCTCTAGGTAATTTCCTTTGTCTTGCAATCCATGAATTAACACGAAATATTTTGTCTATATCCACCATAATATCTTCTGCTGAACGCCCCAAAACGCCTTCCAGGGCTTCTGAAACTACTTTTTTCAAATTTTCCTTAGAATCCTCTTTTAAGCCCCTAATTCTCACAGCAAACTCCATCTCATGGTACTGCACCATGGTTAAATCGTCGTCAATCTTATCCATCACAGTTTCAGCATCCATCATTTTAGCATCTAATCTGATATTATTTTGACTAAGTTCTTCCACTATCTCGTCCAAACGGTCAATGCAAACGGCCATGCCTTGAAATGCAAGTAAGATGTCTGCCCGCATTTCTGTTAGCTTCTCATCCATAAGATCTGTAAGCTTCTCATCCCTAAGTTCAACTAATTGTTGGGATTGCTTTTTCATAGCCTCTTGCAAAACATCCTGCAAATCTTTTACTGTCAAAGCTGGTGCAGGTGCAGGTGCAGGGGGAGGGGGCATTAAAGCCTGTAACGAAGATTGCTGCACCGGGGAAGCCCCCGCGCTTCTAGGAACTTTAGATGATTTGGCAGCCATTTTCACCCACTTAAATCTGTTGCGCACTTTCACTTTTAGAAATCTCCACAAAGTCCACTGAGTTAAAGATCATATACTTGCTTTAACATGATTCTCCTGTACAGCTCTGCCTGCATCCAAGTAATCCAAAGTTCACTCTCGCTGGCAGGGATGGTTGCTGCATCCTGCTCTGCTCCAAAGCCCTGGAGCAGAGGCGTCCCGAGGTCCAGAGCAAACTCAGGCTTCGGGGGGGCTCAATCCTTCAACCACCAGAGTTTCAACTCTGGCGGTCTGGGAGAGCTCTACCCCTGCCTGGGCGCTCACCCCCTCCTCTTCTCCCAAGGAGCGGGCTTCCAAGCCAACAAAACAGCTGATCGGCGCTGTTTTCGGCGGTTCTACGGAACGACGGGGCTGACAGCCTAAATGGCTGCCGGCAACGTAGCCTTGCCACCCGGATTATCTAAGGGAACACCTGCTACCGGCATCAACTTCCCATCGTCCTGTGCACTCCCACAGGGACGGCCTTCTCAGGGTGCCGGTGGTTAAGGAGTGCCGGCGGGTGATCCCCAGGCGGAGGGCATTCTCTGTGGGCGCGCCTGCCCTTTGGAATGATTTACTGGTGGAACTTCAGACCGCCCCCGATCTGCGTTCATTTCGCCGGGATCTGAAAACCTGGTTTTTTGATTTATCAGGCCTGGACTGAAGCGGTTTTAGCTTTTAATATTGTTTCAATTGTTGGGCTTAAGTAATTTAATCTATTTTAATTTTATACTATTTTTATATTGTATTTTATGTTGCCCTGTAAACTGCCCTGAGTCCTTCGGGAATAGGGCGGTATAAAAAATTTAACTAAATAAATAAATAAATAAAATGTGTACCCAGTGCCTGTGGTCAGCCACATTCTGACATCCCTACGGGGGGGGGTCGCGTCTTCGCCAAATTAGATTTGATGCAAGTCTACCAGCAGGTGTCTGTGGACGACACCAAGGCAGATGCTCAGACAATTGTCACCCACAGGGGGGCTTTCAGGGTTAAGTGCCCCCACTTCGGGGTCAGCGTTGCCCCCGGGCTTTTCCAGGGAGTGATGTAGCGTACACTCAAGGGAATCTCAGTGGTGTGCCCCTATTTCAATGATGTCCTCATTGCCAGGGAGTCAGGGGAGATACTAGCAGAACGGCTCAAGGCTGTCCTTCAGCAGTTCTGCGATGCGGGGCTGAAATTAAAAAAGGAGAAGTGTAAGATTGGGGTAGACTTGACTGAGTTCCTCGGTTACCGCATAGATGCCACTGGCATTCACCCGGCAGATTCAAAGCTAAAGGCAATCCAGCAGGCTCCCAGCCCTAAGTCTAAGGGGGAGCTTCAGGCCTTCTTGGGATTCCTGAATTTTTACCATGCCTTCCTCCCACACAAAGCCGCAGTGGCAGAGCCGTTACACCGGCTCTTGGACAAGAAGGCCCAGTGGCAGTGGACGAGCATCCACGAGAAAAGCTTCCCAGCAGTCAAATCACTCATGTCTTCAAACTCAGTACTCACTCACTTTAGTGAAAAGCTGGCTGTCTGCATCACGTGTGATGCATCGCTGTACAGGGTAGGTGCAGTGTTGAGCCATTTGAGGCCGGATGGGAAACAGACTCCCATTGCTTACTACTCTAGGACTCTGTCATCAGCGGAGCACAATTACACTCAAATCGACAGAGAGGCCCAGGCCATAGTGGCTGGCATAAAAAAGTTCCATGATGGCTTTCGGTTTGCACGCACAGCGCTTCCGGACGTCCAGGGACAGTCTGTCTCCTGCCGTCCATTTCTTCCTTGTTTGGAGGACCCTGAAAAGGGTCAAAAATCGCCCTGGAGGGGCAATTACTGAGAGGAGGACTTCCCTGCGATCGCGGAAGGGCGGTAGCCCTCCGCTGGAATCTGGGATCATCTCCTTTGGCCCGAAGAAGAAGAGACCGGCCATAAAGATGGTCGATCACTAAGCCGCTCCCTGCCGAAAGCCAAAAGTACTACGTAGCACTAAGAAGCAATCTGGAGGACCTGGGTGAGCTTTTACCTTTCCTATTCCCTTAATCATCTTCCTGTAGGACTTTCCTGAAAATCTCATTCCCCATTTTTTGAGAAAACGGCGAATACCTACTTTGGGAACAAATCTTAAAGCCTCAAAGTCACAAAAGAAATCCAATTAATGCAGCAAAGAATTTAAGCAATTTCAGCTGTATTTACTAAAAAGCTTATATTTGTTGCTGGGGACTCACTATCCTATTCTCTCTTTAAACTGTCAATTAAAGAAAAAAATTGGACTAATCCTACAAAAGTTCTGTATTAATTTGGAAAAAGAAAAAGAAGAAAAACCCTCTTACATTGCATGTTATATGTTATTGATGACATCTTGTGGCGAAACCTGGTACAGCAAGTAAATTTCCCTTTTACCAGATCCCTGTGGCGCTGATCTTTCTAGATGCCGAAAAAGCCTTTGATCAACTGGATTGGCAATTTTTGATGAAAGTATTAGATAAAATGAATTTTGGGGATAAATTCTTACAACCAATTAGGGCATTATATCAAAAACAAACAGCCCGAATAATAGTAAATAATAGTTTGACTGAAGTATGTCATATTGAAAAGGGCACAAGGCAAGGGTGTCCGTTATCACCTTTATTATTTGTTTTAACATTGGAGATATTGTTGATTAAAATACGGAATTCGGAAAAAATTAAGGGAATTCAAATAAGAGATCAGGATTACAGATTGAGGGCGTTTGCAGATGATCTGGTTGTTACCGTGACTCAGCCAGAAAATTCTGTTGTGGACCTGATGGAGATAATAATGCAATATGGGAAGGTTTCTGGATTTAAGGTTAATATACAAAAAACTAAAATATTGGCTAAAAATATGACAGTATTGCAAAAGGCCCTTTTAGAAGGGTTAACTGGATTTGAGATTGTTAAAAGGGTTAAATATTTGGGGGTGTATTTGTCACCCTCAAATGCAAAGTTATATAAAAATAATTATGAAAAGTTATGGGGGAAAATTCAAAAAGAATTCGAGAGCTGGGAAAAATTACAATTGTCTTTATTGGGAAGAATTGCAGCAGTGAAAATGAATGTTTTGCCAAAAATTTTATTTTTATTTCAAATGATACCTATTCTTAAAAAGGACTCAAATTTGGAACAATGGCAAAAGGGTATCAATAAATTTGTATGGGCAGGGAAAAGGCCACGAGTTAAATTTAAGATTATGCAGGATACACGTGAAAGAGGTGCTCTTAAATTGCCCAATTTTAAATTATATTATGAAGCTGCTGCGTTGTCAGCGATAAGTGACTGGATTAACTTAACACAAGGGAGATTATTAAATCTTGAAGGCCACGACTTGTTATTTGGCTGGCATGCATATTTATTGTATGATAAGAAGGTAGATAATGTGTTTAAGGTGCATATTTTAAGACATGCTTTGTTGAGAGTTTGGAAAAAGTACAGACATAAGCTAAACTACAAGATACCTTTATGGGCAATACCGAAACACGCAATAGAAATCATAAATGTTGGCTTCAAACATGATGTGACTACATACAAGGAAATCTTAAGTTTGGAGAGGAACGTATGGTGTTTGAAGCCGTACAATTTTTTACGAGAAGAGAAGATTGTTCAAACCTGGTTTCAATATGGGCAATTACGGGCCAGGTGGAAAGAAGATCAGAAAATTGGTTTTTCAATGACTGATGAAAATCTGGTAAAGCAAATTAGAAATCAGGGTCCAGCACATATCAAACGGATATATCTTGCATTGATAGAAATTGACTCGGAAACAGAACTTGTTAAAGATTGTATGATAAAGTGGGCTCAGAATATTCAAGAAGTTATTACAATGGACACTTGGGAAAAGATCTGGGTGAGGAACGTAAAATTTACGCAAGCTCAAAATTTAAGAGAGAACTTTTATAAAATGTTTTATAGGTGGCATTTAGATCATAAAAAGCTTGCAAGTATGTATCTGAACTACCAACCTAAATGTTGGAGATGTGGTGGCGAAGACGCAACGTATTTTCATATATAGTGGACCTGTAAAAAGGTTAAAGCTTTTTGGATTAAAATCTGGTGGAATATGCAGAAGATATTTAAGCAAAGGATAAAGTTTTGTCCGCAATTGTTTTTATTGGGCATAATTACGGATACTACTGCTGTGGACACTAAATTGATGTTGAACTTAATTACGGCAGCAAGACTTTTAGTAGGTCAATATTGGAAGAAGGAGGAACTGCCGACTATAGAAGAATGGACTTTAAAAGTTTCTGACCTGGCGGAAATGGCAAAGATATCGGCTTATTTGAAAGATCATTCACAACAACGTTATATTACGGAGTGGAAAAAGTGGATTGATTACATCCAGAACAAATATGGGACCAAAAAGTTTCATTTAGCATTTGAATAAGTTTTGATATGATAATAGTATTGCTTGTAGTCATTTTATATGAGCTAGAGTGCGATAGACTTAATAGTTTATTGTTGTTAGCATATGATTGTTTATGATTGCTTCTACTTTTATACCTTGTATTTAGCTCTGGGAAGTCGGGGATGGGGAGGGGGGAAGGGGAGGGGGGAGGGTCAGGAAGGGTTGGGTAGGGGGTGGGGGGAGGGGTTGTTAAAGATAAAATGTATTGAAAAACTTTTCAATAAAAAAAGTAAATTTCCTTTTTCTGTTGTGAGAGTTGACTGAACAATAGAGCTGTCCTTGAAGATAAGTGTGGGAACACCTGGCACTGAATACAACTCTTCAGGAGGTGGAAAATTTTTGACTATTATTAAAACAGCCTCCATGGAATATTTAACTGTAAACAACAACGAAATGGATGAATACATCCCACCACTTGATTATAAACTGATACTGGACACGATCTTGGCAATGACAGAGGAAATTAAAGCTAAGCTGCAAGAAAAATCTGACAATTTAAAGCCACCAAATCAAACTCTGAGTGTAAATGAGGAAAAGATAACCCAAAACCAAACAGAAGAAGTGGAAACTAACATTAAAACAGGAGATTTCAAAGAACAACAAAAGCAACCTACAGAAAACCTTAAAGTCCAAACTTTAATAGCAACTACAAAACTTACAAGCCAAAAAGTAACAGCACCTGAAGAAAGTAACACCAAGAGTGAAGACACTAAAGGCCTTCAAATACACTATATTGAGAATTCAATTACCGTATATACTTGAGTATAAGCCAAATTTTTCAGCCCACTTTTTGGGCTGAAAAACTCCACTTTGGCTTATACTCCAGTGAACAAAAAAAAAGAACTGTCCCTTCGTTCGGAACAGGCTGCTGAGAGAAGGGAGCGGCAGAGCCTTGCAGAGCTGGCGGCAGTCCAGCGTTGTTTCTCCCCCTCGTGCGTGCGTGTGTGTGTCAGACCCACAGGAATGGCTGGTAGGGAAGCGGCATTCCGGCATTCCCCCCCTTCCTGTGTGTCGAGCCCATGGGGCTTGACACACAGAGAAACACAAATGCCGGACTGCCGCCACTTTTACTAGCCATTCCTGCGGGTCTGACACACACACACACACACACACACACACACACACACACACATGCTGCCGGGCTCGGCTCCTCGGCAGGAGGGGCAGCCCCCGCCGCGCCCCCCTCCCGGCCCGCAGCGCCGCGCCGCCGGCGCTTCCTCCGGGCAAGTCGGGGGGGATTGCGGGGCGAAGGCACCGGCCAGGGGGCAGGCAGGGCGGGAGGGCGGCCACGCAGCTCAGCGCCGCCCCGAAGCCACAGCCAGCCACCCCTCCCCCCCGCTCGCTCGCCCGCTGCCTCGCCCGCGCCGCCCCAAACTCGGCCCGAACTCACTGCCAGCCGCCGCTTTCCCCCCGATCGCTCGCTCGCCCGCTGCCTCGCCCGCGCTGCCCCGAATTCACCGCCAGCCGCCGCTTCCCCCCCGATCACTCGCTCACCCGCTGCCTCACCCGCGCCGGCCCGAACTCGCCCCGAATTCACCGCCAGCCGCCGCTTCCCCCCCGATCGCTCGCTCGCCCGCTGCCTCGCCCGCGCCAGCCCGAACTCGCCCCGAATTCACTGCCAGCCGCCGCTTCCCCCCGATCACTCGCTCGCCCGCTGCCTCGCCTGCGCCGGCCCGAACTCGCCCCGAATTCACCGCCAGCCGCCGCTCCACCCCCGCTCGCCCGCTGCCTCGCCCGCGCCGCCCCAACACCACAGCCAGCCGCCGCTCGCAGGCCTTTCCGCCTCCCTCCCCTGGGCAGCGCTCCGCCCGGCGCCTTCCCTCCCCCGCTCTCCGCCGCCTGGTGACGCGCACACTGGCACAGCGGGGCTGAAAGGAAGCCGGTCCCTTCCCTTCGCTCCCCGCTTAGTGCCCGGGTCATGGCTGCTGACGGGGTGGATGAATGGTCCCCGCTGCTGTCAGCACCCAGTTCGGGCAATGTGACTCCGACGGCCCCGCCGTATTTCTCGGACAGCAGCCCGAGAGGTAAAAAAAACCCTCATCTCTCTCCCCAGCCTCGCCGCGGTTTTTCCTGCCTTCTCCCGGCACGTTGGCCCCAAACTCCCCATCGGCTTTCCCGGCGTCGCTGCCAAGTTCGAGGGGAGAAGAAGAAGAGCGGGGCGCGGGGGTGGGGGGGGCTGACGGAGGAACGAGCGGACGAGCTTGGGCGGCGGGGCAGAATTCCGCAGGTCGCTTTCGAGGCCACGGGAGCAAACCGTCTCCAGTTCTTCCGTTTACTCCTGGCTTTGGGCAGCTCCAGGCGCGCTGGGGAGTGAATTTGGGGGCGGAAGGGGTGCGTCTCTTTGCGCCCCCCAGGCCTCCCTAGCTGCTTTGTTGATGGCAAGGGAGAATTGGGGATCGGAGTCGGGGGCATCAGCTTGGAAGGGGGCGGGGACGCGACTGCTGCGGAGAGGACTCCGCTGTCCTTGAGGCAAGGCTGAAGTTCCTGAGCCTTCTTCCCATTTGCCTGGCTCTCTCTCTCTCCTTTCCCTCCCCCCCCCACAATTTTTCTGAATCAGGGGGCTTCTCTTGAGAAACGGGCGGAGAGAAGCCCGGCCCGGAGGGGAGGGGAGGGAGCGGAGTCACCGGGGGCGCAGCCCGGGGCCCACGTGGAAACAACGCTTGACTGCCACACACACACACGCACGCGGAGGGAAACAAGCTTGACTGAGGAGGGAAACAACGCTTGACTGCCCCCCCACACACACACACACGCACGAGGAGGGAAACAAGCTTGACTGAGGAGGGAAACAACGCTTGACTGCCCCCCCCACACACACACGCGCACGAGGAGGGAAACAACGCTTGACTGCCCCCCCCCACACACACCCACGAGGAGGGAAACAACGCTTGACTGCCGCCTCCCTAGCAGACCTCCCCATTCCTGTTAGAAATGGATCCCAGTACTTCTAATCCTGCACCAAAACAAAGACGCAGGTCATACGAAGCTGCTTTCAAACTAAAGGTTGTGTCAAGAGCAGAAAAAAGCAATAACAGTATTGCAAGTAGGGAATTTGGTGTTGATGAAAAACAAGTGAGGGAGTGGCGGAAAATGAAAGCTGAGTTGGAAAAGATTCCAAAGGCAAAAAAAGCTCGACGTGGTTTAACAACTCCATATGGGGCTCTAGAGACTGAATTGCATAAATGGGTTATGGAGTGTCGTCAAAATGGTTACTGCGTAACACGCATGGGAATTCGCTTACGTGCCCTTCAAATGGCTAAAGATGACAAATTAAAAGTACCAGGCATTGAAAATTTTGTTGCGTCAGCAGGATGGTGTACTGGCTTCATGAATAGGTATGGCCTATGTTTGCGGCAAAGAACAAAGATTTCACAGAAGTTGCCAAAAGACCTTGATGAAAAAGTGATGTCATTCCATTCATTCATCATAAAACAAAGAAAGATCCATAACTATGACCTGGGAGATATTGGGAATATGGATGAAACACCTATGACCTTTGATCTTCCAAGCAACAGAACCGTGGCAAGTTTGGGAGACAAAACTGTTTTACTCAGAACCACAGGTAATGAGAAAAACCATTTTACAGTTGTTCTGTCATGTTTGGCTAATGGAACTAAGCTGCGGCCTGTCATTATTTTTAAAAGAAAGACCTTGCCTAAAAAGGTCAAATTCCCACCACGAATTACAGTGCGCCCACATGTTAAAGGCTGGATGGATGAAGATGGAACAAAAAAGTGGCTGGAAGAAGTTTGGAATGGACGACCAGGAGCAGCCTTAAAGAAAAAACCATCATTGCTAGTTTGGGATATGTTCAGAGCCCACACATCTGATGACATAAAAACATTGGCAAAGTCTTCTCAAGTTACTTTAGCCGTTATTCCAGGTGGGCTTACATCTGTATTACAGCCCTTAGATGTGTGTTTAAATAAACCTTTCAAAGACCGTGTGCGAAAGATGTGGTGCGAATGGATGTCATCTGGTCAAGCCCGACTAACAAAAGGTGGAAATATGATGAAGCCTGACATAGAACTGATAGCAAAGTAGGTTCGTGATGCATGGGAAGAGATTACAGAGGACATGGTGAAGCACGCCTTCAAGAAATGTGGCATAAGTAATGCTATGGATGGCAGTGAAGACACTGCTTTGTATGAGGACGACAACTGTGATAGTGATGACAGCGAACTCTGTGACAATGTATATGATGATAACCTCACACCAGCTACAGCTGAAGCTCTGTTTGCAGATACAGATGAGGAGGAGGAATCCAGTTTTGAAGGATTTTGATGCTTGTGTTTTAGCTTGGTTGCTTATTGAGTTAAGGTTTTTGTACATTTAAAGTTATTGTTAATACTTTAATGTTATATATTGTTTTTGTTGAATATACTGATAATATATTGTTTTTGTTGAATATACTGATAATATATTGTTTTTGTTGAATATACTGATAATATATTGTTTTTGTTGACCCTCTTTTCCACATGCCTCAATTAAAGCAATTTTATTGTTATCTACCTGTATTTTTATTTTTGAAATTTACCGTGAGCTGCTGCATTTCCCAGCCTCGGCTTATACTCGAGTCAATAACTTTTTCCAGTTTTTTGGGGTAAAATTAGGGGTCTCGGCTTATACTCGAGTCGGCTTATACTCAAGTATATACGGTAATCAAATGTCAAACATAAAACCAGCTACTACTTTCTACCTAACCCAGACAGAATTGGAAGAACAAAAAGATTTGACTGATTTAATGACAATTATATTATATCAACCACCAAAAACCAAACTACCAAAGCAAAAATACAATGGTTACAAAGGGGACATATTCCTTGCAAATCTGACATTTGGATATGCTCCCTGGATTCAAATAAGGGGTCTAGGAAGAAAGGAAGATACATTTGAGAATTTAAAGATACCAAGAGCGAAGTATGATTGGCACAAAAGGAAGGAAAGAGTTAGATTTAAAAGACTGAACTTGTTT
Source organism: Vipera ursinii (assembly GCF_947247035.1). Lineage (NCBI taxonomy): Eukaryota > Metazoa > Chordata > Lepidosauria > Squamata > Viperidae > Vipera > Vipera ursinii. The sequence goes on from NC_139522.1 coordinate 37,244,650, forward strand.
CTTTTTTGGGATTCCTAAAGATAGACTACAAAAATATCTTTTTATGGATTAAGGGGAATCTCTAAAAATATCACTGATTTTACATTTAATTTTTAGATTTGTAAAGGAAATATAACTCCGAACTATATTATAGAATTTGGAATGACATATCAAAAGATGGTATTTTAATAATTGATGTATGGTTAAGATGACTTATAGAATATTCAGTGGCTAGTTTTGAACTATAGTATAGAATCTAGAACTTTATATATAAAAGATAGCATTTTAATAATTGTTGAATGGCTAAGGCAAAAAATATATTTCTAATAACTGGTGATTTGCTAAGATGAAAATTAGACTTTAATGGTAAAACATAAAAATGTTTTGTAATGAACAATATAAGTTTTGTAGACAAAAGAATTATTCTTTATTGAAATAGGGAATTGTGAGTTACCAAAAATTAAGCTTTTTTCTATATACTATAGGCTATTCTAGAATATCCTATTGCAATTAGATAAAATTTAAAAACAGGATATTGATATGTACAGGTGAAACTCAAAAAATTAGAATATCATGCAAAAGTTCATTTATTTCAGTAATGCAACTTAAAAGGGGAAACTAATATATGAGATAGACTCATTACATGCAAAGCAAGATAGTTCAAGCTGTGATTTGTCATAATTGTGATGATTATGGCGTACAGCTCATGAAAACCCCAAATCCACAATCTCAGAAAATTAGAATATTACATGCAATCAATAAAACAAGGAGTGTACATAGAACAATATCGGACCTCTGAAAAGTATAAGCATGCATATGTACTCAGTACTTGGTTTGGGCCCCTTTTGCAGCAATTACTGCCTCAATGCGGCCTGGCATGGAAGCTATCAGCCTGTGGCACTGCTGAGGTGTTATGGAAGACCAGGATGCTTCAATAGCGGCCTTCAGCTCTTCTGCATTGTTCGGTCTCATGTCTCTCATCTTTCTCTTGGCAATGCCCCGTAGATTCTCTATGGGGTTCAGGTCAGGCGAGTTCGCTGGCCAATCAAGCACAGTAATCCCACGGTCATTGAACCAGGTTTTGGTGCTTTTGGCAGTGTGGGCAGGGGCCAAGTCCTGCTGGAAAATGAAGTCAGCATCCCCATAAAGCTCGTCTGCGGAAGGAAGCATGAAGTGCTCCAAAATCTCCTGGTAGACGGCTGCGTTGACCCTGGACTTACTGAAGCACAGTGGACCAACACCAGCAGATGACATGGCTCCCCAAATCAACACAGACTGTGGAAACTTCACACTGGACTTCAAGCATCTTGCAGTGTGTGCCTCTCCATTCTTCCTCCAGACTCTGGGTCCTTGGTTTCCAAATGAGATGCAAAAGTTGCTCTCATCAGAAAAGAGGACTTTGGATCACTGAGCAACAGACCAGGTCTGTTTTTCTTTAGCCCAGGTAAGACGCTTCTGATGTTGTTTGTTGTTCAGGAGCGGCTTGACAAGAGGAATACGACATTTGAAGCCCATGTCCAGGATCCATCTGTGTGTGGTGGCTCTTGATGCACTGACTGCAGCCTCAGTCCACTCCTTGTGAAAGTCCCCAACACTTTTGAATGGCCTTTTCCTGACAATCCTCTCCAGGCTGCGTTCATCCTTGCTGCTTGTGCACCTTTTTCTTCCACACTTTCCCCTTCCACATAACTTTCTATTAATGTGCTTTGATACAGCACTTTGGGAACATCCAACTTCTTTTGCCATTACCTTTTGAGGCTTTCCCTCCTTATGGAGGGTGTCAATGATGGTTTTCTGCACAACTGTCAGGTCAGCAGTCTTCCCCATGATTGTTATTCCTACTGAACCAGACTGAGAGACCATTTAAAGGCTCAGGAGCCCTTTGCAGGTGTTATGGCTTAATTAGCTGATTAGAGTGGGACACTTTGAGCCTAGAATATTGCAACCTTTTCACAATATTCCAATTTTCTGAGATTGTGGATTTGGGGTTTTCATGAGCTGTAAGCCATAATCATCACAATTATGACAAATCATGGTTTGAACTATCTTGCTTTGCATGTAATGAGTCTATCTCATATATTAGTTTCCCTTTTAAGTTGCATTACTGGAATAAATGAACTTTTGCACGATATTCTAATTTTTCGAGTTTCACCTGTATTAGTGAAAATATATTTTGAATTTTGTTGATTGACTAGGTTATAACTAGAAATATACTAACTTGCTTATTTTCAGGGACAGTTGTTCCTTACTGTGGTGGACAGCCACTCCAAATGGTTAGAGGTCACCCCAGTCCCAACTATGACTACTGCCAGGACAATCCAGGAACTGTGCAGGATCTTTGCAACGCACAAGTTACCAGACGTGCTGGTTTCAGAGAATGGGGCCCAGTTCACTGCCACAGAATTCCAGTCCTTCCTCAGGGGTAATCTAATAAGGCACGCTACTTCAGCTGATTTTCACCTGGCCTCGAACAGCCAAGTGGAACGCATGGTCCGAACGACCAAAGAATCCCTCAAAAGAATTGTCACTGGCAACTGGCACCATAGGCTGGCAGATTTCTTACTCTACCAATGCACAATGCCCTGCACATCTGCAGGCAGGAGCCCAGCTGAACTCAGATGGGGCTGGTGCTTAATTACGAGGCTGGACTGGCTTCACCCTGACCGAGTTGCCTCGGACACAGCACAGCCAAAACCACCGCGAAGTCTGCAAGTTGGTGACCGGGTTTGGGCCCAGAATTACAGTCAAGGGGCTTTGTGGGTGGTAGCTGTGGTTGCTAAGGTGTCAGGGCCACTTTCGTATTAAGTGGCCTTGGAAGATGGTTGAGTAATTCGGCGGCACATCAACCAACTGCATCAAAGGCTAGCGAACCAGTCAATGGCTCAGGGCTCTCAAGAGGGCCAACCACAAGGACAGTATGGCAGCGGCCCGACAGCAGAGCCTGCACGCTCCAACAGGACTCTCAGCCGAGGAGATGGCGAATTTGCTGCAAGTGAAATCCCTCCGGTCACACAGACTGCACCCACTGAGCCGTACCAGCAAGCAGCTCCGGATTCTGGGCCAACGGACTCTGTTCCCCAGATGGACTTTGGCTCGAGCCTACCGGGACAGGCCAGCCAAAGGGACTCGAGTCGACCTGAATCCACTGGATCTCAGAGTCCTGGTCTACCCAGCCTGGCAGGCAAGCGGGTAGACCGGGTGTCCCCAGTGACCCCTAGACATTCGGAACGCTCACGACAACCACCTAAGTATTTGCAGGACTATGTCAAGCATTTGAGAGTATGAGCTATCTAGGGGGAAGGGATATAATGTATTGGCCTTAATTGCTACAATCAGTTGCACAATGTAGTGTCCTTAATTGCTGTACTTAAGTGAATGGTTGCTTAACGGTTGTTGTTGTTGCAACCCAGACTGCCTGTCTCCAAGCTGTTAACTATGTTTTGGGCGGGGAATTGTTACTTTAAATCTATTGGTTGCCGCCTAGAGGCGAACCGTATATATAGCTGTTCAGCAGCCATTAGGGCTGCTTCTGTAGTCACTTAATAAACATACTTGCTATTTCACCACTCCGCCTTGTCAATGCGTAACTGAACCAAGAACATAACAGGAACCACATCAGCTCTTTTCCATTCCTCAGGTAATACCCCAGTGATCCAAGATTTTTGAAAGATATGGTAAATTGGTTCTGAGATAAGATCCGCCAGCTTCTTCAGAATTCTGGGATGTAAACCATCGGGTCAAGATCAGATAGGTGTTCTCTAACCATTTTCTTGCTTATTTTAATTTTTATTTCTAGTCTGTATTTTACAGTTAGGTTTTTGGAAGGTTGGGCTATAGTTTCTTTTTGCATGAAGACTGATGCAAAAAATGAGTTAAGCAGCTCTGCTTTCTCTCTACTGCCTGTTACTTTCTTTCCCACACTTCTTAAGTTGTTTTCCCCTTTAGGATTTTCAGCCATGGAATTTTTCTTAGGCTGTCTCTCAGTTTGTTAAAATCAGCTCTTTTAAAGTTTAAAACACTGTTGGATTATATTTTATTGCTTGTGTTTGCAATATAGTGAAATCCAATAGGATATGGTCATTCTCGCCCAAAGTTCAAGTGACTTCAACTCCCTTTATCTCCCTTTCTCTATTAGTAAGAATTAGTTCCAGTATAGCTTTTCCTCTAGTTCCCTCCTCTACCTTTTGGATGACAAAGTTATCAGCTAAGTTGGTTAGGAATCTGTTTGATCTCCCACTTGCTGCATAGTTTGTCTCCCAGATGATATCAGGGTAGTTAAAGTCTCCCATTACTACTGTGGTATGTCTCCTACATTCATTTGTTAATTGATTAGCAAAGAGTTCATCTATTTCTTCTGCTTGGTTGGGTGGCCACTTAAAAGACTGAGAACAAACCAGGCTCAGTTTATCCCATGCTTGCATTTAGTGGGTGTGTGCACAGACAACAGTACAGCAAAACTGTCAAAATAGTGGCTGTGATAATTGATCAGAGCTCCTCTGTTTTTTATGTGCAATAGCTTTAGCGTTTAGGAACAGAGGTAAGTTGGTTGCTTTTCTATTAATACATAATCCTTAAAAGGGTTCTGCTGTAGGGACTCTGCCTTGGTCTAATTCAGACTGGAAAGATACCAAAGGAAAATATTTTTCCCCACTCTGCTTTGTCCTGTTTTCCCCACTGGAAATTATCTGTTTGCAACACACAAGGAGGGGATACTTTCCTAAGAGCTCACAATTCAAGAATACCAGTGTTAACTTGGATTGCCAACAAAGTCTTGTCTGTGACAAAACAGAACACAAAATTGCTTTCTCCTTTGAGCCCAAGTCTCAATGGATCCAGGATTGAACCAGAACTGCATGAACCGGGGCATCTCCAACCAAGTTGCCTCTCCTTCCTTCCTTCCTTCCTTCCTTCCTTTCTTCTTTCCTTCCTTCCTTCCTTCCTTCCTTCCTTCCTTCCTTCCTTCCTTCCTTCCTTCCTTCCTTCCTGTTATATCTCCTGTTTGAAGGCATTAAGCGAGACAATGTGTTGAAACAGCAACAAGTTTATTAACTCAGAACAGAACAGAAGCAAGCTAATAGCTTCTATTTATAGCTATTTATACGGTTGGCTTCTAGGCGGTGACCAATAGGTTTAAAGTAGCAGTTTCCTGCCCCAAACCTAATTATCAGCCTGGAGACAGCAAGTCTAGTTCAGTAGCAGCAAACGTTACATAACACACAAAAAGTAGGTCAGACATTAAGCAAGAAGTCAGACATTAAGCAAGTGAATTAAAACAGATAAGGCCAATACATTACCCTCCCTCCCTCCCTCCCTCCCTCCCTCCCTCCCTTCCTTCCTTCCTTCCTTCCTTCCTTCCTTCCTTCCTTCCTTCCTTCCTTCCTTCCTTCCTTCCTTCCCTTCCTCCCCTTCCCTGCTTCTCATTCCTATCTCCTTCCTTTTCACTCAGGAAAGGATGACAGGAGGGGGAGACATTGCCAGTGCTGGCATTGGCCATGCTGCCACCAGCTGTGGCTATGCCATGCAGGCAGGTGTGGTCCCGGTGAAAGGGAAGCCTTGTTGCTGCAAGGCTAGGTCAGTGAGTGGGCCATGGAGATGGTGGTGGCAGGCGTGGTGCTGATCTACAATCTGGTGGTGACCATCAATGCCAGAATGTGGTCAGCCTTAAATCCATGGGGCAGCCCTGGAGGCAGCAAGTGGCCACTCCACCGTGTCTGCCCCAGTCCCTCGGTGTGCAAACAAGAGGCGTCGAGCGTGTCAGTGCTGGCATCCCAGGTGAAAGGGAAGCCCTCAGAACGCAGTCACCCTATGGGGCAAGATGGTCAGCAGGGCTGCTAGGCACTCAATGCCTCCTGTGCATGCACCCAGGGGGAGGGGCAGGGGCAACCCCTCACTGGCCCTTTCCCACTAAAACCTCCTTTTATAATTATTATTATTATTATTATTATTATTATTATTATTATTATTATTATTATTATTATTTTATTTATATACCGCCCTTTTCCCGAAGGACTCAGGGCGGTGAACAGGGCAGATATATAAAAAATACAAAAATACAAAAGTTAAAAGAAAATTAAACATATGACCAACTAAAAACAGTAAATACATATATTAAAAATAACAATAAAAACCCAACCCATCCCCCATCAGGCCAGGCCGGGTTGTTCAAATAAGAGTGTCTTCAGATTGCGACGGAAGGAGCGAAGGTCGGGCGCCATCCGGAGCTCAACCGGCAACCGATTCCATAGCTCCGGGGCGCCCACAGAGAAGGACCTCCCCCTGGGGGCCACCAATCGACATTCTCTGATCGGTGGCACCCTGAGGAGGCCCTCTCTGTGGGAGCGCACAGGGCGGAGGGAAGTTGATGCCGGCAGCAGGTACTCCCTAAGGTACTCCGGACCCATGCCATGTAGGGCCTTAAACACCATTACCAGTACCTTGAATCTCACCCGGAAGACAACTGGTAACCAATGCAGCTCACGGAGCAGAGGTGTAACATGGGAGTATCGGGAGACTCCCAACACAACTCTCGCGGCTGCATTCTGTACCAGTTGGAGCCTCCGAGTGGTCCTCAAGGGCAACCCCATGTAGAGAGCGTTGCAGTAGTCCAGACGAGAGGTCACGAGCGCGTGAGTGACCGTACATAAGGCATCCCGGTCTAGATAGGGCCGCAACTGGCGCACCAGGCGAACCTGGGCGAAGGCCCCCCTAGTCACAGCTACTATATGGTCTTCCAGAGTGAGCCGTGAATCTAGGAGGACTCCCAGGTTGCGAGCCCTATCTACGGGGGGGTAATAGTTCACCCCCCATGGAAAGAGATGGAATGTTCTGAATATCCCGGGATGCCGGTATGTACAGCCACTCAGTCTTGTCGGGGTTGAGTTGAAGTCTGTTCCTCCCCATCCAGACCCGAACCGCCTCCAGGCAACGGGACATCATGTCGAGGGCATCACTGGGGTAGTTTGGGGTCGAAATAAAAAGCTGGGTATCATCAGCATAGTGATGATACCACACTCCAAAACCACGAATGATCTCACCCAGCGGTTTCATATAGATGTTGAACAGGAGAGGCGAGAGGACCGACCCCTGAGGAACTCCACAAACGAGAGACCTCGAGGTCGACCTCTGCCCCCCTGCCAACACCGACTGCGAACGTCCCAGGAGATAGGAGGAGAACCACTGCAAAACCGTGCCTCCCACTCCCAATCCCCTGAGACGCCGCAGCAAGATACCATGGTCGATGGTATCGAACGCCGCTGAGAGGTCTAATAGGACTAGGACAGAGGAATGTCCTCTGTCCCGAGCCCTCCAGAGATCATTCACCAGAGCGACCAATGCCGTCTCCGTGCTGTACCCAAGCCTGAAACCAGATTGGTACGGGTCTAGATAATCCGCTTCATCCAGGACCAGAGGGAGCTGATGCGCCACCACACTCTCAACAACCTTCGCAAGAAAGAGAAGGTTGGAGACCGGACGAAAGTTATTCAACACAGCTGGGTCCAAGGCAGGCTTCTTGAGGAGAGGTCTCACCACCGCCTCTTTCAAGACTACCCTCACTCAAAGAGGCAGATATAACCGCCTGGAACCAGCCTCGTGTCCCCTCCCGGGCCGTATAAACCAGCCAGGAAGGGCACGGGTCCAATAAACATGTGGTGGAGCTCAGACTCCCCATAATCCTGTCCACTTCCTCCGGAGTCACAGAATCAAACTCCTCCCAGGTAATATCGACAAGACCACCCGTGTCCTTATCGTCAGACTCTGCCCAGTCGGAGTCCAAACCGGTCCGAAACCGAGCGATTTTGTCCGACAGATGTTGGTTAAACTCCTCGGCACGACCCTGCAAGGGTTCCTCCCTCACCTCCTGATTAAGGAGGGAGCGGGTCACCCTAAACAGGGCGGCCGGGCGATTATCTGCGGACGCGATAAGGGTAGCGAAGTGCTTAGACCTCGCCGCCCTTATCGCAGCGAGATAAGACCTAATGTAGGTTCTTAGTCGCAATCGGTCGGATTCGATCAGCTGGATCTCCAACAGCTCTCTAGGCCCCGTCTTCGACGCTTCATCTCCCGAAGCTTAGCGGAAAACCATGGAGCTCGATGGGATCTGCACCGGGTCAGGGGCCGCAAGGGTACAACTCGGTCAAGAGCCTCCGTGGCTGCCCTTTCCCAGGCTTCCACTAAGGCGTCCGCCGAGTTGTGAGCGAAAGAGGCAGGTGGGGACCCCAGCGCTGCCTGGAACCTCTCAGGGTCCATTAAGCGCCTGGGGCGGTACCATCTAGTTGGTTCCACACACCCACGGTGGGGAGTGGCAAAACGGAAGACCAGCCGCAGGAGATGATGATCGGTCCATGACAGGGGCATAACAATTGGGGAGCCCCCACCAAGGTCATCTAACCACCGTCCAGATAAGAAAATCAGGTCAAGGGTGTGGCCTCCCACATGAGTCGGTCCAGAAATTACCTGCGTCAGGTCCATGGCCGTCATGGAAGCCATGAACTCCCGAGCTAACTCAGATGATCCTCCCAGGGATGGTAGATTGAAGTCACCCAAAACTATAAGTTTGGGAAACTCAATCACCAACCCAGAGAGGATATCGAGAAGCTCAGGCAGGGCTGCTGCTGCATGACTAGGTGAAAGGTACACCAGCAGCAAGCCCAACTGCGCACCAGGGCCACATCTCAAGAAGAGAGACTCACACCCGATTATTATTATTATTATTATTATTATTATTATTATTATTATTATTATTATTATTATTATTATTATTATTAATAATAATAATAATAATAATAATAATATTTCTATACCGCCCTTCTCCCTGAGGACTCAGGGCGGTTTACAGGGCAAGAATAAAATACAAAGTTACAAATATTAAAAGAAAATTAAATAATTGCCCGATTTTAAAACAATTGATATATTACAATTATAAAACCCAAAAAATAGTATTAAGAATACAGAAATAAAAAACCCCATCAATCCCCCATCAGGCTAGGCCGGCTTGTACAAACAAAAACGTCTTGAAATCGCGACGAAAGGAGCGAAGATCGGGCGCCATCCGGAGCTCTACCGGTAACTGATTCCATAGTTCCGGAGCACCCACAGAGAAGGATCTCCCCCTGGGGGCCACCAATCGACATTCTCTGATCGGTGGCACCCTGAGGAGGCCCTCTCTGTGGGAACGCACAGGGCGGAGGGAGATTGATGCCGGCAGCAGATGTTCCCTGAGGTACTCCGGCCCCCTGCCATGTAGGGCTTTGAACACCATTACTAGTACCTTGAATCTCACCCGGAAGGCAACTGGCAACCAATGCAGCTCACGGAGCAAAGGTGTAACGTGGGAGTATCGGGAGACTCCCAACACAACTCTCGCGGCTGCATTCTGTCCCAGTTGGAGCTTCCGGGTGGTCCTCAAGGGCAGCCCCATGTAGAGAGCGTTGCAGTAGTCCAGACGAGAGGCCACGAGCGCATGAGTGACCGTGCATAAATCATCCCGGCTTAGATAGGGCCGCAACTGGCGCACCAGGCGGACCTGGGCGAAAGCCCCCCTAGTCACAGCTCCTATATGGTCTTCCAAGGTGAGCCGTGAATCTAGGAGGACTCCCAAGTTGCGAGCCCTATCTACGGGGGGTAATAGTTCACCCCCCATAGCAAGAGGTGGAATGTCCGAATAAACCCGGGATGAGCGTATGCAAAGCCACTCAGTCTTGTCGGGGTTGAGTTGAAGTCTGTTCCTCCCCATCCAGACCCGAACCGCCTCCAGGCAATGGGACATCACGTTGAGGGCATCACTGGGGTGGTTTGGGGTCGAAAGGAAAAGCTGGGTATCATCAGCATACTGATGATACCCAACTCCAAAACCACGAATGATCTCACCCAGCGGCTTCATATAGATGTTGAACAGGAGAGGCGAGAGGACCGACCCCTGAGGAACTCCACAAACGAGAGACCTCGCGGTCGACCTCTGCCCTCCTGCCAACACCAACTGCGAACGTCCCTGGAGATAGGAGGAGAACCACTGTAAGACTTTGCCTCCCACTCCCAATCCCCTGAGACGCCGCAGCAAGATACCATGGTCGATGGTATCGAAAGCTGCTGAGAGGTCTAATAGGACTAGAACAGAGGAATGTCCCCTGTCCCGAGCCCTCCAGAGATCATTCACCAGCGCGACCAATGCCGTCTCCGTGCTGTGCCCGGGCCTGAAACCCGATTGGTACGGGTCTAGATAATCCGCTTCATCCAGGACCAGAGGGAGCTGATGTGGTGCCACCACACTCTCAACAACCTTCGCAAGAAAGCGAAGGTTGGAGACAGGACGGAAGTTGTTCAATGCAGCTGGGTCCAAGGCAGGCTTCTTGAGGAGGGGCCTCACCACCGCCTCTTTCAAGACGGCGGGGAAGCTACCCTCGTTCAAAGAAGCCGATATAACTGCCTGGAACCAGCTGCGTGTCCTCTCCCGGGCTGCATAGACCAGCCAGGAAGGGCACGGGTCCAATAAACATGTGGTGGTGCTCAGCCTCCCCATGATCCTGTCCACTTCCTCCGGAGTCACAGAATCAAACTCCTCCCAGGTGATATCGACAAGACCGCCCGTGTCCTGATCGTCAGACTCTGCCCAGTCAGAATCCAGACCGGTCCGAATCCGAGCGATTTTGTCCGACAGATGTTGGTTAAACTCCTCGGCACGACCCTGCAAGGGATCCTCCCTCACCTCCTGATTTAGGAGGGAGCGAGTCACCCTAAACAGGGCGGCCGGGCGATTATCTGCGGACGCGATAAGGGTGGCGAAGTGGTTAGACCTCGCCTCCCTTATCGCAGCGAGATAAGACCTAATGTAGGCTCTTAGTCGCAATCGGTCGGATTCGGATCGGCTGGATCTCCAACCGCTCTCTAGGCCCCGTCTCTGACGCTTCATCTCCCGGAGCTCCGCAGAGAACCATGGAGCTCGACGGGATCTGCACCGGGTCAGGGGCCGCAGGGGTACAACTCGGTCAAGAGCCTCAGTGGCCGTCCTTTCCCAGGCTTCCACTAAGGCATCTGCCGAGCTGTGAGCAAGGGAGGCAGGTGGGGACCCCAGCGCTGCCTGGAACCTGTCAGGATCCATTAAGCGTCTGGGGCGGTACCATTTAATTGGTTCCACACACCCACGGCGGGGGGTGGCAAGACGGAAGACCAGCCGCAGGAGATGATGATCGGTCCATGACAGGGGCATAGTAATTGGAGAGCCCCCAATTATCTGGGGAACGGTGGTCTCCCGCGGACACAAGGTCTCCCTCATGACAACCACCACTCCCCCGCCCCTACCCTGAGCCCGAGGCTGGTGTAGCACCCGGAAACCTGGTGGGCAAAGATCGACCAGAGGAATACCGCCCTCTGGGCCCAACCAAGTCTCCGTGGTTGTATCATCTCCTCTCTCACCCGTCCTCCTTTTGTCTTCAGTGCACCTCCAGCTACGCGCTGCTTCTGGAAGCACCAATCAGCTTGTAGCCATACACGCAGATCCTGGGGCTTCTGCTGAGCCCCAACAGCCCTGCAGCTCCAGCTGTTTCTCCCTCCGGCTTGTGCTGCACATCTGCCACTACTGCAGCTCATTCCCCTCCCCCACTGCTCTTGTCTAGGACAGTCACATACCACCTGCCATGTGCCAAAGTACCACCTGTGGTACACGTACCATTGGTTGAAAAGCCCTGGTCTAGGAAACTGAAGTTCTCTTGATGACACCAGTTTTTACGCCAGTGGTTTGTTTCTACTTTGCTCACTCATTGGATGTTGGCCTTTAGTTGGAAGTATAGATGAAAATACCACTTAAGCTCCTAATTCTTTAACTTTGTTCCCTAGCTGTTCATAATTGCTTGTTATTGTTTCCCACCACACACACTTGGGAGGGGGGAAGACACTGCCAGAAGGCCACCTTGCAGCCAGAAGCCGGTGGTCCAATGCCGGAAACATTGCTAGGGAGGCCATGTGGCTCAGCGTGACTCCAGAGTCTCCAGGGGAGGCCTACTGGCCGGCAAACGCACTCCACGGCTGAGGCCCAGGGACGCCAATGCGGGGCAGGGGCAGTCCCATGGCCCAGACTGAGAGGCAGTGAGGGGAACAGCCTCCGGACACTGCATGGACCACACTAAAGCAGCTTACCGTGGCAGCAAGGGGAAGACCGGGTTCCTACCTGGAGTCCGGTACTCCGCAGCATGTCATGCAGTGTGTTGTCTAGCAGGGGTGGGGTGGGGCGGGGAGGCTATGTAAAGCGCTGGGAGCAGATTACTCCCAGCGCTGACTTTGTTCCTGCTCTGTTTAAACCGCATGTCAACCCATTCCTGCCTACTGGTCATTCTACAAAGACCGCAAAGGACGTGTGAAAGTAAGTCAGCGCTCACCTTTTTGTGCACCCTTCCCATTTCCCTTGTGCTCTCTAGGGAATGGCTGAGGAAACACAGGATGCCACACTGGTGGCTGAGGAGGGAGAGCCAGCCAGGGCAACAGGACCAATGCCTGATGCAGGGGCTGGGGATGCTCAGCCAGCGGTGAGGCCCAAGGTACAGGAAACACGACCCCATGGTGAGTGAACCGATATGCCCTTTTGCTATCCCTATTGTACTGACAAGCCCATAGACAGGTCACCGGGGTGGTGGTGGTACAGGGCCCTGATTGATTCTGGCTGTACTCGCTGTCTGATTAGTAAGGCTGTGGTGGCTGAAACCGGGATCAGAGTGAGATGGCTGGCAAACCCGATCCGGTTTGAGCAGGTGGATGGGTCTGTCCTGGGGGGTGGCTCTGGCTACCCTCATAACAGAGCCTGTTAGGCTGGAGATGGGGGACCATTGGGAGCTCCTTTGTTTCATTGTGGCCCCTTCCATGACTGAGGCCGTGATCCTGGGACTGGCATGGCTGGACAAGTAGGGTCCAACGATTTGGTGGGAGGTTGGGGGTACCAGAAATTACTCCTCAGGATTGGCCCCTGGCCACCAAACCAGGATGCTGAGGAATGGGGAGGAGAAAGTAGGGAGGAAAAGGCAAGCCAAGAGAGCACCAGGCAAGAGAACCCCTTCCTGGCTGTGTATACTAACCTTGTCGAGGTGTTCGGCGAGCAGGAGTGCAACATCCTGCCACCCCACTAGTCGACCAACTGCGCAATTGACATTGTACCAGGCGCAAAACTATCCAAGCCCAGGATGTACACGATGATGCCCAGGGAGATGGAGGAGCTGCGTCGCTATATTGACTGGAATCTGGCCAGGGGCTTCATCCAACCAGCCCACTCATGGATCGCAGCAACAGTCCTGTTTAAGGAGAAGGAGGACGGCTCCCTACACTTGTATGTGGACTTCCGTGGCATCAACAGGGTTTGTGTGGAACATATGTACCCCAATCCCCTGATGAAGGACATGCTGGCCCATTTGGCAAAGGGAAAGGTATTTACCAAGCTGGACCTGCAGGAGGCATATTATAGGGTCCATATCAAGCGGGGGGATGAGTGGAAGATGGCGTTCAACTGCCCGCTTAGTAGCTACCAGTTCAGGGTCATTCCGTTTGGATTGCAAGGGGCCCCTGCAGTATTTATACAACTCATTAATGAAGTGTTACATGAACACCTGTACCATGGGGTGCTAGTATACCTGAATGACATACTCATTTACACCACCAAAATGGAGGAACACATCCGATTGGTGTGACAGGTGTTGGAGAAATTGTTGAAGGCACACCTGTTCATAAAACTCTCCAAATGCGACTTCCACCAAACCCGACTGGACTATCTGAGCTACTCGATATCTGGGGCAGGGGTGGAAATGGACCCCAACAAGGTTAAGGCCGTACTGGAGTGGCAGGCACCACGAACCCACCGTCAACTATAGAGCTTCCTGGGCTTTGCCAACTTTTATTGGCAATTCATCCCCTCATTTTCTGTGGTGGCCTTACCCCTGACAGATCTGCTCTGCACATGACAGACTGCAGCTAAGCCACACCCCAGTCAACCACTGGCATGGACTATGGCAGGGGTGTCAAACTCAATTTCATTGAGGGCCGCATCAGCATTGCAGTTGCCCTCAGGGGGCTGGGTGGGTATGGCCAGGGTAGACGTGGCCTACTGGGTGGGCATGGCTAGACTGCGTATGGCCTGCTGGGTGGGCGTGGCCAGCTCTACATCATTCGCATCAAGGGTGCCTATGGGGGCCTGGGCAGGAGTGGGACAGATCTGAGGGTCTCTGGCAGAAGGAGGGTCTCTGGGCCAGGGCCAAGGCAGTGGGGGCCGTTCCCTTACTGTTTCCAGGATGGCTTCGCGGGCCACATGAAACCACTTCGCGGGCCGGATCCGGCCCCTGGGCCTTGTGTTTGACATGTCTGGACTATGGCATGTCAGAAGGCCTTTGAGGACCTGAAGGCTTTTTTTGCAAGGGAGCCGGTCTTGCTCCACCCAGACCCTGACATGCTTTTTGTAGTGCATGCTGATGCCAGTGACATCACAGTGGGGGCAGTTTTGCTCCAAAGGAATGGCCAGGGGACATTACAGCCCTGTGTCTACATGTCACGGATACCGAGAGGGCATGGGCCATCTGGGAGAAGGAGGCATTTGCTGTATGGTGGGCACTCTCTACATGGAGACACCAGTTGGAGGGGGGCAAAGGAACCATTTGAGGTCTGGACAGACCACAAGAATCTCAAGGTACTGCAGACACTGAGGTGCCTGTCTCCTAAACATAACTGGTGGGCATAGTACTTCCGACGCTTCCATTTCCAGTTAAAGTATGTACCAGGGGGGAAAAAACCTCCTAGCTGACGCCTTGTTGAGAATGCCCCAATACAACAGTAAGCAAGAGGAGGTGGTACAGGCAATCATGCCCCCGGTCCGACAAGCTGCAGTGCGAGCGGTACCTCGTAACGTGGTGAGTGACCTGGTCCACCCAGACCTGCTGACAAGATGGGAGGGGCTGGTGTGGAAAGGTGACAAGCTGTATGTCCCACAAACTCTGAGACAGGGAGTGCTACAATGGTGCTATGACATAAAACAAGTGGGCCATTTCGGGTTTCTCAAGACCCTACATTTAGCAAGGTACCAGTTCTGATGGCCGCAGATGAAAGCGGACATAGAGATGCCACATCTACATCCGGGGGTGCCACGTCTGTGCCACCACAAAGCCCTGTATAAGAAAGCCCTTGGGGTTGTTGCAAACAGTGGCGGACCCAACTCGACCATGGGAGGACATTGCAATGGACTTCATCATTGAATTGCCAGAGAGCTGGGGCTACACTGTCATCTGGACCATCATAGACCTCTTCTCCAAGCAGGCACACTTTGTCCTGTGTAAGGGGTTGCCTTCTGCCCAGAGACTGGCCAGGCTCTTCATCACGCATGTGTATCGCTTGCATGGAGTACCCCGACAAATTATCTCGGACCGGGGAGTGCAGATCATGGCCCACTTCTGGTGTGAGTTTCTCCGGTTCATCAGATCGTCCCAAGGTCTCAGCTCGGCGTACCACCCCAGCACCAATGGGGCAGCAGAAAGAGCAAATGCCATGGTGGAGCCCTATCCGTGCAGCTATGTGTTGTACCAACAAATGGACTGGGTTGGGCTACTGGCATTCACGGGAGTGGCTTACAATAATGCTGTGCACAGCAGCACTGGGTTTGCTCCCTTCTGGGTGGTGCATGGCATAGACTTCGTCCCGATCCCCGAGTACAACCAAGGGCCCCCCCTGCCAACCCCAGGAGTGGATAACGCATGTTGGGGGTGGGTGGTGGGTGGAATGCTGTTAAGAAGGCCCTAGTGAAAGCCAGGGAAGCCACAAAGGTGCAGGCCGACAAGAAAAAGAGGCCCCAAAAGCCTTTTCAGGTGGGCGACCTGGTATACCTCTCAACGAAATATCTACACCTGAGGGTGCCCTGTAAAAAGCTAGGGCCAAAATTCCTAGGGCCCTTCTGGGTTACACAAGTCATCAACCTGGTGGCCGTGCAATTACAGCTACCTCAGTTCTTGGGGAAAATACACCCAGTTTTCCACAGCAGTCTCTTGAAGCCGATAGGGGGATCCTTGTCAAGCCTCATGGGCTCGACACACTCGGGAGGGGGGGAAGACAGTCAGAAGCTGGTGGTCCGAGAATGCTGCCAGGAAAGCCGGGCGGCCCAGCATGACTCCAGTGTCACTGGCACGGGAGGCAACTCCACAGCCCGAGGCTGAGGATGCCATCGGAGTGGGAAATGGCCCAAGAATGCTGCCAGGGAGGCCGAGCAGCTCGGCTCAACTCCAGCGGAGTGGGAGACGGCATGAGAATGCTGCCAGGGAGGCTGAGTGGCTTGGCACAACTCCAGAGGAGTGGGAAATGGCCTGAGAATGCTGCTGGGGAGGCCAGGCAGCCTGGCGTGACTCCAGCAGAGAGGGAAATGGACCAGTGACGCCATCAGGTGGTGGGGTGTCCACGCGGCCTGTGGCTCAAGCTCAAGGACGCCAGCGGCTCAGGGAATGGCTTGGTGATGCCCGAGGAAGACAGCAGCACAGGGGATGGGCTGGTAACATAAGCACGGCTCCCGGAGAGGACAGCAGGATCCCTACCTGAGGTCTGGTGCTCCACGGTATGTTACTCTGCATGTCTTCCAGCAGAGACTGGGACGGCGGGTCAGGGGGGAGGCAAGGGCCAGGACTGCTGTTTATCAAGACTAAACACCGGATGCTGGCTTGTTGACCGGGGGGTGGAGCTATGGGGCGGGGAGGCTATGTAAAGCGCTGGGAGCGTTTCACTTCCAGTGCTTTGTTCCTGATCGGATTAAACCGCATGTCAACCCATTCCTGTCTACTAGTCATTCCTCAAGGACAGTGAAGGACGCATGACAATCCTCATGTAGGCCTGTGAAAGGGGTACCAGGGCCTGTCACGGGGGATCACTATGAGATACAGGAGGTCCTGGACTCTTGAATCTGACAGGGACGGTTACAATACCTGGTATGATGGAAGGGGTACCCCATCACAGAGGCATCGTGGGTGGGGGAGGTGGACGTTCATACCCCTTGTTCCATCACTAGTGTCCTGGTAAGCCAGGTGGGGGGTCGGCCGAACCATCCACTATGGCAGACAAACGTGTTTCTCCTTGCCTTCCAGGTGGAGCCCTGATAGAGGGAGCCACCAGTCAAGCCCCATTGGCTTGACATACTTGGGAGTGGGGGAAGACAGCATCAGGAGGCCGCCTTGCAACCAGAAGCCGGCAGTCTGATGCTGGAAACATTGCCAAAGAGGCCGTGTGGCTAAGCGCGACTCCAGCATTGCCAGGGGAGACCTACCGGCCAGCGAACGGACTACACGGCTCAGGCCCAGGGACGCCAACATGGGGTAGGGGCAGTCCCATGGCCCGGAGCAAGAGGTGCTGAGCAGAACGGCGCCTCACAGCCAGAAGCCGGCGGTTCGATGCCAGAAACATTGCCAGGGAGGCCGCGCGGCTTGGCATGACTCCAGCATCACCAGGGGAGACCTACCAGCTGGCAAATGCACTCCACAGCTCAGACCCATGGATGCCAACACAGGGCAGGGGTGTTTCCACAGCCCAGACTGAGAAGCACTGAGTGGAATGGCCTCTGGACACCGCTGGACCACACCAAAGCAGCTTACCAGGGCGGCAAGGGGAAGACCAGTTTCCTACCTGGAGTCTGGTGGTCCACAGCACATCATGCAGCATGTCATCTGGCAGGGACTGGACGGCAGGTCAGGAGGGAGGCAGGGCCCTGGGTGGCTGCTTATCAGGCCTGCATGCCAGATGCTGGCTTGTTAACTGGGGGGTGGAGCTGCGGGGAGGCTATGTAAAGCACTGGGAGCAGATCACTCCCAGCGCTGACTTTGTTCCTGCTCGGATTAAACCACATGTCAACCCGTTCCTGTCTACTGGCCATTCTTCAAAGACTGCAAAGGACATATGACATTTTTGCTGTGTCATTGGTTCCCACGTGTAGGAGAGAAAGGGGTGGTAATCCATGGGGTTGATTATTTTAGTAAGTTTCTCAGTTATATCTTTGATTTTTGTGCTAGGGAGACAACATACCTCCCCAGATTGACTGTTCAGTGTGCAAACTATAGTTTCTGTTCCCCAAAGAATTGAATCTCCTATCACCAATATTTGCCTTTTTTCCTTGGGGAGCCTGGGATACTAATCTATCATCTATCTATCTATCTATCTATCTATCTATCTATCTATCTATCTATCTATCTATCTATCTTTCTTTCTATCTATCTATCTATCTATCTATCTATCATCTATCATCTATCTATCAAGTAGGAGATATAGGAAGCATATCCCATACCCACAAAGGACTCAAATACCTATACACAAATGCTCATAGTTTGCGGAACAAAGAAAGTGAACTTGAAGTACTAGTACACAAAGGCAATTATGATATAATTGTTATTACCAAAACTTGGTGGAATGAAAGTCATGACTAGAACATACTGATGGAAGGATACAAACTCACACCTACTGCTTCAGTGACTCCATCCAGCCACCTCATTCTCTGTCGTCCCCTTCTTCTATTGCCCTCAATCTTTCCCAGCATTGGGCTCTTCTCCAGTGAGTCCTTCCTTCTCATTAGGTGGTCAAAGTATTTGAGTTTTAGCTTCAGGATCTGGCCTTCTAAAGAGCAGTCAGGGTTGATCTCCTCTAGGTTTGATCGCCTTGCAGTCCAAGGGACTCGCAGGAGTCTTCTCCAGCACCATAGTTCAAAGGCTTCAATTCTTTGGCGCTCAGCCTTTCTTATGGTCCAACTTTCACTGCCATACATTGCAACTGGGAAGACCATAGCCTTGACTATACGCACTTTTGTTGACAGGGTGATGTCTCTGCTTTTTAGGGTGCTGTCTAGATTTGCCATTGCTTTCCTCCCGAGGAGCAAGCGTCTTTTAATTTCTTGGCTACAGTCCCCATCTGCAGTGATCTTGGAGCCCAGGAAAATAAAATCTGTCACTACCTCCATTGCTTCCCCATCTATTTGCCAGGAATTGAGAGGGCCGGATGCCATGATCTTGGTTTTCTTAATGTTTAGTTTCAACCCAAGTTTTGCACTCTTCTTGTTCACTCGCAACAAGAGGCTCTTTAGTTCCTCTCCACTTTCTGCCATTAGAGTGGTATCATCTGCATATCTTAGGTTGTTGATGTTTCTTCCGGCAATCTTAATTCCAACTTTTGATTCATCTAGCCCTGCCTTTCTCATGATGTGCTCTGCATATAAGTTAAATAGTAATGGGGGACTTTAATTACCATGATATCAAATGGAAGGCTAATTCTGCATCAAGTGAGAGATCAAACAGGTTCCTGAACAACCTAGCTGACATCTTTGTTGTCCAAAAGGTAGAGGAGGGAACTAGAGGGACAGCCATACTGGACTTAATTCTTACTAACAGAGAAGAAGTGATGGAGTTGAAATTACAGGAACTTTGGGTGAGAGTGACCATGTCATATTGGAATTCAACATAATGCAAACACAAGCAATAGAACATAATCATACCAGAGTCTTAGATTTTAAAAAAGCTGATTTTAACAGCTTGGGAAAAATTCCTTGGATGAGAATCCTAAAGGGGAAAACAACTCAAGAAGCTTGGAAGAGTCTCAAAAATATGATCATAAAAGCCCAGTCCAGCACAATACAACTGAAAAAGAAAAACAAGAAATCCATGAAAAAACCAGCATGGTTTCCTAAAGATCTCTCTAATAAACTGAAAGACAAAAAGGACAAGTACAAAAAATAGAAAGAGGGACACATAACTAAGGCAGAATATCAACAGATAGCCCGAAACTGCAGAGATGAAGTTAAGAAAGCAAAGGCTCAGAATGAACAAAGACTTGCAACAAAAGTCAAAGATAATAAAAAAGTTTCTCTCAACATATAAATAACAAGAAAAAAGTCAAGGAAACAATAGGCCCATTTAAGAGAGAAGATGGCAAGGAAGTAACAGGCAGTAGAAAGAAAGCAGAGCTGCTTCACTCATTCTTTGCATCAGTTTTCATGCAAAAAGAAACTATAGCCCAACCTGCCAAAAACCTAACTGTAAAAGACAAACTAGAAATAAAAATTAAAATAAGCAAGAAAATGGTAAGAGAACATATGTCTGATCTTGATGAATACAAATCACTGGGACCTGACGGATTACATTTCAGAGTTCTGAAGGCACTGGCAGATGTCATCTCAGAACCATTGTACCATATCTTTCAAAAATCCTGGAGCACCAGGGAACTACCTGAGGATTGGAAAAGAGCTGATGTGGTTCCCATCTTCAAAAAAGGAAACAAAACAGACCCAGGAAACTACAGACCATTCAGCCTAACTGAAGATACTGGAAAAGATAATAAAAAACCAGATCTGCAAACATGTAAAAACAAACAAAGTTATAACTCAAAGTCAGCACAGGTTTGTTAAAAATAGATCATGCCAAACCAATCTTATTTCATTCTTTGACAAAGTGACTAAATTTGTATACCAGCAAAATGCTGTGAACATAGTATACTGAGAATTCAGCAAGGCATTCAACAAAGTAGAGCACAACCTACTTCTTGGTAAGCTAGAAAAATGTGGAATAGACAGCATCACCACCAGATGGATTTTTAACTGGGTGACAAACCATACTCAACGAGTAGTCCTTAATGGTACTACATCTACATGGAGGGAAGTAAGCCGTGGAGTACCACAAAGTTCCGTAAACCCAACAAAGAAGCAAATAACTATCAGTCTCCCTGCATGTAGAAAGCTAATAGCTCAAGTCAATGTTACCTAGGCAAAAACTATCACCTTATAAATGTTTGTACTGTAAACCCCATTAAAGCATTTTTGGGGGGATGTTTGTTTATCAGTTTCAAGGATGCCTGCTACTTAGAAAGGTTTCCTTGCAATTTCAACATATATATGACTCTTAGCAATAGTCTTTATTCTAATTAGTTTTTCCTGTCATTCTGGATTTACTTGCTGCTACCATATTTACTATAGGGACGCGGTGGCTCAGTGTGTTAGGACGCTGAGCTTGTCGATCAGAAGGTCGGCAGTTTGGCGGGTCGAATCCCGAGTGCCGCGTAAAAGAGTGAGTGTTCTGAACCAGCCCTCTTCTAACAAACCCCTTATCAGAAAGAAGAGACTGGAGAGCGTCCAAGGCTAAAAAGCTTCTGCCAAGATTTAATTACGCAGTTAACAAAAACACTAGAGCTTGTCTTCTCAAGCGGAAAAGTTGCTTTCAGCAACCAGCCCCTCCCCAAACACTCCTTTTATAGAGAGCTCAGGGCGTGGTCTCCCTGTGCCTCCTCCCGAGGAGTCCCATAGCCTTTCTTTGTTTGTTCCTGCTCGACTGCCTCCTGCGTCGGGCGTCCTTGAACAGGGCCAGCTGTGGGTCATCATCCTCCGCACTCTCGGGCTCACGCAGCTGAGAAGAGGTCCCCGGCTGAGGACTCTGCAAAGCCTCCAAACCATCATCAGCCGGTTCGTCTCCCTCCTCCCCCTCATCTGAGTCCTCCGATACGTCGGAGCCGGCTGTCGGACCCACAGGCTGGCCCTGAGTCACAACACTATCCCGCACCGCAGGGCCCTTCAGCCGGGTCTGCCGATCCGGATGCGGTCGGGATGGGAACTGTTCGTGAAAAGCAGTCACCAACGCAGGGGCATGAACGGCGGTCGCGTCTTCCCATGTGAAGTCCTCCGGCCCGTACCCTTTCCACTCGATCAGGTACTGGAAGCGACCTTTCAGCCAGCGGGAATCCCTGATGCTGGCGACCTCGTACTCGGGGGTGCTGCCTCCATCACGAGTTCCTGATGGGGGAGGTTCCGCTTGGCGAAGTGGACAGGCCGGTTGTTCGGGGACCAACAAGGACCGATGGAAGACGGGGTGCACGCGCAGGGAACGTGGCAGAGTTAAACGATAGGCGACCGGATTGATGACGGCCTCGACTGGGAACGGTCCAAGGTAACGGTGGTCCAGCTTCCTCGCCGGCCGAGTGGATGGTAGGTTCCTGGTGGACAGCCAGACCCGATCCCCCACCGATAGTGGAGGCGTATCCCTTCTCGACCGATCGGCGAACCTCTTGTAGTCGGCCTTGGCCTTCTCCAGCTGCCGTCGCACCAACCGATGGATCGCCTGTAACTCCGTCATAAATTCGTTCGCTGCCGGCTCCGATGAGTCCACGGGAGAAAGGGGGAAAAACCGGGGGTGATAACCCACGTTGGCCAAGAACGGTGTCATCTGCGTGGAGGTGTGCTGCGAGTTGTTAAAGGCAAACTCGGCTATGGCCAAATAGTCCACCCAATTGTCCTGCTGCAGGTTAACGTAGCAGCGCAGATACTGCTCTAAGATGCCGATGACCTTCTCGGTACCCCCGTCGGTTTGTGGATGATGCGCGGACGAGAGGCAAACCTTAATGTCCAACGCCCGCATCAACTCCTGCCAGAAGCGGGCTGTAAACTGGGCCCCCCTATCGGAGACGACTCTATCGGGAAGGCCGTGCAGCCGGAACACCTGTTGGATGAACATGCGACTAGTGGCGCGAGCTGACGGTAAGCCGCGACAAGGGATGAAGTGCGCCATCTTGGTCAGCATGTCCACCACCACAAACACTGTCGTGAAGCCGGAGGATGGGGGTAGATCCGTCAGAAAGTCCATGGACACAGCCCCCCAGGGTCTCTTGGGTGTTGGCAAGGGCTGCAGTAAACCAGGCGGGGCCCCTGTCGCTGACTTGGCCTGCCTGCAAGGAATGCAGGAGGTGACATAAGACTGGACATCGTGTCGGACTCGGGGCCACCAAAAAGTACGGGAGACCAAGTTCAGAGTCTTGAACAGGCCAAAATGCCCCGTGTTGTGACTCAGGGCCAGCCTGTGGGTCCGACAGCCGGGTCCGATGTATCGGAGGACTCAGATGTGGGGGAGGAGGGAAACGAACCGGCTGATGATGATTTGGAGACTTTGCAGAGTCCTCAGCCGGGAACCTCTTCTCAGCTGTGTGAGCCCGAGAGTGCGGAGGATGATGACCCACAGCTGGCCCTGTTCAAGGACGCCCGACGCAGGAGGCAGACGAGCAGGGACAAACAAAGAAAGGCTATGGGACTCCTCGGGAGGAGGCACAGGGAGACCACGCCCTGAGCTCTCTATAAAAGAAGTGTTTGGGGAGGGGCTGGTTGCTGAAAGCAACTTTTCCGTTTGAGAAGTCAAGCTCTTGTATTCTTGTAACAGTGTAATTAAAACTTGGCAGAAGCCTTTTGGTCTTGGACGCTTTCCAGACTCTTCTTTTGATTAGGGGTGCGAGAAGAGGGCTGGTTCAGAACACCCCGCAGCCGGGTTATCATGACACTGGCTGAGGACGAGTCCCCTGAGTGGCCCTCCTGGAACATAGAGCCGGTCACGATAATACAGGAGTCCATCCGCGACCGACCAAGGCGAATCTGGCCCCACCTCTTCCTTCCGCTGAGCCACCCACGCCTCCTGCTGCTGCGCCTCCCGGATCCGAGCCCGTATATCCACCGGCTCCCGCACCGCAGCAAAAGACTCGACGGGGATCACTGTCCTGGGCGGAAGCTTGTCTTCCGCTCGGGTGTATTCGGGCTTTCTGGACAGAGCATCCGCTCTCTGGTTGTGCCCGCTTGGTATGTACCGCACCCGGAAGTCAAACCTCGCAAAGAAGAGGGACCACCGGATCTGGCGTTGATTCAAATTCCGAGCGGTCTGCAGGCTTTCCAGATTCTTGTGGTCCGTCCGGACCTCGATCTGATGCCGCGCCCCCTCCAGATGATGCCTCCAAGCCTCAAACGCCGCCTTGATGGCCAGCAGCTCCTTCTCCCAGATGGTATAGTTGCGCTCCGAGGGGTTCAATTTCCGAGAGTGATACGCGCAAGGGAAAAGGGTACCGCTGGGCGTCGTCGCCTGGAGTAACACGGCCCCAATGACAATGTCGGAGGCGTCCGCCTCCACGACAAACGGCCATTGCGGGTCGGGATGTTTCAAGATGGGCTCCTTCATGAAGGCGTCCTTCAAAGCCTGGAACGCCTGTTGTTCGAGGGCGTTCCACTGGAACCGAGTCTTCTTCTGCAGGAGCCGGGTGAGGGGGGCTGTCAAGGCAGCAAAGCCAGGGATGAATGTCCGATAGTAGTTGGCAAATCCAAGGAGTCGCTGAACGTCCTTCACGCGACGCGGGGGTTGCCAACTCTGCAACGACTCGACTTTACTCGGCTCCATGGCGATGCCCTCAGGAGAAATGCGGTGACCCAGGAAATCGATGGCCACCTGGTAGAACTGGCACTTCTCCAACTTGGCAAACAGCCGATGTTCCCGGAGGCGCTGCAGGACCTGACGGAGATGCTGATGATGTGCTTCACGCGACGGGGAGTAAATCAGGATGTCGTCCAGGTAAATCACGACAAACTGGTCCAACAGATCCCGAAAGATATCGTTCATAAAATGCTGAAACACAGCGGGGGCGTTGGTCAAGCCAAACGGCATCACCGTGTACTCGAAATGTCCATAGCGAGTACCAAACGCCGTCTTCCACTCATCACCCGGCCGAACCCTGACGAGGTTGTAAGCTCCACGCAGGTCCAGTTTCGTGAAGATCTTAGCCTCCCGGAGTCGGTCCAAGAGCTCGGGGGTGAGGGGCAGCGGGTAGCGGTTACGCACCGTGATGGCGTTGAGTTTCCGGTAGTCACAGCAAAGCCGTAACTCGCCCGACTTCTTTTTGACGAAGAGCACGGGCGCAGACACTGGCGAGGACGAGGGCCGGATGAAACCACGAGCCAAATTCTTTGTCAGGAAGTCCCGCAATGCAGCCAACTCGGGCTCCGACATGGAGTACAAACGCCCCACTGGGAGAGGCGCATCAGGGACTAGGTCAATGGAGCAGTCGTAGGGCCTGTGCGGGGGTAATTGGTCCGCCTCTGACTCGCTGAACACGTCAGCAAAGTCGGACAGTTCGGGAGGCAAGAAAACCCCTGGGGAACCCTCCACCTGGCCGGCACAGATATGGCGGGTGTGGTCCACGCACTGCAAACTTGGGAAGGTGACCAAGTTCTGAGACCAATAGATCTGTGGATCATGCGCCCGGAGCCACGCCAGTCCCAAGACCACGGGGAAGTGCAGATCCGAAGTGACGTAGAACTGAATGGCCTCCACATGGGTACTGATGGCCATACACACGGGTTGCGTGGCGGCCGTAATAGGCCCGGACAGGAGCACTCGACCATCGATGGTCTCCACAAGCATGGGCGGATCCACTGGACACTGGGGAACAGCCCATTTGGCCACAAAGGCCGAATCCATAAAGTTAGTGGTAGCCCCAGAGTCAATTAAGGCATGGACCGGAATCCCCTCTGGCTTGCCAGGAAGGATCAGACGTGCCTCCAGAATCAAATGCCGTGGAGGTTCACAGGCACCGTCGGAACGGCGTCGCTCGGCGTGGTCGTTGTGGGTCGCCCGATCTTTCACACCGTCTAGATCGGGCTCGGGCCGTTTCCCGACAGCAAAGCAGGGGACTTTCTCGGGGCAGGCTTGATCACTGACGCCCGCTGACGCTTCTTCGGGCAAGAAGCAGCCAAATGTCCAGGGTCCCCACAGTAAAAACACAACCCCCCCGATCGTCGTCTGTCCATTTCCGTCTCCGATAGACGGGACCTGGCGGCACCCAGCTCCATTGGCTCCTCCCTCTGGACTGGGGGCTCACGCACAACAGGAGCGGCAGGGGTCTGTGGGGTGGCACGGCGACTCTTTCGCTGCTGCAGCCGGGCATCGATCCGCAGACAAAGATGGATCAGCCCATTCAGGTCTGAGGGAATGTCCACGCGGGCCAGCTCATCCAACATCTCCTCCGACAAGCCATCCTGGAAGGCATCCACGAGCGCAGCCTCATTCCAGGCGGAATCCTGGCTAAGCAGCCGGAAATCGCTGATGTAGGCCTGTAGGGGGCGCTGACCCTGCCTCAAAGCTTTCAGGCGTCGGGTGGCCGTCTGCGCCTTAATTGGGTCCTCATACATGAGGCGCATATGGTCACAAAACCCCCCAAAGTTATCCAACAAAGGGCTAGGCTGTGCCAACAGAGGCGTGCCCCAACGAGCTGCATCTCCCGACAGAAGGCTCAACACGAAACCCACCTTATCTCGGTCAGTGGGGAAATCAGCTGCTCTCACGCTGATAAAAAGCTGGCATTGTCCCAGGAAGGCAGGAAACAGTTCTGGATTGCCAGCAAATTTATCCGGCATAGCTATCTGACATTTCCTC
The DNA here is from genome assembly GCF_947247035.1 of Vipera ursinii. Lineage (NCBI taxonomy): Eukaryota > Metazoa > Chordata > Lepidosauria > Squamata > Viperidae > Vipera > Vipera ursinii. The sequence goes on from NC_139522.1 coordinate 37,270,824, forward strand.
CTGGGTGGGGGTGCAGCATGTACCTGGGCTTGTAGTTGCCCCACTTGAGCTGCCAGCAAAGTGAGTTGCTGGGTGAGCTGAGCATTCTCGGCAAGAAGCTGCTCCATCGTAGTTGTAAGGGGTGGGAGGCTGAAAGCAAACTGTTCTGAACCAGCCCTCTTCTAACAAACCCCTTATCAGAAAGAAGAGACTGGAGAGCGTCCAAGGCTAAAAAGCTTCTGCCAAGATTTAATTACGCAGTTAACAAAAACACTAGAGCTTGTCTTCTCAAGCGGAAAAGTTGCTTTCAGCAACCAGCCCCTCCCCAAACACTCCTTTTATAGAGAGCTCATGGCGTGGTCTCCCTGTGCCTCCTCCCGAGGAGTCCCATAGCCTTTCTTTGTTTGTTCCTGCTCGACTGCCTCCTGCGTCGGGCGTCCTTGAACAGGGCCAGCTGTGGGTCATCATCCTCCGCACTCTCGGGCTCACGCAGCTGAGAAGAGGTCCCCGGCTGAGGACTCTGCAAAGCCTCCAAACCATCATCAGCCGGTTCGTCTCCCTCCTCCCCCTCATCTGAGTCCTCCGATACGTCGGAGCCGGCTGTCGGACCCACAGGCTGGCCCTGAGTCACAACAGTGAGCGCCTGTTACTCATCCCAGCTTCTGCCAACCTAGCAGTTCGAAAGCACGTAAAAATGCAAGTAGAAAAATAGGGACGACTACGGTGGGAAGGTAACAGCGTTCCGTGCGCCTCTGGCATCTAGTCATGCCGGCCACATGACCACGGAGACGTCCTCGGACAAGCGCTGGCTCTTCGGCTTTGAAACGGAGATGAGCACCGGCCCCTAGAGTTGGAAACTATTAGCATCCATGTGCGGGGGAACCTTTACCTTTACCTTTACCTTACCATATTTACTAATTGGTAGTGACCACTTTACTGTAGTGTCTATTAAGTTAGCAGTGAAAGAGACCCTGAGTGCCTGGGTTCCCAAAATGGCACCTGAAGTAGCAATGCTTTTACAGCATGATAGCTTCTCCTTCATTTTGAGATAAAACATATAGGGAACGGTTGCTGGAATTGGGTATGTGTAGTTTAATGAAGAGAAGGGTGAGGGGTGACATGATAGCAGTGTTCCAATATCTCAGGGGCTGCCACAAAGAAGAGGGAGCCAAGCTATTCTCCAAAGCACCTGAAAGCAGGACAAGAAGCAACGGATGGAAACTAGTCAAGGAGAGAAGCAACCTAGAACTAAGGAGAAACTTCCTGACAGTTAGAACAATTAACCAGTGGAACAACCTGCCTCCAGAAGTGGTGAATGCTCCAACACTGGAAGTTTTTAAGAAGAGACTGGATAGCCATTTGTCTGAAATGGTATAGGGTTTCCTGCCTTAGCAGGGGATTGGATTAGATGACCTCCAAGGTCCCTTCCTCCTCCTCCTCCTCATTATTATTGTTATTGTTATTGTTATTGTTATTATTAAAAACAGTTAAGGTAAGCGAGCTTGAAGATATGTTCCTTGGAGCTCAGAAAGAAAAGAGGCAAGCCCAGGTCGACTGGGTGCTGATTTACAACCTCGTAGCTACCATCAAAGTCAGAACGCACTCAGCCTTAGAACCACCGGGCAGACCTGGAACCAGCGACGGGCCGCCTCAGCCCTGCCACTGCCCTGCCCTCTGTGCACGTGCACAGGAGGCGGCGAGTGTGCAGGTTCTGGTGTCCCTGGGGACTGCGTTCTGAGCGCTTCACAGGTTTATTTTTTTTAAGCTGCCTAAGGCTCTGGGCAGGAGACTTCCCATTTTGACCCCTCCCCCCTGTCATTGCCTCTGTCCCTGAAGGGCCTCTGCATGGGTCTCAACTTACCTGTCCCAGACCTGTGCATGTGTTTGTGTGTGTGTGGGGGGGAGTGTCTCACACCTTGCAGCACCACGCTGTGACATTGGGGAGGAAAAGAATGGGAGAGATAAGAGAAGCTGCAATGGGACCTTCTTGCAGCCTTCCACAGACCTGAGGGGGGCAGGGTGTTATGCAATTGGCGCACATTGAGAAAAAGAAACAAGTACTCCAAAAAAACAGCTTTCATTAGTTTGCAGCCTGCCATCGCAGAAGGTCTCTGTTGAGGATGCGGGGCTGCAAGGGGTGAGACACACACACCCCGCACGCACCCCCCCACATCCCCCCACACACAAACGAACATGTGTGCGGGTATGGGAGAGGTGAGCTAAGAGTCACGCAGAGGCAACAACAGGGAGGAGGGGTTAAAATTGGAAGCCTCTGCCCACTGCTGCCTGCCAGTTGCCACCTCTATTAGATTATGGAATAAAATACAAACATACAAAAGCAAATAGTAGGACACAGTGGAGAGGAAGAAGAGGGGAAAAAAGTGGGGAGAAGGGAAAAAGAAAAGGCATTGACTTCCGACTTCCTCTGTTGCAATAGAATGAAGCATTAACATCGAACCTCAACTTTTTACTTTTTCATAATAGTATAAACTAGCCATTTCTCTAACAACAAATGAATCTAATCAGTAAAACCCAAAATCCCGTGACTTTTTTTTCCAGTCATCAAGTTTTTGACACCTTGCTAAGCACTGGTGGTACTCAAATATTGTCATGTCCTAAAAGTGGTACAATCTGTGAAAAGGTTGAAAAGCCCTGCCCTAGGTGTAATGTAGTGGGTCCGACGCAAGGAAGAGACGCCAGCCGGAGTACGTGTTCAGCTCTTTATTAAGGGGGGGTAGCGTACTGCCAGAACAAGGGCTACCTGGCCTCCTTAAATACCCAGCCAGGTAGGTGACCAGCCAATGGGGTTGGCCCTAGGTTTCCCGCCGAAACTAGGTTTCCCGCCAAAACCGGCCAGGCCAACGCCCCCTGGTGGCTGTTGCTATGCAGATGACTTGGATACATAACACCCCTCCCCCCTTAGAGAAGAACCACATTACCACTGTATGCATGCACAACTATATACAATGTGCCGATACCCATTCAACTACTGAAAGGTCACTTGCACACATAGTCCGCTAGATAGGCAGGTGTTCTGTGGGGCCTGGTGGACCGTCTGGGTGTGGCTTGGCCCTGGACTTGGACAGCCGGCTCGTGAAGCTTCTGTGCTGGGTTGAGCAGAGCTGGTTGCAGGAGGCCCTCCTCCTCTGGTTCCGGTTCTGAGTTGTTTCCGGTTGGGTTGACCTCTCCTGGGGTGTGGCTCTCCTGTTGGGCGTGTGTGGTGCACTCAGGAACCCTTCCTCTGACCTGGTTGATGTGTCACCTTATGTGTCTGTCCCCCTTCACCCCCACGATGTAAGAGAGGGGTCCAGTTTTCTCAACCACTGTCCCCGGAATCCATGGATGCCCTGCCCCGTAGTTCCTTGCCCACACCAGGTCCCCCACGTTGAGAACCCTGTGTGTTGGTGATGATGATGATGGTGGTGGCCTATCCGTCTCTGCTGCTACTCGGTCCGGGTGTAAACGGTCCAGGTTGGTGATGAGACGCCGTCCCCATAGAAGTTCTGCTGGGCTCTTTCCGGTAGCAACGCATGGTGTAGTGTGTTGCGCAAATAGAAATTTCGCCAGTCTGTGATGCCAGTCCCCACTGATGATGCACCTGAGTGCGTCCTTGGTCGTCCTTACCATCCGTTCAGCTTGCCCGTTAGTCGATGGATGAAAGGGCGCGGAGGTGGCGTGCCTAATCCAATTCGCCTTCAAGAATGCCTGGAAATCAGTAGCGGTAAACTGAGGCCCGTTATCTGACACAATTACGTCGGGGAGACCGTGTGTGGCAAAGAGGGCTCTGAGCACCTGGATTGTCCTTGCTGAGGTCATGTTGGGGACAGGGACTACCTCCAACCACTTGGAGTGGCTGTCCACTACCACTAAGAACAGTTGGCCCTGGAACGGCCCCGCATAGTCTATGTGAATGCGGGACCAGGGTGTGTGTGTGGCTTCCCACCTGTGCACTGGGGCGTGAGGCATCTCTGGCCTGGATCTCTGGCATGTATAACAGGCCTTGACCCGTTCCTCAATGTCCTTGTCCAGCCCTGGCCACCAGAGGTAGCTTCTGGCCAGTGCCTTCATCCTGACCACCCCCGGATGTCCCTTGTGTAAGGATTCCAATACCCTGCCCCTGACTGTGGTGGGAATGATGACTCTGCTTCCCCAAAGGAGACAACCCCGGTGCGTGGAGAGCTCGTGTCGCCTGGTGAAATAGGCCTGGAAATCAGGCCCCGGAGACTTGTCCTGCCACCCCGTGCAAACCCATGAGAGTACCCTGCTCATGATATTGTCAGCAGCTGTGCTGGTTGCAATGTCCTCGACATGTACTGGGCATTCTGATAGTTCCTGCAGGGCTAGGATTTGTGTTGCTGGTGCTGGGTCTGGCTCAGTGGTGTCTATGGGTAGCCTACTTAGGCCGTCTGCGTGGCCCATCTCCTTCCCTGGCTTGTGCACCAGCTTGCAATTGTAAGCTGCAAGGAAGATGGACCACCGGAGCATTCTGGGGGACAGTATTTGGGGGGGTCTGCTTGTCCATGGTGAATAGGCCTAGCAGGGGCTTGTGGTCTGTGTAGACAGTGAACTCCCTGCCATACAGATAATCGTGGAACTTCTTGATTCCGGCCACGATTGCCAGGGCTTCCCTGTCAATTTGGGCGTAGTTCCTCTCTGCTCCAGACAGCATCCTGGAATAGTAGGCTATGGGGATTTGAGCCCCATTAGGCTCGAGGTGACTGAGTACTGCGCCCACACCATAAGGGGATGCATCACATGCGACGCATATGGGCTTTGTCTCCATGAAGTGGGTTACTGTGGACTTATCCGACAGTAGTGCTTTTAAAGCCCTGAAGCTTTGGTCGTGTACGGAAGTCCAGACCCATGCTGCCTGCTTGTCCAGTAACCTGTGAAGTGGCTCTGCAATGGCTGCCTTGTGTGGAAGGAATGCGTGATAGAAGTTAAGCAGGCCCAGGAATGCCTGTAGCTCCGCCTTGTTCTTGGGTGTGGGTGCCAGTTTGATTGCCCTCACCTTGGACTCTGTGGAGTGGATTCCCTTGGCATCTACCCTGAATCCCAGAAATTCTGTGGACTGGACCCGTATGCTGCACTTCTCCCTCTTCAATTTGAGCCCATCAGTGCGCAGCCTGGTTAGTACCTTCCTCAGCCTACCTGTTCTGTACCAGCCTGCTACCGGCCCTGCAGAAAAGGCAGGGACAACCCCTTTTACAAGAAGGCAAGAGGCTGGAATTACGCCTGCCAAATTTATCACCACAAAAACAAACGGAACAAGACAAACCAAGAAACAGGAGCTTTAAGAAACATGAACTATCCAAGCGGTTGCCTTCAGCAAACCAGCCCTCCCCACACATTCCCCTTGTATAGAGTTCAGGGCGTGGCTTCTCTCTGCCTCCTTCCAAGAAGCCCCATTGCCTTCCTCTGTTTACTCCTAATTGACTGCCTCCTGCGTCGGGCGTCCTTGAACAGGGCCAGCTGTGGGTCATCTTCATCCACGCTGTCAGGCTCACACAGCTGGGTCTCCGTGGTGACCAAGTGGGAGGGGCCTGGCTGAGGGCTCTCATCAGCAAAATCTTCAACCCCCTCAGCAAGGTCTTCAACACCCCCCTCCTCCTCCTCTGAGTCATCCGACCCAACTGCCGAACCCACAGGCTGACCTTGAATCACAACACTACCTGCCAGTTCCTCCGTTGATGCTCCTGCGATCAGGACGTCATCAAAATAGGGACAAACCCCCGGGATGCCCCTGAGCATCTTCTCCATGATCTCCTGGAAAATGCCAGGAGCTACGCTGATCCCAAACTGCAGCCTATTCACCCTGAACGCTCCCCTGTGAGTCACTATCGTCTGGGCATCAGCCGTTGCCTGGGTAACTGTGAGTTGCTGGTACTCCTGCGTAAGATCGAGCCTTGCAAAAATGGCGCCGCCTTGGAGGGGAGCGAGAACGTGGCTGACCGTGGGTACCGGGTAGGCGTGCGGGTTTAGAGCGCGGTTCTCCGAGCATTTGTAGTCGGCCCAGATCCTTACCTCCCCATTTGGTTTGAGTGGGGTGACTATCGGGGTCTCCCATTCCCCCCCTCTACGGGCTCTAAGATTCCCTGGGCCACCAGCTTATCCAGTTCGCACTCGATCTTGTGCTTGAGTGCGAAGGGAACTCGCCGCGGCCTGACCCTAACGGGGGGAACGTTAGGGTTTAGTTTGAATGAGATGGGGGGCCCTGTGTACCTGTCCAGGGTCCCATCGAAGACGTCTGCAAAATCTTTGCAGACGGCCTCGATGGATTCTCCCTGGATCCGGTGGATCCCGGAGACAGCGATTTCCAGGGCCTCAAACCAGTCTAGGCCAACTAGGCTGGCTCTCCGGCCCTCTACCACTACTACCTCCAGGTGCTCTTCGCGACTCTTAAACCCCACGGAAACGGTGGCCTCCCCCTTTACCTTGACCGGTGAGTTCTGGAAGTCGGTCAGGGCTAAATTTGAAGGCTGTAATTTAATCCGCTGCTTGCTCCGGCCATTAATGTAGTTAAGGGTCTCGTCCGAAATGATGGAGACCGCGGATCCGGAGTCAAGCTCCATGCTGCAAGGAACGCCTTGCAAGCGGATTGTTAATCTAATTTTAGGTTTGAGCAGCCGGCAGCTACCCGTGTGGTGGATGGCCAGCCGGCTCTCAACATAGCCAATTCGCGTTTTGGTCAGGGCCCCAGTACCTTCGAATGGCAATTCCTCCGGTTGCAGCTCGTGGATCTCCTCTCGGGGGCGGCGGCTACAACAGACCGCGGCTATGTGGCCTGTTTTCTTGCAGGCCCGACACGTGGCCGACCGGAACTTGCAGAGGCTGCGCATGTGGTTTCCACCACACCCTGCGCACTTCTGCGGGTTGGTAGCATTGCCTGGGCTTGTCTGGGCGTCTGCCTCGATGGTCGGGGGTCGACTTCCGCTGGAGGAGGTCGATGCTCTGTCCACTCTCATCTGAGGCGACCTGCTGGTGGATGCTGGCTGCCAGGCCGCTGGGGTTGGCTTCCTGGACGGCCTGGACGGCCCCGCAGGCTGCCTCGTGGGCTAGGATGGCGTCCTGGGCTTCCTGGAGCAAAACCTCCTCCCTCTCGAACAGGCGCTCCTGCAGCCTCGTGTCCCGTAGGCCGCAAACCAGCCTGTCTCATAGCCGCTCCTCCAAATTTGAGAACTTGCAGGCGACGGCGGCTTCTCGTAAGGCGGCGATGAAATCGGCCCCGGACTTGTCGGGCCGCTGGTTCCTCCTCTCGAACTGGGCTCAGGCAGCCAGCTTGGATCTGCGGGGCCAGAAATTGGCATTCAGCTTAGCTACGAGGTCCCAGTAAGAGATGGTATCGATGGCCTCTGGAGCGAACAGGTTTGCGGCGACCTCAAGGAGTGCTGGTCCGCCTAGGCAGAGCAGGGCTGCCACTTTCGAGCCGTCTTCTGAGATTTGGTTAAATCTCATGTACAGCTCAACGTGCGACAGGTACCGGGCCCATTTTTCTGGGTGGCGAGTGTCGAACTCGCGGGGTTGCCCAGCTCATGCCATTGTCCCGTCGGTTGTTGCGGCGTGTGGGTGGCCGGTGGCGGTGGCTGGCGGTCGCGTTGGGAGGAAGGGAAGATTCCTCCTTCCTTCAGCGTGCGGTGCGCTCCCCAAGTGACTTCAGCTCCTTGTCAGCAGCAAATCCCACCCTCGTCGCCACTGTAATGTAGTGGGTCCGACGCAAGGAAGAGACACCAGCCAGAGTACGTATTCAGCTCTTTATTGGGGGGGGGGGTAGCGTACTGCCAGAACAAGGGCTACCTGGCCTCCTTAAATACCCAGCCAGGTAGGTGACCAGCCAATGGGGTTGGCCCTAGGTTTCCCGCCGAAACTAGGTTTCCCGCCAAAACCGGCCAGGCCAACGCCCCCTGGTGGCTGTTGCTATGCAGATGACTTGGATACATAACACTAGGGGTTGTTAACAGTCAGTTATGTCTTTTTCTACAAAGATGCATTGCTGGTGCTTCTCAAAGTTTTCAAGTCCTAGTTGCACAGTCACCTCCATTTTTTCAACCATTCTTCAGGTTCATTCATTTTACTCTCCAACAGGGCTGTAGAATCTGATATGTCTTCTTTTCTTTACTATAATAATTGCTCCGCCAAAGATCTTGAGGAGCCCTGGAGAACTTACTCAAGAACTTTTGTTGTGTATGTAGAACTGCCTGGCTAGTACTGCCACCATAACACCAGGTGGTACTGGCCGGGTGTCCTGGTTGGTTAACCTGTCTGGTGGGAAATATACAACACCGGGTTGGGTGTTACCTGGCCAGCGGGAAATTAGAGCAACCGGGTTGGCTGGTGGCATGGACATCAGTCGGATATAAAAGGACACTGGGGGGTTGGGGACTCAGTTCCATCTTGTAATCAATAAAGGCATCTTATATTATGTTGACTCGTTCCTGTGTGCACACGGTCGCCCACGCTACAACAACTTTCTTGGGGTTTAACATGGAAACCTGACCAGGGCCTTCAGTGAAACCAGCCAGTCTCTTGTTGTGTCCCATCAATGTTCATGTTTTACTTTTGCAATACTCTACTCCCAAAGTTGAATCAAATGCTGAGTCCTTCTGTAGCTAAATAATTTTAAAAAATAAAGATCCAAGGAAAGCAAGAGGGTCTGTTAGATTGTCAGAGCCCCAACAACAGCCATGGATGTGTTTCTGTGTTGCCAGACTTACTGGATCTCTCTACTTCATTTGAAATATTTTTGTCTGCTTTAAATCTTATGAGTTCTAGAAGGCTACAAATGCTTCTAGGAAAAACAAATGTGTAGTGCACTTGCCAGTTCAAAACCAATCTGAAAGAAGTGGATTCATCCTGTCTCTCTACCTTTTCAGGAAACCTTTTTGATTATCCAACTCAGGTAAACTTTTCTCCATTCATATTTTTTCTCAAATGTATCTTAAAATAATGGTTGAGTTCACATTTTTATTATGTGTCTTCAACACTACTGTCTACACAAGACAGAGTGAGTTTCATAATGTCAACTAAACACTGGATATCTTAAGGCCAGGACCTGGCATTTGGAACATACCTCCATACGACCTCTGTTGACATTGCTGATATGTCCCTGCAGGTAAAAGATTATGGTTAAATTTCTGATATTGTAATGATGAATAGTAAAGTCACCTTTCCCAACTGTTAGTGTCCAGATGTGCTAACTCCCTAAATTTTCTAGACCAACAGATCTATACAATATCAGGTTAAGGACATCAAGCAAATCATTTGGAAATGACTATTAGAATTATCATGTTTCCATATCTTCTGTCATAGAATCCACTATACTCATATATGGCATGTGTTAAAATATTTTATGCAAGCTGGCACAGATGATCACAGTATTCTCAAATGAGGAGAACTTCAAGGAAGAAAAAAATGTTTCGGGATCTACATTTACAAAATCCGTACTTCTCAACCACAGCTGCTTAAATAAAAATAGTCTTATCAAACATATTTTATTAACATTATACAGAAAGGTTCTGTTTGCTACCAAGCAGAAAGGAAGCGCAAGCAAAGTTTTCAGCTCAGTGAGATGAATCTTTACATTTCCCTAAGATTTAAAAAAGAAAAATGTTTTTTAATTTAAAATAAGCTTTACACAAATTAGCCATATGTACTGTACATTACCCTCACCCGTCTCTCATTATTTATTATACAGGGCAACATAAACATCAACCTTGACACTGTACAACATAAGAGAATGCTTATTCAAATTGCAACCCTTTTTTTCTTAAAAAATCCACAGAGTTTAGTTTAAAAATATCCAAGATGAATTTGTTCTTGCTTTTGCTTTAAAAATAAGCTTTCCTCTTTGACAACAGCTTAAAATGACTTAAGTAGAACACACTACTTTCACTTGATTTTTAAAAAAAATAAATTATTCTGCAATATTTTAAATATCCCCCTAACTTTTAAATAAAACATTTCTCCTGCAACCTTTTCAAGAAAAAAACCCCTAAATTAAGGTCATATTCTCAACTGGAATCAAATGCATCTGTTATTTTGATTCTTGGAGTAATTCTAAATTCCAACCCGAAGTAAGTCATTTCTGAAACTGGAATAAGCAGACACTAAGACAACAAAGGAACTTTGGAGTGATTCCCCCTCTTCATCAGAGTTTGCATTTCACTGAAGTGAAAATCAGGGTTCCTACAGTGCAATCCTATCTGTGCTTACATGAAAGCAAATTGCATTAACTTCAGTCAACTCAAATCCAAGAAATGGAGTAAAGAATATGCAGCCTTACTGTATTGTACATCTGGAATTACCTATGATGACCGGCACTCTTTTTCTTTCTCTCCATGGCCTCTTCATTCCTTGATACAACTTTTGCCAAACTAGTTTCCCGTAGTTGGCATGGAGCAGAGAATCCATACCTTTGATGTCCCAATTCTGTGTACTGTATAATTAGCATTTCTACAATGTAACTTATGAGTTACTCTATTTGAGTGGATAGCTTCAAATATTATTCACATATTTGGCTAAGTCATATTTACAGAATTTATACCTTGTGCTAAGGTTTGTGTTTTGGTTGATTTTAACTTAGATTGTCATACAGCTACAGTGGTTTGTAAACTTTGGTTTATCATTTACCATTTTGTATGAATCCATGACTAAGGTTAATTGGGCAAAACATGCTTATGCCATGTCTTTGTACACTGTGTGAGCCCAACTACTGTAATATGTTAGGTTCTGGTTTAGCATGTTGAATGAAGCCAGGAATTCTGTTTTGTTAACCATAACCATAATGTTAAGCGAATTAGGCTACTAGAGTTTATTCAACAAACAATGGTTTAAAAAAACCTTGGTTTAGGACAATTTGTATGCCCAAAATTATAAAGGACATCAGATTCTTTTGTTCCCTTGAGTATTAGAATTCTTCATTTGCTTTTACTGTATGAAGTATCTGCCCCAAACACTCAAGGCAAATCTATTAATTGAAGCTGGTATAACTGGGGTCACTTTTTTTCTTTCTCTCTCTCTCTCTTTTTTTAGAAATTTTATTAGTTTTTTTCCCTTACATACATATGTTCGTTTTTCAACCAGCGTGTAGTCTGGGTTCAAAAGTGCTAATACATAGTCAAGTCCTAATCTTTGGTTCTTTCCTCTAGCCATTTGTAGAATGACTCCCAGGTTTGGTAGTATTCTGTTTCTTCTTTATCTTTCAATCTCATAGTTAATCTCTGCACATTCCAATATTTTTTTAATTACTTCTTCCTCTGGTGGTATTCCTTCATTTTTCCAGTGTTGCGCAAAGGTTATTCTTGCTGCTGTTGTAATGTGTAGAACCAAATATAAACTTTGTTTATTACTCTTTTCTGGTATTATACCTAATTAAACTCTACATGTTCTCCCAACATTTTTTCTAACAAAGCATGTATTTTTTTCCAATAAGCCTTTGCTTTATCACATGTCCACCAGATATAATAATATGTGCCTGAATTATGTTTACATTTCCAACATCTATCTGACATATTTTTAAACATTTTTGCTAATCTTGCTGGTGGCAAGTGCCATCTATAAAACATTTTATATAGATTTTCTTTATACGAAGTTGACATTGTCAATTTATAATTTCTCTCCCATAATTTTTGCCATTTTTCTAGTTCTATATTATAACCAAAGTTTTTCGTCCACCTTGTCATAGTTTCTTTAGTTTGTTCACTTTCCATCTCCAAAATTAACAAAAAATTATACATTTTCTTAATTAGTTTCTCATCAGAGGTTAACAATATCTTATCAAATACAGTTTGTTCTTTATAAAACCCATACAGTTTCACATCTTTTTCATATCTATTTTGCATTTGTAGCTGTGCCCACCATGACAGGTTGATACCCTGATTATCCAGTTCTTGTCTAGATTTTAATGTGCCATCACTGGACAGCCATTTGTCCGAAATGGTATAGGGTTTCCTGCCTGAACAGGGGGTTGGACTAGATGACCTCCAAGGTCCCTTCCAACTTTTTATTATTATTATTATTATTATTATTATTATTATTATTATTATTATTATTATTATTATTATCTCTATATGTCCAAATTTTTTCAAAGTCTACCAAGTTTGCATGTGAGAAAGCTTCCGTCGTTGATAGCCACCCTGGAATTTTTACATATATTTTACTTTGATTTTTTCCCATACTGTTATCAAAGCATTTCTAATATAGTGATTTTGGAAATACTTATGAATTTTATTTTTCTCGTACCACAAAAAAGTGTGCCACCCTAATTGTAAATCGTGTCCTTCCAAATATAACAACCTTTTATTCCTGAGAGTTATCCATTCTTTCACCCATGTTACTACAGATGCTTGATAGTACAAAGCCCACGCAGGTAGCCCAAAACCTCCATTTTCCTTAGCATCTTGCAACGTTTTCATCTTTATTCTAGCTTTCTTTCCTTGCCAAACAAACTTCAAAAATAATGAATTTAAATCTTGGAAGAATTTTTTCTCAAGTTTTATCGCAATTGTTTGAAATAAAAATAAAATCTTCGGCAATATATTCATTTTAACTGTAGCAATTCTTCCTAGTATTGACAGTTGCAAATTCTTCCACTTTTCCAAGTCTAATTTTATATGTTTCAATAGCCTTATATAGTTGTTTTCTTTTATTGTTGAGCATTTGGCTGATAAGTATATACCCAAATATTTAACCTTTTTCACTATTTGTACCTCTATTGATTCTGACAATCGGTTTGTTTTTTTTGCTTATCTGTAAGATTCTTTACTATTATCTTAGTTTTTTTCTTTATTTATTTTTAATCCCGCTATTTCTCCATACTGTTCTATCTTTCCCCACAATTTAGGAATCATCTCCAGAGGTTCTTCCAAAATAAATACTAAATTGTCAGCAAATGCTTGTAACTTATATGTTTCACCCTTTATCCCCAACTCTTTAATTTCTGTATCTTGTCTAATATTTCTATTTAAAACTTCCAAGGTAAAGATGAATAACAGAGGGGATAATGGGGATCCTTGCCTTGTGCCTTTTCTTATCTCAAAGCTCTCAGTGCAAGCTCCATTCACAATCACTTTGGCTATTTGTTATATATTGTTTTTATCATATTTATAAAATTCTGTCCAAAGTCCATTATTTGTAGTTGGTGAATCATAAATTGCCAGGAGAGATTATCAAATGCCTTTTGGGCATCTAAGAATATTAGTGCCATTTGTTTCCCTGGGTGTAGCTCATAATATTCTAATACGTCTATTATCACTCTTAGATTGTTTTTAATTTGTCTCTTTGGTAAAAAGTCATTTTGATCTGAATGTATAAATTCGACTAAGTATTTTTTTCAATCTCTCAGCCATTATTGAAGTAAAAATTTTATAATCCACATTGAGCAGTAAAATCGGTGTATAGTTCTTAATCTGAGTCAAATCGGAATCTTCTTTTGGTATTAGAGTAATATTTGCTTCCATCCATGTAGATGGAAGTCTAGCTTCTAATAAAAGTCCATTGCAAACATCTTTCAGCGGTTCACTTAGTATCTCTTGGAGGTTCTAATATAGCTCTGCCGGAAGCCCATCTGGACCTGGTTTTTTTCCATTTTTTTGTCTTTTTACGGCCTCTGATATTTCCATCATTGTAACCCTTTCATCTAACATATTTTTAAATGTCTCTGAGATCTTTGGAAAATTATTTTCTTCCAGATATTTTACAGTTCTCTCTCTTGAAGTTTCCTCCTTATTGTACAATTCCTTATAGTATTCTTTGATTATCTTTTTTATTTCTTCATTTTTATATTGTAAATGACCTTTCCCATCTAGTAAGCTATATATCGTTTTCTTCCCTTTCTGTTTTTTAAGTTTATAAGCTAGCCATCTTCCTGGTTTATTGGCATTTTCGAAAAAGTTCTGTTTCACTCTCTTTATCTGTTCTGCCACTTTTTCTGAGTCCAACAGATTTAGTTTATGTTTTATTATGTCCATTTCTCTTTTCAAAGTCTTTTTTGTGGATTTCTTTGCAGTTCTAATTCTAACTTTCCAATTTTTTTTTAATAATACATATTGCTGTTTTCTCTGTTTATTTTTCCTTGCCATATATGTTATAGCTATGCCTCTAAAGTATGCTTTAGCTGTATCCAATACATTTTGTACTGTTGTATCTTCTTATTTTCTTTGAAGAAAAATTCCATTTCTTTTTTCGCTAACTCTATGAATTCTTTTTCTTTTAATATGGATTGATTTAAAGTCCATCTTGGTCTTTTTTGTATTCCTTTCCAGGTCACTTTCAGAGGGTTATGATCTGCCCATGCGCCTATTTCTATCTCAATATCCTGTATGTTCATTCTCACGTCAGCAGTCATCCAAATCTTATCAATCCTTGACCAAGATTTTTGGTTATTTGAATAAAAGGTGTATTGCAATTTTTGTGGATTAATCTCCCTCCAGACGTCTTGGATTCCAATTTCCTCTGCCATATCAAAAAATGTCTTAGGTAACCTTCTTCTTCCAGTTTTTCCTGTTTTATTGCTTTTATAATCAATTTTTCCATCTATTATTGCGTTGAAATCTCCTCTTTTTTTTCCTCTTTTATCACCAGCTGAAAAACCAGCACAAAAGTTTTCTCTTTTTCTTTTTAATCTTGAATAATCCTCCCTGGAGTGCTTTTAGTATAAATCCAAAACAAACATTACTAAGATCAGAATTGTTTCTTTCCAAGTTCCCTGACCCCTTTTCTGTGCTAGCCAATAGCACTACTATAAATTAACACTATATACTGACCAGTTTTGTATAACATCTACACAACTAAAATTGACTTTAACCCTACATTCATTACAAAAATCTATCCATTAAAAGTTTGTGACATCTACCTCTCCCTTTCATTATGTAAAAGATTGCTATAATTTCTAACAGGATAGCATTTCCAAGGACGTGAATAAAAATGAGAGGTGGATGTCTTACATTGTACCCCATTCCTAATTGCATGGATGAAATAACATAATCCTACTCCTGTCACAGGTGCCAATAATTGATTGGTATTTAGAGCCACGACAGGTCTTTCAGAGGGGACATGAAGTTGACACCTCTCAAAACCACTCTGCTTGGGGAGGGCATCAGGAAATTAAAAAAAAATCCAACAGAACCAGAGAAAAGGAGGATATAGGAAATCAGTGGTACCTTTTCTCCTTTGTCATGCAACACTTTGCTCTTCTTTAACCATGGTGAGAGCCACCCAACTATATGTCTTGTAAACAAAGCTGATGGTAGTGATTGGAAACAATTAGCCCGGAGATAAATCATCCAGGAAGTTGGTAACGTAGATCTTGATGAAACCGATTTGATATAGATACAACATAGGCTGCAAGCAGTTTCTCTCCCTTTCATATTTATTCCCTGTCCCCCAAAGTCTTAACCCTGCTGCAGTTCACTTGTTTCTGAGATGAGATGGAATGTGTACTGTGAAACACATCAAAGAGTTTTAACATGTTGCCTTCTGTCTCCCTCTCCCTCATTCCTTTTTTCCTGCTCCACTGGTTTCATTGAGGAGGGAAAGGAGATTAATAAACCGCTCCAGGATTGGGAGGAGGCATAGAGCCAGAAGTGGGCGGAGGTCCCTGTTGTTGTATGTGAGGCCCGTTCAAGTTCTGATGATGGAACCAAGAATTGTGATGTTCCAAGTAGCTTGGGGGAGAGTTATAAGAGAGTGGCTGGGGGATTTGGCTCCTGCTGGCTGGGTTATTATGAGAGTTATTGTCCCAGACGGTGGGAGATGGTGGAGAATTGCAAGCCATGGAGTCACTGTTATTTGGGCTGTCTTCCAAGGGGACCTCTCCATTTTTGTACAATTTCTTAAATTTGGATCTTCTATTCTGGAACCAGATTTTTACCTGAAGAAAGAGAGAAAATTATTTAATTTGTAGAATAGGCTGCATCCACATGTGACTTGAAGCCAGTCCTTTTCCCACCAAAGATAAACCCTCTGCTAGGGGATTCTGCACTTTCTCCACCAGCACAAGGAAAAGTATTACTTGTTCAGTTCAAGGGAAGGACTGTGGCTCAGTGGTTGGGCACATTCAACGCTTTTCATGAAATAGGTAACAGGCTCAAATCCTGGCATTTTCAAGTAAGGCTAGGAAAGACTGGATTAAATGGTTCAAAAGTCTGGTTTGGAATGTAGATTCACACATTGCACTAAACCATGACCCACAATTATGCCTAATAAGCAATACTTTGCTTAGTTTTGACTTGACATAATCAGTGAATCAAATTACTGTCCCTCAACCTGACCCTAAAACACAGAACTTTTGTGAGAATAAATCAGAGGGATAACAATGAGCTCTGCTCAAAACTCATTTGAGGAATAGGCAGAAAAAAATAAACATATCCCCCATTCCATTTGAAAAGAGGGGCTGCATGTTAGTTTCTAATATGGTCTGCCAACTGATTTGATGAAAGAAACAGGGAATTCTGGGTCATTGCAAAAAGTCAGATGACAGGCTTGCTCAAAAGGTTTTACAAGTCTTTCAAGGATGCTAAAACATTGGGATTGGGAAGACTGCCATGATGAAACTTAGGGCAGGACTAGAACAGTGGCCTAGCTTGCTGGAAGTCTCCTCAATACCATTGTAGAGTTGTGTGACTCCATCCACAACCCACTCCAGAGAAAGAGTATAAGTAAAACAAAAGAAAGTGGGTGGCAAATGGGAAGAAAGAATAAAGGATCAAAGATAGTAGAAAAGAGAAACTCTAATCAAAACAAGGAAGCAAGAAGACTTAGGAACAAAGTCTGCTGTGTTTGACAAACATCCATATTTCTTCTGGGGGTAGGGAAAAATTCTTTGCAGTTGGTAACCAATGCTATGAAATTGGCAAGTTCATATTCTGAGCAGTCAATTAAATTGTAGCTATACTGACTGTCTGATAACTCTTTAACCTGAGGAGCATCCTCCTGTCTGGTACTTTTTATATGTGTTGGACTGCAACTGTCAAAGCCCCAAGCAGAAGAGCAAAGGCATATCTGGACATTTTTAGTTCAGGAAAGGTGCATCAAATCTACTGTACTTCTGCTCAAGGTAAAAAGGTACAATGTGTGTAGTAAACAAACTGCAATTAATATATAATTCTTCTAGTATTATTCCATTTTAGAGGGCCAATAGTACATAAGGGGAGGAAGTATGCTAAACCATATGAGTGTATGCAAGCATGTATGTATGTGAGACAGTCAGGAAAACAACAGAAAAGAAATGCTAAAGAAGAGGTAGAAAGACAACTGATCAACTAAGAGATATTTTACAATCTATCAAGATTAAAGAAAGAGCTCCTCCTCATGTCCAAAGAAAAAGACATTCTGGGTATTTCATTTTCTAAAATCTGACCTTAGAAAAGGTCCTACCAAACTGACCTTGGAAGTGAAGAGACTTCCGTAGTATTTGTTGATATATTTTAATTAAGACAAGCATCACAGCCCATATATCTTGGTGATACTTACAGAAAAAACACTGACAGTATAAAATTTGGGCAGGGAAAATAAGAAACATTTGGCCAGTGAACTACAGAGATCATTTATAGAACTGTACAATTTATGCATTTTGCTCTATAGGTTTACATTATGATATGGAATATACACATCCATGGGATTTTTTTGTTAAAAAAACCCAATCTATTGGGACAGGTGTAATTCATTGATAAGAATTTCTGATTCCCAATAATTTATCAATAATAATAATAATAATAAAATGGCTACCATAATTTACAGTACAGAAATGAAAGTTTAAAGTAACCAAAACTGGGAATGGGTGGGGTGGAAAATATATGAAAAGACAGCAAGCTTCATACAATTTTGATTCTCAGAACATATTCTCAGATTCTTACTCAATTATGAGTATTTGTTG
Organism: Vipera ursinii; assembly: GCF_947247035.1. NCBI lineage: Eukaryota > Metazoa > Chordata > Lepidosauria > Squamata > Viperidae > Vipera > Vipera ursinii. The sequence continues at coordinate 37,288,672 of NC_139522.1, forward strand.
CTGGCAAAAAACTCTGATTGGCGGATCTTGGGGGTTCTATTAAATGAATAGCCCACAAGAGTAAAGTTGGCTTATATCTACCCCAAGATCATCAAACCGCTAGAGAAGTTTATGACACCTGACCCCAATCTTGTGCCTTCCAAAGTAATGGATTTCATAACCAGCCTCCTCCAGAGGTATTACATTATAATTATAGCCATATATAACAAAATCAGATAGTAGTCCATTACTTTGGAAGGCAAAGCATTAGGCTACCACCCCCCCAAAAAAAAGTCCAAACAAAAAAAACACTGGATCACTGACCATGATGACCCTAGGGGAAAATTTGTTTCTGTCATGGGGCAGTCTGTTTGTAGGAACAAAAACACTTCTGTACACCCTGAGAGCATTTTGTCGGGTGCAATTTTCAATGTGTCAGGTTGTCACCACTATGCTATGCTCTTGACCTATCAGAATCCGGACACATGCCGGATCTGGTTGTTACAGTGACCCAGCCAGAGAACTCTGTTGTGGACCTGATGGAGATAATAACACAATATGGGAAGGTTTCTGGATTTAAAGTAAATATACAGAAAACTAAAATTTTGGCTAGAAATATGACAGTTTCGCAGAAGGCTCTCCTAGAAGGATTAACTGGATTTGAGATTGTTAAAAGGGTTAAATATTTGGGGGTGATTTTGTCGCCCTCTAATACAAAGCTATATAAAAATAATTATGAAAAGTTATGGGGGAAAATTCAAAAAGAACTGGAGAGTTGGGAAAAATTGCAATTGTCTTTGTTGGGACGGATTGCAGCAGTGAAAATGAATGTCCTGCCCAAATTTTTATTCTTATTTCAAATGATACCGATTCTTAAGAAAGACTCTAACTTGGAGGAATGGCAGCGTGGTATCAATAAATTTGTGTGGGCAGGGAAAAAGCCACGAGTTAAACTTAAGATTATGCAGGATACTGGTGAGAGAGGTGGCCTTAAAATGCCTAATTTTAAATTATATTATGAAGCTGCTGCACTAGTAGGAATAAGTGATTGGATTAATTTGACACAATCGAGGTTATTAAATCTTGAGGGCCATGATCTGTTGTTTGGCTGGCATGCATATTTGTTGTATGATAAGAAGGTAGATACTGTGTTTAGGATGCATATTTTAAGACAGGCATTGCTGAGAGTTTGGAAGAAGTATAGACATAAGTTAAGCAGCAAGATACCATTGTGGGCAATCCCAAAACACGCAATAGAAAATATACATGCTGGTTTCAAACATGATGAGACTACTTACAAGGAAATTTTAAGTTTGGAAAGGAATATTTGGTGCTTGAAATCATATAGTTTCTTGCAAGAAGAGAAGGTTGTTCAGACTTGGTTTCAATATATTCAGTTACAGGCCAGGTGGAAAGAAGACCAAAAAAATGGATTTGCAACGACTGATGAAAATTTGATAAAGCAAATTAGAAATCAAGGACCAGCACATATTAAACGGATATATCTTGCATTGATAGAGATCGATTCAGAAACAGAGCTTGTTAAGGATTGTATGATAAAATGGGCCCAAAACATTCAGGAAGTTATTACAATGGACACGTGGGAAAAGATCTGGGTGAGGAATGTAAAATTCACTCAAGCTCAAAGTCTAAGAGAGAACTTTTACAAAATGTTTTATAGATGGCATCTAGATCCTAAAAAGCTTGCAAGTATGTATCCGAATTATCAGCCTAAATGTTGGAGGTGTGGTGATGAAGAGGCAACATATTTTCACATATGGTGGACATGTAAAAAGGTCAAGGCTTTTTGGATAAAAGTCTGGTGGAATATGCAGAAGATTTTTAAACGGAGGATAAAGTTTTGTCCGCAATTTTTTTTGTTGGGAATAATTGTTGACGCTACAGTTGTGGACTCTAAGTTGATGTTGAATTTAGTTACGGCAGCAAGACTTTTGATAGGTCAATATTGGAAGAAAGAGGAACTGCCGACTATACAAGAGTGGATTTTAAAGGTTTCCGACTTGGCAGAGATGGCGAAGATTTCGGCCTATTTGAAAGATTACTCGCAAGAACATTATATTATGGAATGGAGAAAATGGATTGAGTTTATCCAGAATAAGTATAGGGTCAAGAAGTTTTATCTAGCATTTGAATAAGTCTTCTTTCGTTTTCTTTTTTCTTTTTTTATTTTGTCTTCTATATATATTTAATAATGCTAAGTTTTGTTTGATCCTATATAAGTTAGAGAGTGATGGATTTTAGAATTTATAGTTGTTAGTATATGGTTGTTTATGATTGCTTTTTTATATATATATACCTTGTATTTAGCTCTGGGAAGTCCGGGGGGGAGGGGGGTTGGGGGGAGGGGGGGGGGAGGAGGGAGGGGGGGAGGGGGGGGGAAGGGGGGAGGTAGGGAGGGGACGAGGGAGGGGGAAGGGGGTTTTTTAAAGGAAAACTGTATTTTTAAAACTTTTCAATAAAAAAAAAAAAAGAATCCGGACACATGCCAACTTGCTCCCTTATTTTAGATCAGGGGTGCCAAACTGCCGGCCCACAGGCCGGATGTGTCATGGCGAAACCACGCCCACCCCATTGCGGGTAATGGGAAAAAACTCACAATACGTCATGACACGTGATGTTGCAAGTTTAACACCCATGATTTAGATCAAAGCAGTTAAGAAGCCTTGTTGTCCTCAGGGTGCTTGACTGGCTCCACATTCCAGTTCAACTTCTTTACCAGCTCCTCATGACCTGCTTAGGAGGGAAGGCTTGTGGGAGAGGATGGCAAACAAGGCAGCTTTATGTCTGAATGTGGGAGCTGAAACAGGAAGCTAACTCTTTTGGCTGTGTGTGTACATCCAATCACATGTTTGGTTTACATCTGTTTAAGAATATCATGTCAAGCATGGTGAGTGAGCATTTGACAAAAGACCATAATATTTTAATAGGAGTCCAAAAAGTTTAGTTTTTATCAGATTAATTAAGAGGTAACATGTCCACAGAACTAAATCCATGTTTGCCTAAAATCCAAGCTTGTGATAAATGACTCCTTTCTATTTTGGTAACCATCCTAGCGTTTCCTTTGTTGTGAACTGTGATTTAAAAGACGACTCTTTTCAAGGCTGAGGCTGAGGCCTTTAATCTGCTGAGGCCCTGCTAACACAATTTTTGCTAGATATTTTTGTGTAATTAATTAATTATAATTAATTAATTAATTTTCTAATGGAACAAATCTCAATCTCATTCTTTCTAAGTTGCTTTTCCTCTCCTATCCTCAAAATTTTTCAGCACTTCCAGGTGGCAAGGCTCCGTCGATGGCGGTCATTTCTGACTGTCAGCCCCGTTGCCCCGTTTAAATTGCGAAAACAGCGACAATCAGCTGTTTCGCGGTTTGGGAATCCCCCCTCGGGAGAAGAGGGGGGGTGAGCATTCAGGTAGAGGTAGAGCTCCCCTAGACCCCCAGAATTATCACTCTGGGGGTCGAACGGTGAGAGCTCCCTCGGAGCCTGAATTGGCTCCAGACTTGGGGACTCCTCTGTTTCAAGGCTTTGAAACAGAACAGGACGCTGCAACCATCCCTGCTCCCAATATTGTACTTTGGATTACTTGGATGCAGGCAGAGCTGAGCAGGAGAATATTGAAACAGCGCCAGAATAAATCTTTAGAGAAAGTGGGAAGAACAAAGAATAAGGAAAATAAAATAAAAGAAGGAGGAAGATATAAAGTGGATTTTTAAAGTTGTAAAAGACTCTGTTAAAAACATTTGAAGTTGGCTCAAAAGTGATTTAAAAGTCTTGGATAGTTAACAGTGAAGCAACTAAGTTGCAATTTGGGCGGAAAAGTGAAAGTGAGAAACGAAAGTTAATTGGGTGTTAAAATGGCTTCCAAACCACCTAGATTCTCTGCTTCTAAAAGTGCGGGGGCTTGACCAGTTCAACAATCTGGACTTCAAACATTGATGCCACCCCCGCAGCACCTACACCTATACTCACATTGACATTAAAAGACTTACAAGATGCTTTAAAACTTCAATATGAGCAAATATCTGAGCTCAATAATGAGAAAAATAAGGAAATACGAGAGGATATTTTGCCGGCATTTCAGGGACTGACAGTTTGTACTGAGAATCTGAATGAACGTGTGGAAGAAGTTAAGCAAAATAATTTGATATTGGAAGCTAAAATCAGTGAAGCTGAGAATAAAATGGATAAAATTGATGATGAGGTGGTAATGACACAATGTAGAGACATGGAGTTTGCCTTGAGGATCAGAGGTCTGAAAGAAAATACACAAGAAAACTTGGAAGAGATGTTGGCAAAAGCTGTGGCACCTATTTTGGGTTGGCGAGCTGAAGATTTTATACTGGAAATAGACAAAATATTTCATGTCAATTCCTGGATTGCTAGACAAATAAAACTACCAAGTGATGTGGTTGTTTACTTCACAAAGAGAAAAATCAGAAATGCAATCATACAAGCCTTTTATAACAACAGATTTAAAGTGGCTGATCAAGAGGTTTTAATTTTGAAAGAAATACCACCTAGAATTTTAAGAAATAGGAAAGAATTTGTTTTTCTGGCAGATGAATTTAAAAAATGACAGATTCATTTTAGATGGGAGATACCAACTGGGATAGTGGTGAATTATGTTGGTACAAGATATCGTCTTAATACAGTTCTGAAGGCACGAGATTTTTATTGTAATATACCGAAGGCAGACTCACCGACATCCCCAGAAATTAAAAGAAGAAAGGAAAAAGAAGTGCGACAGACACAATTGGAAGATACACAGCAAGATGAAGAAATGGTCTCGCTGATTTCAAAAGAAACACAGCAAACTTTGGAAATTGCGCGGCCCTTGGCTCCATTAGAAGAATCAAGGGCTCAAAGAGTGACACGGGCTGCAACCAGACGAAAGGAACAACAACAACAACAGAAACAATATACTACAATTACAACTCAAGAATCTACTTACTGTATACTGAAGCAGTGGGAGGAGCGAGACCAAAGAAGCAGATGCTTGTGGATCTGCAAGATACGCTCCGAAAGCTTCAAGTCACACAAAATGGTGACAAAGTTTCTAACATGGAACGTTAATGGTTTAAATTCATCGCAAAAGAGAAAGAAAATATTTCAGTACTTGAAACAATTTAAAAATGATGTTATATGCTTGCAGGAAATGCATATCCATGTATCTGATCAAAAATATTTGATAAACTCTAGATTGGGTATGCAGTTTATTGCATCTGCTCCAGAAAAGAAAAATGGTGTAGTCATTTATGTGAAGAAGAATTTAACAGCTAACTTAATTGAAGCAGATAAACAAGGAAGATATATTATAATTGAACTTTTAATAGAAGGGAAGAAAATATTTTTAATTGGATTATATGCACCTAATCAACAGCAAGGAGAATTTTATAAACTTCTACATAATAAAATAATTCAATGGGATTATAAATCGTGTATTTTAATGGGAGACTGGAATGGAGTATTGGACACACAAAAAGATAACAAAGGACCTTTTAAAAGCACTCCAAATCATGCTAGATTGCCTAAATCTTTTTTTGACATGAAAGATGATCTGGAACTGAGATGTTTGGAGAGAACGAAACGTGGAAGAAAGGGATTTTACTTTTTTTTCTGACAGACATCAATCTTTCTCCAGGATTGACTTTGTATTAACTACTAATGATTGTTTTTTCTAGGGTTAAGAAGATCAAGATATGTCCAAGAATCTTATCAGACCACAGTCCAGTATGGATGAAATTGGAGAAGGGGAAGGAAGATAGGAGATCTTGGAGATTAAATGAAAATCTGTTTAGATATGAAGAAAATGTGGAAGAATGTAAAATACAAATGAAAGAATTTTTTACTATAAACATGCACAAGGGTACTCCAATTGAAATGGTTTGGGATGCAAGTAAAGCTTATATGAGAGGAGTTTTAATATATTTGAATAATAAATATAGACGTAGATTTGAATATAAGCGTAAAGAGTTAGAGGAGGAAATAAAGATGAAAGAGAGGGCTTTTATCTTGAACTCATCTAATAAGAGGTTGAAAGAAGCAATTAATTTGTTAAGAGGGCAGTTTGATATGTTGATGGCAGATCAAGTGGCAACTAACTTACGATATGTTAAACATAATACTTTTTACAATGCTAATAAGCCAGGTAGATGGTTAGCTTATTTGTTAAGGAAAAAACAAAAGTCACGTAATATAGACAAGATAGAATATAAGGGTAAAGAGGTGTTTCAACAAAATCTTATTAAAAAGGCTTTTGTTGAATTTTATTCTAAATTATATGCAAGGGATATAACTCAAGGTTTAGATATAGATAGGTATTTACAAGAAGTGAATATCCCTACACTTACACAAGAACAGAAGGAAGGGATGAATCAACCGATAACTGCTAAAGAAATTATTTTAGCAATTAAACAACAAAAAGTGGGTATGACACCTGGAACAGATGGTTTGACAGCCACTTATTATAAAAAATTACAATTAGAGTTGGTGGAACCTTTGAAAGAATTATTTAGGACAATTCAATCTGGAGGGGAAGTGCCTCCATCGTGGAGAACAGCTTTTATATCATTGATTCCAAAGGAAGATCAAGATCTTACCCAATCAAAAAATTACAGACCTATATCGCTTCTAAATACAGATTATAAGATATTTGCAAAGATCTTAGCAAATAGATTAATGAAGGTTATGCAGCAAATGATTTATAGTGATCAAACAGGATTTATAAGTGTTAGACAAATGAAAAGTAATGTGAGATATATTGTAAACGTATTAGAATATTTGGAAAGAAATAATCAAGTCCCTGCAGCATTGATTTTTTTGGATGCTGAAAAGGCGTTTGATCAATTGAACTGGCAATTTTTATTTAAAGTTTTAGAGAAGATGGAGTTTGGTGATAAGTTTTCACAACCTATTAGGGCAATATATCAGAAACAAACAGCCCAAATAATAATTAATGGTAGTTTAACAGAAGCTTGCAAAATTGAAAAGGGCACAAGACAGGGATGTCCATTGTCACCATTGCTGTTTGTTTTAACATTGGAAATATTATTGATTAAGATACGTGACTCAAATAAAATAAAGGGAATTAAAATTAATGATCAAGATTATAGATTGAGAGTGTTTGCAGATGACTTGGTTATTACATTAGGTCAACCGACTCAGTCGGTTATAGATTTAATGGAAATAATTTTGCAATATGGACAGGTTTCTGGATTTGAGGTTAATAGGCAAAAACTAAACTTTTGTCTAAAAATATGACTACAGAACAAAAGGTAGTTTTAGAAAAATTAACAGGATTTGAAATAGCTAAAAAGATTAAATATTTGGGGGTATATCTTTCAGATTCAAATGTGAAATTATACAAAAATAATTATGAATTGTTATGGTTAAAAATACAAAAAGAATTAGATACTTGGAAAAAATTACAACTGTCTTTATTGGGAAGAATTGCAGCAGTAAAAATGAATGTTTTACCAAAATTTTTATTTTTGTTTCAAATGATAGCTATACTTAAAAAAGATTCAAATTTGGAGGAATGGCAGAAAGGTATTAACAAATTTGTTTGGGCAGGGAAAAGACTGAGAGTAAAACTTAAGATAATACAAGATATACGTGAAAGAGGTGGTCTTAAAATGCCTAATTTTAAATTATATTATGAGGCTGCGGCTTTATCGTCAATTAGTAATTAGTTTAATTTAACAGAAGGAAGATTATTGAATGTTGACGGATGTGATTTATTATATGGTTGGCATGCATATTTATTGTATGATAAAAGGTGGATAATATCTTTAAGACACATATATTAAGGTATGCTCTGTTGCGAGTCTGGAAAAAATACCGATACAAGTTAAATTATAAAATACCAATTTGGGCAATACCTAAACATGCAATAGAAAATATAAGTCTGGGATTTAAACATGCTGTGACCACATATAAAGCATGCGGACCTGGCTTGCATCACGGAGACTTGGTTGGGCCCAGAGGGTGGGGTCCCTTTGGTTGATCTTTGCCCACCAGGCTTCCGGGTGCTACACCAGCCTCGAGCTCAGGGTAGGGGTGGGGGAGTGGCGGTGATCGTTAGGGAGACCTTATGTCCGCGGGAGACCACCGTTCCTCAGATAGTCGGGTGTGAGTCTCTCTTTATGAGATTTGGCTCTGGGGCGCAGTTGGGCTTGCTGCTCGTGTACATTTCGCCTAGTCGCGTAGCGGCAGCCCTGCCAGAGCTGCTCGATGTCCTCTCAGGGTTGGTGGTTGAGTTCCCCAAACTTATAGTTTTGGGAGACGTCAACCTACCATCCCTGGGAGGTTCATCTGAGCTTGCTCGGGAGTTCATGGCTTCCATGACGGCCATGGACCTGACGCAGATAATTTCTGAGCCAACTCATGAGGGAGGCCACACCCTTGACCTGATTTTCTTATCTGGACGGTGGTTGGATGATCTTGGTGGGGGCTTTCCACTTACTATGCCCCTGTCATGGACCGATCATCACCTCCTGCGGCTGGTCTTCCATTTTGCCACCCCTCGCCGTGGAGGTACGGAGCCAACTAGATGGTACCGCCCCAGACGCCTAATGGATCCTGAGAGATTCCAAGCGGCGCTGGGGTCTCCACCTGCCTCCATTGCTCACAGCTCGGCGGATGCCTTAGTGGAAGCCTGGGAAAGGGCAGCCACTGAGGCACTCGACCGGGTTGTACCCTTGCGGCCCCTGACCCGGCGCAGATCCCAGCGAGCTCCATGGTTCTCCGCGGAGCTCCGGGAGATGAAGCGGCGGAAACGGGGCCTAGAGAGCTGCTGGAGGTCCAGCCGATCTGAACCCGACCGATTGCGGTTAAGAACCTACATTAGGTCTTATCTCGCTGCGATGAGGGAGGCGAGGTGTAATTACTTCTCTACCCTCATCGCGTCCGCAGACAATCGCCCGGCCGCCTTGTTTAGGGTGACTCGCTCCCTTCTTAATCAGGAGGTGAGGGAGGATCCCTTGCAGGGTCGTGCCGAGGAGTTTGGTCAACATCTGTCCGATAAAATCGCTCGGATTCGGACCGGTTTGGACTCCAGCTGGGCAGAGTCTGACGATCAGGACACGGGCGGTCTTGTCAATGTTATCTGGGAGGAGTTCGATTCTGTGACCCCTGATGAAGTGGACAGGATTATGGGGAAGCTGAGTTCCACCACATGCTTATTGGACCCGTGCCCTTCTTGGCTGGTTTACGCAGCTAGGGAGAGGACACGAGGCTGGCTCCAGGCGGTTATATCTGCTTCTTTGAGTGAGGGTTATTTCCCCACCGTCTTGAAGGAGGCGGTGGTGAGACCTCTCCTGAAGAAGCCTGCCTTGGACCCAGCTGTATTGAACAACTTCCGTCCAGTCTCCAACCTTCGCTTTCTTGCGAAGGTTGTTGAGAGTGTGGTGGCGCATCAGCTCCCTCTGGTCCTGGATGAAGCGGATTACCTGGACCCTTACCAATCGGGTTTCAGGCCCGGGCACAGCACGGAGACGGCATTGGTCGCTCTGGTGAATGATCTCTGGAGGGCTCGGGATAGGGGGTATTCCTCTGTCCTAGTCCTATTAGACCTCTCGGCGGCTTTCGATACCATCGACCATGGTATCCTGCTGCAGCGTCTCAGGGGATTGGGAGTGGGAGGCACGGTTTTTCAGTGGTTCTCCTCCTATCTCCTGGGACGCTCGCAGTCGGTGTTGGCAGGGGGGCAGAGGTCGACCCCTAGGACTCTCGCTTGTGGAGTTCCTCAGGGGTCGGTCCTCTCGCCTCTCCTGTTCAACATCTATATGAAGCCGCTGGGTGAGATCATTCGTGGTTTTGGAGTTGGGTGTCATCAATATGCTGATGATACCCAACTTTTTATTTCGACCCCAAACCACCCCAGTGATGCCCTCGCTGTGATGTCCCGTTGCCTGGAGGCGGTTCGGGTCTGGATGGGGAGGAACAGACTTCAACTCAACCCTGACAAGACTGAGTGGCTGTACATTCCGGCTTCCCGAGACACCTGGGATGTTCCACCTCTTTCTATGGGGGGTGAGCTTTTACCCCCTGTGGATAGGGCTCGCAACTTGGGAGTCCTCCTAGATTCACGACTCACTTTGGAGGATCACATAGTGGCCGTGACTAGGGGGGCTTTTGCCCAGGTTCGCCTGGTGTGCCAGTTGCGGCCCTATCTAGATCGGGAGGCCTTGTGTACGGTCACTCATGCGCTCGTGACCTCTCGCCTAGACTACTGTAACGCTCTCTACATGGGACTTCCCTTGAAGACTACTCGGAGGCTCCAACTGGTACAGAATGCGGCCGCGAGAGTTGTCTTGGGAGTTTCCCGGTACTCCCATGTTACACCTTTGCTCCGTGAGCTGCATTGGTTGCCAGTTGTCTTCCGGGTAAGGTTCAAGGTTTTGGTTATGATCTTTAAGTCCCTACATGGCATGGGTCCGCGATACCTCGAGGACCACCTGCTGCCGGCGTCGACTCCCCTCCGCCCTGTGCGCGCCCACAGAGAGGGCCTCCTCAGGGTGCCTCCTGTCAAGGAATGTCGACTGGTGGCCCCCAGGGGGAGGGCCTTCTCTGTGGGTGCTCCGGCGTTATGGAATCAACTGCCAGTCGAGCTCCGGATGGCATCAGACCTCCGATCCTTCCGTCGCGGGTTGAAGACCCATTTATTTGAACTAGCGGGTCTGGCCTGATGGGGGTACTTGGGTTTTTTATTGGTTTGTTTTAGTATTCTGGTTTTAACTTGGGCATTAATTTAATTATTTTTTAATGTTTGTATTGGTGTTTATATTTATGCCCTGTGAACCGCCCTGAGTCCCTTTGGGAGAAGGGCGGTATAAAAAAAAATCTCAATAAATTAAATTAAATATTCTCACACTGGAAAGGAATGTATGGCAATTAAAGCCATTTAATACTTTAAAAGAAGGGAAAATAGTACAAACTTGTTTCAGTATGGCCAGATACAAGCTAGATGGAAAGAAGATCAGAAAATTGGCATTTCAACAACAGATGAAAATCTGGTAAAACAAATTAGAGATCAAAGTCAAGCACATATACTGTAAGAAGGATATATAATGCATTGATAGAAATAGATTCAGAAACGGAACTTGTTAAAGATTGTATGATAAAATGGGCCCAGAATATTCAAGAGCCAATAATGATGGATGTTTGGGGAAAAATTTGGGTCAGAAACATAAAATTTACCCAGGCACAAAACTTAAGAGAGAATTTTTATAAGATGTTTTATAGATGGCACTTAGATCCTAAAAAATTAGCATGTATGTATTCAAATTATCAGCCTAAATGTTGGAGGTGTGGTTGTGAGGACGCAACGTACTACCATATATGGTGGACTTGTAAAAAAGTTAAAGACTTTTGGATTAAAATTTGGTGGAATATGCATAAGATATTTAAGAAAAAGATAAGGTTTACTCCACAGATATTTCTACTGGGTATTATTACTGATTGTACTGTTATATACCCCTTCATGGATTACTGCCTTGTCGTGGCGAAGGGGCTTGCGTAATTCAATGAAGCTATGAGCTATGCCATGCAGGGCCACCCAAGACGGAAAGGTCATAGCAGAGAGTTCTGACAAAACGTGATCTACTGGAGAAGGAAATGGCAAACCACTCCAGTATCTTTGCCATGAAAACCCTATGGACAGTACCAAAAGGCAAAACGATATGACGCTGGAAGATGAGCCCCTCAGTTCGGAAGGCGTCCAATATGCTACTGGGGAAGAGCAGAGGGCTAGTACTAGTAGCGCCAGAAAGAATGAAGTGACTGGGCCAAACCCGAAAGGACGCTCAGCTGTGAATGTGTCTGGTGGTAAAAGGAAAGTCCGATGCTGTAAAGATTTTTTTTCCATAGGAACCTGGAATGTAAGATCCATGAATCAAGGAAAGCTGGACGTGATCAAACAAGAGATGACAAGACTAAACATCGACATCTTAGGTATCAGCGAACTAAAATGGACAGGAATGGGTGAATTTAATTCAGATGACCATCAGGTATACTACTGCGGGCAAGAATCCCTCAGAAGAAATGGAGTAGCCTTCATAGTCAATAAAAGAGTAGGAAAAGCAATACTGGGATACAATCCTCAAAATGACAGAATGATCTCAGTTCGAATCCAAGGCAAACCATTCAATATCACAGTAGTCCAAGTCTATGCCCCAACCACCAGTGCTGAAGAGGATGAAATTGACCAGTTCTATGAAGCTCTACAGCACCTTATAGAACTAACACCAAAAAATGATGTCCTTATCATCATGGGGGATTGGAATGCTAAAGTAGGAAGCCAAAAGATAACCGGAATAACAGGCAAGTTTGGCCTTGGAGTACAAAATGAAGCAGGGCACAGGCTGATAGAATTTTGTCAAGAGAATACGATGGTCATAGCAAACACTCTTTTCCAACAACCCAAGAGACGGCTCTACACATGGACATCACCAGATGGTCAACACAGAAATCAGATTGACTATATGCTCTGCAGCCAAAGATGGAAGATGGACTATATGCTCTGCAGCCAAAGAAGCTCTATACAGTCAGTAAAAACAAGACCAGGAGCTGACTGTGGCTCAGACCATGAGCTTCTTGTTGCAAAGTTTAGGCTTAAATTAAAGAAAGTAGGGAAAAGCGCTAGGCCAGTCAGGTATGAATTAAATCATATCCCTGTTCAATATACAGTAGAGGTGACATAGATTTAAGGAATTAGATCTGATAGACAGAGTGCCTGAAGAATTATGGACAGAGGTTCGCAACATTGTACAACAGGTAGCAACCAAAATCATCCCAAAGAAAAAGAAATGCAAGAAAGCAAAATGGCTGTCTGAGGAAGCTTTGCAAATAACTGAGGAAAGGAGGGAAGCGAAAGGCAAGGGGAAAAAAGAAAGATACACCCAATTGAATGCAGAATTCCAAAGAATAGCTAGAAGAGATAAGAATGCCTTCTTAAATGAACAATGCAAAGAAATAGAAGAAAACAATAGAATAGGGAGGACCAGAGATCTTTTCAAGAAAATTGAAGAGATGAAAGGAACGTTTCATGCAAAAATGGGCATGATAAAGGACGAAAATGGCAGGGACCTAACAGAGGCAGAAGAGATTAAGAAGAGGTGGCAAAATTACACAGAAGAACTATACAAGAATGAGCTTAATGTCCCTGATAATCACAATGAGGTGGTCACTGACCTCGAGCCAGATATCCTAGAATGTGAAGTGAAGTGGGCCTTAGAAAAGCTGAGCAACAAGAAAGCTAGTGGAGGTGACAGTATTCCAGCTGAGCTATTCAAAATCTTAAAAGACGATGCAGTAAAAGTGCTACACTCAATTTGCCAGCAAATTTGGAAAACTCAACAGTGGCCACAGGATTGGCAAAGATCAGTTTACATTCCCATTCCAAAGAAAGGCAGTGCCAAAGAATGTTCAAACTATTGCACCATTGCACTCATTTCACATGCTAGTAAAGTTATGCTTAAAATTCTACAAGCTAGACTCCAGCAGTATGTGGATCGAGAACTACCAGAAGTACAGGCAGGATTTTGAAGAGGCAGAGGAACTAGAGATCAAATTGCTAACATATGCTGGATCATGGAGAAAGCTAGAGAGTTCCAGAAAAACATCTACTTCTGCTTCATTGACTATGCTAAAGCCTTTGATTGTGTGGATCATAACAAACTGTGGCAAGTCCTTAAAGAGATGGGCATACCAGACCATCTTATTTGTCTCTTGAGAAACCTATATGCGGACCAAGAAGCAACAGTGAGAACTGGACACGGAACCACTGATTGGTTCAAAATTGGGAAAGGAGTCCGGCAAGGCTGTATACTGTCGCCTTGCCTATTTAACTTATATGCAGAGCACATCATGAGAAAGGCAGGGCTAGATGAATCAAAAGTTGGAATTAAGATTGCCGGAAGAAACATCAACAACGTAAGATATGCAGATGATACCACTCTAATGGCAGAAAGTGAAGAGGAACTAAAGAGCCTCTTGTTGCGAGTGAAGAAGGAGAGTGCAAAACTTGGGTTGAAACTAAACATTAAGAAAACCAAGATCATGGCATCCGGCCCTCTCAATTCCTGGCAAATAGATGGGGAAGCAATGGAGGTAGTGACAGATTTTATTTTCCTGGGCTCCAAGATCACTGCAGATGGGGACTGTAGCCAAGAAATTAAAAGACGCTTGTTCCTCGGGAGGAAAGCAATGGCAAATCTAGACAGCACAGTAAAAAGCAGAGACATCACCCTGTCAACAAAAGTGCGTATAGTCAAGGCTATGGTCTTCCCAGTTGCAATGTATGGCAGTGAAAGTTGGACCATAAGAAAGGCTGAGCGCCAAAGAATTGAAGCCTTTGAACTATGGTGCTGGAGAAGACTCCTGCGAGTCCCTTGGACTGCAAGGCGATCAAACCGGTCAGTCCTAGAGGAGATCAACCCTGACTGCTCTTTAGAAGGCCAGATCCTGAAGCTAAAACTCAAATACTTTGGCCACCTAATGAGAAGGAAGGACTCACTGGAGAAGAGCCTAATGCTGGGAAAGATTGAGGGCAATAGAAGAAGGGGACGACAGAGAATGAGGTGGCTGGATGGAGTCACTGAAGCATTAGGTGTGAGCTTAAATGGACTCCAGAAGATGGTAGAGGACAGGAAGGCCTGGAGGAACATTGTCCATAGGGTCGCGATGGGTCGGACACGACTTCGCAACTAACAACAACAACAACAAAACTGTTATATAAACTAAATTGATGTTGAATTTAATAACAGCAGCAAGACTTTTGGTTTGGCAATATTGGAAGAGGGAGGAACTGCCTACTATAGAAGAGTGGACTCTAAAAGTTTCAAACTTGGCAGAAATGGCAAAAATTTCGGCATATTTGAAAGAACAGTCGCAACAGAGATATATCTCGGAATGGAGAAGATGGATTGATTATATTCAGAATAAATATGGGACTAAAAACTTTCACCTAGCATATGAATGAATATTAGAATTATAAGATGTATTATTATTTACTTATGTTTAAGGGGAGTTAAAGTGTGATAGGATTTAAAGCGTATTTATAGTTGGTTAGCATATTTTAGCTTAAGTTTGTTAGAGGCAATACCCTGTATTCAGCTCTGGGAAGTCTGGGGGGGAGGGGGGGGAGGGAGGGGGTGTGGGGGGGAGGGGGAGGGAAGGAGTATATGTTTAAAATGTACTGTAAAACTTTTCAATAAAAAAAAGAAAAGGTTTTTTTCAAAAAAAACAAGTTACATCAGGGTGAGGCAATAAGTTTCCCACATTTTACCCTCTATGTAAAAAAGTATCTCAGAGAATACACTCAGTGTCTGTCTCAAACATGGAAAAAATGGCCAAAAGAATAAGGAAACCAAGACTATAGAAGACTTCTTTCTTCTAAAGAAGCAAATGTCTTTACCCTGCCTATCAGTTCTTCTCTCAGACCTCTGAGGTATAGACTCCTAAAACTCTGCACATGTCCTAGATAGACAGAAGTTTTATGCCAAAGGACACTAGCACATGCAGAATAGCATTTATCCTGATAAACACACTTTGCAGAAGGGAACTTTAGTTTTGAAGAGGAAAAATCTCTACTGTTGATTTGTGTCTGGTGAGGACAATGAAAGAAACTGCTTTGACCCTATACTTTCTTTGTAGGAGAAAGTGAAAGGTGTCAGAAAAGAAAAAGCCATTTGCACCATCATATTCAATTACCTAAATATGTTGTGGACTTTGATTAAGATGTATTATAAATTGTATTATAATTTATTACAATGTTTATATTTAGTTTTATCCTGATTAAAAGGATAGTCAGTTAAGTCCTGACAACCAACTGTAGGACAGCACACACACACACACCCAGAGAAAGAAATATTTTGGGGAATATTAAAAAGGCAGAATATTATATTTCCCCAAACCCCCAGGTCTCTCTGCCCCAAGCAGAGGCCAGGTCTGTAGAAATGCAGATTTGATAATCCTTTCAGAAAGATTGGAGCCAGGAAGCTTGGATCTGATGAGATTAGAAAGACAAAGACCCCTACAATCTACATCCCCCACCCAAACTCTAAGAACAGGAAAGATGACCTTTAGGACATAATAGGATTAACCCACCAATACCAAAAAGGACACACTCAAAAGAACCTCAGGTCAAAGTTCATGTCACAGGAACAGGAACTCCAAACACAAAAGCCCAAGAAAGTATAAAAACCCACCACTCCTAGCTACATGTGGTCAACTGCTCCAGAGACTCATGTCTTGTGCTTCTGCTCTTTAATAAACTACAACCTTCTTTCTAAACCAGTCTCCATTTTGTTTATTCCCAGCTTGGACTGGACCCTGATGAAGATTTTTCTTTCAACACAACAAGGTACGTTTTACTCTGATTTCATCCTTCCCTAAGGAGTTATGTACTTTTTGGCAATCCAGCTTTGTATATTATTTTTCTATCTTTCATGTGGGCATATCTAGGGTGCATTAATCTGGATGACCACTAATGGCAGTAAAGACAGTTTCCTGTATCTCTTTACTGCCCTTCCATGGTTGCCTGAATATCTGCAAGCAAGATATGGTATGCCTAGCCTCATTTAGTAGAGGGAATTTCCAGAGCTATTTAAGTTCTAGCTTTGTACTAATCTCATAAACTTCCCAGCCTATTTCCCTCTAGGAATATACAACTTCACATACAGCATCAAGATGGGCTACAGAAGATGATAACATGAAGGTTTGTTTGGGAATGGTATGTATGCATGAATGTGTTATTTCTTCTGTTCTTCTACATTTGGCTTCATCTTAAATTAGTTGACTGAAATGAAGAAACATTAGGGTAAACAAGAGGGGACATTTGGATAAAAGGACAATGGCCTCAGTTCACTTCTAATATTGGACCCAAAACCTCCTCTAGAATGTGCTCAGAGGCACCCTGTTTCTTCATTCTGTGACTCTGATCTTGGTAGATTTTGGAATTTCAGTAAGGTAGATTCAACAAATCCTGCCTTAAATATAGGCTACCCATCATCTGGATGGGGAGGAACAGACTTCAGCTCAACCCTGACAAGACCGAGTGGCTGTACATTCCGGCATCCCGGGACATTCAAAATGTTCCATCTCTTTCTATGGGGGGTGAGTTTTTACCCCCCGTGGATAGGGCTCGCAACTTGGGAGTACTCCTAGATTCACGGCTTACTCTAGAAGATCACATAGTAGCCGTGACTAGGGGGGCTTTCGCTCAGGTTCGCCTGGTGCGTCAGTTGCGGCCCTATCTGGACCGGGATGCCCTGTGTACAGTCACTCATGCGCTCGTGACCTCTCGTCTGGACTACTGCAATGCTCTTTACATGGGGCTTCCCTTGAAGACCACTCGGAGGCTCCAACTGGTACAGAATGCGGCCGCGAGAGTTGTCTTGGGAGTTTCCCGGTACTCCCATGTTACACCTTTGCTCCGCGAGCTGCATTGGTTACCAGTTGTCTTCCGGGTGAGGTTCAAGGTCTTGGTGATGGTTTTTAAGTCCTTACATGGCATGGGTCCGGAATACCTCAGGGACCACCTGCTGCCGGCGTCGACTCCCCTCCGCCCTGTGCGTTCCCACAGAGAGGGCCTCCTCAGGGTGCCACTGGTCAGAGAATGTCGACTGGCGGCCCCCAGGGGGAGGGCCTTCTCTGTGGGCACCCCGGCTTTATGGAACCAACTGCCGGTTGAGCTCCAGACTGCACCGGATCTTCGCTCCTTCCGGCGCGGGTTAAAGACCCATTTATTCGAACAAGCTGGCCTGGCCTGATGGGGGAACCTTAGGGTTTTAATGAGTTTTACATTTTGATTGTTTTAATTGGGCAATTATTTAATCTTTTTTAACTTTTGTATTTCTATTTATATGCCCTGTTCACCGCCCTGAGTCCTTCGGGAGAAGGGCGGTATAAAAATTCAATAAATAATAATAATAATAATAATAATAATAATAATAATAATAATAATAATAATAATAATAATAATAATAATAATAATAATAATAATATTTGACAGATCACCTAAATATTTTCTTTCTGTTGCCATCTTTAGGTAAACCACGATAACTTTGCAAATTGGATTGCAAATTGCCCATATACCAAAGTAGACTGGGTTCTTACAGCAAGGCAAGCTAAAATAAAATTGACATTGTAGTGATGTGAACTTAATCAATACTATTCATTTATAGTTCAGTGTATCCTTGAATATAGCCACTGGAAACAATGAAAGATGCAACTAGCTTTGAGGGCCACTGTATGTAGCAAGAGGGCATTTATATGTTTTAAAAACATTTATAATTATAGAGAAAACCTGGGTGCCTACTGGTTAGGTTTATGCATTACACTTCACTATTAAGGAACACAGTGACTCACGTGGTTAGGACGCTGGGTTGGAGGTTAGCAAGCCTGTGTTCATGATCTGAGTGCTGCTGTGTAGCAAAGTGAGCTCCTGTCATTTGCTCCAGCTCCTTGGCGGTGTTCTGTACCAGCCTGCTGCCGGCCCTGCAGAAAAGGCAGGGACAACCCCTTTTACAAGAAGACAAGAGGCTGGAACTAAGCCTACCAAATTTATGGATACAAAAGCAAACAAGACACGAACCATGAAACAGGAGCTATTCAAGCGGTTGCCTTCAGCAAACCAGCCCTCCCACGCATTTCCCTTTTATACAGTTCAGGGCGTGGCTTCTCTCTGCCTCCTTCCGAGGTGCCCCATTGCCTTCCTCTGTTTACTCCTGATTGACTGCCTCCTGCGTCGGGCGTCCTTGAACAGGGCCAGCTGTGGGTCATCTTCATCCACTCTGTCAGGCTCACACAGCTGGGTCTCTGTCGTGACCAGGTGGGAGGGGCCTGGCTGAGGGCTCTCATCAGCAAGCTCTCCAACCCCCTCAGCAAGCTCTTCAACACCCCCCTCCTCCTCTGAGTCGTCCGACCCAACTGCCGAACCCACAGGCTGACCCTGAATCACAACACTATCCCGCACCGCAGGGCCCTTCCCCCGGGTCTGCCGATCCGGATGCGGTCGGGATGGAAATTGTTCATGAAAAGCGGTCACCAAAGCAGGGGCATGAACGGCGGTCCCGTCTTCCCAGGTGAACTCCTCTGGTCCGTAGCCTTCCATTCAATCAGGTACTGGAAACGACCTTTCAGCCAACGGGAGTCCCTGATGCTGGCGACCTCGTACTCGGGGGTGCTGTCTCCATCACGAGGTCCTGATGGGGGAGGTTCTGCTTGGCGGAGTGGACAGGCCGGTTGCTCGGGAACCAACAGAGACCGATGAAAAACTGGGTGCACGCGCAGGGAACGTGGCAGAGTTAAGCGATAGGCGACCGGATTGATGACAGCCTCGATTGGGAACGGTCCTAAATATCAGTGATCTAACTTTCTCACCGGCCGTGTTGATGGGAGGTTCCTGGTGGACAACCAGACCCGATCTCCCATCGATAGTGGAGGCGTATCCCGCCTTGACTGATCAGCAAACCTTTTTTAATCGGCCTTGGCCTTCTCTAACTGACGTCGCACCAATTGATGGATCGATGGATCACCTGTAACTCTGCCATGAAGTCGTTCGCTGCCAGCTCCGGTGAGTCCACAGGAGAAAGGGGGAAAAACCGGGGGTAATATCCGGTGTCATCTGTGTGGAGGTGTGCTGCGAATTGTTAAATGCAAACTCAGCTATTGCCAGATAGTCCACCCAATTGTTTTGCTGCAGATTGACGTAGCAGCGCAGATATTGTTCCAGGATACCGATGACCTTCTCGGTTCCCCCGTCAGTTTGAGGATGATGCGCGGATGAGAGGCAAATCTTGATATCCAACGCATGCATCAACTCCTGCCAGAAGCGGGCTGTAAACTGGGCCCCCCTATCAGAGAGGCCGTGCAGCCGAAACACCTGCTAAATGAACATACGACTAGTGGCACGGGCTGATGGTAAGCCACAACAGGGGATGAAGTGCACCATCTTGGTCAGCATGTCCACCACCACATACACTGTCGTAAAACCAGAGGATGGGGGTAAATCCGTCAGGAAGTCCATGGACACAGTCCCCCAGGGTCTTTTGGGTGTCGGCAAGGGCTGCAGTAATCCAGGCGGGGCCCCTGTCGCTGACTTGGCCTGCCTGCATGGGATGCAGGAGGTGACATAGGACTGGACGTCGTGTCAGACTCGGGGCCACCAGAAGGTACGGGAGACCAGGTTCAGGGTCTTGAACAGGCCAAAATGCCCCGCCGCCGGGTTATCGTGACACTGGCTGAGGATGAGTCCCCTGAGTGGCCCTCCCGGAACGTAGAGCCGGTCACGATAATACAAGAGTCCATCCATGACCGTCCAAGGAGAATCTGGCCCCACCTCCTCCTTCCGCTGAGCCACCCACACCTCCTGCTGCTGTGCCTCCCGGATCCGAGCCCGTATATCAACCGGCTCCCGCACCGCAGCAAAAGACTCGACGGGGATCACTGTCCTGGGCAGAAGCTTGTCTTCCACTCGGGAATATTTGGGCTTCCTGGACAGAGCATCCGCTCTTTGATTGTGCCCGCTAGGTATGTACCGAACTCGGAAGTCGAACCTCGCAAAGAAAAGAGACCACCGGATCTGGCGTTGTTTCAAATTCCGTGTGGTCTGCAGGCTTTCCAAATTCTTATGGTCCGTCTGGACCTCGATTTGATGCCACGCTCCCTCCAGATGATGCCTCCAGGCCTCGAACGCCACTTTGATGGCCAGCAGCTCCTTCTCCCAGATTGTATAATTGCGCTCCGAAGGGTTCAGTTTTCATGAATGGTACACGCAAGGGAAGAGGGTACTGCTGGGCGTCGTTGCCTGGAGTAACACTGCCCCAATGGCAATGTCGGAGGCGTCCGCCTCCACGACAAACAGCCGTTGCGGGTCAGGATGCTTCAAGATGGGCTCCTTCATGGACTTCCGGATGGCAAGGCGTCGCCGGAGGCAGCCATTCTTCGGCTGTCAGCCTCGCGGCTCCGTAGAGCTGCCGAAAACAGCGCCGATCAGCTGTTTCAGCAGCTCGGAAGCCCCCTCCTCGGGAGAAGAGGAGGGGGCGAGCGCCCAGGTAGGGGTAGAGCTCTCTGGGGCCGCCTGAAATTAAAGTTTTGGCGGCTGAAGCATTGAGCCCCCCCGAAGCCTGGGCATGCTCCAGACTGCGAGGCACCTCTGCTCGGGGCTTTTTGGAGCAGAACAGGGCGTTCGCAACCATCCCTGCTAGCAAGGAAGAACTCTGGAGAACGAGGACGCAGGCAGAGCGATACAGGAGATCTAGGTGAAGATGGTCTTTTGATCTTTAACTCAATGGACTTTGCTGAGCTTGTAAGTGGAAGTGCGTAGCAAACAATAGTGGGTGAAAATGGCGGCTATATCTTCTAAAGTTTCTGCTCTGGTGCAGCAGTCTTCGTTGCAAGCTTTATTGCCCCCAGCACCCGTATTTGCATCAGCTCTTACAGTTAAAGATTTGCAGAATGTGCTGCAAGAGACTATGGAAAAGCAATTGCAACAATTTGCTGAGATAATGGATAAAAAGTTGGAGGAGAAGTTAACAGAAAAACTAGCTAAGGTTATGGATGAAAAGATTACAGAGAAATTAACAGAAATGAGAGCAGACATTTTATCTGCATTTCAAAGCATGGCTATATGTATTGAGAATTTGGATGAAAGAGTGGAAGACCTCAGTCAAAATGATATTAGACTGGAAGCAAAAATGACAGAAACTGAAAATGTGGTAGAGAAAATTGATTGTGATTTGACCTCGGTACAGTATTATCAGATGGAGTTTGCTTTAAGGATTAGAGGCTTAAAAGAAAATCTTAAAGAAAATTCGAAGAAAATGGTTTCTGAGGCTCTAGAAGGGGTGCTGGGGCAACCAGCAGATGAAATAATGGAAGATATAGATAAAATTTTCCGTGTTAATTCGTGGATTGCAAGACAAAGGAAATTACCCAGAGATGTGGTGGTTTATTTTACAAAGAGAGTGATTAGAAATGAAGTTATTCAAGCCTCCTACAACATTGAATTTGTAATTGCTGAGCAAAAAGTCTTGATTTTAAAAGAGATCCCTCCAAGAATTTTAAGAAAAAGGAAGGAATTTGTTTTTTTGACACAAGAATTGAGACGACATGATATCAAGTTTAGATGGGAGATACCAGTGGGCATGGTGGTGACCTATGAAGGGACGAGGCATCGACTTACTACGGTGATTCAGGCACGTGATTTTTACAGTAATGTTTTAAAAGCAGCCCCCATACCACTTTTGGAATCTACAAAGAAGAAAGGTGAGAGAGAGTCTCAACGATATAGAAAGAATCTACAAGGTGCTGAAGGAATAATGCAGACAGATGAGAAAGTTACAGGAGTGGATCAAATTTCATTATCACTGGAGGAGGCTAGAAATTGGAAGAGGCGTGCTGCTTCTAGACGAATGAGCCAAGCCTGAAGATTGTTTTTTTTTTATTGAAAAGTTTTAACATACAATTTATCTTTAACAATCCCCCCTCCCCCTCCCTTCTCCCTCCCCACTACCTCTCCCCCCTCCCCCCCTCCCCCCGACTTCCCAGAGCTAAATACAAGGTATATATAAAAAAAACAATCATAAACAACCATATACTAACAACCATAAACTCTAGAATCCATCACTCTCTAGCTTATATAGGATAAGACAAACCTTAGTAATATTAAATATATATAGAAAAACTAAAATAGAAAAAGAAAAAAAGAAAGAAGACTTATTCAAATGCTACATGAAACTTCTTAACCCTATACTTGTTCTGGATAAACTCAATCCATTTTCTCCATTCCATAATATAACGTTCTTGCGAGTGATCTTTCAAATAAGCCGAAATCTTCGCCATCTCTGCCAGGTCGGAGACCTTTAAAGTCCACTCTTCTATGGTCGGCAGTTCCTCTTTCTTCCAATACTGACCTATCAAAAGTCTTGCTGCCGTAATTAAATTTAACATCAACTTAGTGTCCACAACCGTAGCATCCGTAATTATTCCCAACAAGAAGAGTTGCGGACAAAACTTTATCCTTTGCTTAAAAATCTTCTGCATATTCCACCAAATTTTTATCCAAAAAACCTTGATCTTTTTACAAGTCCACCATACATGAAAATATGTTGCATCTTCATCTCCACATCTCCAGCATTTTGGCTGATAGTTCGGATACATACTTGCAAGCTTTTTAGGATCTAAATGCCATCTATAAAACATTTTATAAAAGTTCTCTCTTAAGTTTTGAGCTTGTGTAAATTTTACGTTCCTCACCCAAATCTTTCCCCACGTGTCCATTGTGATAACTTCCTGGATGTTTTGGGCCCATTTTATCATACAATCCTTAACAAGTTCTGTTTCTGAATCAATCTCTATCAACGCAAGATATATCCGTTTAATATGTGCTGGTCCCTGATTTCTAATTTGCTTTATCAGATTTTCATCAGTCATTGTAAAACCATTTTTCTGGTCTTCTTTCCACCTGGCCCGTAACTGAGTATATTGAAACCAATTTTGAACAATCTTCTCGTCTCGCAAGAGACTATATGGCTTCAGACACCACTCATTTCTTTCCAAGCTTAGGATCTCCTTGTACGTAGTCACATCATGTTTGAAACCAGCATGTATATTTTCTATTGTGTGTTTTGGAATTGCCCACAATGGTATCTTACAATCTAACTTATGTCTGTACTTCTTCCAAACTCTCAGCAATGCCTGTCTTAAAATATGCACTCTAAAGACATTATCTACCTTCTTATCATACAACAAATATGCATGCCAGCCAAACAGCAAGTCGTGGCCCTCAAGATTTAATAATCTCTCTTGTGTCAAATTAATCCAATCACTTATACCTGCTAACGCAGCAGCTTCATAATATAATTTAAGATTAGGCATTTTAAGACCACCTCTTTCACGAGTATCCTGCATAATCTTAAGTTTAACTCGTGGCCTTTTCCCTGCCCAAACAAATTTATTGATACCTCTCTGCCATTCCTCCAAATTAGAATCTTTCTTAAGAACCGGTATCATTTGAAATAAAAATAAAAATTTAGGCAGGACATTCATTTTTACTGCTGCAATTCGCCCCAACAAAGACAATTGCAGTTTTTCCCAACTCTCCATTTCTTTTTGGATTTTTCCCCATAATTTTTCATAGTTATTTTTATATAATTTTGTATTAGAGGGCGACAAAAACACCCCCAAATATTTAACCCTTTTAACAATCTCAAATCCAGTTAACCCTTCTAAAAGGGCCTTTTGCGATGCTGTCATATTTTTAGCCAAAATTTTAGTTTTCTGTACATTAACTTTAAATCCAGAAACCTTCCCATATTGCATTATTATCTCCATCAGGTCCACAACAGAGCTCTCCGGCTAGGTCACTGTAACAACCAGATCATCTGCGAACGCTCTCAATCTATAATCCTGATCTCTGATCTGTATACCCTTAATTCTTTCCGAATTTCGTATTTTTACCAATAATATCTCCAATGTTAACACAAATAACAAGGGCGATAACGGACACCCTTGCCTTGTGCCCTTCTCAATATTACATACTTCTGTCAGACTATTGTTAACTATTATTCGGGCTGTTTGTTTTTGATATAATGCCCTGATTGGTTGCAGAAATTTATCCCCAAAATTCATTTTGTCTAAAACTTTCATCAAAAATTGCCAATTCAATTGATCAAAAGCTTTTTCAGCGTCTAAAAAAATTAGCGCCGCAGAGATCTGGTTGTTCCTTTCCAAAAATTCCAACACATCTACTATATGCCTCACGTTATTTTTCATTTGCCTACCACTAATAAACCCAGTTTGATCCCCATGAATCACCCGTTGCAGAACCCTCATCAATCTATTAGCCAACACCTTAGCAAATATCTTATAGTCTGTATTTAATAGTGATATCGGTCTATAGTTTTTTACTTGAGTAGCATCTTGGTCTTCCTTCGGAATCAAAGAGATAAAGGCAGTTCTCCAAGATGGAGGCACCTTTCCCCCTCGCTGGATTGTCTGGAACAGTTCCTTTAACGGTTTAACCATCTCTAATTGTAAATTTTTGTAGTAGGCCGCCGTCAAACCATCTGTACCTGGCGCTTTGTCTACCTTCAATTCCTTAATTACTGTAAGTATTTCTTCTTCTGTAATCAATTGATTAATCTCCTCTTTTTGTACTTGTGTAAGCACCGGGATGCTAGCATTCTCCAAATATTCATCAATGTCTTTTTCATTAATCTTCTCCTTAGCATATAATTTAGAATAAAAATCCACAAAGGCTTTCTTAATAAAATCCTGTTGAAACACCATTTTTCCCTTATGTTCAATTTTGTCTATGTTAGAAGCCCTCTGCTTTTTCCTTAGTCTATAAGCTAGCCATCTACCTGGCTTATTAGCATTGCAAAAAGTATTATGCCTGGCAAACCTCAAATTGGTTGCCACTTGATCAGCCATTAATTTATCAAATTGTCCTCTCAATAGCCTAATAGCTTAATAGCCTCCTTAGTCTTCACATCCAATGGATTCAAAATCAAAGCATTCTCTTTTTCCTTAATTTCATTCTCCAATTCTTTCCTTCTAGCTTCCAAAGTACGTCTATATTTATTGTTCATATATATCAACACTCCTCTCATATAGGCCTTGCTAGCATCCCAGACCATATCCATAGAAGTATCCTTATTCATATTAATTTCAAAAAAATCCTTCATTCGCTGTTTACACTCTTCCACATTTTCCTTGTTTCTAAACAAATTCTCATTTACGCGCCACGAGCGCCTATCTCTGTTATCCTTATTAATCTCTAACCATACTGGGCTATGGTCAGAAATAGCTCTTGCACAAATCTTTACCTTCTTAGTCCTAGAAAAAAAGTCATTAGTCAGCAAAATAAAGTCAATCCTAGAAAAAGATTGATGTCTATCAGAAAAAAAGGTGTAATCCTTTTCATGCGGGTGTGTGTCACGCCAAATATCTCGCAATTCCAAATCATCCTTCATTTCAAAAAAAGACTTAGGCAATCTGGCATGACACGGAATACGCTTAAAAAAACCAGCCTTATCCATCTGTACGTCCAATACGCCATTCCAATCCCCCATAAAAATAAACGATTTGTAATCCAACTGAGTAAGCTTTGTGTGAAGTAAGCTAAAAAAGTCAGCCTGTTGTTGTTGTTGATTAGGAGCATACAGTCCAACTAAAAGCGTTTTTTTGCCTTCTAGCAACAAGTCTATCATTACGTATCTTCCAAGCTTGTCTGCTTCAATTAAGTCCGCTGTTATAGCACTTTTAATATAAACAACCACTCCATTTTTCTTATTCATTGCAGAGGCAACAAATTGCGTACCCAGTCTTGAGTTCAGTAAAAACTTTTGGTCCATAGCCCTAATATGCGTTTCTTGCAAGCATATAACATCAGTCTTAAATTGTTTTAAATATAAAAAAACTTTCTTTCTCTTCTGAGGCGAATTTAATCCATTAACATTCCAAGTCAAAAATTTAGTCGCCATTCTTATCGCCCCGAAGCTTTTGGAGCACCTCATCAATAGCCCTGCCTCCTTTGGGCCGCGCTCCTCCCACTGCCTCGCTGTAAGTGCGCTTTGAATGTTCCATAAACTTCTGCTGGTCTTGTTCTTTTATTTGTTTTGCTCTTTTTAAAGCAGCACGCGTCACCCTCTGCTCTCCAGCATCAGCCAACGAAGTTATAGTTTGATCCCCTCCTGCACCATTCTCCTCTGTCTGTCCATCTTCAGCCTCTTGAGGTTTTCCTTCTCCAGATCCCTTTGCAGCTTCCAGAAGTGATAGTGGGGTTGCTTTTAAAACATTATTGTAGAATTCACGCGCCTGTACCACAGTAACCAGACGGTATCTTTTACCTTCATGCATTACCACCAGCCCAACTGGAATCTCCCATCTGAACCTTATGTCACGTTGTTTAAGTTCCTGCACCAGAAATGCAAAATCCTTTCTTCTCCTTAAAATCTTTGGAGGAATTTCCTTTAAAACCAAAACTTCTTGGTCAGCAACCACTACTTTAGTATCATAGGCAGCTTGAATAACTTCATCTCTAATTTCTCTCTTTGTAAAGTAAACCACCACATCTCTAGGTAGCTTCCTCTGTCTGGCAATCCATGAATTTACACGAAAAACTTTGTCCATACATCCCTTTATTTCAGATGCTGGCTGACCCAATACTGCTTCCAGGGCTTCAGAAATCAGCTGCTTTAAATCTTCTTTAACATTTTCTTTTAAGCCCCTAATTCTGATAGCATACTGCATCTGGTGAAACTGAACAAGGCTTAACTCTCTGTCCGCTTTGTCTTCATTCTCCAATACCTTAACTTCTAGTACAGCATTTTTTTGAGTCAAATCTTCCACTTTTTCTTCCAAACCTTGTACACATTCAGCCACACTTTCCACTGTAGACAAAATGTCTACCCTCATCGCACTAAATTTCTCTTCCATCCTCTCTTCTATTCTCTCCTCCATTTTTGCCAGTTTATCACTCAATGTTACTAAAATTACCTGGGCATGCTTTTCAAGGGCATCTTCTAAATCCTTCGATGTCAATGTAGCAGGAGGAAGCAAAGCTTGCAACGATGTCTGTTGCACCGGAGAAGATCCACCACTCCGAAGAGTTTTTGAAGGAGGTTTAGCCGCCATCTTTTACTTTCACTTGTGACGCACTTTCACTTTAAGTTTAAAAAGTCCATTAAGCTCGAGAGTAAAATATAATAATCCTCTTCACCTTTTCCTCTTGTACCGCTCTGCCTGCTCCTTTTATTCCATAGTCTTTCCTTCAGGCAGGGGTGGTCGCAAACGCCTGGCTCTGCTCCAAGAAATCCGGAGCAGAGACGCTGACCAGCTGGGAGCGACCCAGGCTACGGGGGAGTTCGATCCTTCAGCCACCCAAGCTTTAAGCTCAGGCGGCCCCGGAGAACTTGACCCCTACCTGGGGCCTCACCCCCTCCTCTTCTCCCGAGGAGGGGGCTTCAAATTCACCCGAACAGCTGATCGGCACTGTTTCGGGTGAAAATTACTCAGCTGAGCCGCGGGCAGCCCGAAAAGGCTGTCTCCGGCGCCGCGCCGCCACCGGAAATCAAGCCTGAAGATTGTTGCATAACTGAAGGATAATAATGTAATAAGGATTATGGGAATTGAAATTGTTAGAAGGGCTAAATATTTGGGGATATATTTTTCACCCTTATAAAATAACTATGTGTTGTAATATTTTATGCTGTTTTAATTTTAAGATAATTATGAAAACTTAATTGGGAAGAATTGTAGTAGTGTTTACTGAAATTTTGTAGGTTATGATTTGCTATTTGGTTGGTATGTATGTTTATTGTGTGATAAGAAGGTGGATAATGTGTTTAAGGTATATATTTTGTGATATGTTCTGGTGCAAGTTTGGGAAAAATTATAGATGAAAGCTAACTTGTAATATTTTTATAGGCAATAATGAAACACGTAATAGAAAACATAAGAATGAGGTGACTATATAAAAAAAATTAAGTTTGGCAAGTAATGTATGGTACTTGAAGCTGTATAATATATTAGGAGAAGGAAAGATTGCATAAACTTGGTTTTAGTATAGAAATTTAAAGCCCAGCTGGAAAGAAGAATAGTTTTTAATGATTGATGTAAAATTGTTTTGCCTGTAATTGTTTTTATTGGGTATTTTTATTGACACTATTGTGGCGGATATCAAGTGGATGTTGAATTTAACTATGGCAGTAAGATTTTTAGTAAAGAGGTAGAACTACTGATTATAGAAGAATGGACTGTAAAGTTTTTAATATCGAGGATATGGTAAAGACTTTAGTGCACCTGAAAGACTATTTGCAACAGAGAGATACTACGGAGTAAATATGGGACTAAAAAGTATTATTCAGCATTTGAATAATTATTGATTTGATATTTATACGTTTGGAGTTTATCTATATGAGTTAAAGTGCGATAGTTTTAATAGTCTAGGATTGTTTGCATAAGGTAGATTATGATTGTTTGTATTTTTATACCCTGTACTCAGCTCTGGGAAGTCGGGGGGGAGGGGAAAGGGAGGGAGGGGCTGGGGAGGGCTGGGGAGTGGGAAGAGGGTGGGAGGGGAGGGGGTTGGGAGGGGTTTTGTTTTGATAAAATGTATTGTAAAACTTTTCAAAAAAAAAAGATGGGCTCCTTCATGAAGGCTTCCTTCAAAGTCTGGAAAGCCCGTTGTTCTGGAGCGTTCCACTAGAACTGAGTCTTCTTCTGCAGGAGCCGGGTGAGGGGGGCTGTCAAGGCAGCAAACCCAGGGATGAAAGTTCGGTAATAGTTGGCGAACCCAAGAAGTCGCTGAACATCCTTCACGCGACGCGGGGGTTGCCAACTCTGCAAAGACTCAACCTCCATGGCGATGCCCTCAGGAGAAATGCGGTGACCCAGGAAATTGATGGTCACCCAGTAGAACTGGCACTTCTCTAACTTGGCAAACAGCCGATGTTCTCGGAGTCGCTGCAGGACCTGATGAAGATGCTGATGGTGCACCTCACGAGACGGGGAGTAGATCAGGATGTCGTCCAAGTAGATCACGACAAACTGATCCAACAAATCCCGGAAAATGTCGTTCATGAAATGCTGAAACACGGCGGGGGCATTGGTCAGGCCAAACGGCATCACCGTGTACTCAAAATGTCCATAGCGAGTACCAAACGCCGTCTTCCACTCATCACCCGGCTGAACCCTGACGAGGTTGTAAACTCCACGCAGGTCCAGTTTCGTGAAGATCTTAGCCTCCCGGAGTTGGTCCAAGAGTTCGGGGATGAGGGGCAGCGGGTAACAATTGCGCACCGTGATGGCGTTGAGTTTCCTATAATCGCAGCAAAGCCGCAATTCGCTGGACTTCTTTTTGATGAAGAGCACGGTTGCAGACACTGGCGAGGACGAGGGCCGGATGAAACCATGAGCCAAATTCTTCTCTAGAAAGTCCTGCAATGCAGCCAACTCGGGGTCCGACATGGAGTACAAACGCCCCACTGGGAGAGGCGCATCAGGGACTAAATCAATGGGGCAGTCATAGGGCCTGTGTGGGGGTAATTGATCCGCCTCTGTCTCGCTGAACACATCAGCAAAGTCGGACAGTTCGGGAGGCAAGGAAACCCCTGGGGAACCCTCCACCTGGCCGGTACAGATATGGCGGGAGTGGTCCACGCACTGCAAGCTTGGGAAGGTGACCAAGTTCTGTGACCAATAGATCTGTGGGTCATGCGCCCGGAGCCACGCCAGTCCCAAGACCACGGGGAAATGCAGATCTGAGGTGATATAGAACTGGATGGCCTCCACATGGGAACTGATGGCCATACATAATGGTTGTGTGGCAGCCGTAATTGGCCCAGACAGGAGCACTCGACCATCGATAGTCTCCACTAACATGGGTGGATCCACCGGGCACTGGGGAACAGCCCATTTGGCCACAAATGCTGAGTCCATAAAATTTGTAGTGGCCCCAGAGTCAATTAAGGCATGGACTGGAATCCCCTCTGGCTTGCCAGGAAGGATCAGACGTGCCTCCAATATAAGATGCCGTGGAGGTCCACAGGCAGCATCGGAAAGACGTCGCTCAATGTTGTTGTGGGATGCCCAATCTATCACACCATCTAGATCGGGCTCAGGGCGTTTCCCGACAGAAAAGTAGGGACTTTCTCGGGGCAGACTCGGTCACTGATGCCCGCTGTTGCTTCTTTGGGCAAAAAGCAGCCAAATGCCCAGGGTCCCCGCAGTAAAAACACAACCCCCCCGATCGTCGTCTGTTCATTTCAGTCACCGATAGACAAGACCTGGCGGCACCCAGCTCCATTGGCTCTTCCCTTTGAACTGGGGTCTCATGCACAACAGGGGCTGCAGGGGTCTGTGGGGTGGCACGGCGACTCCTTCGCTGCTGCAACCGAGCATCGATCCGCAGGCAGAGATGGATCAGCCCATTCAGGTCTGAGGGAATATCCACACGGGCCAGCTCATCCAACATCTCCTCCGACGATCCATCCTGGAAGGCATCCACCAGCGCAGCCTCATTCCAGGCGGAATCCTGGCTAAGCAGCCAAAAATCGCTGATATAGCCCTGTAGGGGGCATTGCCCCTGCCTCAGAGCTTTCAGGCGTTGAGTAGCAGTCTGCGTCTTAATAGGGTCCTCATACATCAGACGCATATGATCACAAAACCCCACAAAGTTGTCCAACAATGGACTAGGTTGATCCAGCAGAGGCGTGCCCCAAAAAGCTGCATCACCCGAAAGAAGGCTTAACACAAACCCCACCTTATCCTGGTCAGTGGGGAAATCAGCTGCTCTCATGCTGATAAAGAGCTGGCATTGTCCCAGGAAAGCAGGAAACAGTTCTGGATTGCCAGTAAATTTATCCGACATCGCAATTTGGCATTTTCTCCTGGGTGGGGGTGATTGTGGGGGTGCAGCATGGACCTGAGCTTGCAATTGAGCCACCTGAGCTGCCAACAAAGCGAGTTGCTGGGCGAGCTGGGCATTCTCAGCACGTAGCTGATCCATAATAATAGTGCGGGGTGGGAGGCTGAAGGCAAATTGTTCTGTACCAGCCTGCTACCGGCCCTGCAGATAAGGCAGGGACAAACCCTTTCACAAGAAGGCAAGAGGCTGGAACTAAGCCTGCCAAATTTATTAACATAAAAACATAAGCAGAGCAAAGAGAACAAAGAGAGCAAACATGAACCATGAAACAGGAACTATTCAAACGGTTGCCTTCAGCAAACCAGCCCTCCCATGCATTCCCCTTTTATACAGTTCAGGGCGTGGCTTCTCTCTGCCTCCTTCCAAGGTGCCCCATTGCCTTCCTCTGTTTACTCCTGATTGACTGCCTCCTGCGTCGGGCGTCCTTGAACAGGGCCAGCTGTGGGTCATCTTCATCCACGCTGTCAGGCTCACACAGCTGGGTCTGCATTGTGACCAGGTGGGAGGGGCCTGGCTGAGGGCTCTCATCAGCAAGCTCTCCAACCCCCTCAGCAACCTCTCCAACACCCCCCCTCCTCCTCTGAATCATCCGAACCCACAGGCTGACCCTGAATCACAACAGCGGGGTGGAAAGTGAAAGTGTGCAACGAAAATTAACTGGGTGTTAAAATGGCTTCTAAATCAACCAAAGCTTCTGTTACTAAAAGTGCTGGTGTTTCACCAGTTCAGCATTCTTTATTACAGGCATTGATGCCTCTTCCTGTGGCACCCGCACCTGCATTAACATTAAAAGATTTACAAGATGCTTTAAAAATACAATCTCAGCAAATAGCTGAACTTATTGAGGAGAAAAATACTGAAATAAGAGCAGACATTTTGGCTGCATTTCAGGGGCTTGCAGTTTGTATTGAGCGTCTGGATGAGCGGGTGGAAGAGGTGAATCAAAATAATTTGAGATTGGATGCTAAAATGTTGGAAGCCGAAAAGAAGATGGAAAAGATTGATGATGATGTAGTTATGATACAATACAGAGATATGGAGTTTGCTTTGAGGATTAGAGGATTGAAAGAGGACCCAAAGGAAAATTTGAAAGAGTTATTGGCACAAGCTCTCGAACCGATCTTGGAGTGTCAAGCGGAATATATTATGGGGGATATAGACAAAATATTTCGTGTCAATTCTTGGATTGCCAGACAAAGAAAATTACCTAGAGATGTGATGGTCTACTTTACAAAGAGATCGGTTAGAAATGTGATTATTCAAGCTTTTTACAATAATAAATTTAAAGTGGCTGAGCAAGAAGTTTTAATTTTGAAAGGGATTCCACCAAGAATTTTAAGGAAAAGAAAAGAATTTGCTTTTTTGGCAGATGAATTAAAGAAACGGCAGCTTCAGTTTAGATGGGAGATACCAGCAGGCTTGGTGGTGACTTATGCTGGTACAAGATATCGTCTTAATACAGTTTTGAAGGCATGAGATTTTTATTCTAATGTATTGAAGGCAGGTCCTCCACCATCTCCAGAATTTAAAGGAAGGAAGGAAGAAGGAGCGCGTCAGACTCCAATGGAGACTCCTCAAGGAGATGAAGAAGTTGTTTCACAGATGGTTAAAGAATCCCAGCAAATTTTAGAAGTTGAGCAGCCCCAGACGTTGTCAGAAGAGGTTAAGGAACAAAGAATGACACGGGCTGCAATCAGACGAATGAGACAAGAACAAGAACAACAGAAAGCTACAATCATATCTCAAGAATCTACCTAAAGTGAAGCAGTGGGAGGAGCGAGACCGAAGTGGCAGGTGCAGTTGGTTTTGCAAGATGCGCTCTGAAAGCTTCAGGTCGCAAAAGATGGCGACAAAGTTTCTAACCTGGAATGTTAATGGATTAAACTCCCCACAAAAGAGAAAGAAAGTATTTCAGTATTTGAAACAATTTCAAAATGATGTTATTTGTTTACAGGAAACGCATA
Source organism: Vipera ursinii (assembly GCF_947247035.1). NCBI lineage: Eukaryota > Metazoa > Chordata > Lepidosauria > Squamata > Viperidae > Vipera > Vipera ursinii. The sequence continues at coordinate 37,322,073 of NC_139522.1, forward strand.
TTCATGCATCAGATCAAAAATATTTGATAAACTCTAGATTGGGTACACAGTTGAGCGCGTCTGCTTCAGATAAGAAAAATGGAGTAGTTATGTGAAGAAGAATTTAACAGCTAACTTAATTGAAACTGATAAACAAGGAAGATATGTTATAATTGAACTTTTAATAGAAGGCAAGAAAATACTTTTAGTTGGATTATATGCATCTAATCAACAGCAAGGAGAATTTTATAAACTTTTACATAGTAAGATAATTCAATGTGATTATAAATTGTGTATTTTGATGGGAGACTGGAATGGAGTCCTGGACACACAGAAAGACAAAAAAGGCCTTTTCAAAAGTACACCAAATCATGCTAAATTGCCTAAATCTTTTTTTGAGATGAAAGATGATTTGGAATTGAGAGATGTCTGGAGAGAACGAAATGTGGATGAAAAGGATTTTACCTTTTTTTCTGATAGACATCAATCTTTTTCCAGGATTGATTTTGTATTAACTACTAATGATTTTTTTCCAGGATTAAGAAGATTAAGATATGTCCAAGAATACTATCAGATCATAGTCCAGTATGGTTGGAATTGGATAAAGAGAGTGGAGATAGGAGGTCTTGGAGATTGAATGAAAATCTGTTTAGATATCAACAAAATGTGGATGAATGTAAAAAACAGATGAATTTTTTTAATATAAACATGCATAAGGGTACCTCTATTGAAATGGTTTGGGATGCAAGTAAAGCTTATATGAGAGGAGTGTTAATATATTTGAATAATAAATATAGGCGTAAATTGGAATATAAGTGTAAAGAGTTAGAGGAGGAAATTAAGAGGAAACAGAAGGCTCTAATTTTGAATCCATCTGACAAGAGGATGAAAGAAGCAATTACTTTGTTAAGAGGTCAGTTTAATATGTTGATGACAGATCAAGTGGCAACCAACCTACGGTATGTTAAACATAATACTTTTTGTAATGCTAATAAACAGGGTAGGTGGCTAGCTTATTTGTTAAGGAAAAAACAAAGGTCACGTATCATAGATAAAATAGAATATAAGGGAAAAGAAGTGTTTCAGCAAAATCTTATTTAAAAGGCTTTTGTTGAATTCTATTCTAAGTTATATGCTAGGGATAAAATTCAAGGTATATAGATAGATATTTACAAGAAGTGAATATCCCGGTTCTTACACAAGACCAAAGGGAAGGGATGAATCAATTGATAAATGCTGAAGAAATTATTTTAGCAATTAAACAATTAAAGGTGGGGAAATCACCAGGAACAGATGGCTTGACTGCCATTTATTATAAAGTTTTATAGCTAGAAATGGTGGAACCTTTAAAAGAATTATTTAGAACAATCCAATCTGGAGGAGAAGTGCCTCCATCGTGGAAAACAGCTTTTATATCGCTGATTCCGAAGGAAGATCAAGATCTTACCCAAACCAAAAATTATAGGCCAATATTGCTCTTAAATACTGATTACAAGATATTTGCAAAGATTTTAGCAAATACATTGATGAAGGTAATGCAGCAAAGGATCCATAGTGACCAAACAGGATTTATAAGTGGTAGACAAATGAAGAATAATGTGAGACATATTGTAGATTTATTGGAATTTTTGGAAAGAAATAACCAGGTCTCTGCAGCGCTGATTTGTTTGGACACTGAAAAAGCTTTTGATCAATTGGATTGGCAATTTTTATTTAAGGTACTGGAGAAAATGGAGTTTGGGGGTTATTTTTTACAACCTATTAGGGTGATATATCAGAAGCAAACAGCTCAAATAATAATCAATGGCAGTTTGACAGAAGCATGTAATATTGAAAAGGGTACAAGACAGGGGTGTCCATTGTCACCTTTGTTTTTTGTTTTAACATTGGAAATATTATTGATTAAGATACATGACTCAAATAAAATTAAGGGAATTAAAATAAAAGATCAAGATTCTAGATTGAGAGCGTTTGCGGATGACTTGGTTATTACATTAAGTCAACCGACTTACTCGGTTGTAGATCTGATGGACATAATATTGTTATATGGAAAAGTTTCTGGATTTAAGATAAATATGCAAAAAACTAAAATATTGTCTAAAAATATGACATGGAACAAAAGATTGTCCTAGAAAAATTAACAGGATTTGAAATAGTTAAAAAGACTAAATATTTGGGGGTATATCTTTCAGCTTCAAATGTGAAATTATATAAAAATAATTATGAACTGTTATGGTGGAAAATAAAAAAAAAGTTAGATAGTTGGAAAAAAATACAATTGTCTTTTCTTTATTGGGAAGAATTGCAGCAGTGAAAATGAATGTTTTGCCAAAATTTTTATTTTTGTTTCAAATGATACCTATACTTAAAAAAGATTCAAATTTGGAGGAATGGCAGAGAGGTATTAACAAATTTGTTTGGGCAGGGAAGAGACCGAGAGTTAAACTTAAGATAATGCAAGATGCACGTGAAAGAGGTGGTCTTAAAATGCCCAATCTTAAATTATACTATGAAGCTGCGGTATTATCATCAATTAGTAATTGGTTCAATTCAACACAAGAGAGATTATTGAATATTGAAGGATACGATTTGTTATATGGTTGGCATGCTTATTTATTGTATGATAAAAAAGTGGATAATGTTTTTAAGACACATATATTAAGATATGCCCTGTTGCGAGTGTGGAAAAAATATCGTTATAAGTTGAACTTTAAAATTTTAATTTGGCAATACCTAAACATGCGATAGAAAATATAAATGTGGGATTTAAGCATGATGTGACTACATATAAAGAAATTCTTAAATTGGAAAGAAATGTCTGGCAATTAAAGCTATTTAATATTTTAAAAGAAGAAAAGATAGTACAAACTTGGTTTCAGTATGGGCAGTTACAAGCTAGATGGAAACAAGATCAGAAAATTGGTATTTCTATAGTAGATGAAAATTTGGTTAAACAAATTAGAGATCAAAGTCCTGCACATATAAGAAGGATATATAATGCATTGATAGAATTAGATTCAGAAACAGAACTTGTTAAAGATTGTATGATAAAATGGGCCCAGAATATTCAAGAACCAATAACGATGGATACTTGGGAAACAATATGGGTCAGAAATGTAAAATTTACACAGGCACAAAATTTAAGAGAGAATTTTTATAAGATGTTTTATAGATGGCATTTAGATCCTAAGAAATTGGCATCTATGTATTCAAATTATCAGCCTAAATGTTGGAGGTGTGGTTGTGATGATGCAACGTATTATCATATATGGTGGACTTGTAAAAAAGTAAAAGCTTTTTGGATTAAAATTTGGTGGAATATGCAGAAGATATTTAAGAAAAAGATAATTTTTTCTCCACAATTATTTTTGCTGGGTATTACTATTGACTCTACTGCTATAGAAACTAAATTGATGCTGAATTTAATAACGGCAGCAAGACGTTTGGTTGCGCAACATTGGAAGAAGGAGGATTTGCCTACTATAGAAGAATGGACTTTAAAAGTTTCGAACCTGGCAGAAATGGCGAAAATCTCAGCATATTTAAAAGACCATTCGCAACAAAGATATATTTTGGAATGGAGAAGATGGATTGATTATATCCAGAATAAATATGGGACCAAAAAGTTTCATTTAGCATTTGAATGAGTATTAGATTTAGAAGATTTGTTATTATTTAGTTATTTTTAAGGAGAGTTAAAGTGTGATAGGACTTAAAGTGTTATTATAGTTAGTTTGCATATTATAGTTTAAGATTGTTAGGGTTAATACCCTGTATTTGCTCTGGGAAGTCAGGGGGGAGGGAGAGGGAGGGGGAATTGGGTGTGGGTGGGGGGGATGGGTTTTTATGTTTTTTATGTTTAAAATGTATCTGTAAAACTCTTTAATAAAAAAAAGAAAAAGACTCCATTGGCGGTGTTCTGTACCAGCCTGCTACCGGCCCTGCAGAAAAGGCAGGGACAACCCCTTTTACAAGAAGGCAAGAGGCTGGAACTAAGCCTACCAAATTTATGGATACAAAAGCAAACAAGACACGAACCATGAAACAGGAGCTATTCAAGCGGTTGCCTTCAGCAAACCAGCCCTCCCACGCATTCCCCTTTTATACAGTTCAGGGCGTGGCTTCTCTCTGCCTCCTTCCGAGGTGCCCCATTGCCTTCCTCTGTTTACTCCTGATTGACTGCCTCCTGCGTCGGGCGTCCTTGAACAGGGCCAGCTGTGGGTCATCTTCATCCACGCTGTCAGGCTCACACAGCTGGGTCTCCGTCGTGACCAGGTGGGAGGGGCCTGGCTGAGGGCTCTCATCAGCAAGCTCTCCAACCCCCTCAGCAAGCTCTTCAACACCCCCCTCCTCCTTTGAGTCGTCCGACCCAACTGCCGAACCCACAGGCTGACCCTGAATCACAACAGGCAGGGACATGAAAGGAGCCCCCACAGGCATCTTTCAACCTGGAAGCACCTTAAACGGTGCCTCTGACACAAACAGGATGAGACTTCACTATTCAATTAATCCATTTTCTCAGTTCTCACAATACAATGCCACATAAATTAACCAAAGAAATATATAGCTAAGTCATCAAATTAAAACATTAAAGAAACCTCCCACCCTCAGGTTAAAACCAACCACTGTTTAGCACGTGTTCTAGGAACCTAGCTCTTGAAGTTCTGCTTTGGAAAATTAGAACTTTTCCACTAATTTCCTGATAAAAATGTTATTCCTGATTCTCCCAACATCCAAAAATACACAGATATCATAAAAAATAAATGACTTATTTTTAGGCTTATTCTTGGGTAATGTTTATAGAATTACAGCCAAAGTTAGTACTCACTTTTGAATGGTTTCATATATTCGAAAAGTAGTATTTCTGTTTTGTCGTTAGTTTTGTTTTAGTTTAGTACTACTATTCAGATTTTTCCTAAGGAAGGGATGAGTACCAAATGTTATTTTAAAAAGGCAGCATTCTCTTCCATATATATTACCCCACTGTTTTAGCTCTTATCAAACAAAACTAAGAACTTAAGAATTGTTTTCAATCTGACAGATCATATCCATTGTCAGAATCCATTTATATCATATTCATAAATGGAATGTTTCAAACATTATCCCATGGATTCTGTCATCTCCCGAAGAGAAGAGGATAGATGTGTATTGAACCGGCAATAGGCATTTCAAAGGAAAGGAGAAGCCTTTTGAACTGGGGAAACAAAAGGGGGGGTTAGCATCTGGGTTTTGTCAGCAATAAACAAAAGGGTCCTAACTTCCTCTTTCCCACGAGATGGATGATACGAGAGGAAGGATGGGGGGGGACTGACCAAATGGGGATTAAGGGGGGTTAAACCGGGAACTCTTTATAAGGGTTTACATCGTGGAAATATTAAGCCCTGTCTCATTTCCTACAACCGAGCACGTCATAGTAAAGATTTCTTTTGGACTAAAATCCTGACTCCAAGAGTTTTTGTCTTCCTAAGACGTGGTTTGGGGTGGGTCCTGACATCCATGCTTGTTTGGAAAAACATCCCACTGACTTTGATCAGCTAGACTCCAAGGTCTAAGACTGCAGACTCATGTATCCCTTCAAGATTTCCCAGAACTACCCTGCAGGTTAATTCCTCCCAAGTATTTTTGCAAAATATTGTAACTTGTCCCAGCTTGCTTACTGTTGTTCTATTATTACATTTTGTATTTATGACAACTTATGCTTTCTCTTAATTAGAATTATTGTGATCATCATTGTTTACCTTCCATATGACAACAGATGAATTCACCACCTCTTTTCTGTGATCCCCTTAATCCTAAATCATCACTGTGTTATCATAGAATTCACACAAATATTTTACTTCTCAGCATGCAAAGAGTTATCTACTGTAAATGGTTAACAATCCTGAAAAACAATAGACTCTTTTTTGTTTTTAAACTTTAAACAAATCTAGGGATACACAAAGACTGGGATAAAGAAATGAAATATTTCAGAGGACAAATATGGAAAAATCAATTACAAAATATAATGAAAAGAATGAATGGATTGGGAAAAAATTAATAACTAGAAGTTACTGAACTGATTTTAATTCAACCAGCCTGTCTAAAGCACTAAATTTTGCAGTTCCCTGAAATTTTGCTGGAGTTTCACACAGATATACACTCATGTTCCCAAAAGGCTAAACAAAAGTTCTCTCTCTTCCTCTCTGTCTCTCCCCCTCCTCCCTCCCTCCCGTTTCTAGAGTTTTACCTGAGTTTGGGTCAGTCCAAGTTGTGCAGCCAATTTTGCCCTCTCTGGCAATGCCAGATACTGTGCCTTTTGGAATCGTGTTTGCAGAGCAGCCAGCTGGTAGCTGGAGTAAATTGTGCGGGGCTTTCGGATTTTTTTGGGTTTTCCATTGACTATCTGCACTTCAGATTCTTCCTTCACTGAAACTGGAGAATTGAGACAAATGAAATACACTGGGGGGAAAAACCCAAATAGCAGAGAGAAATGTTGCAATGATGTTCAAAAACAAAGTACTGCTGGTTTCTAAACCTTTGCTTTTATAAAATAACATAGTCTGTTCCATTTGTAGAACACATGCTTTGTTTCAGCAGAAGAATACAAATTCACAGTCACTCAACTGCTGGAGATGAGAATGAATCTATTGTCTTTATTAATTCCCAACAATACAACACAGAACAATCTGAGCAGGTGCTGAGCAAATATATTCAGAATAAGCCTCCCTCAGCTCAGTAGAATTTACTCATAGGTAACTTGTATCAAAGGGCAGCTATATGTAGTTTGTATGAAGATTGTTTGAATCAATCAATCCACCTATTTGTACTTCAGAAATTAATTCAATCACTTGCTTGTTGGCATAAAAAAGTTAAACTCCTAAAGTTCAGAGGCTTTCTACCATTCAATTTACTGGAGAATTAGAAGGTGGAATTCCATTAAAAGAAAGATTTTTGGAAATTGATTAAACTTTTATTTGGTCTCTCCTTTTGCTTGATATCTGTCCCCCACGACTGCTTTTTATTACTTTTCCACTGAATTTTTCTTGTTAGCCTCTCCTTTCTCCCCTTCCTTACCCCTTTTAGTTTTCATTTTTTGTTCCCCTGATATTTTTAACAGGATCAAGAAATAGTTCAACATAGGAGACCATTGCAGGATTCAGCCTAGGTGCTTTATTCCATCTCAAACTTTCTGCCTCACAAATGGACTTCTCCGTTCTTCCATTTTGACCTAGCTTCTTTTTAAAAAACAGAATTTGTTATTTCTCTGTCTCACTAGATCCTTGATGTGTTTTTTTCCTCCTTTGCAGGCAACATTGGCCAGTTAAATCAGAAGAGTTGGAACCACACAACCCCGGCATACACCCTTCCTGAAATGTTTGTGGGGAATGAGGGCATGAGTTGTAGGCCTCAGACAGTTGTAGCTAGAATCTACATGCCAGTTCTGTTTAAAGATAGCATTCTTTTTTATCTTTACCATTTTCACAGTTGTGTATTTTGTCTTTCAGTTTTACAACTTTTATGCTACTTCTTTCCCTGTTTTTTAATTCATAAAAATAAACAGGTGCCTTCAAACATATCAAATTGTGGACAATAGTGTCAAGAGTTTAAGCAGAAAATGAGCAAATTTTGCACACATCACAGGTCTGTGTGTGGGAGAAAAACAAGCTACTAAAAATATCACATTTGGTGAAATAGTGTTTTGGGGGGTGGGGGGGAAGGGACCTTTCTTTTTAAGGGGAAGGGGAAAATAGATTTTTTGCCTCAGGAAAAAAGTCTCAAACTTAGCACTGATATTTTTTTCTCTAAGAAAAGTTCCAATCTTCCCTTCCTTAAACAAAAGATGGAATGTCAGGTACTGTTGCAACAGTAGCATTTGCACTTTGCAAATTAAAAAATAATCCATGAACTAGCACACAAAAATTGAAAAAAAATGTGCAGACATTTTCTTGCCCAGGAACATGGAAGAAATAATTCAAGGGAAGGGGGAGAAAGGCTGATTTGATTCTTTTTTTACCCTTATCCTGGACGGGAGCAAAACACAAATCTTGATCCACAATGGATCAGTAATCAGTTCTTCAGAGAATCTCCACTCATTAAGGAAAAAGGTTGTAGAGCCCATGACTTTCTATTGCTGAATTTCATAGCCCTGCAAAATCAAGCTTACAATTGTAAGAGTTGTTTCATGGCAAAATCTGAATTGGGCAAGAAAAAAATGAGGACCAAGATAGAAAATATATTTCAATTATCCCTCAATTGTCTTTTATAGGTGGATGGTGAAGTGTGTGTGTGTATATATATAAATGTTTATATGTATATGTATATTGTCCTAACACTGTCACAGAAATCATTTGAGCTCTCTAAAGTTGATGGATATTTTTACTGATGGGACAATTGATTTTTTCCAAACATTACAGAAATAGTCACAAAGCACAAAACTCTAAAGGAAGACTAGGGGAAGAGAGGACATAATTCCATCCAAGGGTTCAATTGTTAGCATTGGAACACCAGAAAGGTTTGGATGTCTTGTATGTAATAATAGAAAGGGACATTGTGTCTAATTCATTTCTTTCTACTAACTAAGACAATACTTTCTGGCAAGGCAAAATCTCTTACACACCTTTTAAAATATTTTCAACAGAATGGGGGAGAATAAATCCCACATTCCAAGAGATTCCAAGGTATTTAATCTCCCTGAACCCCAAATAGGGACAATCAACCTCTCAAACTCACATACTCTGGACTTTGATTCAAAAACTTCCTTACCTGTTTCTTGGCTAGGCAACTGCTGATCCCGGAAAGATCCATATTGCCTATACGAGGTGCAATAAAGATAATCAGATTTAGGGGAATATGTCCCAGCAGCCCCAATCCCATTGAAGTTAAATTGAGGTTGGTATCCATAGTGGTTCAAAGGTTGAGTATAAGGTTGACTGGTATAATATACATGTTGAGTAAGTGGGGTGCTGTAGCATTCCAGATCTGTAATAGGTGATTCAGGAAGCATAGGGGAGTCCTTGGTGGCTGCATGGCAACTGAGTGAGCTGGAAATGTCAGTCAAAATGCTGGTAATCTTTTTATCAAAGGATCCACTCATGATGAGAAGGGCCCACTAATGGAAGGTCCACCAAATGACCCAGGAAACCAAAGAACAAATGTGTGCAAGGCTTGCAACTAACTTGGGCAAATCCTCTCCACCACCACCTGTTGAGTAGGCTTACTCAGCCATGGCTCCAGTAATTGTTGCTGCTGCTGCTCTTGCTGCTACTACTGCTGCTGTTCTCCAGGGAAAATGTGTAAGAAATCCTACCCAGCCAGCTTGCTTAAACCCTTTAATTAGGGAGCAGAGAAGGGTGGATGCTACATTCCAATTGGCTCCAGAAATATTCCCTTCCAGGCAAAACATATTCTTCCCCTCCCTCTGTCTCTTTCTATCTCTCTATACTTTTTTTTAATAGAATGGGTTAGAAACTAAATTCACTCCCCCACCAGCCCCCACAAGCACATATTTCTTCTGCTGCTGCTGAGAACCTGGAACTCCTCAAAGGGAGCTAGATGCTAGAAGTAGGGGATTCTCTTGATCTCCCCTCCCTATTTGGGGAAAAGGATTAGCTGGATCGCAGTGGGAAGTATATATTGAAACAGAGAGAGAAATGGGGAGATTCAGTTGAGGGTGTGCTATGAAGCATATTTTGTTCTAAATTAAGGTACTGTACATTAATCTGCATCTACATTAATGTGGATTTCAGATTTAGGAACTGACAAATATTTTCTAGTTGTGGGTGGCCTACTTCCAGAAGACCAGTGGGAGTTTCTAAAATTACACACACACACACACACACACAAAAAACAGATAGAGCATTTTCTTAAAAAAAACCCATGTAAAATAGTTGCTTCTTATTTGAATTCAGTATTACTGCATGTTCTTTGGCATCTCCTTAACACTTGAATTGTGGAACAACTTCATCTGGGAAGCACTTTATAGTTCTTCATTAGCTCCCACCCCAACAAAAGCAAATAGATTAAAGAGTTAAAATTATCTATCAGTACTTTCTATTGAGAGCAATGGAATGTAATTTAGTTGTTCACTAGGTTCTGTGGGACTTCCATCATAGTTAACTTTTTAAATTGGTTCTTGCAAAACATCTTACCTCATCTCTTAATCACCTCCTGAGAGAGACCACAGTTTTATGGATAAGGAACAAAATCAAGAGGTAACACACTCAGGGTATTCATAGCTGAGATTGGATCTGATTTGATTTCCATGTATTTGTGACCATTGCATCACCCTGGCATAATACAAATGAAAGTTCCTTTATAAATCTTATAAAAATAGATAAAATATAAGATAGATATACAGTAAGTTAGATATAAGATATAAGAGTTTGAGCTATGTGAGCAACTTTTCATATACAGCTTTTTGTGTCTCTCTGTAGTTCTGGATAGGATGAGAAAAAGTCCAGTAAAGTTTCATCCAAATTCAAAACTTAACAAAAGTCTGGATCTGAAGAATGTTCCCATTCAACTTTTAAGACCAAGTATATTTTTTTAACATGAATCTTTCAAATAAGTAGACATTATATATTTCCTAAGAGGACATGCTGGATCTCACAACTACATTTCACTACGAAAACATGAAAGAAGCAATGGTGGGAAGTCCTTGGCTTTCTAAAATACAATCTCAAATGCCTGGCTTCCTACAGACTTATGTTTTTTTCTAGAAATAGAGAGACATGAAGTCTAACTGAACAGCCTAACCCCAAACCCCCATGCTGAACAGGGATTGATAACCAGTCAAATCAGTACCCATCTTGCAGAATTGATGTCAATGCTATTTGGAATTTAATCCTGGTACAAAGAGCATCTTCTGGGGGAAGAACCCCAGCAAAGGGTTAAATTTGCCCTCCCCTACATGCTGCCATGTAAATCTTACACCCTCAGTCCTCACAGGTACCTTTGAAATTATGCCTGTGTGATTTGTCCTTGAAGAACCAAACAGCATGAGAATCATGTAACCCACCTGAAAATGTGGAAATATAAACACCTCATTTACTTTTTCCACCCGCCCACTCAAATTTGGTGACCATGGAACATGATGTTCCCACTTTATTCCTAACACCCAGATCACCCCTTGTAATATCTTAGATGTAAAATGTGTTCCTTGATCACTATCAATTACATTCACTACACCATATCTTGGTATAATGTGTTCCAATAGGATCCTAATTACTGTATTGGCTGTGGCTACAACTGTAGGAAAAGCTTCCACCCATCCTGTGAGATGATCAACCATGAACAATAAATACTTCATTCGGCCAATAGTTCAGTATAAGTTCAGTATAAGCAATCTGCATATGTTCAAATGGTCTTAGGGCAGGAGGTCTGCCTCCTAACCCTGATTTCCTCAGTGTCTGCTTGTTTACTTTCTTACAGACTAAACATCATTCACTTACTTGTTTTGCAATTGTATAAACCCCCTTACACCCATACTTTTTCAAAAACACATCTACCAAAGCTTGAGCTTCCTAATGAGATCCCTCATGGAGTGTTTTAATTACCTCCTGTGTTAGGGGTTTATTTAGCATTTGTCTTCCATCAGGTAACACCCATTTCCCTGTCTCTTGTTTGTTCGCCCCTATTTCCAACAAAACTTGTTCTTCGTTTTCACTGAAGATGGGTAAAATGTCCCCTTTTAGCACTGGAGTTACCAACATCAAGGTTTCTTGATCCTGGTATCCAGCTTCCTTAGCTTCTTGATCAGCTAAATTGTTACCTATAGCTTCAAAGGTTGTCCCCTTCTGGTGTCCATTTACATGCACTACAGCTATATGTTTAGGCAGCTGTAATGCCTGCATTACTTCTTTAACTAATTCCTCATGCACCAGATTCTTTCCTTTTGAATTCATCAATCCTGTCAAGCCCCGCCGGTCCGCCGCCCGCTCGGGCCTCGACACTGCCACCGGCAAGTCCCAAAACCGGCTGTGATGGGCGTGGCTTCGCCCGAACACCGCGGAGCGCGCCGCGGCTCCGCCGAACAGCTGGCCGGCGCCCAGCTGACCGGCGCGCTCCCTCCGGATCGGCGGCAGTCCCCTTGTCAAGCCCCAGAACCTACCGAGATGGGCGTGGCGTCGCCCGAACGCCGTGAGGCGCGCCAAGGCTCCGCCGACCAGCTGGACGCCGATGGGATGGGCGTGGCGTCGCCCGAACACCGCGGAGCGCGCCGTGGCTCCGCCGAACAGCTGGCCAGCGCCCGGTTGATCAGTGCACCCCCTCCGGACCGTCAGCTCCGTCGGGTCCCGGGCGTTCGGTCGATGGGCGTGGCCTCGCCCGAATCCTGCAGGACGCGTCGCAGCCCCGCCGCACAGCTGGCCGGCGCCCAGCTGATCGGCGCATCTGTCTCACCTCGGCGGCAGGACTCTGGGCCGCAGGAGGTGTCCGGGCAGGAACAGACTGGGGGCAACGCGGGACCGAACGGACAGACAGGGCCGCCCCAGCAAAACGTGGAGGGGTGTGTGGCTATGCCCGTGTTGCCACCCTCATTCCCTGAGCGCCTAGAAGGACTGGGGGGGAGCTCGCTTCCACAATGCCGGCACGGACTGGGGCGCACGAGGGAGGCTTACCGGGAAGGGGGCTTGGCGGGCCGCAGCGGTGCACACGGTGGGTGGTGGCTATGCAAGGTGATGGGTGGGGCATTTATGGGGAGGCGGGCGGATGCCGGTTTGCTTTGAAGGGGTGGGGTCAGGGCGTGGTAACCTGATAAAAGAGCGTTGAGGCTGGATGCCTCAACGCTGACTTTACCGCGGTTTGCTTTGGAGAAGAAACAAACCTTGTTACCCGTTCCTTTTGAAGTGCTTTTGTTTCCTGGCAGAGGACGTCGTGACAAATCCCCTTTCTAACCAGATCTTCCCAAAGGTGTGAACCACTCCACAGGCATATTTTGAATCAGTGTAAATAGTGCCAGATTTGTCTTTTAGCAATTTTAAAGCTTGTCCAAGAGCATACAGCTCACAAGTTTATGCAGACCAGGTTTTAGGTAAACTTCCAGACTCTACTACAGTTTTATCATACCCATCTGCAATTGCATATCCATTATGATGCTTTCCTTCCACCACCCGAGAAGAACCATCTATAAACCAGTGTAAGCCTTCCTCAAGTGGGGAATCACGCAAATCACTCCTCACTTTAGTTTGCAGGTCTATCACATCCATACAGAAATGTTCTAGTTCTACATTTGTATCCCTTTTCCCTGCTAAAAATTGTGCGGGGTTCAAACTGGAGTCTGTAGTCAAAACTAAATATTTTTGTAAAAATCTTTAATAAAAAAAAAACTAAATCAGTTTTTTCTAATTTTGCTGTTACATCAGCCATAGAGTATTATGCAGTGCATATTGTGCTGCCACCATGTGGTTGTTTGGGAAACTACAACATTTATGTTAATTTGTTCAGCCAACCCCTCCCATTTGTGACGTACTTCCTCCTTCTCCTAAAACTCCGTTCTTTCACTTCCACCATACATGCGGACAGGAGGATCATTACTGTCTTTTGACTATTCTGACTCTGACTGTTGTTTAATGATGTATCCCCTTGCTGAGACCCCTGTGCCTGGCCTGTATAAGCAGATAGTATCACTGTTAACAGCATTTGCCAGATAGCAGAACTCATGAAATTACCTTTTAATCATCCAAAGGACCTTTATTTGCATGCAGAGAAGATTACAGCAGACAAGGTGTGGTAGATGATGAAATGGACGGTATTTCAAGGTCAAAAGACAGTAATGTTCCTAGCATGAGAGACTGCACGTAGAGACCACCGCATGTGAGATGGTGGCAGGAAGTGATAGAATGTTCAGGGTAAGAAGGAGGAAGTACGTCACAAATGGGAGGGGTTGGCTGAACAAATTAACATAAATGTTGTAGTATCCCAAACAACCACATGGTGGCAGCACAATATGCACTGCATAATACTCTATGGCTGATGTAACAGCACATAAGGCATGGCAGTTTGCTGCACACGGCCACTTTGTAACCTTTATATGACCTCTATCTCTACATCTCACTCTTTTCTTTTTTGTTAGACAAGGTATTGTAAAAAGGGTTAATGAAAGGGTCATAATCAGGAGAGGAACATCCTTGCAATTGCTTATACAGGGCATATACCTGACCCTGAGGCAGTGTGGGAGGGGGTTTAGGGCGAAAAGCTGTGAAACATATATTGCAAAAGGAAGGAAGACACTGAACAAAACAGCACCCACCAATCAAAATAGCACAAATAATGACTAAATAATGTAGGACATTTCCCAATAAACCTGTGGGTAGCCAAGCCCAAAGGCTTTCCCACCAAGATCCTAAAGTATTAATTTTCAAATCAGAGGCCAAATTGTGTAAAATATTGAGCTGGTTCTGGATGGTTCGTGATTCATCTGAGATGTTGAAACAACACATTCCTTCAAAACTTTCACAACCCAAATGCTGACGCAGAAGCAAATAATCAATAGCAGAGCGATTTTGTAAAATAGCCTTTCGCAAAGCTTGCAGCTTGTGGTTGATTGCTGAAATTGTTGTAGAAAGAAGAGACTCACGCCAGCTCCTCAAGAAAAGAAAGGTTTAATGCACAGGTTCAGAAGGCTTAAACAAAGCAAAAGGTCTGAACCCCGAAGGGCTCATGAACAGACATATTTATACACCTCTAATTCTTAGTTATACATTGTTATACATTGTTATACATTGTTACTTATGTGGTTAATATTCTACACATTCTTATCTGAAGACAGTTTACAGAAGAAAATTACTTGCAGTACGTGTAGTTTCACAGACAGGATATGGTTAACCCAATCAACATCTGCATTAAGGACAAGACTATGTTTGCTTAAACAAGGACTTTAGTACATTACTCTTTAAGACAGTTGCCGGGAAATACATGTAGTTACGCTAACAGGATTATGGGTTCCTTGATCAGCGTCTGTTCTAAGGACAAGAATACATTTGTTTCACAATTATTTTAGTACATTTCCTCTTTATTCCACCCTTTTGAGACTTATCTCAACTTGTGATGATGAGTCTCAACAGAGGTCTTCTTTGGTTTGTAATCTTTCATATTCCCACATTGCCATTACCTGTGCAGTAGCTTTTCTTTCAGTAAGTAAAGCTAAGCTATTGGAAATAGTTCTTATAAAAATAGGCAAGATACAAGGAATCAACACACATCCTGCAGCTATCAGTCCTATGAGAGCTACGATTGCTTGTAACCCTGGAAGTTTGGGAAACCATCCACTGAAAATCTCTTGGAAATTAAAACCCTTCCAGGTTTGATCTGCATTGTGTGTCAATTGTCTTATTTCAGTGGTTAATTGTTTGATTACCTGTCCAGTTTCATCAATTTGAAGACAACAATTTGAAAGATTAAATTTTCCACACACTCCACCTTCTTTTGCCAATAGGTAATCTAAAGCCAATCGGTTTTGATAGACTGCTGTTCGGAGTTTATCAGTAGTTACAGCTAACAAGTTTAAGGCTTTATCTAGGCGTTGCCCTGCCAGATCCACAACAGCCTGCAGCCTAATTATATGGTTTATCATATAGATTGGTGTTCTGTAACCATAGGTGCCATCCTCCGCCCAGGTTGCTTGGCCATACACACAAACTATCCTCTCTGAATTCCAAAAATCCCCCATTTTCTCATAATAATTGGATTCTCTACAAGGGAAATTAGAGAAGGCTGTGTCCACCTCTCTTTTTCTTCAATTTCCCATTTGATCATAGACTGGCACACCAAGCACCTGTCGCGACCGTATTGGCAAAAGAAAGAATGAGGGCTTTATCCAACCTAATACACATGATCCTGACCAATTCTTAGGTAATACCTCATAAGCAAAAGTGCCACAAATCCAGTACATGTCACTGGGGCTACCCATTCCTCTTCCTTGTTGGAATTCAGATAGGGCATGATAGTCATATCAAACTTTAAAGGTTCAGAGGCATTTCCCAAAGATGTCCATACCTTATACTGTTCATCCCAATCCCCCAAACAGATAAGATCTCCCACTGGCTGATCCCCTTTGCGTGTAAAGCAATTTCGACCAACCAGATTTGTTGTGAGAGTCCACACTGTGCCATATACATGCATTCTTTGAGTGATGTTACCTGCCCTTGTCATGTTGTTATATATTTCCGGGTTAGCTTCCATCGCCTCTCATGGCCACTGTTCCCCCATATTTGTTCCTCCACATACAAAACAATTCTTTACAGTCAGGGCTTTTGCTATTTCCTCTGCTAACAACAGAAATAAATTGGTTGCTTTCATAGAAACCTCGAATTGATCTTTTGAATGCTCCATTTGGGCCAAGGTGTCGTATAGGGTTAGGGTTAGGGTTAGGGTTAGGGTTAGGGTTAGGGTTAGGGTTAGGGATTTTTGTTCCCCATCATAGAGCAAAATCCCTAGGGATTTTTGTTCCCCATCATAGAGCAACTGCTTTACAACTGTGATGAAGGACTTTGGATCCTCCCCTTTCCCATCAATTCCTATGGCATACGCATATCAGTCAGGCATCTCTCGGCTGACTTCTAGTACTACTCGATTGCTGTAAGCCACTCGGTGAACATTAGTCAAATATTTACATCGTTGATATCCTCCCCCAGTATATTCACACACACATTCCCTTTCTGTATACATAGCCCACATACTTACAGGTTTCAGGATTGGCTGGTTTCCTGGCTTGACAAGCATCCTTAGCAATTCTATCAAACACCTGTGTGTACTGACAGAGATGTGGTAAACTGTAATTCCAATATTCAGGATTAAAACTAAGTGGAGGATTTCCATCACAATCTCCAGTGCCTACAAGATATCATCGAACGATCTGAGGTGCTTCCTCTGGCTTACTCCAAAGTCCATAATTATGAATACAAACATTGTCACATGTGGTAGTAACACAATACACCCATAACAGAAGCAAACTTTTCTCCATTCTTCTCCCGTGCGTAGAAAGTCAGCTTCCGGAGTGACTTAGCAGGGGTCTTCACTACTGTGTGTAGAAGAACCTATTGCCGGTAAGGTTCCAGCAGAGTAGCCTTTCAGCGAATAAAGCTTCTTAAATAAGTCCAGCTACACAAACAAATCATATTTCACTTTCGTTTAAACGTTAACTTTGTGGGAGCCACTGGATCTTTAGACACCACCCATTCAGGTTCAGCTGCTGCTTTGACCCTTGTGCAGTGGATCCATGATTTGGATTCTGCAATCTTGACAGCAAGAGGAGAGGACATAATAACAACATACGGTCCTTTCCATCTGCCTTCTAGCTGTTCCCGCTTCCAATGTTTCACCCAGACTCTGTCTCCAGGTTTGAAGGGATAACATTTTGTTACTATTCTAGGAGGGGTTTGTTCCAGCACATAACCTCGAAACTTTTCAACCTGTTTATTTAGTTCTTGTACCATCTCCATGTTCCACACTCCCCCCTTATGCCCCACTTCTGGCCATCCTGACAGGTTTTGTTTTAACAGAGTGGGAGGACGGCTAAACATCAATTCAAACAGGGACAATCTGTATTGTCTTCGCGGCGCACATCTCACAGAATATATTGCTAAGGGCAAAGCATCAGGCCACTTAGAATAGCTCTCAGCACATATCTTAGTAATTTTCTCCTTTAAAGTGCGATTCATTCGTTCCACCTTTAAAGTGCAGTTCTTTCGTTCCACCTTAACCCCCGCCTGCTGCGTCAACTCTCACAATGCAACATTGTATCTACATACAGATTGAAAGCTTTCTCGAAATTGAGTACAACCATAGCTTGTGCTGCTGTAAGAGCAAGCTTAATGTTCTTGAAAGCTCTTCTTTGTTCTCCTCCCCACTGAAAATATTCAAAGTCTCCCCACTTTGTAGCTATATAAAACTGAACTGCCAATAATGCAAATTTAGGTATCCAGATCCTGCAGAAACTAGCCAACCCCAAAAAGCCTTGCAGTTGCCTTCTGTTTTCTGGTTCAGCAATAGCTAGAATCACTTCTGCAGAGCGCTTCCCCTATAATATTTGGGATCATCTCTGTCATCATCATAGTCTTCTAGAAATTCTTTCAAACGTTTAGCTTCTTTTGCCATTTCCCATCTTCTTTCTCCTTCCTTCTCAGCTTCTTTTTCATATTCTCTAGCTTTCTTCTGTTCTCTGATTTCCCAGTTTTTAAGACGCTCTTGATAAGCTGCTTCCTTTTCCCGTAGTTTCCTTTCTAGTTTCCTCCGTTCATAGGCATCTTCTTTTTGGACACCCGATCGGCATAACCCACTGCAGCCCAGAACTCCTGAGCTCAAGCAATCCGCCAGCCTCAGCCTCAGTAGCTGGATTACAGGCTCGCGCCATCGCGCCCAGCTATTTACGACTGACCTTCCCTCTCCTGTATCTCCCATCAATGTCATTTTATGGCCCCCTCTATTCATAGTTACCAAAGGCTCAGGGGGGAGCCTCTTCTAAGCCCAGTCCCCGTCAATCTGTCCAACTTGTCCCTGCCAATCCAATCCCTTCTATCTCACGTTCACTCTCCATTCTTCCTCTACCTCCTCGGCTCCCTCGGAATCCTCTACCTCTCAAGGGAAATCCAGTCTGTACTGTGCCTATAGACCTTCCTCTTCCAAAACCTATCCTTCCTCTTCAGCCTCGTCCTCTCATCCCTCATTTCAGACATTCCATCTGCCAATGACCTTCTTCCCTACAATACACACACTGGTCTGACCCAAGCGATGTCTTCCTTTGGAAAGCTACCGCCAACAATTCCGTTTTCTTCTGCATTCGTGCTTCCCTCTCTCTCTCTTCTCCACCTCATCTCTGTTGACATACACTTTCCTTGCCACTTCTAACAATTCACTGGTATCCTTTCCCAGAGCTCCTTCCAACCTTTGTAACTTCTTCCTAATATCGCCATAACTTTGTGCTATAAATCTCTCATTCAACATTCATACATTGTCTACGTGTCTCAGATCTATCTGCGTATACAGCTCATAAACCTCTATCAGCCATTGCAAAAAAACTCTCCGGGCCTTCATCTGCTCCCTGCATTACCAAAGACGGCTCAGACATATTGACAGGAGGTTTTCCTGCCTTCAAAAGCGCCTCTCTCTTTCCTGTTCATGATTATGTTCATGTCGGTCTTTGTCTTACACTCTTTCTCTGCTATTGAATGACCCAGATCTGAAATAGCCTTGGCAATCAGATTCAGGAGAACTTCACCTTGAACTGTGATTCCTTGAATCTTGTCGATCAGAAGAGGTGCTACAGCTGGCAGCCCCTCATTTCAGCTGATCGATTCTGGACTTCCGCTCGCCAGCAATCTCAAGGCATCTCCTGTCTCTGTTGCTGGAACTGCTGCGCAGGATCTTCTTAACTGCAGCCTGGTCATCTCCGCTGCGATGTGCAGAATCATTAGAGGGTGATCGGAGTCTACTTGAAGAATGGCTCCTGTTGCTACCAAGGCTGCTGCTCCGCTTCTGCTCCGCAGGACGGAGGTGAGAAGTTTCTTTGACCCCACCTCCATGGTTTCACCTCACACGTGGTGGCTAGTTCTATGGGGCTCCTCAGAAGTCCTTTCTAGAACCATTTCCCCACACTCTGGAACGTCTTCTTCTGACCAGTTGCTAAACGTCATGTCTTTCCTCTTGGGAACTGCTTCTGCTACTGCAGATTTCTCGGGCGCTGCTTCCACCACTTCTTTCGCAGTTACGGATTGTATCCTGGGACCTTTTTTTTCCTTCTTCTGATGGGGGCCACTGTCTTCCTCAGAAACCTCAGAATCTCTCTTGGATCTCTTGCACTTCTTTTCACTTTCTTGGGAGAAAACACTTGATATCAGACACATTTGTTTCAGATTTTTTTCCAGGTCCTTAAATTTCTCTGACACAACCCCCAGCTTCTTTCCCTTAGATCTAGCAATACTAAGGCGAACAATTTCAGCCTGACATTGCAATAAATCATCTGCCTTTTCTTCTACTGCATTCCGCCACGGCTTGGAGGGCACTGAGCAGCTGATGTTCGGAGCCGATAGAGCCGCGGCCTAGAGTGGCCTCCGGAACGCGGAACGCTGAAAGCTGGAAAGTATGTGAAATGGTGGAAGAACTGGCTCTGGAGCGGCGGGCAGAAAGTCGAGAGGGAGTATTATGGCTGCTTTTCGCTCTTGCTTCTCGCTGTTTGATGGCTACTGGGAGTCTGTTTCGCGCCTGTTTTTGGCGAAGGGGACCCTCGGCTGGGCGTTGGATTTCTGGCGCTACACGCTGGTGGTCAGACGGCGCAGGTCAGCTCGCGGCGCTTGTGTTCTGTGGCCATTTGGATTTGTGCTACCTGTTTTGGATCCATCTGCTGTTTCAGCCTTCCTTCGCTTTCCTCGCTTTTGAGAAGATTTCTGTGATTGGAACGTTTGTCATCTCCAGGTTATGTCGGGCAATTGTTGCTCAAATTCCTCTCTTCCCCCACGAACCCACCGAACCCATTGGACTCAGAAGGTCTTGGAGCTGAGCCACTGTGAGAGGGTGGCTCAGCTATACCATCAACTATACCACCCTATACCATCTCCTATCTCCCTAGAGGTGAGAGATCTAGGGAGGTATGTTTTTTTTATTGAAAAGTTTTTTTAAAAAAAATACAGTTTTCCTTTAAAAAACCCCCTTCCCCCTCCCTCCTCCCCTCCCTACCTCCCCCCTTCCCCCCCCCCTCCCCCCCTCCCTCCTCCCCCCCACCTCCCCCCAACCCCCCTCCCCCCCCGGACTTCCCAGAGCTAAATACAAGGTATATATATATATAAAAGCAATCATAAACAACCATATACTAACAACTATAAATTCTAAAATCCATCACTCTCTAACTTATATAGGATCAAACAAAACTTAGCATTATTAAATATATATAGAAGACAAAATAAAAAAAGAAAAAAGAAAACGAAAGAAGACTTATTCAAATGCTAGATAAAACTTCTTGACCCTATACTTATTCTGGATAAACTCAATCCATTTTCTCCATTCCATAATATAATGTTCTTGCGAGTAATCTTTCAAATAGGCCGAAATCTTCGCCATCTCTGCCAAGTCGGAAACCTTTAAAATCCACTCTTGTATAGTCGGCAGTTCCTCTTTCTTCCAATATTGACCTATCAAAAGTCTTGCTGCCGTAACTAAATTCAACATCAACTTAGAGTCCACAACTGTAGCGTCAACAATTATTCCCAACAAAAAAAATTGCGGACAAAACTTTATCCTCCGTTTAAAAATCTTCTGCATATTCCACCAGACTTTTATCCAAAAAGCCTTGACCTTTTTACATGTCCACCATATGTGAAAATATGTTGCCTCTTCATCACCACACCTCCAACATTTAGGCTGATAATTCGGATACATACTTGCAAGCTTTTTAGGATCTAGATGCCATCTATAAAACATTTTGTAAAAGTTCTCTCTTAGACTTTGAGCTTGAGTGAATTTTACATTCCTCACCCAGATCTTTTCCCACGTGTCCATTGTAATAACTTCCTGAATGTTTTGGGCCCATTTTATCATACAATCCTTAACAAGCTCTGTTTCTGAATCAATCTCTATCAATGCAAGATATATCCGTTTAATATGTGCTGGTCCTTGATTTCTAATTTGCTTTATCAAATTTTCATCAGTCGTTGCAAATCCATTTTTTTGGTCTTCTTTCCACCTGGCCTGTAACTGAATATATTGAAACCAAGTCTGAACAACCTTCTCTTCTCGCAAGAAGCTATATGATTTCAAGCACCAAATATTCCTTTCCAAACTTAAAATTTCCTTGTAAGTAGTCTCATCATGTTTGAAACCAGCATGTATATTTTCTATTGCGTGTTTTGGGATTGCCCACAATGGTATCTTGCTGCTTAACTTATGTCTATACTTCTTCCAAACTCTCAGCAATGCCTGTCTTAAAATATGCATCCTAAACACAGTATCTACCTTCTTATCATACAACAAATATGCATGCCAGCCAAACAACAGATCATGGCCCTCAAGATTTAATAACCTCGATTGTGTCAAATTAATCCAATCACTTATTCCTACTAATGCAGCAGCTTCATAATATAATTTAAAATTAGGCATTTTTAGGCCACCTCTCTCACGAGTATCC
Source organism: Vipera ursinii (assembly GCF_947247035.1). Lineage (NCBI taxonomy): Eukaryota > Metazoa > Chordata > Lepidosauria > Squamata > Viperidae > Vipera > Vipera ursinii. The sequence continues at coordinate 37,344,142 of NC_139522.1, forward strand.
TGCATAATCTTAAGTTTAACTCGTGGCTTTTTCCCTGCCCACACAAATTTATTGATACCACGCTGCCATTCCTCCAAGTTAGAGTCTTTCTTAAGAATCGGTATCATTTGAAATAAGAATAAAAATTTGGGCAGGACATTCATTTTCACTGCTGCAATCCGTCCCAACAAAGACAATTGCAATTTTTCCCAACTCTCCTGTTCTTTTTGAATTTTCCCCCATAACTTTTCATAATTATTTTTATATAGCTTTGTATTAGAGGGCGACAAAATCACCCCCAAATATTTAACCCTTTTAACAATCTCAAATCCAGTTAATCCTTCTAGGAGAGCCTTCTGCGAAACTGTCATATTTCTAGCCAAAATTTTAGTTTTCTGTATATTTACTTTAAATCCAGAAACCTTCCCATATTGTGTTATTATCTCCATCAGGTCCACAACAGAGTTCTCTGGCTGGGTCACTGTAACAACCAGATCATCTGCAAAGGTATGTTTTATTTGGGTTGGTATCCTGTCCGCTTCTGGATAGGTTTGGGCCCTCTGTGAGAGGGAGATGCCCGATCTGTCTTGGAAGTCACCTGGCCAGCTCAAGTGGCAGGGAGCTGGTAGACTGGACATTGTTGACCTTCTATTTCACATCTTTTGGAGTGACTATGGGACTGCCTGGCTGCATCTACACGAAAAATGGTTTTATCTTATTCAAGCACGGACTTATTTGCGCTCAGGGGTGCCCCCCCTTCCTGGGCACGACCCGCCTTTATTTTAACCTATCCTCTTGATGACGGGCCCAATTATTGGGACCCTGAGAGACGGTTGGGCAAGGACAGGAGCCTCCGTCACAAATTTAATAAGAGGCCCCTGGTGCACTTTTTAGCTCAATTTTTGGTGGGGTTAGGGAGGGGGGAGGGTTCTCAAAAGGTTTGGTTGGAGACTGGGGGGGTTCCACCAACCGTTTCTCAGACCAGGCCTGGGATTGATCGCACCATGACGAGGCTTGGGTTGGATGCCTCCGGGGCCCCAGAGCGGGGTGTGGGTTTGTCTATTCCCATGGCGGTTGGGAATGGCAGCAGGCGTATGAACAGGGGGCCATATCAATATCTGGGAGTGCGACCCCGCTGTCTTCGAGCGGTGATGCGCTCCGACCCCCTGGTTTCAGCCTATGGTTCCGGGAGCGAGGATGAGCAGCCACCTGAGCTCAGGCTCGTGTATCTTAATGCCAGGTCCATAGCTAATAAGGCTCCTCTTATACGTGATTTGATCGAGGAGGAGCATGCGGACCTGGCTTGCATCACGGAGACCTGGTTGGGCCCAGAGGGTGGTGTCCCTCTGGTTGATCTTTGTCCATCGGGTTTCCGGGTGCTGCACCAGCCTCGAGCTCAGGGTAGGGGCGGAGGAGTGGCGGTAGTTGTGAGGGAGACCTTATGTCCACGGGAGGCCACCGTTGTCCAAATAGTCGGGTGTGAGTCCCTCCTCCTGAGATGTGGCCCTAGAGCTCAGTTGGGCTTGCTGCTGGTGTACTTTTCGCCTAGTCACGCAGCAGCAGCCCTGCCCGAGCTTCTCAACATCCTCTCAGGGTTGGTGATTGAGTTCCCCAAACTTATGGGTTTGGGTGACTTTAATCTACCATCCCTGGGGGGGATCACCTGAGTTAGCTCGGGAGTTCATGGCTTCCATGATGGCCATGGACCTGACGCAAGTTATTCAGGGTCCAACTCATGGGGAGGGGTCACATGCTCGATTTGGTTTTCCTATCTGGACGGTGGTTACATGATCTAGGTGGGGGTTCTCCAATTGTTATACCCCTGTCATGGACCGATCATTACCTCCTGCGGTTGGTCTTCCGTTTTGCCACTCCCCGTCGTGGGGTGGTTGAACCAATGAGATGGTTCCGCCCTAGGCGCTTAATGGACCCTGAGCGGTTCCAGGTGGCGCTTGGGTTCCCACCTGCCTCCTTTGCTCACAGCTCGGCCGACGCCCTAGTGGAAGCCTGGGAAAAGGCGGCCATGGAGGCACTCGACCAAGTTGTACCCATGCGGCCCTTGACCCGGTGCAGATCCCAATGGGCACCATGGTTTTCCATGGAGCTCCGGGAGATGAAGCGTCGGAGATGGGGCCTAGAGAGCTGTTGGAGAGCCAGCCGATCTGAGTCTGACCGGTTGCGACTAAGGTCTTTCACGAGATCTTATCTCGCGGCGATGAGGACGGCAAGGTCTAATCACTTTGCTACCCTCATCGCGTCCGCAGATAATCGCCCGGCCGCCCTGTTTAAGGTAACTCGCTCCCTCCTTAATCAGGAGGTGAGGGAGGAGCCCTTGCAGGGTCGCGCTGAGGAGTTTAGTCAACATCTGTCGGACAAAATCGCTCGGATTCAGACTGGTTTGGACTCCGACTGGGCAGAGTCTGACGATGAGGACGAGGGCAGTCTTGTCGATATTATCTGGGAGGAGTTTGATCCTGTGACTCCTGAAGATATGGACAGGATCATGGGGAAGCTGAGCTCCACCATGTGTTTGTTGGACCCGTGCCCCTCCTGGCTAGTTTATGCAGCCCGGGATGGGACACGAGGCTGGCTCCAGGCAGTGATAACTGCTTCTCTGAGGGAGGGTCGTTTTCCCGCCGCCTTGAAGGAGGCGGTGGTGAGACCCCTCCTCAAGAAGCCTGCCCTGGACCCAGCTGTATTAAATAACTTTCATCCGGTCTCCAACCTTTGCTTTCTTGCGAAGGTTGTTGAGAGCGTGGTGGCGCATCAGCTCCCTCTGTTCTTGGAGGAAGCTGATTATCTAGACCCGTACCAATCGGGCTTCAGGCCCGGGTACAGCACGGAGACGGCATTGGTCACGCTGGTGAATGATCTCTGGCGGGCTTGGGACAGGGGTTGTTCCTCTGTCCTAGTCCTATTAGACCTCTCAGCGGCTTTCGATACCATCGATCATGGTATCCTACTGCAGCGCCTCAGGGGGTTGGGAGTGGGAGGCACAGTTCTTCAGTGGTTCTCCTCCTACCTTCTGGGGCGTTCGCAGTCAGTGTTGGCAGGAGGGCAGAGGTTGACCTTGAGGCCCCTTGTTTGTGGAGTTCCTCAGGGATCGGTCCTCTCGCCTCTCCTGTTCAACATCTACATGAAGCCTCTGGGTGAGATCATTCGTGGTTTTGGAGTTGGTTATCATCAGTACGCTGATGATACCCAGCTTTTTATTTCAACCCCAAACCACCCCAGTGATGCCCTCGACGTGATGTCCCGTTGCCTGGAGGCAGTCCGGGTCTGGATGGGGAGGAACAGGCTTCAGCTCAACCCTGACAAGACTGAGTGGCTGTGCGTGTTGGCATCTCGGGAAATGCAGAATATCCCATCTCTTAATATGGGGGGTGAGTTATTACCCCCGTAGATCGGGCTCGCAACTTGGGGGTCCTTCTAGATTCACAGCTCTCCTTAGAAGATCATATAGGAGCTGTGACTAGGGGGGTCTTCGCCCAGGTTCGCTTGGTGCGCCAGTTGCGGCCCTATCTAGACCAGGATGCCTTGCGTACAGTCACTCATGCGCTCGTGACCTCTCGTTTGGACTACTGCAATGCTCTCTACATGGGGCTGCCCTTGAGGACCACTCGGAGGCTTCAACTGGTGCAGAATGCAGCCGCGCGAGTTGTGTTGGGGGTCTCCCGATACTCCCATGTTACACCTCTGCTCCGCGAGCTGCATTGGCTGCCAGTTGCCCTCCGGGTGAAATTCAAGGTGCTGGTAATGACCTATAAAGCCCTACATGGCATGGGTCCGGATTACCTACGGCAGCACCTGCTGCCGGCATCAACTTCCCTCCGTCCAGTGCGCTCCCACAGAGTGGGCCTCCTCAGGGTGCCTCCGATCAGAGAATGTCGATTGGTGGCCCCCAGGGGGAGGGCATTCTCTGTGGGTGCGCCAGACCTATGGAACCGCTTGCCGGTTGAGCTCCGGATGGCCCCCGACCTTCGCTCCTTCCGGCACGATTTAAAAACTTATTTATTTGAACAATCTGGCCTGGTCTGATGGGTTTTGGGTTGGATTTAGTTTTAACACAGTTTTATTATTGTATTATATTGGGCATAATTATTTAATTCTTTTTAACTTCTTTTTAACTTTTTTTTTTATTGAAAAGTTTTAAGATACAATTTTCCTTTAAAAATCCCCCCTTCCCCCTCCCTCCTCCCCCCCCTACCTCCCCCCCTCCCCCCCTCCCCCCCGACTTCCCAGAGCTAAATACAAGGTATATATATAAAAAGCAATCATAAACAATCATATACTAACAACTATAAACTCTAAAATCCATCACTCTCTAGCTTATATAGGATAAAACAAGCCTTAGTAATATTGAATATGTATAAAAAGAAACTAAAATAAGAAAAGAAAAAAAAAACGAAAGAAGACTTATTCAAATGCTACATAAAACTTCTTAACCCTATACTTGTTCTGGATAAACTCAATCCATTTTCTCCATTCCATAATATAGCGTTCTTGCGAAACTTCTTTTTAACTTTTGTATTTATATTTTGATATTTATTGCCCTGTACACTGCCCTGAGTCCTTTGGGAGAAGGGCGGTATAAAAATTTAATAAATAAATAAATAAATAAATAAATAAATAAAATTCCACCACTGATCTATATACTGATATTGATTGGGGTACTTCTCCTCATTTGCTGCTATCATGGCCCGGATTTTTGAATGTACCCTCTGGCGGCCACCCAACTCCCATATGTGACCACTGCTTTTCACATAGAAACCTCAACCTCTCTTTAGTCACCTTAGGATAGGGGACTTTATACTGCGTATGATTAAAATAATCATCAAAACCTTTCAACATGCATTCCAGCAGTGTGCTGGGAACACTGCTTCTCCTCCCCATTCTAAGAACACTGCCACTGACCTACGGTGCCAGACGTTCCAACGGTCACCAATAGGAACTGCAATGGCTTAACCTCCCACACACACAACCTAACATGGACTACTTTAGGATCACCGTCCCGAGTCCAGGAGAGTGATCAGTCCCCCTCTTCTATCTTCAGGTGAGATAGGTACTTCACAACTTTAACATATACACAACCTAACACATGGACTAGTCCCAAGTTCAGGAGGGTGATCAGTCCCCCTCTTCTATCTTCAAATGAGATAGGTAGTTTTTCCCCTTTAACACATACTCGCCTGAGGTGGCTTCACACTTTGTCCTTTCCCCGTCCTGGCCAGGATTCGCATTCAGACCTCCTTTCCTTCCATCAAGGGATCTTGGACTAGCCATCAGCACCGTCGGCCCCGCAGAGGTGTCACTGCTGTCTCCCAGAGGTGCTTTCCCCTGTGGCGCCTGAAGAATGTTTCAGAAGTGGCCTCTCATCGGGTCCGAAGGGTCGGGCTGCCCTCAGCGAAACATCGCCTCGCAATGAAGTCCCTTCGTGGTTGCCATTGAACTGTTGTAGAAAGAAGAGACTCACGCCAGCTCTTCAAGAAAGGAAGGGTTTAATGTGCAGGTTCAGAAGGCTTAAACAAAGCAAAAGGTCTGAACCCCGAAGGGCTCATGAACAGACATATTTATACACCTCTAATTCTTAGTTATACATTGTTATGTATTGTTACTTATGTGGTTAATATTTTTTTTATTTTTTATTTTATTTTAATTCCATTAATATCCCGCCCTTCTCCGAAGACTCAGGGCGGCTTACAAGCTTAGCAGTTCTTATCCGAAGACAGTTTACAGAAGAAAATTACTTGCAGTACGTGTAATTTCACAGACAGGATATGGTTATCCCAATCAACATCTGCATTAAGGACAAAACTATGTTTGCTTAAACAAGGACTTTAGTACATTCTTCTTTAAGACAGTCGCCGGGAAATACGTGTAGTTACGCTAACAGAATTATGGCTTCCTTGATCAGCGTCTGTTCTAAGGACAAGAATACATTTGTTTCACAATTATTTTAGTACATTTCCTCTTTAAAATATCTGTAGAAGTAGCATTGTTTTTGCCAAATTACACACAACAGCGTTAATGTTAAGATGAGCGCGAGCAGCAAGTGCTGGCACACCCACTATAGATATAGCCAATGCTACGTATTCTGCTTTATTAAGTAAAGCTGTTTCAGAGTCACAAGTGCTATCTAGCGTGACTCCACGTCGAGAACGGTTTGAGTGAATTTGCTGTTTGGAAAGCAAAACAGGAATCAACCGGCTGAGACAACACTGTGCTTCACTAATATTAGCAGGAATGTAATTAAAAGTTTCTTGACCACATGTAAAAAACCATCCTTGCAGGATCCAAACATGAGCAAAATTAAAGGAAGTCTCCTCAAAAGCTGTGCAGTTTAAAACAGGTGAACTAATACAAAGACAGCGAGGTTTTTTACTTGAAGATGTACAATTAACTATTTTAGCACATGTTATATTCTCAGGGACTGCTATTATTGGTGTGTGCAAAGAAATTACATCAGGGGGTGGACCTTAGGCAGTCAACCTCCAACTAGATATAGTCCCATAGTTAAAATTTTTATTTAATAGAAATTTGCTCAAGCCCGTGAAGTTTTGAATTGCTGCAGAAGGGGTACAAACAGGGACCAGACATGTAGAAAGCAAATTTTTGTGGAACCGGATTCGGGGACTGGTGCCACTTAGCTGGGCGGATGCAACGTGCTGGAATCCACAAGGGTCCTGTAGGAGCAAGCACAGCAGCATATCCTCCTCCCCAAGTAATCAGAGGGACCGGCCCTAACCATGTTTTGTCTGGTAATGCCCAATAATATACTAGAGGGGGAGGCAAGCTTGTTTTCTGTTGAAAGTGTCTCTGATAAGTGGTCGAATTTTGAATGGAGACATTCAATTGATTTAAGGTAAATAATACTTTTTTAACCTGTTGTGTTATCCACGACAAATTGGGTACCCGAGATCCCTCCTTTTTTATTTGTTTGTGAAAACAGTCCTTAAAGGACCGATTAGCATGTTCGACGATAGCTTGACCTGTGGAATTGTAGGGTAGCCCATGAGTAAGAACAATATTCCAGGTTGTACAAAATTGCAAAAAGGCCGATGAAGAATAGGCTGGGCTGTTATCAGTTTTTAAAGAGGAGGGTTTGCCCAAGACAGTAATGGCTGAAAAAAGATGAGAAATAACATGATTAGCTGTTTCTCCTCGTTGAGGTGTGGCCCAAAGTGCTCCTGAATAGGTAGCAATAGATAAATGAATATACTTCCAGGGAGCCAAGGAGGGAACATGGGTGACATCCATTTGCCATAGTTGATTAGAGGCAAAACCACAGGGATTAACTCCCGTGTCCCCCGAGGGGGATGCCCCAGAACATTGGGGACAGGATGAAACAATTTGCTTGGCTTGGTCAAGTGGAATATGGCAAGCTTGTGCCAGCCCCCTGGCATTTTGATGGAAAAAAGAGTGACTGAAGAAAGGATCTGAAAACAAAGTGGGTAAAACATGAACAGCAGCATCAGCATGACTGTTGCCTTCAGAAAGAGGTCCAGGAAGAGACGAGTGACTGCGTATGTGAGAAACAAAGTATAAATGCTTTCGGTCTTGTAGTAGTTGCTGCAAAGTTAAAAACAGAGCCATGAGATTGGGGTCAATCCTGGGTGTGATGTAAGCACCTGGAAGATTAAAAATAAGTTGACACACATAATGAGAGTCAGTGATTAAATTAAAAGGCTGTTGAGAAAAGGTATGAAAAGCTAAAATAGCAGCAGACAATTCTGAGCGTTGCGGGGACGACTGTATTGCAGTGTAGGACACCTTCCAGGTATCATCATCCATCAATGTGTCCTGCACAGACACAAAAACATAAAAAAAGAAAACAAAAAACAACTCCACAAAAAATAAACAAACTGAATGAGATATTCTGAGTTACTGAAACAGTTTTATATTAAACTTTAGAATTGCTTTTAATATAGTTAGTCAAATTCCAATTTAATCAGATTCCAATCAGATGGAAGCAAACTTCCGTCAAGTAGGTTAAAACTTACAAATCTAAACAAAACAACACAGACTAATTTCTTTTAAAACTCAAAGATGTCAAAAAGAATTGTCTAACAAGTACTGTCTCCTTTTTCCAGAAAAAAACAAAACAAAACTGCAAGCTGAAACTGCAAGAGTGGGTATTAAATTTCACATCCACCCCCCCTTTCTCAGACCAGAATTCTAAGCAGAGAAAAAAAAACAGTTAAAACAACCACCACCACCCCTCTTCTGTCTCTCTCTCTCTCACTCTTAAAGTAACACAGCAGGGGGGGGGAGAAAGAGACTGGAGGGGGAAAAGAAAAGGTAAAAGGAATTTTACAAAAATCTCACCACTAAAAAAATAGCTTGCTCTTGAGCTCTTCCTGTTCTGGTGCTCAGCGAGCTGGCTGGAGGCTTTGATCCTCCGGCTGAAATTTCTTTTTGTTGGCGACCCTAAGGGGCCAAAATCCACCCTGGAGGGGTGGACTGAAGGAAGGAAATTCCAGGGATCTAGGAGAGACGGCAATCTCTCCGAACAACCTAGGAGAACCCTCCCAAAATCCAACAGAAGAAAAGGCTGGCTAACGGCGTGTCCAGTCATAGCTGAAATACCAACAGGGGTCAAAGTGATTGAATAAGCGAATAAAAAACAGCATGCTTGAATCTGAGTAAGAATATCAATTTTCTTTATTCTACTTACATTTCCTGAAGAAGAAATCCCCAAAGTTAAAATCTCCGAAGAGATTTTGTTCTGGCGGCCCCTTCCTTATTCTTCCGGAGAAGTAATGAACAAAGGAACAAACAGAAAGACATGATAAATGAGTAAATGCTGACACCTGCTGGTGGATGAGGATCTCTTTTTTTCCTTCTTTTCTTTTGTCTTTGAACTTTCAAGCTTTTAAACTGCACCTGTGTAAACAATAACATGGCTGAAGCACTGAGTACGTTACAAAAAGAAATATGCGATGAGCAACAACATCAAAGGACAATGACTTTAAACTATACAGAGATACAGAATAATTTTGAGAAGATGAATCAACTTATGCTCAACTTAATTTCACTTCAAGAAATTTCTGAAAACAGAAGAAAGGATCAAAATGCTTACTTTGCAAAAGATATATAACATGCAGCAAAGCTGCCAAAGAACAATGACTTTAAACTACAAGACAACGCAGAAGAACCTTAAGAGTATGAACCGAGTTAATTTCAACTTAACTTCACTTCAAGAACTTCTTCAGGAGAAGATAACAGAGATGATTAAATGCAACCCTGAGGAAAGAAACTGGAAGATGGAATTATATAATATAAAAACCCATGATTTAATTCAAAAGGGAAATATTTTAATATGTTTGAACAATCTGGAATATAGGGGAAAGAAGACACATATGTTTGAATTTGGTTGAATAATGGAAAAATCTTGAAATATGTTACTTTTAGAGGGACTTTTTCTTTTCTTTCTTTCCCTTTTGCCTTTTGGTTTTATTCTTTCATGTTGGAATGATTTGAACAGGAATAAAATATAAAATATATGTTTTAAATGAGTTTTAGAGGATTAGATGACTGGAAATATTAAAGGGAATGTTTAAAGTTTAAATAGATTAAATATATTTTAGTATAGGTTGAAAGGAGTGGAAATTGAGGAAATGGATATATTTTGAACTGGAAGAAATGTATGTCTTTTCCTCTTTTTCCTCTTTTTCCCCCTTTTCTTTTCTTTTTTCTTTTATTTTTCCTTCTCTTTAATTTTGTATTTGCCTCTCTTTTGTCTCATTATTAAGAAATATAAAAGTATAGAGGGTTTACATATATATATATAAAAGAGAAAAAAAGCAGAATTAAATTCATAAATGTAAATTTAGCTGAATGTTGAAATGATTGTTATTTGTAAGAACATTTAGAATGTAAAGGGAGAAATAAGTTGTTCTTGTTCTTTGTTGTTTTCTTTTTTTCCTTCCTTTTATTTTTATAGTGATTGGGGAATATAAAAGTATGAGAAGGTTTCTGTGAAGGGAGAAAAAAGAAAAAGATGAAACATAAATATAGTTGAGTGTTAGAAAAAGACTGTTATCTGTAAATGTTTTTTTTCTTTTATGGGGGGGCAAGTAAATTGAAATAGATATAGTGACAGGATTTAAGATAAGGCAACTAAAACAATATATAGGACTATTGAGACTATATACTTAACTGTTGTTAAACAAACAAAATTGTTTTAATCTAATGTTTTGCAAGGAAAGATACGCAAGGGATAGGGGAAATCAAATGAAATTAACAGATGGAATATAGATTATAGAAATTAATTGTTAAAGATTGTCCTATAAATGTCACTCAGACAACATGCTGTTTTATAATGATTTAAATCATGTTAAAGGAAAAAATTCTAATAAAACATATTAAAAAAAATAGCTTGCTCTCCTTCACATGCATTTTCCATAAATTCACTCACAGATCCCCCATAAAACTCTTCACATGCAAACACTTGCCATCGGTTTTCTTTTTCTTTTACCACAATAAAATCAGCAATTTACTGTTCCTTTCACAGCTGGGACAGAGGTGGGGGTGGTAGGTGGGTTTGAGGGCTAACACACACACATTTACACATCAGCAAATTAACTCTTTCACGTCCATTCCAACTGCCGGCATAAACAATTTCACATACAAAAATTTCATCTCATACTTTCTCCAGGCAAACCAATCACTATTATTATAATTTCAGGGAGCTGTTCACAAGCCAATGAGCTCCTTGTTCCAAATCTCTTTTTTGTTTGTTTTTAAATAAGGCCTTTTTGTTTGTTGTTATTAGAGGGGGTTTAGACCCTCTTCCAAGTCTTGGAATAACACAGAACAACATAGACAGACATATATACACAGATACTAGTAAAACAACATTCATTTAGACATATGGCTTATCCTGCAAGAAGCGAGAAAAATCAGGAGGTGATTCCAACCATACATGGTTTTATAGGGCCCTTTAACCATCTCCCATTTTTCTCACCATTCCAAGTCCAAGCTTAATGTTCCAAATGTACAAATATATATATAACAAAACAAAACACACATCAATTTGGAGTTTGAGGCCAAAACAGGCGTCCCCGTTTAATTAAAAGGGGGGGAACATTTATGGTTACTTACAATTTATCCCACCAACTTCAAAAGACAGTGGGGAAAGACTAAAAGGAATATTGAACCTGGGGTCTTTTGCAGGTGTGAAGTGGGAGGTGTCCTCACCTCTGACAAAAGGAATCGAATAGTCCAAAGAGCCAGATTAAAAGAAAAAGACAGAAAAATACTTGCTTTTGGTTTCGACCTCTGATAGAAAGGGCTGTGGGATGCTGCAGACATACCCCGCGCCCTGGATTTCAACATTCCCTTTTATAATGACCAGGTTTACCACAGTTATAACACTTTCCTTGAGGCTTGCTGCCTTGCAATAAAGCGGCTGCCAATAAATTGGTTTGATAAGAGGCTGTTCCTATATCCTGTAATCTGTTAACAAAATCAGGATACGGCTCAGTAGCCTTCTGCCTGATGTTAGAGAAGCCTCAATGAGGCTTGCCAAAAACAGGCACTTTTCCAAATGCTCAGTAAGCGCATTCAGAAGAAACCTGTAAAGTGGCAGCTGGTAAAACAATCTGAGCATCAACTGGAGCAAAGGGACCAGACCCGTCAGCAATTTCTTCTACATTCCCCCCCCTTTTGCTAATTGTTCCTCTAAAATTTGCCTCATGGGGGTATACAATGGCCGTGAAGAAACAGAAGAATTAACCTCTTCATGAGGAGCTGAAGGTTCAATTGAAGATGATTTCGGGGGGAAAATTTTTATTTGATCATAATCAGGTGGAGGTTTTGTGGTCAATTGTTATCCTGCCAAAGCATCAGAGCCAAATTTCTCCACTGGGTGACGGCATTGAAACCATAGATGTAATATCTGAACTGGAGCCTGGGGTTCAAGATGTAAAGTATGCCCTATCTTTGCCCAGTCCTGTAAACGGAACGTCCCGCGCTCCAGATACCAGGGACAATGTTTCCCTATCTCTCCAACCAGCTTCCTTATTTCTGCCTCAGGTGCTCTAAGCCCTGACTTTTGTAGCAGGAATTGAAGTTCCTGTACATGCTGTTGCTGTTGGTGAGATAGATTGCAACCCATACTTACCTTTGAGGGGTCCCGTAGGATGAAGGTGCACCTTGGGGTCTATTCCAGATGAAGGTAAGTATGTTGGGAGTTGCTCCCCCAGAGGGATGTCCCTGTTCGGGCACCAGCTGTGGGATTCAGAAACCAGTCATAGCAGGGTGTCCCAAAAAGTCTGTCTGCTTATGCAGAGTTTATTACTTTTATACAGTTTTAACAAGCAGCAAAGAGCACACAACAACAGCATTGTTATTGGTGTATTCCCTTGTCAATCTTTAAGAACATCCCAGCCAGGGTAGAGTCTCACATATCTTGATGGTTCCTGGCAGTCCCTGGTAGTGCTAATTGAGGTGAGCTCATAGACATGAGGTAAACAAGATACTGAGGCAGGGCAGTTTGCTGCACACGGCCCCTTCATAACCTTTATATGACCTCTATCTCTACATAAAACTGCTACACTCAATTTGCCAGCAAATTTGGAAAACTCAACAGTGGCCACAGGATTGGAAAAGATCAATTTACATTCCAATTCCAAAGAAAGGCAGTGCCAAAGAATGTTCAAACTATCGCACCATTGCACTCATTTCACATGCTAGTAAAGTTATGCTTAAAATCCTACAAGCTAGACTCCAGCAGTATTTGGATCGAGAACTACCAGAAGTACAGGCAGGATTTCAAAGAGGCAGAGGAACTAGAGATCAAATTGCCAACATACGCTGGATCATGGAGAAAGCTAGGGAGTTCCAGAAAAACATCTACTTCTGCTTCATTGACTATGCTAAAGCCTTTGATTGTGTGGATCACAACAAACTGTAGCAAGTTCTTAAAGTGATGGGAGTACCAGACCATCTTATTTGTCTCTTGAGAAACCTATATGTGGGTCAAGAAGCAACAGTGAGAACTGGACACGGAACGACTGATTGGTTCAAAATTGGAAAAGGAGTCTGGCAAGGCTGTATACGGTCGCCCTGCCTGTTTAACTTATATGCAGAGCACATCATGAGAAAGGCAGGGCTAGATGAATCAAAAGTTGGAATTAAGATTGCTGGGAGAAATATCAACAACCTAAGTTATGCAGATGATACGACTCTAATGGCAGAAAGTGAAGAGAAACTGTTTACTGTTTACTGTTTATTAAATTTATATACCGCCCTTCTCCCGAAGAGCCTCTTGTTGCGGGTGAAGAAGGAGAGTGCAAAAGTTGGCTTGAAACTTAACATTAAGAAAACCAAGATCATGGCATCTGGCCCTCTCAATTTCTGGCAAATAGATGGGGAAGAAATGGAGGTAGTGAAAGATTTTATTTTCCTGGGCTCCAAGATCACTGCAGACGGGGACTGTAGCCAAGAAATTAAAAGACGCTTGCTCCTGGGGAGGAAAGCCATGGCAAATCTAGACAGCACACTAAAAAGCAGAGACATCACCCTGTCAACAAAAGTGCATATAGTCAAGGCTATGGTCTTCCCAGTTGCAATGTATGGCTGTGAAAGTTGGACCATAAGAAAGGCTGAGCACCAAAGAATTGAGGCCTTTGAACTATGGTGCTAGAGAAGACTCCTGTGAGTCCCTTGGACTGCAAGGCAATCAAACCGGTCAGTCCTAGAGCAGGGCTTTTCAACCAGTCGTACGGCTACCACCTGTGGTACATTGGCACCTAGCAGGTGGTACGCGACCATCCTATAAAAGTGGTAGTGGGGGAGGGAAATAAGCTGAACCGGTGGCAGCACCACACAAGCCTGAGCGAGAGACAGATGGAGCTGCAGAGCTGTCAGGGCTCAGCGGAAGCGCCAGGATCAGCACTTCTTTGGGGCTGTCAGGGCTCAGCGGAAGCACCAGGATTAGCACCAGGCTCCAGCTGGAGCTCGGCACTGATCCTGGTACTTCTGCTGAGTCCAGAAGAAGCAGCGATCAGCTGGAATTAATTTAATTTAATTTATTGAATTTATATACCGCCCTTTCCCGAAGGACTCAGGGCGGTTTACAGGGTATAATTTTTAAAACATTAATACAAAAATTAGGACCAATTTAAAAAAGATTAAACTAAGTCCCTGCAACATGTAAAACCCCAGTTAAAACCCAATTAAAACTCAGCCTGAGCCGGAAAGCTCGAAGAGCCAGGTCTTCAGGTCTCGGCGGAATGATTGAAGGTCGGGGGCAGTCCTAAGCTCCACAGGCAGCTGGTTCCAGAGGGCAGGCGCCCCCACAGAGAAGGCCCTCCCCCTGGGTGTCATCCGCCGGCATTCTTTGACCGGCAGCACCCTGTGAAGACCCTCCCTGTGGGAGCGCACAGGACAAAGGGAGCTTGATGCCGGCAGCAGGTGTTCCCTCAAATATCCTGGACCCAAGCCATATAGGGCTTTATAGGTCATCACCAGCACCTTGAATCTCACCCGGAGGGTACTGGAAGCCAATGCAGCTCGCGGAGCAGAGATGTTACATGGGAGTAACGGGAAACTCCCATCACAACTCGCGCAGCTGCATTTTGTACCAGTTGAAGCCTCCGAGTGGTCCTCAAGGGCAGCCCCATGTAGAGAGCGTTGCAGTAGTCTAAACGGGAGGTCACGAGCGCATGAGTGACTGTGCGTAGGGCATCTCGGTCCAGATAGGGTCGCAACTGGTGCACCAGGTGAACCTGGGCAAAAGCCCCCCTGGTCACGGCTCCTATATGATCATCAAAACTGAGCCATGAATCCAGGAGGACACCCAAGTTGCGAGCCCTATCAACGGGGGGTAACACCTCACCCCCCATTGTTAACGATGGAATAACCTGGTCAACCCGAGATGCCGGTATGCACAGCCACTCAGTCTTGGCAGGATTGAGACGAAGCCTGTTTCTCCCCATCCAAACCCGGACCGCCTCCAGGCAACGGGACATCACGTTGAGGGCATCACTGGGTTGGTTCGGGGTGGAGAAGAAAAGTTGGGTATCATCAGCATACTGATGATACCCCACCCCAAAACCACGAATGATCTCGCCCAGCGGCTTCATATAGATGTTGAACAGGAGGGGCGAGAGAACCCGCCCCTGAAGAACTCCACAAGCGAGAGGCCTCGGGGCAGATCTCTACCCTCCTGTCAACACCGACTGCGAGCGGCCCAGGAGATAGGAGGAGAACCACCGTAAAATGGTGCCTCTCACTCCCAACCCCCTGAGACGCCGCAGTAGGATACCATGGTCGATGGTATCAAAAGCCGCTGAGAGATCTAATAGGACTAGGACAGAGGAACAACCCCTGTCCCGAGCCCGCCAGAGATCATTCACCAGCGCGACCAATGCCGTCTCCATGCTGTGCCCGGGCCTGAAACCCGATTGGTACGGGTCCAGATAATCATTTTCCTCCAGGAACAGAGGAAGCTGATACGCCACCACACTCTCAACAACCTTCGCCAGAAAGCGAAGGTTGGAGACCGGACGATAGTTGTTTAAAACAGCCGGGTCCAGGGCAGGCTTTTTGAGGAGGGGTCTCACCACCGCCTTGTTCAAGGCGGCAGGGAAGACACCCTCCTTCAAGGAAGCAGTTATTACTGCCTGGAACCAGCCTCGTGTCTCCTTCCGGGCTGCAAAAACCAGCCAGGAGGGGCACGGGTCCAATAAACAGGTGGTGGAGCTCAGCCTCCCCATGATCCTGTCCACTTCCTCCGGAGTCACAGAATCAAACTCCTCCCAGGTGATATCGACAAGACCGCCCGTGTCCTGATCGTCAGACTCTGCCCAGTCGGAGTCCAGACCGGTCCGAATCCGAGCGATTTTATCCGACAGATGTTGGTTAAACTCCTCGGCACGACCCTGCAAAGGTTCCTCTCTCACCTCTTGATTAAGGAGGGAGCGAGTTACCCTAAACAGGGCGGCCGGGTGATTATCTGCGGATGCGATGAGGGCAGCGAAAAAATTAGCCTTCTCTGTCCTCATCGCCGCAAGATAAGACCTAATAAAGGTTCTTAACTGCAATCGGTCAGATTCGGAACGGCTGGATCTCCAATCGCAATCGGTTTCGGTAATGCATGCCAGATCCGCGCGTTCCTCCTCGAACAGATCACGAACGAGGGGAGCCTTGTTAACAATGGATCTGGCATTGAAATATACCAGCCTAAGCTCAGGGACCTGATCACCCTCACCCCCAGGCAAAAGGGTGCTAACTGGAGGGTCGGAGCGCGCCACCGCTCAAAGATAACTGTCAAATCCCCGTCTACGCCGGAGAACGCGAGCAAAAATGACGACGTAGTACGGTTGACTGCAAGAGTACCTTTACTAGCAGGATATCCAAGCAATTGCAAAGTCAGCGTTGGGAGTCACTCGCCCCCAACGCGTCTTTTAAACGTTGCCAATAATTGAACAACAGCCCCACCCGTTAGCCCCACCCCTTCCCCGCGCAGACCAGCATCCGCCTGAACTGGGTAAAGACCCCACCCCCCTATCCTGTCGCCCCACGCCCTGCTTCTCCCCCTGACGCCGAGGTCCATACAGCGTGAAGGAAGGTGTAAGTCCAGCATCCCCCTCTCCCGTACTCTAAGGTTCCCATTGTGCTCCCCTCCACCAACTCAGTATTTCGTGCCACACCCACAGCCCCCTGGCAGGCCCCGTCAACCGAGCGCAGCTTTAGAGCGCCCTGCACCTCCGCCGGTATGCAAGCGGCTGAAATGTCTGGCTGTAGCGGTTGAGGCTCCGTAGGTCTTGCGCGGCCGCCGATGGACGTTTCCAGCTGCTTTACTACGGCCTCGGGCCACCGCACAGCTGATCGGCCAGGCGCGGCTCTTGCGCGATTGCCGGGGCCCGCTTCTGGCCGCCGCACAGCTGATCGGGCTGGCGCGGCTCCTACGCGACTGCCGGGACCTGCTTCTGGCCGCCGCACAGCTGATCGGGCAGGCGCGGCTCCTACGCGACTGCCGGGACCGGCTTCTGGCCGCCGCACAGCTGATCGGGCAGGCGCGGCTCCTACGCGACTGCCGGGACCGGCTTCTGGCCGCCGCACAGCTGATCGGGCAGGCGCGGCTCCAGCGTGTTCGCCCGAGGTTGCTCTCGGGCGGTAAACTGCACTCCCCGGTCCGAGATAATGCATCTAGGCACCCCGTGTAAACGATATACGTGGGTTATAAACAGCCAGGCCAAACGCCGGGCTGAAGGCAAGCCTTTCAACGGGACAAAAGGGGCCTGTTTGGAAAACAGGTCAATCATGGTCCAGATGACAGTGTACCCCCGGCTCTCTGGTAGGTCCACGATGAAATCCATCCCGATGTCCTGCCATGGCCGGCTAGGGTCCGCCACTGTCTGTAAAAGCCCTGCTGGTTTCCCGGGTTGGGGTTTGGCCATAGCACACGTGTGGCAACGCCGAACATAATCCTCGACCTGCCGCCTCATTCCGGGCCACCAGAACTGACGTCTGGCGAGGTGCAGGGTTTTTAGGAACCCGAGGTGTCCGGCCTGCTTGGCATCATGACACCTATAAAGTACAGTCTCACGCAGGGTCTGCGGCACGTACATCTTACTCCCGTACCATGCCAGGTCATCCCGTCGAGTTAGGAGCCGCGGATGCTGCTGTAATCAGCTGTCCCCCACAAGAGCCACTTTCAGCCGCTGTACAAGGTCATCCACAATCTTGTTCTGTACAGCTCGTACCATCTCTGGGCCGAGAGGAGGGATAAGAGCTTGTACCACCTCCTCCCGCTGGTTGTCATACTGCGGAAGGCGTGAGAGGGCATCCGCCAGGAAATTCTTCCCCCCTGGAACGTATTTCAGGGTAAACCTGAACCACCTGAAATACAGAGCCCACCGTACGTGTTTAGGGGCCAATTTACGTGGGGATTGTAAGGCTTCTAAATTCCTGTGGTCCGTCCACACTTCGAAGGGCTTCTCTGCCCCCTCCAGGAGGTGCCGCCACGTCTCCAACGCCCACCGAACGGCATAGGCCTCCTTTTCCCAGATAGCCCAGGCGCGTTCGGTGGCCGATAGCTTTTTTGACGCGTAAGCACAAGGTTGCAACGCGCCTTTACTGTTGCATTGCAAAAGAACAGCTCCGACTGCCACGTCGCTAGCATCCGCTTGTACGACGTATGGCGCCGCTGGGTCGGGATGCAAAAGTATGGGTTCTCGGGTGAACAAACCTTTCAGGGTCTCGAACGCCCGCTGACAATCTATGGTCCACGCTACACGCAACCCCAGTCGTGGTTTCACCGCCAGCTTCTTGGTTTTAAGTAAGTCTGTCAGCGGAAGAGCTACTGCAGCAAATGATGGTATAAATTGGCGGTAAAAGTTGGCAAACCCCAGGAAGCTCTGTAACTGTCGTCTGGTCCCTGGGGCTTGCCACTGCAGTATGGCCTCCACCTTCTTTGGGTCCATCGCGATCCCAGCTGCCGAGACCCGATAGCCCAAGTAATCTAGACGAGAAGCGTGGAACTCGCATTTTGACAGTTTCACATACAGCCGTGCGTCAAGGAGCTTCCGTAGAACCTGCCGTACGAGGGCAACGTGCTGGTCCATCGTCTCCGTATAAATCAGGATGTCGTCAAGGTACACGAGCACCCCCCTGTACAGGTGTTCATGCAGAACTTGGTTTATCAGTTTCATGAACACGGCGGGGGCCCCCTGGAGTCCGAACGGCATCACACGAAATTGGTAGCTGCCAAGAGGGCAGTTAAACGCCGTTTTCCACTCGTCTCCCCTCTTAATACGCACCCGATAATAGGCTTCGCGTAAGTCCAACCGGGTAAACACCTTCCCTTTAGCCAGGTGGGACAACATGTCCTTCATCAAGGGCAGTGGGTACAAATGTTCAACACACACTGCGTTGAGTCCCCGGTAGTCCACACAAAGACGCAGTCCCCCGTCTTTTTTCTCCCTAAAGAGAACTGGTGCTGCCATCCGCGAACGAGCAGGTTGTATGAACCCCCGTGCAAGGTTTTTGTCAATGTAACTCCGGAGTTCCGACATCTCCCGCGGTGTCATGGCATACATCCAGGGCTTAGGAAGCTTGACCCCCGGCTCCAGCTCGATCGCGCAGTCCGTAGGTCGATGGGGAGGCAGGAGATCGCATTCCTGCTCACTGAAAACTTCGAGGAATTCGGCGTACTCTGGCGGCACTTGTACCTCTGCCCCAGCCCTGCAACTCTCCTCCAGCCTCCCTGGCAGGTCGGGCGTGCTCGGCTGTTCATGATCAGGGGGTTGGGGCCCAATCCCTAGGCGCAAGTGTCGACAACCCCCCTCCCACCAGATGGTCGGCCCCCACCTGTCCAGCCATGTTAGTCCCAGGATCACCTCCTCTGTCATGGAGGGCACCACGATGAACCGCAACCGTTCCCAGTGCTCCCCCATATCCAGCCGTATGAGTTCTGTGACGTGGGTGATGGGCACCCCCCCCCAGAAGAGACCCATCCACCTGCTGGAAACGTATCGGATTCCTCAGCCGTACCACCCCAACACCCAGTTTGGCCACCACCTTCCGGCTAATGAGACACCTCGTGCTACCAGAGTCGATTAAAGCCCTAAACCCCATCACCTCCCCCGTGGTGGGGTTTGTTAATGTAACCAGGACTGAAAACGGGCTAACCGGAGCACTTACCATGGGGTCCTCCTCTGGCCTATCACCACGCTCGTAAAACTCCATGTCCACATCGATTGCACTGTCTTCCTCCGTCTGGCTGCTTCCCCCTGGTGTTGACTCCACAGCCTGCCGAGAAGCCCGGGAACGCTCCGCAAAGCGCCCGGGGGTTGCGCCCCTTGCTGGGGTTGCTGCTACGACCACCCGGGATGCGGGTATAGGGCAGGCGGCCACGCGGTGCCCTGGCTGATCGCACCGGAAGCAACGCAGAGCGGACCGTGGTGGTTGAACGGCGGGCCCCAGCGACGGTAGCGACGGCTTCTGCACCTGGCCCTGCGACCTCGGCGGGACCTGTCGGGAGTCTCCTGTGGCCCGCACGTGGCGTTGACAAACCCGTAAGCCAACGTCCAGCTCGACTGCAACCCGCAGCCACTCTTGAAGCCTAGGAGGGATTCCGCGGACGATACAAGCCCATAGGAGATAGTCGTCCAACCCGGCCCGGAAATGGTGGACTAGCATCCTCTCCGGCCATGAACTGAGCCTGCCTGCCACCCCTCAAAAGTCCTGCACGTATGCCGTAGCTGGACGGCCGTTCTGCCGCATGCCTATAATCTCAGCCTCCGCCCGGTGCGTGCGTGTCACATCCTCGAATCGTATGTGCAAAGCCTCGAGGAAAAGGCCGACGTCCCCCAGCTCACGGGCACGGTCGCCATAGAGGTTCGCCACCCAAGCGGCTGCCTCCCCTTGTAATGCCGTAGTGACAGCCATCACCATCGCCCACTGGGATGTATACAAAGGACCGTACTGGTCCAGATGATGGATGGCTTGTCCAAGGAACAGGGCCAAACGATCAGGGTTGCCGTCAAAGGTCACGGGCAGCGGCGGTGGGCCCCAAGCCGCGGGCCCTCCCCATGGACCCGCCGGGCCTCCCGGTCCCTGTGCAACCCCTGGTTGTTGCCACCCCAACACCCCTGCCGGTACAGCACCACCCGGCCTTGTTCCACCAGGCCCTGCGAGGCCCAGGTCGGGAGCAGCCGCCGCTCCCGGCGGTGGAGGACCAGGGACCTGCGGGGCCCGGAAGCGGGGACTCGCCAAATGGAACCGGGTCTGGCTCCTGCGCTCCGGGTCAGCCCTGGTTTGTGTCCATCTGCCGGTCTCCAGGTCGGAATCAGTGGGGGTCCATGGCCGAGGCTCTCCAAAATGGTCCCTCAGGACGTCCATGGTGTAACTGCCCGGTGCCGTGGTGTAACTCCACTCCTCTCCGCCCTCGTCGGTGGCATGACGCTCTCTCCATTCCCAGAGGGACCCCTTTTGCCTTGATGGTTGATTTCGTCCAGCCACCGTCTGAGTCAAAACAGGGCTGAGCCACCATTCCCCAGGCTTCTCCTGGACAGCCGTTTCCAGGGCCTCGGCACCCTTTGGTGCTGGACAAAGGTCCCGGACCTTGGGCCGGACTACTGGTGGGGCCTCTCCCAATTCCCCCACCTCAAGGGGCACAGCAACCCCAGCTGGCTCTTCCCCCCCTGCCACGGGCACACCACCTTGAGTCCCCTCAGCCATGTTGGCACGCTGAAGGCAAGAGCACGACAACAAGGGGTGCTGTGCTGAGTGAACGCTGACTTACTGTCAAATCCCCGTCTACGCCAGAGAACGCGAGCAAAAATGACGACGTAGTACGGTTGACTGCAAGAGTACCTTTACTAGCAGGATATCCAAGCAATTGCAAAGTCAGCGTTGGGAGTCACTCACCCACAATGCGTCTTTTAAATGTTGCCAATAATTGAACAACAGCCCCACCCGTTAGCCCCACCCCTTCCCCGCGCAGACCAGCATCCGCCTGAACTGTGTAAAGACCCCACCCCCCTATCCTGTCGCCCCACGCCCTGCTTCTCCCCCTGACGCCGAGGTCCATACAGCGTGAAGGAAGGTGTAAGTCCAGCATCCCCCTCTCCCGTACTCTAAGGTTCCCATTGTGCTCCCCTCCACCAACTCAGTATTCCGTGCCACACCCGCAGCCCCCTGGCAGGCCCCGTCGCCCGAGCGCAGCTTTAGAGCGCCCTGCACCGCCGCCGGTATGCAAGCGGCTGAAACGTCCGGCTGTAGCGGTTGAGGCTCCGTAGGTCTTGCGCGGCCGCCGATGGACGTTTCCAGCCACTTTACTACGGCCTCGGGCCGCCACACAGCTGATCGGCCAGGCGCGGCTCTTGCGCGATTGCCGGGGCCCGCTTCTGGCCGCTGCACCGCTGACCGGGCTGGCGCGCCTCCTGCGTGACTGCCGGGGCTCGCTTTTGGCCGCCGCACAGCTGATCGGGCTGGCGTGGCTCCTACGCGACTGCCGGGACCCGCTTCTGGCCGCCGCACAGCTGATCGGGCAGGCGCGGCTCCAGCGTGTTCGCCCGAGGTTGCTCTCGGCCGCCTCGCAGCTGTTGGGCGTGGGCATGGCTGGATCTCCTCCTGACTGCTCCAGGTGCTCCCCTGTGTCCCGTTGTGATGTCGAGCCCGAGGGGCTTGACAATAGCGAGGGCGCGATCCCGGATATTGATGTGGCCCTCCGTGCAACCACCTGCTGCCATTCCCTATCGTCGTGGGGGTTTGACACCCCACCCCAGCACACGCAGAGCCAGCAGCCTCCACCCCCAACCCCATCCCGCCAGAGGCCATAACAGGCCCAGACTGAGTGCCGGTTAGTAATTCCCTCCCCTCCCCACTATTCCTCCCCCTCCCTAACCCTTTAAAATAACCGGCTAGAAAATGTATCAGGGGCCTCTTGATGCGTCTTCCCCAGAGGCCCCTAGGTAAACCCAACCACCTCTCGGGATCCCAACAATTGGGCCCGTCATCAAGGGAGATGGTAAGCGAACGGGCTGGTCGTGACCAGGAGGGAGGAGCCCCCCTGAGGGCGTACAAGTCTGGCCCAGAGTATTGTAATCGGACCATACAGAGCAAAAATCCGTGTGAGCCATTATTCACAATGGAAGTCAGATGTTATCAGATGTTATAGGATATTAAAGATGTTAAGATGTTAAAACCGGAACATGTCTTTGTCCACCAATCCGGCTCTGCTCTCACCTGAGCCGGTCCAGATGATGAACTCACAGCTGACCTCTCACCAAAGCTGTGAGATTCAGTCTGGATTAGGTAAATGTCATTGCCGGGTGGAACCTCCCCCATTGGCCTCTCACACCAGTGGGGAGGTTGATGACCAGTTCGGGGCCGCCCTCTCACCGCGGTCCAATCCCGGGTTTGTTCCGGACCATCAAAGGAAGACACAAGAGAAGAAAGTCTCAATCAATCCAAACCCTGCATCGGTCTCAAGCCATCATCCGATGTAGTCCTAATGCAATCATAATCACAGGCAGGGCTGATCTTCAAGCTGCCAACCCCATAAGCAGCAGCAGCAGCAATTAAGTAAGATAAAAGGCTACAAACATGCTGCCAGAGACTAACCCAGTTAATCCTCAGATATTCCGCAGCCGGTTTCCAGGCCGCCAGGTCTCTGCCATGTTCAAAGTAAGAAGCCTCCGCAAGCCAGCATGTTGGAAATGGCACCCACCAGATGATTCCGGTGCCAGATAATCCGTGGCCATTTTACAGGCCAAAACGCCAACGGCATGCAGAAAACAGTCCAGGCAGCTGGGAAAGGCACCCACCAGATGAAAACGGGCGCCAGATGGTCCGCCTTGAAAAAAAAAACTGTCTTGCCGCTGCCCCGCAGAGCAGTCAGAAACGGCGCCTGGCAGCTGATCTCGGGCGCCGGGAAGATCGGCAGCTGCTTGATTGCCGCTGCCACTGCCGCTACTCTCCAGGAGGAAATTGCCGCTGCCGCTGCTATCCTCCGAGGGGGAGAGGCTCCAGGGGGAAAGGCTCCACGCCGCCGAAGCGTTGCAGCATCTCCAGGGTCTTGTGATTTACATTCAGATGCTTGGCCACTGATTCGTATTTATGACAGTCACGGTGTCCCAGGGTCATGTGAAGTGACCAAAACCTTCTGCAATGACCCAGGAGATGGGGGGGGGGGAAATAAAAACCAAACTCTCCATCCCACCCTCACTGCCAATCCTCAACAGAAATGCTCACAACAATGAAAACCTCGGACAGGAGGAAGAGCGCTGCCGGGTGGGCAGGCAGGTGTCTTGCTCAGCTGTGGCTTACGGGGCACTTTTTTCAGTGCCATTGTAACTTTGAACAGTCACTAAGTGAACTGTTGTAAGTTGAGGACTACCTGTACATCATCACTTTTTTCCTTTTTTTTTTTTGGTCATCAAGTTTTTGACACCGTGCTAGGCGACTGGTGGTACTCGGATGTTGCCATATCCTAAAAGTGGTAGAATGGGTGAAAAAGTTGAAAAGCCCTGTCCTAGAGGAGATCAACCCTGACTGCTCTTTAGAAGGCCAGATCCTGAAGTTGAAACTCAAATACTTTGGCCACCTAATGAGAAGGAAGGACTCACTGGAGAAGAGCCTAATGCTGGGACAGGTTGGGGGCAAGAGAAGAAGGGAACGACAGAGAATGAGGTGGCTGGATGGAGTCACTGAAGCAGTAGGCATGAGCTTAAATGGACTCCAGAAGATGGTAGAGGACAGGAAAGCCTGGAGGAACGTTGTCCATGGGGTCGCGATGGGTCGGACACGACTTTGCAACTAACAACAAAAATCACATAAAAGTAGTCTATGCCTGGTTTCACTCAGTATACAAAGTTATGGCTTTTTAAAAACACGATTTGTTGAATGAACCACAGTGACTTCCTTTATATGTCATGAGTGTAACTGCAGTGTCTGTATTCTTACAGCATTGTAAGTTGAAACTAAACAAAATATATTATAGCTTAATATCATGTTTAAATCCAAACTGTATGTGTGGACAGGAATGCTGAGTTGGGCCAAATCCCTGGTTACTATAAGGGCAAAGGATCTTTAACTCAGTCCATCCTCAGGGATAATCTGCAGCATCCAGCCAGCCAGCCAGCCAGCCAGCCATCTTCTCCTCCTTTTACTGGCCTCCAACTTGCCAAGTGTAGTCATTCTTTCCTAGTCTGATTTGTGTTCACAACAGAGTCCAGACTCTGGTAAGAGGTTAAATTCAGACAAGATATACAAGCCAATAAACTGATGAATTGTTTTTGAACCTCTTGTGATTTATCTTTTGAAACCAGAAAGCCAGGGGAACAGCAGAAAATATAAATGCAGTCCAGTACTGGAAAACAGAGGCTGGGTTCACACAATAAATTGAACACTAAACTCAGGGTTAATAAAATATGTTTTCACATATTATTATTGTGGTTGGTAGCACAGTCACCCAGATGTTTAGACTGGATTTAGCATTTTTATCAACCTATCGAGTCCTTCCCAAGGACCTGGGATACACAAATGTTGATGTTTGATGGTGTTATATATATTGTCACAGGATGTAAGCTGTTCTGAGTAAAGCTTCCCTTTGTAAATGATTAATGGTGAATTTGTCAATACCAATGGTGTTTAAGTGGTGCTCCAGTTGTTTTGGGATTGCACCCAACAGAATGGGACAATTAGGTGCCAACACTTTTCCATGCCCATTTCACTCCTGGCCACCTGCCATCCCCAAACCACAGCAGGCTTTCTCCCTCTTCTGGCTATTCTCCACCATCAATGGCCCCCTGGCCCTCCAGCCCCAGTCCTTTGTCTCGGCCCTTTCCCCAAGGTATGGTTTTACCCAGGCATTTTGCTGCACCTGTTGTGATTCAGTGTCAGCCTGTGCTCCCAGCAGCTGAGTCTGAGGAATCTGAGGAGGAGGAGGAGGGGTTTGGAGAGCCTTCAGTGTTGGAGGGAGGCTCTGATGCACTGCAGGACTCTCAGCCTGGCCCCTCCAGTCATGTTCCTTATGAGGCTCAGCTGTGTGAGGAGGAGGTGTCAGACTCAGAGGAATCACAGCTGAATCTGTTCAGAGATGCTAGAAGCAGAAGGCAATCCAGCAGAGCAGAGCAGAGCAGAGAAAATCAATGAGGCAACTCAGTGAAAGGAGGAGAAGGCATTGAGAAGCCATGCTTTGGGACAGATAATAAAAGGGGAAGGTGTGCGCGGTGCTGGTTGCTGAAGGCAACTGTTCGTAGACATTCAAAGAGAATCCTGGTCTGTTCTCGCTAATCTGTTTGACTCTTGTTTGTTGACGCTTGTTTGATGTTTTTAATCATTTGGTTGAAAAAAATATTCTGCTGCTTTTTTGTTTGAAAGACTTTATTATTTCGAACTGTAAATAAATTTGGGTTGGGTTTTTTCCAACCTATTGATTGTTAAAACAAAAAAGGGGTTGTCCCTGACACACAAACAGGGCCGGTCATAGGCTGGAACAAAACAGCACCAGACAAGTAGCCGCCAGCCAATTGGGAGGCAGGCAGCAGCAATGGTGCTGGGGAGGCAGTGTGCAATGGGCGGTGGTGTGCACCAGGGATTGCAGGGACTGTGGGAGTATGTCATATGATGGGCAGCAGGTGGGGGGATCATGGGGACTGTGGGGATGCAGTGTGCAACTGGATATTGCCAGGTGGACTAGGAAACCACCCTGCCCATCTTCCCCTGCCAGCAGGGGTTACCGAATCCCTGCATCTTCCAGGACATGTGATGAAGTCAAGTGGCCTGGGTGTGGTGAGCGAGGGGCAGCCAAGTCAGCCGCCCTGGCTTTAATCCAGACTTCCAAGCTAAGGCAACCCCATATGGCTCCACATCTCATGCAAGCTGTAAAAGCAGCTTGAGAGCCATATTGACCTGCACACCTAAATCCCACACAGCCTGGGATGCCTTTCCACAACCTGGAGCTGGTGGAATTGAGAATATGTGAAGCTGGCTGGCTTGGGCATTGCAAAGCACCAACTCTGCATTTGTGACAAGCTCAGAGGGTTGTCAGGCTTCACCTTGTCTCCTCTTTATGGTCTGGTGAAACCTGGAAGCTGGTGCTGTTTACCAACTCTTGCAGTTGCTCTGGCCTAATCAAGATGATTAAACTCCTGTCAGCCAAGAGCTTCCTCTCTCTGGCTCAAGAAACAAAAAAAAACAAACCTGGAGTTTCTGCATTTAGCTTAAATTGCTGATTTACCCAGCCTCCATGTGTTGCATCAGGACACCATTCACTGGCAGTATTTTTGTGAACAATTTGTCAGTTGATGCAGTTTGTTTATAAATTTTATAAATAAATAAACAATAAATGTGTGTCTGTCTCAAAGAGAAAGCCCATAACTTGGCTCAAAAATATAGCAAAGGTAAATTGAAACCTCTTTAATATTTAAAAAAATGGAAAGAGAGAGAAAAAAAACACTCTGCAGGTACATTTGCTCAACAATTTTGCATTCGAGCAGATATATTTATTCACCCTGATCTTATAAGCAGAGGCTGATACTCCAGCCAACCTTGCAAAACTTCCAAACTGGTCTGCATAACAACATCTGTGCCAAACTGTCCCTTAGCTAAAGGAAAGATCAAACTGCCAAGTGAAATCAAATCAGAAGTTCAACAGAACAATCAAGTGGTAAATATGTCAACACTGCTAAAAAGCCTTAATGATGGGTAGCACCTTTTGTGGTTTTTATCGACTTCCGACTCCCTTTGGTGCAGTAGAATAAGATAATAACATCAAACCTCAACTTTTTACTTTTAGATAATAGTATAAATTAGCCATTTCTATAACAACGAACCTATCTAATCAGTAAAGCCCAAAATCAAAGTTTCATTTTTTTCCACGTCAAGCACAAAGTCCAGAAGTGGTTTCCAAGTAGAAACAAAAGTAATTGTATTTTTTTCTTTAATCAAAGCAGTTAATTTAGCCGCCTGTGCTAACTCCATCAACTTTTGCAGCCATTCGTCCATTGCGGGAATCAAAGGGTTCTTCCATTTTTGTACATAAATTAGTCTTCCTACTGTCAACATATATATAACATATATTTTTTCCGAGTCTTTTTCCATTAAACCCAAAAGAAAAGTTTCTGGTTTTATCTTTATATTCACTTTGAGAACCTTCTGTATTAGGATGTGAATCCTACTTCAATATTACTTTGCTTTATCACCATATGTCCACCATAGATGATAAAAGGTCCCTTCTTTGCATTTGCATTTTCAACGTTCATTTGAAATACCTTTATACATTCTTGACAGCTTGTCTCATGTTAAATACCAGTAATACATCATCTTATAGGATCACTGATTGCTGATGAGGAAATCTTGGGGGGGGAGGAGCCAAGATGATGGACAGGCAGCAAAGGCTGTAAAGAGCTCCCCCAAAAGTAAAAGTTTTATTTTATTTTACTTTATTTTTATTTTAACTTTTTAACCTCTTTTAATATTGTATTTTTAACCTACCCCTTTTTAACTTTTAAAACCCATTCTTAACCCATTTTAGCCTTTTAAAACCTAGTTTTAAACTTATTTTTAAACCTGTTTTAACAAACTTGAATGGGGAAAAGAAGGAAAAGACAGCACTCTGCAGCAGAGAGTTTATCCAAGCCTTTGAAACAGCAGAAAATGGAAGATTATATTGCAAACAGGCAGTCTGTTCCAGTAAGTAACTCATTCACAGGCACCATATCAGATAAATTTAATTTATGTGATTCATTGGAATGGGACTTACAAACCGAACTGGAAGGCAAACAGCAGTGTAGAGCTGTCCTCCTCCCTCTTGGAGAGTGGCTCCCATCCTTGGAGCCCAGCAGCAGCCTTCTTTTCACAGGAGGGAGATGTAACAAATTTAAAGGGAGAAAATGTGACAGACTTCCTCTCCACACAATGTTTGCTTAGAGCTCAAACTGTAAATGCAATATATGATTTTTTGTCAATTGTCATAAATAAGGTTGACTGCCTGAAAGAATCTTTCGCAAAGTTTGTTAGGAGCCACCCAAATACTGTAGAAGGACTTAGGAGGATAACCATGGATAGACATGGGATGGCTAACTCAGAAAATGAAACTAGAGAAGGACCTTGTTTTCCTCCCAAAAATTTGAACACACATAGAGAAAACACTCAATCAGGTAAAGGCCTAAGAGATGACCAATATAACTACAGTCTGCAAACTAACCTGGTTACTTTGCAAATTTATGACAAGAGAGTAAATAGAGGGCATTGGAGTAATAGAGAAGCTATTAGGCTGTCCCTGAGCCAGCTGCTCTGCTGTGAATTCACTCTGATAGATCTACTACATGCAGAGTGGCTGCCAGCAAGAACGCAATGTATGAGAATTCTCCTATTGTTCAAGCAGCCCACAATTCCCTCCATGCTCTTCAGAATGAAGCCCTTTCTGAGCACCTTTTCAATATTTCCAATAAGGGTCTTTTGCTCAGAAAAAGTGTGCCCACTCCTGAAACAGCATCACCAAGAGGGAACTGTCGCTTTAAATCTAGGCTGCAACAGCCCTCACACTACTAAGCCTGGGGCTGCTGCAACTGAACTGACCCTGAGAAAGCAAGGAAGCAATATACAAACTGTGTTACCCACAGCTGCAGGAACTGCTGAGGACGTGCTAGAGGAAATGTTGATTGACCTATTCTGTGCATTGCCAGAACCTGAGCAAGTTAACATCATCCAAAGATTGGATGACCTAAAAGAGGCACTGACAACAACTCAATCTACAGCAAAGCCTCTGTTTAATTTGGCTCCACTAATCACGCACCCTTGTGACAATATATTTAATCAACAATCATCCTTTACCTCAACAGTAAAAAAGGTACTGTCACACAGGCTGACAGTGGGGTAACTGCACTGATTGACCCAGCCTCTGAGAAACAACTGAAAGACAAAGGGCTTCATCACACAGTGCCCCCTAAGATGACAAACACCAAGGATATAATCCAGCTTCCATCCTCATTTGATTTAGAAGATCTCACAACATCTTTCCACAAGATGAATCCTCAGCTATGCCACTCCAAAAATGGACATAAATTTACATTTATAGACTTAAGCTGGAGTACCTGTCTATTGGGAAAAAAATTCTTGGAGCAAGAGCAGAGAGACACTGGCAACCGAGATATAGAGGAGCAACAACAAGTTCTGCAACCCATGAGGAGAAATATCGAACCTCACAACAACTGTGTTTATATGGGAAGCTTAGATGATATTGACCCAGCTCCAATGTCAAGTTGACATCTGGCATTTTTACCATCTAGCCAATCAACCAAGCCAGACCACTTTGCCTCTGAGAACCCCATACAGTTGATGACCTGGAACGTAGCTGGCTGGAAAGGAATGGTTGATAGTGGACTAATGAGCTTTCTCTCTAGATTTGACGTAATAGCCTTTCAAGAAACCTGGCTAACCGAAGTGGACGAACCAGTACAACTGCGAGGGTTTCAGGGATGGGTCTCCCCAGACCAAAAAACAAAGAACAAAGGGAGACCCTATGGTGGGCTATGCATTCTTATAAAGCAAGAGTTGCAATGGCAGGGAGAGAAATTATATAATGAAGATAAGTATCCATACTTTCTAGCTGTCAAATTTGAATATGACCAGTTTGAGTTAATATTGGTAAATGTGTATATTCCTCCAAGCACATGCCAGCACTATAATTCCGAATATTGGATGGGCTTGGAAGTTATCCTAGAAGATATATCTATACTGTACCCTCAGTCCATAGTGGTATTATTAGGAGATCTGAACGCTAGACTCAGTCCCTCTCTGTATGAGCTTGCCCAGAAGAAGGGAATCCCAGGGGAGTTCTTTGATAGCCATCCTCAGTGGCTCTCGAGAGACTGTAAAAGTAATGCCACTGGCCTGCTCCTAGTCTCCTTAATTTTTAAGGGTAATCTCCAAATTTTGGGAGGTAAGGACAAGAATTACACATACCCTTATACATACCACTCAGCCAATTCAAGTAGTGTATTGGATCTCTTTTGTGTGTCTAGAAATAAGGCTGACCTCTTTTCGGAGGTCACAGTACACCTTAGCGACAATAGCGACCATCAGCCTGTAAGTGTGACATTGCGAGGCCTCTCAGATTTAAGACCGTATAACATGGCTGACAGATGGCTCACCAAAAAGGTAGAGGTGACCCAAAATAAAAGGTTAATTTGGGCCAAAGTTGATACTAAGGCAATATTAGAATGCCTTAAAACAGAGAATGCTACTAAATGGGCTAGAACAATCCAGTCATCTACTACTGACTGGATGTCAGCCTTCAATGCATTCTCCAATCTTTGTAACATACTGAAGAAACACCTAACAGCTAAACCTGCTACAAAAAGAGCCCAAGTGGGTAGACCTCGCTGGTTTGATCCTGATTGCCAGCAACTGAAAAAGAAATTGAAGGCAGCCATGAGGCTTGCCCAGAGGAATCCTACTGCCCATATACAAGCTAAGATGCTGCACACAAGAAGGGAATATAAAAAACTATAACAATAAAGAAAAAAAGTTTTGCCATTTCAATCTGGTCAGAACTCGAGTGGGCTGCCAGAAGTCATAACTCAGAATTATTTTGGCACTCTGTAGCAGGTATCCTGAAGGAACGGAGATTTGTGTTTGACATACCAATCTCTGCTGAGGACTGGGAGAATTATTATTAGTGCTTGTTTGCCCCCACTGAACTGGTAAAGTTTTTAAACAGTGATTTAGTAAACCCTAGAACTCCCCCCACCACCTTGGCCACCAGTCTCAGAAAAGGAGATACAGTCCATCATTAAAAGCTTAAAGAGCAATAAAGCCCCAGGTGAGGATTTTTTACCAGCAGAATTATATAAGAAATTTCCCAATTGGTGGGGCTATTAGCTGGTCTTTTTA
Source organism: Vipera ursinii (assembly GCF_947247035.1). Taxonomy (NCBI): domain Eukaryota; kingdom Metazoa; phylum Chordata; class Lepidosauria; order Squamata; family Viperidae; genus Vipera; species Vipera ursinii. The sequence goes on from NC_139522.1 coordinate 37,375,477, forward strand.
CACACATAAATAACACCTGCCATATACCAGATGGGTGAAAGATGGCAATAGTTGTCCCCATATATAAAAAAGGGAATAAAAAGGATCCTAGTAATTATAGGCCCATCAGCCTGATTGACATTGTAGCAAAAATATATGCTAGGTACCTTTTGAACAGAATTGAAATCTGGGTAGAGGAAAACAACATCCTCACAGAAGAACAAGCAGGTTTTAGACAAAACAGATCTACTATTGATAACTGCTTTGTCTTGAACCATCTAATTGCCAAATATGCCTATAAGAGGAGACCCCCTGTTTGCTGCTTTCATAGACCTTACAGCAGCATTTGATATGGTAAATAGAGATGTACTATGGAGTAAATTAACATCTCTTAAAATAGAACCCAGACTCCTGGCTTTGATTAAAGCCCTTTACACAAGTACCTGTTTGAGGGTGCGGTATGGGGTTAATGGGGCCCTGACTAACAGGATTCACACAAATAAAGGGATAAGGCAAGGGTGTATCCTGGCCCCATTATTATTTAATTTATACATCAATGACTTGCCAGGGTTAATGAAGGATACCATGGTACACATACCGATGATCCTAAATACTTACTGTAACAGCTTGCTTTATACTGATGATATGATTTTATTATCATACTCACAAGTAGAATTACGTAGGCTATTAAGAAGATTCAGCTCTTATTGCCAGGATAACTCCCTAATCATTGTTGTTGTTGTTGTTGTTAATTGCGAAGTCATGTCCGACCCATTGCGACCCTATGGACAATGTTCCTCCAGGCCTTCCTGTCCTCTACCATCTTCTGGAGTCCATCTAGGCTCACGCCTACTGCTTCAGTGACTCCATCCAGCCACCTCATTCTCTGTCGTCCCCTTCTTCTATTGCCCTCAATCTTTCCCAGCATTAGGCTCTTCTCCAGTGAGTCCTTCCTTCTCATTAGGTGGCCAAAGTATTTGAGTTTTAGCTTCAGGATCTGGCCTTCTAAAGAGCAGTCAGGGTTGATCTCCTCTAGGACTGACCGGTTTGATAGCCTTGCAGTCCAAGGAACTTGCAGGAGTCTTCTCCAGTTCAAAGGCTTCAATTCTTTGGCGCTCAGCCTTTCTTATGGTCCAGCTTTCACTGCCATACATTGCAACTGGGAAGACCATAGCCTTGACTATACGCACTTTTGTTGACAGGGTGATGTCTCTGCTTTTTAGTGTGCTGTCTAGATTTGCCATGGCTTTCCTCCCAAGGAGCAAGCGTCTTTTAATTTCTTGGCTACAGTCCCCATCTGCAGTGATCTGTTGTGATTCAGGGTCAGCCTGTGGGTTCAGCAGTTGGGTCGGATGACTCAGAGGAGGAGGAGGAGGGGGGTGTTGAAGAGCTTGATGAGAGTCCTCAGCCAGGCCCCTCTCATCTGGTCACGACACAGACCCAGCTGTGTGAGCCTGACAGTGTGGATGATGATGACCCACAGCTGGCCCTGTTCAAGGACGCTCGACGCAGGAGGCAGTCAATCAGGAGTAAACAGAGGAAGGCAATGGGGCTCCTTGGAAGGAGGCAGAGAGAAGCCACGCCCTGAACTGTATTTAAGGGGGAATGCGTGGGAGGGCTGGTTTGCTGAAGGCAACCGCTTGAAAAGCTCCTGTTTCTTGGTTTGTGTCTTGTTCTATTTGTTTTTGTAGCAATAAATTTGGCAGGCGTAATTCCAGCCTCTTGCCTTCTTGTAAAAGGGGTTGTCCCTGCCTTTTCTGCAGGGCCGGTAGCAGGCTGGTACAGAACATGATCTTGGAGCCCAGGAAAATAAAATCTGTCACTACCTCCATTTCTTCCCCATCTATTTGCCAGGAATTGAGAGGGCCAGATGCCATGATCTTGGTTTTGTTAATGTTTAGTTTCAACCCATGTTTTGCACTCTCCTTCTTCACCCGCAACAAGAGGCTCTTTAGTTCTTCTTCACTTTCTGCTATTAGAGTGGTATCATCTGCATATCTTAGGTTGTTGATGTTTCTTCCGGCAATCTTAATTCCAACTTTTGATTCATCTAGCCCTGCCTTTCTCATGATGTGCTCTGCATATAAGTTAAATAGGCAAGGCAACAGTATACAGCCTTGCCGGACTCCTTTCCCAATTTTGAACCAATCAGTGGTTCCGTGTCCAGTTCTCACTGTTGCTTCTTGGCCCGCATATAGATTTCTCAAGAGACAAATAAGATGGTCTGGTATGCCCATCTCTTTAAGGACTTGCCACAGTTTGTTATGATCCACACAATCAAAGGCTTTAGCATAGTCAATGAAGCAGAAGTAGATGTTTTTCTGGAACTCTCTAGCTTTCTCCATGATCCAGCGTATGTTAGCAATTTGATCTCTAGTTCCTCTGCCTCTTCGAAATCCTGCCTGTACTTTTGGTAGTTCTCGATCCACATACTGCTGGAGTCTAGCTTGTAGAATTTTAAGCATAACCTTACTAGCGTGTGAAATGAGTGCAATGGTGCAATAGTTTGAACATTCTTTGGCACTGCCTTTCTTTGGAATTGGAATGTAAACTGATCTTTTCCAATCCTGTGGCCACATTCTAGGATGTCTGGCTCGAGGTCAGTGACCACCTCATTGTGATTATCAGGGACGTTAAGCTCATTCCTGTATAGTTCTGTGTAATTTTGCCACCTCTTCTTAATCTCTTCTGCCTCTGTTAGGTCCCTGCCATTTTGGTCCTTTATCATGCCCATTTTTGCATGAAACGTTCCTTTCATCTCTCCAATTTTCTTGAAAAGATCTCTGGTCCTCCCTATTCTATTGTTTTCTTCTATTTCTTTGCATTGTTCATTTAAGAAGGCATTCTTATCTCTTCTAGCTATTCTTTGCAATTCTGCATTTAATTGGGCATATTTTTCTTTTTCTCCCTTGCCTTTCGCTTCCCTCCTTTCCTCAGCTATTTGCAAAGCTTCCTCAGACAGCCATTTTGCTTTCTTGCATTTCTTTTTCTTTGGGATGGTTTTGGTTGCTACCTGTTGTATAATGTTGCGAACCTCTGTCCATAGTTCTTCAGGCACTCTGTCTATCAGATCCAATTCCTTAAATCTATTTGTCACCTCTACTGTATATTCAACAGGGATATGATTTAATTCATACCTGACTGCCCTAGCGCTTTTCCCTACTTTCTTTAATTTAAGCCTAAACTTTGCAACAAGAAGCTCATGGTCTGAGCCACAGTCAGCTCCTGGTCTTGTTTTTACTGACTGTATAGAGCTTCTCCATCTTTGGCTGCAGAGCATATAGTCAATCTGATTTCTGTGTTAACCGTCTGGTGATGTCCATGTGTAAAGCCGTCTCTTGGGTTGTTGGAAAAGAGTGTTTGCTATGACCATCATATTCTCTTGAAAAAATTCTATCAGCCTGTGCCCTGCTTCATTTTGTACTCCAAGGCCAAACTTGCCTGTTATTCCCGTTATCTTTTGGCTTCCTACTTTAGCATTCCAATCCCCCATGACGATAAGGACATCATTTTTGGGTGTTAGTTCTATAAGGTGCTGTAGGGCTTCATAGAACCGGTCAATTTCATCCTCTTCAGCACCGGTGGTTGGGGCATAGACTTGGACTACTGTGATATTGAATGGTTTGCCTTGGATTCGAACTGAGATCATTCTGTCATTTTGAGGATTGTATCCCAGTATTGCTTTTCCTATTTTTTTATTGACTATGAAGGCTACTCCATTTCTTCTGATGGATTCTTGCCCGCAGTAGTATACCTGATGGTCATCTGAATTAAATTCACCCATTCCTGTCCATTTTAGTTCGCTGATACCTAAGATGTCGATGTTTAGTCTTGTCATCTCTTGTTTGACCACGTCCAGCTTTCCTTGATACATGGATCTTACATTCCAGGTTCCTATGGAGAAAAAATCTTTACAGCATCGGACTTTCCTTTCACCACCAGATATATCCACAGCTGAGCTCTTCTTTCTTTAGCTCAAACTCTATTCTCTCTATACTTCTGGGTTCTGCCATACTCCTGGAGGGGAGAGGGGGAAGCATTGTGGGTTATTGCTCTGGTTTCCTCTATCGCTACATTGTATCATTTTGCTGTTTCTGCATACTTCCTCTGTGAACTATCTCTCCCCTTGATGTCAGCTAGTAAGTGGGGGGGGAGAAGAAAGTAATGCACCTCTGGCAACTGGTTTATCTCCGCGTTCGCAAGGGAAGGTGTAAAGAGCCAACAAAACATCGCTACGACCCTGGGACAGCCTGGCGTTATCTCCTCTTTTCCCACAACGGACTTAAAACCTGGGGATTGACCCATTTGAACTGACCGGATGAACTATGGGGTGGGGTTTGCTTGGGACAATGTTAACCTATTGATCTGAGCAGGAAACCCTCAGATCCTGTCTATCATGCCTCCTATCAGCTTCTCCTAATGAAAGTTCCTTTTGGAAGAAACTGCTTCCACGAGTTCTGCTTTCTTACTGTAAGGTTTTACACTTAGCCTCACAATTGCCCCAGCATTACTCAGGAATTTAAAAGAGCCAAAAGAAACTCCTGAGCCAAGGTTTCAGCAAGCAAACAACTTTTATTTTGATCAAAATAGAGTTGGGTGGCCACATCTCTCTTCGTGGCTGGTATAGAGAGGAAGGCAACAACCAGCAAAGATGTCTTCCACCTTTTATACCTTTCCAGAACGAAGACATCTGGTCTTGGTACTAGGAACCAAAAGGTACAGAAAAATAATTCCTAGATGATGACTCATACACAACAACCCAGGCTCCACCACAGCACCTTTTCCCCCTCCCCTTTAACATGACGCTTTTACTTTTCCAAAATACATATGTCAAGACTCGTCCTGCAACAAGCAGGGTAGATGCCGAACACAGGAACGAGAGACTTCTGCTGCAGTCTAGAAGCGCTTTATTCTTCAGAGCAACAACCGCAACGAGAAACAAAGCCAGCGTTGGCTGCTACCTGCATCCAACGCTGCTATATACACTCCTGAAAACCCCACCCAAACTCCACCCAAACATGCCTCCGCCCTCCCACTCTCTATAACTTCCCCACCCCTCCCCTACAAGGCCTTTTGCCCGTCGCTCAGTCAGGTAAGGCCCCCCCAACGTGCCGCCACCACCGTGCCGTTTCCCCTCACCCACTCCCTGCTGCACCCACCCCCCAACCCCCCTGTCATCGTCCATGTCCGAAGGCCCCAGCCACCCGGTCGCCGCAGCGGGGAGGGACCCATCCCCTAACGGCGTCGCCACACAGTCCTGCGCAGGCATGGCGTCGGAGTCTGACGCAGTCCCCCGCGAGGCCGAAGCTTTCGAAGCCTCCCAGGCCGCAGAGACGCTGAGCTGGCGCAGGCCTCCACCAGGCAAGCCGCAGGCCGGGGAACTTCGTGCCAACATGCCGCCGGGCGAGCACAGCAGCCGCGGCGCGTCCGGAGGCGGCAGAAGCCGCGGCGCGAGTCCCGGAGCCGCCCGAGCCGAGGAGCCGCGCGCAGACGCACCGCCGGGCGAGGGCAGCAGCTGCGGTGCGTCCGGAGGCGGCAGAAGAGGCGGCGTGAGTCCTGGAGCCTCCGAAGCCGGGGAGCCGTGTGACGACGCACCACCGGGCGAGGCCAGCAGCAGCGGAACGTCCGGAGGCGGCAGAAGAGGCGGCGTGAGTCCTGGAGCCTCCGGAGCCGGGGAGCCACGTGACGACGCGCCGCCGGGTGAGCCCAGCAGCTGCGGCGCGTGTGGAGGCGGCGGGAGAAGCGGCACGGACCCCAGAACTTTCCGAGCCGCTCTGGAGCTGGGTAAGGTCGGCGGGAGGGAAGCAGGTGGTGCAGGGGGGGTGGAGGGGCCCCCCTTCGAGTGTCGGGCTTCCGAGGCCCGACATGCTGCCCCTTCTACCAAGGCCCCACCTGGAATGCAAGGAGAGAGAGGTGAGCAGTCTGCAATATGATCAGCAGTTCCTCCCTGGGTCTCCCCCGGCTTCCCCGGGTGTTTCCGGTGGAAAGCGCGGAGAAGGCGTGGTGCACACACGTCCCCATCCCGTACCCAGGTGGCCTCTTCCATGGGGTACCCCTTCCAGAGCACCAGGTATTGCACCCGCCCCCTCCGTTTCCGGGAGTCCAGGATCTCCTGTACCTCATAGCGGTCGCCGTGCACAGGCCCTGGGCCACCCTCCCCCGCCGCCACAGAGGCAGTTGTAGCAGGCTTCAGCAGGCTACTGTGAAAGACGGGGTGTATCTTCCCAAGTAGGGGGGGTAGCCGAAGTCTAACGGTGACAGGATTCACTACCTGTATAACCCGGAAGGGTCCGAGATATTTGGGCCCTAGCTTTTTACATGGCACTTGTAGCCGCAGGTATTTCGTGGAGAGGTAGACAAGATCACCTACTTTAGGAGGTGCAAACGGCCGTCTCTTCCTGTCTGCTTGTTCTTTGTAAGACCCTGCAGCTCGCTCTAACGCTTTCTTAGCTATCCCCCACACCTCCTCCAACCGGTGCATCCACTCCCCAGGTGTGCAGGATGCCGGGGTCCCCTGGTCGCACCCCGCGATAGGAACGAACTCGTATCCAGAGACCACTTTAAAGGGGGAGAACCCGGTGCTGCTATGTACTGCGTTGTTGTAGGCTACTTCCGCGAGGGATAACAGGTCCACCCAATCGGACTGTTGGTATGATACATAACAACGCAGGTATCGCTCCACCGCCGCATTCGCACGTTCCGCGGCTCCATTCGTGCTTGGGTGGTACGCTGAGCTCAGACCCTGTGTTGCTCCAATATAATGCACGAACTCCCTCCAGAACCGGGCCGTGAACTGTACCCCACGGTCGGAGATGATACGTCGTGGCACCCCGTGGAGACGATATATATGTTGGACAAACAGCCAGGCCAGCCGACGGGCTGAGGGCAATCCCTTACAGGGGATGAAATGGGCTTGTTTCGAGAACAAGTCTACTACTGTCCACAAAACGTTATATCCCCTGCTGTCCGGTAGCTCAACCACAAAGTCCATTGCAATGTCCTGCCAAGGTCGTACGGGGTCTGCCACCTGTTGCAGGAGGCCTGCCGGTTTCTTGGTAGAGGGCTTGGTGGTTGCGCAAATGCGGCACTTCTGCACATAGTTTTCAATGTCCCGTCTCATGGTTGGCCACCAGAACTGGCGGCGGGCCAGATGCAGGGTTTTCACGAACCCGTAATGACCTGCCTGCCTAGCGTCATGGCATTGGTAGAGTGCTTGATCTCGTGCCGCTGCAGGCACATACAACCTGGCCCCGTGCCAAGCTAAACCATCCCGCAACGAGAGGGTGTCGGGGTGCGCCCGCATCCATTCGTCAGTCGCCAACGCTCCCTTACAGGTCCGCAGGAAATCGTCTGTCACGGTGTTGGCCCTGTGCTCCGTCTCCTCCACCGGGCGGGGCGGCGGTACCAGTGCCTGTACTACCTCTTCCTTCCGACAATCGTACTGCGGTAGCCGAGACAAGGCGTCCGCCAGGAAATTCCTACCCCCAGGCACATACTTGAGGCGAAACCGGAAGCGTTGGAAGTACTGGGCCCACCGTACGTGTTTCGGGGACAGTCGGCGGGGTGTTTGCAGGGCTTCCAGGTTTTTATGGTCTGTCCAAACCTCGAACTCCTGGCTAGCCCCCTCCAGAAGGTGTCTCCAGGTCCCCAGGGCCCAGCGGACCGCAAAGGCCTCTTTCTCCCAGATAGCCCAAGCCCTCTCCGCGGTCGTTAGCTTCTTGGAGGCGTACGCGCAGGGCCGCAATCCTCCCTTCGCATGCCGTTGCAGAAGAACGGCTCCAACAGCCACGTCGCTTGCATCAGCCTGTACTACGTAGGGCAGGTCAGGGTTCGGGTGTTGCAGAACGGGCTCCCTGGCAAACTGCGCCTTGAGCGCCTCAAAAGCCTGCTGGCATGTAGTGGTCCACGCAAGCTTCTGCCCTGGCCGCGGCGACGTCGCCAGCTGTTTAGTCCGCAGTAGGTCCGTGAGCGGCAGGGCGATGGAAGCGAAATGTGGAATAAATTGTCGATAAAAGTTAGCGAAGCCTAGAAAACTCTGCAACTGCTTCCGGGTCCGTGGGGCCTGCCACTGTTGGATAGCCTCCACCTTCCCCGGGTCCATCTCCACCCCGTTGGAGGACACCCGATATCCCAAATAGTCCAGCCGGGGCTTGTGAAACTCACATTTAGAAAGCTTTACATATAACCGGGCGTCCCTCAACTTGGTCAGCACACTCCGCACTAAGGCGACATGCTCCTCCAGCGTAGACGTATATATGAGGATGTCATCAAGATAGACAAGGACCCCCCGGTACAGATGGTCATGCAGGACTTGGTTAATCAACTGCATGAATACCGCGGGGGCTCCTTGCAGGCCAAACGGCATTACCCTAAATTGAAAACTCCCCAACGGGCAGTTGAAAGCCGTCTTCCATTCATCACCAGCTTTAATCCGGACACGGTAATACGCCTCCCTTAGGTCTAACTTGGTGAACACCCGGCCCGTAGCCAAATGGGCTAAAAGGTCCTTCACCAAAGGGAGGGGGTACAAGTGCTCTACACATACCGCGTTGACCCCCCGATAATCAACGCACAGTCTTAGGGTCCCGTCTTTCTTCTCTCTGAACAAGACAGGGGCCGCCATCCTAGACCGGGCGGGCTGGATGAACCCCCTCCGCAGGTTCTTGTCTATGTATTGACGGAGCTCCTGCATCTCCCGGGGTGCCATTGCGTACATGCGGGGTTTCGGCAATTTTGCCCCTGGCTCCAGTTCAATAGCGCAGTCCGTGGGGCGGTGGGGTGGCAAGGCATCACACTCCTTCTCATCGAAGACGTCTGCGAGATCGCTGTACTCCCGTGGTACCTGTGTCTCAAGCCCGGTACCCACCCCTGCGGCCCCCTCTGGCCCACCGATCCCCTCCGGACCCAGGAAGGAATGCTTTTCAGGAGGCTGGGGCCCTGTCCCGAGGCGGTGTGTGGAGGCGGCGGGAGAAGCGGCACGGACCCCAGAACTTTCCGAGCCGCTCTGGAGCTGGGTAAGGTCGGCGGGAGGGAAGCAGGTGGTGCAGGGGGGGTGGAGGGGCCCCCCTTCGAGTGTCGGGCTTCCGAGGCCCGACAACATAAAGCACCTGACTACAAAATAATGATTACAAAATAACAAAACAATGATTACATAATAACAATACAAGTATCAATATAAAATGGTTACTAATGGTTACTATATAAAATAGCTGCTAATGTCAAACTTATACTAAAATCATAAGCACAATAAAATCCCTTCACTCCTCCCTTTTTAATATAAAAGCCGAATAGGCACTAAGAACCCTGGAAAATGGGGGTATAATCAGAAGGTAAAGGTCTTAAAACCATAACTTTAGCAGGTGTATCATTAAAAACAGGAGTGGCAGCAAACGTCAATCCAGATATAGTGGATCGAACAATTCTTTGAATAAGCAGAATAAGGCATGGTAAGCACAACAATCCTCTGAGGGCCAAACTCACAATGAACAGGATTCTTTTCCAATTATCAAACATACCCGAAAACCATCCTCCAACATCCAGTGCACCTGTCCATGTTTGGACAGGGACATGAGCCAACTTGCTCATTCTGTCTGTGATTTCTTCAGTGACCTTGCCACTGTCATCAATATGGAGACAACAATTGCTAAGGTTCAATTTTCCACAGACCCCACCTTCCCTAGCCAATAGGTAATCCAGAGCTAATCTATTCTGGTATACAGCAGTTCTGAGCTGAGTATCAGTTCTTGCCAATGCCAAAAGGGAAGAGCTGGTTTCATTCATGATGATCTCCAAAACTGCTTGCAGTCTAATTATCCTGTTAAGCATATAAATAGGTATCCGGTATCCCCACATTCCATCCGGCGCCCACGTCGCTGGACCATAGACCTGGATTATCCTCTCTGGTGGCCATTCATCATCTTTCAAATTTCCTATCTGAATATTTGAGACATCCCTTGTCTTTCTATCTGCAGGATCTCCAACATCAACATACACAGGAACACCCAACCGTTCGCCTTGAGAGATGGGCAAAAGGAAAAAAACTAGGCTTCACATGGCCCAGGACACATGCTGCAGCCCAGGCTTTGGGAAGTTCAGCATAGGCTGAATTTCCACAGATCCAATAAAGATTATCAGGAGTGGGCCAAGGAATAAAAGCATCTTGTTTGTTGGACCATAAACGTTTCAACGGGCCAGTTGGGAAAAAGGTGGATGGTTCAGTCTCATTTCCCTGCCAAGTACAGTTGGTTGAAGTACTATTGCAGAACCAACCTCCCTCACAGAGAGTTTCACCAGCAAATTCCTTATACGTAATGTCAGATTGTGGCCTAATAATGCAATTCTGGGCCACAATGATGGAATAGAGCGCCCATTTGGTTGGACGGTCCTTATCTTTCCAAGTCAAATTGAAACGAGAAGTAATGTTGTCCAATTGATTCTCTCGAGCTTCCCATGGCCATTGTTCTCCCATGTTAGTGCCACCACGAACAAAGCAGTTTTTAACCTCTAGGGAAGAAGCAACATGCTCAGCTAAATCAATAAACAAATTTTTGGTAACCTGGGGTATTTCAATTGGAATACCAAATTCATGCTAAAATTCAGTATGTACTTGAAATTGTTCAGGTTTAATATGACGCAGAGTGGTTTAAATAATTATCCGTCCATGAGGGTCTCGTCCTGTCCCATCAATGCCAATACCATAAGACTCTGTGCGAGGGGATGCATTTCAAAAGTGGAAACATAAAAGGGTGCAGGAAGCAGGGCGACAGGAGGTAGAGGCATCTCCCTCGGTCATGGTAAACCAAGAGGTTCCTCCCTTGCCCAGACCCTCACTCGGAGTATTAAAGGCAGTGTACCAATAAACATATCCCGAAGTGGGAGCACCATATCCAGAAGACTTGGAAGCCAGGTTCTGGTATAGGTATTTTCTCTGCACCAGATAACTTCTTTCCCATGAAAGATCTCCACACGGGACTGCAAGGGTCCGGGATGGACCCTGGCCTCACCGTATGGCTTCACAAGCATCAAAACAGACTGATACCTTATGTGATGTTGACCAGTTTGAGGCAACAGGATGAGTGAGGAGGGGGCTTGTATCAGAACCTACCACATAAGGGTAAACTTTGACAGTAGATGTTACCTTCACCCCCTGTGGATTAAAGCAGGTTATTTTGTGAGCTTCTGTGCACATGGAATAAGAATTATTTCCATGCCTACATTGGGAAACATTTCCCCTACAGTCATAAAAGGAATGATAAACCATTGTTAGGATGGTCTTTTCTGTAGTATAGGTGGTTTTAACACAAGGGGTACAGTGTGGTGTACCCTGATGAATGGGGGAAACATTCCTTGGTTTCCTACCTAGGACATCATTAGTCACTTTCTGACTGGAACCAGTGACCGGGATCCAGACAAGTCCAATCACCAAATTCACAATCAAGGAGAGTGTCCCAGTCTTCTTCCAGCTCGGGCATCTCATTGTCTTCAGTATAGGTTTGTCCATTAATAGAGTACATTATTACTTCTTCTTCTTCGTCTTCTTCAGGAGCACTGTCACCAACATTCCACTCTTCAAAGGGTACAGGCAAATACTTTGGAATTTTAGGTCGGTAGAAAATCTCAGGAAGGCACATCTGAAGGGAGTCTGGATAACTGCAGTTTCAAACCTTCCAACTGTTGACTTTGCCACTGGACGTTGGGAGCTGGAACCTTCTTTATATGGGAACAGTGAATCCACGCCTTTATGCCAGGAACCTTCACAGCCGATGAAGTGCTGAGTATCACCTGGACCTGTTCTGACCACTTGGCAGCAATGCTTGAGGGGTTGAGTTCTTTCACATGGATCCACTCTCCAGGTTCCACAATAGGAGGCAAGTCTGGGATCACTGGAAGGGCAGCTTTGACCTGATAGAAGACAACACCTGCGACAGTTTCTGAAAATACAAAGAAACATTCTCTTCCCCTTCATCTGCCCCCATAACATATTTGGAAACAAAAGGTCTACCATACATAATTTCAAAAGGTGATAAATGGAGTTTCCCCTGAGGAGTTGCTCTTACACCAGTCAGGGCAATGGGCAAAATCTTGGGCCAAGTCAAGGAAGTCTCCTGGCACAACTTTGCCATGTGACCTTTCAATGTCCTATTCATGTGTTCCACTTGAGCTGACGCCTGGGGCCTGTATGATGAGTGAAGGTGCCAGTGTGATGTGATCTCACGATGAATCGTTAAAGGTGCTTCCAAGTAAAGGCATCACGCAGAGATGCAATCATATTAGCTTTATTCAATGATAGATCAAAGACAAAGAAATACTTGGCATGAAAGCATTCATGCCTGCATGTGAGAGAGAAATAAAATAAAACAAGCTAGCATTACATAACTAAAACAGAAGAAGGACTAAGAGCTAGGAGTAGAGGTAGAAGTTAGAACAAGAACTGGAGAATAGAGAGCAGCCCCTCGTGCAGAGGTATTTATGGGGGTCTTGGTCCCTCCCTGACCATAAAACTCTCTCGCCAATGGGGCTGTCGGGTCCGAGACCCTTGGCTCATCAGTGGAAGCAAAGAAGCCTCTTTGCTCCCATCTGATGACCTTTTTGGGGAACTGCCAATGGCTGGCACAAAACATCTAACAATTCCCCTTCTTGCCAGCCAATGACAGGGACCAGTGAATGTATGTGAGGGGCGAGCAGGTGTCATAGACATGCATAAAAACATTCAGAAGGCCAAACACAAACGCTTACACAGAAGGTTGTGCCGGTCAATGGGAACAGGCTTGGTAAACAGATCAGCTATCTGGTCAGCGGTATTACAGTGCTCAACATGTATAAAACCCTTTTTGGTAAGCTGCCTGACATTTTTATAGCGTATGTCTATATGGCGAGATCTAGATCCTACTGCATAAGCGCCCGAGATTGCAATTGCGGCAGTGTTGTCCTCTTGAATTTGGATGGGCAGAGGGGGAGATGCCCAGATGCTTGTTATCAGCTCATTGAACCAAGTCAAATCATTGGCCGTGTCTGACAGGCTGGCATATTCAGCCTCGGCCGTGGAGCAAGAAATAAATTTTTGCTGCCTAACATGCCAATGTATTGGGCAGCCATTTAGCAATATGAGGAAACCAGAAGTGCTCCGTCTACTTTTGGTGTCGCCAGCCCAGTCTGCGTCTGAGTAAGCGGAGAGCTGGGCCGTCTTCCCCTTCTCTGGTTCTAGCATAAGGAGGGCATCAGCTGTGCCCTTAAGGTATCTAAGCACCCTTTTAACAGCAGTCCAGTGGAATTCCTTTGGGTGTTCCACGTGCCTGGACAATAGATTCACAGCTAAAGCTATGTCAGGTCTGCTCCAATTGCTGATGTATAGCAAGGAGCCAATCACAGATCTGTAAAGCGTGTTATCTCTGAACTCAGGACCGTCCTTATGGGTGTGGTTGTAAAAGTCGCTTTGCATTGGACTATGCGTAGGATTAGATTCTGTCATTTTGTATTTGGCCAGTAATTCCTCTATCTTTTCTTTTTGAGATAGAGCGAACCCCCCCCTTAGTGGCCAAAATATGCACACCCAAGTACTTGTCAACCCGCCCCAAAGACTTCAGAGTAAACTTTTCTTCCAGGGCCTTGGCAAATTCATCACACCCTTTCTTGTTAGGCCCTACATATAATAGATCGTCCACATAAACTAACACCCGTTCTGTGGTACCCTTGGAATTGCGTGTGAAAACACATTCATCTGCACGGGATGCTGAGAAACCAACTCGTTCTAAACTCTTTCTAAGACAGTCATACCATAATTTCCCTGACTGCTTGAGACCATATAACCCTTTGTGGAGCAACCATGTATTTTCCCCTTCTTGCTGGTAGCCAGGAGGGGCCCTCACGTAGATCTGCCGGTCCAAGTTGGCGTGGAGGTAAGCCGTCTGGATGTCGAATTGGAAGACTTCTTCTCCCAGAGCGGCTGCAGTCACGAGGGCGGCCTTGACGCTCTCTGCCCGGACGGTTGGAGAGTAAGTCTCCGAGTAGTCTTCCATATAGCGCTGAGCGAAGCCCTGAGCTACGAAACGGGCCTCATACAAGTACAGGCCATTGGCAAGTGGTTTGGCCTTGTAAACCCACCTTGTGCCAATCACTTTCCTCTCCTTTGGTGGTTGCTGGGGGGTGAAGACTTTGAGTTTCTTTAAGCCCTGCATCTCCTTCTCCATCGCGAGCTGCCATTTCTCCTGCTCTTCGATGGGCAGCTCCTGGATGTCAGAGAAGGATTTTGGGGTGACCACAACGCTGTTGACAGACGCGATGTGGCCAATGTCAATTCTCTTTGGCGGGACCCCTTTGTTGGACCGCTTTGACCTCCTTACCTTCTGCCACTCACCGCCCTTTTCTTCCGTGGGTCTCTGAGGCGTCGCTGGGGGTGAAGACGGCGTGTCTTCCTCCGTGGGACTGGACGCATCTTCGTCTTGTTCCTCACTTTCGTCAGTGGCAGGGTACGTGGTTGCCTCTGGTGATGTCGCAGTCGGTGTGTCCTTGCTGGGTCGGTTGGCATATGGGCTCAGATCATTTGAGTGGATCTGAGTCCAATTGGAGTCCTCTTCGAAAGAGGCAGATTGGGAAGTCACAGGCCTGCCCCCTTCTCCCAGGAAACGATAGGCCTTGGAGCCAGGAGCATAGCCCAAGAACCTTAGTCTCTGGGAAACAGATCTCCCCTTCTTCCGCAGCTGCTTGGGGATGTGCACCCATGCATAGGAACCAAAAACACGCAAATGTCCCAGGTTTGGTTTCCTACCGTGAACCAGGAAATATGGGGTCTGGTTCACAACACTGCTCCAGGTGCGGTTTAAGGTGAATTGCCTCCCCCCAGTATGATTCTGCGACATTAGCGTCTGCAATCAGACTACGCATCATGGTTTGCAGGATTCCATTCCTTTTCTCAGCTACACCATTTTGCGAAGGGGTGAATGGTGCAGTAAGAAAATGGCGGATGCCCTTACACCTTACCCAGTCCTGGAACATCTGAGACATGAACTCAGCCCCGCGATCGCTCTGCAATTGTGCGATCTTGGTCTTGTACTGGGTCTCTACGAAGTTGTACAGTGACTTTATGGCGTCAAAGGCTTCAGATTTTTCTGTGAGGGTATACACGTGGCCGTATCGTGAAAAATCATCAACGGCAGTGAGAAAATACTTTTTCTTTCCTAGGGATGGTGTGAAAGGCCCAACCAAATCAACATGTACTAGTTGGTACGGGTATTGAGTCTTACGTGATGACACCTTTGAGGTAGGAGCAGCCTTCCTCTTTGTTTTCTTGCAAATGGAACAGTCCAGAAACACATCACAGTCCTTGAGCTGGACTCCCTCAGCAAATTCTCCCATCTTTTTAACTACAGGGAAGCTTGCATGGCCTAATCTCCTGTGCAAGAGATGGGCACACTTATCGTGAAGCCGCTTTCCCACTGACACCCTCTTGGCTCTAGTTGCTTTGAGTGGTGCTGTAGGTGCCTGCTGAGATTCAGGCTCCTTGCCCACACTGCCCTTGGAAAGCCTTGGGGCAGGCTGTGGTGGCTTGGGAGAAAAATATGGTAAGCCATTTATGATGGTAATATTTCCAATGATCTTCTGGTTCCGGGTGACATGACCTCCCCCCTTGCGAAATAAGACTTCCACTTTGTCATCGTCACACAATTTGGTAATGTTTAATAGGTTGTTGGCTATGGAGGTGGCGTGTAAAACACCTTCAACTTTTCCAAGTCCAGGTACAGAAACAAAACCCTCCCCAACAAGTAAAGCAGTATCACCATTTGCCACTTTGACAGATGAGTTAATTTTCTTTAACCTTTTAAAACCTTGACTCATATTGGTAATGTGAGAAGAAGCTCCAGAGTCCAGTAACCATAAGTCAGTGGAGCTATCAGCCTTTGTTGTGGGGGTGAGGGAACAAGTATGAAGAAAATTTCCCTTGCCCCTGCCACGCCCCCTTCCTTGCCCCTTGCCCCTTACTTGATTGGGACCACGTTTAGGGGCTTGATGTTGATGGGGGCAGTCTTTCTTGAGGTGCTCCTCAGAGCCACAGATGAAACACTTAAGTAGAGCATTAATTTGCTCTGAGTTGTGGCGCCCCCTTCTGGCTTGCTGAGTGGTGACTCTGGCGTATTCTCCAGCATTTCTTCTTCTCCGATCTTCCTCGATTAGTCTCCCTGTGAGGTAGGACAGATTTATGTCTTCCCTCTTGACCGCTTCGAGTGAAACAATGAAATTGCTCCAACCCCTGTCTAGGGAAGCAAAAATGATCGCGACCATGTTCACATCAGTTACAGGAAAATCTCTGGATATCAATTCTGCCCTGAGTGCCTTTAATTTTGCAAGATGTTCAGGCATGCTGGCACCAAACTTCAGTTTGGTTGTATAAAGCTCAGTTGTATATCTGGTGATGGAACCAATGGTATCGCTGTTGAATAAATTGTATAATAGCTGCCAAACTTGAGCAGCTCTGAGACCTGCTGGAATGCTGGAGAACAAGTTATTATCCAGCGAACTGAGCAGAGCAGAGTAAGCCTGCAAATGTCGCCACTCTTCTTGACGTCCCCATGGGGGAGGGGGTGGTTTCTGAACCATTTGTAGAGTCCCATTCTTTAAGAGATATACTTGTATATCTTTACTCCAACTGTTATAATTCTCTCCTCCCAGTTGTAGCTTTTTAAAATCGCTTGGAAGATTTGCTGCTGGAAAATAGTCCCTCTCAGATCCATTCTCAAAGATCTCTGAAATGTCCATCGACATAAAAGGGAAAGGGAAAGGGGTCCCTCTAGTGGTCGAGGAGGGAATCCTTTCTTGACTATTTAGTAACTCCAAATGGGCGTGCCCGGAAACCATGTGATCCGGGGGAGGGCGTTGTTCAGGATTTCTCCCTTCTTCCCATGAGGCATTGGGGGGGCGGAGCCCAGACTTGCCAGCTCGCAGTTGCTGCAATGATTCCTCCCGAGAATTGCAGGCACATGGATTTTCATCATTGCCTGGTTTGCCCTGAGAAGCCCATCGCTGGCCCTGATGACCTGAAGAGAAGGTGGGAGGCCGTGGGGGTTGATTGTTGGGAGGCTGCAGGCTGGATTCCCCCCGGCAGTTGGGCCCTGGGGAGAGGGAAGGAGGCCTTGGGGGGGTGGACACCCCCGACGTCTGCTTGGCCCCCAGGGCCGTACTCAGGACTTGGATGGCCGTTTTAATTGCATTTGTATTTGTATTAGTATCGGCTGGGCAGATCTCATCGCCATCATAGGACTTTAGGCTTTGTGGTGAGGAGAGCCCAGGAATTTGCATGCTATTTTGGCCGGATGCCAGGGATTGCATGCCATTTCTGCTGGATGCCAGGGATTGCATGCTATTTCGGCTGGATGCCAGGGACTGCTGGCTTTCCAGGCTTAAAAAAGGCTTGTCTTTGTTAGACCGTGTGGGGTTACTGGGGGCCGCCATCTTGTTTCCTGTGCCAGACCATGTGGGCGGAGCCATCTTGTTTCCGCTTGCCCCAGGAAGCTGTAGCTCACAGCTGGACGGGGGGTTCGCGCCAAAAGCCTTGGGGTCCCGGGGTCACTAAGGGTGGCGGGTGCCATATTTGGAGGCCTCGTGGTCGCTAGGGAAAGACTCACCACGTGTTCGGAGGCTTCCTGCGCGGTTTCCTGGGCTGCCTTCCCCCTCCCCTGCATTGCAAAGATCTCTTCAAGCAGTTCTTCACGTTCCTGTGCAGTCAGCTTACTCACGCGGCGTTTGGCTTCAGCCAGGTCCGTCTCTGCAGCATCTGAACAATCTTGGGCAGTCTGCAAACCTTCTATGTTCTCCTCTGTGACGTTCAGGGAGGGGAAGGCATGCGGGGCGCTCCCAGATGTTCTGCTGGATCCTCTGACGGGGTGGAGGTCATTTGTGCTCTCATCTGCAGCGGAGGTTGCTTCAGGAACTGAAGGCTTGGATGTAGGCAGGGATGCCGTCTGTGATCGATGACTTCTGGTCACGATAGGAGAAGTCCTGCCATCTGTTATGAATGGATTTGAGCCGGGTCTCCCAGACATCTTGTAGTACAGATCCTGGCTGGCTTGGAAGCGTTCCTTTAAACCATCCTCTGGCTACCAACTTGTGAGGTGATCTCACGATGAATCGTTAAAGGTGCTTCCAAGTAAAGGCATCACGCAGAGATGCAATCATATTAGCTTTATTCAATGATAGTTCAAAGAGAAAGAAATACTTGGCATGAAAGCATTCATGCCTGCATGTGAGAGAGAAATAAAATAAAACAAGCTAGCATTACATAACTAAAACAGAAGGACTAAGAGCTAGGAGTAGAGGTAGAAGTTAGAACAAGAACTGGAGAATAGAGAGCAGCCCCTCGTGCAGAGGTATTTATGGGGGGTCTTGGTCCCTCCCTGACCATAAAACTCTCTCGCCAATGGGGCTGTCGGGTCCGAGACCCTTGGCTCATCAGTGGAAGCAAAGAAGCCTCTTTGCTCCCATCTGATGACCTTTTTGGGGAACTACCATGGCTGGCACAAAACATCTAACAGCCAGTCAATGTGCAAAAGTTTGCACACCCCCTGAACCACTTGAGAGACAAAATGGCGGCCATTGTCAGACTCAATGGATTTAGGAAGTCCAAACCTTGGGATGAACTGGTCAACAATAATCCAGGATACTTCACAAGCCTTTTGAGTGGTAGTAGGTATAGCTTCTGGCCATCCGATGAACATGTTTACAAAAACCAAAAGATTCCTCTTGGCCCCATTCCTTGGCATTTCTGTAAAATCTACTTGCCATGGTTCTCCAGGATATTTAGCAACACGAAGGGCCCCCTTAGGTAGAGCTTTACCTCCTGTAGGGTTATTTCGTTGACAAATCTCACATTGGGAAGAAGCTTGCTGAGCCAGAGTTCACAGGTTGTGATTGCAATACCTCTGTTTTAGCCAAAAATGAATTTTCTTCGGGGAACCATGAAAAGCATCATGAGTTCGCTATACAAATTTTCCACACAAGGGCAGTAGGGAGCTGGATTTTATCATCAACTGCCCACCATCCATTAATCCATTTCTCTCCATCTCTCAGTTGATCTCTTTGATCATATATGGGAGGGAAAGTGTCACAATCCTCTACTGGTACCAGGGGACAAGTCTTGGCAGTGGTGACAACTGGCTGATAGGCTGCCTGCCGAGCCCAATAGTCTGCAGCTCAGTTGCCCTTAGTTACAAAACCATCATCCACTTGATGTCCTTTACAGTGGATAATAGCAAGGTCCTTTGGCAGTTGGATTACAACCATGAGCTCCTCCAAAAGAGCCTTCATTTTTAAGGACTTTCCATCAGCGCCTGTATAACCCCTCTCCTTCCATAAAGCAGCATGGGTGTGTGCGGCCAAAAAGGCATATCGGCTGTCAGTAAAAATGTTCACTCTCTTGCCCTGGCCCAACACCCAAGCAGCAATCAAAGCTTTTAATTCAGCAGCCTGAGCTGAAAATGAGGCAGGAATGGCAGCAAGAGCAACAGGACGCTCATCAGTGATGATAGCATAGCCAGAGTATCGGACCCCATCTTCCACAAAAGAGAAGCCATCAGTCCAATATGACACCTCTGGGTTTCCAAGGGGTTCTATTCTTAAATCAGCTCTAGGACCTGTGATTGATTGTAAAACTTCTAAGCAGTCATGGGGTTCTGCATTTTCTTCTAGAACAGGCAACAATGTAGCTGGGTTAAGGGTGTCACATCGGCAAAGTTGAACGATTTCCTGTTCTATGATCTGGCTCACATACCGTTCAACTCGGGCAGAGGTGGCCCATGCTGGCAATTTTTGCTCCAATAATACTTGAACCACATAGGGGGTGTAAACCTTCAGAGGAGCTCCCAATATGATTTTCTGACTTTCGGTGACCAGTTCGGCCACAACTGCAATAGCTCTGAGACAACCAGGCCATCCCCTCACCACAGCATCCATGGTTTTGGACAGGTAGCCCACAGGTAACTTGTCAGGGCCCACTTGTTGTATTAGGACTCCCAGGGCACATCCACCCTGTTCTTTGCAATACAGTTGAAACCCTTGAGACTGATCTGGCAAAACTAAACTAGTAGACTTAATTAAGGCATCCTTCAAGTGTCACCATGCCTGGGTATGTTCATGAGTCCATTCTCATGCCATATCTTGTTGTGTTCGGGCATAAAGTGGTTTAGCAATCAGGGAATACATCGAGATCCACAATCTGGCATAGCCTGTGATCCCTAAAAAGGTTCTAAGTTGTTTAACATTGGTAGGTAAAGGCAGGGCAGAGATGGCTTGAATTCTACTGGCATGAAGGCAACGGTGTCCTTCTTTTAAAACATATCCCAAATAGTGAACTTGGGGAAGGACCCATTGGATCTTTTGCTTAGAGACCTTATATCCTCGTTCAGCCAAAAAGTTCAACAAATCAACTGACTCTTGTAGTAAAAAGTCCTTATCTTCTGCAGCTAGCAATAAATCATCCACATACTGTAAGAGCGTACACCAGGGGGGCAGAAAAGGCCTCCAAATCTCTAGCCAAAGCAGAAGCAAAAGCAGTAGGACTGTTCTTGTAGCCCTGGGGGAGCCTTGTCCATGTCAATTGTCCCTTTACTCCCATGTCTGGATCCTCCCACTCAAATGCAAAATAGTCTTGACACTCAGGGGCCAAAGGAATACAGAAGAAAGCATCCTTTAAGTCAATTACAGTATACCATCGTTGTTTTTGGCTGAGAGTGGTGAATAAAGTATAAGGATTTGCCACCACAGGGTGCAAAGCTTGAATTCGAGAATTGGCTTCTCTTAAGTCATGAACCAGTCTCCAGGACCCATCAGGCTTGGGAACTGGGAAGATTGGAGTGGACCAGGGAGACTGGGTGGCTCGTAAAATCCCATTCTTTAAAAAGGCTTGAATGAACCCCTGGATGCCAATTCGTGCCTCCCTTTTTATTGCATACTGCCGTAAGGAAACAGGTTGGGCCCCTGGGTGAAGATGGGCTCGGTGAGGGATAACATAATGAGCAAATCCTGGGATTCCATGAGACCAAACTTCAGGGGAAATGGAATCCGGAAAAGAAGAAGGAGGTGCACTAGCATCCAGATAACAAATATAAGCTTGCAAAGCTGGAAAATCCAAAGAAATACTCTGGGGTTGAAGAGTGATTGTTGCTCCCAATTTCCCCAGCAAATCTCTGCCCAGCAAATTAATAGGGCACTGGGGTAAAACCAAAAATGAATGTTGAACCTTGGGCCCTTGGCTTGAAGTCACACACAATGTGGTGGTGCAGGGAGCCATTTCAGTTTGCCCACTGACACCAACAATAGGAGTAGTCTGAGAACTCAAACAGTCTTTAGGTGCATGCTGCAAGATGCTGTAAATTGCCCCAGTATCTACAAGAAAAAATTCTTTCCTTCACCAATCTGCAATTCCAAGAGAGGTTCAGGGGAGGAAACAAGACCTCTGGAGCCACATCAGTATTGGGAGGGATAGCCATCATTAGTATACATCTGCATTTTAGGATGGAACGGTTCAGCCTGTGGTGACAGCCGAGATGGGGGAGGTCCCCTGCTATTGGATGGAAATCCTCCCCTTCCCCTCCAGGACACTTGGTGACATTCCCATCCACAGCCCCAATTCCTTGGATATACACTTTTCCAGTGGCCTCATACTTTGCAAAGGGCACACTGGTCTCGCCCAAGGATACCCTGGCGAGGCTGGAGAGCAACGGCCAAAAGCTGGGCATGCTTCTTCATCTTTTTTTAATTATTATTAAAAAGTTTTACAATACATTTTAAGCATAAACTCCTTCCCTCCCCTTCCCCCTCCCCCCCAAACTTCCCCTCCCCCCCTGACTTCCCAGAGCTGAATACAGGGTATTGCCTCTAAGAAACTTGAGCTAAAATATGCTAACCATCTATAATTACACTTTAAATCCTACCGCACTTTAACTCCACTTAAACATAACTAAATAATAATACATCTTATAATTCTAATACTCATTCATATGCTAAATGAAATTTTTTAGTCCCATATTTATTCTGAATATAATCGATCCATCTTCTCCATTCCGAAATATATCTCTGTTGCGACTGTTCTTTCAAATATGCTGAAATCTTTGCCATTTCTGCCAAGTTTGAAACTTTTAAAGTCCACTCTTCTATAGTAGGCAGTTCCTCCTTCTTCCAGTATTGCGAAACCAAAAGTCTTGCTGCCGTTATTAAATTCAACATCAATTTAGTTTCTATAACAGTACAATCTGTAATAATACCCAACAGAAATAACTGTGGAGAAAACCTTATCTTTTTCTTAAATATCTTCTGCATATTCCACCAAATTTTAATCCAAAAGTCTTTAACTTTTTTACAAGTCCACCATATATGGTAGTACGTTGCATCCTCACAACCACACCTCCAACATTTAGGCTGATAATTTGGATACATACATGCTAATTGTTTAGGATCTAAATGCCATCTATAATACATTTTATAAAAATTCTCTCTTAAATTTTGTGCCTGAGTAAATTTTACATTCCTGACCCAAATTTTTTCCCAGGTATCCATGGTTATTGGCTCCTGAATATTCTGGGCCCATTTTATCATACAATCTTTAACAAGTTCCGTTTCTGAATCTATTTCTATCAATGCATTATATATCCTTCTTATATGCGCTTGACTTTGATCTCTAATTTGTTTTACCAAATTTTCATCAGTTGTCGAAATGCCAATTTTCTGATCTTCTTTCCATCTAGCTTGTATCTGGCCATACTGAAACCAAGTTTGTACTATTTTTCCTTCTTTTAAAATATTAAATGGCTTTAATTGCCATACATTCCTTTCCAATGTAAGAATATCTTTATATATAATCACATCATGTTTAAATCCCAAACATATATTTTCTATCGCATGTTTAGGTATTGCCCAAATTGGGATTTTATAATTTAACTTGTATCGATATTTTTTCCAAACTCGCAACAGGATGTACCTTAATATATGTGTCTTAAAAACATTATACACCTTTTTATCATACAATAAATATGCATGCCAGCCATATAATAAATCACATCCCTCAATATTCAATAATCTTCCTTCTGTTAAATTAAACCAATTACTAATTGATGATAAAGCCGCAGCCTCATGATATAATTTAAAATTGGGCATTTTAAGACCACCTCTTTCACGTATATCTTGCATTATCTTAAGTTTTACTCTCGGTCTTTTCCCTGCCCAAATAAATTTATTAATACCTTTCTGCCATTCCTCCAAATTTGAATCTTTTTTAAGTATAGGCATCATTTGAAACAAAAATAAAAATTTTGGTAAAACATTCATTTTCACTGCTGCAATTCTTCCCAATAAAGACAATTGTAATTTTCTCCAACTATCTAACTCTTTTTGTATTTTTAACCATAACAATTCATAATTATTTTTATATAATTTCGCATTTGAAGCTGAAAGATATACCCCCAAATATTTAATCTTTTTAACTATTTCAAATCCTGTTAATTTTTCTAGAACTACCTTTTGTTCTGTAGTCATATTTTTAGACAATATTTTAGTTTTTTGCCTGTTTACCTTGAATCCAGAAACTTGTCCATATTGCAAAATTATTTCCATTAAATCTACAACCGATTGAAACGGTTGACTTAATGTAATAACCAAGTCATCTGCAAACGCTCTCAATCTATAATCTTGATCTTTAATTTTAACTCCCTTTATTTTATTTGAGTCACGTATCTTAATCAATAATATTTCCAATGTTAAAACAAACAGCAATGGTGACAATGGACATCCCTGTCTTGTACCCTTTTCAATTTTGCAAGCTTCTGTTAAACTACCATTAATTATTATTTGAGCTGTTTGTTTCTGATATATTGCCCTAATAGGTTGTAAAAACATATCACCAAACTCCATCTTCTCTAAGACTTTAAATAAAAATTGCCAATTCAATTGATCGAACGCCTTTTCGGCGTCCAAACAAATCAGCGCTGCAGGGACATGATTATTTCTTTCCAAATATTCTAATATGTTTACAATATGTCTCACATTATTTTTCATTTGTCTACCACTTATAAATCCTGTTTGATCACTATAAATCATTTGCTGCATAACCTTCATTAATTTATTTGCTAAAATCTTTGCAAATATCTTTTTTTTTATTAAAGAGTTTTACAAAAACAAAGTTTTACAATATATCCCCAAATCCCCCCCACCCGAAACCCGCCCACTTCCCCCCCACTTCCCAGAGCTAAATACAGGATTATAGTTATAATAATCATATTCTAAATAAAAATTATGCATATACAATTAACCAAATTCATAATGTGCTTTAACTCCCCTTTAACATAACTACAAACAAAGTACCAATAACAATATCCCACTAAAATCTACTCATAAGCTAAATGGAACTTTTTAGTCCCATATTTGTTCTGAATATAATTTATCCATCTCCTCCAAACTGAAATATATCTTTCCTGTGAATGATCTTTCAAATAAGCAGAAATCTTAGACATTTCTGCAAGATTCGAAACTTTAAACACCCATTCTTCTATAGTAGGCAAACTATCCTTCTTCCAATATTGTCCCACCAGTAACCGTGCTGCTGTTATCATATTCAACATCAAATTAGTTTCTTTAACATCACAATCTACAACAATACCCAATAAAAACAATTGCGGAGAAAACTTTATCTTTCTCTTAAAAATCTTTTGAATGTTCCACCAAATTTTGATCCAAAAAGCTTTTATATTTCTACAAGTCCACCACATGTGAAAATAGGTAGCTTCTAAACTACCACATCTCCAACATTTAGACTGTAAATTAGGATACAGTCTTTAACCAATTCTGTTTCCGAATCCAATTCAATTAAAGCATTATATATCCTCTTTATATGTGCACAATTTAAATCTCTAATTTGTTTTACTAAATTTTGATCTATAATTGTGATGCCAACCTTTTGATCTGACTTCCACCTAGCTTTCAATTGGGTATATTGAAACCAAGAGTAACTTATGTTTTCTTGTCTTAACTCATCTAATGATTTAAGTTGCCAATCATTCCCTTGCAATCTAAGTAATTCCTTATAAGAAACCATATCCATACTCACTCCCATAGATACGCCCTCTATCGCGTGTCCAGGAATTCCCCAAATCGGTATTTTATAATTTAACTTATAATAATACTTTTTCCAGACACGCAATAAAGCACTTCTAAGAATATGGGATTTAAAAGCCCTGTCCACCTTCTTATCGTAAAGCAAATATGCATGCCATCCATATACCAAATCCCATCCCTCAAGATGAAGTATTCTCTTATTAGTTAAATTAAGCCAATCACTAACCCACGTCAAGGCAACCGCATCATAATACAATTTCAAATTCGGCGCCTTGAGTCCCCCTCTTTCCCTGGCATCTTGTAAAATCTTAAATTTAACTCTTGGTTTTTTTCCCCGCCCAAATAAATTTATTAATACCCTTCTGCCATTGATCAAGGTTGGCATCCTTTTTCAATATAGGTATCATTTGAAACAAAAAGAGAAACTTTGGCAGAACATTCATTTTAACAACTGCAATTCTTCCCAGTAATGATAATTGTAATTTTTTCCAATTATTTAAATCCCTTTGTACCTTCAACCATAGTGTTTCATAATTATTCTTATACAATTTTACATTTGAGGCTGCAATATATACTCCTAAATATTTAACCTTTTTCACTATTTCAAAAGCTGTTAATTTAGATAACATATCCCTTTCACTCATCCCACCCCTGATGGGATGGGGTTGGGATTTATTAATGTGTTTTAACCTGCTTTTAATGTGTTTTAACTTATTGTGGGCACCTTGTTTAATCTTTTTTAATTTTTGTATTTTGTCTTTTAATATGTATTGCCCTGTTCACCGCCCTGAGTCCTTCGGGAGAAGGGTGGTATACAAATTAAATTAATAAATAAATAAATAAAATAAGTTCTTAGATAATATCTTAGTCTTATTACTATTCACCTTGAACCCAGAAACCTTACCATACTGAGTTATAATTTCCATCAAATCTATAACCGACTGTAACGGTTGAGATACTGTCACAACCAAGTCATCAGCAAAAGCTCTCAATCTATAATCATTCTGTTTTATTTTAATTCCCTTTATCATAGAGGACTCTCAAATTTTAATTAATAAAATCTCTAATGTTAAAACAAACAATAATGGTGATAGGGGGCATCCCTGTCTTGTACCTTTTTCAATTTTAAAGGTCTCTGTTAGCCCCCCATTAACTATAATTTGTGCAGTGTTGTTGTTGATATATAGCTTTAATAGTATGTAAAAAACCTTCTCCAAAATTCATCTCCTCAACAACTCTCAATAAAAATTGCCAATTCAATTGGTCAAAGGCTTTCTCTGCATCCAAAAATATCAATGCTGCGGAGACTTGGTTGTTCTTATCCAAGTATTCAAGCAAGTTTACAATTTGTCTTACGTTATATTTCATATACCTCCCAGATATAAATCCCGATTGATCACTATGAATCATTTGTTTCAAAACTTGCATTAATCTATTAGCCAATACTTTAGCAAAAATCTTATAATCTGTATTTAAAAGCGATATAGGTCTATAATTTTTAGGTTGAGTAAGATCTTGATCCTCCTTTGGAATCAATGATACAAAAGCTGTCCTCCATGATGGAGGAACTGCACCTCCAGTCTGAATTTCATTAAACAAAATCTTTAAGGGTTCAATCATTTCAGGCAGCAACTTTTTATAGTAAATCGCTGTTAATCCATCTGTTTCCGGAGCCTTGCCCAATTTCAACTGTTTAATAGCTAAAGAAATTTCTTCTGATGTAATTGGGCAATTCATCTCAAGTTGTTGTTCTTTTGAGAGTCTCGGAAAATGAGCTCCCTGTAAATACTTGTCTATATCTAAAGCTTGTATATTTTCTTTAGAATATAATTTTGAGTAAAAATCTAAAAAACTCCTCTTAATCAGATTTTGTTGGTAGACTTCTTTTCCTTTATATTCTATTTTATCTATAGTACGTGATTTCTGTTTCTTCCTTAATTGATAAGCCAACCATCTACCAGGCTTATTAGCGTTACAAAAAGTATTGCGTTTAGCATAGCGCAAATTAATTGCTACTTGATCAGCCAGTAGCATATTAAATTGTTCTTTCAATAAATGTATTGAGATCCTTAAATTACGGTATTATCCAATGGATTCAAAATAAGCTTTTTCTCCTTAGCTTTAATCCCTTCCTCAATATCTAAACGTTTTTGCATTTGCTTACGCTGTAAGCATTATTCATATAAATCAAAACCCCTCTCATATAAGCTTTACTAGCATCCCAAACCATTTCCATCGAGGTACCTTTATGCATATTTGTAACAAAAAATTCTTTCATATGTTCTCTACATTTCTGCAAGAACAAGTCATTTGTAAATAAATTCTCATTCAGCCTCCAGGATCTTCTACTAGCATCTTTAGCAAAAAACTCCAACCAAACAGGACTATGGTCAGACATTGTCCTAGGAAAAATCTTAACGTTCTTAACTGAAGAAAAAAGATCAGTAGTAATCAAAATAAAGTCAATCCTGGAGAAAGATTTATGTCTATCCGAAAAAAAGTAAAATCTCTGTCTCTCATATTACTTTCCCACCATACATCTCTTAATTCCAGATCTTCCTTCAAATCAAAAAAAGCTTTAGGCAATTTCGAATTAAAAAAGTTTTTAGAGGATCCCTTCTTGTCTTCAGATGGCACCAAAACTCCATTCCAGTCCCCCATCATAATAACAGATTTATAATCCAGTTCAATTAGTCTCTGATGTAAAAATTTAAAGAATTTTTGCTGTTGTTGATTTGGAGCATATAATCCAATAAGAAGAACTTTCTTTCCTTGTAGTATTAATTCAATACTAACATATCTCCCTTGTTTATCCGATTCAATCAATCTTGCCGAAAAGTCTTTTCTTAAATAAATAACCACTCCAGCCTTCTTGTCCGGAGCAAATGATGCAAAATGTGTTCCCAATCGGGAATTAATCAGATACTTTTGGTCTTTTAATGCAATATGTGTCTCTTGTAAGCAAACAATGTCATTTTTATGTTGTTTCAGATAAAAAAATTCTTTCTTTCTTTTCTGTGGTGAATTTAAGCCATTAACATTCCATGTCAGGAACTTCACCATCTCTGGTGACCATGAGCCTTTGGAACATGGCCTGAAGATCAGCTGTTGCTCTCTTCGGACGTGCTCCTCCCACAGGCTCTGAAACAGCCGCATCTTGCGTAGCTGGACCAGTTACAGGCTTTTGTTTTTGCTCTTTTTCCATACGCTTATATGCAGCTCTTGTCATCCTCTGTTCTTTTGGGTCTTCCTTTAATGCCAAACTCTGCTCCGTACCCTCCGCCGGCCGCATCTCCTCAAGAGGCAATGACATTGCCCCTTCACTCAATTGTTTATCTTCTTGTCTTACTTCTGTTCTTTTGATTCGAGGAGACGGTGGTAAGCCTGCTTTCAGGACCTTAGTGTAGAAATCTTTTGCTTTTAAAATTGTATCCAATCTGTATCTGGTCCCTGCATAATTTACCACAATTCCAATAGGTATTTCCCATCTGAACTGGATTTATCGCTTCTTAAGCTCATCAGACAGAAAGGCAAAATCTTTCCTTTTTCTAAGAATTTTGGGGGGTATCTCCTTTAAAATCATAATATCTTGGCCTGCAATTTGAAATTTTCCCCGATAAAAAGCCTGGATAATAGAATTTCGGGTTAATCTCCTGGAAAAATAAATCACTACATCTCTGGGTACATTTTTTTGCCTAGCAATCCAGGAGTTAACCCTAAATGTCTTATCCATTTCCTTAAGTAGTTCTTCAGGTTCACATTTCAAAACAGGAGCCACTGCTCGTGCTATTTCCCATTCCAAATCTTCTTTAGGATTCTCTTTGAAGCCTCTGATACGCAAAGCAAACTCCATGTTCTTATATTCTGATATAGTAACCTCGTCCTCTGTTCTGTCAATCTTGGCCTCTGCTCTATCAATCTTCTGTTCAGCATCAATAATTTTATTTTCCAAATTCTCCACATACTCCATAACTGAGTCCACACGAACATCCAGGCGTTCTATGTGTGCAGCCAGACCCTGAAGTGCAAGCACTATATCTTCCCTCATCTGGTTGTTTTGGTTAACAAATTCTTCCCTTGTTTCCTTTATTTCCTGCTGCAAAACCTGTGTTGACTGCATCACAACTCGCTGAATGTCTGTCAGTGTAAATGCAGGAGGTGGGGGGGAGGGTGGTTGTACTGTAGGTTTCATCGAAGTCTGCCCTACAGCTTGTGGTAAAGGTGAAGAAATAACATTCTTAGAAATTGGAGGCCCTCCCCCACGTCTCGCAGCCATCTCTTAGGTTTCAATTTCCTCTTTCACCCAGCAGAATCAAAGTTCAGAAAAAAAAGAAGGAAAAGGAAAGAAAAAAATAAAAATTCTCCCAAAGTTTTTAACCTTCAATAAGAAAAAAGGGAACAGGCTTTCAAATAATCAAAATCCGATACTGGGTAAAGTCAGTTGCAAATTGTATCTCTTGCTTTGTAGCAAAATATAACAATTTTCCAACGCAGTCACTTCACACAGGAAAGAAACATTCCAGCGCCATTTTTATTCCATTTCAAACTTGAAACTTGAAGAAGATAATGGAACTGAATTAAAGTTAAAATCCAACTTGAAAATTCAGATCTTCCTGCTTTGCTCTGCCTGCTTATCAAAGAAACAAAATACTCACAGTCCCATCTAAGCAGCAGGTGCAGTTGTCGTGTCTGGTTCCACTCCTTTTGGAGCGAAAACGTCCTGAGAGCGGAAAAAACCTGGGCTCCAAGGGGGCTCACCCTGTTATCCCCCAAACTACTTGGGAGAATCGCAGGGGAGCTCTACCTCTACCCAGGCAGGCTCGCCTCTCCCTCTTCTCCCGAGGGAGAAGCTCCAGCACCGTGGGACAGCTGATTTTCGCTGCCTCCGGGTGCTTTGACGCTTCCCAGGATTGGGCGGCTTCAGAATGCCGCCATTCGGCGCGGCAGCCAAATCTTTGCAAATATCTTATAATCAGTATTTAAAAGCGATATAGGTCTGTAATTTTTAGATTGGGTAAGATCTTGATGTTCCTTTGGAATCAATGTTATAAATGCTGTTTTCCACGATGGAGGCACTTCTGCTCCAGATTGAATTGTTCTAAATAATTCTTTCAAAGGTTCCACCAACTCTAATTGTAAGTTTTTATAATAAATGGCTGTCAAACCATCTGTTCCAGGTGCTTTACCCACTTTTAGTTGTTTAATTGCTAAAATAATTTCTTCAGCAGTTATCAGTTGATTCATCCCTTCCTTTTGCTCTTGTGTAAGTATAGGGATATTCACTTCTTGTAAATACCTATCTATATCTAAACCTTGAGTTATATCCCTAGCATATAATTTGGAATAAAATTCAACAAAAGCCTTTTTAATAAGATTTTGCTGAAACACCTCTTTACCCTTATATTCTATCTTATCTATATTACGTGATTTTTGGTTTTTTCCTTAACAGATAAGCTAACCATCTACCTGGCTTATTAGCATTGTAAAAAGTATTATGTTTGACATATCATAAATTGCTTCTTTCAGCCTCTTATTAGATGAGTTCAAAATAAAAGCCTTCTCTTTCATCTTTATTTCCTCATCTAATTCTTTATGCTTATATTCCAATCTACGTCTATATTTATTATTCAAATATATTAACACTCCTCTCATATAAGCTTTACTTGCATCCCAAACCATTTCAATGGGTGTACCCTTATGCATATTTATAATAAAAAAATTCATTTGTTTTTTGCATTCTTCCACATTTTCTTCATATCTAAATAAATTTTCATTTAACCTCCAAGATCTCCTATCTCCCTTCACCTTGTCCAATTCCATCCATACTTGACTGTGATCTGATAAAGTTCCTGGACATATCTTAATCTTCTTAACCCTAGAAAAAAATCATTAGTAGTTAATACAAAGTCGATCCTGGAAAAAGATTGATGTCTATCAGAAAATAAAGTAAAATCCCTTTCTTCCACGTTTCGTTCTCTCCAGACATCTCTCAGTTCCAAATCAGAAGTTTGTAAAATTCTCCTTGTTGTTGATTAGGTGCATATAATCCAATTAAAAGTATTTTCTTCCCTTCTATTAAAAGTTCAATTATAATATATCTTCCTTGTTTATCTGCTTCAATTAGGTTAGCTGTTAAAGTCTTCTTCACATAAATAACTACACCATTTTTCTTTTCTGGAGCAGATGCTATAAACTGTATACCCAGTCTGGAATTTGTCAAATATTTTTGATCAGATACACGGATATGCGTTTCCTGCAAACATATAACATCATTTTTAAATTGTTTCAAATACTGAAATATTTTCTTTCTCTTTGTCATTTTTTTAATTCATCTGTCAGGAAAACAAACTCTTTCCTTTTTCTTAAAATTCTTGGTGGAATTTCTTTCAAAATTAAGACCTCTTGATCAGCCACTTTAAATCTGTTATTATAAAAGGCTTGAATAATCGCATTTCTGATCATTCTCTTTGTAAAATAAACAACCACATCTCTTGGTAATTTTCTTTGCCTAGCAATCCAGGAGTTGACACAAAATATTTTATCTATTTCCAATATAAAATCTTCAGTTCGCCAACCCAAAATAGCTTTTGCCAATATCTCTTCCAAATTTTCTTGTGGATTTTCTTTCAAACCTCTTATCCTCAAGGCAAACTCCATGTTTCTATATTGTATCATTACCACCTCATCATCAATTTTATCCATTTTATTCTCAGCTTCACTGATTTTAGCTTCCAATATCAAATTATTTTGCTTAACTTCTTCCACACGTTCATCCAGACTCTCAATACAAACTGTCAGTCCCTGAAATGCCAGCAAAATATCCTCTCGTATTTCCTTATTTTTCTCATTAATGAGCCCTGCCATTTGCTCAGATATTTGCTCAGATTGAAGTTTTAAAGCATCTTTTAAATCTTTTAGTGTTAATATGGGTGTAGGTGCTGCGGCGGGTGGCATCAATGTCTGAAGTCCAGATTGTTGAACTGGAGATGCCCCCGCACTTTTAGAAACGGTAAATCTAGGTGGTTTGGAAGCCATTTTAACACCCAATTAACTTTCGTTTCTCACTTTCACTTTTCCGCCCAAATTGCAACTTTGTTGCTTTACTGTTAAATATCCAAATCTTTTAAATCTCTTTTAAGCCAACTTCAAATGTTTTTAACAGAGTCTTTTACAGCTTTAAAAATCCACTTTCTGTCTTCCTCCTTGATCTTTTATATTATTTTCCTTATTCTTTTGTTCTTCCCGCTTCCTCCAAAAAATTTATTCCGGCGCCATCTTCCTCCCCTTCTTTTAAGTTAAACCGGACTTGAAGATCATATACTTGCTATTTCAATATTCTCCTGCTCAGCTCTGCCTGCGTCCAAGTAGTCCAGAGTACAATATTGAGTGCAGGGATGGTTGCAGCATCCTGCTCTGTTTTAAAGCCTTAAAACAGAGGAGTCCCCGAGTCCGGAGTTAATTCAGGCTCCGAGGGAGCTCTCACCCTTCAACCTCCAGATTGATAATTCTGGGGGTCTAGGGGAGCTCTACCTCTACCTGAATGCTCACCCTACCCTCTTCTCCCGAGGTGAGGATTCCCAAACCGTGAAACAGCTGATTGTTGCTGTTTTCCCAATTCGAACGGAACAATGGGGCTGACGGTCAGAAATGACCGCCATCGACGGAGCCTTGCCACCCGGAAGTCCGGCATGCTTCTTCACCTTGACATCCTCCCTCCCCTCTGCAGCCTCCTCCCTCTGGGCATAAACTCCAAAAGCAGTTTGTATTAAGATTTCAAAAGTTTGAGCACTGGGTGAAGCAAGTTTTTGCAATTTGCGCCAAATATCAGGGGCGCTTTGTGCAACAAAAGCCAGTTTTAAAAGTGGTTCACTGGCCAGGCTATCAGGATCAATGTCTGTATAACAACGAAATCCATCCTTTAATCAATTGATAAAATCAGTAGGGCTCTCTTGTGCTGTTTGGAAAATCTGATTCACCCTATAGTAATTAACAGTCTTGGGGACCCCAGTTCTAATGCCATGGAGAATGGCTTTGTGAAAATTCAGTAAGGCACCATGTCCCCCCATCAGTATTGGGTCCTGGATGAAGCGGATTATCTAGACCCGTTCCAATCGGGTTTCAGGCCCGGGTACAGCACGGAGACGGCATTGGTCGCTCTGGTGAATGATCTCTGGAGGGCTCGGGACAGAGGACATTCCTCTGTCCTTGTCCTATTAGACCTCTCGGCGGCTTTCGATACCATCGACCATGGTATCCTGCTGCGGCGTCTCAGGGGATTGGGAGTGGGAGGCACAGTTCTTCAGTGGTTCTCCTCCTATCTCCTGGGACGCTCGCAGTCGGTGTTGGCAGGGGGGCAAAGGTCAACCCCTAGGACTCTCGCTTGTGGAGTTCCTCAGTGGTCGGTCCTCTCGCCTCTCCTGTTCAACATCTACATGAAACCGCTGGGTGAGATCATTCGTGGTTTTGGAGTTGGGTATCATCAATATGCCGATGATACCCAACTTTTCATTTCGACCCCAAAACACCCCAGTGATGCCCTCGCTGTGATGTCCCATTGCCTGGAGGCGGTTCGGGCCTGGATGGGGAGGAACAGACTTCAACTCAACCCTGACAAGACTGAGTGGCTGTGCATTCCGGCATCCCGGGACATTCAAAATATTCCATCTCTTCTTATGGGGGGTGAGTCCTTACCCCCCGTGGATAGGGCTCGCAACTTGGGAGTCCTCCTAGATTCACGACTTACTCTGGAAGACCATATAGTGGCCGTGACTAGGGGGGCTTTCGCCCAGGTTCGCCTGGTGCGCCAGTTGCAGCCCTATCTGGACCGGGATGACCTGTGTACGGTCACTCATGCGCTCGTGACCTCTCACCTGGACTACTGCAATGCTCTTTACATGGGGCTTCCCTTGAAGACCACTCGGAGGCTCCAACTGGTACAGAATGTGGCCGCGAGAGTTGTCTTGGGAGTTTCCCGGTACTCCCATGTTACACCTTTGCTCCGCGAGCTACATTGGTTACCAGTTGTCTTCCGGGTGAGGTTCAAGGTTTTGGTTATGATCTTCAAGTCCTTACATGGCATGGGTCCGGGGCACCTCGAGGACCACCTGCTGCCGGCGTCAACTCCCCTCCGCCCTGTGCGTGCCCACAGAGAGGGCCTCCTCAGGGTGCCTCCGGTCAGGGAATGTCGACTGGTGGCCCCCAGGGGGAGGGCCTTCTCTGTGGGCGCTCCGGCGTTATGGAACCAACTGCCGGTTGAGCTCCGGATGGCATTGGACCTTCGCTCCTTCCGGCGCGGGCTGAAGACCCACTTATTTGAATTAGCTGGTCTGGCCTGATGGGGAATGTTAGGGTTTTTTAATGGGTCTTTTATTGTTTTATTGTTATTGTAACTTTTAATTGGGCATTTGTTTAATTCCTTTTAATTTTTTTTTTTTATTGAAAAGTTTTAAAATACAATTTTCCTTTGAAAAACCCCCCTTCCCCCTCCCTCCTCCCCTCCCTACCTCCCCCCTATCTCCCCCCCTCCCCCTCTCCCTCTTCCCTCCCACCCCTCTACTTCCCCTCCTCCCCCCCTCCCCCCCCCGACTTCCCAGAGCAAAATACAAGGTATATATCTAAAAAGCAATCATAAACAATCATATACTAACAATTATAAACTCTAAAATCCATCACTCTCTAGCTTATATAGAGTAAACCAATCCTTAACGATACTAAATATGTATAAAGAACTAAAATAAAAGAAAACTAGCATCATTCCCATCTATGTTCTTCCACAATTCACTATTACCTAGACATATTCTCACTTACACATCACAAGCACCTATCCCTATTAACCTCTCTAGCCAAAATAGGCTATAATAGATAGTTCTTACACAAATTACCCCGCATTAACCCACAAAACTTTCTTCCTCTTCCTCTGTAGTAAATTGTCCATTAATTCCAAATTGAACATTCTGTTACCATACATATCATCCCAAAACTCTTAAAAACACAACTACCACTTGACTATAAGTATATTGTGGAAGTTCCATAGATTTCTACTGGTCTTATTTTTTAATCTTTTTTGAGCGTTTTAAGGCAGCACGCGTCACCCTCTGTTCTCTAGGATCATCCAAAAGAGTTGCAGCTTGATCTCCTCCTGTACCCTTCTCGTCTAACTGTCCATCTTCATCCTCTTGATGTTCTCCTTCTCCAGATCCCTCTGCAGCTTCCAGAAGTGTTGATGGGGTTGCTTTTAAAACATTGTTGTAAAAATCATGCGCTTGCTTCACAGTACCCAAACAGTACCTTTTGCCATCATACATGAAGCTCAACCCAGCTGGGATCTCCCATCTGAACCTTATATCTCTTTGCTTGAGCTCTTGCACAAGAAATATAAAGTCCTTCCTTCTCTTTAAAATCTTTGGAGGAATTTCTTTTAGAACCAAAACTTCTTGACCAGCAATCACAACTTTAGTATCATAGGCAGCTTGTATAACTTCATCTCTAATTTCCCTTTTTACAAAATAAACCACCACATCTCTAGGCAACTTTCTCTGCTTAGCAATCCACGAATTCACACGAAACACTTTGTCCATGCCTTGTTTTATTTCAGATGCTGGATGGTTCAATACCCCCTCAAAAGCCTCAGAAACCAGCTGCTTTAAATCTTCCTTAATATTCTCTTTTAGGCCTCTAATTCTAACAGCAAACTGCATCTGGTAAAATTGAGCCAAACTCTGTTCGCTATCCATTTTGTCTTTTAAATCTTCAATTTCCAATACTTTTGCTTCTAATATAGCATTCTTTTGAGTCAAGTCTTCCACTTGATCATCCAGCATCTCCACACATTTAGCTACTTTATGCACTGAGGACAAAATGTCTACCTTCATCTCTCTAAGTTTCTGCTCCATCCTTTCTTCCATTCTCTGCTCCAATTTCTCCAATTTCTCCTCCATCTGTGCAAATTTAACACCCATTGACTCCAAAATTAACTGGGTATGTTTTTCAAGATCCTTCGATGTCAATACATCAGGAGAATGCAACGCCTGCAGTAGTGATTGTTGTTGCACCGGAGAATTTCCAGCACTCCGAAAAGTTCTAGGGGGAGGTTTAGCCGCCATCTTTTACTTACAATTGTGACGCACTTTCACTTTAAGTTTTAAGCATAGTCCATCAAGCTTGAGAGTAAAATAAAATAATCCTCTTCATCTCTCCACCTTTTCCTCTTGTACCGCTCTGCCTGCTCCTTTAAATCATAGTCCTTTCTTCAGGCAGGGATGGTTCGCAGACGCCTGGCTCTGCTCCAGGAAGTTCGGAGCAGAGACGACGGCCAGCTGGGAGCAACCCAGGCTTCGGGGGAGTTCGATCCTTCAGCCGCCCAAGCTCAAAGCTCAGGCGGCCTCGGAGAACTCTACCCCTACCTGGGGCCTCACCCCCTCCTCTTCTCCCGAGGAGGTGGCTTCAATTTCACCCGAACAGCTGATCGGCGCTGTTTCGGGCGAAAAAACAAACAGCTGAGCCGCGGGCAGCCAGGGGAGGCTGTCTTCGGCGCCGCGCCGCCAGCGGAAGAGCAATTCCTTTTAATTTTTGTATTGTTATTTATATATGCCCTGTTAACCGCCCTGAGTCCTTCGGGAGAAGGGCGGTATATAAATTTAATAAACAGTAAACAGTAAACAGTATTAACATCACATTAAAAACTTGGAACAAAAACAACTTCAGGTGCTGGCCACTGTTCAACGTCTCTTTCCCCATCATTGGTGGCTTCCTTCCATCCCTTAGTATATTCCTCCAAGGCTTTTTTCAAAACCTGGCATTTGTCCTCAGCCCCCAACAATCCAGATAACAAAGTGTCTATATCAGGGACCGTTGGCTTGAGGGTGGCAAAAATCCTTTGAAATAAATCAACGTACTGCTGGGGGGATTCTCTAAACGGTGGCAAGTTAGCTTTCCAGTTAAAAAAGTCACTGTTGGTGAATGGGGTGTGAACCAGGACCATTCTTCCATTCACTGCTGGCACCTGTCACAGCGGGCATATTTTCTTCTCCAAGTGATTTTGTTTAGCGTAAACTTTGCCCTGTATCGTGTGAGAAGGGCTTTGAATCTGTGCAGCAGAGGATGATCCCTCATCAGGATCATCGTCTTCAGACACGGAGATAAGGGGGGCTGTGGGGGAAGCAGCAGCTGAACCCATGGACGGAGAAGAGACAAATGGGGCTGAAGGGGAAGCAGCAGCTGAACTCAAGGATGCCATCTCTCCATAAATATATTCAACTCCTTAATTACAACACAAATGGGGCAAGAAAGAAAACCTTACAATGAGTTTCTGCCCTCTTCCCATAGTCTTTCCCTGTTGTCTTCTGAGGCTTCACATGGGGGCCACTGGCTCCAGGACTCCTTCCTTCCTCTGCAGCTTTCACAGGGAACTGGGGGAATGATAGGACTTGGGAAGATCTGTTCTGGTTGCATGGTGGCTTTCTAGTGGATGGCTGGATTCAAACCCAATTCTATGGTTCAAATGAGTGGAGGCAGCATCTGGGTCAGTGTGCTCTGCTTCCAAACGTTGTGGGGGTTGTCTGTACAAGGCTGAAAGACATGAGAAAAAGGTTCCCTCCCCCCTTTCTGGGTGATTCTCCCAGTAGAGGCAGACAAAGGCATGGAGAACAGAAGATAAGAAATGGAGAAGTAGATTGGGGGGGCGGGTAGCTTGCAGGCAGAGTTTGAGAAGACATTACTACTGCAGTTGTTAAAGAAACAGATAAGACCAGTCACAGCGAAATGAGGACACCACAGATGAGGACAAAAGAGAGGATGGATTCTGGTAAAAGAACAAAAATGAAAGGTCTCAGTTCTGAAATCGAACATTTGCAACATGTTAGAGAGGACTTAAGAACTTGCAACTTGAAAATGCTGGGCAGCTTGAGAATGCTGAAAGCTCCAAATAATTTTAAAAGCCTAATATTTTAAGGTGTGCAATTTGCCAGGGGCAGAAGCATCTACCTTTAACGTTTATTTTAAAATAGACCACATTATTTTAGAGATTGAAAAATGCTTATATGTTCCAGGATTAGTTTCATAGTACTTTCACTGATTAGTGATAGGATAAGAAAAGTAACTTAAGAAGAAGAAGAAAGTTATTTCCCTACACAAGCAAACTTGAGCTTCATGAGGCTCTTGTAGCTAGACACACCTCATATTTCAGGAAAAGGATAGACAGATAAAACCCATTTACAACACATACAGTAAATGCAAAAGTGAAACTGTCCCAGCAGATGAACTTAAAACATTCCCTCCTGCTAGCTTTGGGCTGTTCTTAAGAGCACAGAGAGAGAAAGGGGAAAAAAACATTTCTCTTCACCCTGTTTGTTGCCCAGACAAACAGAGTGAGGGTATTTTCCTTTTGGTGGCTTATTTTAAGCAGAATTTCTAGCAGAATTTTAAAAATTCTTTTCTCTTTGGATTAGAGACAATTAACAGTCACATTTACCTCACACACAAAGACTTTGACACACATACACACACAAAGACAAGGAAAAGAGAACAGAAAAGGGAAACAGAAGTCTTAAACAGAAGTAAAACATCCTGGTCATTCCCACCATAAATCTCAGTTAACTCAAACTAGGGAAGGTACAAATCTTAAACATATCACGTGGTTGCATAGAAAGAGAGTGAGAGAGAAAGAGAGAGAAAATCTCTATTCCTATATTTTAATTTTCTTTTAAGTACCTTTATATAGCCAAATTGGTTTCCCAGCAAAGCCCTTTTTTCTTGCATAATTTCTCTACCTATCTCTTTTTCATACCTGCCTGAACGGGTAGCTGATTCCCATCCCAGGCCTCAAGCAAGTCTTTTAACAGGGGACCCTATCTCTCCCTTTTCCCTAACAAAAGGTCCTGCACTCTGGCCAAACCCCCATGCTTTCCAGAGTCTGTTGCTTGAACAGATCTTTTGGCAGTTAGGAAAGACAGAGGAAGCAAGATTGGGAAAAGGATCTTCTCACTCACACAAACAGACACACAAACATTTCTCTCACTCCCCTGGGTTTTAAAGTTAAAATTTAGAGGTACTCACCTTCTTTCTAAAGCAGCCCTTGAGCTCAAACTCAAAACTCCCTTTACTACCCTTGCTCCACATGGGCAGGGCCTGGGAAACCCATCCAGAGACACAAGGGGTCTGCTGCCAGCAAGTTGGGGCTTACCAGTCTCAGTTCACTGGAGAGGTTAGCTTGGAGTCCCATGTGGGTCCCCAAATTGTCAAAGGAAAAGTCTTCATCAGGGTCCAGTCCAAGCCAGGAATAAACAACATGGCGACTGCTTTAGAAAGAAGGTTGTAGTTTATTGAAGAAGACAGCCAGACAGAAAGATGGCTCTGGAAGAAAAGAGTAAGCACATGTAGAAGGGAGTGGGTTTTTATACCTTCTTGGGCTTTTGTTTGGAGTTGTTTCCAACTGCGGTCTTCTCACCACATGGAACGGCCTGGAGTCTATCATCCTGGGTGAAAGGAAAGCGCTGAGAATGCAGTCAGCCTGCATGGCAAAACAGTCACCCGGGACAACAGGAGCCAGGCGCATGTGCTTGCCTCTGCCTCCGTGCGCGCACAGGCAGGTTTGGCATGTCACCGGTTCACCTTGCCAAGCTGCTCCATGTGGTGAGAAGACCGTGTGGCTGCCTGCCGAAACCAGGCTGTGGTCTGGCCAGTGTAGCGCAGGTAACGTGGACTCTCATGCTGCTCACAGCATCCCCTCCCCCGGAGTCCATGGGTGTGTGAAAAGGGTGAGGGCCATTTGCTGATCTCCTTCAGGGGATGCCTGTTTTTCTCCCTCAAGCCATGGCCATCAGTAGCACAGTCACCAGCCGCGCTGGTAGCCTGTCACCCTCACCTTGTCCCTTCCTGAGCACGGAGGGAGGGAGGGTGGGAGGGAAGGAAGGAAGGAAGGAAGGAAGGAAGGAAGGCCCAGCCTCTCCACGCGGTGAGGAGAGAGCACCGCTGCCTGACGAAATTGGGCAGGCTGGGGTGGGGGATGGATGGTGTGGCGTAGGTAACGTGGAGTCTTATGCTGCGACCCTTCCCCAGCTGCGTTTCTTACCTGTTTTTTGCTGCCAACTGTGTGTACGTCTGGCCTGTTTTTTGTCTTCTCCTCTCTCGTCCCTCCTCCTCCTTCTTTTCCCTTCGGTGCAGCTCCAGCTGACTCTTCCTCCTCCTCCCAAGGCTGTGTCTTTTTTCCCCTCTCCCTCTCCTGCCCAAACTGCCACCTTTTATATCCCTTCCTGTCTCTGCCTCCCTCCTCCTCCTTTCTTCTCCAGGTGTGCTGGAAGTGCCGATCCTGGGGCCTTTGCCTCACCCCAAGCAGCCCTGCAGCTCCTGAAGACTTGGTCATGGCAAGTCCTGCAGTGTGCCACTTTGGCTCGTTCCCTCCCCTGCTACCCTGGGCTGGGCTAGGCTGGGCATGGCTGCATACCACCTGCCACGTACCAATGTACCACAGGTGGTATGCGTACCACCGGTTGAAAAGCCCTGTCCTAGACCATGGTCTGCATTACCTACCTACCTGAAGGACTTCTTGCAAGGGTTGGACTGCACCTCACAAGAACTGAAAAGTATACATTTGTAAAACAACTGACTCATCATATCAGAAGGGCTTTAAACTAAAATTGAGGGGGGAGGGTGACCAATTTTCATGACCTTTAGGACCTAATTCTAATATCTTCCTTGCAAAACTGACATTTGGATATACTCCCTGGATTCAAATAAGGGGTCTAGGAAGAAAGGAAGATACATTTGAAAATTTAAAGATGCCAAGAGGGAAGCCTGATTGGCACAAAAGGAAGGCAAGAATTAGATTAAAAAAAACTGAAATTGTTTCTTTTTTGGGATTCCTAAAGATAGACTATAAAAATATGTTTCAATGGATTAAGGGGAATCTATAAAAAATATAGGGATGTGGTGGCTCAGTGGGTTAGGACGCTGAGCTTGTTGATCAGAAGGTCGGCAGTTTGGCGGGTCGAATCCCGAGTGCCGCATAACAGAGTGAGCGCCTGTTACTCGTCCCAGCTTCTGCCAACCTAGCAGTTCGAAAGCATGTAAAAATGCAAGTAGAAAAATAGGGACCACTACGGTGGGAAGGTAACAGCGTTCCGTGCGCCTTTGGTGTCTAGTCATGCCGGCCACATGACCATGGAGATGTCCTCAGAAAAATGCTGGCTCTTCGGCTTTGAAACGGAGATGAGCACCGGCCCCAAGAGTTGGAAACGACTAGCATGCATGTGCGGGGGAACCTTTACCTTTACTTTACCTTTATAAAAAATATAACTGATTTTACATTTAGCTTTTAGATCTGTAAAGGAAAACAAAAGTAAGCTTTTAGAATATAATTCCGAACTATATTATAGAACTTGGAATGACATATCAAAAGATAGTATTTTAATAATTGATGTATGGTCAAGATGACTTATAGAATATATCAGTGGTTACTTTTGAACTACAGGATAGAATCTAGAATTTTATATAGAAAAGATAATATTTTAATAATTGTTGAACGGTTAAGATAAAAAATATATTTCTAATAACTTGTGATTTGTTAAGATGAAAACTAGACTTTAATGGTAAAACATAAGAATGTTTTGTAATGAACAATGTAAGTTTTGTAGATAAGATAATTATTCTTTATTGAAATAGGGAATTGTGGGTTACCCAAAAATTAAGCTTTCTTCTATATACTATAGGCTATTCTAGAATATTCTATTGCAATTAGATAAAATTTAAGAACAGGATATTGATATCTATTAGTGAAAATATATTTTAAATTTTGTTAATTGACTAGGTTACAACTAGAAGTGTACTAACTTGCTTATTTTGACTATGTAATAACTAAGGGAATCAGAGAGGGCATCTCTGTTGATGCAACCTGAACTATTTACAACTGGTTATTTCTTATTTTAACTACCCAACCACCATATTGTTTCACAAATACATGTATATGTAAATATTAAAAAATAAAAAAAAAACTTGTATAAAAAAACTGCAACTCTTAACTTGGAGATTAGAAGAAAAAAACATAGAGAAGACTATGACACGCCCAGACGTAGGCTGGATCACATGCCTCACACAGCCAATACTGTGTCTTAATCAAAAACAGTTCTCATTGGCTGGTTTGTTTCTATGGCTATTCCAGTTCTTACACAGTGACAAACCAGTCCAATAAAGAGATAGGGAGTAAAGAGGAAGAAGAAAAACTCAGATGCAAAGTAGGAGATGTAGGGAAGCATACCCAGGGTCAGCCACAAAGAACTTAAATGCCTATACACTAACGCTCAAAGTGTAGGGTGAACTTGAAATACTAGTACATGAGCACAAGTATGATATTTTGAGTAGAGCAATTGGGGCCATAATTTTTTTAAAAAAAATGGGGGGAGGACAGGTCAAAAATTGGGCAAGGGCATTTCAGTGAGATTTGGAGTATTTGGCTCACCTGAATCCCAGTCCAACAATTTCACTAATACTGTATATTGTTTTGGCCTCCTTAAAGTTATGGTTGAAATTCAAAACCATGGTCCTGTACTCACAATCAATTATATGTATGGTCAGATGGTAAAGGAGAATCTAATGGGGGGAGGGGTTTAATGTTTTTACTCTTTTTTTTTACTTTTTTTACTTTTTGTAAGTCACCTAGAGTCACTGAAAGTGGGTGGGTG
This sequence comes from Vipera ursinii, assembly GCF_947247035.1. Taxonomy (NCBI): domain Eukaryota; kingdom Metazoa; phylum Chordata; class Lepidosauria; order Squamata; family Viperidae; genus Vipera; species Vipera ursinii. Next base: position 37,418,217 of record NC_139522.1, read on the forward strand.
GCCATATAAATTATCTAAATAAATAAATAATGGCTAGATTTGTTGCAAATGGTCCCACTCCCCACTTATTAGAATCAGGCACTGTCAATAAATTTATTTAGGAGGTCCTGCCATTAGCATCCTGTCAGAGCATACACAGTCTTATTGCGCTGAGATAACCCAAGAGTAAACACAGTAAACAGTGGTCTATATTAAATGGTGGTTTACCTTACACTATCTACAATATCATACACCAGGAACAATATACATACACGTGTGAACACAGCAGTCTCCAACACACAGCAGTTACAGCAGGAAAACGAAAGAGAGAGTATACATCTGTGGAGCCTTCCCTTTTATACAATGGCTTTTAAAGAGACATAGACCCAGCTGGCTCTTAAAGGGACATAGACCCTGCTGGGTCATTCCCATCATTACATCATACATCTCACATTATACAAGCTGGTTAGCAGTTAAATTATTACCTTGACATATTTGTTCTACTTTCATCTACTTATCTGAGATTAACCTGGCCAGTGGACCTAGCCCGGTAAGACTTCACCCAGCCGGCACAAGACCATTTTGTCTGGAGGGTGCTGTTCCCAGACTCTGCCCTCTTGGCATTAGTAGTAAAGGGAGTTTGATAGTGGTGAATATCTGTAGCTCGGGTGTAGGATGAGGGTTCTTCAGTGGAGTTTAGGGGATGTCAGTGTTGCTCTGCTTATAAGGGCTTTGTGTGGTCAGTAGGTCTTGTGACCTCCCCATCACAAGACCTACTGACCACACGAAGCCCTTATAAACAGAGGAACACTGACACTAACATCCCTTAAACTCTGCTGCTGATGTTACCTAGCCTGGTAACAAAATGTTCGGAAACCAACCCACAAGCTGGGAGAATGAACCTCCACCCTTTGTAAAGGGAGTCTTGGGCTTTTAGACCCAAACGGCTGTTTGAAAAGGAGTATAATTAGTAAGTACCTCAAAATACTATATGTCCAGAAAGAGAGTGTGAGTGCATCTGTGGATCCCTCCTGATTTCCCTTTTCCTGCTGCAGTAAGATTTTGCTTCTTGTGTCATTCTCACCTGCCTCCAAACTCTTGCAAGACCCATCAGGCTGTCACTGGGAGATTTTAGAAAGCAAGGGAGTCTGACCAAGTCTTGAGTGTCTCTGCAGGCTGTGAAAACTGAAATGAGTGGCTCTTACCTGGGTAGTTACCAGCCTCATCTGAAATAGAACAGAGGGGGGCCTTACTCTTCACAGAGAGTCCTCCCAGGCAGAAGTGCCTAGAATTGCTGGCTGTGGAAAAGAGAGAAAGGGAAAATGATAGGGAAGCTGCTTACCTCACTAGATCTCCTCAGGTGCAGCAGGTTGCACCCCATAAAGGTCAGGGGCAGAAATGTTAGGTAGGAAAATGGGAAACTCAGCTTGAAAGTTTCAACCAGATCCCCATGTGGGAGTTTGTTAAATGCCTGGGACAATATGCCTGTCCAGGTGGAAAATGAAAAACTCTGTGTACAGTGACTGGTAGTGAATGGACCAAGCTTAGAAATAAGGCTGGTAACCTAATTTGGCCAAATGAGGGTACTTTCAATTATAAGAAAAAAAAACTCTTAGAAGAACCATTTTCCTTGAAAGTTGCTATTGAATGTGTGTGCATTTCTCTAGGCAAAATTGAAAAAGGAAAAATATTCTTAGGATAAAGTTCTTCAACAAAAGAGCTTTTATTTTTTATTCTCTCTTTACAAGTGAGACTATTTTGCAGTCATTGTGTGTGTATGTGTGTTGTGATTTTGGGTTTAAAGTAAGAAAGTTAATATGGATGAGTTAAATGTGTCAGATCAATCAATCAGAATAGAGCTGGAAGGGACCTTGGAGGTCTTGTAGTCCAACCCCCTGCTCAAGCAGGAGACCCTATACCATTTCAGACAAATGGCTGTCCAGTCTTTTCTTAAAACACTCCAGTGATGAAGCTTCTGAAGGCAAGCTGTTCCACAGGTTAATTGTCCTCACTGCTGGGAAGTTTCTCCTTAATTCCAGGTTGCTTCTCTCATTGATTAGTTTCCATCCATTGTTTCTGGTCTTGCCTTCTGGTGCTTTGGAAAATAAGTTGACTCCCTACTCTTTGTGGTAGCCCCTCAAATACTGGAATACTGCTATCATGTCCCCCCAGTCCTTCTTTTCTCTAGACTAGCCATACCTAATTCCTGCAACCGTTCTTCATATGTTTTTGTCTCCAGGCCCTTAATCATCTTAGTTGCTCTTCTTTGCACTTTTTACAAAGTCTCAACATCTTTTTTGTAATGTCGTGACCAAAATTGGATGCAATATTCCAGGTTTGCCCTTACTAAGGCTTTATAAAGCAGTATATAAAATGCTGCAAGGAAATTGATAGCACCTTTTGCAACTACTGAACATTTCTTCCCTCAAATCTCTTTTAAGAAATGACTGAAATAAGCTGTGGGGAATAATTCTCCCACCTTGGTTTGCCTGGCCAGTAGAGCAAGATGGAGGGAAAACTCTCCCCTTTTTCCCTTTTCTTTTTTTTCCTCCCTTACCCCAAGAAATGGGACAAGAGTTCTGCTTTAAAAATGTGTGTGTGACTGTCTTGGTCAAATAGGTTTTCTTGTCTGTAATTTGATTAATTTCTCAAGAAAGCTGGAAGAAAAGTTGGCAGTCTGGTGGATAATTTAATCAGTCCCAACTTTAGCTATCTGGTTTTTACATAACTAAATTAATTCCTGGCTAACTCACTTTTACTGTTCACTTTGCATTATCACATTTTGTTTACTGAAAGGAAGGCATTGCAAACCCACAGCCCAGCAGAGGCTGGTATTCCCAATATCATGTAGTTCAGGGGTGTCAAACTGCCAGCCCATGGGCTGGACATGGAAGCCGCACCTACCCCATTGCTGGCAATGGCAAAACTGTCCTGATATGCCGCACGACGTCATGTAACATCACGGGTTTGTCATGTCTGATGTAGCAGTTGCTTTCATTAGGATTTAAAAGAAATTTCCCAGGCTTCCAGTTGTGTGCAGTAGCACAAAGTAGCCAAGGGATCACAGGGCTCCGCACCCTACAGCCGATTCTTTTCTGTTTGAGGACCCTAAATGGGTCTAAAGTCACCCCAGAGAGGCGACAAAGAAGGAGGTAAGCCCCGCCAACCCTAGAGAGATGGCAGTCGATCTGGTCATTTCGGGAAAGCCCTCCAGAAACCAGCAGAAGAAAGGCTAGCTTCACTTCAGAGTCTAGCCCAAGCTACAAGCAGCCAAAGCCAAAAAGCAGTAATTTAAGCTTGATCGTAAACAACGTGTTTGGAACTGGGTAAGAATATCATTTTTTTCTCTCTTCTACTTGATATTTGATTTCCTGGGGGGAAAAAAACCAAGAAGCAAAAATCCTCCGAAAGCGAGGAGGGGGATTCTTGCCCCACCCTCCCACAGAAGGAAGCGGTGAATTAAACTTTTATGGGGGACAGAAATATATTGAAATGAAATGGATATAAGACTTAAATCTGGATAAGTTTGAAATTGGTGGAATTTGTTAAGATTTTCTTTTCAAAAGATTATTGAAAACAGAAGAAAGTAATTGTTTGTTTTGAAAATTGAAAAAAACAAACTGGTGCTGACATCTAGTGGTGGAGGAAAATATACAACTGTAGTTGCTTTAATACAGGAACTGACAGAAAGCCCAGTAAAAGATACCTTGTTTTTGTGACCTTCAATGTCTTAACTAAATAGAATACAGCTGCAACAAAAAGAAAACATTCTGGGCTATTTACAAGGCAAGAACTATAAACCTTAGGGGGGGAAATTGACCTTCCTGGATTATAAATACTTATAGAATTGTGACTTTAAAGCTGTTTCCAGAGAAATGAAAACTTTGATTCTTGGCTATCATGGAACATCAGAGACCTGCAGAAAGAACATATCAAGAAAAAAAACAAATACCTTCCAGGAGGAAATGTATGCTATGTTGCAACTAACTCAAATGACAATGATTTCAAACCATGAGGAAATTAAAAACAACTTTGAAAATGTAAATGAACACATCTTCAATTTAACCTTACAAAAAAAACCTCTCAGAAAATAAAAATAGAGAGTGATCAGGGAAAGCAGACAACTGAATATAAACCAGAGGAAAGAGATTTAAAGATGGAACCCAACAATAGCCAGGCGGAGAAAAACTTGCAGGAAATATTGGATATGGAAAAGATAATCTACACTTCAAGATTGCAAAATAAGAATGAGGACAAAAAAAAATTTGACAAAATGGATTATAGAGCTGTCAGGAAAACTATGAGAACTTGAGAGACAAAACATGATAAGAGAAATTAAGAGAGAAAGAAAGAAAAAGATTTTCAATGAATACAAAGGGGCAAACCCCTTCCACAAAAACATTTTACTGGATTCGTCTCCTGTACCTACGGCAACATCTACAAGACTATGGGAAGATTTTTTGGTCCAGCAGAGCATACTGATTAGGAAAGATGTTTGGGGGGAAAAAGGCTAAAGTTAAAATTAAGAAATTGGATGATGGGACCTATCGGATGGAATATTTAAAGACTAAACATTTGTTTGAATATGGTTAAAAAAGTAGAAAAAAATCTGGATTTAAATGTATTTTAGTTTAAGAGGGATAGGCCCCTCAAGTAACATAGTATTCTGTTTTTTTAATGATATGAGAAATATAAACATGTTGGGATGGTTTATATGAGGGAAAGGTTTTAGATATTTAAGTGTAATTGATCTTGAGATAATCTCAATTGACAAGAATGTTCTGAATTGACTCAAAAGATTAGATGATTGGTTATATTAGATGGAATATTTAAAGATTAAACATTTGTTTGAATAGGGTTAAAAAGAATAGAAAATTTTTGGATATAAATGTATTTTAGCTTAAGAGGGATAGGTTTTTTAAGTAGTATATTATTTCCTTCTTTTTTCTTCTCTTTTTCTTTTTTTTTAAAGATATGAGAAACGTAAAACTGTTGGGATGGCTTGTATGAGGAAAAAGATGTAATACTTAAGTGTAATTAACTGAGAAAATCTTAACTGGTAAGAATGTTTTGAACATTGCGGGGAAAGCAAATCTAAATAAGAACTTTGAAAACGGCTTATGACGAGGTAATTAAGATGATCGCTTAGAAAAGAAGCTTTATGTTGATGTGGTTGTTAAATACTAGAAAAATGTTTATATTCAATTGTTATCTATCAAAATATTAAGAAATGTACTAATTTAAGGTTGGTAAAAGAGAACATTACTGGAAGAAGAGAAAATCAAAGAAAGCTACTATGTAGATTATGGAAATTATAGAAATTAATTGTTTTTTTATTGAAAAGTTTTACAATACATTTTTAAATACAAAAAACTCCCTCCTCCCCCTCCCCTCTCCCCAACCCTCCCCTCCCCTCCCCTCCCCCCCTCCCCGACTTCCCAGAGCTGAATACAGGGTATAGTAATATGCTGAAATCTTTGCCATTTCTGCCAACTTAGAAACTTTCAAAGTCCACTCTTCTATAGTAGGCAGTTCCTCCTTCTTCCAATATTGCGCTACTAAAAGTCTTGCTGCCGTAATTAGATTCAACATCAACTTAGTGTCTATAACAGTAGTATCTGTAACAATACCCAATAAAAACAATTGCGGAGAAAACTTTATCCTTTTCTTAAATATCTTTTGCATATTCCACTAAATTTTAATCCAAAAAGCTTTAACCTTTTTACAAGTCCACCATATATGAAAATACGTTGCATCCTCACAACCACACCTCCAACATTTGGGCTGGCAATTCGGATACATACTTGCTAATTTTTTAGGGTCTAAGTGCCACCTATAAAACATTTTATAAAAATTCTCTCTTAAATTTTGGGCCTGTGTAAATTTTACATTTCTAACCCAGATCTTTTCCCAAGTATCCATTGTTATAACTTCTTGAAAATTCTGGGCCCACTTTATCATACAATCTTTAACAAGTTCCATTTCTGAATCAATTTCTATCAATGCATTATATATCCTTTTTATATGTGCTTGACCTTGATCTCTAATTTGTTTTACCAAATTTTCATCAATCATCGAAAAAACAACTTTCTGGTCCTCTTTCCATCTTGCCTGTAACTGCCCATACTGAAACCAAGTTTGTACAATCTTTTCTTCTTTTAAAATATTATATGGCTTTAATTGCCATACATTCCTTTCTAAACTTAAGATTTCCTTGTACGTAGTCTCATCATGTTTAAATCCCACATTTATATTTTCTATTGCATGTTTAGGTATTGCCCAAATTGGTATCTTATAATTTAACTTATGTCTATACTTTTTCCAAACTCGCAACAGAGCATACCTTAGTATATGTATCTTAAACACATTATCCACCTTCTTATCATACAATAAATATGCATGCCAACCAAATAACAAATCATAACCCTCAAGATTTAATAGTCTCCCTTGTGTTAAATTAAACCAGTCGCTTATTGATGACAAAGCAGCAGCCTCATAATATAATTTAAAATTAGGCATTTTAAGACCATCTCTTTCACACGTATCTTGCATTATCTTAAATTTAACTCGTGCCTTTTTCCCTGCCCAAACAAATTTATTAATACCTTTTTGCCATTCCTCCAAATTTGAATCCTTTTTAAGTATAGGTATCATTTGAAACAAAAATAAAAATTTTGGCAAAACATTCATTTTCACTGCTGCAATTCTTCCCAGTAAAGATAATTGTAATTTTTCCCAACTATCTAGTTCTTTTTGTATTTTTCCCCATAACATTTCATAATTATTCTTATATAACTTCACATTTGAAACTGACAGATAAACCCCCAAGTATTTAATCTTTTTAACTATTTCAAATCCCGTTAGCTCTTCCAGAGCAGCCTTTTGTTCTATAGTCATATTCTTAGACAGTATTTTAGTTTTTTTGTATATTTATCTTAAATCCAGAAACTTTCCCATATAACATTATTATCTCCATCAATTCCACAACTGAATAAACCGGTTGAATTACTGTAATAACCAGGTCGTCCGCAAACGCCCTCAATCTGTAATCCTGATCTCTTATTTGAATTCCCCTAATTTTATTTGACTCTCGTATTTTAATCAGTAAAATTTCCAATGTTAAAACGAACAATAAGGGTGACAACGGACACCCCTGTCTTGTACCCTTTTCAATATTACATATTTCTTTTTAACTATTGTTTACTATTATACGAGCTGTTTGCTTCTGATATATTGCCCTAATAGGTTGTAAAAAAAATTTCCCCAAATCCCATTTTCTCCAATACTTTCACCAAAAATTGCCAGTCCAATTGATCAAAGGCTTTTTCAGCATCCAAAAAGATCAGCGCTGCAGAGACCTGATTATTTCTTTCCAAGAATTCCAATAAATCTACAATATGTCTCACATTATTCTTCATTTGTCTACCACTTATAAATCCAGTTTGATCACTATGAATCACTTGCTGCATTACCTTCATTAATCTATTAGCTAAATTTTTTGCAAATATCTTATAATCAGTATTTAAAAGCGATATTGGTCTGTAGTTTTTGGCTTGGGTAGCATCCTGATCTTCCTTCGGAATCAACGAAATAAAGGCTGTTTTCCACGATGGAGAAATTAATTGTTATGGATTGTTTTTAATTGTAAACCCAGACAACACGCTGTTTACCAAATATTAAGGTGATTATGTTAAAAAAATCAATAAAATATATTAAAAAGAAAAAAGAAACTTCCCTTTTGTACCTAAATCTACAAATGTTTGTAGGCAATTGTTTCCCAAGCTTTGGTAAACTCTGTTTGGGATCCCTCTTTATGCAAAAGACAGAAGAGAAGCAGTTAGGAACAGCTGCTGGATGGAATATTGAAGATAATTCTGCCTTTATAAAAAAAAAAGAATGGAATTGTAAGGCAGCGGTCCCCAACCTTTCTGGCTTTGTGGCCTGGGGGTGGGGGGTGAGTGGTGGGTGAGCACATGCACACAATCCAGATCCATTTGTGTGAGCAGTGGGCATGCACAGCCACTGCTTATGCAAATGGAGCTGCATGCATGTGCGCACTCGCCCACTTCTTCTGCGGCCCAGGGGTTGAGGACCCCTGTTGTAAGGGATGAATGAAATGCATGGGTAGGAAAAGCTGCCATGTCTGCAACTGTGCTTGATTTTTATAACCATATATGCTTTTCTTATAAGAAAGTTAATGATTTGTAAATGTATATAGAAAGCATAGTTTAAGAAAGAAATGCCACATTTTAGAAGGAATCAAAGGAAAGGAAGCAAGAGGGAGTTTATACTGTATAAGGTCAGTGATAAGGAAGTTTAAGAAATGTGATTCAGAAGATATGAGTCAAGCCCCATGGGCTTGCCACTTGAGGAATGGGGGAGGGAGATAGCTGTGAGGCTCCGTGGCTTGGCGCCAGGTTCGTGATGACGCCAAACACCTGGGGAATCCCTCGGCTTGACTGCTGAACAGCTGGGAGGCTCCTCAGCGTGGCGCTGGGCTGGCAATGATACTGAGCACCCAGGGAGTCCCTGGCTCAACCGCGGAGCAGCTGGCCGGCGCTGGATCCCCATCAGCGGCAACCAGCAAGAACGGTACCTGGGGAGATGAAGCGGGTGGTCTTACCTGCACTGCCACACTGCTGAACAGCTGGGTGTCTGCGCCACTGAGAAACAGCTGTTCAGCACGGAATTGGATGCACGGGACTGCATGGCAAGCGGGAGGAAGGAACCAGGGACCAGCGTTGCTGCTTTTAATAATATAATAATATAATAATATAATAATATTTCTATACCGCCCTTCTCCCTGAGGACTCAGGGCGGTTCACAGGGCAAAAGTAGAATACAAAATACAAACCTTAAAAAGAGATTAAATAATTGCCCAAGTTTAAAACAATTACTATTCAATTATAAAACCCCAAGATAAAATTAAGAATACAAAAAATAAAAAACCCCACCAATCCCCATCAGGCTAGGCCGGCTTGTACAAACAAAAACGTCTTGAGATCGCGACGAAAAGAGCGAAGATCGGGCGCCATCCGGAGCTCTACCGGTAACTGATTCCACAGCTCTGGAGCGCCCACAGAGAAGGATCTCCCCCTGGGGGCCACCAATCGACATTCTCTGATCGGTGGCACCCTCTCTGTGGGAACGCACAGGGCGCAGGGAGCTTGATGCCGGCAGCAGATGTTCCCTGAGGTACTCCGGCCCCATGCCATGGAGAGCTTTGAACACCATTACTAGTACCTTGAATCTCACCCGGAAGGCAACTGGCAACCAATGCAGCTCACGGAGCAAAGGTGTAACGTGGGAGTATCGGGAGACTCCCAGCACAACTCTCGCGGCTGCATTCTGTACCAGTTGGAGCTTCCGGGTGGTCCTCAAGGGCAGCCCCATGTAGAGAGCGTTGCAGTAGTCCAGACGAGAGGCCACGAGTGCATGAGTGACCGTGCATAAATCATCCCGGCTTAGATAGGGCCGCAACTGGCGCACCAGGCGAACCTGGGCAAAAGCCCCCCTAGTCACAGCTCCTATATGGTCTTCCAAGGTGAGCCGTGAATCTAGGAGGACTCCCAAGTTGCGAGCCCTATCTACGGGGGGTAATAGTTCACCCCCCATAGCAAGAGGTGGAATGTCCGAATAAACCCGGGATGAAGGTATGCAAAGCCACTCAGTCTTGTCGGGGTTGAGTTGAAGTCTGTTCCTCCCCATCCAGACCCGAACCGCCTCCAGGCAATGGGACGTCACGTTGAGGGCATCACTGGGGTGGTTTGGGGTCGAAAGGAAAAGTTGGGTATCATCAGCATACTGATGATACCCAACTCCAAAACCACGAATGATCTCACCCAGCGGTTTCATGTAGATGTTGAACAGGAGAGGCGAGAGGACCGACCCCTGAGGAACTCCGCAAATGAGAGACCTCGCGGTCGACCTCTGCCCTCCTGCCAACACCGACTGCGAACGTCCCTGGAGATAGGAGGAGAACCACTGTAAGACCGTGCCTCCCACTCCCAATCCCCTGAGACGCCGCAGCAAGATACCATGGTCGATGGTATCGAAAGCCGCTGAGAGGTCTAATAGGACTAGAACAGAGGAATGTCCCCTGTCCTGAGACCTCCAGAGATCATTCACCAGCGCGACCAATGCCGTCTCCGTGCTGTGCCCGGGCCTGAAACCCGATTGGTACGGGTCTAGATAATCCGCTTCATCCAGGACCAGAGGGAGCTGATGTGCCACCACACTCTCAACAACCTTCGCAAGAAAGCGAAGGTTGGAGACAGGACGGAAGTTATTCAATACAGCTGGGTCCAAGGCAGGCTTCTTGAGGAGGGGCCTCACCACCGCCTCTTTCAAGACGGCGGGGAGGCTACCCTCGTTCAAAGAAGCCGATATAACTGCCTGGAACCAGTTTGCGTGTCCTCTCCCGGGCTGCATAAACCAGCCAGGAAGGGCACGGGTCCAATAAACATGTGGTGGTGCTCAGCCTCCCCATGATCCTGTCCACTTCCTCCGGAGTCACAGAATCAAACTCATCCCAGGTGGTATCGACAAGACTGCCCGTGTCCTGATCGCCAGACTCTGACCAGTCAGAGTCCAGACCGGTCCGAATCCGAGCGATTTTGTCCGACAGATGCTGGTTAAACTCCTCGGCATGACCCTGCAAGGGATCCTCCCTCACCTCCTGATTTAGGAGGGAGCGAGTCACCCTAAACAGGGCGGCCGGGTGATTATCTGCGGACGCGATAAGGGTGGCGAAGTGGTTAGACCTCGCCTCCCTTATCGCAGCGAGATAAGACCTAATTTGAAGATGTTAGCCAGATGCTGGCTAGCTGGATGGGGGGGTGGAGCTGTGGGGACTGACTGTATGTAAGGCGCTGGGAGAAGCTCACTCCCAGCGCTGACTTTGTTTGCCGTCATTAAATGCTGGTCAGACCGTTCCTGCTTTGCCAGCTGCCTTGTCGACCATCATTTGACTTCTGTGGGGACCAGGGCTGGTAAGGACACTGACAGAAAGTCAGCGCTCTTCTTTTATCTGTCCCTCCCCATTACCCTTGTGCTTACTCAGGGAATGGCTGAGGGTACACAGGAGGCGGCACCTGTGGGTGAAGGAGGAGAGCCAGCTGAGGTGATAGCGACAATCCCTGTTGAGGGGAATGAAGACACTCAGCCAGTGGTGCAGCCCAAAGTGCATGAGACACGACCTGCAGGTCCAGTGAGCAATACCCATATGGTGCCAGGGGTGGCACAGGATGCAGGGGCCTCAGGAGAATGGTGGCACAGTTCAGCTGTCACCAGCTTGGCTGCCGGCCCAGTACACACAGCGGGTGCCTTGGGCCCCATGATGGAATGGAGGGAGAGGCGTCTGATGGATGATGACAACAGGGACTGGAGCTATTCCATGGCACCCGGACGACATACAATGGATGTTCTGAGGGACTGGTTTGGTGAGGCCGGGTTCCAGGATCCCCCCTCATGGCCAAGGTGGGAGGTGGGACCCGAGATGGCTTTGTGGCCATGGATGCAGACACAGCAAACCCAGTCAGGGCCAATCCGGTTCTGTCTGGCCAGCCCAAAGTTGAGGGTTGGGACTAGCTATGCTCTTGTCACCCCGCTAGTAAGGGGCCCTAACCAGGGTGTACCAACAGGACAATGGCAGGCTGCATGGGAAGGCAGGTCACTGATGGATCCAGGCAGAGCCCCTGCCAGGCAACCAGGTCCAGTGGCTGGATCCTCGGCCCAGCGGGGAATGGGGCCTGGGGAACAGCACTCTCCACCTGCGGGCGACACCCTTCAAGGGTTGGGCTTTGGGGCCATGGGGCAAGGGATGGCCTGGGGTCCTCCACCATTGAAGGTTACGTTTGAGGGAGAACTGGACCATTTGACAATGTACCTATGCCAGGTCATCAGCCATGTAGACCAATATGCTCACTTTTATCTGTCCCAGTGGGCATTGGTGGTGGCGATAACTGCAGGGTTACAAGGCGAAGCCACGTAATGGGTGGCGGATATACACAGCGACCATGCCAGGGAATTAACCGATGCCGGTTTATTCTTGGAAGCTCTGCAATTCCGTTTTGAAGATGTATCACGAGTCCAGCAGGGCGAAGGGAAATTGCTGGTGCTGAATGTGTGCATGTACGGGCATGCGCACACATTTTTTTGCGGCTCCCAGTTTTTCCTTTTGTGAGGGAACCGGTTCCGAGTGGCTTTTTCACTGTTTCAGGTTGCTGACCCCTGGCTTAGGGGCACCATGCAGTCGGTTTAGTTTAGTTTTAGTTTTATTTGATTTCTATACCGCCCTTCTCCCTAGGGACTCAGGGCGGTTCACAGGGCATATATAAATAACGATACAAAAGTTAAAAGGAAATTAATCCAGTGCCCAGTTAAAAAACAATAATAAAATAATAAAAAACACCAATTTAAAAACCCATGATCCCCCATCAGGCCAGACCAGCTAATTCAAATAAATGGGTCTTCAGCTTGCGGCGGAAGGTTCGGAGGTCTGATGCCATCCGGAGCTCAACCGGCAGTTGGTTCCATAATGCCGGAGCGCCCACAGAGAAGGCCCTCCCCCTGGGGGCCACCAGTCGGCATTCCCTGACCGGAGGCACCCTGAGGAGGCCCTCTCTGTGGGCACGTACTGGGCGGAGGGAAGTTGACGCCGGCAGCAGGTGGTCCCTGAGGTATCCCGGACCCATGCCATGTAAGGACTTAAAGATCATGACCAAGACCTTGAACCTCACCCGGAAGACAACTGGTAACCAATGCAGCTCGCGGAGCAAAGGTGTAACATGGGAGTACCGGGAAACTCCCAAGACAACTCTCGCGGCCGCATTCTGTACCAGTTGGAGCCTCCGAGTGGTCTTCAAGGGAAGCCCCATGTAGAGAGCATTACAGTAGTCAAGGCGAGAGGTCACGAGCGCATGAGTGACCGTACACAGGGCATCCCGGTCCAGATAGGGCCGCAACTGGCGCACCAGGCGAACCTGGGCGAAAGCCCCCCTAGTCACGGCCCCTATATGATCTTCCAGAGTAAGCCGTGAATCTAGGAGGACTCCCAAGTTGCGAGCCCTATCCACGGGGGGTAAAAGCTCACCCCCCATAGAAAGAGATGGAACATTTTGAATGTCCCGGGATGCCGGAATGTACAGCCACTCAGTCTTGTCAGGGTTGAGTTGAAGTCTGTTCCTCCCCATCCAGACCCGAACCGCCTCCAGGCAACGGGACATCACAGCGAGGGCATCACTGGGGTGGTTTGGGGTCAAAATGAAAAGTTGGGTATCATCAGCATATTGATGATACCCAACTCCAAAACCACGAATGATCTCACCCAGCGGTTTCATGTAGATGTTGAACAGGAGAGGCGAGAGGACCGATCCCTGAGGAACTCCACAAGCGAGAGTCCTAGGGGTCGACCTCTGCCCCCCTGCCAACACCGACTGCGAGCGTCCCAGGAGATAGGAGGAGAACCACTGAAAAACTGTGCCTCCCACTCCCAATCCCCTGAGACGCTGCAGCAGGATACCATGGTCGATGGTATCGAAAGCCGCCGAGAGGTCTAATAGGACTAGGACAGAGGAATATCCCCTATCCCGAGCCCTCCAGAGATCATTCACCAGAGCGACCAATGCCGTCTCCGTGCTGTACCCGGGCCTGAAACCCGATTGGTAAGGGTCCAGATAATCCGCTTCATCCAGGACCAGAGGGAGCTGATGCGCCACCACACTCTCAACAACCTTCGCAAGAAAGCGAAGGTTGGAGACTGGACGAAAGTTATTCAATACAGCTGGGTCCAAGGCAGGCTTCTTGAGGAGAGGTCTCACCACCGCCTCCTTCAAGACAGTGGGGAAATAACCCTCACTCAAAGAAGCAGATATAACCGCCTGGAGCCAGCCTCGTGTCCTCTCCCTAGCTGCATAAACCAGCCAAGAAGGGCACGGATCCAATGAACATGTGGTGGAGCTCAGCCTCCCCATAATCCTGTCCACTTCATCAGGGGTCACAGAATCAAACTCCTCCCAGATAACATTGACAGGACCGCCCGTGTCCTGATCGCCAGACTCTGCCCAGCTGGAGTCCAAACCGGTCCGAATCCAAGCGATTTTATCCGACAGATGTTGACTAAATTCCTCGACACGACCCTGCAAGGGATCCTCCCTCACCTCCTGATTAAGAAGGGAGCGAGTCACCCTAAACAAGGCGGCTGGGCGATTATCTGCGGACGCGATGAGGGTAGAGAAGTAATTACACCTCGCCGCCCTCATCGCTGCGAGATAAGACCTAATGTAGGTTCTTAACCGCAACCAGTCGGATTCAGATCGGCTGGACCTCCAGCAGCTCTCTAGGCCCCGTTTCCGACGCTTCATCTCCCGGAGCTCCGCGGAGAACCATGGAGCTCGCTGGGATCTGCACCGGGTCAGGGGCCGCAAGGGTACAACCCGGTCAAGTGCTTCAGTGGCTGCCCTTTCCCAGGCTTCCACTAAGGCATCCGCCGAGTTGTGAGCAATGGAGGCAGGTGGGGACCCCAGCGCCGCTTGGAATCTATCAGGATCCATTAAGCGTCTGGGGCGGTACCATCTAACTGGCTCCGTACCCCCACGGCGGGGGGTGGCAAAATGGAAGACCAGCCGCAGGAGATGATGATCGGTCCATGACAGGGGCATAATAAATGGAGAGCCCCCACCAAGATCATCCAACCACCGTCCAGATAAAAAAAATCAGGTCAAGGGTGTGGCCTCCCTCATGAGTTGGTTCAGAAATTACTTGCGTCAGGTCCATGGCCGTCATGGAAGCCATGAACTCCCGAGCTAGCTCAGATGAGCCTCCCAGGGATGGTAGATTGAAGTCCCCCAAAACTATAAGTTTGGGGAACTCAACCACCAACCCCGAGAGGACATCGAGCAGCTCGGGCAGGGCTGCCGCTGCGCGACTAGGCGAAATGTACACCAGCAGCAAGCCCAACTGCGCCCCAGAACCAAATCTCACAAAGAGAGACTCACACCTGACTATCTGAAGAACGGTGGTCTCCCGCGGACATAAGGTCTCCCTAATAATCACCGCCACACCCCCACCCCTACCTTGAGCTCGTGGCCGGTGTAGCACCCGGAAGCCTGGTGGGCAAAGGTCAACCAAAGGGACCCCACCCTCTGGGCCCAACCAAGTCTCCGTGATGCAAGCCAGGTCCGCATGCTCACCCTCAACTAAATCCCTAACAAGGGGAGCTTTGTTAACCATGGACCTGGCATTCAGGTACACCAGCCGGAGCTCAGGAGGCTGCACATCCTCGCTCCCGGGACCTCGGGGAAGAAGCAGAGGGTCGGAGCGCCTCACCGCTTGCAAATAGCGGAGACGGCCCTCCCGGTAACGATACAGCCCCCTGTCTATCCGCCTGCTGCCATTCCCCGTCGTGGGAATTGGTAATCCCACGACCCGCTCGTGAGCTCCGGAGACAGCGACACCCTGTTCTCCCGACGCGCGGTCAGACCCAAGTCTGGCCTGAACCATAGTTGATTGGCCACCCCCCATAGCCAGACAACCCCCATCTCCCACCCCTCTCCCCAACCCCATAAAAAATTTTGATAAAAAAGTAATCAGGGGCCTCCTGTTAAATTTGTGTTGACGGCCCCTGCCCCTGCCCAGCCATCTCTCAGGGTCCCAAAACTTGGGCCCTTCATCGAGGTTAAGAGAATTTAAAGAGGCGGGTCGCACCCAGGCGAGGGGGGAACCCCTGAGAGCGAGCAAGTCCGTGCTAGTGTATTGTCGCATATTAGTCCAACAAGTCCAGGATAGGCAGTCCCAAAGGTGGTCATGTCCGTAGGAGGATCGAAGGCCGGGGAAAGAAATATCTGGATCCACACCCAACTGCACTGCCACTCAGTTGGGAGCCCTGGTAAACAGGCCACCCCCCGCCCTCTCACGGCGGGTTGCAACTCTGTTCCCGGGGGTGGTCCAAGATTATACTCTGGGTAGGCATGCCCCATAGAGCTCCCACCTCTATGGGGCTGCAGATGTAAAAGCAAGCCACTCTCCCACCGTGGCTGGTACCCAGAACCGACCAAATCCAAAGGGGAGAGGGGGGGTAAGCAGATGTATGTATTCAAGGCAGAAGGGTAGGCAGGCCAAGATAGAAAGGGTAGTCTGAGAGCGTCATCACCGCCACTAAAACAGTCCAAAAGCGGTGCAAAGACCACCTGTCGCCGTTGCTTCATTGAAATAGCCCGTGGTCATCTTCTCCGCCGCTGAAACGGTCCGAAGACGCCATCGCCGACACAAGCAGTCCGAAGTGGCACAGAAGATATCATCGCCGCTGGGATAACTCGCAGTCGCCCTCTCCGCCGCCGAAACGGCCCGAGGACGACGATGTCACCAAAAGCAGCCTGATGCGGCCTGGGGCAAGATGAAAACGCCACCGCCGGCGAAAGGGGCCAAAAGCCCAGAAAACGCCGCAGCCAGCCACCGGCCTCCACAAACGGCCCGAATAGGCCCGAGAAACACTGGTGGCGCCGAAGCGGCCCGAAAACAGACCAGATGTTGCCACTCGGGCCAGAAGGTCCCGGAAATGTCACCACTTGGTGCTGGTCGCTGAAAACGGCCAAAGCATACCACTGCTACTGTTGCCGTCGTCGCCAGATGCGGGCCATCACCGCCGCCGAATGCGGCCCAAAGGACCGCCGCCACCAGCGCCGACGCCCACGCCGTCGCCGCCATCGCCGCCGCCAAGCCGGACCCACAGGCGTCTCCCTCGCTGACCGAAGGCAGCCCGAAAGCGTCGAAGGCGGCCCGAAACGGCCCGGGGAAGCAGGCAACGCCGCCGCCGAGTGCGGCCCGAGAAACCGCCGCCGCCAGCACCGAGGCCGCCGCCCACGCCGTTGCCGCCATCGCCGCCGCCAAGCCGGGCCCACAGGTGTCTCCCTCGCTGACCGGGAACAGCCTGAAAGCGTCGAAGGCGGCCCGAAACGGCCCGGGGAAGCAGGAAACGCCGCCGCCGAGCGCGGCCCGAGAAACCGCCGCCGCCAGCGCCGAGGCCGCCGCCCACGCCGCCGCCGCCATCACCGCCGCCAAAGCGGAGCCACAGGCATACTCCTCGCCGACCGGGAACAGCCCGAGAGCGCCGAGGCAGCCCAAGACGGCCCGGAGCAGCAGGGAACAGCAGGAACGCCGGAGTCGGCCACGAACAGCTAAAGAAGGTCCGAGGAAGGCAAGCAGCAGAAGGCAAGCAGCAAAAGGCGAACGGATGGAAAGACGACGAATGGAAAAGAGCAGGGCCAGCAGACAGACAAGTGGGAGTTCAAATGCCAGTTTCATCAACCTCTAGCTGCCCCAGTGCCTATAACAATAAACCCCCAATCCCCATCCCAGAAAGCCTAAAGGCTCCTGAGGGGCTCCAAGGGACGCCTAGTAACTGGAGCTCGCGGAGCTCAGTCAAGCACGTCCGCCATCTTGGGCATGCGTGTGATAAAAAAGTCGGTAGATATGTTTCAGGAACAATTTTGTGCAGATGGGAGTCCTTTACAGGCGATAAAGTGAGCCTGCTTCGAAAACAGATCTATCACAGTTCAGATGACAGTATTTCCTCTACTGTTGGTTAGGTCTACAATAAAGCCCATAGCTATTTCTTCCCATGGTTGAGAAGGGTCTGCTACCAACTGCAGTACCCCAGGTGTTTTCCCTGGAATTCTTTTCATGGGGTCACATATGGTACAACTCCTGACATAGTTTTCCACATCTCATTTTAGCCCCGGCCACCAAAATTGCCGGCGGATGAGGTGTAGAGTTTTTAAATATCCAAAGTGTCCAGCCTGTTTTACATCATGGCTGTGTTTGAGAACATTGAGACGGAGGGTTTCAGGTAAATACAATTTCCCCCCCATGTATGCCAAACCATCCCTGCATGTTAGGGAGGTTTTATTATCTCTGAACCATTGATCGGTGAGGAGCTCTTGTTTTATCTTCTTCACTCCCGGGTCATCAGGATTAGGGGTTCTGCGAGGCGTGAGTTGTGCAGCAGGTTGTGAACTGGGGATAATTGCCTCATAGACCTCTTCATGTTCATTTTTGTACTGTGGCAGTCGGGATAGCGCATCAGCTAGGAAGTTTTTTCTTCCCGGTATGTACTTTAAAGTAAAGTTAAAACGGTTAATGTACTGTGCCCATCGCACTTGCTTTGGGGACAATTTGCAGTGAGTTTTTAGTGCCTCTATATTTTTGTGATCTGTCCATACTTCAAAAGGCACCTTGCTCCCTTCTAAATAGTGTCGCCAGTTTAATAGCCCCCACCTAATAGCGAAGGCCTCCTTCTCCCAGACTGTCCATCTCCTTTCACCTTCCGTGAATTTCTTAGAGGTGTAGGCACAAGGTTGTAGGAATCCACTTTTATTCTTTTGTAGTAAAACAGCTCTGACTGCCACATTGCTGGCATCTGCTTGAATTACAAAGGGCTCCCCGGGGCAGGGGTGCTTTAGGACCGGTTCAGCCACAAATAGTCTTTTTAAATTCTCAAAAGCTTTCTGACAACTCATAGTACATGCTAGTGGCTGGCCAGGTCGCAGTTTTCCCCCTCCCTTGCCCGTTTTGAGTAGTTCTCTAAGGGGTAGAGCAATCTCAGCAAAAGCGGGAATGAATTGATGGTAGAAATTGGCAAACCCTAGAAAGCTTTGGAGCTCTTTGCTAGTCTTTGGTGGCTACCATTCAATTATAGTTTTCACTTTGGCTGGGTCCATTTCGATGCCCTCACCAGAAATTCTATAGCCGAGATAATCTAATTGGGTTTGGTGAAATTCACATTTCAACAATTTGACATAAAGTTTGGCATTCAATAGTTTTTTAACACTTCTCTGACCAGTCTTATGTGATCAGTCATATTCGTACTGTATATCAGAATGTCATCAAGATACACCAGAACCCCTTTGTATAAATGTTCATGTAGGACCTCATTAATCAACTGCATAAATATGGCTGGGGCCCCTGCAGTCCAAATGGCATGACTTTGAATTGGTAGTTTCCCAAGGGGCAGTTGAAGGCCGTTTTCCACTCATCCCCCTCCTTTATTCTTACCTGGTAATATACTTCTCTCAGGTCTAACTTGGTGAAGACGCTTCCCTTCGCAAGGTGGGTTAGTAAGTCTTTCAGGAGGGGAGAGGGTATTTATTTTCCACACTCACAGTGTTCAGGCCTTTATAGTCAATGCAGAGACGATGAGACCCATCTTTTTTCTTTTTGAACAACACAGGGGCTCCCACAGTAGACTTGGGCTGTTCAATGAATCCCCTCACTAGGTTTGTATCCACATACCGCTGCATCTCCGTCATTTCAAGGGGGGACATAGCGTACATTCTTGGTTGGGGGAGTCTGGCCCCTGGTAACAGTTCAATGGAATAATCATTGGGATGGTGAGGAGGCAAGGCATTACATTCTTTCTCACTAAACGCCTCCGCTAGGTCCTGATACACGCTGGGGATGAGCGGCTCGCCAGGTAGCCGTAAGGCAGCCATGTGCGCTTGCTCATTGGGTTGGCTAAAATCCCCTGTAACATCTGTTGGATCAATGGGGGGATCAGGCCCTATGGGTAATCTCACAGTTCTCATTCCTTTTTCCCACCAGATAAATGGCTTCCATTTGTCTAGCCAGGCTAGTCCTAGGATCACAGTCTCAGACATCTTTGGAGCTACCAAAAAGTGAATAAACTCCCAGTGCTCGCCTATTTCCAGGCATAAGGGCTCCGTTAATTGCGTGACTAAAGTCCCTCCCATTAGGGAGTCATCGGCTTGCTCAAACCTCACAGGTTTGGAGAGCAGATTAGCTCATATGCCTAGTCTCAAGGCACATGACCGACTAATGATGCATCGGGAGCAGCCAGTATCAACTAGCACTTTCAGGTCTACTTGTGACCCTGACTTAGGGATTATGAGTTTAGCAGGCAATAGAAAAGGTGGGACATGTCGATTCACCATCGGGTCATTCTCCCCTTCATCATTGCTGTCAAACCCGGGTAAAGTGGGGGCGGGTCCGGTCGGTGGGCCAGCATCATCCTGGGTAGGGGATGTTACCTGGGTAACAGGCTCCTGGGTAGTCCAGTTGGACTTTTCTCTCGGTGGCTGCTGTGCAGGTCTCCTCATCATGGTTGGTTCCGATCTACTCTGCTGTTGTAGGTAAGGAACTGGACAGTTCGCTGCTCGATGTCTCTGCTGTTTGCATCAAAAGCACTTGATTGGCAGACCTGTAGGTGGTCTAGATCTTTTGGCAGTAGCAGTAGTTGGGGGTTTTAGGGGGTGGTGGTAGACATTTGGGTCCTCGCTTTGGTGCAGCTTCAGGTGGGAGAGGCTTCTTATAGCGGGTGAGCTGGACATCTAATTTCACTGCTGCCTGGTACCATTCATGCAGCTGGTCAGGCACAGCTTGGTAGATACATGCCTGAGAAAGATGGTCGTCTAACCCTTCTCTGAAGGAGAGAGGTTTTGCTCGTATGCCCAGTTTCATGGCAAATGGCAAGCTAATGATGCATCAGGAGCATCCAGAATCAACTGGACGGCGATGAGGACGGCGAGGGCTAATTACTTCGCTGCCCTCATCGCGTCCGCAGATAATCGCCCGGCCGCCCTGTTTAGGGTGACTCGCTCCCTTCTTAATCAGGAGGTGAGGGAGGATCCCTTACAGGGACGGGCCGAGGAGTTTAGTCATCATCTGACGGACAAAATCGCTCAGATCCGGGCCAGCATGGACTCTGACTGGGCGGAGTCTGACGTGGTGGAATCGGACAGTCTTGAGCATGTTATCTGGACTGAGTTTGATCCTGTTTCCCCTGATGATGTGGACAGGATCATGGGGAGGCTGAGCTCCACCACCTGTTTGTTGGATCCGTGCCCCTCCTGGCTGGGTTATGCAGCTCGGGAGGGGACACGAGGCTGGTTCCAGGCAGTAATAACTGCTTCTTTGAAGGAGGGTGTTTTCCCCGCTGCCTTGAAGGAGGCGGTGGTGAGACCCCTTCTCAAGAAGCCTGTCCTGGACCCGGCTGTTTTAAATAACTATCGTCCAGTCTCCAACCTTCGCTTTTTGGCAAAGGTTGTTGAGAGTGTGGTGGCGCATCAGCTTCCTCTGTTCCTGGAGGAAACTGATTATCTCGACCCGTACCAATCAGGTTTCAGGCCCGGGTACAGCACGGAGACGGCATTGGTCGCGCTGGTGAATGATCTCTGGCAGGCTCGGGACAGGGGTTGCTCCTCTGTCCTAGTCCTATTAGATCTCTCAGTGGCTTTTGATACCATCGACCATGGTATCCTTCTGCGGTGTCTCAGGGGGTTGGGAGTGGGAGGCACCATTTTACGGTGGTTCTCCTCCTATCTCCTGGGCCGCTCACAGTCGGTGTTGACTGGAGGGCAGAGATCCACCCCGAGGCCTCTCGCTTGTGGAGTTCCTCAGGGGTCGGTTCTCTCTCCCCTCCTGTTCAATATCTACATGAAGCCGCTGGGTGAGGTCATTCGTGGTTTCAGGGTGGGGTATCATCAGTACGCTGATGATACCCAACTGTTTTTCTCCACCCCGAACCAATCCAGCGATGCCCTCGCCATGATGTCCCGTTGCCTGGAGGCGGTTCAGGTCTGGATGGGGAGAAACAAGCTTCGTCTCAATCCCGCCAAGACTGAGTGGCTGTGCGTATCGGCATCTTGGGCTAACCAGATTATTCCACCTTTAACGATGGGGGGTGAGGTGTTACCCCCCATTGATAGGGCTCACAACTTGGGCGTCCTCCTGGATTCACGGCTCAATTTTGAAGATCATATAGGAGCCGTGGCCAGGGGGGCTTTTGCCCAGGTTCGCCTGGTGCGCCAGTTGCGACCCTATCTGGACTGAGATGCCCTACGCACAGTCACTCATTTTTATTTATTTATTTTATTTATTTTAATTCCATTTATATCCCGCCCTTCTCCGAAGACTCAGGGCAGCTTACAAACTTACAAACTCATGCACTCGTGACCTCCCGTCTAGACTACTGCAACGCTCTCTACATGGGGCTGCCCTTGAGGACCACTCGGAGGCTTCAGCTGGTGCAGAATGCAGCCGCGCGAGTTGTGATGGGGGTTTCCCAATACTCCCATGTAACACCTCTACTCCGTGAGCTGCATTGGCTTCCGGTTGCCCTCCGGGTGAGATTCAAGGTGCTGGTGATGACCTATAAAGCCCTGAATGGCTTGGGTCCAGGATATCTGAGGGAACACCTGCTGCCGGCATCAAGCTCCCTTCGTCCAGTGCGCTCCCACAGGGAGGGTCTTCTCAGGGTGCCACCGATAAAAGACTGTCGGCGGATAACACCCAGGGGAAGGGCCTTCTCTGTGGGTGCGCCTGCCCTCACGAACCAGCTGCCCGTGGAGCTTAGGACTGCCGCCAACCTCCGCACATTTCGCCAGGACCTGAAAACCTGGCTCTTTTAGCTCTCCGGCCCAGGCTGAGAATTTTTAACTGGGGTTTTTCATTCTAGGGATGATTTAATCTTTTTTAATTTGTTTTTAACTTTTGTATTGGTTGTTTTAAATGCCCTGTAAACCGCCCTGAGTCCTTCGGGAAAGGGCGGTATATAAATTTAATTAATTAAATAAATAAATAAATAAATAAACTAGCACCTTTAAATCTACCTGCATACCTGACTTAGGAATTATGAGCTTGACAGGTAGTGAGAAAGGTGGGACGTGTCGGTTCACCATCAGGTCTCCTTCATCATCGCTGTCAAAAGAGGGTAGAATGGGGGTGGATCCAGTTTGAGTTCCGGCGTCCTTCCGTGTGGGGGATGTGACCTGGACAACAGGTTCCTGAGTCATCCGGTTGGATTTCTCTCCATTTGGCCACTGTGCAG
Source organism: Vipera ursinii (assembly GCF_947247035.1). Taxonomy (NCBI): domain Eukaryota; kingdom Metazoa; phylum Chordata; class Lepidosauria; order Squamata; family Viperidae; genus Vipera; species Vipera ursinii. The sequence goes on from NC_139522.1 coordinate 37,441,036, forward strand.
GTCTCTTTTTCACTGCTGGTCCTGGTCTGTTCTGCCGTTGGGGGAAGGGGACCGGACATTTTGCTTCTCGATGTCCCTGCTGTCTGCATCGGAAACACTTAATTGCTGGGTCCACAGGTGGCTTGGGTCTTTTAGCCATCACAGTAGTAGGAGATCTTCGTGGGGGTGATTGCCATTCAGGTTGTTCTGACCTTGGCTCGGGTTCAGGTAGGAGAGGCTTCTTATAGCGGGCAAGCTGAACATCTAATTTCACCGCTGCCTGGTAACATTCATGCAGTTGGTCAGGTACAGCTTGGCAGATACATGCCAGAGAAACATGGTCATCTAACCCTTCTCTGAAAAGATGAATTATGGATTGCTCAGGCCATCTCTCTATCTGACCTGCCATCTTTCAAAACTCCCACATGTACTCTAGGGCAGGCTGGCCAGCTTGCTTTATTTTATGGATTTGTTCTTCCGCTTTGAGGCCAATGGGTGGGTCCTCAAATCTTTCTCTCAGCCCCAGGAGGGAAAGGTGGGGGTCCTCCAATTCAGGGGCCTGCTCGTTATATAAATTGTTCAACCATTCAGATGCTTCTCCCTCTAGGCTGGACGCAATCACATCGACCATCACGCCCCGTTCTGGGTAAAGGTGACCCCAGCGATTCAAGTGAAAGTGAACTTGGTTGTGGAAAAAAAACAGTTTCTCTGGGTCCCCATCGAAGGTTGCTGTGAAGGGTGGGCTCATCATTGGTTGCTGGGGGCCCCATTGCTGCTGGCCCCACCCTGGTTGTTGGTTAAATGTTTGCTGGGGCCCCCACTGCTGTTGTCCCCACTGGTCCTGCTGTATGTTCAGGGGTTGCACATTTGGGTCCTGCTGCTGCCACCCTTGCTGTTGTCCTCCCACCAGCTCCTGATCTCCAGGCTTCTGCACCACCCCCAGCTGTTGCAAGGCTTCTATTAGCTGGGGCAAACTCAGAGGTTGTTGGCCTTTCACTTGTGGGGGTTTCCCAATGTCCCATTGCTGCAGAGGCCCCAGGCTGGGGTCCTCTGTCTCTATGGGTCTGGAGGGCTTGGCAGGGGACTCCTGGGGCTGGCAGGCAGGCTAATCTGCAGACAGGATTTTCCACTCACCCAGATTCTCAGTGGCAGATGATCTGGCATCTCTCCCCCATTCTCCTTCTGGGGCCTCTTGTAGCACAGTTTGGCCTCCGTAGTCTCTACTGGAGTGGTTCCAGCCTGATGACCATCTGACCTCTGCTAACTGTTCGGATCCTGCCCCCAAAGAGGAGTTATGCAAAAATTCGTCTTCCGACAGCATTCTATCTTTTAATTCCTGCTCTGAATTGTCAGCAGCCGTCAAGTTTCTATCCAACAGCCTATTCTCTGTTTCCATGATAAAGATTCTCCTCTGAATCTTTGCCAACTTCTCTCAAGGCCATATACAATGGCAGGTTGTTTGAAAGAATTTAGATTCTGGCATGATGTCATGGTTCTGATAAATGAGACAATTCAAACAAATTGCAGGCATATTATTTATCTAAAAAGTCTTAGTAATGAAACTAAACATCGGCACTCATGGAGGGATGCCAGAATCTGAAATCTCCTCCCCCCAAACCCATCATAACACACACACAATCCCCGCCCTTATCTACATGTCATAAATCACATTATCCAATTAGTTTTACATATGAGGTTTTACTTCCTATTCTGTACGCGGGCTTTTGCAATCTTCTCACAAGTTCTGAGTGATTTCCTCCCTCCCAAATGAAGCAATTAAAGTAACAGTCTGTCTCTTATATTGTCAGTGCAAAAACATGTCAATGTTTGCAGCATTGACACTGAAGCAGTGTGGCTGGTCCACAGCTAAGTATGTGTGTGAGTTCTAGAGGGTGGCTGGCAGGCTGCGGTCATGGCCGGAACGTTTGCTGGTCCACCAATTCTGGGCTGGGTTGGACAGACACTTGTGCCAGGCATGTGTCTTCTGAGGCATCCCAAGTTGGCTACAAGACTGGTTTTGTGTGGTGGTGGACCTGGATGCAGGCCTACAGGAATTCCGGCCAAAGGGGGTGTTAAGGAATTTAGTTGTGCAGAGGTCTCCTTGTACTACCAAAGAGTTGCACAGACAAGGAATGGTACTGAGAGTAGTAAAAGTCACACACAGAAATACACTGAGTTATAAAAACAAAAAGTAGTTTACTTTAAGGTGGTGTAAGAACAAAAATGCACAGTCAAAAATAAACAGTCCAGGTCATAAACAATAGCAACAGTCCAAGCTACAAAGTCTTCTTACCAGTCCAGAGGTCAATACACAGTTCAGGTTACAACAGTAGTAAACCAACAGCAGAGCAAAAACAGTAACAATAGATATCAGTGAAATCAGAGAGAGAGAGAGAAGCTACGTTCCTAGCTTCCTCTTATGGCCATGAGAACACTTACACACCCATTGGCCAATTAACTTCTTAAAGACATAGCATTATGGTTAATATATTTTCAACCCAACATTGTAGGCTAACACCATATGCCTAACATTCTCCCCTTTGGGCAGAATAATATATAACACTTACAATCTTATGCACATTCTTTCACAATTAGTATTGTGTTTCACAGCACTTTGTACCTTCGTAAAATGGTCTGCAATATTTACATCAGATGAACAATACTCTAGCTGTATTAATTTATCTTTGATACATTGTCTGACATTTAAATAACGAAGATCAGTATGTTTAGATCTTTTTCTTACTGCAGCATTATTAGCCATCTTTATTGCAGCTTTCCATGATGCCTGTTCCTTTTCAGGATACATCCTGATCTCATCATAGTTAGAAGGCTCTACACTAACTTGACATACCATACTTGCTTCATAGCGATCAGGTGGACGTCTGATGCGCGTTGAACGCCAAGGAATTACAGGGCTTTGAATTTCTGACTCCTCTCCTTTCTCTGATTCCTCTTCTATCTCCCCTATCTCCTTTTCATCTTTTATATTTACAGGAGATGTATCATCATTACTAGTTACATTATCATGGGAGTCCTCAAACACTAGAGGATCAGTATTAACAGTTACTTGCTCTAACCTATCCCAACCAACGTGCTCAAGGAATTTTGCACACGCACTGTTATATACATTAGTTGTGCCTCGTTCCCAGAAATGATATGATCTATGGTTAGCTTCATAACCTACGAAGTATAATTGCCTAGCCCTATGTTGGCCTTTACTCCTGAGTTGTGCAGGAATGTGGACCCAAGCTGGGGTGCCAAATGTGTGCAGGTAATCAAGGTTTGGTCTTCTACCATGCCATATTGTATATGGTATTTTACCAGTAGAAGTATTAACAACTATATTCAGAACATGGTTTGCACATTTTGCTGCCTCCCCCCACCGTCTATCTGTTAAGCCTGAATCTCTTAACATGGTTCTCATCATGGCTTGTAATGTTTGCCCACGTCTCTCAACAAAAGCATTATGTTGAGGCCTATAAGGGGCTGAACGTTTATGCTCAATGCCAGCTGATTCTAACATATCAACAAAGCGCTTATTTGTAAATTCAGTACCATTATCAGTAATTATGCACTGAACCTTTCTCTTTGTTTTTCTCTCCACGAACTTCAGCCAGTTTGCAAATTGTTGGAAAGTGTCTGCCTTTGACTTAAGCAGATAACAAAAACCATAACGAGAGTAGTGGTCCAATATACTTAAAATATAACATGACCCTCCTAAACTTGGTTTCATGGGTCCAATTAACTCAGCAAACACAACTTCCAAAGGAACAGTTGTTTTGAAACTGTTTATCCTGTTTGCAGGAGTTGCCTTACTCTTTTCCTGATTACAGGCATTGCAATTCAAATACTTACTACATGGCTTCAGTTTAACTCCTTGTACTAACTCAACTGTTTTACGTAGTGAGTTAAAGTTTACATGCCCTAACCGCCTATGCAATAAATGTATACATTCATCATGTGGCTTCTTATTCTCACATATTGAGTTAGCTTTAACTGTACTAACCTGGTTACTTGTGAGAAAGAATAAACCATTTTTCAAATTAGCAGTTACACAGGTTCCATTCCTCTCAATAGTGCATTGCTCCCCTCTGAATGTTACCACAAACCCAACCTTAACCAATTCCCTTACAGATAACAGGTTGAATCTTAGCTTAGGTATATATAACATAGGTAACTGTTCATCAATGCATGGACAATAGGAATTACCTTCACCAGAGGCCTTCATCCTCCAACCATTGGCTAGTGAAACATATTGGTTGCTGTTTTTCATATTAATAAACCTCTTTTTCACTTTAGTAATGCATTGTGAAGCCCCACTATCAACAACCCACAATTCATTATTTCTGGATGTTGGTTCACCAGAAATAGCCAAACCAATACCCTTTTTTGCCTTCCCACTGCTATTAACATTCTGTTTTTTACCCTTTCTACAGAATTTGGCTATATGCCCTCTAGCCCCACAAGAATAACATTTCTTGACGTTATAAACAGTGGTAAATGGCTGCTCCTCTCGTGGCTGTGTCTCTCTCAGCTGGTCTCTGTCACGCCTTCTTCTGGACTCTTCCAGCAGTCTCCCAGTAATGTTAGTCAATGTCAGTTCCTCTCTGGTCAGGACTTCCAAAGAAGAAACATACCCATCATAACTCTCATCCAAAGATGACAGAATAATGTAGACCTGATGCAACTCTGAAAAAATCAGCTCCTTTTCATGAAGCTCTTGAAAAGTTGCCTTCATGTAATTTAAATGGGTCAGCATATCTCCATTCTTCTGCAGACGAGCCCTAAACAGCTTACGTGTAAGGTGTATATGTGCACCCACACTGTCTCGAACATAAAGCCTTCGCAAAACGCCCCAACACCTAGCAGCAGACTCCTTACCACGAATATGGACAAGCTGCTGGTCATTCAGTGTTAGCCCAATAATGCAAAGAGCTTTCTCATTGCTACGTTTAAAGTTGTCTATCTTCTTTGCATCTTCTTCATCATCTGGATCCCAAGCAGTAGTATCTGGTGGGTTATTTACAACAGTCCATAGTCCTTCCTTGCGCAAAAGCAAGCAGCATTTCGTGGACCAGGAAACATAGTTTGTCCCATCCAACCGGGTTATCCAGGAGATGCCTGACAACAGTTCCTGTGCCATTTTACACCAAAAAACTAACACAAACTCAGCTAGGAAAACTGTGTGTACTAACTCTCAGTACAGGCCTGGGCCCATAACCAGTGTTAAGGAATTTAGTTGTGCAGAGGTCTCCTTGTACTACCAAAGAGTTGCACAGACAAGGAATGGTACTGAGAGTAGTAAAAGTCACACACAGAAATACACTGAGTTATAAAAACAAAAAGTAGTTTACTTTAAGGTGGTGTAAGAACAAAAATGCACAGTCAAAAATAAACAGTCCAGGTCATAAACAATAGCAACAGTCCAAGCTACAAAGTCTTCTTACCAGTCCAGAGGTCAATACACAGTTCAGGTTACAACAGTAGTAAACCAACAGCAGAGCAAAAACAGTAACAATAGATATCAGTGAAATCAGAGAGAGAGAGAGAAGCTACGTTCCTAGCTTCCTCTTATGGCCATGAGAACACTTACACACCCATTGGCCAATTAACTTCTTAAAGACATAGCATTATGGTTAATATATTTTCAACCCAACATTGTAGGCTAACACCATATGCCTAACAGGGGGAGAGCCCACCGGCGCTACACAGGACCATGGAGAAACCAAGGGACGAAGGACAAAGGACCCAGGGCCCTGGTCTGGGTTCCTCTGGGGCCAAGCCCCAGCCATCCTTTAGATGTTTTTGTTGCAACCAACCGGGACATCGTGTATCGGAGTACCCAGTCCCTGTTCCACAGGAGACTCAGGGGACCCCCGGGAAATCTGGGGCCACACCCAAGAAGACCCCAGAGAAGCTGAGGGCGGCGCATCAGGTGGAGGGGCCCACCCCTCACTGAGGTATCCCAGAGGAGGAGGCTAGAACGGCACCTGGGGCTATGAAGGGGGCGGTCCTACCTGCACCATCACACTGCTGAATAGCCAGGTAGCCGTGCCACCAAGAAACAGCTGTTTGGTGTGGAATTGGACGCAGGGGACTGCATGTCAAGCTAGAGGAAGGAACCAGGGGCTGGCGTTGCTACTTTTGAAGATGTTAGCTGGATGCTGCCTAGCTGGATGGGGGGGTGGAGCTGTGGGGACTGACTGTATGTAAGGCGCTGGGAGAAGCTCACTCCCAGCGCTGACTTTGTTTGCCGTCATTAAATGCTGGTCAGACCGTTCCTGCTTTGCCAGCTGCCTTGTCGACCATCATTTGACTTCTGTGGGGACCAGGGCTGGTAAGGACACTGACAAAATGAACCTAGCATACAGTATGTTGTGTGACAAAATTTGAGTGATTTTTGCATTGTAATCTGGATTTGTCCTTAATAATGCACCAGAGGGCATTCTAGTAAAAGAAAATACAAAGTCTCACATACTTCTGCTTAATGCAATTTAAGATCTAATGAAACATGTGCATTTAGAATTCCTTGCTACTGCAAAAGAGGTGAGAAGGTATTGTTAAATGTGTGTGCTAAACCAGGGGTCCCCAACCCCCAGTCCGTGGACCAGTACCGGGCCACGGCATGCCAGCAACCGGCCTGCAGAAACAAGCAAACCCCCATGCATGAGATGCAGGCAGTGCACAAAACCACGCACCCTCTGGTCCACGGAGAAACTTCTCTCCATGGAACCAGTTGTCAATGCTACAAACATTGGATGTTTTTGCTCTGACAATATAAGAGGTAGCCTTTTGCTTTAACTGTTTTGCTTTGAATCACTGAAGGGGGGGAATGTTAACCCGGATGTTTTGATAAGATAGGGGATGGTGCGCTTCAGAAGGGAAGTGAAACTTTGTATGTTAAACTAATTGGAGAATGTGATTCATGACATGTAATTAAGGGAGGGAATTGTGTATGATATGATGTGTTCAGGGGAGGAGAATTCAGATTCTGGCATCCATCCATGAGTGGCGATGCTTCGTTCTCATTATTATAGACTTTTTAGAATAAACAAGCATGAAATGTTCTTTGATCTGTCTCGTTAGTCGGAACCATAACATCATGCCAGAATCAATTTTATTTCAAACAACCTGGGGGTCCTGAGCCCCAGCCTCTGTCTCTAGCCTTGAGAGAAGCTGGCAAAGATTCAGGGAAAAATCTTCATCATGGAAAAGAGAATCGGCTTGGAGATGGTGACCTGGCAGTTGCTGACACTACAGAGGAGGAAGTAACAGACAGCATGCTGTGGGAAGATGAGTTTTTGCAGGACTGCTAGTTGGGGGCAGAACCCAAGCAGTTAGGAGAGCTTATCTGGTTGTCAGGCTGGAACCACTCCAGCGGTGACTCCCACCTGAAGCCAAGCTGAGGCCAAAACAATCTGAATGGCAATCACCCCCACAAAAATCTCCAACTACTGTGATGGCTGAAAGACCCAGGCCACCTGTAGGCCCAGCAATTACTGTAAGTGTTTTTGGTGTGGGCAGCAGGGACATTGAGCAGCAAATTGCCCAGTCCCCTACCCCCAATCACAGAATAGACCAGGACCAGCAGTGAGAAAGAAACCTGCACAGCAGCTAACAGGAGAGAAATCCAACCGGATGATGCAGGAACCTGTTGCTCAGGTCACATCCCCACACAGGAGGACATCGGAACTCAGGCTAGACCCGCCCCCATTCTTCCCTCTTTCGACAGCAACAACGAAGGAGACCCGATGGTGAACTGACATGTCCCACCTTTCTCACTACCTGTCAAGCTCATAATCCCTAAGTCAGGTATGCAGGTAAATTTAAAGGTGCTAGTTGATTCTGGATGCTCCCGATGCATCATTAGCTTGCCATTTGCCATGAAACTGGGCATACGAGCAAAACCTCTCTCCAAACCTGTGAGGTTCGAGCAAGCCGATGGCTCCCTGATGGGAGGGATTTTAGTCATGCAATTAACGGAGGCCCTACGCCTAGAAATAGGTGAGCACTGTGAATTTATTTGCTTCCCGGTGGCCCCAAAAATGACTGAGGCTGTGATCCTAGGACTAGCCTGGTTGGACAAATCGTGGGACAAAGAAATGAGAACTGTGAGACTACCTATAGGGCCCGATCCCCCCATTGATTCAACAGATGTTACAGGGAATTTTAGCCCACCCAATGAGCAAGCCCACATGGATGCCTCATGGCCACCAGGCGAGCCGCTCATCCCCAGCAAGTACCGGGACCTAGCGGAGGTATTTAGTGAGAAAGAATGTGATACCTTGCCTCCTCACCGGCCCAATGACTGTTGCATTGAACTGTTGCCGGGGGCCAAACTTCCATGACCAAGAATGTATGCTATGTCCCCCATTGAAATGGAGGAGATGCAGCTACATGTGAACACAAACCTAGCGAGGGGATTCATTGAACGGGCCAAGTCTACTGTGGGAGCCCCTGTGCTGTTTAAAGAAAAGAAAGATGGGTCTCTCGCTTATGCATTGATTATAAATGTTTGAACGCAGTGAGTGTGGAAAAAAAATACCCTCTCCCCCTCCTGAAGAACTTACTAACCCACCTGGCTAAGGGGAGTATCTTCACCAAGTTAGACCTGAGAGAAGCTTATTACCGGGTAAGAATAAAGGAGGGGGATGAGTGGAAAATTGCCTTCAACTGCCCCTTGGGTAGCTACCAATTCAAAGTCATGCCATTTGGACTGCAGGGGGGGCAGCCGTATTTATGCAGTTGATTAATGAGGTCCTACATGATCATTTATACAAAGGGGTTCTGGTGTATCTTGATAACATCCTGATATACAGTACGAATATGACTGACCATATAAGGCTGGTGAGAGAAGTGTTAAAGAAAATATTGAATGCCAAGCTTTATGTCAAATTGTCAAAATGTGAATTTCACCAAACCCGATTAGATTATCTTGGCTATAGAATTTCCAATGAGGGCATTGAAATGGACCCAGCCAAAGTGAGAACTATAATTGAATGGCAGCCCCGAAAGACTCGCAAACAGCTTCAGAGCTTTTTAGGTTTTGCTAACTTTTATCGCCAATTCATCCCCTCCTTCGCAGAGATTTCTCTACCCCTTACAGAACTACTCAAGACAGGCAAAGGAGGAAGGAAGCCACGACCGGGCCAACCACTTGCTTGAACAATGAGCTGTCAAACAGCTTTTGAGAGTTTAAAAAGACAATTTACTACCGAACCACTCCTAAAGCATCCATGCCCAGGGAAGCCCTTCGTAATCCAAGCTGACGCCAGTGACGTTGCAGTCGGAGCTGTATTACTGCAAAAGAACAAAAGTGGAGTCCTACAACCCTGCGCCTACACCTCCAAAAATTCACTGAAAGCGAAAGGAGATGGGTAATCTGGGAGAAGGAAGCCTTCACCATTAGGTGGAGCCTGTTAAACTGGCGACACTATTTAGAGGGGAGCAATGTGCCATTTGAAGTATGGACAGATCACAAAAACATAGAAGCACTAAAGACCCCCCTTCCGCAAACTGTCCCCAAAACAAGCGTGGTGGGCACAGTACTTTAATCACTTCAACTTTACTCTAAAGAACATACCGGGAGGAAAAAAACTTCTTAGCTGATGCGCTATCCTGATTGCCCCAGTACAAAAGTGAACTTGAAGAGGTCAACGAGGCAATTATCCCCAGTTCACAACCTGTGGCACAACTCACACCTTTGTTGTTGTTAGTTGCGAAGTCGTGTCCGACCCATCGCGACCCTATGGACAACGTTCCTCCAGGCCTTCCTGTCCTCTACCATCTTCTGGAGTCCCTTTAAGCTCACACCTACTGCTTCAGTGACTCCATCCAGCCACCTCATTCTCTGTCGTCCCTTTCTTCTATTGCCCTCAATCTTTCCCAGCATTAGGCTCTTCTCCAGTGAGTCCTTCCTTCTCATTAGGTGGCCAAATTATTTGAGTTTTAGCTTCAGGATCTGGCCTTCTAAAGAGCAGTCAGGGTTGATCTCCTCTAGGACTGACCGGTTTGATCGCCTTGCAGTCCAAGGGACTCACAGGAGTCTTCTCCAGCACCATAGTTCAAAGGCTTCAATTCTTTGGCGCTCAGCCTTTCTTATGGTCCAGCTTTCACTGCTATACATTGCAACTGGGAAGACCATAGCCTTGACTATACGCACTTTTGTTGACAGGGTGATGTCTCTGCTTTTTAGTGTGCTGTCTAGATTTGCCATGGCTTTCCTCCCCAGGAGCAAGCATCTTTTAATTTCTTGGCTACAGTCCCCATCTGCAGTGATCTTGGAGCCCAGGAAAATAAAATCTGTCACTACCTCCATTTCTTCCCCATCTATTTGCCAGGAATTGAGAGGGCCAGATGCCATGATCTTGGTTTTCTTAATGTTTAGTTTCAACCCAAGTTTTGCACTCTCCTTCTTCACTCGCAACAAGAGGCTCTTTAGTTCCTCTTCACTTTCTGCCATTAGAGTGGTATCATCTGCATATCTTAGGTTGTTGATGTTTCTTCCAGCAATCTTAATTCCAACTTTTGATTCATCTAGCCCTGCCTTTCTCATGATGTGCTCTGCATATAAGTTAAAGCAAACTCCATCTGAGAATACTGTGTCGAAATCAAATCATAATTCATTTTCTCTATTACATTTTCAGTTTCTGTCATTTTAGCTTCCAATCTAATATCATTTTGAGCAAGATCTTCCACTCTGTCATCCAAAATCTCAATACTTTTAACCATGCTTTCTATTGCAGATGTGATGTCTGCTCTCATTTCTTTTAATTTCTCTGTAAACTTCTCCTCCAACTTTTTCTCCATTATCTCAACAAATTGCTGCATTTGCTTTTCCATAGTCTCTTGCAACAGATTCTGCAAATCTTTTGCTGTAAAAGCTGATACAAATTCAGATGCAGAGGACAATGAAGTTTTCACCGAAGACTGCTGCCTCAGGGCAGGAACTTTAGAAGATATAGCCACCATTTTCACCCTCTACGCACTTTCACTTACAGATTCAGCAAAGTCCATTGAGTTAAAGATCAAAACATCATCTTCACCAAAATCTCCTGCATCGCTCTTCCTACGTCCTCGTTCTCAAAAGCTCTTCCTTGCTAGCAGGGATGGTTGCAAACGCCCTGTTCTGCTCCAAAAAACCCGGAGCACAGGCGCCTCGCAGTCCGGAGCATGCCCAGGCTCTACCCCTACCTGGACGTTCACCCCCTCCTCTTCTCCCGAGGTGGGGGCTTCCGAGCCGCCGAACAGCTGATCAACGCTGTTTTCGGCGGCTCTACGGAGCTGCGAGGCTGACAGCCAAGAAATGGCTGCCTCCGGCGTCGCCTTGCCATCCGGAAGCCAAGGCTACTCCATTTCTTCTGAGGGATTCTTGCCCGCAGTAGTATTGTCAAAACTGCCGTCCACGCCGGAGAACGCAAACCCAAAGAACGACGACGTGGCACGGTTGACTGCAAGACACCTTTACTAAGAAGAGATCCATGCAAATACAAAGTCAGCGTTGGGAGTTACTCACCCCCAACGCGTCTTTTACACTTTGCCGGTAATTGGGCAACAGCCCCACCCTTTAACCCCGCCCTCTCCCCGCGCAGACCAGCATCCGCCTGAGCTGCGTAAATACCCCGCCCCTACCCCGTCGCCCCACGCCCTGCCTCTTCCCCTGCTGTCGAGGACCATACAACTCGAAGGAAGGTGTAAGCCCAGCACCCCCCTCCCCCATAACCCAAAGTCCCCGTTGTGCTCCCCTCCACCATCTCAGCATCCCGTGCTATTCCCACAGCCCCTTGGCAGCCCCTGTCGTCCGAGCGCAGCTGTAGAGCACCCTGCGCTGCCGCCGGTTGAGGCGGCTGAGGCTCCGTAAGTGCCGCGCAGCCGCCGACGATCGATCCCAGCCGCCTCACAGCTGATCGCTGTGAAGTCCCACAAGGCCCATGCACCCGCCGGCAGTTGTCCCTAGCCGCAGTTGTTCCTGCCCCCCCCCAGCCGATCGAGCCGCACGACCGCCAACAGTCATCTCCGGCCGCCTCCCAGCTGTTTGTGCCGGCGCGGGCTCCCTGCAGCTGCCTGTAGTTGTCTCCGGCCGCCTCTCAGCTGTTCGTGCCGGCGCGGGCTCCCTGTGGCTGCCTGTAGTCGACTCCGGCCGCCTCTCAGCTGCTGTCGCGGCCACGGGTTCGGCGTTCGCCCGCCGGACAGCTGGTGGGTGCGGGCGTGGCTGGGCCTCCTGTGCAGGGCGGGTGCTGCCGGTTGTGCTCCCCTGGTCCCCTCTGTGATGTCGAGCCCGAAGGGCTTGACAAGTATACCTGATGGTCATCTGAATTAAATTCACCCATTCCTGTCCATTTTAGTTCACTGATACCTAAGATGTCGATGTTTAGTCTTGTCATCTCTTGTTTGACCACGTCCAGCTTTCCTTGATTCATGGATCTTACATTCCAGGTTCCTATGGAGAAAAAATCTTTACAGCATCGGACTTTCCTTTTACCACCAGACATATCCACAGCTGAGTGTCCTTTCGGCTTTGGGCCAGTCGCTTTATTTTTCTGGCGCTACTAGTACTAGCCCTCTGCTCTTCCCCAATAGCATTTTGGACGCCTTCCGACCTGAGGGGCTCATCTTCCAGCGTCGTATCGTTTTGCCTTTTGGTACTGTCCATAGGGTTTTCATGGCAAAGATACTGGAGTGGTTTGCCATTTCCTTCTCCAGTGGATCACGTTTTGTCAGAACTCTCTGCTATGACCTTTCCGTCTTGGGTGGCCCTGCACGGTATAGCTCATAGCTTCATTGAATTACGCAAGCCCCTTCGCCACGACAAGGCAGTAATCCATGAAGGGGACTCACACCTTGCAGAACCCCTAATCCTGATGACCCGGGAGCGAAGAAGATAAAACGAGAGCTCCTCACCGATCAATTGTTCAAAGATAATCAAACCTCCCTAACATGCAGGGATGGTTTGGCATACAAGGGGGGGGGGACTCTATCTACCTGAAGCCCTCTGTCTCAATGCTCTCAAACACATCCATGATGTAAAACAGGCTGGACACTTCAGATATTTAAAAACTCTACAACTCATCCGCTGGCAATTTTGGTGGCCGGGGCTAAAACAAGATGTAGAAAATTATGTCAGGAGTTGTACCGTATGTGCCACCATGAAAAGAATTCTAGGGAAAACCCCTGGGTTACTGCAGTCGGTGGTAAACCCTTCTCAACCATGGGAAGAAATAGCTATGGGCTTTATTGTAGACCTAACCAACAGTAGAGGAAATACTGTCATCTGGACTGTGATAGATCTTTTTTTGAAGCAGGCTCATTTTATCACCTGCAAAGGACTCCCATCTGCCCAACAACTGACTAAATTGTTCCTGAAACATATCTACCAACTGCATGGAGCCCCTAAGCGAATAATTTCGGATACAGGAGTGCAGTTCACAGCGAACCTTTGGAGGAGTTTCCTTAAATTAATTGGATCATCTCAAGGCTTATCATCTGCTTTTCATCCAGCTACCAATGTGGCTGCAGAATCCACTAACAAAATGGTGGAGCAATATCTCAGATGCTATGTTTCCTACCAACAGAGAAACTGGACTGACCTCCTCCCTTTCACTGAGGTGGCCTACAATAATTCTGTTCACAGCAGCACTGGCTACATGCCTTTCAGAGTAGCCACAGGAAAAGAGTTCAGCCCAATGCCTGACTACCCTCAGGTGCCCTCTGCTTCTCAGACACTTGATCAATGGGTGAGGGGGTGGGAAGAGGTTTGGAGAAACACGAAAATGGCATTAAAAAAGACTTCTGAGACTTATAAAAACAGGCTGATAAAAAGAGGGCTCCCCAAAGAACATTCCAATTTCTGGAAAAGATTTATCTGTCAACTAAATATTTATGCCTTAAATTACCAAGCAAGAAATTAGGATGGAAATTCTTGGGTCCTTTCCCCATTGTAAGGATCATCAACCCCCTGACAGTAGAATTAAAACTCCCTAGGCTTTTAGGGAAAGTTCACCATGTCTTCCACTGCAGCCTGCTGAAACCTTTTCGGGACTCTACCTTAAGACCTCCCCCTAAGAAGGCACCCGGACCCCTCGTAGTAGCGGGTCAGACCCATTATGAAGTGAAACATATTCTTGACTCTAGAATTTTTAAGGAAAAATTGCAGTACCTAGTACAATGGAAGGGATACCCATTGTCTGAAGCTACTTGGGTGAAATCTAGCGATGTGAAGGCTGACCGACTCATCAAAAAGTTTCATGAAAAAAACCCCAACAAACCAAGAGATAATCCCTGACATATGCTTTTGGTTACATTACAGGATCTATCCTTTTTGTAAGGGGGGGGGCAGATGTCAATGCTGCAAACATTGGATGTTTTTGCTCTGACAATATAAGAGGCAGCCTTTTCCTTTAACAGTTTTGCTTTGAATCACTGAAGGGGGGTGAATGTTAACCCGGATGTTTTGATAAGATAAGGGATGGCATGCTTCAGAAGGGAAGTGAAACTTTGTATGTTAAACTAATTGGAGAATGTGATTCATGACGTGTAATTTTTTTTTTAATTGAAAGGTTTTACAGTACATTTTATCTTTAACAATCCCCCCTCCCCCCACCCCTACCTAACCCTCCCTATCCCTCCCCCCCATTCCCCTCCCCCCGACTTCCCAGAGCTAAGTACAAGGTATAAAAACAAAGAACAATCATAAACATCCATATGCTAAAAACAATAAACTATTAATTCTATCGCCCTCTAGCTCATATAAAATGACTACAAGCAATACTAATGTTACATATAAAAAGAAAAAAAAGAAAAAAGAAAAGAAAACTTATTCAAATGCTAAATGAAACTTTTTAGTCCCATATTTGTTTTGAATATAATCAATCCACTTTTTCCACTCCATAATATAACGTTCTTGCGAATGATCTTTCAAGTAAGCCGAAATCTTTGCCATTTCCGCCAGGTCAGAAACCTTTAGAGTCCATTCTTCTATAGTCGGCAGTTCCTCCTTTTTCCAATATTGACCTATTAAGAGTCTTGCTGCTGTAATTAAATTCAACATCAACTTAATGTCCACAACAGTAGCATCTGTAATTATGCCCAGCAAAAACAATTGCGGACAAAACTTTATCCTTTGCTTAAAGATCTTTTGCATATTCCACCAAATTTTTATCCAAAAAGCCTTAACCTTTTTGCAGGTCCACCATATATGAAAATACGTTGCATCTTCACCACCACATCTCCAACATTTAGGTTGATAATCCGGATACATACTTGCAAGCTTTTTAGGATCTAAATGCCATCTATAAAACATTTTATAAAAGTTCTCTCTTAGGTTTTGGGCTTGCGTGAATTTTATGTTCCTCACCCAGATCTTTTCCCAAGTGTCCATTGTAATAACTTCTTGAATATTCTGGGCCCATTTTATCATACAGTCTTTAACAAGTTCTGTTTCTGAGTCAATATCTATCAATGCAAGATAAATCCGTTTAATATGTGCTGGACCCTGATTTCTAATTTGCTTTATCAAATTTTCATCAGTCATTGAGAAACCAATTTTCTGGTCTTCTTTCCACCTGGCCCGTAATTGAGTATATTTTAACCAAGTTTGAACGATCTTCTCATCTCGCAAGAGATTGTACGGCTTCAAACACCAGACGTTCCTTTCCAAACTTAAGATCTCCTTATACGTAGTCACATCATGTTTGAAGCATACATTTATATTTTCTATTGCATGTTTCGGGATTGCCCACAACGGCATCTTGCAATCTAACTTATGTCTATACTTCTTCCAAACTCTCAACAATGCCTGTCTTAAAATATGCACTTTAAATACATTATCTACCTTCTTATCATACAACAAATATGCATGCCAGCCAAATAACAAATCGTGGCCCTCAAGATTTAATAATCTCTGTTGTGTCAAATTAATCCAATCACTTATTCCTGACAATGCAGCAGCTTCATAATATAATTTAAGATTAGGCATTTTAAGACCACCTCTTTCACGAGTATCCTGCATAATCTTAAGTTTAACTCGTGGCCTTTTCCCTGCCCACACAAATTTATTGATACCCCGTTGCCATTCTTCCAAATTAGAGTCTTTTTTAAGAATCGGTATCATTTGGAATAAAAATAAAAATTTAGGCAGGACATTCATTTTCACTGCTGCAATTCTTCCCAGTAAAGACAATTGCAATTTTTCCCAACTCTCCAATTCTTTTTGAATTTTTCCCCATAACTTTTCATAATTATTTTTATATAACTTTGCATTTGAGGGTAACAAATACACCCCCAAATATTTAACCCTTTTAACAGTCTCAAATCCAGTTAATCCTTCTAAAAGGGCCTTTTGCGGTGTTGTCATGTTTTTGGCCAAAATTTTTGTTTTTTGTACATTAACCTTAAATCCAGGAACCTTCCCATATTGCATTATTATCTCCATCAGGTCCACAACAGAGTTTTCTGGCTGAGTCACCGTAACAACCAGATCGTCTGCAAACGCCCTCAATCTATAATCCTGATCTCTAATTTGAATACCCTTAATTTTTTCCGAGTTCCGTATTTTTATCAATAATATCTCCAATGTTAAAACAAATAATAAAGGTGATAACGGACACCCTTGTCTTGTGCCCTTCTCAATATTGCATACTTCAGTCAGACTATTGTTAACTATTATTCGGGCAGTTTGTTTTTGATATAATGCCCTAATTGGTTGTAAAAATTTATCCCCAAAATTCATTTTATCTAAAACTTTCATCAAAAATTGCCAATTCAATTGATCAAAAGCTTTTTCAGCATCTAAAAAAATTAGCGCCGCAGGGATCTGGTTGTTCCTTTCCAAAAACTCCACCACATCAACTATATGCCTCACATTATTTTTCATTTGTCTACCACTAATAAACCCAGTTTGATCCCCATGAATCATCTGTTGCAAAACCCTCATCAATCTATTAGCTAACACCTTAGCAAATATCTTGTAGTCTGTATTTAAAAGTGATATTGGTCTGTAGTTTTTTACTTGAGTAGCATCTTGATCTTCCTTCGGAATCAAAGAAATAAAAGCAGTTCTCCAAGATGGAGGCACCTTTCCCCCCCTCTGAATTGTCTGAAACAATTCCCTTAATGGCTTTATCAGCTCCAATTGTAAATGTTTGTAGTAGACCGCAGTCAGACCATCCGTACCTGGCGCTTTATCCAACTTCAATTCCTTAATTGCTATAAAAATTTCTTCTTCTGTTATCAATTGATTAATCTCCTCCTTTTGTTCTTGTGTAAGAACCGGGATGCTAGCATTCTTCAAATATACATCAATATCTGTTTCATTAATCTTCTCCTTAACATATAGTTTAGAATAAAAATCCACAAAGGCTTCCTTGATAAGATCCTGTTGAAACACAACCTTTCCTTTGTATTCAATTTTATCTATATTAGAAGCCCTTTGTTTTTTCCTTAACCTGTAGGCTAGCCACCTACCTGGTTTATTGGCATTGCAAAAAGTATTATGCCTAGCAAACCGTAAGTTAGTTGCCACCTGATCAGCCATCAACTTATCAAATTGTCCTCTTAGCATTTTAATGACCTCCTTAATCTTCGCATCCGATGGATTCAAAATTAGGGCCTTTTCTTTTTCCCTAATTTCATTCTCCAGTTCTTTCCTTCTAACTTCCAAATTACGTCTATATTTATTGTTCATATATATTAACACCCCTCTCATATAAGCTTTGCTAGCATCCCAAACCATGTCCATAGAGGTATCCTTGTTCATATTAATTTCAAAAAAATCCTTCATCTGCTTTTTACATTCTTCCACATTTCTCTGGTTTCTAAACAAATTCTCATTTACGCGCCAGGATCGCCTATCTCTATTGTCCTTGTTGATCTCCAACCAAACTGGACTATTGTCAGATATAGTTCTTGCACAAATCTTTACCTTCTTAGTCCTAGAAAAAAGGTCATTAGTCAGTAATATAAAATCAATCCTAGAAAAAGATTGATGTCTATCAGAAAAAAAAGTATAATCCTTTTCATGTATGTGTGTATCTCGCCAAATGTCTCGCAATTCCAGGTCATCCTTCATTTCAAAAAAAGATTTAGGCAGTTTAGCATGACTCGGGGCACGCTTAAAAAAACCAGCTTTATCCAGCTGTACATCTAGGACACCATTCCAATCTCCCATAAAAATAAAAGATTTATAATCCAACTGGGTAATCTTTGTATGTAGTAAACTAAAAAAATCAGTTTGTTGTTGATTAGGAGCATACAGTCCAACTAAAAGCATTTTTTTGCCTTCTAACAGCAGATCTATCATAACATATCTTCCTTGCTTGTCTACTTCAATTAGTTCCGCTGTCAGAGTACTCTTAACATAAATAACCACTCCATTTTTCTTGTTCGTTGCAGAGGCAATAAATTGTGTGCCCAGTCTTGAGTTCAACAAATACTTTTGGTCCATGACCCTAATATGCGTTTCTTGCAAACAAATAACATCAGTCTTAAATTGTTTTAAATATTGAAAAACTTTCTTTTTCTTCTGTGGTGAATTTAATCCATTAACATTCCAGGTTAAGAACTTAGTCGCCATTCTTGGCGTCCCGAAGCTTCTGGAGCACGTCTGCCAGGACCCCTTTAACTTCCTTAGGCCACGCCCCTCCCACAGCTTCACTGTAAGTACGCTTTGGAGGTTCCATAACTTTCTGCTGATCTTGTTCTTGCTCTTGTCTCACTCGTCTTGAAGCAGCACGCGTCATCCTCTGCTCTCCAGCAGCTGCCGATGAAACTGTAATTTGATCCCCTCCAGCACCATTCTCCTCTGTCTGTGTTCTATCAGCATCTTGAGGCTTTCCCTCGCCATATCCCTTTACAGCTTCCAGAAGTGATAGAGGGGTTGCTTTTAAATCTTTGCTGTAAAAATCACGTGCCTGAATCACTGTAACCAGACGGTGTCTTTTACCTTTGTGCATCACCACCATGCCCACTGGGATCTCCCATCTAAACTTGATGTCACATTTCTTAAGTTCCTGTGCTAGGAAGGCAAAATCTTTCCTTCTCCTTAAAATCTTTGGAGGAATCTCTTTTAAAACCAGAACTTCTTCCTCAGCAACCACAAACTTAGTATCATAAGCAACTTGAATAACTTCATCCCTAATTGCTCTCTTTGTAAAGTAAACCACCACATCTCTAGGTAACTTCCTCTGCCTTGCAATCCATGAGTTCACACGAAAGATTTTATCTATACTTCCCTCAATTTCAGCTGCTGATTGGCCCAGTACCACTTCCAAAGCCTCGGAGATCAGCTGCTTTAAATCTTCTTTAGGATTCTCTTTTAAGCCCCTGATTCTGATAGCAAACTCCATCTGATGGTACTGGACCAGACTCAAGTCTCCATCCATTTTATCCCTTATATTTTCATTCTCTAATACTTTTACTTCTAATATAGAGTTCTTTTGACTAAGATCCTCCACTTTTTCATCCAAGCTTTGCACACATACAGCCACACTTTCAATTGTAGACAAGATGTCTGCCCTCATTGCTCTAAACTTCTCTTCCAACTTCTCTTCCATTTTCTCCTCCAATTTCTCCTCCAGCTTTTCCATCATATCTGACATTAATTGTGTTTGCTTTTCAAAGGCATCCTGTAAATCCTTAAGAGTCAGTGCCGGAGCAGGTGCGGGAGGGAGCAAAGCTTGCAACGAAGTCTGTTGCACCGGGGAAGCCCCCGCACTCCGAAGAACTTTAGAGGCTTTCGTCGCCATCTTCCCCCACTTTCACTTGTTGCGCACTTTCACTTTTAATCCATAAAATCCGTTGAGCTAGAGAGTAAAGATAAAAGTCCACTTCACCTTGACCTCCTGTACCGCTCTGCCTGCGTCTTGATACTCAAGAGTCCTTCCTTCTGGCAGGAGTGGTTGCTAACGCTTGGCTCTGCTCCAAAAATCACAGAGCAGAGACGCTGTGCAGCCCGGAGCAAACCCAGGCTTCGGGGGGGCTCGATCCTTCAGCCGCCCAAACTTAAAGCTCAGGCGGCCCTGGAGAGCTCAACCCCTACCTGGGGCCTCACCCCCTCCTCTTCTCCCAGGGAGGGGGCTTCCGAATCACCTAAACAGCTGATCGGCGCTGTTTTCGATGATTCAACAAAGCTGCGGAGCGGACAGCCCGGAGACGGCTGTCTTCAGCGTCGCGTCGCCACCGGAAGTCCCATGACGTGTAATTAAGGGAGGGAATTGTGTATCATATGATGTGTTCAGGGGAGGAAGATTCAGATTCTAGCATCCATGCATGAGTGCCGATGTTTCGTTCTCATTATTATAGACGTTTTAGAATAAACAAGCATGGAATGTTCTTTGATCGGTCTCGTTACTCAGAACCATGACATCAGTCCTTGGTGCCCAAAAGATTGGGGACCTCTGTGCTAAATAATAAATGAGCTGGACTTTAAGCCCTTTTCAGAATAAAGTTCTGAGTTTAGAAATGTTTCATATAAATTTCCTTTGCTACAGCTGCTACAGTTAGGAAAAAGTGGTTGCTTCTCTAAAATGATTTAGCTGTGGGGGAAGGGAGGCATACCTTTTGTCTTCCCTGCTGCACTCCCGCTCTGCTCTATTGCTTACCTGCTGTACTGCCCTCCAAGAGTGTTTTGTATTTCAGCCTCTATCAGTAATCCTATCATCTGCTTTGCACAAAAATATTCCACAATTGTTGGCTCAGTGCTGACCAGTGAAGAAAACATTTAAAGGTTTGTGACTTTTACCTTTTACCTGTGTGTTTTACCTTTAAACATCCTAAATGGTTCATGAGAATAGGTTTACTGGGTTTCATTTTTGTCCCTTAACATGGCATCTGATAAGGGTGAAAGAGGGGAGGAAAAACAAAGTTTGACAATATTTGATAGAGCCTCCATAGACAGATATAATCTATCTGAAACAAGAAAAAAACATTTTCCCCAACTTTTACCTCTGGAAGCAATCCAGGCAATAATACATTCTCATGTAGCCTCCCAGCTTTGCAAGATCTCATTCTGGGAAATTATTAAGAAATGGCAAAGTATTGATAGCCAAAGCTGGCCCGAGGCTTGTGTCCGGGCATGCACAGATGCCAATTAAGCAAACCAGAACAGGAAGATCATTTAATTACAATTTATTCACAACGTTCTGATAAAATGGGATCCTCTCTTCAAAGGGGGAACCCCAGGCATCAACTTGCATTCTCTTATAGTTGATACATTAAAGGAAAATACAAAAGAAAAGTTGATTAAATAGGACAAAAACATCCTCCCCTTTGCATAAGAAATCAGTTACATGAAGTTAAACATGTTACACATGTACTTCCCATAATACCAAGCATATTCATTTTAATGACCTTCATGGAACCTGTGGACATAAAATTTATGATGTTAATAAAGAAAAAAGGCATAAGGTTAAAGTCCGCAGAAGAGAAAAACCAGATGTCAATCAACACTAAAGAGTGCTCCATCTCAGAGGTCCCCAACCTTTCCAGGTTGCTGGCCTGGAGGGAAAGGGAAGAGCAGACCAGCATCTCGGGATATTCAGGATATCCCATCTCTCTCTATGGGGGGTGAGTTATTACCCCCCGTAGATAGGGCTCGCAACTTGGGAGTCCTCCTAGATTCACAGCTTTCTTTAGAAGATCATATAGTAGCTGTGACTAGGGGAGCCTTCACCCAGGTCCGCCTGGTGCGCCAGTTGCGGCCCTATCTAGACCGGGATGCCTTACGTACGGTCACTAATGCGCTCGTGACCTCTCGTCTGGACTACTGCAACGCTCTCTACATGGGGCTACCCTTGAAGACCACTCGGAGGCTCCAACTGGTACAGAATGCAGCCGTGAGAGTTGTGTTGGGAGTTTCCCGACACTCCCATGTTACACCTCTGCTCCGCGAGCTGCATTGGCTTCCAGTTGTCTTCCGGGTGAGATTCAAGGTGTTGGTAATGACCTACAAAGCCCTACATGGCATGGGTCCGGAATACCTTGGGGAGCACCTGCGGCCGGCGTCAACTTCCCTCCGCCCAGTACGCTCCCACAGAGAGGGCCTCCTCAGGGTGCCACCGGTCAAAGAATGTTGACTGGTGGCCCCCAGGGGGAGGGCATTCTCTGTGGGCATGCCGGATTTATGGAACCATCTTCCAGTCGAGCTCCGGATGGCGCCTGACCTCCGCTCCTTCCGGCGCGATCTCAAAACCTACCTGTCAAGCCCCTCGGGCTCGACATTACCACGGGATACAGGGGAGCACCTAGAGAGGGATTCAGCCACAACCGTGCCCAACAGCTGCACGGCGGCCGAAAACAACCCCGGGCGTCCACGCTGAAGCCGCGCCTGCCCGAACAGCTGTTTGGCGGCCAGAAACGGGTCCCGGCGGTCACGTAGAAGCCGCGCCAGCCCGAACAGCTGTGCGGCGGCCGGAAACGAGTCTCGGCGGTCACGGAGGAGCCGCGCCAGCCCGGAGAGGGGGATGCTGGACTTACACCTTCCTTCGCGCTGTATGGACCTCGGCGTCAGGGGAAGAAGCAGGGCGTGGGGCGACAGGATAGGGGGGTGGGGTTTTTACGCAGTTCAGGCGGATGCTGGTCTGCGTGGGGAAGGGGTGGGGCTAACGGGTGGGGCTGTTGATCAATTGTTGGCAACGTTTAAAAGACGCGTTGGGGCGAGTGGCTCCCAACGCTGACTTTGCAATTGCTTGGATATCCTGCTAGTAAAGGTACTCTCGCAGTCAACCGTACTACGTCGTCATTCTTGCTTGCGTTTCCCGGCATAGACAAGGATTTGACAGTAAGTCAGCATTCAATCAGCACAGCGCTCCTTGTTGTTGTGCCCTTGCTTTCAGCTTGCAACCATGGCTGAGGGGACTCAGGGTGGTGTGCCTGTGGCAGGGGGGGAAGAGCCAGCTGGGGTTGCTCTGCCCCTTGAGGTGGGGGAATTGGGAGAGGCCCCACCAGTGGTCCGGCCCAAGGTCCAGGACCTTGGTCCAGCACCAAAGGGTGCCGAGGCTCCGGAAACGGCTGTCCAGGAGAAGCCTGGGGAATGGTGGCTCAGCCCTGTCTTGAGTCAGTCGGTGGCTGGACGAAATCAACCATCAAGGCAGAAGGGGTCCCTCTGGGAATGGAGAGAGCGTCGTGCCACCGACGAGGGCGGAGAGGAGTGGAGTTACACCACGGCACCGGGCAGTTACACCATGGACGTCCTGAGGGACCATTTTGGAGAGCCTCGGCCATGGACCCCCACTGATACCGACCTGGAGACCGGCAGATGGACACAAACCAGGACCGACGCGGAGCGCAGGAGCCAGAAACAGTTCCGTTTGGCGAGTCCCCGCTTCCGGGCCCCGCAGGCCCCTGGTACCCTGCAGGCCTCAGGTCCTCCACCGCCGGGACCGGCGGCTGCTCCCGATCAGGGCCTCGCAGGGCCTGGTGGAACAAGGCCGGGGGGTGCTGTACCGGCAGGGGTGTTGGGGTGGCAACAACCAGGGGTTGCACAGGGACCGGGAGGCCTGGCGGGTCCATGGGGAGAGCCCGCGGCTTAGGGCCCACCACCACTGCCCGTGACCTTTGACGGCAATCCTGATCGTTTGGCCCTGTTCCTCGGAAAACCCATCCATCATCTGGACCAGTACGGTCCTTTGTATACATCCCAGTGGGCGATGGTGATGGCTGTCACTACGGCATTACAAGGGGAGGCAGCAGCTTGGGTGGTGAACCTCTATGGCGACCGTGCCCATGAGCTGGGGGACGTCGGCCTTTTCCTCGAAGCTCTGCGCATACGATTCGAGGACGTGACACGCACGCACAAGGCGGAGGCTGAGATTATAGGCCTGCGGCAGAACAGCCGTCAAGCTACGGCATATGTGCAGGACTTTCAAGGAGTGGCCGGCAGGCTCAGTTCATGGCCGGAGAGGATGCTAGTCCACCATTTCCGGGCTGGGTTGGACGACTATCTCCTACGGGCTTGTATCGTCCGTAGAATCCCTCCTAGGCTTCAAGAGTGGCTGCGGGTCACGGTCGAGCTAGACGTGGGCTTACGGGTTTGTCAACACCGCGTGCGGGCCACAGGAGACTCCCGTCAGGTCCCGCCGAGGTCGCAGGGCCAGGTGCAGAAGCCGTCACCACCGTCGCTGGGGCCCGCCGTTCAACCACCATGGTCCGCTCTGCGTTGCTTCCGGTGCGATCAGCCAGGGCACCGCGTGGCCGCCTGCCCTATACCCGCATCCCGGGTGGTCGCAGCAGCAACACCAGCAAGGAGCGCAACCCCCGGGCGCTTTGCGGAGCGTTCCCGGGCTTCTCGGCAGGCTGTGGAGTCAACACCAGGGGGAAGCGGCCAGACGGAGGAGGACAGTGCCATCGATGTGGACGTGGAGTTTTACGAGCATGGTGATAGGCCAGAGGAGGACCCCATGGTAAGTGCTCCAGTTAGCCCATTTTCAGTCCCGGTTACGTTAACAAACCCCACCACGGGGGAGGTGATGGGGTTTAGGGCTTTAATCGACTCTGGTAGCACGAGGTGTCTCATTAGCCGGAAGGTGGTAGCCAAACTGGGTGTTGGGGTGGTACGGCTGAGGAATCCGATACGTTTCCAGCAGGTGGATGGGTCTCTTCTGGGGGGGGTGACAATCACCCACATCACAGAACTCATACGGCTGGATATGGGGGAGCACTGGGAACAGTTGCGGTTCATCGTGGTGCCCTCCATGACAGAGGAGGTGATTCTGGGACTAACGTGGCTGGACAGGTGGGGGCCGACCATCTGGTGGGAGGGGGGTTGTCAACACCTGCGCCTAGGGATTGGGCCACAGCCCCCTGATCATGAACAGCCGAGCACGCCCGACCCGCCAGGGAGGCCGGAGGAGAGTTGCAGGGCTGGGACAGAGGTACAAGTGCCGCCAGAGTACACCGAATTTCTCGAAGTTTTCAGTGAGCAGGAATGCGATCTCCTGCCTCCCCATCGACCGACGGACTGCGCGATCGAGCTGGAGCCAGGGGTCAAGCTTCCTAAGCCCCGGATGTATGCCATGACCCCGCGGGAGATGTCGGAACTCCGGAGTTACATTGACAAGAACCTTGCACGGGGGTTCATACAACCTGCTCGTTCGCGGATGGCAGCACCAGTTCTCTTTAGGGAGAAAAAAGACGGGGGGCTGCGTCTTTGTGTGGACTACCGGGGCGTCAACGCAGTGTGTGTTGAACATTGCCCTTGATGAAGGACATGTTGTCCCACCTGGCTAAAGGGAGGGTGTTTACCTGGTTGGACTTACGCGAAGCCTATTATCGGGTGCGTATTAAGAGGGGAGACGAGTGGAAAACGGCGTTTAACTGCCCACTGGGCAGCTACCAATTTCGTGTGATGCCATTCGGACTCCAGGGGGCCCCCGCCGTGTTCATGAAACTGATAAATCAAGTTCTGCATGAACACCTGTATAGGGGGGTGCTTGTGTACCTTGACGACATCCTGATTTATACGGAGACAATGGACCAGCACGTTGCCCTCGTACGGCAGGTTCTGTGAAAGCTCCTTGACGCACGGCTGTATGTGAAACTGTCAAAATGTGAGTTCCACGCTTCTCGTCTAGATTACTTGGGCTATCGGGTCTCAGCGGCTGGGATTGCGATGGACCCAAAGAAGGTGGAGGACATACTGCAGTGGCAAGCCCCAGGGACCAGACGAAAGCTACAGAGCTTCCTGGGGTTTGCCAACTTTTACCGCCAATTTATACCATCATTTGCTGCAGTAGCTCTTCCACTAACAGACCTACTTAAAACCAAGAAGTTAGCGGTGAAACCACGACCGGGGTTGCGTGTAGCATGGACCATAGAATGTCAGCGGGCCTTTGAGACCCTGAAAGGTTTGTTCACCCGAGAACCCATACTTTTGCATCCTGACCCAGCGGCGCCATACGTCGTGCAAGCAGATGCTAGCGACATGGCAGTCAGAGCTGTTCTTTTGCAACGCAACAGTAAAGGCGCGTTGCAACCTTGTGCTTACGTGTCAAAAAAGCTATCAGCCACCGAACGCGCCTGGGCTATCTGGGAAAAGGAGGCCTACGCCATTCGGTGGGCGTTGGAGACGTGGCGGCACCTCCTGGAGGGGGCAGAGAAGCCCTTTGAAGTGTGGACGGACCACAGGAACTTAGAAGCCCTACAATCCCCACGTAAGTTGGCCCCTAAACACGTACGGTGGGCCCTGTATTTCAGGAGGTTCAGCTTTATCCTGAAATACGTTCCAGGGGGGAAGAATTTCCTGGCGGATGCCCTCTCACGGCTTCCGCAGTATGACAACCAGCGGGAGGAGGTGGTACAAGCTCTTATCCCTCCTCTCGGCCCAGAGGTGGTACGAGCTGTAGAGCACAAGGTTGTGGATGACCTTATACAGCGGCTGAAAGAGGCTCTTGTGGGGGACAGCTGGTTACAGCAGCACCCGTGGCTCCTAACTCGACGGGATGACTTGGCATGGTACGGGAGTAAGATGTACGTGCCGCAGACCCTGCGTGAGACTGTACTTTATAGGTGTCATGATGCCAAGCAGGCCGGACACCTCGGGTTCCTAAAAACCCTGCACCTCGCCAGGCGTCAGTTCTGGTGGCCCGGAATGAGGCGGCAGGTCAAGGATTATGTTTGGCGTTGCCACATGTGTGCTATGGCCAAACCCCAGCTCGGGAAACCAGCAGGGCTTTTACAGACAGTGGCGGACCCTAGCCGGCCATGGCAGGACATCGGGATGGATTTCATCGTGGACCTACCAGAGAGCCGGGGGTACACTGTTATCTGGACCGTGATTGACCTGTTTTCCAAACAGGCCCATTTTGTCCCATTGAAGGGCTTGCCTTCGGCCCGGCGTCTGGCCTGGCTGTTTATAACCCACGTGTACCGCTTACACGGGGCGCCTAGACGCATTATCTCGGACCGGGGAGTGCAGTTTACCGCCAGGTTTTGGCGTGAATTCCTCTGGTTTATTGGGTCGTCTCAGGGATTAAGCTCGGGGTACCATCCCTGTACGAACGGTGCTGCTGAACGGGCCAACGCCGCAGTGGAGCAATATCTACGCAGCTACGTCTCGTACCAGCAGGTGGATTGGGCCGACCTACTGGCGTTTGCAGAAATCGCCCACAACAATGCTGTGCACAGCAGCACTGGCCTCCCACCGTACACAGTGGTGTCCGGCTACGATTTCCCTCCCGTTCCCGAGTGCGACCAGGGATCGCCCTCCCCCTGTCAACCCCAGGAGTGGATGCTGCAAATCAGGAAGGCATGGGCAGCAACCAAGGAGGCACTGAACAAGCAAGCCAGCATTGTAAAGGGCCAAGCAGACAAGAAGCGCCAACCGTTCTACACCCCAGGGGTTGGGGATTGGGTGTACTTGTCCACAAAATATTTGCGGTTACAAATACCTAGCAAGAAGCTGGGCCCTAAGTACATAGGCCCCTTCCAGGTCACCCACATCATCAACCTGGTCACGGTGCGCCTCCGGCTGCCTAAGTTCCTGGGCAGAGTGAACCCCGTGTTCCACGGGAGCTTGCTAAAACCAGCTCCCGTTCCTGTCCGGGGGGAGTCAGTAGGCCCGGGGCCTGTGGGTGATGGGCAATATGAAATACAGGAGGTTCTAGACTCCAGGGTGCGGAGAGGGCGGCTGCAATACCTAGTGCTTTGGAAGGGATATTCGGCTACTGAGGCATCCTGGGTGGCGGAATCGAATGTCCAGGCCCCTAGGTTAGTTAAGGCATTTCACCAGAAGCACCCTGGTAAACCCTCGGGAGGGAGTCGAAGGGAAACTACTGCTCTCCTTGGTGCATGTATAAATTCTGTGTCTTGCCTTCCAGGAGGAGCCTTTGTAGGAGGGGCCGACTGTCAAGCCCCTCGGGCTCGACATTACCACGGGATACAGGGGAGCACCTGGAGAGAGATTCAGCCACAACCGCGCCCAACAGCTGCACGGCGGCCGAAAACAACCCCGGTCGTCCACGCTGAAGCCGCGCCTGCCCGAACAGCTGTTTGGCGGCCAGAAGCGGGTCCCGGCGGTCACGTAGAAGCCGCGCCAGCCCGAACAGCTGTGCGGCGGCCGGAAACGAGTCTCGGCGGTCACGGAGGAGCCGCGCCAGCCCGATCAGCAGTGCGGCGGCCTGAAGCGAGTCCCGGCAGCCACGTAGGAGCCGCGCCAGCCCGATCAGCTGTGCGGCGGCCAAAAGCGAGCCCCGGCAGTCGTGCAGGAGCCGCGCCAGCCCAGTCAGTAGAGCAGTGGTGAGAAGCGGACCCCGGCCATCGCGCAAGAGCCGCGCCTGGCCGGTCAGCTGCGCGGCGGGCTGCGACCATAGTAAAGTGGTCGGAAACAAGACCTACGGGGCCTCAACCGCTACAACCGGACGTTTCAGCCGTTTGCATACCGGCGGAGGTGCAGGGCGCTCTACAGCTGCGCTCGGACAATGGGGCTTGCCAGGGGGCTGCGGGTGTGGCACGGAATACTGAGTTGGTGGAGGGGAGCACAATAGGGACTTTAGAGTACGGGAGAGGGGGATGCTGGACTTACACCTTCCTTCGCGCTGTATGGACCTCGGCGTCAGGGGAAGAAGCAGGGCGTGGGGCGACAGGATAGGGGGGTGGGGTTTTTACGCAGTTCAGGCGGATGCTGGTCTGCGTGGGGAAGGGGTGGGGCTAACGGGTGGGGCTGTTGATCAATTGTTGGCAACGTTTAAAAGACGTGTTGGGGCAAGTGGCTCCCAACGCTGACTTTGCAATTGCTTGGATATCCTGCTAGTAAAGGTACTCTCGCAGTCAACCGTACTACGTCGTCATTCTTGCTTGCGTTTCCCGGCGTAGACAAGGATTTGACACTACCTTTTTGAACAAGCTGGCCTGGCCTGATGGGATGGGGTTGGGTTTTATAAATTTGTTTTAACTTTTTAATGTGTACTAACTTATTCATGGGCATTGTTGTTTAATCGCTTTTAATTTTTGTATCTTGTTTTTTAATATGTATTGCCCTGTTCACCGCCCTGAGTCCTTCGGGAGAAGGGCGGTATACAAATTAAATTAATAAATAAAAATAATAAATAATAAATTTACATGCACACATGCGTGTGCATGTGCAAATGTGGCCGTGTGGCCCTGCGCCACATGGCGGTGCTAGTGCTTGTACGCATGTGCAAATGGGGCCACTGGAGCCCACATGCATGCACAAATGGGGCCACTAACACCAATGCAATGCTTGCAGCAATGCTAATGCGAGTGTGGGGGAATGCACATACATTGGCCAACCATTCCCATGGCCCAGTGGCCAACAGGCCACAGACCAGTAGTGGGCCGCGGCCCACAGGTTGAGGACCCCTGCTCTATCTTATCAGAAGACAAACTACAAACCTCCTGTTAAGACAAACACACTCCTGTCCTATTCTGGCCAGGAGAGCAGTACTATATGCTAATATTCCTGGATAAACACAGAAATTCAGTTAAGGTTGCCTTCCATTCATCTGTTTTAATTTCTGTTGATACTTTGGGATCTCTCTCTGTCCATAATGAGCATAAAGCCTACAATAGAATAACATTAATCAAGCAGAATTGTGAATCTCAAAAACTCTATCTATCTATCTATCTATCTATCTATCATCTATCATCTATCTATCTATCTATCTATCTATCTATCTATCTATCTATCTATCTATCTATCTATCTATCTATGTTTACCTCTGTATAATCTAACTATCTATCTATGTCTATCTATATATCTAACTATCTATGTTTATGTCTGTATCATATATCTATCTATCTATGTATCTACCTATGTTTATCTATCTATCTATCTATCTATCTATCTATCTATCTATCTATCTATCTATCTGTCTGTCTGTCTGTCTGTCTGTCTGTCTGTCTGTCTGTCTGTCTGTCTGTCTGTCTGTCTGCCTTCCTGCCTGCCTCCCAGCGTGCATTCCTGCTTGCCTGCTTGCCTGCCTGCCTATCTACCTACCTACCTATCTGTCTATCTATCTATCTATCTATCTATCTATCTATCTATCTATCTATCTATCTATCTATCTATCTATCTATCTATCTATCTATGTTTACCTCTGTATAATCTAACTATCTATCTATGTCTATCTATATATCTAACTATCTATGTTTATGTCTGTATCATATATCTATCTATCTATGTATCTACCTATGTTTATCTATCTATCTATCTATCTATCTATCTATCTATCTATCTATCTATCTATCTATCTGTCTGTCTGTCTGTCTGTCTGTCTGTCTGTCTGTCTGTCTGTCTGCCTTCCTGCCTGCCTCCCAGCGTGCATTCCTGCTTGCCTGCCTGCCTATCTACCTACCTACCTATCTGTCTATCTATCTATCTATCTATCTATCTATCTATCTATCTATCTATCTATCTATCTATCTATCTATCTATCTATCCATTTATCTATCTATCTATTTTTATCTCTGTATCATCTGTCTATCTATCTATCTATCTATCTATCTATCTATCTATCTATCTATCTATCTATCTATCTTTTTTTATTGAAAAGTTTTACAATACATTTTTAAATACAAAAAACTCCCTCCTCCCCCTCCCCTCTCCCCAACCCTCCCCTCCCCTCCCCCCTCCCCGACTTCCCAGAGCTGAATACAGGGTATAGTGATACAAACATAAGCTAGAATATGCTAACAATAAAAATAAGACAATAAATTCTATCGCACTTTAACTCTCCATAGTCATAATTATATTACTTTTGTTGTTAACTGCGAAGTCGTGTCCGACCCATCGCGACCCTATGGACAACATTCCTCCAGGCCTTCCTGTCTTCTACCATCTTCTGGAGTCCATTTAAGCTCACGCCTACTGCTTCAGTGACTCCATCCAGCCACCATTATATTACTAACAGATAACAAATAACTAAAATGTTTATCTCTGTATCATCTATCTATCTATCTATGTATTTCGTGCCAAGGAGTTTAGCCAGCATCTGTCGGACAAAATCGCTCGGATCCGGACCGGTTTGGACTCCGACTGGGCAGAGTCTGACGGTGAGAACATGGGTGGTCTTGTCGATGTAATCTGGGAGGAGTTCGATCCTGTGACTCCGGAAGAGGTGGACAGGATTATGGGGAGGCTGAGCTCCACCACGTGTTTATTGGACCCGTGCCCCTCCTGGCTGGTTTATTCGGCTCGGGAGGGGACACGAGGCTGGCTCCAGGCAGTGATAACTGCTTTTCTGAATGAGGGTAGTTTTCCCGCCGCCTTGAAGGAGGCGGTGGTGAGACCCCTCCTCAAGAAGCCTGCCCTGGACCCAGCTGTTTTAAACAACTTTCGTCCAGTCTCCAACCTTCGCTTTCTTGCGAAGGTTGTTGAGAGTGTGGTGGCGCAGCAGCTCCCTCTGTTCCTGGAGGCAGCTGATTATCTAGACCTGTACCAATCGGGCTTCAGGCCCGGGTACAGCACAGAGATGGCATTGGTCGCGCTGGTGAATGATCTCTGGCGGGCTCGGGACAGGGGTTGCTCCTCTGTCCTAGTCCTATTAGACCTCTCAGCGGCTTTTGATACCATCGACCATGGTATCTTACTGCGGCATCTTTGGGGGTTGGGAGTGGGAGGCACCGTCTTACGGTGGTTCTCCTCCTACCTCCTGGGACGTTCACAGTCAGTGTTGGCAGGAGGGCAGAGGTCGGCCTCGAGACCTCTCGTTTGTGGAGTTCCTCAGGGGTAGGTCCTCTCGCCTCTCCTGTTCAACATCTATATGAAGCCGCTGGGTGAGATCATTCGTGGTTTTCGGGTTGGGTATCATCAATATGCTGATGATACCCAGCTTTTCATCTCTACCCCAAACCACCCCAGTGATGCCCTCGATGTGATGTCCCCTTGCCTGGAGGCGGTCCGGGTCTGGATGGGGAGGAACAGGCTTCGGCTCAACCCTGAAAAGACTGAGTGGCTGTGTGTGCCGGCGTCTCGGGAAATTCAGAATATTCCATCGTTAATTATGGGGGGTGAGATATTACCCCCCCGTAGATAGGGCTCGCAACTTGGGTGTCCTCCTAGATTCACAGCTCTCCTTGGAAGATCATATAGGAGCTGTGACTAGGGGGGCCTTCGCCCAGGTTTGCCTGGTGCATCAGTTGCGGCCCTATCTAGACCGGGATGCCTTGTGCACAGTCACTCATGCACTCGTGACCTCCCGTTTGGACTACTGCAATGCTCTCTACATGGGGCTGCCCTTGAGGACTACTCAGAGGCTCCAGCTGGTGCAGAATGCAGCCGCGAGAGTGGTGGTGGGGGCTTCCCGATACTCCCATGTAACACCTCTACTCCGTGAGCTGCATTGGCTTCCGGTTGCCCTCCGGGTAAGATTCAAGGTGCTGGTTATGACCTATAAAGCCCTAAATGGCATGGGTCCGGGTTACTTAGGGTGCCATCGGTCAAAGAGTGTCGAGTGGCGGCCCCCAGGGGGAGGCCATTCTCTTTGGGTGTGCCAGACCTTTGGAACCGTCTACCGGTTGATCTCCGGATGGCTCCCGACCTTCGCTCCTTCCGACGGGACCTAAAAACACATTTATTTGAACAAGCCGGCCTGGTCTGATGGGTTTAGGGGTATTTTATTGTTAGAGGGCCTCACGAGATCGATGGTTCGTTAAGGTGCTTCCAAGTAAAAGGCAGCATGCAGGGATGCAATCAGTCAAAGCTTTATTTAACGATAAAGTAAATAGAAAGAGTTCCCTGGCATGGAGGCATCCAAGCCTGGGTTGAGCTCATGGATCAGC